>NC_042515.1:3222622-5622622 GCF_900963305.1 Echeneis naucrates | reverse complement strand
ACCAAGCCGCGGTGAAATCCTCCGACTGACACTGAAACGATACTTTACCCAGAAAGAAAGGAAAAAATAAAACCAGGTTATAACCTCATTACTTTAAGAGGGGAGCGGTATGAGATCTCAGTAAAATGTCCTCCAGTCACTTTCTTTGAATCATTGCTCCACAAAGCCCGTCCCTCAGGTTCTCTATTCAGCCAATACGCACGCTTGATTGTGAATTCTTTGTTTACTTCACCATGTTCCATGTTTTCATTTTCTACCTCCTGGCATCTCATTGTTTCTCCCTCTCATCCTCCAAATGTTTTCCACGCCTGCAGTGCTCAGGGACATCTGCCCCTGCCAGCCACAGCTTCACCGTATTTTTTGTCACTCCTGGAGGGGCGTTAGACAAGCCCAAGCATCAAAAGTTAATTAAATACAATATTGAGTGGTCTTTTTCCGTCTAACAAAGCATTTCTATACTGCGGCACATGCTCCACAATCCAGTATTTGTTGACACGTTGCATGTTGTGAGCTCTGCGTATTGTTTTCATTTTGTTCTCAGTGGCGTCGGATCAAAAGCTTATGCTTTGGTTGTGTCAAAGAAAGTGTTGCACACATACTGTGCGGTGTTTACCGTGTAATTTGGCTGAAGGTGGGGTTTTTGTGATGCTCTCCTGATCCTCATCCTCCGCCCCGCTTCGATCCAAGGAGACATTTCTGTGTGAGCAGGATGAGAGCTGCTTTTCTGCTAAGCTGGACTGTGTGAGCGGCGCTCTCCGGGAGCTTTTGTGCTTCAGCGTGGGCGGCATCGTTGTGGAGAAGTTTAGTTGTTTGTGTCTTGTGTGTCATAACTTCAAATACAACATACGGTATTGACCTTGCTTTGTGCATTCAAAGCTGGCAGGAGAGCAGTTTTTATGGTTGTAGCAGCGGCGGTTTTCCACTTTTACTCGGTTTTCCTCAGCTTATGACACCAGATCTCACAGTGAGTGACACTAAAGATGATAAATGGGGTGTCAGACATCATCCCAAGCACTCCAAGTCGCAAACACTGACAGAATGGAGAAGTGTGGCACGGACTGCACAATCCTTCATCCCTGTTCATTGCTGCAGTTTGGAAAGTAATCCGTTGCCACCTCAGACACTGTGTTTATGACCGAAAAGGCTGAAGTGCTGTTTGAACTTCAGATGTTTGAATGTCTTCAAAGCGACACATCCTCCTTGATTGTCCTCCACATTCATTTCTTAAAACAGATGACACGAACTCTGTCTATTACCATAGCCGGGCTAAGTGCAGCAGGTAGAAAAGGCATTCATTCATTCATTCATCTTCAACTGCTTATCCGTTTACAGGATGTGGGTGGTGCTGGAGCCAATGCCAGCTCACACTGGGTGAGGGCGGTGTACATCGCCAGTCCATTGCAGGGTAGAAAAGCAGAGCTGATTGTACTGATCATCCCTCCGCAGCTGCAGCAGCTCAGCAGGCCAAATGTTTGACGCTGATGGAGTTTGGTCTTGTGAAGTAAATTCAAATGACCTGAGATTAAGATTTCATCAAGACTGAGTCTGCCTCAGAGTCCCCCACTCATCTGGGTTCATTTTCCCATTATTATAGTCTATTTCTTATTTATTTTTTTTATTTCCTTTATTCACAGACAGTTCATATTTAAACCCTTTATAGTGCTCCTTCTGCAGCTTGAAACATGCTGCATCTCAGATGATTATCCAATTTCAGTGACCAGTATGTGACTACAGTTGTGGTTGATTCAGTTACATTAATTCCTTGAACATTTTCTCCATAGTGGAAAAGGTACATTACAATAACTGGAGTGGCTGATTAGCTCTGCTTCATGTAGGGTTAGTTAGGCTCAGTGTGCTCGTTAGACAGGACGGCTGTCAGAAATCAGGCCTACAGCGTAAAGCATTGCTGTCTGAAGAAAGTGCAGCACCAGTTAAATAATCATTTAATGGAGTGTGAATTAATGTAACCTGGAGATTTATTGAAAAACTGGCTCAATGCTGGATGGAGGTTTTTTTTTTTTTAACTTTGATGATTTAACTGTAAACTGATGGCTGAAGCCATGACAGTAAAAAAAATAAAAAAATAAAAAAATAAATCAAATTTTCCAATGACCTGTTGCCATCATCCCCCCCTTCCCCATGTGTGTGTCTGTGTGTGTTGCACCTTCACCTGCGCTGCCTGCACACCTGGAAGTCATCAACCAATAATCCCCCTGACAGTGAGCACCAGATTGGTGCCAGAAGCCAGAAGTGAGTCGTTCTTTGTGTTGCTGCGTCCGTCACCGATCCTGCCCGCCGACCGCCGGATCACCTCATCACCCTCCACGCTCGCCTGCTCGCATGCAGGATGAAGCAGCAGCAAAGCTCGCTCCTCGCTCTTACCCACTATCAGAATTTCCTGTCAAATAACTCAGTTGTTCATGCTACTCCCTTTGTCAAGTGGTGTGATTACTTGCCACCTCTTAAAACTCTGAGTCCTGCTTTTCCAGCTGAAACTGAAGCTGCTGTCTTTAATGATTGTTGGGGATAAAACTTTGCTAACACAAAAAGGATAACATTTCAGTTACTCCTTTTAAAGCTAACGTTTGGTTTCACTCTATATTTCCACTAGTTCTTTACTATTTTCAGCCTGCGCATATCTTCTCTTGGTAAAACGTGGTATTGCAGACATCTACATTAGTGGGTACTCCACAGGGATGTGTTTAAGTACTTTGGCAAGTGTTTGTCTTTTTTTCTGTGTTTGTGGGTGTCGCAGACACACATTTTTACAGATGTGGGGTTGAGCTCAAACTGAGTACCAAGAT
Organism: Echeneis naucrates; assembly: GCF_900963305.1. Classification (NCBI taxonomy): domain Eukaryota; kingdom Metazoa; phylum Chordata; class Actinopteri; order Carangiformes; family Echeneidae; genus Echeneis; species Echeneis naucrates. Next base: position 5,619,818 of record NC_042515.1, on the reverse strand, counting down.
GGAATTGCTGGTGACCTGAGTGTGATTCCACACTAAGATGGTCTCTAGTTTCTTTTTTGTTGTTGTCATTGTTGGATGAACACGCTGTCCATATCCTGCTGTGACACTCTGCTCAGTGATTCTCACTGAAGATGTTGTTGTCTCTTCAAATGGCCCGGTGAAGAAGAAGTGTAAACTTTACTCCAGCAGTAAACATTTACCTTTGGCTCCAGATACATTTGATTTGAGTATTTATGGCAGAAGAAGCATGTTATCTTAAAATAAACTGCCGTACCAATGTTGATCTGAATGAAACCACCGATGACTTGTGTTTTGAACAGATGTGTTTTGTTATAGTTTCCCGGCAACGGTGCGGATCCACAGCAATGATGAGTAACCCCAAGCTTCGCTTCAATGGTGATTTTGGTCCATTAAAGAGATTGCTGATGAAAACAAGAGCACTAGCTGTTGCAGTCAGTGCTGCAGTCAATGCTTCAAACTGATGCTTCACAATAAAAGCCATATGCAAAAATAAAATGAATAAAAAAGTTGAATTAACCAACCAATTACAGAAAATTATAGCAACATGGTGATCTGTCATCGAATTTATATGATCAAAAATACAATTTCACAATCAAAGATGAAGGTTCCAGCCTGCGAGATGCTTTTTGGTTATGACGGGGGAAAAAACATAGTGTGACCGTTGCCTCACTATCATTTTTTTATTTAGAGATGCTTTGAATATTGTTTCTTTTTTCAAATCATTGACACCAAAAGTAAAGTGTGTCAGTTAGTTTCTTAGATGATTGATGCCGAACTTAAAAGCAAAAACTCAAGCACGACTGTAATGCATTTGAAGAAAATAATTCATTTTTCTTTTCCTAATTTCTTTGCCTTCTCTTTTTTTTTTTTTTTTTTTTTTAAATGGACCCAATTTTTCACGCATTTTGCCAGCCAATCATATAAACCACACATATTTTAAATTTATTACTCAAGCTCAAGCACAGAATTGTCACGGTGGCTTAGTACTGGCATTAACCCTGCAGTTAAATGCCTGTCTGCCTTTCCATTAACCAGCACAATAGAACCTCTCTGCTAATTTTCACAGCTCCACTTTAGCAATAATTGATATTCATGACGTGTGTTCTCGCAACTGCCAGTTAAATTCAGTGGATGCACACTCAGGGGTGGTTCAATCTGCGCGGGGATGTGTGGTCAGCAAATCAATCAAATAAAACAAACTATAGTTATGATGCTGTTTTGTTTTCTAAATGGGGCACTGAGGATGTGATTTATTGTATATCTTACTGAGAAACAAATGTGTCATTAATTGTTGTAAAATGGGTTTTGTGAGCCAAGCAGCAGCAGCCAAGCCAAGTCTGGTGATGATGAAGTGGCTACAGCTGGACTACATGAAAACTGAGATGTAGATCTATAGAACATTTCCTTTTTATATACTTATTTTTTTTTTATCATTGAATTGATTCCTCTCTCTTATGGCACAGGAACAGCTGACAAGAGGAGCATACAGCTTGGCAGCTTCACAGGTAGGCCAGCAGTCATTTTATTGTATTGTATTGTATTGTATTGCCAAGACACACATAACAACATTATGCTGCCTGAAAAAAAACAAAACAAAACCTGAAAACAGAAATGGAGCCGAGATATTCTCACCTACCTCGAGGGAAGACGGTCAGGAAACTGAAGTGAGGAGAAAGAAAAACACATGCTGTTGTATCGCCACTGTGTGTACAGGGAGCTGCCATGTGGTGTGAATGCTGCAGGACTCTTCCCGCTGTGTTTGAAATGGCTGTGATGTGTGTCTGTAGAGATTATTGCCGTTACAGACGGAGGCAGTGAGCAGCATGCAGCTCTTCAAACATTGCATGCTTCACACAGACTCAGTATTGACAAAGATGTGATGACTACACAGGTTTTAGTGCGCGACCTTATAATCATGGACCCGTTTAGTAGGGAATTAGCGAGGTCTAATCTTTCAGACGCTGTATTTGTCTTAAAATAGAGGATGTTCTGGACCTTTTATCGGATGGACTCTTACTTTTTAAATTTAAAGACCATCAACTGTTAACTTTGCCAAGATATTTACAGATTAATCAGTGAAAGTAGTTAAAATCTTATTTTTTCTTACTTACAGCATTAAATGCAGCATCTCATTTGTTGCATCTCTTTATTTACCTTTTATTTCTTACTTATATTATAATTTATGTATTATAAAATAATACTTATAGCTTTTTCACTTTCTGCCAGAAGGATGAATCCATGTCCCAAAGACATATTGAAATTATATACAACAATAACTCCGGTAATTATTTTATTCTTACTAGAAGCTGATGCATTTTGTATGATTCTGGCTGCAAAATTGTTGGAAGTGTACCTTCAGTAGATAAAGAAAATAATCATCCAAAACTGTCTGTTTTGTTTTTTTCTTTTACTCCATGTGTGCGGTGATAACGGACTGCATGCTTTGACAACTGCCTCCATCCTCGTGCTATCGACAATCAGTCCGGTGCATGCTTCTTTCAGTAACAAGAAAGCAATCTGTGTTGGCTGCCTGCACACTTCAGGTTGAATAATTCATGAGTTGACCGACAGTCAGCTGGGATTACAGAGTGAAAAACTCTGTGCTGAGGACGTGTTTACATGGAAATTACCATGTTTGTGTTTATTATCATGGAGCTATCATTTGTAACAAAGTGGAGGACAGGCTTTTCTCACTGCTCATTGGAATTAGAGTAGTTCAGATGTTTCCTTTGAAAACATGTTAAAAGAATATTATTTGAAAGTTTCAATATTTAGTAATTGTAGGTAAAACGTTGTCTATATCAAACCGTGTTACTTCAGTGTAGTATTTTGGGGATGGAAACCAAATCACCAAATATTAATACTTCCTGTAAATCATTCCATCTTTTCAGAAAACTGTGATGCCTTTTATTGGATTCAATTGAAACATGCTTCGTGCCCAAGCAGAAAATCTGCAGGCGTGAGGATCTCAAATGATTATTGATTATTTTTCATTTATTTCTTTATTTTCGATAAACTCTTCCAGAACCAACAGTTGTGGCCACTGGCCAGAATGTACAAGAGGTTATTCCAGGTGAACTGCCTTTTGAAAAAGGTCTGCATTCTCTTTCCAAGAAATGTTTGGATTATTATTGACATGTTCGGCTCGCTGACTTGCCTGCTGGGTAATTTGGGGGCTCACTCTGAAAAGGAAGCAGCAATTTCACACTCAGTGGTGTCGTCTTGAGAGCCTGTGTGTGTGTGTGTGTGTGTGTGTGTGTGTTGGGGGCGGTTACGGCTGATCTCTACAGTACACCTCCTGTATTTTTTTATTTTTTTATTTTCGATGCCAAACCTCTTCCTCTTCCTGCTCATTGTCCACTTTCTGCCGGACTTTGGCTTCAGCTGGGAAGAAGTCGGGCTTTCTGAACTTTGGGTTAAGAATTGATGCAGTACCAGAGGATACAGCTCTCGGGCATGAAACAATCGGTGTTATTTCAAGAAGTGTTACACCATCCAGGCTACATGTCTCAGTGTAGGGTCTCCTTCATTTCTCAGGTGGTACAGTTCATACTTTACCAATATGAAATTACAACGGTTTAAATTTCTGGTAGGGTCATTATTGTCTTCATGTCCAGAAAAGTAGACTGCGTCTTCAGGTCAGTGAGGCTCACTGTAGAAGAAGAATCTTTTTTTTATTGTCATCGTACACACTTAAGTCAATGCACACACAACAAAATTACATTTACACTCAGATACGTGTGTGTGTGTGTGTGTGTGTGTGTATACATGCATGCATGCATGTATACAAGCCCCTAAACAACCAGATAACCAGAGAGGGCACTCATGACTCAAGAATAGTTTTGTGCTGGAGGCCAATTACCAACTTTGAAGTGTCTGTTCCTCTGCAACGTGTCTGATCCACACACTCCCCATTCAGTGTTAAGAGGATACTGTGTGCTTGCAGCTTTTCCACTTGTTTATGTCAGGTATTGTGACATAGAAACAACAGATACGGCAGATGTGATGTGCTTGTCAGCTACTTATGCTCCTCTCATTATTATTATCAGCGGTTGCAACCGAGGAGCTGGTTATGATGGATAATTGTTGGCATCAGGTTGTTGAATGACTCTTCTGCTCTCCCTCTTTCTCAATCTCTCTCTTTACAGGCAACACATTAATTTACACAAGTTTATTAGCTGCTTTCTGAAGTGAGTTGTGTGCGTCCATCGATGCTGTTGGCTCCTGAGTGATCTCATTTGAATGTAGAACAACACCATAACAGCGCCGAGTGGTCTCCCGAGAGTTACAACATGTGATTAAGTGATTCTTAATCGTTGATGAAAAGAAAAACAATTTCCTTATGTTTATTAAGTTCAAGGGAGTGCAAACGATTATTATTACTGATAGGTGTAGAAGCTGCTTTAGCTTTATATGCATCTACAACGTAGATACTTTGAACCGGTAATTGTAAAAACAGCTGATTACTAATCAGCAGCCGGTAATTGCCCGGGCTTGTCTTTTACATGCAGAATCTTTGTTCACTCAATGCGACATAATCGCTTCAGCAAATTAAGTTAACCCGGCACTCGTGTATCACATGAACTTTAAAGGAGCAATTTGTAAGTTGTAGTATTGTTACATACCGTAGTGTTAACCTTGAAATCTAACGTATTCTAGATTCAGTTCCTGAAATTATGGTGGTTATTACACCATGTCAGCATTAAATAAGTAAACACAAACATCACCTGGACTTTTCTAGCAGTGAAAAGATATTCAGAAATATTATTTAATCTGCCGCAGCCTATTGTATTTTAAGTAGAATAAGTTCATTATACCCTGATGTCAAACTCCACTTTTCCTTATTTATAAAAGCTTTGGGTGTTGAATGGGGCTTCTCTGAGGAACATTGTCTCCTCCAAAATTACCCACCATTTCTTCTTTTTTTTTTTTTTTTGTTGTTGTTTTTTGTTTCATAGATTTCTATCTTTTCGTTATTTCCTGATGGGCAGGTTGCATCATCATGAGCAAGACTGTATCCACATAAGAAGAGAGATTAAAAAGCCAGAGAGTAATAGCTGCTGTTACTCCTGAATAGTGAAGTAAGTAAGAGTTATTAAAGGATGTGCAGAAATATTAATTTAGAGAGATATAGAGATGAAGGATTGGGATCCAGTGCTCAATGAAATGATGGCTGAGAGACTGTATAATCACTGACAGGTAACATTGCAGGCAAATTGTGTGTTTAGCTAAATATGGAGAAAATGTTTGGCTCTTGTGTGATAAATTATTTTTGGACCTTTTGAAACTGATGTGTTGACTGAGGATCTACAGTCCATAGCATGATTTAATAAATGATAAATTGCATAATTAAATACATATGGCAAGAATGATCTGCTCTGGCGTTTAGTTTTTTGTTTTTTGTTCTGAAACATGTAGATAGAGGATCAACAAATACTCGGATCTCTCTGTATGTTGGGGTGTAATTGAGAGAAGGGGTAAAGCAGAAGTTACATGTGAAATATCCTCCCTATAATTTATGATTTTATTCTTTTCTTTTTTTTTTGTTGTGTCGAAAGAAATGGAATCAGTCATTCTGTATCATTTGAACACAGAAGCATGGCCTTCATCTGGACGTTGAAGCGGCTCTACCTGCTGGAGTTTCCCGCAGGATCACTTTAATTAGTCACCGACAAGCTCTTCTTCCCTGATGACATGTCGCTTCGTACTGTACATTACTCAAGTGGCTAATTACAGTCCAAAGTGGAGCCCAGCTAACTTCAGTCTATTAATAAATCTGATAAATCTGCCACATGTTCAGCTGTGTACTACTTTTTCTGCCTCATATGATTCAGGCAGCACCCAGAATATCTGAAATAATGTATAATATGGTTGCCTGGTCTTGCAGAAGGAGCCGCTGTCTCTAGAGTGTTTACTTGTGTTGCTGGAAAAGTATTGGAATTTAGTGGAGGGTGATTGTGAATATTATGATAACAAGTTGAAATGATGAGTGAAAAGATTTCTCTGTAGGGAATGAAGTATTGAAGCCATTATTAATACAGAAGTGCTTCTAAATGTTCTGTGTGTTTAAAATCAGAGCGTTTCAATGTGCTTTGCAAAGAAAATGACAGTAAGAGAAGATAACTGCAATTACAGAAGGCCATTAAAAAATAAATAACACTCTTGTTGAGTTAGCAGGCTGTAAATAAAGATCAAGGAAGTAAATGTACGATACAGTTGTGGAGGAAGAAGTTGGTTTTCAGGCTGGATTTTAAAATCTCAGTGGTTTTTGCCATGGTAAGAAAAAGCTCTACCAAAATGTTAATTTCTCACTAATCTTTGGACTAATGGGCGTGCAAGGAGTCAGAGTTTCTGATGTTTGTGGGCCGTGTGGTTCTGCAAAGTAAGGTGGTTCAGTTTGTTTCCCGAAAAAGCAAGATAGTGATGTGAAAACAATTTTATCGGCTTCGTTTCGGATGAGAGGGTTTTTTACTGCAACACAGTAAAAGGCCATGTTACAAGTCAAGTCTACATTTGAATTAAGGTGTGAATGAGAAATCCTGAATTGTTCTGACTGTGTTGGAGATGGGTGAGCTCAGGCAACGTGGTGTCAAAAAGATGTGGTCGGTATTTTTCTGATGCGCGAAAGAAAATTGATCGTAGTATTTCACATATATTTCACAGTCCAGTACTCCTGATTTCTTTCTTTGCCTCATCTTGTCTCCTGCTCTTTTTATTTGGAGTGACTACTGTGAAAAGCCAAAATCTGTTCTGAAAAATGATCAAGTGCATCCCCGGGCAGTAAGAGAAAACAAAGCGAGTTGTCATCACAGTAAAAATTGAAATTCTCCTTCAATTGAAAGGCAAAATTTCCGAGTGGGGACATGTGGAATGAAAAAGTGTGGTCCTAAGACAGAGTCTTGAGGTCATCCACATGTAGAGGATAAGCTACTGCTGATAGCAATGTGGAAATAGAGCACAGATATTAATGCCATGTCCTTTGCAGATTGCTTCTTTGAGGAAGACACCATATTATAGAAACCACGTCCTTTTGCGCGCTGCAACAACATTTATCTTGTCTGATGTACTGCCCTGCGGAGATGTATCACAGACACAGAATTACCGCCATTTTAATTAAATCTAATTTCTCTTCCTCTCGTCTTTGATGTGAACTTGCATTGGCGGTCATCCGTCATTCCAAAACACAGACATCCTTGATCAGGTTTGGTTCCAGAAAGGGGGTTTGTAATCTCTGCCTTCGTACTGTAGCCAAGGAAAAGGAAATGACCCAGAGCTCCGACACTCCTCCTCCTCCTCTCCATCATAGGATTTCTGTCACGGGGGTTGCAGAGTTTGAATGCTTTTCCTGAAGATAAATTGATACGGCAGCATTCAGGCTAGAAATTGTGTGGTTAAGGACCGCAGCAAAGTGTATCAGTGTACCTCGCTTTATCATATGCAATCCAGAACAGCTGGCTCCGGGCTGACTGTTGTTATTTCTGGACACTGAATCCTGTTGGATGTGTTGAAATTTGGGAAGGATAATTCTTAATTAAATGTATCAATTCAGTAAAATCACATGTTGTTGTGCAAAAGAATTCATCTCCCTTCAGTTGATTATCTTGCACATATGTATATATATGCACACACCAGGAGGGGGGGGGGTTCGGTGGATAAATGTCCCAGGCAGTGTGTCACAGCAAGTTGTCTACTGACGGGAGCAAACTTAGCAATCCCCAGCTGGAGTCTGGGGGGCCTCTCAAAAGGGTCAGAGCCGCAGCAGGGATCGGACGATGCCAGTGCCAACAGATTTAGTGAAATGCCACAGTGGGAACAAAAGCAAATGAAAGAGCCGTGTTGCCCTTTGATGCTGTAACTGAAGTCGAGGGGTATTGCCAGGAGACATAAAGGAAGATGAACACAAAGATCACGCTGCGCGCTGACACTGTGCACCACAAAGCACATTCCCTCACCTTAACCAGCTGTTTCTCTCGGGCACATCACAGGTTTGTAAATTCTGCAAATGGCAACGTTGTGCAGAATAAGCTTGCCCGTGGTCATGATTGCATACGGTAGCTTTTCTTTGGCACATGTTTGCATGTATAATATGAATAATAATAACGGTTACCGTTTTCTGCCAGATATTTTTCAAAGGAAATGTTACATTCAGGTGTGATAAATTTAAACTTGCTCTGTTTCCATCCCCATTTATGGATTAATGGACGTCCCAAGTTCTGTTGACTCCAGCATGCTAGGAAGCCTCCACTGAGCTCAAGTCTATCATATAATAGGAAGAAGGTAATCACTGAGTCTGGTCCATTTTTTTTTTGTCACAAGTTTCTTGTGTTTTCTCTAAATATGATTTAAATGCACTGTTTCCTAAAGGCACTCTGCAGTTTATTGTCCGATGACTAATGTTTCTGAGGCACAGCGCCTATCGTACAATCAGCAGCTCTTCAGATGGGTTGTTGTCACTCAGCCTGGTTGAGAAACAGCTGAATTTAAAACTGCTCATTACTTGTTTCGCTCGTTTCATTTGATTCACAGTTCATTCCACTGACGAAATGGAAATAATCTGATCAGATAATTTGACATTCTCTTTGACACGTTCTCTCTCTCTCTCTCTCACTTAGGTATTTGAATATCATTATTTCACAAAGCGACAGGCCATTTCCACCCAACCACGCTCATCCAATTTAGCGAAGTCACGAAGAGAGGAGCAAACAAAAGCCCTGTGTATGATAAATAACTCTGCTTTAACATAATTCATAACTCCATCCTGCGGTGCCGGGCTTGTGTACTGATCTCTCTGCTTCATGTTTATGACGCAGCTGACTCCAAGTTTAAAAACTTCGAAATCTGCTATAGATGCAGAGAGTGATGTGAAGCCCTAACAGCCATTGCAGGTCATAGCAAGGCCATTGACGGTTGATGGGCCCCCGAGGTCCACATTTGATGACTATTTTGATGAGGCCGGATGATTAGAAATCTGTCCCTGCCTCCTTATATTGCCCGTCTAACCTTCTCATGTGGATAAATCAAAGACAGCCCCTTGGTGAGTCTCTGTTGCTCCTCTGTCTGCAGTCTCATTAATCCATGGATGTGGCCCACAGGGTGTTCTCATGCTTGACTCAATAGTTGTTACTTGAAAAAAATAAGCCCGCTTTCTGCCTCTCTTCCCCTCTCCATGTTTCTGTTTTATTTGTCCTAATGGGCTTCTGCTCCTCTTTCTCAGCCCAGAGGAAGAGTTACGTGTCCAGCTGGGAATGTGTGTGTGTCTGTGTGTACCTGTGTGTCGTGACACTGTAAATTTCAACGCCGTGCCCTCACTTTATATTGCTTTCAGGGCAAAGTCACTCTGTTGGTGTGATTTGTGACTTCATATTTCTTCTGTCTCTGCTCCAACACGCTACTCAACAGTCCGACACCGTAAATGGGGTGTGTAAAGACAAACAAAGAGTAAACTGAATTTTATCTTATTTAAACATATCACATATATCTCACCACACCCTTCCTTTTCTCCTCTCTATGCTCCTAATTTTTTTTTTTTTTTTTTTTGGTTTCCTGTGATAGCCCCACCTCCCCCCTCCTCCTCATCTGTTATCATGGCCTGAAGAAGACTTGTGAAATTGATGACATTTCAGATCTTGAGGGGGCCGGCTGACGGAGGACAAGAATAGTCGCCTGAATTTCTGCTGGAATCTGTCTGTCTTTGATGAGCGAGTTACACAATGTCAGCACCCCCCCGATAATCTTGCTCATCCAATTCGTGGCAGAGGGAGAATCTCATTTGTTGCATTTGGTTACGGCACAGTGGCTGGCTTCGCTCTGCCTGTTTCTGCTCCTGAGCCTTTTAACTACACAGACCATTAACGAGTCCACAACCTGAAATGGAATAATGGACGGTGTCATGAGGTCGAAACGAGATGAGAATTTCTTTTTTTTTTCCGTGCTGTCTTTTCTGTCTGTCGCTAAGCTCATCACAGGCAGTACGCACTCTTGATTGAAAGGCAGCTGAGTCTGTCTGCTTAGGATTCAAAGTTGTCTGTGTCAAACGCGGTTCTCCAGTGACCCCGAAGATACTCAGCAGCTCGGGAGCATGAAAAGTACTTCCTCTGGCCAACAGTGAGAGGTAGTGTTGCTTCAAGACAACTTAATAACTCTTATGCCTTCTTTTCCATTTGGCTTCTTCCCTGCTGTTCACCTTTCATAAAACCCTGTGTGAAGTGAGCGCGGTGATGATTAAACCGCAACAGCCTTCAAAATACAATTGGCGAAAGTCATTACTTTAAAATTTGATTCGTTCTTGATGAGTTTGTTACGCTGCCTTTAAATGCTTGAGAGGGTGTAAACATATCACATGGCAGAAAAAGATAAGTTGTGCTTTTTGAAGAAAAGCAAACGTGTGCGCGTTTTGTCCTGCAGAAAGCTCGGCAACAAGAAAATGGAAATGTGGTTGTGGCCATTTCAGGCCACTGAGGCAGAGCCTGTTGTCCTTGCAATCTTGTCAAGGGTGCAGTTGTGTGCACAGCTGGTAAATTTTTTATGTCTAAGTCCTGCTTCTCTGTTCTCACAGGGGAGGAACTATACTATTCAAAAGCCCTCAAGACCGACATTAGAATAGCTTTTGTTAGTTTACCGAGTGTGGCCAGCTGAAGTAATGTGGAGTTGGTGTGGATGTTTGGACGGCTTCTCTCTAGAACAATGCGTTTGTAGTTTACGTGGCTGGATGTTCAAGTAGCGGGTCAAAGTAGTAGTTGTGACAAAGTGTCAACTGCAGTTTGGATCTCAAGGTGATTATTATATAAAATGATTATTATTTGATCTTGCTGGTTCCATTAGTCTGTCTGTTGGCCAGGCAGTCAGTCCATCACTTTATCCCAGTTGAATTATTTTTCACAAGATTGCCATGAAATATTGTACAGACATCGACGATCTCCAGAGGAAGAGCCCTGCCGATTGATCATCTGACCTTTCTGCTTCTGCTTTACTCTTTACTCTTCTGCCACGTTGAGCGTGACGTGTCGCCTCGTTATTGTTACCTTGTCAGACAGCAGGTCCGGGTGGAGCTGAAGAGCGGTTCTGGTGGTCGGACCGGGCTGGTAGACAAAAGGCGGTGTTTGGTGTATTGACCCAGTATCATTATTGTAAGAGCAGAACACAGGCACCATCTGTTTTATTTATTCATCAAGCACTGTGATTGGCTGTCAGTTTCTCTTTTCGTTCATCAAATAGCATCCTTCAATGATGCTGTTGTTGTTATACAGCTGGGGACTTAGTCATCAACTTGCGTTATGATTTTTTAAATTGATATATTTGTGGTTATAGATATTACTCGTGGTGTGGATGACCCTTTTAGTTTCACACATCAGCGACTGCGTTTGCTGGCAAAGTGTTGTTCCTTGACGGCCACAGCAGTATTTGAGGCTGAGCTGAACCCCATTCACAGAGGGCAGCCTCTCGTTATTACCCCCCCCCAGTCGGGTCCTCCAAGTCAAGGCTGACCTGCTTTAGGAGAGCTCCTCAGCCAACCTGTCACGTCTAGTGACACAGACTACTTACACCAAACTGCCCTTTCCCTTCCGCCTGCCTCATACAAATTAGCCTGGGGATGCAGTTTTTTTTTTTTTCCCTTTGTTTTGTTTTTTCTTACAAGAGCCTGACATAAGACATCTTTTGAGAGGCCTGAGAGAAAAACTTATAACTGTCACGACAATAGCAAGTTTGTCAGCAGAAGTGTGCAAAAGGCCAACTTCAAAATAATGACCCACCTCGGCTGAGACGGCCTCAAGCCTCTGGCAAATATATCCAACATATTTGGTATCACATACCTGCTTTTTTTTCCCCCCACAACGCCGTGGTTTAACTTTATATCTATAACTAACCAGCTATTTACCAGTTTTCACAACAGATGATAAATAGATTTTTTTGAAACTCAGAATAGTCAGTTATCAAAGGGCAACTTGTGTCAATGTCAGTAAATCAAAGACCTTGATGGGGACACTGGATATGTGTGGTACTTTCCTTTGTCCTCTTCTCTAACCTTCTGATTTGATTTATAGCCCGAGTCCAGTCAGACTTAATAGAATCACAAAAGGTTGACTGGGGAGTCATTGGAGCACCTTGACATTAGCTCTGACGTGTATGAGGACAGGAGGACCATCGGTGCACTCGAGCCAAACAATGAGAAGAAGGACAAACATTCCTGCCTTTCTGGAAACAGCGATTTTTATTCAGACAACCAACATTTAAGACAGGCAGGCGAGTGGGCAGCCAGAGGTGCAGAGAGGACATGAGAAGAGAAAAGAGCAGTGGGAGGATGGAGAAAGAGAGAGAGAGAGAGGAAAGACAATGTGAAAAGACAAGAAAGAGGTGGAATCAGAGATGCCCCCTCTTGTTTGACTATGAGCAGATACTTGCAGCTCAGCCAGCAGATGCAGATGTGTGCATCTCACGTTCCAAACAGCCTGGCGTCGGTGTCACATTGACACATCTGTTTTTAATTTGTCCAGGAGGTTCATGAGAAATTATGCTGCCACTCAATCTCAATTCAGTTTGTTTGTGAAAGGCCGAATCGTAATTTACTTTAATTCAAAGCACTTTACAGGGTAAGGTTTTGACCTTAGATATTTACCGAGACAACCCCAACAGTTCCCACAAAGAGTAAGTACTTGGCAAGAGTGGAAAGGAAAAAAAAAATATATTGATCAGTGGTAAAACATTACATTTCTTTCTCTCTTCTTTGTGCAGAAGGTAATTGGCAGGCTGAAATGGGTCAGGCAACACCATGGCATGACTACATCAGATAAAAATTTGCTTCAAACTCCAGCTAGACTTGTTATTGGTAGTCATCACTTATTTATTTCATATCTACTTGGCCACTTCAGATGGTGATAAGCAGATATGCCCTATTTGGTCTCAAATCATCAGGTTCAAAAATGAGACTCTTAACGACAGCCAAATGAAAATGAGTCTGGAAGATTAGCATCTGATGCAAGCTGGCACGGCACCTTGGCTTTTCATCCCTGTAATCAATGGTCAGTGGTATATATACGAAAAACTAAAATCAAATGCAGTCCCTAAAGCTGGCAGCATGCCGCTGTGGAGGGAACCCAGTACACTTCTCAAACTTTACATTTGAGAACATGCTGAAGTGTCTCTTCATGAGAAGGATGTTTGACTTTCATGTTAAGTCTTTGCTCTTTTTGAAAATCTGTGTAGTTATGATTCTGATCGATTGTGCTCAAAAAAATATTGAATTAAATAGAGGTTGACATTTATGTAATCGATTAGCGGATCAATATATAATGTTTGACCATTTTGACCTTTGATGTCATGCATGGTTGGTGTTTGTGTGTTATGATTGTAAATTGTTACACGCTGTTTAATAGAGCAGCGTATTTGAGCACATCACTTTGGACTGTGGGAACCTGAAATGGCCGTTTTCTGACATTTATGAGTCAAAATGACCAATCTAAAGAAATCATTGGCACAGGAATCAATGAAGATAATTGTTTGTTGTAGAATAGGAAGCCAGTGTTTACTTGAGCTTTGTCTGTTTTTGCTTCGGCATTCTCACCTATTTTCTACAAGAAGCTTTCTTGATTCACACAATCGTGTTTTGAACAGCAGGGAGAAGTTGCCCTCATGGGACATAGTTAGGAAATTTACGCTTTTCGCTCCGTCTTGCTGCTGGAAATTAAAAGGAATCCGTCAGAGAAATCATCCTGTTTGTTTCCAGGACGACAAGACACCCAGGCACACCTTTTTTTTTTTTTTTTTTTTTAAATCTGGCAGAGATACTTAGTCAGAGAGCACAGAGGAGACACAAGGAGGGAGGGTCGGGATGTGTACACACACAAAATACTCTGACAAAACACACGCACTCACACTCAGTGAGGGCTGAGACAAAGAGGGAGGAGGTGTAGAAAGAGGCGAGAGGTGCATCGAGAAGCAAACAGAGACAGGAAAGGGTGGAAGTATGGCTGTTATTCTGTAGTCCTGCGTTGGAAACTGCTCTGCTATCCTGCGCCTCCCTCAAACGTGTCATCAGCCGCTCAGCAGGATGCCTCAGAGGAAAAGGAGTTTCACATTCGGAGCTTATGGAGGGTAAGATCATGGAGAATAAATCCCGCAGAGTGAACAGTGCAATTGGGAATTTGCAGGCTTTGTCTGCTGTTGTAAAAGTACCTGTTGCGTTTCGTTGCCGACCCGTCTGACCGTCACAGAGGTGTCATGGGAGGAAGGTGAGCAACTGCTCGGGCAGCTGCATTGGACCTAATGCAGAATTACAGCGTCAGCAAGTTTTCATCTACAATATTAACCACTTCTATAATATCTGCTGCAATAATTACATCATCGTGCTCATTGTGTGCAGACAGTTTGTGTCTCACCATGATAATGTTCCAGCTTGATTTTTTTTTTTTTTTTTTTTTTTAAACCGAGACGTCACAGAAGTTTCTGATCAGGACAGTGATGCCTTTCTGCGCATTTGTTAGTTCATAAGTGGTAAATGAGTGAATCCCAGAGTGATATAAGATATGAGGGGATTTCTTAATGACTGCTGAAGTGTGGCTGATTTTCATTTGGGTAAAATAAACACGCTGAAAAATGCTGCATCATTCCCAGAAACAATTCAGTTCTGAGAATTGTGAGGTTAAGGATCTAATAAAAGACTAATTTAGGTAGTATATGTCACCCTTCGGAAGGCAAGTTAGCAGCATCTACACCGAGTGAAGTTAAATACCTCATCGGTGCGAGAGAGGAAATGCTCTTATGTCATATATTACATCTTATATAAATCAAAGATATGAAAATACCACACTGTACATTAAAGTTAATGGGCCAATAACATAACTTTTACTTCTATTCTGCTGCTCGTGTGCTCTGCCAATGCTGCCTGGAAAGGACTCACGAGGCTCAACTTGACATATCTGAGTTAGGAGTCAGGTTGAGAGCTGGTCTACGTGCACAGGCAGATACTGCCAACCACTGTAGGGCATGGAAAAACATTTTTAGAGAGGCAACTTTGTACCTAGAGATAATGAAATTCGAGGAGTAGTAGACGAAATAAAATGAGTGTGCTGTGTGTTATGAACTGCACTGACAACTCTCCCAACCGCAATCATTTTTCTGCAAATCTCTTTGAAAGAGGTGGTTTTATTTTTATTTTTTTTAATCAACCGTTCCTGGTTTCAGAAAATTGGATTTTCACTGTGAGATAACCACCTTATCTTGCAAATTTGGGTTTCCGCTGACAGTTGATCTCCTCACTCCGGAAATGAAGACCTTCAGCGGGTTTTTCATCGCCTAGAAAACCCAGATGGTCATGAATCGTGAATATCGACGAGCTAGTTAAGTCCAGCTCAGCCATTGTGAGTCTAGGTAATTGGTGCTAGCACTAAATCTCTGAGCCTGCTGTTGAGAGAAGGGCCAGTTGTGGCTGAATGGCTGTGACATTACCTTAAAGACTCCCATTAGAGTCTTTGAGTAGAAAAATCGAAATCTGTTTTTTACTGCCATTTCTGTCTTCTGGTGGTGATTGTTGTTTGACTTGTTGAAGAGCTTCTGTTGCCTTGGTTGGAAGGTTTTATCTGGCCGGCGTTGCATCCTGATAGTGCGGCCTCTAATCTAATATAATCTAATCTAAAACTGAGTCGCCATCTCAAAGCCACAAGACATGCTGGAGCTAGCTAGTTTGCTAATTTATAGACGAAAAAAAACGTGATAGTCAAGAACATCGATGTTGTTTTCAGCAGATAAAGGAATAAAGTTTGATGCTTGACTAAAGTAAACAGCTTCTAATGCCACTGTTGGCTACGTAGCAATAGCATTTTTTTTTTTTTTTTTTTTCCCCCATCACGTATGCGTCAAGCAGAATTAAGAAAACACATTCTATGTCATTCTTTTGTCACGTCACAATGATATTTTGGATAAAATATTGCTATTTACCATATTACGAAGGATATTTCTGTTGGATATTGGTCCTGTTGCTCCAGAACGCTTTGCAGTTTTTAAGCTGCATGGATCAGTGAAATCTGTACAATGTTAGAGGGGCTGCTTGTCGTGATGAACCTACAGAGAGTTGTTCTCCAGACTCTGCAGTTCCCCTGAGGATTGTCAAACACAGGCTGTTTTCGCAGCTTAACTCACTGTTTGCTTGTTTTGTTTTTTGTTTATTCAGTAGTGCACTGTTTACGTTGCACTCTCACTCCTCTTATCTGCCCATTTTCAGGTACAGCAGCGTGCTGTTTGCATTTAAAAACAGGAGCACAGAAAGAAGTCTAGTGACGAACCGTCTGCCTATCAGTCACTCATGGACGAACATGGAATTTAAAGAGCGAACTGATCAGCTCAAGAGATTCAACTTCAGAGCTTCATGATGAATTTGGAGTGAGCGTAGCTGCTGTAATGCTTGTAATGGTCGTTATCGCCATTAATGCCAACGACTGAATTCTGGGGACGATCTGATTAGAGCAGCAAATCCATACAGTAGATTAAATCACGCTTTTATTGCACAGATTTTAAAGCTGTTACGCCCATGGCAGTGTAAAACCCAAAGTAAATGGGATCAGTCTTATACTTCTCTGTTCTCAGAGTGAGGAGACGTTCATCTGAGTTTATTATCGTGACAGAATAAAGACAGAGACGTGGGCAATAAGATATTCAGAGCATTAGCGGCTTTGAAGCAAATTTTTCAGGGAGAGGGAAAAATCAATGAATGATTACTATTTAAAAGAATCGGCATAACTCATGTTTGGATAACAAGAGAAACTTCAACTCACCTCTAGAAAAACCTGAAACTTTCTGTGTTGAAATATTCCTTCATATTTGGGATTTACATGATTGCAAGTTTGTTTTTTTGTTTTTTTTGTTTTATGAGCTATCATCACTTATTGTACTAAACAGAAGTTTGTATCGATGACATTTGATTAGCTGAGGTTTTACTTTTTGTTATTAACATTACATAGCTCCCCAAAGTGGTTCCACTCCAATGCTTGCCACTTTGGTTGCTTGCCTGTCGATGGGTGCTGTTTAATTCTCATCTACCTTGCCCTGAATTTTTCCAGCCATCTATTATTTAGCGTCGTGGCTCTCTTGTCTCCATGTCCTCTAATTTCTACCTTAACATTGAGTCAGGACTAATTGAGAACATGCATTTTAGGTGAATCGCCATTTTTATTCCTTGCAGAAAAACCTTTTCACTTTTCCTTTAATGTGTCAAACAGATTTGGATTGTTTGCAGTTGTCAACTAAATGTGTGTCTCTTCTTAAAAGCCTTGTTACTGGAAAAGAGCCTTTTGTGGGTAAATGAATGCTTAATGAATAACAGAGAAGGGAGTTGGAACAACAAATTACAGGTCGACATTCGTTTCAGGGTTGGTCCTCGAAGAACTTATTTTGTCACAGTTTAATTTCCACTTACTTTTTTGTGGAAATTGCTGTTGTAATATAATAATGTGGCTCCAAAATATTTACGACAATTTGCCCTCCTGGTTGATGCGAGGTTATTTTTAGAGCCAGCAGTTCTGTGAAATAGAACAACTATTAAAAACAATAGATGGGTGAAGGCTGTGTGCAAGAACAGCTATTTTTAACAATGTGGATAGTCAGCCAAATTTTATCTTTAAACCTCCCACCTGCATTTAAAATCAGCTCAAGTCATTTCCCCTTGAACACACCTGCTAAAGCTGACTTACTTATTTAGCGATTTCAGGATTTGATGGTAAACTGTAGCTTTTTTTTGGGGTGGGACAAGCCATGTGAGCATGAAATTATAGCTGGCTGGTGCTCTTCTGTTGAGTGAAGTCGTATTTAAGCCCGAAGACAACTGGCAGCTGCTCAGCAGAGTGAAAGATTAGAGGATTGTGCAAAAATCGGAGTGCTCTCTTATGGTTTCCCTCACAGGTGTAACTGTGCAACACAGCGCACACCTTTGCTTTCAGCCATTTCTGCTCACGTCTGTTTCTTTGTTTATTTTTGGATTTACTCTACAGCAGCAGGCACTTTCTCCCTAAACGTTTTGACAGACACTGAAAGTATTTTTTATCAGCTTTAAATACTATGTGGCTGTCGTTGGCTCAAACTCTTTGATGGTGACCAAATATCATGAACTATCAAGACGTAAAAGCAACCTAACTGTTGTTTTTCATGTGAAATAAAACAAATCTGGAAATTGAGCCAACCTTGTTGCAGCAAATGAAAAAGCCAATATTGGTGTAATGTCTCTCATTGATATTCCCTTCTTAATATTAAAGTGTTTATTCGCCTTTCTCACCAACCAGCTGAATTCTGCCTCTTTCCCCGGCTGAAGGCTTTGCCTGTCACGTCTACTAAAATAAATAATCTAGAATTATTCCAAAAAGTGAAATGGCGATGTGGGCATGAAAATATGACAAGTGGATTTAAAAAAAAAAATAAAAAAGAAATCAAAGATGTTAGTCGCAGTAATAATTGCTGCTTGCACATTTTGGAACCACACAGGGAACTTAAAGGTTCCCAGCAGTCCTTACTGATCAAGTGTAGCAGAGGAAGAGTGCTGATGTGGTTTAATGAAGTGCTCTTGACGAGCTTGTGCTGAACGCTTCCTCATCCTTCCGCTCTAAGAAATCTTGATGAAAACTCATGACAGCATCTCACATTTAACACAATTTCACAGAATATCTTCTTGTTCCCTGCGCTAAAAAAAAGAAGCTCTGCTCTGGTTGATGTTTTCATTTCATTCCCTCCACTGTCAACCCATGCCACGTGCTTTCAAATGATATGTGCGATTATAAAACATGAAAATGATAAATTGCCACAGCCATCTTACTGAGGCAATTTTTGGCTCATTTAAAGTCAAACAATCATTCTATAATGGGGAATAATTAATCTCATTATAAAACAAAATGCAAACATTTAACGTAGGGAATAAGCTCTAAAATTAGGTCACTGTATGTTAAAAATAAGTGATTAATCGTTTCTGTAATTTCAAAACATTGCCATGTTCCAGCTCCTTCTCTTTTTCTAATGTGTGACCAAGCTGTTGGCTGGACATAATAAGCAATGTGAATGCATCCCCCTCAATGAGAATGGTAATGATCATATTTAGGATAAGAGTCAGCCTTGATCTCACGATGAAGCCCGTTTTCCTGCAGCTTTTTGTCCGACTGTGATGCAGTGGATGGGGGTGCAGCTGTTTACGTGACGGCCTGTTTTCCATTCCTGACTGTTAACACCAAAAACAGTGTGCTGCCTGTGTCAGCAGGTGGATAATCACCAACCGTATCGCTGACTGGCAAGCTTATATTTCCATTCTCAGCGCTGGATGATAAACACAGGAAAGGTGAGGAGCCCTCACATGCAATGTGAACAGATACGTTTTGCAGTTGCACACAAAGGTGAGTGACTGAATCAGGTGCAAAGACGGGCAACATCTCGTCCTCTCACATAGAACTTTACCTCGTGCTGTGGCAACAGGCAGCCAGAGCTGGAGAGGAGAGAGGAAGCGAAACATAGCTGAAGACAGTAACGAGCTGGTGAACTGCAGACCAGAAGCAAAGACTCAGACAGATAAACACATAAGACCTGTTTGCGCTGCCCAGCTCTCAGCACGCTGTTGAAATCTGACCTAAAGAGTAATGAGCTCATAAATCCCTGTTTTAGGGTTTAGAGATCCCATTTTCAGTCACTTTGTTGTAGCCACAATCTGCTAATCTGAGTCCCAGTGCAGAGAGGGAATTTTAAAAGTCGTCACTGTCCACGGAAAACGACCAGCCACTGTTTAGAGAGTTTAAAAAAAAAAAAGAAAAGAAAAGTTGCTGGTTATTTCTGTCATTATGACTAAAGCTGTGTTTCCATCCAAAACACAGGGCAAACGTTTCTCCAAACGCTTTTACTTAAGTGACATTTTCACTGTAGGACCTTTTGATCATATTTTTTTTCTCCAATATTTGTTCTTTTGCTTTGGTAAAGGATTAAAATATGTGCATCAGTGGACATGTACCGTATGTGGGTGTGAATTCACACGATTGTTTTTTGTTTTTTTTTTTAATGCACAGATATTATCAGGCTGTGTGTTCATATACAGCACATCCAGACCCCTCTTTGTCATGAATCAATGATTTTAAAATGGAGTGAGATGTCGTTCTATTAATATTTCATGGAGGTGACGGTAAATCACATGCAAGTGTTGCCTGAATGCATGTCTACTCTGCTGGAGTATATCTTACAGTAAATGTCTTCCAACATTGCCAGTAATCTCACTCATGATTTGAATGAGACTTTTTTTGGCCAAACTACTGGACAAGTTGTCAGTATATATTGGATACAAATCAACTTGTTAAAGAAATCGTAGTCGTGATGAGAACTGTTGATTTTTATTTGAAGTGGACATTTTAAATTTCAGTTGTCTCTTCTCTCTTCATCAACTTGAAGTAGACTGTCAGTGGAATGACCTCAATTCCATTTTAGCTATTTTCATTTTCCTAATGTTGACTATTTGATAGTCTTAACCGCGGGCAAGAAGGCTGTGATTATCGGTAGATTGATTGTCGTCTACTCAGGGGCCGCTTGAGAGATTGATCCAGGTGTCCAGGAGTCTGACCCATATCATTTATATGCAGAGTATATAGAAAGAGAGCACCGCAAAGCCACAAAACTCCCATTACTCAGAACTGTAATGTGTCAGCAGAGGAAAACAGCCAGCCCCGTAGTTTCCCCTCTGCTGTCTGCCTTTTATCTCCTCTGCCCTCCTTTAATCTTCCTGGATCTTAATTTTACCTATAAACACAAACAGGCACACAGACACACATGCTTCTCCTCTGTCATTACTCATATCAGCCTCACTTGTATATTTCCATGTAACGGCAATAGATCACAATCCCTCCTCTTTTTTTTTTTTTTAATCATATGCGACATTCGAGTATTTTTTTTTTTTATGAAACCTGGACTATTCAGTCGGCACCCGCTAATCAGACGTTTCAAACTCCAGCACTTTATCGGCCTGTCTCCATCTGCCAAAATGGCACTTCCCATGTTTGAGACAATCCTGCTCTGGATGCATAGCTGGCAGGCAGAAGGATAGATAATGGGTGTGGAAGGAAGAGGAGAGCTGGAGGAGCAGTGGAGGGCGGCGACATGGATCCTATTTGTCTGGCTTCGTGAAGGCATATTGTGAAAACATAACCTGCGCAGTGCAATATTTTTTGCATTGATCAACTCATTTCACGTGGCATGAAAAGGAGTCATCTGTCTGGACAAACCCCACAGGGATCAGCGTCCAACTCTGCCTCTCCCCTCGGCTCCATGTGGAGGTTTATGGTGTCTTGCAGATCACGGTTTTGGTTTCATAGCAACTTTAGTTAAGTTTTTTTTTTTTTTTTTTTAATGCCACTCCTTTCTTCAAGAGGCAAAAAAATTTATATAAACCCTTTGTACTTCTTATCCCACAAACAGTGGACAGACTAGGTTAGAGGAGCTGCAGCTGTATGGGAGATGAAAAACCAGATAATTCCCCTGATTATTGGTGAAGTGAGAGTAAACTTAGATTTTCCAGGTGAACAGAAACTTGACCCTGAATGCTAATGTTTGTCTGTGTTTACTTCGTGTGCAACACTTTGACCGATGCCAAAAATTAGAACCAGTTTTTATCCCTCGTCTGACCTCATTCAGATGTTTCTTTCATTCATGCATTTTCATTAATGCATTAATGCGGGATGCGAATCAACATTAATCTTCTGCCAATTTGTTTCCCTCCAGAGTTGACAAGAGCTTCTCCAGGACCAGAACCTTGTGGTGAGTGCTTTCCCTTCTGAAATACATTATGTATCAGAGAGAGTTTTGCTTTAATGCGTAACTGCTCTGCCTTTCCAAATGCTGCATTTCCAGTAATTTAAAGCCTTTCAGATTCAGGCTGTAAAGCAGGTTTCTTTTTGATTATATGTCCAACCTCAATCATCTGAGGGCAGGACTGCAACATCGTGGTTGAGCTCTATTCAAGAGTTAAGTTTGCACTATGCATCAGTATTCACATTGTCATCCTGGTCAGCGTGCCCTTGTGCTGTGAGCTGCAGCAGCTAACAGGAAATTCTCTGTACCTTCATTGTGCAGCACTTGACTCAGCATGAGGAGCTGATAAACAGCCTTTGACTTGTCCATCAGTTTCATGCTTAGTCAGTTGCCTAGAATTCCCCCCCCCCCCCTCCCCCCAAAGGGCCGACAGAATTATATCCTGAATATAGACATAGCTGAATGAAAGAACGCTGATAAGAGCTGTATTTTCAGAGCAGTAAAATCATAAGCAGACTTCCCTTCCGTCTTATCTCAACCCTGGCTTTTTCCTTTAAGATTTCCAGGTGTGCATTTTAAAAAAAAAAAAAAAAAATTCACTTAGAAAGCTTTTTATCTACTTCTTGCTTTGGCTTTGCAATCATGATGGAGATAGTGAAGCTCGTAATGTTCCCTCCTTAGCAGGTAGTCTCCCGGCACAGTGACGGGAATGTGTGGCCATAAGCACAGGGGCAACAGCAGATGGAGGGAGACAGGGAGCACAAGTATGTGTGCAGTACCAGCTGGACATGTGGGGCAAACGCCTTTGAGATCTCCACCACTAAAGGCCACAGCCAGATTCATACTACAACTTTCACACAAAGTTGGACATGAACGGAAAATGGGTGCAGTCCATCTCTGAGCTGAAATGGAGGCAGAACACAGACAGGGAACTACATATTAATTGCATTTTATGCCAATTTCATTTTCCCAAGTGTGTGTGTGTGTGTGTGTGTGTGTTTCTTTTTATGACTGTGTGTCATGTGCATTGAAGCATTAATGTGTGTCCTTTTGTTCAGAGGGATTTTGCCGTTTTGTTTATGCAGTTCTCAGCCAGCATGCTGGCAGCTAAAAAAATGTGTTGTGCCATCATTATATATCAAATGGGTTAAGGGGGGAAAAAAAAGAGAAGGACGGGTGGATGTACAGGAAAAGGACAATTCCAGTTCATCGGGGAAGAATACACCCGAGCACACCCACTGAATTTCATTAAGATGATTTAGGTTTCTCTGTGTGGCGAACAGGTCCGGAGCACATGTATAATTGAGCTGCAGGGCTGGGCTGAGCAGTTAATGGCTATCCACAGTACAGCGCTCCGATTTTAATCACTGAGTCATTATGCCAACTGTGTATTCCACCAGTCTCTGGCTGCAATTAGATTAAAAAGCCCGAGTATAACCAACACATTTAGTAGTTAAAGATTCATTTGTTTTGGGCACAGGGAGTGAGGAGTTAATTCGTCTCTCAATTGGGTAGGATTTGTTGCAATGTCATATGTAGTTGGAAAAGGGCATGGCTTAATTTGAAAATTTCTCAATTTTACCAATACGGGATTGTTTTGAATGTGGGTCTGTCCATCTCTGCTGTTGATGCAGAGGTTGTGTTCAAGAATGGCAGTATGTTGGCTGGGAAGTCTGTGAAATGTAGGAAAAAACCAAAAACAAAAAACGGTTTCCCTCAAACCTCCTCCGCTGCCGCTGCTTCAAATCTATCACAATATCATCCAACAGCCAGTCAAGAGTAGGTGTGTGCTTATGTGTATGGGTACAAACACACAGCACCCACAACTCTCTGCCGCTCCCATCGAGCAGCGCCGTCTCCCCATCAGCTCACCACGCCACACAAACACACTCACTGTTCACGTCAGTGCAACTCAAACATCCCTGAGTCACTTGGATGAGAAGTTGCTCTTCAGGAAAGGTGAGAACACACTTACTTTGCTGTGCTAAACTGCTCACAGCACAGCGCGCCCAATTAAACACTCATTAACTTGATTGCTTTCAATAATGGTGGCACTTCTCCTCGTCAGTCTGAAGCTGCTGCTGTTCTGCAATAAGACCGAATAAATGCTTTGATTCCGGAAATGGAGATTTTGTACAAACTTCATTTTGTAATACTGTAATGGAAGGAGGCATCAGAAGAGCTAAAATGTCTGTCCAGTAATGTCCATCTACTTTCATTTCTAACCATGAAATTATTTCTCAATTAAAATGTTCAATAAGGGAACGCTCTTGGAAAATGTAAATGCGTTGGTCTTCAGGCATCTTTACTGAGCAGAACCTGGGCAAGAGACTGAGCAGCCTACTAACTGACATTGGGAGCAAGGTGGTGACGAAGTAGTCCTAAATGCTGAGAGATAAGAGCAAGAGAAGTGAAGAGCTGCTAACTGGGCATTGCTGTTTATATCTGTTGTCCATCCAAATATAGTGCTGTGTGGCTGCAGCTCATTGGGCAGATTAAAGCTCCTCGACATTCTTTGGGTTTGCATTTGCCATACTGGACAGACAGTCCTAATATATGGTGCAGACCAAGTGAATGAATGATTAGAACCACTCTCCTAATATTGTGTTGCATCCCCCGTCCTCTTCACATCTCACAGACACTCAGCTGAACAGGCGACTGCATCAAGTTGAATTTATTGCGGCGCTCATTGAACCGTTCTTGGACAGTCTCAGCCTGTCGCTGCATCCTGATGTCAGCATGTACTGTGGCTTCGCTTCCAATAAGGAGAGCCAGTGTGCAGTTAACGCTCCACGCCATCCAGCCCCTACCACCATCCTGCAGCATTGACACATGGATAATACCGAATCATTAAACATGTTATTGTCTCCACACTGAAGTGTCAATTATACAGGAGGCTGTCGAACTCAGTGGCTGCTGCACACGTTTCCCACCGGGTTGTGTCTTCCTCCCTCTCAGACGGGCCTGCAACTTGGCTAGACCATCTGTAGCTTGTTACACATAATTTAAGACTCCACTGGCCACATCCTCTCCTCCACAGACACCCTGACCTTCACCTGCAGCCAGCACCTTCAGTTCCCTCATCTATCTGTATTTACGTTGTTTTCTCCTCAAATTGATCCAATCGTCACATTACAAAAGTTTGCCAGAGTGTACTCTGCGGGGAAGCACTCAAAGTTTTCACTGTACACAAGTATTCATGCAATGCAAGACAAAACTCCTCGACTCTCCTTGAAACAGTCCCCCATAGCCTGACTTGATCAATGCTCTGTGGAATGACCAACCATACTGATTTCATAGTATCCATGGGTGTCATTTTGAGTAGTTTTGCCCCACTTGTGTGATGGATTTCTACATAATATAAAATAGGGTTGTGATTTCCTATTATAGTTGAGCAGTTCTATCTCTTTAAGTGTTTAACTTTAGCTTCAGTCACTGAAAACTTCACACCAAAGGCCCTTCCTTAATAAAAACACTAATCTTATTCTACATGTTAAAATGAATACGACTGATAATATATTATTACTAATTACCTCTAGAGGGTGATAAGAGCAAAAGAATAAAATCTTTTCAGAACCTTTTAGTATTTTTTACAGAGGTGATGATCGCACTAATTAAACCCAGGCTGTGACTCAAAGCAGCTGAGCTTCGTCATGCATAATAAGCACGAGGGCTCCGGTTTTTTGTCTTGTCATTGGGCTGATTATATACTATTATGGCTGCATGAAAACCAGGCAGCGACCCAGACAGGTGCATCCGACCCTCAGTGAGTTCACTCAGGGAAAAAAGGCGATGAACAAATGCCGGTGCAATGCGGTCTGCGCTTGCAGGTTTGTGCAGAGGTCGCAGTGAGAGACCAGCACAGGGATGCGGGCTATTTTAGCAGATGCGGTTCGCCTGTTACTCAGTTCACCTGTTCACTTAAATACAGTCTGGCCTGCAGCTGCCGCGGCTGATGGGAAAAGAAGCATGCATAATGGGGTCTTTGTCATCCTCACGCCCTCTTTGAGATGAGAATGCTAACTTTTAATGCAGTGTAACATAGAGATGTGGCTGCTATTTTGAAATGTATTGCTGCATATGAAAATGTGTTTTGTTTTGTTTTTTTGCCCACTCAAGCACTGATTGTAATAACAATCCCACAAGCAGCTACTGTACATTCCTCCCTGTTGTGCTTCATTAACCTCCACACCTACCGTAGACGTATTCTGCTAATTAACAGCAGGGCTCGGACTTGAGAGGGTAATGTTGCCTGCCGTTGGAGCCATTTAACATCATCAGGAGGTTGACTCCACGTAATCAAGCTCTATTACATCTCAATTCGGAAGACACCTCAATTAGGCGCTGGGCACACCTCAGTGAGTGGGGTGAGAGCGGGCAAGCGATGGAGGAAATGATGCATCAGTCTTACAAGTGCAATTGTTTCGCTCAGGCGTGCGTGGTTTGCTTTTTTCTTCCATTTATGAACATTGCTCATAATTCAAATTGTTCTTTATAGTAATACAGTCAGCGTCATCAAATGCGTGTTTCTAAAGCCCCATTACTGAGGCACAATCTAGCACAGTCTTTTGTCTGAAATGAAGTGAAGACAGATGTCACATTTAGCTGGGAGACTAGACGGCTCATAAACACTTGGTGTAGTCAGTGGGGGCGAAAGAGTTCAGTTCTGCTTCGCTTCCCGTAGAATCATGAACGCGTGTGACTGTATTAAGACGTTAAAATGTCACACATGTCTCCAGGTTTCATGCTCACACGTCACCACAGTGACAATCAGAGGTGGACAGAGTACACAACTTCACTACTTGAGTAAAAGTACAGTTACTCCTTATCAAATATTACTCCAATACAAGTAAAAGTAGATTCGTCAAGATATTACTCAAGTAAAAGTGCAAAAGTATTTACTTAAAACATTACCTAAGTATAAAAAAAATCTTCAGGAAATACAGGAAAGTAGCTTTATTGTCATTATACAATAAACTGATGTGATTCTTCTACAGATATGTTTGTAGCTCAAAAATACCTTTAGTTAAAGAACCGGTCTCTGGAGGGATCCGGTCTAGTCCAGAAGTCTCTGGAGGGATCTGGTCCAGTCCAGAGGTGTCCAGCTCCGGTCCTGGAGGGACCCGGTCCGGTCCAGAGGTCTCCAGCTCCGGTCCTGGAGGGATCAGATCCGGTTCAGAGGTGTCCAGCTCCGGTCCTGGAGGGGCCCGGTCCGGTCCAGAGGTCTCCAGCTCCGGTCCTGGAGGGATCCGATCCGGTTCAGAGGTGTCCAGCTCCGGTCCTGGAGGGCCACTCTCCTGCAGGTTTTAGATGTTTCCTGCTCCAACACACCTGATTAAAATGATCAGCTCTCATCAATCTCTGCTGAAATCTGATCAGGAGTCACTCGTTTGAATCAGGAAACATCAGGGCCCGGATCTGGAGACCTCCCGGTCAGTCCCTAGTCTCTGCTAGTTGTGCTGTTTCTTCTATTCACTTTGATTAATAGACTGTCCTCCACTGTGCTCCATGTCTAGTTCCTCCTCTGCCTCCTTTTATGATAGTACTTCTTGTCATAGATGCAGGATGATGGCAGAAATGGAGGCGAGAATCAGTGAGTTAGAGTCGCTGCTCCGCACTTTAGCTAGCTTAGCTTATGCTAATGTCGCTAGCTATAAAGCTAAACCTGTTTCACCTTAGCTTGGCTCGTTGACGATGGTAACCATGGTAACTAGCAGTCCGGGCTGAGAGGAGAGGCGGGCTAGCTGAGCACATGGACCGGCTTTATTCTGCTCTTTTTCTTCCTTCAGACGTCACAACACAGGACTTTTAGGAGTTTCATCACACTGACTATAAAGCTTTACAGCACTCAGCTGTGACTGATGAGGAGTTGGACCGTGTTGTTGTCAGTGATGTCCACAGAAGACGTCCAAACTCCGGCTACAAGCTAATGCGTGTTCCAGGTAATAATACGGCCACGATGTATAATGAAGAATGAGCCGATCGTTTATGGAGAAATAATCCAGGTAGGATGAGGATTATACATCGTGGCCATATTCTTACCTGGAGGACGCACAGAGGTGTGTGTGTGTGTGTGTGTGTGTGTGTGTGTGTGTGTTCCAGGTAATAATACAGCCACGATGTAAAACAATGAACAGTAATGTTAGACTAGCGCAAGAATAGTGAGTAACAAGAGCATCAATAGAAATGTAGTGGAGTAAAAAGTATATTTGTCCTTCAAATATAGTGAAGTAAAAGTGAAATTATCCCTCAAAAATAACACTGAAGGAAAGTACAGATACTCAAAAGCTGTACTTCAGTACAGTAATCGATTAAATTTACTTTACTGTCCACCCCTGGTGACAACTCGTAAAATAAATGAGAAAAGTAAAACCTGTGGAAATTAAATAGTGCAGTTTAATTGATTTGAGTCTGACATGAATTGATCCCAAGCTGCTACAAACATTAAACCTAGATCTGGATGTTCCCTGGACAATTCAGTCCATCTGTACAAGCTGTACAAGCTTAACAACCAGCAGGCAACATTTTAAAATCTTCTTTGTTCTGACCATGATATTGTAACACATTTATTTTATTTTTTTCATCAGTTTTTATGGAAATTTTAAGTGTTTGTTGTTGTTGTTGTTGTTGTTGTTTTTACTACAGAAACAACTAATTACAGGGAATGTAGAGCTCCCACAGAGAGGTGTGAATGTGGTCTGTGTGATTGTGTATATGTTCAGGGAGCACCCTGCCCAATCGATGCTGCTCTGCAGTTTAGGCACGCTGCCCTCCAGCAAAACTCTGAGCAAACCCAGCTATTGGTATCTTCTTTTAAACCGTTTTGGTTTTTTTTGTTTTTTTTTCTTTTTCACTTTGACCAGAAGTTAGATTTTATGGTTGTACATTACCTACAGTCTCCAGCAGACGACGAGAATATAAACAATATCATATGTAAAGCGCATAGCAACACTTGAGTGTGTACCGATCAGGGGAGTTGTGTTTGTGAGCAGTGGATGAGCCACAGCGTGTCCTCCATATGCTACCTGTCCCGCTGACTGTCCTGTGGTTTCACACTCGGTCTGGCTCCAGGTTTATCGTTGCCAAAATCAATAGAGAGGGCCACCTAAATGCAAGGTAATTATGAGAGCTGGCAGGCTTCTGGGCGTGCTCACAACACTGTTGTTGTGTTGAAGAACTGTTTCATTTTCCGCCTTTCAATCTGTGACGGGAATGAGGGCCAAGGCCAGCCCTGTAAGACTCCTGGCTGTTAATTTTATTCTGGATTAAAAATAAATAAATAAATAAAATCATTATTTTTCCTTCTCCAGTTGAAAGGGGGCTCAGTGGAGTTTTTGTCTGAAAACATGTACCCATCAATGTTTCGCACCAAAATTCCTGAGGTGTGGCCTTGAGGTCCAGTAAATGTTTTGAGTAACTTTCCCTCTTCATAAAATATTTGCAAAGTTGTGTTTTGAAAGTATTTTAAACCCTGCATGGTTTAGATCCACGTTTGCACTCTAAGACCCTTCTTATTCTCCTGCAATGTTGGTGAACTGCCCAATTAAATGGTGCAACCCTACCAACAAACTGCCTGTCAGTAGAGAAGTGATGCAAAATTGGTGTTACCTGTTTGTCTTCTTTTTGTGTTTTGTGGAACTGGAATGTGAAAATATTGCTCCATAACGCTGCCAGTGGGCTGTAAGTCCTGAAGGTACCTGTCACTATTTTCTTCTGGGCTTTAGCCATTTAGGGGCTTTAGCTGTGTAAGACACCATGATAAACAAACAGATGGGAAATTTCAAAAAGCAAACCAATTGAGAAAAATCTCAAGATTCCCAAACTGTCAAAGCCATGTTAAACCTGCTGACCTACATATTTATTCAGATTTGACATAAGAGAAACTTTTAAAGGACTATTGATTACAATTTTGACTTCTGATGTGTGGAGTTTACATCAAGGAGTAGCAACTGTGGAGTTTTTTTTTTTTCCCTTCTGAAACAAAAGTTTCATCTCTACTCTAGGTGTCACTAATGCTCGAATGACACCACTAAAATCAACGTCAGACTTTTTGAGCTAGGGATGAGGCAAAGAAAGCTCAAGCTAAACGTGAGTAGCGAGGTTGAATCTGCCCTTCAGCATTAGCGGAGCGGTGCCTGAGCGTGATTTCAGGTCCTCAAGTGTGTTATGGGTGTCACAAGGACAAAATTCTTTTAGATTAAAGTGTTACTAAAGCTGTTTTGAGGAGTATTCTCTGCTGTTTTGTGGTATGTTAGTGTTAAATATAGCTGCTTCAGGAGAAGACTACGAAGAGAATGGACAGAAACAGACAGAAGGGGATGAAACTAATGAAATGAGAGATGGGGAGGGGTCAGCAGAGTCACAGCATGACCTACATACAGTCGCTCTCGTAATTGCACACCATCCGATTGACTTGACAATCCAGAAAGCCCATGTACTCACTTGGAAAGAGATCCAGATATTTTGTTTATTCAGCCTCCTTTCGACCCGGTTTGCCTCTCACTTGCTCTGCCTTGTGCAAGTGAAGATCCTCTTTCATCTTCAGCCCCACCCTGCTGTAGGCTCAGAGGCTTGAAACAGGCAGAAAGGTGTTGAATGTACTTAACCTGCTGCCTGCTTCACGCTTCTTCCTTGCCTGTGGTAGCTCAGCTTATGTTTTATATTCAGCTGTACCCCCTGAAGTAAATGTATCTTCCCCAGGTGAGAAGCATGAAGCCAGCTTACCTGAGACCTTCTGCTGGAAAAGTGCAAAGTATGTTATCCAGTGTAACTCAGCCCTAAGTCAATGCAAAACAGGCTTTGACTGTGGCACATAGGCTTTTGTGTTTGTGTGTGTGTGTGGTGAACTTAGGTCGGTGCTACCTGTAACATTACACTCAGATGAGGGTGTGGACGAGCAAACAGGCTGCTGAAAGACTCTCGAATCCCCTCATGGGTTTGTTTCAGGGCCTGCAGTCTGGGTTATTGATTGCTGGTAGAAGTACAACTGTAACTCTAGCAAGCAGCTACATCAGTCATCAGAGCAGAGACACAGGAGGAGGAAGGATCAGCATAAGATTTTGGAGAGCGAGCATCCCTGACGCTTTTTTGTTTAAAAAAAAAAAAAAAAAAAAAAAAAAGGCGGTATGGTAAGGTGATAGCTCATTACTAGATTATGCTGAATGCTATATGTGCGGGATAGACTTGTATGAAAACTGCAGTCAATGTTACGAAGCTCAGTCATTTTTGTGAAACCTTTTGAATCATCAGTTCAATTTGAAAAGACCAAATCCTGTTATAGATATCACTGAATGACTAACTATGTGTCAGTCTCATTCAGTTATTTTGGGGCGATAAAGTGGGTTTGAATTCAAACAGTCTTTTGTAGATACTGTACTATGTTTAGGTGGACATAAACAGGCCGCGTGGCATTGTCATCCAAGTGAATGCCTCTTATGCAAATCTGATTGGTTGTGAATATGTGCAGTGTCTTATAATGTCTCATGCTTGGGGATTTAGCCTCCCACCAAAAAGGGACATGTAATTGTTCTGTAATTGGAAACAGCTCATCTGTTCACGTTCATCTGTGGGCTGTGATTTTCTCCATTATATGTGAGTGTACTACAAAATCTGCAACATTTCAGAACTTTTCGCCTCTCTCTCTGCCACTGATGTGTCAGATGGACAATGGGATGGTGAGGCTAATCTCTGCAGGAGGTGTTTTATAATGTTGGAAGAAACTGTCAGAGTGAGGCGGATAATAGGAGAGAGGGATCCGATATCCCCTTTCAAATGTGGCAACGTCCCTTTTCATGAAAAGTTTGTTTCCAAGCTTACCCCCGGCTGCAGAATTTCATCCTATTAAATGAGTCGAATCTGTTATCACTGATCAGACTCGATCGGGTAAAGTCTAAGCAAAGCAACACCCACAGCTTGAACGGGCAGCTCTCCGTCACAGGCAGATCAAGAGGAATGAGGGGAGATGAAGCTGGAAGGCAAAACAAAGGGGGGAGACATTGGGAGGGAACAGAAGGAGCTCGAGACAGAGAGTTAGCACTCGCCCCAGAATAAAAACAGCCGAGAACATGCACGCACGTACGTGACAGAGGAGGAGAGAGGAATACGAGGGTGGAGGGAGGGCTGCTCCGAGCATCATCTGCCAGGGGAGAGGCTGATCTCCGACAGCAGGTGTTGGAGGACGGAGAGGAGGCTGAGTTGGACGCACGGACTGAACGATACATAGGGAGCAGACAATTTATTGAGGAGAAGAGACTGAGGTGTAAGTGAGGCAGCACCCCTTACAGGTAAGCTTAGAGATGAAAGAGAGAGAGAGAGAGAGAGTTGAGAGTCTATGCCGATAAGAGTGATAAGATCCAGAAAGAGACACATGATACAAACTGATGAAGAGTCTGACTGCTCTTTAGCTCTGTGCTCAGCTCCAGTTGATATTTTCTGATCTCTTCATCTTCCACTTGGAAGTTTCTCTCTATCTGTCTCCGTCCTGCTCTCCCTCTCCTTCTCCCTTTTGTCCACCCAGGAAGTGACTGACTGGCGTCTTGAGTAAATGACTCTGCTTTCATTGTGCATTAGCGGCTGTAGTTGATTAGATTAGTTGCTCTCTCCTAAGTGGACCTGCAAAGCTTAGGGATTTGTGTGCACTTGTCTCTTTTGGACTGTGTGTGTCTGTGTCTGAATGTTTTTCATTGTGCACGAGTGTATGTGTGTGCGCGTGGGGCTGGTGGAGGAGAAGATGCAGCCAAGACATCACTCACATGCGTGATTCAAATGTTATTATTCACGAATCTCAGGAACTCTAAGCTGTAGAAAGAATTTAAGCTTCCACTGAGGGGCAAAAACTGGATCCGCTCCAGAGAAGATGAATTAGAAAATAACATTCTGGTTCCAAAGATTGCTTTGAGCCGTCACGTTCAGCTGAGCTTCATTTGACTGTTATGACAACAATTATTAAGAAGAAAATGTGCCTGAATATTTGTTAGATTTCTTCTTTGCCGCAGCCAGTTTCCATTTCAGTCAAACTGGAGCAACTCTGGGATCTGTCTTTTGGCGATATGAAGAAAAGAACTGAATAATAATAACGGATATGAATAGCTGTATACTATTAGCAGAACACAATTGCAATTTTATGCACATTAAAATGGGTGTAAGCAATGCTGAGGCTGAGTCCCACTCATAAAAATGAGTCAGATCTACAGATTTTTGGCCAAAATGTTTTTGACATGGTTACTGGTTGATTGTAGTGGACTTCTTTTCTTGTGTTGTTCTGTAAATATTTTTGAAATATAAATATATAAAGCCCTCTTTCAGTAAAATCTATCTTCACGCACTATGTCAAAATCTTCTCCATTTGGAAAAGTTTGTTTCCGATGCCCCGAGGTTAGGTTTCCCTAAACGGAGACTTGTTTGCTTGAGTGTATTTTGGTAAGCTTTAATGGAGGAAGTTCCTCTACCATAAAAAGACAGAGTTATTCTACCATAGTAGCACTCGAACCGATAAATTCTGACTCTCACCGCAATGACTCTGGTTGCCAGACAAGCCACTGCAATTGTTGGGCTGGCACACAAGCAGCAGTGCCCAGGGTCCAGAGTATTTACGAGAAGAACCACTGTAGATTTCTATTGATAAACATCTGAGATTACTCTCTATATTAACCTTTATCATCTTCTTTACCATGTCAGTTCTTTGGTTCTTCTGACATGGCTGACGTTTTTCTGCTGCAGCGATAAATATGCTACAAACGTTTTCTAACAGGCCTGCGGTTTCTCTGCTCAGTCAAAGGAATTACTGTAACCCAACAAATAGTTTTTAAAGATGCACCCATTTATCAGACTATTAAAACATTATGATGATGATGACTTGAATGGTAAGGACAAAGTCAATAATATACAATGTTGTTTTGTTTTCTACTCGCTTTTCAAGTGCGACCTATCACTTATTAAAAGCCAAAGATGAAAGTAGACACACAATGTTTTCCTTCAGGAGCAAAATGAATGAAAATACACCAAAAAAAACAAAAACAACAACAACAACAAAAAAAATAGGCTTCAGATGTTTTGCTGAGTGTGACTGTCTGGCTGTCCTCTCCACTCACGCAGCAACACGCTACAGAGCCATCCTACTCTAAAGAAGTTTTTGGCGTGTTTAGCGTTGCCAAGCTCATCTGTATTTACAGCCTGACTGGACCCGAGAAAGAGTGAGTTCTTATCAGAGCTCATGACCCAGCAGTCTGCATGTGGAAGCAGCTGTAGGCATCACACAGGATTAATTGGTGGATTTAGTTTCAGAAAGCCTTCCGCTACATTTTAGGAGTTTCCTGCTTTCACTAAGTAAAAGAGGGTGAATACCAGTTATTTGACCGATACTAAATGCCAAGTTAACATTTTTTTTCTCCTCTGTATTATAGTTTTTTATAGTATGACTTCATTTTGAAACACCACGACTATTGGTAGCTATCACTGTACTGAAAACAACATAATGCAAACTTTATACTCACACTTTGCAGTTTTTACTGCCAGTGCTGGCTAAAGGATATTGTAAATTAAACTTTTTTTCTGATTATTGTTCTCATATTTGCACAGAAGCTTTCATTTGGATACTTTATGGCAATATATGCATGTGCTATCCTTTTCTTGGACTAATGCATCATTTTATCGAGAATATAAATTGCTGAGTTCCTTGAAAAGTGCGTTCCCCTTTAAAATGCTGGGAAACTGTAGCCGTAAGCTTCAAACATTTAATGCCAACTTTCATTTGAAATCGTTTTTTTTTTTTTTTTTTTTTTTTTTTTTTTTTTAGATTTATTTTATTTTAGATGGAACATTTAACAGTGATTTCAGTGAAGCATTAATGTTGCTAGGTGACGCACACATTTATACAACTGAACCAGAAATCAGCTTCAGTATAGAGAGGAACAGAAGACGGAGCTTTGTGTGCAGCCTTTGTGCCGTTCAGCACAAGGTGATCACACTTGTATGTAGGCAGGGAAAATATATATATATATTATTTTTTTTTAAATTGGCTTTGAGTTAAATGCCGTAATGTTTCTCTATTAGCGTTTTACATTGTGATAAACAGATGTGATTGAAGAATAAGCTACAGGCGGACTGACTATTACCGCTGTTTAATTAGTCATGTTCCAGCTCAGTTGCAGTAAAACAACTGCTCGTCCACTGTTATCTTGACACCAGTGTGAAAAAATTAGTCACCAATTGTTTTGGTAATCTGAGTAATTTAAGAATATTGTTCAAGGAAAAATGACAAAGATTCGTTAGTTCTGCCTTCTCAAATGTGGCCTGTTAATTAATGAAGTGATTAACAGCACACCATAGCAGAATGAGAACGGGTAGTTCAATAATAATAATTATTATTATAACAAACAACAAAAAAATATGCCAGAATACACACAATACAATAAGTGAACACACCTATAAAGAGTATTCCGTTATCACAATGAAATCAAATTGAATAATACAACAGAATTTCTTGGCCAAGCTCCCCATACATCAAAAAACAGCCAGAGCTACATGTATATTTATATAACCTCAGTGAACATCATCAGTCCAGACTGCACAACTTCACAGCGGCTGAGTTACTGAATATTCCTATTTGACTGCAGCCTTCATAAATCCACATCTTACATTCTTATCATATAAGATGGTGGTGTTTTAAAATGTGTGCTTACTGTGATCCCAGCCTGAAAAACGACCCCTCCGTGAGTCAAATTTATCATTTACTCCTTCGGATTTGTGTTTATCTGTCTTGTAAATCAATGCAGAGAGGGCATCAAGACACACACGCACAAAAAGTGCCTTATGTTAGCTCTGATGACAGGCACCGACATAATACATTCCCTCTCCCCTTACCCTAACTCAACCAAAATGCCCTTGCAATGATGGTTTCAAACCAGCAGGCAGACAACCACAGAAAACTGTTCATTTGCTGTGATGAGAGAGGCCGTGCCTACCACGGGCGGTGGAAGTGGCAGGCTGTCAGGCAGCGCTCATCAGCCTATAAAGTCCTCCTAAATCAAGACTGATCTGCACCTTTGTGGCTTGTCTGTCATTATGTCTATGGGCAGCTCCACATGGCTGCTTTTGATTAGGTGTCTGCCCAAGCAGAAACAGCAAGTGGGAATTTATAGCAAGTGATTTCATACTTTCACATTTTTAGTGTAATAATATCAGTATTTTTTGGGGGTGAAATTTGAGTTTCAAGGCTGACCAAGCTCAGTAACCTCCTTCTTTGTAGACTGATTTTTAGTGCATAATTCTTGAGTTGAAGAATCCTTTGACATCAAATTTTCTTTGTGTTCTGGCTGTATTACATGGAAGGTGTACCAAAGTCCACGCTCCAAAGAAATGTCAGTTCTAAAAAGCTGAGGACGCTGCAGGAGTAATTTGCTGAAGCAGAGATCAGAGGCAACAAAGAACAGAGTTCCTGCTCTGTTTGGAAGAGATGTCTGAACCACATCTCCAGGTCAGCAGGCTGGTGTCAGTGCAGCTCGGTTTGCTCCGACGTAAAGATTTTTCAAAGTGTTTTCACAAAGGAGGAGCAGCAAACAACGATGAACAATGAACAAATAATTAACTGCTGCAAAGCCCACTATGGATCGGCTTCCCCACCTTCAAACCACTGTGTTTTCAGACAGAATTTCAGAAAGGAGAGACTGCGAAAGTGTGAGAATCAAAGTTATTACCAATTATCACTCAACAGAGATTTGAGCTTGTGCTCCGTGTTTCTTTTTTTTTCTGAAATGCCCTCTGCTAAAGGTTTGCGAGCAGGATGCGTGCACAGACGGGCTGCCAGTTCTAGCAACTAGGTGTTGTGTGAGACAAAGTGTGAAGTGATATGCTGTGACCAGAATCCTGGTCAGACTGGCAATTCACTCCAATTACAGAGAGAAGAGGCCGAGAGGGAGAGGGAGAGAGAGGCGAGGGCAGCGGGTTAAAACATGAAAGCTAAGCTTCCTTTCTTCTGCTGCTTTGTATCAATTTTCTCTTTGTTCTCTGTCACTTCTACACTTTCCTCTCGTCATCTGCCCAGTTCTCCTCACATACAGTTTCAGTCTCACCTCTAATCACATTAATCACATTGCTTTCAATG
Source organism: Echeneis naucrates (assembly GCF_900963305.1). Classification (NCBI taxonomy): domain Eukaryota; kingdom Metazoa; phylum Chordata; class Actinopteri; order Carangiformes; family Echeneidae; genus Echeneis; species Echeneis naucrates. The sequence continues at coordinate 5,582,950 of NC_042515.1, read as the reverse complement.
CGGCCAGTATGAAGGCATAAAAGTGCAGGCTAGTTATGCACAGAAAACACAAAGTGTTTGTTTTATCCCTGACTGAGGACATAGCGTGGAAAAATGATTGCACCCTTCTCATCGTAGTAAGAGATTAATATTTTTTTCTCAATGGGATGAGTCAGTTGTGTAACAGACCTGTTCCTCTCTTCTTATTGCTTAAATGAGAGACTCATCTAAAGGCTACATAACCTCTCTCTCTCCCCCTCCCTCTCTCTCTTTCTCCCCACCCCTCCATCCTCTCTGACTCACAGGAAACAAGATGGAAGGATTCCACGTATCTCTGATGAAGTAGAGCCCTCACTCGCACACCCCCACCCTCCATTTCCTCTTCCCTCACTTTCAAAGGTAACCTGAAACTTCAGCTTGACGCTCCTCTCTTCTCTGGGAATTAATGCAGTTGCCAAAATCCTGATATGATCAATTAGAACAAGCCTGAAATCAGAGGATGTTTTTGTAAAAAGCTCTTCTAATTGTCTCGTGTGCCCCTGACTGTTGAAGAACTAAACCCTCTTTATTAACACTGGTGATTGCTTTTTTTCCGTTTGCTTTTCATGTTCCAGGCCAGTGGGATTGCAAAGCGCTGGGGATCAGCATGGCTTACTGCTGCACTTGAATCAATAATTACTGATGTTATTAGCTGCACCTACATTAGGTGCAGCTAATAATACCCTAATCCATAACCGAAGATGTTTAATGAATGAGTCAGGCAGTATTGTAAAAGCCATACTGTCCACTTAGGAGACCAAAACCAACAACAGAAGTAATCTAACTAAGCCTAAAACACAGTTTCGCCTGGATACTGTCACCCACAGTTGTTATCCAAAATCAATTAAAGGGGTGAAGGTAGAGAGTGTCCTCGGCAATGAAAATTAAATGAATTCATTATGAGTATGTCACATACACTTTGTGTTAATGTGCCAATATGTATCTGAAGATGATATCATCGCTCTCTCCACTCCTTTTTCTGTGAGGTAATAGGACGGATCAGCGTTTCACTTTAGTTATTTTATGAGTCTGGAACACTGAGTTGCTTTGGGCACTGGTCCAGCCCTAGTCCTTCCTTACTGTCAGAGCATCTGTCTTTTAGTTCCTCATTGGTGTTCCTTCCTAGCTTTTATAGCCAGGTGAAAAGCGCCTCCAATGCCCTCCATGCCTGCTATAGCACAGTTGGCAGGCTGTTGTGGCACCTGACAGAAGAGACTGTGTCCTCTGTCACAGCCTTCTGTGGCAAATATAGATCTGCAGCAGTTGTTCTTCTCTCATGCATACCGTTGGAGGCACACTGGTATTATTTCTGTCATACATGGGCTGGTGATAATATTTTGATAATATTAATAGACTTGCAGGGACTCATATGTCTGATTTCAAGTCGGTGGTTTTATTGTTTGAATTTAGTTTTGAAGGTTGATAAGTAGACCTAATTATATGATTGTGTACTGTCATGGAGTAGCATTGCTGAAGTGGAATTTTCTGAAGTGGCACGTAGTTATTTTTCCACAGTACATATAAATTGTTGCAGGTTAGACACAGTACCGCTTCCAAGCCCATAAACAAAATGGCAACACTCTTCTTTGTTCTGAAGTCCCACTTGCTGCTCATGAAAGTCAGACACCTTGCAGCAGTACGTCATAATGATGTCATCCGAACTGTCTCCAAGTTCTTTTGCAGATAAAGTCAGATACCCATCTGTGTATCAGGATCCATATGTGTGCTTTGTGTTTCAACTCTGCTTAAAACATGGCAGCATATGGAGGAACAGGTTTGTGGAGCCTATTTTAGCTCCATAGGGAGCTGCACAAAGTAACACATTTCCTCTGATGACTACACATTTGAAAATGAAAATAATCTGAGGGTGCACAGTGGCGGAGGGGGGTAAATCAGCTAACCCAAGTTTTGTAGCCCACTTCTCATCTCTGCTGGATGCTAGAGGCTCAAGGCTACATTAGCCACTGCTGGTAATATTATAGCCACATCTCAGGGTGAGTTGTGGGTGGTCAAGTTGCGTTGATAAGAGAGAAAAATGCTTGGAATAAAAAAATATATATATATCTGCCGTTCTGCTGCACTGATTCTATCCTCAATTTAGTCTGTCCATCGTGAGTCTGGCAATGTTATAATGGCGCAGATTCTAAACTGATGTCGCGCCGGTTGGATTATGTTATTGCCTCACTCCTCTTGTCAGGTTCAGCAGAAACAGAGAGGTCCTAATGGATTCAGCAACTCTATACTGAAAGTTCAAGGTTGTTGTTCTGTGAAGTCCTTGATAAGGTTTTAAAGGATAAAAATGCCGGACTTTAATCAAAGAGCAGCCGGTGCTCTTTGTTCGGAGTCAGAGCACCTGATTGCTGTCTGCTTTTAAAGTCTCAGCATACAGAAAGCTCCGAGGCAGTTCAGTAGATCTTAGCCTTAGTGACAATCAACCAGCTCTTCTGATGTAGTAGGTAAAGGGCATCCGTGTGGACTCCATTTATGTCTCCTAAGCATCAGTGGCCACAGCAAGGTCAGCCTAGTCTCTACAGCGTGACCTTATGGATGGCCCCCGATGGATTTTCTCTGGGTGAAAAGAGGCTTCTCTGCCCGCCGACTGACTCTCTTTGAAGTTAAGTTTTCCATTTTACTGTATTTCCTTTGTGGATTCAACTAACCCACAAAGTGTAAATGGAGAGATGGAGATGTTGCTTTGGATGCAAATCATTGGCGATTTGTCTGTGGAATTGAAAATGTTCCTCTGTATTTGAGGAGTTATTGAAGTATGGGAGTCAAAATTTTCCAGGAAGAATTACCCTGATATGTATTTACTTTACATATGAGGGCCATGCTGTATGTTGATGCATTCATCTATTCAGCTGCATCAGGCGGTTGATTGGTGAATTAATCTCACCCTTACGCATTCTCACTATCTCTGTTTCATATGCACACAAGCTGCGATTGCCGCAAATAAACTAAGAGAAGGGAAGATGTATAGATGAAAGCCCCCTCGGGTAGTGGAGCCACTCTATCTCGTCTCTGAGGGCAGAAAACGAAACGTGCCACCTTAAAAGCTCACGCAGGTCCTGAGCATACACTTCACAGTCAAACCTGCAATTCTTTGCACTTGTTTATGGCCTTGAGGTTCTTCAGTACAGGCTGTTCTGTTAGATCAGGGGTGTTGCAAAGGAGGAGACAAACCACTTAAAGAATCCTGAATAGAACAGCCTGTGATGCAATTCGTCTTGGCCTCCCCTGAAATAACAAACCAACTGATGGTGTTGGACTGATGCAAGAATACACAGTTGAGGTTTACGTCCATCAGTTATTGTCACGCCACCTAGTGCATGTGTAGTTTATTATTATTTTTTTTTTTTAAAGAAAGAAACATTTTATTTTATTTTTTACGTGACATCGTGGTGTTAGCATGAAATATCTGCTTGCATGTTCTGCCAAGGTCGCTGTCGCGTGGCAGTACTTGTCCATGAGGACTTTGATTGATCACACCTAATCCACCTGTCACCAAATGGCCACACTGGATGAAGCAGCACCTTCCTTATAGCTTGTACTGAAAGGTTGCACTCACTAACAAAGCCAACATGCTTTACCACTGACAGTATCAGCTCTCATGGCTTGGATCGAAATAGTGGTTCATATTAAACTCATATTTTGCCATCGTCACAACTGCAGGTGATAACCTGGCAAGTATGTAATTGGTGTTCAACTTTCTTCTTGAAACGTTGTCAGAATGAAGCGTGGCATTGAGCTAACCCCTGTACAGAGTACAAAGTTCCCTCTTTTGGTACAAAATCCATATTTCATGCACTTTTAAACCCTTTTCCTTGAGGAAAATCAATTCAGATGACGAGCTGACCGTTCTTATCTTCTGCGGAGAAATGGAAAACACTTAGCATAGATGGGTAGAATCTGTCCTCTTGAATCTTTTTTTTGTAGAAGTTGGTCAATTTTTGTTGATATCTAAAGTTGGAGGCACACATGATGTAGGGAGGGAACAACAACTCCCTTCTCATTCCAGAGTTCTTCCTTTTACCTTTTTATCTCTACTTATCCTCCTCTGTCTCTCACTGTCTCCTACGCTCTTATGTCATCCTTGTGCCTAAATATGTGCTGATGAATTTCAGAGGTGCTGAAGAAGTTTGGCTTTGTCGTCAATCAGCGTCGTCATAACACCACTCGTTGATAAACTGTTCTCCTCTTTTTAGACAGCCACTTGAGATTATTAAGCACTGACTGCAAAAAATGCCTCCTCATGAAATTCAGACTGAGTCTGAGATTCAGTCTGACTCCTTGTGCAGAAATACAAGAGCTTATAATCAGCATTTACAGCCTGCAAGAGCACTCCAGATATAATTAACCTACTTTTCCGCATGTGGTGCAAAACGCAGAAAAACATTCAATAAAATTTATGGATCTATGCTGGGCTTTTCATTTACTATCTGAGATGTGACAGAAACTGACATGTTTTTATGTTTACGGTTGTCTTTCTCTCTGAGCTTGGGGGAGGGGGCGTCTCTGAGATGGAAGCTTGAGAAATATGAGATGAAAAGAAAAAAGAGAATGGTGGCATATTGTGATGTAACAAAAAAAAAGAGAGCTGTAATTTTTTTGGCGTGTCCACACATGCCGGTATGTGTGTGTGTGTGTGTGTGTGTGTGTGTGTGTGTGTGTGTGTTTGCGTAAAAAAAAAAAAAAAAAAAAGAGAAGGTATTTTTGCAGCGTGCACAGGGAGGGGAGAGACGCTGTTCCTCTGCCTTTCTCCTACTTCCCAGAGAACAGCTGTGTGAGACTGTGGGAGGGCGGAGTGGGGGGGGGGGCAGTAGTGAAAAGAGGAAGGAAGCAGGGGAAATTATATTCTCACATTTCTGCACATGGGTTTTACTGAGGCACAGAGCTCTTTGCATTCTGATAGACACCTATCAAGTTTTCTCTCCTAGATTAGTTGCTGAGCTGTAGTACGTGTGACGTGTCGCTGTCAGTCTCACCTTTGTGCTCGTGGCTGACAGTGACACCGACGTCCTCACTCCCGTCAGCCCATCTGAATCTGTACATGTGGAGTGATGACAGAATTCAGGATGGCTAAGAATGGCTTCTTGGATGGACTGCTCAGCAGCCCTCCCAGGAAGCCTTTTCTCAAGAGACGATGTCTCAGCGATGTGAGTATTTTTCAAGTTCTTGAAGTGAGAGATTCCTTCTGATATTTTCTATTTTACATGCTTTTCTTTTGTTTTTGTTTTTTTTAACCTGGAAAAAAAGTTGGTAAATTTTTATATTGTGCTATATTTACCGTGTAACTATCTGTTTCATTTTCTGCTGGACTGAAGCAACACATCTATAGTTCAATTGTTGATTGTTTCACTTCTCATGGAGCAATTTAGCACTGATGTGATCTCAATCTTCACAGGTAATGTGTTCAGCGTAGGACAATGTTGATGGGTTTTTGTTTGGTTTTTTTTGCAGCCCGTAGAGCAGTATCTCTCTGTGAATATCATATGGCACTGTTTATTTTTACATGCAACAACAGACTGAGGCTGCACCTTTGGCTTTACCAGGTCACGGTCAGGTGTGTGCATGCTTGTGTGAGCGTGCGTTTTATGGCCGGTCATAATATGCGCGCGTTTCGGTTTACAAGTAGGTTTTAGCACTGACATGTGAGGATGTTTATATGCACGCATATGTGCATGCTTTTGTTTGTGTATGCTGTGTGTGTTGAGCAAGCCCTCCAGTGCCCCTGAGTAAATCTAAGCTGTCATGTGGAAACATCAGCTTGGCACTCCAGTCCACTTCTGTTACATGGTGAACAGAGGGTTCAACGCACAACGAGCACTGCCGTCAGGGCTGCTGTGAACCCCCCTCCCCTCTATCTCAGGTTGGAAATCAGAATATTACCAGATATGAGAGCAGAAGGCGCTTTCCTCTACTTTAACCTGCACCCAGCCCGCTGTTTGGTGGTGCACTGACAGCTCAAGGTGCAATTATGACTCATCTGTCTGGATTCATGCCTACTGTCTAATGAGCAGCCCTGGTATCAGGACACCACCTGGGCACATGTTGATCGCAAAACATCCAGATTACATTGCTGTTGATGTGATATCTGGTTATCAATTTAGTTTTATTTCTTGCTTGGACAACACTGGCTGAACCTGGCTAAAGTTTGTCTCCTTGGCAGACGAATGTGACAATGTGTTTCAGAGTGTCTTCCAGCTAATTTGGCCATTGTACGCAGTCTGAGCTGTTGGCTGTAGCAACAGAGAAAAGCACCATGGAGCTCTGAGGCTCATTTTCCCTGAAGACTTTGCTGTTTACAGCGTGCTTGTCATCAAGCCTGAAGGAACGATTCTCCTGACGTTGAGAATGAAGCCTCAGTGAGAGTGGTGTTAAGTGGGAGCGGGGGATGTGTTAAGGAGCCGTGTCATAGTGAAATATGGAACTGGGGGTTTAAGGAGATTCCAAAACACAGCAACACAGGGAAAGCATAACAGCAACTGCTCTGCAAACTCTCAAACCCATGTCCCACTGTGGATCTGTGTCATCTCTCCCACCCAGACCTCAGACCTGTTTGCCATGATCGAGAGGATGCAGGTACAGTAAGTGGTCCCCACGCAAGATCCGCCTTTGGTCCTCACTTCCTTGTTGGCTTTAATCAAACGCCATTCTCAGATTCTCACTCGCCTCAAACATAAAACTTCCATTTGCTTCTATTTTGAGGCTCACGTTTCTCTGCTTTTCCTGCTATTTCTGTAATCCTGCTCAGAGCTCTTTTTATGTGTGGGTCCATGTGTTCCTCTCTTTTTTTATTATTTCTAGCAGTGACACCCCCAGGCTGATTTTAGAAACCCAATCCTTCTCTCTGTGCTGAACAGAGCCTTTTTATTGACTCTCTTCAGCTGGTTAGTTTTGTCCGTGTCATCAGATGTGTGAATTGTTCTGGGGTTTTTTTTTTTTTTTTGTGCTTGTCAATATGCTGAGGTGAATTTATTTCGATGTTCAACAGTTACATGAATCAGAAGCAAGAGCAGCAATTTCTGAGAAAGCTGCTGAAAAGATCCAGCACAGTTTAAACAGATGCTTTGATCTGTGGGTATCTTTGACACTTCAGGCATTCACAAATTTTACCTTTTAACTGAATCATAACAGGCTCTTTTCCTATCATTTTCTTTCCTTTAATCTTCAATAATCTTTCAGCTTCAACATTACTGTGTAAGGGTCAGCTCACAGTCTACAAACACTGGAAACCTCATTTAAATCTGAAAAGTCAGTCAAAATAATATATTAGATAAAACAGTGTTGGTGAAAGAGGCGCAGAAACACTGTCTAGGTTTTGAGACACTGTACAGGTTCCCATTTCTCTGCTAGCGGGGGGCTGGAACCGAAGAAAAACAAAGGTGTGAAGAACCTAATACAGGAAACTTGGGAATATCACAACAGATTGAAACATTTTTTCTGGATGTTTGCTGCTGGTTGTTAAGAACCTGAGCAATGTAGGAGCAAAATGCAACAGGAGCATATTTTATCATTAGTAATGCACATTCTTCATCAAATGGCACAGAGGGAGAGAAGCAGTGGCGGAGTCTTCAAAGAATGAATTTAACAAAAGCATTTCCAACATCCATTTGATGGATCCTCCTTCAACCTTAAACGCTTTGTTACTCGCCTCGCTCTTTGCTTTGGAAACTCTGTAGTTATGAGTTAAAAGAATTGGAATAGCAGGAGTAGATATTTTACGTGTTAATGTTAGTTAATGATATCTGCAGTATGGCTCTGGACTTCATGAACTTCTGCTTATCTTTTTCAATGTGCTGTAGCCTCATAGATATCACTCTTTACTTCCTCTTTCTCTGGCCCATCTGGTGATTTAGCTTGTCTTAGGTAAACACGGATTATCATCACACTCTGACCGAACAAAAGAAATTTCATGCAGCTTGACAATCTAAATTTGTGTGTACTGTCACACATGTGGTCCGGTGTTTCACTCGGTGTTCTGTCTTTTTTTTCTCACTCCACAGGGTTGCAGAATGGAGGAGCAGAGATGCCCTCTTCCTCCCCCTCTCAAAGTGAGTCTCAAATTGTCACTTCTCCTTGTAGGCCACAGTCTGCTAGAGCATCCTAAATGGCAGACTTATGAACCTGTCCTTTTAAGATGTCAGACAGACTTAAGGATGTTCACCGAGTGGGCTGGGAACTCAATGGGTACCGCGACTGTAAAATCCTCTCCCGTCCTTTTACCTACACGGGCTAATGCATTGTTTTGAGGAGAGGAAGATTGTGTCAGCAGGACGGTCGACCATTAGAAGCTAATCATCAGAAAGAGGAACATAAAATTATTTATTTCCAACCACAGTGTACGTGGTTAGAGTCCGACAGCCTCACATTGAAGTAATGATTGACTTAAGGGTTCCTATACATTTTCTGTAATATTGCAATGAATAATTAAAAAAACACCATCCTACAAAAGTAAATACATTTGCTCTTAATGTTTTATACCAAATGGCCAAATGTGTGTTTGGACACCTGACAGGTCATTTATGTGAGAAGTGAGCGTGTGAGGAGCTAACACCTGAAACTCAGCTATTAATCATCTGCTATAACAACCACTCAGCTGGGAGGGCCGGCCTCAGGATGTTTAAAGCTGGCTTCAGGGAATTGTTTCCATTCAGCTCCAAGTGCGCAGTAAAGCCTGGCACTGATGTGGGATTTTCTCCCAGTTGGCAGTACGTGTCAAAGTCAAAGTCAAGCTCCTACTCACTAAACTTAAATAGCTATTTCTTAATGGACCACTTTATGCATTTCAGGGGTGCCACAAAAGAAACATGCCTTCTGTCAACTGTTGCTTCAAAGTCAGTATGAAACTGTGCCATGCAGTGGAGATTGGCTTTTACCACTTGACCTAGACAACTTTGGAGCTCTATGGTTGTCAGTGTTGTCCCCAAGAGGATAAAGCCCAATGACTTTGAAGCTGCCCTGACTTTTTCTGTAGTGTCGTCATGACTTTGATGTTATTGTCTTTTACTGACATGTCTCAGCAGCGATTGGACTGATCGGCACCACATTTGGTGCAGACATCCATAAAGAAAGAGGCCTCATCACTTTCACATTCCACTGACTTTTCATCTGATGGTGAAATAATGTGAAAAGTGAAAAGTTTTGTTGCTCTTCCTGTATTGATACTTAGCGGTCTCAGCACTTCAACTTAAAATAAATAAATAAGTAAAACGGACTGTCAATAGTTACATAACAGCAAGCTTTAAAACAAAAATGGGCTATTTATTCACAAGAGAGGGAAAGCAGCACTGGTCAAAAAGGTTCCTAATGTGCCCTCAGTCATGTTTGCAACAACCATTGAAAATTATATAATACTACAGTTAAAAGTCAGCGTCAGTGATTATGCTCATTGTTGTTTTCCTCATTTAACCAAAAGTGAAAGTACTGCTGCTTGTCACCCTGACTCATCTTTCCCTCCCTGCAGACGGAAGAGGACTACATCCCTTATCCCAGCGTTCATGAGGTACACGCAGCGCGCCGTCTGCACCCGACAACATATACACTCTGAAGATGTCAAGAACAGTTATGCTTAAGCTTTCCGTCCCTGTCAGGTCCTGGGTCGCAGCAGCCCTTTCCCGCTCATTCTGCTGCCACAGTTTGGAGGCTACTGGATCGAGGGGACCAATCATGAACCGAAAGACCCACCAGAAGCAGATCAACCTCCCAGTTCTACCTCCCACATCAAACTGGAGACCAACAGCACAGCCAAGATATACAGGAAGCATTTCATGGGCAAGGTGAAGATGTGTTCCTTTTTTTTTTTTTTTTTTGCAGAGGCATCAATCTCGGTTTATTACATAAGTGTAGCTTATAGTGTATCTTAAAATATCAAAGAAAAAGTCACCCGTTTGCATTCTCTTAAATCTAGTTGTCTAATGTTAATGATCTGCACTGTTTTCTTTCAACATTTATCAAAAAGCTGAATAAAACTTGAAAGTCTTGTTTTTTTTCTGTCGCCAAAACTCTGCTTTTTTGTTTTTATAGAAGGAAAGGTTCACAACTTCCCTCCCTGTTTAGGGAGCTAGCAAGCACAAAGAAGCAAAACACAGGTCTTGGAAATACTTTGGATATTTGAAAACAGTTACTTTTTATTAGCGGCATGAAAATATGATTATCTATTACAAGAAGGCACGAAACACATTGCCAACCTGCAAATGCGGTGCATTTTTTTAGCATTTAAATTTAGATTAATACAAACTGGTGCATTGGCCCTTGTTTCACGTCTTTTCTTCAGGGACAGCTCAAGTACTTTCCTTAATTAGAAGAGTGTTACTTTTCACCCCCTCTCCATTTCTTCTTCTGTTATTATTGTGTCACACACTGTCGGCCGCTGGGGGAGTATTCATCGTTGGATTAAAACGTCTTCTGCTTATCTGACCCCAGGAACACTTTAATTATTACACCATGGATGCTGCCCTGGGCCACTTGGTCTTTTCCATGAAGTATGATGTCATTGGGGATCAAGAGCATCTGCGCTTGATGCTTCGGTACAGTTTCCTATTATTGTGTCCTCTGACCTGTTTTCTCTCCCACTTTTGTTTGCTCTGTTTGTCTTGCTTGTTGATCACAGTCCTCGTTTGTTTCCGTTATTGTTCTGCAGCACTTAATCCCTGTTTTTGTTTCTTTTCTTTCCTTTTTTTTTTTGTGCATTTGTCACAACGACACCCCTGTCTCAGCTCTGGCTTCATATATCTCCGTCATAGGCAACAGAACCATATATAGCATCTTCACACATGGCTGACTTTTTGCACCTTTGTTTGAGGAGAGGTGTTTGGTCAAGCGAAAATGGCACGGAGGTTTCTCTATTCCCACTTTGCTTTACAATGCATTACAACTGCATGGGTGATCATCCCCACCCTCCACTCAAGCTCTTCATCAATTTAATCTACAATTAAATATGACTTCAAATTTCAGTAGCAATGTTTAGCACTGATTTCTCAGAGCACAGAGAAACATGCGTATTTAGGTTAATAGGACACTTAAACTGCCCGTAGGCGTGACTTTGTGATGGACTGGTAACCTGTCCAGGTTGTACCTCACTCATTGTAAGCTTGGATTGCTCCGGCCCCCCTCCGACTCTAACAGATAAGATAATAGATAATGAAAAGGTAGACTGCTGTATAGTTTGCACAGCCTAATAATGTTAAAGTTATTGTTTTTATAACTTTAGTCACTTCTCCCGCTGCAAATATGTGAAATAATAACCTTTATCCTTTTCCTTATGAAATGCACAAATTGGATAACAATTTTAAAATGTTAATATCACCTCAAGCTGCTGCTTTTTTTTTTTTTTTTCCCAGAACACCACAACAAAGCACATGCTTGTCAATCATTAATGTTGTCGGAGTTGTGTAACAATGTGAGTGTAGTTAAGTGTTGAACTGTTTGTGTGGTGCAAAATAAACACCAAAGCCTCTTTCTTTAAATTTTGACTGTAGAAACTGTGCCACACAATCAGTACTTAAAAATCTGCACATTATTCTTCTATGTTGTACAAGCCTCCCACCCACAGTCGCCCAAACTCGTGCTCACTCGCTGAAGTCCTCCACTCCTTCGCATTTTGCTAAATACAGACGAGGGGTAGAGAGGTAGAGCTCGAGGCAGCATGTAACCTGTGAATTAAATTTAGCTCCCGAGAGACTTCACTGAAGGTTTGATAGCTGCACGCCTTCTTTTGTTAATGGAGCTTCAGAACGGATGAGTTTTTAGCAAAGTTCAACAGTTCCAGCCCACAACAGTTTGTCACATAGTGATGTTTTCCACTGGGGTGGGCACCACCCACGATCACCACATCATCCCAGCCAAACTCAGTCACCTCAGCTGGTGCCGACACAGGCACTGACTCACAGTCCATCTGTAAGAGCCCAACTTTATGAGTCATAATCTCCTTTTATATATTTTATTGTATCCGCCTCACACACTGTACAAACACACTAATATTCTTGAAGCATGCAGCAGTAAAGTGTAGTTTTCCTGAACCACTGTTGTCATACCGGTAAGAATTCATACACAAGCAGTTTTAGAAAACAGAGACAAAAGGTTCCCATATCCAGCTGGTGACCGTTGATTTTGTTAAGCTAGCATTCGCTCTGTTGGTTGAATTACCGTCTCTGGTTGAATTTTTTTTGTTTCCAGACTTGTTGCTTCCTTTATACATATATGATGGGATACAGTCGGCCTCCTTTGGTCATTACTCTTGGCTAAATTTCATTCAGTGTTGAGTCTCAGTAGCTTAGCACCGTGTTGGTGCATTCATTCATTTAATCTTCAACCTCTTATCCGTTTCTGGGTCGCAGGGGGTGCTGGAGCCAATCCTAGCTCACAATGGGCGAGGGCATTTTTTTTTTTTTCTTTACATTTTGAAGTCCTGGTAAATATAGAGGATTCACAGTTGAAACTATACGAAATCAAACACCTTTCAACCCCCTCATCTCAAGCACATTACTGTAGGTGTGAACACATCCAGCTCCAGCAAAGAACTTTTAAAACAGAAGAATTGCTCTGTATTTGAAATCGAATTTTGATTTTTCAAAATGTTTTCCTTTCAGCTCAAAGCTAAAAACCCACCATGATGTCATTCCTATTTCCTGCCTTACCGAGTTTCCCAACGTTGTTCAAATGGCCAAGGTAGGCAGTTGTTGTTGTTGTTGTTGTTGTTTTTATGTCAAATAGTATTTCGGTATGCACTTCAAATGTAAAAGCGCTGAATGGACTCCTTTGCCTTCAGCTTGTTTGTGAAGAAGTAAACGTGGACAGGTTTTATCCCGTCCTCTACCCAAAGGTAGGCACCGATCCTTAATGTGAGACACCAACAGCACAGCTCCGTGAACCTGCTTTAAATCCCTCTGTCATTTTCTTCTCAGGCATCAAGGCTCATAGTCACCTTCGATGAGCACGTGATCAGCAACAACTTCAAGTTTGGAGTTATTTATCAGAAGTTTGGCCAGGTGAGTGCGCCTCAGAGATACAGCCGGGAAAGATGCTTTCCTTTTGAAGTCATGTGCCGCTCCTCGTGAACGTGTCCTGTGCTTCCCCCTCGCAGACGTCAGAGGAGGAGCTGTTTGGCAATATGAAAGAAAGCCCTGCCTTTGTGGAGTTTTTGGAGTTTCTGGGCCAGAAGATTGAACTTCATGACTTTAAAGGGTACGGGCAACTTTCCACTGAATTTATTTTCATTTTCACAGTAGCAGTACTTTAAGCACTTTGTCTGTTTCCGCCAGTTTTTTTTTTTTTTTTGTTTGTTTGTTTGTTTGCTTGTTTGCTCGTTTTAGAATCAGGCCAGAAATGACTTTGTTATTGACTCGCAATAGCTTTAAATAAAACCCTGCAAGGACAATTTAGAGGGCTGTGATATTTGCCGTGATGGCTGACATTGTGATTGAGTGGGCAGGCGGCAGAAATGCATTCCCTCAATGGTGGATGAGCAGAGAAGGACCTGTAGCTCAGACAGCATTATGCTCCACCAACACCACTTTGCTCATCTTTCTTCTGCCCTCTCAGCTGTTTAGCTCAATCCTCCTTGCCTTTTCTTCTCATCTGTTTTTGTTTTTTTTTTTTTTTTTTTTACTCTCTCCATTTCTTTCTGGCTTTTGCCGTCAACTCTCAGATTTTGCTTTTCTTCTCCAGGTTTCGGGGCGGACTGGATGTCACTCATGGGCAGACAGGCACTGAATCAGTCTACACTAGTTTCCATAACAAGGAGATTATGTTTCATGTGTCCACCAAGCTGCCTTACACGGAAGGAGACTCACAGCAGGTATAGTGACCCAGTGATTTATGATGAGTAACCAATTGGTCCGCTCGGGGCAGTTTTCACAAATTGATTTGTCAAGGCCTCTCATTGTGACTCTGCCACGTGTTTGACAGGAAGAGCAGCTCATTGGTCAGGGGCCGTTAAATCCGAACACAGGTCTTTTTTAGTTAATGCTGATGAAGCAAGACGAATCTGTAATTGCTGTAACTATGATGGGCAGAGCGCAGTTTTAAAGGCATTAAAGAAGTCGCTTGGTATTTTTGGAAATAGTCTTCATCCCTGTGTTGCAGAGAGTTGGATGAGAAGATAAAAACCACTCTCATGTGTGAACGATGAATATGTAGCTATAGCCAGCTGATAATTACATCTAAGAACCAACTAGTCAGAGTCTGTAGCAAACAAAATCTGCCTGCCAGCACTTCTAAAACTCTCCAATCCCTCTCTGTCTATTCTTTCAAAATGCAAGAGTGACTTTATAAAAGGAAACTGCACATCTTCTTCTCAGGCTGCTTCCTCAGGAGCAGTGCACTCATTAGGGTGCAGAGGATTTGCGAGGAATGCAAGTTGCCTGTCCTGACCTAACCTGCTGTCAGAGATATATAATTTTTTGAGTTTTTCCATTTCTGACAGTGGCTTTAGTCTCTTCTGGCATTGAGGTTTCTCCTCTGTTGATATGTATCAAAAGACCTTCATCTCTTTGATACCATGTTGCATTGAGGTTTGTATCTTGTTACCACAGTAATTCCTGCACAGACAGACCGTCTTTGTGGAGAGAAACAGGCGACAAACACTGCAACGATATTAGATGATTCAAAAGTTCAGGTGCACCCTTAGTTACAAGGAAGGATTTCAGGAAGGATGAAGTGCATGATATTTGCAACTTGGTGTCATCTGAGGGCATCTGCACTGGCAGATGTCAAGTATCTTCATGCAACAATATACTTGTTAAGTTTGCTTTTTAATCTTAACTGTCTGTGGTGACGCTGCAGTTTGGCTGTCCATCCGCACAGAGTGAGTGTTGGTCAGCTATCTGGGCTCAGAAAGCAGATGTGCTGCAGATACATATCTCACACAATTATGAAGTTAATTTAGTTAATATTTTTTTTTTTTTTTCGCTAAATAGGTAACATTGTCTTTAAACAACGTCAAACATTTTCTATTCATGTTGGTATTTATTTACTAGTTCTGGCTTGTATGGGTTCAGCAAACTATGAAAACCTGCAAAGGCCAGAAGCAGATGGTTGACTGTTCCCTTGTGAACAAACAGATTGGTTTTAATAGGCAGATGCTGTAAAGCAATTTGACTTCTGTGGAATACAATCATCTATAAAACCTAGAATAAATATTTGCTGTATTGCAGTTTGCACGCAATTGGAGCAGCACCACTTCAGCTCAACAGTTGTGGAGTGGGTTTGCTGAACAACTAGACTTTACTGCTTGAAACAAACTTGATGACTGATGAAGGGCAGTCAGCACATAAATCTGCAGAGCGAGCGTGCTGAGCTTATTACTGTGGAGGAATGTGAGCGTGGGGTCTATTTTTGTCAAAACTGTCTGCACTGAGAATTTCTGTTTATCACTGAACTGGATCTATTTGCAAGACCTGATAGATCTACTTCCACTTAAACCATAGGCTACTTTTTGTTCCTGATGAGAATCAGTTTCAGGGCTGAACAGACTTTCTTTGGCCCTCTGATATTCACTAGCATTAGCAAGTACTTTATTGTATGATACTGGAACACATTACATCACCCAATTATGCACATTTTATCCCATTTTTTTCCAAGAGAATTAAAGGAAGTCATACCCTCTCTGATATTTACAGGAGCTTGGAAGCTGTTTTTCCTGTCAAAGTTAATGAGGTGACAAAAAACAAGGAAACGGTGTCCCTAGTGCTTGGCAACACTGAACCACTTTAATATTGCCTGGGTAAAAAATGTAATACTTGGGCACAGTCACTCTCATCTCCAAATGCACAAGTGCCCTTTTGGCAACTTTACGTCTTTCGGCAACAAGAAAAATGCTGCTGCTCTGTAGCTTTCTTTCCATCTTCGGAATCAAAAACCATTTTTGTTTGACTTTGCAGCAACTTTGCAGCAACTTTGCTAGCATTCGGATGCACTCATGTCCACACCACCAGCACACATGAAACCATAAATCACTCCAGCCTAGTCTTATCATTAGTACATTGAAGAAGCAGATAAAATGGATTTATGGGCCCTCTGTGTCAGTATATACATTTATAGATCTCATGGAAACCCATAACGCACACCAATTTACATAAGTTGACGTGAGATGAATGAAATTTCTCTGTTAAAATCTTAGCACAGGCTATAAAGATAGCTACAGGGCATTCTGATAATTGTGCAAAATGGGATGTCATGCCTCTCAGAGAGGACACTCTGCCCTTGGATTAAAGACAAGTCCACTTCTCTGCAGGGACTATATTTACTCCCAGTCGATCTTGGAGCGAGTCCTGGAAGGGGCTCTGTGTTTGCGATCTTCTAACTGCATATTTGAGACGTTTCCGCCGTTGTCAGTTCTATTTATCTGTGCCCTCCAGCTGCAGAGGAAGAGGCACATAGGCAATGACATCGTGGCCATCGTGTTCCAGGAGGAGAACACGCCCTTCGTGCCAGACATGATCCAGTCCAACTTCCTGCATGCGTATGTAGTGGTGCAAGTGGAGAACGGCTGCACGGACAATGTCA
The DNA here is from genome assembly GCF_900963305.1 of Echeneis naucrates. Lineage (NCBI taxonomy): Eukaryota > Metazoa > Chordata > Actinopteri > Carangiformes > Echeneidae > Echeneis > Echeneis naucrates. The sequence goes on along the minus strand of NC_042515.1, from coordinate 5,566,426 downwards.
CCTATAAGGTTGGTTCCTAAAGACACACAAGACTGAGAGTGACCTATAAAATCTATTTCAGATGCATTCATTCATTATTCAGGAGTTTTGATCGTTCTGTGCAGCTATAAAAAGTGGCCCATCACACTTTCATAGGCTTTGTTTACCTCCTCCAGGTGTCTGTGACAGCGAGGGATGATGTACCTTTCTTCGGGCCCGCTCTGCCTGACCCTGCCATCTTCAAAAAGGTCAGGAGTCAAACACAATTCATAAACTCACTAATCCTTTCCAAGCAGATGCCATAAAACTTAATTCACTCCACCCTCCCTTCTCTGCCCTCTCTACGCTTGACTCCGTTCAGGGTCCTGAGTTCCGGGAGTTCCTCTTCACTAAGCTCATCAACGCAGAGTACGCCTGCTACAAAGCTGAGAAGTTTGCCAAACTAGAGGTGAGAAGAGTGCTGCAATGCACCCTGCACAACAGAAATTAGACACTTATGCACACCCCTGTTTGGACATGTGTGCATTCCACTGGTTGTACACTTGATATATTAAGCATAATTTCTTAATCTAAAAAAAAAAGTATATTAGATATATATTAGGTTCCTTGCCAGTACCCGTGCAAGCAGACAGTTTTGTTATTTGCAGGAGCGCACACGTTCAGCTCTGCTGGAGACGCTGTATGAGGAACTGCACATCAATAGCCAGTCCATGATGGGTCTGGGTGGGGATGAAGATAAGCTGGAGAACGGGGGTGGTGGAGGAGGAGGGGGCTTCTTTGAATCCTTTAAGGTACAGCCCCATCCCTCTTTTGCATTTGATGTGCCGTTAATCTGCAACTCCACATGCATCAGGGAGAGAATGGTGATGACTGGAGAAACTTTCGGGATGCTTTTTTTTCCTCCCTCCCCTGTCTCTATGCTGTCTTTATGGATTCTGGGTATTCACACATGAGAAAAACAAAGCATAGAAAATTTGCAGTATCTCAAAGGACCAGTCCTATGGCATTTGATTCCCTCGCTTGGCAGCGACTGCTGAACTCGGTGTGTTTTCACATGATGGTGTAGTTTGGAGTATGAGGGAGTGTCCAGTTGTGTATGAAAGGCACTTCGCTCTGACTGTGAGTGCGCCATCAATGACCATTATGGCTGTGGTGCATGGCCCACACGCTGAAGCATGGCAGCAGAAGCTGTGAATGTGTGTGCCTGATGAATGATTTAATGACCTCTCATTAGGAAGCTCATGATGCACTTTGCATGTCTCCCAATGGGCAGCGTTCCCTTGCTGTTTCTCTTTTCTCTTCTGTCTGTGCCATATACTAGTTGTGGGCTGATTTATTTATTTATTTATTTATTTATTTCATTGTGTCTACAGAGAAATACATGCACCTCTTTGACAGAAACTCGTATCTTTATTCTGTCTGTATAAATGTGCTCTTGTCTGAAAATCTTGTTGTTCTCTCTGCCTGTCAAAAGCCATCTTACAGCCTCACCGTCTATCTATCACATCTCCACAAAGCTTTTCCAATTTCCCCGTCTGGTCTGCCTTGCTGTGGTGATTTTTCATGCTGCTCTGGCTCCTACTTTCCCTCATTTTTAGTCCTATCATGTTGGTCGTCTTCTCATCTAGCCCTACAGAGACGCAGAAGCCCACTCTAGATCCATGTTAAATTACATCTATTGCACAATAACAGAGGCAGAGTTAGCCTACTTCACCACAAAGCAAACACTCCCCTTGAACTGTCTATGAAGCTGCATTTCTCTCATGCAGCCTCTCCTTCCTGTCTGGTGACCTGCACTGCCCCTAAGTGTTCAAAAAATATTCCAACATACAAATTCCCACGTCTGTATGCTTGCATCGTGTTCACCGCAATACGCAATAAGTTCAAGATGTCGACATATTTACCTCCATTAAAGAAAATTGTGGAGCAAGTTGCCATTTGTGATAAATGTCCCATTCAGTGATATTTAGATGTGACTGTTTAAAATAATGAAGATGTAAGCCTTTTTCAGAATAATTATATGTCAGTAGAAGCACAGGTGTTTCATTCCTACTGTAGATGCATAAAAACGTTTTATCATGTAAGACCTTTGTGGAAACGAACAAATAAATCACACACTGTATCGTAAAGACTATTCGCTAATATCTACATGTTGGTGGACATTTGAAGTATCAGTCAGTGTGTTGCATTTCCACATAGTATCAGTGGCTCCGCTGACAATATCTCCTCGTTTCTCTCTGTAGCGGGTCATCCGCAGCAGAAGCCAGTCTATGGACGCCATGGGCCTCAGTAACAAGAAGTCACACACAGTCTCCACTAGTCACAGTGGCAGCTTTACCCACAATCCCGCAGAGAGCCCCAAAACCCCAGGGATTGTAAGTAGCCCATTTTGGTTCACACAGTGCCCACCTAACATATTCATTTAGTAGAATAGTAAGTAGTAAAGTAAAGTAGATAAGCACATATAGACATCCTCAACCCCGAGTCTCTCTCCTGAGCAGCACTTCACCAAATTGCTTCTGCTGGCACATAATAGCCTCTTATATTAGTATGTCAACATCAAAGCTCTCGTTTTCATTTCTGACATTTTAAATTCCCTCTTGCTTTGAATTAACGCTGCACTAACTGCCATTCTCAGCACTTTTATGTAAATAAGCAGGTTTTTCATGTCAGTTTCCTTAATGAAAAGCAAAAAAATTGATTCTCAGCATTTCATCAATTCTCATCCATTGAGACAATCTTACACGTCTCTGCTTATGTTACATGTTGAGTACACATTCTGAAATTAACCCCAATGGTTTCCTTCTCAATACAAGACGACTGATTATTTGTGAACCCCAGCCTTGGCCCTGTGCCGGGTCAGCTCAGCGTAGCAGCCGTTTGACTACCCAGACTCCCTCCCTCCCTCCTCTGTGTGCTTTTTGTCTTGACTGTTTCCTCCTGGAAATGTTCCCACCTCTCTATGCAGCTTTTTGCATGTGTGGCTGAACAATATGCATGGCCCGTGCCACAAATGCAACAAATGCAAGAAGCACCCTGTCTTGTCCTGTGTCCCTTTCAATGATGGGGTTGCTTATGTTTCGCCTGTTTTGGAAGCTGGGGAACTTTTGGGATTTGATTATTTAGCAAATATTGACCTGGAACTAAGTTCACCCCATTTATGAAAGAACAAAGTTTTCTTTGAATTCTGTTGACCCGCTCTGCCCTTTTTCTCCCTCCGAATGCACCACTACTAAGTCCTGTACCCCTCAGGGCAGAAACTGTCAACACGTCTGCTCCCTCGGCAGGGCTCCGTCTCCCGCTGTGCCCTCCTGTGTTTGGACCCCAGTCTGCCTTTGTGCTAAAAAAGCCCTCTTATGGTTTCCTCAGTATCATGTCTTTTGTATTAACTCATGCTGTGAAGTCTTTTTCAAGCTCTTTTGCACCTTGCAGTTTAAATTCTTTGTTGCTCAGCGCATGAAATCTTATGATGTGCTCTTTTCTTTTCCTTCCCTCTCTTGCCTTTTTCAATCTATCGTCTCTTTTTTCTCTGTCCCTTGTCCTGTCTTGTGTGGCTTAGTCATTGCTTGTCCCAGGGAAAAGTCCCAGTAAATATGGACGTCGAGGCAGTGCCATAGGGATAGGAACAATAGAAGAGGTTCACGTATAACTCTCCCTTCTTGTTTAATATTTTTTTGTCTAAACTTTGCTATTGTCTTTTTAAAATCTAAGTGTGTAGTGAGTGACTGCAACAGGATTTTAAATCTGTGACATTTCTTTGGCTATGGTTTAAATTACAATGTCATTCAACCAGTAGCCAAACCCTGTTTATGGTTTATGAGTGAGATGGAATGACACATCACAGACTCTCTGACATTACACCTTATTTACCTCCTACCTATAAATCGTTCCTGCAATTTGAATAGTTTTCCAGGAAGACAATGAATGTTTCGTTTTCACGCATGAACTCCTTCATTTCATTTTACTTTGAAATTCGTCCCTAAAAAGAGAAAAGTAGGATCAAACAAAGAAATCAAAAAACAAATCCAGCAAACAGTTGTGAAGAGACTCCCACTTCTCATGCAGTCATTCATTGCTGAATCATACCGCGTCTTAAATTAGAGATGTATACCTGACATTTTGAATTTTGAACAAATAAACTCAAGAGTCTGATGTTGTTGCTTTAAATGAAAAGCAAACAGAACACCCAGCAGGAAGACTCTAAGAAGGAAGGGTGACAAAATAAGTTGTCTTCTTCAGGGATAACTGGAAAAATAAGAAAATGTGAAATTTAAAACCAATTCCCACCTGAAACTTCTGTATCCTTCATTTGTAAATCGGGTTGCCAAATGTGTCATTACATTATCAGAAAATGCATCAATCCATCAGCTAATAAGTCCTTTGCTGCATATTTAACACCTACCGGTGAAGTACTGTCTGATTAATGTGAGCAGCTCACACTATCCCTGCAGTCTGTCTCACTTTCCTTTCTCTGCCCACCGTCAGTCATTGATCATTCCTGGGAAAAGCCCAACCAGGAAAAAGTCTGGGCCCTTCAGCTCCCGTCGCAGCAGCGCCATTGGCATTGAGAACATCCAGGAGGTCCAAGAGAGGAGGTGAGAGGATAGATCAGCAGGGCGTGGGTAGTGAGGAGAGAATAGTGTTGCAACAGATGGAAGCAGGGACATTGAAATGAAGTAATAAGCTATTCGCAGACACACTGAAAGTTAAATGTCTTTGTTGGCTTCTTTTTCATTTTACACTTATTATGTTTTGTCACAGAAGATTCAGAACAGAAACTTGAATGATGAGAGCACTATCCTCCGAGAACTTACAACATATGCTCAGCTCATGTGGACGTGCAGTAACAATTCTTATTATACGAAATAAATGAACCTTCATTATTTTCATATCTCAATCCCTTTCCGTCCTGAAGCCGAGAAGTGTCACCCAACACCCAGAGGACGCTCGATAGTGGCCACTTCCCGCAGGAAAATAGATCAGACAATTCCTCCAACCACAGTTCTCCAGAGTTTCCCACCACTAAGAACAGGTGAATGTTGATTTAAATTCATTTTTTAATAATTAACTGTGTTGCAATCAAAAACAAATGTTTTTTTTGGGGGGGGGGATAGAAGCCTTTAATGCGCAAGTAGGGGGCTCATTTGCATAGTTAAAACAGCCACTCCATTACATGGATGACTGCCTTTATAATCATAGTGAAGCCCCTCTGTCAATTTTAAAGCAAGAAGCCACAAAATTCACATTATCTCTTTCACAATTTCAATGTTCAGTTCCAAATGATCTAAAAACAGCCTGTGGAGGCAATTCACGCCTCTCACTCTGCAAGTGAAAGGCAGAAAACGATATAATAAAGCTCTGAGCATGTGATACATACAATGCTGCTACTTAATGCAGTAAAGCAAATTTTATCAAAAGAAAATTATATACGCACATGAAATAAGACTGATATGAGATGATGTGGGAGCATGATATAGCTTAGGCCATGCCTTAAAGGCTACATACCTATAACAGTCTGTAATAGGTATGGAGGCAAAGATAGTGAAATATAAAGGATACTTTCCTCAGTGTCATCCAGTCACCGGCCACTTTAGGACTGGCTTTCCCAACACCTGAGGAATTTACATAGTGCACAGTTGGGAGGGAACATGGGACGGGGCTCCGAGATGTAGACGACTACTTCATTTGTCCTTCTGGAGAATAGCATGCCCAGTGTTCAGAGTCTGGAAGTTTTTTTTTGTGTGCTCAGAGTGACCCAGGTGTGTAGTTTGGCGATGTGTTGCAGGGCGCCGTCCATCCCCGAGGCACAGGACCTTTCCCGCTCTTCCTCCAATGCCAGCAGCTTTGCCAGTGTCGTGGAGGAGCACGAGAACGAGCACGAGGCAGACGAGGAGTACGACACCGGACTGGTGGGTGCACACCCAAACCGAACAGCAGCAGACGGCTTCTGTCCACCGGCAAACTCTTGGCCCATTGATATTCATCTCACGCTTCCTGAGGGCAACCAAATAATTGGTTTTTTATCTATTGTTAGCTGGGGCTTGCTATCCCAGTAATCCCAGTTCTCAACATAGATTCCAGAGTAATCCATATTTATGAGTTTATCCACTTCACATACATACATAGAACTAAAAAAAGAAACACGTTACAGATGAGGGCTGTAGTTGTGATCATGCTGTGTCCTTGTCCTTCCTCTACCCCCCTTTCACAGGAAAGTATGTCTTGTGTTACGCCACTTAAGAGAGACTCATTTGTGTACAGCTCTGGGGTGGATGACTCTGTGTGCAGTACCAGCCAGGGAAGTTTTTCAGGTGAGTTCAGGAGGAACAAATTCCTATTACTGGGCCAGCAATTGCCTGAAGGTGTGCAAAGCTACCTAAAGGTCAGCCTCTTCACATATCCAGGGTACCCGGGGAAAAGCCAGATGGGGTGAGGGTATAAAAATAAAACTCTCCAATTAGTATCGAAGCAGCTTTGAGTGATGAGTGATGAACTTCACCTCAGCTGAACCAGTTAAGCTCACTTCTGCCAACTGAATGTGTAAAATGAGAGAAGCACTTTGCCAACTCGTCTTAGTGAAGTTCACTTTGCCTGCAGCATTACAAACTTCCCGCACAACTCTCTTTATTATGCACTTTTTTTTCCTTTCACTAACGGTTCACTGTGAGCCATTAATCTTTTGCATGCCGGAAGATTTTTCATCTAGAACAGCTGGCAGCATTATGTGCCTGTGTTTATTAAATATGACAGCCGCACATCTGTCGCTTTCTTCCAGCTTCTCATCTCCAGCAGCAACCGGATGGAGTGAAGACGTTTGAGCCGAAAGGGACAGAAAGCAAACCCAAAATGGAGCGCCCCCCGCAGGAGCACAAGTCCTCCTTGGTGAGACAATGCGCCTGGCCTCGGCCATTAGGCAACGACAAGATGGATTCTCACTATAGTGAATGTTCCTCCTAATTACAAATACTCACCATTTCCTCTGACTTCCACCACACAGTTAAGGATTGTTTAAGTTGTTATTATTCATCCTCAGGAGTAAATTAACACCTGCACCCAAATTAAATGTCAACTCATTCAATAGTTGCCAGAATATTTCCTGCCAAACCACAACCACATTAGAAGCTCCTGGTCATATGAGGGGAGAGGTCAGTTGGGTGTATCCTTTGAGCAGGAGGATTGTCTTTAAAAAATGTAATCCAACAGCTGAGGTGAAATCTTTGTCTAGATCAAAGTGTTGAAGTGATGTTTCCACTTTCCTGGGTAACAACAGATTCATCGAGACACATTAATCAGTTGTTCTAAGTGCAATTTTTCTCTTTACTAATACTAACTGTGTATCTTTTCTTAACTGTATGCAGAACTGTTAGCCACGCCCAAGTGATCACTACGTCAGCGTCCATTTTCAGGTGAGACATGTTTCTAATTAACAGAAAGACACCAAGGGCATTTTCCTTTTCCTCTTACAAATCTATTTCTATCTTCTCTTCCTGTCACAGCATTCCCATATGAGGCATCTTGTGCCTCAAATGAGCCAAGGGCATGATGATTTCCACCACTGATGCCAAGGAGAGCAAAATTAGACCCAATCCAAAAACTGGAAGGTCCTCCATGTTAAGCTTGGCATGGATCTGCCATCCACCTGTCACGACAGACACCCAGTTCCACCGCCATGTTCCTACCTGTCGCCCTCCACATGCTCGAGGCAAAGGAAAAGAGAGACGTCCACACCCAGGCACCCAGCATGACAGTCAGCTGTCAGCTGGTTTAAAAGAATAAGTCATTTTCCAGGCCAGTATGCTCTGAAAGCCAATTGTACACTGTCTTGCCGTACCACTCAACTGTTGTGCGTCTCCTTTTAAAGATCAGGAGTCGATTCTTGTGACTGAAAGAGACGTGAGAATAACAGAAATCCAAAGGACAAAAGGGTTTGTACGAGAGAGAAAATGTTCTTTTTAACATCAGCTCACATCCCTCTGGTTTTTAGTTTAGACCTTGATTTAACTGGATGTTTGTGTGTGAGTGTGTGCGCACGCTCGTGTGTCTGTCAGGCCATTTTTTTCTGTTCTATTGATGATCTATTCTTATTATTCAGTGGAGTACTCTTTAGTGGATATTTGTCGTGTTTAGCGACTCATGTTTTTGATGGAGGGTACTTGTGTGATGCTGCTGTTGGCGGCTGCATCGATCACTGCATTTTCTCCTCGGTGGGTGAGGGTGATACCTACTGCAGAAAATGTGTGCAAATTTTTTTCATTTAAAATGTTGTTGTGACACTGTCAAAAAAAAAAAAAAAAAAAAAAAAAAAAAAATCTGGCGATGCTATTTAACTATAGTAAAAAGCAGAATTTCTGTAGTGCCCCAACTAGCAACATGCTCCCTCCCCTCCACCCACTCCACAGTTCAAGGTACTGCTGTTCTAGACCTTTTGTCTCCAAATGCTCTCTCAGTCAGGTGTGCATCCAATGGTACTGTGCATGGTGTAAATCTGCTTGCCAAAATCCTCTCCTCTGTACACTGGTGCCATGCTTGACATAGAGGTGTGTGTCCTCCGTGCCCCCCCCCCTCCCTCAAAGTGATGTGTGTTTAATTGAAAACCAGCTGACATCTCCAGATACAGTGCAATTCGCTGATCGCGAGCCACAGTTTCCTACTTGATCTGTAAAGTGTAATATATGTACGTGACCGAAGCACTACATTTTCAGAGTCATTCTGAAATGTTGACCTTTGAGAAACCTGATATGAATTACACTGTGACCTGTCTTGAAGTTGCCTTTATGAGTCACGTGAGCTGCTTTGAAGGAAGGTCGTATTTAAAGTGGCTTGAATGTAAAACTAGGCAGGCGTGTATTTATTTGTATCTTTCTGTTCTAATGAATGAGGATGCTGTGTTGATTCCTAAACACAGTAAACATCAGTGTGAAACAGCTCACATTTCCTAAAAGGATCAGTTTTTTTTCCTGTTCGCGTTTTGTTATGAAGGAACAAAATGTTTTATTAAGTGAAGCAGACGTGAGATTCATTGCTGTAGTAAGCATATAAAGTTTGTGAAAGTACAAAGGTTTAAGACACTGGACCAAAAATCTAAACAGCCTGTATTCATCAAACTATTTCTAGCAACAAATAACCAGAATCAAATAAAAATGTTGAATTCAACTCTAAAGAAAAAACAGAAACGATAAACGTACAATTCTGATTATAACTGCACATTTGCGCATCACAGCCTGTTAAATGATTTTTCTGAAAATGAATCAACTCCTGTTGATTTTCCTCTGGACTTCTGCTGGAAATGCTTGAGTAGATGAAGCATGCCCTCTTGTGGCTATGTAATATTATAAGACATTGCTATGTGGTACCATTCATCTATGTGCTTAACACTGTATGCCAACAGCAGATCGAAACCACTTTAACTGACTGGGAGCGAATCATCTATGTGCTTGATTCAAATGATTGTATTTTTGTTCATGTCAGTCTGCTTTAAGCCCTCGTTGAAAAGACCTGTAAATACTGCTTTACATCCTTTTTGTAAATGAAACCAACAAAATGTTTAATAAAGATGAAGAAGAGTACAATAGCTCAAGCCCTTTGGGTACTTCTGGCTCCCTAAATGAGTAGCATAAGTGCAGCGGTATGAAAATGAGGAATACATTTGGAAAAGACGTGCCACTTGATGCAAAATAATTCATAAGTGAATTTTTTATGAGTTTGCAACAGATAATTTAAGGCTCACTCTCTCTCTCTCTCTCACACACACACACACACAAAGCCAATTCAACATGCCCAGGGGAAGGTTGTAAAGGTATTGCAAGTGATTTGATCATTTACAAAACAGTACAATTTTGCTGAAAAGTTGTATCGATAGAAATGTTTTAAATATATGTAAACACTTTCAGTTCAGTTATGTCATCGTGAAAAGGCAATTATCCTTTGTTTTTCATGGGCCACACCACCTTGTGTGCTTGTTTGCTATCTCACTTTTGATTGCCTGCTGAAAGATTACATCCATGGCACAAACTGGAAGATTAAAATGGATTGCTGCTTAGCAACAGGAAGAATTAAATGCATACAGAGTCGAGAGACAGATGGTGAATCAACAAGTGAGCTCTCCCTCCATCAAACGATAAAAAGGGAGCTTGCCTTGTTTCCTGTTTAGTCCTGACTGTTTGATTGTTGCTGCCTTTTTGTCATTACAGGGACAAATGGGGACTGTTTCAGATTTTTAAGTGGGCGTTGGATTGGAAAAGGTTGGGAACTCCTTTGTGTTTTGTCTATTGAGAACACATTTCTATTCCATTTATGGTTGAATATGAATGTGTTACCATCCTGTAGTTACAGAGACTTTACTTTCATAGATAGTGGCAGAGTGAGCCATTCCTGTGCTGGTTTCAAATTAGTTTCACATGCATGTAGCGCAATGTCATTTACAAATGATTTGTTTAAAAACAAAGCGATGGATGTGTCCCTTAAACTTAATCGGTCTTCTCATTTAGCAGATCATTTGAAGTCTTAAGGGACACACTCATTCCAATCAATGACTGAGAAGGAAGTTGCTTTGCACTTGAGCGATTCACAGGGAACAATGCCTATATGCCATCCAGCATTACTATTTTAACGTGGACGCTGTGCCGGAGCTGTATTAAAATGCTGCCGATGCAAACTGAACACTTCCTTCCGACTCAGAGTCGCATTAAAAGTTGTCAATTTGCAAACCCAGCAGTGGCTTTTATGGGGCATGAAATTTATGTGCCACCTTTCTTAGCCGTCCCAGCAAATTTTTGTGGTCATTCTCTGCACGTTTTTGTCGGCAGATCAGTTTTATAGCCTTTTATTAAGTTATTAACAGAAGCTGAAGCAGTCAAGGTAAACTGTTAGATGAAGAGGTTCAGGCATTATGCTGCAGCCCTCCATCTCCTCAGCAAGCTCACTTTTTCAGCAAATCACAGCTGAAATTATTATTGACTCTTTTACTTCTCGGGCAAACAGCATTTAGGTCTTTTAGGCATCTGCAACGTCACCAAATGAAGCACTGAAATGTTAAGGATTACAACTTTAGCTCCTCATCATCCACAGCTCAGCTGTGTGTTTGTTTTGTTTGTTTTTCACATCTCCAGGTTCCACCATTTGAAGTTAAACGGTACCCTACGGACGTTGGAACCACAGTGCACCTCTCCCAGCAATTTGTGGTAAGCAGCAAAGTCATCTATAAAAGTGCAGTTGAGGCCCAGGCGCTCCATCAGGGAGCACATCTCAGCCTCCAAGGCGCAGTGTCCGTTCACCTTCGGGCCAAAGGGCTTCGGGATGCCAAGGTTTTTTCCCAAAACGATCATGTTCACCTTGGGGGGGGGGGGAAGGCATGGCAGACACACAGCGGTGCTATCAGCTCCCAGATGCACACACTATCTCAAATTGATGATAGGAACTTTCATTCCTCTTAGCCTGGAATAAACCATTAGGAAGTTATTATGGCTGAATCATATCAAAACCTACCATGTCAGGGTAGTAAGCCACTGCTCTGAGCCCCCTCTCACCGTTGTCCTCATCCACCATCAGCTTGAAGAGAATTGGCAGGTCAATGATGTCCTCTTCCTCCAGACCCAGCTCCCTCTTCAGGACGTCCCTGTTCCAGTCGATGCAGCTCTGAGAGAGAGAGAGGAGACATTAAAAAAAAAAAAAAAAGAAGAAAGAAGTAATGTAATTTATGCATTGTACAACACAAAAGCATGAAACTATGTTTGGTTCAAGCTCCAAATGTTACACAAACAGTGACTCATAAGATGCCCTCTCTGCAACGTGTCGTTTTGTCAGATGTCTGCCCAGCTTGAAATTATGCCGTAGGTGGTTTCAGACTGTGGATTAGGTATAATAACAGCCTGCGACTGCATTTCACATTTCGGCCTTAGCTCCTTCGTATCAGCAAAGGGAAATCCTGATGTGCCGGCAGCCTGACCTCACCCGCATCCAACAACACTTATGGAATGAGCTGAAACGCTGAAAGTGTGTCAGGGCCTTATCGGCCAACATCAGCAACACGCTCTTTTGGCTGAATGGGAGCAAATCCCTGCAGGCAGGTTACAAAATCCTGTTGTGGAAAGCCTTCTCATAGAGTGGAGGCTGCTACTAGCCCACAGCTTTCATCTGAAATAGTATTTCATCAGCCTTTCTGGGAACGAGTCTCCGCTTACAACACACTCACCTGTACGTAGTTATTTTCATACTGGAGATGGGCATCACTCAGTACTTCATCCACTGTTTTCAGCTGCTCATCTTTCAGACCTTGTTAAAAAGATTTTAGGAATGACTGTCAGGAATTGCATGTTGAATTTGTTCATTGCTACGATGCACGCTGCAAACAGACGGGGCCTACCCTCAAACAGTTTGGCCTGACCATGACCGTTGCGCTGTAACTTTCTGAATAGTTTGTAGCCTGCATCTGGGCTGGCAAGCAAGAGGCGGAAGCGCTGCGGACAGAAAAACAGACCTCTTAATCAATCTCGCAATGTACAAATGTGCATGTCAGCATAATCCAGAAAAAGCAGTTCGTTCTACCTTTCTGTCAAGTGCTGGAACAAATGTCATGAATTCATCTATATGGCCGACAAGGAGCCAGTCAGAATACAGAGCAATCGGCTCCTGAACCTTCTGAGCCCACAGGAAATCTTGAACTACTTTGGTCATGTTGCGTCCCTTAGTTGCCCTTAAAAAATGAAGAGGTGTAGGTTTTTCCATAAATCCTCTATCAGCTGGTCAGTTTAGTGTTTACTGTGCTACAACAAAGAACTGCTTGCATGAATCAGATGAAAAAATGCTGAGAACTCACGTCGGAAAGGCCACTCCGATGATAATCCTGCCCAGGGGGTAGTCTTTTCCGTTCACAGTAACAGGAGGACTAACTTCCAGATTTCCGAATGAGTCAAGACTGCTCACATCTCTTCGGTGGGCTACCCTTGTCACATAGCCAAAGTCGGGGCCCTGAGGACGTACATTTGATTAAGAATTCAAGATAGAGAGCAAGGCATCAGAGACTTTTCATTTCCCAAAGGCTTTGTCTTACGAGAAGTTCGTTGTACGGGAAGTCCTCAAGTTTTCCATCTCGAGGGGAATCCAGAACAACAGGAAACCCATGATGAGGTGAATCAATGTAACCAAACTCCAGCTCATCCTGAAAAATAAGTATACGGGATGTTATAGTGCTGCTGTATTTTAGTTCTTTGAATGTCCTAGTTAGTTCAGTGATAAAGTGATAATAAAACCTATGACACTGTTACGACAGTAACTCATGACTTAGCATGTTCAACAAAATTCATTTCCTCACCCAACCTCTACTTTTCTATGTTCCTACACAATTACCAATTTATCATTTTTTGTACTTTTTTTTTTTGTACAATAGCAATTAACGGTAGTCCAAGTTTTATTAATTGCATGTAAATATACTGTTACATGGCGCTGTAATTATTCCGGCACACTGACAGTCAATTCCCACTGAACGAGAAACAATGACAGGTAAAGATAAAAATCTGCATGACACATTTAGGTCACTCACCTGCATCCATCGATCTCCTCTGTTCATGTACTCGTGGCAAACCTTCAGCTTGTACTTGCTCTTCGCAACAAGGCTTTTCATTCCTTTCAGGAAGTGGTAGTTATCAGATGTACTGAGAAGGCAACCACAGGCAGACGTGAGTTTCCTAGTTCTCTTTTCATACAAATTTGTCCGACTCACAGCTTACAGATAGAAGGCAGATACAACAAAGTGAAGTAATTTACATGTGATATTAGTAAAAATGGGAGGAAATGTGTGGCACTATGCCGTGAACACCTCTTTAGCCACTATTCATCGATCTTAGCTTACCTGCAGACAAACACCTCCACAGGCTCCAAGGTGTTGGGTGTCATTATCCAGGGTGCAACTCTAAACACCACTTTGTCCGTGAAAATGGGCGTCTCGGGGATACCCTGTGAAACCACAACAACTGCTGGGATCTAACTGAATTCAATTTACAAAATGTACCACATTCTTTTGTTGGGTAAGTCAGTTTATAGCAAAAATAATGCCGAAACAAGTAATTAGATGAGCACTTTAAAATGCAGCTGAAAGATGAGAGGTGAACGGGTATAGAGGTGGACAGGAACAGATTAAATTCCCAATTTCATTTCAAACCTTTTACATAAAATACATGGTGAAAAGAAGAGGTAGAATATGAAATAAAGGTGTGTTAACAGTGGATGTCATGCTGCAGGCCTTACGTCACAGATGGGCTCCAACAGACTGAGGTTGATGCTGATGAGCCCATCAAAGTCTTTGTCAGGAAATCTGAGGCCCTCCACATAAAAGTTCATTTCTGTTACGCCTCCAATGTAAGGCACTTCTTGTGTCAGGTTCTCGCTGCTCAGGACCAGTGGATAGTCCTTCACAAAATAGTTATACAAGAGTCTCTGTGCTGAAGAGACGAAATCAGAGATGAAGTTCAAATACTCTGCCGCCCAATATTGAAGAAACTTAGAAAAAAAAAAAAAAAAACATAAGATGGCACAAAATCTTCACTAATGCATTGCATGCTAATTGCATCATCTGTTTTTGGGCTTTCGTTTCTACTCACATGGGGCTTTCTGCAAGACTTTAGGGGATCTGGACATGAAGACTCTGACACTGTCTGCGTCACCTTGAGACATGTGCATGGTGAGCTTGTAGCCCTCTGGGAGGTGAGCAGGGCCTTTGGTCCTCAGCACCATGACTGACATGTCCCTCAGATCTGGACATTCACAGGGAGTCATGTTAATGACACTCAACCCCGCCCGCCAACACTCACTCTATTTGTTCTATTTCACTCTATTTGTTCCTCACTCTTTTAAGCAAACACAGGCAGCGTGATCGTTCTGCCAACAGGCTTGAGAAAGCTCATAGCTCAGTGCAGAATGGGAACTGATACCATGTTACCTGACACTTTGGAGACGTAGTTCTGCTCTGTGTCTAGCTTCTTCCAATAGGTCTGCTCAGAGTCACAGTTGACCAATAGGATGGCTCCATGGCCTTTCAGACCCCATTTCCAGGAGCCCTAACATGTTTTCAACAAATTAGACATGGGAATGAAGTTACAAATGAGTCACAAATTCCTGGAAAATCTTCACAGTAAGCTTTGTGAAACATCTCAAAGCCTCAGACAACAACAAGGATTTTACTTGAGCATATTAAACTGCAACCACAAAGAGATTACAGGGCTAGAGAAGTTTGTTTAAATGCACTTATATAGAATAGTCTCTGGTCGGAGGGTGAAAGTATAGAGAGAGAGAAAAAAATCACATTAAGTTAAACGACAAAACTCTTGGATGGTCTCGAACTACAGCCTGCTCAGACTTGTACAGAGATGTTATCTGTTGCACCTGAAAATGAGAAGCATGCAGTGCAGACTTTATTTCATGAATAAATGATCCAGGTGATTGACTGACCAATTCCTTTTCTTAACACCTGGTGTGTTACTGGTAATCAGAAAGCTTAAAATAAGCCTCTCCTTCATAGTTGTCATTTCACGCAGACACATCTGCCCTCACCTTATTAGGGTTGTTTTGCTCCACAACACCGTCTCTGTCAGCATCCACGTCCAGAGAGATTTCTGTGTGACAGACACATTTTATTTATCACACAGCAGCTTTGCAAAGGCTGCTTATATGGTTTGTACATCGCAGCTGATGCACATAGATTTATGTACAATAAGATTAAAATATATGGACTGTTCTGGTGACAAAAGTTAACTGCATGTTGCTTTATTATGTTTAACTTACCAACAGCAGTCAGGTGCAGCAGTGCTTTCCCCAAGACCTCTTTATTCCACCCATAGTACCAGACAGACAACTTAGAAAATTAGAGCACAAGTCGATTAATATTCACAAAACAAATATATTTGGGAAAAAAAGCATTCTACATTTTAAAGCAACAGTCTCGAATATTAACTCTATTTTTTAAAGTCATAATCAGAAAATTTTAAAAGTAAACGTAGAAATTCAGACAGAGTTTTTGTTCCGGACTCTGAAGCCGAAATATTTGGTTTAATTGTTACAAAAACACTGTTTCGGGTAAACTGCTGGCTATTCAGAGATCTTACGAAAGAAAAACCTGAAAAATTGTCGCTCATTTATTTTCAAATACAGTAAACATGCATACGCAGAGATGACACCTTGCTCCATCAGGGTCATTGCAATGTCCTACCTTGCTATCATTCTCTGATTCACTGGCTTGGCTCATGGTGATGAGTAGCACTGAGTTTTCACTGAGAGGGATGGGAGAGAGGTGGGACGTCACAAGAGGCGCAGGGCTGATGCTGTGGTGAACATTGGCAGAGGTCTTCACAGAGAAGAACGCCGAGTCCGGCGGGGCATTCCTGGAAATAAGAGAAGCGGCATATTTCCTGCCCATTAGTGCTGTTTACACCATACAGACTTAAAGTATTTATTTGATTATGGGTGTGTGGGAGCAGATGTGTGTTTATATATATGCAAAGAACACTGACGCATGGGGGAACACTTGTCACGTTATTTTTCACAGAAATGGTAGCCATGATATGGTGATGCACGATGCAGTACAAAGACCGAGGACAACAGCTGGCAAAAAACTTTCAGGAAAAAAATGTGTTTATAGTGTGTAGCTTGATAGAGTGCTTGAATTTTGCCAAAGGACAGTCCCACGTATCATCCACCACCTGATTTTAGTTTGCCATTGTGTCAGCTGTTTTACCACTTCTTTGTTTAGGGAAACACAGCCCTGCAGTCACAATTTCAAATGAGCGTATGAGTGTGAAAAGAGACACTCTGTCTTAATGAACGATATTCGCACGGCTTTCAGTGCACTAAAATAGTCACAGGTCCCCGTAGTGCTATTGCCCCTGTGCATACTGGTTGTTAAGTGGGGCCTGTCTAATACGGCTCCAGTGTCACTGAGGGTTTTTCCCGGATGAGCTGCAATGGAGTGATCATATAAGTACGGACAGCAGGAATGATCACAGAAGCCCGTGCCTTCATACCTCTTTCAGTAAAATATGGCTGAGAGACTGTTAACCTAATCTTTCATATTTTAATATGGGGTCCTTAACAACACAACACTTTTTGGACATTCCAAAAATTGCTCTGAGCCCCCGAGGACATGTGCCAGTCTCCCACTTTGCCTAGTTGGTAATCCATCCTCATGCTTTTGTGTAGGCTGGCATTGGCAGGATCTATGGACTACATTTCTTTGGTAGAACAACGTTGCTCCTGTTGCCTGCAACAAAAGCAGACTGTTAAGTCAATCCACTGTAGAAACACGAAACCATGAGGTCAGCCGCCACCAGGATCTCTATGCAAATGATGACCTGACACACAGCTTTGTTCATATGGGTTCACAATAGAACTCTACAGACGTACGAGATAAGTAGATACAACCACTATGGATGTATTCTAATGCAACAAGCCAGCAAAGAACGCCTCTCCCATTATGGTTTTAAAGATAATATTTGCTGAACTGGTTCTAGAGAGGTTGATTCAACGGCTACATACTTTTGGAGGACCTTTTGAATTATACTGGGTTATACAGCAGGTTTGTTGGATTAAACTGCTTTAGTTTTAGATAAGGTAGACCTAAAAGACCGGCAAGTTATTGTTCATTAACCCGGTTCAAGTGCATTAATAGAGCAAATGGAAGCATTAGCTTTGGGTGGTAAATTTTAAGCTTTTTCTTGGTTAAAAGCTGAATATCATCACGGGAGAAACGGGAAATAAAGGATTAAACACAACAAAACAAGACTTAAACGGTAGTGCGAATAAAACAGAACTGAATAGAACATTTCCCCTTTGGGCCATTTTTTTTATTATACGTTAGTTAATTAAATATATATGGAACATTAAATTCCCCAAAACCTCAAATCGCAAGTCTTCACAGCTCCTCTGAGTCTCGGTGGGTGTGTTTACAATTTGCTCTGAGGCCAAATGAAACGAGCTCTTACCTGTTCAGGTTCACCCTCAACTCGGAGCCGACGACATACAGAACATTCGCGGTTTTATCGGAGTCTAGTCTGAGAGTCCGGGACTGAATCATGGTGGCAGAACTCCGCAACGGTGCCGACATGAGGAAGCAGATCTCGGACTGCTGTCTGTGCCGAGCGCAACAAGTGTCGGCGGAGGCAGCAGGTAGTCCAGGATTATGGCTGTGCAATCCGCTGATTGGTCAGACAACTGCCCCCATCCCCCCCCCCCCCCCCCCCCCCCGCCCCATTACCCCCCCTGCCCCATTACCCCCCCTACAGACACACCTTATCTGTCCCCTCTGTGCTGCCTCAGGTTTATTGTGTTTTAAGACCATGTGCTCATTATAGTTTGTTTTTTTTTTTTTGATGTTGTTTGTTTTAATTCCCTGACTACAAGACAACGTAGCTGCTCATTATGGTCATTATATCGGCCAAGTCATTCAGATAGTTTGTTTTAAAAGTATGACAGAGAATAGCAGCGGAGTAATGGGTGGCTTTGATGACGGGTAGATTAGAGCTTATTATCTTGAATTATAATTAAATGAAATAATTATTTTGGATTTTCTCGACCATCGGACTGGACCGGTCGGGTCGCGCCTCACAGGTCGCTTTAGGACGCCTGGTTCTTTTTTTTTTTTTTTTTTTGTCATTACAAATCGAAACGGGAATATAAAGTGAACATTACAAGAATGCAAACCCCTTCATTACAAATCTGTCCATTGCCATTTATTTACCCATCCATCCAAATCCCACATTGCTTCTGCTCCGAGTTTTTTTTTTTTTTTTGTTCTGCAGCAATTAAACTGCCGAAGTCAATCACACTTTGCACACTACAGCCCCAGAGCAGACCCCCCCCCCCCCCCCCCCCCCTCCCGTATTACAGGTGAATAAATGCGCAGAGGAAAGCAGGTGAGCCTCCCGTCAGCCTACCTGTACAGGTTGATATCCAGGGTGGTGCCGACGACGTGCAGGACGCTCTGCGCGCTCCGTGTGGTCAGCCGACATGCCCTGTGGTGTCCTGGGGCTGAAAGGCTCCCCCTCTGCAGGAAAGAGGACACATAGCCTTGTGAGATGGACTGATACATGCCTGGTGGTTGTTCTCCTCAAGCCGCTGAAGGAACACTGGCGGTGGTGCCTCTCCGTGCCTGGGGTTGGCATTTTAAACTGAGAGGAAGGGCACTCCCTCATTCTGTTTGGCTGACAATGGGAAAAATTAAATGTAAAAAAAAAAAAAAAACATCTGTTGATTAATTGCCTGAGGTAAAGGGTGCAGTTGGCTCTAAATCAAATGTGGGGGGATATACCAGTGGATTTATCTCAGTCCCTGCAGTGGGAACAACTGTGAGGGGAAAGTGTCTACTGATTGTGTTGGTCCACTGACCACACAACTGTGACGTCCCCCAATGACAAGACTGCAGTCTAAGAAAGCACTCCCTCTGCAGCCTCTGGGGAAACTTCTGAACACCAATATAAACAACCACAGTTGGCAGTTACTGTCAAATGTTAACAATGTTAACAAAAAAAACAAAAAAAAACTATTGGATATGGATCAAGACTGGGGATTACTCAGTTACCAAAATAAAGTTATGATAAAGATAAAAGTCCCTATGGTATAAATAATTTATTTAAACAATCATAGCCAGTTCGTAAGTAATTTATCTTTATATACATTTTATTTATATTTTATATTGCTCTATATTTCATGTTCTTTTATTCACAGTCTTGTCTTTCACCAAAGACAACTCTCTTTGACACAGCCATTATTTTTGCACAATAAAGATTTGTGAACTTTGGACTTATTTGTGAACAGCTTCAAAAGCCATATTAACCTTAATTTGAGCCCACTCCTCCAACAAGTGTGATGGCTGGGTGCAGGGCCCTTCTATGTCAAACTGAGTTGATGGGTGCCGTGAAGAGTTGGACTTCCTCAGTCTGAACTTTGCTCCATTGGCCATCCTCATTTCTGACCCAGAAATGGGTTGGTTCTGCTCCTCTGAAACCTCAAACGTCAAGCCCCACCTGCCCCCCATCGTCCCAACAAAATGCTAAATGCTAAAATAAATGAAATACGAATGAAATAAAGTCAATGGAGTAACGTGATGTTATGAATGTGTTTGTAGTTTCTGTCACAAATGAATCAACTTTGTGACGTCACAGACCTCATATGACCTCTCATTATTATTATCATTATTATTATCTCATTATTTTCTCTCTTTAGTTCCGGGTTACATTTTTGTTAACGTTCTTTCACTTGGGCTCAATGTGAGGTAATAGTGTTTGTGTGCTGGTAAGATGTAAGAGCTTTCTTGTCAATGCATAAAGGCAATAATAAAGACGTTTGTCAAGCCCCACCTGTCACGCCTCTGTTTCCCAGCAGCTGGGCGGCCCCGCACTTTTAAAGAGCTCCGAGCTCCGCTTTATATTTATTCCCTGTAGACAATCCAAATTGTGGAAATGAGCAGAATTACAGCATTTTTTTTTTGTCAAACCTACGCATTTGCTTAAAATATGTGGTGTCCAAGAGGAAATCCCCGTATTTTCTCATCTCATCTAATCTAGGCTGATCTCGCTACAATTATAAACGGTATTGTTGTGTATCAGGCGTTGCCCTGCAGTTTCCACCGCCTCCCTAGTTGGTATGCATCCAAACAAGTTTTGGACACACACTTTTCTTTTTTTAAGTTAAGCTCAGTACCACTGACACACAATACATTTCATGTTAGATATTGTATTAAAGACTGCAGACATTGAGGTAATGTTCCAGTACAGGACTTGGATGCAGCAGGAGGGCCTCAAAATAGATTAATCTGACCATGCTTATATTTGATTATCTCTAGAGCATATTGCGGAAATAACCACCAAAAGAGCAAAAAATTATATGAGACACGATTTTATATCGGAGCAGTTGTGGAAAAACTTTTTGCTGTGTAGGGGGAGACCCACGGAACTGAGAGCCAATCAGATCGCTCAAAATGTTTGACAGGCTTGAATTCCGACCAATGGAATCGCCGTAAACTTGCTGTTGGGGAAGGAGGGGGGGGAGGCGGGACCTGAGACATCCTACGTCATCAACTCACGGCGCTTTTTGTTCTTTGGCGACAGAGAGACGGAGAAAAATGACTTTTAATCGGTAACGAAAGGTCCGGCTTCAGCGACGGCAGCCCCGTTTTTCTTGGTTCCGTTCGATCGGCCGGGACCAAACGTGGAGTCAAACCGATGTCGCCCGGCGAAAAGTTGCGCATTTGCGGTGCGAGGACAGCTCGGCGGTGAGCTAGCGTTAGCCTCTCCGGGACGGAGCGGAAGGAGTTCGGGAAGAAATCCGACTGGGGATGCCTCACGCAAGTTGGAGAAAACTGTATCTTACAGTCCCGCCTTAAATCGCGACCTTTCCCCCCTCCTCTTCCTCCTCCTCCTCCAACCTCCCCTCTCTCTAAGGATTGAGTATGTTTTCACTTTACTGACATCGAGTCGCAGGGAAAGAAAAAGATAACAACAACAAAAAGTGACGGCGGTTTTGTAGCCGTTAACGTAGCAGTTAGCCACGTAGCTACGTAGCCTTCAGGAGGAGGAGGAGGAGGAGGAGGAGGGGGGAGACATTTAAAATGGCGGAGGGTTGGCCCGTTCCCTCGGCCCTCGTCTTCATGCTGCTCTGTCTGAATGCCCGGGCCCTGGACTCCTGTCCTGCTCCTTGCTCGTGTTTAAAAGGACCGGATGAGGTCCATATTCTGGACTGCAACAGGAAAAGGCTGTCGACGCCTCCGTCGGACCCCCCAGATGGGATAACCCAAGTGTAAGTACACAGCCAGTCAGATCCCGAAGTGTTGGAGCTAATCCGCTGCACTGATTTGTTGTTCAGCCGAGAGGTGCGCCGCAATATCACAACAAACCCACTTTAAATGTGTTTAAGGCACCTTCACCTTCAAAGTTTTTGTCCGGTTTCACCCGACTTCATTTCTCCGAAGAACTACGATCCCTTTTATTTAATCCTGAGATCATCTCATCCATCATTATTAGCACATTCAGGATATTTGACACTCAGTTGGCAGCATAGTGCAGCAAGTTCTACTTGTGTGAAAATTAAAATCACTTTTTTTTAACATTTGTCAAGGGGACTTGACTCATATACTTGGTTACATGGGGTTTTGTGGTTTGTAGTTGTTGACTTTTTGGGTTATTTAAGTTCTTTAATATATCTTGTATCTATTGAATTCTAATTAATGGACTATAATCAAGTCAAGTATCATGTTCTCGTGGTCTATTGTGTACATTGCTCTGAAATTGTTGTTGCAATGAAAGGATAATTTAGATCTATAATTTGACTGCATTGGATGCAAGTCTTCAACATTGTCAACATTAACGTTAATCCGTTTCGTTATTGGCACAGATTTGATAAGAACTTTCTGTTGAATTTCATTTTAGCACTCTGAATCACAATGAGCTGACTGTTGTTCCATTTCTTGGAGATGTTTCCTCTAACATCACATCACTGTCATTGTAAGTACCAAATGTTCTGGTATTTCTAACTTAAAAAAAACAAATGTCATCATTGTATCATCTACTGTGATTACTTTCAGTACATTAATTTAGACTTCAGGATCATTTCCCACATTGAACAGCTTCTTTCAAGCAATAGGTTTTAATGCCACGTTTACAAATGTACTGATATTAAAGCATTATAGTAGCATTGGGTTTTGTCCATCATGCCCAGCTGGATCGGATTGGTTTTGAGTATGCCATCAACATAGCCAGTGCTAGTAAGCAATGCCATGACTTAAGAATAATACCTGTTTTCTTTT
The DNA here is from genome assembly GCF_900963305.1 of Echeneis naucrates. Classification (NCBI taxonomy): domain Eukaryota; kingdom Metazoa; phylum Chordata; class Actinopteri; order Carangiformes; family Echeneidae; genus Echeneis; species Echeneis naucrates. The sequence continues at coordinate 5,543,664 of NC_042515.1, read as the reverse complement.
ATTGTTTTTTAGAGTCCACAATCGGATCTCAGAACTGCAGATGCATCAGCTGCATCCATACACTTCTTTGGAGGCACTGGATTTGACATCTAACTCAATCTCTGAGCTCAAAGTTGGATCCTTCCCTTCCATGCAGCTGAAATATCTGTAAACAAACATTGCTTATTTAAATCATTGTGATGTAGAAATCACCACAGTTTTTGTCTGCCAAGATGGCACAATAATGCACAAATATTTCTTTTAATTTGCTTTTAATAATATTAGATGTCCAGGATGTAATCCAATTTAACAAAGGCACTTCTGACAATAAATCAGCTCACAACTATTGCATGAGTAATGGTATGAGAAGGTGGAATGGTCTCCATGCTATACAGCAGCAAGAAGTCATAGCACTGATAACCTTTTAGTGTATCACAGAAGACATATTAAAGCAAAGCAGTACTGTACAGTACGTTCATGCTAGTTAATGCTAATCAAGTCGTAACACTCAAGACACCTTGTTTTGGGTAATTGGCTTTTGGTAAGGAAGCATATTACTGTAGATTAACTGTGTGGTGACTTTTCCTGTCCGAAGTTGGCTCTAATGTTTCTTTTCTTTTAACTCACAGGAATTTGAGTAATAACAAGATCAGTGTCCTCGAGCCTGGCTGCTTTGACAACATCTCCAGCTCCCTGCTGGTGCTGAAGCTGAACAGAAACAGATTAGTTGTGCTGCCATCCAAAGTTTTCAAACTTCCTCAACTTCAGTTTCTGTAAGTATCATATGCTGTGTTCAGAATGCAGAACAAAAACAAGAAATCAAGAAAAGCTGAGAACTCAGTGGTTAATTACTGGCAGTCAAATTTGTGCATTTTGAATTCTGTTGTGACAACTCTGGCTAAAGTTGCTGGCCAAATTTACAAATAATTTAAATATTCCAATGGCTTTTTTCTGTATTCTGAAATAAATATCCTCACTGTCATTGTAGTGAAATGAAGCGAAATAAGATCAAAATAGTGGACAGCCTAACATTCAAAGGAATGGACTCACTGAAATCCCTGAAGATGCAGAGGAATGGCATTAATAAGCTCATGGATGGAGCCTTTTTTGGACTCAATAACATTGAAGAATTGTGAGTATAGTTTTATTGACTCATTCAAAGGGCCATTCAACTGTGTGTTCATCAGCAAATGTGGAACAGTACATGGTAAAACCTTCTTAGCTACAGCTACTAAGACAAGGGGTAGCTAGCATTCAGTGGGGAAAATACAAATGCAGGGGGAAAAAGGCATAAATGTCCTGAATGTCGTTTTGTTTTTCCCATCTGTGTCTCAGAGAGCTAGAGCATAACAACCTAACGGAGGTCAGTAAAGGTTGGCTCTATGGCCTGCGCATGCTGCGTATTCTGCGGGTCAGCCAAAATGCTGTCGGCATCATCCGTCCAGACGCCTGGGAATTTTGCCAAAAACTAGAGGAACTGTGAGTGTGTTTGCTTCATAGCTGAAAATCCCTATGCAGCTAAGAGTCCCCACTTTCTTTCAACAGCCCAGGGCTCTGAAATTCATTCTGTGTGCTCAGAGGAATTACTTTTATCTTACTGCAGTAGATTGTTGCCATGGTTTGTCTGCTTTCAGTGAATGTGCTGTATACAGTTATGAGTTTGTCTAAATGTCTCGTCGTTCTTAAATATGCAGTAGCATTTACATATGGTACTGTTTGGAACTAATCTTTGTTGTTTGTTTGTTTGTTTGTCTCTCTCTCTCTCTCTCTCTCTCTTTTTGTGTAGAGACTTGTCCTTCAATCATTTGACTAGACTGGAAGAGACAGCTTTCGTAGGATTAGGCTTCCTAGAGAGCCTGAACCTGGGAGAGAACTCTATCAGCCATTTTGGAGAAGGGGTGTTCAGTGGCCTGGCAAGTCTGCGTACCCTGTAAGTGGTAGTCCTAATAGACGTCTGTCTAAAATATGTTACCCGTTTGAACTCAGTTCGGTGAAGCTGAGTATTGAAAACATAACAAAGTCCTGGCTTCCTCTTCTTGGTTCTGTGCATCCGATTGCAGGACACTGGCTACAGTAGGTCTTCTTGTTTCACTCGTGTTTAGTTTTAGTCCTGTCTTGAATATATTTCCTGAGTAATACTAAGTAGTTAGAGTAGAAACAGTAGAAACTACCAGTAATTTAAGCCTGCATCCTCTAATATAGCCTTTGTTATATTCTGACTCTGGCTAACAAGTAGTATAGCAGCCCTGTCTTTGTCTATAGGAGAAAGTATAATGCCCTTCCTTTGTTTCATTTTGAATATCATTTAAATATGGCACATTTTAAGTTATGGGAAGATATGTGTTGGAATATCTGGTAAAAAGCAACTGCTTTTACATATTCAATTCAGTTGGTTCAGAAAATCAGCTCTCCATGTTCTTGCGGGAGCGTTGTTTACTGTTTGAACTAAGCAGCACACATTCAGGCCGGAGTATCAGCCTAATTTCGGTAATATGTCTTCTCCATTATACATTTATGTGCAAGTTATGAAGTGTCGAGAAGCGAAAACGCCCAATTTGCTTTCACTTAAGCCTCTGGGCTGCATCAGGACAGGGGTCCTGGGAGCTTTCATTGGAGAGGGGAATTAGGGAGTGCCAAGGTTCTTTCATTGGTGAACAGGCATGAGGAAAGAGTAACAAAAGAGCTCATGGCCCATCGTGTAACACAAGGCCTCTGCCCCAGTGCCAAACAGCCAATTAATTTTCTACATCGAAATGGCAGGGGCAGCAAATTGTGACATGCTGTGGAAGTATGGTGTCTTAAACTGTTAGTCTACTAACTGAGAGTTACTGCCACTGACAGCCACAGGAGACATGATGCACAATCTCTGTGGTATTGCGGGAAAAGCTTTACATGGTCATGTCTATGTAGAGTGTGTTTAATAACTAATGCCTCCCTATTTTTCAGAGACATACGAAACAATGAAATCTCATGGGCCATTGAAGACTCCATTGGTATATTTGAAGGCATGAAGAAGCTGAACACACTGTAAGGACACACTGTTGTGCAGATAAATGGTTATGAAATGTGCATGTACAGAAATGGAGTGGGCACATTTTTGTGTTCTATGTCAGTCTTCTAGATGTTTCTTTGGATAGTACAGTATAGTTTGTATGGTGTGGTTGTACTTTTATAGTCAAATTATTCAAGTTATTCTAACTTCTGTTGAAAGGCTGGCCGCATGTCCTATTTTAGCCTTAACGATAAATGCTGACACACTGTTTCCAAGGAATAATTAAATGTCCCCGAGGGCTTCATATAAAATATTTTTATTTTCCAGAATCTTGCAGCGGAACAAAATCAAATCAATCACTAAGAAAGCGTTTGAGGGCCTCGAGGAGTTGGAGCACTTGTGAGTTAAACCCCCACACAATCCTTTTCTACTCACAACCTTACTTGTGTCTCAGTAGGATCCAACGTTATTGTTGAACAATTAAAGATAGCAGAAGGCCTTTATTACCCCTGTGCTCTTTCCGTACCTGTGAATTGGGATACCATTTTGAACAAATCATATTGTAAGTATGTCTCATCAATATTATTGTTCCCTCTGCAGGGACCTCAGCAAGAATGGCATCATGTCAATACACCCTGAGGCATTGTCCCATATGAAGCTCAAAGTTTTGTAAGTAGACATGAAATTAAACTTATAGAACTCAAGCCCATTTGGAAGACAGCCTCTCCATTTTGTTAATGCTGTTTCTTCATCTGATTTATCATTATTGCTTTCATGAAAAAGAAATGGTAATGATTTATATAATGGTTGTGTGCCACATTTATATAGCTATAGGAAGGAAATCTGGAGTGGAGTGAATTGTTGATATACTGTAGCTTTAATACTAAAATGTATAAGAGCATCACAAGCTGGCTTTTCTGGCTGTTAACCCCATGTGGATGAGTGATGTTTAAAAAAAATATGCACAACTGCTGACTCATTAGGTTGTTGTCTTAGCAAAACCTAACATGTATTTGCCCAGACAAGCAGAGGTTTCAGATTCAGCTCTTATTTTGCAGTAAGGTCCACTTTATGCAAATCATCCTCATCTGTTTCTCCTGCCTGTGAGGTTGTGGATATATTAACTCACTTGAGTTTTGAGGTTTTGATCAGCCTATCTTAGGAGTGTAATACAAGCAGTGCCTAATGAAATACACCAGTAGTCATATCCCATTGTTATTAATTATTCTGTTGATAATACAAGACAGCTATCTACTCTATAAATTTCCAAACAACTTAGGTCATTTCAACCTTAATTTTAAGGATGTAAATGGAAGTTTGCATCCTCAAAGGATAAATCAGGTTTCGCTTCCAGGAACACTCACAAACAAATCCCAGAGTTCTATTTAATTTGTCCAGTGGCTGTGCTCATCACATCCTTTCATCCCCCACACTAGTCTGGTTATTCCAAATCATTTTGCAATCACTCATCCCATGCTTCCTTCATTACCCCTCTGTCCACAGTGTGCTGAACACCAGCAGCTTGCTGTGTGACTGTCACATGCAGTGGCTGGGGCCTTGGCTGACTGACAGTCCGTTCCAGCAGTCTGTCTCTGCTGTATGTGCTCATCCTGTGAGTCTACTTGGTCGCAATGTCCTGGTCATCGGCCCAGAGGAGTTTGTTTGTGGTCAGTTCCTTTGTGTTTGTTAAGCCATTTTGAGATTGATTCAATTCAGGTGCTCATCAGTCAGCCCAAAGGGAAGGTTTGATGGTGTAAATCAGGAAGTTTTATATATATATATATATATATATAGTAGATTACTGCATAATATGTTGCAGAGCACACTTTGAACTAATATTTGAATTTTTACCCGATGAGTCTACTCTAAAAATGTAAACCTAAAATGTAAATCCCTGCTCCTCCACAGATGATTTCCCCAAGCCTTGCATCACAACTCACCCAGAGACGTCTGTGGCACTGCGGGGGAACAATGTGACTCTAAGCTGCGTTGCTTCAAGCAGCAGTAGTTCGCAAATGACCACAGCTTGGCGAAAAGATGGGGAGGTTCTGTACGATGCAGAGATGCAAACTTACACCAAGTACCAAGAGGGAGAGTTGATCTACACCACTATGCTTCACCTTCTCAATGTCAACTTTACTGATGAGGGCCGCTACCAGTGTGTGGTCTCCAATCACTTTGGTGCAAACTATTCCAATAGGGCCAAGCTTACTGTCAACGGTGAGCGTGTTTGCCCATTTTAAAAGAATGTTAACCCAGCATGTCAGTGGGAATTGTTGTTTTTTTTTTTTTTGTCTTGCTTCCTAGTCTTTCACTTCCTTGCAGGAGCTAGTATAGTCTAGTATACACTGAGTGCTGCTACGGTGCATTTGATCCAATAGAAGAGTTTCTTGAACACTACTTGTTTAGTAAGATTACTTAGTGGACATTGCAGTGACTGCAGACAAATTGAAAACCGCTGTACCCTAAAATTGATTTAAACTATTCTTGGATCCCAGTCTGACACAGCTTTGCCTCTACTTTTTTGTGCCATCCATGACTTTCTTTTGTTTATCTTTTAGAGCTGCCATCCTTTCTTAAGACTCCTATGGACCTGACAATCCGGACTGGGACTATGGCCAGGCTAGAGTGTGCTGCAGAAGGCCATCCATCACCGCAAATTGCCTGGCAGAAGGATGGCGGCACAGATTTTCCTGCTGCCCGAGAGCGAAGGATGCATGTAATGCCAGATGACGACATCTTCTTCATTGCTAATGTGAAGACTGAAGACATGGGGGTGTACAGCTGCACAGCACAAAATGCAGTTGGCACACTCTCTGCAAACGCTACTCTCACTGTCCTGGGTGAGTCAAGCATCCGATTAGCAGTTCATATGACTTGTTTTAGTGCTGAGTAATTCTATCTGAAACACTTTGCTGTCACTCTTCAAATAAAAGTATGCTATGTTTCCTTGACAGAAGACATAAAAGCAAAATGTCGTGCAAAAGCAATTGAGAACCCTCAACACACAGGAGTATAGTTGACATAACAATTTTCATTTCATTTCTATGCACCTGAGATCACTTTAACAGTGACAGGGCCAACAGGGAAGTTGTAAATTGGGGTTTACACACTAGTATTAAAATATTTTGTCATTCTTAAAATAAATAAATAAATAAATAATCATAAAATAAACCTTTCACACATCTTATCAGTTTGCCACCGATTTGAGGAAGAGATAATCCTCCTCAAATCAAAAATCAATGAATTCTCTTCTCCTCCAGAAACTCCATCCTTTATGCGACCACTAGAAGACAGAACAGTGGCCCGTGGTGAAACTGCTGTACTTCAGTGCATAGCTGGAGGCAGCCCAGCTCCCCGTCTCAACTGGACCAAAGATGATGGACCTCTGGTACTCACGGAGCGCCACTTTTTTGCCGCTGCTAACCAGCTCCTTATTATAGTGGATGCTGGTCCTTCTGATGCTGGGAAATACACGTGCATCATGTCTAATACTCTGGGAACAGAGCGTGGACACATTTACCTCAGTGTCTCACCGTCACCAAACTGCGATACTAGTGCGGGGTACGACCAGGATAGCTGGACCACAGTGGGCATTGTGGTGATTGTGGTGGTGTGCTGTGTGGTTGGAACCTCGCTGGTCTGGGTCATTGTCATCTATCACATGCGCAGGAAGAGTGAGGACTACAGTATCACAAACACAGGTTAGCAATTTACAAAAAAGCTTTCTTCTCAAAGAGGTGCCCAAAGGACATGGTTTCATGGAGACCATGAAATGCATCTGTGGGGGCAGCACTTTGTTGTGAGAATACAACATTCCACAGAACTCAGTCCCGTGTAACAAAATATGTCTGTCTGTTCCAGATGAGATGAATTTGCCAGCAGACATCCCCAGCTACTTGTCCTCTCAGGGTACTCTGTCGGAGCCTCAGGAAGGATACAGTAACTCTGAGGCCGGCAGCCACCAGCAGCTCATGCCACCTCTCTCCAACGGCTACGTCCATAAGGGGAACAATGGTTTGTTTTAGTATCTGGCATGTTTGATTCCTCGTAATCAGACTATTTACATCTTGATCTGGATGTGACACATTTTGCTTTTCATGGATGGAATAAATGGACAGGACTCTTCAATCACCTATGAGCTGCACACATGTTCCTGTAATGTTCATATGAAGAGTCACACTTTACCTTTTTATTGTTGTGTATATATTAATAATAATGCACAATTTGGATACAAGACATTGGAGTAGTCCATTATTTAAGTAATAGGTAAAGGTAAAAACATGGTTTTGCCTTCCATATGACTCAGTTTTGACAGTTATGTTATAATTATGGTTTAACAATATAAACACATCTGCTAATTATAGCTGATGAGTTTTCATGGTTCAAAGGTTATGGACACCTTCCTGCTCAATGGGCTGTTGTATCTGCTTTAGTGTTGGCGATCTGACCGCTGCTGCCATGAGACCCTGACTAATAATATTTCTATTCCAGGTGTGTGTTATGGTGACTCGAACAGTGAGGTGGAAACAGAGGGGAATGGCATGCTGCACTGCAGGGTCGGCTCTCTGTTTGCTGGCCGCAGCAGCTTTCAGCCTGGGGAGCCCTGCGAGGGACTAGCTGGAGTACCGACAGGTTAGTGTAATCTACACACGAGAAGTCGTGTGGTTTGTATTTATTTTTGAAAGGCTACACATTTGTAGTGTCCACCCATTTTTTTTTTTTTTTTCGTGACATTGTGATATCTTTGCCTTTCATTCAGAGTATATGTGTACATTTGGTGATCAGGGTCTTAGTATCTTGACAGCAAAACCAACATTGATGCATTTGACCCTGGATGTGTAACATGCACAGTAACACATCTGTCTGTAATGATGATGATAACTCTCACTTAACAGCTCAAATTACTTCACAAGGCAGCAAGAGGATACAAATGGAAAGCTACTCTGTTCAACAGCCCTGAGCATTAATCAAAACATTATTATATACCCCGACTTCTTCTGTTATATTTATTATGTATATTTTTTCATATAGTGTGCTGCCCTTGTGTAAAATCTGGAAACAAATGAATACACTTTGCAATTGTTAACAGATATATATGGATTTGTTGAGTTGTTGTGAGAATAGTCATTACAAAGGAATAGATTGCCCTGAGTCTACGTGACAGGCTTTTTCTCAGTCACTCAGAAAATGTCGCACTGACTGAATCTTTAAATGGAGCCTTGATGACAATCAACATCTTCCGCTACCAGGTGGTGCAGGTCAGCTGGTCATCTGCTCTGACTGCTACGACAATGCCAACATATACTCTCGCACACGGGAGTACTGCCCCTATGCCTATCTGGGGGAGGACGACCCGCTGGACAAAACTCTACCGGGCCTGAAGGAAAGTTTTAGTGAGCATGCCCAGCCTAAGGACACAACACTGGAGAGCCTCATTAGTAACCAGGACTCCTCCGTCTTTCTCACCTCACATGACAAAAGGTTGAGCAGCCACACTCCCCCGGAGCACTACACTAACGGTGAGAAACTGAAAGCTCCTATTTTCTCTATTTTAGAGAAATGGTGACATCACCTGTTGTCTGGGTGCAAACTGTCATGGACTATTTGCTGCCTGCTGAGGTCTTTTAGGTGAAATGTTGAAATTTTTTAGGAATCAGCTGATGGAAGGTAAAGTATAGCCCTCTAAATATTGCTTCTGTTGCCATCTTTGTAGATTCCCCTAGCAGGTCATTCTGGGGAGAACGAGAAGACCCATCCTCAAGACCCCAACCAGGAGTGTCCCAGCATCCAGGGACTGTTCACAGGACACCCTCTGTGATCTCCACTGCAGAGGGAGCCCCAGAAGGAGCCCAGGAACAGAGCAAAGCAGAGGTGGACTACTTCCCCAGTCACTGCACACAGCACCACAGAAGTGCCTCTAATAGAACTAACCCTCAGGAGCATTCTGCTCCCACATAGGTCCTTACAGTTCGCCCACGTTCTGCCTCTGACTTCTCATTGCTGCACCCCACCCCCCCCACCCCTCCTCACCCACTACCTCCAAAGAGACTACTCACATTCTGCCAAAGATGCTCTCTTGTATGTTTACATTCCCCTTTCACTCAAGAGGGCATACTGACGTTTTCCACTGTGGAAAGACTGCTGTGTCGGGCTTGAGAAATGGACCTGTGATGAAAGTGACCTCCTCCCTGACACCTCCGCCACTGCAGGATCCCCCTCTCCCATGTCCTCCACCACTCTTCTTTTTTCTCTTTATTGAGAAAGCTATGAATGTATGTGTTTAAGAGCCATGCTGGATGGGATTGACCCTGCTGCTGTGGGGCTGAAATTGCATGCCAATGCACTAGACATTGGCAGTTTGATCATTCCTGGTACTGACACAAGTTTGAACAGCTGACATGACTTTGCTAGAAATTATAAACCTCTTCCCAACTGGGGAAAGTGGTTTAAATGGGGTACAATTATAGTTCCCTGACCAGCAGACTGTGGTGGTTTCTATAGGTAAGAACCCTAAAAGCTTATGTCCTACATTCCCACAGCTATTCTGACTGACTCTAAGTGCCCCTCTCCAATATCCAGTTATGCAAATTCCAGAGACAGTGACACCGAAATGTGGTGTATATTATAAATATATACGAATATATCCTATATCCAATTTATCTGACCTTGTTTTTTGTCCTATGTAATTGTTAATTCCTTCACTTTATATCTTTGTAATGATGAGCAGTTTGGGGAGAAAACACTCAGTTTTTTTTTTTTTTTTTTTTTTGCACATGTGACAATCATAGTTTTGCTGACTTTTCTGATGGTCATCTGCTAGATGGCCTGTGTAACAAGCATTCCCAGTAACCTCAATTAGATGACATTAAGGTTTATATTTTACAGTATGCACTGATTTATTTTTTCCCTTATGTCTTACAGGCACTTAATTTAATGGTGGTACACTTTATTATGCATTACGCATGCTGTTTTACATGGTGAGGAGTTAACATCAGTTTTTTGTTTCGAAAGGTTCATGATCCTTCCATAGAAATTCATTAAGCCTAGGTTTTCACTTAGGACTGTGAAAAATGAGAATGTATTGTGTTATTTTATGTATGTCTGTTTGGTTGTATGTATGTGTACATAAGGCTAGTTATCTATTAAATGCCATGTCCTAGTTTATTTGCAGAAAGGTGTGTGACAGAAGCTGCTGCTTCTGTCACTTTTTAAACACTAATGTCATTTATTTTTTATCCTTTATTGTGCCAGTGCTGTCCAGACAATATTTTATGTCAGTTCAAGTAAGAATTTAACACTTTATTCGTAAATGGTTATTTTCCTCAAAACTCAATGATAGTTATCAGACAGCAAACTGTATTTTTTTTCCAAATGTCAGCGATTATAATGCCTTTGATTTGAAAATGAAAATGCCTCTCCTTCAAAGGAATGTGAGCTTGTTTCATCAAGTTTGGTCTCTAGTTGTCCTTAAATTCTTCTTCATTACACTTCAGAGAAGATTAGATATGATAGATCGAGTTTGGATATATATTTAAAAATAAGGTGGCCGTAAGGAACAATTAGCTAAAACTAAATCAATTAAATACAACAATTGTGCAGTGAATACACTGCACAATTGTTGGACGTCTTAGAAAGGTTGAATCAACTTAATGTCCATTTTAGATGATGTGATTTTTGGCACTGTTGCGCTGTATTGCGTGACACAGGCTGTCTCCCACTTAGATCAGTGAGAGTAAGCAAAATGAAATGCATCTTCATCATGCTTGTTTTTTGGCTATGACCATTTCCATTATGTTGCTGATCATTACTGCAGCGTTCCGCTTTTATATTTTCAACAAAGGAAAGGTTTGCCATGTTCCCTTTGTCTGCCTCTTGTAGTGGTACACCATGGGTGCAGAATTCAGAAACTAATAATCAGAAATGCTGAAGGGTTCATTCACGGTGCGAACGTGCTGGTGTAGCTTGAATGCTACATTTCCATCGTTATCTGATAAAATGCAACCGGGCCGGCACGGTTATTGTTAGTCTTGTCTAGTCACTCTTTCAATTCTGACACATTTTTATCTTGTCTGTCAGGTTTACATTTTTATCACCAAATGAGCACATCCCAAGCCTATTCCTCATAATGTGGTTTTAGCTAGAAATATTATTTTCATGTTTTGCCAACTTGACTTACCGCCATCTTTGTTGTTGTTATTTTTGCTCTTTTTTTTCCCCCCCCTACACATTCCTAGCTATAAGCAGACTATTTTGGTTCTGATTTTTATTTTCTCAGGTTGCTAAAGGTCAATTTTATGCCCCTTTGGTGTGATGGAGAATTCAAAATGAAACCCTGCAGTGATAAACTGTCCTAATGGAGCTCCATCTCTGGGGGGCAAACATCAATAATTTCAATATTTGCTGCCAACATAGCGTAACTTATCGTGCATTTGTATCCTTTTATTCTCTGAAAGTCCTTTATAACTTTATACCAAAGTTAAGCAGTAACTGCTCTGGCAATATCCAATGCTGCTTTTTTTCATATTGTCGGAAGTTTTTTTGTTTTGTTTTGTTTTGTTTTTTTTTTTTGCATTTTTATTTCAGTAGGTTGTTTTTTGTTTTATATTTTTTGGACCTTGTTTACTTGTACATTCTGTAAAGCATGTCTAAAGAGCCTTTTTGTTACGTAGCCATTATTCAAACATTAAACATGAATTCTGATATATGGGTTTCAATCTCGATTGTCCACAGTAGAGATAAAGTTTTTCTGCTCAATTTAAAATAGTTAATCTTCTGTCAACTGAAATCAGTTTGTTGGGTCTTTACAGATAGAAGGAGCACTTAAAGAAAAACGAGAACATGTACTCTCCAGGATTAGATTTAGGTTTTAACCACGACGTGAATTCTGGGCACGGAATAGAATGATTTTAAAGGCCAAACCATCTGTAATCTGGATTTAGTCACGTCAGTCCAACACACACACAAAAAAAAAGAGCCTAATTTTGGCCTTAAAAAGCTATTTTGTCCCTCATCAGTCTAGATGTTCAGAAAAAAGAGCTCATCCAGCAGCGTCCCAGGAAATGTGATGCCTGTTTAGAAAGCGGCAGTTTGTTTGGATCAACTCTGCTCTCCCCATCAAAGACCTGATGGCATTGTTAATCATTCTCCACAAACCGATGAATTATTCAGCACGGCCTCCAAGGTGGCAGCTCAGTATTTAAGCACAGTCTTCCAATGCATCCAAACCGCAGAAGGTAGACTTTCAGTTTCCAGTTGTGAAGTCGCTCATCCGCCTGGTGTTGACAAATGACTGTCAAGTGATTCGATGTGCATAATTTGTCCAAACTTTGAGAAAGATGGGCTCTGCATTATTTATAACAGGCTGTGAGCACAACAAACCATCCTGGCAGATAGCGACATTTACATACTGTAATTAACTTCCGATGGTTGCACTTTAAAAAACAAACAAACAAACAAACAAAAAAAAATCCACTTCTCTATCATTCTATCTCTATCGTTTTACTGAGCAAATGATGTATTTATTTTAAACCAAACCGCCTGTTATAACTCACACACTGCCGTACCTGTGCACATATGCTGTGTAAATGAATCATGCTCCTTTCGCCTCCAGTCATCACCACACCTGCATTCAGGTGCGCGTCGGGCCCAGCTGCATTTTCCTGTGCGAGCGATTTGTGAAAGCAAAGCTTCGGGTGATAATCAAGGAGTCACTCTGTCTGACAGAGCAGGCATGGGTGGATGCTGCAGGATGCCGTAAAGCAGCAGGGGTGATGTTCACTGTAAGGTAAGCAAAGACCCCGGAGGAGGGGGGGGGGGGGGCGTAAATTGGATGAGGTGCCCTGCTGATGTCAGTAGGTGGCGCTGTGGAGATATCAATTAAAACCCACCCGGAATTTCCTCCCCAGGAACACTTACCTCACTGTACAAATTGAGTCTTAATTAGGTGTAATTTGTTTTGCACGCCTCATATTGTGATTACACGCTCCGTGTGTTTGAATAAGTGTTATATGTTACGCCTGTTCCACCTCACATGGCAGATTAATGTTGTTTGTTTGTTTGTTTGTTTTGAACTATTATCAACCAAACAAAAATAGCTTTTTAGACAGAAAATGAAACGAGAATAAGTTACAGTGAACATGACTGGACTGATTTGTTGTTGTTGTTTTTTTTTTTTTTTTTTATTTTATTTGGATGTTCTCTTCTAGTACCGCAGCGCACCGGAGGATGGAGCCCTCATGGGCAGAAAAGCCGCCGCCGCCGCCGCCGCCGCTGTTTGTGCCGCCGAGCGTTAAAAAAAAAAAAAAAAGGGGGCGTTCCGGAGCGTCGGCATCGTAGCCTCAGTCGGCGGTGCCAGGTGTGCTCGAACCCTCCCAGGCGTCCCTCCGATCGGCCACCACGGGCCGGATCTCCGACGCACAAACGTGGCTCCCGGTGAGCGCTGCCGCCCGCCCTCAGCCTGCCGCCCACAGGTACGAGGGATTTCTGGCTGACGCACCTCGTTTCTGCCAGCAGACGGTCCACACGTCCAGCACCGAGCGGGCGAAGCGCCGTGTTTACATCCGCGTCTCTGACTACCTGGCGTCGGTGTGTGTGTGTGTGTGTGTGTGTGTGGGGGGGGAGAGAGAGAGAGAGAGAGAGAGAGAGAGAGACGCGGCTCCGGAGTGGAAGTGGGAAAGCGTAAAACCTTGATTGTGTCCCGTCTTTCTTTTTCTTTTATTAAAATTTTCTTTCTCCTTATAAAAACCGCCTCGTCGCCGGTTTTTACGCGCAGGGAGCGCTTTGGATGTCACTGCAGCCGGCGTGTGGGGGGGGGAGAGAAGGCTGAGCGCGCAGCGGGAGCGTCCACCCGGGGCGGAGGGGATGACCGACCTCGGCGGCTCGTTCACGGGTGAGAAGCTGCCTCAGGAAGATGAACCAGCCGGCAGGTCTGGAGCTCAACTCCGGAGGGTTTGTTAGGCCGCTCGTTTAAGCAGAAGCCGACCCGAGGCGACCCGAACTAGTTAGCTCGTTAGTTGTTTGAGGACGGAGCCACCATGTCCAGGACCCTGAAGAAGAAGAAACACTGGTCCAGTAAAGTGGTGGAGTGCGCCGTGTCCTGGGGGAGCCTGGGGGACTTTGGCTCCGTGGTGGAGGTCCTGGGGGGAGCGGAGCTGGGGCAGTTCCCCTACCTGGGCCAGATGAAGCTGGACGTGCTGGTGTGCCACGTCGGGAAGCTGCCCTACTACGGGGACGTGCTGCTGGAGGTGAACGGGACGCCGGTCAGTGGACTTACAAACCGAGACACCCTGGCTGTCATCCGCCACTTTCGGGAGCCGATCCGCCTGAAGACGGTCAAACCAGGTGAGTCTCCTGCTCTCTGCTGTGGTTACTGTTTCACCTGAGTGTGATGGTGTGTAGCATTTATTTATTTATTCATTTTAGATAGAGAAAATCTCATAATCACACACACACACACACCAACTGGTGCCAACACAAAACAGTCATCTTAGATAATTGATATGCTGGAGTTAACCATGACATCTATGGGTAAATGTATGGATACTCAAAGACCCCCCACACTCTCCTCACATGACGCTGAAACGCACACTTCAGATGAAGTTTGCCCGTGTTTATACACCGCCACATCCCCGCACACTTCCTGAAGGGCATCCCAGACTTCCACTGTAATCCTCCTACTGTCCCATAACATCTAATTGGCCAGTTCTCTTCCAGCTTTCCCTTTGGGAGATCAAGTTGTGATAATGGTAATGATGGCATGTAGCCCAGTTGGAGCCTTCCAGGCTAAGTGCACTTACATGCATAGAAATAAGGCCTAATTACATCCTCCATTATTCAGCCTCTGCCGCTCATTGGCCACAGCAGTGAGAGTGGTTAGCCGTGTTGTATCCCATGGTCTCATTCTTCCACGTCTGCTCCTCCAAGGAGCCGTGGCTGAAACTTCCGGACGCTGATAATGAGCTCTAATAGCTGTAATGGTATGGTGATGCTGCTGTCTGAGCTGGGCTGGTTCTGACCCGTGGGGCTTTAGTGGCACTATGTTGAACGTGATGTGTTCATGGGCATGAGAGATGTGGTTTCACTTATGTGATAGAGCTGGAATGTCGAAACAACAACTGAGGCTGGACGAGGTTACATCATCATCATCATCATGAGCAGCAGCGGCAGCTGAGACCCAGAACCTCAGGCCAGGATCCCTGCTGCATTTGTGCACTTATTGTGTGCATGTCTGTCCAAGCGTGCACACAATCGATGGGTTTTAGTACATTTTTAATCAATATGGGATTTTTCTTATTTATTTTTTTAATACATAAATGAAGAGAGATAAGAGGAAAAATGTCCGCCTTGCTTTATGGGCTCAGAACCTGTAAGTGTGCATGAACATGAAGGTGTGTGTGTGTGTGTGTGTGTGTTTCAAGGCTCTACACTCCCCAGAGCTCCTAACACCATGCTCTCTGCCCCACTAACCAAGGATGATTAATAAAGGCCAGGGAGAGCGAGGGTGAAGGAGAGACACCAAGAGACAGAGGGAGAGGGAGAGAGAGATACATGTGGCGAGGCATAAAGAGCGATTGGAGGTGGGGTGGCTCTGCCTTTAACTCCATGCTTGGCTCCTACGTGAGGCAGACTTTGCTCTTTAAAGCTCATGGGGATGTAATAAGTGGCAAAAATGGCAGAAAGTCCTCATCACCTAGTTGTTCTGTCAGCCTTGCCATGCCGTCCTTATGCTGTTTCAGTTATGTAAGGCTTCAACCAGCATGGATCAGCTCCTCAAAGTACTGCTTGCAAAAAAAAAAAAAAAAAAAAAGGCTTCACAAAGGCCCCCTGGCATCAGCATACAGATGGGGTTATTATATTGTGTGATTACGCATTGTGCGTGTGTGCATGCCTGTGATGTGTGTATACATTCCTGTGTGGTAACCTCATGTTTAATTCACACCTCTTACATAATTGAGTTAGTGAGTGGATTTTCTCCACTCTGATGGAGGCAGTGGGCCTTGAGGATCAGCTGTTGCTAGGAAGCCCGGAAAAGCCGCCACGATGAAATGATGGCGGCCGGCTCTCTGGGTCTACCAGATGTTCCTCCACTGCTTCCAAGAGTTTGCTCTGCCCCACCAGCCTCGCCCAGCTGCTGGTGGGCTTCCCGTGTCACCGTTGACCGTTTGGGGTGGGGGGGGGGGGGGACCAGGAGGGAAGAGACGAAGATGCAAAGGTAGAAATGGGGATTCGAAGCAAAGATAAGAGAGACACAGGATGCAAGATGTAAGTCTCTGGGGAGGTTATTATCTATCTCAGCCATTGATCGAAAAGGATTGCGAGCTGAAGGAGTTGCACACAGCATTACACTTACTTTTCTGTGGCTGCACCATATACTCTCCAGGGGCTGCCACGAGGCTTCTCTCACATGCAAATACTTTGACATGAACAAATTCATACTAAGCTTACGACAACACTGAACAACGTACTGCGAGTTGGATGTGCCCATTTCAGTGGTGTCTTTGATTAAGATGGAAGATTCCTTTATGAGAAGCCCCGTGCTCAGCACAGGAATCCATTTCTGCTGGTACTCCCAGATAAGGATCGGAAAGGACGCTTGATGAAAAGCCTCATGAATGACATCCCAGAATTCCTTCTCCTGCACACTTATTTTCTGCCGTACCTTCCCTATATGCTTACAACCTCAGTCCTCGTGATTAGATTCCATCACAATCAGAGTAACCTGTAGCCTTTTATACACAGATGAATGGGCGGCAGTTCTGACATCAAATAATTTCACATTGCGGCACACACAGTTGGTGCTTCTAGTTTTTGTTTTTTGTTTTTTTTAATTTGTCTCTTAGATTAGAAATATTAGCTTCATGTGTGTATGAAAAACATGTGTTTAAGCACCCATTTTTTTTTTTTTTCAAGCCATCTGTGTCATGGAATTTTGAAACCAAAAATTAAAATTAAATGGTATGATAATTGAGTTAAACACCAATTGGTGTGCGTTTATCTTGGAAGATGATAGTCATTGACTTTCTATTGATCTTAATGGTTGATAACTGCCGGTGTGACAGTGAGAACATATTAAGTCTGCGGAACGGCAACTCATGTGTTTCTGTATGATCCTGAGTTTCAAAAGCTCATTTTGCTCTTGATTACCTTTTGAATTCTTCAAATTGCATTATTGACTTTGCAAACAGCACCGGCGGATTCTGCTGCTGATGATGACTTTTAGAGTTACCTGCTTCCTTTCATACATCAGCATATTTTCCATTACCTGCTGATCATGCCAATAGAGAAGAATACAGAGTGACATGAGCCCCTAAGCTCCTGTATCAAACGGCAATAGTGAGTGTGGGTTAATCACATTAATGCACCTCTCATATCAGGAAGTGCCTCTCAATGGAATCATCCTCTTGACAGGCGATGCTTTGTCACTGCAAAGAGATTTGCAGTCAGCTACAAAATAGAAAAAAAAAAAAATATGGGATTGAGAGTGAGAGTGGGAATTCAGCAGCCCTTAGAGCCTGGTCAAATAACTAGAGACATCTGTTCTCGCCTTAGCGATGTTTCTGACAATCTGCTGAATGAAGCAGCAGAGCCATCATGTTCATCACTCCCTTGGCACAGAAGTCATAAAAATGATTTAAAGCTGGACCAGTTCCTTCTTAGTGAGTTTAAGGTGATTATGAGTTTGTTTTTTTTTTTGTTCCAAACACAGATTCAATAAGTTGTCATATATGTATTGTTTCACTAAGATGTGTTTAGGCTTTGGTACTGATCCTGACGCTTAGCTACTTTTGCACGTCTTTGTGATTTTAATTGCAATGATGCTTAGTATGCATGTCACTCAATGATGCCTACAACTGCTTTGATATGCTTTCTAGGCCAGGCTCCCCATGGATTAAAAAAAAAAAAAAAAACATTCTTCCCATTTTGATGCCAACTGGCTCGATAAAGGCTGAATGAAGAAGTAGACATGCAGATAAAATGATTACTATGAACAAAATAAGCTCAGGCAAACGTGAAATCTCATTTGCCTCATTGATAATTTAACATCCAGGTAACATGAGATGAGAGAGGAAAGTTGCCAAACATCTAGACATGTCTATGAAATATAGTGCATCAGCTCGTCTGCTGCTGTATTTACAGAAACTTATCAGCTCTGATATGCAGCTGCGATGGAAGAGCTTAAAGGACCACACTAGTGTTATGCAAGTGTCAGCCCATTAACTGTGAGATTTGTGCGCTCTATATTACTGATACCATTTTGTGAAGCATGCCCATGTGTTCAAGATTGCCAATTATGGTTTTCCTGTCTTTCAGGTTGCCGGTGTTTTCAGTTCATTTCACTGCAATATAAAAACCACCCGGCAGAAACTTCCATTTAGGTTGCGAAAGCCATGTCTGTTTTTGTTTTGGAGAAACCTATCAATGTGCGGTTGTTTGAGATTCTCCACTCACAACTGCACTTCCACTCAATGATAATGAAACTTTGGCAACAATCATGGCAGGCTTGATGTTCACGCTGATGGTTGGGTTTTCACTCTGTTATGGTTGGCTACTCGGAAGGCACAAATTTAAAAATAATGCCAAATTTATTTGCAAGGAAGTCGAATAAAAAGGGCTTAACTATTGGCATGACAATTCCTACTGTTGGACAAAACATTTGCGACGTGAGGTCTCCCATATGTAGCATACAGTCTTCATTTAGTGGATGTGTTTGTCCAGTTGGCCCGGAGATGGATCTTGGCAGTTGCTGCAAGGTATGGCGGAATGCATTGGAGCAGTTTGGTTAATTGGAAAAAAATGTGATTTAAGTTTAAAAATGTGTACACATGTTTGTTTTAAGGAAGAAAAATAGAATTAAAAATAACCAGCTGGTTACCAAGTTTCAGCAGCGGACGCCTGAGTAAAACGTCGAGCGGGCCAGCAGCTGTTGAAATAGTGTAATAATACCAACAAAAACCAGATAAAGAGGTGTAGACTTTTGGGACATGAAAGCATATTGAAGTCAACCGCTTTAAAGCCTTGACCATACTGTGAGTGGGAGCTGATAATTTGATGGTCATAATCTTTTCCATGAGAAGTGCAGCAGAAAAACCCTCAATCGCACACCCCGGTGTTTTGTTAACATCGCCAGGCCACCAGCGTTTCCGCACTCATCAGCCAGTGTGGGTTTGTTGGCGCTGCACAGGGACACTTGACTAAGACTGTCAAACTGTTATTGCAAGACATTTGCCGCAGGGCCCAAGTGTGACAATTAGCAGGAGTGTCGTTCCATGGCTGAATGTTCTCAACCTTCTAACCTCACCTCATTAATGTCGTACTAACTTTCCCCGCTGTCTCTCACACTGCTGTCTTCCCTGCTCTCTGTGGAGCTTACAGATCAGATGTTCTGATCTGGATCATTCATTCACTCATTCATTCATCTTCTACCGTTTATCCGTTTCTGGGTCCCGGGAGGGGAGCTGGAGCCAATCCCAGCTCACGCTGGCTGAGGGCGGGGTACACCCTGGACAGGTCCGACACACAGAGACAGGCAGAGACAAACAACCACTCGCACTCAGACCTACAGACAATTTAGAGGCAGGGTGGGCGGAAACCGGAGTGCCCGGAGGAAACACACGGAGAGAACATGTAAACTCCGCACAGAAAGGCCCCAGGGCAGGGGATCGAACCCGCAGCCTTCTAGTTGTGGGACAACTGCGCTCTCTCACTTAAAATTAGAATCTATTTAATGAGTGATTATGATAAAGCTGTATGCAAGTCCATTTATTTCATTATTATTATTCCTATATGAAGTGGGAATTGAAAGGAACGGAGTATCAGAGCATGCAGTGGCTATCATTAGGCTGATTATAATACCTTTGGCTTCAGATGCTCTCATTGCTGAGTTGCCTGCAGTCTTGGGAGACATGTCTATTCTTTTTTCCTCTTATTTATTTATTTATTTGTTTTATTTGTTTGTAACCACTCAGGCTTTCAGTGAACTGCTGCTGTCTTACAACACACACATAGACAAACGGTACACTGTCAATTTTGACATATAATACAAATTGAAACTGAACTAAAATCCTGCCCAATTTTTGATAGTTTAAAAAAAACAACCACAACAAAACAAACCCACTTCTTCCCAGGAAATTTGGGAAACCAGATAGGGTGAAGAAAGTCATTAAATTTTGGAGGTTGTGAAGGGATTTCTGGTGTAACATGATTAGCAAAGGTGAAAGAATCAATTTAGATTAAAATTTCAGTGATGGGGATTTTTTTTTTTCTTTTCTGGTGAATTTTGCTGTGATGATGGAATTTTCAATCTCTAAGGACATAATAGTTTTTGCATCTCCACGTTGTTTTAAAATCTATTCAAGGTTAAAAGAAAATCTCAAAACCAGGTAAATGGGTGCCTTCAATAATGAGTTAGTGTCTCAAATTGGTTAATCAGACTTGTTCACAGCAAAATCTTATCAGGAGTCTCAGTGTTAATGACTTGTTTTCTTGCAGTGCAGTATTGAACCAGTTTTCCCATAATGGCCCTGCCAACATACCATAGCATCCTGACCTCACTCCTATTGTGCCTTGCAGTGTGTTTGTTGGGGTAGAAAAGTGGAGGGGGGGGGGGGTTGGTGGGGAAGCCAGGCGAAGGCATAATGTGACTACAAAACAAACGAGCGTAAAGTTGCTCTCGACCCAACGCCAAGTCCTCAATAATTCATCCATACGAGAGCCAGATACTCCAGTGGTGTGTGTATTTGTGTGTGCGTGCTGCACATGATTACTGCTGGTATCGGAGTAAAGCCGTGAGTTACAGTCAGAAAGCGCAGCACTACTCTGTCGCCAGCACTTCCATTATTACCACTTTAATAAAATAGGTGTTGCTCCTGCTGCACACTCAGCCAGCACCTGCAACAATCACATCAATGGACTGCTTGATGAGATGGTTTGAAGCCATGAGGCCGGAGACTGACAGGTGTTTTTCACAGTGATTGCCTTGTACATGTGAAGTGTAGGTGCAGCCTTGGGTGCTTTTATTGGCTTATAGTTATCCAGGCGTGTGTGGGAGGATTGGTAGCTGTGATTTCTTGGTTATTTCAGCACATTACATACGACCTTGATGACAAAAGATTGATTTTTTTTTTTTTTTTAACTGATCTCCAGTTATATGCACATTATATCTAAAACCACAACGGTTTGACACTGCTGGACTCTGCCAACAGCTGAACTGGGAGGAAATGCCTCATATCATTTATCCCAAGGTTAAAGAGTTAAAAGAGTTGAATGAAAAAGGATAAAAAAAAAACATTTTTGGAACCTCAATAACAGCAGAAAAAGGAGAAGTAGAATTATTATTATAAATCTTGATGTAGGATTGGCATCATAAATTTCCTTGCCTTTACGAGGGGGGGTATGGTCAGCACTCAGGCCATATTATAGAGATCAAATTCCCCAAGGAGCTGAGAGAGGTGGACACAGGTCATAGTGACAATATTTAATGAGCAGTGTGTGTGTGGGGGGGTCCACCCACCCAGTACAAGCAAGCCACATAATCTCTGCCACTAAAAACCGAAGCTTCGTGGAAAAAGCCCTTTATGTCAAAAGCAACTTCCAGTAAGCTCCGAAGCAAAGAAACATGATTTGGGTAGATAGGACATACTTTACATACTATGGAAATACAACTCAACTTGACTTCCCCAGTGGGGGCTGTTTTGGCATTTCAGCTGCTCTTTGTCTTCAGTCTCTGTTCCTATTAAAGATCACGCTGTTGTTCTAAATGCTTGTTAGTCCTCGTACTGCAGTAAAAACGCAGTCATTAGCTACGTTTTAGTTGCATATACGACTATAACTGTGGCGGCAAATTTGCAGTTGCGGTGGATTTCTTTTCTGACTGAATTGCTGAGGAGTGTTGGCTGTGGGAAGCAGTTATTTTTGCTTTGACCTGCATCCTATTTGCCCTCATTACCCACTGTTCTTCCTTCCAGCTTTGTGTGGAGAATTCAGCATCTATTTTTCTGTTCCAATCTGTCCATGAGATATCTGCTGAGATATTTTCTTCGACACAAAAACTTCATTCATCGCTCTTTTTCTTAATCAGTGGCATACGTGGAGTTGTGAACTCGTACAGGACCAATCTGTTGTTTGTTCTTTTATCTGGTGGGACCGACAGAAACCCCTAAATATGTAACTGCCAAACATTTGATGAGAAATATTTTAAAGATTTATATTTCACATAACTAAAGTGATATTTTGTGTTTTCTTTGTTTTGTTTTTTATCCCTGTTATCTTGCGACTCAGTGCATCAGCCGCATCCTGTAAATGTAAAAGTGGAAAGGGAAAGAAAACCTTAAGGGCTGGAGGTGCAGGATCTCCGTCATCCAGCTCGTAGTTCTCTGAGAAAGCTGGATCTCGGCCAGCTGGACATCAGCTCTCAGCTGATGCGGCCTCTTGGATGAAATGAAACATCTTCAAGAATCTATGACTAAGCCCAGTCGCCCTAGACTCGATGTTCTCAGAGTAAAGGGCTGGATGTGAGCAAGGAGCGGGCAATCTTTTGAGTGAGCATCGTCTCTGTCAGTGTCTGAGAGCAGATTGAAGGGGACGGCTGGTGAGGAGTCACTCTTCGGTCTAAGAGCTTTGTTTATTTTACCAGAGGCACGGCAGCCATACGGCGGCGGACTGACCTAGCACCCTCCTGAAGGACATTATCTTTATGCAACAATGGTTACTACACGCCGCAGTCCTCCCCCCCAACACGCACACACACACACACCCCTGCACAACCTCCCTTTCATCTGTATTCAATGATCGCACATTTGGTTTGCATGTCACTTCCCACTTTTCTATTATCCAGATGTGCATTATCCTCCAACTGGTGTTTATCACTGCAAGATAGGGGTCCGGGTCACCTCTAGACAGCTCACAGGTAATGGGCCCTGACATCTGAATTAGTCTGCTCTTTCAAAGGGTGATTAGCAAGCAGCTTAGGATTCTGTGGGGATGTTGATAGGCAGACATAAACAGGCAGGGGCGATGCGTCGCTGGGTTGCTGTCTCGGTGGTTCATGATGGGAGGCTTGCCAGTAATACGCCTCATCATGAAGCGGTCACGGTGTGGTTTCACAGATGACAGAAGGTGGGAGGAGTGGGCGACTGGGGCCAGCGCGATTATGTGTTTGCACCGGCGATTTAGCCGCTTGAGGTAGATCATTTTCATAGCTGATACAGCGAGGTGAGGAGCTAACCAAGCTGCTGCTCTCATCACAAACTTTATAAATGGTGCTACTTTTGAGTTTTTATACACAAATCCATCACATGTGTCTCTGCGTCTTGGCTGTGACCGGTCGGCCCAGCTGTTATGCTCTTCCCTTCCCCAGCTCTTTTCGTATTTCTTGGCTGTGTGAGTCACTGTGGGCTTGTGGCGGCAGGGGAACGGCTGGCTTTGTAGAATCTTAATAGTGGTGAACTAGCGCCAAGCTTTCCATTCGCCGCTTGCTGCAAGCGTGTGACTGAATGCCAATGAGACATTAGAGGTTGAGGCAGGCTAGCCAGGTGGCTGGAGAGCCCTTTTAACAGGTGAGACCGGCATATGTTTCTTCCGAGAAGCTGCACAGCGAGAGGCGCTGTGCGTCTCTCTCAGGGTTATCTCGGCGTGCCTAATCATCAGGATGTGCCCTCTCTGCGTTCCTCCGTCGAGAGGCAGATAGTCTAAGTGCATTCCGTTCCACTTTGACTTTGCGCCACTTCCTCCGCTCTGATTGTGTAATTTACAGTCTCCTTTGTGAGTCAGGTAGGATGATGAAATAAAATGACACATTTCCTAATTTCCAGTATCTTGTCAGCGTGTAATGATATTTGCCTTTTTCCGTTGGAAATTCATCGATGTGATTCTTTATTCAGGACTTTCCACGTGATTCCACAGTTTTCACTGCAGCGTCTATTCAAACATATCTGCGTCTCAACTGTCGATAACTGCAAATTATCGATAATGGTCTTCGTCTAACTTTATGATGACTGAATAAAAAATAGGAGACAGTGCCATCAAACAGTAGTGGTAATGCCAAAAAAAAATAATAATAAAATGCTGATTGATTTTGCGTTGCAGCATAGCACACACCCTCTGTAACTGCACGGGCAGGGAGCGACTGAGGTATGTCTGTGTCTGCGTGGACAGTGTTTATTGTTAACACTAGTAGTGGAGAAGTGTAATACTGTAGTGGTTTTACACACACACACACACACGAGCACATTCATCTGTCTCTTTCGCTGCGTGCACATGGTCCTCCACATGACGCAGATGTTGCTAACAGTGGGATGGAGTGATGGGGGGATGCAGCAGCCCCAGTCACCCAGACTCTCGCTAATCTGATTACAGACGGCTTCACACAGTCCCACCAACTGACGAAGGGAGGGCATCGGGGAAGGGACAGATGGAAGAGCTGTGGTTGTTAACAGCTGTGGTTAACTCGGTTGTGTAATATAGAGTTGTGGCGCTCAGAGGAGGGACAGCATGTGATGGCATTCCTCTGCATCACAGTGTCACTTTCATACGGTCAGCAGGGCTGTTTCCTGTGTCTGTAGAAATCTCACTTTCATGTGAACCTGAATAGTGAAGTCCTGAGGCTTACAGCTGTAGTCTGTCACCATTTGGTGCTACTCAGTCACGTTTCCCATAATTCACCCCTTTTCATTTGACCAATTTACAAAAGTCACTGTGATGTAACGGGGTAACTTCCTCCACAGTGTCAAGATTGCACTCGGATGATTGAAGTCTGTTTATATTGGAGCTGCTATAGCACATACTTCACCCCTGATTAACAAACAAAAGCTTGGAGGCAGAGTGGCTCCAGCTGATGAACGTCACGTTCATCTGGCTTTTCAGCCTCTCAAGCCAACGCCACCCAAAATGTGAGTTCAGTGGCGCTGAGTGGTGGCAGCTGCTGTTGGGGGAGCGCTCAGACTCACAGGGAACCAACATACAGAAAAACGATGCACTGAATTTTCTCTGACAGTTTAGTTGTAAATGCAGATTTTATTATGTTGCTAACAACAAAATGCGACATTTAACCAACTCATTATTGAAATCGCATTGGTCTACTCAAACAATTCTTCATTACCTCTTTTGCAGTCTGCATATTCTAGTTCTGCTTGAATGCTGCTGCTCCTGCTTATGTAAATCTACACAGCTCGTGACTGTGCTGTTTTATTTTTCTTGAAGAAATTAGTTTTTGTCTACGCCCTTAGACTTCCTGAAGCAAAAAGCAGGTGTGTCGTGCCCTACTGTCGGCAGCTTGGATTTGTTTGGAATTGCTCCTACTTCATTAAATCTAAAACCTTTTCCTCTTATAACGGTAGATATGATGTGGGTCTGTGTTTTGGATTCGTTGAGTCAGTATTTGTGTGCTTCACTAATGCTGGGAGGTTGGGAGCTGGTTGTTTTTATCGCTCTTTCACAGGTTGTACTGTATAATTTGTGGTCTTGTGCCGCTGTGAGCGATATGCAATTCATTTGCATTGGTAGTAATTGAAAGTTAATTTCTTATTTTGGCCTAGTTTATTTTCCTTCTGTTATTTAGTATGTGCGTTATATGATTCTGCCATGCTGCTAGTTATTAGGTAGTAATGAAAGAGAGCTACTCAGCAGTATGAGTGGAAGGGGACTGATCACTTTCAGGAATATTTCTCTGTAGGTGGCTCTGGTTTGTTTCAGTTCAACCTTTCTAGCACGAAAAACAAAAACAAAACAAAAAAAAAAAACACCAGACACAAACACAGCAGACCTGTGACGACAGCAGATTTTCTCTCCTTGAGATACTAAATGAATTCATAAAACTGCAATTCATTTATTATGTGTAAAGCATTCATTCTTTATTAGTCCATTATGATGATGAGCTTTTCAGTTGAGTGACTTTATAAAAAATTCCTTCATGAAGCTGTTGAAAGCTGTTAAAATCACGCCATGACGACAATCGTAAACAACAACATGAAAAATGCATTTGAACAAGAAATAAAGTAAAATAAAAAAAATGGATGGGGTAGAGAACACAACAATCTCTAATAGTATTCTTTGTCAGATGGCTCTGTCACGACCATCTCTGTAGTTCAGCGTGATGAAAGCGTTTTTACTGTGTTTAAGCTTTAAAGACTGTCAGCAACAATAATTCCTGGGACTCCGAGTTTCTGACTAATTTAGAGCCATAAATATGAAGGAAGTTGTTCCAAAGTGGCCTTGATAAGCACTGACTAAGCTTATACATGTCCAGAGAAGCAGACCGTCCTTTACATGCAACGTACAATGATGAGTCAGGTGTTTACAGTGTTTGAGATTTGTATCTCTGAGCAACAAAATAAATAAAAAAGAAAAAACAGCTGACATCCAGAGGAGCCGAGCTGTGATCAACTAATTCCCACAATCAAGTAAAACAGGCAGCGCTTATTTGTTCTTTGACTCATAACAGCCAAAAAGAAAGAAACCTGAAAGCAAGCAGCATAAAAGTTTGTTCCTGAGGTAAAACCCAACAATAAGACTCTGAAAAAGTTTTTAAAAGAGAGACAGTCATCAATTAAAATCCAGTTTGACACATGACTGCTGCCGATGCTAACGACGTGTGATGTGCTTTGAAGACTGTGCATCTCGCACAGGAGCGTCGCGTCTTTGTTTCATCTGAATCACAAACAACCAGATGCTTATAGACATTCACCTACATATCCTGCCTGAGCTGCAAAGAGCCCGATGACGCTGCCTGATAAATGCTTCTCTCTGGCAGCTTCTCCTCCGTTGTTCAAGAGTTCCTCTGCCTCTGGAGTTTCACGGACTCTCAAATGTAGATAGAGATCAGCTCTGTGTGTCTGCATTTGTGTCTCGTCTGACCTCGTGTTGTCTGTACAAGTTGAGGCGTGTTGGTGTCAGTGCTTCAGCGATTTGCTGGTTTGTCAAGCTCCCTCACGTATTTATTCACGAGCCAAACTTACATTTCACAGCCAACAAAGGCAAATTTATACAAGTTCACCAAAGCAGCAGGTGCACATTTAGTTTTCCTTACAGATCGATTAGTTTGAGGGATAGAAAAAAAATCCCATCAAACAGCGAACCCCCCCTTCCTAAACCTAAAGGGCTCAGCTTTGTTTCACACAGGACTAAGAAGTCTGGGTAACATTCAGATGTATTTTTAACAATAACCCTGATTGTTCCCTTAATTTCCAAATGAGGGTGAACTTTGGAATAGCACAGTGATCTGCCATCTCAACAGATTTGTCAGTTTTCATACCGGGGGTTGTGATCTGGTGCTTCAGGCTAGATGATGCAGTGTGGCATCATGATCTCTCCTCTGATTCATCACAGACTCAGCCAGTTTGTGTTTTGACATGGCTGAGTCTGACACCGAGCCCCAGTCTGTCTGGATGGCTGTTTTAATACCTGGGTGAGCAGCTCCGCCATTGGCATTCACCCACACATGAAAGGGCCTACGAACAAACCCAAAAAGACACACTTGCATCGAGCATACGCACACGTGCACAAAGCTGCTGGGTCGGATGAGGCGGGGGTCCGTAAATGGTGGCCCAGCCATCCGTTAGGCTGCGGTTCATTTCCAGGTAAACTACGTCAGAGGAGATCTGCTTTTACTTTGGAAAAAGCGTCCAAGTCTGAGATTGGAAATTTTAATTTTAATGTGGTGTCTGTGTTTGATATACTGCTAAAATGTCAGCCTGCAGACATCCACAATCACAAAGGACTCTCACTGACTAGATTAATACAGAGGCCGACAGAAGCAGTGCCTCTGAAAGGGAAATAAAAATATATACAATAAAAAAAAAAATTACACTTTCAGTTCCTCTCAATGTTGTAAAATGCTCTTGTTTGGTTCTATCATTCTTCAGTTTGCATAAAGTAACTTATAAGGGTGTATTTTTGTTCTTTATTAGATTAAAGGAAATGCTAGTGAATTATGAATCGCACACTCCCCTCTCTATTATACTCTAAACTTCATATGATGCAAAATTAAAGCAGGAGTGGGAACTCTTAGATTGTTTCTCAGGCTCCTCAAAACACGGCAGCGGCCTTGCTTGAGGAATCCTGTCTGCTTTCTGACAGTATTGCTCTCGTGAATGTCCTTAAAATGATAGGATTGCTCGTGTCTCCACAGAAGCAATTACTCACAAAGCATTCCCACTAGAATACCAAAGTTGTTGTGTCAGCAGCTTAAAAGGACAACGAATTGTGTCATCTATATTGTGCGTTCTAAATTTTAAGCACGATATTTTAATCGTGTGCTTGTGAATCACCATAACTGTCTTAAAACATTCTGCCAGAAGAAATAATAATAAAAAAAAAAAAAAAAATCTAAAACGTAATATTCTTATTGATGAAAATGTCATGTATGGTCCAGCAGTCCAGATATGTGTGTTTCTCTGTCTGAGAATCAGATTTCATTTGAATTTTTGAGAATGTCTCAACAGTAAAAGGATGGAAAAATTGAAAGAACAATGCAGCTGAGGAAATAGTCCATTTGACAAGCTCGCTCACACAATGTCCCAGGATCACAGCCTTGCACCAAAGCAAATTTTGTTACTCCGGCACACAGAAACAAAAATTGATCTGTGTGACTAGACTGGATTACTGCTGCACTGAAGGGAGCTAACAGTGGAACAGCGATGAATATATCCATCCATCCGGCCGTCTCGCCATCTGTCCATTCAGCCATCCAGACAGACATCAGTTTCCCTGACAGGGGATGTTGCTCGCTGTGACACACTTATTGACAGGCCAGAGAGAAGCTCGGGATTATGGGACTAGAGGACGACAGAAAGTGCTTGTCAGGCTGACAGGGAGGGGAAGGCTCACATTCTGTCAACAGGACGAACACACCTCGGTGGCATGTAAGGAATCTGTGCACCTCTGCTGAAAGCGGGAGAGAAAGGCTTTTGATGAAAACCAGTTGAACCGGTAGCACACGTGCACGACATGCACAGTTGCTGTTGAGTACCTTATCTATTTATCTGTCTCTTCCAGAGAAGGCAAGATGTATGTGAGTTGACTTAATTGCATCTCTGACCTTTTCAAAAGGGAAAGAGAAAAGCTATTAAATTAATTCATTCCGTTGGTCTAGCTGGTAAGTCACAGAGAAGATTCTGCTGGATATTTATCCTCAGAGCTTTTATCTGGTTTAAATGGCCGTAAATGCCTTAAAATGCCTTGTTCTTTGTTAAGTAAGTGCTTTTTAATGTATGAAAGGAGAAATCTCACTTCAAATATTCTGCAGTTTAAACAGATCCAGCGGAGTTTCAAAACTAAAACATGGGACCTGCTTTTTTTTCTTAACCTGTTTTTTTCAGGTGATTTTCAGAATCAGAATCAGAAATTGTTTTATTCCCAGGTATGTGTAAACATACTAGGAATTTGACTCTGGTGTTTCAAGCTTGTGCAAGGGAAAGACAGAAATAAAAGATAAAAAAATCAAAAGGAACTATAAATATATATACATATATACATTGAAATATAATTGAAATATTTGCAGCGGGCTATTTATAATAGTGCAGCACTGAGCAAATGTACAAATGCTCATGAGGCTGTCAGTTGTCCTGATGGGGAGATCTGGGAGACAGCCTGGGGGAAGAAACTGGTTTTAAGTGGTAGTTTTAAGGTGGAAATGATTGGATAGAATACGCAGGGAAGGCCGACACAATGGCTGAGAATCTTATTTCATCCGGTGTAAAATTATTATCAGGAGTCACAATTAATTATTATTATTTTTTTATTGTTTCCAACTGAATTTTTGCTTCTGTTCCAGTTCCTACACTCTCCGAAAGACTTTGACTCCGTGTTGTAAAAGGAGTTGTCAGTTAACTTTTACCCAGTTGTGTCCCGGTGGAAGCCATGCATTTGTGTGCGTATAGTACAATTGAAATAACCTTTTTGTTGAAAGGAATGGAACGTATCCTTTTTAAAAGATGTATTTTTCAGGGCCTTTGTCAAACACGCTATAAATCCAGAAATGGTTCAGACGAGAATGTTGCTGAGCACCACATGGTTGAGTGATCATGCTACTTTTCATCTTCCCTCCAGGACATGAACTCCAACCTGACACCCCATATAACACGCAACATCCAGAAAAGAGTCGCCCCGGGTTATTTTCAATTCAAATGTTCACCTATGCGTGTGTGACCTAAGCACAAGCATGGCAGCAGAGAGAGAAGTAAAGAATGACATCTGGATGGTCAGCGTTCTCGCAGACTTTACTTATGACCTTAATTGGTGTCGTTTATGAGGAAACGGCTTTCTGAAATGGAGGAGATGATAATACTGGATTTTATGACCATTTATCCCAGAACTGGATGGTCCAAAGGTGCGGACAGAAATGAGCCGCTCTGCCACTAAACGGTCCTGCCCATCTCAAGAATTGGTTGAATCATCCTCTTGTGAATCCAGTGTTTAAATCTTTGGTATTCAGATCCACCCAGCCACACCAGCAGTGAGCGTCAACCTGCCTCACATTTGAACTGCACCCTCTCATGAGAGCAAAAACCATCTTCCTCTCAAACATAAACATGCCAAAAGCCTCTAAAACAAAATAGTATCCAATCTGCAGCAGGATGGGAATTTGAAGAGCAAATTTTACACTCGTATTATGACAGCGGTTTCCAGTTGATGTCTGAAAAGCAGTTGGAGCTGCGATATAGAGTTGGATTTCATTTTTCTAGCGGGATGCAATGTCTTCTTATCGCTCCTTTTACTCTGCCACCCATTATAATAGCCTTACACAGACATGGGAAGAATTCCAGCAGACTGTTACACCTAGCTGCATTTCATTTACGTCAGCTCCATCTGAAATGCCAACCCCTCCCTGCCTCACACTTCACTGCACTATTCTTTTTTTTTTTTTTTTTTTAATTTGTTTCATCAGGCATGAAAGTAGGAGAAAATGGGATATATTCATTCTCACATGTATAATATAGCCTTAGACGCTCCTCTAAGAGCAGAAATCAAACATATAAATCCAGCAGATTTATATATTTCTGGTAAATCCTTTTTGAAATATAAATGTCCAATATTTGAATATTTCCATTCCGCAAAGAGTCATAAAGTCGGCAGTCTCTTTCAAGGTCCAGTGGAGTTTCCGGCTATGAAACAGTTTCGGTCCCGTCTATGTTTGTCAAGCGCTCGGGTGTCACACTATCTGTCCATGCCAGTGGTCACACATTATTCCACTGATCTACAAGTGGCGGTTTCGTGCCAAGACGTGCAGCCGAGTGCCAGCAGAGGCAGCAGGGAAGAGGACGGCAAGCCAGTAAATAAGAATGTAAACAATGTCTGCCTGGAAATGTGAAAAAGTATTTGTCCTGCAAACGTAGGAGGAGGAATAAAACAAATTCAACATGTTTGTTCAGTGTTGAGGACGATAATACGCTTTGGTGTGTAATAATGATGAAAACAGAGCTTTCTGCTTAAAAGCAAAACTCCACCGGGTGATTTAAATTTCTATCTGTTGCCTAATTCCACACTCTGCTCTTGTTTAATGCAGGAGTACGCTTTTTACAGACCCGACCTTCATTTCTGATCAGTTCATGAAAATGTGGCGTTTCAAGTGTATATAGTTACGGGAACTCGATTGTCTTCTGTTCCTTCTCATCCCGGTATCAATAAATAAAAGAAAGGAGTTCTGGGTGATATGATTCAATGGAGGATACGGGATGGTCACGGCATCCTTTGAAACGCTTTTTGGCAACGTGGCCTTGTCAGCTGCTCTCACATCAGATGTCATATTAGCGACACTTTGTTTTTTGACCCCTTGGCAGTTCCATCAGCATCACTTTTAGAAACAAAGCAGAAGCACAGCAAAGGAAGAGTCAGTGGGTAAAATTAGTCACCGCAGACAACAATCCTCGGTTCCAGGTGCAAGTTTCCATGGTAACAGTACTGAAGTGTGCTCTGTCAAACCAAAAAAAAAAAAAAATAATAAAAAAAGTTAACCTGTCTTAGTGAGCTAAAGCAGACTTCCTGCAGGTTTTTCTAGCTGCTCAGAAGGTTGACCCCCCCTTCCCCCCTCCACCCGCCATCCTTTACATGTCGACTTGCATGCGAAAGCTCCTCCCCTTCATTCGGGTGTTTATTCTCAAGCATTTCTATTATTGGGCTCTCCTGCATTCATCTGTCAGTGGATGCTCCTTGATACGAGGTGGCAGGCCGCAGACGCACTGAAGCATTTCCGCTCCAAGTGTCCTCTCTCCCCGTTTCCCCTCTTTTCTCCGAATCTTTTCTGCGCTATCATCCCTTTTTTTTTTTTTTTGTGTGTGTGTGTTTTGTCTCTGGTCTTCTCTTTTTTTGCCCATCTGGCCCCTGCACAGACACGTGCACGCAGACACACAGGCTGCACATGCATGTTTTGCGCTCTCACTCAAGCACACAGACGGTTGCTGTGCTGAGGTACGCGTCTGTGTCCGACAACTTGCCCTGGAGTCAAAGGGTAGATCATTCAAGCATTGCCTGCAAAGAGGAAAACGGTATTTTCTTTTTTCACTCATGGCTCCTAATGCATGGTTACATTGTGCTAACATAGAGTCAAGAGCTGAGCGTGTGTGTGTGTGTGTGTGCGTGGGTGAATGAATGAACATGCCCACATGTGTCCTGGGAGCCGATGGAAAGAGAGGGTTGAGATAAATAGACCATTGTCTGCTGCAGAGCTGGACGAGAGTGCACTGCTGTTGTTTTGGAGTAGAAAGCCGAGGTGGATAACAGGATGTTCTGGCCGACTGTTGATTTAGAACCAGGCCATCCACCTCTGGCTAATTTCTGCTCCTCCAAGAGCCTGTATTTCCTGATCTAATGTGTGTCGTGTACCAGAACACGTGAGCACATGTGCGCTCTTGCTTTTCGAAGCGGCGGTGCAAGAAGTATTCGGATATCAAAAGTGAAATTATTCGGAATGCAGATGTTTTGTTTTTTTTTTATTATTATTTTAACAGTAAAATGTCATTATTTTCATTAACACAATCACTAATTCTCAGAACCCAAAGTCTCAAAAATATCATGTTTCTTTTTTAAATTACAAAAGTTTATTCTCTTGAAAGAGGAAAAGGGAAAATATTTTATTTATTGGATGATTGTATCGTAATTAAATTTTTTAAGAATAGTTCAAAATGACTTTTCGGTTAGTCGGCTTTGTCGGATTGTTTCAGCTCTGATTAATACTAATGCATGAACATTAAGCTGGTTGACGTGGAAAAAATTGTAGCTTCCTCTCCAGTTTTTTATAAATTCTAATATTATTGTGGTTTTACTCTCAAGAATCTTTTGCTTGTGTCTTTGTGTCTTGAAAAGCAGCTTGCAAATAAAATATTATTAATAGTGTATATATATTTAATTTACAATAATATATAATTGAATATCTCTGTGACATGTAGAAGTTTCTTGTTAAAGTCGTGCTGACTACAGGAGTTGGTTGAATTTACTTGGATGGCGTTTATCATGACAAAATGCCTTCAGGCATGTTGAGTTGAGTGACAACAGAGTATTTCTTCTCGTTTGGAAACGGGAGGCTATTTACATTGAGTTATAGTCAGAATTAGGTTAGGTAGTGAATAGGTTATGTCAGTATAGAGTTATTTAAGGCTGTGTGTATCTTACGTAGCGCTGTGTGCGTTGCCGCCGGCAGAGCGAGCTCTACCATTTGAAAGCTTTGCGTGTCCTTGATGGATGACAGAGACGTCAACATTCAGGTCAGCGGTCAAGGGTCATTACCGCGGAGCTCTCCGAGCTTATACATTAAATAATCTAATGCAGCTCAGTTGCTCAGGGCCTCGGTGAAATTGTATTTAAAAATATATATCTAGTGTTTTATTTGTAGCTTCTGTACTGCTGCATTGAAAGCTCCAGAAACAGAAAATGAACTGTGAACTGTGCATTGGCATACATGCACAGTTTAAACGGGTGTGCGATGGGAAAGGGGCCATTTATCAAACCTCAATCAGGTACTTCTCAAAGCTCCCGCCAAATCGACATAAATTAAGCACTTTCAATATATTTGAATTGAAAGTCACAGAATATAAGAGAAGCAAGAGAGCAAAAATCTTTGAGACAAATATTTTATTAAAGATTTTTTACCAAATTGTAACTGGATCTAAAATCAAACAGGCTGTCGGTCTGAGAATCACCAATGTACTCATTACAAATACCTGATCCCTCTTTGGAAACTAAGTGGTTTTAAGTTTAGTCTTTTTACCTACTTAACATCTTATGACCTCCTTGTACTCCAAATGAAACTGCTAAGAAACATTTAAAATACATGGCGCATACATCATTAAAATTGACTCCCGAATGGCAGCCTTGGCAGAGTTTCTTATAGTGAAGATATTTCTCAAAGTTTGATCGTTATCAGATATATCCTTCAGTGATCAAAATCTCATCTCCATCTGCTCCGTCAGGCCGCTAACATCCTGCTGCAGATTTCCCGTCACGTACAATCAGCTTGCCTTGAGCCACCGGCTCACATTCAGTCTTTGAAGTAGTCTGCCGTTCCCTTCTCCCATGCCAATACTTTACCTCCCTCAAAGCTGGGTTCCCATCAGCCCCTGCTTGTAACTGGGGCACGGCAATTGTTGTGCAACATTTGTATTGAGTAGTGCTGAGTTTCCATACATCAAGATTCTCCTGTATTTTATGAATGCAGTTTTGAATCTCACCATGATGTCTGTGTGCGAACGCAGGACAAAACAGAGATCAGCACAAACACGCACGCACGCACACACACGCCTCACGCTGCTTCTTCTGCACAGACGGACCTTAGATGTCAATCTGCATAGCAGCAGGCCCGGCTCGACAGACTTTGTGCTGTGTACATGTGGATAGTGATTTGTGTTTCGCTCGTGAGAGGGGCTTCTCCCGTGAAGTGCTAAAATGCAGAATTGATCTGTTTACTTCGCTCTCTAACACAGAACTGGTTCAATTGGAGCTTGAGCTGATGGGAGCACTTGAAGTCAATCGGACCAAGCGGAAAATCACTAACCAGTTATGTTTTTCCTTCTCCGTGGATGATTGGATGACTTCAGTCAACAAGCTGTCTTTTCTGTTTTTTTTTATTAAAATAATTTACCTTGTAGATCGTAGTGCTATTGTATGCATTTGGTGTTTGTTATATATATATATATATATACATATAAATAGATATATAATTTCTAATCTGTGCAATTAAAAAATTGCTATTTTTCTGTGTTCTTCAGCACCTTCAGTCGTGACCTATGGCTGACCTTTGCTGAGTTCGTAGAGATATTTTGCCAGGCAAATGATTATTGAATCGAACAAAAGATGAGAGAAGTTTTACTGAGCATAATCTGATGCAGGTCTTTAGTATAGGCCAATCAGTTGACTGGTTGGGTTCAAAAGAAGGTACCATTAATTGTTAAACATGCTAGTGAATATCAACTGAGTTCAGTCCCTCAAAAAAATCCACCCTTCATCCGACCAGATTGTAATCTGGATATCTAAATCACAGTTGGCCTGTGAGGACTCCTCCTGGTGGACACTTCCTATTGACTTGTGAGACTTACTACATAACTCACGTCGCATACGTGTCCAATAGATTTGCAAGGAATCATTTCCAGCTCCGGCTGAAATAATTAAGTTGACATTCTCTCCCAAATGCAATTAGCAATGAGCGCCGTCCAATCTGTGACCTGTGAGGTGTTACGAACCCAAGACAAAGAGCACTCGCCAACAGGAGGCAGCATGTCAAACTCCTCGGGGATATGTGGTGCTAAGAGGACACTGCCTGTGAGACATATCTGGCTCACTTAGCTAATTTTCTCCAGGTGTTGTGAGCTCTGCCTGCTTGTGTACAGATGACATAAATTAGCCGGGCTATAAAATAGATTGCACTTCTGAAGTTGAATCGACTTCGAGCAAATGAGAACTTTTTTCTAGCGTCCGTAATTTATTGTTAAGAAAATGGCAATGTACGAATGTTTCAAATTTTTTTCTGTCCTCGTCGCTTTGATTAATCGCCTGCACGCATCTGTGACATTTTATAGGCGTGTGCCTGTTCGTCTGTGTGAACATGCGTTACCTTGATGTACAGTAGATCAAGCGGCTCCTTAGATCAGACTGAGCGACTGAGAGCAGGATGCTGTGAAATTCAGATGCACCGTGTGCTGGAAGGGAGGCAGCCTCTGATGTATTTTTAGACGGGCTAAATAATGAATGCCTGAAAAGACAGCTAGGACCCCAGCTGCCAAAGCGCCCCCCCCCCCCCACCTCCCTCTCTGCTCACCTGTTCTTGTATGAGCCTTGAGAAGCAGAGTAAGGAGAAGGGTGTCTGCACCCTCACCAAAGCAACCTGCTGCTTCTGTCACCAGCTGTCAAAGGAAATGCTAAAGGATCACTGACATGTCTCATCTGGATACCGTCAGATGCTGCTAATACTGCTCTTATAACTGGGAGGGCACGTGACAACCAGTTGCTACTGGTTTTACTTACTTTTTGTCGCCTGTCTTCTGTGTAGCTTCAACACTTTTCTTTGAATGTTAAAGCGACTGTATTCCACAAAACGTCTTTGTTGCCGATGATGAGTTAAATGAATTTAACTTCTCAATAATTGAAACTAGATAGAAGAAAAAAATTAAGATGAGCAGATTTATCTGTTCAAAAAATATAAAACTTTCTTGCTTGATGACTGAAAATGTAATGCGTTATAGTATTAAAGTATATAAAGAATTAACTGACAAAGTATGGCAGGTTCTATCTTACATATAAGGATTTGTGTATCTTTCTTAACACAAAATGATTAATCAATTATGCAAAGTGAATACTTAGCAGGCAGCTCAGTGAGGAAAATAATCATTAGATGCAGTTGTGTCTTTATTTATCAAACAGCTGCAGTCAA
Organism: Echeneis naucrates; assembly: GCF_900963305.1. NCBI lineage: Eukaryota > Metazoa > Chordata > Actinopteri > Carangiformes > Echeneidae > Echeneis > Echeneis naucrates. The sequence continues at coordinate 5,506,843 of NC_042515.1, read as the reverse complement.
CTGTTCCCCCCCTCCCCGTGGTTCAGTCATTGCGGCAGTCATGCCGGGGATGATCGGCTCCTCCATCCTCCACCTCCCTCCAGTCCTGGAAGGGATTAACTGCTATTTACTGAGGAAACGTGACGGACGCTCCCCCACCACGCCACCCCCCCCCCCCCCCCCCCCCCCCCCTTCCCCCTTTCACCTCCCTGCAAAGGATTTGGCTGGTTGTTCTGTATTAGAAGAGCTCATTGTAAATACAAAATTATCATGCTATTCCAATCAGTCAAACGGCACACTGCCCCCCTACACACACACACGCACACACAGATATATACACAGACTAGCCACTGAACGATGGCGGATCAGATTAGAAAGATGCGACTGACCCACAGGCAAGGAAGCAAGGGAGGAGCCACAAAGAGAGACGATTAAGGAAGAATGGATGGAAGAATGTTAGTTACATTACAGAGTGTGTGTGTTTGTGTGTGTGTGTCTGGTTGTGTGTATCCTCCTCAGATGGCAAGTGGCAAAATGAGACTCTGAAGGGAGGAGCCCGACTTAGCCTCTGCACAAACTAAATGTCTTAAATTCCTCTCCGTAAATGCTTTGGGGCAGATTAAAGGGATGATTACACAAGCAGCGGGCCACTCATTAAAACATACCATGGATAACAATAGCAGTGTCACCATCTATATTCCCACCGCTATATCACCACCAGTTCAGGGTTAAATGTAGGACTTAGGAATCCGTTGGCTTGTAAAAACGTAATATGTTGATAATATCTCGTTTCCTTTATTTTTGCAAGGATGTGAAAAACTCTGGCTGGGGTCCCACCCTCTCCTCTGTCTGAGAGATAAGAGGAGATTCGGAGAATCTCTCATTATGAGCTCATTAGTCAGTTTGGGGGAAGAAAGATCAGAGGTTGTTGCATTCGCTCTATCAGCAACCCAGTGTTGTGTGTGTGTGTGTGTGTGTGTCAGTCACAACCTGGTGTTGGTATTTCACTGAGATATTAAGATTTCAATTTTCATCCAGAAAGCCGCTGTAGTGGTTTGATGGATGTGTCATTGTTGCCATGGCACCGTGTTCCCAGATGAGGTCAGTCAGGAAGATGGAGAATCTGTCCTCACCTCCAGACAGAAACTGGGATGTTTAACTGTGTCAAAGAAACTAGCCTTTCCACAAATAACACATTTGTGTCGCTAAGTTTTAATTATATTTCAGTACAAAGGCAGAGTTTGTGTTTGGAGCTGAAACCAGAAGTCAGTCAATTTGATCGTAAAATCACCAAATTCTGTAAAAATAATAATAATAAAAAAAAAGATTTATTTTCTCTCTTGATTGTGAATGACTTAAAAAATAAAAATTCATAATCAGTTGCGCGCTCTACGGGGCACTGCTGCAGCCTTTGAATTATATGTTGTGTTTGGTTTTTTTTTTTTTTTTTGTTTCTTGTCATTTGGTCATTCTTAACCACTAAGGTTCTTTCACTTTTAATATTCTCCTCAACAATCCTCCAGTTTCTCATTAGTGTCTCTGCTGCATTGTTTTTCTTCATAAAACAGTTGAGTTGTTGTTTTGAATATGTAACACTTCATGTTTCGTAACCCCTGAATTCAAAGGGAGTGTATTTATGAAAGTAATAAAGAGAAACAAAGGTTGTAATAGTATTAAAGTACATAGAAGCAGTCACATGAAAACTGAATTCATACAATACTATAGCCTTTATTAGTCTTGTGTGCATCTCTGCGAGAACAACAATGCAAAGACACACACAGGAAATACTGTCACAGTCATCAACACAATGGCCTGCTACCATTAAAATTTTATGGCAGCAATAGGACGTTTTTTGGGGAAATATTGTGCAGAATAGATAACAACTGGAACTAAGCATAGAGAAAAACCACTGTTGTGCATAAAACAAAACTGTGGCCTGCTGGGAGCCGTGAAAATGAAACCTCCCTCAGAAGAAGGGGCTCAGGCTGGGGAACGGCAGATGAGGCACGTGTTCTGAAAACCTTGAGGGAACGTCCCATTTTCACCCTGAGTCGACAGCAGCAGCCGCTGCCATGTTTTCTCTGCTAACAGCGAAGAGATTTGTAAGCCGCTGTTTCCTTGGTACTCTTTTATCAATATGACTTTTGTTCATCTCTGACGCCACCTCTGAGTTCAGACTTTCTCCTTATTATCTCCATGGCAGCGGTCTTGATGCAGTGGAGGGGGGCCTGTCTGTGTCTGGAGGGCTCCGTCCAACTTTCCAGCCTCACTAGTCGAAGCTAAGCACCTGCCACTTCGACCCATGACTCCCCCTCTGCTTTTGTCACCGGCAGCACAGGGAGGTTCGATGAGTCTTGTCTCTCTCTTTAGGGTCAAAGTGTATGGACAGACAATATTTTCCCTTCTTCTTTCTCCCTTTAATACAAGAGCACACAGCGCAGCTCACCTCAGGTTCTTCGCCGTTCACAGGTGTTTGTGAACAGACCGATTTAAAGATTATACTTAACTTGTTTTATTATTTGTTTAGTGGGGTAATCAAAAAATCCCCCTCTTCAATAATAACCTTTAAAAAAAATTAGCTGAGCAGAAGCTGATTCTCATCATCAGAGCTGAGGGCGCAACAGTTGTGCTGATGACAATTTCAGCTGGAAGAAATTGCCTCCCGAAAATAAGCACCTTGTATGGTGCCTGCTTTATTGCACATAAGCATATTTAGCGCTGTAATCAGCTTATTCAATGATAACATCCCTGAGTAGCTGGCTACTAAGTTAACGTCTTAATACCATAAGAGGAGATTTGCCCGACTTGGTTACAGTGACCAGCTTTAAGCTTGAAGACCTCTCTGCTGTGGCGTCAGTATCTTTAGAGTGAGGAAGGGGAAAACATTTTTGTTTGTGATAAATATTACTGTGTGTCTCCCCAGTATTTGACTTAGCGCGGCAGAAAACCCAGAGCTTGAAGCCAAAATATTTCTCTCTGGGTAAATTCTAAGGGACAGACAGGCAATGTAAAATCATGCGAGACCAAATTATTAATATCCAAGAACAAGGGTTTATTTATGCTCAACAAACACAAAAGAAAGAAACATCATAGTGTAAGCAGGAGAAGGGAAACATCCCATAATCTCATGATGCCACAACATTTGTCAATGCACTGAGAAATTGGAGTGTAATTATCTCCTAGTTTTCAGGGCTACATTTCCCTTAGCGGTGTCTTTAAATTGAGCTACAAATGCTGTGCTCTTGTCCCTGCAGCAGTTGCCATAGATACCCAACGTGGCCTACAGGACAGAGACATTAGTCAAAGAGATGTTTAGACGCCAGACTGGTTCCTTAAGAGCAGAGTCACAGCTCCATCAGCAAGAGGACCAGAAAGGTGCAGAGAGAAGAGCCACCTGATCGTTGATAACCTACGCCACAGTTTGTCATCAGGACGAGCAAGAAGTGTCGGCAGCTCGGCGGGCCTCAGACACCAACTGTGTACAGGAGCCGGCTTCATCTGATACTACAAGTGACGTACATCCCCGCCGCTCCACCTTCATTATGGACACAGCCCTCTGACTAAATCCAGGCTAAAACCGTTCCTCATCATTAGTCCAACCGAAATCAGAAAAGGCACCACTTCTTGCCGTCATAATCCTTTCAGTCAACGCCGGCTGTGTTATTAACATTTTTGTAACTGAAAGAAAAGCACGGGGGCTCTTCAGCCTCCTAACTTCTGAGCGTGCAGGCTGCAACACGTGAGCGATAGACGGTGGGGCTGCAGGGACACCGAGACCCGAATGACACAAACGTGCTGAGCCGTTTTCCCAGCTATCTTGTTGCTATCTTGTATATTAAGTTCAGTGGCAACATTAATATTTGGATAATTACAGTGGACGGAAAGATGATTCATATTTTCCGGGAGTTGAATTTGAACTGGTAGTTGTCGGTTCTTTAGTGAAAGACGAGTGGGCGGTCCCCGTGTTTATGAGCACTGGAAGGGCCGACAGTTGATCAGGGAGGGGCCTGCGTGTGCGAACTTGCACGTGCTGTCAGACCAGAAAACAAAACTAAGAGCAGAGAAACTGTGATTAGAACAGAGAGGGGGGAGGGAACTGACGGCATTATTCCTTCAGGTCTTTGCTGCTGTCTTATAGCTTCTAATGGTGAACTGTATCAGTAATAATATTTGTGTTGATGTTTGTCCCTTTTATCATGTGGTATGGGATTGAAATCGGACTTCTCTGTGCTTCACAAAGCGTACTTTGTTGTCAGCTGTATTGCCAATTACGAGGTCCTGTCTAAAGTGCTACAGCTAACAAGTTAATTCTTCACTAGCCTGCCAGCAAACGGTTTTCCCTGGTGGTGTAATTTGTACGATAGCTCATTCGGGAAAAGTGAAGGACAAGCGATGTGTCTGTTCTGTAAATAAAATGGTGACATAAGCTTGAAGGCACACCTTGTGTTATGCGGAAAGCTGTCTGGCTGTTGTGGCCTGATGTTGCTGTTGTACGCCAATGCAGTCAGTGATCGACACAGAGAAACAATGGCAGCCTGGCAGGTCCATGCACAAACAGGGAGCATGTCATTAAATGCATAAAAAAAAAAAAAAAAAAAAAAAAAGCTTTGCTTTCTGGTTCAGATTTATTTTGCTGTTGTTGTTATGTAACTGTGCAAATCCATATTAATTTATATGTAAGGGTAAGCCCTTTGCGATATTACGACAGAACACTTTTGTGAAGTGTATGAATGCTGCAAACAGACTTTTTATGTCTCATGATTCTTCTCAGCCGCGCTCTCTGACAGAATCGTGGATGAATTCAGTGGCGTCTGACTTAATTCATAATTCCAGTGGCTCTCTTCTCGTGTACATCACGCAGACAGCAGCAGGAGCAGCGGCGGTGTTGTGTCAGGCTATCTGTCTCTTCCAGACAGGCTAGCCATGCATGTGGCTCAGAATAGAGCAGCTCGGCTGGCTCTTACACCGGGGCGCTGAGTGCTGTCCGTGGTTAAAGAAGAGCAGGCAGAGATATGCCCCGCTAAGCTGAAGCCGGACACGGCCCTGCCGAGACCCTGTATCAGCTGTACAGCAAAGCCTGGGCTGTGAGCAGCGCAGAGGCACTGGAGTAATGGCACACAGATAGACAAACTGGATGAAGAACATAACTGACATCCTGGGGGCTTTTGAGAGAGAAGCACGTTGAGAAAAAAAAAAAAAAAAAAAAAAGCAGGCCCCTCACCGCAAACTTAAACCTGTCAAAAATAAATCTAGCCATGCACCAGCACGCGCTCGCTCCACGCCAACCGCGAGTCACACATTCAGCCTCCATGCGGTGTATTTCTCTGGTGGAACAGGTCTGAGTTTGGATCGCAGCTGGAGTTTGGACAAGCCCGCTGCACCAGAGCACAGGACCACAGGTGGTGGTGACAACCCCGCAGGCTGATCGATCAATTAGGAGAATAAATAATGCTCCACAAAGGCTGTCCCAGCTGCTTCACTCTATGATTGATCCTCCACATGCTACCGATGCTCAGAGCAGATTATTGGCTGATTATTTGGTGAGCCGCAACCTTCTGTTCCACAAATCTTCTAAGAGGCAGCACTCTATCCCAAAAAAACAAAAAATGTGTAAGAACTGAGGATATTGATCATCGCGCTGTAATTCTGTCTGACAGAGTTATTAACATGGAACCGAGCTATGATGGAGCCGCTGTTGAATGAAAGTGTCAGTCACTGATAATCTTCTTCAGCCTTTCTCGAAGATCTGAAGGCTCTTTACTCTCTTCTTGTCTTCCTTCCACACATAGGCTGTCTGACTTTTTGCTGTCTTCGTTTTTCTTCCGTATCTGCCAAATCTCTTTCCGCTTTCTTGTGATCGCTCGTCTGAGATTTGGTTGCTCCACACGGTTGCCATTGAAAAGCGTTGCAGTATTTCTTCTGAAACCTTTTAATACCTCAATTAAAAGCTGATCACTCTGAAAAGACCAGCAGAAAGTGTCTGCGTGATAGGGAAAAAAAAAAAAAAAAAAGTGGTTGCAGCGTGTTAGTAAGGGACTTTGTAATTACGGAATTGATCGGTGATATGGATTTGAATAAAATTGCTGAAGGATTCGCTAATTGCCTCGGAAAAGATGTGGCTTTGTTTGTCCAATCTTTATGTATGAGCCTTTTGTTTTGGACAAAAGTCAAATTAAGCAAGGGAGAGATGTGAGGAATCAGGATTTGTAGGGACGCGATGAGTATTGGAAAAGCTACTGCAAACAAATGAAAGCCTCTGTTTGTGCAGCATTCGTTCAATAGTTTCAGTTTGAATTTTTACCTTAATTGAGCTTTTGCACATTAAACATGAGGCGTCACAGTGGAGACACATTGTTCTCACAGTGAGCTGATGCACTTATTGTTACTTTTTTAGAGAGCTTTTCACAACCAAAATCGGATCTCGCAAACGTCCTGTTTGAGGTGAAATAAAGTTCAGCAGACGTATTTGTAGTCATCATTATTATCATTACATTACATTATCTGTAAAATCTGGCAAATACAATGGCAAAAAGCAGTAGCAATGTGTTTTGGTTTTTTGTTTTTTTTAGCCATTGTTATAAAGCCAGTGTTGGCAACAATAGCTTCAGTATCAGTATGTTTTACATGCACTATGACTACAGTTCATGTGTAATTACTGTCTATATTGTATTGGTTGAATTTCATTTAACCTTTTTTGCTGTCTCTATTTTTCTTATGTTTTGCTCCCATTTCTGAACCTGCTATTTGTGATAGATTATTAAATAAGTATCCTATCAGTGAACTCCAGCAGTGTGAAGCAGCCCTCGTCTTTTGCCTTATTTCTGCTGCTCCTTTTCACTGTAGAGTCCAGACGTCCCTGAAGAAGTAGTGCTGCTCAGAGAGCGTTTCATGACTTCTTGTTTTGTAAACACAACGGGCTGAAGCTCTTTGCTAAAGTTTCAGAAAACAGCTATCAAAGCTAACACAGACAATAGTGCTAAAAAAAAAAAAAAATCCTTTATGGTCAGAGGAAGATTGTATTCACGGTTCATCAAAGAGTTGAGAGCGATGGTTGCGGCAAAGATTGCTTGGGATTTGACACCTGGCTCATTTCTTTGTCACATTCTTACCCAGCAGCTCATTTTGCGAAGGAAGTTTTGTACTTGAACGTCCCGTGGAAGGTGTCATGCTTCGTCCCTTCAGTGTCTGGACTGGCTCATTGTGTCATTGTCAACATTTTTCAACTCTCCTTATTCCTGTGTTTGAATTCACTTTGGAAAAGATTCGAACAGAACTCCTACTCCCGAGCCGTCCTGAATAGACGTGAATGAGCGGTGTATCAGTGTTCTCATATGTAATTCTCTGAGAAAAATGTAACAAGCGTTTCCCAAAGTATTACAACATTGTTTAAGCGGTTCCGTGGAAGCATTGACTCAAAGTAGAGGTGTGTATTCTACATACAGGCTACATAAACATATTAGGTTTTCAGTCCCCCATAGTGAAATTAGTAGTGACTCATACGTCCTGCTTCAGTGAGCAGTGAAGATGAGAGCTTCAGGTAGACCTGCTCCTTGTTTCAGCCTCAGCTGATTGGCATCTTCGCTGTCATCAGGATCATACAGGCCAGAGAAAACAGACTTTATTTTGAGTTTTTACTTTAAATCTTACTTTTCTGACTCAGTGGTGTGGATAGTTAAGAAATGCCAGCATTGGAAAATATCCTTTGTTTCTGTCTTGTCAAGAGAAAATTGGTAAAACTGGGCCATCTTTTACACAATTTCTTGTACCTCCTTAGTTTAAGTGGGAATGCCCCACAGGACTGAAGCATGGAGCAGTATTTCTGCATTTGGCTCATTTGTCAGGCCCCGGTTGAGCGCCCCCCCTCTACCTTAAGACCAAATTGCGTCTGCCACTGTTTATTTCTCCCGACTCCGTTTGGGAGTGGAGTCCCTTTATACGACTTTTCATTGCATCAAGAGACACTGGACTGAGCTCTCTTTCTTTCTCTCTCTCTCTCTCTCTCCCTCTTAGGCAACCTTGACCACACAGGCCAATCGCAGCATAAACAAGCTCTCTCCTTTTTTAGGCATCTTTGTTATTACTTTGGAGGCTGATACTTTGGAGGTAATTGCATCAGAGCTATGGCGATTGTCTCTCTTTGGGGCAGACAGTGTACTAATTGGTCCCATCTCCTCTTGAGTAGATGTTCCAGGAGCTGGGCATAATCTCATTACGCACAGGCGAGTCGCCGCTGCCGGGCTGTGTTGGGAGAAAAAGGAAGTCCCTTCATTCGTGTTGAGCTGGCCAGAGGCAAAAATCCTCCTAAGGAGACCACTGGGCATATGGAAACTGTGTCAGCTAGGAATTACCAGGCTGACAGCTCCTTGTGTGTTTGCCTGTGTGCATGTATGTATGCATGCATGTGTGTGCTTGCACTGATGTTACTGTAAGGACCTGACATGGATTTTGTTATTCTTTGTGGGCAGAATCATGTATATATGTGTCGTACATTTTGCCACTGAGATCCGCTGTAGTCGCAGTGTCTCGCTGTGCTGTCAGCAGCAAGAATTTCCCCTTCCTGTGAAACTGCAGGAGCCAGAAGGCTCAGCAATACACAAGTCTGAGAAACTATTTGAAGAGGTCATCCAAAGGTTAGCCTCATAGCTTAGCCAAATTTCTCCTTACCATAATTGTGCTTGAACAACACACTGCCAGACCCATTTACTTGGAGACAGTTTGAACAGTTCATTAGAATTTGAATGTTACAGTCTATTCATGTTAGCAATTTTAATTAAGTCCAACAGTTTTGTTTTGTTTTGTTTTTTTTATCAGGAGATGTTGGAATAAGTTTATATTTTGGGTAAAAAAAAAAAGAAAAAAAGAAAAAGAAGAAATGATTTATTTTGGGAAGTACAAACTTGTGAATCAGGTATTATGCAGCGAGGAAAAAACACAATATGACTAGAGAGAGATCACAGTCTGCACTGACACTGGCGGCTCACAGAGTGACAACTAAAGTTGACAACACTCACTTCTCATGAATTTTAAACTCATTCCCGACATGAATTACGTCTATACAAATTACGGTGAAATGCTTGTGCTGTCATGAACATTTTCGCTGCTGTTTCTTCTACATGTAAGTGCAGAAGTTAAAGCAGCAATACACTTGAGTGGCAAATGCTTTCACCACAGAGACGTCATTGAGGGGGAAAAAAAAAAAAAAACTAAACACTTTGACAATCTAAATCTCTGCAGTTCTTCACTGTACAGTGTAAAGTTATCAGGAAGCTTTTTCACAGAGTTGAAGAACTGCTTTGCAACAAATCACTTTCCAAATACTTCATTTCCTATAAAACGTATTCACTGTTGGCTCTACTTCTGTAAACAGGCTTCTTTTTTTTTTTTTTTTTTTTTTTTTGCAAAGAGTCAACTCTTCAGTTTTCAGGGACAAGTTCTGTCACCACCGATCATAAAGAGATATGGTTGTATTCCAGTTTTTATTTCGAATAAATCTTCCTATCTGTACATCCATAGTTATTTCAGGGCGGCGGAGAGCCAACTATCATCATCACTAATCATTCTCAGCCAGCAGGTCTAACTTAGTTCTCAGTTACAGTAATTAAGTGACTTTTCAACGGCACTTTCCAGAGTGTGCTGCCTTTGGCTTTCAGTCTAATCAGCCATGTTAGGACCCTGACAACATCACACAGGATATCTTATCTCCTCCTCACATTAAATGTTTATCATCATATACCTGCACAGTGAGCCTGAATCCAATTTTCCTCTTTTTCATTAATTGGGCTCTTAAATGCGGAGGCATTGATAACCTGCTACTTGTCTTGGTCGCACTCTGAAGAACTGGAGATCTTTTGACTCCCTCGTACAAAGCGAAGGCCTCATTAGACCTCTGGCCATCTGACAGCGAGGATTGAGAGGTAGCTCTGCGCTGTTTCAAAGAAAAGAAGCAAGCATCAGATTACGAGCAAGGTCTCCTGCAGTCTTTTTCTCTTAGCCTTCCCTCAGAGCTCATGCCAAAGTGATGGCATCTTATCAGTCAGACGTTGTCAGGTTCACAGTCAGCTTCATCTGCACTGATGTTACCTTTTTAGACTCTCTGGGTCTGTCTGCTTGGCTTCCTCTCAGTTCTTTCAAAATCATGGCATCACATTGCTGCATATCAAAATTTTTATCAAACCAACGATACTGGCTCTGGTAAAAATATTAATTGTAACCTGAGCTCATTTATGTGTTTGCTCTGGTGAAGCTGAAGTTTGTGGACTCAAAATCATGTAATCAAGTAATTTTTTTAAGGCTAATTTAGTCGTAGTTTTGTAATTTTCCTGCCCACATACTGGTAATTAAGATGGAATAGTAATATAATAATTTATTGACTAAATCTGGCAGCAGAGGATGGGCGACATGCCATGGAAGAATGCAGTTTTGATGAGAAAGAGAAATCAAACACTTATGTGGAATATTCATGAAACAGAGCAATTGTATGTTGCCAGAGGTAACTGGCACAGACCACGCAGCCTATTAGAGACGAGTACACTAAAATGCAGGTAACGCTTTTCATAACGTTTTGGTTCTCATGATAATTCCTAAGCACTTTCTATTTTGCTCAGTCAGTTTTCGCTGCCTTATGTTATTTCTTTCTGTGTGTGTGTGTGTGTGTGTGTGTGTGTGTGTGTGTGTGTGTGTGTGGCAAACAAGCTACAACAAATAAAGATTTAATGAACGACAGAGGACTAAAAGATGAGTTTAAATCTAATAGATGTACACTCTGCAGATAAGATCTCAACATCTTTTTTTTTCGAAAACACTTCTGAGGCTTCATTATGGAGCTGACAACATTTGATAATGACAAATTAACCGTTCAGAACATTTGCATTAAATATTGCCATTGATTTAACATGAGACCCACCGAGATCATTTAAGTGAACATTGCAGTCGCATGGATAATGTGCCGGCTCTTTGTGTTACATATTATCCACACACGTACGCACACGCTCGTTAATCAAACCTCCATGTTAGCTTTACTTCTTCAAACATAGGAGGTTCATCTCATAGGCTGGGATGTGCCTTTTTCCTTCCGTGCCACATCTGAGCAAGTGTGTTGTCACCACGGCAACCACATCCTTATCACACTTACATGAGCACGAATTAAAGTGCCAAATTTTATTAGACAAATGCGAGACTTTAGAGATGCAAAAATGTAAGTCAGCAGTAAGTTGTTGAGGCATTTTTGTACATTTCATATCTGTTAATTACCTCTTTGCATAATTTTAACGAAGACAACAGCTGAAACTGTTGGATGTATGTGTGGTATGTATTATGCAGTTTCAGCTGTTTAAGATGTTAATGTAAGGAATTACGAAGTAAGTTCGATATTATGTAATGATGAGGATTTCAATATGCAAACGTATGAGAAGAACGTGACGATCTGAAAAGAACTCTGCAGCAAAATCAGGTCACATTTAAAGAAACAGATGTGCAGGAAAGATCGAGCAGATGTGTGGACCTGCACAATTGAACATGTTATGTTGAATGAATGCATAGAAAATCTCCCTCTCAGGTGGCCTGTAGATGGAAGTTCTGCAGTCTGTGCTGATTGTCATAATCAGAACTTTTCTTTTATTATCCAACAAAGTATTGACTGTTTAAAAAAAAAAATATAAATAACAATCATGTTCTGACTTTGATGTCATTCGTTTAGTTTAATGGTACAAAACATGTCGTGGTCACAGTCTTGTTTGCTAAGTCAGGTCCACCTTGGAGGTTTGAGGCTGAGGAAGCCGCTACAGTAAACTTAAAAACTGGGCAACTGTGTCGTTCTAGGTGAAGTTAAATTCATGCCATGTCCTTTGTCACTGGCCCCCCGAGCGCGGCGAAGAATCCCTCCTGCTGCCTCAGCCTCGGCTCCCGTTCTCCACAACAAAGCGGCGCGTTAACCAAACATGCAGCTGCAAATGTTACAAGACCAGAGCCACCTTAAGAGGAACATTTGAGTGCTTCCATGTTGTGAATCTCAGGTGTTGGCTGATCGGTAGCATCTCTGCCTCCGCATCCCGTTCAGTGGCAGGTGTGAGCGCTTTTCTTCACTCTGCATTACAGATGCAGCAGCAGTTCTACCGCTCAGTCTTCTATTCAACACCCAGCTAAGGTCTTCCCTACTCCTACGCTCCATCTCTTAAGCTGTGTCTGCTTTTTATATATGTGAGTAGCAGTGTGTGCTTTGAGACACACAAACTGTTATTGATTCGAAATCGTGTCATTGCTTGCCAGCGTTATTGCAAAATTCACAGCGAGGGTAGATGCCTACATGTGAAGAATTACACTAAAATGGTTATCACTGTGTTTCTGTGGCCAGATCAGCTCCATGGAGCAAATAAAATCCTTCAAAGCAACTTTTCTGCTGCAGTGATGTCTCAGCAGTCTTTTGTGGAGCCTGCTGAAGAATTTGCAGTAATTCAAACAGTATTGTGAGGGGGAATTATGAATAATTATAATACTTAACTCAAATTCATCCAACGGGATAATTCCTCTGAGAGCTTATTTCATAAGAAGACGGACCTTTTCATTGGCCAGACAAGAGAGGCTGTTTTCTGTTAGTAATAATTAATGATTTAATTATTATGAGCCAGACTTTTCCAATTTAGTGATTTTCATTTCTAAGCACGAGAAAACTTTAATTTTGCTGAAGACGCATTAACTACTGCAACTTCACCCCCAAGGGAAAAGGAAACCTTAACTACACCTGGTAGATCAATAAATAGCCAGGGTTATGGATTTGGTGTTAATGTGAACAAGTTGAATGAACTTTACCTGATCGGCAGGGAGTCACATCGCAACAGCGTGAGAACACGGGGATCAATAACCAATTTAGGTTACAAGTTAGCGAAAGCTTGAGTTTCATAAGGTTAGAGGGTTTGTTTTTTTTTTGAGGAGGCCGACCGACACACTTCATAGTCTTACAGTGATTCAACGGTGAGTCCTCCGGTTGTATCAGTTTTTTTTTTTTTTTTTTACCCCCTTTCAGGAGTTTCTGTAAACATTTGATCTTCACCGCCTCACGTTTGGACTTGCCAAGACACATGGATCGTGATGTCTCACCGCCGCTACTGTCTTTGGATTTTACATTCTGGATCACAAGCTGGACAGGGCAATATAAGCACAACAGCACCAAACCCAGAATAAGAATTCAGCCGGCTTGGGCTGCGTTGTCTCAGCTAGTTAACTGAAAGTCGAGGTTTGGCTCTTGTGTGTCTGTGTGTTACTGGGGCAAAGTCTGGATGCTGTTTTCCGTTGTCTAATTGTTACAAGGCTGAGTTCTCAGGGCTTACCTTTTTTTGATGCCCACATTGCTTATTATTGTTTGTGGGATGATCCACATTAACTCGGATCTGGTGTTTGAATTTCATGGACACAGTTTTTAACTAACGGTTGAATATTGGCACCAGCTGACTTTTGCACCCGTGGAAAAAAAAAAAAAGAAAAAAAAAAAAAGATGAGGGCATTGTTTATCAGGTCCCAGTCGGCTGATCAGGTCCTGCTAATCAGGGGAGATGTTCACATCTGTAACACCTGACATGTAAAAAGAGCCTGTTTAACATGAAACCAGTTGCCTTGACAGGCAGAGCCTGTTTGTTCATTATGTGGTGGCCTTTGATCATCATGACTGAACCATGCATAGAATTCTTCGATGAAAGTCCATGAAATTATACGCCGTCTTTTGTTTGCTGTCTGTATTATAGATATTGGTCTTACAGATGTATCATCTGTTGACACTAGCTGAGGGAAAGTCAGCTGTAATCACTAACCAAAATCTTCAGTGGAAGTCTGTCATGATATTAGGAGTGTGTGCTACTTATAACTAAATCTAAAAATAATTGGATTTACATTTTGTGTTTGTAATAAATATTAGTTTGGACGAAAAAGCAATTGGTAGAACATTTGCAGACACTGCAGACCACAGAATGATTTATTATTTTTTGTTTTGTGCAGTTCTTTGGGGAATTTAGTTGTTTGCTTTTATAGAATTTCCCTTCACCCACCATCTATACCACGTCTGCATCCAGATGAGGTGCTAACAACTGCACCGCTGTGCCGCATTTTATAGAAATTGCTTGTCCAAATGAGTAATCTTCCCAACATATCATAAAATCCAACAAAATGAAGCCTAACATTATAGCGTAGCATTATTGTTTTATATGTGTTTTGTAAATTTTCCACATTGTAATATCAATATGAAAAAAAATATCCCTTTTATAATCTTATGACCTTCATAATATAGTTTCTGCTTTTAGTGAAATTACCAAGCCGTGATCATTGCATTGGTGGCCAGTCATGATTGTTTCATGCTGTAATTCATCATCCGGTGTGAGGATGTCGTGGAGCAGGTACCTCAATGTCATGTGTGTTTGTGGGAGCCTGGAGAGCCTCTGGGCGCCCTCTGGGGCTGTATAAGCGCCTTGTCAGGCATCTGTTTTAGCTGCTTGTTGGACCAATTTGTAGCCAGCGTTAGGCTTTCATTACAGGCTTCCCAGTGCACGCACACCTTGTAAGATGGGACTTAATTAAGTTTATGCTTTCCTTGGCAAACCCAGGGGCTGGCTGCTTGCTTCTGCTGCCGATTGTTGATTTATGTCGAGTCCTCAAGGGCAACCTGCTTCCTCTGCCACAGAGCAGATCAGAAAACAAACGCTAGTTCATTGCCAGCTGTTTGGGGATCATATCTCCTTAATACTCTCACAGTATTCAATTTTTGTCTTGTCTTGTTCTCTCATTTGCCCTCTTTTAGGAGAGTTTATTAAAAAAAAAAAAAAAGGGGAGTCAAAATGAACTCCCATTTTTAGTCATAGAAGATTCAACAATTTAACGCAAACGTCCTTTTTGGGCATTTGTGTTAAATAACAGAAGGAGAACTTGTGACCTCATTTCACATTTGGTCGAATACTGAATTGGTGGCACTAATTCTGGGCCTCCACCTCAAAACTGTGGGGATTTTATAGATCTCTGGTGCTTTCGGGTTAAAAAAGTCAATTACTTCTACGCACCATTAAGGCTCAGTCCTAAATTGCAGCAGCCTGGGCTCGAGGCCGACCTGCGGGCCTTTCCTGGGTGTCGCCCCCACCTCCAACTATTCTGTCTCTCCCACTGTCAGAGTATTAGAGGCAAAAATGCCACGAGATGTGTATTATGTGAGTCTTGATTGACTAACTAAAACTAAGCTTAACTGACTTGTGGAGGCAAACAGCCACAAGGCACTAATTCTAATCTTATCTGGGCCATCATTTTCTCAAACAGAAAGCCATACTACTGTTTATGTATTCTCCCCGTGTGTCTGGTTTGAGTAGATAGTATGCAAATGTAATATATGTGTCTCAGTGTAAGTGCTTGCATTTCATGACCCAACAGTCCAAACCCTTTTCTCATAAACCTGCAAGCCATCAGCTTCTCAAACAGGAACCCCAGTCTGATCTTGGCCACTGCTTATCTTTCACATACATCCCTTATGTCAGTGTTTGGGAAATATGAAGGCAGTGCCGCTCTGAGTGACAGAGACCGTCACACACAATGACATCTATTGTAAAGGTGTTCGAGGTTCGGTTTCTAAACAGCAGTTTCACCACGTTTCTTCCTTCTGGGCTTGTGATGGGATTGAATTGTACAGTTTGTATCTGTTTGACTTCAGCATATCCACAAGAGGACCGGCTTCTCATTCATAATAAAGAAAAAATACATCTGTCTGTGCTGGGCTTCTCTTTGATGTGCACTTTCCTGGCTGTCAGCCACAATAAATGAGATTCATCTGAGAAGCAGAGCAAGACAAATAAATCCAATAAGGTTTTGTCACTCACTCTGTGTGTCCTTCAGTGACATCCTCTCCTCCTCTTTCCTCCTGCACTGCTTCTCTTTGAGCTTCTTAGTCTCTCACACTCCCCTTTCTCTTAAAATCAGTTTTTGTTTTTTTTTGTTTTTTATACAGTTTTAGCCACTCCCTAGTGAAGCACAGAAATTGTTTACCTCTTTGGATGGAAAAATGGTGCTTGGTCTAATAAACAAATGTACCCCTCTGCCACCCTGCCACCTCGGGGAGTCTTAAAGAGAGCCTGACTGCTTAGCATTTTTGTGTGCTTTGGAAGATGCTGATGTCTGTGTAGTGCAAAGCCCAAAAGAGTGAAAGAGTAGCAGGATAAGGTCTGCCAGATGCCAAATGCCTGAAACAGCAGCAGATCCATCAGTTGTGTTCCCCACACCTCTGCCGTGCTCAGGCTCCGGCTCTGAAGCCTGGCAGGCGGCGGGCTCTGAGCAGGTTGACGACGCGTGCGATGCCGGGCACAGGTACAAAAGACAACGGCTGGCTTTCAATATGCGTAGCTGCAACGGATTGAACTGCAGCTCATGCTCATGCGGCGTTCAAGCGTAACCTTGGCGTCACTTCAAGAAGCAGGGGCAAACCTGTAGATGCACCAGAGAAAGGCTGCAATAAGGAGAGACTTGAGTCCGTGCCCAGATGAGTCTTTGTTTATGTCACAGGGTCACTTGTGTAACACTTTTCTGTGCAAAGAAAGGAAGAGAGAAAAAAAAAAACAGAGACTCAGAGGTAGAGGAGAGAGTGAGGCATCGGTGTGCGAACTTTGGGCTTGTCTATGATTTAACTATTGTTCGACGTTAATTAGATGTACTGATGATAACAGCTTGGATAGGGCTCTGTGCGGGCAGGTTTGCTGCTGGTGCAGCTAAGAAGTGAACTTATAGAGTTTCACTTTCCTCAGAGTGTACAAAGTGTGTGTATATATATATCTACACACACACAGCCTCAATGCATTTGTGTGTGTGTATCTGGCCCACGTCCCACCCCAGCAGAGAGCGTCATCTTTCTAATTCGCTGTAAATCTTGGACAGGGCGTGTTAAACTGTTGTTTAAGCTGTTTGTAAGCGCTGATGCTTTTAAAAAATAACTTGGTGTTTCATGTCACGGGGCTGTTCTAGGCCCTGAATGCAAAGACACTGTGCACAGTTTTGTCTTACAATTGGTTTTGTTATTCTTGCTCACTCATCTGTGACTAACTGTTCTCATTTTCATTATAGGGAAAGACAAAGCAAGTGCAACAGCATGGGGACGCACTTTGCTGCAGAGTCAATGGGATTGCTGCAGGGGTTCAGAGCAACTCACTGACATGTTGTAGACTGATTTGATAGAGTAATTAAGCAAATTACACCCTTTAATTAATCTGTTTTCAAACAGATATGTTTGGGAGAGTTTTCATGATGTGACACCAGTTAACAGCGTTAAAGATAAAAAGAATTTCCTTTAGTTGTTTTAAAACCCTTTCCAAACGCACATCTTAATTAAAATATCATGATGTTTTTCACAAAGAAAGATGATGAGCAATAATCCAAACCACTCAAAAAGAAATTTTATGTGTGAGACATTAAACTTGGGCAAAGACTCTGAAGTTGTGCGATTGCTGGGAGCTTTGTAAAACTTAACGTAATGAGCCTGAGAAGTTTTTCTTTGAGGTGAAAACACTGCAGGCTGTAATGATATTAGAATAATAAATAATCTGAATTGGAATTGCAAGAAGTTCTCCAAGCATGTGTGCAGAGGAAAAACCACATTGATTTCGTGGTAAGCTACGAGTTTTAGCGCGGGGATTTAGACCTCCCAGAGTAACCAGATGCAAAACCTTGCATCTTTTGAAGAGCAATAAGAAAGCGTCTGAACATATCAAGAGACACAACACCCACAGATTTAGGATCCATTAATCAGACACAGTAAATATGCAATGGGGGGCTGCTGAGATGCAGCCCACTGCCTGTCTGGCTAACAAGGTTGGCATCCTGCAGCTTCCCTCTGAGAGAAGCACATATCTTTTTCAGCGGACAGAGCTCTGAGCAGCAGGCGTGTGTGCTGTTGATTGCCTCTAGCTGTGTCCTCACTGCCTACTCTTGGCATTCTTCGTTTTTGTATTTTTGTATTTTACTTTCTTTTTTTTTTTTAATCTAATCGTGATGCTCACACTTCCTCATTCATTCACCCTATTCGACTATTCTCACTCACTCACCAGCAGCGTCAGTGTCTATCAATAGTGAAACGGAGTTGGTGTTGAGGTGCTTGACTTCCCCGAGGGACGGTCACTTGAGCACAATGGAGACGCCGGGTCTTTGAATGAAGCAGTGCATCAGTGCATCAGAATATTGGCATCAGCTGGTGCCAATATTCATACTGCAAAGCAGCGCAGACTGCATTGCAGTTGGATTATTTTGAAGCAAATATTTTTGTGAATTTATTGGAGTGATACGCGCCCTTTTTAATGTCCATTGGAATGCACAGTGTCACACAACTCAAACAAGCTTTAAGAGTTGGCCCATTGATTTTCATTCTGCATGAAACTTGGTGGAAATAGGTCAATGCCTGGAAAGGTCAGCTATCCAGCTGAACAATTAGTCCATTAATCGGTTTGTTCAGAAAGTCCCAGGTGGTGGTGCAGTTCTCCACTTCAAAGCATAAGGAAAATGAAGACTCTGGCAACATGTTGTTTGTTGCAGCAATTTGAGGCTTGCGTGTTTAATTTTGCTCCACCATCACTCCTGCTCATGAACCAGACGACAGTATGTAGATTTTTAACCTCATTCATTTGTTGGCAAAAAAAAAAAAAAAAAAAAAGCCCCACTGGATTAGTCAATTGAGAGAAAGTTAAGTGAGCTCTGTTGCAGCCCTTCCTGGAGGCTGCTGTGTGCAGATGATTCTCCTGGAGACGCCGCTGACCTTTCTGCCCTTACTGTGCTTAGATGTCCAGACAGATAACAGTCATTCTACATCAGCTACATCTGTTGCAGCAGTACTGCATCACAGATGGGACGTGGAGAGGTCCGGGAAGAGGTTCCCGCTGTGTAACAATAAATGTTAGATATGGCTTTAATTGCTGGCATCACTCAAGGCAGTATTAACCTGGTTAGGGGGAACAGTCATAAAGCAGAAGCTGGGCTTTTTTTTTATACACCAGCCAATAAGAAGCACGTCCCTCGGGTGCTCGGAGGAAAACTCTTTCTCAGCCGCGGGCCTTTTCCATGGCGAGGACTCCGAGAGCTGTGTTATTGAAAACACTATCATCTTCTCTCCCTGCCTCTGGAGTCTGAGTCACATGAAAACACATAAGCCCAGCTTCCCATGTAAATCACAGAGGATTACATTCAAAGCGACACAGAGGGACGATCAATATGTCTGCGCTGTCCCTCTCCCGACTATTGCACAAACACGGCTCTTGTAAATTCATCAATTCATATTCTCAAAAAAAAAAAAAAAAAACTGACCTACTTAAAGTTGACTCTGTATTCTCTGCCTCTGTGAGGAAAAGGGGAATCTGGGGGTGGGCCACTGCAGAGCTAATTTCCCCTCCATTTGTGTGTGTGTGTGTGTTTTTTTTTTTTTTTCTTTATTTGTTTTTTTGTTTTAATACACAATCGGTTTATATGTCAGTCTTGTAACTGACACATCTTTATTTATTTTTTCCTCTGTGATATGCGCATGCCTCCAAATGAAATGAGTCATGGTTTGACCAGCTAGCCTTTTTTTAACCTTCATACTGCACCTGTGCACTCGTCTCTAAGACAAATAAAAATGCTCATCTTTGATCATCCTCACTTTGAAATTGTGCCAGGAGAACTTGTTTCTCCCTCAGAACGAGGGACATGAGTGAGCGTGATTCTCTTTGTGGTTAACTGGAGCTGACTGATTTTGATCTATGCCATCATTGTTTCATCACATGCTCCAGATGGGCAGCCGCAGAGCAGGCGCAGCAGCAGGCAGGTGACAGGAGCATCCATTAGGCTCCCATCTTCCCTCAACTGCAGAGACGTGCCACAGCGTGAGAGGCAGCGCTGTCATTTTTTTGTTGTCCTCCTATCACAATCTGACATGCAGACTTCAGATGAAGGGCTTCATTATGATGCTGCATGTCCAACTTGCACGGACACAAATTTAGATATAAGGTTACAAGCCCACTTACCGAGACACATTCAATCAACCACACAGTATAAAATTCAATTCAACACACACACACAAATACATTCACTTCTACTCTGTGTCTCATTTATTATGGCAGACGGAACAAGTCTGACAATCTCTACAGACATCTTCTGTGGGGTTGACTCGGGCTGTGATGAATCAGACAGTGAAAAATGTGCCGGTCAATTCAGGGACAACAGGTTTTAACCCTGCCCTTCATCACAACCACCACGGGGACAGTGAGCCATCCGTCTACATTATATGTTGCAACCAACTGTAGCCTGAGCCAGGCGGCTTCGAGATGCAGGTCCTCTGAAGACTGCTGCCGCAGTACAGAGAAGCTCATCTGTCTTTAATTCTGAGACTCTGATTCATCAGGAGTCAACTTCTTGAACTGCTATTTGCTCTTTCAATTTTTTCTTTAAGTGGCTTTAATCTTGTCAAGTTTGGAGCCAACTCAGCAGCTGCAGGATCAATTGTAATGGCTTCATCACAACGGCCGGCAAGTACTGTAAATGTGTGGAAGGGCAGCAGCCATCTGTGTGCCAAAGGCTGAGGGGAACTGTGGAAAAATGTGGAGCATGTAATCACTAATAATCTCTTCGTCTAATCTTCTACCTTTTCAACACACTGGGACGCAGTGTCTTATGACAAATTCAGAGGACACCTAGTCCTTCATGGCAGCACAATAAAAACACTCCCTGGGAGGTGCAGAGTGACAAGGTGTGCACTTTACTTCACTTTACTTTACAATTTGCACGCTTTTTAAAATGAATTTGTGGAGTCACTGACAGGCTGGTCACGGTCTCTCGTTTATGCTGTACTGATTCAGTGCAGCCCGTTTATGTGAAATATACTGGAAAGTCATTGTGGCTTGTAAATGTTTAAATCCTTTGGTTGATTATCCCTGATCCAGAAGCCCTTTATAAATCCCTACTGAATCTAAATTCACAGTGTGCTTGTTCTCTACGTCATTAAGGCTTTATGGAGTTTGTATTTAAATGCAAAATGTAGCTCCACTAACAGTCCATCAACAGATTTGAATAAAAAGTTATGTAGTCTCTGGATTTGCTTTGTGCAGTTTGCATTTGTACTCATCAGTTCCAAATATTGACTTCTACAAACGGGGGTGGGGGAGTAGATTTTGAAGTGTTTGTGCATAATTGTCGAGTATCTCAACCTATTGCCATCAGCTGGTTCCCCTGCTACTGTAAATACAGGCCAGCAGCTGATATTGTCAATCCAAAGCCGGGGTTAGAAATATATTTGGGCCTCTATATGATCTTGTCAGGACTTGACCTTGTCGAAAGCCTTGTGATAATGTATGTTACAATTTCGTGCTGTACAAATAACACTGCCTTGAATTACACAGAAAAATCGATGGTCATTGTTCCACACTAATATCATCCAGTCAGGCCGCTGCAGTGTGTTGACCTATAACCTCTTTCAAAGTCTGGCTCAGCCTGCCGTGCCTCGTATGTGGTTGCTTCATCCAGGAGACAACGTTATTCCGCTGATGGGTGGGAGGGTGGGAGTTTTTCTGCGGCCTAGTCAGGCGGGAACGACCTCAGACCAGATGTCAGTTGACCTTAACCTGTTTATGCGGGGATTGTCATACCCTGCAGTGATGCTGCCAAAATAATGAAAGTGCAGAGGAGACCTGTAAGTGTTTGGTAGCAAATTTTGCGAATTTACTGGGTTCATGGTTCGTTGCTTGTTAGTTATGGGGGAATGTGTGTGAGGTGCAGTTCAGTCAGCCATGACAGCATTACTCCCCCCCCCCCCCGCCACCCAGCCTTTTCGTAGTACAAATGGACACCACACATTTT
The DNA here is from genome assembly GCF_900963305.1 of Echeneis naucrates. Taxonomy (NCBI): domain Eukaryota; kingdom Metazoa; phylum Chordata; class Actinopteri; order Carangiformes; family Echeneidae; genus Echeneis; species Echeneis naucrates. The sequence continues at coordinate 5,485,042 of NC_042515.1, read as the reverse complement.
GTTCTTGTCATTTCTCCATTTGTAAGAGACATTCAGCAAAAAAAAAAAAGTAATGGAGTCCCTGTGGAGACGGGTGGCCGATATGGCTCTCCTGTGGGGACAGTTGTACTGGATGGATAATGTCACGGACCACTGCTTAGAGAGAAGGGGGGGGGGGGACTAGGGTGGAGGGGGTGAAAAGGAGATAGCGATGGAAGGAAATGAGAGGGTGCAGAGTGTGGGAGTGCAGCTAGTGATTACAAAAAAAAGAGAGTGAGGCGCATCAGTGCCACACATTCACTACATCGGCACGAACACTCATTTTCTTTTATTTGTCAAATATCCCACAGTACTCGGGTGGTTAGTATTAAATGAAGCAGAACTTTCAGTGCCACGTGCTGTCACATGCAGCACAGACTTCCATTATTAACCTTTTTGAGTGTTAATCTACCTCCAGAAATGATTTTCTGTCAGATCAGTGATGAGAGGATTTTACCTGTGGATTGAGTTCTATATTAAAGGAGCTCATTCTGTTCAATGCTGCTTCTACCATGAGCACTGGTATGTGGCTCTATAGTGTAGGAGTGTTCATCTTAGATCCTGGGGTCAAAGGAATTTCCACTTTGAATTTTCTCTGCTCTTGTTATTCTTTTCTCTTTTTCTATTTTATTCTATTTTTTGCCACTGATACGGAAGCCCTGAATTCATCATAACGATTGTTAGTGAGTGAAGAAAAATGTGGGTGACAGGCAAGCGAGAGAGCTTTTGATGACAATATTCTGCGCTCCTTTTGCACCCTTATATGTGTGCGTTCTGTGCGTGGGTGTATGGATATGTATGTGTGCATGTGTATTCGTCCCAAGGGAGGCCTTGCAGCAGCTACGCACCTCCCAAAGAGCAGAGAGAAATGGGGACAGCATGCATGTACTTGTTCTCTCTTTTCAGCGGTGAGAAAACATCACTCTACAGGTGACGCACACACCCACACACACAGCAATGCTGTGCCTTACTGTAGTGTCAGTTAAAGGTGTAGGGGTTGTTGTGTGTCTGTGTGTGAATAAGTAGGTCACGCATCCAGAGTGAGAAATAATAGATCCGCATTCAACTTAAATCGCAGAAAATGAGTTCTATCCTCGCTGCACAAACTGCACAGCTCGCTCAGCTGCAACAGCCTTGAGGTGGTGCTTTTTGTTGGCTTTTGTGCACGTCGTTGTGTGTACAGGTGGTGATGTTTTGCATGTTTTGGTAAATGACTTTGCTGTCCTGACCGACGGTTGCGGCTTGTCATTTGGTTTCCAGGCACAGTTTCAGATCCTCCGGATGTGGAGGAAGGAGCGGGGTGTGAGGCTTTGATTTGCTAGGCTCCATTTTCAAATTAAATACGCCGCTGTAAATCTGAGATATACAGACCTGAGGGGTGCAGACATCATAGAGCAGGCCTTACCTTTGTGGTTTGTGGTGATAATGAGGACCAAAGCATATAGGACCCTGTGTGTGTCTGTGTGGAAGACAGAGAGACCAGAGCCACCTCACGTTGACGCTGACTCATATTTTTATCTGCTACGGCTAATGGATATAGGTCAGGTAGGTAATCAATAGTGAAGCATACCATGATGGCCTCCTTTAATGTGTTATTGACACACTGAGGGCAGTCCCATTGTGCGTTTTCTTGTGCTCTAATAGCAAAAAAAAAAAAATTCATTTGAACTCTGAACTCATCTGCTTTCCGGCAGTTCAGCTCTTTGCTGTTTTATTGCTGTTTTGGCATTTGAATAATGAAACGCATTAAAGTTGCTGTGTATGTGAAAAGTCTGGGTCACTTCCCACCTCAGTAGCTCCATCTCTGTCTGTCATAATGTGAAAAGGGCATTCCTCTCTCTACCGTTTTATTTCTCTATGTTGAAGGCCTGCGCTATTTTTGACTCTCATAATGTTGTCACAGCTAAAGTAGTCAGCTTAAAGAGAGAAAATGTATTTCTTTTATGCGGTGCTTTTATTTTTCCTTTAGCTAACTATGTAAAAGTCTAACTTAGTCTGAAGGCCTGATCAGTAAAATAAACACAGTGACAGTAACGCTGCACGGAAAACATACCGCAGTTCATGACAAAGTGATTTCACACGAGCTTTGTTTCAGAATGAAGCATCAGCTCTTAGTCAACAGTGTTTCAGCAGTGGCCACACCCCCTCAGTGATGTCACATCTTTGAGTAGGCCTAGAGTGTTTTTTTGTTGAGCTATTCTTTATGGGGTTATATACTCAAAATGTGGGTCGCAGACGGTGCTGGAGCCGATCCCAGCTCACACTGGGCTCACAGGTTGTCAGTCCATCACAGGACCAACACAGAGACAAACAACCACTCACACTTCGGACAGTTTAGAGTCACCAATCAACCTAAACATGATACCACACGAAACCCACACGACCATGGGGAGAACATGCAAACCCCTCACAGAATGGCCCCCAGGAATCAAACCCATAACCTTCTTGCTGTTATGCTGCCCTGCTGCCTGGAGCTGACCATCCTTTTCAAATATCTGGGGTGGTGGGGAGGTAAAAGTAAAAACAAAAACTGGGCTGTGACATCATCTCAAATTCAAAATTAATTAACTATAAGCACGAACCAATTAATTTTATGAACTTGCACATCACGTAACATCCCAATCAAATACAGGATGTGGCCGGAAGACAATGTTACAACCTCGCAATACTGATTCACCAGCCCGTCCATCTTACCTACTATCAGCATATATTCAGAGCGGAGTTACTCTGTGTGTCCGCGGTTTCACACACTCACCATCCTCACTTCAAATCTAACTAGGAAAGACAACTCTTCAGGGTTGGAAGCAGCAGCGAGGCCCGATAGACCTGATATTCTGTGATCAGCAGGACGAGCTGTCCGGCTGGGTTTGAACTCGGAAATATTCTATAAGTGACACAGAAACCAATGTTGAAAATGAGCACTACGCGGCTAAAGTCTGCAGTGCACTTTTAAAGCCTGTAGTTTTCAGATTAACAAAAGAAGGCCGACTTTGTCCAAATAGGAATACATTATTTAATAGAGAATGGAGTGTCTAACATAATGGCGAGTGCTGGACAGAGATGCAGATCACCGGAAAATTGTCATGTTACACGCAGTGACTGTTAAATTACTTCTCTCTGGTCTTTCTCTCTCTTAAACCGCTTGTAGTATTTCCGGAAACTACGTGGAGGCACTGCTGAATATTGTCTGTGTAATTTTATAGAGTTCTTCTGTCAAGTTTGCTCAGCACCGAGTCTCCTTTAACTTTAACAAGGACCAGAGTCTGTAGATACCGAGTCTGTGCAATACACACGCACCTTTTATTAAAATGCAGAAGGCTGTGGCAAATAACAATTTGTGTTTTGTTTCCTAGTGTAGGCGAGGATTTCAATTAAAATACACCTAATAATTGTCTGCATAGCAGTGGTGGAAAATCAACTTGAAAAGGAGCTTGTGTGGGAGAATGTTTATGAAAGAAATCCTATGGTTGAATATTAAAGCTTATCTCCCTGAGTGATGCTGCGGGATGGTTTTAAAAAAAATAAAATAAAAGTTGAACAGTGGAATTCGTTCTCCCAGTGCTGCAGTGACGGCTGCTTTATGTTTCATAAATGTTGTTATTTATATCTTTATTTTCACTGGAGACGTGTTCTGAGTTTCTTGGGTGCTTGTTTGACTTTTAAGCTGCCAGCATCTGCTGAACAACGCCAGAACGTGATCAAAAATCTTCTAATGTAATATATTCATAAATAGACTTAATGTAGTGCAGCTCATTTGTGGCCTCTTTTCCGCCACCACAGAAGATAAAACTTGATATACGTGGAGGCTTCACGGCGGCATAGCGGTTAATGTTGTGCCTCACAACAAGAAGGTCGCGGGTTCGGTCCCCTGCCCTGGGCCCTTTCTGTGTGGAGTTTGCATGTTGTCCCCGTGCCTGTGTGGGTTTCCTCCCACCATCCAAAGACATAATTTCTGGGTCAACTGGTGACTGAATCGTCTGGTTGTCGGTCTCTGTCTGTCTCTGTGTGTTGGCCCTGTGATGGACTGGCGACCTGTCCAGGGCGACCCCGCCCCTCGCCCAGTGTGAGCTGTGACCCGGAAACAGATAAGTGCTAGAAGATGGATGAATGAATAAATAATATAGTTATATTTAGGATGTTTGAAATGTATTCTTTTTCAAATGAATCCTAAGTTATGTATAAACCCTCTTTTCTGCACGTTGTGTGTCGAGTTATTGAGAACATATTACACACCACTCTTTATGTCTGCCAAATTCTATTTAATTAGAAAGAAAATCACACAGTATTATTGCTCCCCTTTGTTCAAGTTTGATCCTCGCTGAGTTATGATAAATGTTGTTTTGAGCGAGTCGATACCTCTGTGGTGAGCCAGATCAACGTGTTCCAGTCGAGATGTTTTTGGGGAGAAAAAGATTTTCTCTCAGCTTTTATCTCCATTGTCCTCTGTGTTCTTTGGCAGACAGGTGTAATTGACTGAGAGCTCAGTGTGCTACACAGAAACTGCATGCTCAGTACTCTAAAAACTGCCTTCACAATTTTAGTCACTTTACGTCGAAATGATAGATGGTGTCGACCCAGAAAGGTGTTATTGTTCAGTTTTTTTTTTTTGTTTTTTTTTATCGTAACGTAAAACCTGAATAGAATCCTTTTTTTGCAACTCATACGCCACAGATATCTCTTTTAGTCATCTGTGGAATTGCTGTTATTCTGTCCATGAGGGTGGGGAAAAAAAAAGCCAGGTGGAACGGGCAGGCAGTGGATCCTCGCCCATTCCAGCCAGTATCAGCTAGTTAACGCCTTAGTTGGACTTAAAGGTCACCTCCTTTTCAAATCCTCATACATATTCATCCCTGCTCCTCTTCCAAGACTTTGCTGAGCTTAAGCGTTTCTTTTATCCCCTCATTCTCACCCGTTAACTGGAGGAAACCAGCCTCCAGTGCGCATCCTTCTTCAGTTCCCCCCTCCACCGAGAGGCTGAGTTTGCACCCTCGGATTCTACGATGCCTGTTTGGCCTTCAGGAAGAAGACGGCGCTGACAAGAGAGCTGCAGAGCTGCAGCTGGCAAAGCAATCCACTCCTTTCTTTGCCTTCAACATTACTTGAGCACCGGCAAACTATCCCCTAATTAGCAACTAATCTATTATGGATGAGTCTCTAATGGATCTGTAGAAATAACTACACGGCCGTTCCTACACGAGTTTGTGGGTTTGCACACAGTCATACTCAGTCATGCAGTATCAACTATGCATGTGCTGGTGGTTATGCGACTACAAGTGCATGCCCACGTCTAATGCACATGTGCACTATCACGTCGGCATGCATGTCATTCCAAGCTGTTGTGTATCACCGTCAGCATTAGTATCTGGTGATGCCCGGCTCATTAAAAGCACCCTGCACTCAAACCACAGGCAGGAGCAGAACAGTAGTGGATAATCTCATGAAAAATGTAGAGGAGCAGCATTCTTATCTCATGGGCCCTGTGCTGGGGTGGTTTGTGTGCTGCTCCAGCTCTTTGATGTAGTCCATTGATCTCCCCTTGCTGACATGTTCCCCGAGGCCCCTGGCTGCACCAGCCGGAGGGGTGATTAGCCTTATTAGTGTAATGGAGGGGAGTAAAGGGCTTTAGAGGTGGAAAGGATGGAGGAAAGACTGAATGAGGAGGAGGGCTGTTTGGCTACTGCAGAAGATGATGATCAAGCCCGAGCCCGTACGTTTCACCGCCTGTAATCAACGCAGAGCAGCGAGAGAGCGAGGAAGGGAGGAGGCCAGCTGCAGCAATGCAAGCCGTTTTGTGGCTGGGGTTGGGTTAAAGTGCAGCACTGCAGTCCTTTGTTGTGCTGCATGCTTCACCGACGTGATTTATCGTCTGTCTCAGAGGATGGGAGCTACTCTAGAATGCAGAATTGGTTTTGACCATCAAGGAAGGGTCGAAAGGATTTGGCCACATTTATGCTGCAAACCGTGATGAACATCGGGGCACTGTGGGGTTTGGCTTAACTGCCAGCTGGTAGCTCTGAGAGCAGCATGCAACAGCAGACATTTTTGAAATTGAGGGGATGGCTCAGCAGCAGGACACCAAATGAATGACAGTAGATCGCGATAGGAGTCTGCAAGTGATGACATCAGTATTACATTGACAATATGGAGGCATGTGGAGACGAACAAATGGAAAAACTGCTTCTCCTTTTTAATTGCTGCACGTCTCCTAAAAAGTGTTACACATCAAACACTGATGATGATCAAGCACAGTTTGATGCAAATGCTTTGCTGTGGACCATAATCTGGCTGGCCACTTGTGTTTTTCTTTTTTTGGCTTTCCCATCATTCACTGCACAACTACATATACAATGAACATGATTTATAGCCGTGCATTACACCCGCAATCCAGCCAGTGTAGCTGGTCTCGGTGAAGCCCATTAAAGCTCTTTGGTTACAGCGAGGAAGGCGAGTAGTTCGATAGCACCACTTTCCAAACGACACATCTGCCTCGAAGGTCAGCGAGGAGAGGAAGGGAGAGACTATATGAGGCTAATGAGGGGCTGCGGGGGCACAGAGTGAAATTTAGCAGACAGCCAATGAGGCGTTACATCGTCCATTTACTCTGGTACCATCATCTTGCTCTTCTTTTATCCCCATTGCCATTTTTGGCAGCTGCTTGGCAATGCCGATGCGTCCAGAGAAGACAAGGGCATCGGGCAGCAGAGGGGTGGAGGTGTACCTTCAACTTGGTCAACTTCACGGTCCAATGCAGCACTTCCAAATGTTTGAACAGTTTGCATTAGCATGAAAAACAAAAAAAGCTTTTCTAATGCTGGACTGTTGCAGTATGACTGTGTGTTTTAATATATGGCTGACAATCGATCAACAATCAAATTCCCATGGAAGTTATTCCACCCATATATCAGAGTACACCGAACCAAACCGAGCAAGTCTCAGCAGGTGAGTTTGCTTTGTTCTCCTTTCTCTCCCACCTCCTCACATCTTCACAGTCTTTGATTCCTCCTTGCACAACCTCATTACTCTGAAGATTGTTGTTAAAAAAAGTTATTTATGTTGAGATATATATATATATATATATATATATATATATATATATATATATATATACACACAATGCTCCAGTTATTTATTTGTGTGTTTGCTACCAGTTCCACTTTGAATGTTCTTTGTGATTCACAGACTTTTTATTTATATCTAGTGTGTGTGTGTGTGTGTGTGTGTGTGTGTGTGTGTGTGTGTGTGTGTGTGTGTGTATCTGTTGAACTTGGTGGCAAGCTGCTGCATGCAATTGGCCTCAGGGGGATAAATGAGGCTGTATTGAACTGGATATCGCAACATGGCAAACTTCCATTACTTCTGTGTGTAAAAATGCAATCCAAGTCAGTGTGTCTAATTATTGTCTGACCAAGCTGGAGTGTTTTGGTCAAGGGTTTCATAAATGAGGTTTAGGCAGAGTTAGACTGTGATTTCTGAAAAACAAATTCATTAACACAGCACAAATCCTGAGGGGGTCCCTGACTCCAGAGCCTCCTGACATTCTGTCCATGCATTCACCTCCAATCAGACGTGACCTGCCTTAGTATGTAAAGGACAAGATGGCCTGAAAAAGGTACATTTTGTTAAATATTTTGAAGTTAAGAGACTATTGAGTCGACAGAGTATTGACGAGCGTGTTCCTAATTTTGTTTGCATGTCATGTTGCACAAGAATGCTGAGAATTGATTGAACACATATTCTTTTTGCGAAACATTGCAGGAGTACTTTATTATTAATGAGAAAACAAATGCATTTCAGGGTTGTTGTTTTTTTTGGGGTTTTTTTTTTTTCAAGCTTCAGTGGCACAGAACGAGAAACACCGACTATAAATGTGTTTGTGTTTACAGGAGAGAAATTCTTTTTCTTTTAGAAATCTTCATTTGTATCGTCTCATTAAACAAACTTTAAAACTATCGCTCAACAAGAAAATATTTTATGAAAATATACATATAATAAACAAAGATATTTAGTAAACATAAATAAATTGCTTTATCTGATATATCTGATGTATAATACACATTGTATTCTAAATGATAAATTGAACTGATAAATCAACCCCTTCCACTGTGCTCATGCTCAGAGCATCTTCATTTTTCTGTCTCTGTCTGTCTGTCTGCATCTTTCTCACGCACACGCTTTCACAGAATATGACGCAGCGTGAGAATAAACAAGTGTTCTTCTCGCATTTGTCTTTGCTCTGAGTCTTTGCCCAGTCATGGCCTCCACTCAACATGCTCATACACATACACACACCTCTTGTCTCCCATGTTGTCTTTATCACCAACAGACCATGACAAGGGTTTTATTTTATTCACGTATTTATTTTTTTTATGAACACAGTCAACACTTACGGGATGACAGTCTGTACCTTTCTTTTTTTCAGCAGGCTGTCAAACCCTTCGTGTATCAAACCTCAATAATCTCTGGTCAATTGCTTTGACCTCGGCACCTGCTGGCTGCAAGATTGCCTGCTATCGCTTCAATGGATCGCCCCTCAGGATGCACTTTAATTACACTTCACTCCTGACACACTGCACAGGATGAATGCAAGTCGCTTTTCAATGGTTAAAGTTAACAAGCCGAGCGAGGAACTCGGAAAGAGATGTCCTTTTCCTTTAAATCTGCATCAGAACGGTATCGCAGGGAGTAAACATTTGCAAAACCATGACATCTTGTTTCTTCTCTCGCAGCTGTTTTCTCGGTGCGGCGGACGCTTGTCGTGACAAGATGACAGGCCGTGTCATGGCCCTGTAGTAGGCCATGATTTACGCTCTCATGAGGACACATGTAAAGGGCGCATGTTGTGTGCACGCACACATCTGCACAAACACACTGGCGCACCACATGCGTAGGGGCATGGCCATGGGCAAGATGAACAAACAAATAAATATTGTGCATGGACCGTGTGTGTGACTACTAGCTTCCAATGCTGAACCCCCACAAGTGTCGGTGACACACGCCAGGTCCAATTGCAACCTTATTTGTTTGTCAGCATCAGCACCGCAGTGGGTGAAACATGGGTGGTCTTTGCTTTCAACTCTAATCCTCCCCCTGCTCCTGAAAGACGTGTCAGTCCAACAAAGTGCACTATCTGCGACTCATTTGGCTTTATTGTAAGCCAGTCTGTGTTTGTGGTTGGACCCACTGCATGGTAATATTAGTTCAAGTGCCAATAATTTAATTTATTTATAACTCTGGCAAAAACACAGGTCTGAGGTATTGTTATTTGACTTTAACAGAGGCGCCACTGTGTGAAGCATCTACTGGCATCGTCCTCTCTTTGTTTTATATTTATAAGAGGGTTTACTGGATGTTTTTAATGCTCCACCATCAATGCTAAGTCAACTGTAAAAAGGCAGCGGCCTGGTTTATGAGACGCAGTAGCTAATGAATCCTGAAGCCATTTACATGCTGTCGGGTGTTGAGCAGAATGGGCAGAGTGGATGAGCTCTGAAGTGTCTTAGAGGAAAACTTAGTGTTTTGACATCGAAGACGAATACTGAAGGGGCTGGATGTCTTGATAGCAACAGATCGTCACTCCACACTGAAGAGAGCTGGAGAATCTTTCAGCCGAGCGGCTTCGTTGTTCCATTCTACAGTTTTCCTGTTAGTGGCAGTCCTGACTAATGAGTGAATAATGCCAAAGTTGGGTTTTTGTGTGCGAGAGGAAGAGTTGACATAAGGGAACAGTCTGTGTTGTGGTGATATGCTCTCATATCGTATTCTGCCTGTGCGAACGGCTGTCATCCAAGGCAGATCAGGAGGACTAATTCAAAGGGCTTATGCATGTTTAACTGCATGCTGCTTGGTTTTAGCCGTTTATTTACACACAGTATCTGTGCACATAAATCTCTTTTATAGCCGGCCTTCTAACTGGAAGGGAGTGGGGGGGGCTTTTTTGCAGAGACAAAATGATTTTCCCAACCACTTCATATTGCTTTTTGAGGTTGAAAGTGGTATTTTACATTTGAAGTGTATTCAAGTGTACATGATGAATGGAAACCAAAACACAGTGGACACCAAGATGGTGCCTCTGCAGAACAGCACTGAGCAGCAGCTACACAACTGTGGCAAGGTCAAATGTTTATCAGCTAAATGAATATGTGACGGGCAAACTAATTAGGTAGGTAGTATTCTGCCTTATTGACGGAATTTGCTGCCTCCTTAAAGGCTCGGCAAGATGTAAATCACACACTCCTCCAAACTTGTTTGCCAGTACACTTTGCGCTATTTACTAAGCTTAACAGAAGAGGAAACAAGCAAACTTGGCATTAATCTTCATCTTCATCCCACTCCTCAGTAATCATGAATTCCCGGTGTGACTTTCCGTTTTGGAGTGAGCGCCACTGCCTGCTTGGCATTTTGCCTGGATGGGTTTGTGACTTTCTGTTGCGCATCCGCCCCTTATCATTCCCAGCTCTAAAGTAAAAAAAATATACAAGCTGAAATTTGCAGTTGAGATTTCCAGTTAAGAATGATTAGTCATATCAGTCGTGGTGCCATTCTCATTTTGAATCCCACGCACCAGAAATACAAATATGGAGGCTGAATTGGATACGTATCAGATCTCCTCTTCCCGACTGTATAACCTTGAATATTTTAGGCCTGTTAAGCTTTCATGGTGAGTCTGATAGATTGTGAAGGTGTGAATTGGAACAGTTAAAGCGATGCTATGTGAAGAAGTGATAAATGAGCCTGTATGACATGCAGCACCCCAGGGACAATCAGTTTCTTAATTGTGGAGAGGGAGAGCTGAGCTGGCATGCTGAAACCAGAGTGGTGTTGATTATACAATACAGCACATGCAATCATGTGATACAGAGATCATTATCTTAGAGTATTAGAATTAATTATTTCCAGCAAAATTCATTATGATCTTGCCTGAGGTGGTTGAATAACTCAAACAAACTCAGAAAATCCTCCTGTGGGACTGAATTCATTCCACTGTGACCCTTGTTGACTTTCTAATTCTTTGTGTAGCGATGTCCTCCACTTGTCATTTCCCTTGAAATTGAAAGAAGCTGTGCTAAAGCTCTGCTAGATGGATAGAAAGAGGAAGCGGCGGATAGAGGAGGAGGGGTTGTGGCAGGAGAGAGCCCTGGCATTGGACGGCGGTGATTTGGCAACATCAACGATGAGCTGCCATCCTCTGATCCCCTCTCTCTAATTCCGTCTTCCCACGACAGAGAGCGCCCAGCCCCGGTCCCCCATCCATTATGCATGGATGAGCTTTATTGCATTATGTTTTTTAGGCTAACACACTTAGCAAGCTTGTAGCATGCACAACCCCTTCCCACCAACTCGGTGAATAATTCAAGGCCACGGCATTAGGTTTGGAATAGAGGAGCTTAATCAAAGGCTACAGCTTTCAGTGCGGCTCAGTGCCGACCCGCTGGCACTTGTAACCTCAAGCTTGGCACAGCATAGATTTTAAATAGGAAGTTGAATTATCGGGCCAGAGGGGGACTTTGGAGGGAGCGGTGTGAGCTATGAGAGACTCTTGAGGTTGTAATGCAGTCCCCTGCATTCAAACATCCTTAGCGTTTTATTATTGGCTGGCGGGACACCTTGTGCCGCTCACGGGGCTTGTGAAGCTCCTGTGACAGCAGTTGAACTCAGGTCCCGCCTCTCTTTCTGTTTCCACTTTAATCCACAATCTTAATTTATGATGTGTTTTAAGGTACAGAGATCATTTGCCTCCGAGCACTCGATGGGAATATTTGCCTACTGTTGTGGAATATTATTCAGTAATATGGCTTCATTTCTTCTCTTTTCAAACAGACTCTGGGTGGTGCGAGTTAATGTTGCTATGAGAGGAAGCGCAAACCTTCACAGTGTCAGCTATTTAGGAATTTGAAGGCCTTGCTAGTTTTCAGCAGATGTAGAGCATTTTTAAAAATTCAGCAGGGGTTTATGGGATAATTTTTACATGCTGTTAGGATCTTTAGATAGAAGGCATTCAAGTCAAATACACCAAAACACAAACCTACATTTAAAGATGCATTTGTCCTTAGCGTCTGTTACGGGCCTGATGCAGATTCAACACAGTCCGCTTTTAGTGTTTCCTGTAGGAGCAGCTCTCACCAGTGATGTTTGTCATTTCCTTGTCATTCAGTACTCACAGCTGACCACTATAAAAAAAAAAAAAAAAAAAAGATTTTTCTCTAGTACAAAATATGATTGGAGGTTTGGGTTGAAGAGTAAATCTTGCTATTTATTCATTTTCTCACACCTTTGACACAGCCAACCACTTATGACACAAATAAAACTGTCAAGTCCTCTCCTTTTCCCATCTCTTTCCCTCTATCTCTGCTCTATCACTTGCAGTCCATTTCTTTATGAATCTACAGTATTTTCTCCATTTCTAATCTCATCTTTGCTTGCCCCTGTTTGTTATTATACAACCTTTCCCTCCTTCCCGCCTTCCTCTAACCCCTCTTCATCCATCCATCTTTCTGACTTTATCTAACTATGCTTGCTCTTCTCTCTTTCTCTTCTTTTCTCACATATTTCCTCTCTCACTCGCTCTCTCTCTCTCTCCCTTTCTCCCCTGCAAAACGCATCCAGGCTTCCCTCGGGGGCTAATCCTGTTGGAAACGTTTCAGGGAAAGTGGATTATCTGTTGGAGCAGCATGATTTTTGGAGAAAGTTCACTCACACTTGATTAAATTAATCATTGTCCTCCAAAACCCCTTATGGTCTTTCCTTGTGGATATAGGTTGAGATAAATAACCATCCTCAAACGGCATAATTCAGCCGTAATTGATATTGGACGCTGCGCTCCATCTATACATGGAGGGGTAGGTTGTGGCGTTTGTGTGGTGTTGTAACCACAGAGAGTGGGCAGCAGAGCTGTCCAGAGACTATTGGCAATGCTTTTGTAGGCACAGAGACTATTTTAATCTGGCAGTTTGCAGATCGATGCAGAATCTTTGACAGCTTGATTTATCCTTAGTTTTTAATTCAACATTGAGTTGCTTGAAGGTGGCCCCAGCGTGCTTTTGTTGGAGCTAGACAGAGACTAATGCCTGATTTGGTCTATGCTTTCATAATTCATACAGAGGTGTCAGCATGCATCATGCTGCCGCTGCGGAGATTTGCTGCAGAACACATTAGAGGGAGGAATTAGTGTGTAAATACAGGTACGTGTGTGTGTGTGTAGCCAGCAGGCAATTGTTAGTATGTTGTTTATAGCCCATGAAGAGCAGTGTGGTCAATGAAGCTTCTCAGGTGGATAGGAAGCAACATAACCTTGAGATGATGATAAACTTTCCACTTTCTTGCCTACAGCCGTCTCTCCCACCCTCATATCCTCTTCTACCCCCCCGCCTTTTCTATCCAATACGATCCTTTCAAAGGGAGGCTTGTCAAAGCTCCATTTAACAAGAATATCCCCTCATTACCCAACTCCAAAACCTTAAAAGTTACTATCCACTAAGTGGTTTCATTGAAGGCAATGAAAAATTCCCTTTCAAAAGAAATAATTACAGCTTTTTGCGCTTTTTTTTTTTTTCCAGGGTGGCACATAGCAGCAGTGTTTATGGAGGATAATTACTATGCAGTGCAATTAATCTAAGGCAACAATGGTAGCTTTACCCCACATGAGTATGGGGATTAGAGCTGTCATCATCCTGGGTGTCGAGCACTTGTCTGGCTGTGATTATTGGAAAGGTCCAAGGTTTGGCGTGAACCAGGCGTGAGGATTTTTCAGTCTGCCCTATGTGTGTCACATTAACAGTGGCGGATAGGTGTGTGTGTGTACGTTGAGATGTCTTAGAACTTATTATTTTTAGCACCAATATGCATCCATTTATTTTGTACGTCATATGAATGTAATTGTTATAGGGATTCATTATACAGGCTTTTGCAGGTACAGCAGAAGTGTTGAGATTTGCTGATTATAGTATATTTTTTAATGTGGAGCTCAGTTGGAGTGTCAGAGCTACAGCTAATGGGGCTGCAAATAATGAACAGAGAGCTGTTTTAATCAGTTTTGCGTGTGAAATTTTGGGGATGCACATGGATGTGCGTCTGTTGGGGCACTTTCTTTGGATTGTCCATGCAGACACGCTGTCGTTGCAGTCATTGTTTGTGCACCACATTTGTCATGCATCCTTGCACAGGTACAGGTTGCTGAAAAACGGCAGCCTCAAACATCCTCACTTCGTGTCTCCAGAGATTCATCACGCTGCACCGTGATCCGCTCGCCCAGCAGACATCCTGCCTGACATACCTTTCAGGTTTGACTCCTTGGGTCTGGGTACCATAGTCTGTCTGTTACGTAATTTGTCTGCAGGAAAGATGTGCGTCTCCCCCCCACCCACAGCTTTCAATTCCACACACACATGCATACCTGAGGTTGTCTGTCTTGCGGAATCAGTGTATCTGTTTCAGATTTCACTGTGCACTGTGGAGAGGGGATTCAGACTGCGATGGATTTGCATGCGTTTTTGAGCAGGGCCATGTGCAAATGGGGGTGAAAAAATAGATTCCAGTGTCTTGTGCACAGCCACTGGTTTATAGAGGTTATGAAAACACATTGTTTCTACATCACAGACCACCGCTGCGAGCTGCCTCCACTGTGGTCTGTGTTTATGCCTACATGAATTCCTCTTCAGCAGGATATTCTTTACTGTTAGAGGTGAAACAAAGAGTAGTTGAATTGAGCTAATGAACAGAAAAAGAGTGTTTAGTTAATAATTAAATTCCTCAATAAAGAATAAAATCCAAATATTTGTAGCAACTTTCCTCTGTTAACATTTATAATTTGACTATTTTGGTCTCATTGAGAAAAAACAAGCAGTTTGTAAGTTGTTTGTCTTTTTTGTGACTGTGTTTCTTGAACCAATTACTGTCTGCACGGTAGCTAGAATACACTATTCCAAAAATGTATTTTTGGGAATAGTTTTTGATTAAGAAAAGCAATCAATTAACACATCCACACATTTAGTAGCTGATGGAAATAATCATTAATTATACCTCTTACTGCAGATTTGCCAAGAAAATTTACAGCGCAGTATAATGCAGTAATAGATTGTTCATCGGCCTGTTCTGTGTGTATTTTACTATTTATTTGATCTCCCATGAAATGGACTATTTTCTAATGTTGATTATTATTCTTCCCTCTGCGACCCGGAAAGAGCTAGAAGATGACTGAATGAATGTGTGAACTTTGAGTGATGCACTGTAAAGTCACTGTATATCTTCAGTGAGAGTTTTCTCCGTATTTCTGGATGCACCACAAAACTCTTAAAGATCTCATTCTCAGCTTGTTGGGACATGTCGCCTTAGCCCATAATCAAGTGCAGTGTCTTTGTTGTGAACAGTCTCTGTGAAATCATTAACATGTCACTGCGCACACCTGAGCCAGGTAGTCATGGGGTCGACGCTGGGCGATGTCAGCGTCCCCAGCAGGTCGCACTTTTCCTCCTCTCGTGCTCTCCTCACGTGTTACCTTGTCTTCCGTTCAACTCTAGCCTGTGCTGACTCATTGTCCCTCCTGTCTTGACAGCGTGTGTGTGTGTGTGTGTGTAATCAAATTGTCCCCTAAGCCACAAACTTGTCAACCTTACCTTCCCTGCCTGTCTCCATTGACTTCTCACACAGTAAGTGTCAACACACACTGGCAGAAATCCCTTAACCTCTGCAGCAGACTCTCTCCTTCTCTGGCCTCCTCTGCCGCCCCCCCCCCCCCCCCCCCACGACCCCCTCCACCATCAAAGCACACGCCTGATTTCCCAGAAAGTCTAACCCCTGTCAAATGAGTTGAGAGTCAGTCCCAGAACCTACAGGGGTTGAGAATAGGTCTATGTTTGTACGCCGCAGGTTAACTGGATTTCAACTTCATCCTTCTTACTCTGGCTCCCCTTCTACATGGATTTTCCTATTACGCCATCCTCTATCCAAATGCATAGGTTGATTAAAGAAGGTCTTAAAGGTTATTTCACCTAAATTACTGAAAAAAAAAATCAATTACCTCTAGAGTTATCCAACTTCAGTTTTCAGACAGCTTTCATTTTCTTCAGGCAATGAATCTTTTGCGTTGTTTTCAAAGCACAAAGGACAAATTTTCAGGCATCACCTACTCAGATTTTCTACATTTCATATAAAATGTCTGATATAGTAGCAATTTGAATATTTGTTTTTTTGGGATATTCTTGGACAAAATAAGCAATTTGAAAAGTTTGCTGTTAGTCTTGAAAATAAAAATTCTTCAGCATGACTACTTGTGTGTGTGTGTGTCTCTCAATACTGTGCACGCCTCAAAGAAAATCAGATTTGTTAGAGGTGGTAGCAGAAGTCTCAGAAATACAGCAAAATAAAACCAGAACTATAATAAGTCGAATAGAGATTAGTGGGAAAATATATCTTTATTATTTATTTGCAGAGTTTATTTTGTGATATTTGCTTCGATTAAAAAGAACAATTTCTTGGGTTCAGACCTTTGCAAAAGTGCAAAAGTGTTATCAGAATGAAACACAGTTTAGTTTATAAAGTTATTGCCCAAAAAGTGTGAATTTTGGAGATTTTTTGATATGTTAGACGCTCAAAATGCAGATTTCAGGATAAAACCCAAAAACTAACAACTCTTCAGTATCTTACCTCAAGACATGCAGATAATATAAAGATTTTTTTGGATACACTACTTTCTTCTGACAAGTTAAAGTCATGCAGTTACACAATTTGACCTAAACAAACTACAATTAAATCCTTTAAACATTATGTAAATCATAAACTGACTTCAATGACCATTTAAAGAAATGTTAGAAAGCATGTGAACCAGTTTCAGGCACACGATGCTACAGTCTCAGTCACTGCTCAGCCTGATACTCTGTACTACCCCATCGTAGATGCCTCTTCAACTAAAATTTTGCTCACTATTTCTGCACACTCACCGGGGAATAAAGTTAAGCTGTCCCCCAACCTGCATAAATCCATACAATATACACACACTGATATTTCTAGCTGGAGGACTGGAGGTAGTCTGGCAGTAGCAGCTGTGTGGATGCTTCTTGATGTATTTTCAGAGCCACCAACAGAGCCCCTGTCCCTCAACACCCAAATCCTGCCATCCCTCAGCCTTTTTTCCCAATTAGGAGCGCTGCAAAGCTCTGTTTCCCTGCAGACTCCACAGCTGTAAACGGTAGTTAAAGCCAATATGTCCGGATGATGGGGGTGAGCAGTTAATCCCTGAGTGCAAATGCAGAAACACACCTCCACAGTCTAATCAAAGAATGTTGTTTTTACCCGTGACGAAATGTGGCATGATGCCGATACATCATTTACCCATTTACAGCTCAGGAGGTCGAGGTCAAGACAAATGCGTTGGCAGATTTTGTGTCGAGGGCTGAGAGTGGAATGACATGGCAAAAAATCCTAGTTAGGTCTGTACGTAAAAACATGCATTAGCATCCATGGAGCGGGCATTGATGCAGAGACATTTTATAACATAAAGCAACAAGGCTTGGCATGTAGCCGTGTTCCACATCAGTTATCTTCCCGCAGTGAAAAGCGATGTAATCCGTGCATCCTGTCATAAACACCGCAGGGATGTATTTTGTGCTGTCTCCCTCATTACTTGCATTGTTATAAACTGCTCCCTGGGTCCTCTCAGTCAGAAGGATTAGAGGCCAGGATTAAGATTCTGCTCAGTGAGGGAGTGGCCGTGCAGTCAGCCAGGCCAGTCGTTGGAATGGCCGTCATTATCCTCTGGATATCTCGTCATGAACTTCTCCCCTCAGTTCCACCTCGGCCACGCTGCATGCCACACCCACCAACTTCGCACACCTGCACAACATTAGATGCACAAGTTCAACTTGTCAACCATGGGACAGCTGCTTTACTCCCCTTAGAAAATGTTGCTTTGACGTTTGGAAAGGTGAATCAAAGGATTTTTTCCTAAGACCTAAACATATCACATTGAAGTGGAATACTTCACTGATTAACACCACTTATATCTCATGCAGTCTGCGGCATGAGCTGTGCAAGCTGATATTGGTAATTGCAAACAGAAAAAGTTTGGAAAGCAGGAAAAAGGAGAACAGGTATTGGCAGGTGAATCACAAATGTGCACCCAATGATTACAGAGCAGTTCTCCAGTGAGCACAAACAAAAAGGAGTGATTGAAGACATTAGTTCACACTGAGTCTTTACATTTGAAAAACACTAGGGTTTAAGATTCAGCTCCTTCTAAGTACCGAAAACGTCTACTTTCTTTTTCAGCCTTACACCTAGCACACATCAGCCGAATTTTAAAATACTTACATGTCCATACAACTCATGTCTGATGAGCTTTTACTCTCGCACTGTAAGGTTATTTTAAGACGGGTGATTATACAGAATCGACTGCATTCTTTTCAAATAGTTCCCATCATGCTCCTGGTCAACATTTCCAATAAAAAAACAATACTGAATAAGAATGTTGATGGCGATCACCACAATCAAGCATTTATTTTAGGATTTCATTCTGACATAAGAAATTGAAATGAAAAATTATTTGTAAATCCAAATCATTAAAGAAAGTAGCATTCCTCAAGGCTGCGTACTGAGCCCACTCCTCTTCACCCCGTTGACCCCCGACTGCTACGCCACGTTTGGAAACCATCGCATCCTGAAGTATGCAGATGACACAGCCGTGGTGGGCCTCATCAGGGATGGAAATGAGGAGAGCTGCAGCGAAGAGGTGAAGCATCTGGTTGAGTGGGGTAGTTCCAACAGCCTGGTCCTCAACGTTAACAAAACAAGGGAGATGATTGTTGATTTCAGAAGGACCAGACAGCGTTGCACACCACTCCTCGTTAACAACTACGTCGTAGAGACAGACAGCAGCATGAAGTTGCTGGGGGTGCAGGCGACGGACGGCCTCATCTGGTCGCACAACACGGAGGCACTGGAGAAGAGAGGCCAACAGAGTGCACTTCGTACACCGGTTGAGAAAAGCTCATCACCACATTCTACAGAGGAACCGTCGAGAGTGTGCTGACAAGCTGCATATCTGTCTGCTCTGCAGGCTGTAAAGCCTCAGACTGGAAGGCTCTCCAGAGAGTGTTGAGGACTGCAGAGAAGATTATCGGCACTTCTCCCCCCCCCCCCGTTTGGGAGCTGGCTGATAAACGCTCTGTGACGAAGGAACTGAGGATCTCCGGGGACCCCACCCACCCGTACTATCCGTTCAGCCTGATGACCTCAAATGCAGAAAAACCAGATTCTGCAACAGCTTCTGTCCCCAAGCCAACAGACTGCTGAACTGACGGCCCCTGATCACACATCTGACTTCGGGTTTCTGTTTTTGTGCAAAACGCCTCTGTGCAATATGCCAGTAAGTGCAATCACACTTTTTTTTTTTTTTTACCCAAGTCCAACTGCAGTTTTAACATTTAGCTTTTTATACTTAGTTATATATATCTATATTTTCATTTATCTTGTATATAGCTCGTTGGATGTTTTAGATTGTTAAGTCGACCTCATCTCCACTCACCTGAGTTAGGACAACGATCTTTCTTTCTTTGTACACTGTTGTGTATATTTGAATGACAATAACGTTTTATTTATCTGTCTAAATACATCGGACTCCGTGTTCAGACCAAAAGCAGAGCCAACATCAAGTTGAGAAGAACTCATTATTTGTTCTGTCTGAGCTGCTTCCCACCAAGAGGTGCAGCTAACTGGCACCACAGCTCAAAAAACGGTGTTGCTCGGTGACTTAACACGACTCGGTTGGAGACATTAACCTTTCTAATTTAAAAGACATCACATAGTTAACATACTTGTGGTCACTTGGCAGAAAAATGCTGCCTGGCATCACTGTCTGTGATAAATATAGTTTGAATGGCCAGCTGGTGCTCAAAACAAACTTTCTTGCCACTTTTTTCATCCGCATCATCTTCATCAGATGCCCACAAACTGCAACAATGTCACTGGTTGAGATACTTCAATTTTAAAATATAGTTTAGAACCTGTACATTTATATTCACAGGTTCTTTACAACTGAACACATCGCAGCAACAAAGTCATGCAGTCACTGTTGAAGGCTGTTCAGTAACTGGGTGCTGTAGTTGGATGGGGGGTGTGTGAGGCCAAGAGCTGATTCGTACGTTTGCATCAAGCTCTTTTGGCACAATGCACTTTCACTAGATGCCCTGTTGCCCCCAGGATGCTCTTTGCTCGCTCGGCAATAGAATGAATGCTATTGGAGGCAATGGACTGGCATTTTCGGCGGTACAGAAACAGCGACCTTCACCTTGCCCAAGAAGCTGCGGTGATAAAAGAAATGGAGGAAGAGGCTCTCTTAGCCTGGAGATCAGAATTAGGCGGTGAGCTGCACCTTTTGTTCACCACTGATTTTTCGTTTGAAGGCAAACCCATTCAGATTAACTCGTCCCTCAGTCAGGACCATGGAAGTTACTTTTAATAACGGCGCAATGTAATGATGTACAGAACAGAGTGGAGTTACACACAAATATCCACTCTCCCTCTCTCTCTGCCTCATGACACACGCACACACACACACACCGTATTGCCTCCCTTTGCTTTCTTCCTCTGCAAAATCTGCTGTGGCGGCTGCTGTCTGAAAACAACGAGGTTAGCACATCTCATCACCACAGCAACAATTACGGTTCTATTTCAAGCTTATCTTCGCCTGGGCGTGCGTGTGTTTGAATTAATAACATGAACCTCCTTTGACAATCTGTCAGTCACTTAAATGTCTCACACAGAGAGAAACAGGGACAGTGAGCCAGAGATTTCCCTGATCTGTTTTTTTTTTTTTTTTCCCCCCCCTCCGTCCTCTCCTCTGAGATGGCCCACATTATCAAGCACTTTGTTGGACTCATATCTGCAGCCATTGAGGAAGATGACTGTGATAGCTCATATTTCTCTCATCATTTCCTGATGTCTTGCAGGATCATTGGCAAAGCCGCCGACTTCGGCACTCGACAGCCATCATGAGTTAAGGATGACTCAGCTTCTTTCTCGCTCTTTGTAGACTCATTAAACATCAAAAGGCTTGTGCGATGTGCTCAGTAGTTGCAATAATGCACAGAGTTTGTTTTGCAGTGTTGAGTAAACAGCATTTAAAGTCGTCCTTAGTGGAGCCCGTTTTAGGTCTTCCTGCTGCTTGAGTATTTGCTGGCTTGTTTGGCAGCGAAAAACACTGTGAGGTAGTTGTGTTCACGGTGCCTTGGTGTGACATGTTTCAGAGAAAAACAGACTGTCCCATTATGTCTGAGGCAGATGTAAGTGGCGGTGGGAGATTAGGAACCGAGCTTTTGTCTCATGTTCCCGACTGCCTCAGCACGTTGGTCTGCTTCCACCTCATTTTAGTGGCTAATATGTTCCCGCTCTTACTGTTTCCTCCTGCCCTCAATAATTGAATACGTCTGGCCGAGTTCTTGCTCGGCAAAAAAAAAACACGACTTCACTTTTATGGAGACATGATTTGACAACAAGCCTGGGATTAGAAGGAACCTCCCTCAAGTGGAGAACAACATGGCTCACTTGACTCATACTTGTGTTTTTAGATATACCTTGAAAACTCATTTCTCTCCAACAGAAACAGTGTTTTCATGCATTTGTGCCAGATGTAGTTTTGCACGTCAGTCACACCCAGGCTTTCCAAACAGAGGCACAGAGATGGGAAAGATGCACATGACCAAAGGGAGAAGCATGCTCCAACAACAAGTCCTCTGAGTCTGGCAAGGCTGTCTGGATTCACTTTGTCTGGATTAAGTTTAGCTGGATCGTCTCAGAAATAAAGCCACCATATGAAGAACAAGATAGACAGATGTCTTTGTCAGGAGAAAAAAAAAGTGAAAATATCAAAAAGCTTTTTTTCTCACATCAATAAAGAAGGATCCTGTTTGTTTTTCTTGGCTAAGTCTCAGACACTGGCAAAGTTTAACAACAAAATTGATGAAATTTCGTGCAGACATTCATGGTTCCCAGGGGATTCATCTTAATGGCTTTAATTACACCATGACATTTGCATTTACATTTGTAGTTCTCTGTGAGATGTCTTCACAGCTGTTTGATGGATTGCCAAGAAACAGCAGAGTAGAAGTATTTCAACCCCCCCTCAGGATGAACTGCAGGCTGGTAATTATGTTTACTGACTTCACATCCAGCACCAGCAGAGTGTCAATACTTTTACTTTGTCCAATACAAATTAAAGATGTTCCCATTCTTTCGCCTGTTAATCTGCAGGTGTTAAAAAGCTTTCATGCTGAACTAAGATAGCAAATGTAATCCCAGACAATTACATCATCATGAAAGCATTGACATCATGTAGCATCTTGTTAGCATTTATCTTAAAGCGAAGCTGTGTTTAGGGCTGAGTGCCAGTATCACTCACACAGACCACCCAGCATGGCTTTTCCCAGCGTTGTCATATGTTGCTAAAAATGTAATTAACCTGTCAGGGAGGGGTGGGAGGTGTGTGCGATTATATGCCACATTCACAGAGTTTGGATTCCTTCTATCGATCTGGTTCAAATTTTTGATTGGATGGATAAATGTTCCCTTTTAACGGCGTTTTGCAGACATGTTCTCTGAGCCAGATGCTCAGTGAGGACCCACATGGGATGTTAAGTGTGTATTTGTGTTTCTGTGTCTGTGAGTTCATTCTCCAGCTGTCTCATTCTGCACAGGCCACATTAATGATAGAACAGAAGCATGGGCCATAGACTGCTCATTAAAGACGGAGAAGGAAAAAGAAATGTGAAATGTGGAGGATCCGGACTGCAAGGCGCTATGAGAGCAAGAAAAAAAAATTATAATAAGGCAACAAACTGAACCGAAGAAACAAAAAAGCAAAGGTATGCAAAAGTGGCGCAATATGGAGCAGCAACATGACTCAGCACCTGCAGGGCAACACTTCCTTCTCCTCCTTCCTCCTCCTTGTCGTCCCCACCCCTCTGGCCACCTCCAGGACCAGGACTTCTCTCCTTCTCCCTGTGACATTATCGCAGCAGCTCTGCCACTCCTGCTGTTGATGCTGCTGTTAATTCACCCCCCCACCCCCCCCCGCCTGGAACTCAGCCCCAACAACCCTTCAGTTATGCTGAGTTGGTCCGATCTTGCCTTTACCTTACAGGAGGAAGGTCATCCCTCCATCTCCTGTGTGGTGATGGACAGAGGGGAGGAGGGCAGAGGAGAGGGTAACATATGGTTAGTTAACTTTAATGCTGAGGCAGATGTCTCTCTGTGCACTGTGTGAGATCACTGGGCTGAAAATGTTTCATGCTATGAGCATACAAGGGAATATTTGTCTTTATTGTCAGGGGGCTCTGATCTATGTGCGTATGATGATGCAGGTGGAAAGGGATTTAAGCTTTTCCCCTTTATTATAATATAAAAAATATATATAATAATTTCCACTTTAAAAGATTTGACTTTGCTGAAATCATACCATTTTTCCGTGTACCTTTTTTTTTTTATTTGGTCTTACAATATTATCACTGTAAACTGTTTACGGCCTGTGGACATTATTTGAAGTCTCAAATAATATTGTAATCCCAGCTGCATTTGTGTGCGTCCTTCACAAAGACACACACTAACGACTGAATGTATCTTTGGAACATTTTAATTTGCTGAAGTTGTGCCAACATTTAAAACACAAATCTAATCACCTTGCTGCATTGTTATTTCCTCTTGTTGTTTATTTTATGTTTTGCTTCCAACTTTACTTCATCCTTTTAAGCTGCTTATGCCAGACCTCTGTCCCTGTGCGGGCACACTGCTAAAATGAGGTGAAATGAAGTGTTCAGAGTGAGAGGGAGGTTTGGCCGTGCGAGACCACTGCTTGTTTAACTTTGCATATCTCAGTAGCCGGCGAGCCAAGCCGACAGATAGACTGGAAACAGGGCTACCTA
Organism: Echeneis naucrates; assembly: GCF_900963305.1. Classification (NCBI taxonomy): domain Eukaryota; kingdom Metazoa; phylum Chordata; class Actinopteri; order Carangiformes; family Echeneidae; genus Echeneis; species Echeneis naucrates. The sequence continues at coordinate 5,461,121 of NC_042515.1, read as the reverse complement.
GAAACCGCCAGGCTCCTCCAATGCAGAACCTCCCAGCTGTGGTAAAACTCCACATGCCGGTTATATAAGTGAAGAGAATTCATGTGACGGTACTGGGTGAGGTTTAAGATTATAAGGCAGGCTTACGGCGAACCACTCACATTCTTTGCTTCTCTCAGCGGAATCAGTGAGATGGCCCTTGATCCCCGGTCTCACCTACAGCTGTCTGAAAAAGTGAGTGGAAACTCTGCTGTAGGCAGGCAGTTTTGTCCCCTAAAATGGTCGCAGGAAGCGGGATGGAGGAGACCGGGGTGGGTGTGTGACAGCAGAGTGATGAGATGAGCCGAACCAGAGATCTTGCAGGTGTTGGTGCATTAGCGGGGCCTGGTGTTTGACTGAGCGGCCCAGGGGAAGATGAGAAGTTGATGAAGAGGATGTTGGTGACCTGTCATACATCACCATGGATGGAGAGGGAGAGGTGGGGGGGCAGCAGCTTCCGTCTGACTGGGAATGAGAGGAAGGCAGAACATTAGAGAGAAGGCTTTAAAAGCACATAGTGTTAAAAAAAAAAAAAAAAGCCCCTTGGGGTAAAAATGTCAGAATGCAGGAAACCAGAAACAGAGAGAGGCAGACTGCTCTGTTGGTTTGAGCTTGTGAGCTGATCATAGTCATGCAACTCAAACCATGGCCTTTCCCTAACCCTGACCGAGATGTTTTTCTGTCTAATCCCCACCACACCTTAACCACTGGAGTGTCAAATTACTTATGAAATAGGGATTTGTCATGGTTTTGGAAGCACTTACATATGATGCAGTTCTGGTGAATAGGCCGTCAGATTTGGTCCTGAAGTAAATTCCAGCAGATTAGTTCCTTTACCCGAAAATGATTCACTTACCGTCCAGTAAAGATTGTTGGATTAAAGTGTAGTTTATGTTATTCTAACAACCAGTCTGTGGCAGGTCCCATGGGTATCTATTAGAGAGAATAAAGAAGGGAGGCTGTTCAGTCTAATAAGTCAGATGTGAGAGTTACACACATTAGCATGCACGAACCAAATGTCTTTTCAAATATTTCCGGATGTTTGGTGTCTCTATGAGATGACCCACTGCTCTGAGATGGGTATCGTGCAGCAGCTCCACACCTGATGACATATTCCCTGCTCAGAAGACTGTTAATGAACTGCCAGTCAGACAACAGAGATAATGACCTCCCAGTGGACGACCCATGAGCCTCAGGGAGAATGCCTCGCAATGAAACCCTACGAAAAAACAACAAGCATTTGCTCACATTGCAGTACATTTAGAAAAAGACCCCCGAAGAAGAAATTTCTACGCACATATAAAGGAATACTTTCCTGATTTGATCTTGTGCCGAGATGCAGAGTGACAGCATTCATTCGTCTGTGTGTGGTAAATGAGGCAGGAGCCAGCAGCTCATTAGCATAGCCTAGCATTTCTTTGGTCTTGTCTCATCTAGAAGCCTCTAATTTCCAACTCCATGATCAGGTTAGAATAAGATAGTTGGTTTAAATGTGCATTTCATCATTTTTTTTGATGAATGAAACTATTTCCAGCTGTAAGGAAGCAGTGTAACGCTCAACCTTTTCCATCAGTCAGTGAGTTCTGGGAAATCTAGATAAAAGAAGTGACATCAAGGATAGTTACAGCAAAGTGTAATTATGTCACTTTGTCTCCATTTAACTCTATAGAATGAAATTAACATCACTCAAGCAACTGATAGTTGATTTTTTTTTTTTTTTTTTTTACATTTTTTTTAGTCTTCATTGCTTGTAGTGTTCTCAGGAGTAAAGCCGTCATGATGTTTCATCCTTAAATACTCAGTTTCCCTGAATGTTTGTGTTTATTGAAACATAGCATTAACATGTTGGCTTGCGTAATTGGCAGAAATCTCTTCAAGCAGATGCATGCTTGTGCTTGTGCTTGTGCGCGAGAGAGAGTTGTGTCTTAAGCTTGGAGTGTTAATCTAATTCCGTGGCATTTGAACGAGGTGTTGGTCTAAGTGAGGATGTTAACAGTCTGTTGATTCACTGGTGGTGCCAGGCACTGCATCCATCACTGCAGATATTTTCTCTGAGCCGCCGGTGTTTGAGAGCAGCAGTGGCACAGATGCAAGATAAAATGGCAGCTCGGTGGTGTAAGCGTTCCCATATGGTCACCTTGCTCTTTTCTGACACATCGTCTGCCGTCACTCCGTGTAAAAATGACGAGGTAGCAGAGGAAAGCACGGGATCTTTGAATGAGCTGAGTGCTCAATTTGATGAGTCTGTTTGGCGGAAGTTTGCAAATGCTGTTCGACGTAAAAAGGCCAGATTTATACCATTAATAATGACAAGACCATCCATTACGTGGAGCCAATCCCAGATGACATTGGGAGAAGGCGTAGGACATCCTGGACATGTTGTCAGTCTATCACAGGGCTGACATGTAGAGCCCAGCAACCACTTACGCTCACATTGACACAGATGGGCAGCGTAGAATCAACATTTAACCAAACATACACACAGGCACATGGGGAACACTCCGGGCCTTGGCTCTGAGACCAGAACCAGAAAAAAAAAAAAAAAAGAATTAAAATGCTGAGAAAAACCGAATTTCAAGTAACAGAAATGTGATAGAAGCTACTGTACAGTATCTTAATCTTCCAGGCTGGTGCTGCAGAGAAATAACCTCCAAATGAGTGGATGGCTGATGGTGCACAATAAGCCCATTGAGCTCAACGTTCGGAAAAATGAGGCCTGCTACAATAGCAGTGTTATCTGCAGGGAGGAGGAATAAGGAACGTCTCTGATGCAACAGCCAGAATGCCACAGAGGCCTCACTGTAGCCCTGTGCTTGTACTGCAATGAATACATCACAGCAGTGTGTGTGATGGTGTGGGCTGTTTCTCTTATTTTCTTATTCTTATTTTGGTCACATTCACACCTGGCTGCTTCACCGTACAGCCACATGCACCTGCATCTGCTGCAGGGAGGGCTTAGGCATGTGTGCAAGCTGCAGAACGCTCGAGATGACTGCGAGAAGATGTTAGCGTTCTTTCATCATCAAATTGAGAGTTTCATCATCTCAAATGTAAAGTTTTAGCCCACAATTACGGCTTCGGTCTTGTAGAGTGTTATTTGATGTGATTGGCTTGCTCTAAGGGAGATTTTGAGAACAAGAAAAAGATCAAAAACTAGTCAAGTCAAGTTTATTTGTAACACCCAATTTCTCATGCAAAGTCTCAATCCTCTCTACAGGCCCATAACATCAGTGATTCCTGACCCAGCTCAAGCTCTCAAAGCAGACAAGAAAAAGAAAATCCTAGCACTTCATGAAAAAAAAATCAAAAAGGAAGACACCTCAGGGGGGAATTCAAAGAGAAAAAACAAAGTCAGAGAAAGTAGAAACTTAAAATTAATTTTTGACTCACATTCTTACCCTCCTTCAACCTGTAATCCAAGGCTCAAATATCAGGTTGCTGCGCAAGAAAAGGATGCTGCTACTCTGTTATTATTTACGCATTGAATTGCTGATCCTCAACAGATTCGATTCCTAACTGAAAAGCCAGTTAACGTTTCCCAGATAAGGTTGGAAAAGATGTAGGGGAAGGTGATGACGAGGCTGTTTTGAGGCAAATGTAGTTGAATCCTTTAACTGGTTCGGCTCACCACTCGCTCTCAGGAACATACGGAGCACATGTAGTTTGTTGAAACGATCTTGTTCCCAGCCTGTGAGCTGAATTTGAACAAAGAGGATGTTCTGGGACAGTTTGGAGTTGAAGTTGCCAGATCCTCGGTTTTCCCCTATTTCAGTCTGTTTTCCTGCTAGACCAGCTGGGATGCAGCCCTCTTTGGAGAGGCAGAAGGGGGAACATGCAACCTTTATTCTGAAAAAGCCAGGTCCGCCGGGATGACGGCTCCTGAAGCAGCGTTAGATGGCAGCGAGGCCTGTGGACACGAGGGGCATTTTGATGTGCGTCAACAGCAGCCTCCAAAAAACTCAGAGAGGGAGAGAAAGTAGGTTTGGAACACAAAATAATAAGATCGCTGCAGCGTCACAATAACGGCCTGTGTTGTTTTTCTTTCACGAGGTGAGGAGGAAAAGAGAATTTGAGGGTTGAGAAAGTATGCTGAAACATTCCCAGAACTCATCATTATTCTATCACCCCTCCACCGTCAAGTCGATCTCCTCTCTCTATTAGCAGATACAGTACATCTACAGTTGCAAGGTCCCATCTTTGGTCCTGTTGATTGGTATTCATGGCAATGCGGAGGGGAGCCATGCTGAGCCGAGTTTGGTCTGTGTGCACAAAGAGGAAAAAGGAGACAGAGAGCGAACCGGGGAGAGGAGATGTGGGGGGAGGGGGGGGGGGGGGGACAGTGATTACTTCTCTGCAGTCAAACTGTTTCAAAGCCTCTTCTCCCTCCTCTGTCAAGAGATGAGGCTCTCGCTGAAGCTAAGGGCAAGCAGACACCGAAGATCTCTTCCTGTTTTCCAAACTCCTCATCATGTTATCTCAGAGAAAAACTTTTTTTTTTCCTCTCTCTCTCTCTCTCTCCCACTGACTGTGTGTGACTCTGAAGTCTTCCTCTGCCATAAAACTTTGCATGAACTTCCTTTGTTTTTACAAAGGCTTCTGGGAGTTGAGAGCAAAGGCGAAATCTTTTCAGATTTTTCTTATGAACATGTCTGCCGCCTCACTTTTGAGGCTGTAGCACATCGCGCATCTTTTGGTGGATGGAGGGGGGAGGGAAAAAAAAAAAAAGTTTCCGAAGCTCGTGTGAAATTGTCGAGATTGTAAAGACAGTCGAGTGTGAGCGTGGCATCCATCATCTGTCGCTTAGCTGTTTTGGATTTCAGATTTGTTGCTTCAGATGATTTGTGATGATTTGTTCTTGACTTGTCTTTTTAACTAGCAAACTTCAGTCAGTATGAAGTTAAAGAGAGCAGGAGTTGAGTACAGCAGTGCCCCCCCCCCCCAACACCCCCTCCAAAAAAAAAACAACAACAACAACAAATTGTTTGTGTTTTTATGCACAAGTGTCCCCCAGTAACCTCTCATGTAACCTAAATCTCCATTTGCCCTTAATGATGGAAGAGGATTTCACAGAAGAGATCAGAGTTTAAAAATCTCTTTAACCTTCGTCCTTTACCTCAATCAAACTGAAATCAAAGAGTGTTAAGCTCCCAGCTGCAGAGAGGACAGGCGCTGCTAAATACTGTATTTACAATGATATTTCTAATGTTGCAACTATATCTGGGATTCTTTTATGCGCATAAAAGTAGATTACCGGTGATTACCGTGACAATGTCCCTGTTTGCATTTCATATTTTGTTTTCCGGATGTGTTTATTTCTGCTTTAAAAAGGAACAATATACACTACATTGCCAAAAGTGTTTGCTCACCTGCTTTGGCTCGCATATGACCTTCAGTGGCATCATTTTTAATCCATGCGGTTTAATGCGACGTCGATCCACCCTTGGCAGCTATAAGAGCTTCAACTCTTCTAGGAATTTTATGACCATTCTTCCAGAATCGCCTTTGTGAGGTCACAAACTGATGTTGGACCAGAAGGCCTGGCTCTCAGTCTCCGCTCTAATTCTATCAAAGGTGTTCTAGCGGGCTGAGGTAAGGACTCTGTGCAGGCCAGTCAAGTTCATCCACACCAAACTGTACAGTCTGTGCAGCATTAGGCTAAGTGTTGTGTCAAGGAAAAAATCCATTTGATCCAGTCCTTGGCTATTGATCACTGTCTGAGGGTTCTTGTCACTTGGATGGATTTTCTTTTAGACATAAATCCTTCAGCGAGAGCACGGCCGTGTTTTTATTGACCACTCCTGCCTCTGCTGTTGTCGTTCCAGGTAAAGTGTTGAACACAGACCTCCGCCACTACCTCAGTCTGCAGTTTCAGAAGGGCTCACTGGACCACAAGCTCCAGCAGATCATACGGGACAACCTCTACCTACGCACCATCCCCTGTAAGTACACTCCGCAGGGCTGCACACATCACTCCAACGCTCCTGCCAGCACGCGGGAAACCATCAGTGTACATAAGAACCTACTTTCAGTGCATTTGTTCTTTTTCTTTTTTTATCTGAATCGCAGTATGGAACGATCGATGTAGCATGTTCTGTGTTCGTCACACATCCGGAAATTCATCCCAGGAGAAGCAGCATTAATAGTGTATGTTCAGTGGTGTGTTAAGCTGTGTGGCACTGGATACACACACCTCTCACGCCGAACATACACATGCTAGATCCACTCATTGTCTCACAGTTTTCTGTCGCACACTGTGCAAACCACACACAAACACACACACGCTGTCACCATGGCAATGCGACCAAGGACATCTCTCTAACCCCCATGCAACTTATTTACTCGTGTGCTATATCAGCAGAGCGATCAAAGTTTTATTCTTCCCATAAATAACGGTGTGTTTTCACTCCACCACTCTGCTTTCCCTCGCTGACGCTCCGCTCAGCAGGCCCGTCACAAACCATTGTTCTTTGCTGAAATCAGCAGTGGAGGGGGTAAATAAAATGGTCGCCTCTGTGGATTCCCAGGCTAAGGCAACTGCTGTGAGCTGTATATGTTATCGGTCATTGATAGCAATGTCTCTCGTAATATAGACTTTTTTATGAAATACTAATAATCCAAAACAACAGTTGTTGTTGTTTTAGTGGGCTGTAGGATTGCTATACAAAATTCCAATGAATTTTTGAGAAGGAGTGATAATGTTCATGATGGATTAGCATGGTGCAAATTGTTTTTGCAACGCACACACACACACAAAAAAAAAACCCCATATCTGTAAATTGTCACTTTCCAGGAGCTATGAAGAATGCCACATTTTTAGCCCGACGCCTCTGCATTTCCTATCTTTTTCAGGTTACTACATGGTTTTTTTTTAGCTTGAATGTTGTGATTTTTTTGAACTGAAAAGCATGAAAATTACCAAAATTAGAGCTACAAGGTTGTTAGTACAGTAAAGGTACAAATTAATATCCTGATTAAGGTTTGTGTGGGTTGCGGAAATGCAGGTAATTTGCCAGACTGGTGCAACGGATTTCTTCTTCTTTTTTTCCCCAGGTGAACTGCCTCTGTCTGCTGTAACCTTCCTTTCATGAACACACCAAAATGTGTATTGACTTCACTAATTTCTGACTTACTAATTAAAAGCGGGGTGAATTTTATATATCTTTAGACGAGTTGAGGTAGAATGGAATCAGCAGGAGATGTGAACGTCATCACACTCTCTGTAATATCAGAGAGTGTGATGACGTTCACACAAATATTTACCACGTCCAGCTAATGCCTCACTCTGCTCCAACGAATACCATAATTGAGTGTAGTCAGGGCTTTAGTCATAAGTCGAGTGACTTTCTCCTGAGGCGATGACCGACTCGGGCACAACACTGTCACAAACAAGCAGCATCTCTGCCCCCCCCCCCGCCCCTCCCTCCCATGGGCTGGATGTTGTCTCTGTCTTGTTGACAGGGGACTCGCATGCACAAGTGTGAAAGTTGAAGGAAATAAGCTTCTTACCTATCATGTATATTTGATTTCCCCCTTTTTTTTTCCTGGAGGGAGTGAGATATTTTTTCTCATCCCGTGACTACTTATGTTCCTCTTTCTTCCGCTCTTTGCACTTCTCTCTTTCATTTGCTCTCTTTTCATTTCATATACCTCTCCATCTCGTCCGGCGCTTTTCAGTTTCATGGGTTGTTGAGTTCAACTTCAATTCTATTTTTATTTTTTTATTTGCTTTATTATTTTAGAGTTCAGTTGCGGTGGCTGTCGCCTTTTTGTCAGTTATAGTGGATGGACAGGAGATGCTGAGATGATGATGTAGAGTTTGCCAAACTCATGTCATCAGCCCCAACCTGAAATCATTCAGCCTTACCAGCTCTTTCCTCCACTCCCATATATCTCCCTGATTTGTTCTCAGTCCCCAGCATCCCCCTGTACGCAAACCCTGACATTAACTACCACAGCGAACATGGCTGTCTGCTTCTTTTTTTCTCCCCGTGTACAATAGTGGTGGTTAACCACCATTCATCATCAGCAGCCAGCGGTCCTGCCGCATGAGTCTGACTCTCTAATCCCCTGCTTGAATTACTGTTTTAATGAGCAAGAGACTGGGACTCGCACAGTGACGGCACCTCCATCATTCACCCGCTCGCTTTCAGTCTCCCATCCTTCACCCTCTCTATTTCACTTCTACTCTTTCTCTGTTTCAATTACCTTCACCACCCCCCCCTTTTTTTTTTTACTTGGTTTTCTACTTTCAGTTTATTCCCTTTTGTGTTCGGATTTCTGTCATGTTAGGGGCATCATCAAATATAAAAAACTCATAAAAGGAAAAGGATTTTAATGAATACATTTGGTAATAATACAATCACTTTCCTGATCCTCATTGCATTCATTAAACAGGTTGAATAGAAAAGCTTCAGTGATGTATTTGATGTATGTTCAGCTCGTCCAGAGCAGAAATTAAACTGATTCCTGTCATCAACCAAAGTGACGCATTTTCCCTCTCAAAGTGTGCACAATAATTACGACATGCAAAGTCCAGTGATTTTAGGAGGACAAGTTTTGTAGCTGCGAGGGAAAGTGACTCTAACCACAGTGTACCAGAGTGCAGCTACGAAACAAGATGCTGTTTCAGTAATGGGCTTGTCTGTTTCTCACACTGTTCTCTCTCACTGCAGTTATTTGGCTCCAGCATCTCCACCCTCTAAACACACAGCACAGACTCAACACCTCATAGTTTTCTTGTTGTGCAGTAATAATAAAAAAAAAAAAAAGTAATTTTCCTGCAGTTGGAAATCAATACTTGGTGTGCAGGTCGACTCAAATAGGAGTTGTCTGCCAAAAAGTCACACATTAAAACACAAAGCAGCTGCTTGAATGTTTTTAAACGTCACATAATGGGGATGAACAAGAAAATCTGAGGGTGTTTATTTTTACCCAAAATGTGTGTGACAATCACCCAAACAGCAAGAGGATTAGCGGAGATGGTTTATGTCACAGTGCCAGTGGTCCACTTTAGTTAACAGCCACACTGCTGTACAGCTGCAGCTGATCTGTGTTTGTGTGTCCTCCCAAAATCACGGTCATTCGCTGCTGAAGTCAGGCACTCTGGGGGTATGCTAGTTTCTACTTTTCGGACAGTTTAGTTCAGTATAATTCATGTTGAAAGGAAAGAAATATGAAAGACAGGCAAAGAGAGAGAGATGAGGAGAAAAGGAGACAAAGGGAGGGGTAAATCCCTGCGTCTCCTTCACCGGCTTTCGGGACGGGCTCCATCTCAAAAACAACAGTGGAGGCTCTCGAGACCTCCGGAGAGGAAAAAAAGGAAGACGACAGAGAGTTCAGGGTCACACAGTCCGCACTGGGATAAGAGATGATCTATCACTACACTTGTGCTCAAACACACACATACATTGCTGGTGCATGGATGGTTGCAGAATAATTCTGGGACATATTTCTGCTGAGAGAAAGATGTTCTTACCTTTTCTGGAGCTGATATTTCTTCTCCTCCGCAGTTAATTCTTTTGTAAAGAAGTTTTTTTTTTTTTTTTTTTCTGTCCCTCCTTTCTCACAGTGGTGACCGGGGGGCTGCTTTCACCACATTGCGCCAAGTGTTGTTGTTGTTTCTTTTTTTTTTCTGTTGTTGTTGTTATTTGTGGATTAGGAGCTATTTGTAGGTTTTGCTCTTGCTATAGAGCCAGCACTAATATTAACAGGAGTTTAATTACAAGTCCAGAAGAAACAATGCAAGTTCAGCATCAAACTTCTTTCCTTTACTCAGCAGTAGTTGTCTCCGGTGGTGGACAATAATTGCAATGTTAACTCATGTCTCTATCATGTCTTTCCTTCTGTTCTGCAAATTTACCCACAAGCCCTGGTCTGTCTTGTAAATTTCCAACAGCGTGCTCCAATCTGTTCTGAAGATATGCCGCTGCTTAGTCGGTGAACTGCGACCTCTTCTCAAGCTCTGGTCGTTTCCGACCCATTGCCGACAGGAAAACACATTCAGCAACGGAGAACATTAATTTTAGATTTTAATAACATGTTCCTAAAAGTTATCCGAGTTATTGAAAGACAAATCAGTGTGACTGTGTGTATGTGTTTATTGGTCTGTTGTTGCGTATTGTTTGACAGGCTTTGTGAGTAATTCATGACAGATTGTCAGGTTGTGCATGATGCGATGATAATATCACTCCGGTGCTTGTTAGCTGTCAGTCATTTGACACATTTTATATACGGCACATCGGCTTTGCATGGATGGTTCCCTTCTGTTTACCTGTTTTTTACGTCTGTCTTTTTCTTCTTTTTTTTCGCGGCCTGTGAAGCTGGAATTTATTAGATGAAAGTATGAACAAGAACAAAAGAAACAAAAACTATAAAGACACCGGCACTGCTCGTCTGTTCCTCCGTCCACATCCACAAATTATCCGGGGTTTATTTACGACCATGAGTAAACATTTTCATCAGGCCTCGGTGCGGCGTCAAAAGCAGAAAACTGAAATAGCTCAAACAACTCGCCTCACGGTATCACTCCAGAGTGAGCACTGGCCTCAAACAGGCCACCCCAGTAAAGATTGTGATTCCACCATTTCTTTCTTGTTCCCTCTCTCTGTCTTGCCATTTCAACAGGAACGCTCTAAGCCATTTTTTTTTTCCCAAGCACATACACAAAACTATACACAAAATCATCTTATTAAATTCACGGCGTGCCACTGCTGTCTACCTCAGATGTTCCCGCCGTGACATGCTGCCACTCCAGACAGTTTGAAAAATAGGTCTCGGCAGTGCACAGGCCTGAGACCTTGCGAGACTAAACTGACAATTTGTTTCAGTCCAGCACACAGACACACACCAACACATGTAAACGCACAGCTTTAATCTCTGTGTGTGGCCATAAAATGAGCAGAATAGGCTGACATTTTGGGAAATTTGGTATTTCACTTTCTTCCCTGAAGTTAGATAAGACAGCACTGTGTCCTGGTTTATACATAACTAACGGTACATAACAGTTGCTGTTTTGGTTTGGTTTTTGTTTTTGTTTTGTTTTGTTTTGTGTTTTTTTTTTTTTTTTTTTTTTTGGAAACAGTTGTGACCAGATTATTTTTATCCATTGAACTCAGTAAAATGTTAACTGCCGTTATTGTTTTTCCAAAAAGGTATCTAACACTACCCCTCGACACCCTGTTGCAGTGACTACATTATCGTTAACGCACTGTCAGCACCTGGTTAAATGTGCGATATTTAACTTCTCTCGCTGTGAGGTCTCTCAATCAAATGAAATAGTGTGCGATCATTGGAGGTGTTGTCATCACCAGCGTTGCCTTTAGCTCCTCCCCGTTTTGGATTCATTCAATTTCAGCGCTTCCAACGCATTTTGCCCACCAGGAATAAAATTGGTAGAAAAAACAAAAAAAGCAGTTTCACTTTAGAAATCGACGACTTATCAACAGTTTTCTCTCAAGTTGGATGTGAGCTGAGCTGCCTAACAAGCTCATGGCTCTCTTCCCTGAAAACTTACAATCCAGACAGTACAGACTTCATTCTGTTGAAGCATAAAGTGGAAAATGACCCGTGGCTTAAAATTTGGACAAATATCAATTTTAAGCTTTTTGGCAGGGTTAGGTAACAGACCACTATAATGATTAAAATCCTGTATTTATCAAGGTTAGGGAATTGCTGGAAAATTGTAATGCATATATATATATTACATAATACAACCAAACAAGTTCAGTTAAGCTATCTTGCGTCTAATCATCGTTCAACCATGACATTGGTGATGAGCCTTACATCTAACTCAAGGGAACAAAGCTTTTTTTTTTTCTAAAATCTCTACTCCGAATACTGCTAGACCTGATCTAATTCAAATTCCCTGCCTGCTCTAATAACCAGCAGCATCTGTAGCTTGATATGTTGACAGAAAATCTTTGTTTTATTCAGAAACGCCTTCTCCACAAAAAGACAAGACAGGCGCTTGTCTTGTTTAATTAATGGCAGTGTATTGATACGATATCAGTCCACTGTTATATTTAGTTTGAACAATCCGCCTCTGGCAGTTTATTTATAGGTATATCCAAAGTGTCAATGTTTGTATGGCAAAGGAAATTACTGCGTGATCGAACAAAGTTCTGCTTTAAAAAATTCGATGCCTTCGTTCGGCTCTCCCTTCAAACTTCAGAAATCCCTTATTATGTTGTCAGAGACTGATCCGGAATAGGAGACTTATGGTATATATTGGTGTGGCACCCAGGATGATGGCTGGGGGAGATGCTTGGCAGGTACATAACAATGGCTGAAGTAATTGGGCTACAGGGGACGTCTTTGAGGGACCAAAGCCAGTGCCGGCAGGCAGACAAGTTGGTAATGAGAAGCAGCAGAGGCTGGCATTCTCACACACAATACAATGTCAACAGCTTTTGGTAACACAAACTGTGGTATCAAGGCACATTGGGAAAGCATGCATCTCTGGTGTGTTTTTTTTTTGTTTGTTTGTTTGTTTGTTTGTTTTCTCCATTTCAATTCTACAATCGTACAATTCTGTAATTGCATTCCTCTGCTTTGGTGCAGGGAAGCTGTCACCATCTAATTAGTGAGAAAATATGTGAGTGGAAAAACAAAAGGGGATGGCAACATAACGTTACTTAATAGGCCATTGGGCCATTGCAATCTGCACAGTGAGTTCCCTCCTAATTGGTGCAGGCTCCACAAGTGTCAGGAAATCTACAATCCTGGTCAAAGTCAACGGCGTCTTGAATTTCAAGTGCACAATTTAGAACATCTTTAATAATAAATTCAAGCTATTCAATTTTGTAAAACCCAAGGTCATTTAAGCAAAGAAAATATACCTCTCATACTAGTGGAGTAAAAAAAAAAAAACACAAAATGTCCCCCCCGACATCTTCATCGGTACCTTCCATTAAAATTTGTTTTCAAAGCTTTAGGACATGATGACAACCTCTAATGTCTTTTTGAAGCCATTTAGATGCTTCTTGCTATTTTTTCATGGCAGTTTCTCTTCTACTGCTGTCCACTTAAGCTCTGTCCTTTGTCCTTTGGGTCGTTGTCATGCTGAAAAATCCTGAAGACCTTCACCTTTAGTAGCAGAGGTAACGGAGCACCCTCACAGCCTTATTAAACTGCCACCATATTTTATTGTTGGTATATTGAGGTTTTCTTTATGGGCTTCCTTCTGTTGCCTATAAACTAGCTGATGTTCTCTAAGAGCTCTGCTCTGGTTTCATCAGTCTATAGGGTAATATTCTGGAAATAAAGACAAGTTTTTTGCTGAGTCTTGTCATTTTGTGCTTTTATCTCTAATAGTGGTGTCGTATTGGCCCTTGTTTGAATCACGACCGGTGTCAGCAGGGATTCTGCAGGGATTTCAAGATTTAAAATGAATTCATTGGCTAATTCGGATGACTACATATTATATTATATTATTTATATTATTATTAGCAGTAGTAGTGGAGGAGTGTTGGGAAGAAGAAGAAGTCTTTTTTATTTTGTGTTTGTGTTAGTTCGCTGTTATGCAAGTTTCTTTCTGTTTACTAACCTTTTTATAATAAAATAAAATAATAATAATAAAATATTCCAGTTCATTTGCATTTATTCCTGGAGATATTCTGAATTATGCACTTGAAATTCAAGAGTGGCCATCAGTTTTAACTGGCTGTTTATTTGGGTTATTACACAATTTATTTAAATGTGCATTGTAGATGTACAAGAATTAGCTTTTTGAGGCTGTTTCGGCGCGACTTAATGTTATCAAACAGAGCTGCAAAATGGCCTGAGGTGCCTGAACATTTGAAAGAGTATTCAGTCATCAAGGTCTTATCCAGACTCGTCACTGCTTGACCTTCCTGGCGTCAGTTGAATATTATTTCAGCATGCTCTGATTTCCTGACACTGAAATCAGGTTGTTATGATGTTTTAAATTGCCTGCTTTTCCGTATGTAAATGGCTCTTTATGTCAGCCTCAGCGCCCCACTGCTGGTCTCCCAGGGTTGTTTCAAATCCTGCCCATCCTCATAGCGACTCCCCTCTGTCCTCCCCGTGACCCTGAAAAGGATTCCCGAGGCTTTGTGAATAAATGTATTCATTCGATGACAACGGTGCGACGGTAAATTTAGGTGACAGAGATTGCTGTGGAATGTGACACAGATGATTGGTTCATGCTGTGCGCCCTGTTCCGTCTCCCATGCGGTAAAATAACTGCTGTCTTCCCTCCTGTTCAGCTGTGGTTATTTCTATAGAGTCTACAGGTTTGGTGGCGCACCACCCAATTAGACTTCAGTGCAATTGTGACACAATCCTACTTATTTATTCATGGAATATGCTTTACATAATCCGTGTGCTAATGTAATCATTCGGTGTCCATTTGAGCCTTGTGGATATCCATCTTGAGGAGAGGAGAGCACCCGTTGGCACTGGAATAGTCTGTGCCTTCACTGCAGGAGCAAAGTCTGCTCTCAGAATGGCCTTGTGCCATTTGCATTGACGCCGCGGTCCATGGGACAGAGTGAAACTGAACCACACCGGGAGGTTACACAACCCACCGCTTCCATCGTATTTCATATCCCTAATCTTCTCTGCAGGGGTTTTTTTTTTTTCCCCCAATCTCAGCTGTATTCAGTATATATATCAAAAAGCTCTCAATAATAACTTGTAAGCAGAAGCTGCAGTTATTCAAACAGGACCAAATGAATTATTTCCCTCACTGCTCCACAGGCCTTCATAAATTATCCATTTATCACAGGATGGCACTGAGGTCTCTCTGGTCTCTTGTTTCAAAGGGCAATGCCCACCCTTCTGTGAATGTGCCTCAGACACGGCCCAGGAATAGATCACAGGACCACTGTTACTTGTGAATCATGAATGATGTCAGATGTCAGTCAAAGGCTGTTCGCTTACTGTGTATCTGTACTAAAATAAAACCTTATATTTAGAGGTTCAGCAGCCATCTTCATGATTGCGGCACATCTTACTGCGACACTGGGAGCCGTGTTAAATAAGGAACTGTTTGCTGAATATTTGCTTTCATTCCATGGAAACCTCAAACTTGATCTCATTGACCTAAAAACATCCAGCTTTCTAAAGTCCCTGTGTCCACCCAATAGCAACATTACCTGCACTGCTGTCTTCTCCACTCTTTTGTACTCACGTCTCTTATCTAAAATATGCTGGGACGCGCATGTTTATGCATGTATTTTTTTGGTTTTGTTTTGTCGTCCCAGGTACCACGCGGCTTCCTCGAGAGGGCGAGGTGCCTGGTGTGGACTACAACTTCATCAGTGTTGGAGACTTCAGGATCCTGGAGGAGAGTGGGCTTCTCCTGGAGAGTGGAACCTACGATGGTACGTATCAACACGGCGTTAAGAGCGTCAAAGACCTGTGTGTGGCTGCCTGTGTTTACCTACAGGGTTCACGCTGACAGCTCTGTAATAGAGTGAGGGTAAGCTCAATATTAACAGTCATTATGACTTATGGCCCGCATTTGTGAAAGAGTGACAAGCGGGATAAAATGTATTGATCGGTGAAACATGATTAAAGACTTGTTGGAAGTGACATTCAGATTAGCAGCGATAGTCGCAGCCCTCGAGATGAGCTCCTCTATTCAGCTTTCTCCACTCTGTGTGCAGAGCGGGGCCGCTGAGGGATGAAGTGTGCAGACCTAAGATTTAAATATAAATGGAAATACTATAAAAATTCACGCAAGGATTTAACTTTTTTTTTTTTTTTTATTGTCAGCATGGATTAACATAACCCTTACATTTGTCAGGGAGGTAAATGTTTTACCAGCCAGCCAGAACCAGCAGTGACAGGTGTGGTGCCGGTGCAGATTTCTTATTCTGTTTCAAACTCTGTTCACTTTGTGTCCACAGCGATAACCACCATCCCATTCATTCCTCTGGTTTTGGGTTTTTTGAGGGGATTTTGAAATTTGAATCACTTCCAGTTGGAGTCATCATTCCATAAAGTCACTTTATTTCTTTACCTGTGACTGTTGCAGTCAATAAAATAACCTTGAATCTTTTGAGATACATTTCCTTTACAGAAATGTATCACATTATAATAAGTTAAGTGTGTAGGTTGAGGTGCATTATAGTGTCTCATGACACCTGAAACAGGTGTTGCTGGTTTTCGTTCAACCAACTGAAATTGCCACCTACGGCATTTTGTGAAGGGAATTTTTCCATTTAAGAGGGAAAAACAGTTGAGCATTTAAATGCATTGAAATGTACATATTAAACGTGTGAGTGCAACCGCATTACACACATACAGAAAGGAAGCAGGCTGTTCTTGTTTCATTTGCAATATATTATCTCTTCAAATGCCTCAGGGTGCTACAAACTACCACCAAATTATAATGGAGGCACTTTCTTCCATTTCTCATTTACTTTAATCATCAGCCACAGTTCACTTATGCACAGGGAGTGCTTGTCCCCGTGTTTGAATTCAACACTCGTGCACACTTGTGGTGCATCTTCATCTTTACATTTACCTTTGTGCAAATTCTTAGATGCCTTTTGCTTCTTCTTGTGTGTTTACATGTCGGAGTCAGTGGCTCTTTGTCTCAGTGCATAATCACAGGATAACGTGCCAGCATGCAGGCCACTGTAGAACCTGATGGTGACCTTATGTAAACCAGTCGACCTGCTGATCTCACCGGCTGGCTGCACGGTCACACATCAGGAGGTCCCACTTGTGTTCTTACTCTCAAGTCATGCTTTATTCATGGGATGAACCAGCCTTCCTTTTCCTCCCTCTCTCTCCTCTCCAAAGCTTCTTGCTGAACCAGTCCAATGTGGGAACTTTGTGCTTTTATTCTGCTGTCGCTGCTCTGTATAAAAGGCGCCAACAGCTGATTGCAATGAGAACATTATTGTCCCGTCTCTGTAAACAGTGGGACAGATGTTGATGCTGTTGTGTGATATATCTTGTTGCCATGCTACCTACAATCATCACAAATTTCAGCTTTGTTATTTATTTTATTTTATTTTTTTTGTGCGTGGAAACCAGCACAGGCAGCACAACAGAGGGCCTTCTAATCAGCACGGATCTCTATAAAACTGGCACCAGAAACACCCCACCCTCCCGCCTGTCATTGCTCTCTTAAAAAAAAAAAAAAAAACTGATCTCATAAAATTTAATTTGAAAGCATGTAGCTGCAGTTAACATGTGAGTCACCAGTGGCTTCTATTTAACAACACGGCATCAAGCACACTCAATTTTTTCCAGTAAGAAGTTTACACAATGAGGGATATTTCAGCATGGTGAACAGCTAAATGGCCAATATTTACCATTTCTTACAGCTTACACTACAACAAAACATAAGCACTTGCCCTGCATTCAAAGGTCTTAGAAAGTCAGACTGTCGCATGTGTATTTGTGTCATGAGGGGATTGGAGCGGGGATTTCTCTCACATTGCGCAATGATTATGGCAATAACATGATAATCTTCCTGCTCTCTTTAAGCTCATTCTTTCCCACCACAAATCCAGGCTGCTGGAAAATGGAAGAGGATTTTTCTAAATGTTCGAGGGGCACGCTCTGGTCGCATGAATGGACCTTCTCTGCACCGTTCTCCCATTCCCATTCAGCCACATCTTGTGCTTCCTATATGATGGTGAATTAAAAGATAAAGTCGAATACTCGTCTGCCAAGAAAGCGCCTTAGCGCTGACGGCAGCTTCTTCTGAGTGCGCGCAAGTGTGTTTTCGTTTCTGTGTGTGTGTGATGGTGTGCGCATTTGCTGTATGCAAGGCGAGGTGCACATTTTGACTGAAGCGTGATGGGCCTGATAAGGTGCCAGTCCACATGTCTTCATCTTTGTAGCACAATGGCAGCAATGACTGTGCACACGCACAGGTACACACACATGAACACGCACTCGCACATCTGCGTACATAGAATAAATCCCATCTGTCCCTGTGTTGGTACTGATCATCTAAGAATTCAAAGATCAGGTGCTGCCAAATCGCCTGCAAGCTGTCCTTCATCTCTGAGCCGAAGCCAGGCAGGATTTACGCCTTTTGTAGAAAGGTTCACTGTGGGTGGAAGGGGAGGGATGGAGAGCGAATGACAGCGGGTGTTGATAAAGATGTGCGCTGAGCTCCTCCACTGGAAGCCCCTTTCCTGCGGAAGCAGGACTGCTTTGGTTGCATGTAGATCGGTGGATTAGCTCCTCAACAGTTGGGAGGTTTCAGCCGCCCCCCCTCTCCCACACACACACACACTTTCTCTTAAACCCAGTGAGCACAAGCCCTCTATGGCTACTGTGGCAGAGAGCGCTGATCTCTCAGTGCCACAGTCAACTCAAAGAGGAGCTGGAAGTAATTTGATCATGGAATGGGATTTACTCCATTTAGTTGTGCTTCAAAAGAAGCTTTTTTTTTTTTTTTTCTTGAGAAAAAAGGAAAAATCAAAAATACTCTCTTGGTCATATGGGTTTCATTCTTTGTGTAAGGAGTTCATGAATCATCTTCATATTAAAAGTGCACAGTTAGTGAGCTGTGCTCAAGGTACTAAACTAATGGGATTCTTAGTTAATCATAATAGCCTCACTAACAGTCCCAAATGACTTGCCTGAATGCTCATTATGTTAATGATTCATATGTAACACTTTTTCTCTACTTCGGAGATATTTTATGGGGGTCATTTAGTGCATTTATACACATAATTTCAATTTAAACAATGCCTGTTCTCCTCTTTCATAAATCATCTATGACCCTCTTAATCTCACACCTTCTCTGTTTAAGTGGCGATCAGAGGTTAGGACACAGCACACGCATGCCTTGCCAAGCTCTGACTGTCTCTGTGGGTCCAGGCTGCTCTGTGGTTGTCAGGGTAGGTGCTGGCTACTCCGTGTTGGTCCGGAGGGTCCCAGCTTGCCTGCCAAGCAGACACATCAGCCATCTGTGCCAGGCGCTGAGAGCAAGTCTCCTCGGACTTGTGGAGCCTCTGAGGGTCAGGTTGGGACACTGTTTTAGTGCAACTCAAAACAGCAGGACGAGCCCTGAATAGTTCAGCACAGTGAAAGTGCAAGACTGGAGGAACCACTGCTCGGAAAATTTCATTCAGCACATACAGAAGGGGTGCATCACTAATCTACCAGGGAACAGGAGATTCTGCCGAATTGAGATCCACTTCAAACCTGTTGTTCTGGAATCTCCATCGTGATAATGATTCAGATTTAAACAGGGAAGGAAAACCGACAGGAGATCAAATTGGGTGTGAATGGGGCTGCAAATTTATACATTAGCTTCAAAGTGGTTTTACCGGCTGGGTGGATTTTGATCGCGTGGCGGTGCAACTGTAGTCATCTGCTCATGATCTTAGAGAGATGAAAGCGCACTCATGACCTTGTGTAGCTTATGCATGGTGTCCTTGACAACAGGAGTCTTTTCATTATGAGTGGCTGATTTCACCACCATGAAATTGCTTGCAGGCACTTTGAAAAAGGAGGCTCACTCTTCCTGGCTCATCAACCTGGTGACACGAAGATCACAAGCAATGTCAGACTAGCTCCCCCTGCTCATCAGCTTATGAGGCCTCCCGCCATTTATAACGGCAAATGGTGCCACAAATCTTTACTGGCGCGTCACTTCTACACACCTCTATGTTCGCAGCTCACATTTATTAGGGGCCAAGAGACATGTGTGTAAGTAATTAATCACAGAGGTAGCGTCTGTCTGATGAATGTCAACGTGTGGCAGGAGACAGGCGGAGATTAGCCAGCAGACCCAATCTCTCCTTGCTATCTCTCCTGTTAATGAAGCCATCCTTGACAAATGCGGATGAGTGTCGCTTAGTAAACAGAGTCGAGTGACAAGGGCGGGGGGGGGGGCGGGCTTTCATCCAGCTTCCTTCTCCTCCGCAACCTTTCTGCTGCTTTGAGGAATCTGAGCATAGCTGCATTAACCCAGTTTGCTGTGTATTGTTGTTGGCATGCCCGAGGAGATGACGCCAGACTCAAGATGGGCTCACTTACCAAAAAAGCTGCTGTAATGTTACTGTATGGTGCACTAAAGCTGCTGGAACAACTGTGATGTTTCCTCAGAGCCCTCTGTTCTTTCTGGCACGCACGCCGTTGTCATCCTTCTCCTGTCGTACCAAGCTGCTCCTCAATGGCGCAGCATTTGTCATGTCTGCGCAATCATGCTTAAGTACATGAAAAGGTTCATAATACCGCGGTCCCATCCGCAGCTGGGCCCAAATTAAAAGAAAATCAAGTTTATGGAGGCTAATTAAATTGCTGAAAATCCCTGTATGCCAGTGGTGCCTCTCCCTATTCTTTAATTAATATAATTATACATCATGATTTAGCTGAGACGACGCAATATGATGATGCACAGTAGATATTTGACCCCACAAATAGATTGTCAGAACATGCGTTTGATATTACTGCAAAAACACAACTGACAGAGAAGCATTTAGCACACAAATAATTATAATAAATAGTACAGATTGGAATTAGCATACACATTATTTATAATCCTAATAGAGGTTGAATAATTACCACAAATAAATTGAGTTCCACATACTGCTCACCAGCGTTACATAGATGGATCACCCTGTGAGCTAAATGAGCCGATGATTTAGCAAAGTTTTTCAAGCGCCATCCCCCCCCCCCCCCCAAATTTCAGAGTGCTGTTATCCCGCTGAATAATTACAATCTGGAACACAAGGTTTTTCTTCATTAGAAAAAAACCTCAAACTGAGTGATAGATAATTGCTGTATTCAATGATCAGTGTAATTAGTTGCTGGCAAATTCCAAGTGAAGTGATTTTAATGTTACATGAGTCATGACAGCCTTGTGGTGTAGTTATCCTAGGAAAACAAAGCAAGGGATTAAGAGATATGAGCATCATCTAGAGGAACCAGACTTCCGAAAGGCGACCATGAGGTGTGTCACACTCAAGGAATTCATTTTCAGGTGTGACGTCAGACATTTTGGCCGTGTTTGGGTTCATTTTAAAACTCTTATTCTATTATTCTGCTCTCCCTCTGCCTCGTCTCTCCATATAAGGTAACTACTACGGCACCCCGAAGCCTCCGGCAGAACCCAACCTGGTGCAGCCTGACCTGGTGGATCAGGTCCTGTTTGATGAGGACTACGGCGGGGAGGTTCCCCGGAAACGCACCACCTCAGTTAGTAAGATGGACAGGAAAGACAGTACAGTCCCCGAGGAGGAAGATGATGATGAGAGGCCACCGCTGGTCAATGGATTGCCCGGTCAGTAAATGTCAAAGCACAAAATGTCAAGTTAAATAACAGAGTTTCCACCATGCTCTGTTGGTCCTTTGTTTGTGGAATTGCCACATTTGGTCAAAGTCGCTGTCTGTTTCTCTACTGAGACTTAATGTGTTTGTCGTGTTACAGATTGTGTACAGTTTGATGGGCGCAGTATGTGTGTTGGAGGACAGGGCTGATCTCAGTCCGTCACATAAAATAGCATTTAAAGATTGCTTAATGACGTCGCCTGAGCAGATTGATAATCTCTCTTTAGCTCTTGTCCCATCTGCTTCTCATTTATTTGGCAGTCAAGGTTATGCTGTTTTGTAGACCCTGATCAAATGCTGCTTTATGCTTTTTTTTTTTTTCTTTTTTTTTTTAATTACAGGCCAGATGGGTGAGATTTATTATACATTGATATGTACACGTAAGCCTTTAAAAAGTCTGTTTTATGTTTATAAACTAACTGGGACGGTTTGACCTCCAGTGCTATTTAAAGGGCAAATTCACCCACTCATGATAAATATGATTCTACTTACACATCTGAACCTTACAGGAATAACAATAATGTCCTGTCCTGTAAGTGACCCAAAGAGCTACAACTGGTCCAAAGTAGACCAAAGCATAACTAAACCAACAGACGTGGTAAAAGAACAGGACCCACTCTGGCCTAAATAAACTAAATATAATTGGATCTTATTTTGCCTCCGGGGTCTTTGAGACGAAGTACCAGTTATCAATCTCCAACCGTTTTTATGGTTAACTGTTTTCCTTTCGTCAAGCATAAACATTTGCCACTTCCAGCCTCTCAAAAGCGAGCGCTTATTGTATTTCTGCATCTTCCATTATCACCAACTGATTCTCTGCGATAATGAAAATAAACAAAAGCTGCTGTTCTTCTGCAGGTAATCCTTAGTCCTCACTGTAGACAATTGTTTCTCAAACCTGGGCAAACAGGATAAAAGATATCTGATGCCTGCCTGCCTGCCTGCAAAAGTTCACTTAGATAATGTTTTGGGTGAATAAACCATTTAATTCTGGCCTGCCACTGAGCTACATTCAGTGACTAAACAGGGGAGACATGTTCTCTCCAGGGTGACAGCTTCTCTCACACATATGCATATGTGTGAGAGAAGCCACACTGTGAAATATCTCTTGCGCTTTCAATGATTTTACTTTACTCTCTAATATGCTGTCGTACGGCTCACCTTGAGAAAGTGTGATCCGGAGAGCAGGACAGTGGATGTGATCAATTAGGACAAGTCTTCAGCTCCCCAAGGAGCGAATCTGTCCTTAACGCTGACAAGGAGAGCAAGCCTGCAACAGAAATAGGTTTCATACTGTGCACCATACCTGAGTCGAGGTCCAGGCTGAGTTGTTTTTTTGACTGAATGAAACATTGTTTTGACAGCCATGGTGCAAACACTGCTTGCTCAGCTGTACAAAGAATTTGCAGACATCCAAAGTCTGTTTACCCAACTGCTCTGTCATATTGAAATCAAACACAAAAATTATGCCCAGACATCGAGGAGTTTCTTTTTATGGAAACAACCCAGTCACAATTGACTGCTCGGCTCCAGCCCGCAGCTGTGGCAGAGGCGTCTCAGACCAGCCATAGATGGGCAGAGTTATGGTCGAATGAAAAAAGAGGTTAATGGAAAATGTGTGCTCTGAGTCTTTAAACTCCTGACAGCAGACTCTCCCGTCCTCGCTCAGGCTGTCGTTATCAACCCCCTCCCCCCCCTCCGCTGTCCCTCAATAACTCACCTGATTTGTATCATGGAGTCTGCCCTCACCCCGCTGTGAACCTTACCGAGGACCTCAGTTACCCTGGAGGCTCTGCCCTTAGTCCGGCCCTCCAAATGTTTACAGGACTTGGAGAACATGCAATGCAGTGCTTTCGCATCCTTAAATGTGAAGGCCTGTTTCTGATCAGAGAGGCAAAGGAAAAAGAGCCTGTCAGAAACTGCAGATAACATGTCGATGCTTTTGAGGGGCTCTGTGCTTGAATTTTTAGCAGCTTTGTACTTAATCTAAAATTCAGGGGGAAAGATCTTTAGGAAATATATTCCCCAGAAATGGCTCTTTGTGTTGTGCATGACATATTTTAGCATTATCCTCTGTTGTGAGGAGGATAGAATCACATGAAAAGAAAAAGGATGAAAAGGACTCCTGTTTCATCCTTTTATAAGCGTCTTCTGAGAGAAGGCATGAAGTGCTAAGTGAATTAGGAGGGTCTTTGTTGTATGTTTCATGTTCATTGTGGAGCGCCTCATCATTAAAGGGGAGTGTCCACAGATACAGTAGAAAGTATGTGAGGAGCACTGTTGAGATATTATTATGCAGAACCCGCCTTAAGGTTCAAGTGGTCCTTTCTAATATGAAACCGTGCCTCTATCATTGCAGCCCAGAGGGAATGCACGCATACACGTAGGCCCGTGCATTAACACAAGCAAATGCAAAGCAGCCCTTCGGCAAAGGGCTGCACTCTATCACTCACATGCAAATCCGGTGAGCAGCATCAGGCCTCCCTCCACTTTCTGCAGCAGGCAGGGAAGGTTATTCCTGCGGGCTTCCCCTCCGCTCCGTCTGCTCGGTTTTCTCCCCGTTGTTCCGCTTTCCATTGTCTCTTCCACTCCTCTTTCCAGAGCACAAAGAGAGGGCAGACTGGAAGAAAGCTGTGCCCAGCTACACCCAATCCAGTAGCTCCATGGACTTCCGCACATGGAGCTCTCTTCCTCGTGATGACAGCCTGGAGCCGCTGCCCCTTAATTGGGAGATGGCTTACACCGAGACAGGCATGGTCTACTTCATAGAGTAAGTCACAGAAGCTGCCTAAGGGTCACCAATTTAGTGCTGGAACAGTCATTTAATGAGCATCAACTTTATGAACCTTATCCACATTTTCAACCGTAAAGTCATTGATATGTGACCTAAAATACCTTCATGTTCGTATGTTTCATCCTCACATACACATTTAAACTTTATGAACTCTGAGTCTCTTTGTATGTTCAACTCTAACACATTTGTACTCTCTCTGACATTTTAGCAAACGAGCAAGTTATTGAAAATGCATCAGCATTTGAATCAGCATTTATAAAACACATTTAGCTTTCACATGACGTCAGCCATGAAAAGTCACACATTATTTGCAAATGCTCAAGTGGAAATGATAAACAATGTGGATAATAATAGCAATTATCATAACTGTAATAAAGTGATTTAACTTTTCGACCATAAATGCTCTCATTAAATGACCCATTCTGCCCACAGAGAAAGACAGTTGATTATTTACATCCACAAATACCATTGGAATAATTGTGTGTGTAATAAACAACTAATGGTGGAGCCACAACATCACATCAAGCGAAGTTCCTTCATTACCACGATCATCATGTCCATCCCAAACAAACTGGCCTGCTTGTTCTAAACACTCCTTACTTCAACATATGTGTTTGACTCTGCAGCTTAAAAATGAAAATCAGCTTTCTTTGAGTGCAGTTTTTTTTTTTTATTATTATTATTATTTTTTTTTTTTTTTTGAAAATTGTCTTTAGAAATGAAACCATGTATGTTCTGAGCGGTTAGATATTTCCGCCTTCAGTTTGAACCAGCAGGCCTGGAGTCTTTTTTATGAGATGATAAGCACAGCAGAATAAGCCACAACTAAAACAGCCATAGGAAAATGCAGACATTGGCTTTGACTTTAGCCTCCTCAGGTGTACTACGATCTACGCTCTGAATGATAACTATTGTAATTCAGGGCAACCGACGACTAGGGTGTTGTTACTTATGTTAATTGTGTTATCTTATCTGCAGGGGGCTTGCTGCAAGATGAGATGTTAAAAAATGAAAGGGGTATTTGTGTATCTGATGTCTAACAGTATTTGTACTTACTGCTTTCTATGCATAATGAAACACAGACAAATGTGTCTGTCAGTATCAAATCAGTGTCTAATCAGCACGGCAGTGGGGTTAGGTTTGATCCTGTGTGAGTAATGATGGGTTTGTGATATACAAGTCAACAGCTCGACAGCATCACGTTGACATAAAAGAGAGAGAAAGAATGAACTGGTTACAGTAGACACATACTCATCCCGTCATGATTACAGACTTGACTGACAACAGTTTAAATATTTCCAGGCCCCACTTTGTTGGAGCTCAGAGCTTCAGGAAGGTGTAAATACTCAGATGTATTTCCACAAGCTGCCACTTTTTTTTCCCCCCCACTTGTTTTCTTTACCCAAAAAGAGAAAAACGGCTTTAAAATCCTCGAATCTCATGAAGTCAAACGGCATTAAGTTGCTTTTCAAAACCAATCAATGTTTTGATCTTTGAACAAACGAGTAAACAAACCTTCCTCGGAGGGCCACACTGTAGGTGTGTGGAAGGACTTATGTGCACGTGTGCGTGCGCGCAGCCCTGTGTGTTTTATTCATGTTTGGCTCTAAGCTGCTTGTCTCCGAAGATAACAGTAGACCATTGTGATTTTCCTCCTGATTACACACCCCAGTTGTTTAACACATTTGAGGATAAACGAGTTTGTCGTCTTTCACATTCAGAGGGGTTTTTTCCCCCCTCCCCTCTGAAAAGACCACCTAACCATAAACACGGTAATGTGACAGCTGAATATAAACAAATGAATGAGATGTTTTCTGATGAATCTAGTAACCATCGTGCAAAAGGGCATATAGCCCAGACGAGTACGGCTGCCTTTTTTCCTGTCATGGCACCTCCTTCGGCTGGCCGCTGGTAGTTCAGCAGCAGTTTTTCTGCTGGCACATGCTGGCACAGGTTTCTGTTGTTGATATTTGCTGGCTGCTCTTTATTCTCTGCAGTCACAACACCAAGACAACTACGTGGCTGGACCCCCGCTTGGCAAAGAAGGCGAAGCCCCCTGAGAAGTGCGAGGATGGAGGTATGTAGACTGCACGACCAAACTCGTCTACTCAAGCACTCATTTGCACGAGTGCAGTAGATCGTGTTATGCAGCACTTCACATATTTTTCACACTGTTAATGAAATAACCAACCGCATAAAATATCGCAGGATAACTTCTCTTCCAAATATCATGTCACCCAAGATTAACCCTGAACACCACAGTCTAGTGGCTA
Source organism: Echeneis naucrates (assembly GCF_900963305.1). Taxonomy (NCBI): domain Eukaryota; kingdom Metazoa; phylum Chordata; class Actinopteri; order Carangiformes; family Echeneidae; genus Echeneis; species Echeneis naucrates. The sequence goes on along the minus strand of NC_042515.1, from coordinate 5,434,763 downwards.
AATGTTTCTGTAATGTAGTGCTGAGGTCGACTTTAAGGAATTCCAGACGTTCCTTTGTATCGCCAGGATGCAATAATGTGGGCTAAAGTGCAGGCCGAGACAGTGAGTGGCCACGGCTCACAGAGTGGGACCCTTCCAGCTCGGTTTTAATGGATTTTTACAGGCGGATGGAAAGGAAGTTGGTGTGTTGCTTCTGAAAAGCAACTCCAAAGCTCTCTCTTGCGTGAAGAGCTCTTTTCTCTTCCTGTTCCCCATCTCTCTCTCTCTCTGCCCGATATGTTCATCAGGGCATGATGTACATCAGCCATTCCGGTCGGCATGCTTGTTGAAACCACAGAAATGTTTGCTAAGTTATTGTAGGCTATTTTCATGACTACTTTCTTATGCTAAACATCACAGTCAGGGGGAAAAATACACTGGTAGCGACTGCTGTAACTCACCACGTTGAATGCGTTACAACTCCCAGATGATTGTCGGCTAAGTGCTGCCCTTTCTTTTCCTCCTCTGTTATTGATGTGTGTGCTGCCTATTTGCATTTTCCACAACACAATGTAAGACTGTCTTCTTTTGCAGAGTTGCCTTATGGCTGGGAGGAAATTGATGATCCACAGTATGGCACATACTATGTTGAGTAAGTGTTGTGTTTTTATTGATACACATAATTTCTAATCTGTTTTATCACCAATGTGCACAAATAACATTTCAACAGGAGGCATCACAGCTCAAGTGGATGATAAACTGCTTAGTGTGCATTATCTATTGACCGGCGTAAATCAATACTGTCTAAAAATAAACAAATGGATCAGGCACACAGCTCATTTTAGTTATTTCAGGTGAGGATGCTCTGAATTGTGTAACATGCAGAGAGGAAGCATTTACCCGGAAAACAGTTGAAGATTCTAATCAGGATTTTCCCGTTGTTTATCAGTGGTTGGCAAAATGAAACCCTGCAGGTAACATTGTAGTGACCTGCATGTGCATACAGCGCTGATTGTGCCCTCGCTGTGTTCTGTCTGTGTTTGCGTAAGTAAACGTGCGTGTACACGAGCCCAGGTATATGTCTCTGTTCATATTGTATGTATTTTTGCATGTTTGTCTGTGTTCAAAATGTGTTTTTGTGCTCAGCACCACAACAGGAAGTCAGTGACACATGGCCTTTGTAACCGCAGTGGGGAGAAGCAGGGAGAGACTTTCAACTAGGATGCAAGAAGGGGAGGAAGGGAGAGGTGGCAATCTGTTGTGATGAAAAGAAAATGGGAAGCCTCGCGTTGTTTTATCGCTCAGGCTGAAGAAGCGTCCCTCCTCAGTGGAAGTAACACGAGACGGAGACTCAGTTTGTACACGGAGAGTCAAAGGCACATAGATGGAGCTTGTATCTGCCGGTGTTTCAGCTTGAAATGAGCTCACCATGGCACTACGGTTGTGGTTTGTATGGCAGGAGGGACGACAGGCTGTTTACGTAGTTGAAGAGGAACAGGATATTGCTGGAAGTGGAAGGGTTCATTTAATACAATATTAAATGGATAAAAGCCACAGAAGTTTCCCCCCATAAGTAGGCAAGCCAATTTTTAATGTATGTGTGTTGTGTTTATGAATGTATTTAAAGTGGCGCCACTGCAACCTCTCTTAGAAAATCACGGGAAGGTGCATGCATAATTAACTAAAAATGGTTGTTCAGTTTCTGCTGTTTGAACGTCTTGTTTGACCTTTTTTTTTTTTTTACTTAAACCATAAATCTTCTCTCAATAGCACAAAAAAAAAAACATTATTAGCATTAATAGCTTCTCTTGAATTTCACTCTGTGCATTTTAAAGCCACATCAACCAGAAAACCCAGTTTGAGAACCCAGTCCTGGAGGCAAAGAAGAAGCTGAGCCAGGAGACGGCTGCCATCCAACAGGCCGCAACAGCAGCACCTTCCCAAGGTAACAACAGCACTGCAGCACACGTCCCCCACTTCATCTTCCTCTCCATTTGAGTTGGTAGGGAGAGAAAATAACATTTGAGAAGAGGAGTTCAACACTGCTTAAACACATGGGGCCGTGACCTTTAAAAATCGTCAGTCTTCTGGGATTTGACATCACACTCTGGTTTACAGGACATGCCTCGACATGCCTAACTGTAATTACTTCACCCTGCATTCTGACTTGCACTGTTATTGTCTGTCTGGGAAAAAACATGAATTTCCAGTAAGAGTGAACTCATCTGAACTGACAAAGCACTTTGCTGCTTTATTGAGCTTTTATTATTTAATCAACCCGGGTGCTTCCATTATTTCTACAACTATGATATTCAAGAACAATAAGAGTAGTCTTTGCTTTGTTATTTAGTCATGTAACATTTTCATTGAGCTTATTTCATCTCTGTACTCGGTGTAAATCACTCTGGACATGAGCATCAGCTTGTTGTCTCAATTATAATCGGAGTTGAATTACATTGGCTTATGCTGTGTGAGTCCAGTCATTTCACCTCAGTAAATGTGCTGACATAAATGTGTTTTGGGGAAATAAAGAGCAGTGGGAATGTCGTTGCTTCGTGCAAGGTCAGCTGAACGCGTCAACCTTCGAGTAGCCTGGAACAATAATGGATTGTCAAAATCAGTAATTTTCCCCTCAGGCGCGCTCACATAATACATGTTCATGTCGGCTCCCCTATAACGGGCCGTTCTTTATGGTGACAAGCTATTTTTCTATTGCTATAAACATTATGAATTAAGTATGTTTTCATTAGAATGAATGTATAATAGATTGCAGCGGAGATAGATAGGCCTGCGCCGGGTTTCAGGGAGTGAGAGATGGGAACACGGGAGGGAGGAGGGCGGTTTTTACAGTCGTATGTGACAACAACTGGTGCAGCAGCACGTCAGAGGGGCCGAGCATAATCAGACATCGCTCTGCTCAGGTGTGCGGGGACCGAGGAAAGTGCCATATCACCCCTGATTACCGATTACACAACCTACTGAGCTGTCAGACGGTTGCTGTGATGAAACCAAAGCGTCATCGGTCGGCAGTTACACCTCGGGCTGCAATTCGGGTTTTTACAGGGTTTCCAAGATACGAGATTTCCAAGGAGATTTACGACCTGGAAATTTGTGCTATTAAAACACAAAGAGGCCATAAATAAACCTAGATGATGCATATGTTGTGGGAATCATATATTCCCAGGAGAGAGGTCTCGCGGATCCCTCCATAGATTTTTAATCATTCTGTCATTCTTATTCTGTTTTACAGCCCTTTTCAGTTTCACTTTTATTCCATGGAGCCTTATTTACCAATTGAAATATACGTTATGTGAGCAGTTGCTGGAGCTAAACCTTCAGGAGCGACTGCACTGTGCTGTTTGCCATCCATCTGACAGACCTGGCTTTGTGTTGAGCATCTGCATTGTTGTAATTTGGTCGTCGAACGGGCAACGAGGTGCATCTTCCTGTTAAATCAACTCTCAGCTATTGTTAAATTCCTCTGTTCAGGTGCATTCTTAGACACAGTAGCTGCCGTTGCTCCGTTGATGTAGTAAGAAAGATGCCTTCCCATTTATGCTGAATAATGTCACTGGAGATTTTCCGACACAGTTGAGTCACACACGAGGAATCAAACACTGTGGCTGTTTTGATGCGGTGGATGTGATGGCTTTGTCCGCCTTTGGCTTTCAAAGTCAGCCCACAAACGCTGGCACAGAGACCTTTTCTTAGACCCTCCTACACAAGTGCAGGCTTCCACATGCCACATTCACTTCCTCTGATTCTCGTGCTTTCTCCCACCATTACCTCTGTCTGTTTCCACACACACAAACATGCAGTCAAATGGTTATTTTAGCACAAACTGGAGGGAAGGGTGGAAAAAAAGAGCATCCCATATTGAGTTTATCGAGCAATTTGAATGTGATTATGTAAATGAGTTTTGCTTGATTCGTGCAACAGTGTGGACATCTGGAGTCCAGAGCGGCTGTGATAAGTTGCGCTCACTCACATCTGTTTATGTCTGCAGTGGACGTTTGTGGCTGCTGAGCCATTTGATAGTCTGAGAGTGACTCCATTTAAATTCCTCACACAGTTAGAGAGTGTCTATAAAACTGAGAGAAATGAAAGGAAGACTTCTCCAGATAACTACGAAGTTGCTGCTGTGATCTTGATATGGAAATGGGCTCTTTGTGGCTGGACGCTGTCATCCACACCGGGAGGGGATACAGAGGAAGAATTGCGAGGATGAGTAGAATATGTTACTCTAAATTTGTATATGCACGGCTGTTATTTTCAGACGAGACGTGCACATATTTTGGTGCAGTCGAAATTTTAAATTAACATCACATCTCAGTAGTCTCATCAAAGTTATTACTTCTTTTTTTTTTCTTTTTTTTTGCTAAAGGGCAGCTGTGACACATGCTTTTACCGTTTTACTCAGTGCTGAATTACTCACCTCAGAGATGAATGATATTTCATATTTTTATACTTTCAACAAAAGCCATTAAAAGACCAAAACTAACGGAACCCAAAGGGGTCAGACATGTAAGCCAGAAGATGTTGTGTGACCCACTCATCTGGGTACAATTACCACCAGAATTTGTTGACAATAAGAGAACACAACCTTTTCCTGTGTGTGTGGGGTTTTTTTTTTTTTTTTTTTTAAACAGCAGTCTACACACAGTCTCTGATGATAACTTATCAGTTGATGATTTACAGTTAAGAAAAAAGGGGAAGCCTACTGAGATGCACAGTTTATCTACACATTTAGCGGTGGAAGATGTGACACTCAGCACACCCTTTGGGGGTTTCAAGCATCTGCCTATTAAAATATTCCTCAAGGTGAAGACGTGAAGGCCAGGCCGAATAGGTTGTGTTTATTGCAGAAGCAATATGATATAATTGAACCGACTTGGGAAGAGGAGGCAATCTTGGAAAGTAGAAAAGAAATGTGGGTTATCGCAAACTAGGAGGAAATTATAAATAAGATTTCACTTCAGAATGGGAAAAATAATATCAGTGGACGATGGTAACACTTAACAGTTTTCCTCAGTTTGTTCCAGGAAAATATATCATTTTTATAAAGATGATCAAATATTATAAATAGAGCCGGAGAGTTTCATGTGGCAAAAGTCAAATTGGTCATATTGTTCTTGCATTTTTGTATTGAATTTTTATTGCCATTTGTTAGTTGTTAGTAGTATTTTAATTTGCAGCTCATTCAAGTAAGCCAAAAATGACTAAACACATTTCTGGCATCCGGGGACTGACGCTCCACACTGTCAGTGTGCCAAATCACAGCTCTGCTTCAAAGTTTTGTAACAACAAGCGAGGAAATTAGCATCTGAAGCTAACATTTGTTATCACTTTATCCGTCCGTTTGTTTGTGGTCTTTTCCCAGCTGCATTGTACAAAACAGGTCTCTGTGGTTGGGCTTATCTAGCTGACATGCATAACATCATGCCTGTTAATTGGAACTGACTTATTAATCTGTTCATCCACAGCACATAATGGGCATAATTGACATTCAGTGCACAGAGGGATGGATTTTGCTGCCTTTCAATAAGAACGCAAAGTTCATTTATCAATATTGCAGTTTATGATGTCAAGCCCTGTTTGGAAATGTCACTTTTTTTATGATGAAGTTTGTCCCACCTGCAGGATTTCCACATCATCAGTGCAGCTCCCACACAAAATATTGTTTTCACCCGCAGCCATTTCATACATCCGCTCAGACGTGTGCTCTGTTCACAGGTAAGGGCGGTGCAGCCGGCTTCACCGCCGACCCCGGCCAGCTGAAGGGAGAGATGTACCACACGGCGCTGAAGAAAAGCATCCAGGGGTTCGGATTCACCATCATCGGAGGTGACCGCACAGATGAGTTCCTCCAGGTGAAAAATGTGCTCAGCGATGGCCCCGCCGCCCACGACAACAAGATGGCATCCGGTGAGTGGAACTTCAGACCTTATTTCGAGAGTGCCCACAGAAAACGACGGGATAGAAAAGGGTCCTTCCGCTCAAATAAACATTAAAATCCTGTTTAGCTCAGAGGAAGCTCTGTGAGGTTATAACTGCTCATTTTCTCCCACAGAAAAAATCTTTTGTAGGCAGACTGTACCAACTGTAATGTAGCTGGAGGTATCAGTTTAACCTAAGCTCAGCTGGCCAATAGGTATTCCAGCTCTGTCAAGGGCATAGTTTGATAGCTGATGGTCTGATGGATGGCTGTGAAGCCATCTAATATCTTTCTTGTGTAGTTTCCTATCCTTCCCTTGCCTTGGGGGTATCCGACCAGCTGTGAGCTCTGTGCTTGTGTATATGTGTGTTTGTATTTCTAAGTGTGCGTGAGGGTAACAATGATGTGGCACAAATCTACAACCAATTTTGTACTTGTGGCAGACACTTTTACTCAAAACTGTTCAACAGTGAAGTGAGTGACGGAGGGAAGGCAATAGAGCTGGAATGGATGGTAACCTAAAGAGAAAGACAGAGAGCACAGGGAACTGTTGAAATGAAAATATGAGAAAGAAGTGAAGAGGAAAGGGACATTTTTGAGCTAAGCCTCATTGGCAAAGAAATAAGAAGGTCTCCAAAGAAATTTACTGAGTACAATGTAATGAGTGATGCCTGCAGTAAATACCAAATCAGACTCTGTCTGTGTCACTGGCTTTTTCTCCCCCTGTCTCAGGTGATGTGATCGTTGAAATTAATGGGATGTGTGTGCTGGGGAAGACTCATCCGGAGGTGGTGCAGATGTTCCAATCCATTCCCATCAACCAGTATGTGGACATGGTTCTTTGTCGCGGCTACCCTCTGCCCCCAGATGTGGATCTGGACAGCGACGACCCTCTCCCGCCTCCTCCTCCTCCGGCAGTAGCTCAGCCCCAGCAGGCCCTGCATGGCGGAGAGGTGGTGACCGCCGTGCCCCTCATCAATGGCCAGCCGCTGCTTGTGAAAGGTGACGTCCTCCATGGTTCCTCTCAGGAGCTCCACTATGTCACTACAGATGCCAGCGGCCGGCCGGTCGTGGCCGCCTTGCCCAACGGGAGGCAGGGGGAGCGAGGAGAGGTGGCCACGGGGATGCTACAGCCCGAGCTGGTGAGCGTGCCACTGGTGAAGGGGCCGGGAGGATTCGGGTTTGCCATCGCTGACTGTCCGCTGGGCCAGAAGGTGAAGATGATCCTGGACGCCCAGTGGTGCCGCGGTCTGCAGAAAGGAGACGTCATCAAGGAGATCAACAGTCAAAATGTCCAAACTCTGAGCCACGCTGAAGTGGTGGACATCCTTAAAGACTTGCCCGTGGGCAGCGAGGTTAACGTGCTGGTGCTGCGAGGAGGTGAGAGACTGAAACAATTGTCCACGTTGTTGTTGTCTCTTTATCTCTCCGTACGCGTCTCCTCGTCCTGACGTCGTCAACGTCATTCTTTCATCATTCTGCTTTTATGACTTCTTGTGTGTGACGTAATTTGCTGTTGCTGTCGATACACCTTCAACAGTTCCCATGGGAGGTGAGGTCAGAGTGCTGATACTGACAGGAGGTGAGATGGTGCTGTGGCTGGTAGGGCGGGGCATTGACTGACCACACAGTGTTGTTCAGTAGAAGCCTGGGTGATGCCACTCTGTCTGCCGTCTGTATACGGTCACTACAATAGAGGCCTTTGTTTTTTTTTTGTTTTTTTTTTGTGGCTGAATTGAACCACCTGCACTTCTGTGGCCATTGGGAATGACAGTCAGACCTGAGTCATATTTCTGCCATCAGATACACACTCCATGTGTACATCACAAGCATTTCTAATGTGTGCCTTCACTCAACCTGCCCCTGTCTGTGATGATTCCCATTGAGGCGTAATGCAGTCTGTTACAAGTCTTAGAATGGGAATTACATAAGTGTGGGGATGTGCTTGATTCCAAGCGAGAGAGGGAGGAGGGGAGGCACCCTTCAAATGTCTCCCACATCCATCTCCAGCTGCCCCAGGGATTCAGCGTGCAAGTTGATGAACCCCGTATTGGCTTTGATCATCTGAAAAGTGCAGGGGGATTTCTGCATGCCTCGATATCCATGGCCCCCTAAAGATCCATGGTTAAATGGCTATAGAGGGAAGGTCCTCAGGGGCCTCCTCTTCCACAGCTGTGCCCCAACCCTCCTCTCTCCCTCTCTTTCCACAACCAAACACCCACACTGCTATGCCACCGTCACCATGTCCTACTCAACTGTCACTGTCTTGAAGTGCGGCGCTTCAAAGAAGATCTCTGTGTTTGAGCGGGGGACATCAGTCGGCCTTAGAGAAAAGGTGTTGTTTTCTTTATTTCTCTGGTGCGGGACATGTTCATTATGTCTGATTTCACGCCTTTGATCACACTCATGCTAGACCATGAACGCCGCAGCTCCCGCTTTTTGCATCAGGTTCCACTGAATCCATCATCAGACCAAGTATTGGTCTGGCCCCACAGGGCTGCAGGCTCCAGAGGAGTGTTTGTTAATCCCGTTATTGTTGGGAAGGGTGTGTGTGTGCGTGTGGGAGGGAGGGGGGGAAGAAGAGATGATCTGTAGGGAACAATCTGTGCGCTTGAGATGGAACGTGTGGGTGCACTATGGAGAGAGAGGGAAGAGAATTATTGGTCATTGAATTATATGCATGAATCTCTAATGCTCTCACCCGCTTCCTCCACCCTGCATCACGCCGTCAGCACTCCAGCAAATGTACTACCTTAATACTCTCCATATAAGTTTAATCACACATGGATGTATAGTCCCTAATGGGCATTCTACAGTCAGTGCACCTCTTGAGTTTAGAGCATCTCACTGGCATATTTTTATGCTCACTGGTGGTGTTTTCAGAGAAGCAGTGCCATCTGTTGGCTGAAGGCTCGGTGGTGCTTGTTGACATTATTCCGACGTGTGTCTGCGTCCTCACCATATTTCTGTTGTCTCTCTGTTTCCCTTCATAGGTCAAACATCCCCTGTGAAGAGTCTCAAGCCTGTGAGTTATAACATATCTTTTCCTATTTCCTCACCATTGTTTGTCCCTTGGGGTCTCCCCCCTTCAATTTAATTTCAAAGCTTTTTGTCCTTCAGCTTACCCAGTAAGCCTCTGTTGCATCGCATTAAATGATAGCAATAAATTTGAATATTGATTATGTTTCTGAGCGCCTCCTTTTGTTTGCACTGAAAAACGGTCTTAATTACTTCCTTTCAGTATTAGTATTCTTACGGCTATTGTCAGGGGATTGCACTGGTAATGAAGCATGAATGAGCCTCTTTAGATATGGCAGTATCATTAATACAACAGTTTTAGATAAAGAAGTTGCCCCTTCTGCCTGAATGGGCCTGTCACAGCCATGGGGATATCTTTAATTTTTCCTATGGATTTCTTTTTTTTTTTTATGTTAAATCCCATTGCTTGGCTCTCAACATAATAGGAGGGCTCCTTATAAAGTGAGAACAGTACAAAAAAAAAAAGCTAGTGGCTAAGCTTGTTGCTTAAACAACAATGGAGCCAATTTGTCTGCGATGTACTGCGGAGGCCATCGAATTAGAAATGTAATCATGGGTTGTCAAAAGGAGTGATGTTATAGCAATATAAGTTGTTGGTGACGCATGTGCTTCTTTGCAGAGACAGGAAATGACTACCAGCACAGAGACTTTGGACGGCATCACTGACTCTGCTCCCCAGGCTTTGCCTTACCACTCCAACACGAGCACCCTGCGCTCCGCTGACTCCCCCAAACGAGACGCCACAGAGATGTACCTCAAGTCCAAAGCCTTGTTGGAGAGCAGACGTAAGTGTTGACCAACAGCACTTCAGCAACCCTCATAAGTTGTTTTTTCACCCTCTGGTCCTGTTGAACTTTAATCCTTGATTTCATTCAAGATAGTGACGGGGTATTACTCATCCACAGAGCCTCACACCAAAGACATAGATGTTTTCCTGAAGCGAGACATTGAAACAGGCTTTGGCTTCCGTGTCCTGGGAGGAGAAGGTCCACAGCAGCCCGTAAGTATATATCACATTCTGCTGTGTGTGTCTGAAGCATTTTAATCTTTATTATGAAGAAGTTACAAAATGACTTTGCCAGCTCATGATTTCTATCTTCTTAATGGCCAGCTCTCTATCACACTAACCCTCCCTCAGAACGTCTTTCCCCAGGTGTACATCGGGGCCATTGTGCCCAACGGAGCTGCAGAGAAGGACGGCCGTCTACGAGCTGGAGACGAGCTCATTGGCATCGATGGCGTCATCGTCAAAGGCCGTTCGCACAAGCAGGTGCTGGATCTGATGACCAACGCAGCCCGCAATGGTCAAGTTATGTTGACTGTACGCAGGAAGGTCATCTACAGAGGTAAGCAACTAGCAGAGGGACGCTATGTTTAACTGCGTCTCAGCTAATAAACAAAATCTGTTCCAGCCTCACGAACGCTGCTGTCTTTTGAACACCCCGTGTCCCAGAGGGCTGAGAGTCTGGAGATGCAGTGATTTTGTTGTCAAATACAAATGTATGAACTGCAACTATACACAGTAGTAAACATTAGGCAAAGCTGATCAAAAGGAGATGAGCAACTCAAAGACTCACAGTTAATCAGGAGAAAACCAAGTGAAAGAGTCTCAGAACTGGATGTGTTGTTTCTTTTTGATTACAAGTGAGATTTTGAAATGATCATCATGGCCTGAGTTATCGATTTCAGAAATAGACGCCTTGCACATAATGTTGATATATTTATCACTCCACCTACATTTCCCCCCACCGGCCAAGAGTGCACAGTATCGGTACGCTGTTCTGTTAAGCCTTCAGAAATGCACAAACGCGCTCAAACGTTGCACGCATAGAGACACATTAGCATCCCTGCCAATGTCTCATCAGAAGCCACGGAGGAAGAGGCTCAGGAAATGGCTCCAGTGCTGGTGAACGGCTCTCCCAAGCTACCTCGCCTGCCAATGCCTAGCGCTCTGGACCACGAGTCTTTTGACATCACCCTCCACCGCAAGGACACCGAGGGCTTCGGCTTTGTCATCCTCACATCAAAGAGCAAACCTCCGTACGGAGGTGAGGGCCAAGTCTCTGAGATATTGCATCAGGGTTTGCACTTTTTTTAGCAGGGGGGGGGTGGGTGGTTGGTTTTGAGCCCTCTGATTTAAAAAACCTTATGTTTGAGTTTATGCGAGTGAAAAACGCCTGGAGCCACAGAAGCTTCATTTTCACTAAATCATAATTAAACGTTCCTATACAAACACATAAAAGAGAGCAGGAGACAGACTAATGGGGCTCAGATGTGCAGATTTTATGACAAGATTTAATAGATACGTTGATCTTATACCTCCTGATGTCTGCTCTTTTCAGTTATCCCACACAAAATTGGCCGAATCATTGAAGGCAGTCCCACCGACCGCTGCGGCCTGCTGCACGTCGGAGATCGTATCTCAGCGGTCAATGGGCGCTCCATCATTGAGCTCTCTCACAATGACATTGTTCAGCTTATCAAGGATGCTGGAAATGTTGTTACCCTCACCGTAGTTCCTGAGGATGGTGAGTGCAGACCTTGGTGCCCTAATCTGTATTTGTTCTAGTTGTGTTTTAGTCTTGTGATCCAGTTCTTAAACCTCAGGGGGAAATTACTTTTGCAGCCAAGTAATCAAAGTAATCAACTGTGCTTACACTAAGAGAGGAATATTTTAATATTGGGATTAAACATTTTATTCCAAATTGAAGTATTCCACATTAGAAAAATAGGGCTTATGTCCCTCTGAAACGACTGAATTAATGAAAATAAAATAAACTACATCACTTTCTATCTATCATAACGGTAAGTCGAACAGTAATGCTCATCATTTTATAGGCAGAATCGTTGAATCGAGTTTAATCAAAATGTATTTCAGAGTACAAGGGCCCTCCATCTGGAGCAAGTTCAGCTAAACAGAGTCCGGCTCTTCAGCACAGATCCGTGGGTCAAAGGTCAGCACTTCAGGATGAACGGTAAGAATGGGCTGAGACGCAAAAAGGGAAGCCGCTGTGGCAGGTTTTGACTCTATATGCTGACTGATGAGCCGGCCTACAGTGGAAGTGGAGTCCTCAGGGGTCAATGAGGGGACTTCCTAGTGGTGTCATTTATTTTCAGTACGCTGAAAAAATGTGTCACTGTGTTCATGAATTTCAAGCTATTTATGCAATGAAGCATCTGGAGATTAGTCCTTCAATCTGTATCAGTTTAAGGGACATCGATTTTGAGAAAAGCTGATAAACACTGCTTTAAAGACGATATTTAATGCACTGTTTTTTTTTAACTCAACATACTTTGTGCTTTACAATTAGCTTTCTTTTTGTCTGTCCATATTTGAATAATGAATTCCTCTTTCACTGGAACTTACTGCTTACAGTAACAGCCCCCTCCTCCATGTTCGGTGTGATGAGGGTTCATACAGATGGAGGCAGAATTATGCAACATGAACCTGATATCACTGTGGCGATTTTGTGAACTGAATGGACAAATTAGCATCAGCTCAAAAATGATGTGAAAGAGGGCCCATTGCCCTCGGAGATAGCAGGTCAAGGAAACAGTTTTCAACAACGACACGGCAATTACTAAACATAATAGTGGTTAAAAAAAAAAATAATGATGTGTGCATTATAGAAGAAGCACAGAACAAAATGAAGATATCCATACATTAAAAAAAACAGCTCTCCTGTGGAGGGCTCAGATTACACAGTGGCCCTCGGGGGAGTCACAACTTTCCAGCCATTATGCGCATGCGAATATCAAGTGCCGCCAATAACAGGGTTACTGTGAAAAGACACGCTCAGACTGTCTGCCAACGTAGCCACACCTGAACTCCTCATTACTAATTCACCTAGACATATTCGGCTGCCCACACCGGGAATCGAACCGTTTTTCTTCTGGTTGGCTCGCTCTTCTTACCTTGGTATTATAAGAAATTAAGCTGGGGGGGTCGCTGTGTCTTGCTGTAGCCCAGTCCATCACTCGTAACCAATTAACCAAGTATGCTAGCCATGTTTCAAACCAGGAATTGAACCTTGACCTTCTTATTGTGGGGAGGGGGGGGGGGGCAACATCACTAACCACTCGGCCACCAGGCTGCTCAAGTCACCATACACATTTACAAGTCAAGTCACCAATTAAACCAACCATGAACTCTTCATTAGTAATGAGATCTTCAAGTGCGGCTACGTAAATCTAACAATTCTACTCCAGCGCTGCCACAGCAGGAATATTTGGAAGAAATATAGAAATATTGAACATTATTAAGCAAATAAACACACACAGCCATGCTTTGTTTTGTTTCGTTTTTTCAGTTTTCACATGCATTATTTCTTTGTTTTAGATACAACTTAGACCTGGAGGAGAAAAGGGAGGGAGTCAACTGGTCTGACCACAAGACTCTTCCACTTAATGAGGGGACGCTGTGTGTGACAGGAGCCAACCAGGTACAAATAATCCTTTTATTCCCTCCTCTATGCTGTATGTTGTCCGTGGCAGAAAGGTTTTGTGCGTGATTGAAAAGAAAGAATCAGTTGCTCATCAATTCATGTGTTCTCCTTTTATGATAATTTCGATTCATGCAGCTTTATGCTGTGGAAAACAACCATCGCTGAGGTCATATTGATTCAACAGAAAACGCTGTCTGATCGGACGTCACTTATCTCGGGCCTTTGTTTGGTTAAACAGACAGATGATTAAACAAACAAGTCAAACGTGTGAAATTTGTCCTATCTTCTTTATTTTTATTGGGCACTGTTTACGGTTTGTATTTGTACACAGATAGCAGCCTGTGTGGAAATGCTTCTGTATGTCTTTGTGTGTCTGTGCGTGAGTGCTTTCTTTGTGCTCGTTGTCTTGTAGGGTTGTCTGACAGTGGAGTTAGAAAGGAGTCCCAGGGGCTTCGGCTTCAGCCTGAGAGGGGGAACAGAGTACAACATGGGCCTTTACATCCTGAGACTGGCAGAGGACGGACCTGCTCAGCTGGATGGAAGGATCCATGTGAGAGCTCCTGCTGTTGTCAGATTTATAACTCTTTTTTGTTTCTTTCTTTCTTCCTACCTTTAAAAGGTTCCACATATTGACTGACTGAAATTAGAATCATAATCAGAAATACTTCCTTATTACCCAGAGGGAAGTTTGGTTGTTTGGTAGCTTATCTTTTAATAGTTTAGGAGTTATAAAAGTCTGATGGCAGTGGGAAAGACTTGTGTTTTGGTACCACAATATGAAATGGAAGAAAAATGAAAGAAGAAGCAATCTGAGGCATTCTTTTCTATTTCTGCATATCTAACATTAGCATTAATAGCTCTTAACCAAATCTAGATTAAATGCTGTGAAAGGTCATTACCTGCTCCAATTCAAAGACACCTGAAGACATAGAGCTGCTCAGATGGCGTATTATAACCTCTCGGATTATAAGAACAGTCAGAAGCAGAGCTCTTGTCAAGTGTCAGAACCTCCATTTGCCCCCCAGCAAGAAACCTTCAGCTGCAGAGAAGATTTACAAAAAGGCCCTGTAGTGCTCTGCTTGCTGAAATTTTTGTAATATTCATGACTGGGTACAACATTTGTGAAAAGTTTGTGTTGCCCATGGCCCAAACGATATATTCAAAGCAATTTTTTGCATCTCATAGAAGTTGCAGTATTCATCGCATCCCATATTCAGTGTTGGATGAGGTGAAAATGTGAACTTTCTCCTCAGGGGGCTTCCACAACAAAGGTCACGGGGGTCATAATAAATTAGATTTTCATTCATATTTTAATCAGATTATGCAATATCTTGTGTAGAAAATTATTTGCAACAGGAAAAGACACATCTCAGCCTGATGCATTGTCTGCAGCTGCAGTGCAGCAGCTCCACCAAAGTGGACAGCTAGATCAGCTGACAAACAAACAGATGTCACCACCGTCAAGACTGTTGCTAACCTGTAAAATCTGGATAGCAACTGGATAACATACTTGATGTTGCTTGATTAAATTAAAGTACCTGCTTTCTTGGGAAGCTCATTTGGTTGCACTCAACATTGTTAGATACAGTTTGGCATGCTATTATGCAAATTATTACATTTCTGAAATCTAATTTTGCATGTTTAGTATTTTATGGAGAGGAGCGATAAATCAGAGGAAATGTGACTCCTGTTGTGTGCTGAATCCAGCAGAGATTAAACTAATGAATTGTCTTTCAACAACTGCCAGGTACATCGCTGAAGATGCTTTCAGCAATGAAGTGTTTGCAGTTTCATTGTTCTCATGAAGCAAAGTAATTCAGCTTCTTGTAGGCGCAGATATAGGCACAGTCTTTGTTTGTTTATTTTTTGTTCATATTTGTTATTCATTCATATAAAGATTTCTCAGAAATTTGTCTGCTGCGTACCTCATAGGGCGTTTAATCTGATTTGTTTTGCGTGTTCCTCGGCTGCTGTGATGCAGGTCTTAAAAAAAAAAAAAATAAATTTCTGCATATCGGTCTGTCACATTCTTTATCCGTCCATCCATTCAGGTTCAAGCCAACATGTTAACAACTGTCTTAACAAGTGTGGTTGAGTGAGATACTGATCCGTTTTCAGACAGGTCACACTGAAGCTGAGCATGTGAGCGAATGTACATAGATCTATCAGTGTGCTGACCCTGTATTCTGTCTCTCCTTAGAGGAGGTTCGTCAGAATTGCGCTTTTGCCACAGGGATGTAATGAGCACATTGTTATTATCGTGATGAGCGGGAAGACGCCAACAGAATAAAGGCTCCTAGAGGGAATCAATCTTACCCTTGCCAGACTGTGATTTCTGGGCATGACTTTGCCTATCCAAGGGTGGTGAGGGGTGTCGACACTGATTAGAGCCTCACAGACTGACAAGTTTATCCTGAGTTATTTTGTCATCTCCAATAATAACAGCTACCTCCAGGGTAATACATTGCCTGTGTGTGTGGTGTAAAATTTAGACTCCTTAAATATACGTGTCTACAAATATACAGCTTCTGTATGTTGCTCAGCAGAGAATGCAAAGCGTTGGTTGGTGTGTTTCTGTTTTAGAGCTGCTTTTCTGTGCTGCTGACAGGTCGGAGACGAGATAGTGGAGATTAACGGGGAGCCTGCACGTGGTATTTCCCACACACGGGCTATTGAACTGATCCAGGCAGGAGGAAACAAAGTGGTGTTGTTGTTGCGACCTGGTGCAGGCCTGGCTCAAGAGGGCAGTAAGTACAATGCTCAAACTATTTATTGATTGATTATTGCCGTGTAAGTTATCGTCTTGATTTTAGTGTTTTCACTGTCTCTTAAAGGAATAGCTTGACACATTCACACATCAAATTCTGGGATTTTTTTCGGCAGAGTTAGATGGAAACATTGGTGTCTGTCGGATGTATTTGCATTAAATATGTAGCAGGGGCCTCCATCTGGTTGCCTGAGCTCAGCATTAAGACCCAAAGCAGCAAGAAACAACAAGTCAGGCTGTGCTTGTGCTCAACGCTCTCCAGTCTTAATGCTAAGCCAAACTCGCCACTTTCTAGCTACTGTTTCACAAAGTGTTCTTTAAAAAGTGGTCTTTAAAAGTTTTCCTCATTCTTAATCAAGTTTAAGCAAAGGTGCATTTGAATAATGTTCACGATAAAATTTTATTTAGCAAATGATTTGGATTTCTTTTCTAAACATGTTAACACAGAGGGGGGTTGATGATATTAGTTCAATAAATGGTGAATCCATAAATCTGCCTAATGTTTAGCTAACGATAATGACTTCATCCTTTTATTGATAGAGCCTATCTCGTGGCGCCACTCTTATTGAGCCTCCTTTGCTGATTTTTTTTTTTTTTTTTTTGTATTCATTAACTCCCTAACCATCTGCTTCGTTTTGGTTCTTCTTCTCTTTCCCTGTGATGCAGGTAGTACTGCTTCCTCTACTGTGTGCTACTACACTGAGCACCAA
Source organism: Echeneis naucrates (assembly GCF_900963305.1). Lineage (NCBI taxonomy): Eukaryota > Metazoa > Chordata > Actinopteri > Carangiformes > Echeneidae > Echeneis > Echeneis naucrates. Next base: position 5,417,888 of record NC_042515.1, on the reverse strand, counting down.
CACTAACATCTTCAATGCTTTTACTGGCCTCTTCTCTTTTACCTTGGTAATTAGTTTTATTCTCATGTGTTTCCCTTCTTTAACTCCTAGACTATAACCTAAAATTTCCTTCTTCTCTCAGTATTTAATGTGGCACATCTAATATTCTTGCGTGCGCATGTTGTCTGGATGTAAAATTTGTAATTTTCTTCCAGGTCAACGTGATCAAAAACTCATTTCACCCGCAAGCTTCCCCAGAGAGGTGTTTCTCTCTGACTCATCACCCCAGTCCTCCCCATATTCCCCCGGGGCTTCCATCTTTGTGTCCTCTCCCTCCTCCAGCAAACTGAAACATTCCCAAAGCTGGAGCACCATTTCCCCACAGCGCCCGAAGCCCCACAGCAGCAGGGGTTTGAGCTCGGTGAAGGAGAGGCGTGAGTGGGCAGAGAAGGCGGAAGAAGGGCTTTCTCCCATCTCTGCTGAGCATACGAAATTCTATAAGAGAACCAGGCCCACAAAAGACTCCAGAGAGCTAAGCAGCCCAAAGAAAACAGGAGAGACATTTCCTAAAGCCAAAGAGCAACATCAAAGTCCCATAAAGGCCGAGAGTAAGGCACGGGAAGAAATAATAAGCAGGAACAGGATGTCTCAGACACACACAAAAACACAATTCACAAGCCCGAGGATGTCTCCTCAAGCTGGACAGCAAGTGGCTTCAGCCCTGCAGCATGCACAGCATCAACAAGGTCCTCAGAGGAGATTAAAGGACCCATCCAGCAGAGAGAGCTTGAATCATGAAAAGAAAAATGGCAAAGAGGGGAACATCGAGATCAGAAGATACACACAAAGAAGAGAGATGCAGGAGAGAGGAGAAAGGATCAAGCCTGAAAGTTTTAAAAGGAGGGAGGCGGGACAGTCTCACCACCACAGCACGTCCCCTCATCTACTCCGAGAGAGCGAGAAAGGTACAGGTAAAGACTCAGGGCGGAGAGATGCTAATGGAAACGGCAAGCCTGCAGGGGACGGGAACAGAAACAAAGAGACAATGAAGAGAAGAGAATCCTTTTTCTCTTTTAAAGAGACGCGGACTAGAAAAGATTCTGTAGTCTTGCCAAGAGATGCAAAAGGACGGCAAGAAAGTGGTAGTAGGGAAGACTTTGAGGCCTCTGTAAACAATGTTCCAGGGACCCAGCAGAGCCCAGAGGGACCTATTAGCCCTGGCCCTTGGAAAGTGCCCAGCTCAGCCAAAATCCTCTCCCAGGCAGAAGTTCTGCGCGACCCTTTGTGATAGAATATTGAATCACCCGGACTTGAGCCATGTCATGGAATATTTATCAGTACCGTCAGTGGATTATTTTCCAGAGTTCTTCCATAAAACAGAGAAGTCCAACACGGTGCCGCTTTTGTTACCTTCGGACCATGTGCATGGATTCGTCTTTTGACAAGGTCTTTTTTTTTTTCTTTTTTTTTGGGGGGGGGGGGGGGGGGGGCAGGAGGGCGAGGTGGGGGGGGGCTGTGACATCAGGAGTGGCATGTAGCAGCTCCCCTCTGCCTTGTCCGCTGCTTCAGCATCTTTGATGTGGGATTTCAGCATGTGCAGTGTGCTCAGGGCCTTGTCAGACGAGACATTTTGAAATGTGAATATGTGCCAATCCTGGGAGCCTCCTGTGGAACAACGACCACCAACAGCACTTCACCCATTACAATGCAATGAGTCATATGCAAAGAAAGGAGAAAGGCCCAAGCCTCTTCCCCTTGTAGTATACACCAAGCGTGACTGTCATCCAGGGTTTAGTTTTGCTCTCAGCCTCATCACGGGATATTTTGACTGTCTTTTTTCTCCAAAGTTTGCTCAACTGCATGCAGTCGGTCCTTCTCTTTGTTTTTACTGCACGTGTTCTGCACATCAATGAGGATGATACCTTTTTCTTGTTTAGAGTTCTCATTCTGAACACCAGGCAGATTTCAAATACAGCCCAGCAAGCGTTCACTTTACCGGGGACTCTAGACTGTTCTGTGGTTATAGACACAACTCTACATACAAGCAGAATCATTTAAAAGACCAGAAACTTGTGGTTTGAGATCTTGTTTACCATGTGTATGATAACCAACTAGTGTGTAATTTATTGAGATAATAGATGAATATATGTATATGTAGCTGTACCAAACCATTCCACATTTTGATATAGACTTCAAAGATTCGTCCCATGTTACTTGAGCTTTCACCTTATTTCCGATGTACTTCAGTGGTAAGACTTACCATGGATCTTTGTAGTTCATTAAATGTATAGGTAATGTGCAAACCGCTGTACCACACGTTTGCAATCACTCAAAACGTGTCTCATTGTGAAATATAATATAATATAATATATATTTGAATGTGTCATGTTTTGCAGATTCTGACTTTGAAATATCTAATGAATTACAATGCACTGCATCTGCCCTTGTAGCATAACAGTAACAGAATGACCATGAGTTGTATTTAATTCGTGATGTTGACTTGCTACCAATGCATCGCCATTTAACTATTATTATTCTTATTGTTATTTTACAAAGCTGTTTCTTTTGCCTAAAAGGTTCACTGTTTAAGGCCAAACTCCAACCCTAAGTGTCGGGCACAGGCAGTTCACTCTGGTCCAGAGTCAGACAATGCCCTTTTCATTTTATGTCTCCTCCTGCACTGTTGTTCCTCCTTTCTGCTTTTACTTTGAACATTTTGTATGTCATCTCTGTGTCATACTGTGGCCTTGCATTGCTTCATTAGAAAAACAATCCCTGTGGTATCTTCTACATTGTGTAGGTAGACGGTAGTTGTAAATGTTTGTACATTGTACAGCACCTTTATAAATACTTGCTGAGTGCTCTTTCGGGGGAAGGAAAAAAAAAAAAGTAGAGGTATATTAAAATCGCTCCATTATTTTTTTATGTAAAAAAAAAAAAAAAAGAGAGAGAGAGAGAAAAAATATTTAAAAATGGGTCGAAAAAGGACAGATTATGACCTTGTCATGGTGTTCCGTTCATGCACTGAAAAATAAAGTTTTACTGAAAACACAGGACTCCTCGTGCTGACACATTAAAACCATGCTAACCTATTTCTGAGCTGTATGTTCGCACACTGTCAACACAATCACAATCGTTGACTGACTAATTATAAACGCACCGTGTGAAATTTATTTGTGGCACACTACAGTCCAACAACACCTTTGTAGGACAAAGCAGCATGGGCTGCTGTTACTATGGCAGACTTCCAGTTGTCATGGTAGCCAGCTGCTTTTCTCAGCAGCATGAAGGAGATGCTTTTTCAATTAGAAGAGAAACCTCTGAGGCGTCTTATGGTACAAATGCGTCACGACCGTTAAATATCCATATTTCAAAAGCAGGCAGAAATTACTACGCTGTTTTTTGTTTTGTTTTGTTTTTTTGGGGGGGATAGAAAATACTAATTAAATCCGCTCAGAGCATCGTTGAAACTGGCCTTAAATCCTCAATAAAATTCCAATGTCAGAGTTAAGAATTGCAAAGGTTGTATACAATATATTTCTGAATCTAGAGCGCCGTTGTTTATTTAACATATACTAGAAATACATGAGTGAGTGGCACATGCTGATTCACCAATAACTCAGAGCAGGTGTTCCTCAGCGGCTCCTTTGTTAGTGTTAGTGACTCCTGTAGAGGATCTTTCAAGAATTTGGTCACTTAGTCAGCATTGGATTTGCTGCAGGGAACAAACCAACGGACTGATAATTTTTTATTTTTTTTTTAATGGTTAATATTTACAGTTCTGCTGTCAGAGAAAAAAGACCAAGCGCATGTGTGCCGTACCTCTGCAGAGCTTTTGGCCATTCGCCTCTGAAAGGTTGGATGATGATCACCGACCAGCTGCAGCTGAGCACCAAAGGACATAGTCAGAGGTCTAGCCTACAATATATTACTGCAGAAACTTTTGTGCCGCCATTATTTTTAATGACTCATCCTGGTTTGGGAGAGACCTGCTCAGTCATTCAGAACTCAATAAAGTTGTAGATGAGCAGGTTTATTTGGTTATTAAAAACGCTCTCAGATGGCTTTAATGTGACATGTTTTATGTTCTATTTCAGGCATAAGCAGGAAATGATGGAACGGCTGCTACTAACTGTTCGAAGTGAAGGTAATTATTCTTTGAAGAGCAATTGTCTTTGACCTGATATGTATACGTGTGTGTGTGTGTGTGTTTGCACATGGTTTTGAATCGGAGATCTACAGTTTCAGTCTCCAACACAAAAATGGTGTGTTCGTGGCTTAGCTGCTTTCTGTTTCTCCAAATATATCGATTCGATTATACTGCTCTGTGTAAAAAGGTTAAGATGGTGAGGGTTTCCTTTTATAGGCTTCAGGATTGTTCCAGGATATTTCCCGATGAAATATGATGAGGATGTGTCAGAACGCAAACACCATGATTTACTGTTTTAAACTGGTTCAGGCCTCAGTACTGTCATTTAAATGATCCCTGCTTTTCTGTTTTGTTTTGGGTTTTTTTTTTTTCCCAATGAAATAAGAGCTTTCCATTTCAGTGCAGTTCATTGTTTTTACCACTAGATGTCACTGACTTCCAATAAGTCAGCGTTTTGGCTAAAGCGTGGTTGAAGAGGGTACATGAACTTAAATTAAGGCTAAACTTTATTTTAACCATCCAATAAGGGAAATAAATATTTTTATTGTGTGAGAGATGGTGTTCTGAGTTACGCTCAGTGTCAACTGTTGCCTTCTGTAGAGGCTATTGGTACAAGAACGCAAAACATGAACAGAAATCCAGAGTTGTGTTTCTTTCCTGTGTGAAACTTTGTGATAGCAGGAAATAAGTACTTGGAAGTTGTCTGAAGGCTTTTGACCTTGGAACGAATATCGAGGAGAAAACTCCTCCAGATGCAGATTACATATCTTAGAGACGTGCAGTACCTGTGTGAATGTGTGTACAGGTCACGGTGAGTTATGATCCTGGAACTCATACAACATGTTCTTGGTATGCGCTGGCCCAAAAAGGGCAGGTGGACCGTACAGCAGCGGTCGAATATCACTGTTTGGGCTGGAACAACTCTTGTCCCATATCAGCGTGAGGAGAAGCAGATGCATTCTTCACCTAGCTGGTGAAAAGGGAGTCAAACAGGGTGTTTAACAAGATAAGAAAAGGAGACTATGCCAGAGCTTAGGAGGCTTTGAGCTTGAGAAGCTACTTGGTAACCAAGCATTAGTTATGTTTTGGTTGTTTTTTTTTTTTTTTAATACCTTAAAAGGACAGGGTGCACCACACATTTTTTACAGGGCTCGTTTTAAAAGCTTTGAGTGTGCTGGGCCATTTAACTAAACCCCAAACCAGTGAAACGTGAAGTTTCCTACTTCCTAGTGATGTGAGGTCATGCATGTACAAAAAAGAAATATATAAATATATCTTTATTTTGGTGATCCTTCACTGGTTGAGAAAACAAAAGACTTCACCAAAGAGGAGGGTCATGATTCCATGGAGCCCCATTCACTTTGTGTTGCCCTGAGGTTTGTGTGTCGTATCTGTGTGGGTTTCTCAGGCAACTCCCATCAACACACTTCTCTGGTTGTGAATGGGCGGTGGAGCAAACTGACTGGAACTTACCTCAGTTAGTCTGAGGCAATGAGCCACAACCTCTTCTTCTGAGGAAAAAGAAAAAAGAAAAAATAATAAATAAATAAAAGTGTGTGATGTATCCATGACAATGACCCAAACCACAGACAGTGACTCAGACTCTCTAACGCAATGAAAACCCCAACGACCATGAGTCCTCACCAGAATAACCCCCACTGCTCATTTGTTTGACGATGATGATTGTGATGATTGTGATTTTTATTATTTACCAAGGATACATATTGAAATGAGATGATTCTGTTCATCTTCATCTTCTGATGCACAAAGTACCTCAGACAGAATAAAACTAAAACGGGGTTTCCCCCCTCGGCCTCCTTGTTTTTCCAGGACACACCCATGATCTGCCCAGTGTTTTGCCTTTGCTGCTTTCTGGGGGGAAACACCTCAGTCTCCGGCAGGAGGGCGGAGACAGGCCGCTTTATCTGGAGGACAAACTGAGAAAGTGTGCTTCTGACATGCTGATCTAACTAACGCTCACACCTCTGAGCTACCTTCACTGTTGTCAGGCCGTGAGCTTGTTCCTTTCTCCCTCCTGGGTCCACTTTGTGCCACGAATCCGTGAAGGGCGCTGCAGAAATTCACCATTAATGCCGCCGGTGTTTTAAAGCGGAGTTTCCTGCCTCTGCTTTTCAAAATAAGACGCTGCATCAACGAATGCGCTCATGTTTTACATTAACTGTTCACAAACACAATGTGTTAAGAGAGACCTGCACTGAGGCAATTTAGAGGACAGAAATGTGCTTCCATTAATAAACTGACATCTATATTATGCTCTTTTCCACTGAATACATTAGTTAAATTCAATATTGGCCCTGTCCATAACCACTAAATGTCTGCTTGTTTAGTGGCACTTTGTTTCCTGTTGGCATTCTGGAAGCTATAAATTATTTATCACATAGCTAATGCTCAGTGGAATTTTTTATTTATTTTATTTTATTTTATTTTTTTTAGATTTCAATGATTATCCACAACATCAATTTTAATGCATTTTTAATTTGTGTGCTCTGCCAGAGCATTTAAAACCAAAACTTACACTGTGGAAAGTCGGCGCTCAACAAAACCTGAAAGGAGATGTTATTTATTAATTAATTATTTATTAAACAAAGGCCATGGGTGAAATCAGAGAGAGGTTCATGGTTCATGCTGAAGGTGTGTACAGATGTATGCAGCTCAGGAAAAATATGCAAAGACTATTTCTGCTTTTATTACGAAAGCAGAAATGTTCACTTCCTGTCATTCACACCATTGAAGCCGGCTTGACCAGCAGATAACATGGGCATTCGCAGCTCCCTGTTTGGAGGATCACTTTCTCACCAGCCGCCGGATCAGGTGGAGTCTCAGCTCAGCGTCTGAGGAAAGTAGGACCTAGTGACCGGATCAGCGCCTTTTGGTGTCCTTCCGCCGCCCAGCATGGACTTTTCACCGCACACTGACGGGCGGAGGGGATACCTGCTGCTGCTGTTTGTCTTTGTGCTGGAAGCAGCAGGTCAGTGAACGCCACCCCCCTCCCCACCCCCCCAAGTCTGTTTAATGAGATAATATTTATCAAGTCATATCAGACCTCCAGACAGTTTGAGAGGTCGAACTGTCGTTTATTTTATTAGCTTTCTTTGTTTTGTTTTATATTTTCTGCCAGCTCCTCAGAAAATCAATCATCACGTTTTGTAGTTTCTCCTCTATAAAATGAAATGATTGCAGCTTTGCTTAACATCTTTAGTAGTTTGTATAAATAACTTTTTTGTGATGCGACTGAAAAACAATATCAGCTTTAGCAGACACAGCTGAATTATTTCATCAATGAGCTTTTCTTTTCACATTAAAAGTTCTGTGTCATTTTTCTGGTACTCTGCACAAAAAGATTCATGAACTGGAACAGTTTATAAATCATTTGCAGGCACTTTGTTGATCAGTTTCAAGTTGTTACTTTTGCTGATGTTGCCTCTTGGTGTTGCTTTTCCTCCAGCCAGCTGTCCAAAGCCTCATGGAAGGGAAAATATTGTCCTAACCAACGAAGCCCTTCTACTGAATACGTTTCCAGAAGGAGTTGTCGTCCTTTTCGAGTGTGCTAATGGATATGAGAAAGAAAGTGGCTCGGGAGTTACAACCTGCACGGGTGGAAGTTGGACTGAGCTGGATCTTATTTGCAAAAGTGAGTCCTGTTGTTCCACTTCTACTTGCCTACTGCCTTTGACAGTTGAATGTTAAACCACACACCTTTGTTGTGTCACTCATATTTCCCAACTTGGGAATGAAGCAGCAATGTGCTGTTCATTTTGATATTACAGAGATAGACTGTGGACTGCCTACGCCTCAGGAACATATGAGCTTTAACTTGAGCAGAGGTACCCTGTTTGGTGCCCTCATAAGCATCTCATGTGATAAAGGGTGAGTATATGAAATCGTCTCATATCAGTCCTGACTGGCTGAATAATGCTTCATTTATTATGTTGTAAAGTTAGAGAAATAGGTTTTAAACATTCACCAGCTCCAGCAGTAAGAGAAAGGAGGCACACAGCATCTTCTGCTGGCAGACAGATTGGCTCAACTCAAGGTGGAGTTGCTGAACTTAAAATAAGTCAAAAATAGTTTGGGAAGATAAAGAGAGACACTGCCTGAAACTGATGGTTTCACTAATAAGAAACCTGGTTTCTTTTATGGCCAAAGTAATTACGTTGTTATTTAAGAGCTTAGTTGCAAGACTGGAATTCCAGCGAATTACAAAATCACAGCTCTAAAGTATTAATTCCTCCTTAAGTGCTGTTTTGCTTTTTTTTTTTTGTCTTTTTCCTTTATAATTTTATAGATACCAGGTTTATGGCTCAAGCTTCAAACGGTGCTACGCTACAGGGTGGAGAGGGAGAGCCACATGTCAACGTAAATGTCTTGCATTCATTTAATATTTCCCGAAACCTCTACCAATACAACAGCTTCATGATACTAATATGAAAACTCCTCTTCGCCTCTCCCTCAGTGGTGAAGTGTGCGTCACCTGAAAACCTATCCAACGGCAAGACCGTGTGGGACTCTACAGACAGGCCGAAATACGGAGAAGTCATACGTTTTGTTTGTAATGAGGGATACACCCTCGTCGGTGGGGACAGCAGCATGTGTGACGAAAAAGGGAAATACAACCCTCCGCCTCCTGTATGTGAAGGTAAGTCCGCTGCATCCAAATGTTCAACCTGTTATTCTCTGGATTAGTGCTAAATCGAATGAGAAGTCAGGTGAGTTATAAAGAAGATGTCTCAACATGCTGAACAACATGAATGCTTCATTGGCATTGTAGGCTGATTTCCATCATGTCACTGGACTCACCACTGTTGCTTCAGTTGGAAAGGATGGTTATGAATGTTATGAGGATATTGGTTATTTGACTAATCGAAGTCAGAAGAAGAATTACAACATTTCAACACAGGCCTCGTTAAAGATTTAGTCTGCTTTTGCTTTAATTAAAAGCCTCAGATATTGAGCTCTGTGAATGTGTGCATAAAAAACATATCTGGACTAAAGATAAATGCTGCACAAATGTGCTCACTGTAGTTTGCTGCTGAACTGCTGTTAAAGATACTCAAAGCTTCTGCCAGTGTCGCATTTAAAGTGAAATCAAGTCAACTCCCCAGCTGCTGGGAATGTCATAAATCCACCCGACTTCAAAAAGCATCATGATATTTACATTATTTGCAGCAAGACTAAAGACTAAAACTTTTTAAACAACTGAAGCTGTCCTTCAGTGACCTCTCAGTTGTTCACGGGAATCTTATAAGCAAAAAGCTTGCAGCAACACTGATGAGTTTGCGGTGCGGTTTCAAGCAGATACATGTTTTCCTGTAATCTACTTTCCAATCAGGGAAGAGTGCACATTCATATGGGTGTTGGCCTGGTGTTACTGAAGACACGCTCAGTTATTTATACAGCTGACATGTATAAACATCATCATTCATCTAGCTCTTTTATGAGACAGTATAACCATTTACATAATTTTTCTGCTCTGTTCTGTTTGCTAACTGAACTCATATGTAATTAGTCAGGCCTGTCCACTTAATACTACACTGTGACAATGTGAGAAATAAACAGATGGTTCTTCCCTGATGCTTAAAATAGCACCCTGTGCATGAAATATAAAGTGTATATGTGCATGTTTCACCAACAGCTTCGTGAGTGGCTGATAAATTCTATTTATTGTAACACCAGATTTTTCTCATTCATAGCACTGACAGCAGAGGATATAACTACAACAAAAATAGTAGCAACCACTACTTCACCAGAACCAGGTATTGGGATATTTTTCACTGAATTTAGAGATGGAAGTTGATTTTCATTTTCATTCATTGCTGAATCCCCCACTACAAGAAATCCAATACATTGAGGAGACTTAGTTTACTGGTATCGAAGATACTTAGACAACAATCTACTTTACATGTTACAGACTTGTCCACTTTTACAGAGTCACCTGCCATGGCCACAAAAAGAGCAGTAGCAGCAAGTGCAACACCAACTGTCAAATCTGCAGAAGGAGGTACAGAAAACTGTCTCCAAACCAGCCAATCAATCAGGCTGAAAACCTTTTTTTAGCCATGGCTACATTTGGCAGCATGGATTGATTATGTGCACACAGAATGGGTTTGAAAAATGACTAAGCAGCTTGACAGGATGCTTTTATGCTGTCCAAACTCCAGAAGAATGAAATGTCCTTCTGATATTTCTGTTCAAAGGTACTAAAGACATTTTGTCAGTGGTGGAGGAAGCCACTACAGCCAGCGTAACGACAGATTCTTCAGGTACAGAAAGATAACTTGAAAAAGCTGATGAGGGTTTGAATCTTCTTTTTCGTCTGTTGGCTTTCACGTGATTTCATATAATGTATATCATCACAAGGAAAAAAAAAAATTAAATATGCTGTCGCCAATGCCATTTATAATTAAAAACAATTTAGTTGCTATTCAAACTTAGAGAATAGGTATTATTATCAAGGTGGACAAGGTAAACTATCAAGCATACAACCCTAAACATAACCCTCATTGTTTCCTTGAATACGTAAATTAACAACTGTAACATAACATGGCATGCTAAAAAGAAGACCGAGACATTTTGGGAAACATGCTTATATCAGCCAGATGATGATGGGTGATGGGGTGGGGGTTGTCTCTTAGGCTATTTCTTGCTTTTGAGCAGTTGCCAGAAAATCAGAGAGGAGACTAAAGGAAGTGGAAGCAGCCAAGATGTAGTCTGGCACAGCACTCCACATGAAATGGGTCATCATGTATTCACTTACATTTTTGTGTGAAATAGATGAATGTCATCTTGAAATCTACTGATTTCTTAGTTTGAGCCTTGCTTGCAGAGGGATTTGGCCTTTTTATATAACGACCTGTTAGCTATAGCTATGTGTTGAATGGACACATACTTTTATTGGAGTGGCGTCAGTCCTCTCACTTAACTCTTCACCAGAAGGCAAACAAGCTTTTTTCCCCAAAATGTCAAACTTTATTTCCTTTATTATTGCAATTTATGACGACTAATACGACTGTTTTCTACTTGCAGACCTACAGGACAGCAACATGAAGACTGGCATAGGCAGTGGTGAGTTCTAAGTCTCAGTCCTAAAAACATCTTAGCATGGAGAAATGTTTCTTCTCTGTTTAACTCTGAATGTGCCTTTCAGGATACATATATATTATACTTGCTGTGACATGCGTTTTAGTAGGTAATGTACAATTTTTCGTATTGTGATTCACAGATTAGCTAAATATTGTGCTTACAAGTTTAATAAAGCTTGATTTTTATTTATTTTTTTATTTTCTTTACAGTTGCAGGTGTGATTGCAATCTTCATATCCAAGTTTCTTTTGAGGAGAAAAGGGTGAGGAATACTTCATTCTAATATTTCACTCTTAATGCCTTCAAGGCTCGTATGTTGTTGTACTATTTATCTGTCTGCAATTTCCTCTTTCTAGCTTTCTACCTTTTGGTTCAGTCTCTTCACTGCTTTTTAGCTTTTTGACTTGTTCAAAGAAAAATTTAGATATCTGTGTTTCCAGAGTCAGGCTCAGGAATGGGAAAGTCTACAGGAAATCCTCTAATATATGCAGAGGAAACACAGAAATCAGTACCAGGCCAAAATGTCTAAAATTAGCTGAAAAATATGACTTGAATTCGAAAAAATAAAAAAATCAGCAGTGACATGTAACCCTTGTGAAGTAACTGCTGGATCAGCAAATAACCTTTCATTAACACTATACTCATGCAAGCATCTCAGTTCATTGAGCCAAGATGAAAGTTTACTTTTGGGTAATCATAATTCTGTCAAAGCTATGACAGTATGACAGGTGACTAACACTAACACCGCAAAATATAACTAATAGAGAATGCAGTAATTACATTTTTGGTCAACTAATTAAATGTTAACACAAGAACCACATAAGTAAACAACAATTCTGACACAAATTCCTTATGTGGTGACACCATAGCTCATATGACACCAGAGAAGACCTGAAGCCGGAGTTATTACAGTTCCAAAATCTTTAGATTGCCTTCCTCACTCAGGTATCTGTCAATTCATGTATATTTATTATCTCCATAAAAATATCAAAATACCTCTAAAATATATTCTATACATTATCTCCATTTACTTGTCTAGTTTGCTCATTTTGTAGCAATGTTTAAGTGGGAGCATAACTTATTAAATGTAAAGACAAGCATGAATTGTGTATGATTGTCTTGTTTTTGCGCTGCCATGTGAGTGAAGCTCACGCCAAATGGTTTTCTCTCTGTTTCTCATCAACACCAGCTCAGTACATGGAGCCGCGCCTATCTGTTAAAGATCTGCAACCCATGAGGACGTGCCAGCCAGCAAAATGTAATGCTGCCTCTGTGAATCGATGGGGGGGGGGACAAAGACAGCTCACTTTTAATGCAATTGCACTACAAAAATGGCTGACAACTGAATCTGCTGAGTAGTATCATCATTCAGATGGAAGTATGGCATTCCAAGGATCAAAAGCATAATTTCTAAAAATGTATTTTTGTACGAATTATTTTAACACAGAATTGTAAATATTATATGCCACTACTATTTTGTATCTTATTTATGTGAAAACTGGAGAAAGCACTTCGATATTTCCTCCATATTTAAGTACTGAAAAGTTGTGTAAAAAAATAATAATAATTTTGAGTTTTTATAAAATCATATGTTTCCATTTTATTCTTTTTTTATTTGGCTAGCACATAGCTATAAAAAAGGTGATTCAGGAGACACACAATGTGGTTCATTCAACTGATAAAGATACAATCAGCTGCATTCTTGGTTTCCCGACTCTCCTTCCATCATTGTCTATTGTTCTAGGGTTCGTTTAGTATGGTCTCAAAATAATGGGAGACCCTGTCTCATGAGAAAATAATTGAATAGAGTGCCTACCATTAATGAACCATGTAACTGAACTACCTACTGTTTAGTAATAATGGTAAAGGGGAAAATAATAAAAATGTTTGTGACCATGAGTAACTAGGTCTGTAGAGCAGAAGTCTGTAAATGTTTATTAACTGCAACTGCTGTTTCGAATGAAGACTTACAAAGAATATATCACATGAAAGCCAACCTGCAGCATGCTACACTACGTAAAGGAGCGCTAGACTAAAAAAAAAAACAAAAACGTTGACATTTTGAGGCGCCAGTTGCAAAGAAGCACTCTTTGCTACAAGAAACTACAAAAACACATTCATACCCATGGCAGCAGTGAAGGACCCGGCCATTATCCTGGCAGGGGTGTGCGCACTACAGAGAAAAGCCCTGTAATAAAATGTGCTAACAGTGATTCATTGTACTACAGCCTGCTGTCCTGCCAGAGGCCTGAGCAGGGATCGTCTGTGATCAGAAGAGAGTTTCGTGACTCTGTTCCAACTGAACTTCCACACGTTTCATTGAGACATTTTTTGGTCATTTTTTTTGTTTATAGCTTCCCTCTTTGATTGTCCAGACAGCAATTTGTGAAATTCTTTCGACAAAGTAACGTCACAATACATCATAAACAGGATATGAATTCCAAATGATTCATTTAGTTATGTTGACACATGCCAGGCTTTTGTATGTTACCTAAGAGGTGGAGTTTCTCTTTGGAGGCAGAAAAAAGTTTTCCTTCATACTCCGTGTTTAGTGCTGATGTGCAGATGTTACCATTAACCATGCTAAACTATGATTTAAATACTTAGCTCAAAACAGCACTGTGCCTCAGTGTACTGCTGAAGTTTATGGATACATCACTAATCTTGCAATTTCATCCAGAGTAGACTTCAGTGGGTATAAAAAAAAAATTATGGCATATCTATCAACTGGTTCTCTTCATATATTTACTCAAATGTATTCAAAATCGCAAAAGTTCCTCTCAAGGTAGTTTTAGAGAAAATTCATTTGATCAGCTAAGTGAGCAGTATTTATCCTTTACAGTTTATACTAAACGTAACCATCAGTCCAAATAGTTCCTGAGATATTTCAGTCTAGACCAAAGTGGTGAACACTGACATTAAAACTGTCCTATAGTGCAAGTCCAGCTGTGTCTTACATGCCACATCATCAGATTAAAGGTTTAATCGAGACATCCCAAAAATCCAGGTGAACATGACGGAACAATACGTGTTAAGGGATCATTGAAAGTTGAAACTGTGGCTTTCCTTTGGTCTCATACAATCATACAGAATTATGATGGTCTGGTCTGAAGTGGTCTTTAGTTTCTGGAGGGGTCCCGTCTCTGGTCTGGTCTGAAGTGGTCTTTAGTTTCTGGAGGGGTCCCGTCTCTGCTCTGGTCTGAAGTGGTCTTTAGTTTCTGGAGGGGTCCCATCTCTGGTCTGGTCTGAAGTGGTCTCTCGTCTAGTCTCTGGAGGGGTCCGGTCTCTGGTCTGGTCTGAAGTGGTCTCTCGTCTAGTCTCTGGAGGGGTCCGGTCTCTGGTCTGGTCTGAGGTGGTCTTTAGTTTCTGGAGGGGTCCCGTCTCTGGTCTGATCTGAAGTGGTCTTTAGTTTCTGGAGGGGTCCCATCTCTGGTCTGGTCTGAAGTGGTCTCTCGTCTAGTCTCTGGAGGGGTCCGGTCTCTGGTCTGGTCTGAAGTGGTCTCTCGTCTAGTCTCTGGAGGGGTCCGGTCTCTGGTCTGGTCTGAGGTGGTCTTTAGTTTCTGGAGGGGTCCCGTCTCTGGTCTGATCTGAAGTGGTCTTTAGTTTCTGGAGGGGTCCCATCTCTGGTCTGGTCTGAAGTGGTCTCTCGTTTAGTCTCTGGAGGGGTCCGGTCTCTGGTCTGGTCTGAAGTGGTCTCTCGTCTAGTCTCTGGAGGGGTCCGGTCTCTGGTCTGGTCTGAGGTGGTCTTTAGTTTCTGGAGGGGTCCCGTCTCTGGTCTGATCTGAAGTGGTCTTTAGTTTCTGGAGGGGTCCCATCTCTGGTCTGGTCTGAAGTGGTCTCTCGTCTAGTCTCTGGAGGGGTCCCGTCTCTGGTCTGGTCTGAGGTGGTCTTTAGTCTCTGGAGAGAGCCATATATTGGTGCCCAGACCAGGAATCGAACCGTCTCACTGGGGGCGACATCAAAATCCTCCTCAAGGCGTCCTGTGATAGGACAGAGCGCGACGCGTCATACTCCAAAAGCCACGCCCACCGGAAGAGAAAACAATCAGCGGCACAATTTATAAAAAACGCTGTCCAATATTTAGCTTCAAACATTATTTCGACATGCCAGATGATTGTTTTAACACGCTACCTGTGCCGGAGGAAAAAAAAAACAGCACAATGAAAAACTCACATCTGTGGGTCTTTCTAATTGTCCCTTCTGCTTGCCTTCATTTTCATGGAGAAATGATCCCACTGATGAACTGATGGAGTCTCCCGGTAAGATCATCATTTAACCTAATAGGTCCACACGGCTACATCAATTTAATATAGCTTTTTATAACCCAAATGTTTCAAATCTGCGTTTCTCATTCTCACTGTTTCTTCAGCGGGTCATGTTTTCTTCCCCGGTCGGCTCGCTCTTCTTACCTTAGCGTGAAACAAATTAAGCTGTAAAGAAAAATAATACATTACAATAAATATGGCGACTTCTGACTAACCTGTATCAATTCCAGGCTTAAAAATACAATGGTCATATAAGCCACGCCCCTTCCAGTTTAAGCCCCGCCCCTTTTGAGCACGAGTACGGACACAGATAACGTAGCTGGCTGAACAGATACAGATAGTGGTGAACTCGTTCATCCCTAATAATATAATATTGCTCTTGCATATGAACTGAGATCAGGGTTTGAATCCCACAGTGGCCCTAAGTGGGAGCCCTGCTTTACAGTGTGCACCACAGCTTTCCAACCACACATGCGCATGTCACGTGTCATGTAAAGCAATTCTTCTCCAGCGCCGCCACGGACACACCAGGAATATATTAAATTGTGTTAGATAGTTCAGACAAATGTTTAGAAATATCGAACATTATTGAGCAAATGAAGACACACAGCCATGGCTGTGTTTTTCACGAACCTCATTTTTCATTTCAGGAACCTCAATGTAGGGAAAATCAAATAACAGTTTTTTTTTTTTTTAGAGCTCCCACTGAATGTCTCAGGGCAGAGTTTCAGGAGAGCTCCCCTTATAGTATATATGTATTCTCACACCAAGAACAAGTGAAAAAGCTCGGAGACAGCAGGAAATTGGCTGGGTATCCTCCCTGACATTTTTCCATCATCTAAAACGATTCCTCCTTCATCCAATCCTGTTTTCCATTGCAAAAGCGAAACCTCACCCATCCTGGTTCACACTGTATTATCACTGCTGGAAAACCCTGAACCTCCTTAATATCCCATTTTCAGGGAAAACAGACTGCACACTATTCCGGCAAAACTGTTGAAACATAAGTCCAAGAATGTGTCATTTTCATACAAATTTTTATATAATTTTGAGATTTACATATGTTGACATGTTGACATATATTGAAATATGTTTTCAGGTAATTATTAGCTAGAATCTAAACATAGATGGTCAAACTTAATACATTCTCTAAAATCAATAGTTCGCTTTCAGGAAGTTTTTAACTGCATGGAAAGGATCACAGCTGGACTTTTAGCTGGCTTCCATCACTCTAATTTCAAGACCGTGATGCTTTGATTGCTTGTTGATTTGTGTCATTAAACAGAGGAAGAAAAATACATCAGACCGGCGTGAGACTGCCTGCTCCAGTCACGTGGCCAAGCATGACTAGCAGCGGGAAACTGACCAGAGAGGAAGTGATGCAGCTCTACACATGGGGTAAACAAAAAAGGAACTACGTAGACACACACTCAGACATTTCATGTCAGTGGCACTGTCAGGCAAACCTGGCAGTGTGTTAAAGGGCGTGATTGACTGAATCACTTACAGTATGTGATTACACTGGTTGTGGTACATGTGGTTAGATGAGTTATGACACAATAAACTATGAGGGAGTAAACAGAAAAGAGGAGAACGAAGCTCTTTTTCAAAGCTGTTCTCATGAGAGGGGCGGATGGAGATCTTTAGGCATTAGACAAACAAGACTTAAATGGTTCCCACTGAGGCGTTGGCTTTGGACCAGAAACAGATGTTGAGCATGAATAGTCGACCAACACTTTGGCAGTGATCTCATTGAATGTTTACATGCTGTTTAACAAAGCTGCTCTTAGTGTAAGCACCTTCAACAATATGGATTAGTTATGCTCGAGCAGCCCACTCCTGCTTTGCCTTCAGTAGGAAACCACTTAAATCGAGGTCAGAAGCATCAGCCCCAGTTCTGTTAATTGTATCACTTGCAGGTGTGTGGAGGGTGAAGCAGGAAATGAGGGTTTGAATTGTTCAAGCTCTTATCTTCTGTTTCTAGCAGTCAGTTTGTGTAACTGATGTGCAAAACCTTGAGAGCATCACAGTGAAGAAAGTGTGCATTGTTCCTACCATACTTGGACAATGATGGCATTGTCAACTCTTTCTCACGTAGTTAGCTTTTCTAGACTCTGTATAAACACCTTCAAACAAGTTTGCTCCTGATATTAGAAGGATTACAAGTGCAGTCAAATGTATTGCTGATGAGATGTCATGCCAGGCCAAGTTCAATGAGAAAGTAAAGGGGTGTGTAGCATTTAAAGTAAATCACAATTATCTAGAAATGTTCCTTCCCCTTATTTCCAAAGCTTTATATATTCCATGACTCATCTGTAACTTTAATAGCCAGTCCTCCTCCCAGTCCATATGCTGAGGGCAGCAACTAAACCAGACCCACCACATTGCAGTGAAACAGATGCAGCAAACCACAACTGGTTCATGCAGAATCGAAAATCACTGATGCTGATGATGAAGTCACACTGGCTCTTAAGGGTTTGGACATTGAATTGGACTTTAAGCGTGATCCTGTTTACTGTTAATATAGCAACACTCAGAGCTGTGAATAAATTATCACCCATTTTCCAGGAGTGGCTTCTTGCTTACCAGAGACAAAAATAAAATCATGCTGATGGCGTTCTTCACCTTTCAACTTTGGCCATTCTGTATCATAAAGCTTTTACCATTTTCAAGTATCGATTCAGTTCAGCATTAATATCACTCTGAAAAGGTCAGCAGGGTCATGTGAAGTCACTAGAGCTGACTTTATTAACAGCGCTCTTCTCAACAAGCCCTCTATGAGAATACATATTGGAGGATTTAAAAGCATTAAGGAGACTGTTCTGTTTGTGCGGCTTCACTGCCATTTGATACTGAGAGTAAAGGAAGATCTGTAATTAATAGCTCCAACAGAGGCAGCAAAGGGGAAACACCACTGAAATAGAAGTATGACTTATCCAGCATAGTGACATGACCGCTCATTTATACATTTGTTTGTGTCAAAAGAAAAATGTGTCCCTATAAACACAAGGAGCAAATTACAGCTGGTGTATGGGCACAGTGCGTACGCCTCGTGGCCCTTTCAAATTTTCATGCCAACGATGCAATTAAAGCCTGGTTTTCACAATCATAATGTTATTTCTTACAAATGACAAAATGGGAATGTAGCCCATGTTGGCAGTCAGTGTTGTTTCCAAAAGAGCAAACAAACTATTGAACACTATTTTCATATGCCACTGGAAGGGTCATTAAAAGGTTACTAGGTGAGTGGATGATTCAAAATCTAAATCTGAAACAATGGCCCTATTTTGGTGTCACCTAAATGTAGTTAATATCTACCTGAATTCAGAATAATGTTTTTCCATGTTAATCTTGACACCATGGCTTAATCATTTATGCATTTCTATTTTTTTTAATCACCTATGCAAAAATGATAACAGTGAACACATGGAGGATAACAGCTCGGACACTTTCAGACCTCATGCTTTAAGCTAATATTGGCCCTCGCTCGCAGTGTCATCTCCAAATAATAAAGCATGAGGAAATCAGGCAGGCATGGATTAAAAGATTACATGCTGTAATTAAATTTAATTTAGAGCTCAAAAAATCAAAAGAATTTCCTCTGCTCTTGGACCGAAGGGGTTATAATTAGAACGAGTCTAGATGTTAAATGTCTCGGACACAGTGATGAGAATCGTACAACACAAAAAGTATCTGCAATATAACAAAAAATGTTGGAGAAATCAAATAATATTACAAAAATAATCTTAACAACTAGACTTCATAAAAAAAACGGTGTACAATTTAAAGTAATATCTACTTTATTGAAGGAAATACATCATGGGTTTGTGTTAAATTAAGTGATTTAAAAATAATAGTCAAACTAAATCTGACCACACTGCATTGGACAGAGGGAAACATAATTTTTCTCTATCCTCTGAAGGAAGGTGCAGGATAGGAGTGAGAGCAAAATCATTTTCATGAAGTTGTGTTTTGGTCCAAACCTGCTTGCACCTTGTACATCATCCAGGTTTTCATTCACAGTTTCATGAATTTAGTGGACTGACCGCAAACTGCTGACAACATGGCTGATAGTTCAATGCTGCCATCTTCTGGTGCAGTGATGAATTTCATCATGTTGTTCAGTTGATATACCCTCCACATTGTAACCGATTTCAAATGGTGCTAGACATGATGGAAACTCTGAACACCAGAGGAAAACGGTCAGCCTTGGTGAGGGGGGGCGTTTTCTTCAGATCAGTTGGATGTGAGCTATATGGAGAACTGGTACAGAGCACAAGTTGGCCAAAGTTGCATCTATCATGTGTTTTCAAATCTCTAAATCTGATCAGTAACGTACCCTAAACCTGGAAGAGTTGAAAACATGTAGATTAATCCGCAGTTTGCCACTGCAATGAAGCTGCTCGCCGTCAGATCACCCAAAGCCAGTTCCTTCTCAAGAACACCGATTTCAAATGGTGCTAGATGGGATTTTATACTCTAAGACACCATCTGAAACCAGTTTCCTGGGGAGGGCACCTTTAAGAAGAACACTTGGACGCACTGTTGCATCTGTAAAAGAACAAAACATGTCCGTCATTATGATGTGGACCAGACTGAAGACTCAGGTCACAACGGCATTAAGAAGTGAATTATTCTGCTCCAATCAATAAAAGCGACTCGCTCTACAATGAAAAGAGAGTACAATAACTATGTGGGCAGTTTGTCGTGTAACATACCTCTTTCTTTGACGCAGAGGAAAACACATTCTAGCTCTTTACGGCACATATATAGCTGCTGTTTTCATGTCACGTTGACTGTGAGAACTGATTTCTTGGCCCCACCAAGTAAAAACCTGTTTTGCCCCTATAAACCTCTGCAGTTTTTTTGGAACGCTGCCTTTCATTTAGGTGTGAGGGTGAAGTTTGTATAAAAGACTGTCTGACTACGATCGCCTCAACCTCTGATTATTTAATGTGAAACAAAACACCGATCTGTTTCATCATACGCACTGAGGTGAAATATCTGCACGCACTAGTTTTCACTCACCACAATAACTAATTGGTATTATATTTATATTCTAATCTGGCTCTTTCCGAAGAGCAGACAGGGCGAGACAGAAGAAGAGCTAAAAACTTGAGATGATGCAGACTGTTTTCTGGCACAGCGACGAATCAGAAGAACTTCTGAGTCATGGCCTGCCCATCTAAGTATGACACAGCAGCTCAATTCCTTCCAATCCAATTTGCTATGAGTGCATTTGATGACGAGGATCTCGACGCAGAAAGGGTACGGCAGCAGACTGGCACCAGAGATGAACCCCAACAAAAACTGTCTATGAATCATACAGTGAAAAAACAGATCTGTGTCACTCCCTGTAGACTTCTTTGTAATGAACAATAGGATCCTGTGTCCTCTCCTGAGTCTGCCTCAGGCATCTAGTCCCGGTCCTGATCTAAGTGGACTTCACTGCACGACAAGATGCAAAAAACGTGGTTCTGAAATATGTCCAAATTAATATGAACTCGTGTTGGCCTGCTGTACAGTTTATATCTAGGGAACGCATTTGAGACTTTCTTCATCAGTATTACTATTGTGATACACCAAGACAATGGATGTGGGAAAACTCACTGGATTTTATTCGCAGGTCTGGCATTAAAAGGCCGGCATTATCCTGTCTTTACCGTAGATGGGAAAAGGTGACGTAGCAACTAATCCAAAACCTTCATGTGTCTTTCGGGACAATATCCCTGTCTGTCACTCCCTAATCCTCTTCACTGGCAACTTGGATTCTAAAAAAAAAAAATAATAAAAAAAAAATTGACAATTGATTGTCAGTGGTAAGTTTTCACCACTGACACTCAATTGTAGGGCTGCCATTATTATTTTAGACGTGGACTTTGACCCCAAACGAAGGCCAAAACGCACTACCAGTATAGAGCACAGAGTCAGCATCCAGAGTAACTCAAGCCGGCGGTGTTTTCTGAAGGCCGGAACCTCGCATTCATCCGTCTTTCCCTTGTCCTTGCTTTTCTGACTCGTGCCATGCATCTGTGCTATTCATGAACTCTATTTCAACCTCCCTCATGCTCTGGTTCTTTTTACTACAAGGTCTTTTCGCTGTCTGTTGTGTGTGCAGTGGCTGCTTTCTGCATCGGAGCAGTTTTTCCTTTTCTGCCGAGTCACCTGACCATCTACTGCTTGTTAAAGGCACACCGGCCCTTTTCGAAACAAAACAGAAGGCAAATTGCGCAAGTCCAAGTTTAATTTGTAGCTACATCAAACCATATGCTCTGTCCACCTCTGTCGAATAGCGAACTATAAAAACAGACGCTGGAAAAAAACTGTTATGTGCGAAAGATGACGATACAAATCATTCTTTAATCATAAACAAGTGCATCATGTTTCTTTTTTTAATGGAATGCTAATATAAACAATGTCTACGGTGAATAACAAATCCTACTGGGCTTCACACAGGGCAGGCTGTTTGTGGGAGGGGCAGGGAGAGCCACTGGGTTGGGTCACAGTAGAGTAGATGACGTATGGCAAACACTGAATGCCTATACATATGTGACATTGTGTGTGCGTAACGCTGGGGGGGGGTTAGAGCTGTGAGTGTGTGCACGTGTAAATAGGGTAGGTGGTTAATCCTCTTACAGATTAGAGGTCCTAATTTATCAGGAGTGAGAGGGGCAAACTCATCGAGGTAATGTGTTTTTAAATCACCTCCCAACATTTATTCAATAATAGAAAGCTTTAAATTCTCTGCATATTGTTTGTGTTCTACGCCTTATTTATTACCATATATAAGTAGAAACGTTTATTTATGTGGGTTGTGATTTCCTCCAAAACAGTTTTGATAGTTGACCCCTACTGATTATTAATGTGTTCCCATCAAACCAGTGGACTATTACAGGAATCACATGATACTTGACTGGCCCAATCAAAGCCAAAGGTGATATTGACTTTATTTCCCATTGACTTGTTTGAGAAGTACCAACCATGTTTTGATTTTTTTTTTAATGGCTACGCTTTTTATATGCTGCATCATCTTCAGTGCAGCCAAATTGGAAAAATATTTAGAGATGTGAGACGAACCTGACACTTTTGTTTTGTCTAACTGTGTTTTCTGCACAAGGGCGGAACCAGATGAGTCAATTTACGCTCTAACTCTCTCTCCTGGCTCCCAAACAAATTCTTGGGAAATATCAGATGACTTGCTGTTAACAAGCGGGACTTTATGAGTTAAATAACTAACAAATAAAATATTATGGTTTGAAATGAAGCTAAAGGTGCCTCTGTGAGAGCCAAGGTAGAGAGCAAAGACCTTCTGGTGTTTCCCACTGACTGTTATCAGGAAGTTAAAAACACTTCGGAGCCAATAAGCTGTCTCGCTATTTCATTCTCTTTATGGGTTATGTTAAGGAGGGTTAGCCTAACCCTAATCCCCTGTGCTTCCTATCCTGAAGAAATATTTGCATATACTTTGAACAAAGTAAAATTCAACCTTCTGCGGTGACAGTAAGGAGACATCCCTTTGGACTAGTAGCTCACAGTAGTTTTGTTTGTTTTGTTATTTTTATTTTTTTTCTTTCTTTGTGTAACAGGTTAGGTGTCTTGCTGCTAATGATACCTGCGAATGAATGCTGCCTCACACTTGTCTATTAATACATCATCATCCAGCGAGGCCAGCAGTGCACCGAGTTTAATTTTAGCACTGTCATCTCACGGCCCTGTGCCACCTCCTATTCTATCATTTGTATGTCGGAGGGAGCTGATTGAAAAGGCAGTTTTCTTTGAAGGTTAATGAGGGCTACAGGTGACTCTGCCCCCCTGCTGTACGCACACACATAAATAGATTCACTGCCTCTGCACTGTGGTTTTTCAAAGCGCTTGTTTACGGCAACTACTTTTAGACTGGCTGCTGAAGTGCATTCACTCGGCTAAAAAGCACGAGACTGTGTTTTTGTTTTTTGTTTTTTTTTTCTCAACCTTTTTTGGACTCACCAATACAATTACTGAGAAAATCCTCCAAAGGCCTCGAAGGAAAATGAGGTTGAAGGCATCAGATTTGTACTGGGATCTTCTATTTGTTTGATTTGAGAGGGAGCGCCCCTCCCTGAAAGAATCACTAAATAACTATTGAGGTCACGGTTCCTTGTCTGTTCAAGTGGGTCGCTTGTTTTAATGACTGACCTCAGAAGTCAGGATAAAAAAATTGACTGCAGCGAACGTGATGATCCCTGACGGTAAAATATTCTGCTAAACTTTCGAATAGATTCATTAATGATTCTTTTAAAAACGATATAAACAGTAATAATGGAGATTCTGTCGTAAGGCCGTCCCTCTTGCTGATCAGCTTGAGCTTCCGCCTGTGGCCTTTACCTGCTTGTTTCAAAACTACGACTAACATCCCCTCGAGAGTCAAGTTTCTATTCTGTAACCATAATTAAAGGTGCCCTTCCTTCCCCGCCTTTGCTTTTCTTTCTCTCTCTCACTTTCCATTTCCTTGCCAGGAGCCAAGCAACTTATGAGGTGTACTGCTGATTCACCCACTGGCTGAACAAATCCACTTGTCATGAAGCAGCATGCTCCTCCTGCGTGCCTCGTTTTCACCTCCGAGGATCTGCGGGGCGAGGAAGCTCTTGAGTCCCCTCGGTCCTTCCTGCAGGTAAGCAGTGGGAGGCCACCACACCCACTCTCCTTCCACCGAGCTCATTAAGGAAGGAATGAGGCCAGCAGCCTCGGTGTCAACAGCAACAGTGTCGTCACATCAGGCGTGTCAGCGTCCTGCTGTGCTCTCACAGGTGTGCATTACAGGCCTCAGCTCAGAGGGACACAAATCTGTCAAATGACGACAACTCTGAGGAGCGCAGCACTGCAACTCACTTACTGAGCACTCAGGTGTTCAGATTTCCTTAAATTACATAACCCCTGACTGACTGATGCTGAGCTATACCTGTGTCAAAATCCCCCAACGGCAGATGGTGTCAAGGATGATTCTGCCAAATAGCACCTCCTATGTTGGGAAGTAGAGCTTGTTTTCTTCGTATCAAGTGCGCACTTTAGAGCTAGATTACTATTGGGGACCTCCTGGGATCTCTGTGACGCAGCAAATGTTTGTCTGACACCTGAAACACAAAACAAGCTGCGTCACCATTGTGGTGCTCTCTTGGAGCTCAAGTTTATTTTGTTTTGTTGTGTTTCCTTTAGGAATGACACAAACAACAGAGCAGCTCCCTGTGCGTCACTTTGCGACCACGTTCGAAGGGGAAAGTATTGTGATTCGTTTTTGTTTTGTGTGTGTGTGTGTGTGTGTGTGTGTGTGTGTCTAAACCACCAGCTGATCTTTGACGACACCAAAATATAAAGACGACGAGGCGCTAAGTGTTCGTGCCAATACGAACTGCGTAACGTCCTCCTCTCGCACAACAGGATTACGCACTATCCATCTCTTGCGCAGCATCCAATTCGGAGCTCTTCCTTCACACGCCATCCCTGTCGACTCCACGCTTTGTTTACATCCCCGTTTCTTAAACCTCACAATCGGCCACAACTCCAGCTATTTTGACCGAGCAGCACCACGCTGCCGTGCAGTCGCAGCATGTTTCACCATCACGGCGGAAATTCCCGGTGGATTTCGTCCTCTTTTTTTTTTTTTTTTTTCTCTCAGCTCCCTCTCGCTGACGCAGTTTAATTTACCTGTTGTCATGTCGGCGATGAAAACCCTCGTGTTTCAAAAAAAAAAAAAACAAAAAACAAAACACAAAAAAAACCCAAAAGTGTTTCAAATGATATATTCGTCGTAAAGCGAGCGGTTGCGAGTGCTGGACTTTCGTTTTCTTTCTTTATTTGTCTTTTACACTTTTACCAACAGCGCCTCCGGGCTTTTTTTTTTTTTTTTTTTTTTTTATTCCCACCTTTTCACTCAGCGCCCGAGTGGCCGTGGACTACATAGTGGTATTCTCTACGCATCATACGCAGCATTAAGTCCCGCTCGCCCTATAATAACATAAATAACTTACGTGTTTATCCCAAGCTTGTTTTCCTTCCGTGCCGAAGGAGTCTCATCCATTTCCACCCCACCTTCCCTCCCTCCTGTGCTGGCCAGCCGGCTCCGCTCGGTCCCCCGGTCAGCCCCCGGTCAGCAGTCGGTCCACTTGGGTCCCCGTTTCAGCCTTACAGTCGCTATTAGAAATCTCGGTGCGTACGTTGTCACAGTGTATCCCCCCTAATGATTTTCCATAGCGCAACACGGGAACCCCGCCCCCGACACTCCCCCGGCCGCTGGTTGGTCCGCAGGCCTGGAGAGTCTTTCCTCATCGCCAGAATCACATGTGGCTGACGCATGTTTACAAACATCGGTGAGGTCACGTGGTGTCCGACGCCGTCTTACCGTAAATCACCTCCCGTTGACGCAACTACCCAGATGTCGCGCTGAGGGCTAATTATTATTATTATTGTTATTATTATTACTATTATTATCATCGCTGTTGTTATTTCCGGCAGGATGCAGATGTTTAAATAAACTTTTACACGCACGCGCAGCAGGAAATTATAGTTATGTAGGAGACAGGAGCGTCAATTCGTCGATTTAGATCTGCCTTCACAAATCCAAATGGAAAGACACGAAAAAAGCAAAACTGGAAACAGCTATTAGGAATCACAAATATCCACTTCACTTTGAATAGCCAAAATCCGGAAAGATTTAAGTACGGGAAAAACAAAACAAAACAACCCGTAATATTACTTCTACTTACAGGTCATGAAAGTCTTCAGGTTTTTGATATGTACTTATGATCTCTTTCATAGCCAGTGGTAAATTTCAAATAGGAAGATTATTTTTGCACACATGCCTATAACATGTTTATTTGGAAGTGTCTTTGTCAAAAATATTTTGCCATCTATTGATACAAGTATTTGTGATGTTATATCACAAATATATATATATACTGCAATGTCACGTTTCTTACAACAGATGGCAATATTACACCAAAGATTGATTCTGCAAAGGCCTTGTTTTGAATGTTTTGTTTTCTTTTATATATATATATATATATATATATATATATATATATATATATATATATATATATATATATATATATATATATATATATATTTCGTACTGGTGGAAAATAAAGCAAATAAAGCGACACCATAGACTTGTAGTATACATTTAATTCAGTTTATTGCCGTTGGCTGTTGTATTTTATCCAATGGCTAAAATCAGGCTAAAAGCACACCCAGGAGGCCTGAGGAGATGAGACATTTCACTGACTAATTTTCAGACTCCAGAAACAACTTAAGGAGGAAATGTTTCTGGAAACACAGCCAGCAGCTGGATTACATGCTGTTATTTGCTTTGGCTTAGACCTCGCTCGATGTGATGTTAAGCAATAAGTCCAGAAGTTTCTGTCAGTGACATTGCTTTCCTTGACCGTGGTTTACGGTAAATGAGGTGACGCTCCACTTCACTGGTCCTTACGGTAATTGGCGCATGACGTCACTCACGTCAACTTTTTGTGTTTGCGCGTCCATTTGGATGCACAAACACTCACGGTAAGTCGTCTTATCTTTAAATTGTTACCTCTCAAAAGCATATAAAAAAACACATCCGTAATAATTTGTGTGGTTTAAAATGAAACAAGTACAAATGCGAGTTGAATGATGGAAAGAACAAGATAGCGTGTCCTGTCAGAGTCGCGTTAATTGAATGAAAATGTTTAAAAATGGGGAGTAAAACGCTAAAATGATTTTATGGCAGCATGTTCTTGTTTATATATCAACCTAACAGCTGAAATGACGAAGGACTCCCAGCAGGTGGAGATGCAGTATTAACTATTATGCTTTGCTGGAAACACAGTTGGCACATGGTCATATTTTAAGTTTTGCTTGAGCCAAAGCAGTTTTTTTTCCCCCTCCCAAGTCAAACCGTTGGTGGTTAATTTGTCTCTTGTATCAGAGCACTTGTGAGCTATGGCTGAATGTAAATTAATTCCATAGCATGACTGTGCTAAATTATATCTCTGCCTCTGAAAAAGTGCTTTGATGTTATTAAACACCCCTCTTTCATACCCTTTTATAGTGTTTCTAGTTTTTCAAGATCTGCTTTTTACATACCAATCTTAACTACCACTGACCCTAAGTACTTTCTTTTAAGATATTTTGTCACCAATATGTTTTTCCTTTTTGTGTACTTCAGATGCAGAGATACTTTAGTCTGGACTTGCACTTTTCTGAAATCATTTTACCCAAGCAAAGGATTTGAAAACCTCTTCCACCACTGCTTGTACATTATGTTGCTTTGCTAGGTTGTTTGAATCAAAATCCATCAAAGTTTTATTGGTGGAGTTGGTCAGTAATTACTCATAAGGATAGTGGCAGTAAAAATGTTCATTCCTCATCACCACATGTTGTTTTCTGAAGAAAAGCATTTCATTCCAAATTTCCCCTAAAATTAGCTCAAAGTGAACTTCAAAACATGAGGACTAGAAACTGATATAATTAGCCAAGATTTTGTGACCAGTGAATGATTTCATGCACTGACATTTCACTTATTGGGCTATTTCTTGTTGTAGGAATGATCTTCAGTGACGAAGTGATGAGGCCTTGTTCGGAGCTTGAGCCGAGCTGCTGTTGGCAAACACCGCGCTGACCTTTGCATCTACTCAGCTTTACAGCAGCTGTACAGACAGTGGTTGTGTCTACCCCAGTAGACTGGGTAAGTGAACCATCACTGGAGGCAAGTATAGGCTGTCAGACTGTTACAACAAGGGTTGAAAAAGGTCACATCAGCTTGTGTGACAGCAGTGGTTAATTTGCACTGGTTACACCAACCACACACACACACACACACACACACACACACACACACACACACACACATATACATGCAGAGTCAGGCTTTTTGCACAGACAGACTTCCTCTCCAGAGAATCCACATGCAGAATGACAGGTGACCTTGTGACCATGTGTTGTGTGACTGAATCTTCACAGCCATTGGGAGCCCCCGGGTCTTGGCCTCTTTGTCCCAAAGTACTAGCAGGCAGTAACAGTGAACCATTACTGACAGTCACAACAGCATTTCCCAGGTGCTGGTAGGTTATTGTTATCATACAGATTTAACAGCAGTCTATTTTGATATGAAGGAGGAAGTTATATGTGTGATGGGGATTGTTTTGTTGTTAGTTTTTTTTATAGTATCTCACATTAAATAATTAATATTAGGATGGCAAATGATTTGATACTGAAAAGGTCACATTTTTGTCAATCGACCCATCTGCTGTTAAGTGTTGAGAATTTTTCCTCTACTCACTGTTACTTAATCAAAGTAAAAACAAGTTTCATGTCACAAATATTTAATATCTATTTACTTTAGTAAATTGATACAATTGGTTTTTGGAAAGACAGAGTGGAAAGAGTGGAAGAATAACTAGAATAACTTATTATTTTTTATTCAAATACTCTATTTATACTCAAAACATGAGATTACACGCCAGCTCATAATGTATCAGTGGATATATATTAATATTAGCTCAAGCAAGAATAATATGATTAATACATTTCTAAGGGCTCAGGTAAATAAATGTTTTATTAGTATCCTATATTTTTCTAAAATGACTCCATACTAGTTATTTCTTTATTCCATCATTTGGCAAATACTCGCTTACCCTCATACCGTAATCACATTCTATGTTATTGTGAAAAGAAAGTAAACATGAAACAGGTTACAAATTTAGTTAGAATTTATGGTCTGTCATACATTTACAAACATGGCAGTGCGTCCATTCTGTGAAAATGGATTGCAGACAAAATTGTATTTGTATTCACAGTTCTGGCTTTCCCAGTGCTGTCCTGCCAGAGGACACCACAGTGGTGACTCATGTTGGGACACTGTGGGTTCCATCCATGGCTCCAAGCTTGGCACATCCTGTTGTCCTCATTCACCCAGAACCAGCGGCCAAACAGGTAGCGCGGTCCCGTCCACACATGGTCAGCCTGGGCTTCCCTGCTTGTCTGCAGGATTTTAGAGACAGCAGATTCATCAGGCGTACTGACAGTGTTCCATTGCACCCTCCCATGTCTTGTTTTCTTTTACCAAAAGCATGTTGCTTTTAAAACAGTAGAACCTGTGCTCCTTTTTACAGTCCCTTTACAAACCAACCTTCTCTTCTTTGTACCACACATCTTTTGTTGTCACCCATGTCTTTCGGTATTGACCAGATAAGTTGTGACGCAGTTTTACCTCCAGACCGCTTCCAGATATCATTGGCATCTCGGTACAGGCCAATCCAGACATCTGTGTTGTTTCAAGGTCTGTCAAATTGGAGGAGCATTTTATTTTCCTCCAGGCTGTGGATTGAAGACAGATCAGTGTATACCTCTGCAATACTTTCTGGCCTCTAGCCAATTCTTATTTGCTTCGACATAGACATGAAAGCCAAAGAAGTCACAGGTGGCCACCTTGAAGAGGCAAAAAGTAGAAACCTGAAAGTGATTTTATTCATGTTGAGTTGATGCTGAGCTTTCCCTCTGTGGTTATGATGTTACCCTGTAGAAGGTCTATAAGCCACTTGAAGGAACAGTAATCACCCAATCATAGTGCTTTTTAGGTTATTATGAAAATAACCAGGAAAGCATTCACAAATTTAATCAGCCAAGTTCTGGGCATGCAAATATTCATAATGCAAATCTGGCTGTCTCCCAGATCTCCTCATAAATCGACTGACAACCTCATGAACATTTGCACATTACTGCATTATTGCAATATTATACATTATTCAACTGCAATTACTTCCAATTTCAATGTATATAAATATTTCCTTTCTGTCTTTCCCTTCTCCAAGTTTGAAACACTACAGTGAAATTCCTGTCAATAAAACTATTTCTGATTCTGATTCTGACCTAATTAGGCTTAATGAGAAGTGTCAGCTGACAGTTGTCTGAATTTTGTGGGCAAATATTCATGCCATTCCCAAACACCTGTCTACTCCATTTAGACCGTATTACAGTGAAGAGACCAGGTATTAAACTCCATATGCATTGGAAATCTTGGCGTCTTTTACTTTCCAATATAACAGGTGCATACATGCAAATCAGCAGTGTACTGGATTGGTATTGGTTAGGACTAGCATTGTTTCTGGTCTCAATCAGACATGAACACTCTCCATTAAATACATTTTCTTTATCTGTGAAAGTCTCGGACAATATCATTACCGTTTGTACAAGTTTTAAATTATGGTATGAATATTGAGCACTAAATTAGAGATATCTGAAATTGAATGGTGTATCGAGGACGCCTCCTCCCTCATTATTCCAATGATTTCTCTGAAGCACATAGCAAATGATGTGTTTTGAATAAAAAATTTGTTTTTTCATCATGAATATTCAAAATATGACCTTTACCCTGTGGCTATTTTCTGGCCTCTTTTAGTCTAATTATTAATTTGCATTTTCTTAGAAACCATGACTGAAAATTTTGTGAACTGTGCAATCTAATCATCCAATCAGAGTTTTATTGTACCAATGCCAAATTTCAATATTACCTTAAATCTTTTATATCTGCTTTGTTGAAAGTTAATAACTTCTAAGAGCTGAATTAAGTTTAATTGTACATTATACTAAGCTATTTTAAACTAAGCTCATTCAGGTTGCTAATATCTTGAATAAAATGAAGAATAGTTTGCTGGCAATAAATCACGTTTTGGTTGATTAGTTTTCAAGGGTCAAGAGACAATTGTTTTGATCCAGTTTTCATCCATTTATAGGAGCAACAGATATAACAGTCTGTTTTCCTGGTCATTGACCTAATTGGCATTCTGCATACATCCATCCATCCATCCATCCATTGCTTAAATCACTTGTCCGTCCACTGTCACTGCCAGGTGACACTGGATGAGGGCGATGTACACCCTGGAAAGGTCACCGGTCCGTCACAGGGCTGACAGATTGAGACATCTGTACATGGTGGCATTCATTCACATGGGCATGTTACTGTCAACAGATAATCAAATGTACATGTCTTTGGACTGTGGGAGGAGTCCTTGGAGGGGACTCACGCAGGCTCATGGAGAACATGCAAACCCAACACAGAATGGACCCATGCCCCAAAACCCTCTGTTACAATAGCACCCGCCCTGCATTTTGAGTGTTTTACAGCTAAATGTCTAAATGATGATTAAGGATTAGGGTAGATCTTTTGACATGCAGTACATGTATATATATCCTGCATGTAACGTAACACTCTGCAGCTGCGTCCTCTCATAAACCCACATAAACTTATTTATGAAACAGATAGCGGCATTAAAACTTAAATCCAGTGCAGTGAAGCAATGTGTTTTGTAACTGTAGAAATAATGATTGTGTTTACAATGTTTTAAATGTTTCTTAAACCAGACAAGCACACCAAGAAAGCTGAAGACAGCTACAAAGATATTGTCAACAATCGCAGTTTATGAATCAGGCACAGGTACTACAAACAGGGGAAGCACACTTATTTACATATGCAGTACATACAGTTGATCAAAAGAGAGGCTAAAAAAAATGGAAATAAAAAAAAAAAAGGATGAAAACCAAGTTTTTACATATCAACCATGCAAGAAAGACATTCTGTGAAATTCTAAACCTGCTGCACCTTTGTTTTGGAATTTAATGATAGTGTTTTTGTTTACTAGCCTGGCAATTTGTAAACTCCTAGTCTCCCAGCCCAGGTCCAGTTTTTTTTTTTTTTTTTTTTTTCAGTTTTTTTCCTCAGAAATAAACACTGCTTCAGACTTCATCACTGCTAAAGTTGGAGGAAAGACTAAGAAAAGTATGTTGATGCTTAAAAACATAAAACTATACACGTTTGTCATCATGAAAATCGATATGCAACCACAAAGAATAGAAATGTGCTTTGCAACCTCTTCCAATTAAGCTTTGACCAAAGGTCAGTAGTTATCAAGGTTTAGTTCTTTAAGTTATCAGTATAAAGCACTAAGGAAACTTAAGATATTGCCACATTATGAATAGTTTAGTGGAATTATTTTGATTCCTCAGCAAAACCAATTATGACTGCTGGTTGTAATCTAACTTGTATATTGCAAATACTGTTAATAGGTCTTTGGTTTCTAGGACAAATGTTAACAATAATGATTTTTTTATTTTTTTGACAATTTGTGAGAAAATATCGAACTTTCACCTTTTTTTTTTTTTTTTTTTTTTTTCAAACTTGGGTATCTCTTATTTTTTGCCCTTCAGACACGTTGTACCTCTAAAAAAAGGGAAGGCAAATCATCAGGTTACAAAAATAAACATTTCCTAAATCGCATAGATAAAATAAAACAGTTGAACAGTGAGCATCCGTCCTTTTTACAATAGCACAGAAACTGGCCTCATGTCACCTGCCTTGTTTCTCTGGCTCCATTGCACCACAGCTATAGACTGAAATGATGGCGCACTCTTTGCTCCTTTCAACGTGGATCAACAGCAAATATTTGGCATGACTTTGGTGATTGGACGAAGATTTTTCTAGTAAACCAAAGTGAAGGCAGCTAATGAATACCAGTCAGTCTCAGTCCCAAACGCAGTGTCCGTTGTCTCCTCTCGACACTAGCAAAGGCCAATGATCCCAAAACTTTTCACATTACAGGCATTGTCATTATCATAATCGTTGTGATCAGCGTCGTCATTGTTGTCGATCTTTGTCCTAGGAGGTATGATGAGGTGGGGAGTTGAATCTGTTTGTTTGTCTCAGTGTGTGGACAGTCTTTGAGGCAGCAGAGGGGCTTGTGGATTGTGTGTCCCGGTGGGTGATGGGTGAGTGTCAAGATTCACATTTCAGTGTCAGCCACAGGGGTCTGGGTCTGGGAGTGTCCATTAGTGGTGGGGGCGGGGTTGGTCCCATTTTCTGGCGGAGACTCTCCGTTGGCGGTGGGCTTGTCAACGGGCTCCTGGGGCAGGGGGGCCACGGACACCAGGGTATTAGCTTGGTTCTCCTCATCCACCTGGAAAGACTCTGCCTAAAGAGTGTGAAGAGGCACTTGAGGTCAAAGTAACATACTAGGTTTAACACAGACAAATTTAATCTTGCTGTTCAAACACAACACGTAAACAAGCAGGAAAGTGTGTGGTTTGGATTGAATTTGTTTTTGTGGGTGGTGTTCAAATATAAACAAATGCATTCCTTAGAAATGAGGTTTATTGGTTTCAGCTGTGTGCGCGCTCGCTTGAGTCTTAGTAACTTTACTGATGAGCTGTAAACAATATGCAGGCAAGTGGATCTTTTTATTTTCTATCTAGTAGCTTTGTTAAAGTTTAATGGGTTGCCCCAACTGTCAGTGAGAACTTTGGATAATGATTGATGCATATGATGGACTCTTATGTCTGTTTCATCTAAATCATCACAAGGGTGTGTGCAAAAAATTATGTCATGTTCTGCACAAAACATGAAAAACTAAAACCATCTGTTGAACCTGTAAAGTCTGTTATAGTAGGAACAACTTCAGTGTTTCCCACACAATCGAATTGGCATGCACTTTGAGACAAACAACTGAACAATGTAGAGAAGCATTCCTTCTTGTTTTTTTACTCCAAACCCTCACCACCTCAGGTCGCGATATATTATGATTCAGGGGCAGCTGGGCTAAACGGGCACATTGTAATAAGAGTTTACGCACTGAAAAATCCCTTTGGCTGAATTAGCACAGATGCAAAAGAAAATAACATAATTTTTTGCTGATATTTTAATAGCCGCAGCTTTTGAGGCCCAACGTGTGAGCAGTGTGAAACTCACCAGTCTTACTCCTTTGGAGTTCTTGCGGTGCGTCTTCAAGTAATAACCGGCTACCAGAAGTGCAGCCAGCAACAGGCCAGTCAGTAGCAAGGTAACCAGTACCAACTTAGACTTCTTCCCCCAGTGGGGAACGACTTGGTCCACATCAGTCTGAAAAAAATAAAATAAAAAAATAGTTGACAGCAAAATACCAGTGGTCACTTTGTGTGTCTAAATTAGGTCAGAGGTATAGTGTTTCTAGCAAGCAGAAAAAGTTTGAAATCTCTGGAAAAATCTGTCACACCTGACAGAAACCTGTGGTGTCACAGTTTAATTCCATGTGTGAACTGATTCACCTGTAATGGTGCATGCTGATATCAGGTCTGAGGAGGGAAGCCATTGTGTTGACACTTTGATTATGTGATTGCTGCTCTCTCATCAGTCTTAACTGAAAGTGAGGACAACCAGCCCCACCCAGTGTCGCTGTTTATGTCCCACTGTCTCAATAGGTAATCGTTCCTTTTGTCTTAAGGTGGTGTTAAAACCGGAATATACCAATGTACAGACTGTAGACAGTATAATAAAGAGTGACTGCCTGAAATACGGGTGGTTTGTTGCATGTAGGAGTAAGGAGGAGAATACCAAATGCTGTGTGTGTCAAATCCAGAGACAGACAGACAGACACACCCATAACCCGAGATTGTCTCCTAGGTACTCAAATAAATGTTTTGCACATGACAAATAGATTGTTTGTGGGATTTTTGTTTGTCACACAAAGTGTCAGCCTGACAGTTTGAAGCCTTTGGAAAACTCAGCGAGTGTTTTTCTTCAGTCTAGAGTATTTTCCAATCTAGTCAGGTTCTGAGTTAAACACCAAATATGGTGTCTGAGTCTAGAGGATAGAAGGTGTTTATTTTGTGGGACCTTGAGCGTGTTAAATAAGTTTGTATCTTGGCAATGTTGATTAAAAAGGTACAAAAGTGATCTCAGTTGATTTGACGGCAGAGTGTACTTGCATTCCTATTTCTGACCTCAAATTTCCCGACTGCACTGAATATTGTTTTGTTGTTTGTTCGTTTTTTGTAAAAAAAAAAACAACCAAAAAAATAAAAAATGCAATGAATGTATAGACACGTGTGTGTAATTATACTAACTGGTACATTACCTTATCTTTGATGTTGTCATTGTTGAACTTGTTTATCATGCTTACAACATCAGCTGCAAACAAAAAAAGCAAAATATTTTCAAAATTACAATAGGCTGCATTTTTTTATTCATGAAGAAGTAGTGGCAGAGATTTGACTTTGCAAAAAAGTACTGTTCTGTGATCAATAACATATTCCAAAAGCCAGCATTAGCATGACCTGCCATTTAATTTACAGGAAAACAAAAATGACAGGGTTCAGCATTGACCCGGAAAGCACCACCAGTGTTAAATGGTACTTTCTTCTATTCAGACATACATGCTAACCAGCTAGCACCAGTCTAACTTGAGTGTTTTGTCACTTTCTGCTTCCATGCCACTGCAGCATCCAGCCTTCTCTTCAGAAGTGGTGCTGCGCAGTAGGTTCTTTGTAACCTGCCATCTTGCAAATGCAATGATGGATAAAGCTTTTGGCATGGCTGCTGGGTAAACAGTTGCTGGTGTTTGCGATTTGGCAATAGCAAAACTTATGAACAGTAGCTTATTAAAAGAAGCAACTGAATAGCATCTGAAGGTTTATGAATCATAACTGGATGTATGTCAGTAGAGTTTTTAAATAATGTTTAATATCTTATGTTACTGACCTTCAACATACTGTCCTGACACAAGGATTTCATCGGAGTTGTCTGCCTGGTAGATCTCTAGCTTACATTCTCCATTACACAGCTCCTGCAGAACACTTTCAATCCTCAATTTGGTGTCTTTCTGCAAGGACAGCACAATTAAACATAATTAGTTGTGAAACATTGTCATTACAACATGTGAATGGTTTCATTTATCTAATTCCAAATTACACGTTGCACGCAGATCAAACCTTTTTTCAAAGATAACTGATTTCAGGTTTTAGTTTAATTATCTCTCAGGTTATGTTAGTATAAGTTTAATTGCTGAAATGGCTAAACATTGGCTTAGTTAGGGCCCAAACCTCTCTGCAGACAAAGACAATTTGGAGCGTGTTGTTTATAGTCTGTTGGTGTCTGCCTGGACGCCAAGACCTCTCTGTGTATGTTTTGTTACTTATAGCTGTGCATGCATTGTTTAAAGGTTAATTCACTGCTTAAGCCGTGCTGAAATCCTGTCCAGAGGGTTGAGGCATCCACATAGAACAGGGTGATTCCAAACATAAACATACAAACAGCCACATTGCTGCTTCAGGCTGCTTCATACATTACACAGTCTCCAGCAGCAGTAAGCCCACTCACTGTGACGCCCTCCCTGCGCCATCACAACTCAATCTAAGCCCTCACTGACATGCACTAGAAATTGGCTTTCCCTCTCTCCATATAAGAAGTAGAAATCATGATGTTTTATTTAGCTTAAACAGGAAAAAATATCCTTCTATCTGTTCCTTCTAGCTAGAAATACCATAGTAATGGCAATACAATAGGTGAACACAATAGGTGTTTTTTTGTTTTTTTTGGTGTACTTACGCAGCTGGAGGAAGACTTGAGTTTCAGACTGACAGCATTTTTGTCGTGGACCGCTTCTTTGGTGACACAGACAACAGCATCCTGTGGTACTGACTCTGGCACTGGCACTGGAACTGGCACTGGCTGCAGTGAAAAGCCAAAACTGTAATCTTCCTCACCATTACGCCCATAACTGCTTTGTGGCAGTCAACTTTTTGACCAGTGCCTTCCACACGTTGCAGTTCATTAAATGTTATTGGTGGACATTTTAATCTCAGTACCTCTGACTTCAACCCCTATGACACAGATATCCTTTTATTTGTGTTCTATTTATAATAGGAAATCTAAATGTGTATAAACACATTTATTTAGAGATCTGGATTTAGAACACAGCATACTCAGGTTGATAAAGTACATCTTAGAAAAACTAAAAGTCTAAGCGTTAAACTCCTATGTGTGATTGAGGTATGCTCTTCAAACAATGTACATTTGGTGGAAAAATAAAGATGCAGTTCTCATTAATATGAAAATTAACTCATTTACTTATCCGAAGAGTCGTATCATGCTTTTTTTCTACGTAAAGTAGAATAAATGGGTGTTCCGTCTCAATGTCTTTGAAACATTTGAAAATGTGATGCACAAAACAGTGCATCCAAACAAGAATGCAAAACACACCAGCAAAATACCAACACATTGTAGTCGTTTTTTGTTTGTTTGTTTTTTGACCCAAAATTTTAAAACAACTGACAAGTTAATGAATGTGACCTGAAGGACGTACTTTGTTTCCAGGTCCATCACCTCTGGAGGGCACAGGTGCTGGTGTTTCTGCTGCAACGTTGAACATGTCCGTGTGTCCTTCAACTGTGAGGTGAGTTTCTCCTTCAGCTTTTTCTTCTGTTGCTGTGGGACTGCTGTCCTTGTTGTTTACACCTCCTGACTCTACTGCCCCTTCTGTAGTTGCTGTCACCATAGTGTGGCCATCGAAGTCTGTAGGGTCCATTGACGGGTAGACCAAGATTTGTGGAATGCTTGACTCTGGGGGGGGAGACGAACAATAAAACCCAAATGTTTCGTTTGTACAAACTAATATCAGATGTGAACAACAGTAGAATATGAATGTATATTTTGATGTCACAGCTGATGCAATCATTTGTTTATCATATGTTTTTAAGCAACAATCAAGTGGAAATAACCAACAATCTGTTGAAACCGCAGCTTTTGTAAATTTAGAAATCTAGATTTTCTGGACTGTTTGTTAATGGGATCAGATTCATCACGCCTATGCAGCGCAGTCCTGCTTATCTAAGATTGGCATGGTTGTGTTATTCTTTCCACTCTTTTGTTGAGGTTACTCTCAGCCTGCATTTGCATTTGTCCATTCAGTGTAATACAATTTTGTGTTAAAGTGTTAAAACATGGGTACGTTGTAGCTATTGAAAAATCGACTGTTCTAAAGGGGCCCTTAGTGTTCAGTTCAGTTTTCTGGCTAAAGTGGGAAACCTGGTTTGATGACAGGGCCAAATCAAGTTCACAAGCTAAACTTGAAAAATATTTTTTATGAAATCTGGGTTTCTTACCAGGAGCTTTAGTTGTCTCTGGAGCTAACAAAGTTGTTGTGACAGCATCTTCTTCATGTCCCTTAACTCCAGCTGTAAAATCAGAATAAGGTCCCATGTCAATTTGTTGGGAAAGTGAAAAATGTTCTGATTCATATTTCCCAGTTGCATACAATAGCATAAAACAGTGGTGAACATAATGATTAACTTGTAATTATACATTTTCTAAGATCATACTGTGGAGTTGTGAATGATTAGTAATCTATTGGTTGAGCAAATAAACCATCCTTTAGTCCAAAACCTAAATGATCAATTCGGGGACAACTGCTTGCTAATGCTGAGCTCTCGTTTCTGTGGATGGAGCCTTTGTGCTGACTCATCATGAGCACATTTAGTTTTATGCTTTTCTTTTAATTCATCACTGCTTCAAGGCAAAGCTGTCCCACACTAAGGGTCTGAGTAGTTTTGTGTTTTAAGCAGATAAGAGATGTCATCTTTGTGAAGGTGACGTGCCTAGAGCTCATCTTAAATGCAGCTCCACAGCAGAATCATGGGATATTTCCCCACATCTCATGATCGCTGTGCAGGCATGATTTAATAAAGTTGTAATGAAAGGTAGCTCCGATGGCCCGCAGTTTGCATCGGTGTGCAATCTTAATGTCAATTATCACCCTAATGCATGGGCTAGAGGAGTGTGTGAGAGCTCCGTGGTGGGCTCACCGAAGGATTTCCCCAAGTCCCCTGAGGCCTCTGCACTGGCAGAAGATTAGGTAATAGATCGTATTGCTGTGGATAACCGAGGCTCGCTTATCCATGGATCATATCATGAAGTCATTTACTTTGAAATATAATCTCTTGCTCTTTTTCAAAAGATCCTACGGGTACAGTGAATCACTTTGGATTTGGCATGGATAGGCTATGCAAAGTAAGTTTCTGAAATATATAAATGATAGCGGAATAATTTTCCATCAACACATTTAAACCACTGAAATGCCTTGATTAAATGTGCTACTGAAAGGTGCCAGGTAATAATGCCTTTGAAAACATCACTTTTTCCAATTTTTTTAATTATGTAATAGCCCATAATACCATTTCCATTTTTTATGGAGCCTTGTGACTTTGACAAAAGAGTCCTCGATAAATTGCAGTACTAGATCAAAGTCTATATATTTTTTTTTCATGTCAGCTTCTTTCAGTTGTAAATTTTTTGTAAAATCTGGATAACACGATTCTCTATGCTAATTTCTAAAATATGTCACCACACTGAGCTAATGGAGCTCCAGTCATAATTTCTGTGATTTGGCTGCTCCACGTTCCAATGGTAGGACCCAGAATACATTAGGCCCTGACATCAACAGCGCTACCTCATTCTCAAAACATTCCCGTATTGCCTTACCTCTGCTGATCTCATTACCTCTCACTCTTTCTTTCTCTTGCCCTGCTGGCTGTGCGTTTGTTTACAATTGAGACTGATTTCAGGCCTGCAATTGTGGTTTGCTACAATAAAATATATTTGATTTACACAAAAATTGGAGGCAACTAAAATATGTTTGACTTTACCTAATTAGGTTTTTAATCTGAAAAACTACAAAGATCCGAGTAGCTACTTTAAGCTGCTTTTCTGCTGTACTGCATTCTGTTGTCTTTGTCTGGTCGCCTCACCATCTCCAGTCGCTTCTTGAGCTTTCCCCACATGAGGCACAGATATTCACACAATGGTGGCACTGTGACACATGTCCGCCGACTTCCTTGGATAAATCATTGTGACAGACAGGTGCCACAAGTACTGACCAAACGCTGTGTGTGCCGCGCTGGCAGGTGGGGCCATAATATCCAAGGAGGTCCTCGACCATTCTCGGTGTTAGCAACTGTCCATTGCAGCTGTCTGTCATGTGGCATCTCCACCTTCTGAGAGTTTCATTGGAGTGAGAAAATATATCAGTCACTGACCTCGGGCAGTTTTGCAGTTTCTGTACCTATGCCAGGTCTATAATAAAAGCTCTGTTGTAGATGTGTTCAAGTTTCACTACGGGGGCAGAATACTGCCAAATTTAGTGCGTCATCACGATGTACTTGTTATCTCTAGTTTACTCACAGGAACAATAGTGTGGGCGTGGCCCAGCAGCAGGTCAAGGACCCCTAACCCTGTGAGTCTCTTTCAGACTCCTTCCCTATCATCCTGCCAATACAGCTGCAAACCCTCCTCCATCTCTGGGTGGTCTGTGTGTTTATTTTAAACGGAAGGACAAAGTCCACAATTGGTGAGATGGTCCGACATAAATCAGGCTTCCCTCGTATAGTTTGAACACACAGGAGGCTAAAATGTGAAATTTAAGGTGAAATGTAAACTCTGTGATCATTAAATTAGTTGTTAGTTGGTAAAACGTTTGCCAGTGGTGTTGTAAAATAAAGAAGCACCGTTACTGCTGATGAGTATGTTTAGTTTTGATTCGCAGTCTGATGTAATATTGGGAGAATATTGAGGTGACCATTTAGACTGCACGTTTGAGTTTTAAGGATTTAGGAGAATTTTAAATCTGTACTGTAAAAGGCAACTGTGTTTTAAAAGTCGTGTGCTAATGATGTCATGGCACCTCATGCAAATCTGAAAAATGAGACATGCTGGCTTAGCTTCAGACACTTCAAGGCAGCAAGTAAAGTCAATCCAGAGAGCTGACCTGCCATTCTTCATTTCATACAAACTGTCCTGACAGCCTTCTGCATGTAATTGCCTCTCATGACCAATGTTTACAGAAATGGCATGAACTGAGTGACCACCTTTTTATTGTTTTTGTTTGCAGACCTAAAAGCTTCAAGTTCTGGTTCAATGCAGTCTTTCCCCGGTTCATCTGATATTACACTGGGAACGCAGCGGTGTCTTTGCTGTTCTCTGCAACCGCCAGACCTTTTTTTTTCCAACGTGCCCACTGAACACAGCACTACCCTAACAGCCAGCTGCTCAAGGTGATTATTAGAAGATTGTGCTCAGGTATTATACTACTACATACACACATATATATAGCCCCTGTGCCTCGAATCACCACACATATCCACTTGTATGCCATTCCTTCTTTTCACGCAATGCTAAACAGCCAAATTATCAGTCATCAGTCGTATATCGTGTTATTGCACAAACATAATAAACCTAACTCAGTCATCCTAATCAGCCTCGCCTCCATGTGTTGTACAGCGTGGGGGATTGACTTCATTGCTGTCTTGCAGATTTTCCCACCAGATTGTTTAGAGTGACGGCTGTGGTCTGGAAACGCTCCACCCTGCACCCCCCATCTCTTGGGACTCCGGATGGAGGAATGCAGCAGGCTTTAGAGGAAGATGAGCCTTCAGTTCCACGCCTTCCTCCCTCCCAGCTCTCCCTGTTTGCTCGCCCTCTCCCAGTCACGCACAGCTAATCCCGGGCATTTATCAAGGTGAGATGCAAACCCTTGAATCTCCCCCAATGTATAGCGTAATAGAAAACAACATGCCAAGACTCGTATTTTAACAGCTAATTTCTCTCCCACGGCCCCAGAAAGCTTTGCACATCCTCAGTGTCACACTTCAAAATGTGAACAATGGACCTATTAATCTGCAAATTCAAAACATAAAACATGAAACATCTGTTGAAATTTTCACTGGGAAAGATCATTTAGATACAGCCTGGCTTCTCATTAAGTATTTTGCGACATGTTCTAAAAATGTGGCCGCATATCTCTGGAGTCTCTGGGGTTCCCTGCTTCTGCCAAGAACAAAAAAAAACTATGCTGTGTAGTTGGGCATGCTGATATGATAATGGTCTGTGGACCACCTTACCCAGGACATGATATATTTACCAAATTATCCAGAGTTTCATAGAATCAACTGGATGATGTAGCAACAATTTTGATTGACTGGGTGAGATTCTGAGATTCTGTCCAGCCAAGACAGCTTTTATAAACACTCGCAAGTTACGTCACCACCTCTTTTCCAACAGTGTTATTATAGATATTTGTGGGAATAGTCCTTGTGTGTTTAACAAAAACGCATGCGTGAATGTGTTCTACAGTCATGAATGAGTACGATATTTGGTGTCATGATCCAGCATACAAATGTGACGTCTCCAATCTGCGACTTTCATGCAGTGAAATCAATATCAGAAATGATCCTTTTGCAAAACCATTATCTGAGTATTTGAGTTGGATTTTATGAGAGAGTATTTTATTTGCAAAATGGTAACATAACGTCTGTGTAGCACAATATATGCACTTACTCTGAATGTTATGTCACACAGAACACATACTGAGCCTTTTCTGCTGTCTCTGAATCTGCACCAATTTTCTAATTTCAAAGTGCTTCTTTTGAGGTGCTCTGCCTGCAGTTGGATAGAAAGCACACCTCTTGCAACTGACACCACCCCAACAAAAAACAAAACAACACTGATTGTCAGTTGAAAATAGATATAATGTTAAAAGTTGAAGTCGAGGTCTGAGTGTGAATTTGTTGAATTTGTCTATCTGGCCATCATCATAATCATACTTGATTTGAATAGTGAACATTTAAGCAGTGCCACCATAAGAATCTGCAAAAAAACACCCAAAACATTTTCTGCCTAATGTAATTGTAAAAGATAATCAGAAGTTTGTATATGATATTTGATCAATTATTTTCAAATGCATACTTTTCTTTCCTCTGTTTTCTGACGCCATAAGTCATGGCAGTCCCACACAAAATTCTGATTCAATGAATACACAATTTTCTTAATAAGTGCTCCCATTTTCTAATAACTTTCTGCTCATAAAGAATCAAAACTTTTGAGTTAAGAGTGTGCAGTGGAATGTGACATTGGAACTCAGTCCCTAAGGGTTAAACATGCTCTGCAACTCTACCCTCTTTGAAACAACAGACTGCTGACCCCGCCATGGTGACCCACCCCGTTGCGCCCCCACCCCTGTTGTTCCTGTCACAGCGATTAATAGCAGAACCTTGGCCATTCTCCTCTCTTGGCAGGAAAGCAACTAACTCGCATGGTTTCAATCAGGCACTTGAAGCTGCACTTACTTCACCTAGTCTGGCCAGCTGCAGCATTCACCCAACCCAACCCTGAGGCCACCGCAGCTCCTTATCGAGAGCACGACGCCTGCTACGAAGGACTGCAATCAGGAAACATGACATCTGCTTTCAATTGGCAGCATTATATCACCCCACCTCACCCCTATCCTCCCACCCCCCCAAAAGCACACACGGTCACACTTACAATTGACCACTACAGTTTAACTGCCTTATTCATTACCTTGAATGAGCCTGTCTGTTTGGAGTGTACGCAGGTAGACTGTTAAGGGAATGAAGCATATCTGACGGCTCAGCATTGATTTTGTCCAGAAAGAACTTGAGTCATAGTGTCGTTCAAAAATCTACCAGAGTAAATTGCCTGCACACACATCCGGGGGCGGTATTTAAAAAAACAAGCATAATAGGCCATTAAAATGTTGAAATGATGTGCGCCTAGTCGATGCACAGAGATTTGTTCTCTGCTTTAAAACATCAATTGCTTTCATTTATTTTTTCTTCCTCTCTCTTCAGAATACGTTTCTATCTGATACTGCAGGACATCACTTTCTCTTCCATGAATCCAATTTACACATCAGGACTCATACCAGCACCTTATTTTTGAGGCGCATGTAACTTTAGCAGGTCAGCTTGTGTTGCATGTGAATATACACAGTTTTAATACAAGTACAGAAGCTGTGAACGGTTGAAAGACGAAGCTGTGAAGAGCTGGCCTGAAAAGCAGCTAGCTCTTAATGCTAACCTAAGTGAGGGAGAATCTTGTGTGCTGAATGAGTGTCTCCTCCCAAATGCCCAGTTGCCACCACTGAATTGCTCTGCACTACTCTTTGTGAGAGGATTGCACTCCGTTGTCGACATTGTTTCTGTGATTCTTTGGTGCATCTGCGACTTCAATGGTACAACACAAACAATGATTTCCATAATTACATGCTCTGGGGTTTGCAGCACGGTTGGGCA
The DNA here is from genome assembly GCF_900963305.1 of Echeneis naucrates. Taxonomy (NCBI): domain Eukaryota; kingdom Metazoa; phylum Chordata; class Actinopteri; order Carangiformes; family Echeneidae; genus Echeneis; species Echeneis naucrates. Next base: position 5,373,492 of record NC_042515.1, on the reverse strand, counting down.
GGGTTTATTCCTTAACCAGAGAACCTCCTAAACCCACTTCACAGCAGATGCAGAGCTTAAACCAAATTACGAAAAATTTTTGTAAGTACCGTTTTCATATATTTAAACTGAGACCTTCCACGAATGAACCATTCCAGCTCATTTCAGTGACAACAAAGTAAATCTAAGCATGTTTTGCTCGCCGTACCTCGCTTCATCTCAAGCCTCACATTGTTAGTTTTTTTTTTTTTTTTTTTTTTTTAAGAAATCTGCCAAACAGCCTCAACAGGGGTTTTCCCCCAGTGTTTCTGATCATCCTCTGTTTAGTGCCCCCCATTGCCCTATCTCCCCCCCCCCACCCCCAACTGTTACGCTCACCAACATCTGTGAATCTGATGTGGCCTCATCATGGTAGAGTTGTTCAGTAAGCCCATCTTTCCAGTCCTTGCATAACTCTGTCCTGCTCCCATCTCAGATATTGACAGGATCATTTAGGTGGAGGGATTTATTTTGCCTGACTTGAGAGTTTTATCCCTTAGCTGACTCAAAGGGCTCTTCTTTTTTGCTCTCACCAATCTGTATGAAATGCGATATTTGCTACACTGTCATTCATCTTTTTTGACTTGCACATATGACCCAACTACAGTGCATCACATGTTTACAATTGCTTTGCTTGTGATTATTGTGGAAGATAAACATTGCAGTGCACATCAAGAGGATGTGGATTTTCTTTCTCAAAAGCAGAACAAAAGCTTGACTGCTTCTTGTTTGAAATATATAAGTTGAAATCATGTCAATGCAGTCTGCTTTTCCAAACCAGATATAGCTGCCTCTCCGTGATGATCTCATTTCCCATGAGCTAGATCCCATGAACAAGACAGGAGGTTTGAATTAAGCAGTTTAGTGTGGGATTCATTTCCAGCCACAACAGAGAGCGCAGCCAATGATAGAGTAGCTGTCGTTCATTCTCAGATCCAGCTCAGCTTTTTAACATGTTGCACTTGCGTTTTTTGTTTATTTTCATCAGAGGTTTTCTTGTCCACTGTTAATGGATGAAACAAGTCATCTGTCAAATATCACAGACTTTCCTTTTTTCTCCACAATCATTTTTCTTCTTTCTGCTGCAGGCAATTAATCTGCAAAGCTGGAGTTCTGACATTTAAATTCTTAAGCAGCAATTCAAGGAGTATTTTATACATTATAAAATTCACAATGCATTCCCATATTTGGTGCCATCAAGAAAGCTCTTGAGTTTGCCTTTGGAATTAATGTTGTCTAGTAGTTTAAGCTTGGAGATGGCTCTTCGTGTCATAAATCAATAATGTTCATCATTGTGATCATTCCAAAAGACTAGAGTAGGAAAGACTTTCAAACTCTGTTACAAACAAAACAAATTAGAAAGTGGTGATTTCTCAGAAACAAACATCAGCCTGAGCTCTAATTTGAGTTGTCTTTTGTTTGCTCTGTCTTGCTTCTGTTGTGTTTTCAGACAGTGAGTAGATAAATTTGATTATATCACTAGATGTTTTTTACAGTTTTTACTTCTTAATAATTATTCTCATATCATTCTGTCAGCCATGCTATCTTTACACAGTTTAACATCAGTCATCCTCCATGCCTCCCTAAAGTGCCCACTGTATCAGTACAGCCACATTTGAAATGCACATTAACCACCAAACTCCACACCCTCCTTTCTTGCATGTTTCAACTGGCCTCACATTACCAGCTAAATATAAATACATATAATTCAATATAGTCCTTGAAGAGCCTGGGAATCTGGTCAATGAAATAGGAAGCATAACACCAGAGGAAACTTCACAAATTATTCAAAACTGAATAGAAGGGTACACTAAAAGCAGAGAGCCCCGTTTTGTTATTGAATACTTGTCAATTCTTCCATAAAATGTAATCTCACTCTAAAATGATTGTTTTTTTTGCAGAGTACTACGCAGTAATGTTTCTCTTTCAGCATCTGGGTGAAAATCCTTTTCAAAACAATGAAACGCCTCCAAGGCTTTATGGGCATATAGATTTGTTTTCAGATAAAAAAAAAAAAAAGGCTTTTAGGATTCCAGCAAGTAAAAGGGTTGTAGGGTTAAAACTGCGATTCAACTCAAGGATCATTCAAACAACCCCACCCCTCCTGGCCCTTCTTCCCTCATTGTAGATAGCCACACAATATTGGAGAAGTTTTCAGATTCTTCTTTTTTTTTTTTTTTCCTCTTTTACCTACCATTCAAGAGTGAGCCGATGAGAAGGAAAGCAAAGGCCAATATTTTGCAGGGCTGTTCATTTCTCTTTGTATATGATGCTGCCATTTTCATCCTGAGCGTCCACACGTCCGATGGGTGGGAGTGAAAAGAGAGGGAAAGAAAAGGGAGAGCCAAAAGCTGGTTGAGTCTGGGCAGTTTAGGGTTTCCTCTTACCCAGAGTGGGACGGGGTGGATAAAGCACCACTTGTGCTCTGTCAGTTTTTATACTGCCCCCCCTTCTTCTTTAGCGAGGCCCTGCCCTACACCCTATCTTCCACTGGTTACTTTAACCCTTCCTCCGTACCCCCACCCCTTTAGCAAAACAGATGGAGGGAAGGAGGAGAATGGGGTCCTGTGGGGATGCTGTGTATTTTAAGAAAGAAAAACTATGTACAGCATTCTTGAAATACTTCTCAATGTTCAAAAAATGTCTCTCTCTGTCTCCCTCTCTCTCTCTCTATATATATATATATATATATATATATATACACACACACACACACGCACACACGCACACACACATATTGTGTGAGTGTGTTGAAAATCCTTCAATCAATGGCTATTACCTCATCTTTTGCTCACACTGGGTTAGTATGCCTGCTTGAGCTCTGAACACTGTCTGGACGGGAGTAGTAATCCTGCTCACATTGAAAGGTGATAGCTCACAATAGGCCTTGACACTCCGGTCTTTAATAGGCTTATAGCGATAGACTGTAGAGCAGAATAACCATACTAGAGACAAAGGTGTGATTCACTCTTATGTTAATGGTATTAATCCATTTCAGTGGCCTAAAGCCCCCACCACTCAGTAAGGCCATCAATCAACAGCCGCTATCCCTGTAGTGAAGACACCACAGGATCCGCTTAAACCATTCACACTTCTACTGATTCCCCAAAGCACCCAGCCCCCTCTCCTGCAACCTGAGCATCGCTGCTTTACTCTTGTTGACTGTTTTGTAGCTCTCATGCTCTGTGCAAATCAAACATCTGGAAGCACTGGTGAAGGTATGCTAAATGACTTGTTAAAAAAGAAGCCCCGCCCCTCAAAGAAAAAACGTAGCACCAACAGTGAGCCGAGAGGAATAACAGCAAATGCTTGAAAAACAATCTTGTAATTTGATACCAGTTCTAATGCCCACAGTGCCCCTGCCCCTGTTTTGGCCCCATCCTCCCTCCTTCACCCCATTTCCTCCCCGTTAACCCCCCCACACCCTTCCACTGTGCCAGACCCCTATCAAACATTCAACTCAAGCAGCAGGGTGTTGAGGTGGGCAATTTGCCCCTCACTGTGGCTCAAGATGAGCTCTGCTGAAGCCCCCAAGAGAAGAGGCAGCAGAGTATCTTTTACAGCGGGCCCAGCTGGACAGGAGCACTCATGTCACTCCAGTAAAACATTCATTAGGCTGTTAGCTAGTTAAGTGTTTCTGCTATTGGAGTCCCCATGAATCACAACTTCCTGTCAGTTGGCAGTAAGGCACAAAATAGACCTTTTACACACAACCAAGGGCAGCAGGACAAACCCGCTTTCATTATTTTTGTCATGTACCATTTTCCCATCTTGCAAAGAGTGTGTCGCAAGTGTTTTTGGATTCAACCTTTATCTGCCCCACTTATACAAAAGGAGCCAATCTCAGCTGACATTGAGCAAGGGCAGGATACACCCTGGACAGGTCGCCAGTCTGGTCCAGGGCCAACATACAGAGACAAGCAACCATTCACACTCAAAGCCTAAAAGAAATTTAGGGTCAGCAATTATCCAAAAAGTACAAGTCTTTGGACTGTGGGAGGAATACAGAGTACCTGGAGGAAGCCTTCACAGGCACAGGGAATCAGGAATCAGGCCCAGAGTCTTCTTGCTGTGATGCAACAGCACTAACCACCATGTCACTCCGCCACAATGGATGTGTCAGTTTAATTGTGCTTTTCCATACAGACGATTCACAAAAGAGAGATTTAAAACTGAGCTGCAAAGGGGGAGATTTGCGGCTTTAAACCTCAGTGGTAAAACAAATCTTCATATGTAAAATCAGTGGAGTTTGCTTCTGGTGTTACTGTATTCTGATGCCGATGATGAATTGGTGCGGACAGAACGCCAAATTTCCCGCCTGTCTCCTCAATGACTGCAGCTCAGGGTGTCACAGAGTAGCTCGTCATGGTCACGGAGCAAAAGACCAACACAGACAGCAAGTGTGTAACTCCTCAGACCTTACACAGAGCAAATCTGGAAAACATTTCTACCACTGGGATCCTGTGAGTCCAAGCCTATAGAGCTGGCTTCAAATGGTTTTATTTGTTTAGAGTAAATTGTTCTGCACATCTGTTGCAGCTTATGGAGTTTGAAAGCAGAGCTCTTCTTTCCTTTTCGATGTTGCACTGTTTCTTCAGTAACAGTACATTGCAATCACCATATATCTGCTACTGTCAAGGATTACTTCTGACAGCAGTGTGTGTATTTGTTTTAACCAGAGCTGAAGGTTGTGCTTTTTAGTCCTATGCATTGTGCATGCACACCTTAGAGCATGTGTGCTAAACACTTCCTGAAATGTATGATGGGATGTCTCAGGAGAAAATGTGCAACCAGATACGATATCAAAAGAGAAAAAAGGAAAGCACTGTGCTTTTGTGCTCATGCTTTCTCACGGGAGCCCGCTTTAGATTTACTCTATACTTTTAAAGACCACAAAAATCCTGAACTGTTGTGACGTGCGTGTTGTGAATGTGCATAATTTTATTTTACTTGCATGCAAGTAGGCTCTGTCTCACATCCTTTCTTTTTTCATTTTATCGTCTGTACTTTTCTGTTCCCTGTTGCACAACATTTTTCTAACACGAACAACCAAAGCATCAAATACTTTGAACTTGCAAAAACAAAATTAAGCTATTATGATGTTATTGACTTTCCTCAGTCTCGGGGACAAACTGCTGAGAAAACTACACCTACCCAGCACCTTCTCAGAGCAATTTTGCAAAGAAAAAAAAAAAAAAATTCTTAGAACATTTCTTCTGTACACAAATCTACCCTCTCTTGGTGGTACTTTTACTTATGTGGTTATAATTGGTTAAATATGTGAGTGAGCATTTCTAATAATGTTTTGGGTTAGGGTTACGGTCAGGGTTGTCAAACTGGGCTGATGAACGTCTGGTGTAAATCTGTGTAAGATTTGCCTTTCAATTTCATTTTTGAAGCAAGGTCACAAGCGTTTTAGCCAAGAAATCTTACTTTGTAGAAATAGAAGTCAGAGTTACTAATTGGACATCCCCAGGATCACTGGGGTTTGGCTGACGAATCACTGGCTTCTTTAAATGGCAGATACTCCACAGATGCGTTTATTAGCAGAATATGTTATGGGTCAAATTCTTTGAAGACTTCTGCTTTCACTTTAGGTTCTCAGATGTAGAACTTTATGCTTGTCAGACAAAATAATGAGCTCAGCATCTTATGATAAACATTGGCTTTTGTTTATGGGATTGTTTCAGATGTAAATCTTCTCAAAATATTGGCAGAAGTGGCAGTGTTAGTGTTTATTCTGTCTGAGAGCAAGATTTCACCAGAAGGCAGAGTACTGAACAGGAAGCTGTAAAGGAACGACTCTGCCATCCATAACCTGTTCATTGTTAACAGCCTAGCATCAGAGATTCACAGTTTTGTTTTGACTTCAGTCGCGAGAAGAGACAAAAAGCAATCAGTGCTCACTGTTAAATAAATGGCGAGGACCATTTTAGTCCTCAATGAACTGCAGTTTTGAATTTAATTCTGGTTAATTTATTCGAACAAGCACATGCAGACACACACAGTTGTAATGCACATTTTATGGAGCTTTGAAAATGGGAGCCATAAATCCTACGAAGTTCACAGATTGGCTTCATAGGAAGGAGTCTGCCTCGAACTGATTTCCCAAAAGCAGGGGAGAGAAACTGAGGTGTGTGTGTGTGTTTGGGGGGGGGGTTGGGAGGAGGAAGAGGTGGAGTAGTGGGAGGGGATTTAATTTCAAACTGCAGCAAATCTTGACCGTTATTTCTCTGGCCTGAACAGTGAAGTCTTTCAGCAGGAAGCGGGAGAAAAGAGGTGTCGGATTGATGAAGTCACTTGCACCCAAAACAAACAGATTCTCGGGGATGTCCCGGTGTGGGTTCCTTTCATCGTATCAGTCTTGGCGCGGTGAATGTGATGACCTCCAGCAGTATTGTGGAGCCCTGCAGATGTTTTGTGCACACACAACCCCTCAGGCGGCAGCGCTCGGATACTTGATAGACTGTGTAGCTGGACTGTCTAGCGAACAGATACTTTTTGTCACTGACACATGCCCCTTTGCCCTCTTCCTCGATCACATTTTCACAGCCCCTCACAGTTCCTCTCAACCCTCATTATGGTGTAAACAGTGAATGAATAGATGAGACATGTCAGCCAGTTTCCAACAGCTTGTGATAATATTTTTGACCAGGAGATGGCACCACCAGACTGGCGTGCTGTCCAGCTCAACCTCCTGGACATGAGCCTGATCAATAGATCATTGAATGTGTCATTTATTGCTTGATACATTTTGGTGGGACTGATGTCATTTTCCTCCGGCATGTGTTTAAAGACGTCAGCTTTTAGGCAATGAGTAATAAAGACAGTTATGACCGTGTCATTGTTCGCAGAGAAAGGAAATTACAGCAGCAAATTGGGGAAATAAAATGCAGTCACAGATTAGCTCATTCAATAAAATCTCAAAGAAGTTGCTGCTGGTTTGGCCATTTAGGATTCATTCTTACACAGTCATCAGGTAGTTTTGTTTTTTTTTTTCACCCTGGTTTGGACAGCTGTCTTTTGTCCTCGGTGAGAACAAACATATCAGTTCCTGTTTGATGGTGTGCACTGTGATAAAGTAGTGTGCATTTAATTAAAACTGCAGGAGGCTGACGCTCGCAGACCTCAAAGCTGTGTTCCAGTAGAGATTTTAATACATGATTGTACAGTCGTGGGTGTCAACATTATTGACAGGAGAAACAACAGTGTGACACCCAGACAATGGGTGCTGTTTCCACAAACCAGAAGGAATGGCATCTCTGCATTACATAGTCAGTATATTTATTACTATACCCACATTAAAAGAAGAAATCATGCCTAAAAAAAGATATTTATCACCCATCATCTTCAAAAATCGTCCCTGACTTTTGGCAGCGCCTCTCTGGTGTCAACGCTAACTTTAGTTATGTAGAATTTAAAGTCTTACTGGTGTTTTGAAGGGTTGAAACTAATTATTGTTTTCATTGCACATGACTGTAATCATTTTTCTTTTTTTGAGGAATTCATTCATGATTCTGTTGAATTAAGATAAAAAAAAAAAAAACAAGGTACTAGGCAACCAAGTTTTATTAAAATTGCTCATTACGTGCAACCAAATGTCCAAAACACAGACATTCTGTTTGCTATCATACAGTGCCAAGAATGCATACGTGGGTTTTTTTTATATATATATATTTAACTGTGGTCAAATGCTAGCCAACAATCAAACATATCATTAACAGCACTATCAACAAATGATTGTATTTATTTACCTGCTTTTATTTCTGTAGCTATTCCCTATAGACACAGATGCTTAGCTGAGATGAATGAATCGTTGGAGGTGGTTTGCATACCTGTTCAGTCCATCATACACCAGTGCACCCCTGGAAAAAACAAAGGGTTTTGCGGATTGAAGAAATGAGTCTCTGGGCCCGGGAAGCTCGCCATCATCAAGGGGAAAATGAATTCCCGAGTTGATGAAGGTATTTTTCAGGATTACGTCTGGGTGGCTGTCCACCTGCTGTACGCAGGACAGTGAACATTTCTTTTGAATGTTGTACAGCTCTGATCTGCATCTGCCAGGGATAGTTTGAGATAACAATTTGGCAATGGAGGTTTGATCAGTCATTAAATCTAAGGGTTCACTTGTGTGCGGTCAACAAATCACAAGGTTATGATTGTTTGATATTCCCAAAAGCAACTTGTGTGTTCACAGTGCAGTGATGAGGTGTTGCATTACAACCCAGCTACATCTCTCTCTTCACTGAAGGACAAAAAAGCCATTGACTATTAACACAAACTCACTGGGTTGTTCAAGGTGTATAGAAAGGCCAAGGCTTTCTCTATTCATCATTCATACCCCAGTTTGAATTATTCTTCAAGATCTGCAGTCGGTGTGTAAGGTCCGTTTCCCCCTCAATCAGACGCAGGGGTTCTGTTTTTACCTGTCAGTTTTCAACCAGGGATTTCACAGAAATTAAGCATTCCACTTTTATTTGACTTCATGTCACATATATAATGTAGCTGCATCAATCAATACTCAGAGCAGAAAGAGATATTATGACAACTGTCAGGGATTGATATAGGGATAATAGGCTTCGAATGGCTGTAGTAGATCCATAAACCTCACTGGTACCATCCAGCTATATAGTCTATCAAGAAGATATCCTGCGGCTTGCTCAGCTGTCAGTATAGGAGGTTTGAGTCCTAATGATCCTCCTCTGCGTGTGTGTGTGTGAGAGAGAGAGAGTAAAGTAAGTGAGGGGGAATAGCTGGCTGCTGAGCGTAGTCACTCTGACAAGCAAAGAAAGACGAGACGAAAGGCGAGGGGTTAGAGCCTGGCAGGTATACAGAGGACTCTTAGATGTGCCGATGACACCCCCACCTGGATCTGACAGGTATGGGTTGGCAGGCCGGGATATTCATACAACCCTCTCTCCTCCCTCCCTCTCTGTTCTGCTTGCCCCTTAGGGTTAAACATGAATAATGAATTCTGGCTCCTTATGGCAACTGCTCAGGAGGCCCTATATGCTGCTCACACGCCTCGTCAAATTTTATCATGGTATGACAGCAGAGGAAACTAGTCTTCATTTTGAGAGGCTACTCATCACACAGTGTTTGTTTTTTTGTTTTTGTTTTTTTTAAAGTTGTATATAATTTGCATTCAAAGGGATGTTGCAATTTTCTTCAGGATATTTTTTGTTGTTTCAGAAACCTGGCGCCTCTTTGTTTTCAAATTTGCTTCTCTCATCAGACTACTTGTGCTTTGGTAAACAGTTTCCGGTAATATGAGAGTACAACATATTCGTAGAGTTTGTTTTCAAAATTATTGGCTGTCTTTAACCAAGAATTGTTAAAAAATATTTCCTTCTTTTAGAAAAAATGTGATAAGGAATCTCTTTATTGTATCAATATTGTGTGTGTATATTAAAAAAAAATGTTTTTCCTTACAAAAAAACAGAACAGCCTGGTAGTAAATGGTTAATCAGTCTATCTTTACTGCAGAAATGGATCCTCTTGGCCTCTTCTGTGCAGCTCAATCATGGATTGATGACTCACATAGAGAGGCCCCAGGATGTGAACCTAGAACTGTCCTGTAGTGAGGTGACAGTGCTAAGTACCATTTTCCAGCAGATCTTCAAAAATATTGAAATAGAAAAGCCAAAGTCCAAAAGCTACGTCTAAGCCATACAGTGTGTAATGAATTTTTGAAAATCCAACAATTCTTGGTGCCCCACACAACTACTAATAATAATGTAACTAATAATTAACAATAATAAGTCACATAATAATAATAATCCCTTCTTGTAGACATGGCTAAGGATTTGTGATAGTAGAAGTATACAGCATCATCGACTTGTAAGATACAAAGCTGGAACCATGTTAGTTTTAACTCCATCATTTTGTTGGCAAATCGCAAATGTCATTAGAGGACTAACATGATTTGTGCATTGGACCAACAGTTATATTAGTTTCTGAGTGCAAAGGCTGAATGGAGGAAATACCCGTGAGATTTCAGATCATGTCTGACATCATCTGGCCTTCCTGTGAAACTTCAATAACAGTTTAACTATTAAAGTGTTATTATTAGACTGTTGGTCCACAAATATAATTACAATCGATCACCTAGTTAGAGTTCATATTGGTATGAGAATCACATGACTAACAGCAGAAGCATTTTGTCTGAAAAATGCTAAATGTAGCAACTCAGTGCTAAAATATTTGTGGTCATACAATGATTCTCTGGACAATCAGATGTGTTTTATATTACAGCAGAATAAAAAGTTCAAATTTTTAAAGGGCACAAAATTGAATCATCCAGGGCTTCAATTTAGAATTCAGCACCTTTTCAGAACTGAAGTTGCATCACCATAAAAAGGAAACAAATAACAGGCCAAAATCATTTCCATCTGCTGCGCGTTTAATGTATAACAACAGTACAAAATGAATTTTGCTTGCAAAATAGGAGTGTTTTTTATGTACAGTATTTATACAATAATATAGTTTAAAAAACGTTACAGTTTAAACGTCTGACAGTTTATTGCACAACACATTTATAAATTATCATCATCAAAACGCACATGAAACAGATGACTTCTCTGTCTTATTTCAACACTTAACAGGAAATGTATTTATTATCTATCTTATTTTATCTCTGCTCCTCTAGATTAACATGAATCAAGGTCCTTTGGGGATTCCAATAACCCCACTGATTTAAAAAAAAAAAAGAAAAAAGAAAAAAGAAAAGCTTTCTCCAGAATGAAATTGATAGACGGCCACAGTGACTTTTTTTGGAACAATGAAACAGCCTCAAGCAAAGAAAGATGTTAATCTTTCATCATCGCATTGGGTGAAACAACCAAAGCTAAAACCCTGAATTAGCGCGACTCCTCAAACTGAAATTTTTGTCGTGATAATTACTATCTTAAAGTTTAGATATGGCAGTCTATAAATACAGCAGCAAGGAGAGAACAGGCAGTAAGGTCAAATATACACTGAACGCGAAATAAAAGTGTGAAACACGGAAACGGTCAAGATGTAAAGCGAAGATAGCACTGTGAAAGCAATCAGCTTTACAAGGACCCACTGCTGATCCACATATATATAGCATTAATCATATATTCACACTGTGTACAGAATACAAGGAACACCTGCTTCACTCTAAACTCCATCTCTTTCATCTCAAGATCTCTTAGAAATGTGAAATTCTTTTTCCATCTCTTTTTTTTTTTTTTTCTTTTTCCAAGTTAACTTCAAAGTGGTTTTATTAAGGAAAAGCAATAAGGCATAAAAACGCTCATCTAACATGACCTGACCGGATTACTCCTCAGGAGCAGCAGGTGTTCTTAATGTCTCGTACACTTGGTGCATTTCAAGTATCATGCTCAATGTAAACAATGACTGATGAGAGAGGGGGAGAAGGTGGGGGAGTGGCGCTGTTGGCCAGAATAATCTGATCCTCCTTCAGGCTTAAAGTATCATTAATCATGCTTTCTGCTACAGTTCAATTTGGTCTCCGCTTATCTTTGAATGGCTGAATTAGTGGTCTATAGATCATCACTGTACAAAATTTCCTATCTTAAATGGGATCTTTTCCGTACAATGGCATGTACTAATAATAGCCTCTACAGGAGCATTTAACATGAATGAAACATGAAACATATTATATTTGGCACAAAAATCCAGGGAATAGGTCTGAAAATATATCGACACATATTTCAGCTTTTGAAGGTAATGCCCTTTTGGTGTTAGGTTATTAAAGTTGGACGCTCACCTTGCCAATGACAAATTTGATGTGTTTCTGTTCTATCCCCCAGCAGAGTTGTAATTTATTAAACAAAAAATAACTTATGACAGGAAGCTTCAAGTGGGAAAATGAGAATTTATGATGCCAGAGTCCTTGGTGTTCTCTTTTTTTTTTTTCAGCCTTTAAAAGGCAGTAGAAAAAGGCTTAGCAACACAAAGTTACGCATCTCTGCTCCCAATGGCTCCAAATGGCAACGCCGATCCGAGCCTGTGATATGTGGTCCAACCAAGTGTCCTTCATCTCAGACGTGTAAAAAGTACTTCCCCTTGTCTCACCACATGTACTGTTCCAATAAATTGGCTTCTGTCTTTGTTGAGCTCCTCCGGTGACTTTTCAAGTCGAGTCCTTCTTTATCAAGTGCTGTTTCATGACATTTAGTATAAGCACCAACTACAAAGACAAGCCAATACCCCGCGGAAGAGAATTGGCAGCAAATTCAGCTGCCATGATCGCCCAAATCCTCTTTGTTTGTCTCTATAGGAGCATTTTAGAGGTTGGATGTTTGCCTGTTGGAGTTTCTTCTGAAAAAACGATGACACTGGATTCAAAAGTCGTGCTTTGGGACAATCTGCTGTTTGATGTATTGTTGTGGTTTGCGTCTGTACATTAGTAAGTGTGTGAATGTGCGCGCGCATGTGTATGTATTTCTTTGGGTATTTAATTTTTGTTTATCCAGTAGGTCCAGAAAATCTATGGTGCCGCTGTGTACTGTGTATTTATGTGCAATCCTCTGTGTCGATAATGTGCACGCAACTTCCACGTGAGTTATAGTTATGTTATAGTCCAGTTTGATGTCGATGCATGTACGTGAATATTTATGTTGTGCGCATGTGCGCGTGTGCGTGTGTCGCTGCGTGTCTCAGCTTTCTGCAGACATGACTGAGATGATCTGCTCCACTTTATATGCCAACTTTTGCTTCTGGGCCTGTTCATCGTGCTCCAGAGCCTCAATGATCTGAAACACACAGAGAAACAGTCCTCAGCATTAACTGACTTCATATCACTGCTCAGCTACAGGACAGGTACAGCCATGCACACACACATTATGAATCAAATGAATAGACAAAAGCCCCACAACAGTAATGCTTTAAATATGCTATTTTGATGGATTATATTGTGCATTTTACTGCACCGATAATAGTGTCAAGTTCTCATTTGCAGATGTACATGAATGAAATAGCCCCGATTTGATTTGAATTCAAAACTAAAATTTCTATTCATCTTGAATATTGAAAATCAATCTAGACATTTATCAAGAATAATCATCCATTTCAACCCAATCTTTGAAACTTTCAAATCGTTCTGAATTATTATTATTATTATTTTGGCCACTTGGGGGCAGCACAACAAACTGATAACACTGACGTGCAACCTTTAAAAGTTGTTAAGGTGAACTTCGTTAGTGAAGAGTTGCCTATCTACACATCCAACAGACACAAAGCAGCATGGCCTTTATGTTGTGCTTGTGTGCAGTTGACAAATGGAAGTAAAATATTCACTGCCCTTTTGGATCAAATGAAATGATAAAACACCTGCGTTCACCGGCGGGTCGGAAACCTCGCTGCTCCGCTGCTGTTAGCGTACTGAGAAAAATCCTAAGAGCTTTTCGCCGTGTTGGTTAGAAATAACACTGAGAGTGAACAGAAGTAAACAGTAAAGCTGCGAGATGAGAAGTCAAAGACACTGACAGGCTGAGAACTGTGGTGATTAATCAGGCTCGGTTTAATATCCATCTTTGGTGATCTGATCACAAACGGACAACTCTAAATGCAGGTGTAAATGCATAAAGAGCTGAAAATATTTCACTCTTTTAAATTGATAAAATCCTATTTGGGTGTACAGCCATGCTCAGTGACCTGTGTGATGGATGGACTAAAAATTTCCATAAAGTCAGAACACAGCAGCACATGAATTGACCTACTAAGAGCTAAACACTTATGAACACATCCCTGAAGACAGATTTGGTCGCACACATCGCAGTCACTTTATCCATTACAGCGGCGTTAATAGAAAAGATCGCTAACTTTAGTCGGCTAACCACACGAAAAGGACCTTTACACCGCATTTCCATGTTCCAGCGCGTTGGCAGGGCCTCACCTCTTGGCTGTACTTGCTGACGTAAGCGTAGATCTCATGGAGGGCACTGAGCACATTGAACTCACTGGAGTGAAGGCGAGCCTGTTCAGCCAGATAGGCATTCATATCCTGATCGCTGATGGCAGGCAGGCGGTTGATGTCAGCATAATATCTGAGAAGAGACACACACACACAGAACCAGTGTCAAGGGCACAGCAGAGCTTTTTTTTTCCCTCACTTGGAGGATTCAACTTTAAAAAGCATCTGAAAGCATTTAAAAATCAGGGGTGTTTTATTGGAAAATAAGGAAAAGGTGTCACACGTTTGACTTTTGGGAACATTCCCACACTGACTGTATGTATGAAGACTTTCACTTGACTACATGCAGGCATAATTCTGTCTCTGTTTGACTAATTGCATTAAAACTAGTCATTTATTGAATTTCCTACCTTAAAAAAAATCTCACATCTGTGTCTATAATTTTAATCCAAAAATGGCCATAACAGGGAGATCTCTTGCACTAAACCAACCACTCAAAAATTACTTTCCAGCTACTAATGTCCTGATGAAACTGTGGAGCTGAATAGTAATACCAAGAATAGATTACACAGTGCTGAGGGAGAATATCATGGCTCCTCGTAAAGGCAAGCCTTAAGTGATCACTGACAGTAACCTTTGAAATAACAAGCCTAATCTTAAAACTTAATTGTACTTCCACCTAAAAGGCAGGCTTTGATTCCCCAATTAGTCTTTGAGGAAGTGATAACAGCCCACAAGTCCTTAGTTTAAGGAATGTAATTCTTTCTGGTCGTCTTGAAGACAAATGGAATTTGCAGGTGTGCGCCCATACCCACCTCTCTACCCAACTTTTGTAATGCGGTATGTCCTTGGCATAGAGTAGTTTGGTGGAGGGTGAGTCCTTTCCCAGACGGTGTTCAGACGTTGAGCACGAATCCATGAAGGTTTGGGCCACCACGGAGAGACAGGCGTCCGTGATGCTGCTTTTATGGATGTCAAACACAAACTGGGGATTCTTGATCACATTTACCCAGAAACGCAGTGGCAGGCTGCAGATGCATATATGAAAAAAGGTAGAAATATATATTTTAGACTGTATAAGACGTAAAAAGAATTTTTTAAATACTTTTAGATTTTGGAGAATAATAAGGCAAAAGAAGAATCCCCAACAATAATAATAAAAGCAAATATGTGAGAATGAAATATTTGTGAAAGGAATAAGCACATAAATTAGGTTTTCTAGGCCACCAAAGATCAAGGTGTGAGGTCAGGTCTGCTCTGTTAGTGACTGGAGTTCTGTAGGAAGCTGCTGTAAACGTAAACTGGGCCATCTTTGCATATCGGGGAGTGAAAGCAAAGCTTCAGGAATACTCCTCACCAGTTGCTCTTCCATGTGTGGCGAACGTCCATGTCATGGATACCATGTCGGTCTGCCTGCTCATCCAGGAAGTCAAACATGTATTTGATTGCGAGAGGCAGGGCAGTGCCCCGACACACGGTGCTGAACAAAGTTTCAAACAGGTCATCCACAAACTTCTGCAGCGTCCCCTGCAGACAGATGATATAAGGTTAAGGCTCACAGTTTTTCTAGAAATGTATTCTGAAATCTAACTGTATGAAATGAAGACCATTTGATTGCTGCTGTTGTCAAAAATTGTTATTATTCATACTACAATATACTTTCTATTCTATACCTTTGTTGCTAGCAGCCTCGTAAGGTAGATCTCAGACACCATCTTGCTGCCTCGCTCTCCCTCTTTCTGGTCCCCGTGGTCGTGGTTCTTGACCAAGTGCCAGACTTTGACCCCACTCTCCAGGTCTGGGGTCAGCATGGGCACACGGGAGTGGGGGCTGTCAGGGCTGGTGGGGGTGGAGCGGAAGGGTACATCCACACCTAGATTATAAATGAAATATGAAATGAATATAAATACATGTTCCACAAATGTTCTTACTGCAGTTTTTAGAAGCGTTAGAATCTTTCTTGCAGTTTGTCATGAAAGTCATGTTTGTTTTACAAATATGAATTTAAGACAGACTGTTTTCTTTGTAATCTGCATGTGGGCAGGTTGGTTGTGTGTGTTTAGACTGTATAATTACTTCCTGCCATTATTTCACTGGTTGTCATAGTAATGATACAGACATGCATTCGCTAATGGCATGCTATCTGTCAGTGTATTTTTCTGCCCCCTTCCTCTTCTTGGTTTCTTGTGCATGTCTTTTTGTTTTGTTGTTTTTGTTGGAGTTTTTCTTTTTTTTTTTTTGGGGGGGGGGGGTTAAGAAATTATTTAAACTCACAGTGAAACTGTGAGCTGTAGTTTGAGAGATTTGACTTGAAATGTTTTACATCATTCAGGGATGCAATATATCTAAATCTAAAATCATCAGCATGAATTTTCCCATCCATTACAGGACATCAACTTATCCCCCATATGGAATATTTATTATTTTATTGTCGAAACATATTTTATGTTGCAAACCATAAAATGTTTTTTCGGTCAAGTTAATTATAAACTGATGTGATGCACAGAGAATTTATAGCTACTACAAATGTTCAGCTTCTGCTCTCATCAGGCTTTTGCACGTAAAATGAAATGAAAACGGTTAACTTTCATCATCATAAGACCACAAGGCTCTAAAGATCCGAAAGTCTGATGTATAGACAGTATTTTCCTTGATTTTGTAAACATTCACTTGAATATTAGTGTTGCATTCCCTTTTGGTGTGCTGGTGTGAGGCAATGTGACAACAGAGTCATGAGTGACAGCAGCTGGGGCACCACTGCTGTATGTTAGATGACTATTAAGCATTTATATCTCTTCACCAGTACTGACCGTATCTGCTGATGCTGCGTGGGAAGCTGGCGGAGGAAGGGATGTTGAAAGAGGACATCTGCTTGGGCACCAAGGCCACAACACAGCGCTCAGAGACCTGCGAAACAAAGGTAAGGCCTGTCAATTTATTTATTTATTTATTTTTATTTTTCCCAAGAACTCAGAGCTTTCAGCTGTTGGATCATTGTATTTGAAATGATTCAGATGTTCTCAATGCTGAGTCTCAGTAATTACAATCAGCTTATGCCTGGTTGGCATGTAGTTCAAGGAAAACATTCATCATCAGCGAGATGGAAGTACAGACAGCACAGCAATGATCACAACAGTTTTAATTCTAGGACCAAAACAAAGACAATTTTGTAATTTCAAATAGAAATCAGTAAACATTAAAGAAAGAACCTAGAACTACGCAGTGAATCATGTGTGTTTTATCTGTAGCTCACTGTCTGCTATGTGTTTTGAATTTATATTGGTGCGTTTTAACCGAGCGGTTGTTCCAGGTTAATACTGTGTATACCGTTGGTATGCTGCTTAGCAGATGATGTAGGGTCATCTGCTGCAGGATTAAATTCATGCTACTGTTCTGCATGAGGTATAAATGTATCTAGTACAAATCCAGCATAGAAACCAATCAAACATTTCCAGACCTGGCAGAGAAATTGAAGATGAAAGAGCGAAATTGTTTATCTCTCGGACAGATAAGAGGGAAGCCACCCCTCTCTTATCAAAACTTGCTTTTAGCAGGGAAATATAGACTTTCTTTGTCTTTACTTTCAATTTGCTGTAGACAAATGCACTGAAATGTTGGGAAGAAACAAACAGGGCTGTCTAAAGAACAGGATGATTCAGCTAAGGTTGGTGACCTGTGTAGTTGTATTAATGGGCTGAAAAACAAAATATGCCAAAGAAATAGGCACACAAGTGCATGTTTGGCTGACTAAGAATGCATGTGACCGGGAGGTTAAAAACATCTTGGCAGGGGAGAAGTCAAAGTTGTATATAAACAATTAATGCTCTGTGTGTCTACTACAGGATATTCTGTGACAGTATTCATTTTGAACCAAGGCTGTTGCTGTATGATTATTATTTTTATTTTGTTTAAGCTTTGGTTGGCCACAATAACAATGGCATTCTCAGTAGAACAACATGGTCATTTTTCATCGCTAATTGAGCAATTAGCAAAACAAATCTGCAGATGAAGTGAGAGCCGCAGCTCTTGTCTTCATGTTTTTGACAAACCTGGTAGTGCATAAGTGTGTTGAGTCGCTTCCAGTCGCTCTCTATCTTGGTGGTGATGTCCTCATCCTGGAGTACCACACGGGCAGTTCTGCCCTGCCGCCACTCTGGAAGAAAATAACATCAGTTGTGAAATGGTGACATGTGACATTTGGGGGGGATTGTTTTTATGCCCCGTGCCTGACAGTTACATAATGTCTGATCATCGTTTTTTTCTCCGGCTGTGTCTTTGTGCTGCAGTTCAGTGGCACATTGACCTTGTGCACTGCATTAGTTTGTTTTGTCAAACCTTGCAAGATGTCAAGAATAGCAGCCAAGATGTCCGCCCGACACCGTCCCCTGTGTTTTGGCTTGACAATTACAGTGATTGTGAGTCTGCAAACAAACTACAAAGCACACAGTGTCAGGGCCTGTGGACGCCATTGAAAATGGTTCCATGTGCATCTGTCTCTTGAAGTTTAAGTAACAAATATCACAAAGCCTGCCTGCAATTTCAAACCTGTGAGACCATCCACAAAGCTCTTAAATTCTTGATAAACAACAATTCATCACCTGTTTTTAAAAAAGAATGAGAGCAAGGTGAAAGCTGGTGGAGAGGCAAAGACAAAAGAGGTTCTGACAAAACTGATAATAGGAGTTAAGTTTCTGGCAAGGAGAGACTGACTGAGCGGACGAAAGAAGCAAAAGAACTTTTGAACTGTTTCAACCACAATTGCTAACAAAGACAAATGCAGTAAAGGAGGAATGTGCTGCGTGTGTTGTCGGGTCCATGGCTGTTAACCTTTTACCAGATTAAGACCGCAGAACAACAGTAAGAAAACCTCCAGGAGCTACAACACTGAGCAGCTTCCTGTTTCTTTTCAGCAGTTAGACAAGCATAATCACTCAAAAAAGGTCATCAAGTTCAATACTGGCTCTAAACACCAGACCAAGGGTTAGTGTGACCAAGTGAAAAAGTCGGATTTGGGAGATGATGATTTAGTCCGGAGCCCTGAAGGATTTAAAGTGTCCAACGCAACACGGAGAAACCAATCCTCTCCAAATACCGAACGTATGAAAAAGCCCTGAAGGCAAAAGTACAAACCTAAAGCATTAACAGCTGCTCCCAACAAGGTGTCTTATTTACTCCCTTTGAAGGTGTGTGTCAGCTGGATTTGTGCCAAGTCATTCAGTCTTGGATGACATATTGTGGGTGTAAGCCCAAGTGTAGGTGTGCTGTCAGTAAGGTTTAATGTCAGTGTCGGAGAGTGTTGCTCTGATTTAGGGAAGTAAAACGACGTGGGGAGGAGGCTGTCTTCCCGAAAAAGATGTTGAGCCCTTTGTTGATGTCATACGCCTTCAATGTAACACGTGATACCTCCCCAGCCATGCCCACTCTCAACTGTACCCCCCCACAGCCATTATAACACATCAAATGCCGTGGTAAAATTTTCCATGATGTTTTATTTCAGACTATAATGCAAGTAGAATTACTTAGACAGTCTCACAGAGTGAAGTCTCACCGAGATCCATGTCTGCAGCTCGTGGGCGCTGCGAGTAGGGCATGTTCTTGTACACCGCATCCAGGATCTTCTCCTTTACCTGGGTAATGGTGTCACAGTTGAGCACCTTGACAGGGATTTCTGGGCTGTTCTCATTGTCTGGGTTCACACAGCTGAGTGTCTGGGGATGCAGAATAGAGAGATGGGAGGGGGAAGGATAGACGGGAGTAAGAGAAGGAGACAGACAGAGAGGTGTTGCTTGCTATGAAAGTCCTTTCATTACCTACTCCTCAGCAAACTGTCCTGGTGGAGAGGATTCTGGCCTGAAAATGTAATTTCACACCTCCAGGCTGTGGCTGTGCAGCTCTAGCAGGGGCATTAAACAAGTAATGAGACACAGACTCTGCGACACAGCGATCAGAGAGGTGTCATCCTGCTTTGGAGCTAAAGTCTGAGGAGAAGTTATCCTGGCAGGCTGGTGGTAGGAACCCCTACCCCATGAATCATATTTCAAACTCTTCTCTGATTGGCATACACCAGTCAGAATTTTGAAACCTCTGTGTTCTTTATTTATCAGTAGCATATATATCTTCACTCTCTGCATATCTCTCCGCATATATATATATATATAAAATCACTCTTCACTCCATTTCATAGTATTTTTTATTTTGATTTTTATTGAGGTTCGGAAGGAGCCAAGAAAGTGGCTAAACAGACATTTACACAAGATTAGATTCATGCTTTCAGTGGACAAAAGCAAAATTCATGTTTTATATAATGATGGGCAGCCAGCAAAGGATCATATCCTTGTCTACATAATGGAGGGTCCCTATCATTATTGAGGATGAAAGCAGGGTTTGCATTACACCCATGAGTGGCTCAGTCCACAGTCTAAGGTTTTATTCTATCAAATAGTTTTTTTCCCAGAAACTATATATATATATATATATATATATATATATATGTTCTCCCCCAGCTTGATGAAAATGACATCTGTTATCGTGCTGTTTACGCTATTCAAACATTCAAAACCTTCATAAAATTGCATCCATAGAGCGCTGACACATATCACCTTCCTGTCAAGATTCTTTGCTAAGAGAAATTAACAGACATTTTTTTTCCTTTTGTCTATAACATCTTCATTACTCACCAGTGTCTTGTATTCAATCTGCTGTCGGATGAGCTTGTCCTCGCTGAGGGAATAGCGAGCTTCTCCAGTGATGGAGTCTATGGGTCCCTTCTCCATTTGCTGTTTGATGGCACAGAACAGCATAAAGAGAGGCTCACCAGCACACTCCTTTGTTTTGGAAGGGAACCCAGGGATTAGAGTGAAAGGTGGGAGAAATGAAAAGAAGACATAAGGAAGGAGAGCGATCTGTATTTATCAGCGCAGATGATGGGACTTGCGATGGAGATAGAGCCTAACATAGCAGAAATAATAAAATGGAACCTTCTGTCCTCTTGAATTGCAAAGATGGAAATAGGGATGACCCTGTAGGTAAACACAGTCCTCCTCTCATCCCTCCACATTGTTGATAAATCAATTTTAGAAATCTGAAATTGCAGCTCCACGCAGCAATCGATTTCAAAATCAGTGCACTGCATTGAAATTTCTAACTTGCGCCTGTAGCAGAAAGGTGTGATAAAATTATGTTTTTACCTTGAGGAATTTGTGGAGCAAGAAGGCAAACCAATTTGTCAGCATCTTCTCTGCCACCGACTCTGTTCTGCGAGACGAAAAGAAAGCACAGTCATTTGTTCGCAAGAGACGTCCCACAGCAAGCAGGAGTGCTCTGATTGTTCGTCTATAATTTAAAGATGTAGAAAAACTTGATATTGTTCAAGCCAAAAAACATGACATGGAGAGTTTACAAAGAATTACATCCTCACTCAGACGCGCAGTCTCAAAGGACATGCAGTCCAATATACTGTGGTTAAGTGCTGTTGGTGCACAACATATTTAGGTCATGACATAAATGTGTAGAACTTAGAGGTCCACTTCCAGGTCCTCTCACTCTCTTACTTCACTGCTGTGTCTGCACTTAACTACTTTTACGTGAGGCCAGATGGGAAGATTTTATGATCTACTGTAGTAAATCCGTTAAATCATGTAACAGCACCTTTAAAATGGCATATAGCCCTTTTGCAGCATCATTGCCGGTCGGTCTCGCTCCCTAACCTGCTGTCTCTGTTGCTCTTTCTCCAACCTTACCCACATTTCGACCCTAACCTGTTCTGACTCTGATGTTGACGGCACCCCATTAAATTTTAGTGTTCCCGCACGAGCAGCATGTTTGGGCTAACAAGTTCTTGTTGTACTGGCTCCCATGTGAACTCATCCTTATATTTAATGAGTGTGCTTCGGATTCAAAGGGCCCTTTTTTTTTTTTTTTTTTTTTTTTTTTTTTAACCAAAAAAAAAAAAAAAAAAAAACACCTCATGAAACATTCAGTAGACCAGTCTGAGCTATGGGAAAACAATCAGTAGATAACCAGAGGTGGAGGAGAGAGGCGAGAGGAGAGGAGAGGAGAGGAGAGGAGAGGTGACGGGGAAAGAAACGTAGGCTACAGCTGAATGTTTCATGAGTGGCACACAGAAGATAAGTCAGACTGACAACAACCCTGCCGCCGCTGCACTCACTCTTCCCCATTAGGTTCTCTTCCTCTGCTGGTCTCTTCCAATCTCTATCAGTTTTACCGCTCCTGTCTTTCACCTGTCTGCTTGGGCACCATGTTCCTCAAACCCGTAACGGCTGTTTCACGCCGCTGCACAAAACAAAGCTGGAGAGAGGTGGGTTTTCCTTCACTGCCCTAGTTACTCATCCATCAGACATGCAGTAACTGGGCTGGAAAGAACAATGCACAAATGATTTATCTATGTCAAACGATAAGCAGCGTTATCACAGGTGGTCAGGATTGTGGCACAATGTAGAAAATACGCCCAATTTGGGTTCCTCAGATTTACCAGGCAGTATTTACACCATACGCATTGCATAACTTCCTCAGAAGTCCTCAAAAGTGAAACAATTTTATGAGTTTTAGAAGTTCTAACCTATAATACGCTTAACTCTGAGGCTCTCAAGAGCATCTTTAAAAAAAAAAAAAGCTATATCTTAATGTAGGAGAAATCCTTTCTTCTGAGCTATAACTGTCACCTAATCCCCAAAGACTGTGGTTATACAGATTGACTCTCCGCAACAAATGAGTAAAATTTTAATACAAATTTGAATACAAGTTTAACTTAATGGTCCTCTTACATTTTTACAGCTCAATATAAAGTTTACTTTCACAGTGAGGTAATGAACTGAGCAAAGTGGTCCATTATTCCAGAATGATGAATGTTAAAGTCTGAGGAAAAGGTGCTTCGGTGGCTGAGTGGTCGTCAGGCTCAACTTCCAACTGGATGGACTGTTTTGTGCATGTCCATCCCCCAGTCTCTGGCCCCATTTCCTCTCCCTGTCAACCGCAACTATTAATAAACTCATAAAATGGACCAAAAAAAGAAAGTGGAATAACTTTAGAGGCTCGGATTTTCAGTGACAGTCAGTTAATTACCTGCGGAGGAGTAGTTTGGGGTGGTTCTTGCTCTCCAGGTTGCGTTCTATGAGGTCTGAGAGCAGGTGTTTGAGGATGTCTGTGGCGTACTCCAGCCGCCCCTGCAGAGCCGTCATGATGAGCGAGGCGACATAGCCGCGGTCACGCATGGAGAAAGAGCGCTGCAGCTCCAGCGTACGGATGAATGTCAGCAGGAATACTTTGTTATTCACCAGCTGTGCAAACTGCTTCAAGGCTTTCTCCACATTCGCCTGCCCGCTTCCTGGCACCTATACGCATCATGCATTTTTGCACAGACACACACAAATGCACATGCTCATTGGATCATACTCACTCAAGGGTAATGCAAGTCATAGCATAGATGAGGACAAAATGAAATGCGCGCCGAAGTCGTCATAAACCATCTGTGCGCAAAACAGGAGCACTATTGGCTACAGGCTGAATCTCGGTGGCAGTGACGTGAAAAACGAACCGCCTGTCACGTTTTTATGAAAAAGTTGGCATTTTTAAAACTGCAATTCAACGCTCTCCAGAGCAAAGATCTTCCGAACCACTGTGATCACCATAAGCAAGTCAAGAAGTTATATGAAGACTCTTTTCATATTCAACTGAAATGTAGATTTTAAAGGTCCCCACTGCATAGCTCAATGTTTATCTAATGAATGTTTAGATAACATCCATACACATAGAAAAGTTAGCATAAAAAAAGTCGGGTCAAGATAAAAAAGCTCAGGCCAAGAAACAGGAGCATTGCATTGAAAGGCATCAGAATCTGATCACAAACTTTAGCCGGTGAATTCCATTAAACAGACTTGAAATCACAGTGAGCAGACTGACATTTGCTCAGCACAGAGCAGTTTGACAGCACCAGCCGAAAATCAATTTGGTTTTAGAGCTTATAGCCCGAAGGTCAAGATGTCCAAAAAAAAACAAAAAAAAAAACAACTGGATTCAAGCGGTGCAGCCCTGCTTCGGGGGTCCCTCACCTCCAGCTCTCGGAGCACAGGGTGATCATCGATGCCGGGAAAGAGAACCCTCATGGCGTAAGTGCGGTAGTCCAAGTAGGGGATGCCAGCTCTGTCAAGATCGCTGGTCAACTCATTGATGTCTGTCTGTAGCTCTGCAAATGCTGCACAAGATCACAATAACACTGAAAATGTTTTTAATGTAAAATGATTCTCATTTTTTTTTTTTTGGACACTATAAGAACTATAGTTTAGAATAGAGCACGCAGTATAAACAGTATTTCGTAATATTTAATAATTCGGACTTTTCCTCATTAAAGAGTTAAATAGTTATGGCTTGAAAAATGTTGTTGTGTTATTACAACTCGAACTAATGAATTAACGTCTTCTGCTTAGTCCCGAGGTGGCACATCTAAGTAATACGTCTTTCATCTTGTGAAATCAGAGTCATGAGTCAAATTCAACAGATGGCAGTGTAGTGCAACTACTACAATCAGTTATTTTGGAGTGTTCAGTTTAAATCAACTGGATTTAAAATCTGTCTCACTCACCCTCCTTGCACTCCAAAGCCACCCGCGACTCCAGATTGTCCATTTGCATCTGCAGGCGTTTCAAGGTGAGGTCATTTTCATGTGACTTGCGTCTGTAGGCCAGTAGGACTATAATGACGATGATGAGGAGCAGCCCTCCTCCAGCTGCGATGCTAAAAATGGCAGGAAGGGTGAGCAGGCTATCAGACCGGATGTGAACCTCTCCTGGTGAGATGTGGAGACCTCCGACTTGAACCTGGACAACAATAATAATCAGAATACAGCAATGAGCAAAGGATTTCAACAAGTCTGTTGAAAAGGCCAAATAATATAACTTCAAATTATGTTGGAAACTACAGGAGAGCTGTGAATGATTTCCTGAAAAACTGCTCGATTAAGGTGGAACATTATCTTACATTAATTTCTACAGTACCGTAAAGTTGATACTATTTGAAAGGGTGTGTGTCAATAATTCTGGGGGGGGCTGTAATTGGGAAACTACCAGACCATGAATGACAGACAATGACAGCAAGAGAACAACTAACTGAAAGCGTGCCGCTGACCCACTAACACAGTGATGTACAGACAAACACTGACCCACAGACGGTGACCCACATCCATGCAGACAGCAAGTCAAAACCACCGCACAGGCTGATAATGCGTTAGACTGACCAGGACTTTGTGCTGCCCAGTAAGATTTGGAGGTTCACAGAGTAACTGAGTGTCAGACACAGTCAGGGAACAGGGCGTATCTCCAATCAGCACTGTGTAGTTCAACCTGGCTCCACCAGATGCAGATGGCACCAAGTTGCGTCCCTGTTAAGAGAAGCAACATGCATAACTGCAAAGTGAGCAACACATCGAACATAAAACACATTTAAGATCATGCAGGTTAGATCATTACTGAGCAAAGCTACAAAGTTTCAATAGAAAATTTCTATTAGTTCCTTCTAGAGTCATGTCTTGCTGATCTCATTTTATTTATCATATTTGAAATCCCACAACATTAATATAAATTGAATAAGGTAAGTTCTTAGTACAAATCCAAATGAATGACCATGAACCTGTGACATAATGCATCTCTAAGAACTGGAAAACTAGAACAGTATTGTTCACTAAGACAACAGCAGGGGATTACTCTAATGAGGACATGGCACAACTGATGTTGAACAAGACAGACAGATATAGATATATTCTGTGTCTCCAATAGTGCATATTCAGGCTCCTTGTTGATGCTAAAGACTCATAGGCTTGAAGGTTTTCTCTCTTTATACAGCAGAGAATGAAGAAATACCATCATACCAGCTGCAGGCCAGATCTTTTTGGGCTTACTTTGAGTATGATGGGAGCTCCAGGTTTCTGCTCCAAAACCCCTGATAGGCTGAGGGGCTCCAGGTAAGGGTTGGGGTAGTAGATGAAGCTCGTGTTGTTGTAAGTGAGCAGAGCTTGGACATTGTTGAAGACAAAGCCAAACTCATCCACGTGTTTGATTGCCTCCTGGTCGGTGTTGTACTCCGCCTTCAGGGAGGGGGCGAAGCAGCTGATGGTGGTTGTGTTCAGTACTTTGCAAACCTGGAGAGGAACCCAGTCAGGGGTGCAAGTTACTCGTTTGCCAGTACACATATGTAGCTTAAAGCTTGACTGGTTGATTGTTTGCTGCTGGATTTAGATAAATAATAAAAGACACATATAATTGTCTGTCAATATTTTACCCTTCAGAAAACTTTTTTAAATATTGGCCTGCATGTTTTTAAGAGGTTGTAAAAAATACCTTTGACTGGACTGAGGATCGATGTTGTTTTAACCCACGTAACATAAGATAATAATTAGCTGGCACAGCATTTCTAGCATATTGAATTTGAATGGGCGTCCCGTTTCTCTCACATTTTTGACTTGCCGGTAAAGACAATATTATGTTAACATGTTTGGGGGGAAATTACGATCAATTCTGTCTCTTATGAAGCCAATCACTCACTCACTCACTCACTCACTCAGCGTGACACATAACCAATTTCTTATTTGTTATTGGTGTTTTATCAATAACTTTGTGGAATTAGCATGTTGAGTTTTTTCCTTCAAAATCCTTACAATCGAGCTGTTCCCATAAGTCCCACCCACTCCAGACGCATTTCTAAGCTTCAGTTTTTATCTAAGGTTTCAAAGAAAAGTTGTTTCAAGTCAATTAACTGCTTTTGTGTTTCAAAACATTTTTAAGCATATCCAGTTATGTTTTTGAAATTAGCGTGATAAAGAGACTGCCCTCATTAAATTTACCAGTGACCCTCTTTTAGCAGCTGATTTGGATGGAAGTTTGGCTTTAATCCCTTTAGATCTCAGTCCTGCCAGTGACACTTTAAAACATTCAGTTTAATTGACTGGCTCAAAATCTGGCTGGCATCATTAACACACCATTTATTTGGTTCAGGGCACAACTCTCACACAATACTGTCAGAATAACAGAGACATTCTTTTCAACACTTGCTCAACACATTTGAATAAGATAATTCTGCTCATCTTGTTTTAAAATGCTTCCACCTTATCCGAAACGGGTTACAAAGAATTTCTTTCCAACAATACAAATGATTTTGAGTGGTAGTGCCCCCCCCCCCTTCAATTCCTTCATACTGATAAAATGTATTGATCTATAACGCATAAATCTTTCATATAATATTTACTTTGTCTTTAAAACTTTTATCTGGTACAAACAAACAAACTCATCATTCCATTCCTGGCATCTGCTCACGAATTATGTTTATGTGTGTGTGTGTGTTTTTTTTGTTTGTTTGTTTGTTTGGTTTTTTTTGCTTCTTTGCATTGATATTTTTTTAATACTGCGCTCTTTCAAGGTCAAGCTAGCACTCCCTTCCTGAATTTTCGACCATCCTTCAGCCAGTGTGTAGCTCCAAATCCTCAGGCAATTCTCTGTCTGCTCCGAAGTGGAAAACTTTGAACCAGTAAGGTAACTGGACTTTTGCCACCGGGGCCCCAACACTTTGGAACAATCAATCACTTTGAAGCAACCTGCCTGAGGAGCACTGGCAGGTAAAATCAGCACCATAAATCACCTCCCAAAGTGGAGTTGTTTTTTTCCATCCCAGTGTTTTTTTTATTATGATTTCATTTTGGAATGAATCACTCTACATATATTATGTATGGTTTAAAAAAAAAATTCTAGTCAATTTAGTACCCATCCATCAGAATGATAGGATGTTTTTCTGACTTTGCTCACTCTGTGGTTATACAGTATTGACCACTAAAAACTAAACAGGCTCCAAATCACACAGTAAGTTTTTTTTTTTTTTGGTATATGTGAATGCTTTAGATCACAAAAGTATTGTCAGAATTGACCACAACACTAAATGCACTTCTGGGCAAATTATCCATAAAGAACATCTTTACGGTTCCATTTTGTATCAGTTTGAGGAAGCAACATCAATGAAGACTGAGCTCAGTGTGTGAGTAGTTCACTCACATTGACAGATTCATGGCCGGCGTATTTGACTCTGACTCGTGGCTCCTGAACGACGTCCAGGTTGGTCCCAGTCACCGTCAGAGTGGTGTGTCCGCTGTTTGGAATTGAGGATGGATGAAAAGAGAAGGCGCATTAATGCAGGTTTGAGGAGATATAGCTGGCATCATAGCTCTTTGTTATTGGGCAGAAGCGCCAGATCAAACGGTGAACCAGCTGGCTGCTGTTTTATATTCATCCATGACTGTGAGGCTGGCATAGCATGAATACAGGTGCTACTTGTTTACATATTCACACTAGATGTGATGAAAATAAACAACACTATTTAATCTTTCCATAACCCGTGCAGCAGTGTCATCTAAGCAAACAGCAGAGTGACAGAAGTGGAAAAAGTAGAGACTAACTGGAGGAGAATACATACAAAGAGGAAAGAAAAAAGAAAAATAAATAAATTGGCCAGTCGAGTGAGCTTGACAGAGTGCCAGTCCTTCTCTTCTCACACTTCAAAGGCTACCTAAGCTTGTAGGACCACATAGTGAGATTGCACGTTCATGATGAAGCCTCCTGATTGCAGCTCCACAAAGCTCCTCCTGTCACAAAGCTGTAGGCCAGCGTGTCTCTGAAGTCTAATCTACAGGGACGTAGGGCTGGATAATCCCACTTGAACTCGTATTAAGTGCCATCTTTTATTAAGTGGAATACAAGGAGGCCACAATTGAACTGTGATAGAAATGTTTATGCAGCAAAATGACTCCCACTGTAATGTCAGCATCGCACTGCTTCGTCAAATCAGGCATAATGTCATTTGGTTGGATGAGTCGTCTTGTTGTGATCATAACTGACATTTATAACAAGGACCGCAGTTCTTGGCATCACTCTTCCTGTAACCCTGATACGCTGGCTGGTCGTGCAAGTGGGTTGTTTCAAATCATTTCATGATTTATACAGAAAAATGACTCTGTAATTTATAAACATAGAATCGTATCTTGTGCATGCTGATTAACCAATGTCCAGCATTAGAGTGGTTGGCTCTACAGATGACATTAAGAGAAAACAATACAACCAACATGTGAAGTGCAGTTCACGCTCTCATTCACACCAACTCACATATCAACGTGAAGTCCATTTCCACCAAATTTACAAAATGCAAGATGCAATTAACAATTTCACATTCTCTCTCATTAATTATGGCACGTTTCTGAAATCCAACCTAACATGTGACTCGTGCATGAGAATGTGGACTCAAAAATGAAGATGCAATTTGCCACCAACTGACTGTTGTCATTTGTAATCTGTGGTGAAATTGTTTGCATCTCGCCCTTGAGAGATGGGAGCTCATGTTTTCTTGTCTGTTGTCTGTTGACGACATGCAGATGCTTCAGCATAAAAACCCCTGGACGTTACCTGGTAATGCTCCACTGGGGTTCAATGCGCTGCACTGTGGGGTCTTCAATGTACTCAAAGGCCAGACTCCCAGGAATTTTAGCCCGGTCGACACTCAAACTGACCTGCACCGGCCCCGCTCCCGCCACTGATGGTGCAGAGAAGCACACAATCTCTGACGTGGTTCTCCTGGTGGGGAATAACAGAAGAGGGATTTATTCATGCCTTTGATTGCGACTGCCCACTCACTGCTGCAGTGGCAAATCCCTGACTCCGGGCAGTTATGAGCCATGCACATTACCACGAGGCGAGAGGATTCATCATCTCTTCCTCGTTACAGACACATTAGGAATGGAGCACTGTAATTAGAAGGGACTCTAGCTAATGGCTTCCTCGCTTCACCCTCCTGACTCCTACCATGTAAGGCATTTTGAACTTTAAATAGATATCTATAAATACACAGAGAACTATACCGACCGCTGAGGGTTACATCACCTCCTCACAAATCATTGTTAAGACTTTTCATCACCAAAGTGTGTTTCTTTAAATAGAACAATCTCTTACTCTGTTAAAATGAGATTAGAGAAGTCTAAAACTTTACTGTTGTGTGAAAAAGTCTTGCTTTAGTGTCTGAGTCTGGATTCTTTAGCGTCGTGAGGCTGAGCTAGCATCAGGTTGTCATGTTGCCGTCAGTCTTACCTGTACAGCTCACAGGTCTGATTACCAAAGTACACGCTGACCGTGCTGCCAGCGCCCAGATTCTCCCCAACGATGGTGACTTTGGTGCCTCCAGATTCAGGTCCTCTGCCTGGGGTCAGCGCCAGCATCAACGGGGTCTGTGGAGGAACTCATGATGTTTCATTCAACACAGGACACACACACAGTACAATATGTGCAATTTAGTGTCAAGTTCTGAAAAGCTCTCATCTTGCTGACGTTGGCTGAATAAGTTACTGTAGAAATGAACTGTTTAAAAGGTAGACCCGAATGCTTCTTTAGAAAACATTTATAAACATTTATAAAGCAGTTGATGCCGTGCATTTCATAAGCGGAAAAAAAACAAAACATTTTAAAACAATAATAAAACAATATGAAAATAATGCACAAATTGAAGACATTACTAGAAATTTCTCCCTAATGAGGTTTGGAACTCAAAGTTTATGTTGCAATTGAAAAAAAAAAAAAAAAAATCAGGATAATGATTTATGTGGCATCAGTGCATCATTTCTTCACAAACATTTCATGTTTGTTTTTGGAAGAAAATGGGCAAGGTGAATGTGTCTGAAAGTCACCACAAAAGAGTAGATCTGGGAGGACTGAGCACGCAGTTCTGGTCTGCATTCGCCAACACAGAGCTTAACTGGACCCGGCACACTTCCCTTCGGAGCTGCAGCCATCTCACACACAATCCTGTCAAAACAAAATACATGACAGTGGTTGCACAAGAAAGCCCAGTCATGCAACAGATTATCATGTGTGCAACAAATAATACCAGCCAGACACACACACACCAAGCAGAATCGCTGTATGGTATCACATTTGTTATGAGTTGTGCTGCGCGAAGATGGCCTCTGCTGGCCAGTGTGATTGAGGCAGACTTTCATGGAAGTTGTGGGTCAATAGAGAAGGCCATCTTTCTTCCTAATGGGAAACCTATAACAGCAATATAACTCAAATGATAAACTACCCCCCTCCCCCGTCTCCAACACGATTGCCACCCACCATTACCTCTGGTTGCCATGACAACATCAGGGTTTCTTCAATAAATCAGTATTGCCTGTCAGGTCAATAAGATAAAGTGTGCCATGAATAAGTCATTACAGCAACTGACCCCATGCTGAAATTAATGTCAGTAACAGCTGTAATGCCGTCTTTTAACGTACTGTGTGCAGCAAATGAATGGTCCTACCCAGCACAAGAAACTCTTGCGTTCCCCAATACAATAAGAGTACCCAATGAATCGTCCCTGCCCAGCCCTTCTTTTCATACATCACCAGAAATTTCCAATTTTCTGCTGGCATGTCCTTTTCTTTTTCAATTTTTTTTTTTCTTTTTCTTTTTACGATGATATAAATAAAGTCCCTGCTGCCTGAGCCCAATCGCATTACATGGCTGTGAGAGAAACACATGGCTAACAGATTGTCCCTCCAGTCAGCTACATGCAGTGCATTTCAATTACAGCTGCGCCGACAGTGTCTTAACGTCAACGACACAAAGCCTGTCTCTTCCTTTGGCTCTGCCTCTTCCAGTGCGATGCGAAGTCACTCCCCCACTCCCCGCCCCAAAACACACACACACAGTCTTACAACCTGATGAGACATCACTTGGCCCTGAATTACTCATGTAAAGTACAGTATGGATCCATGTGGGTCTGACCAGAAGGGAAGCGTCTCTTACTGCTCTGCAGTGACATAGCCCTCCTCGCGTGGGGTGCACTGCACTCCTGCCACCTCCACGTTACCCTCCAGCTCAGAGAAGGACAGACCCAGGTTCAGGCCCTGGATGGTGACCAGTG
This sequence comes from Echeneis naucrates, assembly GCF_900963305.1. Classification (NCBI taxonomy): domain Eukaryota; kingdom Metazoa; phylum Chordata; class Actinopteri; order Carangiformes; family Echeneidae; genus Echeneis; species Echeneis naucrates. Next base: position 5,341,628 of record NC_042515.1, on the reverse strand, counting down.
TCCCCCCCTCCTGAGGCCCTGATACCGGGCTCACCTACGTAGAGATGAAAACAAAATGACAGTAAGACAGAGTCAGAAACATAAAGTGATTCTCAGATACAAAGTGAAGGCTGTAAGACCTGCAGAGGTGCTTTTTTTTTTTTTTTAATTTTTACACTGTTTTATTCAGAGGCAGTAATACAGCAGAGTTCCTCATGTTGGAAAATGATGTGCCATAAGGAGAGTTTAACTGCAAAATAATGTAATTAGTTACAGTTTTAATGGAGAGTCACATGGATTAAAAACCCAAGAGAAATGCAATTATGGTGAAACGCTAATTATGGATAAATCTTGGAGATTTTCAGCACTGACACAAGGTAGAAACCGTTGGCCCCCTCAGTTCAAAAATAGTTTATATTCTCAACAATTAAAACTGAAAATAAAAAAAATGATTTGTAAGGGTTCAAAGTAAGGGTGAAAAACAATTTCAGCTTGTACAGCAATCTCCACAAATCACCCCAACATCTATTGTTGGAAATAAAACTTCAAATTAAAATCATGTTGGCATCAGTGATGACTTTCACTGAGCGTCTCTTGACTTGATTCACAATCTTCAGACACTTTTACACACTTTCTGTGTCTCATTTTTGTTTTCACATGAAGCACGTGTGGCATTTACAGTAGAGCGTGTGAACTATGTAACCCTTGTACTGAGCGGGTTCGCTCAAAAAAAAATAAAAAATAAAAAAAAATCCTGGAACTCCAGTGTAATTCAACAAACAAACTCTCATGAATAATGCAGTGAATAGCAAAGCCTTGAGAAACCCATTCACAGTCCTTCCCACTGTAAAGTTAACCACCTCAGCAGGACACCCATGGACCTGCAGAGCAGAGCCGAAGCAATGCCGGAGTAGCACCCCGTCCACTCCCGGGCAGCACCCGATGGAGGATTCATTCTGCCGCAGCTCCTTCAGAAACACTAATAATGTGACAGGAACTTCAAAGGCTGGCGCCTCTTTGAAGTGGGAGAGCTTTGCATCCCTCTTCCTGACCCTCAGCGCCTCATTCAAGAGAATGAACAGGAGATTGTGACATAAAAGATCCATCACCGCTCTCTAAACAGACTGAATTCGTTTAGCTGTCAAGCACTTATGCTATTCAGCTGGCGTGGAACAGAATGTGAGATAGTCTCAGGTAAACAGACACTTGGATGGGAAACTGGAAAGTGGCCGCAGATAAAAATGGAGTCTGCTGTTGATAGATGTCAATTTCAGTACCGTATATATCCAACGTGGTGTGCTGGTGCAGTGTTTCCTGAGACGTCATTAAGTACCAGATCGAAAATCAAAATTATGAGCAGACATTTACAAGCAGTGAGTGCAAGGATAGAAACTATAATATCCATATCTTAGTCTTTATACACCATGTTATCTGTACGTGTACAGCCATAAAATTAATAGTCCAACAGCACTGTCACATGCTGATGGTGATGTTGAGACCAAAACTATCTGCATCCAGACAATTATTTCAGCTCACTATTGGAAATGATCTGTGTCCATACTAACATGCATACATACATAAATGACCGTTCACATACTGTGCACTGAGCGTGCAGGAGCTGGTCTAATGGATTGTCTCTTACGTTGTTTTCAGCACATAAGTGAGTGAGCAAAGTGAATCCAATTAAAACGTTAACATGCAGAACTTCACAGCACAACAGCTGCTGGCAAAGACAACAAGGTCAACAACACTTGTAATTCATTACTCACTTTACTTTCACAACTGGTGGTCGACCCAATCAAGGGTGTGACTACGTCATTGTTTCTAAAGGTCAGTGAGTGACTTGACTTTTTATTTCAAACAAATAGCATCCAACAGGAGTTTTTGAAACGCTTGAAAGAGTTTTCAAAAGTTTTTGAACGTTAGTGGAATGTCGTGCCTTATCTTCCAGCTGCATGGCCTTGTTCAGGACTAAAAACCATCGTTAGTCTGACTCCCTGAGTTGTTGGAGAAAATGCGTAAAAGTTTTTTTTTACAGAGGTGTGAACACGTGAGTGTATTGACACTCTCTTTATTCCAGAAACTACTTCATCAAACTGAAACTAGTTTCAAAGCTTCTCTAAATACTTTCGTAAATAACTCACATCTTGTCTTTTAACTCAAATACACAGTATATTTAACCTTGGTTCCCTGACTGACTGACTGACTGGACTGAATGACCCCTAGACTGGGAACTGACCCAAACAAAAAACAAACCTCTGTAATGCGTGGGTTGGTGCACTTCACATTCCTGGCAGAGAGGTCTAACCAGCGGCTTGCGTAGGGGGAGATGGGCGGACAATGCTGCTTCATGGTGCAGCGGCCCTCGCCGCTACACCATCCGCACTGGAACTTCCTCTCCGCCCGCAGACACATGCCGCAGCTATCCCGCTGAGCGCTGCACTTGTAGAGGTGCACTGTCGGACAACACAGAGGCCGGCTGTTACTGCGTTTGATGTCATCATGATTAAAAGTAAATGAAGCCCACAAAATATACTGGAGCAGCAGAAAATCAATCAATCGGCCACTCAGGATGAATACTTTTGATTCATCTTCAAAAATAAGTGACAGTAACTATGGTGTTCATTCATAAGTGGCATGTTTGCATAAATTTCTTTTTTTAAGAGAAAAGATCCAATAATCCAATAAACCTTTCTTTGAAGTCTGTCTCTTACATCCTCTCTCCTCTAAGTAGCCTATATTTATGCCCATATAAAGTAACTTACCCACTGGGGCCTGTAAAAATTTATGGCCATCCCTGTATATCCTTGTCTTTGATGATGTATTTAATGCACCACCTAAAATGGCAACTGACAGCCACCTTTTTTTGCATGATGACAGAGAGTTAACCAATAGACCCTCAAGCGCCAAATTCAGCAAATATGAAGATTCACCTTTCACCCCTCTGGGTGCACAAGTGATTGGGTGCTTTTTGATAACACTCACTGCTATTGTGAACTTTCTCTCAAGGCCTTTTGGGAGCCTTGAAAGGCTCTCTATGACCCATCTATCCCCTGTGGATTGAGTGCTTCACACTCCTCTGGCCTGGCGGTGATGGATGGCAGAGTTACCTTTAATCTTCTCGGGATTGTCGATGATGAAATTGCCATTCCATACGATGGAGAGGTCCACTGCCAGGTCACTGATCTTCACACCCTCGTACATGTACTGAAAAGCACAAACAGAGAGTGAGGCAGCGTGCGGAAAGTGCACGAAGAGAGGGAGAAAGTCAAAGAGAGACAAGGGATAGAGTCTAAAACAGATACAGGGAAAGACAGAGGGAGAAAATAAGAGGATGAAAGGGCAGCTGAGAGTTGAGGCTTTTAACCATCTGTCATTTCTGCCATGGTTGTCTGACTTTCTCTTTTGACATGTAGGGACGCAAAGTCTGGCTGGCGTGGCCGATCATCCACATCTGAAGAAAATGGCCTTTTCACTCATTGTCACAGAGGGACACTCTGCATCGCAATTTACCCTGTCATTTGCATTCTGCAGGGGGGAAAAAAAAAACCTCCCCTGAAATCTTCTGTACTCACTCCAAACCTGTGACTTCGAAGATCGCAATCATGGTCACTGAGTTGAACACCTAGATGTCAGTCTGGCCATATCCAGTTTGCCAGACAAGGTCATACTTACATCTTGGTTTTAAGTCCTTTCCTGTCTAAAGTGTTTACCAATTTTCCTCATCAGCTTCTCTTTCCCCTTCCTACCTTCTCCTCAGTATGCTCAACACCTCCGGCAGTGCTCACTGATGTACCCTATGTACCCTGCCTAAACGGCATCCAGGCTGTCTGCCTCATTTGACAGCTGTGAGATTCCCACTGGGAGTGTTTGAGGTCATACCGAGCTGTTCTGGCACTGCACACTGGTGCTGTTGAAGCGCAGCGCCGTGACACGGTGGCTCAAACCCTGCACGTGCACAACACACTCGTAGCCACGCTGGCCCGACTGAGGTTGTGGAAGGTTTCGGGCCCTCAGGGTGATGGGTCGGACCTCACCGGCAGGAATAAGAATTTCCCCAGAGTGAAGTAGCTGAGGGCAATCCTTCAAAATAACACACAAACATAATTGTTATATTTACAATAAGGAACATCATATTTTTCAAATATAACTGTGCTTCTCTGCCTTAATATTCCCTCTGCATAATACAAACTGTAAATGTCATCTAATAGTTTCCCCTCCAAGCATTAATTGACTCATGTATCTCTATTATCTATATGTATAGACAATATGTGTATGTCTACATCTCTGTGGTATTTAATCTGTCTTACTGTATGTTAAAGTGTGATATGAACATGAAAGACTAATGCAGCAGCACAGATTAATGGGGCAAATAAATCACTAATCCGTATGTAGTTCATATGCATGTGTGTGTGTTTGTGTGTGAGTGTGTGTCTGTAGATTCTTTTTTTCTGTGTAGTCAGTATATTTATCTAACCTTTGCTCACAGATAGTATATTTTTATTGTTACAATAAAACAAGGTTATATTTAGTAATATTAGTAATGCCTGTTACTGTGTGCATATTAGCATGTTGCACAAACAATGGCAGGTCTAATTAGCCTCAAATATAACCTCAAAACTGCTAGCATAGCTCTACTCCTTCACTCTCGTTGACTCCTTATAGAGGAGCAATAGTTTTTCATTTAAATTGTAGGTTTTGTCCTCAAAGTAAGAGTGCCACCTCGGAGCAGATGAATGGAGCTATTGAGAGCTACAATTTAATTAGCCAAAGAAATTGCATGTCTGCCGTGTCTTGATGTTAATGCACCTCTGAGGCGTTGACTCTGCCCTCCTGGAAGGAACAGCTGCTTGGGTCGTGGGTGCACAGGTTGCGGTATTTACACCAGTGGCAGCGAAAAGTGCTGTTTACACAGGACAGACACCTGCAGGATAAAATGAGCCCATTACCACATTCTGTACAGTGAGCCTGCAAAATTGCACTGTAATCAGCTGCTTTTGCACTGACACAGTAAGGAACTTTGGTAAAGATTCATTCTTCACTTTCTATGCATCATCTACATCTTCCTCCCCCAGGTGAAGAGACCGAATGCCAGTACTGATAAAGGATTAGAGCTTTCTGCTGCATTTGTCTTGTCAGTGTATTTCATGGAAAGTTGTCAGATGTCCGCATTTTCTATGCAGGCAGCATGGGCGGTCTCCCTGTAGGAAATGACCTTGAGCATCAAGTCTTGACAGGACAAACAAATATTCATGTGTCACTGGCACTTAAAGTGCTCTGAAACATTTGTTACTGTGTCTATATAAAGATAAAATAGACGAATTGCCCAGTGTCCATGTTAGATGTACAGCAGCATCGACTTTTCATTTCATCATCAGCTTTACAGTTTATTTTGTTTCTGATGTTTGACTGTAATGGAAACATTCCTGAAGTCACCCTTGCAGTTGTGGATTATGACAAACACTGGAGTGAAAGCGACAAATGAATATTTGATGGGTTGAACTGTGCAAAATCTCTGGCTCTAAATCAGCTTGGCTGCAGCCAGCGGTCAGTTGTGGATTAAAGCCGAAACGATCCTGTTGGACGGCCTTTAATGGACATTTTGGTCAACAAACAAGGAGGCAATCTGGGGGGTGAAGAGATGAGAGAATACGAATGGCTGACGCACGGCTGTTGATATCCCAACCAGAGCAGTTGGAGAGCTGAAAATTGATCATGTCCTATTTTTCTGGAAGGGAGAGTGTAGACTTTGCTGTGTATCACAGAGGTCTACCACTGTGCAGAAAACGGATCCATGCACTGATCCATTGGAGTTGAATATGTTCCTGCAGCAAGTTAAAACCACAAGGAAACCCTACCAGCAGCGCTCGAACACTGCTGCTCATCGTGCACTACAAATGCCAATAAATGTAGTGCACCCCCATAAAATTTTTATATTAATTAGCTGCCCAGGGCCAGTATGAACATAAAAATGTGTTATTGTGTGTGTATTTGTGTGTGAGGGAGAAATTTGGGGGTTGGGTATGAATAGGTCTGGGCTGGCAGGGTGCTGCAAACACTAGATAATTAATTACGGAGGATGATGTGATTCCGCGGTGATGGCGCTGGTTAGGGAGGTGCTAGGTTAAGGCTGTGTTTGGCCTGAAATATTAATGCCTGGAGTTCATATGGTCACCCTGCAGCTAATGGAGGCCGCACTGGTGCAGGCTCTGTGATGAGCGTCAGACTTTTTCTCTAATGGCTTAATATAGCTTTATTGGTGCAATTATGTTGAAGTCAGAGAACATTATGAATAAATGACATTCGAATCAGCGTAGACTTATTTTCATGGCTTTTGCCACGAATATTCCACCAAACAAATGCTCTCTCCTGGAGTTCGCTTATTGTTTACTCCTAATTCAACTCTTTTGTGAAGTCATGGTGCAATACAAGTCATGACATAGTGAAAGTTCGCAATAAGTGCATATGAATTCAAATCTCAAATAGACCTCAAAGACAAAGAAAGTATTACTTTCCCCAGGCTCTGCTCCACTCTAACAAAAAGTCATAGCAAATGTCCTTGAAGTAAATATTCAGAGCTGTGTGATTTAGCTTGTTTGCAGATTTACTGAATTCTCCGGTGCAGTGAAAACTGAAGTTGCTGATGTGCAGATTTTTTTTGTGATATTGTTATTTTTTTTTTAGTTGGCAAATGCTGCTAATTAGTATTCATCCTAATAAGATCCACCTTTTGCAGCAGTGTTTGCAGTTGTTATTCAGACACAACCGCTCTTATCATAGTTTACTGTTACGGTAAATACGGTTTGCATTAGCATAATGGATCAAAGTCAAAGCTGCCTCTCTGCTCCGTTAGGAAGCTGCGATTGGCGAGGTAAAACAGATGAGCATTTAAATAGAGCCCTTTTTTAATTTACATTATTCTCTCTGCCCTCAAGGCACCACATCAAGGCCAAAAATCTAAAGAGGCTTATGTTTTATGTCTGACAACAAACAAAACTTCCTGGCAAAACGCCTTGGGACTAATGGTTAATGGTTGTCTGTACAGGCGTCTTGAGGGGCTCTGGCCTCCAACGAAGCATGCTCCATCACGCTCACTGAACATGGGGACTGTTTGTTCTGGGTAGCCTTCAGGTGTGAATATGTCCAAATACATTCAGAATACTGAATACTTAAAGCTGTGAAAGACTCAGTTTCTCCAACTGCCAGTTTAAGAAAACCTTAAACAAACAAGCCATAGCGAATGCATCGTGTTGATTTAAATGAGTCCTGACAGATAGATTGAACTCAGAGGTTATCTCACAGCCTGATCTTAAGTGGGGTTGTGAGCGTCAGTACATCATTGGCCTAAATTAAGTTGTGTTCTGCCAGCTACTGAACAAATGAAATGTGTGGAGACGGGGTGGGTGGGAGGATTGCTAGCTGGACTCACGTTTGATGTGTGCTGCAGTTGTAGAACTTCACCTCCGTGCTGGCCACCATCTGACCCGTTTCCTTTGAGTTCAGACGAAGCTCCACGCCAGCCCAGTCTGTTAGAGAGAAAACAAGCGAGGGGGGGCGGTAGAGGGGACACAGTAAGTGAAATGAGCGAGCAAGGTAATGGTAATACATGTGAGAGCGAGAGGAGCGCGGAAATAAATTGACAGAAAGACAGACAGGGAGAGTGAGACAAAAAAAAAAAAAAAAGACAAGCGAAAGAACAAAAACAATGAGCGAAAAGAGGAGGTCAAAATGAGAAAAATGTTAATACTTTTATCAGACTCCTGTAAAGAGCCACCTGGTGTCTGCGTCTCTGCAAGGGCATATTGCTGTTGTCTCAAGAAAACCTTCCTTCAGAAACTTCAATGGAGGGATTATTTTACGTGGTACTCCGAGGTATGGCTACAGCTGCATTGTACCTATCAAACTGAAAACCTTTTTTTTTTTTTTTTCAGTGTGTCCAGCATATACTGATAAGTGTTTTTTATTTATTTTTTTTTTTTTTTACTCGTCATTTGCAGCATATACTGTATTTTTTTGTTTGTTTGTTTTGAGAGCTGATATCTGAGCTCACCTTGTCCTTCTGGTATCTGAGGGACTTCTTTCCCAGCTGGGGACAGACACATGACCCTGTTTCCTTTGACGTGGCCCTCTACTTGGGCTTGTTGGCCGAATGAGCAGGTGATTCCTGCAGAAAGGTCTGGAACATTATTCACCTCCAGGAGAAGCTGTGAGAAAGAGGAGGAGACGACTTAATTTGTGAAATCTGATTAGTTCTGTCAATCAAATATAAAGCAGCAAACCAATGATCAGTTTAGTTAAAAAAATTAATGACAGCTATCTTGGCTTTTCCTAAAGAAAACAAAGTCGGCTCTCAGCACCTCTAAAGTTCACAAATTTCATGTTGTGTCTTGTTAGTTTAAGACATACAAAAGATTAAGATTAACAATAACAAATAACTCCAGGAAGATAATATTCCTGGCTGAGAAATGTATGCATGTACGCTGTAAAACCACAGTATGCTGTTTTTACTTTTGTTTTTTGTTCAGATTAAATAAATGAGACGTAAAACAGGAATTAGCAAGCAGCTGTGGAAGGCAGGTTAGTTGTTTCCCTTGTCTCCACTTTGTGCTAAGATAAACATCTGGTTCCAGCTCAATATTAAAATTTCAATTTAAATAAATTAGGGTGTTTTTCCTCAAAATGTCACACTGTTCTTTTTAGATAATGTTCCCTTGCGACCACTGCAGCATTGTTGGATATTTTAAGAAATGTTATCAACCTATTGGAAGATACGTCAGCGATGTCTGCTACAGAAACAACTATTTTCTTCTGAATGCCACAGATGTCGTGGTTGCCTTACAGGGAAAAAAATGCCCTCCTCTATCTCCCTTCACCTGTTACAAAATTAATCTTCTCTCCCAGGCTTACACTTACTCTATATGTGGCTACACAAGACTACTCTTAGTGATTGCTCATAAACATCGTGAGCAGAATGACAGTGGAGCGATTGGTGGAATGATAAGCAGACTCACAGGGACGCTATGTGCTGATACAGCAATGCTGTCCGGGTGAGCGATAACTTTCACACAGCGGTTAATGTCAGTAGCGAAACGGAAGGTTTCCTCTGCCCTCTGACACCGATCTCTCCTTGAGCACCTGTAGAGACATAATTTAAAAAAAAAAGAAAAAAAAAAGGGGGCAGCAAGTTTAGTGATGAAAACTTAGTCACATTAATGCTATATCTCCTTATGGCAATATGTGCTGGATGATGGATCCACTGCCATGAAATGTCTCTGACATTTGTGGCTCCCAGAGGATGAATCACAGTAAATTTGGTGATCCCCTGACCTTTCCTGTAGCATTACCACTTTTGGTTTTGCATAAAATGCATTAACAACTATCATCTGAATTTGGTGCAAGCATCTGTCTCACTCAGGACTAAACACTAGCATTTCCATGAGCCCCGCCTGTATTTTCTGTTTAGTGCTAGAAGGCAAATGAAATGTCAAATCTAGACTGCGAGCATTATAAATATTACATCCGCTTAACATCAGCTTGTTGGCATTGTCATCGTTAGCATTTAGCACAAAGAATTCGACGTGTGGTATCAATACAAGAGACAAATAGCGTGTGGTTGGTTGGAGGACATGGATACAGCCTTCATAAACGAATAAGCTAATAGTGAATATCATGTCAACGTGTCATCTGTGGCACAACTGGGACAAACACTGAACACTACGATTCAGTCATTGGCTGTTTTTTAAAGTCAAGAGACTTTCTTTGGGTTTCCAGTGAACATTTTCATTCTCTTTAACATGGCAGTCAGACGTCTGGCTGGATCAGTCTGTACCTCCTGAGCCACACAGGAGGTAGAATGATTGTCTACTAACAGGAGGTTTTCTGGGTTCGATCCCCAGCTCCTCCAGAGAGCTTGTCGAAATGTCATTGACCAAGACCCCGATTCCTTAACTGTAGAGCACAATGAGTGGACAATAGACCAGAAAAGCACAAAATAAATTGGTCCTTTTTTTTTTTTCTTCTTCATCTTTTGACTTTTTTTTTTTTTTTTTTTTTTTTCTGCAAAACGAATTACAGTGAGTTCAACAGTAAAGTAGATTTGAACTCCTGGATCCCAAAAGGCAATTAAAAGTAAGAAGTGAAAGGGGCAGAAGCATAGTGTGACCTTAGTAAAAATCTTCTAAGTGTGGAGGGCAAAGTAAAGCCAAATTTAAACTTGTGCTGGGAGGAAGATAGGATTTTAAAAACTTAAAGCAATTTGTCCAGTTTTAAAAATTTTGAGCTTTTTTTGGAGATACTTATTAATATGTTTGAAAGAGCCACGTTCTTTGAAGGAGTAAAACTTGAAAGAGGCACTCTGGGAGATTTTGCAGGCTCAGAAAGTAAAAGGAAGTCTGAACTTGAACATAAACATTGCATTTACAAAGAGTTTTTCGGCTATAGAGTTAAACAATATTCTTGCTGTTCACCATCAACTTCTTCTTTTAAACGTGTGAGGCGTGCAGCGAGGGGAGATGGTACTTAATTCACTCTCAGATGCTGCTGAGGGGGTGGCACCTCCTGAGAGAGCTCAAAGAGCACCGAGGCCTCTGCTGTAATTACAACACAATATAAAGGCAGAATGGAAGCGCAGTGACAGCTGTTGCAGGCTCGGCTCCTCGAGGCCGGCCAGAGCCACGGGAGTATAGACAGTCACCTTCTGACCGCTCATCAGCTGAAGTGCTTCGGAAAAAGAAAAAGAAAAAAAAAAAAGAAGTCGCTTTCATCTCAGTCTGTCTTTCATTGCCTTTTATTTTGCTTCTTTTTTTTCTGCTATGTTTTGTCTGATGGAGCCATTTATTCTCGCTTTCCTCCGGGGTTTTTACATGTTCGGCTGCACCCCCCTGCCCCCCGCACTCTCTGGCAGATAGGTGCTTTGGTGCACAGTGCCTGGGGGGGGGGGGGGAGATCCCGAAAGCAATGTACATGTCATTCTGCTAGAGTCATTCAGAAGAAAGAAAAAAGACCCCAATCTGGATTAAGTAGACAGAAAAACAAAGTAGTCTCATTCCACCACGTGAGAGCTCATGATTCACTCTGGGTTACTTGAGGGAACAGCAGCCTATCTGTTTACTGATAAGTGTAAGGCATTAATTTAACTAAACAGCATAATGAGACACGCAGACAAAGTCAGCACTCTGGAAAAAAGGAAAAACAACTGTTTAATGAGGTAATTTAGATTTGAACAAAACAAAATTTCTTCTTTCCGCTTCAATGGCCATTTGATAACTCTAAGAGCTGTAATTTAAATAATGCCGATCGCCATCAAGATACTGCTGGTTGAAACGCAGACGTCATATGATGAGATAGGGGTAAATCCCTGGCTGAGGTCAGCTTCAAACACAGCGGCTGGTTCAGAAACATAGGATTTTAATCTCCTGAATCCCCTTTGCTCCATATCGAGCTATTATGCAAGCCAGCCGAGGGGTCAGATAATTAAGATGGAAGAGATAAGCTTGCATCATCAGGTCCAAAATGTTCCCCGGGTGTGCAGAGGTCCAGTTTGTACGACCGCTGTGCCTGCCAGGCTAATCCCTCCCTCCTCCATTAACGCCACTCATTCTCTTGCCTGGGAGACAATGCCACGCCCAGCTGTGCTCCTAAATAGTGCTAGTTAGCAGCGATCACACTGCCCCACAACTACTGCCCTTTGCTCTGTTTGTCCAAACCAGCTGCTGATGAGGGCAAACTCGCATGACCATATGTGTGACTAACTTTATTCGTAGTGCTCTCTGAGGTATTTGGTAAGCAGCCATGCAGTGGTTTTTAATCCGTCGGCTGTGATGTGCCTGCGTGTGAGAAAAGATAGGAAAAAAAGCAGACTCACATGTTATACAGGACGCACCAGCCACAATGGGGGTCACCAGAGCTCAGGCACTCAGCACATGTCCCATACTGCTCACAGGCCTCCACAGGGACCTGGGCCACCTACAGCAGAGGGGTGACAGGGAGCTTCAAAATGCACACAGGCACACAGGTTCATTTTCAAAGACAGTAAGTGCACAAAACGGAAAATAAAAGAAACGAAACCCAAGCTAAATGTGTTAATTGTTTGATGGACATTAGTCCAGTGGCAGCCATCTTGAATTTATATCCCCACATTTGTTGGCATTTTGGAGTCTTAAAGGAATATGCAGCAGTTTGCCTGTTTATGGTCGGCTGTATGTGCTGACACAAATCAGTGATTCTCAAACTTTCTGTTCTCCACTTTACACCCATCAGCCCCCGCCGCCCCAACAAAATGCTAATGCTAACTTTTGTGTCGGAAATTCATTTATTCTGTTACTTTATTGCCCAAACTAGCATGCCACATCAGCGCACGTAGACATAGATGTAGAGCTTAGCATCAGCTATGTAACGTTAACTTAGTTTGCTACTAGCTTTGTGACTGAATAGTTTAAAAGATGAGTGAGTGTCAGTTTGCTCGTCTGTTGTTTGTTGTTTGCTTTGAGTGGCGTTGACGTAACGTAAAAAAGTGGACGGGTAACATTGCGTTCAGCCAACACCATACTGGCTACAAGGGCATAACTTTGAGTTGGATTCGGGGGGGTTGAGATTTCCACATGCGAAGCAGGTCTGAGGACAATGAGGCCCCCATCAGATACACTGCCCCTTTATACTGTTTTGTGTTCATGTTTTTGTTTTTTTTTAGTCTGGTGTTCAAAACACCTTATTAGACAACTTTTCTCGGTGTTCTACCTGAAGGTGCTGTGGCTGCACACCCACAGTGACCCGTTAATACCGGACTGAACGAGAGATTAATGACGTTACCTTCAATCATCATTATAAATGAGGGTGCTTAATGTTTATATCCGGCATGTAACTGTTTACTAAATCTAATTCATGCCCCCCAATTTTCACCGTCTGCTGTAACCATGGTGACAACGTTGCCTGTTAACCAGCGAATCTTGCTAACTGGCTGGTTAGCATTACAGCTAAGACACAGCAAAGCAGAAAGTGGGACCAACTTTGGTTCAGCTGACTGATTATTTGACTCGTGAGTGGTAACAGCATAGGAAGACACTTTTATTCTTTTGCCCAACCAACAACTTGAGTACTGTACTTAAGTACAGTTTTTGAGTATCTGTACTTTCCTTCAGTGTTATTTTTGAGGGATAATTTCACTTTTACTTCACTATATTTGAAGGACAAATATTATACTTTTTACTCCACTACATTTTTATTGATGCTCTAATTACTCGCTATTTTTGCGCTAGTGTAACATTACTGTTCATTGTTTTTAATTGTTTTGTTTAGGTTTTTTTTTTTGCTTTTTTTTTTTTTGTCTTTTGGTAACACACACACCTCTGTGCGTCCTCCAGGTAAGAATATGGCCACGATGTATAATCCTCATCCTACCTGGATTATTTCTCCATAAACGATCGGCTCATTCTTCATTATACATCGTGGCCGTATTGTTACCTGGAACACGCATTAGCTTGTAGCCGGAGTTTGGACGTCTTCTGTAGACATCACTGACAACAACACGGTCCAACTCCTCATCAGTCACAGCTGAATACGGTGGGGGGGGGGCGGGGTTGACAATTAGGAAGAAAACAAACAAGAAGCTTATGTAGCTCAAATATTACATAATCTTTTCCACAAATAGGCTTATTTTGATACATTTTGAAAAATGATTCCATAACTGAATGAGGGCGGGCAGCAACCCCCTCCCCCATTGGTGGGCCTGGCCCCACCCACTGACTTCGAATGGTGGGTTTGACAGATAAAATACATTCATGAAGCACTACAACAGGACCATGAAATAATGAATTAAATAGTGAAACAATTATATATATTTTAACATTTAATGAATTGTGTATTTTCCTCCATAAATAAGTCATCTCAGTAGGTGATTCATTCTGTTTTTTCCTGGTCTGGTCTGATTTCGGGAGGGGTGCTGTCACCAGTCTAGTCTGGTCTGGTTTGGCATAGGTCCTGTCGGGGGGCGCCGTATTTTGCATTATCACAGTCCATTACTCGTAACCAATTACCCAATTAACCTAGCCTTGTTTGGCTGCCTGCACCGAAATCGAACCGCATCTCTCTGGTCTGGTCTGGTCTCTTTTATGATCTGTCTGCTCTCTGCGGTTCCTTGCTGAAGGACAGTCACTCATCGCCAATTGGCCATCTGCTCCTACCGGGAATCGAACGTAGTCAGCACGTAACTGTGTAAACAGTGCATGTAAACAGAAATGTGCGCTTTGTGTGTACGCTCGCAGAGAAACCGCGTTTGTCCCTAACCATCTTCGCTGAATGGTGTGAGAAGTTGCTTTATAGTCGGTGTGATGAGACTCATAAAAGTCCTGTGTTGTGATGTTTGAAGGAAGAAAAGAGCTGAATAAAGCCGGTCCGTGTGTTCAACTAGTCCGCCTCTCCTCTCAGCCCGGACTGCTGGTTACCATGGTTACCAGTTACTTTCCTTTCCTGTATTTTTTTTATACTTTTACTTGAGCAATTTTTTTAAGCAAATACTTTTGTACTTTTTTTTGACCAAACTACTTTTACTTGTATTGGAGTAATGTTTGACAAGGAGTATCTGTACTTTTACTCAAGTAGTGTGAATTTGTGTACTCTGTCCACCTCTGGTTGGTTGGGCTTTCTTTTTTTTTTTTACTCCTGCTCTTTTCATCACACCGTGTCATCGTCCGGCTCGCTGATGTTTACAGAAGGAGAGAGATGAAAGTCTGAGATGGGCAAAACCAACTCTCTTCCTTCTTCCCTGATTAATTGAGAGAATCTACCACATTGTCGCATTTATAATACTAAACATTTGTTATCGATCATTAAGGTATGATCTTGAGGCGGTTGTTGTGGGTGGGTAAATTACGCCAACGACTGGCTAACGTTAAAAAGAGAAAAATATGTAGTTATGCTGTCGGTTTACTGGCAGATTACAGGTTTATTGTTGACCATGTCTCTGTTCTCCACCAGTGGGGCGACAGACACATGAAAAGGTGTCTGTTTTTGGATCGAAGGAGAAATACCCAAGTCTTACACCAAGCCTTTGACTTATTTGAATAGATTCAGTGTCTCCATAACCTCTTAATCAGAGTGAATGGGACTGTGTATGAGTGCATGTAAATAGGGATGTGTGCTTTCAGTAGCTATGCAATTTCCCAGCCTGGGATAAATAAAGTTTATCTATCTATGCCAACAGCTGAGTGCAAATCAGTCCCTTAAGGGCAAAAACTGGAAGCCATATCAAAAATTAAAAATTTAAAAAAACTTTTCTTTGGGAAGTGGAAGAGAAAGAAATGCATGGAACTAATGCTTGAAAAGGCTTTCTTGGTAATTAGGAGAATAGATCTCATGTCGGACAAATTGAACGCAAATTATGTGATCATTGGCTGCAGCCACATTATTTTGTAGTGAAACTAAATCATAATGACATTGCGCACATACTGAGAACTGAATTATTTGAATAAACATAAAATAATATCCTTCAAAAAAGATATGTATCTAATTCTGATCAACCCAAAGCCAATGAATGTGTGTGTGTCCCGTCCATATATACAGTCTGAAGACAGCTGACTTCAATTTAATTTGACCTCCACAATTGGTTAATTAACAGTGCTGTTCTGAGGACTTCCACAATACTATACTGTCATTAGTCATTAGTTTCCAACTCTTTGTGTGATAAATAAATAAAATAAATCAAGTTTTGGCTGCCATGAATGGGAAATAAGGTCAACGAAGGCATGCAACCACAACAATCTGATTAATCTGAATAAGCAACGCTGATGAGAAGAGACCCTTTTCATCATCTATTGTCTTTTTGCAGTATGTGAAAGCTTCATCACTGTAGAGTATCCCTGAGGAGGAAAGCAACTCTTTTTCTCCTTGCTGCTGACACGCACATTTGCCACTTGCAGCATTGTAGTTCTGCCCACATGAGGAATTATCGGTTTTGTTTTACTCCAATGACAGACAGCACATGAAACATCACCACGGCTTTTTTGTTTTGTTTTGCTTTTTTAAATATTCATGCTTAAGTTTTCTTCATAAGATTTGACAAAAGATTTTGCACATTATCAAATTTTGTGGACTGCAGGAAATAGAGGATGCAATGTTCTGCTAATTCTCCACACACAGGAAGACAGAAGCAAAAAAAACGAAATAAAAAAAAGAAAAAAGAATCCCCCAAACTGATGGACAGTCAACCACACACTCTACTTAGTGTGAACGTCTGGCAAACCATAAGCTCTCCATTAGCTGCTTGAGAGCCGCTGCTGTCGCACAGCCAGCACCACCCCTGCATACAAAACCAGTTTGGAGCTGCAGCTTGAGCCAGGCTATTTTATACTTTATTATTGGAGGGCTGGACGTATGATGCAAGCAATTTCCTGATGTAAGCAATCACAAATGAAGAGTGGATTATGGATTAGAGTGTCTCCGGTGCTCTTGATAGCATAAGTGGGTGCTCTCTAAGGTCTGTGTTGGCAAAATGGATTATCTGCTGTTCCCTAGGAAATAACTTTCTCTTTTTTCCATTAGTTCAGAAGCAATTCGGTGCATTGCATTAACAAAATGATTTTGTAGCGTGCAAGGGGGTGAGGGCTCTAAGTCCATATCCGACGGACTCAGAATTATCCATGAATTGTTGTGGACTAGAGCACATCCGAAGTAACAAAGTTGTCTGTGGCTGTAAGGCAGTGTGACCTTTACACCGGGAGAGTTATGGATCTTCTGCTTTCTGCTCCTTGGCTCAGAATCAAATGTGAAGCTTCTGCCACACAAAGCAGTACAGTTGAATTGTTCAGTGAAGCCAATCTGAGCAGGAACACACCATGTTGAATCCAAATAAGATCAGAAGACGTGGCCTAAGCTTTTATGTCCACAGGCTGCTAAATATTACAGCAGCTCAACTGATCAATGTCCTTTTCTGTCAATTACGTTGCACGGTGTTGTTGTTTTTGCTTTAAACATTTTATTTTATTTATTTTATTATTATTATTATTATTTTTGCTTTTCCCCTTGACAGGATACCAAAAGTTCAGAGCATCAATTAAACTTTAGGAGAAAGAGAGAGAGATGGGTATAAAGGGGCAACAATCTCAGACAGTTGTAGCACAAAATAATAATCTGGCATGTGCCTTAATCACTAGGCCACCAGGTCACTCCAGTTCCTGTAAACGGTATGACTAAACCACAGCCACGAGGTAGAATTGGATCTGTTCTGATAGTCATAACAGAAAAAACAAAGAGTCAGTGTGAAATATGAAGTATCATTGTTTTCCAGAAATCTGGAAAACTCATTAAATGTGTCTGTGACATGAAACACAAATGACTAAAAGCCTGGGAATTGGACCGCTGCGGAGTGGATGCTCTTTGTCTTCTGACAGTACGATAAACTGAAACACAAAAAAATAACAGAGTACAAGTGGTGTTTATTTAGAATTTGTGGCACAGGTTTAGGCTAGACTGGGCTGGATGTCATCGGCTGAACAGATTGAGGGAAGTTAGGAGATGGTCATGAGTGACTGGCTGCGATACAAGATGGATGCACAAAGCTGAAATGTGTAGAGTTTCTAGGGAGGGAACCAATTAGTGTACTTTTGCATGCTAAGAAGTTACTACAAAGGGCTCAGGGTGTAATAGCAGGTGGTGTGGTTGATCCTCATCTATCTTGGATGATAGATGATGATGATATCTATAATGGAAATTTAATCGCACATTGAATGCACAAATATGTAATCTACATTTAGTGATAATGACGATGTCGGTGCACAAACTGTTTAATGTTGATGTTCAACATGGTGACTTTTGGTGTACGGTACATTAATATACTATGTCTTCCCTGGATGATTGTTGGACCAATGAATTAAATCTTCATACTCAGTTCATGTTCATGTTCAGTGCATTGTGGATGCCTCATAAATCATTCATGACCAGATGCTCTATGTTGTAATTTCCTAATCAAGCCTTTGTTCGTCTTGTCTTCTCCGTGATCATTTCTGCAGAAGAAACTGATCATTTAGGGCAGACAATGAAATCTCACTCTGGCTTGCTCCGATCCTCCCCCCAGAATGGCACCGCAGCAGGGCTTGGTGATGATTACGTCCACTTTTCCAGCTTTAGGGATTACGAAATGTTTATATTTCCACAATATCTGTGACGGCCCTTCTACTAATGCTCGACTTTATCTACCCACAAGTTTGCTATCACTTGGACTCTTTCATCCGATTTACTTGAACTTTCCAAATGCCGTCAGATGAACATGCAGGCTTTTAGACCTTAGCACTGTTGTTGTCCTGTAACCTCAGCCAGGCTGGAAAATCCATCAACCATCATATGACTGTTATCACATGAGGACTTCAGTATATCAGGTCATGTAGTGATTTTGCTTTTATGACTCCTCAAGAAAATAAATTTCTTGATTTAATCCCAAACCGTTACATTTCCCCATTTATTGTTTATGTTTTGCTTTCAGATCTAATTTCATCGTACAGGATGTGACAGAACTAAGTATCACTATTGTTGCAAATGAATGAATGAATCTTTTAATTCTATGCAGCACTACGTATCATCCTGTAGATAGAACAGGATTGTCAGCATAGTCCCATCTGTATTAGGTAGTAGTAGGTTTAGACATCATTATTTTACTGATATGTGTTGTAGGTACATAGTTTCCACTTGGCAAAGATGTTTGCTTCCCCATTACGTTACTAAAAAATAGAATCCAATTACAATTATGTTTTTCCTTTTAATTCTATTTGTTATTATCAGAAATAATAAGACACGTATTTGGTGCCGCACTGATTCTGAAGTTATATTGAGGGCTCTCAGCCATTTCCATCCAGCAGACAACTAATTTCAATGAATTAATGAAAATGACCCAGAATTTCTCTCTTCACCAAATTGTTTTTAGGCTTATCCTGAGTATACTTATCTTGACTACCAGGTACAACAGTCTGACTGCTCATCAACCACAACCTCATCATGTAATGTCCGTTTTCTTCTACAAGCAGTATTGAACAAATGAAAACTTGCTGACAATGAACAAAGAAAAATCTTCGCTGTAGCTCAGGGATTAAAGTCTGGTGGGGGACTCGCTCTCATTTTCTTTCCTCTTCCCATCATCTATAATAAAGTCTTTTAAAAAGTTGCCTAAAATACAACAATAAAAAAAAACAACAACAACTCTTTAATAAATCTTTTACATCCAGTTGTATTAATCCTGATAAATAACTTCAAGAGTATAAATACCTGTAGAAGAACATTTGTTTCTTGTTTTACACAGTTTCCTAACACTGTACCCAACAATCAGTGAATATGAACAGTAATAGTCACGTTGAAAACTAAACTAATTCTCCAGTTTCAGCATTGCAGTTCTCACATGATGCAATCGTATCACCATGTACAGTCGCACAAATATTGAGATTAATCACATTATGTGGACTGTTTATGTGAATCATTTAGGAGCTTTGGAGCCCTTGGGCGGTCGCTCTCCTTGCCGGCTTGGTAATGAACACGGTGTTGTTTGTAAAGGGCTACTTTTGCTCATCTCATAGAGCTGTTGGGGGGGTTGGTCAGACAAAAGACCGGCAGCAGCTGCTGTACAGTGCGCTCACACACAGGTGAGGGAGGGAAGATAGACAGACCGAGGTAGACAAAAATTATTTTACATTTTAGAGAGTGGCACTTTGAAAAATTGCCCTGGAAAAACCCTGCAGCAGTTTCCCCCTCCTTCTTTAAGGTTTAAAGCCTTAGCCGTCATTTCACAGGCAGACGGGTGACATTCACAGAGGTTATTGTGTGTTTGGATTCTGAGCATTTCTATTCTTAGAAATGATCAAACTAAAGGCACACAGTGAGGGGGGAAAAAAAAAAAAAGATTAACTGCTGCGAAGACTTTTTTATGTCAATAATGGTTCCCAAATGATGTTTTGTTGCAGTCGTGGACACAGAAAAACACATGTATCCCCATGCATGCATGCTGTCTCCCTCTTTTCTCTCCTCACTCTTCATCATCATGCTAACCCTGCGTGTTTCACTCGGCAGGAGACAGAAAGACTCATTGTTATTCCACAAGGGTCGGCTGATCTCAGCCAAATCTGTCTGTGCCTCGCTCCTCATTCCACATCATTCCTGTATTGTTTGGCTCCCAGGAAGCCGAAAATCTCTCATCTGTAGGATCTACTGGAAATGTGGGAAATCTGTGAGTGAAGCCCTCTCCCAGAGGGATTTCTTTCCCGAGTTGCCTGAAAGTCTGAAGGGAGAAGCTGAGCAAAGATGGAGAAGGAGACAGAAAGAGGAAGGCTTTACTCTGCTCCAAGCTCCTGAGGGGCTACAAAGCCAGAGCTGTTCTAATATTGAGAGAAAATGCCCAGTTTGGTTTTTCGCTCAGTTATTATGTGTCACTGGAGGCGGAGTGAAGCAAGTAGCTGGCTATCTCCCTGAAGGAAGCATGGGTCTCTCCTTGAACGACCAGAGCTCATCAATAAGTTATGCCGTGTCTCTTCCAGTCTATCACACAGAAGCAAGAGCCGCCTTGATTTGTTTTAGAAGACGGTACGCAACACAATAGTGTCTCCATTCTTACATGCTTGCCTCACATGACATTTACAGGTTTTCACTCTGTTCTTCAAACTCCCAGAAAAGAGTTCAGAGGCACCCTGAATTAAATGGCACAATTGAATTGTTCCTTTGGCCTCTTTGCGTCTGTCCTGTGACTCTGGCTCAATACATTCCAGCAGTCAGAAGACAACTGAAAGCAGCGATAGGGATTTTTTTATTTATTTATTTATTTATTTTTTGCTGGCCCCACTGAAACCTAATCCCATTTCACAGTGCCATGCAGCCGTGCCAAAATAATCACTTGATGGGAGTTGAAAGTGATTACTACTGTTCACTCTTATCTCCAATGAGTGCAGAGAATATCGTCCAACAACAGCAACAACAACTGCTCGCCTGTGATGCCGGGCCAAGTGAGGAGCAGATGAGGAGGAAGTGGGGAGGGGGGCTAATGGTTATAACGGAATGTGTGTGTGTGTGTGTGTGTGTGTCCCGTACAAAAGATGTATGCACTGTAAGTTGATTCGCATGGATAAGTAATTAGAACAGTGGTCCATCCTCTTACACACCGCCTGCATATTTAACAATCCCCTCCGCAGACATACAGTTTAGAGAGTTAGGGAGCTTCCACATTGGATTTTGGAGATAAGTTATAATCATCTGGTAGGATTTCAAATAAACAGCATTCATTTACCATTCATCGTAAATGAATGTTTTCACTTAATTCTGTTTAACTGCTAAATGCCCAACTATCCACAAGTACACTAATGGTAACACTAATGCTTGTTTGCGTGCAGCCAAACATTTCTTTTTGCAATATCCAGATAAATTAAATCCAAAGAAATCATTAAGACTTATTTCTTTTCTGCCTTGACGCAATTTTATTTTTTTCTAGGATTTTAAGCTTCAACTGACCTGGTGGCAAAAACATTTCTATAGTTCAAGTTTTTGTGCCAAGTAAAACTTTTCACTGCAAATTTTATGTCACACATACGCTGTACAACTCAAGGACATGTCAGCATGGCAAACACTCACTGTCACCGAGGCTTAAACCTGTGAGCTTCTAGTTGAAGGACAGTCTTGCTGCTCGCTGCATCAGCTTACTGCGTTGTGTTTTTCTACTGACAGCAGCAGCAGCAGTGAATTGTGGGAGTTTCCTCACCTGCTTGTCAGACATGACATAGAGAGAGTTCCTGTCCAGGGAGAAGGCCATGTCCCGGAGGATGGTGCTGCTATCCTTCATCACGGTCACTGTCTCATACAGCACTCCTCCCTCCAAAAGGCCGTCCACCCTGACCTAAGGAGACACATGCACACACAGAGACACTGAATACTGTGCTGCGGGACAAGGTGACTGCCTGGTTACTGTGTGTTTGTCCAGGGATATCTGTCTTCTCCTGTAGATCGCCTTCTATGCTCCCGGTGATACTCTGAAACATTTGGGTCACAGGAAAATTCTCCTTTAAATGTCAACAGCAAAATTATTCTCAGTTTTATGACAACCCAGTCAATTTTTATTTTCCTTTGTACGTTTGTACGGTAACAAAGAGCCATGAGAAATACAAAATATGTCACTTACAAGCAGTTTTCTTGCGTTTTATGTCAACAAATTATCTGATAATAGCTAATCAGCTGTAAAGAAACTTAGCATTAGCTCATTAACAGTGTTGTTGCTGAGCTTATTCAGCTTATTCATACATTCATTTGTGTATGAAACAGAAATTTTGAAGTAAAATAATTTGTAATGCAGAGTTCCTGAGTGGAAAGATGATGCATGAATGAGTTAAAACATTAAACACAATTATGTTGGAAAAAAAAAATCAATAAATATAATCAATGTTAAGATCAATTTCATTTTCATCTTAAGTTTGTCTGGCACAAAGAAGGAAGCAAACTCTTGAAGCAGGGAGAACTGCTAGTCTCCATCAAAAAGTATGTTTGTTATGAATTTGTTTGGTTTCATAATAATTCTCTGTCTTAAGATTTATGTTGCTGCATTAGTATGCTCTGACGAAGGTTTGTGTGCCTGAGAGCTCACACAATAAACTGGGCTTGCGTGTTTGCAATGTAGATAAATCTGTGGAAAGGTGTATTGAATTGAATTCAAGTTTCCTCATTACTGCCACTAAGAAGCTGTAAATTTGTTGTCAAGGTGAGACTGAGAAGAAAAAAAGGGAGAGCGATTTGCTGCTACTCATTCAGTAATCCAGCTGGCCAGTGTGACTCTGTCCCAACGCCCCCCCCCCCCGCCCGAGGTTACATCCATGACGCAGTGGAGTTCTGAAATGTGTTGGTGATCTTGGGCTTAATTTGGCTTTGGAGTGACCCGCGGACAGAAATCTTTTGGGGCTCATTAAATGCAAACACGGAGAACAGATGCCCACTGGTGAAGGGTTTTCAATTCTCTTGTCCCACCTCTGCCTACAAACAAGATGTGCTGTTGCAGTGAGGCAAACAAATAAGCAGATCTGTCTTTGTAGTAAGTGGCTTACTGATGTTGGGGCTGTTGAAAAAAGCAGCCTTGTGAAGATTTTGAAATCCTCAAAGAGTTATAAATTGGTGAGTAAGTTGGGAAAAAAAAAAAAACTTTATTATTGCCAATATAAACTGACCGCTTGTAGTTTTTCCCACATAATAAATGTGTTGTGAATTTCCTGCGCTAACCACAGAAACCAAACCCCTCATTTGTATAGTTAAGGCACCAAATGGGATTTATACCACAAAATCTAAGCAGCACTCCTACAGTATTTCATTTAAAAAACCTAACTGTATTCAGAAGACTATCATCCACCGTTGGTGCAGTGATAACGTGAATTGCATCATGCAGTCATGATAACTTGACACTTGAAATTTAAGGCTGAAGTGTGTAATGATAGCAAAAGTCTGAATAAAGCATGACAGCCCGAGAAAAAAAATCCTCATCAGCTATGCAAACCCAGGTTGAAGCCCTATTTAAATTCCAGGGAGATTGGATCATTAACTATGTGATGCAATTACAGTAAAGCTGAATTAATTTCTCAATCATAATAATTAAAATAAACGCCAGATAATGAGGACTCCGAGCAGAGAATTGTGGGACTGTTGCTAAAATGTCTGCCGTGTAGTTCTGCCAGCCGTTCTCGTGTCCGTCCCGATGCTTGGACTCAGACGACCTCGCCACCCAAATCAAATTTGACTGCAGATGGTTTTGAATGAGTGCCAGGTCTGGTTTCCACACACACACGGCGGCAGAGCCTCAGCGGTCTCTCAATGAGGACAGTCAATCAATACAAACTGATTACGTGATTGGATCCCGTGGGCACCAAAACTTCATCAATCAATCCTGCCTCCACCTTTCAGGCAGCTGTGCCTCTCCAAACGTCGGCTCCAAACGCCAGCCAAGAGGGGAGGAGGGAGGGAGATACAATCTGTAGTTTGTTTTTGTGTGTGTTAGCTTGTGTGGGTGGGAGGGTAAACACCGTAGGGTTAAAAGGAGGGCTGCTTGTCATCTTCACATGCAAAAACAGCTAAAGAACCTGCACGATAGCGACAAAGATGAGTATCTGTGGATTTCAGACGAGGACACAGTTTGTCTTGCACCGGTTAGACTGTCATTACCTCATTACCGTGCGAAATCCTTTGAAAAAAAAAAAAAATTATCTCGGGGCTAAGCTTCTTTGTCTTTCATTCAATGTCTGTTTTTCTTTCTCTTTCCCCCATCCCCTCTCCTGCTCCTACTCTTCCTCCTCCTTCTGCTTATCCCACTGCTTACCGCAGCCCCACACAGTAATGGAGACATCCATAAATTTTTTCCCACACTCCTCATTTCATAAATAGCTCAAATAGAAACCATAACATGTAACCCTGCACAAACCGTCTAGAGCAGTGAGACACTGAGCTGTGTGAGAGAATGGGTATTTCTTTTTAAGGTGGGTATGATGAGACTGACCTAGGGGCACTGGGAGCAGGGATGAACTCATCACAGCCCGTCCTAGGTGTTTGATTTCATCAAATTCAAAATTGGTTTTATCATTCAAAACGAGGCTGACCGGACAGAAACTCCACACGGGAGTACAACAGGTCCTCAATCGCTGCTTAAGCCCCTCGGCTCCATAATGAGAGTAAGGCAGGCCTAATTGGTTTTATAATGAGCCTGCTTGTAAAAAATGACACACAAGTTATGCATACACACACAGGCTCACTCACCTTGGCCTGGTACACAATTAAAGATACATATGTGCATTCACTTTTCAATTCATTAGGAACAACTGGCGACAACGAATGCAGTTAAATTCACCACTTCTGCTGAAAATCCTTCCTTCATAAAGGTTACAGTGTAAAAAAAAAGGTGTAGATTCAGCTGGGTTACCATTGGAGGAAATATTTGGTACTGTTGAACTGCTGTTGACACATAGTACTCATATTTTGTTCACCCTGTTCAATGATGGTATGTAAGTGTGGTAGCACCGTCTTGGTTTGCTCAGATACCTGCTGAGGGCCGGTGTTCCCATGAGAGTCCTGATCTAGGTTCAGATGTACGTTACAAAAGCTTGGTGCACCTTTCGTACAATTGTATGTGTACAATCTTTTCCCTGCTCTTCTTTTAATGAGACTGAGGGAACAATGGCTGACTTCAGTCTGTCAGAGTGACTTCAGCTGCCTTTGTAAAAGGAACTAGACTCTTTCTGTGCCTGCACTTCAAAAACTGCCTCGAAAAAACCAGATTTCGGTCCACTTCGAATACATCATTGTATTTCCACCTTGATGTCTATTTTAGGTCATAACCAAGGAACATATCGTTTCCAGCAACCACAGTAAACCTCTTAAAATGACCCCCCCGTGTGTTGTCCATGTCATGTAACATAAGAACCAGACTTATTTGCCATTAGTACCAAATGTTCATAAGACTTCAGCTTCCCATTTTATTCTGTCTTCCCAGACTGACACAACTGGTGAGGATATATATTTAACCCACGAATGATATTCAAAGCAATAACAGCAATATCCTCCTAGCCACTGTAATTCCTTTACAGAACCTGCAATGGATATAAACAACCCAGCTTAGCACGGATTCCACAAACAGATATGCAACCTGAGCCCATGTGTTCTTAATGAAAACAGCCTCCCTTTCTCATGGCTGGGTTTGCAACTTAAATGCTCGGTTGTACTCTTATCCTCTGAGAGCCAAAGAAAACAAAAAGAAAAACCCGAGACCTCTAAGATGTCACTTGGCTTTAGCCGTGTTGGCTCCATTGTAAAGCTGCCAGACTGTGTGAGCAATGCACTCATCAACATCTCTCTCCCGTGAGTATCCGCATGTGGAATTGATTCGGAGATTCATTTCGAGCGATGATTTTATTTAAACTGTGAGGGAGTGTACATGTAAATGTCACTGAGCTCCCACTGCAGATGATTGCTGTTTATGTGTTCGTGCCCATCCAGTCTTTAAAAACAAAACAAAAAAAAAAGTGTGTCCATATGTAGCCAGCTGGCCTGTGCCCTTCAAATTCACCCAACTAACCTCAACATATGGATAATGACCCACAAGGCATGGGGCACTCTACTCAACCAATCATTCCCAATCTGCCAATCTGACAAGGTTGCATCCATCCCCGAGGACCAGTCTGCCTGATGTGAACCAAGCACATGGATATTGGATTCATTTCTTCAACAATAAACTTATCCTCTTGCTTCTGATGTGCAATGAGGTTTTCTATTTCATAGAACTCCAACAAGAGTAAAGAAGCCAAAAGGTGGCAGGAAACCCTTTATAAATCTTTGATTGCACTGAAAAAGGACACAGAATGAAAATCCACACTGCGCCAGAGCATCTAAAGTAGATGTACACAGACTGTAAGCAAGACAGATTTTGGCAATGAATTCAAAGTGGATGCTCCCAGGCTTGACTCAATATTGTGACAAGGGGCACACAGTGACATAAGGGCCTGACAACTGGCCACCTTTAGGGTTGAGTGGTTGTGCATATGGTCCAATCGTGGGTGACAGCTGAGGAGAGCAGGCATTGATTAGCCCATGTATCCATCATGGCTCTGTGAATGCTAATGAGGCACAGCTCAGTATAGAGCTGAACCACAACAGCTAATGAAAACCGAAGAGCTTTCGGGGGACGAGAGGTCACCAAGGTGGAGATGTGTATTACAGGACACGACTAATCATTCAGCCATCACATTAACTACAGTCACAAAGGCAGGCTGAATTGATCACAGCCACTAGATGTGCTGTATGTTGGCAAGTGCCCATACCTTAATGCAATTAGCGACTGGGTCAGAAGAGAGGTCGTGGTGTCTGGGAGTGTGTGTTTGTGTGAATGGATGTGTGCTTTCAGGGTTATTGTTAAAAGCCCCTCACTTGCATCAGCCGTATTTTCAGTTCACTCTAACCTTCAGCTGTGTGGCTGGCCTCCAAGTTTTCATACCATAATATCTACAACCGGACCAGAGTCTCTGTGCTCACTTCTTTTCTGTCTCCTTGAGGACACGATTTCCTGTTCTCCGTTTCCTGTCCTCCTCCGTACTGACATATATCCCTCCGATCATTCCCATTGTTTGTCAGGTTCCCATGGCCCACCAACAAAAGCAGTGGGAGGGGGGCAGCGGAACAATTCATGGCACCCGTATGGTCTTCATTTTCCTGACCACAGCACAGTCCACAGGCCTCTTGTGTGTTTCCATTTGTGTAACCGAGCAGGAGGAAGAAAAAGAAAGAGAGGACATGGAGGGAAGAGATGGCTCTGCTATAAATAAATAAAACTGTAGTCAGGAAAAGCAGGAAGGTGGGCACTTTTATGTGTTATCAAAAAATTGCCTCTCTTAATATCATTGACCATTTCCGCCTTGCGAAGACATCTAATAGTCATTCGCTCTGAAGACTTTCACCCTGAGGTCTAGCTTTCTTCATGCAGTTGTGAAAATCCTTTCAATTTATTCTTTCTAACATGCCTGTTCTGCCGGTGCTCCTCCCCTCCTCTGAAACTCCTACTTCTAATGATTTCAATCACCAAATATCCCCTTCCTGGCCTCTTTAGAAACCGTGACTTTGAACAGTCCAAGTCATTTAGCCGAGTACTGGAGAATTTCCCCACCCGGTCAACTCTCAATAAGCCATAATGAATCCGCTATTTGCACATGAGAGTATTTGACTAAGGCTTTCTTTGCCATGAGTTTAACATTTTCAGCCATGTCTAGGGAAATACTGCTGCTGAGTAACTGCAGTCGCTGAGACAGTGTGCTGGTCTGCTGTTATTTTGTTTAACACTGCACCTTCTTGGTATACAGCACGTGCAGCTAATAGATGATATCTACCAGAACTCAGATTCTTCTCAGTAACAAAACAAAAAAGGCATCAGTCAAAAGCAGTGCTGAGCCCAAATTTGTGTTGACAGTCTCTAAATGCTACTCGGCCTGTTGAGAGCATTGTCTACCTTAGGTGCCGTCTTCTGGCACAGATTAAAGGATTAATTATATTTTAAAAATATCCGAGAAAATGTCCTCTGCATCGTTTGACGTCCCTCTGAACTAGGAAGAAAAAATATAACTAGACACCATCTTGGTACAGAGTAGCAAAATCTCTTAAATAAACTCACTAAGTCAGGGAAGCATCAGGTTTAGCTCTGTATGCCATTGTTGTCCTTTTGAGCATTACTGTGCTCTGCAGAAACATTTCTTCAGAAAATCAATTCCACTCGCCAACTGTTATGTGTTTGAGGCTGCCACAGGGTAAGCAAAGGTATAATGTCATCCTAGGGTGTGTTTGCTGCATACTTAGTTCAGTAGCCTGGAGACAAAAACCTGCTGTCCTTCCTACAGAAAGAAACTAGAATACACAACCTGGGGAAGGAAGGAAAAGTCAAGTTTTGCGGGGGGGGGGGGGGGGTGGTTATAGGTAAGTGTTATGGTGTGAATGATTGGGAATGAAGCTGTTCAACAATCATACACAGCCAGCCAACTTCGGCAAAGGTTCGATAATGTGGCGCTTCTCTGTCGGTGACATCCAGCAGAAAGCCTTTTCCACCACCGCTCTGTTGTCGTGAATTAGCAGAGGGAAACCTTCCTTTTGTGACACTAATGCACAAAGTGTCTGAAAGATGTTTATCGTCGAGGATTACATAAGATGATGAAAGATCGGGAGCGTCTGTCTGTACGAACAGGTGATGCAGCGCTGTCAAACAAAACCAAAGCCACCACGGGTGTCTGGAGCAGGATTTCTGTTTGGTAGGAATCCACGCATCCTTACTGCTCCACCACTCACTTCTCCCTCTCACTGGTGTAAATCGGGAATGATCCTTGTTGATTTGAATCGTTTTATTCAGCTCAGTTTAAGGCTTTGTTTGCCGTTCAGTCGTGGCAGCAGTCTCTTTATGTTTCTGTCTTCTTCGTGCAAAAATTAGTCCTAGATAAATACAGTTTTTAATGATAATTGCCCAGCTGCCTGCCTGCCTGCCTGCATCAGAGTTATTGCATTATGATTGTCACTGTGTCGTTCACAGCCTTTTGGCGAGCTTCTGGAAGGGAAGAAGCATGCAGTGAAAAGCTCGGAAAGCCGACTGATTTGATCAGAGGCAACGGGTCCGGACTTTCAGTTCATTTTCAGATGATTTCATGAGATTCGCTCTCTCTACCTCCCTTGTCAGGGCATTTACCTTTTTATGAGTCTTGAATGATTCTTTTAACAGGCTTCTTTTGATGCACGAAACATATTTGTGAAGAAATCGAACAAAATAAAATTTTACGCCAAGAATGCTCAGCTCGTCTGGAGCATCACATGAGCAGAGGCATCTCACCAGACTTGAATGCACATTATTGTTGAAACTTTGTTGTGACTGTGCTGACTAAAATGCTAATGATGCTCTCATTTGGTCCCAATAGCATTGTAGCGTTCTGCTAACAAATGTAAGTTGTACCACCGAGCGTTGTATTTATCTGAACCTCCTGCTCTGAGAGTGGAACAAATGTGAATCAGGATCAGTGCTAGATAATGATTTTTACCTGGATTTGCCTCATTAGTGAAGATCAAGCAAGGTGTGAAAGTCCCCTTTGCATTCAGAGTTGCTAACAGTTCTGTATTAGCCATCTAAAATCAACCGATGATAAAGAGTTCCTGTTGTATCTGGACCTGGAGTAGCCTAATCAGGAGATGCTACACGGAGCCTGGACGATGAAACGGCCTGTTATGCCTGCGACCTTTCACCCTGGTTACACCCTTCCTGAGGCAGGCTTGACCTTTGCAGTGACCCTGCAGCCAGAGTGATCGGTTGATGGCATTTATTGTCATGCTCCATTTCCGCAAAGCCTGTCCATTTGGGGGTGATGCTATAGGATTGGAGAGGTGACCCCGTGCTCCTCCAAGGCTCCTGGGAGTCTGAATCATGACTGCATGTTCTGTCGATGTAATCACAAACTCTGGCCTTTAGACGCTCAGTATTTAATACTGCAATGATTGATTTTTTTTTTTTTTCCCCCACCCTGCTCACAAAAAGTCCCTCTTTCTTCTTTTCAAATATTATCTCAGTCTTTCTACCTCTGTGTCGGTTGTTTCACATTTTTTTTTTTTATTTGCTGCTATTCCATCTTTCTCTTTCACCGTCTCACTTTCTTTATTTGCCTCTCTCTTTGTAGCAGGCTATCTTGTCTCCCCCCCCCTCCCCAATGGCTCATCCAGTGAATAAGGTTCAGTGATGTTATCACTGCCCTCAGTCTGGACCTGTATTTCCGTCTGTGTGTTTGTGTGTCAGACAGCATGCTCCTCATAAGACTGACGCCCGCAGGCTTTGTGTCACAACAGTCGTCTCATATTTCCTCAGTCAGCTGCACGCTGTACGACTGTACAGAGCCTACAGTGCTACCAAGTCAATCTGGTTCGATCAAAGGCCGCCCCACATAGAAAAGTGATCATAATGTATCTTTCCAGCCTGAGTGTGAAATAAAATATGATGGACAATGAGGTGAATACACATTACAAACCTCCCAGAAAGGGGCCATCTGGGTCTGTAGTAAATCTGACATCTTACCGATGTCTGTTTTCTGTGCACCAGTTCAGTAACACACATCTTTTCCTCGCCTTTGCTATCGAGTTAAAGCTGCTGTTTCAGCTCACACAGTTTCCACTGGATCTTGATTTAACACAGCGGCCGACCTGCCTCAAACAAATTGCCTCACAGACTTTCCACCAATGTCCATAAACCCCCTGCCCTCAAACCTTCTGAATGGGCCAACAATATTGCCCCCTTTTATGACAGTGACAATCTGACGGGCACATTCACTCAGGGATTACCTCAGTGTGTGTGCAGGTGGGAAAGTGGTCTTGAGGTGAAATCATTATTCAGTGAATTGATGGGTTTTTTGAGAGAAAATCAACAGCTGTGAATTGTTTTGCTCTCATCAGAAATATTCCCATTCTCTGATACTACCCGATCAGTAAACTGAACGTCTCAGCGTTTGCGGGTACAATCATCTTTTTCACAATTTTCAGACAGTTTACTACCAGAGCGAGAAACGCATCAATTGAAATAATGAACAGATTTTATCTATACTTGAGTTAGGTTTTTAAAATTAGGATTTGAGTCACGTTCTCAAGATACCTTTTTTCAATTTTCAGTTGTTGAAAGTGTAAAATGCATCTACATTTATCCTCATTTAAACATTTTTCATGGCAGCACGCTCATTTGAACAGAACAGCTATAAGCAGTTGTGCCTTCAGGTTTTTTTTTTTTTTTTTTTTTTGAATGGGCAACGGGTCACAGGAAATGCATGCGTCTCAGGCATGCCGTTCCCTGTTAGCTCCCTGTATTCATCCTTAATCCATATTCTTGATGATATAAGCAGTGGCCAAGCAGCATAAAAAGGCTCTAAACCATCAGTTACAGGGATTGAATTAGACATAAAGACCTGCAGAAGCAAATCTAAACTTGGAACAAAATGAAGCCAACACACTTAGAAACAAGAAAGACTGAAGTCAAAGGTGTTAAAGGAGCAGGCTGGTGATACTCTATATTTTTCTTTTTGTCAGTAAACCCAATGAAAGGACCAAAACCAACAATGTGTTATTCAGTCTCTTCATGCTTGTGGAATTCCCCAGCCTGTCTGTCGGTCTCAGCGCTAAGCTCATTTGTGCTTTTTGAAGAAAGACGTCTTTAAAAAAGGGGTCACACACACATATGGGTTCATTTTTAAAAAACAGATCAAGTTGCCTCTTCGAAACAGCCGGGCACTGTAGTTTTTAACAAACACGGGAGTGGAAAGTGCATTTTCTGATGGCTATTTTCAGATTCACAGTTAGTGTAGTTGGTTGGCAGCACAACAGTTGCTGTGAGAGAAACTCTAAATAAACTGCAATGTCCGAATGTGTCAGCGTAACAATGTGGCTCCCTAATGCATTTTTAAAACATTTTGGAAAACAATGGTCATCTGTGGCACAAAAGAATAAGCTCTATCAGGAACTGGATACACAGGAAGCATTAATAGTATAAATGCATTGTTGGTCTCAGTCTTTTTATTAGATTTGTTATTAGTAAAAAAAAAAGTACAGAATGTCTCACAGTTAAACTTTGACATCATGAGACCATGAAAAAAAAAAAAAGGCACACAATTTATGAGAAGTTGAAACTTTGCTTTCAAATTAGGAATAATTAATAAATTATACGTTACAGCCATGGCATCATCCACTGACGCGCGAACACTCACGATTCGAAGGTTTACAAACATGACAGGAAAAAAAAAGTTCATAAGCAAAATGTTCAGAGGCGGAGAGGTGGCCGTGTTAGTGCTCCCAGACGCTGCTAAACAAGAGGCACTAGAGCTGCATTACACCTTGTTTCCTTCAACGCAAACAAAATAAAAGTGATTCAGCTGTGCTTCAGGTAGTCATGGATTGGGCTCTACATTGATTTACTCTCATCTAAAAGCACTGCGCCGCACAATTACTGCACCTTTGCTCAGCCGCGTAATGCCCTGCCACAATCATCACGATATATTATACATAACCAGTTGTGGTAATTAGCTTGTTAATTGGGCAGATTATCGCGTTAATTAGCGCTAATGGATTAAAGATCATTATTTCTTGAATATGCTGTGGCTGTGAGACAGAAAAACAGATATGGAAGATGTATCTCTGTGCTGTGCCTCATAAAGTTGAATTCGCATGTCACAGAGAGTTCTGGTAATTTAAATAAGATATATCTTAGTCTCAACAACATTGATTTTGGCTTTCCTTTCTGTAATCTGTTTTTTGCAAGATTCCACACTTCATGGGAGGGGCATGCTCTCTTAATTTAGCCCGATATTGCATTAATGGGAGTAGATTTTGATTTGCATTGCTCTGATAGATCAGTAGAAAGGTTTGTGTTTTTTTCAAACACCTACCTTTCAGCTGTACTACCAGTTGCTGAGAGAATTTTTGCAGTTATGAGAATACGTAGTTTAACAGTTGTTATTTATGTCCATGCATTCTTTCACTATATTCTGTGACACCATATTACAGGAAGATGATGTTCCCGTTCTGAATCCCACCTAGTAAGCTGTGATTAGTTTACTGCTTTTGCCGAGAGGCAGAAAGCCCTCCAAGTAGGTACATTGAGACCTGATTGAATATGTGCCCAAATCTGAGAAATCTGGAGATCTGAGCTCCACGCTTCACATTTCCATTGGCATGCAAAAGCTAAACCAGAAATGTACACATCTGAGGAGGCAGAGATGCCAAAGGGCCACCAACGGCAGGCTCCAATGATTGTTACATTTTAAGAAGATGAGTCATAAAATCTGTCACCAAATGCTCATAAGGTTGCATCTCAGAGTGAACACTCAGATACACCCTGAGTGATTTCAGTTTTAAAACTTCAGCTACTTCCTCTCACGCTCAGTGTGTGCTGTTCTTACCTTCTTCAGCCGTCCACTCCTGGTGCCCAGGAAGACCACACTGTGTCCATTGTAGACGTAGGAAGAGACAGAGGTCAACCTGTCCCTGCTCTCGGTGAACACCATCTGACCCGACACCAACTGAGAACCCCCCAGGGGTTGGTTTATATCCAGGCCGCAGAAGTGATCATCGATGGGAACGGGCTGCATGGAGAGTGGGGGGGGGGGGGGGGTACAGGGTACAGACAGTATTCCATTATTTAATGTATTTTATTTCATTTTGACAAAATACGAGGGAGACGGGTTGGAAGGTGTGAGAGAGTGTGAAGCGAGTTAAGAGTGGAGATGACAGAAACAAGGAAAGGGAGATGGAGGTAATGAGAGACAGGGGGAAGCGTAAGTGGGAGCCGGAAACATGACTGAGATCACTGCCGGCACTTGCAAATAGAAGAAGAGAACTCAAGCTGACTTCTCGTGAGCCTAACATGCATTAACGCCACAATTTTCAGGGTTCAAAATGGTTACTTCAAAAGGGTTTGGGCTGCTGCGTTTATCAACAAGCCTGGGAGCGAGCAAATTTATAGAGCGCGCTAATTGCTGATGGCAAACACAAGAAACACTGTGTGTTTCTGTGATTTTTACATCGCTTGATCTGACATCATACAAACACACAGCACAAGAGATGTCAGGTTTTGATTAAGCATCAAAGAGAGCTGCATGCTAAGTAGTCCTGCTACATCTACTAAAATGCACCTCAAACCTTTGCTAATTGCCTGTCACTCAGTATAAAAATCTACCTTTTTAGGCCAGCTAATTCCTCATTTCACATCCCCTACTTCTTATGCACATATTAGGCCTCACTGTGCGTCTCCTTTTATCGACTGATGCGCCTGAGCTTTACTCAGTGTGATCAGTGAAGTGAAGACAGCATAGACAAATTTCATCTCCAAATTCACCCCACTATTTCTCTCCTTGCGTCTGGCATTCAGAAAATTTAAATGAGCCACATGCCTAACAAGCAAGAGCTGAATTCCTGGACCCTGATATTAAGGACATTTTTTTTTTTTTTTTTTTTTTTTGCGTCAGATTAACATTTGACTGCCCACAAAAATTGCCAGTCTAAAATTCTGCTCCTGAATTTTTAATGTCATATATAATAACCCTTGGGAGGGAGCATCAGGAACTATAAGGTTTTCCTGCATGGCGAAATAATATTGCTACATTTAAATTCGCTGTCAGCGAGTGTTGGTTTGTTGGTTTGTCCGTGCTCTTGTGTCACCTTCAGGTGCACATTTTATTTCATTTATGTTTGTGAAATGTGTCCACAGCATGTCATGTCATGCTCAAATCCCATGCAGATTTTTTTTTTTTTTTTTGTGGTGTTGGAGGGATGAATCACAAAGAATTTAATGATTCGCTGACTCATTTTTCACTTTCACCAGCTGGTTGAACTTTTCACTTTTATGCAGTGGAAGTTCTTGGAATCTGCTTTGTAGATTTGATCTGAAAAAACAGATATCGAGTTTACATGATATTCATGATAATGATGCTGATGATGATATTCA
The DNA here is from genome assembly GCF_900963305.1 of Echeneis naucrates. Lineage (NCBI taxonomy): Eukaryota > Metazoa > Chordata > Actinopteri > Carangiformes > Echeneidae > Echeneis > Echeneis naucrates. The sequence continues at coordinate 5,306,683 of NC_042515.1, read as the reverse complement.
CGGTTCCCAGAAAAAGCTGCTAAATATCATTGTGTGCTTGTTAGCATGCCCGGCATCAGTACATTTAAAGTCGCTACTGTGACCGTTATCTTTTGTAATATTGGCATTTCTTCTTTTCAGGAAGTTATTGGCCGTCTGTAAAATCTTCTCTAACAATATTTCTGAAAACCATTTCTCCAGAACCATTAGGCTGTTGATCTTTCACACTGACTAATTTATCATATAGGCAAAGCGGCACAGTATCTGATGACATCTTAACAAAAGTGAAGCATGGTGTTTAATTTATAGCCCACTTTGGATATAAAACTCTCTGGTTAACTGCACAGTGAGTTAATTATTAAACGATTATGTATCCCTACCCTCCATCAACTGCTTCCACCAGTTACAATACATCTGATTTGCATGATGGCAAAATGGGATGAAAGTACATGTTGGCGATTACCAAAGCGATGAATGTGTTGAATATCGTTGTTTTCATGGTTTGCTTTTAACCAGGTTCCATGAAAGCCACTAATTACACAGAATTATAGTTTTGACAAAGGAGCGGGCTTGGACGCCGACAAGAAAGCCCATTTCTCAAGATCAAGAACAGGTCTCAGAGGGTTAAATAGTGCTGACAGCGAGTAGGATGGAGATGGGAGGGGGAGGGAGGCAGAGAGAGGGAGAAAGAAGAAGGCGGGAGTCAGCGCTCAAACCCCTGAATGAAATCAAAGCTCCGTACAAAACTCCTCTGATTAGCATTGTGGAATTAATCTCCTCCAGCTCTTCTGCTCTCGTGGGATCTTGAAAACCTGAATGGTGTCTTCAGCACAGTGTTGGCTGCCTGCCTATCAGCTATTTAGGCTGCAATCACAGTTTTGGATACACCAAGAGCCAACTTTTAGTAAATCGGTATCAGAGCAGCTCATCAACATGTGGGTTTTCTATTTGATCCAAATGTGTGTGTGCAAATGTGTACAATGTTTGAGGCAGAATCAGAGGGTCCACAAATTGACTGCGTGAGCTTGATTTACCATGTGCCTTTCTCTGTCTACGGTCTACCTACCGCCTTGGTGCACTGCACATCCTTTCCCAGCAGCCAGTGCAGCTCCAGGTTTCCCTCTCCCTGGTAGCAGGACTGCAGCCGCTCCTTGATGCGTGCGTTGATGTCTTGGATGGTGAAGACGCAGAGGGCTGAGTGATCCGAAGGGTCGTGGTACTGCTTCTGTCCCTTGGAGAACACCGCAAAGAGCACGTCCTCCTGAGTGCTGATGTTGAGCGACTTTGCCAGAACCCTGCCGGCCTTGGCCAGATACGCCGCCTGCAGCAGACGATACTCCTCGCCTCTGTGCACGCACCCTACAGGAAGTGACACATAGGAGTGGAATTTTGTGTCACCTTTGCAGAGGCGGATGATGCGAGAGGTGTAAAACAAGTCACCGGGGGAGCTGCCGGCGGGCATCCCGTTCTCCGGAGTCTCCGGCTGGACAGTCATGAAATAGACGAAGCTGCCGCTGGCGAAACCGTAGATGTAGTAGATGTCAAAGTGTGGGACAAGAGCCAGCGTGTCCGAGGGGATTTTGATGAGTGATGAAACAAAGTCAGTGTGAAGCTCATAGTCCAGCATCGCAGATGATTCTGGGTCACGAGGCAGCTTTCGGCTGGAGATAGTCGGGAAGTAGTCCTGCTTGCCTCCAACAGCTGTGCCTATATACAGAGTGGCGTCCTGACCCTGCGACGGCACGACAACGCCGTACATTGTGCCTGTCTGGTTGTCACTGGACAGGTAGTGTTCTTTTTTATGCGTGGGCTCAACGAGGATGAACAAGTCGTCCAGCCTCATGAGCTTGCAGACGCCCTGGTAGAGGCTGCCGCAGGCCAGGAGCCGGTTGTGGGAGTAGTCGATGAGCAAAAGTTTGTTAACGTTGTCAGTTGAGGCCAAAGGCTCAGAGCAGGGCTGGACAATGAGAGGAGGATAACACGCTTTGTTATCGTACTCTGGCCCCGTGTCATGAGACACCAGGAGGGTGAGATTAGCCGACAACCTGTAGATCCGGTTGACGGCTCCAACGTACAGAGCCCCGGTGGACTGATGCACGGTCAGGTGGTTCAGCGACCACTCTCGCCTCTCTGATTGGAAGGTGTTCATGGTCTGTCCGACAGTGGTCTTTTGATTCACAGAGATTAGAGTCAATAGCCACAGTGCCAAGGGCCATGGCATGACCTTTAGAGGACGATGACCTTTAGGGAGGCCGCAGTAAGTCCATCCTTCATTCAAGCACGTTCCCATTCCCACAGATCTCCAAAAAATACACAGCTCAGACAAAACACCTGGGATTGTGTATTGGCAAGGAGCAGGGCTGCACTTTAACAGAGCTGAGGAGCTGGTGTTGTCCTTCGTAAGTGATCTTCACATCATTCTGAAGAAGAAAAAGAGAGATACTTATTTTTAATGTCTTTGATTCTTTCAAGAGTGATATAGAGCTTGCATTGTATGATTAGACACTTAAACACAAACCCTCTATCTCTGCTTAGTCAGACACATGAGACATCAAAGTAACAAGTAATCATTTGTTCAAACTGTCTCCCCATATTTACTAACTGAAGAGATGGTCCAATATTCCCCCTATCAGCAGGGGAGCTCATTATATTCATGGCTCTGTAAGAGAGAACTAACTGCAGCCTATTACTTGAACAAAGCAGTGACACGCTGTAGCTGTGCCTTCCCTCCATTTGGGCGGCTAATTAAATGATCCAAATGTATTAATTATGCTTCCATATTTTGGGCTGCCTGTTTTCCTTTCTCCCTTCTGCCTTGTTCATTTAAATGGTTGAATCCAAGAGGAATTAATCACTCTCCACTGCAGCCGACATTCCTAAATTAATCAGGCTTTTTCCAGGGATGGAGGGAGTCATTAGAGTTTCTGAGCCAGGCAGCAGAACGCTCACTCTTCCCTGTATAATTTCATTAGCACATTTTATTGAGATATTTCCGGGGGACAAACAATGTCTCTCAGACAGATGACGAACTGGAGGACGGATGAGTTGGACACATGGCAACGGATGTGTGATGTGTTTATGGCTTTTGTTTCCCTCGTCAAAACTGCTTTGAGACGGAGTTTTTACTCTTATGCAAGGTACTTTTGATGCAGTTGAAACAAAATGAGCTAATTTGGAACAAAAAAAAAAAAACAAACAACACGTTTTTATCTCAAAATAAAAAAGACAGAAAGTGTTGGAGATGAAGTGGCTTCACATACGCTCTTACTTCATCCAAGTCCATTAATGCAGTAATAAAACTGTCTGCATAGGAGGACAGGCCATAAATTAAGACACCTACATCATCCTGAATCCTGTGTGTGCCACTCCCAAGCCTTCCTTCCATCCGCCTCCTTTGTCCTCCCCCTTTCCATGCTGAAGGCCCCATCACACTCTTATTATGATAACACTTTTTTGAAAAATCTGTTTACCACCCTCAGTGAAGTGTCTAAATGTCCTTTACAGAGATGCTGCCAACATGCTAGACAACCTCAGCGCAAAGGCAACAGTCTCTTTTGGCCGGAGCTAACGTAAACAGGGTGTTTTCTCAGCGAGATTTCCTGGTATAAGTAAAGGTTAAATGAAGACAGCCATGTCAGATCCTAATGCCGGGGTCATGACGCGGTGGGTGCTCTCCATTGGCTGACTAACAGGATGTCCGGCTGAGTTGAGTCGGAGCCAGCGATGGAACGGATGGACTGACACTGAGCTGGCTGGGACGACTCCAGCTCCACTCCAGCATCTCCTGTCCATCTGTTCCCGCCACACTCACACCGGGGGAGAAGTCACTCGAGTGTCTCGACCTACTCTGCTCAATTTGGCAGACTCAGTGTGAGCAGCTCTGCCAGTAATTGGCCACCGAAGAGTAATATCTTTCACACATTCTATGGCTGCATTGAAATCTGAAGTTCAGAGTTTCCTTTTCTTCTTTCTTTTTACACAACACTGACACAGAGGATCATAATCACGCTCTCCTTTTACCACTTCTTTAGCTTTCTCTGCTTTAAATGGCAGGATGTCAGAAGCTTCCTCTTCTACTTTCTTGACCATTTTTATACTAACTTGATGCAAAAAAAAAAAAAAACAGTTTGCTTTTATTCGTTCTAAGAAAGCGGTGATTTGGCTGCACATCTTGGCTGTAATTTTTACAGATTCTTTATTTTTGGCAAAATGCTGTCCAGCAATTTTCCCTATGAAAATCATCCAATCATCTGCTTCGCAAGCTGATGAGTCTTTGAACATTTTCCTAGTTGATGTAACCACAATTCTCATTCATTCGTCCTTTTAACGGAAACCTCAATGAAAAGAGTATTCAGGCATTCTTAAGTATTTTCAGAGGAAGCGCTGACATTTCCATACTGTGATGGCTTTTGGGGGGAGTAGAACATAAACTCTCTGCAACAATCGCAGTTGTCTGTAGTAAACCAAATAGCCCACAGTGCTGGTCACTGGAAATGTGTAGTCTCTGGAGTGTGAGTCTTCTGCTTTGAAGCAGAAGGCTGTGAAAGAGGATGTAATTCAGTGAAAAGCTTCTTGAAGGTGGGGCAGCACGGCGGCACAGTGGTTAGCGCTTGTTGCCCCACACCAAGAAAGTCGCTGGTTTGGTTCCCGGGCCGGGGGCCTTTCTGTGCAGGGTTTGCGTGTTCTCCCCATGCTTGCCCTGTGGGTTTCCTCCCACCATCCAAAGACATCATGTTTGGGTTCATTGGTGACTCTAAATTGTCGTAGGTCTGAGTGTGAGTGTGAGTGGTTGTTGGTCTCTGTCTGTCTGTGTGTGTTGGCCCTGTGATGGACTGGCGGCCTGCGCAGGGTGTACCCCGCCCTCGCCCAATGTGAGCTGGGATTGGCTCCAACACCTCCCGCAACCCGGAAACGGATAAACGGGAGAAGGTGGATGAATGAATGAATGAATGAATGTTTGAAGGCGGGCCTGTTAAGCACAAATGTGCCTCATTCCTTTGTGCTACCAAAAAGGAGGCAGAGAAGCAAATTTTGTCTTCACCAGATCAACCAGGGTTGTCTTTGCTTTGTGCTGTCCACAGCAATCTCATTACTCTGAATTTTTCTTTGAATAACACCACAAGTCTCCAGGTGAAGTCTGTTTGTAATTTGCATTGAACCAAACGCGCTGTCCTTTAGAAATAATAAATCAGACGGCTCTCTTGAGGTCTGACAGTAAATAGCAGAACAAATGACATTTGGGAAGACAGGCTGGAGTGTGGCATGACCTTAAACAACAGACACCAGCAGTGCCACCCAGAGGTAAATTCAGTGTTGAGAATTTGGAGTCACACTCTCAAAGGAATTGGAAAAGATAAGAAAGAAAACAAGAGAAAATAGGAAGTGCTGGTGCCAAACGGACTCGGGCAGGCATGTAGGCAAGCAGCAGTCTCATCGTTTCATTCATTTCTGTTCTGCCGGCTTTGGTCACGTCTAAGGCGTGCAGTCATGCTGCTGAGTGTTTACCCTGGATTATAGAGACAGCTCTTCGCCCTGTGCAGTCCTCCCTGCTGAATTCTCCGCCTCGGCACTCAGACACGCTCCAGCCGAGGCGTGAGTCATTCACGCTCACACACAGGAACATGGTTTTGCTGGGGCCCTCTGGGGACACCGATCAAAATCACAATGAGAAGCCAGCGTCTTGCGCTCCACAGACGTGACCCTTTGACCTGGATCAGTGGATCAGTGGAACTAAATCCATCCTTAGGGTTCAGCTGTTAACAGGGTGAAATGCTGTCATAGCTTCTGTAGTGCCCGGTTAGGCACGATTCATGGGACAGAAGGGATGCTTAGCTTTTTTTCAAATCTCTTGTTTGTTTGACCCATCTGTCATCGGAGATGAACTAAAATGTTCATTGGGGATATTTCTTTGTTGGGCTGTCCATGTGCATCATCTTCACGACTCAATCAAATTTAATTGTGTGAGGCTATGCTCTGCCAGTAACTAACAGGCAGTTCATCAAACTCGTTTCCTCATTAAATGTATAAATTCCTCAAATACTAATGAGTTGTTCCAAATGATGTCATCGATGAAACAGAAAAAAACCTGTTTAGCTGGATTTGATAGTGACTTTCAAATTTTCTGTAGTGTGAGTGAAGCACGGATTTATACCCCGTTAAAACCCAGTGGATAAGGAAACTATCTGTATATTATACTTTCAAACGCCACAAAAGAGACAACCTTTGCCTGTAAAAGAAAGACAGACTGAACACGAGCAGCATGGTGTTCAAGTTTACTTTGTTTACCTTTTGGATTATGGATTTGTGTGAGATTGGGAGCGCTGTTGGCAGACTGTGCCATGATCTTTCTAAAGGTCAGAAGGAGCATCTCTGTTCTCACACTTAGTCAACAATGGGAGTCATTGTCACTCGCATCAGAGGTGATGGAAAAAAAAAACAGTTGTTGTTGTTGCTGTTGTCTTTTGTGGCCTACATATATAAGGCTGCACAAAAGTAATAATGCTATAAGACCACAGGGGCTGAAAGTGTCTCAGAAACACGCATCATAAGAGCTTTCGTCCTCACGATGTCGAGCCGACGGCGCAGTGATGTTTGTTTTATGTCAGTAGGTTTTTCTGTAAATGGGGATGCTGCTGGAAGTTTAAAGAATAAGTTTACAAAGTTTCTACTTGGGCATGATTTCACACTGAGAGAGAGTGTTACACTCTGCAATGTTTGCACTTATGGTATGTAACCTCGCGTGGCCTGATGGGATACTTTTTACTTTTGTCTGGGGTTTCCTGCAAATCTGCATGGACAAGTTATTGGTGAGTGGGGGGGGGGGGCGGCATTGTACACATTACACATGAATGAGCTGTGAGGGCGCCAGCCGCAACTGAACGTGACTTCCAAATGAATAAATGAAGGCAATTAGTAGATCTGTTTACAATGTTGTGGAGACAGAAGTAGGTCAAACGTGGCAGAGACAGGAGGGGGAAGGGAGCCAGCAAGCCAGAGCCAGGGGCTGTCAGGGGTACCTACAGTGATGAGTCGGGGAATTAGGACATGAAAATGCCGTCTTTATTATCAACGACTTTTAAATGAATGTCATATTGAATCACAAGGGACCGGTAGGGTTTATTGGAAAAAGCCATGTTTTGTGATCAGTCCAGCGTGTTTTATCTGCTGCTGTGTTGTGGAGGGGCAGCCCTGGGTGATGGGCTCCGCCTCACAAGGCCTTCACACAAACGCAGACATGGGCCTCGGAGGACATAATGTGTAGCGTGGTTGCTCTAACTGCTCATACCCAGCGGATATCTTCACTTTGAAGCCACGCAGTGAAATTTTGTGACTGTTGGCCAGCGGGTAATTTCCATTATTATGCTACAACGTAAATTCAAACAACAGCGCATCTTCCAGTCTTGTCTCTCAGTCAGGGGGAAATAAAAAAATCTTGTAACCCATATTTAGATTAATGACACCCGCATTTTGTGATGTGAGTATTCTATGGGAATCATCTAAACTGCTGAAAATTCATTTAACTTTTTTGGCAGCTCATCTGGCGCGTTTTGTGTGTACTCCAGCTGGGATTTATATGAGCAGAGATGAGCCATGATTGCCCTTCGTTTCACTCTTGTTGTTCAGTTTATTGGTCAGTGCAGATATTGCACGCTTTAGGACTCTCTGGCCAGCCACTAATCTTGATGGCAGAGTAGCAGAGGTTGCCTTCGGGGAACAGTAAAGCAGCACTATGTCATCCCAACACGCTCTGCTCCTAATAACTGCAGGATACTGCAAGGGACCTGGGCAGAGGCAAATGTGACATAGGGGACCAATTCCAACACATCACCACAACACAGTCAGCAGCCTCCTCTGCAATGCATGCCATTATCTCAGGGCATATGCATTATACATGCAGATACAGTACGTCTGAAATTGCTGTTAAGAGCAGGGACCACATGAAGGGCACCGCTGCCACAGACAGATTTAACCATGCATGCCTCTCTCCTCCCATCGCTCTTCTTAGCTCTGTCTCTTCTTCCATAAATCTCATTGTCGTTCCTCTCTGGTTAATGGTGACCTCAAGCAGGCTCCTCTCAACTACCGAAGCCCTCGCCTCACATATATGATGTGAAGCGAAGTCAAAGTGACCCCCAGCACTGTGATGAAAACCCGTGCAGCCTGAGTGCAATAGAGAGTCTTCTATAATTCAGGGACCACGGAAGAAGACAGAACGAGCTGCGTTTTTCTTTGGAGTCACACAGCATGAGTATCCAAGCCGTGCTGCAGCGACTGCCCGACACCTCCTCATCCTTAACATCACTTAAGTGCAACAAGAAGAAGAAAAAGAAGCAGCAAACAGAGGGGTCTGGCCGGGGCTCAGCGGGATCTGTGGACAGTGCAGCTGAACAGAATAGAGAATGGGGGTGGTGAAATGTGAGCTGTAGTCTTCCACCTTAAGACAAGTACAGAATACCTCCGTTATATTGTGTACTGTATGGCACACTCTTTTAACCATCTTTATTCAGATCAGTAACTAAAAACCTGTAATGGCTGTAATTTCATTGTCTGCAGCCACCTTCGAAGTTTCGATCCTTTTTTTGTTCGTCTGTTAATTGGCATTGATCTGTAGAGCAAACATATCTTTCTGCTCAGACAGATCCGGTTACAGATGTTCAGGACTATATTGCTTTTGCATGTATAAATCATGGAGACCTGGCAGGGAAATGCATTGCATTTGTCTGCAAGTGCGTGAATGAGAAAAAGTAATCAAACACAGTGATGCAGAGCATCCATGTGAAGCTGTGAAGCACATATGTCCATATTTCCCACACCACTGCACACGGAAATCAAAGAACTTATTCCAAAGAAGCCTGTATGTTTCCTCCCTCTTGGTCCATATGGCTTCATGGGGTGGAGGATGCCAAGGTTGGAGGTAGCTAGCACGAATAATTACGATCAAAGAAATTACAGTGCAAAAGGAACAGCTGCTCCACTGCTGAGAAATCACTGCGAGCAAGAGGATATGGCGATTGACAACAAGCGAGGGAGAGAGAAACAGGAAAGAGGAGGGGATATGGTGCGTGTTATACGATTCAAAAACTTTCCCTCTAAGTATCTGCTGCTCCGAAACCCATTTAACATTTAATCCTCAGTGCCGATAAGGCCTTTGGTGGCCATTCACCCAAAAAGCTGTACAAATACAAGCATCTGCCCAGATTATCTCAGTCTGCCACCATGGTCTGCCTGCTCGTCCCTAATTCTAACCTCCTCTGAAACTTTATCCCGTTTCCTAAGTCTCTAACTGTGATTTCTGCTAAATGCACGGAAATTTCTGAAAGGTTCAGAAATAGACATAGCCTGGTGAAAAGAACAGTACCCAAGTGGGCCACAGGTCTACCAGGATTGCAAACATGGGTGACTTTCCTCAAATAGAAATCCACTGGAAGACAAATGGGGCACAGGTTTCGAAAAGTTTTTTTTTTTTTTTTCCCTGCTGAAGCTCCTTCAGGGATGGCACGTACACACATATACACTGAACCCATAGAAGAGATGATTTCCCTTCGCTACTACCGGTCCTTCTTGATAAGACTCGATCCTCATATTGAAATTGAATTCTCCGACTCTATTAAGTAAGTCCAGTCCCACCTGGTTTGTGGCTGCCAAGGGCTGAACACTGCAGCAGTCTCAGATGTAGCGCAGGTGCTCTGGGCTTCCGGGACATGTTGTACGTCACCTGATGGGGGCCGTTTTGCAGATGTTTCCACTCAGCAGCCACACCGGGCATTTATGGAGGAACTGATAACTTACTTATCTGAAAGACGGGCCCAAGCAGCTCATTCAGCAGATGCTTCCTATCACCCTAAATCATGAAGGAAGGGCGACTATAAATTAGATTTTAAAAAAATTATATATTTGTAGATTATCATTGAAATTTAACTTTCTTAAAAACAAAAAGACTTGATATGTCTCTACTGTAATAATGCTCCACAGACTACACACACATTTTGATGAATAAGTTAATTAATGTGTTCCAACCCCCCCTCCCCCCCATATCTTTGAACACTGCCATCCAAATCCGATGTAGGCAGGCCAATTTGGACTCAGACATCTTTTTGTTGTCCGCAGTATGACACGAGCTCTAAAAACAGATTCTGGTGCTTTCTGTTAAACACGTTTTAGCATTTTTTTGTCAGACAAAAAAAGCTTTTTCAAACTCAACGCCTCAAGTATGTCAAACTGTTTCTCTGCTTCACCGTCCAGCCGGACAGAAGACATTTAACAGCTGTAGACGTGTCGTAGTGCTCTTTCAGCTGAGAACTGATCGTCCTGTAAAAACAACTTGATTGCCTCTTTGGGGAAAAAATACTCCTCAAACTTAAAGATAATCGTGTCAATACTTTTCCCAGAAAAAAAAAATATACATGACTTCCTTCAACTTTGTCAGCTTTTTCTTTATGACCATATGCCATCTGCTCACACCAGTGCCAAAGAAAATCAAGCAAAACACACACATCAGCAAAGTTATTGCACTGTTTGTATCAACAACGGTGTGACAATCTGGAGGCGGTGCGCCATATTGCAAGACCGCCATCACTGCATGCTGAGCGCTGCCAAAGCTGCCATCTGGCAGGTGAGCTGTACGCTTTCCACTTGTACCTCTCCTCCCTCTCAGTTCTCTCCTCCGCTGCTTGTCGCCACCTCTCTCCCCTGTTCCCCTCTCTTCCTCGCCCGTTTCTGTCTTTATTAGTCTTCCTCACTCCTGATACCGACGGCATCTATGTCCCTGTCCTCATCTCCGCTCTGCACCATCCCTATTCTCCAACTTCATCTACCTGTGCATGTGCCTCCCTCCAGGGCTGGATCAGACACTGAAACGAGCAGAAGCGTGAAGATTGAAAGGGGGATTAAGGGGAGGAAAGAGTGAGGACAATAGTACGCCAGCAGTGCTTGGTGATCTGCAGTGTTTTGTTGTCTCTTCCGTCACTATTGATTTAATATCAGCGTTTGTGTCTCTTCTCTTTTTGTCACTCTCTAATGTATAAACTTGCATGCAAAGACACGGCGGTGCACGCGCACACATACAGTGAGACGAGCATGAACAGGCACACATCCAGTACGGACACATATATACAAACACAAACACACACATTGGGGGGGGGGGGGGGCCCTGCTTCTTCTTCTTCTTCCTCGGGCTGTAGCATCCAAACAGTCGTGTTTAATCAGTGTCTCCGTGGGCAACCAGGGTCGCGGCTGGGGGGAGGGGTGGGGCTTGGAGGTGGGGGGTCTCCAGCATTGGGTAGAAACAGTGAGCTGCTGTACACTCACACACCGTGTAATTGTGTTACATACACTAATTCGCTTGATGTACTATTTTGGCGACTGCACGCCGCCTTTGCCCCTGACCTACATCACCGGCCCTGACATTCGAAAGACTCCTGAATGGATGTCGTGAATTTAACCGCCGGTCATTTCAGTCAAAAGCTATATCGCAGACTGTAGCGTATTTTTTTTCTAATGTAGAGTACGGCTCATTGATGTATACAGGAGACTGAGCTAACATTTAAGTCCTGGTGTGAAGGGGGGGGGGTGAAAATGACAGAGACAGATGTTGTCAATTACTTCACCTACGCTGGTCAGGCATTGCCTCCAAGGTTCAAGAGGAGTCCCTATATATTTAAAATCATCACGACAAAAATGAATGACCAAGCCCATTTTGTGCTTAATAATTCTCTGCCTTTATAATCTACGCTGAATTAGTTCAATTTCAAACGTGTGTGGATGTGTCATGTTAATGGTTGAGTTCACCCAAATTAGAAAAAGCTTTCCTCTCTCCTTTAAATACCGTAGTGTCCAGGCATTAGACCACCACCATGCTCTGCCTCGAGAATTTCAGTCCTTGCCTGAAATGACAATTAATTGAAATTTCCTAATGCCCCTTGAAATATTAAAAAATAGCATTTTTTTTTTTTATTTTATCTCAGTAACAACTTTTCTTCCCAGAGAGATGTCCAAGTTAAATTGGATGATCCAAAGACCTTGAATTACCCTGAATTATATAAAGCTAATTTCTTAATTCAAGTAAATTAAGTGAAAAGGGATCACAGATAGGTCTTTGGGTTATCCCGAATAAACAGGATGTTGTTGTATAAGAAAGATCGGCAGATTTTGGAGTTTCCATGTTGTCCCTCAGACACACAAATTGTTGATGTGGCAGCACAAATAAACACAGATGACTTAAATCTGTTGGCATGTTCAGACCGAATTTATCGTTTATCGGATTGTGTTGGACATATGTCTTACTGTCTCCCAGTGATCATTCTTTTGAGTTAGGAGCAGTTAACCTTTGACTACTTCACTCAAACGCAAACCCCATTTATTGCTGTCAAAATGCTGCAAAAGAACAAGAGACACAACTAATATGGAGATTCATTTAAATTCTAAAATTAGCAGGCAACTGATAAAGTGCCGGAGCGCATAACTGGCACGAGCACGCCAAGAGAGAAACCACTCTCTCTGTGTTTCTGTGAGCGGCTTTACCCGCTCTGGAGGGGCCAGGAGAATAAAAGCTAGTCCAACTGGCCAGCCAGATAAGCCAGACCAGAAAGAGGGGTTCATCTGGTTAGCATGACTGAAAGAGCCCTGAATTCAACAGCCAGCACTCCACCACCCCTGGTTGCCCCCCACCCCTCCTCCACCCTCACACGGACAGACCAACAAAGATCCACTCTGGTCAGCAGCATTGTTGGGATTGGCACAGCCATCGCTGCGTGCGCCTCAGCCTCTTTCAGGCTGGCGCTCCATCTCAGCTCCTGCCCGGCCTTATCAGGGTCCCAGTGTGCCCCCCCCCCTCCTGCCAAGGCTGCTCCAGCTCCGGCTGCAGGAGACGGGGCAGCAGAGGCGGACTGACTATCTGCACTCTGAGCACTTGACTCTGATGAACAGTGATCTGATAGCAGCCACATGTGGGAAGAGTTGTGGATTTAAAAAGCGAGGGAGAGGTCTGCACAGGCAGGCAGCCGCAGCAGCAGTTTGTCTAAAACAGAGGCAGAACAACCCAAATGACATTTACAGAGCGTCAGCCCACATCTGCTGTCTGTCACAGGTGGCGAAAAGGGTCGTTTGCAACATGCAGCATTTTCTACTATGGTAGTTGTTAAGCGCTACTGCCTCAAAGGCATGAAGGTTGCGGGTTCGACTCCAGAGCCAGTGCCTGGCTGGGTTTGCGCCCACCGGGTTAACTGGTGAGCGGGTGCTGGTCTCCGCGATGGACCGGTGACCTGTCCAGGGTGTACCCCGCCCAGGCACATTGTGAGCCGGGGCGGGCTCCAGTTGCCCTCCCGATTGAAGCGGTAGAAGATGAATGAGTGAGTGAATGAATGAATGAACGTTTTCTACTGGAGAGTGCACAGCGTCACTGGAAGTCTCTTCCGTCCGAGGAGCGAGAAGTCTGCCCAACTTTCCCCTCCTGCCGCTCCGCCACCGAACTGAAGGATGGAGCACTCACCTTGAAATGCGAGGAGACTCACTTGTGAGCAGGTCCGGCGATGTCGTTGGTTCGGAAACGTCCAATCAACCGATCGATCAATTAGTCAATCAGTCAATTAACCGTGTGTGCGCGTGTGGACGCAGCGATGCAGCGAGATAACAAACTGGTTAATTTCTTCTACTGGCCGCCTGTAAAGTCATCTGAACCGGGATCATCTCCGCCAGCCGCCGAGCAGGAGACTGTATCAAGTGTGACCCTCCTGCCTCGTTCAGGGATTGATCATTTTCTGAAACAGCCGCTACATAACCTCTCTCTCCCTCCCTCCCCTCCCTCACTCTCTCTCTCTCTCCCTCTCCCCCCTCCCCTCTCTCTCTCTCTCGCTCTCTCTCTCCCCTCCCTCCCTTCTCTGTCTCTCTCCCTCCCCTCCCTCTCTCCTCTCTCTCCTCTCCCTCCCTCCCTCCCTCCCTCTCTCTCTCTCCCCTTTCTCTCTCTCTCTTTCTCCCTCCCTCCCCTCCCTCTCTCCTCTCTCTCCTCTCCCTCCCTCCCTCCCTCCCTCTCTCTCTCTCCCTTTCTCTCTCTCTCTTTCTCCCTCCCTCCCTCTCCCCCTCCCTTCTCTCTCTCTCTCCCTCTCTCCCCTCCCTCTCTCTCTCCCTTTCTCTCTACCTCCCCTCCCTCTCTCTCTCTCTCCCTCCCTTCTCTCTCTCTCTCCCTCTCTCCCCTCCCTTACCCCCTCCCTTCTCTCTCTCTCTCCCTCTCTACCTCCCCTCCCTCTCTCTCTCCCTTTCTCTCTCTCTCTCCCCCTCCCTTCTCTCTCTCTCTCCCTCCCTCCCCTCTCTCTCTCTCTCTCTCTCTCTCCCTCCCTCCTCTCTCTCTCTCTGCCCCCCCCCCTCCTGGATCCCGGTGCTATACATGAAGTCACCCATCAGTTCACTTGCACCTCACGTACAATGTGCTCTCTTTAGACCCAGCCTCCGTCGTGTCATCCTTTTGGCACAACTTGAGTGCATATTGTAATCCCATTCTGATATGACCCCCCCCCCCCCCCCCCCCCCCACACACACACACACACACACACACGCACACAGACACACCCTTCAAATGTTGCTGTATACATTAAAGCAGATCCGTCTTAATCATATAATTAACAATACTGATATATAACCAATACATTAAATACAGAATAACAAAAATATCACATAGTTCAAAACAGATACAGGAATAGGAGGCAGCCTGCCTCCGTTATCAGCAGCACACAGGATGAAGATAAGGTCAGTGTTTCAAACAGGTCCATTTGTCAAGTTGATTGCTGTCTGCCTTTGTAATGTGCTTGTCTTGCTCATGTACAGATGGGATGTAGCTTGTTTTTTGCTTTGTTGTGTATTTTGAAACATGTATCCTCACATCTGAAGTCAGTGTGGCGTGGCTTGGAAGGGAGATAGCGTTGCAGTTGATTGGCTAAGCCTGTTTGACACCTCATAAAACGAGAAGTAATAAAACTGTTCACATCTGACAGTTCAGTCACCTGCGTGCATGTGAGAGAGAGTTTTTATTATTATTCCTATTTTTAAGAGTCCAGATAAATGCACACAGCAGCGAGCAGAAGTTTCCTTTGAAATACTGCCATCTATAGGCTGAACTATGTAGCCACATATCATGGTGGGGGCCAAAGCTGTGAGACGGAGCCTTTGTTGTGCAGCTGCTGGAGCCTCATCATGTGAGTGATGTTTGCCTCCTACCTCAGGTAGGACGCAAGTGACAAAGGCGGCTGTAGTCGTATGATTCACGTGGAGACACATCTTACACATCCAACAGTGTGTTTGGATAAACTCCCCTCGACCGCTGAACTGCTGATATTGTTGAAAAGCTCAGCCAGCTACTTCTGACAGTTTTTTTGATGTTTGTAGGGGAGGGAAAGGTTGTGGGGGGGGGGTACGGGGTCCATCGGCCAGCTGTCTTGCCCCTCATTATGTGCCGTTTGGTGGATTGGAGATGAGTGTGAGATGTCAGACGAAGCTACCTGTTAGGGCCGAGCAGCTCTGGGTGGCCAGTGGACTCCCTCCGGGCTCAGCAGATGGCAGCTGCTCCTCACTGGCATGGCATCAGGTGCTGTGGTCATGAACCCCTGCGACACACACACACACACACACAGAAAAAAAATGTAAACACAAGCCCCCAGACATACAAACAAATGGAAATATGCAGAAGACAACTTGTTCCTGGCATATTTAGTGAATGGGCTTTTAGTAAAGTGTTTTCTTTTTCATTAGAAAGCTCCCACTTGTGCTCAATGTGTTCATCTATTCTCACTTTAGACTTGAAGGGAAAACTCCTCTTAGAGTTCCAGGACAAGCAAACATGCAAGAGATTATTTATGCATTCAATAAAAGATTAGATAAACACAAGAAACCCCTTTTCCATTTTTAAATCACTGCAAAACTGAACATTTACTATATTTGTACCTTAAATGAAGACATCTGATTGGTTGAAATTTTTTTAAATGTTTCAATTATTAGCTCAGTTACCTCTTAAATTAACTGCCCAAAGTAAAATCCTAACTGAGCTCATGCACACAAGAGAGATGCCAAGTCTGTGCAAACCAACAGATGTGCGGAGAAAAACAAATTGAAGAAAGTCCAGCACCTGAGGGATGGAGATCTCTGCGGCTTCATCAACGCCTGGA
This sequence comes from Echeneis naucrates, assembly GCF_900963305.1. NCBI lineage: Eukaryota > Metazoa > Chordata > Actinopteri > Carangiformes > Echeneidae > Echeneis > Echeneis naucrates. The sequence goes on along the minus strand of NC_042515.1, from coordinate 5,290,556 downwards.
ATTAGTTAGTTGGGTAACCGCGGTGGTCGCTGAAACGGCCCTAGTGTGTCTGGTGTGTGCGATATTTTGCTTTGGCGTCGTCCTGATGTGTTCATTATGATTATTATGCTGTTGCTCCAGGCTTCTCTCACTGTCAGTGGGCCCGCGCAGAGCAGCCGGCTAGATGCAATCTACTTCATGAAAATTACCATAACAACACAAAGCTGTGGAAGGAAGCGAAGGGAGGAGGCGCATGCAAATGGCACGGCAATGAAAAAGGACCGCAGGCCCAATCAAGCTGTCATAACATACAGAATAATAACAACTGAAAGCCATTAAAGTCTTTCACTCTGAACCGTTACACCTCACTGTGCAAAGAAAAGGGCTGGGATGCTCTCATATGCCGTATTTTCCCTAAACAGCCACATATACACATTGGGCTTCCAGCTTGCATCCATCATCTCCAGATTACAATGAGCCGTTCATCAAAAGGAGTCTTGTGCTGCAAAACAATTATCTAACCCCCTTCTCACTGGTTCCCTCTCAGACTTCACATAGAAATTCCTCTTTTCTACATGTTCTCCACCCTGAGGAAAAACAAAACCAGGTTAAACTGTTGGCTTTTTGCAGGAGTTAGTCATGTGTCATACGTGCGACTGTTTGAAATCATCGGCGCAGCTGCGAAAATCTGGACAAGCCGGTGAAAATGTAACGCTTTCACCAACAGCAGCGTCTCTGATTATGGACTGTTAACTTTGCCCAACACTCGAGCACGCGAGAAAGACACATGAAAAATATTCTGTTCTGTTTTATTCCCAGATTCCCACGAAAAGTTAATGAACATGGGCAATTTATTCTCCTCAAAGCCGTCGCTGAAGCCCAATGTATCACTTTCCTCGGTGCCATAGACCTCAGATGTTGCCTAAAAACATTTAATAAACACATCAAGCCACAATATGACACTGCATGACACATTCATTACCATAAACACAGATACGCCAAGTTCATACTGAGTCCATAATACAGACTTAATAGCCCACTAAGTGAGTATTATTCCACAACTTTAAAAAATAAAACGGGACAAAAAGAAGTTTGTGACCAGTTTTCAAAGATTTTTACCTTCAGTAGAAGCAAATGTGCTTCCCCCTATATCCTGTATGCTCGTCCTAAAAATGCACAGACATTTAGTTAATCATTAGGCTTTAAAAGTGGGTGATGCTGTAGCTGCTTTAGTGGCCTGGCATGCTGATTTATTAGCCACAAAACATGCTGTTTTCATGCGATGCAACAAAGGAAGTAGAGAGAAACAGCAAACGAGAGCTGAAGTGAAAATCCAGTGTCCCCAGCAACCCGAGATAGACTGTGATAGCTGCTAAAGGCCCCCAGGGTCCAGCCTCAAACTCTATACAACACCTCTGTGACAGAATATTGACAGCAACACTAAGAGCTTCACAGGGCTGTTATTTATAACTATACACTGTAAAGAAAACAAAATCTGAGCCTCAAGCAGCAAACCGTAGTCACATTAAACTCCTACTGCTAACAAGTGATTGTCCACTCAAAGCGAAGACATTGTATGAACGACAGGCTTTTTTCACAATCTGAAAATGCTATTAAGGTGGATTCAAGAGCGATATTTGGCCTTTTAAGACCTAAGAGTGCAATTTCTTTTTTGGCTTTTACAAAGCCAAAGTGTAAAGGATGGATTATACATGAGTTTAGTTGCACAAATATAAAATGCAATCTTTGGCTAACCAGCAGTAGACAACAACTTAGATTGCACCAGAGTGACTGTTCTGCTGCATTTAAAAAGTTTGAGGAAATATGAATTGATGCTATCAGAGTATGTGACATTAAGATCTGTGCCCCTTTATTGAATTTTGTGGAAGTTTACACTCCAGCAAACCTGTCCAGTGTTTCTCAAGGTAACAGCAAATTTGACAGATACACAGTGCGACCACAGCCTCCTGAAAACTTTTTCTCCTGGAACACAAAAGTATAAAAAGTGAAAGCATGCTCTATCGTGCTTATACCGCAGAAACAACTTTTTACCAGAGGCTTGCTGCTTAAACTCCAGTCTTTTACTACAATACCACATATGTAACTACCAAGTACATGTTTAAACCCTCTTTCACAGTCATTTCATGTTAAAAAGAATGACACTGTCTGTCTTAAAACTGCTCCAACCAGCCAGAAACAACTATTATTTCAACGATCACAGAGCAGAAATGAGGCACGTCACACTCTCTGTCCTGTATCTGAAGTAAAGGAGCCATTGTTTGACCAATATATAATCATATCAACTAGTAAACCCCAGTCGTCTCTATAAACTATGTAGTGTGGCAGCGAAAAGCCTCGGGGGTGATGGAGCAAAGTGAATTCGTATGAAAATCTCTTTGGCCAGTTTTTGCATTTCAAGAACGGCACAGGTTGCTGTAAAACACAGAAACCTCTGCGGTAAATGGAAAGCGCTTGATTAGCTGGGCAAACATGTGGTGGGGGTCACTGGGTCAGATGATTATGCTTTTGGACTTTAGAAGGATGACAACGCTTCACAGGAGCAGATGCACACGGAGCTTCCAAAGTCTTTCTCTTGTGATGTTCACCGATGATGAAGCACTTAATCAGCGGTTGGATGAGAACCAAAGCGAAATTGTTGGGTGTTGATATCAAACAGCAGAAAGAATAGCTGAAAATAAGTGACAACAGTGATGAAAATATACCAGAAATACTGTTACACTGGCACCACTAATCCACAGAAACAGACGAAACAGACTTTAATTTGCACGTTGTGATCTGTGTCACGAACGACCAACGATATATATATAGTTCAGTAAAGCCTTTCAAAACTGAATTACTGCGCTTTTCCTGTGAAGTAATGAATCAAAAAGGAAACATTATTGTAAGAGCTGCTCCAAAAGAGGACGTGTGAAGCAAACAGATCTGGGGGATTATGCACGCAGAGCTTTCTGCTCTGTTCATATTCACCCCACTCAATTCACAAATCAAATTAAACCTGTAAATTAAAATAAAATGATAGACACCTCAGTCACAACTTCTTGACAGACTAGAAATAGTACAAGGCGAAAGATTTCTGCCTTTCCGCTGATTGAATTGAGAGTAAATTGGTTGTTTTCTCAGTTACATCACTGAGTATATGAACTTCTCTGATCCTTTTATGTGAGCACAGCGTTTATCATCAGTTTATTACCCTCATTGAGGCTGAAGGTATTTTGCAGGATGCTGCAAAACGTGTCAGGAAGGAGGGGGGAGGCAGACAGTGTGACTCTGATAGGAAAACACTCAGTTCGCCCATCAGTCATGCATTTTCATCAGCTGACATTTACTGACATTTTCTGGCTTCCCATTTATCGCAGTGTTTATAATGCAACAAATCAATAGTGTAAATATTGAGAAGATCAAGCAGAAGTAAAGGACCAAAGCAGTTTTATAATGATGCTGAGTCGGAAATAATTAGATATAAGCTTGAGGTCGCTAATGTGGAATTAAATGGCACATTTTGAGTTATTATAGGTGCAGTTTATATACACAACTCATTCAAATCATACAATCAAGTCTAGACCAGACTCCTTGTGGAGTTGTTAAACAGAACCAACATGTAATAATGGATGCATACTGCATATTTTTCTCTATATGGTATCTGGGTTCTTTCTGTTTTTCGCTTTTGCATGTAGTTTTCTTTCTTTGATTTGTGATTATATTTCATTTTATTCAGTTTTTGTCAATCAAACATCAAAGACACAATTTAACACTAACGTCTAATGTCTATGATGAAACTACAATGTTGTATCATAATTAATTAACTGATGATGAGAACAAAGTGATCCCTCCCTGATCATTCATGTAAACTCTGATATAGCAGCATCTGAGCTCCTCCAGAAAACAACTGTGCATTGTTGTTGTTGTTGTTGTTTTTTGTTTTGGGGGGGCAACATGTAACTTTGAAGATAAAGTCAGCAAAACATCATATTTCAGCCAAAGCGCTTGACGCGTACTTTGTCATATGGATGATTTCAAATTTACCCAAAACAACAGATGGCACCTTGTGCTTGCGAAGTTCCCGGAAACTTTTCTATCCGTCTTATTTACTGACACTTCTTTGACTCTTATTTAAATAAGTTCGATTCACTCTTCTTTTCCACGCTGGGTTTATGGCTCCATTGCTCAACTGTGAATTACCTGCATGCTTGGCTTGAGCGTGAACTTCTCCTGCTGGGACGTCTACCTGCTCCTGTAGGTCATTCCCTCAGCGAACAGGTGGACACAACTTGATCGTCTCACTCAGCATTTCTCCGTTTCCTGTGGCGCAGGATGCACTTTTTAAGCCAAATTGCTCTGGTATCCTGCCCACTGCACACAGGAAAACTCTCCATATGCATGAGTTCTTCAGAGAAATGTCAAGCCTTTCTTTCTTTTTTTTTTTTTCTTTTTTAAATTTACCTGAAACAAATTATTAGATTTTTATTAATTTACAGTGAAATTGGCAAATGTAATATTTTGCCATCAAGCCGGCAGGTCGAAGAATGTTGAGGATGCGTTAAAAGCCAGCACTCAGTGCAATCTGCACACTTCCAAATTTAGACCAAGATCAGACCTTTTTTCTTCTTAAATAGGGCTTTGAAAATCTTGAATACGTTTGACCTTCTTTACTGGAATTCATTTGCATCTGGCTTATTGGATGAAAGTAGTTGTGTGTGCCATGTAAATTGGCGTTTTCTTGTCAGAGGAGGATGTTGCATGTGTAAATATTCAGCGGGAGCAGGCTGAAACCTTCCTTCAGGCTGCAAGTTAATGTGGTGAAATGGAAAACTAGGTGTAAGATGGAGTCAGTCGGTGTGGTCGGAAAAGGGGCGGAGGTGCCCTGTCGCCAAGCTGAAAGAGAAAGTGAAGGAGTGAAGAAAATGTCTGTCACTGCCTTTTCACCACTGCCTCAGCAAGATACCTGAATTGCCCTTCTTGCAGATGTCCTGGGAGCTGACCACTGAAATTTCAGCACAAATGTCATTTATTTATTTATTTAGTTTTTTAGGTTTCATTTTTCAAAAAGGGAAATTGTACCACAGACCTCAGGAGATGATAATTCCTCACCCCTTGAGATCCAGAGGAAAAAAAAAAAGTGTTGTGTGTGGGGGGGGCACATTTTAAAGAAAAGAAAAGGTTTTTTAAACAGAACTTTCTTAAATTTTTGGACAGCAGGTGGACAACAGGACATCGCTGATGTCAAACATAGAACATTTAAACATGCAGAGAGGAAATCGCTGCATGCTTAAATGTTTTATTTCTGCGTCAGGTGCGAACGAAAGTATTCGAGGAATGGAGGACAAAAATGAATCGCCGGGTCTCACGAGGTTAAATTGGCTTCTGAAAATGGCTGCTGAGGAGCCCGGCCCGGGAGTACATTGGACACTGGCTCAGTACAATGTGTGGTGTTGATTAGATCTCTGCAGGGTGTCTCTTACTTTCAGCCTTATTATTGGATTCTTTCACAGTACACTGTGAGGATGAAGCCTGAGCTCAGAATAGAGTTTGCGTGGTGCCACTACCTTGGCAAGGGAAACCTTTGCACAGTGATTGAGCAAATAAAAGGAAGCAAGGCAGAGCGAGAGGAAGTGCTTCAGCAACCATTGCTGGTTTTTTATTTTTTTATTTTATTATTTTTTTTCGCCTCATCGTTTCAATTATTGGATAAGCTAAAGCAGAGGTTCAGGTTCAGCTTGAAATTAGCTTGTGTTCTTTCACAAGGCCACCCTCTATTTATTGGATTTTACGGACAAGGTGCCCAGAATTTGAAATCAGCATCAGGGGCCATATTTATCAGAGCACAAACATTTTCCAGAAGCCTTTTGTTCTTGGCAGTGATACAAACTGTATCTCTATAGACAAGCCTGATATACTGCAAGTGTTCATGAGTCCGCAAACAGGAGGCTGTAGCTTAGCAATTAAAGCTCATGTCAGCAGGTGTAATGTTTACTGTGGTCATAGCTTTGACTGCTCAAATGCTAACATTTGAACATTAATAAAGATTAGTAGGGGAAAGAACTGTGCGTTGTCCGAGTTGCAGCAGCTCAGGAGCTACAGTGGATAGTCCACTAATCTGGAGGAAGGTGGTTCGATTCCCAGCTTATTCAGGCGAGATGTTGAAGTGTCCTTGGGTAAGAAACCAGCTCCAAAGTGCCCCTGACGTATCCAATGTGTGTGTGTGTGTGTGTGTGTGTGTGTGTGTGTGTGTGCGTGATAGAAAAGATCAGGATGTATAGTTGTGGTGTATGAATAAATGTTAATGGGGCTTGCAGCGTAAAGAGATTTGAGTGGTTGATAAGACTAGACGAGTGATATTTAAGTGCAGTGCATTGACTATTTACCATTTATAGTTCATCCCGAGGGGAAGTGAGGCATTTCTACAGCTGAAATGCATCCTTGGACATTTTACTAAAATATTGTGCTCAACTGCAATTTTAAGGTCGTTGGTATTTATTTTATGTTGCTTTACGTCCCGCTCCACAGCCTGTCACAAGAAAGCACGGTACAATATGCCACGATACATTTATTTCACAGCTCCGGTTAATTGTTGTATATGGTTACTTTGCAGATTGAAAAATCAAAATGTATGGCCATCTTTTGTGATGGAATGCATTGTTATAGATTAAACCACCCAACACAAGATTTAATTACACAATTCAATTTATTTAAAAGCTCCCCCGCAACCAGCTACAGCATTAAAATGCTCCATATGCATTAAGCATCTGTGATAATAATTCAAGAACATGATATATAATAATGGAGCCAGTCTGTGTCAGACTTCCATATTTGAGTCAAGTTTGAGACCAGGACCTCTGCTTGTGTTTGTCCTCCCAGGCAGTATTACTACGCTTACGGAAATACTTTGTAAGTCATAATGTACATAAAAGCCGTTTTTATGCATGCGTTTGAGATAAAATGAGGCTTAATGAACATATTATCTCCCTACTCGCTTCACCATCATACTAACACTGAAAGCCTCAGATGTTAGAGAAGCATCAAGTTAGATAAATGGTATTTTAATTAGTGTGGAAAATTTCTGACAGCATACGGACAAATATGCTTCACGTAACTCCTGATCACAATGTCCTCTGCAGGTATAGCAAGAATAAAAGAAAACAACACTGGGTGGCTGGTGAATCTTACAATCTCAAATTAAAGCAGTAATAATAAATCCAAAAGTAATGAAAATATATTTAAAAAAAAAAACAAACATGCAAGTTGGAGCTGGCCTTTTATCTGCCTGCTGTTGTATATGCTTTTAACATTACAGCTCTTTAATCTGCTTATTGGCTCTGTGCCATCAATGCACTTCACAGATAAAGCTGCTCTGATGGACACTTTGTTTGTCAGGTTTTTATTAATCAAAACAACCTAGCGTAATTATTTTTATTTAAATAAATTCCCACTCTGTCTCTGTCAGCCTAATAGATTGGGAAAAGCACACACACGAGTTTGTGCATGTCAGTATCGGCACCACAGACGGCGACAGTCTTCTTCCATTGTACATTTTCAAATTGCCAGTTGAAAGCAATCAGAAATGTTTTGATTATTATATATATCTGCCTCCGCATGTGACACATTTACCCGCAGAATTACCTCAGAAATAAGAAAACGCACAACTTAGGCCAATTCCATAATAGAACTAAAGTATTACTGCCCCGACCGACCTCATTGCACACAACCAGCTCTGCACCTCCTTATCCGGCTTGACGTATGAATTAGGTGATGCAATGTGTTGATTTTCAGAGGAGAGGCAGGTTTGTGTTTGCTGTCACACAGAGTCACACCCAGACAGATGATGACCCATCCACCATGCTCCACTGGAAAACCCTAATAGGTGTAGCGTGGCATCCGACCCGGAGAAGATCTGTAATATCAGCCATCCGATCAGCAGGTCAGCTGGGATTCGTATCCTGGGCCTTGTCTGAAGAATGAATCATTTCCTCTCATCTGTCTCTGAAAACACAGTGTGTCCAAAGGACGGATTGTGGAGGACGTCAAGTACAGAGAGGGATGTGAAAACAGGGGAAAACACAGACGCAACAGATTGATGCAAGCCCACGGATGTTATTTTGACAATTTAACGTAGTAACACTGTTCCCATTGGCTGCAGCACCCCCTGTGACCCTGATGGATAAGTGGTAGAAAAAGAGAGAGAGGGAACGCACAATGTTCCCTCTTTGTCCCTCCCACTGCGATCCCTGTCTCAACTTTTGCAAATTCTATTTTAGTTAGTTGAAATAATTGCTCTTCTTTCCTTGCAAGCAGAGAGACCGAACTTTTTCCTGTGACAGTGACTTCCTGTGAACATGTATTTAGTGTTTGGCTACAGCTCAAGCTGGTTTAGTCATAACCCGGCTCAGTGGGACGTACTATTAGCTGAGCAGCCACTCCCCTGCCTGCAGTGAATCAAAATAATTGTTGTACAGGATTATTCTCGCCTCGCTGTAAAGGAATGTATTTTGAGAAAGTGGCTCGTATGTGTTCTTGAGGAGGTGAGAACAGCTCACCCCGTGTCTATGTCTTGCGCTGGGGACACACTACTTCTTCTCCTGTGACTCGAGCTTCATTGTTTTCCAAAAGCTGTTCGCGGCACATTAAGCAACTCTGTCACGTTGGGTGGATTAATTTTAAGGGAGTCGCTGCAGTGCTAAATGTATATTGATCTGCAGCTGAATACAGTTCCCAAAATTGTAACGTTTACTCCTCTTTTGAGCAAGGTTAGCAAAAAAAAGCTACAGTGCCAGCTGCTTAAAGAAATTCAAAGTTTTTTAAGACAGTTCTTCAATAACAGCCGACAGATTCTGGCCTGAGTGTTTTCAATAAGGATAGATGCAGTATTGAGTCAGACATGTTTATGGTTTTGGACTTTGCATGACAAAGAGAGCAAAGGTGACCAGATTCGTCATTAAAAACAAATCTGATTTGTCTGGTTTGAAATGGCGCATGTCCCGGTGAGCACTATTTAAACATATGCTGCAATTCTACAATTAACATAGGATTACATGTCTTAATCAGAGGATTTCAAGCTTCGGCTGCCTGTTTCTTGAGCGAATCCACATTCATATTCCCCCAACTAAACGACGATCAACTTCTGACGCTGCTTTTCTCCCACAATAGCTTCCATGAGTCTACTAATCCTGGGTTTTCTCCACTAAGACGCATTATCAAAGGTTAAGCTACCTCGTAGACACAGAGGGGAATCCATAGAATTCAAATTTGAGTTGGAGTTGTGTGAAGGAGCTAATGAGAACTGAGGATTATCAGAGTTATTGGCCATGATCAGGTCAATTGGAAAGTAGTCAGGCATCGTGCGGCCATGATGTCTGCCTGTTGAAGGATGACTGGAAGTGGAGGAAACTGCAGCAGAAGCCTCTGACTGTCTCTGTGACAGTCAGACATGCTCCGGGTCACGCACAGTGGTGTTTCCCGAAAAGGTCACACGAAATGACGCCTACCAGCGTTAAGCCTCGCCCTGTTCTCTCTCCCCTCTCTCTCTCTTCAGAGCTATAATCTGTCTGATTTGTTTTCCCCGCACTGCTAGTGCCATCTCTCACACTGATTTCAGCCCCACTAAAGCCACCCCCGACACAAGAGGGCAAAAAGGGCAGTCTCTGTCACATTCATCAGCTGTCATGTTTCTCCAGCTGTGTCATACCTGGCTCAAAGGCACAATCTGGTGACACGTGTAACGCTGGGGAAATCAATGAAAATTGATTTCATGGTGAATGTGCATAACATTCTATTATTTTTTTTTTATTACCTGCGGAGGAATAGTATATCAAGGATTTATTATGGTGTTAGTATTACAATGCCGAGGCAATTTGGTCAACTCTGGCAGTAAATTGGCTTGTCACATAAGATAGCATTACCGAGATGAACGGAAAATGCCAGGGAGCACATTAAATTAAGAATGATGGGAAATATATTAACATTTAAATGAGACAGTCATGGTTCAGTGGGATTACAAGTTTTCTGTGTTTATGGTGTGGAATGATGTATAGTGAGGAAATCAGAAATGCACTTTAGTGTGTTATTACATGCCTGTGTGTGTTTTTTTCACAACAGCAATTTACTAATAAATAGCAGCCTTATGGAACTGATGCGATAACTAATCCTCATGATAGGCCCGTTAACAACAGGTAGTATGCATTGTGTGAATCAGAGGAGAGAGCAGAGCGGCAGCAGAGAGACTCTATAAGTTTGCATCTCTGTTCACCCCATAAATCCGCTTCTTGTATGAGAAATGATTTCATCGTGTGAGTATTTCACCCAAATCACAGCCCCTGATTCCCCACCCCACTTTCAGCTCCACCAGGCTATAAGCAATCACAGCAAAACACGTCCAGGGGGGACGGAGGAGGAAAATGAAAGCAGCAAGTACAGGCAATGACCTTTGCAGACTCTGAACATGATAAATGTCAAAGGTTTTCTGTTTTTAATTTGTCAGAGTTTCCAGAGAAGGCTGGCCTATGCCTACTTTCAGCCACAGCGTTCCCATCACAGCGGTCGCTGAAGCGGCACCTCAAAACCTATTACTACCCGCCTTTGCTGAGGCTGGCACTGTCAAAGCTGCAAATTAGCCCATTTGCAACTTTTCATAATGCACTGTAGCAACGAACAGCACGTTTTTTTTTCTCAGGGAGGGCCAAGACTGTGCAATGTAATGTATTGCAAATGTGACATATTGCTGACAGACCAGAGAATGTACTTTCAGATTTGGCAGGTGTCATTTTTGTGCTGTTCTACAATCAATTATGATCGTTTTTTTTTTTTTTTTTTTTTTTTTTTTTTTTACCCTTTTTGTGTTTCCGTACGTGAGATGTGTGGAAAAATAAGCAGCAGGTCTTGGTTTTGGTGCACTTATCTTTAAATTCCTTTTCACTGTGTCATCAACATGGTTTTAATGACAAATCTTTTAAAGGAGGATACAGATTTGTCTGTATCCACTAAAATGTTCTCCTGCTGCTGTACCTCTATCTCACACCAGGGAAGAAAATAGCTAAATTATTTCAACGCCGCTGGTTATTTTGCTGCTGCTGTATTGCTTTCTTTTTAAAAGCTCATAATTTTTTTGTTATTTGTTGAGTTATCTTTTTAAAGAAAGAAATTTGGTACAGCAAAGTAAACAAAAAACAAAAAACAAAACAGAGGTCAGAAATAAGGACACACTGGCAGATCACGACTTGGGGATACAAATTTTGACTCCAAACCAAGAATCCATGAAGCTCATATGTTCAAATCAATATCTGTCACTCTTGTGCTGCAGCTGTAGGAATATAATTTTGTGAGAGGCCTTGCCTTGACTACCTGATGAAAATGTCTTTTTCTTGTGGTGCATTTAATGAGCTATTGATGCCAGAAATTACTTTTCCAGAACCACTGACTTCTCCCAGTTTTGCAGCAACATATAATGGAATGCATAATATATATATATATATATATATATGTCATCCGTCACTATAAGCAGTTTTTGGTCTCCTTAATTTTTTTTTATCTTTGTCTCTATCATCCCCTGGCACACTGAGACCAGCTAGCTGGCTCCTTTTCCGCCAAATGCTGCACTGTGTCTACCAGCTAGTTGTTAACTTTGTCATTTGGCTCTGGGCAAGCAGCATAGGCATAAATATTTAAGTGCAGACTATAAGAGCAACACAGTCAATTGAAAGGATGATGAGTCTGTGTGACTTTGCCTCTCCAAGCAAAACTTTTTCTCATTGCAAACACTTTCATCATTGCGGTGTAAAAATATTGATAAGACACAATGTGAGTATAAGGAGGTAGGTCCTGGCTGTGATATGTTTCAGTGAACAGACCTGGACAGTTAACATATAAACGTCATGTGAACATGTACAGTCAAAACAAAGCAGTTCTGTGAGGCTAAGTGAACGTAATGACTTTAACATGTTAACCATCTTAGCTCAGAGCAATAGCATACTCACATTCACTAATTTGTATTAAACACTAATGGATACATCTAATGAGACATGGTTGTGTTTTCAACAAATTTTCTATAAAAATGATGATAAATAAAAAGGTAGCGTTTCCTCGCCTCCTCTGGGATGATGACAAACACTGAAATGATAATACCAAATCTTCACGAATAAAGTCATGGACTCGATGACGGACCATTATTTTCATCACCAGAAGCACCACTAAAATGGCTAAAAACCCTTCAAATGTATGACATTGATTCCTTTTTAAACCAAGAGCAGACATCTGAGGGCCACATGTTTGATTACAAATTTCTGAAGTGGAGGCAAGAGCAGAAGACTCATCTTCCACAAAGCATCCTTTGTTCCTGTCTTGGAGTGCTTGATCAATGAACGGCTAGTAATCATTAAAAAACCCTCTGGTCGATTCCACATTAGACTCCATCTTGCTTATTAATGAGCTTTTCTTTTTCTGCCTGCACCTACTCTGCTTTTCCAAAAAAAAAAAAAAATTGAAGGCCACATTTTCAGATGAAAGTGCCATTGAATAGAGGTCCCTCTTTATAGAGGAGTTTCAGGCAGCGTCTTCACTTTGCCAGACTGATGATATCTCATAAGTATCTGGGCTGAAACTCACACCTGAAGATTTAAATGAATAAAGTTTGACCCATCAGAAGGCCAGACAGATTTATGCTTGGAGGTCGCCTTTTCTGTCAAAGAGAGAAGCCCCAGAAAAAAAACCTCCTGTCTGGAAAGCAGCAGAGCTCTTCAGCATTTATGAAGCTGAGGTCCGCTGACCTTCATCCCATAACCCGAAACCTTCCTCCCCTCCCGAGGCAAGATGCGCTGCTGGCTTGGACATTTTCCAAGGTTAGGTGGAGGGCCTTGATCCTGCAGGGAGGTGATGAGGTGATGTGTCCAATGCCTTCCTCTGTTAATGAGTGTATCTTGGAGGACTGCAGGGGGTTCGGAGTATGGCAGAGAGCTCAAGGTAAAAACATCTCACACCATCCACCTGGAACGTTTGTGTGTTTGTGTGCGATTGCCGCTGGAGAGGATGCACAATAGAAGATGGGTCGTATTTTCATCTCCTACGGCTACGAAGATCCACAGATTGGCAAATTAAAAGAAAATTAGAGCCAATTATAACCACTGATAATTATCTGTAAGACGGAAACCTGCAAGAAAGCATTTTCAGTTTATTGATTTACATGAAGTGAGATGGGTAATTTATCTCTCCGTAATCACAGCCTCTGTTCTGTGACCTGTTCAGTTTCTAAATAACAAGATTGTGAAAGTTGAACTGCTCAATAGCATGAGAGCAAATGGATGAACTATAATGAAAAGTGCAAACAGAATAAGAGGGAAGAGCTGACCATAAAAATCTTGGTGGTGGTGTGGACTTACACTTACCCCTAGGTGATGAATCTAGGTAGCCAGGGTCTGTGCATCATGAAGAATAAAAAAAAAACAAAAAAAAACTTTAATGACAGTATTTCTAATGATGAGATGCCGTAAAAGGCAGAACCAGAAAAAATGGTAGAATTTGGTATAATAGTGACCAAATCAAATTTATTTGGGCTCTAGTATGGACACAGCTATATCTATTTACTGTTATGTGTACTGTAAAATTAGGTGCGGCTGATGGTAATCACCACAGTGATCATCGTGACCAACTAGCTCAGCTCACCCTCTGTCGTACGTTGCATTAGTACTAATTATCGATAATTATCTATCAAGGCTAAAATATAATGATGAACATGTGTGTGTGTATTTGAGACAGCCACCATCAAATCTGCAAGTCTTGCCAAACTGTAGTCACACACAGCTTTCTGTTTATGTCATCGCGCTGAACCTCACCACCGAGACGCCCTTCATGACCTGCACCTGCCTGTGAATTCAAACATTATCATTATTATAGTTTTCAAATGCTGGAACAGGCGAGACTGTGCTGGAGGAAAAAGTTCTATGAAAGCTAAACTGGCACCGCTGCTGTGTCATTGATCATCTGGCTCACTGTGGCGCTCTTCCAGACATATAGGTCATTACATTATTCAGTGCAGTGAGACTTCTATAAAACCTGTGACACGCGAGAAAACGAGTGGCCTCCGCTGCCTACTTAGCAGAAAACGTCTTTATTATCGTGAATGGAAAGGTGCCTTCATGCTTCAGAGGTCGTTTTGCATCCTTTTTTTTTTTTTTTTTTTTTTTAATTTAGCGATTTCTGAGGAGTCCAACAAGATCTTCACATGTCAAACAACACTGCATTGTTAGATGATGCACTGTATGATTTTACATAATAAACGTGGTGACAACAACACATTTAATGACAGAGATATGTGAGAATCTTGCATTGACACGTTCAGCAGTTGTTTGGTTTTTGTATAGAACATTCTCTTGTGTTATCCAATCTTATTCAAATATGATTTTAAGGGTCACTCTGATCTTGTTTTCTCTCTCTGTGACTTGGGCACATTGTTTGCGAGGTATAACCGAAGTGTGTTTGTTGCAAGGCTGAAAGAAATGTTCCTTTTCAAATGTTTATGCATTTGTTTGGTGAGTGAGACTCATTAGGACTACCAGTCAGGCCAGTCATGGTCAGAATTATTCTCAAGCTGACAGCATAACAAAAGAATGTTTTACAAAAGCTTTAATGAGTAAGAATATACTACAAATTAAGGAAGGAAAAGGTTCAGAGGACCACTCCGAATCAGTCCGTCTAAAATGTTACAAATGCATGACGTGAAATTATTGTCTGAATTTTGATCTGCCTCAGAGCTTCTGGCCTTCATTACCTGCCATTTTGTTAAACCAAGCACAAACATTTCTCTTCAGAAACTGTCCTCCAACTTGACCCCCCAACATGGCTTGATTACCAAAAGGGAGAAATGAACAGTTGCCTGAGGCCCCCAGACCTTTAAGCGACCTCGGTGTGTCATTGCGTGTCTTTTGTTTTTTCGTTCTGTTTACATGCAGATTATCTGGTATATGAGGAACTCTACTTTAAAGAAGGAGCCCACATGATGCACAGGTCTGAATAAAATTGTGATCATAGTTACACAAAGTAGCCAGCAGACAGAAACCCAGGTGACCGTTTGTTTCTGAGCAGAGCTTTGAACTAACTAATCTAAGATAATTGTTGGTCAGCAGAACTTGTGCTGTTATCGTTTTACTTCACAGCTGTTTGGACATTGAAAAGTTTAACACACCACAGTGCTGGATTCTGAAAAGCATTAATCACTCAGACCTTCATTATGAGGACAACAAGCTCTTTATCTACATACGGAGCTGAGGAGGAGACACCAACAAGAGGCTGGTTTGTTGTTGTTTGTCATATCATATCTGGAAATAATGAGTTCATGTTGTCACACTGTTCTCAGCCATATTATCCAGAACTATTCAGGAAGCGACTCCCTCAGCGCTGCCACATGACCTTGTTCAAATTGCCCTTTATTGTAATACCTTGAACAATCAACAGGTGGTAGTCTCTCCTCCCCCATTTCCAAATGCTGAAAGGCGCATCTTTTGATTTGACAGGAAGATTTTCCCAAACTCCCAAAATGTTCCAGGAGTTCATAATTAGTTTTTAAAATCCATACAACACTCAAAAGGAGTTGGACAATTTGGTTTTTACGTGTACCAAGGGAGAGCCATAGGGGAGTGTGTGTCTGTGAATTTGTGTTTAAAACAAAATCACCTCAGCCCGCGAAGCATTAAGCTCAGGCACTCCTCTCATGCAAAGTCTGAAATAACTGTGCGAATGTGCCGCTCAAGTATTCAGTAATTACTCTGACAGCAGCCGTAAGATACACAGAGGAGCCATCATATGTATTATTCAGCTTTAAGTGGGTGGAGTGACACCACTTGTTCTGAAAAAGCTCAAGGAGACTCAATTTTTCATTATAAGTTGGAGTAATACTCCTTAACATCACATGCCAACAAGTCCCCACTGCAGGCAGTTTGCCACCATGCATACATCCCATTAATTGTGTGACATTGTGTGGTACTTTTAAGTGCTGTGTAAATGTATATACAGTATGTAGATACATGTACTCTGTAAATGCCAGCAACGGTAGCTTGGTAAGGTACATAATGTTTCCATAATTTCCTCAACACGTTGTTCTGCACCTCCTCACCTTGTGTGGAGGGAGGCAGAAGCAAGATGAGATATGTGTGGCTGTTATGTCAGCACATGTCCATGTTGTATAACTTTACAGGCTCTGTCGCTCTGAGGCACAGATACCAATCTACGGCTATTTAATAGAGCAGTCGTAAACATCTCCAACAGCTTTCAATTTAGAGACGTGTTAAAACATCCTGCCGCTTTGAGGGCTTTTTGTGATTTACTTAGACCTACCAGCGTATTGAATGATATATTTCATTTTTGTTCGGGCTTCAAACTGCTCAGCAAAATAAATGGTATCAATATTCAAACTACATGAGGCGATTACTGGACTCTGCAGGATACCCGTGAGCATCAACAGCAACGGTGACAACTGGCAGTGCCACAGGACACAGCCACACTTTGAGTAATGAGCTTAACACACTCTCTGACTGCAGACTTCAGGAGGTGGACACGGCGTGCAGAAGCAAAGTACCTCAACACGCTGTTACTGCCGCGAAGCAGAGCTCTGCAGGCTTGCTCCATCTTGTCTGCATTCCTCTGCGAACTCGGGGAAGTGGCTCTGTGGAAAATTCCACCTTTGTGGCGTTTTAAAGGGAAGATTGGGAAAGATAAAGGGCAGCAGTCCTGTTGGCACTACAGTTTCCATTTTGGCATTAAGAACCTTGTGTTACGTTTTTATTGAAGGTCCAACTTGTTCCCACTGGTTGGTTTATAACCCTTCTTCTCTGACGTTCTGAGAAAAGCACTTATTCATCTGCTGACTGAGGGCCAAGTCCACCAGTACCAGTCTCCTGTTTGACGGGCACATGTCAAGCTACAGACAGGAGTTTGTTAGCTTATCAGCTTAGCGTTCCATACAGTCTGGAAACAGCAGGAAGTTGCCTGGCAACCTCAAGATAACAAGCTGTTTTTATTTTGGGGTTTGGTTTGGTTTTTGTTTTGTACAGTTCAAACAAGAAATAACATGTTTATTAGTTTCCAGTTTTTATGCTAAGCTAAGCAGCTGCTGGCTGTATCAGCATGTAACTGTACAGGCATGACAGCAGCTACTCCTCTTCCACTATTAAGCGTAAATGTCGAACTGCTCTTTTGAAACATGACCCTCTTTCGAAGTTATTTTACAGTTTATGTTTCGCTTTTCCCCTCAGATCAAAGACAGTCGATCCATTTCACGCCTCCACCGCAGTAGCTCCACTGAGAGCTCCGAGCATTCACAAATAGACACTATAAAAACAAAGACACTTACATTGTGTACACATGAAATTCTTAGTCAACATGGAGCAGGGATTTCAGTTTAGGTGGTTATTGGGTGAGAAATACATGTGCCGAGACCTCAGTTGTGGAAACAGCTTTGCTGATATTCCTGGAGTTTAACGCAACTTTCAAACGCCCGATATGAACCCGACTTTGTTCGCTGCCTTTCAACTGCGATCATTTAAAGAGATTAAAATCTGGGCACTGGGTTTATGCATTCATGCAGCATTCAGCATGAATCTGTGTCCCCGAGGGGCATCGGATTGGCTCATCAAAGCAGAAATATCTGCAAACTGACATGTCAATGAAGCTCCTTCCTCCTTGATATACATTTATTTCGCTCATGAAATCTATCTTTTACTTAAAAAAAAAAAAAAAAAAAGATCTTGATCTCACTAAGACTACCTGAATAAGGATGAAGCAAAACCTAATTCACCCCTGACATGCTGGCACTTGGTTCACGTCAGGGCAGGCCTCTGCTCTCAGCCTCAGCCAATTCAAACTTTAATTCCCAACTTTTGTGTGAGAGATTATTAATATTCAATGATTCAATAATTATTTCTCAGAAGTTCATATGACAACATGCATATCCTGTTTTTTCCTTCCACCTCAGCAACCCAACCTTCCCTCTTCCACTCTTCAGTCCTTTCTTCTTTTTCTCTTCCTTAGTGTGTGATGCACTGCTGGGTAAGGAGCAGCATGGTGAATGTCTTTCAAGTCTCAGCAAAGCAGCGCATATCCAACCTGTAGTTACAGAAACCTGCTGCCCTGAGGCCAAAGAGCATAAACCATCCCACACCCTCTCCTTCCTCCAGTGTGGTCCCTGCCCAAAATGGGTGTAATCTGCCATAAAACCTTCCTGCTGTAGATTATAGGGACACTGTTGTAATTGAGCAATGTTTCACAGTCCATTCTCATTTGGACATCCATTTGTTTCTGCTGGATTTTGTCGGAACTAAACCAAAAGGTTTATGTCTTAAAACTTCTCAATAAACAACATCTAACTCCTGGTTCACCCTTCAGCAATAATGTGACATTTTGGGAAATGCACTCATAGGCCTATTGCAACAAGTTAGATGAGACAATATGGACCAGTTTTACCAGTCCTTTATTTTGTCGAGTAAATATGAAGCTGTAAACCTGTATACCTGCTTAGCTAAGGCAAGGCAAGTTTATTTATGAAGCATCGTGCAGATACAACGCAAATCAAAGGGCTTTACAGAAGGATTTACATATATTAAAATAGAATATTATAATAATTCAAAATAGTTAAATCAAAGTTAAATTAAAGGTAGGAGGAATAAAAAGACAAACTAGTGAATGCACATAATGAAAAAGATATGTGATTTACAGGTGATTTAAATGAGCTGATAGAGTCAGCGGTTGTTCAGGCAGTTTAATTAACAGTTAAATTAACATTTCAAGTATTTTACTTGCTAAATGTTCACATTTCTGTTAATTGGGGAGCTATTGTTGACGGTGTTAATGATCTATTGTTGGAGTTGGTCAGTGTGTGGAGAGCTGCACTTTTTACCTCCTCTTTGTGCCAGACTAAGGTGAGCAGCTGCTGCCAATATAACGCACAGGTATATGAGTGAGATAAATCTTCATATCTAACTCATCTGATGCATTTTCCTAAATGTCAGACTCCGCTGTCACCGGGCTCTCTGGTGAAATCAAGCAGTCAGAGCCATAAGATGAACCATTAAATCCCTGAAACTGCAGATTTATGTGGATATTAAATCCAGCATCTCAGCCACGTCTATAAAACAGCTGGTAATCAGCATAAATGAGGAGGTTCTGCTGTGTTTGTCAAAACAGAACAGGTCTAACTTTCGTCTTAAGGGTGTAAGTTTTCTTCCCACCATACTGTTCTTTACTTTTGTGCAGTGCAGCATTCCAGGCAAGTTGAAACTCGACCAAGTGTCTTCCCCGTCTGAGTGGATCGGTTACTGGGTGGATTTTAAGGCAACTCAGATGCAATTCTGTAACTGAAGAGTACAAAAACTAAATTAAAAAAATCCTGCTAAACTCCAGTCCCCTCCTTGCAGGTACAGTTTAGAGCATATTATTTTCACCTCATTTTAGTACTTTCTTTATGTTTGTTCTGCAGAACACAAAATGGGCACTGCCCTGAATTAAAAACGTATCTCAGATGGATTTTTTTTCCTGTCCTGCTCTTAAAAAAATACTAAATGAGTTGATTTACATAGAAGAACGGTTCTTCTGTGGCATACCCCATCAGTGGCTTCACTCAAACAGGGAATAAATCCTCTAAACAACATGCCCAAAGAAACATCCCTTTGAAGGAAAGGCAAACACGCTATCAGCAAACTTAAAAAGGGCTTATTATGTCTGTCACTTCCATAAAATTTGGTTTTAAAAGTACCGCGGGATGCGTTTATTACTGATATATTTTCACCACGGTAATAAAGCCCCAAGTTTCTAGTTGCTGTGGTTAGTCACAGCATTTCTTAACTGGAAAAAACATCAGAGGTGATTTTTGGAGGGATTAAATTATAGCTTTGTCCAGAAAAATAAGATTCAAGGTTACTGAATAAATAGATAATTTAGAAGTAAACACTTTGATAGGCTTTTAGAAGAAAATGAATTACTCTGTCATCATCAATTCACTTAGGAGGTCCATGTGTTGCTGAACCATGCTTGTTATCTCTGCCCCCCTGTCTCCTGTAAATGAATCTTCAAGTCGTCCCTATAACACAAAACATTTAACAAATTCCTACATGCTGCACACAGCGATTGTTGTGATTCAGATCGTGATGTTTGTGTATTTCGAAAGGTTTTCTGTGGGGGAGGAGAAGGGTTTGGTTTCACACTAATTTCCTGCGTGGAAAGAGGCAATACTAGGGTGTGGACTGGCTCTGTGGCAGAGAAGGGGCGAGGTTTAACCCTGCTGCTGCTCCGTGATTGGTAGACTCGGGGGACAAAAATACCTGTACCTGCTGCAGGTAAACAGACTGACATCAGGCACAGCGGGGATGGATCGGCTGGCAGGATTTACTGCAACCCTTCAACCTCCTTTACCTGACCCATCTGGGGAGCTTGTCAGCTTTGTGTGTGTGTGTGTGTGTGTGTGTGTGCATGCGTGCGTGCGTGCGTGCACGTGTGTGCATGTGCATGTGTTTGTATAATTTCCACAGGTTGTATTTTGTGCACTTTGTCCATTGAGAGCCGTAGAAACAGAGCAGTTGCCATTTTTACTTTTATTTCTTTGGTAAATGTCACTTTTTTGTGCGACAGTTGCGTTACTCTTCCAGGCAGTTTGTGCATTTCACATGTCTCGTCCTATCGAGCAGGTGAGTGGAGGTTGAACAGATGACAACATGCACATTTTTCAGCTTTTACAATTTGAGTTTTACATGGAAGGGAGACGTGGGAGCTGAAGGTTGGTGGGAATACAGTTATATTTCTGTGTGTCTCGTCTCTACATGTCTAACAGGACTCCACATTAAGTGACGGGGTGGTGAGAGCAGTCAGAAAGCAGGTCCCGTCTTGTGCAGGGAGAGGCCTGCCTGGCACACCCATCAAACGCACACACGGAAACAGCACAGAAGTCAATGGAACCAGTTTTTCCATGTATTTATTTCTTTTAACCAATCTGCCGCTTTTTTTTTTTTTTTTTTTAGAAACTGAACGATTGGCATCCTTGAAAGTGTTGAGAGGAATAATTTCTGTAATTGCTCACCTGAGGCACCAGCGAGCTCCCCGCTCCAACGAAACCATCCATGTATTCTATCCTTCATTCCACCGGAGTCTGTGTAAAGTGCCAATCAGATTTCAGTGGTTTGAAGAGTAAGACACATGGAATTAGTCATCTGGAGAGAGCTTTGAAAAATCGCTGTGATCACATCGCCACGGTTTGTAATGGTTGTAACTTTTAAAATAAAGGTGAGCGTTGCTCCGTGACTGAAAGATATGGCCTTTCGTACCCTTTGATGTCAACCGGGCATTGAATGCATCAGTTCTACACAAGCACAGAAAGAGGACCTCTCCTCCTTCTTACCTGCATTGCGACAGCCGTTGAATATTGCTGCGCTGATTGCACTTTAGAGTTACTGCAGGATCACAGAGTGCTGGCAGCCCTACTTTGTGTCTCTTAGGCTGTCACTCACAGAGGTTGTTACGTCCTCACACTGTCTTTCTGCCCTCACTTCTGCGAGACATGGCAATTACACAGTGACTCCTAAATTCCCACGTTTCTCTGTCCACAGCAAACTCCTCAGGGCTTGTGCCGAGATGCAGCTTTGTGTCCCTAAAGTCAAACCACCCACAGACTCACACACATTGTCAGCATTGTACTCATAATTAAGTATTGAGTAATGAACATCTTTTACATCTCTTCTTTCTGAGCAGTATTGTTTTCCCATCAGGTTTTTAACCAATCCTCTGTGGGACAATTAACCTGCCTCATTAGTACGTGACATTTCCAAGATGCTGTTCAAAGCCTTAATTATAGCTAAATGGGCAGTTGGAAGTCATCTGACAGCTACATTGAGCCCTAAGTCACCTTGCTCTATATCATCCCAATTAAGATGGCAAGAACATAAAGAATAAACAAACAAAGCAAGATGGTGCCAGCAAAGCAGAGGGTCATACAGACAACTACTGAGATGCAGAGTTGTTAAGGTGGTTTTTCTCTATAATTTTGGAGAGTCAGACAATAGTTTGCCCCCTCCCCTCCGCCCACAGTTACTACAATTCATCCAAAGTTACAGGTGCTAAAGGCCCATAAGCTATTTTACAATGTCAGAAAAGCATCATAAATTAGTCTGTAATGTATATATATAAAAAAAAAGACATACCCAGTAGAGAGCATGAACCATGTACATGTAACACAGACTTCAGAAAAATCCAGTCCTTATCATCTGAGCTAATCAGCCATCTCAGCAAATGTCATATAGCAGAAAGACTTTTGGTTTTCTCCTGAACAGGCTTCTGTTGCACCGCACACCTCAGCGTGCCGTTCACCTTCCTGTTGGAGACAATGATGACCACAGGGCTTAGCGCCGCATACAGTGAGGAGAAGAAAATACGCAGGTCAGAGATAAACGAGGAGCTCATGGTCCTCCTCACAGTGAGGGTGTAGACCCAAAGCCCGTTATCTACCCCGTAGAGGACCACGTACAAGCTCACGAGCATTACCACGGCTTTGGCAGCCCGCTGCTCGGCCCCGCCGCTTCTTCCACAGCTACCCCCACCACTCTTGCTGCTGCGAAGTCCCTTCACCTGCTGGCTGTGCTTGTAGAGGAAAACCAGGATGATCAGACTGGCTAGTGTCATGAGGGCCATTGGAACCACATCTCTGCCCACCTGGGCTGCCCCATTGGCCTCTTTTGACACCTTTGAGGGGAAGTGCACATAGCAGTATTTCACATTAATGCCATAGTCTATCAAGGTAGAGTTAGTCTTTGTGCCAAAGGAGAAGAGTATGGCTGCAGAGCTCATGCAGGTGTTTACCAACCAAAGGAAGAAGAAGACTATGCCCAGATAGTGGGCTGCCAAGGCTCGAGCTGAGGCCCAGCATGATCCGGGAGGGGCAATGCTCAGGCACTGGTAGGCGCTCAGAACAAAGGTGAGCCAGATGGAGAGGGAGCGGGAGGTCCTGTAGACAAAAATCACAGCTTTACAGCCAATATCACCAAAGATATTGGCCAGGCGGAAAGAGGCCAGGGTCTCCAGCAGACAGCGAACACCCACCACCAGCAGGTTTGCGCTGGCCAGATGCAGGATAATGGCGTCCGCCGGGAGTAGGCGGTTCTCTTGATGCAGCAAAAGGAGGAACGCCAGGATGACTGCAGTGTTTCCGGGGACTCCAACAACAGTGAGGGACAAATAGAGCATCCCACGAACAAACTGTTCTGATGACATTCCTGCTGGGGCAGAAAGAAGTGGAAACACTTTCATTAATTCAATAAAATCACAAAGATTTTCATAATATCCTGATTTGTAATTGGTTTTAAAATCTTAAACAATGCCCAACATTCAAAGTGATATCATAAAAAAATACTTCTGCAAGGTCTCGCTCTTCCCCGTGAGCCGTCACAGCTGATGAGGTTTGGAGTGAATCTTGTTTCGGATCCCTCTCTTCTGAAGTGCTGAAGCAGTTTTTGTTCTTATACTTTCATTTATACTTGGTTGGTGGGTCTGTTTTTCATGCTCCATTGACTTCTCGTCCCTCAGACTCCAATTACTTGAGATCAATTCAGATGACTGCTTCTGTCCCTTCACTGAGTTTCAGCCATCCAGAAAGCCACGCATTTGGGTTTCCTTCAAGGGTATGTAGATCCAACCAGTGTTAAGGAAAGAACAGTATCTATGAGTGCTGTGTTCTGCTGAAATTTTTAGATTCTCCCTTTTCTTTTGTTTCTTTCTTGTTTTTCTTTTCTTCACTTTTTTTTTAATTAATGCTACTGTGGTTAGTTTTCTTTGGTAGACCTACTTCATAATATTTTTTTTTTTTTTTCTGCAAACAATTTTCAAAGCTTTTACCTCTTAAAAAGACCTCCCTTTTGTTGGTTGGTCTGATATCAACACCACAGTGTCCTCCAGTGGAGAAAGCTGAAACAAAGTGGAAGCCAGAGGACGTTCCACTCCGTCTGCATGATCGATCACCTCCAGTTTCATTTGTAGCGCGACACAGCAACAAATTTATGATTGTGTAATTCAGCCGAAGCAATAAAAGTTTTAAAAATGGAATTAAACCTAAACCATCAGGATGTTGTAAGGTCGTATCAGTGTGAGTGTGCCACATGATTTAAACTCAACATGTTCCACAGCAGGGACTTAGTAATGAATATTAAACGCATTTCTCATTAGAAGATAATGGGATGTGTTTTCCAGAGTACTTATCACACTAAAATATGCCAATAATATAATTAGCTACTTTTAAAATGACCTGATAAAATTCCATTTTGAGCATCACATCAACATTGCATATTTGTTGACTAAATTTGCATGTTTACCCGTGAGTTAAATGTACATTTTGTTATTGAACGACTTATTTTCCCTAAAGAGGAATTCATATCAATGCCAAGGTAATCATTGCATGCACACAGCACAGAACTAATGGTGCATAAGATACATTAAGTGCATTGTGCCTGCAATGCATGTTGACAAGTTAGTCTCTGTAAACTTGTAAAATGCAAAGGACTGGAAAAACATTTTTTTACAATTTTACTGAGCAATCTAAATGACTATTATTTTTAACAATATCAGAAAACCTTGTGGATTTAAAGATAAATGAAATCAAAAGTCCTGGGAGGTCACTTTGGCGCTCTCCTTCCCTTTAAATGCAAATCAAGAGCGTGAGCTCCATTAATATCAGAGTGAGCGGCTGCTAAGCCAAAAGCTTCTTAAACCAAATTTTTTTTGCTGTGGGACAGATTAACTGGCAGAATGAAAAATGCACTGACTATTCCCTCATCACCAGCCGAAGATGTTGCCCTTCTCAGCATACTTAAAAATGCAAAAGGTTGGGGGGAAAAAAAATGACATTCCCCGCAATTCATTTGAGTTGACTACAAAACGGCTAACTTCCAAAAATATTTCTGGCCTAAAATAATTAAGTAATAATACGAGACTTACTTGGTCTAAAATTACACATCTCCTGAACAGTAATGAAGAAGGTGCAAATAAAACATTTACAATATGGCTTTAATTAAAATCAATATCTTGGAGGAAAACAACAACAGAATGAAAATGTTCTATTATTTATATGTGAAATCAGTAGCTGACTGTCTCATAAGCTCGGCCATTGAGGTTCATGTCGACATTGTGCTTTCCATTTACAAACATGGGGGGAACAGAAAATTAGAAGCCTTGTCAAATATAATGCAGTCCAGTCCAGACCATGACGAACTCTGACCTCAGTGCTAAAACATGGTAATTTAATATCCACCTCTGTGACAGTGTAAAAAAAAATGACCTTTATAGGTATCATTAACGTACACTTGACTGCAGAGCCTGTTTTGGAATTAATTAGACTGTAAATGTGTTCTTAGTGAAATGGCCCCTAAGTGTATTATATTGCACAAACTTGCATCAACTCTGAGGGTACTATTGTAATGGAAACAGTTATTGTAAAATTAAAAATTAAATTAATGTAATAGGCAAAAAACAATTTACATCAGCCAGAAAACAATGAATAAATAATAAATCTTGTCAGGGGAGGAAAAGCCTGCTAATAAAAATGTGCCATGCAGGATGCAGTGCATGTTGAAATCCCCTGAGCAGAACATGCTTGAACTTGCCATTTTAATTAGCTCTCTGAACATGTAAACACGTAAAAAACACACAGGGAAGCAACATATCTTGTGAAGCTTTATTTCAAGTCTTATTCTCAGGAGACATCCTGCCTCTCTAACAACACTAATTTGGCACGTAATATTAATTTTAGAGAAAATAGAGGCTAACTGATCAATATTTTTGAAGCGTTTTCAACGTTGGACCCTTTGCCTACTACAGTTTAGATAGAGTACATCCCCCTAGAAAATCTGGGTACATTACAAAATTCTCTTAAGCATCTGTCAGCACGGAGAGGGAAAACATAAATAAATAATGGCTGCTTGTCCCCATATCCCCAATTAGTACAGACATATATTGTTATATTTCTAATTGTCCTGCTCCTCTGTGTCTTTTTTTTAACATACTCCCAGGACATGAAGGAAGAAAGGCGCGCACACAGAGGCACCAGATGTGAATGTAAAAGCCTCTTGATGGCTCATTCAAGGCATCATCAGGCGGCTTTTTGCATCAACAATAACTGCACACTGTTGTCTCCACAGGGCTTGTTTAACTCTGTTTTTTGTTATTTTGTTTTTTGTTTTTTTTTTTTAACTCCAGGGGGGAAATAACATTAAAATAGTTCAGAAGATTGACATGCCCAAAGAAATTTATCAACAGGAACTCATCATTCAAGGTGAAAATTCACAGAAGGATCCAGATATGTTATTTATTTATATAACCTGAGGCAGCTCAATATCTTTTTATGACAAGGAACAATTTCCAAACATTAAAGTCTAAATCTAATTTGGAATGCTGTGTTGATGTGCAGCCTGCAGCACCGTCATTCATATTAAAAAAGGAGGGTGATCTGCTAGTGCATGCCTCGTTTGTTTGGAATTTGACAACTCACTTGCGCTACTAAGTTTCATTCCAAGCCAGAAAATTTGTATTTATTTTTTCAATCTTTTTCTGTAAAACTGTTAAACAATGCAATAAAAAAAATCAACATGCTCTCATATGTGAATTTCTCCTGTGAATTTGCACTGCTGGTTAAAAGTATCGCTTCATAACATTTATTTTGCAAACATACTTTCAGACATTAATCTGAATCTTCAAAGGTTGAAATTAATTGATTCAAATCTGCATCCCTGTGCTACTAACCAATGGCTGCAGCACGAAAGAGTAATACAAAGAGGGAATCTCAGTCGTAAATATACTGTAATTTTGGAAGAATCTGATTTGAAATATCCTTTGAGATAGCTGAAGCTTCATGTGTGTTTCAAATAAGGAAGGAAACTGTTTTGCTCAGAACAAGGACATGGATGGAAAGAGATCTATTAATCTTCAGGGTAAACAGGGAGCATGATGAGAATGAAAAAATCACTGAATAAATGTGTAACTGGCTGTTGTTGTAAGACACATATGAAAAACTGTTTATCACTCTGTATTATATATCCTCGCAGTGTTTGCCTTCTGAGACCATCTCAGATTTAGCGCGTTGGTTAAATTACCAAACTGGGCTGAGACCATTGTAGAGTTGAGGCTATAAAATGAAATTTGCACAGGCTATTAAACTGTTGTCGAACAGGCTTCGCTTTCATCTGCAACTTCAGGTGAGCATCACTTTGAACACTTTGAGATTAACATCATTTTTATCTGTTGTAACCAACTTGGAAGACATTGTTTATGTGCAACGCATTTATAACAGATTTGATTTTCTGTCTGCTTTACACATCTTGACCGGTGCAGGCCTTGGGGTCATGGATCTGTGTGTCACAATCAAAGGGGTCTTCTTCCTCTTGCAAACAGGTTTGGGCATCTTGGGGAACACTGTGGTGCTGTTGGCCTACAGTCACATCATTTATAACAAATCCAAGCTACTTCCTGTGGACATGATCCTTTGCCACCTGGCTTTTGCCAACCTCATGCTGCTACTGACCCGCTGTGTCCCTCAGACCATGACTGTGTTTGGGATGAGAAAACTGCTGAATGATCCTGGCTGCAAAGCGGTGATCTACGCCTACCGCATTTTCCGGGCTCTGTCAGTTTGCGTCACCTGCATGCTCAGTGTGTTTCAGGCAGTGACCATCGCCCCTGCTGGGCCGCGTTTGTCAAAACTGAAACTTGCACTTCCCTCCCTGGTCCTCCCCACTTTTGTGTGGCTGTGGCTCCTCAATATGGCCGTATGCATAGCAGCCCCTTTCTTCTCTATGGCTCCACGTAATGGCACAGTTCCTGCATTTACCCTCAACCTTGGCTTCTGCCATGTGGACTTCAAAGACAACCTGTCCTATGTCATCAATGGGGTGGCTGTCACTGGGAGGGATTTTGCCTTTGTTGCTCTGATGGTGGGTTCAAGCTGTTACATCCTACTGCTTCTCAGCCGCCACAGCCGCCAGGTGAGAGGGATCCATCGCTCTCAGGGTGCTGGAGCTGAGATGAGGGCTGCCAAAACAGTAGTCACCCTGGTGGTTCTGTACGTGGTCTTCTTCGGGATTGATAATGTCATCTGGATTTACATGCTGACAGTGGCTAAGGTGTCACCAGTGGTGGCTGATATGCGGGTGTTTTTCTCCTCCTGCTACGCCTCTTTCAGCCCCTACTTCATAATTTCTTCCAACAAAAAGGTCAAGGCAAAGATCGTGTGTGCATCTGAGCAAGACCAAGTGACAGCAGACACTCAGGAGTCGAATGACAAATGACTCTCTATATCTAGGCAGGCTGTTGGCTCACCTCAGAGACAGCAGAGCTTTCAGACCTTATCATTTTGAGCATTTGTGCACAGATGACTGTCATTTGGTTGAGCAATGGAGCCTTTATAAAGTAGTGCAGAGAAGTGTCTGCAGTGGTGTTTGTTTGTTTTTTCTGTTGTTTTTTTTTTTTTTTTTTTTTCAGAGGTCTGCACCTGCAATGCACTGCAGCAGAAAAAGCAGAAAAGATCAATCACTGTCGTCATCATCATCACCATAACCATCCAGCCTCTTACTTGTGAGAATTTGCTGCTTTTTTGTGTCTCTGTTTTGTGATTTGATACTCGATAAAGTGGTCTGATTTTTATATTGTATGATTTGGCATAAACCTCAGGTGGTATATTTTAAAGCCTGGTTTAGTTAAAAAAAAAAAAAGTTAAATTGAATGTTGAATGTCAGAAACAAATATAATAGTAGTGGTATATGGAATTTAGCCATCACAATTATACACCTGGCATTTTGTGATAGATATTAAGCAGCGTTAGCTAATTGAAGGGGGAGTTAAACTGACTTTAGTGATGGCTCATGTGTAATCAGTTATCAATTAATAATGAAAATGTCGTTTATTTGTGTTAATCTTATGTTCCGCTTATTTGCACGGGCTCTTCTTTGCTGCGCTCTGATTGGATGAAAATTCAGCATTAAACTTTAAATGTCATTTTCGTTTGTGTGTATTTTGTCCTCAGATTGATCTCTCAGGCAGCACTGTCAATCAACAGAAAGTACCGGGAGCCATGTGTTTATGTGGAAATGTGAATCAGAAAGTTTTTATTCAAGATGTCAGACGAAATCGGTTATATTCTATTTGTTTATTTTTTGTCTGTTTGCTAATCTCACTTGAAGGAGAGGATTGCGCGATAATGCAGCCTGACAGATTGAACTCCGGGCGGAAGGAAACACCACAAAAACATCAACAAACCCCAACTCTGAAAAGGGGAAGCGGAAAATGAGCAGAAATGTTAAACCAAAAGTGAAGCTACAGTCAAGTTCAGATCCCCAGAGACAACAGTCTGTCTGTGGATGCCCACAAAGACGGGAGTGACTTTTGAGGGCAGTTTTTACATCAGTCGCGTCGAAACGTGGCAGCTGAGCTGAAGCTAGCAAGACGCGAAGCTAGCAGTTAGCCCCGTCAGGCAACAACACGCAGCAACGCCCCTGAAAACAAGCAGATGCCGAGGAAAGTATTTCAAGGCCAACAAGTTTGTGATGACAATAAAGGTCGTCTCCAGTTTGTGCCACACCCAGCCGTGTTGTTTTATTCAAGGTGAGCTGTTTCCTGGCTGCTAGCTAGCAGGCGGCTAGCGTTAGCTAACGTTCATTGCGATTTTTTTTTATTATTATTATTCCTATTTATTTATTTATTACAAGTCAGATTGACTTTGGCTGCAGTTTCCCTTCTTCACTGTTACTCTCATGCCAGTTTGGGGCTTCATGAACATTTGTGGATTGGTGTCCGGTCCTCCTCCTGAGTCCGTGTGAGATGACCTGACTCCCGGCTCACCGGATCCAGCTGCAGACCACGATGGCCAGAATAGCCTGGTACCAAGAGAAGGTCAGTCCGGTATTTCATCCGAAAGTCACCCAGTAAACCCAGCTTTAAGGGAGCGATTTCCGCTTTACCTCCTCTCTAAATGTCATCTGAAGAAAACGTGTACAGGCTGAAGAAATGTATTTTGAATTAACATTGATTTCTACATCCATTCATCATCTATACAGGGACACTCACATCCATAGCCAATTTTAGAGTTGGTGTTAAATCCAGAAACTTCCAGACATACATCTACACATGCGTAATGAGGGAGGCAATAAGAATTTTCTGCAGTACAGTCTTTATGAAATATATTCAAATATATGTAAAAATTGCAGAATTTTTGTATGGAAGTTTAGCAAATATAACTGTGACATGACTGCAATCCTCTGTATTATTTGATGTTGGTTTAAAAACAATTGCAATATGTTGTTAATGATTACATCGCTGTTCTATAAGCCAAGTATAAGCAGCAACCTTTGGTCTGCCACATTGTGGAGTATCACACAGCAATACACTTTGCTGGTGTTTGTAGCAAGCTCTTTCATCCATTAGGCAAATCGCAATTTCACGATGACCTCCTCGGCAGTAGGACATTTCTCACACCCACAAAGTTCTCCTTATATGAGTCATGGCATGTAAGCTCTGCACAAAGTAAGGCGAAAGGTTTATGGATTAATTCAATGTGACTAATCTTCACATAAAAAGTGCTTTAAATCTTTTGAAAATTTTGCCCCTAATGAAGTTCTATTTGTTGTTACAGATCGGTGCATATGATCAGCAAGTCTGGGAGAAATCTCTGGAGAAGGCAAATCTAAATGTAAGATGCCCCTCTAAAGAAATAAATGTGTGTATTTATTTTGTCAATCACCTCCTAATTAAAGCACTCTTTGCCATTCCTCCAGGGTTTGGACAGCAAACCAAAGAAGGCATGTTACATCAAGCCAGACCTTATTGATGTTGACCTTGTGAGAGGTAAAGAATTAAGTTATCCACCTGCTGTGGTTGATTTGTTGTTGTTTTGGGGTTTGCTTGCTTGTTTGTTTGTTTGTTTTTTAGTTGTTGGTATGTCAAGTGTCTGCTGGGATATCAGTTTTGTTTTGTAATAAAATTATTAAATCTGAGTTGGACTCATTTGTATACCCAGGTTCCACATTCAGCAAAGCCAAACCGGAGAGTCCCTGGACATCTCTGACTCGAAAAGGTCTAGTCAGAGTCCTGTTGTTCCCGTTCTTCTTCCAGTGGTGGATCCAGGTGACCTCTAAGTCCATCTCTTCATGCATCTTTGTACTGTACTTCATGCAAGGTGAGCAAATTTGAATGTTGTTTACATAATGAGATATTGTAAACCAACCAATAATGTTTTGGTTTGACACCAATAAATTTAACAAAACATTTCAGCTCTATTCATTTACCACAACCTTAATTCGACCATCGACCACCATGGAAAGGAGGGTCTGAAGAACAGGAATTTTCTTCTTCAAGACAGGCCTTCGTGTGCTGCTGTAACATAGAGAGTCTGTGTCTATGAAGCCCAGCATGAGAGAACTAAATAGACTGAAAGCTTTAAATAATACTTAAAGAGAAGCTGTGC
Source organism: Echeneis naucrates (assembly GCF_900963305.1). Taxonomy (NCBI): domain Eukaryota; kingdom Metazoa; phylum Chordata; class Actinopteri; order Carangiformes; family Echeneidae; genus Echeneis; species Echeneis naucrates. Next base: position 5,259,106 of record NC_042515.1, on the reverse strand, counting down.
GCTGACTTTATATACTGTTTTATGACCTTTCATTGCTGTCCTGGTAGTTTTAATGGGTGTGTAGTTCTCAAAATAATGACGCAGCAGTAATGATTTCATTACTGCTGCGACATTAAAAATTCTGCTGGCTGGTACTAAAGATTTTCAGGTTTTGTTTTGTTTTGGGTTTTTTTTTTTGTTTGTTTGTTTTTTTTTTTTGACTTGGCAAAGCCACAGAAACAAAATGACACTTCCAGTGATTAAAGGAAATCGCAATTAATTGATTCTTGATATGGACAGGAAACACTTCAAATTCAAATTCCTTTTTGTAATTTGACTTGCATGCAAATCATCCCATATGGCCAAAGTTCAGCATCTCATTTGCCACAGCTTAGACTCAGTTACACCTGGGCTGCAGAAAAAAAACTCATTAGTGAATATGAATGCTGTTATAATGAATCCCTTAAGAGACCATTTTGTTTTACTCTCCTCAGTGGCAGCAGTGGTGCTGTACTTGGAAGTCCCTGGGGCAAGTGCCAGCGAGGTGTTTGGACCCATGTGTCTGATGCTGCTGCTGGGCACCGTGCACTGCCAGATTGTGTCGACTGAGTGCAGCCGGTGGCCCTCAGGCAGTCCAGCTGCCAGCAGCACCACCAGCCCTGCGCGCAGAAGGAGGTAGTTTTCTCATTGATAGGCACCGCACACTCATTTGCTTGTACTAACATACTCTCACCTCATGACACATGCATAAACTCATCAACACACAGATTAATTCAAAGACTGCACCTGTAGCATTGCAGTAAGGCCTCTTAGGAGCTCTCTGCAGTTTTAGAGAATGGCTGCTCTATTTACCATCTTTACTTTATTTCTGTCTCCTTCAGGCCAAGGAAGAGCAGAGGGCTGAAAAAATCTGAAGAAAAGAATGACAGCGGGGACGGAGAGCAGCTGGGGCCCTGGCAGTCTGAAGAAAATCAGCGATTATACAGAAATGAAGAGAGAAGGGTACATTCATCTTTCACCATCTTTCAGTAAACAAACCATTTTTGATCTGTGGCAAATATAGAATCCTCGTTTTTAGCAGGATGGGCAATTTTCAGAATTATAAGCAGCAGTCCGTGCATAGTTTGTGGATTTTCAAAGTAATCACAGCCAGAATTTCAGCATTAAGGCAACTGACGAGTGTTGAATGCTAGATGATGGATTGATTCTTAATTTCCTCAAAGGTTTATCAGTTTAGTGTAATCCTTCTAAGGATATTTTAGTGAAGCTCATTAGAATGTCAGATTGTTATTTAGTTATTCTCATGCTCTAACTCAACTATCCCTTCTAGGGGCAGATTATGGATTTAAAAAAATCGAAGATTCTTATTGGAAAAAATATTTTTTAAATCATGATAATATATGATTTTTAGAAGAACTTTATTTATCATTGACTTGTAAAGTGTAAATTGCAGATTACAAAAGCAAAATGTTACTTGTATTTTTGCGTGTATTGGAAAACACAACATCAAATGTATTTGTTTCTTAATTTTTTTGCCTAGAATAAAAGAAAGTCAGGGTTTGGGGCATCTGACGAGCTCTCCACTGAGGAAGAGGATGGGGTACAAGCAGTTGAATTGATCTGCCCACCAGCTCATCAAGAGAGACTCCCTGCACTTGTGTCTTCTGTTAGAAAGAGAAACTCTAACCCAAAACCTACACCAAGACCACAGGTAAAAAAAAAATGTTCACTATATGTTAATAAAACTAGTATTCTAAGGGATTTGTTGTAGATATTATCTTTTAGTACGCAGAATAATCAAACTGGAGTTATATATTAAATCAGCTTCAGATGGTTATATAAAAGAAGCATTGAGTAAATTCCAGGTCTGTAACAAATAAAAACCTCTTATACGTCATATTGTTTGGTGTGAGAGCAGGAAGGCAGCGGAGCTTCCCTCAAGGTAAAGCCTCGAGAACTGGAACGTCTCAGGCCGAGTGTTGGCTCCCGTCCTGCCTCTGACACTGATGACACGCTGTGGGAGGAGCTTCTCCAAGGGTCTGACTCTGCCAGCACAGGCAGCAGTGACAGTGAGGGGAATGGAAGGTGTAACACCGGCTCGCCACTCCCACAAGCCACCACTTTGAGCAGTGATGACGAGAGCCTACAGCAGGGAATCACTGGAGTAAGATTGCTAAATCTTTAATACTAGTTTTTTGTTTTTTTTTTTTTTATCAATCGATAAGGAATTACAGACTGTACGTGTCGGTTGGTGCTCCCAACTTTAAACAAAAGAAACCACTGACCAGTCGATGAATGGTCTAATTATTGCAACTCAGTTTAGCTTAAACCCACCAGAGAACTGCTCACTACATTTGTATTGCACATTAGAAACTATTATTTAACAGGATGTCTTCTGTTTTGCTTTCATTGTAGAGCCAGCTGACTTGGCTGCAGGCTTGTCACCCATCCAAGGACCGGGTCAGTGCCATAATATGGGAGCAGGGTGAATGCAAGAAAGCAGATATGTCCGTGATGGAGATCAGCGGGATCATTCTCACACGGGTGCACATTTTACTCTTTTTATCCCCGTTATTTCTCCTAAAGACCTTTATTTACACATAAAGAGAGATTGTTTTTGTTTTTTATCCCCAGAACCATATCTACAGCACAGCATGAACATTGTAATTTTAATTAACCACTGGTATAATATATCTGAATGAGCAGACTCTCCGAGGAAAATAGTTCAGTAGATTTATCAGCACAACCAGGAGTCTCCTTTCTCTCCTGTCTCCTGTTGACAGGTGAAGTTAGTGGAGCAGGGTATGGGTTACCTCGTCCTCGGGGGGCTCGTGACCGTCACCCTGGCACTGCTTCCTTTTGCCTTCCGCTTGGCTCAGCATCTGGACATATCAAGTGTTAGCTCTATGTCCCCGACAGAGCTGGCAGAACTGGCAGTTGGGCCTCCTGACGCTCAGGCCTACACCTTTTTCTTCATCACAACAGTGCAAAGAGTCTGCCTCACTGGACTGTTCTTTTTCATGATGTGTGTGGCTGAGAGAACATACAAACAGGTGAGCGGTCACTTTTGCTCTCCAACAGAGAAGCAGTAACATAACAATAATCAATAATAATTTTTACCATCGTTTCTTTCTACTCCTGTACGTCTGCAAGCCTCAATTTAAACACATTGAACCTGAGTGATGCAATTTGTGTCAAATATCATTCATCTGTACATCCTAGCTTCATAATTAAGCTAAATATGAACACACAAGTGTGATACATAACTCTTCTTGAGTTTCATTTACACCTTCGAGTGATATCAATATCTCATGCCCTTCCATACTTATGATCATCACCTGTGGAAGATTCCAGTAGTGTCAGAAGTAATACTGTCGATAACCTGTGTCCAGGATTATCGCAAAAACAACACAAACTCACAAAACAGAAAGAAAGAAATGGACCCGCTGTAGGTATGACTCACAGCTATTTCAAAATTATTCTTCTTACATTCTCATTGAGTGTTATGGGAGTTGAAACATTATTATCACATATAAAAGATCATAACGTCCCATTAAATTATTTCTTTTCATACACAGTGGTTTGCCCTGCCCTAAAAAAAGAAAAAACAACTTGAATTGCTCGCTCTAAAAATAATATTACATGCCACACCTGGTTACATATGCACTGACTTGAATTTATTCATTTATATTTTTAATAAATCTTCCTCCTAGTAGCAAATAGCAGAGTGTGTTCACAAACAACATAACTACTTACTTGTTCCTTTTCCGTACTTCTGAATTATTTTGCACTGTTTCTTTGTTTACCCAACAGAGACTTTTATTTGCCAAGTACTTCAGCCATCTCACTTCAGCTCGCAAGGCCAAGAAGTCTGAGATCCCTCATTTCAGGCTGAAGAAAGTCCAGAACATAAAGATGTGGTTGTCACTGCGCTCTTTTCTCCGGGTGTGTATTGGGCTGTGTGACATGGACGTGCATTTGTTTGTAATGATATATCACTGACTTGCTTCTTTATTGCAGAGACGGGGGCCGCAGCGCTCTGTTGATGTCATCGTCTCCACTATTTTCCTTTCAGCACTTTCCATTTCATTCATCATTTGTGCCCAGGTCAGTCATATCTGCTGGAGCAGATCCAGTCTGTTTACATTTAATAATGTTGTGCAAATAGTTTGAGTTCCATTGAGACATAAAAATATGGAACCATTTTATGATATTATGCGAGTGAAAATAAGGTATAAAGTTAAGATAAAAAAAAAACAAAAAACACTTAATATATTCTGTTAAGAAGTGCTGAGGATTGTTTATATAAACTCTGCTTCTTTTGCTCTTTGTCAGCTTCTACACAGCCACAAGACATTCCTGCAGTCGCTGACAAACTGGGAGCTGATGTTGTGGGGCTCCTCCCTCATCCTCTTTCTTTTACGGTTGGCCACACTGGGCTCAGAGACCAACTGCAAATACAGCAACTCCTCGGTGCTGCTGACTGAGCAGGTCAATTTCTGCAAAACACACAGTCTTCAGTGCAACAAGTATAATATTACGCATATTCATCCAATGTCAAATTAACTTGCTCCTTATTAAACAGGTTACTATGTGTAAAACTTCCTGGTTTTAGATCAATTTGTATCTGAGGATGGAGAAAAAGCCCAATAAGAAAGATGAGCTGAGTATAGTGAACAACGTTTTAAAACTAGCTACAAAGCTGATGAAGGTAAGTTCCACTTGTATTCCGTGTTTTTGATCATGCGGTTGTGTTTTTATTACAGCCTTAGCCAGTACTTCTCTCCCAAGCTTCAATACTAAGACAAATCATCTAGTAATGATGCCAAGTCTCCAAACTTTCTACTTTACTGTGTTATACCACAGTTGCAGTTTGCATACCACAAGCATGTTAAAGTTAACAACACTGCTCCAACTTTGGTGAGATTACTTGACAACTAATAAGTGAGTTGAAATCATAGCTTCCTTTTAATGGTTTTCAATCATTTGTCAGCAAGTAAAACAGAAAATATCACTTAGTGAGAACATAACATAGAATAACACTGGAATAACAAGTCATGCCTCATTTTTTTGGCCAAATAGAACATTAACCAGCGACAGAAATTAATAATTTCTGAGGATATAAATTTTGTTGAATTCCTCACTTCCTGTTCACCTTTTCAGCAATTCAATAATCTTAATCTTGTAACTACATCATCAACGTAAAACATCATTAATAACTTATAGATACATTTAGAAGTATAAAAGACATTTGATTGTATTGTCATGTAATTTTTTAATATTTCTAATGAATTCCCAATGGAGCTGTTTTTGCCAGTAGTTTTTAATACATAATAAATTATGTCTTTAACCACTTCTTAGATTGAGGTATAGACACACGTTGCAAACTTTGTATTCCCTCTTAATCTCCACCAGGAGCTGGATACTCCTTTCAGACTGCTGGGCCTCACAGTGAACCCGCTGATCTATAACATCACCAGAGTAGTAATTCTTTCTGCTGTGTCTGCTGTGGTCAGCGACCTGCTCGGCTTCAACATTAGAGTGAGTGGCGCCTTCCTGCCAAATGTTGATGACACGTTCTTGGTTCTACTGCTAAATGTTAAAATGTCAACTGCTTGGTTTCTGTGATAATGTCAGAAGAAGATGGAACAGAACAGAATAGATGGAAGTCTCACTCCATCAATCTTGTACATCGAGTTCACTTTACAGACACAGAGAGCACCATTCAGCCTGGGAGAAAGCAGTTATTAAAACTTGTTCTTGCACACTATGAACACAGGTGTTGAACAGTCAGAGGGTCGAATAACATGCCGTTCTGCGCAACATATTGGCTTCAATGATTTTGCTGCTTGAGTGGCAACCAATCCCGTGATAGTTTGAGCTTAGCTGCTTTAATTTTCAGTTAGTTTTATCTGTTTTGGGAACACAATCTCTTTATGGAATTGCTATAGTAAATTGCTGAAATAACTTTTAAATCCAACTGAGATCATTTGTCCTCTTTAATTGCATAGTACACTATGTGTGTTGGGGTTGTTAGTAGCTACAGGGACATCTTAGAAACCTTATTCATTTGTTTCTGGCCATCTGGCAGTCATGCTGGCAACATGCATATCAAAAAACAAAAGATGTGACAGATGAGTGCAGAGAGCTGATGAATTCAAAAGTGGTTTCGATAGGATCCATATTTAGTGGTTTAAATTACAAGCAATGAAGTCTTGGTAAATGTAGAAAATGCTTAGAGGAAGAGATTTAATTGTCATGCCTGTGTGATGCATGATCACATGACAGGATTGGCCCTGGGAAAATTTCTTTAAACAGGGAGAAACAGCGAGCCTGGCTCTCTTCAAAGTTTACCCATACACCCACCCGTCTGAATCTCACTACTTAAATACACCGAAATACCACGTAGGAATTAAAACAGAGACACATGATGTTAATCAGTGGTCTTCAAGGACCATCATCATCCATCAGAATCACTTGTCAAGCTCACACACCTCCAGCAGCAGCTTAAAGGGTTATGGCTCACCATTTGCGTAACTCCCCAACGACAGCTGTCTGACGTCCCCGCCTACTTCATGACCAGTACCATGAGTTGGAGCTCTTTTTTCATTCTGGACCAGATTCTTCTGTTTGTCTTCTGCAGCTGTAGCCACAGTCAATGCTAAGGGTCACGCTTACTGTCTCTGAAAATGTGAATTTTTATTGTGTGATGAATGAAAATAAAGCTTCTTCTTCTCTTCCTTCTTAAATACCTTCGAGCAAGGCCGTTCAGTTCAGGTTTAACCAGTTTTGATTTCTGATGTGGGTGGACGATGCCAATCAAACCACTCCTGTTCTAGTGTCACTTTGTAAAGTTTTTATACTTAGCTAAGATGGTTGTCTCCCTGCCCTATCTCCTTGTTTCTCAGAATCACTTTTCCCCAAATTGTTGATTGATCAGTGATGCACGGCTGGACCAAATGCTTTATTCTAAAATACATATATTTTTTTGCTATTCTGTGAAAAGTCCGAATTGACGCTAATTTTCTTTTTTAATCTCTTCTCTTTATTTTGCAGCTGTGGAAAATCAAGCCTTAAATGTGAAAACAACAAGCCACTAAAAGTCAGACACTGGAGACCAGAAATACCACTGCAGATGGACTCTTATCTATACAAAAAAAAAAAAGTGTGCAAACCTACTGGCAGTATCTCCATTGTCTGTGCCTTCTGTCTGAGTTTCATCGGTCACATGCCTGAGATGCTCTGACAATCGCTCACACCCCATCACCGGCTGCTAAGCTGGCGTAGCATCACACACTTTCCCCTGGGGCCAAACCGCTGACCCAGTGCCTAACCTTTGAATGTTCCTCAGTATTTGGTTAAATATAGCAGTGCGTGTATCTGAATTTCCATTTGTGTCTTGTACAAATGTTTTGACACAAGCTGAAATGTAAATACTATTGTCCTTTTCGCTGTAACTCATCAACATAATGATTCAGTTAACTACAAAAACAAGCTGTGCGCTGTATAAAGCTAGTAAATCAGGCGGGCGCGCTCTTGTGCTAAATTAATTTTCATAGGAATCGGTTCTGATTTAAACTTTTTGTACTATTTAATGAGAAAACATTGTGGTTGTAAGTGGGCTTTATTTATTTTGGGTTCTGTTTCAGCGCTTCAACTTGTCATGGCCCCCGAGAGCCATGACTCTGACCACTGTCTGCCTTTTGTATTGAAGACCATTGTTTAATAAAATAACTATGCAAAGAGGGGTGTATTTATACTTCAGTGGATTAAGGTCAGTGACATCTTTTTCATTTTGGATGTTGGCCTCGGTGTGTTTTCTTTATTAATCCACCTTCCTCAGCTTCATCGTGCAGCTGATCCTCTGCACAGTGTTCAGATTATGAAGTGGTAAAAGTGAAACTGAACGGAAGTCTATTCCCATCATTACGGTAGTTTGGGGGGGGTGACGTAGAGGCACTCCTCCGGCTTGGAAGGACACCAGCCGGCAGAGGAGGCACCTCAGCGCCAAGGACAGGCCGACCAGACTGGCTCCTCCGGCCGCAGCGGCGGACGCGGATCCCTCGGTACCTGCAGACCCGGAGCCCCCCTCCCCCCGGTACCGGCCCCTAACCGGCAGGCCTCACCACACCCCCCCACCGAGCAGGTAAAGATACATTAAAAAGGGAGAACACGGAATTTGGTGATGTCAGGGGCGCGTCGATTAGAAAGGAAATGAGAGCTTTCCTTCCTCCTTTGAGTCTGCAGAGTCGGTGCTTTCAGCCAAAGGGGGGGGGGGGGGGGGGCAGCTCCTTTCCTCCTCATCCTCTTCATCCCTCTGTTACCAAGGATACAGAGCAATAACAGAGTTTTGTGGAGAAAGGAGCTGCAGTGATGTCTGATCCGTCTGTTTCAGAGACACACAGCTGATCCCAGACTGCGTTTCAACATGTCAACCTCTCACAACTCAGCAGAGGCCAAGAAAGCAGACCTGAGAGCAAACGACAAGAAATGCTGTAAGTAAACTCCTCTCACAATTAGATTTGCACAAGCTGCTGGAGTCTGCAGGTTTGCCTGTAACGTAACACCCTCAACTGTTCACTTTAAGACTGAATTCACAAGTTATCTCTAAATCACACTGAAGCTCCGTCGTTTAAACTCCAGTCCAGCTGGGACAGAAAGTAACCTTAAATCATGACCAGATGTGTAAAAATACCCAGTGGTAAGGAAATGGCTTTTCTCTCCCCGGGCATCTCTTCTAATTATTTCACATGCTGCTTTTAATCCCAGTCCACACATTACATTAATGTCCAGAAGTGACATCATTATTTTAATCCCGACACACATGGCCTAGTTATTGTGTTGTCTTCAGTTTGCTGTGTCAGCTGTGGAAAAAAAAAAAAATCCAATAAATGAATCCTTTTCCTCTTTGTTATTCATCTTTTTTTTTTTTTTTCTTCTGTAAAACAGATGATAAATAACTGTGGAGGACTTTATTGATTAATGATGGTTGTTTGTTTGTGTCTTTGCAGCATGGGCCTCCTACATGACGAATTCTCCAACAATGATCGTGATGATCGGCCTGCCTGCACGAGGGAAGACGTACATGTCCAAGAAGCTCACACGTTACCTCAACTGGATAGGAGTCCCAACCAAAGGTGCTTCTCGTTGTCCCGACTCTTTGAAAACAGCTCGCTGCTCGTGTGGACATCCCGAATTTCAACTTGTCTTTGCTACATGGATGCAACTTTTTTTTTGTGCAATTTCTTGCAGTTTTTAATTCGTTCATAATTTTAAGTCGGAGTGTATGTGAATGACAGCCCACAAACCATGAAGATATCCGGAAGATAATTTGTTGTGATAGTCAGACCTTAGACTTCGAGACTGTCCCATCGTACTGTGTATCATTATCACTGAGAACTGGAAGAGCCCCCTCACCATAAATGACACATATATTGAAATGTATTCTGCTGCGTGTCAATCCATCCCAGAATAGGAGGCTAAATTTAGCATCAGTTGAGCTGTCATTTGCTTACAACCACAACCTCAAACAAGCACAGCCAGGGCAGAGAGTTCACGAAAATGTTGTTCATTTTGCAGTGTTTAACTTGGGCGTGTACCGCAGAGAGGCAGTCAGAGCGTATAAATCCTACGATTTCTTCCGCCACGACAATGAGGAAGCCATGAAAATAAGAAAGTGAGTTCCACCGTTCAGTCATTAAATCCATGAAATGGGACATTCACTTGTCGCCTGTCTCGCATAAGAGAAGTTGTTGCACCTGTACTGTCTGAGTATCACATTTGTTTCAGTCACCGGTGAGTCAGTTTGCCTTTCTGCAGCCTCCAGCTGCTGCATCAGTGACTAAGCTCTTTTTTTTTTTTAACCACAGGGCCAGCAGTTGATATTAAGCCAGGGTCAGCTCAGTGTTTATACACGAACAAAGCATTAGATTGTACTCAGATAACAGAAAATCACCTCTTTTTTCTCCAGAAATAAATAAAATAAATAAATGCCCCACCCCCACCCCCCTCCATGGTTTTGTCCGGTGTTTGTCGGTGAGGTGGGCTGTCTTTATGGCTACCATGGAGATGTGACAGACTCTTGACAGCATCCCAGCATTGAATTCTGACCCAGATATTGAACAAGCTGCTGCTGCTGTCACTCTGTCGCTGACATGAGACCTCCAGGGCATCGAATTGGCATCCAACCTGCATCTAAACAGCTGCTGTAAATAATCCTGAGAGTTTGTCTTTTTGCTCTTTGTCAGCAGCATGAAAAAACGGGGGATACTTCAGTAGTGTTGCCCAAAGTGAGATGAGGTTATACACAAAATATGAGCTGCGGCCAGTAGCCAGTTAGCAGAGAGTAGAAAAGGAAGTAAACTGTGAGGTAGGCCTACAAACAGTGTTTGAGTAAACAGCCTGAATGTTTTGTTTTGTTTTTTTTTTTTGTATGTGTGTGTGATTAGTGAAAACTAACCCAGGTGGCATGCACAAGTTCTTCCAACAGCAACACCACATGTAAAATACAAATCTTTTATATATATTTACACATATGTGAGCAGCCCATAATTAAATACCACAAAAGTTAAGTGAATATAGAGAGCGAGAGTTTTGTGCTGAGGCCATTTCTATCTCCTCCAGACAGTGCGCCCTGGTCGCTCTGCGGGATGTGAAGGCGTACCTGACGGAGGATGGCGGCCAGATCGCGGTGAGCCCTCTCTGCCTTTTCTGCCCATCTGTGGCTCCGTGTTGGCTCTTTTTCAAAAGCTTTCAAATATGTAGAACAGAAGCACATCTGGTGATATCACAGTCTTAATCCTGACCGCTCCTACCAACATCTCACCGCAGGAAACTCCCTTTATAGACATTTCCTTCCTTTCCTTTCTTCATTTTATCAGGTTTTTGATGCAACAAACACAACAAGAGAACGGCGAGACCTCATTCAAGCCTTCGTGAAAGAGAATGCGTTCAAGGCAAGGTTTCTAAAATTTTGTTCATGCTGCTGTGTTTATATTTAGTGAATATTTGATCTTTTCCCGAGTGGGCTTCGTTGGAAATTAGACTTTGATATTTAAATATTCGCTTTGCAGTCTCCACTCTAAAATTAGGCATACAGGCGTAGTCATGGTGTGAATATGAATGTGAATGGTTGTTTGACTCCATATGTCAGCCCTGTTACGGACAAGTGACCTGGGGTGTCAACTGCCTTCTCCTTATGTCAGCTTAAATCCAGAATCAGCGGGATGGAAGCACTGCAGTTTTCTTGATGGATGCCTTTTTCACGAGTATAAAAAGAGTTCTAAAGTTAATGTCGGTGTTTTACTGTACATGAATTTAACTTTTCGTTTGGAGGAAGAAGTCTGTGCTCACTTTAAACTGAACCATAAACAGATTACTTCTCATGCAAAAGTTAATGTAATCTAGAAATGCTCTTGAAAGTGCTGTGTAGAGTTTTTTTACTACCAGATGTGCTAAATGCACTTTCACGCTAAGTTTATGTCCTGCTACTGATTTTGTGACAGAGACAGAGACCTAATTCTGTGCCAGCTGCCAGCTAGCAAACGTGGACATAAATACTGCAGGTTTGATAGGAAGGAAATGCAGTCATCACCTGATGATGGTCATTCAGTTGCACACTGTGCTGTTTTTCTAAAAGATGATAAATTACAGTTTCAATTGCTGAGCGGGGGGGAAAAAAAGGAAACTTTAATCTTTGACTTAGAAAGTGACCTCTGAGTTCTTCTCTTTCCAACAGGTGTTCTTTGTGGAGTCGGTGTGTGACGACCCAGAGGTCATTGCTGCTAACATTCTGGTATGGTCTTATGTCACGCACAGCACTTAAGGTTTCAATGAGGCTCTGGGTCAAAAGATAATCTATTAATATTGTGACTATCTGTATTGATATGTCAGAGCTGGACAGCTTGCTTACATTGTTTGGATGTACTAAATACCTGCAACAGGAAGTGAAGGTGTCCAGTCCAGATTACCCGGAGAGACACAGAGAGAGAGTAATGGATGACTTCCTGAAACGAATCGAGTGCTACAAGGTCACTTACCAGCCGCTAGATCCTGACAACTACGACAAGTAAGAATTAATCCGATTTTTGCTGCTTTTTGATGCGTAAAATCGCACTGCTGCTTTTTTTTTTTTTTTTTTTAAATCAGCTTGGAGAGTCACACCTTGCAGTTCAGAAGATAAACACTAGATGGTGACAGTAAACAAATATTTGATCTGTTCCCGCCTGCAGGGACCTGTCTTTTATCAAGGTGATGAACGTAGGCCGGCGTTTCCTGGTGAACCGGGTGCAGGACTACATCCAGAGTAAGATTGTCTACTACCTCATGAACATCCACGTGCACTCCCACTCCATCTACCTGTGTCGCCACGGAGAGAGCAACCACAACATCGAAGGCCGCATCGGAGGAGACGCAGAGCTTTCTCCTCGAGGGAAACAGGTTGGATTGGCTGATCTTTGTCATAATCCTGGTTTTATGAAGCTCGCAGCCAAGGCCTCCTGAAGAGTCCAATTACAGGACTCTCTCTGGGGGATAACTCAACTCAACTTCAATGCTATGACAGCCTGAGGCATGACCTTTATCACATTTCATCCTCTCCATTTCACATTTTCATGTCTTTCTGTCTTTTTTATCTAATGAAGCAGAAATACCATTAAACTGAAGACTTAATGATGCATAGATAATGAAGCAAAAGACTGCTGAAAACCTCTATCTGCTTTTTGTCACATCCCAGTTCGCCCATGCCCTGCGAGATTTCATCGAGGAGCACCAGCTGTCAGATTTGAAGGTGTGGACGAGCCAACTGCGACGGACAATCCAGACAGCGGAGGAACTCGGGGTGCCTTATGAGCAGTGGAAAATACTCAACGAGATCGATGCCGTCAGTACCACGTCGCCTATCCTCCCTCATTTAGCAATTCTAGGAATGATTGCAAAGCTCTGATTTAGGTTCACTTCAGATCTGATGTTTACGTGATGATGTGAAATCAGAGGGACTTCCTGACAGCTAATGTCACAACCATCTCAACCCTTTGTTCCTTTACAAGCATGAAGCAACTTCCTAAGGAGAAACAAAAGACCAGCGTTTTTCTATTTCTTTTTTTTTTTTTTATAGATCTGTCTTCTAATTACACAAAATTAAAATATTTCTTTTCATTTGAATTATATGCAATGAGAGGGCTTCTATCCACATTAGATAGACTTTTGATGCAAGAATAAATATTTTGTTGTCCTTCCCCAGGGTGTGTATGAGGAGATGACCTATGAGATGATCCAGAAGACATTCCCAGAGGAGTTTGCTGCAAGAGACCAGGACAAGTACCACTATCGCTACCCTGGAGGAGAGGTACAGATACCTATATCTCTTTCTAATACGTTCTAATTTAGCCTTTTACTTTTAGATTAAACCTCTGTTTTTTTTTTTTCTGGATCAATAGTCCTACCAGGATCTTGTTCAACGACTGGAGCCAGTTATCATGGAGTTAGAAAGACAGGTCAACGTGTTAGTCATCTGCCACCAGGCTGTGATGCGCTGTCTGCTGGCTTACTTCCTGGACAAAAGTGCAGGTCAAAAAAAACACACGTGTCTCTGCTGCCTCCGCACACACACACACCATAAGGTAATGACTAATGACTGTCTCATACACACAGATCCTGACATGTGGTTTGTGGTTTGTCTTTTTCTTGTTTCTGCTCCTCACAGAAGATCTGCCCTACATGAAATGTCCCCTCCACACTGTGCTAAAACTAACCCCTGTTGCATACGGTAGGCCCTTCTTAGAGGACACATGAATTCAAGCTGCCACTGACCTTTGGTCATCATTTAAATTCAAATGTCTTATATCCTCTAGGTTGTAAAGTGGAGATGTTTTATCTTAATGTGGAGGCAGTAAATACACATCGAGACCGCCCTCTTGTAAGTTGCTTGGAATCAAGCTGAAGAATCCCCATCGTCGCATTAATGTGCATTCCGTGTTGTTTAAATTAAAGCCACAAATATTATCACATGAAAAATATGTGTGTGTTGTTTGCTCATCCACAAATAATTCAAAAATTAATACACAAGTCACATCTGATCCAAAAGTGTAATGGGCTCTTATTTTCTGTGCACACTTTCACCTCCAGCGTCTGTGAGGCCTTGCTTCTTCTTCTTCTTCTTTTTTTTTGTCTTCCTTCCTTATAGCCTTGTGTTGCAGTGTTCCTTTTATCCTTAACCTTATTCAATCAGCTTGGCTTGAGCTGCATGTTACTGAATGTAAAGTGAGTTCTTCTGTTGATGCTGATGAACCCATTTTGACTGAGATCATCGCAGATGAAGCTGCCTTGCTTGGCTGACTTATCATTGTTACCGCTTTTGCTGCATTCTGACATTGAGATGATATATACAGAGATTGATTGTTGAGAAAAATGCTGTGATCCCACTGTTTTGAAAAAGGTTTCCTCCTCTTTCTGTTATCTGTCGGCGTTGTTGCAGTTGTCTCACCTGATGCTGGGAGTCAGTTTGGAGAGGACTGTGTCTGCTCAGGTGTCCCCTGATGTTGTGTGTTCCCAGATCAGTTTGTTCCTTAACGGCTGCGGTATTTCATCTCCTACCAGGGTAAAATCCCGGAGGACTCTGCTCTCATACATCGGCGGAATAGTTACACTCCCTTGTCCAGTCACGACCAGGTCAAGCGTCCCAGGCTCTACAGCGTGGGCAACCAGCCCTGGCTACCGCTTGCCCCCACCCCATCAGCTCTGATGCCAGAGGGACAGCAAAGCCAAGTTAGTGAAAGAGTTCCAGGCTCCCCCTTTAAAGTAGCTACCGTCAACTCTTAATCAAGTAACCTCCCACCACAGTTTTAACCCTGTTTGGCATCCCCTCGCCTCAGTATTGAATCCTCTGGATAATTAAGTGTCCGTGTTGAAGCTGACGTACATGGATCCCATTTCTATCTGTCTTTCTCTTTCTCAGCATTTTTGGGGTCTTGATCAGGTTGTTGTCTTCTTCTAACACTGTTTGTTTTTTGCATGAGCCCTGCTTCACCCCACTGGGCTGTATCCAGCTTGAATATGCAGAACAGCATGTTTCTTATTTTCTGAGGAAATCTCCCCTTCAGTTAACCTTATGAGTTCATTGCGGGACATAAAAAAAAAACAAAAAAAAACACACAAACGTTTAAGACACCATGTACTTTTCTGTGACAAGTGTTCCCAATACACACATATTAAACATATTAGAATGAACTAATCTGCTAAATTATTAATTCCACATTTTAAAGCCGAATCACATTTGAGAATATTAAAGGTAAAAAATTTTATAAATTAATTGCCAAGTGTTGAAATTTAAAAGGGAACATTCATATTTTTGTGTATTTGTTTGCCTTGCCTTGTGAGTACAATGTTTCAGTACATCTCCACATTTCATCTCCATATCTATCTCTATCTTTCTATTCTCTTTCTCCAACCCTGTCTTACAGCCCCAGATAGGAAGCAGCTGTCTGTGAGTATTTTGGAGACTTGCCACATGTAGCCAACCCTCCATTTTCTTTCCCATACACCCATGTCATATTAACCCATGTCAATACTTTGACGCAATATGTCACTGCAGAGGTGTGTTTTTGACGGTTTTCAGTCCTTGGGGTTTTCTAACCTCACGTAACCTTTGTTTCATCACAGTGGCCTCATCGAGAGCACCCATAAGAACTCTGACAATGGTATTCGCTAAACAACATACACTTTAAAATGGTAAAATAATGGCCAGCAAGAAAGAAAATATTAACTGATTGGTCGATTGAGTGGTATTGATTAAAGTTAGGTGAACAATATAATGATTTTTGAGTCAGCAAGTGATTAATAATTAAACACTTGAGAATATGCTGAGCAGAAGCACACAGTGTTGTGTAACTCTTTGCTACACTTCACATTATGACCTAATTTATCAAATAGAGTCCTTGGCTGCCTGGGAGGCTATTACTTTCCTTAAATAGGATTTGCTGCTGTAAGGCATTAATTTGTGAATGTCAGTAACATTGTTTTTTTTTTTTTTTTTTGCTTCTTCTTTTTTTTTCTTTTTTTTTGTCTTGAAGGAATCCCTGTGCGAAGGAATCAACTTTGACAGCCCCGAAGAAACTGATGGCTTTGTCTGCTTCTGAGGGAAGATGAAAATCAAAACGTCTTTTCTTCACAGCGCAACTTCAGCAAAAGTTTTGGGTTCAACATGATGCAAAAGATAGAAATGTATTTTTTTTGTTTGTTCGTTTGTTTTTGTTTTTTTTGTTTGTTTTTTTTTGGAAGTCATAGTCAGTGTGGGGTAATGATAGGGTTAACGAAGCCATTTGCCCCACAAGGTAATTTTTCTTCCTGTTCATTTCAACTGCCTGTTTGTCTTTACTCTGCATGCTGAGGCTTTGAACTGGAGGCCTTATCCTTCGTATCATAAACTCTTCTGCATGTGCGTCAAAGGAAATCAGCCAGCATAAAATACTATTACACAACTTGCAGCAAATTCTCATCATACTGTAAATAATGCAATGCCCTCACTTCACATGAAATATATGAATAGATCTGAATATAACAGGAGCATATTTTGCATTATTATGATGAAAGTCAGTTTTAACCCACTCTTGCAAACAGAACAAGTCCGAAAGAAGATGCTGTGAAAATATTTTTATAATACAAATCCACTCATCTGCCATATGCAAACAACTCATAGCTGTGATTCAAAGCCATCATCTACATTGTCTTATATAATAGATTTTGAAGAACATACTTATTGGGTTCTAAAGGAAACTGAAATAATGAACTGAGTGTCTCATACGGAAGCATTTCTCTGTGTTTTTAGTATAAGCACCTAATTGCTGGATATTCTGTATACCAGCGGTAGATTTACTTTCCCAGTCACATAAGCTGTGTTGCACAAACTTGCACTGAGCTGGTGTTTCTGTCTCCATGAACACTAAGTGGTAAATCGTCCTACATTAATTTATTGTTCTCCATGCTTGTGTATTCCAGGAAGGAATTTCTGCAACAAAAACACATTGAAGCTGTTTGTTCAGTCAAATGTATCTTTCTCCTTTAATTCTCACTCATATGAACTATTTTTTATGAAATATTGGGCAGTGCTAAAAATTCCATGAAAAGAATATCTAATGTTTGATTGTTGACAAATTATTGCTCTGCTTAAAGCAGCCTATTTGTGCCTTTTTAGCAGAGAATAAAATTTAGATTTCAAGTCACATGTTTTGTTTTTTCCTAGAAGAAATTCACAAGACATTTTCACTTGTGAATGTTTGCAGTACATGACATCTTCCCAATGGAAGGTAAATATGATGTTATGAATCTTACCACAACCTCTAACGTTTACTGTATCTTCTAATCCTGACGCTTTAGGTCTGCAACCTCCTTCAAGACAGATCTAAAAACACTCTTATTTACTGCTGCATTCACAAAGCCCAGTGAAACCATTGCTGCTTTTTAGTTACTGCTTTGTAATTTCTCCTTAAAAGAGATTTTACTGTTTTATCTTATTAAGAACATTGTTGTTATGTCATGTTTTTAATGTAAATCTTTTGTTTTAGATCTGTAAAGCACCCTCTATTGCTGAGTTTCACTGTATATATATTTATATATAGTTTTCTTTTTCATTTCTTCTCATCTTGTCAGAGATAGAAACACCGGAGTCAAATTCCTAGTGTGTTTGCACATACCTGGCATTAAAACTATTTGCTTTCTGGTTCAGGTTCTGAATGTATGAATGCATGCTGTACAACATCATGACTGATAGCTGACTGCTCCACTTTGGGCAGCAACATGAGCAGAAAGCCATCAACGAGGCAGTCAGTGTGTATTTATACTGCATGTGTTTTTGTTTTTTACCCGTACTGCAAATATTACTGTAATTCAAAACCAGGGGCGCGCCTTTAAGGCAAGGTACGGTACGGAGCGTCGTGACGTCACGCAGACGTAAGTGACGTTGCAGGCGTTAGCAGTCCGGCCGGTTGTGTATTGTTCGAAGCAGGGCTGCAGTCCACGGCAGGTGAGGAAACTGAGCCGCTTAGCTCGTTTTTTTTATTGACCTTTAATTGAGCTCACTCGTGTTCAGATTTGTCACCCGGCAGTTAAAGAGCTCAACGAAGTTTATTCGAAAGAAAATGTCCAGTTTACGTAAAGTTAGCGGCCAGACTAGCATGCTAACATTAGCAGATGATGCGCGATATAGTTAGCTCGTTGTCATCATCCGCGTTGGTTTTTGTTTGTTTTGTTGTTTTTTTTTTCTATTTTGGTCTCAGTTCAGTGTTTGCTGTGTTTGTTTCACTTTACCCAGAGTAAATCTCCCCAAAAACTGCGACTCTATGTCGACTTACGTCCAAGTGGCTCCCACTTTATTCAGATTTTTACTTGCTAGCTTACTCGGCTATCTGTGTGTCTAGTTGCTGAGTTGACTGACAGAACAAAGAAAATAACACAAAGAAATTTGGCTGTCAGACGTTTTACCCGGCAGCTGCAGGACATCAGCACTTTGATTGTAACGTGTCTGTTTACAAAGCTGTTTTGTGTACGATAATTGCCAGCACATCATCGGAAATTCGAGATGTTTGACGCGTATCGTCGGTCAACTAACAGTTAGCTGAGTCAAGCTAACGTAGCTAAGTATAGCTACAAGGTAGAACGACCAAAGGCCAAGATATATAATATTTAAACTCTACGACAAGTTCTGAATGAAGGCTTTGTGATCATAGGCAGCACTGTGGGGTTTTGGAAAGGTTGAAGTCCTTTATGATGATTCAAAGTGCTTCCGTCCGTTTAACAGAGAGGAGACAGGTCAGTGAAGGAGGAACTCGACTTTAAATCAGAACTATAGTTGCTGTGACACAGTTTGCACTTGAAAATAAGCAAAATGTTGAGTCTAGTAGTTTGTCGTGGTGTCTGGCCTTTCTTTTGACCTTACTCATTGATTATTTGACGTTCGACGTCAGAGATTATATATCTAAAAAAAAAAAAAAACCTGGCAGGTTGTTACTCAAACATCATTTCTGATATTTTGATCATTTCATCAATCCTGCTGCTGCAAAGGCTCCAGAAAGTTGGATTTGTTAATCCATCTGTCTAGCCTGTTTTTCATCAATCCAAATAAATCGCGCTCTTTTTTACACAAACTGTATCAGATCTGCATGATTATTAGGCCCCCTTAGCCAAAATGAATGGAGTCTAACCAAGAATGGTGTAATAAAGCCTTCCCTCCTAAAGTCTGCAATGTTCAGTTTCTCTGCTTTAGAAACACCCATTCTGTGGTCATTGGTGAGGGTGTTGAGCTTCAGGCTGTTGGTTCATCCAGGGAGGTGTTTTAGTCTACTGCCATTTCAAATAATTAAGGTGGATGGCCTGTCTGGACATGAATTTGAGGCATATTAACAGCTTAGCAATGGAACAACAGCAGAAGTAGTAGTTAGGCTTTTGTAGTAAGAATGATAATTTCATTTCAGTCATTCAATATTCTTTGACTTGATTTGACGTAGCTTCCAGGTGGCCTCAATAGCTATGCAAATGTTTTATCATGGAAAGGTGGAACAGTCATGTTATGCTACTTACCTTGCATCGTGACAGAAATACTGAGGCAAGGGGATGCCAAACAGGGTTAAAACTGTGGTGGGAGGTTACTTGATTAAGAGTTGACGGTGACTACTTTCAATGAAATGAGATTATTTTTTTATTTTTATTTTTTTTCTCGAATGCTTTTGCAGGTAGGATGTTGAGGCTTCGCTGTAAGACCAAAAATGGGAGCCACATAATGCAGGGCTTGACTCATCAGTCCTGTGTCCAAGAGCTGAAGACAAAGGTGGAGGAGCTTACTGGCATCCCCTGTGACGTGCAGAAAATCATGGTTGGTTATCCACCTTCCAGCCTTGATCTTCGAAATGGAGATGCTCACCTCAAGGATTACCCCATCAAATCAGGTACTTCCAGGAAATTAGTTAAATAAATGAATGTACCGTGAAGCAGGTTTTAAATACAACTGTGGACATTATTTTGTGAACACCAGAGGAACAGAGAAAGCATGTTTTTAAAACGTCATTCTGAAATTCAGTTCACCTGCATTTTATTGCATTGGAAGCAGAATTATAAAGAAATCTCATCACTTTGGTTTAGTTACAGACTGTTTTCTGTAAGGGGCTGAACTCAATCCTGTCTACACACACCTAACACGGAAAAACAACTTCAATGAATATGTGTAATCATTATATTGCTTTTCCTCTCAAATTTTGTCAATCAAAGACTGGCCAGCCTGAACTGTGTTGTGGTGCTGATTTGTCATCGTCTACAGGGGACACACTCATTGTTGAGGAAGAAAAAAACAAGCCTAAGCCTCAGGATCACCCCACTGTAACTAAAGCACCACGCCTGGAAGCCTCTCCTGTTCTGGCACGTCGAGTTGTCCCAGCTGACAATTCCTGCCTCTTCACCAGTGTGTATTATGTGGTGGAAGGTGGTGTGTATGACCCTGCATGTGCTCCTGAGATGCGAGGCCTCATCGCCCAGATTGTGTCGAGTGACCCTGCAGCTTACTGTGAAGCGGTTTTGGGAAAGACCAACGAGGAGTACTGCTCCTGGATAAGACGTGACGACACCTGGGGGGGAGCCATCGAGGTGTCGATCCTGTCCAAGTTTTACCAGTGTGAGATCTGCGTGGTGGACACTCAGACAGTCCGAGTGGATCGATTCGGGGAGGATGCTGGCTACCACAAACGCGTGCTGCTCATCTACGACGGTATCCACTATGACCCCCTGCAGAAAGAAACGCCCGGCTCTGACACGCCACCGCAGACTATCTTCTCCACCACAGATGACATTATCCTGGCCCAGGCCCTCGAGTTGGCAGATGAGGCACGTCGGAAGCGGCAGTTCACGGACGTAAACCGCTTTGCATTGCGCTGTATGGTGTGCCAGATGGGCCTGGTGGGACAAAAGGAAGCTCGTGAGCATGCTAAGGAGACTGGCCACACCAATTTTGGGGAAGTGTGAACAAGCTGTAGTCTTTTTTTCCCCTCTCACAAATACAACCACCACCAAACCCGTGCCCCGTGCCTGGCAACTCTGTCAGTCTGTCTGTCTGCTTGTGTGATCCTCTACCTCACATCGTCTAGCGACATCTATGGAGAGTCTGCAGACACTGTTCAGCCTATAACCTGCTCAGTATTACTTTTAAATTGCTGTCAGTTCTCAAAGTCAGAAACGGTACTGCAGTGCTCCGATGTCATTAAACCATTGTGTCGGCCTGTTAGGGATGGTTTCAGATCTAACTGGGTCCAGGGAAATATGCAAACAATTCTTAGGATTTGTTTTAATCTGTTTTGATTGCTCAGTGGCTGGGCTGTGGCTGATGTGTTGTCAGTTTAAAAAAAATATATATACCAACATGCCAATATTTATCTGTGTGTGACTGAACTTATATATATGTGATGAAATCCCGCTCCCCCCTCCGAGGAATAGTTTTAAAACAACCACTAAGAATTATTTGTACTGCGATGTGGTCCTACTCACTGTTGTCTTAAACGCAGCACACCAAGTTTGACTGTTATTCATCATGTTGGTTATGTAGCATGTTTTATTTCGCTTGTGGACGGAGGTTTGTCAGAAACTCTTCCAGTACTTTAAGCTGATTATGATGTCAGTCGTTTGGAATCATCTCCATACAAATGTGTTATTTGCGACGTTACCTTGATTTTTCTGAGCAGTGGCCTGTGAGATTGAGGTTTGAGATTATGCATTTTCAAATATACTATCATATTAAATTGTGATCCAAGATTAGTCAAATTACTTATGTGGGATTTTTTTCTCTTATTTGTTTTGATTTTTCGACATCCTTTATCAGTGACTTGTTTTAAAACAAAACATATAGAATTATGGTGCTGAAACATTTTACAAAACCTGTAGTGCTTTGTTTTTCTCCATTGGTACAACAGGTTTTCAAGGGTGTAGTTTTTAATTCTAGTGTGTAATTTTCAGGTATCATGCTGTATGAAGTAATCTTTTTAAAATATTTTTTTTTATATAAATATATTACTGCATTTTTTTTTTAACTATTTCAGTCCTTATGGGGGGTGTTTGAGCATCCTATGTCAGAACACCAATCACAGTAAGATGGAGTATTGACTAGAAATCTAAATTGTGTGTGTGTGTGTGTGTTACACGCTGTGTAAGAGAAATTCTGCTCACTTAATGCATTTATGGTTCAGGTACAGTCTATACATTATGTGCTTTGCTAATCAACATTAACCTTTAAACTGAGTATATTTTTTCCCGTCTTGCTGTCAGGGTGTTTTTGGAACTGTGAGTAAAGGTTTTAATTTAATTTGCAGCGCTTGTCCAAATATGGCCACTCTGTCGTACTGTATGTTTTTGCACAAACTTGGAAAATGTTCTCACTTTCTTAGGTGAAGTCAGCCATTATCTCTCTGAAGCTCACTGCCTACAAAGATTAAGTACGCACTTATTTCTGCTAAACATTGGGTCAGAAATGGATTAAGATACTTGTGGGATCAGCTTCTTCCTCAAAGGTCAGTCTGTTATGCAGAATCAGTATTTCTATTCCACATATCAGCGATGGCAATGTTGATGCTGAGTTGTTGCCAAAAAATGTTTGACATTGGATGATTGATTGGAAGGTTTTTTGTTTTTTTTTTTAAGATTTTTTTCTTGGTTCTGATGCTGAGATGAATTTAAGAATAAATGAAATGCAAAGTAAAATGTCAGATTACTTCTTTGAATGTGAATTACTGTTATTTCTTTCCTCTCACCTGTTAGCTGATGCAGTTTGGTTCATTTATTGTTAGTTTTACAGTAAAAATTTATTTATCCGCTCACAAAGAAGTGAAACTATGAAGCAGCTTTGTTGTATTTTGTTTTAACCAAGTTCTCATGACTCTTCAAGGACAATAACAATGAATGTTGCACATAAAGCACTACAGAACAACTGGACTTACTTGATTTTTTTTCAGTGTTGTGTCACAATAAAAAGTTATAGCCAATGGTGTACGAGTCGTTTTGTGTGGCAAGTGTTTTCCTTTAACTTTTTACATATTTCTATTTTAGAGCCCACGACCCGACCTCGGATAAGCAGGTGGCTTCTATTTTAGAATAGTTGCTGTGTTTCTGATTCGTTCTGCGTCCGTTTTAACCTAATACAGTTATAAAGTAAGAAAAAAAATAAAACGTGGATGTAATCCTCTATTTCTAATTGACAATCCGCAGCTGTGAGAGATCTGCCCCGTTTGGCTGAGCAGCCCTGATGCTGTGCCATCGCAGTGGGATTATACTACCTGCAAGTTATTTTAAGGAACATCTATCTTCCATAATGGGATCAAAGATTTTGTTCACTCACTGTTTGACCTGCAGCAACGACGAAGAGGCAGTGGGTGGCTAAAAGAAATGTTGGAGTTGTCCAAGAAAATAATTTGCATGGTCACATGAAGACTTTCAGACCACGTCCAACATGGTGAACTACAATACTGGAGAGAAGTGAGTGACGTGGAGTACTCGTTCAATTTTTTATTTACTTGTTTATTTGTTTAATAATTTTAATGTTTCTAATACACTACACTTAATATACGATTATTTCAAATAACTTAGTTATTTTTGGTATTTGGCATTTATATTAGTCTGTTACATTATTACTTGTATTTTGGGTTTTATTCTTAGTTTTTGCTGTTATTGTTATAATTGTTGCTCTAGATATTTACTTGTGTAGCTTTATACTCTTTGGTGTTTCCTCAGTGCATTGCTATTATCACATCTATCATGTAAAGCATGTTTTTTTACACTGTTGAAATGGAAACTGATGGACACATTAAGATTGATTGATTGATTAACTGATTGATAGATATAAACAAGTTGAGGTCCTTACTGTCCAAGAGGCAGTTTGCACAGTCCGAAGCCACGCTGAGAAGCAGATTATTGCAGGTGTAGCTATGACAACGAGGGCTCGTCTTAAGGGAGATGAAGCGCTCTGATTGGCCGGGCGCTTAGGGCACAAAGTCCTTCACGCAGGTATCTCAGGGTGGTTCGCTCACTGCAAACAGGACACAGAGAATGGATCACTGACACAGGTATGAAGGCCACAATTCACTTAGTTTTATTTAGGTATCACTTTAGATTATGTGGTTGACTTTAATGTGTTTGTCCTCTGATGTTCACCGAGCAGCCGAAGATAAATTTAGATAAATTAGAAAGTAGATATTTAAATTAAATTAGATAAATTAAGAATGCTATGATTATGATTATTTCCTTTTGACACCTGATGATGATCTTGGACTTTATATTTGCATCTATTGAAACGATATTCACAATGTGAAGTCTTTGGACTGTTTGTCATAGTTTCTGTGCCTATGTTATACATTTATATTTATATGGATGAGACACTTATAACTGGGTCAAATGATCTTTATAAAAAGATAAACTAATAAACTTGGACTTGTGACATTTATGGGGGCAGAGAGTTGAAGGCAACTTGAACTGAACTGCGGTGTCGTTGCATAATAATTTTCACCAATGCAATAAATGGCTGCACTTTCCTATAGCCACGATCAAAATGATGTCAGAGATTCATGTACTGAGGAATCTGACGGTTAAATTTGTGACCTCAGCCTTTGAACCACACAGGTTTTACTAAGCTTTTTTTGTAACAGCAGTTTGTACCATTTTGCCAGGAATCTACAGATAGAGATAAACTTAACTGAACGTACACGATCTTACGATGAACCTTGACTGGAAACGGTCACGCGTGGTCAGAGATGAACTACAGTTTTATTAGACTAGTTCTATTCTGAGCAGGGAGACACTCAACTCAAGCAACACCATTTTAAATCATCTTGGGGTCACACTGGCTGCTCTGATTGTCTGCATGTGATCAGGCCACAGTGTCTCAGGTATATAAATGTTATCTTTGTTTCCACTGTTCAGATTAATATCCTGCAGGAGGACAGATAGGGACATTTACATAGGCAGGTTGGAATGACATTGTAAACCACGAACAGGAGTGCTTTTGTGTCTACTTTGGTCGACAAAGCAGCCTCTCCTCCTCAGGGGCTGAAACTTATCCAAAGCTTCTTTTTTCCCTCGAGTTAAATCAGACAGGTATTCCTTTATTCTTTTCCTTTTATTACAATACCAGACGAAGCTAAAGTGGGTTTTATTGTCCAAATTTTTGTTTGTCCGTTCTAGTATAAATCTCCTGCTCTGTCTAATTTCTGATAGAGATAATAAGATGCCGTTGTACATTTTAGCATCTGGTGGAAGAAACCATTGCCTAATCTTCGTAATACAATTTATTAGGAAAAACATAAAACTGATTTTTCTCTCTGTGGAAGAACTTACAACCAAATTAAAAACAGCCTAATACCATACTGTTAGGACAACATGGTCACACTGGATATCATATAGCTTTCAGGAGATCATTACTGCTGCCCCCCTCCCTTTCTGAAACTGATCCGGTTGAGGAAGATTAGCAAAGGCATGTGTTCCGTAATCTGAGTCACATGTGGCAAGGGGACTAGTCAGATATCTGTCAGAAACAGACCGAGCTACGATACCCTGTCATTCATGAGCAACAGGGGCCCCAAAATCCAAGGCACCACAGTGTAGCACAGAAGGGATGGCCACACGGTGATGAGTTCTGAGGCATTTAGAAATCTACAAAATGTCCTGATTAAAATCATACAATACGTTTGTAACAGAATGTGCAGCCACTGGAATTTTAGCCAATACAGACTGAGCCATTTGTCACGAGCGTATTCTACTCTGAGGACTCTGAAATAGGATTACATGACTACTGTTTCTTATCAGTCTCTGTCAGAAGCTTCACGTTATGTCATCAGAAGATAAGATTTAGTAGGGCATCTTTTGTAATGGTTGTGCAACATCTGATCCTTTATTGCTGGATATAGAAGTTTAGTCTATATTTGACTATACAGCCCAATTTCTAAACTGTCCCTGTTAGCAAAATGATGAAAAGCACCGATGAAAGCATTATTTATTGAACGTCATGCCGACCTGGATGTTTTGAAGTGTTTTTATTAACTTATAATAGTTTTTAAGCTTTTAACGCTTTAAAAATCTTTTGAATTTTACTCCTGTCAATGTGCTGCCTGTCATTAGACTTTTTATACTGTAATGTCCGATAACAATCCGCAATTATGCCATCTCGTTCAGGTAATAAACTGGATATTGTCAATGCACTTTGAGAGGAGGGATTTTTGCAGCATGTTTCAACACTTGCTCAACATCCAGCCAATGTAAATCATGCTCACAGTAGAGGCTGACAATGTTATCTTTATATATCTATATTTAATCCTGAACTTTAATAAACTCAGATCTGGAGCTGTCCAGAACTCTGGGGTGCTGATCACTGCTCACCCTGCAGCTAATTTTTTTTACTTTCTGCCCATGTTCGTTAGAAACCTTTGTTGGACATTGATCTACAGCTTCCCTGCATGCTCTGTCATTTATTTATTAACAATGAGAGAAAAAAGAGAAAAAAAAAATATTGACAGCTAGAAGACATGGCCTTGCCACAGTGTCTTGTCCTCTGAAATGTAAATTAGACTTGGTTAGATCCTGTTGATCTCTTTACAGAGAAGTCTAAATGTTTTCGTCAGCTTATTTCAACAATTTGTTGACGGTGAGCTTCCAATTTCTCATAGACTCAGTATGTGAAGCTATCTTTTAAAAAAGTTATTTTACAGTTTACAACAGTTTACAAAATACAGAAAATGGATCAGGGAGTCACAAGTACACAAATATGGTGTGATCCACTGAATGGATTAACTGAAATCTTTAAATCAAGATTTGAAGAATTAAAACTGTAATTTAACTCCTCATTTATTCACTTTTCACAGCGTGAAATACAAACTGTGCCACTAACCTTGGATAAGCAGGGTACAAAGATGCCCAAAAGCGATACCTGGCCAGGTGGCTTTGGATTGGAGGCCATGACTGGCATGGACAGTGCTGGCAGCTGTGACAGTGTCGTCAGTGCCAACTCTGGCTTTGTGAGTAACTCATCTTACCTGAATATCAGACTGCTGTCCTCCTATATTGTATAAAAAACGCAGAATCAAGACAAAAACAATGAAGGAAACCAAAAACAATACAGAAAAATAAAAAGCAAGGAATGAATCTTTTTGAATAGATTTGTATCTATTTAGACGTGATGAGTTTAAAGAAGTGTCAGTCATATCAATCAGTTTGAGAGTTCATGTCTCTACATGTCTATAATTTTTTTTCTATTATGAATTACAGAGCGATGATAGTCTGGAGTACCTGTCGGCTGAGGAGAAGGCCTGCCTTATGTTTCTGGAGGAGACTATTGAGTCTTTGGACACCGAGGAAGATAGTGGACTGTCCAATGATGAGCCTGACCAGCTGCCCAGTTCTGGCAACCTTGCGACCAAACAGGCTGACCTGTCAGCCTCCATCAGTAAAAGCAAATTGAGCGGTGAGTTAATCTCTGGGGGCAGATGTAGAATTAGATACATTAGTCCGTGAAACAGCGAATCCAGTGACAACTGTATGCTTGTTTAATTTACAGATTTACAGAGACATGCCTCTAAAGAACCAATCAAGGAAAAGTCTGTGCAGAGCTATCTGGTTCCTACACCTCTTGTTATGGCAAGCAGCAGTTTGAGTAAACCAGGTCTCCCTCCGGACAAAAAACTCTGCTCCATGCCTCAGGTCACCTCTTCAAGCAGCAAATATGGTTACAAACACAATGAGAAACTTCCCCCAGTACCTTCGGAGAATAGTCGTACCAATCCCAGGGACTACCCGGTTAGGACCACTGACGGTCCTTTACCCAGAGGACCTCTGTCCTATGAGGCACTTGTTCATCTGCGAAGGAGTGCCTCCACAAAGAAAACCCCTTTGTGTCCCACAATCGATCATACCATAGACTTGGACAAGCACCTCCCTCCAACAACAGATGGTCCAGACTTCGGAAACATGCCAAGATCTGAAAGATCCCACTCAGAGCTGTCCAAGTCAAAGACAAGCCCTCCAGTGGTGGCCCCTAAACCCAAAAACATTCCTCCCAGCATACCTGTGAAAACACCAAGTGAAGCTTTGATAATGTCAGACTCTTCATGCAATGTCAAGCATGTGATGGATCCGCAAGTTGTGAGACTAGAAGCTTTGCAAAAGCTTGGCCTCCTGAAAGACCAGCAGCCAGAAAATGAGACAGTAGCCCCACTACTTCCACCTAAACCTCTTTCTGTTTTGGATCCAACATCTAACAGATTTACAAAAGCTCCATCTAACTGTAATCCATCAAGAAGCACCTCATTTTGTTACTCTCAAGTGCCCATAGAGCCTAAAAACAAGTCATTACATAGCAGTGCCAGTTTCCATCACTACCCAAGACGCGACCAACAGTCTGCTTCTGTATCACATCCAGCTAAGTCCAGTGGATTGAAGGCAGCTGGTTTGGAGCCCTCTGCTACCCTGGACAGCTGCAGCAATGGCGGGACTGAACTGGAAACCACAACTGAAGCTCAGCCCGTAAGCAACAAACACTCACACACAGTTCCATATACTGTGATGGTTGTGCCCGGGATGGGAGGTGATCGAAAAGAAGCGCTCAGAAAGCTTGGACTGCTCAAAGACTGAAGACTGGTAAACAGCAGAAGCCTGCCTGCTAAGATGCAGTGATTAGTGAGAGTTCAGGAGTATCGTCATCTTAAAGCGCGTTAGAGCATTAAATGGCAACTTGGCACTTGGTACTTTGGCAATCTGAAGCATATGGATGAAGAACAACTTAAGAGAGAATGCCAGCACTTTGAAATTTAGGTCGTGCTGACTTATCTATTTGAGAGCAGTTTCCTCCCCCATAACTTTTGTTCTGCAAGTTGCAGGATTATCTGGAAATCCACCTTATAACCAGTCAAGATAGTAATGTACCTCAAACCCCTGAGGATGAACATGGTAGGATAGTGATACTCTGTCTAATCTAAATTTCTTATTGTGTTTACTTTAAGTTAATAACTGGATATCAAAATAGTCAAGACCTGTGGAAAAAGGAGGCATTCATCTCCAAAAGAGATGCAGAACATTTAAAATGCAGTTTTGCATACATAAGAAAGAAAGGTTGAGTTTGTTGCTATAAAAAGGGATTTTTAATGAGCCAGAATTGGAAAATGATATTGAAATTAGCCACTTACACTCATTGTAAGATGCTATTCAACTTAACCTCAATTTGAGGGAAACACAAACCAAGAGATTTTTTATATATTACTAAACATTTTCACAGATGTGCCTGTAAGTGGATCACTGAGTAAATTAGTTGGAACAAAGCCTCAAAGATACGTTTATTGGGGTTATCACATTTTGGTAAAACTACTTAAAAAAAAAAGAAGCTTTTTTTCTGTATTTTCTATACTCTACCATCTATCAGCATTACACAATTATTAAAATATGACAAACAAGTAGCTCAAAGATTTGCTTCTCTTTATAATCTCAAACAGTGTATGTTGTTTAGATGGTCTCAAAAATGTTTGACAAGTGGCTCCCTTCATGGTTTAAGTACTGAAGATGTTCATTTGGAGTGACAATGTGATTATTTCTGCCAGTTCTTTAACATTTTCACTAATTCATCGTTGAAAATAAAAAAAGTCTGCATTTCATATATTACGTCTTGAAAACTTTGTCTTCACAACATATAACTGCAATATTACATCAGTCCAGTGGGAAAGTGAAAATGAATTATGCAGTTGAGTTTTTGTATTTGTTACCGAGCCATGCTGACTGTCTTATTGTGAAATGGAACTAAAGTTGAGCAACTGATGATTTGCCTTTTCAGAGTGAACAAGCACAAAGAGGAAAAAGCCCTTCCTGTCTTCAAATCTGCAAGAGACTGTTCCTCTCTGCTTCATCCAGCACTCCACTTAGAGAATGACTATCAGTCGTTCTACTCATCTTACACGGCACTCTAGTGATGAGAAAGCCTGCTCAGCTGTTCTCCCATTATCCGATTATCCCGAGCCCCACCTCCACGTGAACGTAGCATATTGGTGCTTTCCTTTCTTTGTTTTCCTGATATCCTTTGCATGTAAGATGTCTAATTCCATTCAGTGACTTATTTGAATGGCTAGTCAACTCTTATGTAACAGTATCACAATCTCAATGGAATAAGCGTGTGGTTGATCACTACAATGTCAGTTTCCTACTGTAGTGTTATTTATCAGTAAGGTAAGCGCCCCAACCTAACGAGTCTGGCTCTGTGTCTAGTATTTGCACACGGGGTGTCAAATTCTGAAATTGACACGGGTCTCTGCCGGTCAAGTAATATTAAACAATGGATGTAGAAATTAGGCCAGAGCCAAAGTTAGAAATAAGATACTCTGACAAACAAGTGAGCTGCAGAAAGGATTACGTTTTTCAATAGACATACAAATGTAACTGCAGTGTTTTTTCAGTGCAGGAACTGCAGGAGAGCCACAAAATGCAGACTCCAACATTGGATCTTTTGTAGCTGTTGACTTTCATAATAAATACTTTGATATAAGCATCAAATTCTGTTTTTAGGATACACATTTATGAGCTGTATTGCTGTTGCTATCAGGGTTTAGAAAAGTTTCACCAAAAGCCACAGTGTTGATGCCAGAGGTCATATGCAACTTGAGATAACTGTGAACTACCTGCCACCACTGCTGCCTTCACACCACTCCCCCTAACCCATTCGTGACGCTGGACTCACATTTACTGTGACATTCTGGTCAGTTGATCAAATCTTATTACACTTCATACCCTTCCAAACAAGTGAAGTTCAAATGACTTTTTGAAAAGGAAAGGAAGTTAGTCATGAAGTGGGTACATTTATTTATTTATCTAATTAGCATCAAGTGCAATGGTTTAAAACGCTTGATAAGGAACAGATTAAAATTGGTCTTTACAGAAACAACATGAGAAAAGAAACATTACAGTTTCTAGATTTTGAATTTCACAGTTCTCAGGTCAAAGGATTAAGTACAGTGCAACGTTTCAAGGATAGTGTCATAACATAGGTAGAATTTTGGTCAAAGTTACAATCAAAATATCACCATGAGACACAAGTGGTCTCCCCCCAAAAAAGTGTCGGCTGGAAACATTTCTGGTTTGCAATGGTTATCAAAAAGTCGCTGATCATTTCCTACCAACTATGCGTCTTAAATTGCATTATAGAAAAACTTTTAAGTGAAAGTGGATGACAGTAAAATGTGTCAGTGTGTATGCTGCAGGAATTCAGTCTTTTCAAATCCCCTCACTCTGGATGTGAGTTTTGCTTTTTTTGCGCTTTACCTTACCATTGGACGGAGGGACACCCAATGACTCTAGGCGGAAGGGTCGAGGCAGCATGGAGTCTGAGCTGAGGGGTGGGCTCACAGTAGAAATGCTCATTGTTGCCAGGTGGGCTGCACCGTTACCCAGGGGAGAAGAGTGAGTAACTACAGAAGAAGACGGAGTAAGGAAATAACACATGTAAATTGGTTTGGCATTATGACTCCTGCAGTTCTATAAACGTGTTTGGGGGCAGAAAGGAATCTCTCTAATGTGTTTTCGTTTAACGTAAAGCTTTTCTAAAATCTTTCATATAATTGGTGACATTGGCACCTCCTCAAAGAAATTATATTTCCAAATGTAACGACTGTTTAATCAGTGGTTGGTGAAGAAGTCCTGCAGATCCTGGTCTTACCATGTCCCTTGGTAGCATCGCCTCCAATCAGTTGGCTGGCTCTCTTTGACTTAAAATAGCTGCTTGCGATGTTTTCACTGTCACTTCGGTTCAGCATTTCCTTATACCTGTCCTCGTCTGTCTGCTAAAAACACACAGGGGCAATGCTGTGTAAGCATGTGTGTGGATGGGTGAAAGATAATGTTTGAAACATGAACACACCATGAATGAATCTCCACTATCAGCTGCTGAGCCTCTGCCACTTGAAAGTTTTGGATGCACTGCTGTGAGAGAGAAATAAAGCAAGAAAATAATTAAGATAGTTCAGAGTTAGTTGATTAAATTTGAGTTTGATTTTTAAACAGCACTTCCCTCCTCACATAACACACCTGAGGGCAGTGTTGTTTTCTGCAGAATCACATCCGGCAGCCTCCAAGTGGTGCTGTCTTCGTCCCACACAGCTTCTTTCTTCAGACGGTCCAGGTTGCTGTAGTTGCAGTCACGCCGCACCAGGGGAACCATACGGTCCAGCAGGCTGTTCAGCAGTTGGCCCTCCCTCTCCAGCCGGCGGATTGTTGCCAGATATTCGTTTCTCTCCACCTCAAACTCTGCCTGCAGGTCACGGATCTCCAGTTTTGCTGCTTTCAGCTGTTATTGCAGATTCATCCTGTCAGGTGGTTTTCATTTTGAAGCACAAATCATAAAAGTGTATTCTTTTTAACATCAATGTGGCTTTATGGTTGAAGGCCAGAGCACACAACTGTAAACCTGCAATTTTGGTTCAACACTACCTATCAACAGCCTCAGAAAATGTTTTGTAGTCTGTAAAATACTGAACACCCAGAAAGCAGCTGCATATGCAGCTTTATATTGACGACGTGATGTGCAAAACAGCGATTGTTATCGGGACAATTCCGGAAATCCAGGACAAGACGACTTTCCCATTTTCTAGTCAATTTTCTCTGAGGGATACAAATAGAAGAAAATGCAAATCAGTGTGAGAATTTTGGAGAAGTTTGTCCTGATTTCCTGCAATGTGGTTGCTTGATGATGCAGCATTAAGCAGGTTCTTGTGGAACCTGCTTAATGCTTAATGATAAAGAAAATACATAATTATTCCTGCGCTAAACCTTTTAGAGCCTGTCACATTCATCCTATAGTGGATATGACCCACCTTGCTCTGAACCTTGACCAGAATTTGGTTTTTGGCATGAGCTTCTTCCTGTATGGAGTTGTAAACAGTCAACAGCACATTTTCACTCTCCTCTGTGTCCTCTGACAGAGCACGGATGAGTTGGACTTTCCTCTGATCAGCAAGGTTCTTCCTCTGCCGATGCCGCTGCTGTAACTCTTTGTTCCTGGCCTGCTCCCCTCCAACCACCTGCTGTTCCAGCTGCTGCAGCCTGCAGATCATCAGCAATGACGCATGGAAAGGGAGAAAGCAGAACAGTAAGGTACTGGATGTTGTTTCTTTGCCTGTTTTATAAAGCCAAACTGTAAAATGTGTCTGAAAGTTTGTCATAGAAGTCACAAACCTTTCCAGAGCATGTTTCTGGTCCAGAGCCCCTGCTGTGGTGTTGTGCGTGTTTCCACCTGGACATTTTTGGGCATCATCAGGTACATCGGGCTGGCTCACAAACACAAGGAAATTAGCCAGTAGGTTTCTAATAATGCATTGATTATTTCATGGCAGATATCATTTCAGGCCGTTGCATTTTTACTGCATTTTTATGGATGATTAATGGCAATGACGGTCAAATTGGTCAGTACCCTTTTCACTGAGGTTTCCCCTGCTGAACTATAGGACACTGGATCAATTTGAAGTGCTTCTTCAGTGACTTGTTTCACAGAGCTTGAGTTCTCTGATGTCAACAAAACAATTTAGAGCAGTGTCAGTGAACAGGGTGTGGACAGAAGAGCTTTTGAGACACAAAGGAGACAAAACTACAAAAATATTCAATATTTGTTCAGGTTTTGTCAGGACTGATAATGAATGAATGCTATTTTGGATAGGGTGAGCACAGAAACTGATTGTGTAAACTATTTACGTGGTGCTTTGTTGTGTGATGATTTTCTATCATTCTTTGGGCCAGAGCGCCCCCTGCTGCCTTGGGACTTCTCCAGATTAGACACCTTGGATTCAAAAGAGGAACGCAGAGCTGCAATGTCTTCCTGGAGCTTTGCCTTGGATTCCTGCTCTGCATTGTACTCAGCTTGCAACTTGGCCAGCCTCTCCTCGTACACCTGTTGACAGCAGAACACAGATAAATCACTGGACCTTTGTACAATACATGCAGAGAAGTGAAGTGATATATGGGTGTGGGAACAGTTCGTGGTTGCCTCTTTAATCTTCTCCTTCTCTGCCTCTGTGGTGCTTGACTGTGGCCTATAGGCAAGATCAGGGGGCACTTCAGACAACTGACCAGCCAGCAGAGCTGCATTACAAAAAGCAAAAGCTTTTTTACCAAGACATCGGATCCAAATAAAACATTTCTCAACATGTATATTTAAATGCTTTTCAAAAGACCTAAAAAAAAAAAAAAATTGTTTGCAATAATTGTTACTTATTTACTTGAAATGCTAGCAGTGCCGAGCTGGCCTGACAAGAGGGCCCGCAATTTCTTGATCTCTTCTTGATACTCTCTGAGCAGAGCGTCCTTGGGGTCCTCATTGATACATGGTCTGTTCTGGATGCTCTTAGCTCGGTTGGCGTAGCGCAGCGTGCTCAGAGTTTCTTCGTAGTTGTTGTCTGCAGGTGAGAGGCAGGCAATCATCAAGGTACGAGTGTTTCCTCCCAAAGAGTCCTGCAGCAGCCTGGTCAGCTTGGAGTCCCGGTAGGGGATGTATTTTGAGCGTCCATCCACCAGGGCAGAGATGACATTGCCCAAGGCTGAGAGGGAAAGGTTGATCTTGGTGGCCTCACGTAGGCGTTCACCAGTAGCACCAGTCTTAGACTGACGCTCACTTCCTGCCAGGTCAACGAGGTTGAGTTTACCTGCCCGTAAATGGTCCTGGCCGGCTGCATCTGAGAAAGTGGGGCGAGAATAAAGGAATCCCATTTGCATCTGTATTTTCTATGAAGAGAAATTACTGTTAAATAAAATAGGTGTCTGAAATGTTCATTGAAGTTCAGGATCCATTACCTCTTGATAGTCATCATGCAAACATTAAAGTAAAGTACAGCGTTTTATACAAGTACTTATTTATATGTTTTGCTTTTATCAGATTAGAATTGCCATCGCTCTGTAAACCAGTTGTTTGTGATTAGTTTTCTTATTCATTGTACACCTGATTTTTTTTTTACCCAACATTTAAACCACAGAAGGAGAAATGTATCCCAGAAAAGACAGAGACGGTAAAACAGCAATGTCTCATGCTGTTTGACTTCATAAACATGTTTAGTAGCTGGTTACATTTCTAATAGATATATTGTTTGTTTGTATTTGTATTATCCTGCAAGTTTTGTTTAAATGATTTTTGTTAACAAGCATTTTAAGAAATATACATTTAGTGGCTACATCAAAAAGAATAATGTCATCCTATAAAAAATCTCCAGTGGTAAACAGCTTGATATCAGTGGTGGAATGATTTTTTAATGTTATCTGTGAGCAGCTGCTTATCATAATATTACCCCATGCCTCTAAAAACTTGGATTTTTGCAAACAATAATATCCTTATCACCCATTAAACAGATTAGTGCGTGATTCACTGTGTGGTATTATTATAATTGTGTGTGCGTGTTCACCAGTGTTGCAGATCTCCAAATGGATGGTGAAGATGGAGTGGGAGCGGGAGGAGTCTTTGTTCATCAGCGTGTAGCCCACTGCTCGATTCCTCCAGCCTTGCTCAATGATTCTCTCACACTCGCCCACATTATGCACAGTGTGCATGGAGAGGTCTCGCACATACACTCCATGCTCCGGGTGCTCTTTCAGCTAGGCATTCATAAAACAGGCAAACCTGTCAACCTGTTCAAACACCTTCACCTTCAATGAGCTATGTAGGCCACTTCTATTCTCTGAAACCACCATAGTTGTTTAACAGGATTTGCACAAATCATAAGCACTGCCAGAATTGGGTTAGGGTTTTTGAGAAACAGGTTACATAAGCTTCTCAAATCTTATCACGATTTGTTTATTGATACTTAAGACAAACCTCCATTTTCTGTTTGGTGTCGTTTCCCAAAAGGTCTCTGATTTCTTCATTGTAAATCTCCAAATAGGAGGCCCTCACCAGGAATTTTGTATTTTCTGCACACTATCTTGCAAATAAACAGATGCAAACAAAATTATTCCCTCCACGCCCGCAAATCTCTGACAAAACCAGTCGTCAGACTAAGACAACAAAAAGGTTTGAGCTCTTCAAACTTCAAATTCATAAAATGGACAAGTGGCACAGATGACATCAATATCCCTGCCTACCTGAATGCTTTCAAAGACGTGTTCAAACGCCCGTGGAATGACTCCCCTCTGGGCTGCAGGCTCAGACACCCCCTGCATCGTGAAAGACTTACCACTTCCAGTTTGTCCATAGGCAAAAATTGTGCCATTGTAACCCTCTGTGACCCCCTGTTAGAAAAAAAAAACAAAAAAAACAAAGAGCATCAGTGGTCTGTTTGCTGTCAGTGACATGTAAAAGGTCAGCTGGGTTTGCTGTTGAAGTTGCAGAGAGTTTAGCAGGAGCAATAAGACATAGGCAGTGTCCAGTGACATGCAA
The DNA here is from genome assembly GCF_900963305.1 of Echeneis naucrates. Classification (NCBI taxonomy): domain Eukaryota; kingdom Metazoa; phylum Chordata; class Actinopteri; order Carangiformes; family Echeneidae; genus Echeneis; species Echeneis naucrates. Next base: position 5,222,736 of record NC_042515.1, on the reverse strand, counting down.
TCCCTGAATCTGATAAAAAATAAATAAAAGCAGAACAAATACACTTTGCAGGAGTTCACCTCCACCAAAGCGTAGGCGGTCTCATTGTACATCTGCTCGGTGGTTTGATCGATGAAGTAGGTCCCGTCGAAGGTGAAGTGTTTGGGCGGTTCGTCCGCCGCGCCGGGCCGATGTATGGAGCACTGGCAGCGGTGCGGGTCCATGGACAGCACCGTGTCCGAGCCGAGGGCCTTCTCCCTGTCATTCAGGGGCCGACACCTGACCACCACCTTCACGGCCTCTGACACCATGACCCAGGGGCTCAGTCCGCAGCAGGTGACACAACAAAAACAACAACAACAACAAGCTAAGATCTTCACCTCCGCTTCTTCAACTAACGGAGCTAACGGAGCGGCAGCAGGTTAAAAACGTAACCGTCGGAAATAGGTAGAGATTTCAGTGTAAAAAAAAAAACCAAAACAAAACAAAACAACCAACCATTTAAATAAAGATAAAAGGAGGCAGAAATGTTTCCTCATACAACACTGACCGGTCCCGTCTGAACAGCTCCTCCGTCTGCGGCGTTTTCGCGGTTGCCTAGCAACTGTGGACATTAAAGTGACCAGAGAGCGGCGGCCATCTTTGTGAGGTCAAACTCAGAGGCAGTCAGAATAAAACTAAATATTAGAATAAAAACACAAAATATCTTTATTTTTCTGCCGTTTTAGAGCATTTCTATTACTATATAACTTTTCTATTATGAGTATTTTTTTTAATTTATTTTTAAAGCTTTGTTTTCATTTTTCCAGCACTGAAGGAAGAAATGTTAAACTCGCCTATATAAAACTATTCAACCAATAATTACACAGCGAGCAGGAAGCTCACAACAGGTAACAGGATTTAACATATTTAAATTTTACCAATCAGCAGAAAATATCTTTTACCAATAGTGACTTGATAGATAGAGGACCTTTTCTTTTAATTTTTTCCAGCAGACTTAATGATTAATGCACCAATTTATTTTTAGGAATAATATTAATTAGTTGAAGCTCCAGTTTTTGAGGTTGTTTGAGGTGTTCAGATGTATATCTTTTTACACAGTTGAATTAGAAAACCTCTCCAAACACTGTCAATACATACTGAACATTAAAGGTTTATTGACAGAATTTATAGCAGAACTGTTACATTTAACTACAGTAGTTTTAATTGGCTGTACCCAAATAAAACTACTGTAGTGGAAACCAAGTATATATCAGATTAGAAATCCATTGTGAACATATTTAGGATGTATGTGCAGTAACCACTGGAAGATTATTCACCAACACAAAAGACCCTTGTCATTTAATCCCAAACAAAAGTTAAATAAAAGTGAATCATTTATTGGTTTGGGCAAGATCAATCGTTTTGTGACCCCCAGACAAGAAAACAATATCATAGATTATCTTGTGATAGTAAACGATGCAGAGAAGGCCTAATATCAGATCATATTGGTTTCTATTATTCCACTGAAATATTGGCCTAGCATCAGTGCACAAGGCTCATTGAACTGCATAGATCGTCAATTAAAATTATGAGGAAAACAAAGATAACTATTGGTTATAGTGACTGTTAGCAAACATTAATAAAAACGCACTTAGATTCCTTAAGTCATAAGATAAAGAAAATAACTTGTATCACTGCCATGCTTTATCATGCCAGGGCGCTCGTGTAATATGACTTACATATCCCCACTTCTAGTGTCTAAACACAGAAAGAATAAGATTATAAGATTAGAGTTCAATCAAACATTCAAATTTTGATCTGATCAAGCATATTTGGAGAACACATTCACAACACAAGAAAAAGAAACCCTCCCCCCAACAAAAAAAAAAAAAAAAAAACTGTTTCAAGTGCAACAATCTGGGTGCTGAATTCCACTCCAGACTTGAGGTTATTAATCTCCATCCATAAAAACCCTAATAAACTCTGATGCCATACCGGCACATATAAAAATTATTTTAAAAATATACTGCAAGACATAAAAGCTGAAAGCATAAAATATTATATCCTTGACAAACAAGTACCCTCTCATGAAATGTCATGTATATACAGATTGAGTGCCAACACTGTTAATAAGTGCATTGTTTAAGGTTAGTGATGCTTCCCACAACACCAAAAGTGATCAAAGTAAGACATGATTTACATGCAAAAGAGGGGAGAGAAAAAAAAAAAAAAAAAAAGGCATCACTTATTTTGGATCCTTGGAGGTCGGCGTTCAGGTCACCAGTGTCCAGGGTTTAAACCAATCCCTTTCTGGAGGTACTTTTAATTTTGGCTTTGTCCAGGCTCTTGTGTAGCTTTAGAGAATGCCGTTTGCTGGTAATTTCCTCCCACTCGTAGCAGTGGTTTACCCGGGCACAGCTCAGCAGGCAGGGCAGTTCATTCTGGGTCTCTGTGTAGTATTCAATTAGTTCTGCTATGGAACTGAAACGAGACTTGCAGTTCTACCACAGAGACGAAACACAGAAACACAAAATGCATTTATGATTAAATGCTACCATGCGAGTTTCACCACTGTTGCCTTTATGATGCCATCTTATATAACCTTTCATGAGTTACCTCCAGCTGGAATTTCTCTTTCCGAGGGTTTTCTATGAGGTGGGTCGTCAGGCCAGAGGGGAAGCGAATGATGAGGGAGCCACATTTGGGTTTTTTAGGATGTGGGCACAAGAGGTACGACCCCAAAACATCATCTGCCAGCAGGGAATAGCTGCTGTCACTGAAACGGAAAAGATGCATTCAGGAGAAACCGTTTTTTTGTATCCATTGTCACAGCAACATATGTTCAACGCTCGAGAATACTCACGTTGCAATACCGGCCCAACACCACACTGCTTGAGCCAGCGCTTCTTCTGTTTCGGCCAGACTCGGTGCCCGGGATCTCCTCACAGGAGTCTTGTCTTCCACTTTTTCTGTTTCATATACAGGAGAAAACCTCCGTGAATTTGAATTTGTTTAATTTCCAGAGTTTCAAATGTGGAATAATTCTGCACCAGACACATTTGTGTGGGTAGCAACAGCCAATGCAATCCCAACAAAAGTTGTGTTCCAATGGGTTTAATTTAAGATTCAAATAAACCGTGAAGAGCCAATAAAATGGTATGACAATCCATTTGAGATGAGCTTATTATCCCTCACCTTTATGAAGTAGTAAAAAAAGATATAAATAAAAATCACAAACTACCTCTGGCACCACAACAGTGAGTAACTGCCCACCACCGAACACTGAAGGGTTTGCTTTACCTAATCAACTCTCTGACTCTTGATAGCGCTCTGTGAACACTTGGCCCACCTTGTGATGCATTCAGGCGCTCCTGAACGCCCCGCTGCTTGAGCGGTGTAAACGTGAAGGAGCGGTAAGCCCCAGAGCGCAGCACTTTGGTGCGTATGGCTTTCTTGCGAACCAGGGAAGGGGAGGAGGTGGGGAAGACTTCATCTTGGCTGCTTTGGGGGTCGTCAGAAGATGTCCGAATTGTCTGTGGGTGAGAGACAAGAACGTGCTGTCTGACTAAAACCAGTTTAATTGTGGACACTTATTTTTGTCAGTCAGTTGCTGATTGGACCTCTTGTTGACTTATTGATGACCACCTGATGCAGATAATCTTTAAATAGCCTGTTTTTGTTTGTACAAAAAAAATCCCACAAACCCCCAGATATTCACTTGTTGGGGAAGAAAGCATAAATCTTTTTAGAGAAGCTGAAATATTCAAATATGTTTCCCTTTAACTATTTCTGTTTTTAAAAGTTACAACCAAATTCATTTAAAATAGCTGCTTATTTTTTTCTGTTAATTTATTGTATAATCAACTATTTCACATATAACTGTCATTATGAACCGAACCAAAAGGGAAATCTTGCAGTGCCAGTACGATTGCATGGCTGAAGGGTCCCGACCTTTGTGCCTGGTAACAGCCCCTGGAAAGGAGCTCTTCTGAAGGAGACCAGCGCACTGACGCTGAGAGGGAAACCGTGGTTGAGTAGTGACGGCGTCCGACGAGGCGTCGAGCCCCCAGAGACCTCCTGAGCCTCCTCTGGGTGTTTCTCCAAGTAAGACAGCTGGAAACAGCGACAGAGCAGCAGGTTCAGGAACTGGGCCTGCAGGACAGGAACATCACACGGAAAGCTGTTCAGAGCTACCTGATAGACTGCAATCTAATACAAAAATAAATAAATAAAGGTAAATACAATTACCCCTTCAATAAACTTGCCAAAAACACATACGTGCAAAGAGAAAATCCTTTAATCACTGTTTTGACACCACAAATGGATCCTTCTAATAAGCTTTAACCTCACTTTCTAATCACTCTAAATATATCTGCCACAACATGAATGAATCCTTTCAGGATTATGTCCTGGTGTGGAGTTATTTGTGCACCAACCGGTGCTGTTGGTTTTAAGATTATGAATTTAAAATGGCTCACTTTGGCTTAGACGTGTTTGGATTTAGGTGGGAGTGCAGCTTTGCTTTGGGAATCCAGAAAGGATTTCAATCTCAGCTCATCTTATAATGACAGTGCTGAGGATGCTTTGCCGGATGAGGCATGAAGCCCCATTAACACTGGTTTGTCTTTGTCAGTTTGCTGTTCAGGTTAAAGTTGTGTGGAGCTAAGTGACTGAAAACCATTTCGAGGTGAAGATAAAATTTGGTGTTATAATAATTGTTGTGTTGTGAGCGTGGGCCAAAGTTTGAAGCGTTTTGTACAGAGCTCACGCTAAAACCTGATGGATGGATTTTATTTCATATTTAATGAGCATTATTATTTATAACGGTGTGCAAAACTTTACTGGATGCGTTTTTCTTTACCAAAGGTTGGCAAGAACATGTTGTATAATATGATGTAGTGCATGTTGATGTAACTTTGACATTTATATCAAATCAAACTGGATGTTGCTTACCGCTCTGGCATGCCGAGCTTGAAAGACGTGGCAGTACAGCTGGGCGTCTGAGCTGCCCGGGTTGTGGGAGACGAAGGCGAACTGGGCATCGACAGGCCGGGCGGTGGACAGAGACACTCTGCGGAGGGCATGAGCCATCAGGAGGGTCTGCAACAGGAAGAAAAGGGCCCCGACGCCTGAAACCTCAAACTGCATACTGTGCGAATGATGTTTACAGTAGAGACAAAGCTCCACCCTCACCGTCTCATCCTCGTTGTACATCTTCACACCTTTGATGGAGAATTTGATGGATACAGGCCGCCTTCTCTTACACGTCTGTTTGATGACAGCCAATGCGTTAATTCCTGCATGGTGAGCTCTGACTGATAATATCAGCAGTCCTCGGTCACATCTGGACTTACTCTCAGGAGCTTCAGCTGAGTGTGCAGTTCCTCTATCTGGTCATCCAGACAGTGGTCATCCACAGGAAATGAGCCCACATACTTCACAACAAAGACAAGTTAAAAAAAACAACAACATAGACAGAGAGGGGTTTTTAAAAGGCCCATTCATCATTAATAGGATTACCTCTGCTGATCGGGTCACGGTACCATCTGCTCTGACCGGTGCTTCGCCCATGCTGCCTGTTTTTCTCTGTGAAAACACAAGTACGGTGAACCAAACACTTCATGAAAAAGTCAACCAATCCCCACAATGAATACAGCTCAGTGTTTTAGCATGTGTGTTCCTGTGTTTCAGTATTTTAGTGTTTCAGCATTTCAATATTTCTGTGTTCTTGTGTTTCAGTATTTGTGTGTTCCTGTGTTTCAGTATTTGTGTGTTCCTGTGTTTCAGTATTTGTGTGTTCCTGTGTTTCAGTATTTGTGTGTTCGTGTGTTTCAGTATTTGTGTGTTCGTGTGTTTCAGTATTTGTGTGTTCGTGTGTTTCAGTATTTGTGTGTTCGTGTGTTTCAGTATTTGTGTGTTCGTGTGTTTCAGTATTTGTGTGTTCTTGTGTTTTGTGTGTTCCTGTGTTTCAGTATTTGTGTGTTCCTGTGTTTCAGTATTTGTGTGTTCCTGTGTTTCAGTATTTGTGTGTTCTTGTGTTTTGTGTGTTCCTGTGTTTCAGTATTTGTGTGTTCCTGTGTTTCAGTATTTGTGTGTTCCTGTGTTTCAGTATTTGTGTGTTCGTGTGTTTCAGCATTTGTGTGTTTCTGTCCTGGACCGCAGCGGGACTCCAGCATGTGCGCGCTCTGCGCAGCTTGTTTCAGCTTTTAGATCCGAAGTTTGCGCGAAACCCGTAAAAGCGTCGAAGTGTCGGTCGGTGTTTGTGGTGTTTTAAGAGCCTGTCGGTGGAAAAACAGCGAACAGACGCCGAACAAAAACGTCGCCGAACGGCGGCCTGGATAAGAAGTGTGAACCGTTTCCGTCTCAAACCAAAGTCCCGTGAAAAAGGCTCCAAAACTAAACTTTGGAAACACAAACTCACATTTCAGCCTCAGCGACCTCCAACACCTCCAACTCCTCCAACACCTCCAACACCTCCGCCTCCTCCGGCCGGAGCAGCTCACACTCACCTTTCCCTTCACCTGCCGCCTCCAGGTGAGCTGATCCGGAGGAAGAGGAGGAGGAAGATCTCCACGCGTCTCCCTCTGCCGTGTAAGAGGAGCAGAACAAGCTGGATCGCTTCCCTCCCTCTGCTGCTCCCTCTTTTCCAGACATTCCTCTTCATTGCGCAACTCATCCTGCTGACATCACTCACTGTGGTGCAACCTTTGTGATGAAAATACACCTCACAATCTCAAGTAGGCCATGTAGACAACACAGCACACACACAACTCCGGGTGGATCTCCCTCACAGCACAAAGCCCTGACCTCTGCCCCTCATCTGGGCTCACCTGTTCTCATACAATTTTTAAACTGTCATATCATCTCGGCAGTGTGTGACACCAACAGGTGTAACTGGAAAAGATGTGGGATTACAAACTGGAGCTAAAGTGTGCCGGCAGGTTTACAAAAACAAAACAAAACAAGGAGAGCGGATGAATAAACTGTAGAGGGAGCAGTGAAAAGTCAAATTCTGGAAGTGCTTTGAGGGAAAGACTCTTTAGCTCCTGCAAAGTGGGCTTTGAATCACATCCAGCTCACTCAGGGAGACTGGAGAACGTCTTTTCTACAGATAAACGCGCTGCAGCGTTTTAGGCCCTCCGCTTCCTCTTTGTGACTGCAGGTTGGTGAGTTAAGAGTTAGTCTTGCGTCTGTTTCTGTCATCTGAGTGCACAAACTCAAACTGTAATCAGACACAGTGGACATTTTCCATTGAAGTGAAGAACTCATAGAGGAATTCCAGGTTTCTGCGCGAAATGAAACCAAACTGTCATTCTGGGTTGAATTGAGCTCTTCATTTGTACAAATAAATGAAAAGCAAAAAAGAAAATAGAGATCGAGGATCCCTCAATAATACAAATAACCATAATAGTCAGTTGAGTCATGCATACGTTTTATTTTCAGCCAAACTGGATAAATCATTTAATCAACAGTCAGGTCAGAGTCTCCAGGAAGTGAATATTTAAATGTGCTGAATCATTCCTTGTGGATGTTTTTGTGCTTTTCATTTTAGATGATTTGGGTTATTTTGAATATGTTTACTTTTTTGTGAATAATTTTCAAAGGTCGGGACCAATTAGAATTCGTTTGTGGTCACTGTCATGTCATAAAATTTTGAAATCTTTTTGATTAGACTGTAATTGTTGAGTACAGGTTTCAAAATACTACATCCCACTAGAGGACGCCACCGGCTACATCAACAGTGAGTAATGATGTTTTTCCCTCTGGAGCACTGCTGCTCCATTATGGGTCACTGTTGGCCATTGAAAGATAAAAACTACAAGATCGAAATCCTGAAAATGATCAAAAAAAAGAAAAGGTGGGGGGGGAACTGGAACTGAAAATCAAATCAGCAAAAGTGAAAATAATATCAATATATAATATCTTTATTGCAGTTTTTTGATCCAAACAATTTTGTTCTCAAGAGACCTCAGTGCAGGTTTTTAAGAGGGACGCACAAGGATCAACTCTTTCATTTAATTATTGGAAAATCCCTTGAGGGACACTTCTGGTCCCAGCCCCCGCAGTGGGGGAGTATCTTTCTGTGGAATGAGGAAACTCCTAAACTCACCTGATTGTCACCAAGTTAAGAAAATACTTAAGCCTCTTTTAGTTCTGTAGCCATGAAAAAAAAAAAAACTCACTGAATTAAATGATTAAATTAACAGCAAATTTACAAATATAGCCATTTTATTAATGACTTGGAAAAAAAGTTTAACAACACAAGGAATACATGCATGCAGGGTATGTATGAGCTATTATCCTCCTTTTCTTATTCACAACACACATTTCTTACAGTTTTGTACTGAATTACATCTGTGAAGCAATAAAATCAACCGGTGTATATGCCTGTTTACACACAGATATCAAAAAAGGGCAGTTTACCCAAGGTGACTAGTTCTGAAAAGAAGCCAACGTAGTGTTTTATCTGTTGAGCCCTCAACCTGGTACCAGCAGGACTAGACATTTCCATAACGTAAAGATAAGGACAAATATGGATAACAGTTCATAATCTGATGTCGCACTGCGTGGGCAGGAGGTGACCAGGACACAGAACAACAGCCTTCAAAATCTGTTTTATAAAATATCGATATTAGTAACGGTTTCATCTATTTATTCCACATTTCAACCTCCAGAACACTGATATCTGACTTCAGTTAATATTAGGAACGTGTGCTGCCAACACCTACAGATTGAGGAAGAGATAAGAAAACAGAGGTCACTACATGGCTCTAGTTAAGGTATGTCGGATCCTGCTATGGTTTCTCAAGCTGGCAGCTGGCCACACATCAGTTTGGATGGCAACACTAACAGAGCTTTTCTACACATGATGATTAAAAGGAAATTCAGAAACTCTTCATTTACAGTGACCTTAATGTTAGGATAGGAGAACGTTCTTATTCTACAATAGAAATAAAAAAACTACTATCCCGTTAAAAAGGGAAAACCATGATTAAAAAGAGAGAGCACTGGAACAAAGCGGCAGACTGCTGCATATTCAAAGCGGCCCAGTTCGTGGAAGGCTTTCCTGGGCTCACTATTTCCCTCTCTTTGACTTACGGGTGGACTGCTTGCTGCTCTTCGCTCCTTTTTTAACTATGGGCTGCTTGGGGGACGACTCTTCAGCTTTGGCCTGACTGGATCTGCTTTTGGCCGCCGACTTTTTGGCTGCAGGTTCCTCTGGAGATGACTCTTCTGGTTCAGGCCCATTGGATCCACCTTTGGTCACTGATTTTTTAGCCGCAGGCTTCTCAGGGGTCGACTCTGCAGGTTTAGATCGCTTGGACCCGCCCCTTGTTGTCTCTTTATTGATTACAGCCTCCTGAGGGGATGACTCCCTGGACACAGGCCGCTTGGCCCCCCTTTTGTTCAACTTTTTCACGGCTGGAGTTTTGGGCTTTTTTGCTGGAGCACCTCTCTTGACAGGTGTGGTTTTAGACTTCTTTGCCGAAGACACTGCTTTCTTGGCCGGAGACTTCTTTGTGAGGGCTCGTCCCCTACCTTTAGCTTTTGACTGACTGACGCTCCGAGATTTCTTAGCTGGTGGAGGACGACGTGCTTTTGGTGGAGGCCTCTTCTGAGGTGTCCTAACGGAAAAGCGAACAGGCAGCAGAGATTTAAACTTAAGGGCAGTAAGTTACACAAATCACACACACTGATGAAAAGAGCAACGGGTCCACACTGGACAGCACACACACACAAAAAAAAAACAAAAACAAACTTTGACTGTAAGTCAAAGTCCAGAGCAGTGACACCTTTCATTTAAACTACTGAAGATCCAGGAAATTATGGCCGTGGAAATGAACTAGACCTACTGCCTCACAGTTGGATCCCCCCTGCAGCTGCACCAACGGGCAGGAAATATGGTCACAATCTCCACTTCCTGAGTTACAGTGTGGAATAATGATCGTGTGAAGTGTTTTCACGCAGCTCTATGTATCTGTGAAGTTAATAAAAAGAAATCCTCAACATTGTCTTTTTAGACAGTTGTGTGTTAAAATGTGTCAAATAGCACATGAGTAGGAGTCATGGCCAAAATTGTATTTAAGTGGCTCTGTGACCTTTAACACTTGAACCCAAAGGAATGTTTGTACCATGTGTAACAGATCTCAAGATCACCAAGACCTTGAACTTGGAGGTTTGTCCACCAAGAGCGGTACATTTATGTTAGTCTATGTTAATATATATATACCCACCTCTTACGGGAGGGAGCCTCGTCTTCAGATTCTTCCTCCTCTTCTGACTCTTCCTCGTCCTCATCAGAAGAGTCAGCTGTCCGCCTCCGCTTGGCTGGAGGTGCAGCGTTTTTCTTCGGAAGCTCTTTGAACTTGTCTGGGTACAGAATGGTAGGACTAAAGAGAGAAATCATTTATAATGCTGAATCACACACCAACTTTCAGCTTTTCAAAGTGTACACTTTTTTATGCTTAGAAAGCTAAATAGTAACTGCTCCCTTTGGATTTAAATATAAAGTATATACAATTTTTATTTCTCAAGAGGACTGAAATTTATTCCAAGCATGAAATATTTACATCTCACACTTTTAGATCGTTAATTAGTAGTTGGAGATAAATTTTGTATGGGCGTGGAGTGGCGGTAAATGAAATGGTCAATAAATGGAACCATTTTTCCAACTGCAGTTCACATACCTGGGATAGAAAGGGAACGAGAGCTGGTAGGTCCCTGTGAAGCCGTGGCCGGTGATCTGCTCCATCCATCCCAACACTTTACACTTTGTCAGCGTCCTCCTCAGATTGGCCACTACAAAAACAAAAGCTTATTTTTAGGAAAATTCATTTTGGATACCTTAATCGTATCATCGTATCACAAACAATCCAAACACCAACATTTTTAGATGAACTGGTCCATCTTGTTAACTGTGCTCATAATGTGCTACAGTAGATTTCACCAAAGACTGTGGGGGAATAATTAAAAAAAAAAAAAAAAAAAAAAAAAAACACCCCCGCAAAAAGTTAAATAAATACATTTTAACAAAAGTTATTTCTTCACAAGTGTTCACATTTTACACCAGGCATAATTGTTAGATAGTGTGGGAGTTGTGCATTAAGTATCTAAGCAGATATGGGAGGAAACTATGTGTTGCAATAAGATACTATGAATATAGATTAGTTACACTGCAGGTGTGACTTGAGGCATTCATTATTCCTCTGGAGTGACATCTGGGTGCAACTGGAATCCAATGTAACTGAACTGAAAAAAAAAAAAAGACTATAAACTTTTAGAGTGGTAACTTTGAGTACATTTTGAAATTGATTCATGTGAAATGACTTAACTGAGTCAATCTCAAGTTAAAAGCAGAGCCAGCAACAGTCCTGTAGTCATGTGATCAAGAATCTCACCTAATTGGTACTCTTTTCTGTCCTTATTGGCGTCTAATAGGTATCTGCGGAGAGTGGTGGTGCTGCAGGTTTTAGGTTCATTCATAGCTGTGATGGCAGCTGTGATGGCGTCCTCTAAAGCACCGCCCTTCAACAGGACCTGGTTCCCAGTGCGCTTCAACTGTAACAATGTTAAAATATGATAGACACTATTTTATTATCAATTACTTGATGGTAGTCAAAAGTAATTCTGCAAGTAACAAAGAGGGAGCCTGTCATTTGAATCTGTAGCTTTTAGCAACAGTCATGTTTTTCTGCTTCATGTTTTAATATTAGAAAAACATGGAGGGCCTGTCCCTTTATTTTCATGTTTCATTAAAAAAAAAAAAAAAAAAAAAAAAAAGTAAAATACAACAATGATACTGAAACAGGCAGATTAACTGTCAATGTCTTATATCAAGTCTCCAAACAGAATCCTAAAGTGGATCGGGATGATTCCTTCTCATGCCACAGCAGCTTTGATTAGCAAAAACTGAGCAACATGCGGGTCGTCACAATGTGTCACAGATTTTAGAAGATAAAACAATCAGTGTGTTAATAATGTTAAAATCAGTTTTACCTGAAAAGTCCCCCTGGCTCCTTTCCCAGTGATCTGCTCCAGTTGCCCTTTCTCTACCGCCTTGACTAAAGCTGATTTTAGGACCTCGGGCCTGTGGATGAGCCAGTCAATAAATCAATCATCTGTTCTCTAGACAACTTTACACAGTTTTCGTAAGTCACTGTGCTCGTAAGGCCCCTGGTGAAACCACAGAACTGCGTCATTTTAAAAAACTCATCTTTACCATATTTTTAGTACCATTTTAAAGTCATATAATAAGCTGAGCACCCATTAGAGTGCAAGTTTTTGATGATAGAAAATGTCAATCAAACAATTAATTAATTCATCCCCCCTCTCATATTTTAATTCTGCAAATACATCTATTACAGATGATTTGCAGGATTTGTAGTGCCCAGTAAGTGATTGTAGCACTGTACCTGTTCTCAATGTTGAGGCTGGGGAAGTGCTGCTCCAGGTATTTCTTTATCAGGTTGTAGGAGGCCTCTTTGGGCTCACAGAGCCGAGTGATGATAAGAGGAAGAGCATCTCCCAGAGACTCTTGCTTCTGAGCAGATTTCTAAAACACCATCCATTTACAGACATGACGATTACAACCAAACACATCCCAGTCTCATAGGGAAAAATGGGAGAGGGAAAATGTTGACACTGTGTCTTTAACATGATGATTAAATTTGATTGCACTTATTAAAATATTGTATTTCTTCATGAAGCTTTTCTGCTACTGAATACAACTTCTGCTGTTCCAAATGAGTTGGACCCAAAAAAGAAAGAAAGAAAGAAACAAACAAACGCAACAAAAATCTAAAATTGGAAATGATCTATCACTTTGTTTCATCCTTCGGCTGGAACATACCTTAGACAAGTTGGACAGCTTCCCAATGGCGAAGGTTCCTGAAAGGCCTTTACCCTTCAACTATACCACAGAAAGAGGTAGAGACAAAGAACAGTATTGATTAAGAAGACACTTTGCTTCTTCCTGATTTGAGACCATGCCATTCATGGTCCTGTTGGGAGAGGGGAAGAAAAAAAATAAATAAAAGGACAAGCAGTGATTACCTGTTTAATTGTGCCCTTCTCCAAATGCTTCTTCATAGCCTTTTTGATGAGAAACTTCTTCTTGTCAAGCTCCATCCCTGGATATTTTTTCACAATGTATTTCATGACAGACTGGTAAGAAACCCCAGACCTGTCATTACAAGACTGCAAAGAAAACAGAAAAATATTTTCATAGTTCAATAACAGCCAAAAAACATAACACACACACACAACAGATTCTAATGAGGTTTACAGTTAGTTAATTCGGTACACACCGCAATTGCCTCAATGAGGATATTATCCACTTTGTTCTGAGTGCCTGAAAAGTTGGTAACAGGAAGTTTTTTGCTTGTGCTGATGCTAGCCCATGCAGGAATTGTCCTTTTCACCTTCTTGACCTTGGATTTCTCATACTTGTAGCCATCCTTCAACCTGTTGTCAAAAGGAGCAAGAAACAAGGTGAGTGAAGTAGGCTGATTCTTTAGGAGCGATATTTCACTGTGATTATTACCACCCTTATCTATGTCACATCCTCACCTTAGTAGGAGAACATAGCAGTGTGTTGCGCACTGTCCAGCCGCGCAGTCCTTGCATTTGTCACTTTGTCCATTTGTCACCGACGGGAAAGACAAAATGAATTTTCAGAACATCTGTCTTAATGACCACCATGATAATTTGACCCTAACTGAATTTGTATGCTCTGAGTGCTCTGAGAACTGAGTGCAGAAAGGTGAATGTTTGCTTTCCTGAGGTCTGGAAGAAGAAAAGGAGGAGAAATTACCAAAATTATGGATTGTTTTCTGACACTTCTTGGTTTTCCATAAATACTTTGGTTAATTAGTGTTAAGTGCCCAAAAAATGAGATCACCAACCACTCAACTGGGGTGCTATTAGTAGAGTTCTGAAAAATAGTAAATAATACTGGTTTTTGGTTTAAGTTTTCAAATGTGGACTAAGCATCTTTTTGTTTTTAATGTCAACAACCTCTCCTCCAGGACTACTCCAAGACTGCGGACAAAGAGATGGGTACATCCATCTGACAACTATGTAAAGAGGGGATGAATGTGCCTGTGACAGGTCACATATTTTGGAAATGCAACACTGCAACCATGACAGGAGCAGCCTGCTGTTATCCATTAGAGGTAAGGATAATATAAACAGATAAAAGTGCTATCAAAGTGAAATATCGCAGCGTTCAGAGTTGCACAATAGCTCTCTGGGGACACTCACTCTTTCTTCTCAGTCCCCTGTTCTTCCTTCTCCGCCTCAGCTCCTTCTTCAGCCTTCTCTCCATTCTCTGAGGGCTCTGTCTGGCCGACAGCCTCACCTTCTTTCACCTCGGCTGTGGCGGCTGAAGATGCCGCTTGTTCCTGGTCAGCAGAGGGTGACTCTTCTGAGGTGGCTTCAGGCTCTGGGAGGAGAAATAATTCATTGAGGGAAAAAAAAAAATAAAGATAACAAAACAAACAAAACAAAAACTGTGCTGCCACTTAAAATAAGTAATACAAGATAACAATTTATGCTCTTCTGCCTTTATTTCTAGTTCACTGTGCAGAGAAAGAGTGCTCCAACATTTTTTTTTTTAACTTAACTACAGTATACCGCTGTTGCCCACGCATGTATGCATTTACTTAGAAAAAATAAAAATGAAATCCCAGGCAGTTTAAATTCATTAACTCATCTCATTTACAGAATATGGCTTAAATAAAAAATAATAAAATTACACAGTGCTCTGTAGAGCTTCTTAATGTCACCACTGAGGGACATACATCACCATAATATGACAGTATTGCTCAGACTTGGCTTCTTTGGTGCAACACTGTAAACAAACTTTCTAGACTGCACAGTCAGAAGATACAGTGTGTGTCTGCGAGGGGGTGAGGGGGGGGGGTTGTTGATGTTGTTGTTGTTGTGGTGATGTGTTGTGATCATCGGTGTGTGACAGTGTTGCGTTCAGGGGGTCTCCGTCTCAGGTGATGATCGACCCCGGCCTCACCTTTCTCTGCGGCAGCGGAGGGGGCCTTCTCCTGGGTCGGAGTCGCTGCTGCTCGGCGTATCGGCATCACACGAGATTTAACCTGAACGGCGAAGATAACGCATTAAAAACAGGGGTGTGTGTGTGTGTGTGTGTGTGGGTGGGTGGGGGAGGTGTGGTGGTGGTGGGGGGCACTTTAACACAACGCTAGTGTAAATGCCCGAGTCGTGCACTGTATGTGCGCGGTGGAGGAGGAAAAAAAAAAAAAAAAAAACGAGACCGCTATATCCCCCCACTTTCATTCATTGAGGCCCATTATACTCACACAGAGCAAAGGCACCAAACTCAGACCGCCTTTAAAGGGTTATAAAAGCTGCCCTTCTAACCCGCCAGCCTTCGACCATAAATTCACAAGCTTCTTGTGCGAGCCAGCACGGGGAGTTGCGAGAAAATTTCGGCAATTTCGCCATTTTGTCCGTTGGTTTATACACACAGTGATGGCGTCGCACAAGGCAGATAAAATTCATTTCAGTTGCATTGAGTAGGGTAAAAAAAAAGAAAAAAAAAAAGAAAAAAAAAACCCCGACAGCCTGTGACGTCTCCCCCAACGACGCTTCCGTGCAAAAGCACATTAGCGACTTAGCCGGACACTTGGAGGGTCAAACTTACCTTTAACTTGTGGAGAAAAGTGAGACACTTTGGAGTAAATTTCTGCACGATCCTTTATTTAGATTTCTGTTTACGAGCCCCGCCCCATTACGACCGTTGGCTGCGTCGTTGCGTCACTCAGTACGTCGAAGGATTCCCACTGTCATGGCCGCCGAAACGGACTGTCGGCAACGCTTTCTGCGTTTTCCTAAAATTTTTAAAGTTTTATTCTGCACAAGTAAAACAAAACAAAAATCAAACGTTTGCGCCATAACCAGCGATAAGTGACAGAGGTTACAATATGAATAACTTTGTAACTCCAGATCTGACCGTGTAAACAAAGAACTACACTTCGGCTCAGACATCGCCAGGATGCTTCCGCCTAAGACTCATGGGAGCTGTAGTTTTCGACTGAAAACTTGAAAAAATAAAATAAAATAAAAAGTTGGACCTCGAATAAAATTGGTAGGTGTTGTGATTTAAGTGTCGATGGATTTATTTGACATGCTATTACTTACATAAGATGGTTCAGGGCAAAGGTTTGTCGCTGACCCCCACTATCTGTATCATCTTTTCTTAGGCACCTAGAGACTAATCATTACCCAAAATAAGATAAAATAAACATAATTTGCATGTTGTTTGATCTTGAGAAGAAACAACTCTTGGTGTTTGGAAGCAGGGGTAGACACACACGCAGGTGGAATATCGACATAAAATGTCAAACCTCTTTCAGCTTTCTGAAGTCTAATAAACTTCAATGTATGGTCTGAGTGCTGTTTCCTTCACCACTAAAGTAACAATTTCCATTAGAGCTGCAATTAAGTATTTTCATTTTAGATCAATTTCACAGCTTGCGTCTCTTTCATCAATTGTTAGTCACTGAAAAAGCAAAAACAAACAAAAATAAACAAAAAACAACTAAACAGTGAAACATGGTTGTCCTAAGTCAAAACACGCATTGATTTTAATTAAAAAAGTGGAAAAATTACCCACTAGCAAGAAGCTGGTATGGCATTTGTACTTGGAAATTACAATGATTAACCAGTTTTCAAAATATATGCCAGCCAATTGTATTAAATGGATTTTGGGTGATGTGGTAGGGTCTGACCACAATATAACAAATAAAACTCTATATGTCGAAATACACGACAACTAGAGATGGATTCAAAAATATACAGTGAAGAGCTGCAAAGACAGTGAATGTTAGTTGGCTTTTTCAATGAATCAGCAGATCAAAGGACGGATTGGTGTCCATGGAGTGAACTCTGGGCTGGATGCCAGATGATCCATCAGCTGCTTCTCTTGTTCACTAAAACAATTCTGAGGAAGCAAAGGCATTATCTAGAAGAGACTGAAACGCTGGCACAATTTGGTACACACACACACAAATTATGATCGAGCAGAAAAACAAAATCTGGCAAGTTGCTTCCAAATATAAACAATCCAAGAAGAAATCATGAGAATCAACATTTTTAAATACCTTTTTGTCTTTAATGTATTTACAAGCATTTAATTTGCTCTGTAGGTCTGAAGTATTACAAGCATTTCGTGTTCAGCGACCCTGGCCATTTGCTTTTTAAAGTTGCATTTTTGCTCGTTTCATTTGAATGTGTCTGGTTTGTTCATCTGTGTTTGTTTTAACAGTTCTGTGGACTGACTCGCTTCTTGAATGCATACCTCTACCTCTCATGAGGTGTATGTACAGATCAATACAGAGCAAGCCAAGGCTTTCTGGTTATTAGGAGATAACCCTTGACCTCAAACATTATACATGGACAATGCTAACTGTTTCTGTGCATCCACTTCTTTTTATCGCTGCTTCCCTTTCATCCCAAAATAGTTTTGTTTTACCCTGTTTTAAACCAAACAGTGTGGAGTCCAGGGAGGCAAACCATTTCACAATTATTACTTTTGTTATTATAATTAATTATATTGTTATTTCTGTTCTGTCGTGAGCATCTGCAAATGTTAAATAACTTTCATATTTGCAGTCCTTAAAAAAATAATAAATTAAAGAGTCCAGAACCTATGTATCTTTTAAGTCTCTTCTTAAAAAGTAACAAAAGAAAAGTAAGTTAAAATTTAAAACAAAAATATTTTCTATGTATAATACAGGTATTTAGTGCTTCTGCCGTTGGAATCCAAACTCAAAATGGCGGCATGTTTCAGAACCGTACCGCAGAAAAAAATTCCAGCCGTAAACATGTCGTCCTGCCCATACACACATTCTGAATGTTTGTTCTGCTGTAGGGATGTAGTTCGACTATGTCATGTCCCCCAGGTGTCTCTCTCGTCAATTGTCTTCCGACTCTTCCTCTGCCTCCCGTAGCCAAGTGAAGAAGGCCGTAACAGACTTGAGGGCTACACCCTTACCCTGCTGCTCGGCGGGGTCTTTGCTCGTCTCCCACTTGTAGAATGCGTCTTCGGAGATGACGTCCTCATCATACAGACAGTCAAAGAACATCCGGAGAAGGTCTGAAGACGTAGGAAGGGAGTGAACACACGACGGAGATAAATGAAATAGACTGATGCTTTGAAACAGAAGGAAATTATATCATTAAGTAAATGATGACATCAAAGTTTG
Source organism: Echeneis naucrates (assembly GCF_900963305.1). Taxonomy (NCBI): domain Eukaryota; kingdom Metazoa; phylum Chordata; class Actinopteri; order Carangiformes; family Echeneidae; genus Echeneis; species Echeneis naucrates. The sequence continues at coordinate 5,204,536 of NC_042515.1, read as the reverse complement.
TTTCAGAAACTTGATTTTCCTCTGTGAGGCGAAATGTGCAGCCGACATGAGGGTCTTTTCAAATAAGGAGTCATATCTGCTGATACTTTTTATAGCAGGAGAGAAAAAGAAGCATAGGTTTCCTGTAATCCCTGACAAATCTGCCATTTAATGGTTTCAACTGTCATTGCCCTCCTATCAATACCACAAACTGTAACATTCAGTAGCTGTTTGACAAAGAAGTGGAGTAATGGAAAACTAGCTGCCAATTATTCATTAATCCCCAGTTTATAATAATAATTCCTCATGAAGTAATCTTTTAATACCTAACAGGAAAAGACTTGCAGAGATAAAACACAGCCACTTCTGTTTTCTGTTAAATAAACAAAATTAGTTATTAGCTGATCGACAAAAACTAATAAGGCTTTTTTCTGGGTGGAAATCAATGCTTTATAAGCTGAGCCGCCCCCAGTGGGTTGACTCATTTCTACATTGGAAAAGACTGTCAATATGAAATATGAGACTTGATAAGTCATATGACTATGAAGTACCCCCCCCCCTCGCCAAATTTATGGATAATCACTGACTATGAATTTAATTTGATGTAATTATCTGAAATCACATTATTCCTTTTACTGTGGTAAATAGAATTTAAAAAGGGTTATAGTGGCAGATGAAACAAACCTACATCAAGTTTATACTTTCAGATTCAAAGTTTATTCCTTAAGGTCCCAACTTTTAACTCAAAATCAATGAAAGTTTCTCGAGTGCCCAGCAGAAGATAGAAATTGGAAATTTTTTCCTTGGTGATATTTGCTGCTGCTAAAAACACTGGTGTAAACACACCAGTGAACACAATGGGGATTGTTCTTCACCACAATAAAATGAAGAAAAAAATTAATCTCCCACTTTGTTCGGCAGGAGTAAACTGTTATTTGGAACTTACTTGGAGGCTGATCGAGGGTGACGATCAGCGCCTGAAGTGCATAAAGTGCTTGCAGCTGTCGCTCAGTGTCTGAGTTAAGGTACTTGAGTAATACAGGCAATCTCCTCTGGATGATGGCCGTGTCCACTCGACAGTTGGTGTTATCATCTTTGCAGGAAAGAAGGGGGCAGAGTAAGTAAATGCTGCACTGCTGCACTGAGAATTTGGCACCTTGTAAATATTGCAATCAGCGGTGTGAGTTTAGCAGACTAAAGAGGTCTTTCCTTCAGGTCCTGGAGTCTTTACCTTTCACTGCTGCCTTACACACAGCTGTCATCAAAGCCCTCAGGAAGGGAGACGAGCTCATCTGAGATTCATCTAGGTTTGCCTGGGAAGTGAAGAGGAAGAGGACCATACACACAATTTTTCAATTTCACATAGCACAGCTTAGCAGTGATGCCCCTGAAGAATGTAAGCGGTTTGGACAAGAACACATAAAAGTAACTTTCCGTGTTACAAAGTAGTGGAAGAAGCAGCAGGTTTGTGTTGGGAAGTGGATGATGTGTTACTAAATGATCTACACAAACACTCTGATGCCCACCATTCCACGTCTCTATTGTTCTTGGTTATCCACAATATCACTCTACAACTAATTTTCCAGGGTCTGTCTGACATTCAGTCATACTAGTTAAAACTAATGAACAATGTTCTCTCCGTTTTATAGGTGATGAATGGTAGTTAACTTCACACTGGCATATTATGAGAGCTGGTCTGCAAGGTGCTGTCCATGTCAGCAGTGGGAGCTGAGGATCAAACTGATGTTAGTATCACACTAACTGTAACACAGGAAGTAGTCCACTGCATATCACTTGTAGTAAAGGCCACTTTTTCACCCTGAAGCTGATGTGGTTAGCTTAAGACTTGATGTATCATGCTACACTCGAACTGTATGTTCAAGCATGAAACAGCTGACACAATCTTATTTGGTTCCTGCGTGAAAACCTGGGAAATCTATGAGAGGAAAGTTAACCAAGGGTGCGCTTTCACTCCCTCACTGAGGTAGCCTTGAGAAGGGGTGTTAAATGACAATTGCTCTTGCTCAATGACGAACAGATAAGACTAATTGTACTGGACAGCTTCCAGATGTGAATGTGAGCAAATGTGTGACTGATGCCATGTTTGACATTTTCAAATTTGATTATCTGGTCTGGAGTGCTCCTCCTTCAGTTGATAAATAACAAGCGTGTGCATGGAGGTGTCCCTTGCCATACCTCAACCCAGTCAAAGATCTGCTCATCACTGGCCATGTCCTCCAGGAGGAGTCTCTCCAGCTGTCGTCTCAGCTCCTCAGGAGACAAGATCCTTTTAGACAGAGCTGCTTCAGGGCTGCAGCTGTCCAACTGAATGAACTGGAGTTTCTGTTTGTGTCAAAATGAATGATATAGTGAGGAATTTAAAAATGAGGGGAAGACAATGAAATTTCAAAAAGAAAGAGGAGGAGGAACAGTGAAGGGGATTTTAAAAAGTGCCCCGTACTTATTAGTTTTCACATAAAAATGTTCCTCGATTTGAGGCCTTTATCAACAACCTGTTGTGAGATGAAAGCCTGGACATCCTCTCCCTCTGTCAGGAAGTCAGTCCAGTTGAGGCAAGATTCCCTCCACGAAGAAGCCACAGTCCTATGGCTCTGTGGGGACAAGGCCAGACAATATTACATCTCTCCTCTGAATTATAGCAGTGAAAAAAGTACATTTATATAACCATAGGCCTTTTTTTTAATAATCCTGGTTTCATAATGAGAACAGGTGACTTAAATATGTACAGATCAAAGAAAAAAAAACAAAAAACACTTGTAATCATGACTTACCATATGTTTGCATAGTAAGTGCAGTATTTCAGAAATTAAGATCCCAGCACTTCCCACAGGAAGCAAAGGTTTGCTTAATTCACTGTGAACAGCGGAGGCAACAACAAATTACATTACAGTAAATCAAATTAAATTAAATCTTTCTGCCCAATTTTCCCCTTCATACAAGCTTAATTAAATCAGATGTAATATGCCGCGCATATGTTCATAATGGGCAGGAATATAATCTCAGTACCTAAAGAGCTCTCTCATAGAGAAGCCCCCTTCCTTCAGCACAGGGATGAGCAGCTCAGCTAGGTACAGCCAGATATGGGGAATGTCGATGGCCATGTCGTCCGCTTGCTCCAAAGTTTGCGCAATACTAAGAAGGGAAAAAACAAAAACAAAAACATGGTGATAGTTAATAAGAGACAAAGATTAGAACACACAGAGAAAATAGTTTTATACTCAGAACACTCAAAATCATATTGAACATTAAAATCATGTCTAAAATTAAAAAGTTAAACAGATTAGGTTGGGTTTTGTTTTTCTTCCAGTGGTTCTAAAGGAGATAAAAAGAAACCATTTTACAGAGGCCAGAACTGCACTGTATGCTATTTTTACTGGGATAAACAATTAGATTTAAAGGGGGGGGGGGGCTTGCAAAAAAAAAAAAAAAAAAAAAAAAAAAATTGAAGCATTTTACCAGATCAATGTAGAGTGAACACATCAATCGTAACAACATTTCTTGAACAGTTACAGGTTTTGAAAAACACACACACACAAAAAAACCCCACTTATGACAATTGGATCAGAAATATTAACTTGATCAAATCTATCTCTATGTAGCTGTTTCTAAATAGATCATCTATAGGGTTAATCAAAATGAAATCTAATTCAGTGTATCTGAGCAGGACTGACACTGTGTCACTTTTAGTTTGTGTGTATGATGTTCCCCGACAGTCCACCATTGATTCACATCTCATTTTACGGTACAGTATTGCCTACAGCAGCCAAGAGACAAAATTCATGTCTTTGAGAGTTAAATTTACCCATTTTTAATGCCTTCTAAGGCCTTTTTTAAAGGGAAGCTGAATTCAATGCTTTTTCAATAACAATAAATCCAAGGCTAAGAACAACCAGAACAACCATTTGGAGGGAGCAAAAATACAGTTTACATGAAGTGCATCAATTTTAAGAATGAAGTGGTGCACTGCAGCAACATTCACAGGAAGCAGACGAGAATCCAATGCTGTGACTGATACTGTGATTGTCTTCTTGCTGACAGTCAGCGACTGAAATTTTTAACGCAGATCCGTGAACTGACCCTTTGTAGAACTGGGGCTTAGGCAGGATTCCCTGCTGCACAAGCTGGAAGAGGAGTTGGCCCATGTGGTCCCGTGTGATCTGACTGCGCTCCAAAGTCGACTCCACCCCAACGCGAACAAAGGTGTGCAGCTCAGAGCCCAAATCAAGCTCATCCACACACTGGATGGCCTCCTGCATAAAAAAGGGAATATGATATACATGGGAAGATGATAAGAAGATGCGTGTGCATACAAACACACAAACAGAGCTCACTTTACCCCATCCTACGTTACCCTTAGCTGAACATACCTAAATAACTAAGTTGTTGATTTATGGTTAAAAGCTATGAACACAAATATATGCTTTACTTCAGTGACTCCTTCAAAACATAATTATCTGATTCAGAAATTACTATGCAGGCACAGTCATTGCTCAGGTGCCACAAACCTCATCTGCTGTTGATTTTGTGTGAATCCTAGTACCTTGTAATCGTTAATGTGCAGGAACTCATCGATGATGGATTTGGACTTCCTTTCTATTTCCTCTTCAGACAAAGTAGGTCTCTCCAGGGTTTGGACCACGGGCTCAGGTTTCACTGTCAAAGCAAAGAAACAAAAACAAGTCACAACATTGTCTGGTCAGAGCTAAATACAAGGCTCTGCTGTCTTCTTTGATCAAACCCCCTCATGATTACTGTGAAACATTTCCGTAGTTCCACACATTCAATAGCTTTGTTATTTTTAATTTTATCCCTTCATACTATTCCAAATTTGGTTTTAGACCTCTGCTTCGTGATTATTCAATACTTAATATCAGAGTTTGCTTTTATTTAACATGAAGTAAGAAAATCTGTATCTGTATATAAAAACATGTTTTTTTGTGGCCTGTATCACTGGATGCCAAGTGTGCATGATGGCATATCTCACCAGCGTCTCTGAATCTGCTGCGCTCCGGCTCTGTTTTGTCCTCTGTGACACTTGGCCTCCTGGGCTCTGCTCCCTCTCGCTCTCTGTCTCTTCGTGGCTCCTCTGGGGTTTGACTCTCCAGCAGCTCCTTTGAACTGCCGCCCCTGATGAAGGGTCCGGGCCGTGATGAGGGCGGGGCAGAAGTCAGTGGCTTCTCGCTGCGCTCTCTGCTTGTAGTGCTACGACTGCCAGGAGCGAGGACGATGTATTTACAAAAGCCAGCAAGGATTTAAGTGGAAATTAGGTCCTCAGCGAGGAGAATAACTTATTTTTGAGTACTGACATTTCATCGACATCACTTGTCCATTGCCTTAGATTAAGTCATAAAAAAACCCGCCAAAGCAATCAAAAACAATAATTATGAACCTAATATTTGAAATGAATTAATCAGGGTTTGAAATACCTAACAGGAGGTCTGAAAAATTAGCTCTCTGAGCCAATAAGACAGAAAACAGGGAAAACTAACAGGAACCTGACAGAAAATAACGAAATTGTTCTTTACCTTCCCAGATTTCTCCTGGAGTCAAAGTCTGGGTTATGTGGAGGCGTGTTGGAGGGCTGAGGTGACGGCGTGGACTGCAGTGCAGAGTAACGGTTGAGGCCAGCTGTCCGTGATAGTTCTTTTATAGAGAAGATATATTTTTGAGTAGAAAAAATAACCATTAAATCAAGGATAGTTGAAGAATGATATCACTCAGGACAATTGCTACTTTGGCTGCATGTAACCGAACAGTAGAAACAGTAAACATTACAAATTCAATGGTCTAAATCCAACAATCTTCAGGCCGAAAGTAACCTGTGGGTTTAGCTGCCTCAACATGTGATTTGGGGAAGTTGGGCGAGAATTCAGAATTTGGAAACTGAGTGAGACAATTACTTTGACTTTCCTAACATAATGATGAAATGCTCACTTTCATGCAGTGACTGAGTGATTGGGTGACTGTGTGGAAGTGGGAAACCAAACAAGGTCTCATCTTCCCCCTGGTGATTTTTTATTTTATTTTTTTAAATCTCCAGAGTTACGTCTCACAGTTTCCCATACGTGCGTACAAACAGCAGCCTTCGAGGAAGGACATCGAAATGTGTGCTACTATTCCTGTTTGAATGGCTATCTTGTTTTACTCACTCCACTCTGATGACACATTACAATGTGTTTGATGCACACTGACACCTTAAGTGTCACATTAACGAGATCTACACCACAATCCATTCACACAGATCATGAAGTGTTAAGTGAAACTGAAGTTCCTTCAATGTTCAACTTAAATCGGAGCGCAAACAATACATCACAAATCAAGTTTGGGGGGTCAGCTTTCCACTTATGAGTCAGTTTTGGTGTTTTTGTTTGATGAATAAGCCACTAACAAAAATCTTTTCACTGTCAGTTCTGTGCTGTACCTCTAGATTTTCTTCATGCTGTGATGTTTCAAGTTACTATGTCATCTTACCTGAGTCGCTGGCTTTGGCTCCTCCACTGCTGCCCTTGACCCATGTGACTTGAGCCCGGGGGCCCAACTGGATTTTCTCATCCATTTGAGGCTGAGGGAAGAGAAAGAGAAACATGTAAGAATAAACCACCTTAAGTAAAAAAGTTACATAAAGAAAGAAAGGGCAACAATGAACAGGTGAAAATCTAACAAGGACAGTAGATGATCCCACCTCAGTAATGTTTCTCCTTTGAGCTCTTTGAGCCTTTTGCTATTTTTTTTAGTACTGGCTGAATTCAATTACCAACCAGATACTGTATCTATGTGTATCACAGTGAAACATCAGAGTGCATCCAGCAGGTGGCGCTCCCTCCAAAATACAGAAAAAAGACACTGTAGTTCCTCATAGATCCAGCAGGAGGAACTTTGTGCTACTAATCATGTAAAGCGCAATTATACAAACCAGAGTACAGTGATAGTTTGTGTTATCAACCAAGTTATGAGGATCATCAGGTTTCACTGGTGGAACAGAAACAACCACTGAGGGACCTCAAGGCCAACATGGAAAAACATCTGACAAATTTGTCATGAAAAGAACATACTCACCAAATGACCTTCATTATAACACGAATGACATTCAAATGAAAACTCAAATCAGGGATCAGATTTGCTCACAGACTATCAGAATCTCCTACAAGACCCGATCTATCATGTGATGGAAGATATTTTATTGCTTGTAGGCCTAATGAAAGTAGTTTTTTGAACCCACACAATATCGTCACTGCAGAGTTGCATAGCCACTGCAAAAGGCCACCTGTATAATTTTTGAGGAGCTGTGTGATGATGAATTCAAACTGCTGACTGCAGAGTCATCGCCTCACTCACTTGCCGACTCACAAATGTATGAGCTTTGTTTTGATGTAGCATTTTCTTAAGCTGTTATTTCAGGGGCAAATGTTTGCTGTTCTAGCCAAAATCTTAAATCTCTATTCATGGATTGGCCCATAATTCCATAATTTACACTGCCAGTCAAAAGTTTGGACACACCTTCTCATTCAAATGAATAGGAAAGTGTGTCAAAACCTTTGACTGGTAGGTTACCTTAGGATTAACGTAAAATGATCTGCAACCTGCATGCCACTAGGTGTAGTCTCAAGAACAGGGTGTCTGTATTTTCCTCCCAATAGGAAATAAAGTCAGTCGCTGACTTTAAAAACCAAAATGGCGCAGATTAAATTTCAAAGAAAAAAAAAAAAAAAAAGAAAGAAAAGATGCATCTTCCTTGTCCCTGGCACCCATTCAGCTAGTGGAGCCCTGACAGCAGGTCTCACCTTGGAAATCTTTGGGATCTTGGTGGGGTCGATGGTCCTGCTGTTCTTTGTCATGGGCACAGTGTTCCAGGTCTCTTCTCTCTGCGCACGCTGATCTCTTTGCTCTCTTGGATCTATTGAGACACGCCCACAGGCGAATGGGAAAAATACAGCTTTAAAATTTAATGGAAACCTAATGAAGACAAATGTCTGTGAAAATGGCTGACAGCGTGACATTCCTGAGCATTTCTGTAGCTTGCTGCTAAAGATGATGAAATATTATGGGTCAGCAAACAGATGGGAGGGGGTAGGGGGCTTCCTGTCTGTTTTTGGGCACAATAGCGTCTCTGCAGGCTATAGGGACAGGAAGTCTGCCTGTATGCTTGCGAGCTTCCTGAGTCACTATACTGTGGCGATATGATTCTAAGCCTTAAAGAGGATTTAGACTGCAGGCCTGACCTGGCCGTCTCTTGCTGTCCTTGGAGAGCAACTGCTGGTGCACTTTCCTTTGCTCTTCTTGTTCTTCAATCTTCGCCTCCTTGTGGATTTGCTCGATGGTTTTCGGGCCCTGGTCAGCTCTTCTGGAAACCCAGTTATGCTGAGAAAAGAAAAATGATAGCCACAGTGAATTAACACCTGAAACAAATAGTGGTGACAGATTTTGTAGTTTAAAACTGATGTCTTTGTTCTTCAGCTGAGCCAATTCAGACGAAACAGAGTGAGAGAGCATGTGTGGGTTTTTAATCATACAGCACCAAGCACATCAGAGCTTACACAGAAGTTGTCAATCTCAGAGGAATATCCTAATGTCTGGGGACACACTGATGAATTAACCAATTATGATAAGTGACAGAGAGAAGTGTTAACAAGCTAATCACTTTCAACATGCATTACAACCCATCATTTACCATTAATATTTGGAACATCCTGATGCTGAACAAAGATTTCTTTTTGTTCTTTTTGTAAATTGAGAAGATCCTTGCACTGCCTCTGCCTTGCCTTGCTCATTTTAATTTAAAATGTGACAGGACCTCAGCACAGTCGGGACTGAAACCATGTTTCTGGTATCTTGTAAACGTCGATTCAAAAAAGTTCACCTTAACGAGTGTTACGAGGGAATCGCAATTTAATCAGTGCAGACATCTCTCTATTGGAAAAGTGCAACTTGACACTTGTAATGTTAAGAATTTGCTCCGCATATCTATTTCTCAGAGTCCTTCCTTTTCTACCACTGTTTTTCATACCAGGATGCATTTGAGTACCCACAATCCATTTGGTGCAATGCATATGCTGAGGTGTTTAGGCTCTTTAACAAATAAGATTAAACCTCACATCTACATTAGTACCGTTACATTTATCTCCGTTTGATGATTTCTGTTTTGTACCCACTAGCAATTTAAAAATTGGCACTTTATAACAGTAGAATATTATTCCCTGTACCATTAATAAACACATTGCTGTGTTGGGTTGTATTTTATTATTAACTAAATTTTCAAAATGTATTACTGTGACATGTGCTAGTATTAATGTTAACTTCTTCTAGGGACTATGAATAGTTGATTTTCCCGCTGAGACACTGTCCGAGTACTTACACTGTGCTTTCTTTGTCTGTGTTTTAATCTGATGGTTTATACTGACATCTGAATCCATGTGTTAACAAATAGAGCTTGAAGAGTTGTTATGAGCTTGACTATTCTATACTGAATTTTCCCCTTCATTCATCTTTCTGAAACTGTGTTAAAACTCAATAAACAGCAGTAGTTTTTCCTATTTAGCAGGATATAAGAAGAATATCTTAATCCCATGCTCCAGGAAGTCAGAGAGATCAATGAAATAAAAATCGCTGGGAAAATTACACTGAACCTAAGTTACTGTGGAAAATGTAGAGTTTGGGGGGAGAAAAGAAAAGAAAAGAAAAGAAAAAAAAAATCCCATCTACTCACCAATCTGAGGTCTATAACATCCTGTAACATAAACCGTATCCGAGATGATGTCTTCCTCTCCTTCACGATTTTTTCCATCTGATTAAAATACTGATCCATTCGGGGCTAGGGAAACAGAGGAATAGATATGGTTAATTTGACAAAAAGGATTTATTCTCTATGTCAACTATCTAGTCAACCTACCAGAAAGCTCGTTTCAGTGATTTTCACATCAGGTTTTCACTAAATCGAACAGTTGTTAAGTTTATTACTTGGAGCAGGAACTGCCTTGACCGCCCAAGATTAAATTGGAACATTTTGAGAGACAGCAGCACAAAAACTGAAATAGCTCCCCAAAGCACAGATCCAAATCAGTTTAATGGCCTGACATTAAAAGGTCCATGTTCAGGAAATTACCAATCCAACCAAGAGGGAACTCTTCTGAATGACAAAACCAATGATTTATGATTATATTTGATAATAGTTAAATAGATAATAAATAAATAAAGACTTGGCTTACATGCTAGTTAAGTGTGTAACTATATTTGAGTAGGACACAGAAAGAAAGTAGAACAGAATTAGCTGCGGTCTGATTTCACACAGATTTGATTTTGACTGCAAGATGATGAAGATCAAAGCAACACCACAGTACAACAGCGTGAGAGACAGCAGAAAGGCCCCTGGGTCAGATAAGTCTCTCCAAGCATCTGAGAAATCTCTGGCTGTGTCCAGCTGGGAGTCGCTTATCTGTACACAAGAGCCAGTCAGACAGAAAACAAAGTGGGGACACTGTGGGGATATTCCTCTTTCCTCATAACCTACATAAACAATTTCTCCTCTGCCTCTAAAGCTGAAATGTAGCCCAGCTGGTGTGAAACAACGCCCACCAGGGGCTGAGCTGCACTGCTGTAGAACAGAATCATCTCCTGATTCCTGAATTACTTCCTTTGGAAGTAAGTTGGCATGGAGGAATCTAGCTTGGTGGAAAGTTAGATATAGTGCTATGCACCACCCTTTGGATGGGTTGTCAAATGCTCCTGATAAAATGATCACCTCGTAACTGTGTCCCTGCAAACACCTGCAAATCATAGTTTCCTCTGCAAAGGAAATAAATCCTAACAACCAGCTGCATTTTATTCTTGTGAATATACAGCTTGAACTTTCCATCTGCAGCCCGTCACAACAACATATTGTTTTAATGTACTAACCAGGGATTCTTCAAATCTCTCCAAAATTACAATTATTAATTAAAGGGACAGCATGGCTTTCTTGGAAAGATGCTAGTTCGCTTTTGTGCAAAGAGTTATGACACCACTTCAGAGTCCGAGCATGAACTGCTGCCGCTTACCTTGGCCTTCTCAAAATCAAGGTCCTTGCCAATGGTGGTGAGAAGTCTGCACAGGCACTCTAAAGACTCCTCGTCGTGGTTCTTCAGCAGCTTGACCACACAGTCGTGCATGATGGCCTCTGTTAACATCTTGAGCTTGAAGAGTTCACCAATAAACTTGATGTTGCCAATGGAACGTCGCCGGGCCTTGTCCTTGGCTTCCTCTAGCTCTTCCCGAAGACGCTCGCGCTCCGTCGCCTGGCAGGACCAGGAGTGTATTAAAACACATGGCTGCCTCTTTGCCAGATATAAGACAGACTTAGGAGTTTCAGTATTTTCACACGTACCGATGCAGCGGAGTCCAGCTCCTTCTGCTTCCTCTCAAACACCACATCGTCCACCTTGTCTTTTTCAAACTCCTTCTGACAGCGGTTTAGCAGCAACTTGCGAAAGTTCACTGTGGTGTTGGGTTTATCTGTCATGGGCACTTTGAGCTGTTCGTGAACATGACACAGTAGAGAAATACAATGAAAGTTACAAAGAAATAAAATGTAAAAAAAAAAGTAAAGAGAATCAAATGCCAGGATTTTTCTATGCGTTTTACTGTGATTTTTATAAACTTGACTTTTTCATCCATGTTTTCTTTTAGTCTTAATGCCACACTGTATTAAATTGTGCTGCATTTCATTGCATTATATTACTTTAGTGCAAAGCTGAACCTGAACCAGTCAACCTGTTTGCTGGTTAGACAGTGTGTGTCTGTGTATATATATTCAGATGCACATTGCATGTGTACCCATGTGATAAGAGTATATTTCTGGATTTTCCATGCATTCTATTTACATCTAGTAAATATACTATAGATGACTAAGAGAGATATTCAAACACTTCTCCTGCAAAAAGACATGCTCACCGTGGCGAGGCAGCGGCACATGTTTCCATAGGCCACAGAGAAGCTGGGCTCATCAATGGCCTTCTCAAAGACCAGGTCGATGACGCCTTTGAGCCTCTCTTCCGTGTCTATGGTCAAGTCTGTCACCTGCTTCATCAGCTGGTTAAACTTCTGAGGCGTCAGTTTGTTCAGGATGCTGCGGACCTTCCTGAAGAGCTCCTGAGGGGAGTAGGTTGGTTGTGCAAGGACGCTGATCAGTGAGGCCATCAATCACAACAACCTATCACTTAAACACTAAAAATCTGTTGTGAGGACAATTTCCCATGACAAGAGCAAATTATCTAATTCTATTGCATTAAAATAAATAAAATAAAAATGGAGCACAAAATGTAATTTATTGAACATTAGAAAACAGCATTTTTATGTAAGAATATAAAATCTCATAATTTATGGATCAATAATTATCACTTCATTCTGAAATTAAGTGTTACTTATCCTACCTGTGTTTTCTGTATCTCTGGATCCTCTGAAGGGCCCTCTCTTTTCATGCCCGGTTTCCAGGCATTCTCTGACTTTTTCAGCTGAACGTCATCATTCACAGACACATTCATGATGATCTTCCTGGGTGGAGGCCGCCGTGTCCCAATGCTCATAAGCTTCAAATGTAATGAAAGAAAATATGCCTGATTACTACTAATTGCCTTAAGTGGATGTTTATTTTTCTTTTAATCAGTCAAGAAACACTATATCAAATAACTTGAGAGTTTGTGTGCCTTTACGAAAAGCAACACAAAAATAATTTCACTGAAAATCCTTGCCATTTTAAGTCTGCTGCACTCACTGCCCTGATGTCTTGTCTAGGATACTTGAAGACATTTCTACACTCAACTGGGTCTCTTATAAACCAAATGTTAGATGGGGAGATCCACAACACTTATGTCTGTACTGAAAGCATTGAGCTGCAATCAGAAGCATCTTAGCTTAGCACAAAGTTTGAAAATAGTGGTAAGCAGTGGGCTGGGCTCTATGCAAAGTTTTCCAGGACCTGCTTCAACCTTTGTTTAGTAGAAGGGCCGATCAGGCACAGACACACATGAGTGGTATATCCTCCTTTCACTTACAGCGAGCGGGCCCTTTTCCCAATAAGTTTAAAAATGTATGTTATTCCAAACAACCTTTCTGACCCTGACAAAAGTAAAAAGTACAACCCTGATAAGGTATCTCTCTCACACACACACACACACACACACACACACACACACACACACACACACACACACACACACACACACACACACTCTTAAAGCAAACACTGGGCTTTTTTCTGTGTTGAAACCAAGGTTCTTGAATCTATGTGATAAGTGACCTCCAAAACGACGCTATAAATCCGTAAAGAAAAATTCAAAAGCAGTGTTTGTACCCTACATTGTTGACATGTACAAAGTGGATGAAGTGGTGTGCGTTATTTTATGAATGGTGGGAGAGTGGGCGAGTGCATGTGTGACTCACTGCAGCACCACGTCCTCCAGTCATTTGCCTGCCAAAATCTGCAAAGGCAGGTGTGAAATCAGGTCCCCTGGAAATCACCCTGGAATCCACCACTCGAGATGGCAACTTATTTTGGTTCATCTGCATGACACACAACATACACAACACATTATATCAGACATGGACACCCAGAATGAGCCGAACAGCAGGGGGAGCAGTGATCCCCCAAATAATACTGGCTACAGGGTGAGAGGAGTCAGCCTCTGTGTGTATATTTCTAACCCAGTGGTCCATTAAAGATGACCACTTGAAAATGACAGTCACAGCACATGATCAGCTTTTATGCGTTTTTAGCAAAAAGGTAATAAATTCTGCTTGTTTGATTCTGCAGGCTGACCAGTGAGAGAAGTCAGAACCAGATGTGGAAGTAAGGAGGGAAGAAAGGAAAGGGACACAGGAGAGCGCGAGATAGTTGCGGGGGTGGAGGAAAGAACAAATCCAGCTCTTTGTCTTTCAGCTGCCCTTGACTTCCTCTCAACTCCTCTCCAGTGAGATTTCACTGTCTCCCACAGAGAATATGAGACTATGGGATTGTACCAATCAACTGTTCTTCGGCCTGGTTGTTCTTTTTGAAGAAGTTGGGGAGGGGCATGTGCTCCTAACACAGCCAAGAGTGACATAATGGCAATGTGATTTTAATCAAAACAGCATTTCAGAGAACCATATGCTCCGCCCATACGTATGTGGGGATCAGAGGAATGAACCAAACTTTCTGTGGTGTATCTTTGATCCAGTTCACGATGTCAACAGCGCAGCGAGTTGCTGTGAGCCAATAATGAGGAACAATAGTTCATAGAGGTTTATTCTAAAGAATGCGTCTAACCATTATTTTCATGACTGATGTATCATATTTCTTATAAAAGCTTAATTATCTCACATCAGAAAAATAATACATTGTTTTGCATTAAAATTTCCCAACACTTGAGGCAAGGTTTTCAAGTTGGTTGTTTAACGGTCCAAAGGTCAATGACATTTTATTTACAGTGGTGAAAATTAATCAGCAAATTCTCACATTTGAGAAATTGTACTCTCAGACAATTTTTTCTGGATGATGTAGTCATAAACCTGTTTTTTTGTTATGTTTTTGCAGCTAAAATTAACAAAAGTAGATGTGACACAATAAGCTTTACTTACTACTTTCTATTCTTGGAACCGCTTTTTAGGAACTCCAGAACTCCTGTTCCTTATCTGCTAAGAAATTGGTCTGTACACACGACACTGCCATCCATCCAACTTACCTTGTCCAGCACCACGTCACTGATTGGTGGGAGGCCTTCAGGCTTCTGTATGCAGGCAGGCATGAACTGGAAACCCAACAGGAAGTCCCTGTCATACTGACGTTTCCCACTGGTCTCGGCCAGGTCTGGAGCACAAAGCGGGGTTTAAAGAGGGAAATTAGGAGAGAGAGAGAGAGAGAGAGAGAGAACACAGGTTTACATGAAAGCTGGACTTCAGTACGCAGTATACAGTACAGTCAAGGGCAGCCCTACTCTGTAGGATCATTGTGATCCAACAGAGTAAACTTGGGATTTATTTGTCTATCTTACCCTCCATGTCCTGAGGAGCCCCTGTGGAGCTCTCCTTGTCTCCAGGGGTGGCTCCACTGTCGCTGCTCTCTGTCTCTGAGGTGTGGCCTGCTCCGTTCCTCATGGGCTCCATGTCAGCCTCACCGTTCTCCTCTGGGGGAGCAGGCTTTCTCTCAGACTCTGGGCTGCTGGCAGGAGCTGGGGCAGCGGTGGAAGTGAAGGCTGATGGAGGGAGCACAGGGCTGCTGCTCAGTGGAGCTGACGGCAGGGCCTGGTCTTCAGCGGGTTGAGCCACTGGCCTGGGCTCATCCTTACAGGAGGCAAGATTACGGTTTCAGATACACAATATTTGTTGGTGAGAATTCTGGCCTTCATTAATTTAATTTAAAGAGATAATAAATTAGTAAGCACTTTGGTGTGGCATTCATGTAGCACTCTGAACAACTTGTAGGGTATTGTAAGTACAAATGAGCTCTCTGGGTAGTAATTTGACAGTCCATCACATTTAAAAACTATGAGCATAACAATTTATCCAAATCACACTGTCTGTAATTATCAGTTTGGAGGCTGTAAAGGGGTCGTCTGCTGAGAGGTTGAAATTAGTCAACACATTAAGAGTGTAAATCACCCAGCAATCCTTTGGTTGGTCACTCCTTACTGATTTTTCTTAATTTTTCCTCACAGAGGGCAGAATGGTTTGCAAAGAGCTAAGGTTTTTGAGAGTTTAATTAATGAAAAACAACACACAAATAGAAAAGAAGGAAAACTGGATTGCATAAGCTTGGTCAAGTGGCCATGTACAAGTATGACAACAATTGGGTGTCCAAGATTAAGGTTAAAATTTTAAGATTTTTTTAAATTTTGCATTGTCTGGTTCATCCAAAGCACATTGTGTTTTCTGCTATATTTGACAAATGCTTACACCTTAGGTGTACTGTATGTACTTGACATTGTTGCTCAACTAAATAATAAATTTTTCTGCAATAGGCAAAATGACTTACTAAAGCTACAGAAAAGCTTTACAGCCTCATAGTCCTTGTTCAGTGCTGACTAAAAGAAGTTTAACAGTCTGTGACACTGGTATGTGCTGATGTGACCCTTCTCCCACAGCTACAAGCCCAGAACAAAATAATATAGGAAAGGAAACGAGAACGAGACAGAACTGATTTTTACATAGAGTGGGCCTGGTGAGCCATGAAGATGATGGATAACTCCTTGCTGTCGTTGTCGGACGATAACAACACCCCAAGTCATTAATGTCTGTTTCCCCAACCGCACATGTGGAAACATTTTCCGCTTGAACTATTGCCCACATTGTGCCTTTCCCCCCGGTCTCACTCCTGTGATACTTGATTGTGATAAAATAAAACAAAAAGCCTGGACCAAACTGCAACATTGACTATTTGGAAAAAAAAAGTCTCATAACATGATTGAAAGTTGCTTAATTGCTAATCTCTGTGTCAACAAAGACTAAATAGAAATTATCTATACTTAAAAGTTGCAATCTAATGTTTTCTTTTTTCTTACCTCATCCTCATTTTGAGGTGTGTCTCCAGCTGAGATCCCATCATTTGGTTTCCTCCAGGTCTTTGGTATAGCAGAAGCCGTCTGATTTACTGCAGAACAACACAAATGGAAGTGCATGCAATCAGCTACGGAAGGCCAAGCAAATAGCACGACCATAGCAGATGTTAAAGAGAAAATTGTGTTTGATAAGCGATGGAGGGAAAAAAAAAAAAGAAAGAAAGAAAAAAAAAATCTTTATGTATAAGTAGACATTAGAACTATTCAATCTCAAAACAACGTCACTATGACGACTCTCTATTTAGGTAAACGCTAGCATTAGAGAGAGAGATGCCTAATGCAATGTGATGTGTTAAACCTCATTCATCTCTAGCCTAATTCAAACAATTCATTATTATTTAATGATATTATTCGACAGTTTGAGTCGAAAAAGGAGATAAATGGAAAAAGTCAAACTTCCCCTGGGCTATTTGACTAACGACAGAGCCATGTATGTCACCCCAAGCACATTCAGTCCCTTGCTACTTGGAAGCATTTTACGAAATAAACAAGCTTTTAAAATATACAAGAATGATTAGGATTTCTGGAAGATTGGCTCTCTTCTTTATGATATATAAAAAAATACCTACAGGCTCTTGAAAATATAAAACCTCCTATAAATTCCAGGATTCTCTGGATTATCTGTATTGTGTGCTGTAGGGTTTTCACCAAACACTAAAGTCTATCATAAGGCTACTTCTTTTTTCTGTTTATGCATATCATAAGAAAAAGTAATGAGCTACAGGTTAAAAGTTATTAGCTATGGAAACAAAATAAGTATGAATTTTCCAACTGCTGTAATGCAGCAGGTTTTGTACCTGTAATGGGACTCTTCCGGATGAGTGCTTGATGCTGGGACTCTGTTTTACTGTCAGTAATGCCACCATGTGCCTCTGTCCCTGCTCTGGGGACAAGATCTTTAGTGTCTAAGGGCTTGTTCGGCTCATCGGCCTCTGTTGTGGCCTGCACTAGAGGCGGAAGGCCAGGGGGGAGCATAACCGGCATAGCTGGGGCAGGACTTGAGGTCAGGGTGACTGGCACCACAGCCACAGGTGCCATTGGGGCAAGTGCAGCAGCAATGGGAACTTCTGGCCTCATGTCAGAAGGCAAAGTTTCAGAGGAGGTGGCCTCTCTGTATGCAGGGGTGGAGGCCTGGGACTGGAGTGCAGTAGGGGGCAGAAGCGAAGGCTCATGAGCTGCAGTCTCCAGCTCAGTCCCTGACTCTGAAAGGCCATTCAAAGCCTTGGGGGTTAACGCAGGCGAGGCAGCCAGAGTTCTTGGGGCATCTGAAAGAGGCTTGTCTGTGTTGGGAGTCTGAGGTGGCACCGTAGTGGACTTCTGCTCCACAACTGTGGACGAATGAGAAGAGGCTGAAGGAGCGCACTCCCTGGCTGAGGGACGTTCACTTGCGTTGGCCACTGTGAGAGGGACAGTGACTGGGGTGGTCATCGAGGAGGGGAAGGGAAGCTCTTGTTCGGTAGGATTGGGCTCAGTAGCAGGGGTGTTGGCCTCCAGTCTCTCCACAGGAGCTTCAGGCTCCACAAGCCCTGGTGAAGAAGACTTCTGAACTGACTCCAGTTTTGGTGTTTCATCTGGAAGGAAGAAGAGAACCTATAAATACACGTCTTTAAGATTTAATCAGCTGTTACATTTATAGGACGCAAAAGTGATTTAAAAGTGTAACTACAAAATTGTCTCATCTTAAATCCAATCGGGGAAAAATAAAGTGAAATACTGCAGGGTGGAATATGGCCATAAAACATCATGATTGTGACCGCCCCACGATTAACATTGACATGTAGGTTAGGATTTCAAAACTGCAGCCAGAAGTCTAAATTAAAAATTATACAAATGTCATATAAAACTTTTTCGTAAAATGTTGTGGTGACATAGCTCACAAACAGGGACCCCTAATGACACTGCACTTTGCACTGTACACTTGATTTGTGAGTGAAACCAAAGTGAAAGCATTCAGTATAGCGTGATAAAGTGTTGGGGAGAAAAACGAAAGTGATGCATAAAAAGTGATTAGAGGCCACTGAGTGAGTAAAAGATGATTTGGTGGAGGGCTACCGAGGTTACTGCGCTTTGAGGAAAGTGGGGCAATAAAACTTAAGTCGCTTGACTTGGGAGGCAATGACACAGCAGTAAACAAGCTAATACTTTTTTTTTCTTTTTTATATTTTCTTGAGATTCTAGTGACATGTTTATAATTTAAACATGGAATTGGTTAAAACTCCCTTGGTTAGATTGTTAAGAATGGCTTCTTGCTAGGAGCTGTGGGTTAAGTTTAGACGATTGTTGGGGCAGACCTGGCCCTGGTTTGGTGTCTGAAGCCCCTGCTGTCAACGGCTGCTGTGGCTGTTGGGGTTGCTGGGGCTCAACTGTGTAGCCCCCAGAATGGGCTTGCTGTGGCTGAGGAGGCTGAGGCTGATGCTGAGGCTGAGGCTGTGGCTGTGGCTGTGGCTGTGGCTGTGATGACTGCTGTTGCTGCTGCTCTGGAGTCTGGCTGCTGCTCAGCTGCTGCTGTGATTTGAGGTAGAAAATGGGAGGATAATGAGGGTGCGGCCATAAAAACTAGCAACATAGAAAACCAGAAAGACGGGCACAGCGATGAAAGCAAGCACGCATACAAACAAATCAACGAATAAGCAGGATTAAGCACAAATAAGGAGTCCAATGGGGTGTGGTTAGGTTTGAGGGACAAGATAGGAGGAAGATGACAAGAGTAGACAACACGGAGAATGAAGATTGATGTGGGAACAATGACAGGAAAAGGGGAATGGCTCGGAACAATGCAGAGTAACGGACGGAGAAAATGAGGGATATACATAACGAAATGAAATCAAAGGGAGCACAGAAAGACAGAAAAAAAGAGAGGAAAGACACTGTTAACATTCACAGAAGGACACAAGGAGGAAGAAGTCACAAAGTCCATCTTCAGAATCCAGCTACACTTTCTAATTTTGGCCCTGGGTAATTTAATTTTCTTATAAAGTGTGAATGTAACATTAGTACTGTGGTTTTACACATCAACACTATGACCTGGTTCTCAGCCTCTAATCTAAATTTATCAAACTTTGGTTCCAAAGACTAAGAACCACAGTCTTACCAGCATTTCTTCGTAGCAAAGCATGAGCCCCAACATTAAACTCTTGGTTTAAATAGAAATATAAAAATTGATAAGGATCAGGACTAGCATGGATTCTGAAGACGCAGAAGGAGCATACAGACTGAAATCTACTGTAAAAGAGAGTGAGTGACCAGAAAAAGTGACAGAAGGGAAGGAGGTTTGAGATTGAAACAGCTGTTGGCAAGATTAAAATAAATTTATTAAACTGCTATGAAGTCACACCCCTCACCTGCATGTCTGAACATATTTGGTGTGTAATGAGGGTTTTTACTTATAATTATATTGATCTGTAATTCAAACCCAAGAACATAGGCCTTGGTTACAGTATCTGCTGGAAAAAAATAAATTCCTCAACACATTTAGAAACCCACAAACAAAAATACAAATTAACTTGTGCATGGCTAGTCTAAACAACAGGCATGTATCATTTGCACTGAAAGCTATAGTGAATTTTTAATTAGAGCGAGATGGCCAAATAAGAGATGTCCCTCCTCTCCTCAGTCTCATCAGCTGCTCCAGTGCTGTAGGTGAGAGAGCGCTGAGTATGAGAGAGCCATACCTGTGGTGGGGTAGGGGTAGAGGAGGGGGGGCCGACAGGGGGCGTTGAATTCCTGCTCCCTGAACCCCCTGCCATGATCTCCTCTGTGATATCCCTGCCACCCTGATTGGGGTCACGGATACGGATCTGGGAGGACAATGGCACAAAAAAAACAGACCACACTAAAGCATCCAAGTCTCTGAAAGACCTTCACATAATGATGTGTTTGTGAGCATTTGGCATTGTGATATGACGCGTTGCTGCCAACTGATATCGGGACACACAACAAAAAGCACCAGGTCTATATGAGGGGAAAAAAATATCTGCAAAATGAAAGCAGCTCATCTGTCAGTGTAAACCTTAAAGTTACTGATTAGTAGTTGAACCCCAAGAAATATCGTGACTTAAACTCTATAGTTCTATAAAAATATTTATATAAATACAAATCAATAATACATATGCTTTATATATCGGTGTGGAGTAAATTTACGAGTTGACTCAGTATTTCCATCTTAAGAAGCTCTGGACAAGCTGGGTCCTGTTGTGAAACTGTTTTGTCAACAAACAAAATTCTTTAAAGTCACACTCCCCTTGTGTGAAATATTCAGTACAAAAATAACTTCAGAGGTGCAAAGAAAATGAATCAAATCCTACAATAAAGTGATACAATTTTATATATTTTGTTTATTTGTTATTATTATGCAATCATGACAAACACTAAAGACCAAGGTTAAAGCAAATATTTAAACTTAAAAATAAAATAAAAAGTTCAGGAGTTAGCTAATGCCACAACATTTCGTTGATTTGTAGATTAATTTGTCAGAGATTTGTAACATTCTCAAACAGCAGGAACAATAATTTCAGGCCAAAACCGAAGAACTACTAAGATACTCACTGTTTTCTTCTCACGCTTGGCTGGTGGAGGTTGCTGTGGTGTAGGCACTATGATGGAAGGTGAAGGGGAGTACATAGAGTGTCCTTGGTAATAGGGTGGCCCAGCTGTGGGGACGGGAGCAGGGACAGAGGGTGACACAGGAGGGTGGTACCTGAGGGGATCTGAATGAATTGGTGAGAAAATGGAAAACAAGAAAAAGAGAAAAGGCATTTTAGTAAAACTCTTGTTAGGTTTCCTGCCCACGGGGAACCAAAGCTGGCAGTTAGTGTGTGTTTGTGCTAAAGTTTGTAAAAATTCAGACTTGTGTGACAACATCGCTGGATGTGTATCTGTTTTAACTCACGATATGGGGCAGGGTACTCCCCTGGCCCGGGACCAGGATAGAAGGTGCCAGACCCCGGAGGCTGTACAGAATACTGCTGAGGAGGTCCCACATAGGGTGTACTGTGGCGAAACTGCAAGCAAGGATGACCATATTACAAAATCATCAGCAGGGTCACCATAGAGAAGTGAGAATTTCCCTGAAATAAGTGCACTTTAGATTTTTTTTGAGCATTGGAATTTAATTCAAGGCATTTTAAATCATCCTTACATTCCTCCCACACCAGTGGTACCACCTGTACTTCTAAGCAGTCAAATATAACAACAATAACAAAATAATACAGTTCATTCAAATCCCAGCTTCAGTTAAAAATATGAAGATAAGATAAGAAAATTCTTTTTGACCCTGAACTATACAGAAAACAGAGACATAATGGGTAGTTTTAATGCAGCTAAGGTTTGAACATGTGATTAAAATAATTCACAATAAAACTTTCTGTTTGACAGCTGCTGCACACCCCCACCCCCACAAAAAGGCAAAATTTGTTTCACTTAATCTCCAAGTTGGGAGAATAATTGTTAATATTGATGATTTAAATAAAGAAAAATGTTGTTACGGAAAAATAGATTCACATATTATCTGGAACTGCAGCATTGGACTATTGGACTCAGTTCAGCATGTTTGTCTCACCGGCGGGATGTAGTACTGTGTCTGCGGGGAAGGGAAAGGCATGGGCGCCATGGTCATCATGATTGGTTGATTAGCAGGGTAGACAGCCGCTGCGGGGGTCTGCGAACCAGGTCGTATGGAGGGTGTGTTTGTTGGGATAGTGGGCCTCGCAGTCTGCATCTGAGTCCTCTGGAAAAACTGAAGGTAGCATGTGAGAGAAACAAAAAAAAAACAACATTTAGACAGAGGCAGCAGTCTTTTCCGCACAATGTCGTGCTTTATCTACAACACAAACAAGTCCATCTCCCTGTGGACACATTTTTCACAATGAAAAAAAACCAAACTCTGGTCTTAATCAGCAGCTGCTAGGAAAAAGAATGAGGTCCAAAAATTTCCCCCAATTCTCATCACTGCAGCAGAACATCACATTTCAGTCACTGTGAGGGATAACTTGTTAAATGATTTTCAGGCCGATGTGAACACCTGTATACTTCTCTTTTATGCTTCTATAACACCACCCATAACTTCTACAAATTACTTTGCTTACCCACTCCAATTTGAGTTTTATAGTGGGACTGCAATGTTATGAATCCACAAGCCATTACCAAAGTCAGGCACACATGTGCCTGCCCCACAATAATCTAATAAACTAAACAAAAAGGTTTAAAACCATGATTAAATAATTTATATGAAAGCAGGGGTTAAGAGAGAGGGCACATGACTGTAAACAGAGGAATGTGTAGTGAACCAATATCTTCATTTATTCCAATCGCAGGTATTTGTACAGATACCCTGATGACGGTGTGACAAAAGGTACATATTAAACATGACTGAAATGAATCATGGAGGTAAAGCTTTAGAGTTTTTTCCAGATTGTCTTTTATTTAGATTTAGTTTTGACAACTGTTTTACCTTTTCCTTGTTCTTTGGACTGCAGTAGATTTCATTTTTATTAATGAAACATGAGTATGGCTTTAAACTTACATGACCAATAACCCAAAGACTGCTGCAAAAGGATGGATGTAAATCTAGATCAACTAAACTAAAATTTGATATCTGCACACACACTGACATCGTAATTTAAATTACTTTGTCTGGTGCTCATTAGATTTTTATGTCTTGAATTTTGGCAATTAATATTTAAGCTTTCATAAAGACAAAGTAATACATTTTCCTACAGTTTGATAACAAAGGACTCTGAAGTGCTTTTGTAAATAAGCTGCTCCAGACTTCACAGCTGTAAAAAATAAAAGCTCTTGGACTGGTGAGTGACTTCAAATACCTCTTTTTGTGCCTGAGCAACTTGGCCAACC
The DNA here is from genome assembly GCF_900963305.1 of Echeneis naucrates. Classification (NCBI taxonomy): domain Eukaryota; kingdom Metazoa; phylum Chordata; class Actinopteri; order Carangiformes; family Echeneidae; genus Echeneis; species Echeneis naucrates. Next base: position 5,181,128 of record NC_042515.1, on the reverse strand, counting down.
TCACAGTTGCAGTCAACGTGACACATGGCATGTTTGTGTTCATTATATGACAATATTGCCTTTTAGATAACCTCGGAGAGTGTGGGGAAGCTCTTGAAGCAACTGCAGCTGCAATGATTTCCATTCAGCACATGTCTCAATCAGTTAGGAGTCTAATGTTTAATGGGCTTTTTGTTTTTGAGAGCACATAAAATTTAATGTGGAATCTCTGCGTGCCAAGCCTGAATAGAGACCACTACCAACAGCTGTGACCAACTTCCTAGCAGCTCTGGGTTCAGGTTGGGAATACCAGTCACCAGTCACACCAAGTTCCAGAGGAGGAGAATAAACAATGTTATAAAAGGCATCTAAAAATACCCCAGAGCTAAATCTCCTTCAACGTAATAAGTCAGGTTCAGAGACTTTATTGTAAACAACCCTGTGGATATCTCAGAAATGACCAGGAAGCTGTTCATTACCAGCAACCTGAACACAGTCTCAGTAAAAAAAACAAAACCATAAATAAATAAATAAAAAGTATCGTTGGCTGGCAAGAAATATGAGTCAACAGGCAAAACAACTTTTCAACACTTAGCAACAACGTGTAACTTAGGCTTAAGTGTACTCTGAAACAACAAAAAGGTCCAATGGACATCTATAAATATCATTAAATGTTACATATCATCAACAAGTAGAAAACACTTTATCACATGGACATATAAAGAAACCAAAACACTCATCTTTGCAAACAAAACAAAGAATCGTCTTTTTTCTGCATGCTGTTCATCAAGCTGTGTGAGCTCATTAAAGATGAGTGATGGATAAAGTAAAAACTACAAAAAAGTATGAACTATTACTCTAGCAACAATTCTTAACAGGATAAAAGATGGGACATGGGGGTAAAATGATAATAAAGGACCTTTCTAATGAGCATACACTGTCATGAAAATGAGTGGGGTGTACAAGGTTAGAAGAAAGGAGGGATGGGATCATTTCAGGATGATCCTCATCGTGCCATGCAGGTCTGAGAAACTTTTAACACAGAGATAAATGTTACCTGGATGGGCCTGAATCCTCCCTTGAGTATTGAAAGCAGGAAAGAGAGAAAAGCCAATGGGATACTGCACTGGTGAGACTGTAGCCCCATTTCGAAAACAAGCACACACTCACACATACAATGACAGGAAGCTATCCAATTAGTTCCTTCCACCTGACACAGTGACTGGTCTTAAACAAACAAACAAACAAACAAAAAAAAAAAAAAAAAACAACAACCACCACCACCACCCAAAAAAAAAAAAAAACCCAAAACATAACAGCCCCAACTCCAAACAAAAAAGAAAAAAAACAAGCTCTGCGTTGGTTTATCAGTGAGTGGAGGGGCAGAAAAAGTGCAAACGTCACAGTTAAGCTGTCTAGTCAGCGTTTGACTTGTGGTCCACCTTAACTTAACATGCACATAAGCCTCTCTCACAAAAACACACTTTATTTCAAGCTTAAGAGGTGTTTCTCCCTCAAACTGCGCAGTCTGTCTCTTGTTTTGCCAGATTGGTGTTCCCCAGCCCCGATGGGACCTGGCTGTCACCTGCAGTGCTGACTTAGCAGCAGATGTGAAGTTGAGAGCTTCAGGCCAGGGTGAGTCATAGACATCCGCCTACCTTATGAAACCTTATAGGTGTCACTTCCACACTCTGCTGTCTTCCATTTTTCTTGTAAAATATTAAATGACAAAGTGTATTATGGTGTTTAATGAAAACCTTTCATCACCTTTCGTAGGTTGACTGTTTTACTGTACAGCAGAGAAACATCCCACTTCAAACTCAGACTGATGCTTGAAACTTGAACCACAGTGTCTACTGCTGCACTGCAGTAACGGTCCTGTGTTTTTGTGGTAAGAGTAATGTCCCACTGGCTTTGAATTTTTGGTTCTCACACACACGCACATTCACAAAAAAGCTGTGACTGAAATCCAAAATAGTTAGTTACATTGATAAGTTGGGGGATAAAAACAAAATAATGATGATGCTTGTTTGAAGACAGACTTGCGTTTTGGCCCAAATGAATTAATTTTCTGATCTCTATGCTCCCCGTTACTGTGCATTGAGTGTGTTTCAAGGAAACAATGGCGGTTTTCTCCATCAGAATAAAAAGCCACTGTTCTGTTACATCTGCTTTCTGACTCCACTTCCGTGGTAGCACAAGAGATCCCAGCACCAGTTTGTGACAGCCAGAGAACACCAGCAAACACACCCCGCACACGTTGACAGCATACTATTAATAGTCTGGTGAAAATTTGTCCACACAAAAGAATCCAGAAGGTGAGGATGTTTAACAGCACCTAACACAGGACCCATCATGGGATCCAGAGTTGTGAATAGCATATCAATCTTATGAGTGAGCAGCTCTATGAATTATTACAGAATGAATCAACCACCACAAAGATAACGGGAAGTCACCCGGGCTGAGAGTCAGCACCCATCTATGACTCTTAGCACCCACAAGTTGATATATAAACATCATAAACATTGTACTGCCAGACATGAACATGTCACTTTGCCCCTCATAATATAATGATAGTGGTTCACAAAGTGTCAGCTGTCTAACATTCATGGAGTAATTTACACAACTGTCAGCCATGAACACACACAAAATGCTGCTCCACACAGATGTTCTCACCTCTTTCCTTGACTACAGCGTAACATGGAGACAACTGGCTACAAATCTTAGATTTACTGTGTCTTCTTACAGTGTGAAAATTAAACATTACCCCTTGATTTACTCAGTTTTAGACTACCAATGAGAAGTGATTAGCATTTGAATACAAATTCTAAGAGTCATTTGTTTCCATGTAGAATTTGGCTTATTAACTGTGGTTGTGGGGGAAATTTCATTCTCACCCAAACACCAATTAAACAGCCCATTTCATTACAGTACCTCAGCATAATAGCTGGAAACAAATTAAATTGTGGTCTTATGATGACCATGAACTTGGAGAGAGGACTGATTTAGCTATGAATGCACAAAAATATCAATATCCCTATTTCTATTTTCAGGCATAAAACAATTCAGCAAAATATCCTGGAAGACCTGTGCTGACGGCACATTATGTCTTCAATCAAACAACATCCTGCAGCACAAAACAGTTCTGGGTTTTGAAGTTGATACTTTGGTAGTGATCAAAATGCCTCAATACCATCGAGAATAAAAAAATGTCTTGTTTTGTCCTAAATTTTGATACCTTTGAGAGGTTAATCTAATCACCGGCAGTGAGCTAATAAGCACGCAGAAAAAGGCGTGATGTTATACCTTGGGTAACACCATGAAAAGGGGCTCACAGATTGGGTGTATTACGTTTTAAAAGTCAGCAGTGTGGCTACTTTGTATCCCATCCCCAATAGGGGACGTAAGTGTAGTCACATTTCATCAAGTTCGATGCCAACAGCGTGAACAATGTATTAAAAACGTATGTTTGGCTATAGACTGCGAGAACAGGAAACTGTAAGATGATATAATTGAGAATTATATCCAAAGCATTATTTCATTTACTCCTGAAAAACCATTTTCATACCAATTCTTTTCTTTAGAATTCACAAATATCAATCTCACCACAAAAATAAACATGACTAGAGAAAAATCACACCATTCAGGAAGCATCTCATGGCTGCATATCTGGATAAAGTTGAAACAAGAATCGAAGCCCATCATGGTCAAAATCTTCTCAGCTGTATTCATATTTTTTTTTTTATATATATAAATTGGAGACACCCCACAAACAGTTCTATGCCAGAGGGCAGCAGCAAACTGGTGTGATGATGATGATGATGAGAAAGGGGGAGCAGGAAGGGCGTTCAGCGGGGCTAAATTACCTGATGGTGGGTTGGTCGAGGGCCCGTAGCAAACTGGTGGGGGAGGAAGGAGAGGTCCAGCAAGGAGATTGAAGCAGTGATGGAAAAGCGTGGGGAAGGGCGTGGGGGGAAAGAGCATAAGAGAGACACAGATAAGGTGAGTGATGGAGGTCGATGCTTGAAAATACAGTACAAAATCACAGCGCGACAAAGCTTTAAAGACTCATGATGAAGCACACTAAGCCAAGTCAAAGTGTGCAAATAGAAGTTTATGAGAAGTTTATGTGACTTTAGATATAAGACTGGATTCCCAGATTCGATAATAAAGTCAAAATTTCTGACATCTCCTATGTGGTGAACATTTACCATTGTATCCACAAACCAAAGCAAGACTTCCTGCATGGGTAAAACTATTGGACCCAAGTCTATTTAGACTTGCTTTCCTGGTGGGGACTGGCCTAAGTCAGGATTAAAAAAAATGCCGCTGCTGAGTGTATGTACAGAGAAAATGCAGGGACAGTCAATATAATGTTTGAATACTTATTACTAAGCTGCTTGTGGTGAAAGATTTCTCACAGAAGGTGTTACTGTGTTACTCATCTTAAAAATGCTTTGCTTAGGAAACAGTGCAGAGAGAACAGCAGGTAGTCAACTTTATTTTAAGCCAAAAATTAACCCCCAAAAATTACTGCTCTGGCTATCAGAAGGTAATCTAACAAAAATGCTTTTGTTTTGTTTTTGTTTTTTTGCTTATTTCAACTTTTTCTTCTCCGGCCAAATGATATTTATATCTCAGGTATTATCTCTAATGATTCACTAATAACAGACTATATGTTTTTGACTGAATATGAGGGGCTTGTCAGATGGAGGTTAAATGACAGTAGAGATGGATGGGAGGAAACAACACTAGCGTAGACTGTCATGTACAGTGTATAATGCAATGATAGAGTGCCACCACCCACACTAACCTCTGAAGGGACAATGATGTAGCTTTTATTAAACAGATTTCATGTTAAATTGCTTCTCTGCCTTGAGCAGCCCCGTGTGGCCTCTAAACATAAAAACCCTCCATCAGTGACTGTAGGAAATCCCAACTTTCAGTAACAGCCGCAGTAAACCACAAACTGTTTGGGTTTCTACTGAGGAGGTTGTGCTATAAATCCAAGACCAGAGGGAAACTCACCGGGCGACTCTGTGGCTGTGCATTTATTGGCTGTGTCTGGGGTGAATACACTAGGGGGGCGGAGCCAGCATTTTGCCCAGGGTTGTATGGAGACTGTCAACAGAAGAAATGGAAAGAGAGAGAGAAGGAGGTTTGTTAAATTGAGCAGCAATCAGTCGCTGGTCATCTCATTTAAACATTTCACACTTTAAAACACTAACTGTAACATCCCCTAACATCACAACACAAACTTACTTTAGATGCTGCTAGGAGAACAAGGTTTTCGATTGAGGTTTATTCCCTGTGCAAAGATAATTGGTACCCTCAAGGGCTGCAAATCCTGAGTTCCTTTATTCTTCATCTAGTGAGCAGTGGGGCTTGGCAGGGGTCTGTTATAACAGATACTTACTCTTCCTCAAGCTGCTGCTGGTATGGTTGTGATAATTTCACTTTGTGCTGACTGACTATTTATAGTGGGCTGGGGAGGGACTGAAGCTGCTTTAGGGTGAGGCAGTGGGCCATTTGGCTGTAACAATAAAGAGGAACATCTAGAGTCCTCGCAAGCATCGTCACATACTTCCAGTGAGGTTGATTCACAGAGGCAACATGCTTGTAAAGGAGAGCAGCAGGGCAGTCTCCGGTGCCAGTTTCACAGCAGCCGTGTCATTCTCTTACACTGAGAGGAAGAACGTGGGTCTAATCATAACAGGCAATGGTTGAAAGTGTGGCGCTGTGGCTGCTGTGGTTTGATGTATTAAACATTACTAAGCTGCAGGCTTATATAAGTCTCTGTGATAACAGATTTACCTGCATACCTGAACTCTTGAGTAAATCATCATGATCTCATGCTGAAACAGCAGTGGCATGTGACAAGACTATCGGCCAATTCCTTTTCGACTCCCCCCCCCCTTATAACACTGACACAATGTAGTGTCCCTTTCATCCCATGGGAATCCCACAGTGGCACGACCCTCTGCAGCTGTACAGGGCAGCCAAAAAAGCCAAAATTTGCTCAGTGACAATTATACTTATACTGCTGAACAGAATTAAATGACAATAACTGTGTTTTATAAAAAAATAAATAAATAAATAAAAATCCGCCATTGACTGTTCCCACAGTCATATAGCACCCAGGCTGTATAAAGAAGAGTGTGTTCATATAGGTGTTAGCCGTGCGATACACAGCCTACAGAGCTTACCACTGTTTCACCATATGCATGCTTAGCTTGACCCCTACTGACCCATATCAGGATTAAAGAGGTAGTCCATATAGAGGGCAGCAGATATATGCTGCTGAATTCAACCCAATTTTAAATCACACACTTTTTGAATTTCATTAAACAACACATCATGCATAGCTTTCTGTTGTTTAGAAGAAGCATGGAAAAATGACAAACAGGGAAATAAAACATGTAAAAGGCTGATGTAAGAAAATAAATGGTGCAAGATAGGGGTGGGCGATGTGGGCAGAATTGACAATTTTTCAAAACAATTTGTATCAAATTGTGGAAGAAAATGACTGAAGTTCATCTTCGTTCACATTTCATAAAAAACAAAACAAACAAAAACCTAAACCAAATAACATCTATTTAGAGATGTAAACCACAACATCCTTAAATGAAATTTTGCTCTGATGTGATTATGTTGAGAAATGATACTATCCGATACTGTTATCCCACCCAGCCCCAACACCAGCGATGAAAAGGTAAACAGAGAAATGGACAGACCTAAATTAAATATGCATAGGAGAGAGGATGACGGCGGACACAGTGACAAACTCACCCCTCCGCCTGCCTCCCAGCCCTTAGGGTAGCGATATGGGGAAGCTGTGGGTACTGATACCTGAGAGAGCGCCGGGGAGTGGGCATGACCGGGCGGGGTGCCCGCCAGGTTAGGGTGTCCCTTTGTGATGTCATGAGCAGTGTAAGAAGGGCCAGCATGTCTGGGTACCTGCATCACATACAAGGTAAGGTATGCATTATACACAATGTCAGACCGACACACAGAAAACACAGACACACACTGATCTAGAGGATGAAAATCGGTGGCAGGATTCCACAGGTCATTAGTCCTCCCTCCTGCTAAGGAATGTAAATTAAGCTCTCGAGGATTAACCCCTGTATTTGTGGAGAGGTAAAGACCGGAGCTGTGCATGGGTGTTGAAGCCTGCTGCGGTTGGCTTAAGTGGGGCTCTGGCCTCTCCTGCTGCCTACTGTGCCAAACTATGCTGTACAAGGATGTCTGGGCCTCATATGGCAAAACTGGGTCAGGTAATCATATTACATTCCTACTCATCTGTGATAGAAATCGTGCACCTGATACAACTGAGTCATGCTAAACAAGCCTCATGGATATGGATCGATGGAGAGTTCAAGGTAAGCACCAGCCAAGTGAGCAGTAGGAGGCCAAGATGAGATTTGACTGAGCTCTAAGCTTGTGGTGTGGCAGGATGGGCTCTGGCTGCTGCAGCTGTGGGCTGGCACCACTGCAGGTGCTGCTTGTTGCTGCAGCAGGCCTGACACACCAGGGAATGAGACAGTATACTGCAGGAAGAAAGCAGGAGGCAGGCACTGAGGCAGCCTGGAAAACTCTGCAAACCATTTCTCTCCAAGGCATTTTCTCCTACTTTCACAGAACCTGGCCATTCCGACTTTTCAAGGGTCCTTAAGACAGCAGACAACACCATCATTTAAAAATATACCTCAGTATGACTCAAAATATTACGCTTATGTCAACCTTGTACTAAAAGCTATATTCTGCCTAGATTCTATAGTATAAATCCATCAATCTACATTTCTCCATCTTCTCTATATGGCCCACTTCCCTCAGATGACCTGGGATAAAGCAAATAATCTAGCTGCTGTTGCCAGGGGAGGAGCCTGCTCTGCTTCAGGCGAGTGACTGATTCTGAGGACATTTAGAGCAATGGGATGGGGGAGGGGAGGCAAGCAGCTGTATAGAGACTGTACATGAAGGGAAGGAGAAAATAATAAAGTAAGGAAGCCCAGTATCCAAAAACACACAGTTTCATGCCATGTGCAGGGTGTATTTCTACGAATGTCATCATTGTTGCAGCACAAACCTCTCAAAATGAACTTCTGGCAAGAAAATCTCATCAAACCTGCAGTGCCTCTAGTCCACTTATATTACCATAGATAAATGTGTTCACAACGGACTGGCCTGTCTTCAAGCACACAGACTTTCTATGCTAACAGCTACCTGCTATTAACGTCCCACTTCAGCCATTTCAGAAATGTTATCATCGGCCACATCATCTTTGTGTTGCAAGATAATCAAAGCAACAAATCTAAGGTATACTGTAATTCTTGGAAAGCCCAGATATTATATAAACACAAGCACCTCCGAACGCACAAATACACACAGGCAGGTAGAAACAAGTTGCACAATTGTATTCATTTCGCCTGGCCAGATCATGATCATGAAAAGGAAAATCAATGCTCTAATGGTCTGCTTTCTGCAGTAAACATTCATTTAAAAGATTTGCAACAATAAATATAGAGGTGCCTGCGCCTCTAGTAGCATTGTCACTAATCAGTATCTTAGTCTATCAAGCCCCCTGATAAATGACTGCCTGCAGGTAAATGCCCGTATGGCTTATCGCAGGACTTGCCCAAAACAGTGCAGCAGAGCAGTGGTCACTGAAGATGAGATGATAAATAAAGCGCAGCCAAGGACAGATTTTTTTTTTTTTTCGCTCCCTGTAACCAAATATAATTGGCTAACAGAATCAGACGTTGATGCTCCAGGAAGATTAAAATAAACACCAAAAAGTAACTCAATATTATTATGACAACAATGAAAAAGAGGAAATGTTAATTAACTCCTGAAGGAGTCACTGAATGGCAGAGGCCCCCTGAAGTGACAGCACTTTTCCAAAGCAGGCATGCTGGGGTCAGATCACAGCATCTTCCTCTTCTCAAAATTACCAAGAGGTAAAAAGAAAAAAAGATCTTCAAAACTTTTGCTTTACTCAGATTTCTTTACACATGTAAAATAAAGTAGTTTCTATTTTTCAGTGTCAAACACTCCTAATTGCATGATCTCAGACAGAATGTTGAAATTAATTAAGGAGGGGATGAATTTTATAGCAATAGTTGTCTTTTATGGTGCTAAACATACCACTCTTTTTAACACAGTCAAATATGCTGAAACATTTCAGCATTACAAAATGGCCATAACGTTATTTTTTTGGGGGGGTCTACCTTGGTGTGGCAAGACTAAATACTAGACTGATCTCTCAAAAAAAAAAGCAAAGCAGCTCAGAGACATCAGAACAACCAACTAATTTTTTTTTCTGTCCTTGCACAGTCAGCTATGTCACCATTCATTTCACTGCCGATGTACTTGTACTGCACATTATTACTTACTTCAGATAGCGTGGTTGACTGCATTAGTTTTGCTCAGGGGTGTGCAATCTGGGAAATTAGCGGATGTTTTTGGTTAAGTCAAGGTAAGAGGGAAGTAGCTACATTTTTACTATACGACCACACACAGTCTGTGGTATAGGTACGTGGGGGGTGGGGGGGTGTGTGTGTGTGCGTGCGTGTGTGCAGTGCGGTATCAGTACAGTTTGTGAGTGGGGCTGCACACAGTGACTCACGCTGTAGACTGCGACTCCAGGCTGTGTGGGGAAGATTCGGTCATCCAGTGATGGCTGAACCCGTGGGATTCTGAGAAAAGGTGAATTAAGGCAAACTCTAAAAGGTTAAAAGAGACCTCCAATAAGTTTTATTCTAGATAAAAAGTGAACAGCTCTACAGCTAGATTCCCTTGTTAAGTCTAAACCCTGCTGAATAATCCACGTGAGAAGACTTTAGTGGTAGAAAGTTTACCATTTAGAAAACAGTGATGCAACTATGCTTAGACTTTCATCCTACAGTTCGATGTTTCTATGCAATACATTAGCTGATTTAGGTCTAAGGGGCTCTCCTCAAACCCTAATCGCTCGGCAAGTTTGATTTCATGGATCCCCCAACCACCCCGCCCAAAATGCCCCATCTCTCAGAGTACACTATGTACCTTCACCATTTTGCAGGAGTTAAAGGGAAAATCTGAAATGGATTTCTGGACCACTTCAGGGAAGGGGACAGACAGAGCAGGCAATTAGACAACTGCTCACCCCTTACATGGGTGCAGCTAAGGTTCAACCTGCATGAAATGTTGATTCTCATTTTCTTATGCTACAAGGTAAAAGATTAATCCTTATGTCATGATAGCAAAGAAAATTTTTTTACAAAATTTCAAATGTTTAGGACAGGCGATAACTTTTTATAACGCTCCTAAAACATGAAACAATGACAGTCACTTGGGAGACATAAATCCGATGTTAGGAGACAAAAGAGGGAATGTGAACTTACATAAAAAATACATAAAAGAGGGAAGCCCCGTGGTTAATGACCTGCTGAAACAGTTGTCTGTGACAAGACACGCTCACACACTGCTGGTCACATGGTTTAAGGGAAACCGAACGTCTGGCTTTCTTCCTTTCACCCAAATCACACCTCCCATTCCCTCAAGCCCTCTTCCTTTACTCTGCCCTTGCCTGCAGGGGCTGTCACTTCTCAGCCCCCTGCCAGCACCTCTACTTGTAACCGACAACACAAGAGGGTGGGGGAAGAGATAAAGTGGGAGAAGAACCATTTACAAAGAGGACTGCGTAAAAGGAAAAGAAAGAGAGAGAGAGAGAAGAGAAGCACAGCAGGAAGCATTATCTGTTTCATTGGCAGGGGAATTTCGAAAAACAACACACCCTTCCCATACACATATGGTGCACGCAGAAATTAGAAGCAATTAGAGGTTAGGTCTCAACACATTCATATTACAGTTTAGGTGAAAAGGGAAACAATAATACTGTGTTATAAGCAGCAAAAGAGATACAATGTTTTTGCTTTTGTATAGTCATACTTGAAAAATGTTGTAGTTCCCACAGTGTGGGTGTCAGACTGCTTTTTCCACGACTCCCAGATTACCTGTCACGGTCTGAAATGTCACGATGAGGCCCTTCCATAAAAAACACAAAATCCAAGTGATACGTATGAAAATGCTTCTTGACCCAGGTCTGGCAAGTGACAGACAGAGAGCCAGACAGGAGGAGCGGTAGAGGCTATCAACTGTGTGGCAACCTGATATGTACGCTCTTCGTGACCACTAGTTGGCAGGGGCAACTGTGTCAGGGACTGTAAACAGAGCTGAGAACACGTAGCCAGGTGATCCCAGCGCTCAAACAGCTGGAGCAATGGGAAAAGGTCCACCTGGAGGTTAGCGATCATCACCAACAGCAGCAAGGACAGAGAAAAAAACATTTTACCAAATTTACCGATTGCTGAATCTAGTTGAGGTGTTGGCTCAAGATATCTCAAACAAAATTCTCTTTGATATGAACATGATTGAATGATATGAATTAAAATTTTTAAAAGCACATTTCTGGAGGCTTTGTAATGATTTGCTAGTATATATATATATATATATATATATGAATATCAAAGAAACCTGGGGAGATATGATATCCTGAATAACCCCTTTGACTGCCACTGGTGGAGATAATACAGTTGCCAGATAACAGCCTGGGCATTTATACAATGTCACATCCAGGTAATCATGCAGAGAAAACATAATTTCCTCAGGTAAAATACAATTTGTGTCAAAGCCCCCATGTGGGCGGCCAGGTAAGCAGATGGAGACACTTCGCAGTCAAACACCACTGCGTGCATCAGGCACAACCATGAAAGTGGCTGACTGCTCTAATTAGACAGTCATTACTTTGATCTCCATTAAATTTTCTGCATGAGGAGAGAGGGTCGGCACAATGTCAACTTAAAGACTTACAACGGGGACACGGCTCCAGGAAGAGTGACAGTGTTAATGCACCTGCAACATCCAGCTGGGTAAAATTACACCTATCCAAGAAGAAGAGCAGAGCATTTCATAAGGGGAAAATTAAAAGATACGAGCTCTTGGAAGACCCGCACCTCGAGGATACCAGCTACTCAACTTGAAGGGACTTCAAGTTTGTGTGTATAAACAGGCCCTCTGCCTCTGAAAGAAGGCCAGGCTGCCCTGTAGTTTATTGTTAACATTATAAACTCTGGTACCCCAGCCCAAAACGTGTCCTTGCTGACCTTCGGAAGATCATAAAACAGCTTCAAGCACTCCTCCTTGTCCTCTGACCCCAATCTGACCTGTTGGCAACATTTAGGAGGGAAAAGCTGTTGCTGCTCTTGCTTCATCATTAGCTTACCCGAAAGCCACTTAAGTGCTGAGTGTGTGTGAGGGAAAGAAAAGGGATGACAGGAGAAAAGATGCAGCCCCACAAACAGCGGGTGTGATGAGGATGATATCGCTCAACAAACTGTAATTTTCTATTGCTGAATCATTAAAGTGTAACAGCTATGTAGAAAAACAACCTCATTCAAGTTAAAAACAGAGAAAAAGAGACAAGAGCAGATCAGTGTGAAAGAGGAGCTTTGTCTTTGCTGACTTAGCTGCTGGGGAGACAAATATCACCTAAATCCAATAGTGATGTTAGCACGGACTAATAGTTGCATAGGAGTTTTTATTTATTAATAAAATTTTTTAAACCACAATTTAAAGTCTACCGTCACATAAATACGGTGTACATTTCACCTAAACCTATGGGAACTTGACATTTTGAATGATGTAGTCTACCTGGAAATCTCAGTGCAGTGTTCAGAGTGGAGGCACAGGAAGTGAGTGGAGACAGCCCAGATGGTGCAGACACAAACCCTCCTTCCCCCTGCTGGCCCACTGGCCTCTCTCTCTGTCTCTCACTCACACACACACACACACACACTTGGATAAAAGCAAGCAGAGCTCACAAAGCTCTCACTGCCTGCCTGCCTGCCTGCCTGCCTGCTGTTGCTGAGACTGCTCTTTCACGACAGTATGAACAATAGTTGGTAGGTTGGTGGATTCAACTCTCGTGAACCAAATCTTAAGCAACAATCGTCATTGGTGGTTACAGTCTAGAATGTATTATGTATTTAACGTACTAAATTAAGCAGGCAGGTAGTTGAGCTGCACTTCAAAGGAAGTAAACCCTGTGGGGGGAAAAAAAAATACAAATACCAAATAATAGTACTGAAACAACATCCTGTTTCCAAGACTTAAAGGGCAAATCCAATTTCAGGTTCCTACATACTTCAGACTTCAATAACTAATACCGATAAATGAGCCTGAAGACACAAAGGTAACACAAAGAAACATGGCCTGCACAGAGGGAACATCAAATCAATTAGCTGTCTCCATAGGTTGAGCCCGATGGCGATACTGTATTTTTTAAGATGTATGTGAGAACTTGGAACAGTACGTTAACATAAACAGGATAGACTCTATCAGCAGACAAAATACTTTACATCTCTGAAAAACTGCATAAAATATAACGACTAAAAACTACCTGGCCCCTAGCCCTGGCTTCCTGCTATTCAGTCGCTAACCAACTGCAGTAAAAGCAATCCAGCCTTTTGCTTTTGCAGGGACATTTACCGTCTGTGAAACTGTGGACACAACCACTTGAGAAGATCAGAAATATTTTGATGGAGAGTATGGTGGCATTACTGGACCGTGAGTGTCAGGCACACAGTTAAGATTTCTATTTCTTTCTTTCTTTCTATATATATATATTTTTTTTTTCTCCTCTATGTGAAGAAAGGGACACTACCAGATAGACAACACACCAACAACACACCAATGATCCAGTTGTTCAGCTGCAGTACAGTCTCACTGTATTTGCAACATTGCATTGGTGACTTTATAAAGGTCTTGATTTGACATAAAATATCAAGACAGTTTTGGCAAAAGCAGTAGCACTACAAGTGATTGTGAATATTCTGAACTCCAGCCGCACTGTAGATGCCTCATTGTGTGGGTGAGATAGTTCTGAAAATGCAGAGTTCATTGTACATATCAAACACTGTAGGAGAATTTGAAAGCAATATGATTTTAATGTGATTTTTTTATTTTTAAATCACCAGTCACTGAATGTATTTAAAAAGATTTTTTTTATATTAAAACATAGTTGCTCACTCATGAGTGAAATGAAATGATGTGTAAATGTGTTCCAGATAAAAACTCCTGACAGTCTGCAGGATATCTTCTTCAACTGGCCACTCCCTCTCTGGAAAGAACAGTCCTGCATGCTGGCTCATAACAACTCAGCAGTTTATTTATAACATCCCACAGTCAGTGTACGCATGAGAACATCTTCTCATTCAGGCTGCACACACCTGTCCAAAAATATAGGACCTACCAGCTGGTTTCATACGTGATATAGCTACACTTCATAACTTCGATGATTACATTCCTGTCTCATTGGTCATATTCAAATTGCAATTGCAGGCATTTTTCAGTCCAAACAAAGAAAAACTGAAGGGATAAGGAAGTACTATACATTTATTAAGTTGTGAAACAGAAAAAGTAGTGAGTGTCTTCAGAAAGAGATTAAACTACTGTGCTGGGAAAGCTGAGGGGTTGGACGGGGAGCAGGGAAAATAGGGAGAAGCCCTCAGCTTTCTCAGCTGGGCCAGCAGTGGGATGAGGTGAGCTATGGGGGGATGGAAGGAAATAAAGGAGGGTGAGAGCAGGCTGGGTGACCTGGGCTTTTGTTGGCAGATGGTGGGAAGCGCCACCTTGGCCTCTCGCACTGAATGTTAAGCAGTGCTGCCATTGTCTGGCAAGTGCAGCAGCAGACGCATGCGCTGGGTGTTTCTCTGGCAACCAGGAACAGAAACAACCCCCCCCCCCCCCCCCCCCCCCCCACACACACACACACACACACACACACACACACACACACACACACACACACACCTCACCATCCTGACTCCAAAACCCCTGTGCGTCTCGCGACTCCGCAATCATACACGCTAACAGCCTTCAAGTGGGAATTTCCATACACCAACGGTCCACCCAAGCTACACTGGAGTCACACACTTCTGCTCTCATGACCTCTGATGTCTCAGGAGAGCGAGAGGTCAGACAAATTGTTACACTAAGATGGCCCATTTTCATACAGACATGAAAATGAAAAGCTGTGTAGTCTCATATTATGGTCATTTAAAGTTGGGTCCAGTGACCTTCAGGGTGCTCTTTCATTTCAGATCCCACAACAAATATTTGAACTACTTTTAATTTTCCTATAAATTCACTCTTACTGTTAATTGTACATCTCCTACAAATATTATGAAGTAATATGAGATTAAATACTTTATCTTAATTTAAAAAAAAAAAAAAAAAAAATTCACACTGACACCAAAACAACTAATAATTTAATAAAAGTTGGATTTACTGCATTTCCATACAGGTGAGATAACTTATCTTTAAGTGACCAATAAAAAATTTTTAGCCACAAGATTTAGTCTCATTATGTAACTGTAATTGCACTGCATGGCAATGTGATTCCTGCGTGCTACAGGTTTGGCCCTATCCTTTAACAGCGACACCAGCACAAGTACAGCAGTAGATCAATGGACAGAAGTTCTTCAACAGGAGTTTCAATTTCAGATTTTGTGATAGCCTTATCAGACTTAACACTTTTGGCGATGGTTAAGTTAAGCTTAGTGAAGATGACAAACCAAAAAGTCAAATATGTAGGTTTGATCTCTCCTTCAGATGTAGTCATCGTTATTCTAGTCATTTCTCCAACAAGACATTCATTGTGTAAATGGAGTGGGGGCAGTTCTGTACTCAGCTGGTAGGCACAGGCACTCGCAATCATACAGCTAAAAGTAGGTTAAGCAAATTTAAGAGTCATTTAAAAAAGCCTGGAGAGGTAGAAGAGGACATGGCACACCAGATAAAGAGACCATTATACTTTGCATTCTTTGGCGTTCTTTTCTAATTCTGATACAACCCAAAACATCACAACACTGTAAGCAAGAAAGGGGTTTCATACTGCCACCTGCCATAACCAGCTACTCACTGCCCCTCACAGATGTCAAGAACACAGGGCAGCTATGATCATGGGTGGCAGGAAATCGGGTTGAGACTTCACACCCCAGAGCTAAAACCACAACAGAAGCTGTCAGATCACAAAAAGACACATCTCTGCCACTGACAGGCAGGACACATCAACCTAATCCTCTCTATCTCAAACACACACACACACACACACACACACACACACACACACTTACTTCTGCCACTATGCTGTAAATAAAACAGGAGGTGACATAACCGGTGACTTCATTCCCCCAAATGTAGGGTAGAGTGAAACCGGTCCTGCTTTGTTTAAACTCAGAGGTAAAACAATAATCTGAGGGCAGCTGCAGCACTAAACCAGGACAAGAAATGCTGATAAAACCCTTCACACCATGCTACACGTGTGGAGGTGAATTTCTGGGACATAGCACCAGACAAGACACAATTAAGATTTGTGAAGACATTTTGCAGCAGCTTTCCCCTGCTGGTGATGTTCATGCCAAGCCAAACACAGCAACATTTTTACTTATTAATTAATTCATTCATTCTTTTTGTCTTTAATTGCTAATCTATGCAGGCTATCTGGGCCAGACAGAGCTCACCGGGCCTGTCAAAGGTGCACAGGAACTCTTGCTCCAGAAGCTCCTCTCATGTGAAATGGGCACCGGGGTGCAACTCCCACAAGCCGAGCCCATGTGCACGCTGGGGTTAACCCTGATATCACAACAAACAGATGCAGCTCTCTTCTAATTTTTCTGTCCAACATGTGAACATCGCTAGGCTTTTTTTTCCTTTCCTCCAAAATTAGCAGGTGCCCAATGTACCAATGCTAACGCACCTTGCTAGCCAACAACGGTGACTGAACAAAGCCGGCAAGCCGGTGTGCAAAGCCCTATAAGCTCGCCGGCGACGGAGCTTTCCCCCCCTCCGAAAGACCGTCACCTCATTTATCATGAATATACAAGGCGGTGTGTGAATGTAAGGAGGCAGCCGTGCCAAAAGAACCGGGCTGACATTTCCGTTAGCTTTGACAACCGGCTTCACAAGCTAATGTTAGCATGCTCAGCTAGCTAATTGTCCCCTCCCCTCCCAGCGCTCCCTCCAAACCATCATCCCCGCATCCAATCCATTACTATCACCAACAAATCCACAAAAAAACCCACATATATACACACACTGCTCACAGAAGGGGAAGGGCAATACACACAATACAATCAATGCAAAAGCAAATGTCCATATTACCCAGGTGAAAGGATACTGAGGTGGCGGTACGGCGCCGGGCTGAGGGGCTGTCGGGGCTCCCGGCGGCAGGGACCCGGAGGTCAGGGTAGCCCGCAGTTGGCTCGACGGAGAGCCACTTCCAGGTCCGCTAACTGCGACAGCGGCTTGTTTGGAGACCACTTTCGGTGGCAAACTCATTGCAAAATTAAAAAAAAAAAACTAATAATAATAATAATAATAATAATAATAATAACAAATAAAAAAAAAACTAACAACAACAACAGCTTAATAAATACTGATACAAACAACGCCTAGCTTGCATACATCAGAGCAAGCGTAGTGGATTCTTCAAGCAGGCCCCAGATTCCCCCCCCCTCCCCTTTTTTTTTTTTTTTTTTTACCGAAGTGGGATACCGAAACTCGGACAGCAACACAAACGTGATTTTCTGTTCTTTTCATGGAAAGTCGCGGCTCGGATCAGCGGTGCTATTCATGGGGACGGTGGGAGGTTTAGCCTCCCCTCGCCCGTCCGGAGCCTCTGCGGATCCGGCTCTCTCGGTTTCGTTTCTTTCAAACAAAATGGAAAAAAAAAGGGGGGAGGGAGGGAGGAGGAAAAAAAAAAAAAAAAAAAAAAAAAAAAAAGGAAGAGGAAATAAATAAATCGCCACCACGATCCTTCAGCCCTCCCTCGGCGATCTACCTTTTCTTCTCGACAAGTCTGTTTTCTATCATTTTTTTCTCACACAGATGAGAGACTTCGCCAACATGGCGTTGCGGCCGCTTCCAGCAGTCCGGGCAGGACATATGATTCGGCAATTCTCGGCCAGTTACGGAACCGCTCGGCCAATCAGCGAACCTTCAATCAAACCGATATTCCGAGCATGGTTCACGTTCATAATGAGTCCGAAATATTAAATTATTGTGATTTATGTATTTTCTTTTTATTACTGTCCACTTCAAATGCAAATTTCACTGGATTAATTTTGAAGAAATGTTTTTCCTTATTGATAATACACTTATATTAAAAAAAAAAAATCTAAATATTAAATAGCATAAATGTTTCTTGTTATTTGCATGTATGTGTGAACGGACAAAACGCCTTCACATTCAGAGCAAAGCAGCAGCTTTCGTTGCAGGCTTGTACTCTGCACCAGCTGGTAACTACACACCTTTGACTTGTGCACCCACAGCACCATCTACAGTCGATCTGCCTGTTTCACAGCCACAGGTCAGAGACATTCACCAGTGACTGTCATGTCCTGAGTTAGAGAGGTTGGTGTTTTTTTTTGCTTGACAAAAATGAACTGAAAGTGATTTGCTCCAAACCTGGAAACAGAAGAGAAGCATGAGGCAGGGAAGGTCGCTTTATATTCAGGTGAGGACCCGGTTTAAGAGATGCAGGATTTCTGTCAATTCACTTTTCCTAAACATCGCAACTAGCAATATGCATGTTGATGTAAGAAACACATGTACAAAATCAATGATTTTGATGTATTCCTGTAGCACGCAATAACAATTGTAAAAATTGAGCCGTATTATTTTGTATGCGTGGGATCATAATGATGTCATCTTTTCCACACAAACATATTTAACACTTACAGGTGTTCAACAGATTAAATGAAAGGAATAGACAAATAGATCTGTATTTGAGAACAAATAGTGTAGGCTTGTTTGATAGTTGGCTAAGTAATAAACTGAGAAACTGTTTAATATATCAACATATAAACATCAACATCTTTATGTGCAATGTGTGTCAGATTTCAAACACCTCAGCAAATAGTAAAAATGGGACAAAGATGTTTTAAATTTGGTTTTATTATACAAAATAACATTGTGATTAACTCTCATTCATAAAAACAGGTATGGCACATCATGGCTTGGCCTACATGATCATCTTCTGGATAAAAAAAAAACAGCTGTTTCATGAATTGCTGTGAATTTTAAAATTATTTAATTCTGGTTTTGGTTTATATTGGGCTTATCTTACACACATGAAATGCCAAGAGTAGGGAACATCCATCTTGATATCAGGTGCAGAATGTTATTTTGCATTTAAACACAAATATCACCTTGATATCTCAGTATAGAAAACTTTGACCACATTGTACCCCCCCCAAAAAAAAAACAAAAAAAAAACTAAAACATTGCAGTTTTTCAGTCCCATTGTTGTTGTTGTATCAAAACATATTTATATTACAATTCTTACTAAGCAGTTTTAAAGCTGTCCACATGGGATGCAGATCTTAATCTTCCATTACATAAAAAAATCTTTCACATCTTTCTTTCATCGTCATAAAAATTTGTTACCATAAATAAAACACAGTAAAATGAAACTAAAGCAGATCTAAGCACAGTGAATTATACGACAATGCAATGTCATCTGGTTTGTTGATCACATTATGTGATAAACAAGTCGTTGGAGAGCGGTTCCTCCAATTTTCCTAACTATCTATTGAGTGTCCAGTGTTCTAAAAGTGCACTATAGCTACACCTAAGTTCAGAGTTTGGGGAAAGCTGTGAGCTAAACCAAGAGTCGTTGGGGAGAAGCACTGAAGGTTATCCTCCATACAGAACAGGCACATTTTATCCTGAAAAGGAGTCTGGTAAGCGTTAAGTGGTAAGGTGCAAGGGCTTTCAGTGGTTATCCCAGTTGAGAAAGACTTTGCCAGTGTCTCTAGCCATTTTCCCCAGTGTCCATTTGACAAACAGCACCAAGCAACAAGGCATCACCAAAGCTCACACTTTTTTTTCGGGTTCATGGGAGCGTCGGCTTTGCAGCCAAAGTGCTTGGAGAACTCATGTGAGTTGGAAATGGTGCCGATGACTCTGAATCGTGATGGACTGTGAGGATCAGTGATCACGCCCTCGTGTGAGCTCTCAGGTGTCCTGACTGAGCACCATACCTGCAAAAGTAATAACAGATAAACTGACTCCATAATAGGTAATCGTTTCTCTACAAGGTATTTTGATATTATTTGTGGTTTCTATGGCGATCGAAGAGAGAGAGTTAAGAGACTACATTTATTGATTTTTTTTATTGATTGATTTTTTTAATCTCTCGCCATCACAGCTCCTTAAGTGTTTTTGAGGTGATTCATTTAAACCATACCATCTGATAACACTTAACTTAAATTCCCTTTAAAGTCAAAAAGTTGTTTTTCTTCTTGTTCGTAACTGTGATGGTTGAGCAAGATAGCACAGACATGTGCCACTCTGACACTAATACCTTAAACCCCAAGTTTAACATAAGAGCAGGATTGTGTATCATCACAGCTTGTTTGGGGCCAATCAGATTCTAGTGTGCAGCTTGTGTGAAGTGGAAACTTGCATCCAGCGCATATAGATTAAGAAATTGAGTTCTCAATGTAATTAAACCCGCAATTTTGTGTAAATTAGCGCTTTTGTTTTCACAAAGTCTGCATGCTTTTCATACTAAAAATAATTGTACCAAGCAAGATATTCCATGTTAGCATCAACATGTCAACAGAATGCTCATGCGGGGAAAAAAGAAGGTACTGTGAAGGATACAAACCTGGGCAAATCCTACGAAAAACAGCTGATGGTTGGTCATTCCCAGTGCCGGCAGTGTGTCCTCCTCACCGTTCTTTTGGATCCAGTTCTCATAAGCCTTCCAACCAACAAATGATCATGTTACACACATGCAATGACTGTTTTGCTCTGCACGTGTAAAAGCATGAAGTAATGCAGCCCAAAGGAACAAAAGATGATTTTTATGTCCTCTACAGTCTTCCGTCAAGTTAACATGTACCATGTTATTTGCTTTTCTAATTCATAGCCTATGACCTTTCATTACATGGAAAGAATGTGTGCATGTGAAGAAGTAACCAGAGGCCGTCGAGGCCACTTATAACCACCTGTTGCATTTCTAGGCTTCACTGTGAACCAGACAACCTACTTTTTCCAATACAGATTAATGAGTGCGACCCGAATGCTGGAGATTAATCAGAGATCTGTGCGATAGTTTCACGACCTTCCAAGCATGCCATCTGAAACTGATGATTAGGAAACACTGGAACAACAGTCTGTACTTTCCATAATAATCTCAATGCTATCTTGTCCCAGCAGCGAGCTGTTTGATTACACTGGTGACAAAAAGCTATTATTGTCATGTTCGAATCCTTCTCTTCACATTCAGAAAATATTCAAGAGGAACTCTACTTCCTATCTAACATTATACCTTATAAGCAGCTTTGAGTCCACCGTTGTCAGCAATGTTCTCTCCCAGAGTGTGTCTTCCATTCAGAGGCTCCTTGTTGATGCTGTAATTTCCGTACTGCGATATCATACATTCAGTCTGTTTCTTGAAGGCCTCTACTGAAGAGTTCTTCCACCAGGGACGCAGGTTTCCATCCTTGTCATATTCCCTCCCTGATTGAATAAAACATAAAAAAAAAAAAAAAAAACTGCTGTCTGCCAAACTGTACTTCAGATTGTTCAGTAATAGAAGGATCATACAAATTGCAATCCTTTGAAATGTAAAAAAAACCACAAAACAACCAACCTTGGTCATCAAAAGCATGTGTCAGCTCATGTCCCATGACGACACCTATCCCACCAAAGTTAAGGGCTCTGCAGAACATAACAAAAACATAAGTGCCACCTCACAGTTGTATGCCTCTGCCAACCAGCCCAGCTGCAGGAAACACAGTCATGATCTCTCCTTCCTGAGATACTTGCTAAATAATGACCAGAAGTGTTTTTGCAGAACATTATGATGTCACAGTAAGCGTAACTTTCTACCCTTTAGCTATAGAAACCTCGTCAGTACATCACCTTATCCTAGACCTAACCTTATTTGTATCATAATTATCTGAACTAGTAACCTTTGGCCTCCAAAAACGAATCAAATGAGCATAGAGAACAAGGTGTAATGAAGTTCCTTCTGGGCATTCCAGAGCATGATACCAATGTATCCTTGAACTTTTACTTCAGAGAGCCAAAACCAAATCTGTTATCCTTGAGTCCGAGTGAGTGCCGAAATTGAAGAAAAGCCCTCACACTCTTACTGTCACGTTTACAAAAATGGGACAGACAGGCAGACAGACAGAGACAACAACCTGGACATGTTGTGCCACTACTTTTTGAAGCTTATTCATCATTGTGACATTATTGGATGTCTACTCCTGAGACAAACAAAATGGCATTTCGATCATTTCACTTCAAAACCTTAAACATATTTGGAATGAACATCTCTGTGGCCAATACAAAGAGAAGAAAAAAACTGTTTTAGTGGACAATGAGCCCTGTCCTCCCCTGTTGAATCCACTCTAGTCTTGTAACAGTAATGTAAAGCAATCGCACTATGGTGACTATTCACCTCAAATAAAATCTATTCATTGTGTTGCAGTACTATTTGTGGAAGACCTACTTGGGCCAGGATCGGCTGTAGAACGGGGCCTGAAGGATTCCTGCAGGCAGAACCATCTCATTCTTGGTTGGGTTGTAATATGCATTCACTGTTGGCGGGGTCATGCTCCACCTGCAAAAACAAGGGCCACGTGAATATTGATTGGGCCTCTTCTGCTGTTTCAGGCTGACTACAGATCAGATTGAGATTCATTTGGACACTGTTCGGCCCCCCTTCTGCCTCACAGCCTAATTAGAGACGAGGATCAGTTCAGCGGAGGGAGGTTGGTTGCCTAGGAACATTTGTGGATGGGAGCAGTATTCTGCTGAGTCGGTAAAATGGCAATGTGTTCCCATCAGAGCATGCAACCTTCTCCCTGGGGAGGGGGGGTTAAAGGGAATAACTCACTGGGATCTGTTGGGAGTTTTCCTCAGCTGGTCTGCTGTGACTCTGGCTGAGAAGTTGTAGTACTGCATGACATTTTGGAAGTAGAGCTCAGACACCACCTCAAACTAAAAAAAAAAACAAACAACAAAACAAAACAAAAAAAAAAAGGACAGTTGCTTTAATGGAAACTTACACATGCAATAAATAACAGCTGCAGAATGGCGAGGAGACAGTGCAGTTTCTTGTTCACCTACATCATTGAACACTTTGTCCAGCTTTGTGCCATTCATGATGAACTCTGGATATCCGACCATGTTGTAGATCGCATCTGCCTGTGAAACATGACATTTAAAAAAAACGGACACGTTTTCACACCAGGTGGCAGTGCTGCATATCTCAGCCGCTTCAATTCAACACTTGACTCATTTCAGATGTTACAGTCTCCCTGAGGAGGCAACAGGGAAACTCCCACCTTTTCTTTTGCAGCTTTTTTTGTTTCTGAGTCCATCCATCCCACATACTTAAGGCTGTCCTCAAATGCCCATTTTATTTCTGCAACCATATCTTCAGCCTGAAGCACAAAGGAGAAAGAGGAAAGTCATTCAGAGGCCCATCATCTGACTCAACAGGAGGAACCATTGTGAGGGAGAGAGGATTTTGAAACTCTTACAATGGCCTTGCTGTCTTCGGCAAAGGTGGCTTTGACAAACATGGCTCCAAGAGCAAAGCCCAGGGCGCTGTCGGTGTCGCTGACACACAGCTTCCAGCGTGGAGTGCAGCTCTGCAATGTGGAATAAACACATGACATGAACACACCCTCATGTTATTTCATATTGGTAGAGTGGAAATGTGAAGGTTTTTTTTTTTTTTTTTACATTATATTGTCTGCTTCAATTAGTCACTTCCTATTTACCCAAAATTAACATGACTAAACCGGATGACAGCGAGTGAGAGGCTCCACGTGTAGGTGGAGACAGAGTAAAGACAGTCTTTACATGTTTCTGACTGAGTGCAGGCTAAATTACACTTAAAACTGAAGCCATGCATGTCAGCCGGCCACCAGTACAGCAACAAAGGACGTGATGACAAGAGGGGGAAAAGAGCCTTTTAAAAGGCATTTTAACTAGCACGTGTTGTGCCAGTCTTAGACACCGTGTTGCACCTCAAAGACCGAACAAGATTAGAGAATCATGTGATCAAGTGTTTGTCTATATTCTTAGGTGATCAAATTGCTGTTATGTTTGTTCACTGGCGAGGCACAGATACATTTTGGACTGTGATTCTGTCCTATTTTATCCTTACCATACATTCATTTAACATGATATGTGCAAGCCAATACACAACTGGGGCTCCATCTGTCTTAAACCAAATTACTTTAAATATAAACTTCAGAATGAAAATCTCACAGTCAACCAGCTGATTCACTGACTTAAAGTAAAAAAAGAGAGAGAGAGCGAGATAGAAAGTGAGTTCCTGTGTTATTATCAGATGAACGGAAGGATGAGGATAAATGTGGCTGCATGTGTATGTAGATAAAACTGAACAAGGTCACAGTAAGGAAATGAGGAGTACTCAGCAAGTGAAGTTGTAAAATCTACCTCCACACGTTGGCATAGAAGCAAAAATAGTCACAGCTGCACCCTCACATTGAACAGACACACAAAGAGACACACAGAAAGTTTTAGAAATGTTATTACAGCTTGACAAAAGTGGAAAACCAGGCAGAGGAAACAGAATCTCGCTCAGATAAGAGCTGTGGCCACTGGAGCTCTCACAGCCAAACTAAAAGTGAAGTCCAATTCATTTGAAACTCACATCAGAATAATGATAATGTCTAAGCATCTTCATCATCAGATCTCCTAAATGGGTCAGTCCGTCAAATTTAATATCCTGTCATGTAAAGGGATTCGATTCTTTGGGTTAGATTTACGACAAATTTAAGCCATCTGTCTCACAGAGTTGCCGCCTCTGCCCTGATACAATGGAGCTGATGGAATTTTATTTGTGGTGCTCAACACAGTGAAAAACTATACAAAATGTCAACAGCGAGATCTCTGTCCAGAAACAATGCCCTTGTCTACTAGGACCAGTTCCAATGAAAACTGTTCACACTGTGGTCAGGGCATTATCTGGAAAAACCAGGTCCGGCTTCCTGGAAAGACGTGTTGCTATTGAAATTTTGAATATAATATCTCAGTGTCTTGAACACCACAAATAAAATTCCTTATTCCTTTTCTGTATTGGGACAATGGACAAAACCATGCAGGACAATCTCTAGACCGCATAGATGCCAAGAAGTTGTAGTCATTTAGATGTGTTGAACATGCTTCTTTTCCAAACCTCTGATCCCTGTTAAGGAAACCAGCTTTTTTTGTTTAATAGTCACAGAGCTTAAATCTGCCTGTGTCACTTCTTACCTTTTTGGTTCCATACATGACCTCGAGGAAGCGCTGCTCAGCATCCTGGAACCTTTGGTCCAAAATAGAAACCATCTTCCTCACCACCTTCATTATCATATAATTGTTGAGTAGGCTGCAAAGAAAAATAATGAATTGTTTGTTTTGCTCACTACTGTTTCTTTGAGTAGGCGGTTCTGTCCCTCTATAGCTGATGTCAACAGTACAGTAATTTAGCTCATCTGTCTCACGTATTTTGCACCGAAATGGAAAAACTAAAACAAAAATCAGAGTTGCTGACCTTTTGTTTGTTTTAACTATGACGTCAGAAACTTTCTGGAGGTACTCTTTGGCATAAACAACCACCGGCTCCGACTCATTAATCGGCACAGGAGCAAACACTTCTGTCAGATACGACATCCAGTCCACCGCAGGAGCCAGAGTCTACACACAAAAAAAACCCCAAAAGACATGTTGAACTCAACTTTCTACTTCCTTAGGAGCAGCAGGTGTGATGAAGATGATAACAAGAAGGCAGGAGTTACTCACTGTCAGATCCTTGGCCACCATCTTATGATAGATAAGCTCCTCGTCCCTTCTCTCCTCCTGAGGTACGGTGATGTTGGCCAGTGTGGTTTCAAAGTCCACAATCTCCTCCATCAGCCTCTGAGACGTCTCCTTGGAGCCTCCAAGAAGAACCCCCAGGTCAATTAGGAAGTTGAGGTATGCTGTCAGATACTGCAAAGTCCAGAGGAGTGAGTGGTTGGAAATGAAGAAACAGCTGCATTTATTTTTGTTGTTTGCACAATAAAATTTGATTAGAAGAATAATCCTAAACTATGCAAATGGCCTCTGCCCCAAGATGAAGTATTTCTCTTTTTATATTGCTTGACTTTCTTCAGAATAAGC
Organism: Echeneis naucrates; assembly: GCF_900963305.1. Taxonomy (NCBI): domain Eukaryota; kingdom Metazoa; phylum Chordata; class Actinopteri; order Carangiformes; family Echeneidae; genus Echeneis; species Echeneis naucrates. The sequence continues at coordinate 5,154,905 of NC_042515.1, read as the reverse complement.
AGTAAGCCTTTGGATTTTCTCAAACTCTAACTAAATTATTATTTATTATTATTATTATTTTGCCTCCAAGCTTTGCTCTGATAATTTGACCTGAACTTCTGTGAAATCCAAATCGGTGTAAAACAATAAACATTTTTTTCACAGTACCTTTTCGTTTGCTGTTTTGTTGAGGTAGTAATCCCGTGAAGGCAGTCCCAGGCTGGACTGATCCACCTGGGGTAAAGAGAGATATCCTATGACTTTCAAAACTCACAAACAGCCTTTTGTTTTCATTCCCGTTGTTTCCAGCATGCAGGCTAAAATCAGAAGCTCCACAAAGATCATATCTCTACATTTCGACCTTAAGACGCCCTACAAAGGAATGAACTCACATGTCAAACTGCTAGCGTGTATCTAAGACCACTGTCATCAAGAGTGGGTCACAATCTATAAAGATAAAATCTACCAGTGTGATTCAAGAGAATTACATATCATTGCATAGAATAGACCATCTCACCTGAATGATGTTACTGTTGGAGTTTTTGGAGTCAGTGTTGACAAACACGGTGAAGAAAGGTGAGGTGCGATAGTTGGCTGATACTATGCGTAAAACTTCCTGGAAGTTGTTCTTGTCCCAGTTTTCAGTCAGGGCCCATCCCCCAATCTAAGACAGACACAGTTCAGACAGACGCTTAGAGGCTGCTGGCTGCCAGGAAATTTCATTATTTCAGTTGAAATGATGATTGTTTGTGATGTTTGGTGACTTTAGGAAATAAGCATACCTGGGTGATTAGCTCCTGTAATGGCTTTGCTCCCAATTCTTCAATCTTGGCTTCATTCATGCAGGCCTGATAATATCTCTGGGCCTTTTCCTCGGCTTTACTCAGACCTTTCATCGTTTTGTTTTCTGCCCAAATACACATACCGATACATGAAATGAATATTAAATATCTTCACCAGCGAAAAGGAATAGGAGCCAGAAAATGATACAATAGATCTCCTTCTGGGGAGAAGACATTTGAGACGAGGAGCCTCACCTAACAAATGCTTCATCACAAGCATGTTGTGCTCCCAGAGGTTGCTGAAAGGCCCCCAGCGGGACTTGCCCTCAGGGAGGGGGTTTTTCTTCACCCAGCCACCGCAGGCAAAGTTGTAGAAATCATGGCAGGGGTCAACAGATCGGTCCAGGGCTCCTATTACTGCACTGGCTACAGTAATGCAAGGCTCTGTTAAGCACAAGCCAGGATGGGCTGCACAAGAAAAGATTTTAGAAAGAGAGCATGTTAGACTCATAGACACCTTAACTCTTCTTGTTGGAATTTCTTTCTCTCTCAGCTCTGCTGAGTGTAATCTGAAAATATGTCTTCGTAGGACACCAAAATATGCACACAGGTTTTCAGAACATCTGGAAATTATTACCTTATAAGAGTTCGTAGCCAAGAAATGCAAACCAGAGGGAATATTCCTCCATGTACAAATCCTTTGCAAATAATTAGCTGAAATGTGACAGTTAATCTCATCTTTGCAGGAGGCAATGTTGGATGGTAACTGATTAATAAGTTAAGGTGAAGGAGTCTGAATGACGCCATCTAAATAATTAAGGAGGTGACCTCAGGTCTTACAAATGGGGGTTTAACTGAGTAAATACATGTCACTGCTCTTTGGCTTGTGTTAGTGTCTAAATGTAACTTCCTACCACACTTTTTTCCCAAGAACAGGAAGAGCTTGAGAAAAGTTTGGAGTGTTTTGAGAAGTGCAAGTCTCATTTCTGGGCATGAGTGCATTTCCAGGGCACGGTCCATCTTCAACACTTAAGTCACTTTTTAAGACTTTCACCCTCTGCCCATATAAGGGTACCAGACAATGACGGAGAAAAAGTTACGAGCAATGATTAGGCTAGCCCCCCAAGGACAATTCATCCTTGTTCCTTTTATTATTTCAAAGTGTGATCTTATGTTCAGCTCTGAATGGGAGGAAGTGGCATTAAGGTTTCCCATGGCAAAGTTGAGGAAACGAACACAGATATGAAATGTCGCTTTGATGTGACGGTAAATCCACTAGTCCCTTTTTCCATAATGAACAAGCTCAAGGGAGGGATTCAAAGTTGTTTTTTGGTGTGGCGCTGGTTTAAAAGAACTGAACCACATATACTGTATTATACTCTACAGCTCACAGGGCCCCTTTTGGTCTTCTCCATATAGCTAAATAAGACTAAGGTCTAAAAAAATAATTACACCTCCCTAAACACAATTGGTTATTTCTGGGTGCTTTCAAAGCAAACAGCTACATTGTTCCCGTATAAAACCAAGCAACAGTGATGTCCATCGCAGGATGAGCTTGACATTATGGAAAATGTGTTCACGGGATGATGAGAAGATCAGTATTGTTCTCATATCAGTAGATTAAATAGGCAGTGGTGGCAGTCATCAGCTTTTCTTTGCACTAAGACGAGACACAGGAGGAGAATAACGAGCTCGGCTCCGGGCACAGGTAACCCCTGAAGATAACGGAGCAGCACATCGTATCTGGTTTATTTGAGCCAGGTCAACAAACAGCAATTTGCAGGCCAAAAGATGTTGTTGACCTTCGGACAGAGACAGACTGCTTTCCTTCTGATTTCAGTCTTTCTGTCGCATTGTGCTGTCCATCTAAAGCATCAAATTTAAATTGATTTCCCAAAAAATTTGACCAGGTTATTTTATCTGTTGTCCTTTTTGCATATATTTTGAATTGAACAATCTAGTGGGGGGGAAACAACTTTGATTACGAATGAACAGGACATAGACTGACTTTTAATCTGGATTCACCCATTAGCCAAAGTCCAACTTTGGTTTAAATACAACTTTGTACTCACTCTGTTTGTAGAAGACTGCAGTTGTGATGAGTGATATAAACAGGCCCACAGACACAATACACATTAAAAACAGCACCCTCTTCTCTCTTTGTGTCTTGTGTGAACAACAGGACTGACCACGGCCTTGCAACAGAGTCACCTGCATGGCAGAAACAAACAGAAAAAAAAAAAAAAGATAAACCTTTAAATGCTTAATTTAATCCAATCCAAGTTGAATATACCCAGTGAGCAGAGATTTAGTGTGGTTAAAAGACATAAAATGACTTGTAAACAGAAGCCCTTGACATTGTTACTGCGCTGAACCAATGCGGTGTGGAAACTATTGTATACAGTCAAACAGCTTCTCAGGGATCTGATGACAGGTTTGGTTTCAAATCACAGTGGCTCCTGTGTCACACCCCGTTCAACCATCCGACACGAAAAAGGTTAAGCATTCTTCTATTGTTTCTGTGCTCCTACTTTAACTTGCACTCGTAAAGACTTTTGACCTAGATGTGAAACGCAGTCAACAATAAGTCTGTTGAACCATACCTCGTGTTTTTGTGGTTCACCTTAAGGGGACGGGGAAGTCAGCCAGTGCAGAATTTAGCAGATAAATAGTGCAAAACCACATGCAAGAATTTCTAAGTTGGAGGAAAGTCCAGTTTTTGTGGTTAGTGATCTTTTTATATATATATGAGTGGTGCAGTGGCCCAATGCTTTCACTTCTACCACTGAATGATGCTTCATTGGAGGCTGCCAAGGTAATTTATTTCTGACGGAGGTTGTTCAAGGGCCTCTGACAAATCTTTCTCAGGCTATGTTGTAACTGAATAGTTTTTTAGTATTCCCCCTTAAAATAAATGTCAGTTTTTGGACCTCACAAATATCCTGAATTACCTCCGAAGTGAATATATAAGAATCCAATTTACTGCTATTTGCTCAGACGAGAGGTCAACAGTTAGTCAGATCAAATGTGACCAAAGTAAAAGGCACTGCGGCTTCTTAATCTCATGAGCTCAGCATGTTTGGTTGGTTTGGACCTAAACTGTGTTTTTGAGTGTAATTGAGAGAAACCCGCAGCCAGGCCCGAGCACTTACCATCTGCAGCTTATCACAGTCTTTTGAAACCGCATTTTATTACTTTAGACATTCAGCAAAATTGATGAAAGCAGAATCCTTTCAAAGTGTTAAGTTCAAGAGCTCCGTGTGAACTCCTCAGGTGTGTTTCAGGTCATGCTAAATATCTGACGATTGAGTTAACTGCAGGATCTGACCTCTTTATTTTGAAGTCCAGTGGTAGAAGAAAGGGCGCAGAGAGTCGATAAGACTTTTCACAGAACGCTTGTGTTAAATCCATCTTTAACTAACACAATGGAGACATTACTTTATTTAAAACTTTATTTTTAACAGTAATTTTTTTTTCGCAATTTAGTAAAATGTTTACTAAATTGCAAATGCAGCAGTTTGAAGCACTGTATGCACATAAGATGCTGTTTATTGAAAGGAATAAGTTCCAACATGCTCTTTATCCATTCAGGGAAATAACACTCTTAGTTTATATGCAAATATTTCACTCTGTATTCTAATACACACAACAGATACCAGGGATTTAAGGTGGTGTGATTGAGTTGTCACGTCACAATTAAAGATCTGTCTTGTTAAGGAGACCTTCAGCTCAGTGGGGATTTCTGAATGAATAAAACTGGCTGAGAAAGTTTTTAAAGTCTTATAGTCTCCCAAAAAGATAACCCATAATGAACGTTGGATTTATTTACTGTCAGCACTTCTAAAATTGTTTGTTGTGTATTAGCTGACAAAATTTGATTGAAATTTGTTGAAATTTGAGCCGGACTTGCTGTCCCTCTTAAAATTAAACTATATATATATAAACAACAAAAAGTAAGAGCATTAACAATGTGATTTTTTTTAGCTATTTTAAAATTGTGGAACGCACTCATTAGCATTCAACTGTTTTTTTTTTTTTTTGTTTTTGTTTTTTTTTAGGATTTGTCTGTTATTCAGTTCTCATTAAGTTTGAACCTGCAACTTTCATGCCAAACCTCTTAGAGCAGCATGACAGATCTGTTGAGCAGCTTGACCTCAAATTCAAACCTCATTAGAAAAAAAAATTGTCTTAGGGCATGCAGGAAGAAAGAGGACTGGACATCGTATGAGACACATCAGCAGAAAGAACCCAACATTCAGTGCTTCAACAGAGAAAACTAACTCCAAACACTGTGCTGCAAAATGATTTTCAAATTTTTTACATTTCTTCCACATGAGTTGAGCTAAATTTATGACCATGTGCAACAGTTCAAATTTTTCATACCATGAAAACGCAGCATGAGCGTATTGTTTTAGATTTTGGCATAAACCTTTTATAAAATACTTGACATTTTTCAAGTGTGCTGTGTAAAGCTACAGTGCTGAGAGACTTGCCTATATGTTTATTTTCAGGGTGAGGGTGAGTTTACCTGCATGGGTGATGATGGATAGATATCTTCCCCGGTGGAGTCCACCAGGTCTTCCTCATCCAGTGTGGCTCTTTTATACGATGACATCTGAAAAGTCAAAAGCAGAAAAGACTCTCTCAGTGCTTCCATGCTCCTCCAAAGCCCTCTCCTCTCCCACTCATGTGTTTGTGAGAGACTTTTCTGTGTGTGACATCTATTCCTCGGCAGTCTCGGGCACTTCAGGGTACAATTTCTCTCTCAAATCCATCAGGAGGAATCTGGTTCATCTGGTTGGAGCTCCTGCATTCATACACTGAGCTTGCTTACAAAGAATGTGTCAGTCCTCCTTTAAAAGGATGTCTCTGCTCCTTTCAACACCCCTCAAAGCTCCCATGGCATGTGGCAAATAGCCCCAGGAGGAAAACATCACAACGCCAACAACAGCCACCTCCTGAAAGACCTTGTAAAATCTCCTTGAGGGTCCTCACTTCCTCATCAGCCGGTTTATGGTTCTTCCTTTGGTTAATTTTTTTTCCTGGACTTCCTCCTCAGCCCAGTCAGAGCTAACTCGGTATGAAAGCAGACGGAACTAGTGAAAAACAGGAAGACGCACTGACTAGAGCAACTTGAATGATTGTGAGGGTGTGGAAGTGATTGTGTGACCGTGTGTGTATGTGAATGCATTACCTAATGTGGAGGGTGTGAACCTTGGAGTTGTAGTTTACACCCAAGGACTTTTCTATAGGACATGACAAACTTGTGGGAGGAGCCTGAAAAACAACAAAAAAAACAACTATCTCCTCCTCCCACGACATGCTTGTGGTGGCTGCATGGTCACCGTTACCTGATAGGCATAAGTGTCCTGTCCTGTTTACTGCCTGACCCAAAAGACCACTGACACATTCAAACGTTGCATTTTAAATAGTTTACTCCTCATTAAATGTAAGAACAGCCACCGACAGTTATTTGTGCATGTTTTTTTTTAACTGGGCAATTCAAAAATGCTGAGTAAAGTGTTACCATGCAGGCAGAAAGCTCAGATAAGATAATATAACACTCACCTCACAGCAGATTAATGCGAGTGTTGTACAGAATATATATTAATATATTCTTGAAGACAAGACATTTAAAAAATGGTAAGCATAATGTAAAATTTTATTGCAACCATGCACACCTATTTATATCATTATAGCATTTCAGTGGCTCCAATGCAGTCCTGTTTAAATCCAGCATGAACCTCTTCAGAGTCAAGACCTGCCAGCCAGGCAGAAAGATAAGATTAATCAAAGTCACTCACACTGACACATCACACATTTGTTGTTGCTTTCCCGCTGTTAGATGGCCAAATGGTGGCTTGAACACAACGTGGCGCGGGCCATAAACATGAAAGCACACTTGGAAAAGTTGGCTGCAACACTTCACAATGTAAAAGGATTTGAGAAGCAAGCTTTACAGTTTTTTCAGAGGAGGCAGTAGATTCACGAAAGTCGATGGAAAAAATTTGGTCTGAAAAACATTTGTTTGAAATTTTTTGCAGCCACATTTCAAGTAGAAAATATCACAGCTGCTGGATTTAGCTTCCCCAATGTGAATATTTTCTGCTTTTCTTTGCCATATTTACAAAATATCTTTGAATTACGAGGTGGTGAACCAAGCTGTGAGCTCGAGTTCATTCTTAGAGATACATCTGTATTTCACTGAATTCCAAACTTCAGTACAGACCCTCCAGCTGACACTTAGCTATGTTGACTTGTTCAACCTTGGCTAAGCTTCTCCAGGCTGGCTGCTCGATACAAAACACACGAATGCAGAGGTAACTGTGGAAGGATGGGATCCTGCCTACATTCAATCCAAGTGAAATATTTTCTGCATACAGCACATGTGTTGCGAGACACTAAAAAAAAGCAGCTGCAGACAAGGCTTTGTTCTACGATCTCAGTCTCTGTCCTTCTGGACACTTACTGTTGTGGTCTGGCTTCCATCATCCCATTTCAACATCCACTGAACATAAGAAAAACCAGTTTCTGAATATAAATGTTTACCCCTGGAAGCAAGAGCAGAGCTTTTTGTAAACAAAACCAGCAAGCAGTCCAGTCGCAGATCGGTGATTTATTTTATCCCCCACTTGTTTCACATAAACATGCCACAGAGAAAATGGTGTTCCCACCACAGGCATTCCTTCGAGTTTCCAGCAAGCCAAAGGCACAGATTCCTGTTTATTCCACTTTATTTCCCTATCAGACAAGATAAAAATCAACCCTTCAAACTAAGAGAGAAAGGGATTGTTGCTGGAAACGTCTTCATCCAAAAATGATCAATTATATCATTCAAATGTTTCAGAGTTTGGTAAACCCAGTTGCATTGTCGGCTTATAGAAGGACAGTTGGGAGAAAACGCGGCGGACTGGAGTGATGACAGCTGCAGGGACAGACAGGGATGGGGAGGGGACATCGATTGTTTATAGGACACATTCAATCACATAAATGGTAACAAATGACCTACACAAACGGGCAAAGGTCCTAATGGGAGTATTGATGTTTGATATTTGCACAGATGCTATTTGGGAATTCATGAGAGGATTTCAGTGGCTCCACCTAACAATAAGGGGACATTCGCCGGGACTACATTGTCCTCAGAAAACTCTACAATGCAGAGCAACAAACAGCTGACAGAGATTAATGTTTTTCCACATTGGGTGCTTTTTAACACCATCAAATTGTCGAGGAGCAGATGTATTTGCACGTGTTGCTGCGCGGCTTGAGCTGAAGCGTTATTGATGACATTCCTTTCCTTTTCCTGTTCATGGTGACAAACATCATTGGAAATGTGCTTTGACCTTTTCTGCCTACTGCAGTGAGTCATGATCTCCACCATAACAGCCTGATCTGCATAATCCTAAAACTTCCAACTGCTTTTTAATACCTGAAATCTGATGTCATCACACCACATAACTTTCTGCACTGGTAGTAGAGTAGAAGTTCTGCTTCATCTATGTAAACCCAACGGAGCATTTCCTGTTGGTGGCCTGGCTTACTGGAAGTCCCACCGAGGGCCAACTGGGAGTCATTTAGAAACACAAAATGTTGCAGTTCCCATGCTAACAGCATGCGGTGAAGGCCAGTTCTGCACAACGCAGAGAGAATCTCCTATTGTCTGCCACATAGTGTGAAGATGTGTCCCCACAGAAACGCTGACAGAATGAAGGGACATCATCCCACAATTCTTGGAAGTGATGTGAGGCCGCGGCCCGTGAGCGAGGCTGTAAACCACAAACATGCGTCAGTAATTCGTCACTGATCCTTCAAACCAGGTGATTATTTGTAACGCTGGGGCATTTCTCCAAGAATAACTGGAGTATGTTTGTGTTCGGGATTGGCTGCCGCACGCATTTGCAGGATGCAGTGTTTGACAGTTTACTTCAGATGACAAGAAGGGACAAGAATTTTAGAGCGATTCATTAAAATGTATAGCATAAAGAACATCAAATTAAATAAATCAATCTGAAAAGAAAAAAAAAAACACATGGAAGGAAGGAAGGTGACAGACGATTTATGCAGGAAGGCAGAAAACACATTTTGCATCCAAAAGATCGGCAGCTCATTGAGCCACAGATAAGGCTAGTTGGACAGATGTTTGTTCTAATTTGGTTTCAGACAGCGGATCAGTAATTAAAAGCCGCACACCAAAAACAATCCAAGTGAAAATCTGAGCCGCAGAGACACTCACTGACCTCTGCGACAGGAAAAACATTTCTACAGATAACTAACTTCTGCTTTTCATTTCTGTACCACATCCTCCTTGTACTAATAGTGCAAAGAAAAAAAAAAAAACAAAACAACTTCCTCTTCAGGCATCAGTTAACCCTTTTCATGGAGAGGAATAAGGCTGGGAAAACATTCCAGAAATACCACAGTGCCATGTGGAAACATGACCACTCTTCATCAAGATTAAACAAGCATGGTGCAAAGTGTTTTGCACTATTCAGCGTTATCTCGCTCACTGCAGCGGTGTGACTGCACACATTGCTGTATTCTGCTGCCATGCACAGTCACTCCTGGGCTTATATGTGAGCTTTTTAACCAGTGCCATGTTCATACAGTATGTGCTTGTGTTTCTTATGTCGACTGTGCGTCCACATGTACATGCAGGCAGCGTACAAACAGATCAAGGAGTCCATTTAGCATGTAGAAGTTGAGTATTGCAGCCGCAGTTTTCAATTTATCTTTTCAGCTCAGGCGGGTGCTTCTGCCTGAAGGACACAGATAAAGACAAAACTGTCTCAGGCTTTAGCTCCTGACCTCTGACGTCAAGACACCACTGGAATTTTCTTTCTTTCCACTGCGAAAAGATGTTTCCTTTGGAGAAAACACCCTGATAAAGTAAAATGGTTACACACACGCGCACACACACACACACACACACACACACACAAAAAAGCTACTTTGCCAGGCAATCAGCTTTTCCACACTCCAGAGCTGGATTGTCAAACTAAGCTGAGGGACTTTTACCAGAATTGTAACTCCTGTGGTTTGCATTTTACTCATGTGTGCTTTTTGAAAAAAACAAAAAAAACTAAAATGAAGGCTTTTTTAAGATGTGTATCAGGACCTCTGTCAACATCACTGTATCTGCAAAATGTTATCTTTAAACAGCCCCAACGGCTGTGAACAAAGCTTTACTCTGTATGAGACTACATGTTTGGTTATACTGGATTTTTTCTTGTTTCCCAAATCTAATTTCAACAGCTCCCACTTTACTGCTTGTTTTTTCTTTCTTTTTTTTTTTTTTTAACCTAAGGTGAGGATTAGAAGGAGTGGCACATGGAAGCTCACTCACAATGACTTTTTCATCCAAGGCACAGACAGATACAGGCGATTACCTGTCCCTGCTGTTGTTATGGTGCCCTGCAGCTCGCTCATGATCACACCTGGGTAATGAGTAACTGCAGAGTAAATCAAGCTCGCTGCGCGCAACAAATTCTGGGTCATGTAACGTTATCAAACCAATCAATCGTCCCCGTTGTTATTACTGCTCTGTGTGCACTACGGCACAGTCAACAAGCTCCCTGGTGCCTGCTGTTTTGACAGCGTTCAGCCAACCGGGTCAAATTAGCAGCATTTTAACTTCTTTATGAGTTAGAACAACACAAAATGGAGCATTAAATTAAAAAGACATTTAAAAAAACAGGGCAACCATTAGGAGTCCGATGAGATTACATTTCTGCCTTGCTGATTTTAAAGTGATGCAAATCCATAATGTGGCTTCAATGCAATGTTTACTGTCTGCTTCCTGCATGGAAGGAGCTTTAAAAAAAAAAAACTATCAAGAAAATTTGGTTGCTTGCAACACTTTTTTGCCTCCTCATTCTTTTCTGATGAACACTAAAACCAGTTGTTTATTGTGTGTTTTCTGGATGTGCGTGTGTTGCCAACCTTTAGAGAGAGACACTAAAACAAACCAGGGGATGAAACTTTACATCTGGCACAGATCCCCCTCTTATGAAACTCACACATGGCTGGCTGACGATGTCTTCAGCTTAGCTGCTGACCATCTCTCCCCATAAGACAAATGAGCTTCTAACATTTAGATAGTGAATGTGAGTGGATGGGTCATGTCGGCTGAGATGCTTTGAGTTCCAGGAGCTGCATCTATTCAGCATTAAGGCTAATATGTTGCAAAATCCAATTAAAGTGAGTGAAATGATAAGCTGATATTAACTCTGACACCTCACGGGCTGCACCCTGAGCAAAATGTGAGAAAGACCAAAAGGTCCCACAAAGTTACACAAAGTAAGACATGTGTGTGACATTTCGAAATATTACCCCCCCCAAAAAAAAGGACTGATGCAAAACTGATTAAAAGCCAGTGACACACAAACTGCAGTAATGTGAGGAATATAAACGTGGTGAAACATTTACCTTCATGGAAACAACCGGACACAAACCAGAGATAATCAATTCCAGCGCGCAGCTGATCGCATGTTATTGTTGTGTCGGATCTCAGAAAAAGAAAAACAAACTTTTTCTTCTTTTTTTTTCTCTCTCTCTCTGTTATTACCTTGACATGTGTATGTGTGATTTAAAGTTGGAGGCCTGGGTCTTACCCTGCTGTCTGAGGATCCTCCGCCGCTCCGGTGTGATTTCTGACCGGCGACAGAGAGAGCGCCTCGGCTACAGCAGCCAAAGACCCGCCGCCTCGTGCTCAAGATAGTTCCCCGAAACCTGCTCCGCCGCGTCGCTTCCGCCCGGAAGTTTACGTCACACTTTACGTGATTATTTCTCTAAAAAAACTAAAAGATGCGGTTATGTGATGATGTGAAGTTAATCTATTTGGAAGTCCTGTCACCCTGAAGGAGGAATAGATTTTATTTTTGAGTGTATTTTATTTACTTGACGGTTGAAGTTGCAAAAAATCTTGCGCAAACATTTGCCAATTTTCGTCTCCCACTTACGAAAATGCCCTTCCTCATTTTTTTAACACACACTTTTTTGTTTCAACAAGTACCAATTTAAAGATTGTAATCAAGTTAACATTAGCCTACCCTGCCTGCTTCATTTATCATAATAAAACTGGTTAGAAAAGTTTCCTCCCCACTCCCTCTCTCTTCCTTTTGCTGGTAAAGGTCTTTGTTTTTAGAGTTTTAATGGCCATTGACTGGAAAACATTTCATATGCAGCTCCTTTGTAATACCCCAGCAGGGGCAGATAAGTGACGGGGTAGGTAGTATGAGGTTGCCAGCTTGTTTCAGTTCCTGCAGCTCACAGCAGCAGGTCTACAGTGACATCCAAAGGAGGTTACAGCAAACAGCACGACAGCCATTCATTCATTCATTCATTCATTCATTCATTCATTCATTCATTCATTCATCTTCTACCACTCATCTGTTTCCGGGTCACGGGGGGTGCAGGAGCCAATCCCAGCTGACATTGGGCGAGGGGCCCACACAGAGACAGACAGAGACCAACAACCTCACACACTCACACTCAGACCTACGGACACTTTGGAGTCATTGGACGGTGGAAGGAAACCCACGCAGCATTCCTGGGAATCGAACCTGCGACCTCCATAGCGCTGACCACCACTCCCCTCCATCATCAGCAGTCAGAGCATGAAGCTGCTCCGTCCTTGGAGGCAGTTCCTCGGTCGTCAGACAGGCGGCGCTCTCGGTCCATTTCCTCCCCCAGCAGCACTGCAACATTATTTCTAAGGTTTTTTTTTTTTTTTTTTTTTTTTTCCTGGTGGGACACAGACCGCTATTCTCAGACCTCCAGCGCCGAACAAGTGTGGCCTCATAAAAAGGGGGCTGAGAGAGCTGCGCTCCACATTTAATGAAGACCGGCTGAATGGACTGTCCGCTCATTTGGATGTAGATTTGTGTCCGGAGAACCAGCTTGCAGTGAGTGAAACTTTTTTTTTTTTTGTTTTGTTTTTTTAAATTCTTGGTGGTGGGTGTTTTTACACAGATAACAGGTTGGTTTGAGAGATTGCAATATGAAATCAAACCGCTGATCTTTGGCTTTTGCATCTCTCCTCTCAGCATCCATTCGTGTGAGTTTGTCCATTTTCTCTCTAAAGATGCGATGAGGATTTGAAATATATTTTTTTTTTGTTCATCTGTTGCACCGACACCAGCTTGTAGGTGTTAATGTGTTGGTCGTTGGTGTTGGTTGTTATTTAGTAAGGAGTAATGTTTGCTGGATTTAAAAAAAAAATAAAACCTTGGAAGTGTTTTAGACAGTTTTATATTGGGGGAAAAACATTTCTAATGGCTTCATGGGCTTTTCCTGCAAACCTTTATCTCCCCCAACCTCTTCAATATTTCAGGGGTTGTGAGAAAAGTGCCTGGTTTTATAATGATGATTCGGTAGAGGCCTTTGCAGATATAAATGGGGGGGGGGGGCTCGAAAAAGTTGAGGAGCTTTTTGCTTTTAACTGCACAAACAAGTTCTTCTCATGATTAACTTAAGCTGATGAACATCCAGAGGCACTCCAGACGCCGGGTGAGACAGACTGTGTGACAAGCAAACCAAGTTTCCTATTTAAAAGCAGACAGTTGTGTGAAGTGTCCTTGGTGGCGAATAGGATGGGATGAGATAACAATATTTTGTGTCTGGAAACCCAACAAAGGATTCATCTGCTCCACTTTTGTGGAAGCGAAGCAGAGATAAATGTGGGGGTTTTTGATAGAGTATTTTGGAGGTCAGCCTCTATCTGTCAGCCCTCCACTTCTCAGCGTAATTAAAAGCCTAATCCAGGCTTTGGAGGAGCTACCTGCTGGAGGAGCACATGCAGCTGCAGGTGTGTGAGTCGCCTCGGGGCTTCAGCTCGATGGGATAATTTCATGCTGGGCAATTTTGGCGACCATTTGATGACAGCGGCGTTTTGTTGACACGTTGGAGCAGCTGAATGCCCGGTGACACCATGACTGAAGTGGGGCTTCACGTGATACTCACCACCTTCCTGTGTGGCCTCCTGCTGATGGCCGTGGTGGCACTGCTGTGCTTTTTCACCTGCAGGCTGGCTGGTTCGCTGCCTCTGGGTGGACCCGGCCGTATTTGAGGCCATCATGGCGTAAGTAGGATGTTTATGTGAGTGTGAACTTCACTTTAAACAGTGACCCTCTGGCATACTACACTTTTGGTGGTTGAGGTTTGATCTGATAATTTGTAGTGATTGCTTCAGGCTTGCCTTTTATTCTTTATCAATCATGATGGAGCTTGGCGCAATCACTGAGCAAGCCTTTGGAGTTTGCTAAAAAGTAAGCTGTTTCATCATGTGCAGTTCAACGGTATGTTTCCTGTCAATTGTAAAACGGAAAAAGCTGTAGCCTGCAGTTCGGAGTGCATGACAGCAGAGATGATTAGAGTCAACCCTGTTGATACGCAGCCAAAAAAAAGAAGAGAAAGTTGCACGGTTGCAAAGATTTTTGTGATAAAAGTACGGCTGTTTGAGTTTCTCACTGGAAGGGTCGATGCGTCCCATCAATCATTTGGCGTTAATCGGCTTTGTTCTGGCCCTTAAACCTCTCAGTGTTATGGAGCACAATCCCATTAAAATGACCTTGACTTTAAGCACAGGGAAGAAAAGAGGAGGGTGTGGATAATCGCAGAAGAAAGCCTAACTGACCGGGACCTATACGGGCCCCCTGTTGTGGCTTCTTACATTCCCAGCAAGGCTTTCCAGCTTAACTTTGCCAGGGTTTCCTTTTGTTTCTGCTGTGATGCCTGATGGTGAGCTGAGAGATCTGCTTTCAACAAGTGAGAACAGCAATGTCAAAAAAAAAAAAAAAAAAAATCTGTTCATCTCCATTTCTCAGATTTGAAAACAGACCTTTGGTTATATGCCCCTCTTGTTCTTTTTTTTTTTTTTTTTTTTTGCCTCTGCACTCGGCCTTGTTTTGCCGGTTTCTTTATTTGGAAAGCCTGTGTGAGAGAAGGGAGTGAGTAAAACCACGGCTTCCCTCTGCAGCTTGTGTTGAGGCTACACTAAGCAATGAACCAGCACCCCGGGGGGGCTGCCTTTGTCCCCTCCAGCATGAGCAACAAGTGTGTTATCTGGCTGAATGAAGTGTCCTTGGTTAAATCACAGCAGAGTAAATAAAAATTAAGTCGTGTGTGATGGGATGACACAGACTTAATCACCGGTGTATTGTGCCTTTTTCTTTTGTAGCTGTAAGGTGACTGCACACAGGCTTCTTCAGCTTCTCCAAGTGGCATGTTATGGCTGTGTAGAGCAGCACGTCAGCCACAAAGAGACAACAACATGAAGGTGACAACCCTGCTCATCATTTGCTCCGGTCTGATCTTCGGGAGCCTCGGGAAACCACAATTCCCAGGTAGGCCGCTTTGCTTTTCGGACATTTGTCACTGACAACAGCCCAGACGTCTGTCTGACGTCAGGAAAAGAGAAAAATCCTGAAGTGAGTTCATCCATCTGAAAGGAATTCCTGTGTTGGCCTCTCAGAAAGATAACAGCAGTAAACCTGTGGAAGTCTTTAAATAACAGACAAGTAAAGCTTATTCACTGAATGAAATGTTTGTTTCCTTTTCCTTTAGACAATCTGACTCCAATTCATTTCATAGTTATTTATTTATCTAACTGATGTGACAAAACATAATAGCCAGTGTGACCAGGTCCAAAACACAAAAATACTCAATCTCAGCTGTTACTGGAAGTTCAAAGCGGTTTTTTATTCAGTTGTAGTACATGTTGTTGTCAGAGTGGGTTACACACACGGCAGTGTCCGCGAATGATCCGTCAATACATTAATCCGTTACTACATCATGCCAAAGTGGTTTTACTGTCCAGTCCAGAATAATCTGATTTATGTGAACTACGTTCAATGCTGTCGTAGCCAGTGAATCTGTTGAAATCCCCTGACGGTCCGAAGCTAACCACTCGCTCTGCTGTTTGTCATGACGCACAGAGAGGGAGAAGGATCCAAATTTTTGGAATTTGGGGGCCCAGCAGACGCTGAGTGAAGCTCTGACGCTGCAAGATCTCAATAAAAACAAAGCAAACAATCTCATCCTCTTCCTGGGAGATGGTAAGACGACACATCGTTGTTTTTCTGTCCTAACGTGTGCCGAGAATTGATGAACCTCCTCCAGCCCCTTTGTTTAAAACCACTTAAAGTGGAAGGTAGCCTTGCTGCAGAGGGATTATTAGTAATCTCATGGCTAAATACCCCAAATTGTTGGTGCAGAGCCTTGACCCCTCTGCCGTTTTTCCATATATGAATATATATAACAGCAAATCCAGTTTGGTGAGATGGAGGTGACGTTACTGAGGATCCAGTAATCCAATAGAGCATAAATGACATTTTTCAGATGTTTTCCAATGAATAGCAGCAAACACAACAGCAGTGCTGCCACCAGATCACTGCGCTGCTGGGGTGCTCATTGGTCTTTTATCCTCCATCGGGCCTCCACTCTGTTTGGACTGCAGGCAGGGCATAACATTCTTCCACACTGCAGCATGCGTGGCAATGTCAGTGCAGTCAAACAGGCAGCATTTTTCTACTTTTTTTTTTTTTTTTCAAACAGACTTGGACTGATTGTTTAATGTTTCCCAGACTTTTCCTGACTTTATGTCGTGAAAATGCATGATTGTGTGAAAATAATCAAATCCTCATGCTGCTGCTTGGACACAGGCACAACAAGCAGCAATGTAATCAGGCACGACCTCATTAAATGTATTTTTCATTCTGCACACAATGTTTTTCATATTCTCCTGTGATTTATTTTTTTAATTTATTATTATTTTTTGATTCCATTGATTCCACTTAGACATGGGTGAATGACCGGACGTCATTCACCCATCTTCACTTCCTGTCAACAGAGAAGAATAATCTGTTCTTTTGCCTTATTTTAGATAAGCAAAGAAAAAAGTTTGTCCACCAAGTTTCATATAAACTACAGCAGATCTTTTACTTCCCAGCAACTCAAAAAATTTTATTTATTTATTTATTTATTTTTTTTCTTTTGCTGTTCCATCTTGAGTGTCTGTTTTGGAAGTAATTTGCATCTAGGAAAATGTTTTTCTTCACAGCACCAGTCTGCTTGTAAAATCACAAAGGACGCTCCAGTTGTTCTTATGTGGCGCAATGAGCCCAGCGGAATAAAGCGTGCTAACATTTATCATGTGCAGGCTCTTCTTTTCCCACCCTGGGAAAACATGAATGCAATTCTAACAGTTGACCTGTTTTTGTGCTTAGGCATGGGCATTCCCACAGTGACGGCTGCTCGAATACTGAAGGGCCAGCTGATGGGACAGAGCGGAGAGGAAATGCAGCTGGAGATGGATAAATTCCCTTTTGTATCTTTGGCCAAGGTCTGACTCAGCTATTATATCACACATACTACAAGGACAATGTCTTGATCTTACTGTGACATTAATGGCTTCTTGACAAAGGCTCATGAACGTAAACGAGGCCATTGATTGTTTCAGGTCCTTTATTCATGCATTCATTCATTCATCTTCAGCCGCTTATCCGTTTCCGGGTCGCAGGGAGTGCTGGAACCAATGCCAGGTCACATTGGGTACAGGTCAGGTCATATATGATTCATAAAACAAAACAAAACAAAAAAAGAAAAGCAGATCAAGTGTCGATGCGCAGCCAAAGGCTGAGATAGCTGATTTGAGCCCCCCCCCACGAAAGATGTAATCAAGGAAAAATGGCACTCAGTCAAAAGCCTGGAGCCACAAAACTGTTAACACTACAGGTATATTTCCTTGACACTATTAATATTTAGAGACCTTTGGTTTATTTTCGTCAAATAATGGAACAACTGCAAGCACACAATTATGCTCAAGGTGAGTGTTAAACCACAATATATAGAGATGGCCAAGTTTCTGAAACCGGATTTATTCCCATTATACCAAATGTGTTTGGCTGTTAGCCCACGATGGCTGCGGTTGAGTCAGTGTTACGACTGAATTACATCAGAGGGATTTTTTAACAGGCCTATTTGATGTCTGAAGTCCACTCATATTTCAGTGGTTTGTGTCCCCGCAGACATACAACACTAACGCACAGGTGCCAGACAGTGCGGGCACAGCCACAGCTTACCTCTGCGGGGTCAAAGCCAACGAGGGCACAGTGGGCGTGAGCGCAGCTGCTGTCCGGTCGCAGTGTAACACGACGCAGGGCAATGAGGTCACCTCCATCCTCAGATGGGCTAAAGACGCAGGTAGAGAGACGGCCGATGAATGTAACACAACAAACTACAGAGATAAAGAATTGCTTGTGATTAATGTGAAAGGAAATGAATTTACTCCGTGTTATGTGAAGTCAGAACACGCAATGGGGCGACTTGATCGCTCAGTGCACTGACTTTGAAGTGTTTTATGAACGTGATGCTTTTAATTCACATTTTCTCAGTCCGCTCATCCTTTGAACTAAAGTTATCTGTAGAGCAGTTTGTAAGTAACATTTGCCTGACTCAAAGTTTTATTTTTGATGTGTCCTTATTTAGAGCACAAGATGTCTCCTAATTACTTTTTTTTTTAAACTCTTAGTTTTCCCATGTTTTCAACAGGATTTCATATTGTTTGTGGTTGTTTTCTTATTTTCCTTGTTGAGTTGTTCACCTGTCTACGTCCACACTCTGTTGAATGCTTCATCCAAAGAGCCAGATCAACACAAAGAACCAAATCTCAAATGAAAAAGTTTTCATCAAAAGCCTGGTTGATGGTCAGCTTTCTTAACCATCACAAAGAACAACCTCAGATTTTTATTTATCTATTTTTATTTTAATCTATTTTTTCCAAAAATGGGCTTCTACCTTTCAAGGACATGTAGCATTTATGCTGTCTGCTTAAAGGCATGTTGTGTAACTCAATACTTTCAAGACAAAATGATCAAAGTCGCCACAGACAAGGAGACAGGAGATGTGGGGAGAATTAGCACCCTGGGTTTTAAGAGGTCAGCGTTGAGATAAGCTGGTTGTGGGTGAGATCAGGCTGTGTGGGAGATCAGGGGTCACAGATAATAAGAAATCCAATCATTCCTGAAGGGAAAGGGGTATGAGGAAGCTGACCTCCTACACAAAGCAAACAGAGACGTGTTTTTCATCAGTTCAGATCAGATCATTTTCCTGGACGTTCCACTGCTGACTTTTTCAATGTTGTACTTTCTAGAAGATTTCTAAAACTGACAACTATTTCAACACCCATAGAAGCATCCCTAAATGTTTTTTACAATTTGCATTGCTTTCATCGGATAAACGCTGAGATTTTTATGTTAAAATGTTGTTTACATGGCCATATTTTTAAGGAGTTACTGGTTGCTGTGACCGTCACACACCCCACAGTTTACGTAGTTTTATTTGCATATTTGTCTCAACTGCAGGAAAGTCGGTGGGAATTGTGACAACAACGCGGGTCAACCACGCAACTCCGAGTGCCGCTTACGCCCACAGTGTGGACAGAGACTGGTACTCTGACAATGAGATGCCACCTGAAGCCCTGGAGGCCGGCTGCAGAGACATTGCTAGGCAGCTCTTTGAAAACATTCCCAACATTGATGTAAGTCGAAAGGATTAATTCTGATTAGACCAATCGTCAATGAATCAATCAGAGAGGCAATTTAATTAAAACCGAATGTCTCCTCGCTGTTGTTGTGGGGAGGGATGTATTGGCATACATTGTAGGAGCAGGTTTATTGTCGCCACTGAACTAGTCAATTGGTGTATCTAGTGCTTCTAAGAACTAACCGTGTTGTCCTGTTTGATGTTCGTCTTCTTTTTAATTGCCACACTCCATTAGACAGGGCCTCTGGTGCAACACTGGTCAGGCTCTAATTGCGTTGTGCGCTCTGCGGCTTTGCAGGTGATCATGGGTGGAGGGAGGAAGTACATGTTTCCAAAAAACATGTCAGACGTTGAGTACCCGGGCGTGGCGAAGCAAAGCGGCTTGCGGAAAGATGGGAGAAACCTGGTAGAGGAGTGGAAAGACAAGAAGAAAGATAAAGTAAATGTCTCCCCCTTTTTCAGGCTCTCTGCTCCCTCTTTTAACTTCCCAATTACATTTGCATATTTAGGAGTTCAAAGTGACTGCAGTGCTGCCGCTTGTTGTACATTTGTGTCTTTTATTTGTGCAGAAAGGCTTTTACATATGGAACAAGAAGCAGCTGTTATCACTGAATCCTAACAACGTGGATTACTTATTGGGTGAGTTTCCCGTCTCAGTGTCTTATTGAAGTGTAAATGAGGCCATATGTGTATGCATAGGCCGTGGGCTTATTTTTATTTTATTTTTTTGTGTTATATCACATTCTGTCATGAACCGTGCTTTGCCCTTGTTGTGCCCTGTTATTCCAGCTCTCTTTGAACCTGGAGATCTGATGTATGACTTGGAGAGGAACACGGAGACTGATCCCTCACTGACTGAGATGGTGGAGGTGGCCATTAAGATCCTCAAAAGGAACCCCCGTGGTTTTTATCTACTTGTTGAAGGTGAATTTTGAGTCTCTATCACGGTGAAATAAGTAAAATTTTGTTTTGGATTCACGGACTTCACAAAAATCTGTCAGACCTTGGCTATAAAGGTAACCAGCATGCTTCACATGCCTTCCCTGAATTCCCTTCAAGGACCAAAATGAGAAAAGAGAGCTTGAGACCCACAGCTTACTTTTACACTTTGATTCATCTGGCTACTTGTAGCACAGATCAGATTTTCCATTTCAGAAAGTTACCAGTGTTGTCGGTTGCTTCGGGTGTATGTTGGATAAAGACATTGTGGGGGTGTAGTGAGGCCAAATTTGTTGGATGAACTGTGAAAAATTGTGAATTAGCAGTTTATATATCTAGATAGACACCAGCTGGAATTGACAGCTCAATGTGCTGGGATTTATCTGCGTTTTGGATTGCTGCCCGTTGTTCTTTTTACGGTGTTAGGGATAAGAAAAACACAGTTTAACGTGTGTGGCACGGCAGGCATAGACAGGAAAAAACGGAAGTAACAAGCATCAGGAAGTGTCGGGCCACCACATGTTGCCAAACCAGCTGAAATGCTTCATGGCTCATCTCTGTGAACTCTGCTGGAGGGAGGAACACCATTCTTCCAAATGTTATCCCCTTATTTGGTGTTTTACTTATGGCACCGTGAAAAACACAGTTCAAAATCTTTTTGTTTGTGAACAGATTAAACCACATACGATACACCATGTTAGAGGCTCCAGTGGGTGTTTTTAATTTTTCTGCCACTGCATCCTCATTTTCCCAGGTTCGTCTTAGAAACAGGGAAAGTGTGCAGGTGTATGTTATTGACTGACTGTATTCACGGTAGAAAACAAACAGGTGTGACTCATTTTGCTTTCTTGTACAGACCTGATATGACTTTCCCAACAACAAAGTTAAATCGACTCTTCACATCTGCTGGCTGAAAACAAAGGAAAACATGACTCAGTCTGTGGTTTGGTTTCAAAGGAAATGTAGATATAAGTGAAAGCTGAACTTGGAAATTCGTGATTATACTGAACCATTTTTCAGTTGAATCAGGGCTCTTATTTACTAACCGTAATGAAACGTAATCCTTCCATCCATTATCTACAGCACTCATCTGTCAGGATCATGGGGGGCTGTAGCCCAGTGGTCCATTCAATCAGAGGGCCCGAGGTACACAACCTAACAAAACCCCTTAAAACATTGTCCTTAAATTTACAGTTTTTTTTTTTCCCATCACAGCTTTAGCTGATTGGCTTCCACCAGAAAACAACCATCTTATATCTGCTCCTTTCTCACATTTCTAATGCTAGAACAACACAGAGGACCCGATATTCTAAGACTCATCCTCAGTATCCCAGACATCCGACACTAATCGTAGAACATCTAAAGCTGAAGGACCAAACGCTGGCCTAACACAGAATATGCTTTCATATAAATGAGAAATGACATTTGCTTAATGATTATCATGAATGTCTCATGACAACGCCTCCCCTGAGTAGCTTTGCCAATAATTGGAGGAGGTTGTGACTGTGCTGTGTTTATCAGATCACGTCTTTTATGTCTTGCCAAGTTCTCATCACCTAAGTTTCCCTTCTGAGGAAACATTATATGCACAAAACACAAAACAAAAAATACAACAAAAAGTATCAAAAGCTGAAAACAGAGCAGTCAACTTTAACCCTAATCCTTCAATTAGAACAGCACACCTGCCAAACACGCCTCTTTTTTCCATTAACTGAAACAAGCACACACGACTGAAGTACGTCAGCGTAGGCAGAAAGTGACAGTTTGATATTACAGAGCGGAGAAGCAGGGATTCTGCTATTTTTTGACTATGTGTACTTGGGGACGTCCTACAAGCATGACAGCAAATTTTCAACCAGGCTAAGCAAGGGGGGAAAAAAAAAAAAAAAGGGCGCGTCTTCAAACAGAAAATGTGTTGTGTCACTACATCTGCTGAATCTCACACCTTCCTTCTTCTTCTTCCAGGGGGGCGTATCGACCACGGACACCATGAGGGAAAGGCGAAGCAAGCTCTGCACGAAGCTGTGGAAATGGACCGGGCCATCGGCCGCGCTGCTCTCATGACCTCCACCTACGACACACTGACTGTAGTTACTGCTGACCATTCCCATATGTTCAACTTTGGAGGCTACACACCCAGAGGAAACACAATATTTGGTACGTTTTGTTCATGATGCACATCAGTGGAACGTAGTTTTGTTGTCGGGAGTGAAAACACGTCTCTGTCTACAGGTCTGGCCCCCATGACGAGTGATGTCGACCAGAAGCCCTTCACCTCCATTTTATACGGGAATGGACCAGGTTACAAAATCGTCAGTGGTGGAAGGGAGAACATCTCCACTATCGACTACAGTCAGTAAACTAGTTTGTAGTGCGGTTTGGAATTTATATTTGGCCTTTTTAGATGAGTTTGGAGTCTTTGGCTTGACTTGGGTTGCCTCCAGTTTTAGTTTTTATTTATTTTACTTCCAGTTTTAGTTTAGAAGAAGTATTCTTCACTGGCAGTTATTTCCTATATTTGTACTTTTTCTTGCCTTGTGGATTGTCAGGCCAAGATGTGAGTTTTCATGAAAACGGACACATTCTGGGGGCTGCAGTTTACAGTTGTACTCAAATTCACAGTCCCTCTCTGCCATTACGTACTCGCATTCACAGACACGTGAGCATCTGCCTCCACGTGCACATGCACAAAATAAAAAAAAAAAATTGGGAGTCGACTCCAAGAAAATTGTTACTCATCCTACCCTCCACAGGGAAACTTCAACATAAGCAAGTTTTGTTTTTGTTTCTCTCCAAAGAACGATAATATTTAAAAATGTTCTCTGTGTTTCTTCCTCTCAGCGGAAAACGACTACCAGGCCCAGGCAGCTGTACCTCTGAGCATGGAGACCCATGGAGGGGAGGACGTTGCTGTGTTTGCCAAAGGGCCCCTGGCTCACCTGTTTCATGGGGTCCATGAGCAGAACTACATCCCCCATGTCATGGCTTACGCGGCCTGCATCGGTCAGAACAAGAAACACTGTGTGTCACAGAGTGGGACTGACGGTTTGAGTCCCGTCCTCTCTACCATCGCTGCCCTTCTCACAGTCACCCGGCTCCTCTCCTGACCTGACCCCCACAGTTGTAATCTGATTATTGTCCCTGTTTTAACTAGTCATATTTTAAGATTTCACATTTTTGTCGCTATTATTATTTTTTTTTCTTCCTCTTTTTATATTTTTAAATTTCATGCTACAGTATATTGCTCATGGGACCACTGTTAAGGCACCGTCATGTTATGATAAAATAAAAACAGAATGTTGTCAGTTTTGGTATATTTAGTTGAATATGTAAAATATATTCCAAATAACGATTCACCCCGATGCACTGAAGTGAAAAACGATGTTGCAGAGACAAAATCAGAGAACTCAGTGGCTATATGCCTATTCAATTGTTTATATTAGGGAATTTTAGATCTGTTAAACCTTTTTGTTTATGTAAACCCTGTAGGTCCGAATGGATAGATTGGCTTTTAAAACATTTGAATGCATTAAATGTGCAGTTAACAGAATCTACCTCATATGTTTTCAAAAGATGTAATTGTGCTTTATTTACATCACATTTCAAAGGACAAATTTCGTGCCGAACGGAGAGGCAATTGAATGTAGAATTAACAAAAGATTTCTTGTCATACACTTTGTGCGCACTGAAAACGCCCACCTGCCATTATTGTGTCCAATAACAGAAGTTGTAAAATCTCTTAACCAATAAAGAAAATGTGTTTTATGATAATTTCGATGTCAGTTTTGTGTCATTAAGGCTTAGTCCTAAAACTAATTGAAGTCTCCCATAACATAGTTTCGGCACATTTATGAAAGATTATTGTTTGTAGTTTTACTGAAGAACTGGCTTAGTAAATGGGAGCTGACATGAAATTTACTTAGAGAAGACAAACAACAAATTACAACTCATCTTCAGGAAATTCAAAAATTAAATCCAAAGATTGCTTCATTTTAAATGTTTTCTGTGTTTACTATGTAAGAGTCGCATTAATTTGCAATTTGAACATCCTTTTCTGAAGTCTATGTTTTATGTTGTACTTTTCCATCGGTGCTGCTGCGGCTTGTGTGGAATGTGAATACACTGAAGCCGTTCATTCCTTGGCATCTCATGCTCACTGGCAAAACAAAGGACTCATGGAGCATGAAAATTTTAGTGTAAATGGGGATGACATGAATTCCTTATGCTGTCAATGGTGCATCCTCAAAAATCAACTCACGTAACGGCTCCTTGGAAACTACTGATGGCTGATGGCCGTGCTCCGTGCTTCAACGTAAAAATACTTTGCCGATGATGATTTTGCTTGCGCGCCTCTTGGCAGCTACAAATCATTGTCCTGTAATTGTGCCTTATTTTTCGTATCCTACATTTAGACATAGATGATGACGGGTATCTGACGGTGTAACATGAACACTCAGCTTGGTTTTTCAATCCTGAACTTCATTTTGACCTCAAATATGACTCACAACGTCTCTTAGATTTCCAGAATAATGAAAGCCTGTCTTTTATAAAATGATGACACAGGAAAAGGCCCCAGCATCAATGTATGCATAGGATTTTAAAGTGATTGAACTGCCAAGCCTTTTTTTATTATTATTATTATTATTATTGTTGTTGTTACTCCATCCAAAAACAAGGAAACAGCTGCTTCTAGAGAGGAACTTTTTTGTGAGTCACTACTATAGAAAGGCCTGAGCTGGCCCCACCAGTCGGACAATTTGAACCATAGTCTCTGGGAGGTTCACGTGATGAAACCACATATAGGGCTGCAAACACTGTAATTTTCTGTCTCAAACCTCTGCTTATACATGAGACATGGTTTTTTTATATACACAATACAGCTAGTACCTACACAAAGTTGAGTTTCACTGCTTCGCACCGCTGCCTGTTAACCCCTTCACTGTGAACTACGTCTCCTGACTACTTTAACTTACAGCCACAGTCAGATGTTTTTTCAGAGCACCCGTGTTACAGCCCTGCATGTGTGTTCGTGTGTACGTATGTATTATGTTCTTTTGTTTGTTTGCAGAGAGGACCGTGTCCATAATTTAGCCGTATTGAAGATGTCTGAAAAATGTGTTCAGTTATATGTATAATGTACGCAGTTTGATAACTGCTCACCAATCAGAGATAAACAGGCAGAAGACACATTGTCGTCACACCTAGATACATTGTTCAAAGCCTGAGAGATGAATGAAACACACTTAACCTTGGTGCAAAGCGCGCTGAGAGCATGGCTACGAGGCCGCTGACAGGACACTTTGGACATCAAACAGGATCCATTATCTCTCATTTTGATATATGATGAAGGTGTTACTTATAACGCCGTCATGAAAGCTGCTTCATTTACTTTCTGTCACGTCGCCATGGATTTTCTGTTAAAGTGCAGACACACAAATTAAAGCACAGATAGTGATTGACCTGAAAAATCACTGAAAATTACTCCTTGTCCCAGCACTACAAAGTCTGGCTGCATTTTTATAGTACAAAGAACAATGGCCAATTATATGTCCACTAGCTCAACCTTCCTATGCTTTAGGCATAGAAAAATGGACATACCACAAATCCCTTGACATCTTTAATCATTGTGAACTGGAAGAGAATAGTGGGCTTCTCTCTAATAAGCAATCAGCCAATGATTTTGAGCCCGCATTGGTATTAAACTAGTAAACCAAGAATTTAATCTTCTATTACGTTCACAACATCATCCCAAAATGATGCCAGTGACGCGGGCAGGCCTCTGGGTTTTTTGTGATTGCAGATGTGGTTGTTAAAGATAATAATAAGAACTAATAACTACTAATATAATCATCACTGTCCCACCAACACCACAATTACTGTCGTCAGCGTCTGCAACATTGACGGCATCGTCGTCTCTCCCTACCATGGTGTGCTATTTTCACATTGAATATATGTCACTTGTCGCAGGTTGATGTGGTATCACTTAACATCTCAGTGTTCACGATACTTGAAGCTGTATCTGAAATTCAATAGATATTGTGTGGGAGTTTAAGTGCAATGTCGAAGTTCAAAAGAAGCCTCGATGTTTAAAATATTCAAACTTTGAAATAATTGGTTGAGGTTCAGTGAGCTTGGTGGTTTAGGAAACTGTTTCTACACACAAGCTTATCAGCCTTGTTTAGGTTCATTGGTGACTCTAAATTGTCTGTCGGTCTGAGTGTGAATGGTTGTTGGTCTCTGGACTGGTGACCCTGCTCACTCCCAATGTGAGCTGGGATTGGGTTTACCAACCCATATATGGATAATGAACAAATGAGTAATGAGGTTGTCTGACCTTGTTGTTGCAGCGGGATGAATGCTGTCACTGTCAGTTCCTTGTTTTCCATGTAAATTTTTTTTCAGTACATCATTTTTTCCTTTTCTATTCGTGAGCTACGCCTTTTAAAGCTGCCATGTGAACATTGTGGAAATGAAGCTTGCCCAAGCAGCTGAGTCCATCGCCTGTATTCTTATTCTGTCTGCTGTCTCATTTAAGGTGAGAAATCAGGAGCTTGTCAACCTGTGATTCTTCCACGTTGACATCAAATAACACAATCCTCCGTCGGAGAGGAGTAGCAGACCAGAGCACACCCATGTATTGAGTAATAAGTGGGAGCTCCCACGTCTGGCTCTTGGCTTCTCCTCCTTTGGGTGGGGGTGGTCGTCCATCTGCCTTTGATGGGTGTTAACTGTTCCCAGCAGCCTTCACCACCAAATCTTTACAGCTTCCATGTACACTGAAAATTTAGCCTGATCATGAGAAAAGGCAGGACTTTCATTAAATGTTTTCTAATCCATAACTGTTAGCATTTCAATTCACATTGTTGTTGTTGAGAAGGAATGCACTGAAGATTTTTAAAACAAGTCTGCATCAGACAGGAAACATTTTTACTTTTTAAGGTAGTGGTGGAGTAAAATATTACTACAATAATGTTAAAATGGTACAAGGGGACATTGCAGATGTAGGCGAACGTAAATTACAACTCAAGATTCAATTTTCATACAGCAAATATTAGAAATGAATGAAGGCCAGGAGCTCTCTGGAACATCCCCAAAAACAAAATCTATGACTGTATACTATGGACAGCACTTATGAAGAAACAAAACATGTCCATTAAACTTGACATTACAATGGATGAATATAGCGTCAAGCAGATATATACAGGGTGTCCATAAAGTCTCTTTGCAATTTAAAAAACTGATTACAAAGGCTACTGATGATATATCTTAATCAGATTTGCTGTATGCACTCAGTGGTTATCAAAATTTTTAATCACATTGCATTCGTGTATTTCAGGTCCCCTGTTGATGAAATAGGTCGTAGTAAATGCCCTAACCCTCATCCTTGGAAGGGATGGGCCATTTCCCTGACCATCTCGTTCACCAGATATCACTCCGGGACTTCTTGTGGGGTTATGTTAAAGATATCGTGTTTCAAACAAAGATACAGGACCTACAACAAAAGATCGCTGATGCCATTGGGAACGTTTATGAGGCGTTTTAAATGCTACAGCGAACATGACAAGAAATCGAGTCTTGATGTGCTTTGTGCAAAATGATGGTCCCCCATGTAGAGGTGTATTAAATGAGGCAAATATCTACTCCTCATTTTTAATAATTTCCACATATTTGTCTGTTCATTTGCTTTTGGAATTGGTTTTTTAAGTCGTAAAGAGACTTTATGGACAACCTGTATAATAAAATATAATGTGATGCTGCTTGAAGAATTTAAGGCTTTATACTCATATACACATCATCCGCAGTTAGAGGCTCTATTGCCCGT
Organism: Echeneis naucrates; assembly: GCF_900963305.1. Classification (NCBI taxonomy): domain Eukaryota; kingdom Metazoa; phylum Chordata; class Actinopteri; order Carangiformes; family Echeneidae; genus Echeneis; species Echeneis naucrates. The sequence continues at coordinate 5,126,843 of NC_042515.1, read as the reverse complement.
ATGTAATGAGAAAAATTGTGACGGCTGTGCTGTAGATACAGATCCTGATTGACCCCGAAAAGTTCTGTCTGTGTCATCAAAGGATCACACGCTCTGACTCCGCTCACATGAATTCACTCATCAAACACATCACTTCAATCTCGCCGAGCGCACTGTGACACTGCCATGCTTTCTATTTCAGCCTCTCTGTTCTCCGTCTATCTCCCTCCCTTTGATTTTGGCCACTTTTACTATGAGTGATGTTTCATATCAATCAATCTATCCATCTCTACATCAGGGGCCCTCTTTCAGTCTGTGGCATGATATCCACCCCTTTCAATCGCTGTGGGCATGGTTAAATAATTGAAAAAAAACGGGGGGGGGTGGTGCTGGTGTGTTGGGATTCAGAGCTTCAGACAGATAAAGCTAAAAAAGCATGGCGAGGCTGACAGCTACCGGCCCGCTGTATAAAGGGAGCAGTGAGGCTGCAAGAAGATGCCAACTCCCCCCTTCTCTGGAGTAATCTACCTCAGATAATTATATTTAATAAACCCAACGACGATCCATCGCAGGATTCACTGGGCAAAAACATGTAATGTGATGTGAAGGATAAAGTTTATGATCTAATATGAAAAAAACACCACACCTTCTTTTAATTAATTGATGAATTAGTTGATGATCCGTTTACGGGATTTGGGGGGTGTTGGAGCCAATCCCAGCTCACATTGGGTGAGAGGCGGGGTCACCCTGAACAGGTCTCCTGTCCGTCACAGGGCCAACACACAGAGACCAACAACCACTCACACTCACACTTTAGAGTCACTAATAAACCCAAACATGATGTCTTTGGACGGTGGGAGGAAACTGGAGAACCCAGACGATGTTTTAGTTCAGTGTTTTCTTTCTATAAAGATGTTTATCCAGCGAGCTATTAGACTTGCTAATTATTCAAATGCTATGTTGAATGCTTTTGAACTTTGCACTTTTCATAATCTCATAGTGTCTTAATATTTTCAAATGGGAGGAGGTGAATGTGTTGTTGTTGCCCTTCTCTATACCCCTCACAGCTCTCATCACCTGTCTGTGGGCAGCCAGCAGGAGGGCTAATCCCCAGAAAAAAAAAAAAAAAAAAAAGAGGCCTTCTGCACATATTTCCATTTAAGAGCTCGTATTCTTTCCCGTACAGCTTCATCATTGGTCATAAATACAACAGCCGAAGTAGAAATTAATCAACTTGAGAGCCGCCAGTTTTTTATTTTATGGAAGGACGACTGTCCAATAACGGCAGGGAGGAATATGCCCAGAAAATTTACATTCCAATGAAAAGCACATGAAACCCAGCTTTAAACTCAGCTTTAACTTGAAAAATAATAATAATATATAAAAAAAAAATCCAGCATTACCCACATTTTCTCCTCAACTCAGTAAAATTCTGCCTGAATCCTTTCAAAGCAGAAGCATAACCCATAATCATTAGTGTTCATACAGGCGTGAGTGATTTAGATTGGCTGCTAGCTGTCCTGTTCTTGGTAGCTGAGAAACAAAGCTGCAGTTCTTTGGCTTGCTGCTCGGCTGGGAGGCAGACAATCAGAGGAGATGCTGTGTGAGCGATTATGCAGTGAATTTCCACTCTGTAAATGTCGGGGAGTCACTTTTGGTCAGGTTCTTCCTTCGTGATGTCTGCGTGTCGTTTTACCAACTGTCAGCTCCTTGATAAAGTAATACTATTTATTTTTTATTTTCTCCTGTCTCTGATTGCAAGTCAGTCCCCCCTTCCACTCGAAAACAGAGCAGCCCCAGAGCGAAGTGATCAATGGCATCACAGATTACTGTCTGAGAAGAGTTTTCAGCTCTGGGTCAGGCCTGTTAATAAGGCACCAAGAACAAACACAAGTGTGTAATTAATGCACTTCTGCAATGTCAATGATCCATGAGAACTGAATGAGAACATGAGAACGGTGAAACTGGGTCTCCTCTCCTTTCAGTCATTCACTACATAGTCAATAGTTGATGATGAAATGACACATGCTGGTATTTGGGTCAATTTCTTGAGCAATTAGCTTTTCTGTAGTTGCAGTTGGTGAAAACTGCACTGCGTGTACTGCATCTAGCTGTTTTATAATAGCAATTTGGGGATTTGCAGGCTCAAATGATCTCTTTCCCCAGTCCCCATTTTGGGATTGGGACTGAAATCTGCTTTAAAATGATGCAGGAGTTCTTGTGAGGTAATTTTGTTTAAAGTACCAGTGAACGAATAGAATATGAAGCAAAGGCGATCAAAGATTTATTAGATGACAACATTTGAACAGTTTGGAATACTTTTCGTTATCAGCAGTCACAGTTCCAGCTTTCATCGCAACAATCGTGCAATAAAAAGCAGAAACGCTGCAATTTAACTGACAAATCATCCACCGGGAACGTGCACCTGTGCTGCACAGTATTGCAAAAAAGTTGGAACGAGGTTCGGGTGAACACCAAAGCCAGAGCTGCGCGGGCTAATGGTGCTCTGAGGGCAGGTTGTTTGGTTACTCATGAAGTTAGATTCCTCTTCCTTTCACAATTTGCTTTACGATGCAATTGATTGGGTAAAACATATCAGTGTGGATAAACGTTGACTCGACCACAAACAATGAGAAGTATGAGGTGTGACTGAGCTTCAGGCACAATTCCATCAGAAATATTCTCGTCACCACTTGCTACTTGTCGTGGCAAATACAATACTGACTTTGCAGGTTGGATGAGAAACAAGTCCATAGTACCGGTGGAATAATTGTTGCGCAGAGGCAGTATGACAAAATCAGCTGGAGCGTCTGTCTCTTTTGTCCCTGAATTGACTTTTATGACCCTTGAAGTGATAGTTTGGGTTATCTGATGTGGGGCTGTGTGAGTCAGTGTATTACCTGCAGGAGAGGAGTAGACTCAGGAGATTTGGCCCAGAAGCAGAGAGATGCGTTGCTATGAACAGGGTTAGGAAAAAAAAAAAAAAAATCTTTTAGTAACTTGAAAAATTCACCACTTTATTTTCTGTCAGACAGCCCTCGCCTTTCAAAATACATTTTCTTAGCTGCAGCGTGACTGACACCTTCTTCAGAGAGGATTTGTGCAGTGGTTGGGTCTTAGTCTTTTGATGGTCCAACTTAAAGCTGAGCTGGAAGCTCAAGGAAAACCAACATGTTTTAAAATGGTGATAGGTTATCAGGGCCACAGGAAGAGACCCATTTTATTAGGTAAAGCAAAAATAACTATGGTGAAAATATAAGCCTATGTAAGATTCAAAGCAAAAATTTTGTCAGCTACCAAATTTTTCTCAGTCCTGTGTCAAACATTCTTGTCTATTTTTAACATAAATCAACAAAAACGTCATTACTTTTGTGTTTCTGAGCAAAATGATACACTGATTTAAATAACTTTGGGCCATCTTCTCATTTTTGTCATTTGTGAACAAATTTAATCTTTGCTTGAGCAACAAAATCAATATTACACACAAATCAAATTGGGCTACATCTTGTTTATTTTACCAAAGCATTGTGAGCGATGTTGAGATCAAATATTGTTGCGAAGCTAGTATTCCTTTTAAAATCTAGGTCGAGAGAAAGAAATGTGGAGTATAGTTTATACATAATGGAGACATTACTAGATGTGTATGGGCTCAGGCAGCCCATATACACCGACACATGCAATAAAAAATGGTTGTTTGAGGTACGAAAAGCCCACGAGTGTGTTAATGTAGTGCATCCATATCTAATCAAAAAGTGATTTATGAAAGACGTCTCGCAGCAGCCTGCAGTCATTTTCTCCAGCCGCTCTTCTTTATAATGTTTTCAGCAGAATTGAATGTAAAGGGGGAAAGAGATAAAAGGTCTGTTCTCCATCATATTGAAGCTGCACTCTTCACAGGGCCGGGCATATTAAAAAAAAAAAGTTCTCAATCAAAAATCAAAGATTCGTCTGCTCCTTTGACATCAACCTATGTAAATGGGATTTCAACTGAACTGGACACACAAAGCTGAAACTGTACAACACTTTGGTCAACTGGGGTTGTTATTAAACGTGCTTTCTAAATAAATTTGACTTGACTTGTTTTATTTTTTTCCCCAGATCGACCTGTTTGGTTGTTTGCCTTCCTTCCTCTTGAATTTCCCGAGCAGAGCTCTGGGAAGAGGCTTTGAGCTCTCTGTGGCCTCCACCTTCCCCTCTGCCCTCTCCTTTTCCGCCTGGCCCGCCTCCCCCACCCAGCATCTTGACTCCCCTCCTCAGCTACATACATAGGCTGATCCACGGAGGACTATCTTGTTACCTTGAGAAAACCAGTGGGGGGAGAGGACGCCACGTTAACCTTTACTCAGCTTTTCAAGCCATAATATAGCAGTAACTGAAAACAGATGAAGGCAGAAAGAATCTAATGAGGTTTTGTAGACTTGTACCTAAGGCCAGGGAATATTTTCAGTCTCCGGTACAGGAAGGATTTCCGGCAGGAATTCACATTACGTCAACAAATTCTGCAAGACTGCAACTAATTCTGAACCACATTCATCAGTGCAACACTAAACCTTTTCGTATTTACTTAATTTTGTATCTGATTTGTTTTATTTGCTCTGTAAAGTGTTCTTGTGTATCTTGGATGGCACTTTAATTAACATATTATTATTATTGTTACAAATTCTTTCAAAACTATCTTCGGTATCAGAAGCTGAACAATATAAAGCATACAAACAGAAATGCAGATTTAAAACTGGAAAACGCGGTCTGTATTCTGAAATAAGTCAATCTGCTGGTGAAAGACAATCAGATTTTCTTGGCTGGTTCACACTGTGGCTCAGTGGTTTTATCCAGTGTAGATGAAGTGACCTTTTGGCATCATCCAGCTTTGCTGTTACAATCCTTTGGGCGGTTTCATGGAAGGATCAACTGAAACAAAATATCTTTTTAATCTTGCACGTGACATCGTCCCTGATGAAGTCGTAGAGTGAAGTGTTTTTCATCAAGACTCAGCATTGATCTGTTCTATGAAACGATAAAATGCAGCAATTCTATCAGCGACGAGGAAACCAATCATCCAGCGCCGCCTAAACATCGCTGTCTTCCTCTTGAACAAACACATGTCACAATCCAGCTTGCTACTTTCTAATTTTTTTTTTTTTTTTTTTAATGTTCCAGCGGCGTATCGTTCTCTAAGCAATGTCCCCAAACTGTCATACTCATCAAACAATCACAGAAGAGAATAACAAACCGAGCACGGTTAATATCTAATTAACCTGATTGGTGAACCCATATCCCTTCTCCCACAGGCCGCTGCTGTTGATAATACCCCCAATTAAAACACCATATTTGGGGCCTTTGCTTTGCTAGATGGCAGCTAACAGGCATCCAGTTACTCTTCATTAGAAGAGATAACTCATATTTCCCTTCTCAACAGGGCAGCAAATGAACAGCTGCTTGAAATTCTGCTGAGACAGAGAAGGCTTTGGCGCGTGGTAATAACTAACAGTTTGGATTCCCCCTTTTCCCTGAACAAACCCTGGGGGGTATTCATTGTCTTCCCTTCCACTGACGAGATCCATCATTGAGAACAAATTTACAGTTTTCTGTTGAGCAAACACTATAAGCCCTGGCAGACATCAGCTTGCATTTCACCCCGCGGCCCACGAAGATATCATTTTTGTGGACATTGCAAAATTAAAGTTTAATATTCTTCCTCAAGTCTTCATCATCACTTCCTGAAATCTTACTATCTCATTCAATTCATTTGAGCAGCTGTGTTGGAAAGTAAAAAGGCCATTGTATAGTAAGAGCTACACAACATGTTGGTAAACAGACAGTAACCAGAGGGTAATCCTGTGCTCCTGAAAACCAGACCTTCTGTCTGTCCATCTGCCATTCACACCGGATTAAACAGAAAGGAGGACAGTCACAGTGAGAAAGAAGATGAGGGGAAGCTTAGAAATGATCGATTTGTTTTCTTTTAATTAATTTTGGCAATAACATATTGACATTATATAGCTTCAATGGAAATTCAATTATGTGCTCAAGATAAAATGTTGACTATTAACTAACTTTCTGGCTGTCTCACTGTCAAGATGGGTAAACAAAAACCAACAACACACATCAATGATGTATGATTATTGTTACTATTACTGTCCTTTGTAGAGCAGCAGAGCTGGTGCTGTGGACACACACGGTTGTTGACACAACCGCAATCTGTGTTTAAAGGCGACTTTGGATGACCTGAAAGGTGCCATATAAACAAAATGCATTATTATTATTAAAGGATCACATTAAGCTTGTTGTTCCAAATTTGTTTTTGGCTGTACCGCCATCACTCACTACAGGCATGGTCAAAAACTTCCAATCATGTTGTGTGGGTGTGTCTCTGTGTAACTGTGTCTATTGAGTGTGAAGCATGGCTGCATATTTGACTGGCGCACAATTGGATATCTGGGAACAGTCACTTTTGTTCACTTTTTGTGTTATGACTCATTACTTGTATGTTTAATTCATTCAATGTTTAATTCATTTACCAAAAAAGAGACATAAGAAACAAATTTGAGTGGTATTATTTTTCTAATTTTAAGCATATATTTTGATCAATAATAAGAGCTCCATAATGAAAATCTGTTGCAGCACCCAGACTTTGTCACAATGTAGTCTGGTACAAGTTATTCCATGAATATTATTTCAGTATGTAACTGGCCGAGATATGTGAAGACCCTGAATTTTATTATGAAAGAATGCATCCGTCCTCTCCAGATGTACTCTTGTGTCTCTTGCGTAGTTCAAACACTCATGAGACTTTGTGTTCTGGGTAAAACTAGTCGTGGGGCTTACACATGGAGACTTCCAAACGTGTGCACATGTTTATGTTTTCTTCTCTCACGTTATGGCTGTGAAACCGGTGACAGGAAATCTTGGCTTGCCAAACAAAGCCAAAAGATGATAGGATCTGCTTGATTGTCATGCCAGATCTGACACATTATTTGGATAAAAACACATTTCAACTAAGGAATCAATTGCTAACTTGGGGTAGTCTCAAAAACAAAATCAAAAAGCACCTGGTGTGCTTTCACTTTTTATGAATACACATTACACACACACACACACACACACACACACAATTATATCGCCAAGAATACAAAGTTGTTCTGACTTTGTGGTGCCAGACATCTTGGACAATAGTACAATTTTTCAGATGAAACATACAGTTATACTGCAAAAGGCTCAAAATCCAAAAAAATCCACAAAGACACTTTTGTTTCTATTCTTCTCTTGAACAAAAAAAAAACAGAACTGAGCTTTCTGAGATTTATCCTGCCTCTGCTTCAGGAAAACAAGAAAACATAATGAGTGAAATTGCCAGATAAGAAAAATACAAAGAAAGCCACTTAGGTGATTACTGTTGAAATTGCCTAAAAATTATATTCACATGTAATCATTCACAGATTTTTGTCCTCCAAATCATATATTAATCTCTAACCGTACTCTATAATTCCCATGCTCTTTTTTTCTGACTTTAATTTATAATTTCTCTCTTTCCAACAGAGACAGACTTGACCGTGTTTAGTTATATGTCAGACACAAATCATCCAACCTTGAGAAACAAATTTCAAATCCTAGTTCCCAATTTTGGGGGAAATTTGCTACAGCTCCAGAGATAAACAGCTTTTATGCCAGTTTGCATTTTCATACAAAGCCCACAGATGAATCTGATGGCTGTGTCACACAGTTTATTAGTTTATTATTCAGGAGACAAACCTCCATCAGACTGAATGCTGATTGTGCTGCAAAAACTCCAGAGGGGTGATCAGTAAAACTGGCAGCTTCTGCGGATTTAATGTCAACACAATAAATATTTTAGTATGTTCCTACGTTAAAAAGACAGAAGGAAACTAACCACAACGTAATCATTGGTAAACACTATAGATTGATGGTGATTAATAACTGCTGTCTATAATGGTGAGGATAAATGGGATAAAGAGTTTTATGTTCTCCAGTTGATTCCATTGGTGAATTGAGGAGGAAGTGTTGATTTAGACTTCCTGTTTTTTATTACCTTTTGACCAGGGAGGGTGTAACTACCGGAGAGGTGTAGATCTTTGCCTTGTTTCAAACTGAATTACTGTCCTTAAGGTTTTAGATACTGGGTAGATTTTTATACTCTGCTTCCGTTAACGAATTTCGTTCATAAATATGTGAGCAACTCCACTTGTTGTCTCGCTGTTCTGCAGTTTGAAAGGACAACCTCTCAGACCCTACTGAAATTGTTTAAGTTTTATAACACGGTGAAATAAGAGCATAGTTAACCAAATCGCCATGAGGACATTTTGATTTTGTTTGAAGAGTGAAAGAGAAAATTTAATGGACACCAACACTGTTTCCGGGTCGTGGGGGCTGCAGGAGCCAATCCCAGCTCATACTGGGTAAGGGGCAAGGTACACTCTGGACAGGTCTCCAGCCCATCACAGGGCCAACAACACGAGACAGACAGAGACCAACAACCGCTCACACTCAGACCTACAGACAATTTAGAGTTACCAATTAACCCGAACGTGATGTCTTTGGAGAATATGCAAACTCCATGCATAAAGGTCCCAGGCCAGGAACTGAACCGGCAAACTGCTTGTTGTGGGAGAACAGCTGTAAGCACGTGCTGCCAATGGCTCGTTAAATATTTCACAAAATTTGTGCACTAACCTGCGCTGTTCTCAGTAAAAAATATTTTCAGCAAAGGGAGGATTAGTGATTAATATACTCAATTATAAGAAACTCTGTACCAAACACACAGTTTTTCCATTTGCTCTTTAGTAATACTGCAGGTGGAACCAGGATTCTCTCATTAGAAAACACAATCCTACACCTTGCCCGAGTTTACTCATAATTCTGAACCCCCTGTAAAAAAACAGACAAACACACAGACAAACAGAGATTTTAAGCTCCTATACATTTGATCATCTGAGTTAATGCAGATCGGTCAGAAACAAGCTATATCAATCAGGAAATTCTGTGCTGAGCAGTTATGGGAGGATAATGTGACTCACAGCCAAACACTCCTAAAATGCGCAGTGGAAATTATTACATAAAGGCATGACCCGTATGAGCCATGCATAAAATTTAATCATTTAACATCTCCAGATCGAACTCAGTCTTTTTATTTTTTCCAGTTTGTAAACTAGACACCAAAGCGAGCTCAGTTAATGGTTCACTTGTCCAGGCGGGTTTAGGTTAATTGTAATACATTAGTGAAGAGGAGCAGTGTTAATCATCTGCTGCACATCCTACTTAACATTAGGCAGGTCAAGATAATTCACTCATGACCACATTAAGCGTGGCGGGAAGATTTTCCTAAGATAAGAGAGCTTGTTGAAGAGCGTGGCAGAGAGATAGACAGCCGGGTCAATCGAAGCTTTAATTTGCCAAACACATTTGTATCCCTCCAAGGTGAGAGGAAATCTACAGCAGCTGTGCCTGGAATACAGAGTGCTTCTGATGAAACGCAGTATCCTTTCACATTAAGGTGTCATGAAAGCCCACAGTGCACACACAGGTAGGTTACAGCGTATTATTTATCAGTGCAGGACACAGATGGAGAGGAAGGTAGAGGCCACCTTTAGCTAAATCCCTCTCAGAGACAGCGAGTGTCCGGTCACAGTCCAGTTTGGACTCCTCAACGTGTTGAAACAGTGTCCATGAGGCTGACCCTTTTTTTTTGCCTCCACTAAATGAATAAGCAATGTGTTTTTATCTGCTCCGACATACAGTAGTGCAGAAGTGTTTGCATGTCTACCTAATAGTACTATACTGCCAAACCGCTGGCTGTTTTTAAAGCCGAAGCACTCATTATTTAATCAGTTTGTGCGATATCCAGTGGTGTTAAAGACGAGACCATCCTCTTTTCCTCTGTCATTGAGCATATTGGAAAGTCTTAAAGATTTCTGGTGAAACGGCTCGAATAAGGTCTGCAGTGAGCACAAGCTTTGTTTCTTCTTATATTTTTTCTATGAAGATTCTTATTCATCCAGGTCATTGTTCTCTGTCTCAAAATTGATCCGTAGGCAACTGGACTTGTATTTGTCTATGTGTATTTGTCTTATATTTTACAACTTGAAATACATCAGTAAATGCCCCGGTCTGGATTTATTGAAGTTTTTATGTCTCTTGAAATAAGGCTGATTACAGGACCTTAAACATCATCATACCAAACAAACAAAAAAAAAACAAAACACTCCAGTCCTCTGACAGCCTTGCTGTGCTTCTACTCTACACTTTTGTAAAGTATTATTTACTCTGTGAAAGGAAAGGCTTTTGCTGACAAGGTAATTTAATGTGGCGTAGTTTTGGCTCAGGCCTAAAATTTGCTTTTTACTTCTGGCAGTTGTATTTATGCTTCAAAAAATCTTCTTGACAAAGATTTTACTTTGTGCAATAATCCAAAAGCTAATGTAAATAAAATGCTAAAATAAGTCATTATCTGCATCACAGAAGAGATCCAGCAAACATGAAGGAAAAAACAGCTCAACAGTTATGTGAATAATCAACTTATGAAGACGCAGATCTATTCAACCTCATTCTCAGTCATTTAGAATGAAATCCCCTATAAATCCTTCAAGAGCAATTTTTCCTTTAAAATCAGTCCGCTTGTTGAAACAATGCTGTTCTCTTACTCATGAAACCAACATTATCCTAATCGCCTGGCTAACGAGTTCATTATCTCTGGTTGCGATAGTTGCCCAAAATGATATCGTTGCTGGCAGAGTTGAAGCAGAATAACAATGTTGATGATCAACTTATTTGACTTATTTTAATGAGTTTCACATAATGCAGATAGAGGCAGTCTCTCAGTGTCTGGCCAACAGCAGCTTGCCATACTGTAAGTAATAGTGAATCTGATAAACTGCTGAAATTTGCATTCCAAAAATGTGATAAAGAGAAGTACACGAGTTTGACTCATCTGATGTGACAGCAGCAGGAGCGTGTTGAAATCTGGACTTAGAGGTTTAAGATTCTGTGTTTAGTGCAAAACAAGCAATAAGATCAAATCTGGGAAAAATACAGAAAAACAGCTCAGAACTCTTTCACGGCTTCTACGTGTTTGAAATGCAGCGATAGCCGTGAGACCACACGTTCCAGGTCTAAAACACTTCAAAGTGAAAGTGCGCACATTTTCGCTTGGTTTCTCTTTTCATGTCACAACAAGAAAGCCTGGGAGTTTAACCCCGATGAGCCCACAATACGCAGATATGAAAACTACATGGAAAAGGGACTGGTAGCTGTCAACATGGCTCTGACATACAGTCAACACCTTTTAGTGTGTATTCTTAAAGCTCCTGCAGCTCAACCCTGCACTGAATAAGAAGTAGAGCTGAGGGAGGGATGACTGTATAGTTACTGTTAGAAATATAAAACCAGCACCTCCCGAGAACAGCGAAACAACTTTGGGCGTGTGCCAGTACATTTAGCTTTTTCTCATAGTTGTAGCAACTACCATTAGAGCAATTATTAACGTTGACAACATGCTGTGTCAAGCTTTTACTCTTGTGCACATTTTGTCCTTGTTATAAGTTGTTTTTGAAGGAATAAAAATTCGTTTTCCAATTAAAAAAAAAAAAAAAAAAAAAAAAAGGAGCCAAGACATGATCTGGAACACAATGTTGCCTGGCCAGAAGAATATGCATTTATAAAAACAGACTTCGGGTTTATTTTCTATTGTGTATGGCAAAGAGTAGGATGAATTTTTGCCACTGGCTAACGCGCTTTTCACACTTGAGTGTCACTCTTGTGCCAATATGTAGCTCTGAAATGGATTCCCTTTTGAATTAAAATGAAAAGAAAGAAAACAAGAAAGAAGGAGAGAAATATGCAAAACATGCAGCATTTAGGCACACAATCAAAGATTATTTAGATAATTGCGCCCTCTGGTGGTCGTTAGGAGGAATCTGGGTGGGTGGATGCAGCTCAGCAGAACAACACAACTGATGTTTTATGCTTCTACATTCTCACTTTCATTCATACTTATTAAATTGTCACCCCTGCAGCCGCTGTATTTCTGTTTGTTCAGCTATTGGTTTCACATTTCAGCAGCAGCGGGGAAAATGTTCAGATTTTAATTCCTCCATTTGTCCCGCAAATCACCAGGAATTGCAATTCAGTTTGCATGCATGGCAAAAAGTATTGAAAGATAAAAGTCCTGTTTTTGAAAACGCCTCAAATATTCTACTATTGCATTGTTGTGATAAAAGATTAAGATTACGGAAATATTTTTTTATGTTTCCAGTCGAGGAATTCATTTGAACTACTTTATACTCTTTAAAATGCGATTTGAAATCTATTTTAATACATCAGATCAAGGCAGATTATTTATTTGCTCATCTGGAAAATGTTCGTCCAAAGACTTTAAAGTTACAGTGTGTGGAAAGAAAACATCTGGATCACATCATGCTGTAAGATTTTTTTTTTTAAATCGCTCGAATCGAATTGGGTCAATCATATGAAATCATATGAATGAAATACCTGCAGGCGAACTTTAAAGCTTTAAACGGCCTGATCTGCTTCTTTCTTCGGTGGAAGGACACCAAATTCTCCACGATGCACAAAAAAGTCTGTATGTGACCGAGTTGTGTAACCACGAAGGTTCCTGATTTTTCCTGAACATTTCAGTTTCTGTCAGCAACGCGACTGCTTGTTATGAGTGTGACTGACACTTAAATCAAAGAAGGAAAAACGGAACTCAGGGCTCGTCCGGGATTTGAACCCGGGACCTCTCGCACCCTAAGCGAGAATCATACCCCTAGACCAACGAGCCGATCTGGACCGGAACCAGAGCTGGACCTGGACCCGAACCAGAGCTAGAGCTGGACCTGGACCTGGACCTGGACCCGGTACTAGACCTGGACCTGAACATCAATCCGCACCTGATCCTGAACCCAGAGCTGGACCTGGACCTGGACCTGGACCCGGTACTAGACCTGGACCTGAACATCAATCCGCACCTGATCCTGAACCCAGAGCTGGACCTGGACCCGAACCAGAGCTAGAGCTGGACCTGGACCTGGACCCGGACCCGGACCAGAGCTAGAGCTGGATCTGGACCTGGACCCGGACCCGGACCAGAGCTAGAGCTGGATCTGGACCTGGACCTGGACCCGAACCCTGACCCGGACCAGAGCTAGAGCTGGACCTGGACCTGAACCTAAACCCAGAGCTGGACCTGGACCTGGACCTGAACCTCAACCCGGTCCTGGACCGGACCTGGTCCGGACCACACCAAAGCAGATGAAGACAAAGTACTCACCGCAGCTGTCGACTGACGGACGTTGAGTTTGTTTGTTTGTTGTCGGTTTTTCTTACAAACTAAAGTCAAACACATCCGGTTTCATTGAGGTCCAAAAGTTTATCTAATAAAAAAAAAGGAAAAGGAAAGAAACACCGGAAATATATTTGAATTGTATGTTATGGCGGCGTGTGACGTAATTGGTAATTGGAACGTTGACACGTTTGTTTTGTTACGTCACTGATTAACCGCCAGAGGTCGACAGGCGTCAGAAGAAGAAGAAGAAGAAGAAGAAGAAGAAGAAGAAGACGCGTCAATCATGACCAGAAGATTCACTCCCTTCTACTTCCGGCTTCGTTTCTTGTTGGGCAGGCGCGACTGCCTGAGCTGGTGATGTTGATGTTTTTTTCCTGTTATTAAATAATCAAGCAAATTTGATTTATCAGTGTCAATAGGCCCTGCTTTACACTGGTTACCAGATATTTATAAATATAAATATAATAACTGAAAATATTTTACTGTAATGCATTTGAAATAAAAATGTTTAAAAAACCAAAATCAAACTCAGGGGATGTCTGTGTTTGCTTTTTGCTTCTGATGGAGAGTCACAACTTCTCTACTAGCAGTGTATCGCCACTTTGTGTGCCACTTTGTGTGCCACTTTGTGTGCCACTTTGTGTGCCACCTTTTTCCATAACTGAACTGATTTGCTGTTAATTGAAAAATCAATTCAATCAAATAAAACTTCTATCTGCTCAAAGGGACGTTGAATTACTTGATACTGCTGAGTTTGTGCTCCCGTCCTCAGAATCTATCCCGCATTATATTTTCAAGAAAAGATTGTATGTTCTGTGTGAAAGGTACAGCGCAATATTTCCCTCTAAGATACAGTGAAAGGGAAGTTCACTGTGAATGTGTGTGTGTGTGCGTATTGTACAGATGTGGGTTAAGAATAAATGTATAAATGTTTCCTATAGTGCGAATGTACTTTAAAGCATTGAACTCGTAGTCTGTTAAATATTTTCGTTCAGTCAGTTTGTCATTTTAGATGAGTGGAATAACTCAGGCTTCCAAAGTATTAAAACAGTAAAACACCCAAAATATGACACAGAAGACAGAACAAACGTTGAATTTACAAATCGATTCCCTAATTAATAATTAGAGAAATGCACACTGTGCACAATATGGAGAGAGACACTTGAAATTACATTAAATAATTGTTAAAGCTCATTATTTTCATGACCTATCTTTTGTCTGATCTGTTCAACTCACATTACTGTAGAATTTATAGACTGGTGGATGCCGTCGACAGTACTGCAGCTTTAAATGATGGTGAAAGTGAGTAGTTTGTCACCAGATGCGTCTGAAGGACTGTGGTCTGAGAAGCAGGTCACTGAAATCTTGCATATCGATTTCTGATGTCAGTAATGCTTTTCTCCCACATAAATTATCAGCTCTCGTTGGCTCTCCAGCCAAACGATTATTGACTGAATCTACTTTCTCTGGCATCACAGAAAAACAATAGAGTAAAAGTTTTAATTCAATTAACTGACTCAAACTTTGGGATTATATTGGAGCAAAACAACAATGATGTGTAGATGGTTGGCTTATTAGTTTCCAAGCCTGGTATCCAAATCATTTTAAATTCAGTGATTCACACCCCCCCCCCCCCCCCCCCCCCCCCAAAAAAAAAAAAAAAAATCACTGATTTCGTACTGAATTAAAAAGGAAGCAATTCACAATCAGCTGTTTTCATTAGACTTCACATTGTGCTTGTTAAATCTTTCTGGTAAAGATGAACGACATCTCTATTTTTGAAACTAACAAAAGTGCATTCAGTGTTGTCAAACAGCTTCATCAAACTAGACCAATTAAAAGCTCAATATGAAAGCAAAAACTAAGAAATCAAACACTGCAGAACTTTTTTTTTTTGACGCTTTACTGGCAAAGGACCAAAACATATCAAAATAAAGACCAATGCAGGGGTTTGCATGTAACTTCAGAAATTGACCACTGAGCCTTGAGGCCCATTTGGCTTGGTTGCTTGTTGATGGGACATATTTTGCCCGTGTCCTTGGACGTCAAACACATAAATGCAGGATGAAGCCCCCAGAAACACCCAGTTGCTGTGTTTGAATGTCAGATGGCGGCCTCAGTTCAGACATCCGTAGCATGAGGGGTTGGCACATATTTCACAAGGATCTAAAGGTGTGATGATATACACTGGAAATTGGAAGAGAAAGATTTTAAACGTAACATCAACGTAACCCCAAAAATGTGTTTTGGTGCTGCCCAGAGGCTGACCATGCTATCATGTGTAATCCACCGCTTACTGGCAACTGGAGTGCCTTTTGTATCTAATGAGCTTTAATGGTCCTGAAAGACTGTTTGCTCAGCTTTTCATGTGCCCTTGTCTGGCTTTATCTTTCCAAAGACACATTCATGGGGGCGGCAGTTACAGGATGTGCATGATAAAATGTGATGATAGAGAACTCTAGGAATCCATTTCAGTGGACTAACTCTTGTCCTGAGTTCTATTGTTAGCATCTTTAATCTCAAATTCAAGAGAGAGTGCACGCCTGAGTAATAAAGCTGCAGATCAAACAGTCTCTCCAAGAGCCTCTGTAATTGTTTCCTACATGAGTTTGCCAAAAGCCAAATGTTGACACGGATCCTTGCAGTTTTGCAGCTGTCATTTAGGTGGCCAGACTGTCCAGCTGTTGCACTTGACGCTCACCAACCTCTTAGAAATTTTGGATTATATTCTTAATGGCATTTTTGTCAACACACAGTTTGCATACAGTTGATTGACCTAAGTACTGTTGGTGTTTAGAAAAATGCTTGAATACAGTTTATGCCCCTCGGCACCACACAAACCTAATGTTATCCAAAAATGATGAAAAAAACATTAGGAATTTAGGTGACGAGTGTCTTTTAAACTAAGTGTATACATCTCGTATACTCTGTCTCAGTGAAATATTAATCTGTGGCAGAAAATAGCCCCCAACAAACTGTTTGAGTAATATTTTATCAAGAGCCCAGCTGTTACATTTCCACTATGAATAAAAGCTTCAGTGGCTGAGTGCACAGACAAGAAAAATACTGAAAAATGGACCAAAACGTGTGTTATACTGCCATTAAATACCAAGTATCTTTCTGGCAAACCCTCTCATGAATGAAATTCTCTGTGTTGTTTACAGACGGATATAAATATATATATATATATATATATATATATTTTGCACATTTATCTTGAAGGCAACTTGACAGGAAGACAAATCAGCTAATTCATGGAAACCCGCTATCCAAAAACATTTTCATATCTGTTGTTTCTTAGCTTATCGTTACTTCAGTCTTACCAAGAGTGGAGAAAACGATGCCTGTTCCCCTCGCTTGGCAAACTGGCCGAAACACCTGAGGCAGGAGGGGGTTGGCGCAGGCGGCAGCCACACTTTTATCAGACAGATGAGGATCGGCACTGTCGTTTACATCCATCAGCTCTTTCAGCTGCTTCACAGCCTCCAGGGGGAAGCTCCTGTCTCCAACCTAGAGGAGGGAGGCAGGAAGGGTCGGGGGGGGGGCCAAAGGATCTCTGATGCATAAGAAAAATCTGTAGTACAGCTCAATTTATTCAACTGCAAGTGCATTCATCTGAAGGAGCGTGTGTGCTGTTCATGTTCTCTAATGGAGATGAGAAGACGTGCAAAGGCTGAAATGAGCCGAAAAACTTGGACTTGACTTGGAGGAGAGGCCTGAATAGATACTTTAGCTGTGGTTTCACAGGGATCAAGAGGGAACGTGACTAGACTGCGACTACCTGCTGCTGACATCCATTTTTTAATCCTACATGAGGTAAAACACAAAACACTTCGCAAACTGGGCCACAGAGACTGTTTTTTAACTATTTAACTACTATTTTAGACAATAAATAACAGAGCAAAGAAAGTCTGAAATGAAAGAAACCAAACACCCAGCTTGATAAGATAAAGAAAGTCAACAGTATTTCCAAAGGATACTCACCTTAACCTGCACGCCCAGAGCTCCGCTGCACACACACAGCACCAAAACAACGACAACACTGAGTGACCGCATTTTCGGTTGAATCAAGATGTTTCTCAGCTTAGAGGAACAATTCTTCTGTGGTTGTTGTATGTCTGAGTTGTCTCTTTATAAAGAGTCTTGACAGATTAGTGAGTGATTTATTAACAAAGGCAACGGGCAGGTCAGAGAGATTAAAGGTAGGGGGACTCCGAAAGGTGAAAGATAATCGAATCTGAAGGTGGCTGTACTGTGCCTGCTGTGGATCCTCTTTTTTTTTTTTTAATTTATAACCGCTATCATTATTTGGCCCTCCGTCAGCAAGATATTCACTTGTTGACTTTGGATTTCATACCAACGCAACCAGCCTTTCAGTGCCACAACATAAATCTCATCTCTCGGTTTCTCCCACACATGTTCGTCACTGAGCAATCTGATAAGGAGGCTGTATACCTACATTTAGGTCAATTGTTTGAATAGTTGTGATATTTGCGACATTTTATGAAATTTTTTCTTCTTCTTTTCTTTTTTGTTCGCCCCCCAAGAAAAAAAAAAAAAACCCTTCAAACAGAAGAACAGAACAGAAGCAGGTAAAGACCGCTGCTGCAGCAACGGAGGGCTTAAGTGGGAAAAGGCATTAAAACACTGAAACACACGTGACCTTTGACGTTGAAAGACTCTGTGGATGTAAAATGGATGCATTGAAAGTGGATATCACAAAATTATGATAATTTATAACATGAATCTTACACTCCGTCTACAAAACAGCGTAAATGATGCAAAAGATCTCCCACAAACTGCCTGATTTTTCTATGAGTTGTGAAATAGCCCTTGCAAGGTCTGGATAGTTCAGTGAAAATCAGTGATGGTCCCATTAATCCCGTGCCAGGATGGCACATTTTCTTCACGTGTAATTGATTTCTAATTCAATTATCAACCCACACAGCCGCCTGCCTCCTCCTCCATGCTTCACTGCGGGAAACACACATGTGAGCAGAGCCATCCGCCTTCCCTGCAGCTTCCAAAGGCTCAGCGTCTGAATGCTGTAATATATATTTTTTATTGCTTTAATGTCCATGTGTTGTTTCTCTTGGTCAGTCTCTGTGCTAGTTTCTTTGCAGCATGATTCAACTTCGATGCACTGAGCTGGGCTTGAGGTGCCATTATTTATGACTGGCTGCTCAGTGGTGTTGCAGAATCATGCTTGATGGTTCTTCACAGCTGCACTTGAAAAAAGGTTCAAAACTTTTGTAATTTTCAAAGTCTTTAGTTAAATAGTGACGGTCTATCGTCGACTATTTTTTTTTTTTTTTGCCATCATGTGGTAGTAGTGTGTAATAGTGTTACACTGTACACTGTAATCTAAAGCTACGTTAATTTAAACCCGTTCCAGATGACCACGTTATGAAGCTGGTTAAGCTATTTCCAACCAGCCTCAGTGGCAAATACAAAACAATGTATAACACACCAGTCAGCCACAACAGTGAACTGATAATGTAATAAAACCAGAATTTAAAGAAATAAAAAACTAGAATTCGATCGCTGGCATCTTCTCACCAAAGAAGAGAAATCCGAGTCTCCATCCATACTAACATGTGTTTTAGTCATTTTAGTTGTCTGAATCCCCATTTTAATGGAGACTTTTGAAAACTGAGCTAAAATGCACATGTGGATGAAGAATGTTCGTGGAGCTCAGCCTGGTCTGATGGATCTGGATTTCTGCAGAGACACACAGACGGCAGCCTCAGAATGTAACATCGACAGCATGAATCCATAAGCTCAACCTGCTTTGTGGGAACCGTCCGGCCTGGTGGTGGTTTCCTGTGGGAAATGTTTTTCTTGGCACACTCCCGGCCCCTTCAAACCAATCAATCATCATTTGAATGTCATATGAGTGTTGTTACTGACATGCTGTTTCCGTTTATGGCCACAATTTTCTCATCCCCTAACAGCTACCTCCAGCAGGACATGACAATAAGCTCAGTGAACTTAGGTGGCCTCCCCACCTTTGAGAAGCACGAGAACAGGAGACGGACAGCATGAATGTGACACGGCACATCGCAGCCAGCCAAGAGTAAACATGTAACGCACCTCAAGTCAAACATATGTATCAGGAATATTTCAAATACAAGATAACAGTGAAAAGGTCATCAGGATGTTTACATCCACGTATTGATGTTGAAAGGTAATGGTCCCATACATTATCCTTCTTATGTGTTAAATTCAACTTAATTTATCTAAACTTTATTTACACTGAGTGTGTCGGCTGAAAATACCTTCCCCTTGAACGAAAGTGACCAGCTGCTCTGTGACCAAGCCACAGTATCATATGCAGAGGTGTGAGGTGACTGATCTGTGAATTTTTACTTTCAATGAACCTGAGAGAGCAGTCTGTTAGTGAACGACCTCCCCATCTCTCCCCTCTCCATCGCTGATTCTGGTTAAAAACCCTCACACATGTTTTCTATAAGCAGAAAAATAAAATATATTCAAATAAATATATTGTATTCTCCATCATTTCTTCTGGGTAATTGGGTGATTGGGTCAGAAATGGCTTTGTGTGTAAATAAACAATGAAGCTCTTTCCATAATGAGAAGGCACAAAGCAAATGTGGCATAAAATGTCTTTGTTTGTATTTCTGTGCATTAAGGAAATGTTGTATACATACATCCATACCGCGCTAGCACATTCATCACAATACTATTAGATTTATATATATGTATATTGCACCAGTTTAACTAAATCACATAAGATGCACAAAATAAACTATTCAGAACGTCGGGTATGGGCAGATTTTCTCTGCTGAAATGAAGGCAGCGGTTTGAGTATATGGCTTTAATTCTTAATGAATAGCTTGAGGAATAGCTTCCCCAAGGAAAGGAACAGCTTGTGCAGCAGGTTGAAAATAAACATATTTACATATATATCCCAGCTGCTCACGTAGATATAGCCAGCAGTCACCAGACAGTGCCATGGATGTGGGTGAACAAGAGCAAACCAAGTCCACAAACCCCCCCTGGATAAGTTAAGAAGTAAATATAAATCAACTTATTGGTGACTTTTCAAGTAATTGGATATTTCCAGGAATAGTTTCTTTGCCCTTTCTTTCTGAGCTGCTTTGTGTAGAAACGACACTGACGGTAGCGATGCAACAGTTTTAGGTGAGCTGGTTCATATATATATATATATTAACTCTAATGTAGTGAATACTTCATGAAGAAAGTCGAGCTGAGATTTAAGTTAAGTTCACTCAGAATGAGTGTTAATGTTGTATTATGTCTGCCCAATGTGTAATTAGGCGTGTGTAAATTATCTTAATGTAGCAATAATTGATATAGTCATTTCTGTTTGATATTTTAATAATTTATCCCACCCAGCTGCACTGCTAACAGATTCTCTGCGATTGAGAATAATCTGTGAATAGCAGCAGATAAAGTATAAAAAGAGCATTAAAATTTGCCTGAAGGAGCACAACGTACACCCAATCTGTCAGCAAAGGCTTTTTTATTTCAACAATGTTAATAAAAAAGAGAAAAATGTAAATACGTCTACAAAGCTTGGTAAGATTGTAACAAATAGTGGTATTCCAAAAATAAAACGTACAAACTTTCGGCAGAAAAATAAAGTAGTTAATGCGCTACCAAGTAACAGTTTGCAAAAGAAAAAAACAAAACAAAACAAAACAAAAAAAAAACTCTCAAAATCTCATGTCCCTATCGTCAGAACCTTTGAACTGTGGGGACAAAAAGGCACTGTCTCATGATTTTTGAGAAATTCTCTGGAATAGTTTTGAAGGGGCGGAAAGAAAAAAATCACACATCTTCAGCTTGGCAAGATTCTTCTGGCTTGCTGGTTTGCGTTTAGCAGCCGGTGCAGGCAGCAAAGGCGCAGATCTCACAGACGTCCATGGGAACCGCAGCTGAGATAGAGACAAAGAATTAGACTCTGTTGCAGCCGCCTGAGCTTTAATGCTCATTCATGGCCTGGCATGTTTGTGACGGCCTCACCTAGTCTGGTGAGAGACCTGGATGCTCCCCTCTGCCTGCAGAGCGGCAGGAACTCCTGCGGCAGCACGGGGTCGGCGCAGAGGGACACGGTGCTGGCCCTGAGTCGAGGGCTTTGCTGTCCTGCGCTGAGCCGGCTCTCAGTCAGCTCCTGAAGCCTCTTGACGGCCTCCAGGGAGAAGGACAATCCGTTTTCCTGGAGGAAGAGGAGTATGTTTGTGTCGAACAGGAGAAACGTACAGGCAGAGTTCAGCTAATGAGACAATCATGCAGGCTTTGTGTCATTTAGCCCACATGTGTTATAGTCTAGGCGGAACAGCGCAGCCACCTTCTTTTCTTTTTATAAATGGAAACGATCATTCTCAAGTCCTGCCGTTAGTATCAAGACATTTTAAGACACCGGTCAACGGAAGTATAAAGTGATGCTCTTACTTCGACTTGCACGGCCTCAGAGCTCCAGCCGAGAGCGAGGACCAGGAGGGTGATGGTGGCGAGTGTGGCCTTCATGGTGACAGCGGTTTTGCCTCGGTGCTTCTTCTTTGTCTTCTTGCGCTCAGCAGGTGCTCAGCTCAATGTCTGCCTTCCCCTCCGTCCACCGGTGTCCTTTTAAACAGCTCTGTAGCCGGCAGTCATGTGACAACAGGTGCGTTTCTCACGAGTTAATGAGTAGCACGGGTGTTACAGCGTTGTTAAACGAAAATCATAACTCTTACTTTGACCTCATCACCTGTCTGATTATTTTTATGGATCTCCTGCCTCACTTGCCTGCTCTGTTTTGCAGAACCTGCCGCACCTCAGGTGGGTTAAAGAGTTACCACAAGCTCCATTGATGATGATGAAGCACCAGTATATTGCTTGGAAGTCATGTTACTCACACCTTTACAAATAATTTACTTTATGTGTTGAGACATAAGCGGATCGAATCATAAGGTAAGAAATTCAATATGACAGCAAAGTATTTGAAATGTTATCTTTTAAACACAAACACATCTGCTTTGAACCAGAGCAGGAGAAAAAAAACCTGCTGCATTTAAATTAAAACGTTATTCTGTCCTGCAGTGAGATGCCTTCTTCTCATTAGCCTGCGGCGCTGAAAAATTAAATGGAGAAAAACTCCTGCTTTGTGCCCCTGCTGCAAAAAAAACCCATTAAGTTCCATTTATTTGCTAAGCCCTCCGGTCTAGGCAGTCCTGAATCAACTGCTGTTAACAAATGTAAGATACAATAGTGGAGCGGGTTATTTGTGAAATGTTTTCACACCACTGTTGTGTTGTAAAAGATTTTGGTCAAGCAACAACATGAACATCTTTACCGACATTTTCCTCAATTGTGTGCTCGCTGAGAAATTTGACAGCAATCACAGCACAGATAAACTGCAGGAATTAATCCTGTAACACTCCCATTGTGGCACAGCTATCTAATCGGCACGTCTTTCAAGGACAGGCGGAGGCCGTGAAAAAAAATCCTAATCAATTAATAATGCTTGGTGAGTCGCACCACGCATGCACCCACTGTGCAAAGGTGTGAAACATCTGAGAGCCTTTTGATGAGCCGATTAGAGACATTTCTTTGCACAGAGCATGACTGATTTGCACCTATTTGCATGTGAAAAACTATTTCTGTGAATTCGTGGTTGTGCTTTTCGTTTTTCTTTCTTTCCCTCTTTGGGATAAGAACTTTTTTTTGCCTGAGTAAAAATGTTTAAATCCATGCACCAAGAAA
Source organism: Echeneis naucrates (assembly GCF_900963305.1). NCBI lineage: Eukaryota > Metazoa > Chordata > Actinopteri > Carangiformes > Echeneidae > Echeneis > Echeneis naucrates. The sequence continues at coordinate 5,103,838 of NC_042515.1, read as the reverse complement.
AGAAAACCGACGGGATGATATTTGGTGATCAGCTCATGCAAATGGGAGATTTTGCTGGTTTTCGTGTCCCCAGCATGGACGGACAGAAAATTGTGTGTTTGTGTTGAGGAGAGTATGCGGTGGAAGAACGTGTGAAGTACAAGGTCACAGTTGGTGCGAGTGTTTGGCCGGTATCATCAGTTCATAGGCTGGTTACACAGGTAAGGTCTTGGTTAAAACATTGTATTTCCTTAAACTGGCCTGTGGCTCATCAGTGATGTCATTTGAGTTTACTGTGTTCTCCGAAGCTGTGTTTCAGCCCACAATCCAACGACGTGCATGTTGGGTGTGTGAACGGGCTGCCTGATGTGCCTCTCACCCAAATGCATGATGGGATCAGCTCCTGCCCCCAGTGATCCTGCAGGAAGTTAGAGATAATGTATTGACAAATCGTCATGAAATAATGTCCGACTTCTCCTTTAAAAGCTCTATTAGTCATCATTTGTGACAAAGTCTGCATCACTCTGTCTGTGCAGACGTGTGGGAGTGCACAGACTGAGATTGTGCTGTAAATCAGTAATCTTCATTTCAGACGTGTAACGTTTCACTCAGTCAGGTAAAGTGAAACAGCAGCAGGAAGAAGACTGTTTGACGTAAATGTGTGGGTGATAAAGTGTGATGCACAACTTGACAAAAAAAAAAAAAAAAAGGAAGAAGCTGCTGTGTAGTAATTTGTTGAAATGTTGAAGGAGGTCGGTTGGACTACAGGTGACAAACGGTGGATTTGGCTCAGTCTGACATTTCCCTGAACTCATTAAGCCTTATTTGCCTCAACTAAAGCCGAGTGTGCTCCTCCTAATGTATTGATGATGACGAATTTGAAGCCTTGACTTCATAATTCAACTCACGTATTGATTTGGAGTCAGTTTTGCATCAAAATTTATTGTTTGCTAGGTTCTCTGTTGACTGTAGTCAAGAAGTGAAAAATTGCCTCCAAGTCACGGGAGAGCGCGGTCGCTCAGACAGGTAAGACTAATGGCAGCCATTGAGGCTGAAGGGGAGTAAATCATCAGCCTGAGTGTGAATAGAATATGTTTGTGTTCATCTGGTCACCTGTCACCACAGACGTTTTCAACCAAAGTAGGTCAGCAAGAGTGTTTGTGACTCTCTTCATTGTCTTCAGCTGATCATGAACCTCTGAGTCAGATCTGTATTTGTTCAACCTGTTGAATGAATCTTTCGGCCAGTTAATGGCAGAAATCCATGACATCAGCGTTGGCACAGGCACATTAGCAAAACAGTTTCCTGTGGATACGTCCAGCAGACCTGGAGGATTCATTTTCAAGACAAATTTGTGGGAGAAAGACTCAGAGAAGGTCTGACGTGCAGGTCTGATCCTGACTCTAATTTTCGTATTCACCCTCTGCTGAACTCCATTTCTGTCTCCACCACCTCCTGGTTACATACAACTATTTGAGTATATATCCACGAATATATGCACGTGTATGCGACTGGTCACACCATAACCAGAGCAGGGAGACGGAGAATAAATCTTCAGTTTGGCTGTAATGTAGCTGCGTTTGCAGTGATTTAGTGATTAAGTTTATGTAAGCTTTGTTATTGCTGCAGAAGTAATGTTGGCATTAGCAGCTGTTTACTAATCGCTCCAAAATAAGTGAAGCATTAAACGTTCTTTCTTTCTTTCTGAGAGCAACCCTCAGCGGCCGTTTGTATTGCTGACAACTCTTTTGCATTCTGTGGAGGGAAGGTGAATTTTAAAGCTCATGACAGACAAGTCAAAGTTTTCCCAACTTAAAATGATTAAACAAACGTTTTAAGGGAATTAGAGACACATTTTGTTACCTTGAGATGAAATCAGGTTTGCCGTGTCCTGCTCAAGGTTAGGATGAAACGTTTTGGACCTCATCACATTATCTATGTACTACACATGAATAATAATGATCATAATTATTTTTTTAAATATATTTTAAAATATATTCTTTTGTGAAATCAAATGTAATATTTCAATTTGGTTGTAAGTATAACAGTTAGATAATTATATAATACTCATAATAATTATTGTGTTTTATGCGCCTTGATAACAGATAACTTTATGGAAAAAAAAAACACAAAAAATAAGAGGTGAATATATAATCTAAACTTCGAGATGCAGGAGATAAATTCTGTTACGCAATACAGAATGATGTACTGGATGAAAACACGTGTTGCTAATGCTGTTTACAAGCTGCTTAACTCATGTACACAACCTACACAATAAATTAGTCTGGCCACTGCGTAAGAAATTGAAAGTGTTACGGAGGATGTCACTGCTACTCATAAGTTTCAGGTTTGTTTTGCTGTATATCATTTTACGGCAGTGACTTTACTACAAAGCCATAAATTAACACTGTTGACTCATCCAGCTTCTGGAGATTTATTATGAGTGCCTGAGAATTTTCATTATCACCAATAAATCAGTGTTGTTTATGGAACTTGTAGTACGTACAGCACCCTGATTAGTGTTGTATCTACTACTGTTCCCATCTCTCTGCTGTCCACTTACACTTTCCTAGAAAACTCAGAAAAACACGTCTGCTCATCTGCAACATCAGCAAATCAGCAGACGAAGGCAGCGTTTTGTACTTTTACATTCTAAAAGTAGCACAACTCTTTTTGCAGCATTATATTTTAGTCTCTAAAAATATGGCGGGGGACGTCACACTTACCTAAATTCAGCTTTACTGAGAAAATATTCTGAATCTATTTTCCTCCAAAGTCCTTGAAACTGCCTCTGTTATAGTTTAGCATATTTTTACACATTATGCCATGACGCACACGCACACACACACACGCACACACAAAGTGAAGACAATACCTTTTGCAGAGCTCTTGTCAGACATCAGACTGTGATTTACACATAAACAACAAAGTGATAAATCTGACAATTTCTCTTTAAGTGGTCATTAGTGTTGCCTTATCTTTCATGGGAATTAGAAAAAGAGTTGTGCTAGTATCTGCCTTGCACAAAACAATCACAACCGTATTTATCTGATGAAGTAAGGTAACTTATTATCCAGCTCTGTTGATTAGACATATTCAGCTTCACTGCAGCTCCACGTGCATCACAGTGGAAACTGACAGTGCTTTAACTGGCAGAGCCTGACCTACATGGAGAACGTTTTCCATAGCTACATTATATGTTAGCAATTAGTGCCGGGATGAGGATTTCTGGGGCCCGATTCACATCTTAATCACCAAATAATCGCTACAGTTTTCTAAAAAAAAAAGAAATAAAATAAATAAAAACGGTTTTAGGCATCAGTATATGATATGATCATGTGTTTTGAGGTGTGATGAAGGCACAAAAAGAAAATGAATCGATAATGTGACGGAGGAGAACAAGGAAATGTTTATCAGTTTATCAATGTTAATTATCAGTCAGTGCAAAGTCAATCTAATTGGTCCACTGCTGATTAGTGCAAATGACCCAAACAAGTTGTAAATCATGAAAGCTGTAACAGCATGGTTCTGTACAGTGCATGGCCAATCCAAAATGGTGAATGAATTGAAAGTGCAAATTGCAGCTTCACTGATAACATGCAGCTGAACAATCGTTCAGCACCGTAACCTATGACTTCTACTCATCAAACATTAAAATATGTTTTTCGTATATTATTACTTCTGTTTAGATGGATAGATAGATAGTTACTTTATTGATCCCAGAGGGAAATTCATATTCCACTGGCAGCACATTTTAAACAAGGTCACATTCAACAAATACTAAAAATGCGGTGCAAATGTGCGGATGATTAAGTGAACGGAGTAAAGCAGTACAAATGGAGCATTAGTGCAAATGTTGACAACAGTCTGCCCAATTTACAAAATGAGAGCATATTGCCAGCATTTAGCTAAAACTACTGCTAAGTGGAAAAGAGGATTAAAAAAAGAGGAGGGACAATTAGATGTTTTCAGCTCAAAATAAAAGCCAAGTCCTTCAGGCTGCACGCTGATACGATCGCATTATAGTTGCTTTATCTCCCCTGCTGGAGTGACGCCAGGACAGGCAGCATGAGCTGCTTGGCTTGTTGAAACTTAAGATAGACATGAACTATTTATAGTGTAAAGGGGTTCAATTATGAGCCTTGAGTTCCTGAGTTTTTTTTTTTTTCTTTCTTTCTTTCTTTATCCTTTCCACGAGCAGAAGGTGGAGATGAAAAGGAGAGAGGGGAAAGATCTGACCTGCCCTGGCCTCTATCCTCATTATCTGTCTGTCAATCACAGATTAGCCACACCTCAGTGCTTTATGATCTATTTACCTGTAAATGGAGCCATAATTCAGAAAACAAACTTCATTCAATTGGAAAAAGAAAACAGCAAGGGAGAGCATTAACTCATTAGGAAAATAGCTTTCTTCTTCCTATTAACTTCTGCACAGTTTGACTTCTCCTTGCATCCAGCGGAGCCGGGCCCTGGTGCTCATTACGTGGAAGGTCTAAGGCACTTCCTGGCTTCACATTTCAGCCATTCCAGCCAGACATTCATTCTTTCACACAGTTTAAAGGAGCGGATGTTTCATGTTTGCACCTAGTTTGTAACTCAGCGCCCTCCTGTGGCTGCAGTAGGCCGCCATCACTGGATTATAGCTGTGTCTCATATACAAGGTTTGGGGTTTGGGAAGTGGAGGGTGGAACAACACTTTCCGGGATGTTTGTGCATCCATGTTCAGAAAATTCTTGGTATTCTTGAGTTGACACCAACTGTAGCCAAAGTTTGTCAAGCTGCCTTCGACTCTGGCTCGTCGCCCTCAGATCACTTTTGATGTTATCATGATATCATGCGTCCGGTTTTTCAGCTCTGCTCGACTACCTGTCAAAGAGAAAAAAGCACGCCATGAATTTCAAGGTGTTTTCAGTTATGGACAGGGTGTTTTCATTAGCAGCTCTAAGTCTTCTCTCTTTTCCAAACAGATCAATATCAAGTTTGTAGAATTGTCAAATGAGGCTCTGTGAAAGTCCAGCACATGCCTTTTATATCATGAAGACATCCCGATGCCAAGATTCATTACTCATCACCAGCACCAGCGTCCAGCTCCGGGGGGGGAGATTCCTCTAATTGGAAGGATTTTTGACCTTTGGATAGCTACAGTGGGGATTCACTTCCTGTTGGGGTCTAAGATCCGAAATCCTCACACTAAATTTACATTACTCTAAATATTCTCTCTCTCACTCTTATTAGTCTCTCTTGATTAAATTACTTTAATACAAAAGGAATGAAGGTTTTGACATCATGTCTACAAATGAGTTAAGGCTTTACTTGTATTCATCCTACACTCACAACCGCATGCTGTGATTCATCATTGCTTCTTGAATGATGTAAACCTGCGGACACTTGCTATTTGCTGTGCACAGTTTCCACTGCCTTTTCCAACGTAATTAGGCACAACAACGTTTTATTGTCTTTTACTAGTTGAAATGTCTCCAGTCAATCCAATAATTTCAAACAGACACTGAAGTATAGATTAGGTTAAATGAATAATGTGAATTTAATTTTATATGCTGTAATTATGTTGGCCTTTAAACCCCCCTGAGTGAATCTTCTGTGTTGGTCAAAAAAAGTTGCACCACGTTGCCATGGTTACTGACCACACACAATAAAGAAACAGCCCCACAGACAATTGACCTGAGAACGTTGGCTTTTAAAAAATGAAATGACTCCATCTTTGATGTCAAGGCCAAGGTATTATATAATCTGATGGCTGCAACACGCCGCCTGCTCTCATATGATACAATCATCAGCTTAGTTTTATTGAAGGAATGAAGGGCGCTTCATACCAGGCAGAGACGCGTATTAATCTCACTTTATTTTCAGATGGAGAGTGGTGACAGTTTTTCTCTGTAAATCATCACCACAGAGCAAAGAGAACAGCCCTTCTGATTTATGTTTGGTATATATTTTACACTCTATTCAAGGACACCTACGAAAATAGTCGAGTAGCAAAAAGGCCAAACATGTTCAAACAATAAATTAAGGTAAAGATATGATGAACTGCTGCGGAGAACACTGATAGATACATCACAAAAGTAATAAATAACCCACTGCAGCTCCGGTCCACCACGTTCAGTCAGTTCCTTTATATTTATTACACTGTCGGGAAATACATTGTTGGTTTGCAACTTGGTGTTTTACATGTTGCACTATTATATACTGAGTTGGCAAGCCTTGCAAAATAAAGCATCAAAATATAAAAGTGTCATGCACAATTTCTTTTATATGTTTGATGAAAAATAAAAAAACTTCAATATTCAGTCTCATAAAACTGCATTTTTCAAAAGATCTTTCTGAAAGAAAGGGTTCAGACCACGCAGATCCGCTAAACTGGTAACCTACCATGTGAAACACACACACACACACCACGTGTTTCACAACAAATGGTTTTTTTTATGGCATCCTCTAGATTACGCGGCTGCACTAAAACTAAGTACATTTCTGGCACCTTCAGTGTCAACTGCCACACTTCACACAGCTTCACCCATTTTGGAAGAAGGGTCAGTGTGTCCACACCTGTCTATAATAAATAGCATTGATATCAAAGAAGTGGGCACATGTTACGCTGTGTTGACAAAAACTAACCAACTTTACACTTGTTGAACATCTCACTCCAAAACCATGTGTGAGAAAATAACAAGCCTCCTCTCCTCTCTGATTTACTTCAATTTTGCTTCAAGTGCACTGATGTCAGCCACAGTTGTTTATAGAGGGACAAGGCCTGAGTAGGAGTAGACGTTTCATTTAGTCTGTTACATGATGGATGGGTGTTAAAGCCCGGGCAGGCCAGTCGAGCAATTCTACATCAATCTCAGAAAACCATTTCTTTATGGAGCTCACTTTGTGTGCAATGGGTACTGTCTGGGCAGCGCATGGCAGAAAAAGACTTTATTTGCCATGCAAGTAGCATGAATTGTAACGGGACAACCGCTAAGTTGAAAAACAGCAGCATACATTTATAACACATGCAGGGCAGGAAGAGGATTCATTTGAGGTCATGCTCATACCCACTCCGCCAAGCGGAGTGTTGCTCTGATTAAAATATGACTTTCAAGCTCTGAGCTATTCTGCCAGCTGCAGATTGAACCAGTAGGGCTTCAGGTTTTACGACAGGGAGATGAATTTTAAATCGATTAAAAGCAACATTTCAAATCATAAAAAAACGTTACCTCAGGGAAATTTTCATGTAGAACAGGTCTAGCTCAAACCCCACCCGTTTATTACAACAGCTAAGAGGTAATGCTGAGTGGAATCAGTCGAAACAGTAGTGAGGAATCTGTCAAGGCTGTTGGCGATTCAGCAGCAGGTTACACCAAAGCTGAAGGGATGCAGAGAGAACTGGAGACGGAAACAAAGCTGAAGCTGGATGTGGTTTGATCTCAAATCTCTTTCTTGGCTTTATTTGATGAAATAATAAAGAAACAAATGTGACTCTATACGAGCACACCTGGAGGAATCTGCAGGTAAAGCTGGGAAATAACAGCGCTGAGAAAGACTGAACTGAGTCCTCCTGATCCTTAAAACAACAACCTGCCAAAGACTGGACGGGATAATTGGGTTCATGTGCCGTGAAGAGTGGCTGGTTATGATCCCAGAAAAGCTGGGGACAAACACAGAGCAAGAGAAGAAAACATTTATATACGTTTTCCTCTTCTCAATATGAACACACTGATCACAGCTGAATTAAACAGCGAGCCCACCACAGCGAACAATTTAATCCACATACTGAAAAATATCCTGTTCTTCTTTTTCTTTAAATGTCAGTGTCCAGGGAACATTTCCTTCATCTCATACTGTCAAACAAAAAGTATAACTGATGAACTGCTGAATACTAGATCAGTTTAAATGTAGTTTGTTATATATGACACGCGCACACATCACATTGTGTACTTATGGTGCCATCTGTTGGCAGCATCAGACAAGGTTTTTTATTTAATGTAAGTTCAACTTCTTAACTCCACGTTTCTTTTTAACGGAACTAGTGACTCTGTACTAACTCACTGGATAAATCCTGCACTGTTAATTTGTCATTTACCTGATGGTGCCCCAGTGGAGGCTGCCGCAGCATTGAAGGTCAAGCACAGACACTCACAGATTAAATATCAACCACAAAACATAATTTAGCCACGTCTTTTCCGAGAAGGACGGAGGCGTTTCATAGCGTTTGATCCGTGGATGATGTTCAGGATTAGATGCCCAGTAAAGTAATCACAAGTGAAGAACTCATCTGGCTCTGCAGTGCATCTTCTGTGGAGTAAGATTTAATATGCTTAACCTAGAAGGAAATCTTCTTAACTGGGTGCCATTAAACTTCTTAACATGTACGACTCATCTTTTTTTTTTTTTTTTTAGATGATCAAACTTCAATAAACGCTCCTGTTTTGAACATTCAATTCTATTTAAGAGATCCAACAGCATGGGCTAAAACTGTGTTGTTTTTTTTATGCAGGTTAATGTTTTGTGTCATCTGAGTTTGAGGATATCAATAATATAATGCTGGATAAAGTCCCCATAGGCTGCTTTTTAATTCCGTTCAACTCTATTCAGCTCGAGTTCAATTCAGCTGATTTTTATAGCAACAAAGAACAATAACAGACTTAATCTCAAGGAGCAGTACATAGTACTGTAGGTTCACCACTTAGAGATGATCTGACGGAGGAAAAAGTCTCTCAGACAAGTCAGATGGTCCCCCGCAGTGTTTTCTCTTGACCCGCCGTTTCATCCTTTTCGTGCACTGCTGTATGTGAGAAGGCATTAGATTCTGTTTGCAGAAGAAAATTACAACATGAATTTGCACTTCTCCACCAGGGACTGTTTACCTTCATCCAGCTCACAAATTGACCTTTTTGAATGACTCTAATGGGATCATTCTCAGCCGGCAAACTACTGTAAGCCACCTACTCAACATAGTAGCACATTTAGCAGCGGCAGAGCCAGATACTTCCCACAGGAGAGCCTTGATTCGACCACGTGCACGGCAAGTTGACTCTGAATGTATCTGCCACATCTGTAAATCGGGGGCCGTGATCATCTTAAAAGCTGATAATGGTGTGGTTCGTTTTTTCACCCTATACAGCCTGCACGTGACGGTGACAAAGGAATAATGGCAGGCTCCAGTTGAAATTGTGCAGTAATAATGTGCTACATGTTCCCATATCTCAAAACCAAACTACAGCCACAGGTTGCAATCTGGGCTTTACTCTGCTGACAGACGGAGGAGAAGCCACCTGCTGAAATACTCCCAACGTTCATCCTCTTCTGTGTTTCCTTCCACAGCTTCCTGCAGAAGTCCAGAAGTCTAATTCTGCACAGTCAGATCTTGACTGTCTTGACTGTTGTCTTTACAGTTTCTGAAAAATCCTTTTGATTTTTAGGAAAGCGGTTTTCGTATTTATTTTTTTTTTTTAAAGCACGTGAATGTGTGGATTATAAAAGGGCGTAGATAAACTTTTTATCCTGTGTATGTTGAGAAACAGACCTTAGACAAGAAAGATCACACGTACTCACCAGGTCATACCAGCCCTGAATACTAAACAGGAATCGCAACTTTCTATTTCTCAGGGGATGATTGTCTTTCAGGGGAGAATCAATTTTAAAGTAAATAGGTCAGTCTCTTTTTTTCAATGACGCAGTTTGAATAGTCATACACACAGAAGTGCATTATCCATCCATTATCTATACTGCAGTCAGGGTCGTGTTGGAGGCTGCAGCCAATCAGCTGGAATAGACCTTAAGCAGGTCGCCAGTCCATCACAGGGACAACGTATTGAGACAAACAACCATTCACACTCCCACTCACGCCCATGGACAGTTCAGAGTCACCATTTAACCCAAACCTGCCTGCATGTCTTTGGACTGAGGGCAGATGCTGCAGAACACGTGCAGGCAGAGGGAGAACGTGCACACTTCTTTTAATAAAAATTACTTTTATGGAAATAACAGCACATTACTGCACATTCTTCCCTCTCAAAGTGAAACCTCTATTTAAGTGGCTGGTGACAAGACAAGAGGTTGTAACAGCCCATCTGAACAGCGTTCAGGCTTCAGGGCAGATCAGAGTCGACAACGCATCCTGATCAGAGAGAGTGGCAAGACAGGTTAGTCAGTAAGTCATTAAGTTGAGTGGTAGAAAAGACGTGTGAGAGATGAGAGGTTTGTGGCAGCATTTTACCTTCTCTGTGACTGAATGTTGGTGAGGGCAGACACACGTTTCCTAAACATCACTGATGACATTGCAATCAAACCTTCCGCATTGCAGCATACTGAATGTATTTTCCTTTTATGAGTTTCTTTCTTTCTTTCTCTTGTTGTGGCAGAAAGCGAGGGATCAACGAAGGCCAGATGTCGCGACAGCCGTCAAATGGGGAGTCTCCTTTTATTCACAGCAGCCTGACTAACAGTCGGAGAGATCTCAAAGTATTACAGGACCTGGAGGTGTCTTTTCTACATGAATGATGATGTGTGTGTGAGGCTTCATCCTGTTTACCAGATTCACTCCAACATCCAAGAACATATCTTGATATTATTTGTGCTGGAGATTAGCCAAGATCTAAATGGTCATTCTCCCTTCTGTGTTTATTTCATTGGCCTTTGGCTCACACTTAGTGTCCTAAAGCAAATGTTGTCAGGGATACACCACAGTGTTGACATCGCCCAGGTAGCTGACTGCAGCAGATAGTCCTAATCCACCTCAATGGCAGAACGTTCCGTAGTACGTCATCCCCACACATCCCGAAACTGTCAGCTACCCCAGTGGTTTGTTCACTGAGCAGGTGTAACACTGGGCGACTCACTATTACATTCTCACAATCCTGATTCAGTGACACTGGCTTCTCAAATCATGCTGCCTTGGTCCCAGATCTAGGATTTATTTGTGACTCTGGAAACCACAGCAGTAATATTACAAGGGACAGTTGTATTCCCTTCCATCACTCCTTTAGTCTCTCTTGAGAAACCCCCGCTGGCAAAGCATTCATAGTCTCGTGTGTAGTCTACCTTGTTGTCAGTTGGGGGCTCACTCTGTGTGGTTTGACTGTTTTTCAGCCTTGCAGTGTGGGCACTTATACAAATAGTTATGGCTTCGCCTTGAACCAGATATGAGCCTGCACCTGAGCCCTCTGGTCTAAACTTTCCCTCTGTACTGTTGGGACCGTGTCCGGTGGTTCAGTACATCTCGTCAGACGTCATCCCTCTCACTGTGAGCAATGGCCACTTGTGCCACCCATTATGACTAGCTGTTTCCCAAAGCTCATCTTTGTAAGTGTGCACACTCTTACGTAGGCCGGGGAACAGTCCAAAGTTTTGGCCGGTTATATTATTCATCCCATTCAACCTCAATATCTTCATCCTCATAGTTATCATACTCCTCATCTTAGCTGTCAATCTCCTGTAAGTCGTTCATATCCCTATCCCTAAGCCTAACTTTAGTGGTAACCGATTGATTTTATCCCAGGTTGAACTATTTGTCTTAACGTACATTTCATAGTGGAAGGATTCATCTTCATTTAATGTCATTTCTAATCCACTGGATCCACTGGTCTGACCGGGTCTTGGTCCTGCGTCTCTTTTCCTGTAAATATATAAATCTATGGATGGCAATTAATAGTCCCATTGATTCTTTCAAGCATTCCTTGACTTTGTGGATGATACACAGTTCCTAATTTCTACTTGATTCTCAACTGCTGCAAAATACCTTGAGCAATTTTCTGCACAAATGCTTTGCCATTATCAGAGCTGATATCTGATGGGATACTGGACCGTGGGATGACTTCTCGGATCAGGAACTTGATAACTGTTTCTGGTCCTTTGATGAAGTGACTTCCACCCATCTACCAAACCTGTAAATGACCACTAGCATGTACCTTTTTCCCTAGAATGACTTTAACCTGCCAATATAGTGCATTTTAAGGGGAAAGGTCTTTTGAGGACTCCAATGTCCACGTTTTGGACAGGGAAGACAGACATAGATAAGGAGTGTAAAAGGTAATCTACACTTAGAGAAACCTTCTCTAAATAGAGGTGGTGGACTAAGACATCATTTGTCTGAAAACTTACAATGCTGTCTTTATGGAGGTCACATGATGGCCTCCTGGTGGCATCAGTTGCACTTCTAACTGTTATGATATTGGAAGTCCAGGGAAGGGAGGAAGTTCTGAAGAAAAATAAAACAGCAGGGATAGTGGTCACCTTCCATGATCGATGAAGTGTTGAATCAATGTGACGTGTGCGCCCAGAACAATTTTCTGTTTGCCACAGCTGTATGCGCTGTACTGCATCGTTTATTTATGTTCCATTTAAATCCTTTGAATTTGTATTGCATTGTAACTTAGTATCGTCTAATGTTTTTCTGATTCCTTTTATGAGCACTTTGAATTGACTTGTTGAATGAAAGCTCATCCACCATGTCATTCATAAATTAGGCAGATGTGTGATCATAGCCCCTTCCCTCCCTCTCTCTCTCTCCCCCTCCCCTCTTCCTTCATCTCTCCACTTTCCTCTCAGTCTGAGGGGGATGTGGCTGAAGCGCAGTAATGAGCCGTGCTGCCTCCACCTGACTCTTTCTTTCTCTGTTGCGACCTCAAGCATCCACTTTTCTTTCCCTCTATCATTTTTTATTCGCCTCATTGGACCTCTCCGTTCCCTCATTTCCAATCATGCGCTCGCAGGGGATGCGCCAACAGAAGCAGCTTGCAGGACAGCAGCACCAAGGTGAGGATTTACCTCCGTTATAGACATTGTTATCAATTTTAAAACATTCTTCTTATTTGCATTTTAATTTACTCTTTGACTGTTGCCTTTTTCAAAAGCCAATCTGTAGTTTACTTTGGGCAATGTTAGTGTAACAACAATAATATAATGATTTAATTAATTACCACGCACCTTTTAAAGTCATCAAGCAAAATACATTTAAATTCACTTTTACTTCTACCCAAAGTCAAGGTAGGAAGGCCACAGAACTATTAGAGCTACATTACGTGGAATAATATTTAATTTTAAGATTAGTTGCAGTATTGCAACCTTGTATATGTTTTTCTCATCACCTCACCTCATCACTTCAGTGTGTTGCATGAGATGTGGCTGCATAATTAACCTTTGAAGAAGTCATCAGCAGCTATCGTTGTAACCTGTGTAATGTGCAATTACCGTCAGATGATGACAATGATTTGAGCCATATTAGGGTGGAAGTAATCTTCCTCAACCCACAAGGGCTAATCTGCCATTGCAATGCGAGACAAATTTGTGCTTTCTCCAAACTGTTTCCTCATCATCTATGGCCAACTGAGAATCTTTTTTTATTTTATGTTTTTGTCATTAAGTGTCAGCAATGTTTTGCAGCAAAGCATGCATGGTTTTGGGAAAACTGTCAATTTAAAAGCTAATTGTTTTCTGTGAGGTGTAACTACAGGCTTAAGTTCACATTCAGTTTATTTCTGAAAACAAGTGAAACTAATGATCTTTTAAACAAAGTAGAGGCTAATATATCCCTAATAAAGCCCTATGTTAAAGATGTTCTGAGTGTATTTATGTGTCCTTTATCAGGTGGCACAGTCATTATCAGATTAATATCATTCATCTTGAAAGGTTTTGGCTCCTATTCTGCCTGCTGGCTCATGTCCTCTTGAAAAGGGGACAGGCTGCTTCTGTGAGGATGCCAAATCCCATCTTCTAAGTGGCAATATATAGACCAAAAATTATTAGGGATTGAATGGATAAGTAGATGGACAAAAGATCACTTTCTTTCATCTTCTAAGATGTGAAAGTTTGCTGATGTATATTTTATATGAAACTGAAACGGGTTTTCTACTGATGACTGAATATAACAATTTCGAGGATGCCATTTTAAATTAAGTTGAAGTATAATAGCAATTTAATTTCATTTAGTGCATAGAATGCTAAAAATGATCCTGAATTAAAATGTGACTCAGGGAGTTACTGAATTTCAACTGTGATTTATGAAATATTAAACTGAAGTTTGACTCCAATAAGCATCTTCAAAGGGCAGTTAATCAAATAAAATCCTCCTCTGATTGCACTTCTTCTGTGGGCTGAATGTTTTTCCATCCGTAGCAGGACCCCAGTGTTGAACCAACCCCCCAATGAGTTCATGACGTGTTGACATTTCCTGCTGTTTGTCCAACTTTCCTCCCTGAAATGGATCTCTCCCTGCGGTGCTTCTTTTCAAATGCATCCAAACTGCTCCTCAATGCCAGCATACCGCTAAACAGCTCTGGGAATCACACCAATGAACAGCTCAGCGAAGTCAATCTCTTTGAAATCCTGGGCCCAAAACGATCTCCCTTCTTCTTGCCGGTGACCACTGTTTACCTTCTCATCTTCCTAACTGGCCTGTCTGGAAATCTGCTCACATGTGCAGTGATAGCAAAGCACAAGAAGATGCGTAACCCCACCAACCTCTACCTAGTGAGCTTGGCGGTGTCTGACCTGCTTGTGCTTCTCTTTGGGATGCCCCTGGAGATTTATGACCTGTGGCAGAACTACCCATTCCCCTTTGGCGAGGGTGGCTGCTACTTCAAGACCTTCCTCTTTGAGACGGTCTGCTTCGCCTCAATCCTCAACGTGACAGCCCTGAGCGTGGAGCGGTACATAGCTGTGGTGCATCCGCTCAAAACGCGCTACCTGTCAACCAACCACCACGCCAAGCAGGTCATCACCCTTGTGTGGGTTGTGTCGATGCTCTGCGCCATCCCCAACACCTCGCTGCATGGCATCTTCTACCTGCCAGAGAAAATGGAGGAGTCGGCCATATGCACCGTGCTGAAGCCCCTCTGGATCTATAACATGGTCATGCAGATCACCACCGTCTGCTTCTACTTTGTACCCATGATGGTGATCAGCATGCTGTACCTGGTGATGGGCCTTCACTTGGGCAGGGAGACCCGGCAGCCGAGCAGGAGCCTGGGAAAGTACTGCAGCAGCAACACCCGACGGAAGATCAGCATTGAGAGCGGGCGGAGGAGGCAGGTCACCAAGATGCTCTGTGAGTTTTGGTTTAGTCTTATTTCCCTCCTCCTCAGCCAGAAAAAATGCTGTTCCGTGACATGACCCCTCTTTAATCTGTGCTTCCAAACATGAAACCTGATCAAAACACAGAACATATGAAGGATTGTCAAATCTTTATATGGATCATTTGTGTTCTGAAGGGGCTCCTGCTATTTCACATCCTCTAAGGTCTGAAACTTCATCCAATGTTTACACATTTCTTAAAGCCCATCTACTAGAGACTGAGCCCCCTCTGCTGGTTTATATATATATTTATATGATTTATTTATTCTAAACCACATCCATCATCCAATAACACAAGGAAAGATCAGCTGTTACTGAATTCTGGTACAATCCATTTTAACGGCTCTGTTTTCTCAAGTGGCTCAAGTAGTAAAAATATATATATTTATATTAACACACGTGAAAGGGGATTAACAAAACATTATGAACATTCACAAAGGGGAGCATGCTAAAGCTGATGTAATAGAAGGAATCAGATTCTCTCCTCTGCAGCTGATAAACTGCACTAAACACCACAAATAAAGGGAAGTGAAGGCAGTTCAAGCATTGAAGTACAAAATTTACCTGCCAAAGACAACCAGCTCAGTAACACAGTGTTTCATTATTCATGTTGCTTCCACCAATCTGGAGGGAGCCAGTAAGTCGGTGTTATTGTTTCCAAAGGTCTCTGTTTCGACTTTATGGACAATAGCAAGACCAATATTATCCTCCAAGTGTAGATCAATAAAAGTGTTTTTAAACTGAAATACAGTGACATCAGGTATTTTTTCACAAAAACAACGAGACTGATTTTGAGGTCCACTTGTTAGAAGGTGATTTCTTTTCTTTTCTGGAGATTCTGATCACATTTCAATCTCCACTTCAGACTTTTGAATCACGGATTTAAGTATTTATTTATTTTAAATCGGTGCTGCAAATTTAATCAATCACTGAAAAAAACTTTTTAGATAGGGTATATAATAGATAGGATGACAAATATCATATAAAGAAAATCTAATCTAATAATGTTTTAGTGGAGGGAAATTCTAGAAAATCTACAGCCAATTTTTAAAGTTGACATAGTAACTATGGCACACTCTGTATTAACATGTGTACCAAGGAGATTTGACTGCTGTGGCACAGCTCTAAATATGTCAATTCACACCTGGTGTCTCGAGTGGCTACTTGTGATGATGTCTAATTTATCCGCTCAATATGTAAATAAACATGTATGTGTTTATGTATGAAGCCAGACAACGACAGATGGGTAGTCAGGTGTTCATGTGAGCGAGACGGAGAGCAAATCAATTTTCCAGCTCAAAGCTCCACAATGAAATAAGGCTTTGCTCTTTTGGAATAGTTAGATATTTTCAATTTATTATGAACACATTAGAGCTTAGCAGAGGGCTGGAGAGGAGGCGGTCACTTAGCGTGGATATATTTCCATTTTACGTGCTAAACGAATGTGGCCACATCAGTTTTAGAGTTTCAAGTGTGTCTTCAGTGTGTTCACCCATCTGCTGAGAGCTGCTCACTTGTGATTAAATCACCACAGAGAGATGTTAATGCCAGGTTTAAACAGGGCCCACCGAACAGTTGCCTTTTTAAGGCTTTCTTTTTCCTTCAGCTGTAGTCTCCTTTCAAATATTTCCTACTTGCATTGCCATTTTGTGCCTCACCACGTTTCCCAGATAGTGATCAAATGTGTCTGTCTGCCTTCTAATACCACACATGCAAATACCACATGGACAAATGGTTTGTAGAGCTATTACTGCTGGAAACAGCTGGCTGCCGAATCTAGAACAAGCAATTAGCGTGAACAAAAGCAATTTAAAACCCAAACAATAAGATGAAATGACTATATAATGCTCCAGAGCTCAGAGGGGAAGTGGGGGATTGGGTAATAATTCTCAGGGTTTGTCACTAATAGTGATGTAGAAATGCAGCACACATTGCCATTTGCTGAATTGTTTATGTCGAAATACTCATTATAGCAGTTTTAATATTTTGATCACTCAATACAAAGCTGTCAAACATTATTCAAAGAATAATGCAAAAGGATAGCTGGAAATGTTTGATGTATGGTGTATTTATACAGCAGTCATCAAAACCATGGACTCAGGGGTTTAAGCATTTCAATATTTCATTTCAGTGTAAACATCATAACATCATAGCGTCCATGATGAGCTGGAACAAGATGATACAGAATTTAAAAGTGGAAAGTCAAATTTTCCAACTTTTCAGGTTTACTTTAGGGGAAAAGTAAAAAAATAAAAATAAAATGTATGTGAAAGGATTAGACAAATAGATCTCAAAAACTCTGTTGATGTTCTGCTGCTATGGAGTGATGCATTTAAAAGCATCGCAAAAAAAAAGTAATGGTGGAAATGCAATCAATCATACATTGCAATAACAAATAACATGGCACACTAAGAGAGGACCTTTTTAACTCTGTCTCTGGCTTGATCTTTTAGCTATCGTGGTGGCTGTGTTTGGAGTTTGTTGGGCGCCCTTTCACATCGAGCGGCTCCTGTGGAGTTCCATCAGCCACTGGACCGACCTGATGCACAATATTTATCAGTATGTCCACATCTTGTCAGGCGTCCTTTTCTACCTCAGCTCTGCTGTCAATCCCATCATCTACAGCCTGCTCTCCACGCGGTTCAGGGAGTGTTTCCGAGAACTCGTGTGTTCGCAGACGGATGACAACAGCTCTGTCAGAGACTCGCCGCCCTTTCCTAAAATCTTACTGAATTCTTCTGTCTCATGCTCCACAACTCAGGTGGAAGGCAAAGACTGTAGTTCTTTCATCCACTTGCTGTCTCCTAACATGAGGCTGAACATGGACAGTGCAATCCTCACGTACGCATGTAACGAGACGTCCTGCAAGACCTCTGTCTTTTAGTTGAGATTTTAGAGAGTAAACTTATATGAGAAGATGGGTGGGTGACTCTCACCCTCTCATCTATTTGGTATCAAAACTAGAATCTGCTGTTAATCTTCGACACATCAACACTGAAAACAAGGTGGCGATAGGTTACAAAACTCCGTCCAAAGATTTAAACTCCACCTACCTCCAAGTCTAATGGTTACTAATTAACGTTTCCCCGCATTTAATTGTTAAAAAAATAATTACAATCAAGTAACTGAGATCCATAGAAATATGCTGTCAGTGCATTGTTTTTCTACCCATGGAACAGTTTCCCACTGCTTCCAGTCTTTATGCTAAACTAGCAGACTGCTTCTTCACAGTCACTATACAAGTAAGAGAGAAAGTGAGTATCCGAATTTCTCAAAATGTTGAACTGCTACTTCACCATGTTACATGTCATTAATCATCTTGTAGACATACTTTGGTCTTTGAACTTTGTTATAATGGGTGTTCTACAGTGCCTGTCTATTCCACCTGTTGTCTTACATTAAATCTGCTGTATGCCTTACAGACTGAACCTCGTGAAGGGAAGTGGGACAATCATCAAATCCAACCTGAATGATAATACGCATTTGGTTATTCTTGTTCTTTTTTGTGGGGAAAATGTTGTCCCTGGGAAGGGGAAACAGGTCAAACCTCTCTCAGTGTTTCGGTGTAACTTGTAAACAAAGAATGTAATGCTTCACTGTGAGCTTTTCCTAAGCTTGTGTTATTTGTTGGACAGTCAGCTGTAATATACATGATGTGATTGTTAAGCTCTTGTTCACTGTAATTGCAGATATGAAAAGTGATTGTGGCTACTGTGCAATACCTGATTTAAAGGTTACACAAATAAATGGCTACCCACACATTAATGTTATTATTGTTGTTAATTTACCTTTGTTAACTTTGGATTACTTCTGATGTTCTGCTGCTCTGTCAATAGAATTTATTCGTCACCATGATTGCATTGTGTGTCTGTGATTTTTCTGAGGGCTGCATGAGCCCCATCTTATATTTTACCTAAAAATAACCCAGCCTCCAGAGAAGCAGACAATCATCGAACAGTATAATTTGCATGTTAGTGTAATGTTTGTTCCATTTGATCGTACAATACCTATCCACACAGTAACTCTGTGGCCAGTCACAACAGTTGAGTGCACTGTTTAAGATCAGTCCCAGTATTTCACGCATGGATGGATAACATGGATACAGCACATTTATTTTGTCAGGCAGCATGGAAAACACATCTCGTTTTCACTCACTGCAGCTGATGCTTCATGACTAAACAAAATTTCAATCACAACACCATTCCCATTGCATCCCTAGAAAAGTCAATCTCATATAAAAACGTAAAACATCCTCCCTTGCTCCCATGAAGGGTATTTTTGTACATTTGAATCCGTCACTATCCTGCAGCAGTCAGGACAGTGTATTTTTACATTTTGGTGTGAGAGGATGTTATGAATTGGAGTCCATTTATAAGGATTACACTGGAAAGTGTCACACAGGCAACCAAAAGCCTCTCTGTCCTTAATAGCTGCTTAGTTGGAGCCAAAATATTTAGTACTTTATTCACATGTAAGTGGTTGATTGTTGGTATTAAATCAGCACTTCGATATCCATGGCAACCTCCTTGTTGTATTAAAATATTTGCCATGAAAATGCTCTGACTTGATCTGCCTCAGAAAATAATGCCACAAAGAAATTCAACTCTTTCTCTGATTCTTCACCTGATGGAAGATAAATATGTATGAGATAATGATTTCAAGGAATCGTAATGATAGTCCCAGAAATGGTAATAAATATATGTAAATATTCACGTGCATAACCGCAAGAGCTTCCAAATAAGTAAGTGCGAGCCTGTGTTCTGCTGTTCTCGCTCATAGAAACACTAAGATGGTACCGACCAACACAACACGGGTGCAGTTTAGGCGAAGGCAGGAAAAACACAAGCACCATAATGTAAATGTTAACTTAGGAGGCAGAATGAGGGACCAGTGGCGTGAGGACAGCAACATACATCATCCAGAAGAGGAATGAATTCATATTCTGTGCAGAACATCCCACGGCTGGGTGAACGTGTTTCCCTCTGTCTGCTCTGTGTGAATCAAAAACACAGTCCTATCTGTGACCACAACTTCTCCAATTGCTCTTTCAATATTCACAGCTTCCTTTTTATTTACAGTCCCACATGGATCCCAAGGGCACATCACTGGTTTTTAGGCCACAGCACTGCGGCAGCTTAGCTTGAGAACGTTGGCTTGCGGGCTATTCTGACCACGTTGTAAGTATTCAGTCCTGGAGCATCAAAACCAGTCGACAGACCGCGTTTGTCAA
Source organism: Echeneis naucrates (assembly GCF_900963305.1). Lineage (NCBI taxonomy): Eukaryota > Metazoa > Chordata > Actinopteri > Carangiformes > Echeneidae > Echeneis > Echeneis naucrates. The sequence goes on along the minus strand of NC_042515.1, from coordinate 5,083,560 downwards.
ATGTATAGAAGTTGAATAATTGGCCATCTTGGGCTTCCAGGGACACTGAGGCTGTGCCGACTTGCAAAACACAAGGGTACTCCTTCTCAAATACAACTCTGAACACCCTGTCGACCAGGTAATTAAGCTTAATTGTCCTGTACTTCTCTGGGATTAGCTCCTCAATCTGAGGCCCAAACTGCTGCATGATGAGAACCCCGTCTGGCCCGGCTTTGATCTCGTAGAAGGTGATGTTCCCATAGGTGAAGAAGCCAATGTAAGGGTCTGGGTTTGGTGGAGCAAACAGGACCTTCTTAGCCTCCCTGAAGGCTTTTTCTATTGCTGGGATGATATAGCTGAAAGCCTTGCTGACCACATCCTGGTTCTGAGGCCGGCTGCCAGCCATAAGGACTACCAGACCAAGCTTCAGTCTCGGAACCAGGGAGAAGGTGGCAGAGTACCCATCTAGATCGCCATCTTTCCGGACCATCTCGTAGCCCATCAATTCGTTGACCTCCCATGGTGTCCCGGTGCGGTTGGCAAAGTAGTCCTTATCGCACCTAAAGAGTGGAGTCAGCATGATCTTTAATGAGTCTGGCTCCAGCAGCTTGCGGTGATACGCACCCAACAGCATCATAGCGAGCTTAGCCAAGTCTGCTGCCGTGGAGAACATCTGGCCCGATGGCCGGTACCAGCCCAGGTCATAGAGCGGGGCTGGCTTCCCGTTGGAGTACACGCCCACAGCCATTTGACTCTGCAGCCCCGGGGTGATCTCGAAGCCTGTGTCCTCCATGCCCAGTCGGTCCAGGATGTTGTCTGTGATCCACCGCTGGTAGTCCACACCGGCCACCCGCTCAGCCATAACATGGGCAAGCAGGGCAAAGGCGAGGTTGCTGTAGTGGCATCTGCAGAGAGGCAAGTTATGGAGATAGAGCTAACTTGGCTCAAGTACAAAATATCCCTCGTAGTTTCGTGATTAGGATCTGGCTAGGAGACGGTTAGCTTAGTTCAGCACAATCCAAGAAGTAGAGGGAAACCTCGAACCTGGCGGTGTCTAAAAGGAACAAATCCACCTACCAGCACCTCTATGAAACAAGTTTGCTTTCCAAAAGTCATGTGTCATACACCATTGGCCTATTTAGACATCATAATTTTGATCTTTTCATATCATGAATGATCTAAATAAAAATGTGAATTTATATTTTTAAAAGTTTAACACTGAATCATAAATTTGACCTTCTATGTATTTTTCCCTTACAAAGAGACATTAATGAGAAAAGACGTTCATGTGTTTTCACACAGTTTCCATTTTATCCCATAATAATACATAAGGCGTATTGACAAAATGATACTAGGAACAACAAAGCAAAACAAACCGTACTTTGTTCCTGGATCAGCAACAAGGACGTCATCTTGTAGCAGATTAATTGCGGATTGTGTTTTTCCTTTCCAGAGCAGATTCGTGGCGCGAAGTCTCCTTGGCAGCCCTGGATCCACCCACAGGAAAATACAGAAAAGGCACAAAATAAAAAAGAGCACCATTCACAGCTGAATTGTATGACATTGTATGACCATGAGACATCTTCCTCTTCTTCTCTCCATCCTCCTCACATTTTCATTTTAAATCAACTGAGACGAGGAAGCATATTCCCAGATTTCTGATTCTTTTTGCCTCAGATATTTCTCTCATCTTTTATTTTAATTAATTTCACAGAGTGAAGTATTAGAAATTTTACACCCTCTTCAGGTAAACAGCAGTCTGTTTATTCATGAAAAGGTCAGCCGTCAGGTCAGCAGATACATGGATGTAAATGCTGGGAAACCCCAGGGTGTTAAGAAACTAAACAATTCTGCGTTTCTGCTGCAGGTACATCTGCAAACTCTAAACAAAAGACAATTTTTGTTTCTTTGTAATCCACAGGACCTCAGCGGTTGTTATCTTTTATCCCTATATTTGTCAAGTGTTTAACAATCATCATAAATATATTCACCTAAAAAGTACCACAATTATTCTTCTTTTATTCTTTCAAATCTTTATACTCTATTGTAAACAGGGCAAGTCTAGTGGAGTTGTGTCCATATTCAACACAAGATCTTAAAATGCAGCCCAATTTTTAGATTTTGGGTGTTAGAAAGGCTCCAAGGAGTGCAGCCTTCAGACCTAGGAGACATACTGTATTTGATTAGACCTCAGAAATCGGCCACCTGATAGGGTAAGTCCCGGGGCACTTGTGTGTTCATCTAAATGTTAAGTTACTTTACTGCCATTCCACTGTATCTACCCACCTGAGAGCTGGCTAGCCATCCTACGCAGGGTGACTGAGGAGGAGCGGATCTGAACCTCCCCGCTGTCGAGAAATATCAGCCCATCTGTCACATACTTCAGTTCAGAGTCTCGTGTCTTCCCCAGAGGGTTTTTAATGGTGAAGTTCTCAACGTATTTCTCCAGAGGGTCATCTAGGGACCCAATCTTCCCATCCTCCCACAGTCTGTACAGCATCAGCGTTGGGAAGATTTTGGATAAGCTGGCAATTCTAAAAGACAGATAACAAAACAATTTCACAATTTTTAAATCTATTGCAAGAAAAAAAAGGAGAAGAAAACTGCTATAGTTTTTCTTGAAATCTTGCTTCCTGGATTAGCTTGTTTTTTTTTTTTTATTATCAAGTTCCACTTTACATATTAACATTAGAGGAATTGTTTTGAATTTCTTAAATTAAATCAAACACATTATTAAGCCTTTAGTTTGTTAGTGTCAGTAAATGCTGACTCCAAAGCATTCTAAGATGGTAATTATGGCAAATAAATCTGCCAAACGCCTGAATTTTATGGTTGTCACTATATGAATGATGTACCTGCTGTCTGCCTCGACTGCTCTAAGAAAAAATATTTGCAGAAAGAGAGACTAAGCCCTTTCAGAAGCAGCAGTGAACGTGTCACAGCATTTACTGCACATTTCCTAGTACTTTTTAAGGACTTTGAAAGGAATCATTTTCAAAGGCAACCTCTTCAGACTCAAATTTGTGTTACAGTTATGGTCATAGCTGCATACCGACCTCTGGCCATATGTAGCATAAGAAGTCTGTTTAGATCTTATCTTTTTGGTCAAGCAGTATTTCACAACTACCTGCTGACAGTTTTGATGAGAGCTCATGAGACGGCTCTCAAAAGAAAAACAAGGAAACAAATAAAATAAACAAAGAAAAACGAGGCGTTAAAGAGGCATTCCATCAATTTACCATTCCACGTGATAAAAATAGAGCGAAGAGCACTCATCAGTTCACCTCTAGTCGATGGTTGAGCTTACCTCTTGAGCCATATTGAACCCCTTGTCTTTATATGGTACGCACAGTCCAGATACAGTCACTCGATTTGGTTAAATCACTTTGTCGTGTCTGGTTAGTGTCCAGAGGAACGGCTAGAAGAACTCACGGCTGTGTGCCTCTGATGCTGAGGCACTTTCACAAGGCACAGAAGACAGTGTGTTTTATTTTAGGGGGAGCTCAGTTCTCCAACATTGTATTTTTCTTCATTTTTGATTAATACAGAACACACACCTCTGAAACAAGATTCCTCTTTTGGGTATAAGAACTAAAAGTTTGGCACAAGCTCCTTTTCAAATGCTTTACTTTTCTTTACTTTTCTATTCTTGAATTTAACAAAATGATCTTTCACTGCATTAAACTCAAACTACTTTTATATAGTTTCTTCTATAGTTTATTCTACAGAAACCTAGGCTGGAACATGCTTGTCCATTTTACAGTGCATAGCTTACCTTGGAGCGCAACAAGACCAAAGGACAGGAGCTTCTGTGCATGCTTACACTGTTTAAATGATAAGATACCAATCCTCATACCATGATGAAAACATGCTTTCTCTGCAGCACCGGAAGCAGAGAAAGCAATTTCGGCTTTGTGAGAATGTACAACCTTGAATAAGCTGAGAATGAATGGATAACTAAAGAAACTCGAGATTAATGCTGTCAGTGTTATTTCCACAGTTTCAGCGAAGGGAAACTGATATAATCTGTTTGTTTTTTTTACATTACATTAATTTTTTTTCTCCTTTAACCCCAACATATTTAGACTCTGCAAATTTCAATGAGAAATACAGCTTCACTTCACACTTCTCCAACATCCGTACCATCAGCACTGGTGCCCCCCCCCCCCAGGGGTGTGTTCTTTCCCCACTACTCTTCTCCCTCTACACCAACCACTGTACCTCGGATGACCTGTCTGTGATGCTTGTGGACAACACAACGGTCATTGGTGCCTCATCCAGGACGGTGATAAGTCTGCGTACAGGCACAAGGTGGACCGACTGGTTGGCTGGTGTGGTCAGAACTACCTGGACACTCAAGACTGTGGAGATGATTGTGGATTTCAGGAGGAACCTGCCCACCCCCATTCACAAACCCTGAAGAGAACAGTGTCTAGTGCAGACTCATTCAAGTTCCTGGGAACTGCAATCTCTCGGGACCTGAAGTGGACCTCACACATAGACCCCCACATAGTCAGGAAGAAGGCCTAGCACAGGTTGTACCCTCTGCACATCAGCTGAGGAAGTTCAACCTGCCTCAGGAGCTGCTGGTCATCATCCAGTCTGTTCTCTGCACCAAGCAGGACAGGAACACACTGCCAACGGACTATAAGTTCTGCAGAGAAGGTCACCGGGGCCGACCTTTACAGGCCGCTCACACCCAGAACACAAACTGTTCGGACAGCTTCCTTCTGGTAGGCGCTACAGAGCTCTGCTCACCAAAACCACCAGACTTAAAAACAGTTTCTTCCCCCAGGCTGTCTCCCACATCTCCCCGCAGGCCATCTGTCAACCTCATGCACCACCGTACAAAATGACACAACAAATATTTCCCTTTCCCTTAACGTGTCAAAAATGCCTACACCCCCCTTCCAATCCCAATCCCAATCTCTCTCTCTCTCTCTCTCTCTCTCCGACCGGTCGAGGCAGATGGCCGCCCCCCCGAGCCTGGTTCTGCTCGAGGTTTCTGCCTCTTAAAGGAAGTTTTTCCTTGCCACTGTTGCCAAGTGCTTGCTCATCGGGGGATCTGTTGGGTCTCTTTAAATAAATTTATAAAGAGTTTGGTCTACACCTGCTCTATATGTAAAGTGCCTTGATGTAACTTTGTTATGATTTGGCGCTGTACAAATAAATCTGATTTTATTTGATTTGATCTGATTCTGATTTAGAGTGATCTCATCATTTCAGCAGTCCATCCAATCCCCAAGTTTATTGTTCAGTGCAGCCCTCACCTGTAGATTGTGTACTCGTTGGGGGGTCCTGACAAAAGGTCGCTGGCGTTTCGCTTCCCAAAGTTTCCGGTCCACAGGACGGTGTCGTTCAAAATCACGATGGCCGACAGAGCAGGGAGGCTGACGGGGCTGACGCTCTGCCGGAGCAAGACATCCACCTGGAGGAAGGACCATAATGTGTCGAAACCAGGTAGGTTGTGCTCGTTTGAGTTTACTCTGAAAAGTGTGTTGTTTTGCCAGCTTGCAAACAAATCTTTGAAGGCACGTCTCTCGATCCCCCGAGCTAAGCCGGCTAAGATAGCAGCTAACGAGCTAATGCAACGCTAGCAGCTAGCGGCTAGCGGCTAATGGCAGCAGGTGATTTGTTGACAATCTGATTTTTATCAAGTGGAATCTATTTTACATTAATTTACGGTAATAAGTGATTTAAATTTTTTTTTTTTTTTTATGCTACCAAACGTTGATGTACCACGTAAAAACAGAAGGTAACCCTGAAGTATAAGTAATGGGACTCCTATTTGGCAGGTCCTATTTATTTATTTATTTATTTATATATTTATTTGTTAGTTAGTTAGTGAACACTCAGAAAACAGCTGTGTCTAATTGGAGACTTCTTGTCCCATTTGTAACTTGTTAGCAACTCCAGAGACATTTTCCCCCTCCTAAGTATCTCTAATGATTTTATTTTTAAAGGTTTTCTGAAGCTTGAGCAAAGAAATTTAATAAAATATTGGTGATGGAATAATAGATAGACATGCGTGGGAGAACTTAGTTTTTCCTTTTCCCTCGTTCATTAATCATCTCAGTCAATTTGTCTTCTACACCTTGTACCAAGAGATGATCCTCTGTCTGGGAGCCAGTGAAAACTTGCTGCTTATACAGTGATGCATCATGGCCGTATAATAACGTTATATTGATGGTATCCCTTCCAGCGACCATTTACCTGCGAGCTGTACAACTCTACATATTTCTGTCTTAGGTATATTGTACTGATATTCCTGTAGGATGAGTAGAGTTTTAAACAAAGAGCTTAAAAATGCATTCTTACTTAGTGTTATTTTTTTAAGGAAACAAAATAAATACTGACATTTGATTAAGAAATTTAATGGCGAAAAATGTAATTGCTTGTTTGGATTACATCGACCAGACTTCAGTTAAATTTAATTAAGAGCAGATAGTTGTTCGGAAACTACCTTAACTGCAATGGATATCAAAATGTGAATGTGTTTTTCTGTCTTCATTGGTTGGGTTCTTGATATGGATGAAAGAAGCTGTATGAGCCATATTCATTTTGTTATTTCATGCAATTTTGCTCCGTGCCACTAGGGGGCTGTATGTATTGTGTGGGTCAGCCCAGGTAGGCCTTTTTCACGAGGGAAACCCAAACACAGGTGTTGCTGAGTTGGGAAGCAAACAGTTTTTTGACTGTGTCTGTGTGCTGTTGTGGTTTATTGTGGTGAGCAATTTGGTTTATTTTGGTTACATTTATTATGTGTTAAAGTTATTGCCGCAGTAATATTATATGAATCGTAAAATAGACCTGCAAGATAATTGCATTATTGATTTATTGAACTCTGTTTTCTATGTTCGAGAGCACTGGGCGCATATCTAAACTTAATCTTCCGTGTTAGCAACCAGTACTAGACTTTGTTTAGGCCTTGGTGAGTACAGAAGCTTTTCTCAGTGAAAGCAAACTTAAATTTAACTGTCACCTTTTGCTTGACTTCATTAAATATATTGTACTTGATACTAAGTTAGTCATCAATGCTGACAAAGCTAAAATTATGTTCTTACAACATAACATTGGACTCATACAAATATCTGGGCATCTAGCTAGACAAGGACCTTAATTTGAAGCATCACATCTCCTACTTATCAAAAAGGCTCAAATTCATAGTGAGTTTTTTTAATAGAGATGTAGAACATGCTTTTCTATTGTTGCCCGTTAGCGTCTACAAGCCTATTTTTATCACAGCTTGACTGCCTGCTTGTCCTCTCTGGCCAAACTGGATCCCATTTATCATGCTGTTCAGAGGTTCATAACAGGCTCAGCCTTCAGGATCCAACATTAAACTTTATAAACACTTGCTGGTTTTTCTTCCCTTAGTACTCAGAGGTTACGGCATTGGTATATCCTAATATATAAGGCTATTTTAGGCAAGGTACCTTCATACATATGCTCAAAGTTTATTACTGTCCAGATGACCCACATTCTTAGAGCCAACAGTTGGCTGCAGTTTAAGGTTCCCCTTATGAGGACCGAGTCAGGGATGAAGACCCACTCCTACTTTGGGCCATGGTCCTGGAATGACCTGCAGGTCATGATGAGGATGGGATCTCTCATCCCTATTTCTGGGTTTAAACATAGTCTCACAGAACTATTAGTCACCAGCTGCACCTGTGACACTTAGCCTTGAAATTGTGTTCAATTTGCTTCACTGTCGATTAATTGTCATTTTTCTCTTGCTACTATGCTGGTGTCATTCCTGACCAGAACATCCTTGAAAAAGAGATTGCCAAATCTCAATGGATCCCACCTGGATAAATAAAGGTTAAATAAAAAAAAATAAAAAATAGGTGAGCTCATGATTGAGCACTCACTCCTCAACATCCTTAGATTTGCCCAGAAGAGTGTTGAAGTGTTAAGTGTTTCCTCGGCCGATTAGCTGGGAATGCTGCTGCTCTCTGCGTGGAGAAAGGCATCTTTTTGCTTGGACAGACACTCAATTTTTCATCCCCTATATGTTTAATCTCCTTTTGTCAAGTGCAGTGGCATTTGGTGTGAAGGATTACCCCGTTCGCCTGTGAATTTCCTGGTTTCGTGGTTGAGCGTAGGATGGAAATACGACTGCAGATTAAAATCTGTACATGGTGAAGTCCTCTCACCTTTTCCAGGGCCTCTTTCAGGCTGGGGATGGGATGCTCCAATGGGAGAGGCTCAGGGAACCGGGGACATGTCATCTCTGAGTTAGCGTTGCGACCCATCCCTTCATCTAGCCAGGTGATGGGGGGGGGGGGGGAAAGGAAGAGAAGGTGTTTGACGCACGGAAGGACAGCAACTTCATATTTAATAGAATATCAATGTGACAAAAGCTGGTATGATGTAGTTGGCTGGGGCTTCGTTAGCTCTCTTTAGCTCCTGATGACCCCTGCTGATTTTACATGATATAGTTTGACAGGATGCGTGATAAATATTCGGATCAAAGGAGATGCAGCCCAGTCCCACTCTGAGCTCACGCAATATGTTTCACTGTGGCTTCAGGTCATCATTTACATTGTCATTTTGAAGGATTACTAGAAATGAAAAACATGGGCTTTTTTTTTTTTGCTTTTTTGGTTAAATATGTATAGAAAAAGATGTATCAGTGCATATAAAGAAACAAGTCAGAGCCAGCAGGGAGCTGTGCTTTTCCCATGATTGATATCCCCTAAAGTCCCCTTATCCCAAACAGGATCATACACAGATACAAACACAAATGTTACGGAATAAAGCTTTTTGCTTGTGTGTTCTGCTCAAAGAAATGTCAGCTCAGCCTGATAACATTTTACAATAAAGTGTCAACATGTTTATGCCCTCATTCTCCGAAAAGAGACCCAAAAGCAACGTCTAAAAACAAAGAGACTAAATTTGCATAGAATCCAAAAAAACAAGGACCAGGTGAAAAACACACTCAGGATTAAAACAGACAGGCACAGAACAGAGCACTGAAAAGGTGAGGCACATGGCAGAAAGACAATGGGACAAAACATGAATGCAGAAGTAGAAACAGACCAGGGAGCTGATGAGGAAAGGTCAGGTGGGAGTGTGAACGTGTGAAAATTGGACTGCATTAATGACAGGATGAATGAGAAGACTGAAACTCAAAACCATGGAGAATATACCAAAGTTATCATCTAAAGCTGCTCTTGTACAGCTGGAGGGATGATGTCTGCTGTTTGACATTTACACATTTACACAAGTTTTCCAGGACTTCATAGAGAACAATTATTCAAAGTCCTCAATGCTGCCTAACTTACTTTTTTTTTTTTTTTTAAATTGTGACACTTTGTTTTGAGATGCAGCCAGACGGAAACAGCCGTAGGTTAGGTTGGTGCTTTATCTGATAATTGCATGGTAACAATCACACAGTTGATCAGCACAATAGGAACTGAGGTTGTGCATTTGTTGCTGCAGTCAGATCAGAGTAGAAGGAGCCTCCCAAACCTGAGAGTACATATAGTTTGGTAGACAGTCTCATGAAAGGTCAAAATTTGGCTGCTCAGTCTAGTTTTAAATCAAAATTCTATTTAAGCACCTTGATTCTTACAATAAATGCAATCACCACTTTCATATTATGGATGTTCTTGGCATGCCATGTATCTTGAATCCTGAAAAGACAAATCTAACAACAAAACAAAACAACTGTAAAATTATTAGACGTACTTAATATACATTTTATTTAATATATTGATTAAAATCGAAATTTTTTTCAGGGAAAATCAGCAACATTACGCATCACCTTTTGACATCGCCTGCTTATGTCTTACCTGGCAGGACCTTTGGTAGCTGATATTGCCAGAAGAAGCAGCCGGTCATCACCAGCGATAGAACCAGGAAGAACACCAAACCCAGCTGGGTCCATTTTACCTTCATGTTGCCGGCTTTTGTGAGGCCTTCACATTTAATGGCAGCAGCAGGAGCAGCCACTGCAGGGGTCGGCTTTAGGTAGGAAAAAAAGGCACACAAACATAGAGGGTGTTAGCACTGAGCTTGTACAAATGTGAGGTTGAACATTTCTGAAAGTTTCCCATATTTACAGCATCTGAGCAGATGTATTCTCCACATTCTCCTCCGTAGATATCAGTCTGAAAGGAATAAATGTCTGCCACCTTGTTTCCAAACAAGTGATCTCTGTTGCTCTTTACGGTACTCACCACCTGATGCTTCACAGGCCAGGGCAGGAAGGATTACCAGTGACACAGAAAGCCTCTTATCGCTCCATCAAGATCCAAAACATTTACTCATTGTTAGTTCTCCTCTGTTAGTGATTCCTGTCACCCAAAGGCAGCAAATGGTGTCCTACGGAGGTCTGGAGGCTCAGCAGGAGAAAGGCACAGACTTGGAGTCTCCGGTCTGACTTCTCACTGGCTGTGCTATAATTATGGGCCATTGCTGCTGCCGTCCCTCACTATTCAATTTCCTCCTCTGCAGCCACAGGCTGTTGACATCATAATCCCCAGATTTACTCCACCAAAGCGGCTGGGGAAATCTTAATCCTTAATCCCAGTGAATCAATTCACTTCAGTCCAGCTTGGCCTTGTCGAGCCCACCACTGAGCTGACAAAGATGGCACCCACTCAGCCAAAACAAGCTGAGATGGGGGTGATAGGGTGTGTGTTGTGTTTTTTTTTTTTTTTAAAGCAGAAGCATGAGCTCAGAGGCACAATCACTTGGATGTAGTGAATTTGGGTCAACTGGCTGAGGGAATGACGGACAGTATGGGAAGTCTAGGGGAATTTGGATAATAAGATGAACTCCCAAACTTTTCACCCATACTGCTGCCAGCTGACACACAGACCACATAGCCTGACTCCTGACTCATATAGAAGATATTAACATCTTGGTTGATGTATTACGCTCTTTTCAGTTCAAATGCACAACATAAGCCTTTTTTCTCTCTGAAAATTGTGAAAAGATAACCATTGAAGTGAATATCAAAGTGGTGTCAGACTCTGTTGGAACCCCCTGACCTTTGCATTCAAGAGTAATTTGTGTGTGTGTGTTTTTTTTTTTTTTTTTTTTCAGCCTGATTGTTTCATTTCACTTGTTATACAGTAGTGGGGTGTTATGGTGGAATGACACGATTATATGTAACATGAGATGATGATTTCCTCTATACTGCTTATACCAGAGTGTTTATCCTTTTAATGTAATATCCATGATGGCAATACTTTATGATAGTGTCTGCCCATGTTTTAAGATATCTAAAAATGTTTTACTTCAAACGATAATATTAGTCCGATATGAACATTGAAATAATCTGCTTCCATTTAAATTTCCATTTTATTTATTTTTTTTTTTATAAAAATCCACACTCAGTGAATATGCCCATATGGTAAATTTCAGAGATTTAATCACTGCTTGCACACTGGAGGCTTCTAGGTTTTGCTAAATGCACATTGGACCTATGTAACTGCTAAAAACGGTTTGATAGATTTTCATTCTGACACTGCTTCCGAAGCCAGATATTTTCAGCACGTTTGTTAGTTTTTTGGGGAACAGGAGATATCCTGAATTGTCCTGAAAACTGTTGTTCTCTGAAATGACAGTAGCCGTGGTGAGGATGATAATTCTCATGATTCCATGGTACTTTGTCACTACATACTGTCTCTTGTTTTGATTTGCGTTCCCAAGCAGCAGCAAAGTAGCAGGCAGTTTTGTACCAATTTTGTATTTACATTAAGCACCAATCTGATATGATACCTTGATATTACCTGTAAAAATACATTTTCAAAAAATTTATTCTGATAGAAGAATTGCCTTTAATAGTGTATGATGGGTAGTTTATATTACTAAAATATTATCTTTTATGAAAAAAAAAAAAAAAAAATCCATCACTGAGCACATCCAGTGACTGTCATTTCTTCACTCAGGATATTAATGGTTAGTGCAAAGCTCAGTAATGTGCATTAATGATTGAAGGTACGATGCTGTAATGTGGGAAAGTTAAGCGTGAAAGCAAATTGCCGCTGATCCTGGTTGCATAACCTGTGACAGCTGCAGAGCCCAGCAGCAGGCCCATTTCACCGCAGTCTGCCCCCACACAAACACACAATGGCATGGCAGTTTTATGTATCTTTAGTGTATTATATTTTTCCCATGTGTATTTACCAGCACTGTTCCTCTGTATGTGTTTGTGCGACTGAGTGTCAGTTTGTGTCAGTACAGGCTGAACTACAGAAAAGCTTGTATGTGTGTAGAGCAGCTGCTTTTACCTGAGTTTGAACCCCATCGACTGAGGTCTCCCTCAGGACTTTACTCTCTGCCTTGCCCATGGCTCTTTACTGCACCACCTGTTATATTAAAGACAAGAATAAACAGTTACAGCTCCTGAACAGAAAGAAAAATTTATTATGGAAGGTTTATTGACTTAAAAGGAGGTCAGCGTGCAGGACATCTATGCATGTACTGAACTAGGGCAAGAGGAGGCGAGAGCAACAACAGCCAAGACCATTTCTACATTGCTCTCTTTTAAAATCATGTGACTCACCAGGATGGGTCATATTTTAAACTGTTCCATAAAAGACAAATAGAATGTGCAACCTTTCCCCGTCTATCTGTATTGGAGCTGGAAGAAATACACCAGAGTGAGAGAAAGTGTCATTGATTCAAAAAGAAAGGTCGCAAATTGTGTGCAGGTCATAGGACAGGTGGTCAGACTGCAGAGCATGAAGGGCAATGATGCGGCTGCTGATCTGTGTGTTCTTGACAAACAAAGCTCAGGAGAGTGAGTGGCTGAGTCAACGCCATATGTATGTTGTTTTTTGTGCATGAATTTCGATCTGTCTAATGCCCTTTGATGGGACAGATTTTGGACAAAGTGTAGTCTGAACACTTCTCAAGGTAAAGATGCCCAGACTAGCATGGATGCACGACTAAAATGAAAAACCTGAAACCTCCTGTCACAGAGGAGCAGGACATGACCGGGATAATAACACACTCAATTTCACACATTCTCTGTAGGTCAGTGTTTAGTAACAAAAGAATGATTAGAGTTTTAATGGCAATTCTGTCAAAGACCTCACTTTTAGGAATTGGTTATTCACTGCATCTAAAAGGCACCTTTGGTAGATATTCAGTTTCAAAAAAGAAAATGTTCACAAGAAGCCCTGACTGTAGGGAACCAATGAAATCAGGTTTCTGTGTAATTTTCAAAATCACGGTCAAGGTCAAGCTGCTTTATAGCCAGAATTCCTTCTTATGACATTGTACTTCCTGCTTTCCTGGGAAGCACCGTAGTACATGCAGGTCAAAAGCAACTGTGGATTCCTACCTAATTTTAACATTGCATTCAACTCATAGCATCCTACCTAACATGAAGGAAATGAGTCGTATCAAGTTTCCTAATTTTTCAAACTAAACATAACCAAAGAAGGTAAGTCTTCATCTGTACCTGGAAATAAACAAAGTGCTGAACTTATTTTGAATGTATTTTTGAATTTCAAAACTAAAGATGAAAATACCTTCAGGCCCTGGCTGTCTGGGTCATAGTTTATGCATGACACATCTTGGTTCAGTTTTAGAAATGATTGTGGTTGGAATGAAATATATACATCCTCAATATTAGGTGATCTTTGTTTCTAAGGTTACAAAATACCAACATGGGTAACTTTTAGAGAAAAAAAATATTCATGATTCATCTGCTATTGCTCTTGGTCTGAAACAAAGTCCTTAAAAAGTAAACAGGGTTAGGACTTCTCCATATGTGACATAATGAAAAGAGAATGCAATTATTACATTGAGTCTGTAATTCGCTGTAATTTACTGCCCGTATAGTTGACACTGAATCGGGGGTCCGTGCTCGGGTTGGAGGACGCCAGCTGTTTTACTCAAAAGAAAATGTAACAACAATACTGTGAGGGGAAATACCACTACAGGATGATACCAATAAGCCAAAGGCCATTGATAAATACTAAATCGCATTGGATGCACCCTTGATTAATGTTTAATTAACAATAATATCATACTAATAAAAGAGCTATAAAGACAGACGTCTAGTGAGAAGGGGAGGGGGAAATGTTCAGGGGTGAGGCCTACCAGTGTAAAGGTGGATTGATAAGGCCAGAAGAGGGTCGAATCACACGCACGCACACGTATGATGATGATGATGATGATGATGGGTCAAAGCGAAATGGGCCCGGATGCACATAGGAACGGAGATACCACTCCAGCCAGCCAACACCAGTCTAGGTCCTCAGATTCTGATGGGAGAAGCAGAAATAAATCCAGTTAGAGATCAAACACTCAAACATACAAAACTCTAAAAACTGCAACTGTCCAAAACACACACACACACACACACACACACACACACACACACACACACACACACACACACACACATTTATATACATGCATATAGCAACTGATTTGGAATTATTCATTTTCGCCTTTTGTAGCATAAAGGAATTTAGCTTTTTTTCCAATGCTAATACAAAAAAGACTGAAAGCTCTTTTCCTCAGCGTTTAAAGCATTCAACCATCTTTTGGGGTCACTTAGGTATTTCTGGGTCATTTCAACTCCCTCAGCTAAAACATAAAGGCTTTTTTCCTTCAGTCAGGGTCTTTTTTCTGTATATATCGCTGGCTACATGCACCGTCCCTAGTCAGCAAGTAAAGTACTCTTTATCATGTTGGTCTCTGAACAACCCTGAACCCGGAGGCAAAACAGGAAATAAAGATCTAATTTTGAATTGAGAGGCAAAATGAATCAACGCTTGCACAGAAAAAGAGCTAAACTGAACAGTTGAAACATTTTCAGAGAACTTTTCTTTCTCTTTACCGGTGTAGAAAAGACTTTGACATAGATTACGTAGAATATAACAGTTACAACCTTACTGACTTCAGCTCATCAGTAAAATTGAAATAACACTTTCTGACTACTTGCTTCATCATTTCCGAGCAGTTTTTATATTTTTCCCAGCAGCACAATGCATGAAGGTCTGTATTACTTAATAGAGACCGTCTCATCTCTTTTTTCATGGTGCATTGTGGGATAGGATGAATCCACCATGTGGTGTGTAATAATTCATACCATATATATTGAGGCGGCGCTGAGTTACTGGCTAACAGCCTATACTGTAAACTGTAGAGAGAAGTGCGAGAGTCCAGACAAAGTAAGTCATTGAGGCTCCATATGCAGAAAACAATAAAAGTTGGAAGGGCCAATCACACAGGATTTTAAAAATGATTTTGAAAATGGTTGTTAGACTGCGGGTGTAGAACTTGTGAGATTAAATGGCAGTAGTGCTGAAGTGGGTATGTGAAATATAATAATCATAATTCATAATAACTCCTAATGGCTGCCCTGATTAGGCCATGTACAGTCTCAGAACTAGAATAATTTGATGGACCTTTAATCTCGTAAGAGGGGACATGGCAAGGATTTTCTGCTTTTGTTCAAAAATCATTCAGTGACAAAGGTCTAATCATAAAAATTCAAACAATAAAATATGTTTTTTTTTTTTTTTCCTTCATTCAAGGGGAACATTAATTCAGATGAACTTCAGACATCTGGTTGTGGATCATTGTGAGAGAAGGATATGAGGACTGTAAGGTGCAATTTGGACACACATTCCTTGGATGCTGTTCCTGATCATCAGGCTTATAAACAAAACATATTTTTATTATAATGGAGGCAAACTAACCAAACTATGAGAAGCACCCTGGATTAATCACATATACCTTTTGTACTTGATGCCAATTTTGCAAAGCATCCTGTGCTTCTCGACCTCCAAACCAATTTAAATACCATAAAATATTCAGCATCAAGATAAAACCTGACCTGGCACTTCGGTACTTATTCAGTGCGCCTCGGGTAATGAGCCAAAATTAATTTCTGCCTACAGAGCAGCTTCTGAACCTGCTGACCAGGCTGCACCACTTCAGATATACCATTAGCTTGTTGTTTAAAGTGATTGTATTTACTGTACATAAACTGAAGGAAAAAAAAAAAGACCCCAAACATGTTAACACCCTCAAAAGGAAAGCTAACGTAGTAGTAGTAGTAGTAGTAGAAGTGTGTTAATTAAGTTAAACATCTTATTTTAGGTTTTAAGGGTGCAAATTTTTAAGTTAATAAGCTGAATACATGTAATAAATGTAAATAGTTTTCAATCATAGATTGTGCGCAGAACAGCAGTCTGGATTTAAATTTGTAGCAGAAAAATGCAACCGATGTTTGCATTCATGAGCCTCATGGGTGCTCCTTCAGAGCTTAATGATATGATTGGACATGAAGCAAAGAGAACATAAAACGTGCTTCTTCTGAGGAGCCACTTGATTAAGCCACATTACACCCCCGGCTTTCAATAAAAAAAAAATCTAATCATCAGTGAAACTTTATCACTAATATATTTCGCCTGCAATTGCAATGAGTGTGATTCTGCCAAACAAGTATTTATTTATATGTCATA
Organism: Echeneis naucrates; assembly: GCF_900963305.1. Taxonomy (NCBI): domain Eukaryota; kingdom Metazoa; phylum Chordata; class Actinopteri; order Carangiformes; family Echeneidae; genus Echeneis; species Echeneis naucrates. The sequence goes on along the minus strand of NC_042515.1, from coordinate 5,067,136 downwards.
ACATAAGACGTCAAACAAATCTAATTTCTTTCAATGGACTTTGTATTCATTTGGGTGCATTCATGACCAAGCAACAATAACTAGCTGTCATACTTGCTGAAGCACTTTAATTGCATTGAAATTGCAAATTAGTATATTATGTTGATCAATTTAGAATACAAATTATGTTTGAGCTCTATTAAATGCAGGATGTTTGAAATAGATGTGATACGTCACATGTATTAAGCATCTAGAAAGCAGACTGTGGAAAAACATATTACATAATAAGTGAATGAATCCCGACCACGAAATGCTCCACACTGATTAATTCTTTTCATACTTACCTCGGGTTGTGAATTTATTACTGTTTTTGCGTCCTCTTTATTGAAGTAAGACAAAAATATTCCACTTTTGTTCCGTGTGTGGGTTTGGAAGCTCGAGATGGGATCCTGACAGATGTTAATGTCATGGTCCCGGCTAAATCCTGCTTGTAGCAAACCCAGGATTCTGGATTAACCAGCACAACCAATGGCCACATCTGTCATGGCACAAAAATGGATGCCCTTTCAGTGTGTGTGTGCTTTATTCAGTTATTTATTTTGCATTTGTATGGCATGAGTTATTTTGGAAGGAATAGGCACAGCAAAAGTCTACTGGTGCTGTTGAACTCATAACTCACTTACAGAAAAAGAGAACAGATAATTAATGAGGTTATGACTCCAGGGGTTGCAGGTTTTATATTCAGTACAGCCTTCTGTCCCTTTGTTATGTTGGTTCGTTTGCCGCCTTCAAACTTTACACATAACAAGCTTATTCAATGGTCTGATGATATTGGAGCCATTTCTTGGTGGATGCTGACGATCTGTAGTTTTTTCTCCAGACCTCGACACCTCTTTCTCCCCTGACTCTGCTTTGGATTAACTGAAGATGTTTGACCTAATTATCTGCAACGCTCTCATCTTATGTTGAATAGGAACGTGGAAAACATCCACTTGTCGGTCGGATGCATTTTAATACAATGCGATGAGCAGATAAGTGCCTGGGCTCGTCTGTTGTCCATAACAACCAGTGCAAAAACTAGATAGGCGACACGCTTCAGTGCTGGTACATAGGACTCCTTCATGTCAGCCAGCATAAAGGGGCATGACACTTTGCATTTGGTCATTTCAAAAAGTAATGAGACAAAGCAGAAATGAGGCGTGAATATGCAGGCGGCTCTATTTAGTGAATACAGTTTCAGGCTTTTTGTTGGCTTCTACTTTTACTGGCATTTTGATTATGCACAAAATCACTGGTGACATAAGCAAGTCGACTGTATTAAATGCTCACTGTAAGAGGATGGTTGCACAATCAGCATTTACAGTAATGCCTTATCTTACAGATACATTTTTTTACACAGGGATTGATCACAGACGCTCCCAACAAAGGCAGACTTAAGAGTATTAAATAGTGTTTTCATTAAATAAATATTTTGTATTCCTGTTTAACTGCAAGCGCAAGCTCTATTTTTTTTATGTTACTTATTAAAGGGCGGTTTGCATGTCGCAAGTCTCATTTCCTCTCTGCTATCCTTGATATAAATATTTATATACATTTACAATTTGACCCTTTGAAAGTGGAACCCAGCAAATATTTCTAACATAAAAAATAAAATGTAATTAGAGTCCATTGTCATTATCCCTTTGGATATAAAAAACCCCGTCATGAGCCCTGATCTCTACTCCATTTAATTAATTCTATATTCATTCAATTCTCTATATAATGTACGTTTACCATCCAATCTTCCCATCCTTGCTGCTGCCAACATCAGTAATCCTCAGACTTCAGCATTAACAGAGTAAAGCTAGAAATGGAAAATCCAATCCTTTGTTTTCCATCAAAAATCAGAGACAGTGGTCATGTGCATTAATAAAATGCTTTGTACTTTATTTGACCTTATCTGGGTTACTTTTTAACAGCAAAGACAGAATTTATGAGAACATCTTTTACATCTTCTTTGACATAATGGGATTAGAGATAAAACAGGATTATGAGGTAGGACATAAATCTGGGTCTTTATTCAGAAAAAACAGTGTGGTGCCTGTTGTATCTGTCATGTCATTTTCTACTATCCAACCATAGAATTAGCATTTCATCGTGACTCGGGACCAGTGTGTTGCAATCAACAATAGATTTTAACAATGCTGTGGACAATTATAATGATAATGGGATTTTTTTCCATTTGTCTACAAACAAATGGTAAAGTAAAGACACCTCAGGGGACCGACTGTCCTAAAACCACCTAGTCCCTGGTGAGCAGTTTGAAGAAGGACATAGAAACACATAAAGATAAAGAAGTTTTTGTATAGACAAAGTGAAAGTGCCAAAATTCATTGTGCCTTCAACAAAAAGTCTTTGATTATTTATATTCTTTAAGTCAATGAAGTTTCACAAATCAAAAGAATATTTTTTTTTTATAAATATATTCAAAATTTTAGATATTGTTGATAAAATTCCCTGCAGCTCTTCTCTTCTATTTACATGGGAACTATTTTTCAAGTTCTAGCTGGTGTTGACTGGGTTTGTTCTTCTTCTGTTTAATTTGCAGTTGGTTAACAGTTTGTCGGTGCATTAGCACCACCTATGGGATAGGAGAAGGGGCACAAAACTCTTATCAGCCATGTGTTAATTAGCAGTACATCCCCCATAATGCATCCAACAGATTCTGGATAACCGCAGTGACTGAGTTCAGTTTATTCTGTCTTGAGACTGCTTCCTCCTTCTGTTTCCTGCCCATCCTCTTTCCAAACCCATACATTTCTGCATTATGAAGATGTCTTCCTGTGTCATGTATGTCTCATAATTGCTTTCCTTAATGTAATGGTCATATTTATTGTATGCAAATTGATTTTGGCCAATATATCGACATCCTTGTTTCCCCTGTCAACCGTCATACCCCGCCGTGGAGTCTGTTTATTAAATGGTAGAAGATCTTTTCAGCATGATTACACAGATTTAATGTTTGTGAGTGCTGCCCAAACATCAGATGCATTACTTCTGCTGTTTTCTTCTTTCTTCTTAGATATGTTTGTTATCTTTAGCCCAGTTATGAACTCCTCACCAATGAGTCACTTAGCCAGCCTTTCCTCTGACTAGTGAAAACAAAAAAGAATACTCTGATCAGAAAACTCTAGTTTGGTAGCTTCAATAAATTTGTAAAGCTGCTGTAGCTGCCAGCCAGTCCTTTATGTTGGCCAGACGTTGGCTCATCTGCTCTGTTGCCTGTCTTTTAAATTCACATTTAAAAACAGGGAGATTTCATCAGTTTATTGTTGGTCCAGCGATTACATCAGAGGCTAAGTGGCCACACAGAGCATCTGTTACTGAGATAGGAACGTGCATGTGAATCCTGCACTCTGATACAAATACATTATGACGGCATGTTCCTGTATTTACAGGGACAAATAAAGGGCTATAATTCAAAACAATGCTTCTGATATCAGAGAAGTTGCTTAGCTGCTGTGGTAACAGTTATATTGGGTTGTGCCATCAACCGTCAGCTCTTTGCCTGAAAATAAGATTCAATGTTTCTTCAAAGGGGCACTTATTCTTCTACACAGTATTATTCTTTGTGGTGGAGATAGATGAGTTGATGGCTGGCATGCCCACAGTTTGGTCATCTCTAGAACTAAATATTGACAAGCACTTTTACCTTCTCCGGCTTCTCAGTAACTTTAAATTGCCTTGTTTGAGCATGTTTAAACATCCATCATTACTCATCTTCTAATAGCTGTTTGTGGTTGTTATTTTTCAGTTGTAAATTAGGCTTTTATATGATCAGTTAATAGCTGTCCCAACATGCAACACTAGTTACTGTTAATGTGTTTTGATTTTTTTTTTTTTTCCTTTCTTTTGTGTGGGATTCTACCTGTGGATGTACTTTTTACTTTGCCAATTCATTTTATTTATTGTTAGCGTGTTTCTCTCACTTCATAGCTGTGCCCCGGCGAACAATGTTATGGCTGAGGTATGAAATAGTACAGTAGCTCTGGAGCAGAGTCTTGCCAGGACCGATAGACTTCTCTGCCTGCTTTGAAATGGTCACAGTGCTCTCTGCTGGGCAGTCTGCGTTGTGCAACTTTTTGTACTGTGCCGTGCCCTTGAAGATTTAAGTCTGAAATACAATGTAGACAAACACTTGTTTTAATATCTCAGGATTTGCCATAGTGTGCTCTATGAAAAGGTTTGTAAAGACGGCTGAGGTGAGGAAGAATAGTGATCCGGTCTCTATGGTAACTTTGAACTTCGAAGCTAATTTCACAGCTAGAGATGATACTCATCTCTTTGAAATTGTTCATGCTTTGCAAAACTGAATATCTGGGACTCTCTTTGTACTTGCATGTCAACACCTTCTGTTTGAATCAGTTAGAATCTGTTTGACCTTGTCCAGCCAGATAATTAAATTTCTAAATGTATGCAGAGAAAGTAATGAATCAAATGTCAGTATAAATTGAATGCACATGGAATGAATGCAATGAACTGGAACTGAATGTTATTTCATTGTTGAATATAACGATTTGAGCAAATATAAATTTCACTCACTGCTGTTATTTGTCATTGGCCTCTGTCAACTTGGCATTGAGAAGTCCACAAAAGTAAAGGTACAATAATCTTAGATTAGTGCTAAGACTACATTCTTCCAAAAGCTTTCTGCATAAAGTCAACAAAGACTTACAGAAAACAACTAAACAAAAAATATTGTTCAGTTAAATTTTCTGTTGCTTTTTGAAAAATTCCACATAGTGCTATAGCAGTTCAAATCCTGTTGTTAGAGCTACCATTTGCCAGAGGTGCAGCCTCTTCACCATCCGCCCAATGGCCTAGAAAATTGCCTGCCAATATTGTGACATTACACATGTTGAATTAGATAATTAGTTTCTCTGCAACAACATGAATGCTAACCCGGCTTGCTTTTAGTGTTCTCAAGACAGAATGATGACATTGAACAAAAAGTATCAACATTTCAGCTTTATATCCAGCTGATGTCTGCATGGTAAACATGAAGCTTACTGATATTTGTATGAGCTGGCTCTCTTCTAAGGTTGGGCAATCTCCTTAGCAGCAACACTAAAGCAATAATTAGCGTTGCAATTTGTTGGAACTGGCTGGCTTTTCTTTTTTGTTGGAAGAATTTGACCCATTTATTCCCATAATAGTGTGGCAAAAATTCTAATTGAGTTTTGATAGTACGGTGCTTAATGTTTGATATTTTCATAATCAAGAATGAAATATTCTAACAAAAAAATTGCAAATAAGCAATTTGGCTGTTTTTAAGGTTGACTGTAGCTAATTTGGTGATAATAGTTGTGATGCTGTTCAAATCAGGCCAAGGTCATCCTCAGATGATCTGTATGTCAAACCAGCTAAGCTGCAGGAAGATGACTGACGTGTTTTGACAGACGTACGTGCATTCAAGTATGATGGGCGCTGACATCAAAAAGCCGCCCACTGCCACATGATGAACACATCATCAGTGCCGGAGCAACAGCAGCAGAAAGAGCTAGAAAGGTCTTCCAGCAGCTCACCACTGGTGGTTGAAAGAAATCTGAAATATTCTTTCTCTGAACAAAGAATGAACATTTCAATTAATCATCAAACTCACAGCCTTCAGCTACTTGAACCTGCCATGTTGGCTCATTGTCGTGAATTCCTGCATCACTTATAGTGGAGTCATTGTCAGTGTTATTAATAACACTTTTGATTTTCTGTCAATTTTCCTGTAGTCTGTTGCAAATGAAAACCTTGGTTGTTATAAAGCATTCTGACTTTTGAAACCATTTTGTGGTGAAATGTTCATGACACTAGATGGCAGTTATGCTCCACCAGGACTTTTACACTCAGTCACTGGTTAACTAACCCAGCAGAACGGAGTTGCCCTCAGCTCAAGTAAAGATCACACATGAAGCGTTCTGATTGACTAAATGCCTTGAGGTGGGCTGGTTTGTATCTGTGTGCAGGAGAAAATAACAAACTGTGTGACAGAACGGTCTCATGATAATTTATCATGAGACTGTTGTGTACCGCCATCTGTTTTCCAGCAGAGACGGAAACACTATTAAAGTAAATAGTGCTGGTGGCTTGTGTTGCATCTTGGCCTCCCACCCTCTTCTTCTGCTTCTTTTTTTTTTATTATTATTATTTGATATTTGTGTGCCAAGTCTTTGCAGTCTTGCCAACAGTTGCCACCAACACAAAACCCACAGGACTTTCCATCCTTGATACAAAATTGCAATCAATTCAGGTCCTTAGGGGAAAAGTTGGGGTTCAGCGTCTCGGTTTGTGATGTTCTGTGTAGTGCTGCCTGCCTGGATGTCAAACCAGCAGCATTCGAGTGGGGAAAAGTGGAAAATTAACCGGTGACAATTGCCAAGATGCTCAAGCGATGCGTGGGAGCAATGGTAAAAACAGTAACGCACGAGAAACATTCCAGTAAAGGCACTGACATGTGACACTCAATTACAGTATCACCCAAACCTTCAGTGTTTTTCTTCTGGAGACCCGCAAAGTATGTAAAATACCCACTTTGCACATTGAAGACCAGATATGATAATAAAACAATTACAGCCAGTTTCAGGGCAGCTATTTTGAGGGAGAAGGCCATTCCCTCTGACTGTCACTTACAAAATTCAATTTCAAAGAGCAAAGACTTTCTTTCTAAGCAACCGTTTTGAACAAATTATCAAATAATCAGACAGAGAAATTCACCACAGAGGAGCCAGAGATAACCAATTTTCCTAACAGCAGTAGCCTCATTAGACCAAAATGCAATTCAGCTTAAGGGATCTTTCTCTCCGTCACCACAAAACTAAACAACAGCAGCAAAAACAAAGAAAAAAAGAAAAAGCCTTTTACATGTAATCACATTTTCTTTAATTCTTTCCATTAAGTCATAAACAAGCTTCAGGAAGTACAAAAGGGTGAGCACACATGACATGGAAGTTATTATTATTTTACATAATCTCAGGGAAGAGCTGAACTAAAATAAACCCAATTCAGCAAACCAAAAATTACAGCCGGTCATATCAGGTGAACTGAAACTGCTTGCTGATCGTCCAAGAAATGTTGAATTGAAGACCACTGGCCTTGTCTGGGAGGTGAGGGAAACCTCAGTGATGTTGGAGGCTTATATAAGTAAATGAAAGGGTTGTAGATAACTGAAGATGCTTCACATGCCATCCAAGAAGCTTCTTCAGCTCCGAGTGGAGAGGATACCCGGGCTTTTGGCCTCTCTTGAAAAAGGACCTCACAAGTATTAGTAGTTGAGTTGTGTCCTAGATTCAACGCATCTTGGATCACCATGACCTGGATGACTGGGAAAGAGACTGAGACTTCATGACGTCTACCCAGAAAACCCGCAATTTCATAATGTAATCCAATGAGTGAAAAGGATTTTTTTTTTCTCTTGCTTTGCTTGTGGGTTTTGTGTGAATCACATATGATCATACTTATTGGGGGCATAGTTTTCAGAGTCTGCACCTCGGTTAAATGCTGATTTGATTCTCTTGTTTATAGTTTTTTTTTTTTTTTTTTTCCCCCCCACAAACATTTAAAGAATTTCATCTGTGTATATATTGTGTACACACTGCTTAAAAACAACTTGTTGTCTTATTTGCACTGTGTGCAATGACGGAGCCATCCTTTCAATACCTCAAGGGGAAAAAAAAAAAAACATAAACTGGTCTTGAATTCTTCTGAAGTTGTTTGTTTCTCTCTTGCCTTCCATTCAGTTCAGAAAAATGTTCTTTTCTGTTCGGTTAAGATATTTCACAACAATATGATTTATGGTTTATATCTTTTCTAATCCTTCTGTCAGTATTTTCAATGTCATAGTGTTTGCAGAAAACATTATTTTTGTTATTCCAAGTCCAAAGCGTTCCACCACTGCGACTCACCATCACACCATTTAGAAACTGGCAAAAAGGGGTTAGGGTTAGTTTTGCCTGAAGTGTGGGATGTTTAAGCTCTCCCAATATTTCCAACTTGGAGTTATAATTTAGACCCCGATGTGAACAGCTCTTACATTGAACAACAGCTGCAATTTGGTTCAACTTTATGCAGCCGTAAGAGGCTCTTCAGTTTCTTTTATGCTCTACATTACAGGCAGATAGTGATAAATCAAATAGATCGAGTATGCACGCTGACATCTGTGAGTGCACTTCATTATGTAAATTTGAAGTGTGAAAACACTGTAAAATCTGTGCAGAATTTGCATAAAGTGTGAAACTGGAATGTCCTGCTAGCTGCAGCCAACAGTAAACATCATAATACCTTTGAAAAGCTCTGTGTCAGACCTTGAAATGCCTAACTCATCAGGCTTATAGCTGCCGTGACTGAAACATTCAGCTTTACTGCTTTCTCAGCCACCACACACACTGCGGTTCTGGATCTGTGGGTTCACGCCTGCAGTGTCCAAAGTATTCCCACAGACAAGCTGAGCCGGCTGCAAACATGGCACAAACAAGCAGCCTGTGCTTTTTGTTTTTCTCCACTGAGCCTGTTGCTGATTGTGTGAGGTCCCCCCTTTTCATTGGTTTTCTCCTGACCTCTGACCTATTTTCACTCCGGAGCAGAGTGCAGGGCATCTGGACGCAGCGTTCCCGCTACGAGCCAGTCACACTGCAGCCTATGTAGGTCAGCAAATGGCCTTCAGTGTCAGTAGCAAACCATAAACAGATCAAGAATGTGTGTGTGTTTGTGTGTCTGTGTTTGTGCGGTATACGAGTTCCACTAACTAATTGTGGTGGTGATGTGCATTTCACAGGATGTCACTGCATCTGTTGCCAATGCTTCTTCATGCTTCATGCTTGTTTGGTTATTCACATGAATTGCATAATTATTCGTTTCTGACATGCATTTCATGAAGTTCACGCTAATAGAACTTTATATTTTATTGGACACTCCTTAAAGCCCTTTTTATTTATTCTTTGGTCTCTTTTAAAGCATGGAAATGTTCATGTGGGCAAAAGGAAACTTTAGAGACATTCATAGTTTAAAACTGAATTCAGATAGTTTTGACCTCCAGGAGGGACAAAGAACGGAAAAACACAAACACAACTATTGACTTGTATTAAGTTTTCTGAAACATTTCATTCATTCCCCTTTTATCTCCATTGAAATCCATTCACTTGCATAATCATAACTCTATTCATCATCTCTTGATTCTTAAAAAAATAAAAACGTGTGTGTGTGTGTGTGTGTGTGTGTGTGTGTGTGTGTGTGTGTGTGTGGTTGAGTTTACTTTCCATTCACCTATTAAAATGAGCCAGTTAGAGATGAATGGAAAACCTAATAAAATACTAGTTACAGCTTTCCAGTTGTGCGTCTTTCATTAATTTGACCTTCAACCGTTTGGATTTAAAATGTTACCACTTAATAGTTTTATCCCATCAGACATTTGGGTTAAATTGTTCTTTCAATAGTGTACTAATTTTAACGTTATGGACAAAAGCAATTTTGATCTTTGATCACAAAAATGTCATCAGTCCAAATTTGAAAAGTATTTTAAGGTGTTTTATATTAAATTTACTTGAATTTGTCGAATCCTTCCTACCTTTGCAGCTGTTCTTGACATGGAGGCCTAAAAAACTATTTGTCGCACAATGATACTTTTACTTGTGACCCCATACAGTTTTTTCAATACCTGCAAAGGTTCCTGGACCAATGATTGAAGATGAAGATGATTAAAACTAGATTATTATGAGCACCGTATTACATTACTGGATGCTCCCATATTTCCCAGGTAAAGGATATTGTCAATCTGAGGTTAAAATAGTTGCATAGATTTAGCTGCTGTCTGTAAACTCTGACACATTGATGATACAAATAGATAAGAGAGGAAGAGTTTGTGTGACAATACCTGGTATTTAGACCAACTCTGGTCCAAAAGCAGAAAAACAAAAGTAAAAAGTAAATTGATGAACCTGGACGCTTCATGTGCTAACCATGCAAGCTGCAGATAGCGGCTTACTGAGGCAGGAAGTAATAAGTTTAACATCACAGGAAATCATTGGACTCTGAGTTATAAGTGACTTATAAAGAGGTCATGTCTGTCTTTGTGTGTCCTATGCCAGCCCCGCCTCCCCCCTCCCCTGCAGTGCCACACTCACTTGACTATGTCGATTGTCGTTTACAAATCTTCATAACTGTGGTTGGCTCATTGATCAGCCTTCATCCACAAACAACTGATGTCTCTGATGATTTTGCTCAGCAGGAGAGATGTATCGGGTTCATGAAGTTTGACACAGATTTAGCAGGCAGTGGTGCTTCGGGGGGGGGGGGGCATTGATGTGTCCGTGCTTCAGCTAACATCAGAGTTCACAATAACAAACTCTTGCTGACCCCTGTGTCACCCTCCTGATCCAGCCAGCCACGGCTTATGCTGTGGCTCGAATCTAGGGAAGCATGAGTGCAGTACCATCCAGAGCTGGCTGTCAACACATCCAATAACTAACCCCCCCCCCCCCCCCACACACATACACAGATTTTATGACTTAAACACAAATATAACTTTTGATAGGTGAGCCACTCAATCTCTCCACCACACTTTATTGTGTTAAATTAAATTTGGTTGTTAGTGTATTTAAGAACTAAATACATAGTACATACAAAAATGGGAGAAGTTAATGTTTTTCTTTCTCCAGCTCATTTTAAATATAAATATAAGATAATTATATAATATATATATTATATATTATATTTTAAATTTTCCACTTCTACTTCATCGGCAGCTTTACAAAGACAGAAAGACATTATCCTTATTTAAATATGAATCCTTCAACCCTGTGTGTCTACAAAAGCACACTAAGAAGCAGGAGATGCTGAGAAAAACGACCTGTAATTTTTCTTCCCAGCTCACCGGAGACATGTGTCCCTGTCTTGAAGGTTGTCAATGTCCCTAGCACAATCGAGGATGGCAGCGTGTTGACAGGGATCGATTTTCATGTCAGAAGCTTCGCGGTATCCTACTGAGGGAGAAAAAGACATTGTTTGTGGAGAGAGACCGACTGAGGTGCCACTTAGTGAACACAGAAGAACTCGATTCTCAGAAATCACACAGTGACAAAGAGCTTTTTCAGGAGAGTCTTGCGTCGTTTCCTCATCATCATTGGCGCCGTTAGCAAATGGTCTTCAACAAAAGGCAACAGAATCAATTCCTTATTTATGCTACTTTTTTCTGAAAAGGTATGATTGTTATGGTTCCCCTCTGTTGTCTTATGCTAGATTTATTTTTTTCTCGTTTTTGTTTTTAAAGAAGTGATTAATTTAGGATTAACCAACAAATTTGATAAAATTAAAAATAAAAATGAAAACATTGAACACAACCATTTACAACTCCCACTTTAATGAAAGGATTTTACATCAAATTGATCACGTAATCAAAACATCATCAAACAGCTTAAAAGCCTTTCCCCCTCTGATTTGTGGTAGTCTAAAAAGGCAAACATATGCTTTGCACATATTTAGAACAATCACCACTACCATAGAAAAGGCTAAAATTGATTAAACACTTTGTGGTTGGAAAATTTACTTTAAATGTTTGAAAAAAAAAAAAAAGATGGCTGCAAAAGTTTGGCTCAATTTCACGTTCACAGAGACTTGTCATTCAGAACTCATCTTTGTTGACGCATTGTGGCGGTTCTTTCCGTCCAGTCCGGTTCTGTACAGGTGTTTTTCAAAGACAGTTCATCCATAGATTACTCTTAAGCAGAAGGCGAAGGCACAAGTTCCTTCCAACCAGCAAAGGTTTTGGATCTTTTGGTTTTTTGCATGTTTTCAACTGAAAATATGGGAACAGATTTAGTGCTGTGAAACTTGGCTCTGTCACTGTCCTCCATCATGAAATGTCGAAACGTCTTTTCACTGAAATGTGGCAAAATGTTCAAGACAACCAAATAAACTTTGTGTTTATATCCACAAGCAAAGGTGCTTGAAAGCTGCGGTTTGGTTCTCAGCTGCTGGGATTTACACTGTTGAAGCACCACGAGGAGCTTCAACAGTTTGACCTGTGAGACCTGTACAGCAGCATCAGTGACCAGTAAACTCTGATGAATTTAAAGACATCAAGCATGTCGGATACGATCTTGTTTCCGCTGAGAGTGAGAGTTTTCCCTCTTAGCCTGAACACTAAGGTCTTTCTCTTTTCTGTTCTCTGTTGCACTGCGAACCATGAATGATGCATGTGTATAAAAGGACAGTAACCCTGAAGATGAACACTCTTTGGAAATAATTTAGCTCATGCCAATGCAGGTAGTGAGCTGGTTTTCCAGACATGCAGCTATTTGCAGCAGATAAATAGTGTGTGGACCTATTCTTTCAACTTTGTTCTTGCTTTTGTAAAATCTTAAGACAGACGCTGTGTTTTATCCTTAAGTCACATAAACAGAATTGCAAATCTTGACCAATCTGCTATGCCGATGGCTATGCTGTTATTTGGAAGTCAGAATTAATGCTCTTCAGATTTGATTCAAGGACTAAAGAAATGTTTATTTTGCTAAAACATCAAGTATGCACATTATGGTCATCTAAATACAAAACAGTGCACTGTGTCTACAGCACAGCAGCAGCATTCTCCTGTCGCTTCAAATCAATGTTTAAAAGTGATCTTAAAAGGCACGGACAGTGGAGAAAATATTAGATTCTCTTTAGCAGCTAAGAATTCACTTCTGCAGTGTAATGTGGTCCCCTTAAAAACTCTACTATTCATGTTTTCAGAGTTTTATCACAGCTTAATATTGCATTACACACAGCCTGTTTGGTTGCAGACATTTCGGTTCTCAACAAGGCTTTCACGTGTTCTCTCACTGCGTCTTGGGAGCTCTGTTACTTTCAATAATTCATGAGTTTGACTGTGTGTGCCAGCGGAAACAGATGATGCCTCAGGTTTTTATCCCATTTGACTGTAATCACAATGTGAAGCTCCAATACTTAACTTAAACTCCCATCACATTGACACCAGACCCACCAGAGCTGACTCTCACAAGTTAGAAAAAAATAAGGTATGCAAGCAGAGCGTGTTTTGAATGTTTAAAGAATCAGCAAAATGATGTTTAGACTTTGCAAAAGCCTTTGTAAATTTGATGCTGTGAATGCTGCAGGGTGCTGTTTGGAGGGCAGAAAACTATTTAAGCTTTATCTACTAGCTGCAAATAATTTACGTAGGCAATCCATACAGCGTAAACAGCATAGTAAGGTTTCTGCAAAGTCATGGGGAAAAAAATCTAGCATTTACTGGGGACATAAAAAATACAGGCCTTAGAAAACTATTGATGTAATAAACAAAATAAAAAGCATTTAATATTTATGTGAGAATCTTAAAATTTGTGCCTAGTGTCGACACACAGCTAGTGTAAGATTTTACAAATGCTCGTAAAAATGTTTTGCTACCTTATATTTCTCTTCCATCGTGTTAATTTATATTTAAACAGTTTATTGTGACTGAACTCTCTGGCTGCACTCCATTAGCTCTCTGTGCTATGCTTGTAGCTACAAGGGACACAACAATTTATAAACCGCACACACACAAAAGCATGACAATGCTGCTAACTTATTTAGAACTTGTGCTGAAAAACCGTGCTAATACATTTTTAAATGTGTCAGAATGTATTATAAACTACATCCTTTCTGAGTGCCGTATAAATGCATCCGCTGCAGTGCAATGAATCCAATTACACGTGTTCTTCCTGCTGTCTGCCGTGAACTGGGACCATATAGTCTTTGTATCGCAGCATCTGTCGCTCTCTGTCTGACAAATGTCCTCTAAACTTTTTTTTTTTTTTTTTTCGACTCTACTTTTCAGTGACGCAGCATCTTATATAAGTAGAAAAACATATCCCTGTCAGTCTGTTCCACTGCGCCACCACCAGCTATCTAGCACTCACTGCCTTGACCAACCATGGATTTTGGATATTTTATGGAGTGGATACTGGATCCGCTTCATAAAATCTGTTGCCCAGTCAGTTCAGGGGAAGTTGCTCACCCAGCACACACAGTGAACTATCCATGTGGGGAAGGCTTTTTTTTTTTTTTTTTTTTTTTTTTTTTTTTTTTTTAATCTTTCAAGTAAAGTGAAACTTGGAATATTTGGGTTCTTCCTTGTAGATAAATACTTGTGAGGGAAATAAATGTTTGGTAGTTGGAAAGTGTTTTAGGTGCCAAAACAAATACAAACTAATATTTGTTTCCTTTCACTTGAGAAGAGCTTTTGAATTTTCAGACAGTATTATTTTTTACATTCAATCTAATTGCGGAATGTCCCTTTAAACAGGGGCTTGCAGAAGTGTTTGCAGTGAGGGCCAGAGTTATTGGTGCTGCTGGTGGTGCTTCATTCCCTCCTGAGCAGCCTTGGAGAAAAGTTGATGCACAGCATTAAGTACTCATTGGTCTGCCCTTTGCCTTTCTCTCCCTCCCTTCTCCCAGATCACTGTCTATATCCGGGCCAGCATCCTGAGTGGAGTGCGCTCTCATGTTCCAGATATTAAATTACTCATAAAATATTTGCTTGGCCTCCAGGCTCCGCTGCAGCTTGCTGCAAAACCTCCACTTAGCCCCTAAAACGTCTCAGAGTGCAGGCTTGTGTCACCTTTCTGAGCAAGGTCAATTTTTCCAATTTAGAAATGGGGCATTACAGGCCATTTCGGATTGCATTAGCGTCAGAGTTCTGCTCTTGTCACCTTTTTCTTTTCCTTCCCGTCCTACCTTTCCTCCGTGCTATCGGGACGAGGACTCCTCCTCTCCTAAAACAAGCAGTCTGAGAGGTTGAACATTGCATGATTCAGTAACAAGAACAGGCCTGATCACTCACGCTGTGTGCACTTGACTGCACCAGAAAGTTCCATTAAGCTCACTGAACCTTAAAGACATTTTAAAGATACAGCCGCGAAGTTCAGGAGGGCAACATGAGAGTTTGAAACTGTCTAGACTGATCTGTTGGGACTGAACCTGATGGCTCCTGGGTGTGGCACATTATTGTATAGATGTTTTCACCTCTATTCAATCTCTATTAATCCGAACATGAAACATTTAAGTTGAAGTTTAACATTTTCCAATCATTGGACACCACAGAGGAATCTGTGCCATGAAAGCCACTAATAGTTATAATTTATGGCATACAGAGTATTTTAAATCTGCTTTTTGAATTAAATATTATTTCATGAATGATGAAACACTCATCTGTAGAAAAATATCCAATATGCATTGGAGGTGAAACTACAATTTTCTCTGAAGCAGTATGTTTAAGAAAATGATCAGTTTGGTTTATAAGCAGTCGATTCTTGCCCTTGGTTTATTATTTTCTAAAGACCGAACACTTTTTCAATTCTCATTTTGAAACTTTTGAACATTTATCCAGATGCATCGAAATTAGTTTCAATATATCATACAACAACGCTGGGAGATGTTGATGGAAAAGACAGTGAGACCGCAGTTGCTCTTGTTCGTCTTTCATGCAGGCAGATGTCAAGATAGAGAAGATAGCAGTTTTTTGCTTAAAGAGGGAGGTGGACGTGGAGCATTGAAGTTATTGTGCTGTATAGTTTTGGTCATGCATAATGTGCAGTGCTGCACGGAGAATGATGGATTTAATTTCTGTGGGAAATGCATACAGCAGTAATCCAGTCAAATTATTCTTCTGCTTTAAGTGCTTTAATTAAATAGTCAACTTTACTGCAATATATTTTCTGTTGCTTGTGCAAGATTTGACTCAAGGAAAGAAAACAAATATGCAAGTGCAGGAATAGGTTTTTTTTTATTATTATTATTTCAGACAAACACTGAATAATTTCATTAATAACTCCACTTGCTTGAATATTTCAAAAAACAGATACAGTCTTGACAATTACTCTCTTCCACCGAGATCCAACAGACATCAGCAAAGATCAATGCACTGAATTTGAGCTGTAAAAATAAGTCACATGTATAATTGCACCGTTTCTGCCCAACGTAATGTCTTATTTCCTAGACTGGGGAGCACGGAAGAATCAGATAAAACAATGTAAAGCAGATGAGATTCCTCTGACTTCAGAGCTCAAGCATTCCCATATGGCCAGCGAAGGTCTCACAAGTGTAGCTGCACTGTCGCTTACAGAGCTCAGCAACAAAAAGGTGAGAATCCAGTCACCCATGATTATTACCAGCTCACTCATGAAATCGCCAACCACTGGGCAGTGATGGAGCGAGGAGAGGCAGTCAGAGATCAGGAGCTGTTTTCTATCAGACTGAGGCTCAGTTTGTACACAGGGTGCTGCAGTTTTTTTTTAGTTTTGTTTTTTTTTTTTTAGTCTTTTTAGCATAACATCAGGAAAACAAGGGAAAATCGTCTCTATCTGTCTCTATCTGTCTTTATATTTATGGATATGATCATCGATACAACTTGAACATTAAATATTCATTCAAATGTCAGACAAGGGAGTATTTCCCCTCTTCCACAACCAATGCTGTGTTACTTTAAATTCACACAGATGAAATATTTATAGTCCACTGAGAACCTTTTCCAGAGTCTTCCATCTCCTTCAGCATTGTGTTCATTACATCCAGATTATCTCCAGTGTTTTTATCAGCCTGTGACAGTCTTTAGGGCGGACCAAGCTGAATTGTCAGTGTTTTAGGGAACCGCAAGTAGGTAAGTGTGTGTGTGTGTGTGGGGGGGGATCCTCTGCAGCTATGACTTTAAATGAATGTCTTCCCATTTATAAATCCAATTTTATTAATGCATAAGTTAGTGTTAAAAATTTAGAAGATCCAGACCATGAAGCTGACTTGACCTAAAATATGACTGAACAGCTTTCTGAACCACAGAAAATAAGAGATTGTATTAAGCTGCCAAATTGCTGTATGAGAGCGGATCTGGAAATCCTTTACCAAAGGCAAATAATACTATAAGATCCCTCTGAGTTTGGCTATCTGCACCATCCCAATATCCCAGAAACATAGAGCATAAATCATTCAAAATCATATCTGTGTTTTTTCTCCATGGCCGCAGGCTTCCATTGCTCACATCCTGGAGTTTCTCGCACTGATGATTCTGTGGGAGGTTGGATTTATCAGGTTACATCTCTGTACAGAGATGTTCAGTGGGAACAAAGGTACACGTTGACCTAGCAAAGCTTTTCTTCCGCCAAATAGCCAAATAAAACACATAAAGTCTTAATAGAGTACATCTGGTACGTCTGGGCATCCTTCACTCCTCGTGTTCTGTTTGGGCCCCCGATGACACAGGAGCCTCTTAAACAGCTCACAAAATATAATATGAATTGTTTTAGGCCGACTTCATGACTTCCCCTAATTTTATGAGAATCACCCATAAACTTGAGTTTGAACTGATGACATGTTTAAAAGTAAGACAGAAAATTATGCATTATTTCTGTTTACAATGACAGTTAGGATGGATGCATCTGACTCCAAGTACTGCAATATTTATGTCTATGAATATTTGTTTTTCGGGGGAAAACTTATAACACATAATTGTAATGCAACCCTCATGTAACATATAAAACGCTGAATATATTGCCAATACTCTGAATGACTGTGGTCATCTCTGTTCTGTCAGATACATTTTCTATATTGGGTGAAACAAATGGTTGCTATTAGAATGATTTCATCTCATTATTTATACTGCATATCCGTCATGGTCACGGAGGGGGTGGCTTGTCCAGCGGGTGGGGGTACACCCTGGACTTGTTTCAGATTTATACATTTTTGTATTTATATGTTTATTTTCTTCATTTCGTGTGATTTTTATTTTTATTTTTATTTTTTTTCCCCCATTCCATTTTCCAGTGGAAGTTACACCAAGTTCTGGGGTAACTTAGCCACTCTTAACAACATATAAGTTAACAAGGAAATGGACGAGGCAACACTGATGTTGTAGTTTCACATTCATTTCATTCAGTTTAGTATAACTAATTCAAATTTTAAAAATCAGCTACATTTGTGTGAACTTCTATTATTGAATCATCCTGAATGTTGCTGAGAGTGACCTCTCCTCTCCTGCATACCTATACTGAAACTAATTGTCATTTATATATAATTTTTATATATATAAAGATAAGATTAAACAGTTCAACATTTAAATTAAAGAATTACAAGAACTGAGTTGAAAAATGTTTGTAATTTTAGCCTACGCAGCACTGATTTATCTCGATGCTCATCAGGATATCATTTACTCCTCAGCTATTTTTGCTCCTCTTCTCAATAGACAAAATAAATTTGTTGACATACCCATTTAATGGGTCAGGTCATCATGTTAGCATAAACACGGACATTATCATACAGTTGAGCCCACCGATAAGATAAGCCACAGTGTAAACCAGCTTTCCAGTATAATTTATGACCCACAAGTCAAGCCAGATTAGGCCTGATTGGATCACTGGTGCCATATGTGACCTACAATCTGCGCTTCGCTCGTACTACAGTGCTGGGAAGGGAAGGGAAGGGAGGGGGGGGGGTCAGTGATCTCCCTGGGCAAAGGTTGCCATGGGAACGACCTCTGGATGCTCCACTCTGCTCTTTGCAGCCCTCTCGCATCTTAAGGCAGAAATATCTAGGATTTCTTTATGTCAGGCAGGCCCATATTCTTCTGCTCTATTTCCCCACTCTCTTCTGTGCAATTTTAGCTCCCTCTGTTTCCTTTCCACACACACACACACACACACACACACACAGACGTTTACATGCACTGGCATTTGAACACTTGCATGCACACTTAAGGATATGTGATTACGCACTGCTGCAAACCCCTGCACACATATATACATACACAAACACGCATCCGTCTTTGGATTAATATCACTCTCAGTAAGAACACAGTGTTGGGCAAACAAGCTCTTCTATATAGTGGCTTGTGACCTTTATCGCTTCATGTTTTAAATTTTTTATAACCAGGTAATTCGCTTGTGTGAGCATGTCATCTTCAACATCATCACATCAGCTGTCACCTGAAGATCCTCAAGAGGAACTGTGGTTGGTGGTGATGGATTAGTGCAAAGAAAATTTCTGGGCAGAAGCTACAATCGCCGGCCTTTCACACTGAAACATCATGGCAGATTTCAAATAGATCTGTGATTTGCAGGGAAAATGCGCATCTCTGAATTTTAACCTGCTTCTTCTAGCAGAGCTCCGACCACTGCTGTAGTTCTTTCTGTGATTATGTTCACTAGCTTAACGTAGTGAGATGATCACAGGGTAAAAACAACTGAGGTCAGATTAATGCCCTTAAACAAAAACTAACTTATTTTCTAGGGTCTACTGAGATCAAATCTGAAAAAACACTGAGAGCAGAAAGAGGTCCTTTTGCAAAGTCATTATTTTGCAGTGAACACGGGAGAAAATATAATTGAATCCCCCTGGAGATCTCCAATTCCTCTCCTTCCTTCCTCTCAGGGTTGAGGTTAAATACAAAGGAAATACAATAAAGAGGTAATATCCCTCAGAGCAGCAACCAAGTTAAATTAACCATTTTTATGCTCTCACACAGTGTAGGTATCTACATCTAGATCCCATGAAGTCATTAAACCACTGCAGGATTTTATTAGATCTCTATTGAACTGTGCATGTGTGAAATACCTTCACAGCAGTTTATATCTACAAAACCCAGGTCTGGAGTAAATTCAATATTGAAAAATAATGACATAAATATTCTCATAAGTTATTCAATAATGTTTCTGTATCACAGAGTTCCACCATTCCTTGTAAGATCTCTCCGTAAATCTGAATCCCAACACAACTCCAAACTATTGGGCTATTTTAAAGTGGTACCATAAAAAATCCCTCCTGTCATATGGCTGTGCAAACCCAGCTGCAAGGTGTCTGAATCATTCAAAAGCTTGACTTTCACCCACAAGGCAGTTACAGTATGCAAAGACCATTTGAAATATTGCATAGGAGGTAACAGGCATGAAGGACGGCAGCTTGGCTTTCAATAAAAATTCTTCTTCTGTGCCAAAGCATTGTGGAGAACAGTCCACTTGCACACAAAGCACCAAAGAACAAATTCACCATCCTTTTTGTACACTCTGGCCCCGACGTAGTCATACAAACACTTCCACTTGTGTTTGTATGACAGGAGAAAAAACAGCTCCTCTGTGAGGCTCAGTGTGGAGTCGTGGGGTCGCCACGCTTGGTGTGCCCGAGGGAGCAGGCAGTTCTCTGAAAACGCGTCTGCACAATGAAGTTTATGAAAGGGACTCAAGTTGCCGACCTGAATGTCTTTTGCGTTCTTAGCATTCTCGTATTTTCAAGATCTGAGGACGTCTCTGGGTTAAACATGAGATGTATGTATAAACATACAATTGATGTGCTGGCATCTTTCTTTAAAACTGTCATCGAGATCTTTGATGTGTAAAAATAACTCCCGTCCAATGAAAACTTTATGGCTGGAAAGTTGCAAACTCTTGGGTGGAAAAAAAAACACTTGTTAATCAGCTCTTCAAATCTTATACTTTAATTGGTAATCAGTGCAAAGCGGTTATGAGCAAATACATTCAGATGGTTCTTAAACAAATACATTTACAGACATTCCTTATTATTTCTGGTGCATTTTCTCCCTGCTATGTCTCGGATGGGTTAATTTTACTAAACAGTCATTGTGATGTTACTCAGACAGCAGTTTAGCTGAAGGTATGTTTTTAATATCTCTAATTTGGAACTATGTGCTTCTCACCTCTGTTTACACCAGAAAAACTACTTATGCTCTAATGCTAACAAAGCTAACATAGTAAACAATCCGGTCAGATTTGAACTGTAACCGAATTTCTGTGCAGAGAAGAGCCTAGTCAACATTTAATCTCCTTCCAAATAAAAATTCCAGAGCCATCTGTCAACAGGAAACACACTGCGCCTCAGTCACTTTGGTACTGCAGGTGAGCAAACTTGACACTGGGCCGACACATACCTCTGAGTTCTGAGCAAAAGGTCAGAGTTCGGGGACTCAAGATACTAAGAGGACTTTCTAATCCCACCTGGTTACTCATTTTAATGTTTTTCACAGCAGGCTTGATTGGGGATTTCTGTTTGCCAAGCAGGTCAACATGGGCAGTGGCAGGTTTCAGAGGGCTTAACGGACAAACTTGACACCAGTTCCAGTAAGCCAGTGGAGCTGGGTCACGATGAAAGAGTCTGCGTCCACGGGAAAAAAAAAAAAAAGTCCACAGTGACAGGCAAAGAAAAAGGAATCCTCTTAGCAGTAATATCCTGTAGTGTACCTCCATCTGTTGCTCTGTGATGGCCGGCAGTCTAGATGGAGAGAGCAGAAGAAGGGGATCATGAAGAGCGCCATTAACAATGCTCTAGGTTAGATCAAAATGTGTTATATTTTCATTTTCGAATTCAAAATAATGTAAGATAAAAATATATTTTACATTCATTGTAGATATGTTTTCAGAAAAGCAAATTTTTTACAAAAGAGAGATATGCAAATGAATTGTTCACTCTAAAAGATGTCTATCTAAATAGAAAAAGTTAATGGATTTTCACATTTAGAGAACTGAAACATAGCACCACCCCCTCACACACATTTGCTCCAAAATAACATCACGGTGAACAAAATTTGTTGCCAAATAAATGTATGAATTTTCACTGGTCAGTTTTTCTTACCTGAAGTTTCACTCCTTGATAGCGTATTTTCACAGGAAAAAAAAAACAACAACAAAAAACTATAAGTAAGAATACTGTCGTGCATGTACTGTGGTGCACGAGTGAAAGCAGTCATGATCCGAGCAGCTGGAAGGTTAATGCACTAATAAGGATCTCATTATCTTTATTTTGGAAATGCGCTTTCTCTTTTGAAACTGCACCAATGTTCTTAGAGTATCAGACTGCAGTAGTTTTATTTTTTTAGGCTCAATTAAAAACTTCACTTTTTCTCTCAAAGAAAAAAAAATGTTTGTGCAGCAGCTTAGATGTGTGTGAATCCACAACTCCTTCGGTTCAGAACAGCTGAGAATAATTTCAGTGTATGAGCTCTTTGCTTATCCAAGACCAAAACAGAACTTTTCCTGAATCTCAAAAGAAACCCAGTTCCCCATAAGTGAAGAGCAGGAATCTGAATATGATACGATATGAAAGGAATCAATCTGAAGATTTTTATAACCGTGTTCTATAGAACGTACCAAAACTGTCCACATTGTGGGACGATGGCTATAGCACATGTAGATGAGTGCTCAGTATGTGTTATGGGAAAATTGATCTGTGGTTCTGAAAAGCAAACCACAGCGACAACAGCACAGTGCATCTGCACATGACTGCTGATTTATGTGAAGGGTTCATATCAATTAGTAGAGAGCTTAAAGAGGATGTTAGCGTCCAAAACCAAAGCTTTGATTGATGACTGCCATTTTATCAAGGCATTCATTTCATCATGACTGTCAGCCGAATCACTTTTAACTGGGCCAATGTTTTATGGCATCAGTGCTTAGATTTATTATGATGATAAAAAGCGTTGTCTGCCCTACGACAACATAGCGTGCACGATTCAAACACTGTTGTGAAAGCCAGCCACTCACCATAAACCATCAAAGACACTGATTTCAGCCCCCCCCATCCTCTTCAATTTGTCTGGGAAAATGCTGGTTAGTTTGAAAAGTGTATATCTTTTATTCTAATGAGGTAAAATGGAAAGGACTCGAGTGTTAGCATCCCCTTTCAGGTCTCAGCAGTAAACTAGTGAAAGTTCTGTAAAGTTCATTTAACAAGAAAGTAAATGAAATCCTGCCAAGGCTTTTGGTCTATTTAATTAAAGCCAGAGCAACTTAGCGGGATTGAATTAAATTTTTGGCAGGAGTAAACCAATACGCTGGGAAGGTGGTGGTGGTCGCTTGTAGTGCAGTGCAGTAGACTATTCATGAAAGATAAGAAGTGAGCCCATCTTTTTTTTTTTTTTTCTCCCCAGCTTTCTTCAAGATATATTTTCTTTGCAAAACAACTCGGCATATCTTTGCGTGCTCTCTGTCAGTGGCATTTAATTTAGAGAAGGAAATGGTCGGCAGTGATAAAGTTTGCCTTATCAGCTAGGACAAATAAATAAATAAACTTCTTCAAAAACCTGGATTATCCAAGTCAGGTTTGGTTCCTCTGTTTGTCAAGAGTTCAATCAGCCGGCTCTCCTCTTCATGCCTGTGAAAATGCGGTCTCAACTGAGGTTAATCCATGTGCAAAAGGTCTCTCTAGATTAGAGAAGTCCATAGCTCATTCTCAGCACAGGGGTCAGGGAGCACACACCAACTTTTTATGGCGAGCAGGTCGTTTTCTTTCCTCGCTCTTTATCCAGCTGCTGATGCCGACCGAGTGCAATACTTCACCGTAAGCCCCTTAGAGCTCAAGGTGAAATTGATTCCAGCCCAGAGTGGCCATATTTGAATGGCTTTAAGTTCAAACTAAATATTCCAGACAATAGTAATATCTCATGAGCTGCATTAAACTCATTCTCACCCTCGTCAACTTCGCTTCATCCCTCTTGACAAATAATATCTATTTAAAGATAATAGGGCTCAGTGATGGAATTATTTTTATTTATTTTAATTGAAAGTTAAAATCCATTTAACTAAGTAACTATCAGATAATAAAGAAATAATAATTAGAAGCATTTATTATAATACAGTGACAAAATATTAATGTGACATATGGCACCACAGCTAAATAATTCATATTCATTGAAATGCTTCTTTGCCAACAAAAGATAATTGTATGTTGAACTTACTTTGCTGTCATCGCAGTTACTTTTTGTTTACTTATTGCTAAGTTATGATGAGCTACCCTGAAGCCACATTGCCTCTGTGACTACATAATCAGCTTCAAAATAAACCTCAAATTAAAGTTTGCAAAAATATGCTGTTCACTTCAGAGGTTATTTGGAATTTAATTATGATTATTCATGAAAATATATTCCAAGCATTCTTTTTTAAAAAAGAAAAAAAAACATAACTTTGTTTTCATAGCAATCAGACTTTTAAAAAATTTATTTACAAAACTAATTTCCAGATGAGCATTTTCAATTTGTGGGTTACCAAACTAATATTGCCTGCCTGGAATAAAAAAAGAAATGTTTACTTGTAATTGAGTGCTAATAAAAATTGGTAACCTTGAGCTAAATGTAGGCTAAGCAATGCTCTGAATACTCTGGAAAATGTTCAGTGTCACCAGCGGTGCCAATAGTAGATAACTGAGTATTCATCTCTAAACTCTGGGTGGCAGTGTTGAAGCAATGACACATTACACGGCTAAGGGAAGGAAATCCAGCTCAGATACTGACCAAAACATTTCAATAATTGCTAAGGTTTTCTTGTTTGTTTGTTTTTATGGGCAGGATTATGCTACTACATTATGACAATTTTCTAAATATAATTTGTTATACTATATTTGTTGTTTTTTTTTTTTTTTTTATTGCTGGTGTTGGAGGCTTCAAGTCATAAATCCCTGGTTATTTTGCATCTAGGTCTTAGCAGCCTCCATCCATCACTATTTACATTCTATTTCACATCAACATCCATATTCATCTGATTATATTGGCACTGAAGATAAATGCATAGTTAATGTTCATCTATCTTTTCATGGCTATGAATTTAATATTGATGGAAAAATATATAAATTCTGTTAGATAAGATTCAGACTTAAATAAACTTGCTTTTTAAATTAAATTATATCAATAATAGGAACAATAATAAAGTTAATCTGTTACATGGACTTGTATGATTAATACTAAGGATTCTAAATTGAAGTTGGATGGTCGACATGAAATGTTATATCAAGCTGGCTGGTTGGTTAATTACAATTGCTGAAAATTATTGTAAATATCAAAAAGTAAATTCCTCATTGTAAATTTATTCTGTATTTATTCTGTATGATAAAAATACAAATATATCTTACAGATAAATGTATTACTGTTTTGGTGCTTTTAGAAAATAATACTCTTAATACCATAGAAAGTGATATCATTGATGCTTGAAACTGTTTCTCTATTTCATATTTCCATTAGCATGAAAAAATATAATGCTAATAAATTGGAAAAACTGCAGTAAGGCCAAATTTAAAGCTGTAAAAATTTTGAGTAATTTTAAATAAATAGCTGTGCATTACTGCTGTTCTGCAGTTCTGCCTTTGAGCATGCAGCTGGTCAGTATATTGCCCTCACATTAGGAATTCAGTAGTACTTATCTGCATGCTGCAGTTTTTCAACCCTGTCTGAGCTAAAATCAATCTCTCCTTGACACGCCAGGTCTCCATTATTAGGAAGTCATTTAACGTAAGTAATTTGCTTTGTGTAATGTGAGCTATGTATGCGTTTACTGTAATCTGCTGCGACCAGCTTTATTGTAAAACTGTACTGTGTTCATTCTGCTGTGTAAGGGAATGCCATAGGTACGCAACTTTGCTTTACTTTTGTTGGCTCACAGTCCCAGAAGAGCATGAGAAGATATATGCCACATTCACCTTCATCTCTGCTTTGCATTACATATATTTTATTACTACGCAGCCATTATAACATAGCGTTATAAAAGGGACTCTGTGGGCAACATTAGAGAAGTATTAACATCATTTTTTAAACATCTTTCACTTCTCTTATGGCCCAAGTCAATGTTGAGATTGTATGGAACTCATTAGAATAAGCTAAAGCTGCCCTCTCAGTGCCTTGCCATTTTGCTCCATTGGTGTTGTAGTCACCTGAACACAATCTGAAGTCAGCCATTCAAGTGACCTGGAATCAATACAGTCAAACTCAGTGGAGGCAAATAAATCAGCCTGGTTCATTTAACCCATGAGAGTGCTCCAGCACAGACACAGCAGTGCAGCACGTAATAAGAAAGACATGTTTGATGACAAATAATTTATTGTAAATTCTTGTTTCTCAGGCAGCTTTAGTGACTCCATACTTCATATCCATGAGGAATCCCTCCTCATGCATCTTTACTTGTAAATCCTGAGCACATCTGAACCCCATTTTTTTTTTTTTTTATGTTTGTCCCTTACTTTGAACAAAAAGTTATTCAACATTTTTGTCTGTTTTGGTCTGTATATCATTTTTTCATCCACTTAAAAAAAAAAAAAAAAAAAAAGTGTATATCCATGTGTGTCATCTCTTTGTGTAAACCAATCCAGTAATACTTTTGCATATCTGTCGTTTCTGCGGCTGCTTCAGTGTGTCCTTATGGCATCTGTCCTCATGCCTGTCAGAGTAACATATAAAAACCAGACTCTGTTTTATTCTTCAAACAACTTTTATAAAGATACTGGAATTTTACTACCAGCTTCTGGCACAGGAAATAGGTTTTTGCTGCTGTCCAAAAATGTCAAAAATATGGCGATGGCTAGCAGGATGCACAGTAAATTCACGTGTCATTTCATGCCAAATAACACTGTCAACTTGGACCTGCTGCAAGGGCAAGTAATCACATTAAAACTGCAGGAAACTCATAAAAGATGAATGTATTATGATTATTCATATGCATATTTATTTTATGTAAAGAAATTGTATTTATCGTTGGAAAATGAATGGCATTAATGGTACTGCCAGACTCTGTCGTGCCAAAAAAATTCACCACAGTGCAGAAACAGCTCAAGTTTAATCATTTGGAAGATTAATCGTGACATATTTTGAAGCCTTAAGGAACTCTGAGCCAACATCACATCAACTGATTATGGTTTTATGATGATTCATGCACAGGAAGGAAAGTTTTGAATTCTGGAGGAAGTTACATTTCACTCAGGTTTTTGCTTCTTTGGCTTTGTTATTGGAAAGGGACTGCTGTTCACTTCTACCTAAGTGAGAACAATGAAATCACATGATGTCTTCCATGTGGTGCATGTCTGCCTTACACAACAAGCTGAATAAATTGAATATCTGAGTAGATAAGAAGTACCTCCTGCTCAATGGCTCAAATTCACACGAAACTTTTCATGTAGCTGGAGGAAAAATGAAATGTGTCCGTATTCTTGCACAAGGAAGAATCAGAGGAGCCAATATTTATTGATTACCCCTTCAATTTTACATTTCAGTTCTTTGTCTTGGAATCACACACCCACATATTTAGTCTCTAAATTCCTTTGGAACATAAAATGACTAAATGCAAATTGAACATCTATTCAAACTATGTTAATTCAAACGGTAATGGCTTCTTATATTTTCAGACTTTTTTTTTTTTTTAATTAGACTGTAGTGTCTAACAAAATAAATAAAGTGCCATAACTTCGGCAAGTTCCTGTAGCTTGACACAATAGCCTGCAGTCTTGAGAAAGCTGGGGAAAACAGACTACAGCTTCATGCTCTACTGTTTATGGGATCAGGACCATAGATCAGGAGACTCAGTTCAAGCTCTAAAACTGATTCACTGTGAGGCTTGCGAAAATCTGAGAAAAAGTAATCATAAATGTATATATTTAAAAAAGCTATAAAGGTATAAGCTGTGGAATAAATCAATACTGAATGTTTTGTGTATAGTATGCTATTTTTATCCATTGGTATACATCCGTTAGGCACTACTACTACTACCACTACTACAAGTGATGTTGCTGATGAGTCTGAGCAGTAAACAGAAACAAAAATAAACAAACAAAAAGCTGTAGATCATATTAAAATAAACTAATACCAACCATCAATCAATCCATGAACTAATATAAATGTTGTTTGGAACAACACAGATATTTAAAAATAATACTAATGTATTGAAGCAGTATGAAATTAATAGAGAAACAAAAACACTTGCACACACTTCTTATTATTAGTATTGTGATCATCAATGCTCCCAGGAAAATAAATAAATAAGTATATGAACCGCTTGAAAGAGTTTGAGGTCTTAGTGACTGATGGAAATCAATCGAGCCAAAATAATAATAATAATAATAATGAGGAGGAAAACAGAAGAGAAAATGTTGAACTTACTTTGACTCTCCTCCTGAGTCCATCACCTGTTAGAGCCCCACGACCCAGAGAGAGGATGAAGAAGCCTCACTGTGAAGACAGATTTCAGCATTGTCAGACAGACAGAGAAACTGTCTCTGTTTCCTCTGGAAAAAGTCTCCCCATCTTTTCCTAAATGCCCAGCGCGGTCCCCAAACGCTTCATTATCGCTAGGTGAGGCAGAGACGGTCCCCCTGTCTGTGACTGACAGCGGGGTGAATCGAAGTGGCTCCGAGAGGGGATGCGGGGTCCCCCTTCGGATCGGCTGCATCGATTATTCCCTTATTTTAAAACCTCCCGTCTCCAAAATGACTAACAAATCAAGCCTCCCCGCCTCTTAGAAACGCGACGGGACGTTGCGTGGCGCTGAGACGCCCGGCACAGTCTCCTCTCTCCCGGCGCTCCCCCCCTCCGTCTGTGTTTTTCTTGGTTTCGCCCAAACTTGGTCCACATTTGAGTTGGTTCGTTCTCCGCTGTCTGGGATCGCTCTGCTGGAGGTGAAGGACCGGCCTGTCCCCTCGCTGCCTTCGCTGTCAATGGCTCTCGGGACGTATTTTATTTGAATGTCTGGGTTCCCTCCGAGTGAGCGATGATGGATATTCTGTGGATATTATGGACCGTACCGGCCGTAATAGCAGTTGAAGGTAAGCTAACGTTTGCCACATCCCTTTACCAACGGCTGCAGCCGCATCCTCCCGTTTAACCGGCTCCTGAGTTACACAGACAAAAAAAAAAACAAAACACACTTTTCAAATAAATAAATAAAATAATAATAATTAAAAAGAATAAACTTAACAACGGGAATACATCAAAAAATCTGATAAATAAATAAATAAATGAATGTGTTCGGAGTTAGCGCGGACGGTGGGACACAGACACGCTCCCTCAGCCCAGCAGGTACACGGAGCCCGCTAATGGCGTTAATTGCGGGTTAATTTGCGGGTTTTATTGTGTTTTGTGTGTGTGTGTTGTTGTTGTTTTTTTTTTTTTTATTTTATTTATTTTCTGTGTCACACCGCCGGTTAGGTGGAAATGTTAAATCTCAGCCAGATCGGTCGCATCCAGCGTGGAGGTGTGTCACAGTTGTCAAAACAGTTGATGTTGAAATAACGCGAACGCGGACGTGTTTTATTTGTTGGTTTGTTTTTGTTTTTGTGAGTCTGTATTTAATCCCGACAGTGGTTGAATGTTCACACACACACACACACGTGATAAATGTGGTGTAGTTGAACTTAAAATGGACTCTGATCGCTCGTTGTGCAGCCGTGAGGACGCAGATTGGATCAGCAGCAGGCAGCGGTGTTAAAGCTCCAGAGAAACAGGTTGGATGGTGGATATAATCTGGATGATGTGTGTTTACAGTAGGGCTGTTGTGTTTCTGAAGAGAAACTGCACAGTGATCTTACGATACTTGTTGCCACAGTTTCCTTATCTGCAAGATTTGGCACTTAGAGGGAATATATCAGTGTGATATGGTTGTGTAGTCTTTTCAGGATAATTTGGAGATTATAAAAGATAATTGCCGCTTGGCATCTTTAATGCAGAGGCCAGCCAGCCTGTGCTTCATAGTACTGATGTGTGATTATTTTTTTTTTATATTTTTTATTTTTTTGTGGAGCTGGATGTTTCCACATTGAAGAATGTGTCAGCCCAGTCTTACATTTATTCAGGCTATTTTGGGGACGCTGTCAGAAAACAAACATGTCTTCTTCCTCTGGTCAGTTTAACTAAACCTCATAATTACAGGTGGTCCAGTCCAGAAACGATGGGAAAACTCAACCAAATCTAACCACAGGTTGAAACAACAACAACAACAAGACACGCAAGAATAAAATACTTAGTTGCATGTTTGAAGTAAGACCATTTGTAGTCTACGTGTACAATAACACTTCAAATTTGTGTAGAAATGTTGAAAGACCTGTGAGGGCACATGCAGGACCGGCACAGACTTTGAAAAATGTCATGTGTATTTGTGCAGACTCCTGCCGACTGTTTCTGTTTATGGTTTCAACATGTCTAAGATGTAGAAAGAATGAGACGTGAAGAAAAATCTGTCTTTTAAGGGCTACAACACGTCACGCTGCATTACATTACTCATGGCAGCTCTAACATTTGTGCCATTCCTTCTTAATTTTCCAAATTATCAGTAAAACCACACCCGACAAATACAAAAAACCATTTATAACACAGATTTCATGATATTCCTTCATATCTTTTATTAACATACATTAGAATAATGCATATATTTAAAAAGGTCAACATTATATCCAGTGCCTTAGTTTTCCCATTAATAAAAATAACACATTATTCTTACGTAATATATAGTGTTCTTAAAAAAATATGTTATTGAAGAATCTTATATTACTCTGTATTTAGAAACTGTAAAAGAATATGTGATGTGAGTTAAAATATGTACGAGAGGATGTTGCCATACTATATACATACATACCTACATGTACATAGTATTCAATAACATTTTGGTTAATTGCGGATATCATGATAGCTGTTATAATGGTTGTTTATTTTTTGTTTTTTATCTTCATCCTTCTGTCCAAGTGTGAGGGACCCACAGGATGTGAAAAATGCCAAAAATAACAGCAGATTCACACTACAGAGAATTCCACTTTGCTTGTTTCTTTTTCAAACATGGCCACGGTCATGTAAAATATACTGTGAAGCGTATCTGTAAACTGAGAGCACACTGTACAGTGCCTCAAATACCACTTCACACTGCTCCTCAAAACGTTATTTCCGTGCACTGAAATACACTAGTTGCTTGGGAAAAAAATACCCCAAACAAACAAACAAACTAAAATAAAATGCTATGTTGATGTTAAATTGTTACGCAGCTAACAGGATACATGTTGGAGTACCTTTCGGGCCTGTGCTGCTTCAATTTTTGATTCGGGGAATCAGCTAGTCCCGTCGCCAACTCAACACAGCCCTCCTCCATTTTACCCTGTGAATCACCCTAGCTGACTGTCCAATGAAGTTGCAGGGATGGCTTACGTATGAGAAATGAAGAGTTGAAAAAGAGGTCACTGCAGCTCTAATCCTTAAAAAAAAAAAAATCCACCCACATCCCAGCATGCATCAGAAAGGAGCCCTTCAGCGGAACATTTTGACACGTTTAGTGCCGGGATGGTACATTTCTTCTATTGTTGCTTTTCTTTAATAGAGAGTGACATCTTTTTATACTTCAGTTCGTTATTGACGAATGTTATCACTAAATGTGCACTGAATAATAATATATCATTGAATCAAACTTTTGTGGTCAGACGCTGATAATATGTATTATGACTGAAAAAACAAAAATCTACGTAAATCGATTTGCAGTATAATGGGATCACAAACACTTTCCTGCGAATTCCTCAACCTGTTTTCTGGAGAATAAAAAAAATGAAAAGGCTACTTGCTATACAGATAATCAATGAATGAGGCAGGGGCCATAGTGGAGCAGATTAGAGGATTAAAACAGAGGTCAAATTTAAAGAAGTCTCGGATGTGCCTGAGTAACCATTTTGTGCATAGTGTCAATGCTACAAACCTGGTAAAATTCGAAATACTGTAAATTGGCTGAATGCTAATATCTGACTTTGGCCCGTGACCTTTTCCCCTCAGCACATTATCTCTTTCTTTTTAGATTATTCCACCGAGTCCATTCTCTCTACTCAGATTGCCATGTTAAACAAGTAAAAATGGCATCCATTCATTAGTGGCTTTTTATTCAGTGGCATTTCATTTACCCTGTGGAATGTGAAACAACTCTAAATTGTTGATTAGTGTTAATGTAAGCTGCCATTGATGCTACATCTTATTGGTTCGGTTAACAGGAACAGACAGGCTCTTTTTCTGAAATTAATGGAGGTACTACTGCCAAGGAAATTAGCTTAGCTATGTCAAACATGTCTATGAAAACACACTGTGGATTTATCCCTTCATTAGTTCGCCCATACATTGTCATCAGTGCTCAGATGACAGCCTTACTAACAATAGCGCTCATATAATTTTGTTGAGTGGAAATTCTCAGATTCATCTCTGTCTATAAAATTGCTGTGGCCTGTATTGTGAGAAGATAAAATTTACTAGATGGTTCATTTAGCCATTCAGAGTTATGCCCACAACCCACTTAAGTTGTGGTATTACAGTTTGTGCTGTGCAAACATAGCAAATGTTCTCTGGGATGATTGGTGTTGCTATGATGCACTAGCAGCCCTCCTCCAGACTTAGATGTAAGCTGTTGTTGGGGTCAGCAGGATGATAGATCGCTTCGATGCGTCGTGTTCTCTCTCTGGTTTCTTTGAAAGGAAACATAATGGGTCAGAAGCCACAGTAGAGGTTGGTGAAGTTGGGTAAAATGAGATCACAGTATGGAGTCTTAAAAAAAAAAAAAATGTCTCGCGGGTTTGATTGCATTTCAATATGCACTGCATTCCTTCAGCGCTCCATTGAACACCAGAGCCCGCTTATTTGAACGCTGGCAAACACTGACCCAATGGACGTTTTACATTTTTCGATATTTTATGAAATTTACAAACTTACATTATATTTATATGCATAAACATTTCTAGACAATTTTTTTTAAGGCGACCTGACAGTTCAATGCACCGTATGACTGTTAATCTTTATAAAATCCTGCCAAGTTCAGAAAAGATGCTTTCATATGCAAATCAGTTGGCTGTTTTCGACCGGAATTGTTTTGTAAGGCATAGACATGTGAGTGTAACATGGAAGCATTATGTTTTGTGGAAGAGTAACAAAAGATAGACAGAGGCGGGCTCAGAAATGGGATTAAATAAAGGTAAAATGAGCGACCGTATACAATCCAGTGTTTTCTCAGTCCACCCAATGAGCAGATGCAGGGAGCTGGCCTGCACGCCAACCGCCACAGTAGGCTTTCACAAAGAATCTGTCTCTATTCAAGCCCTAATCCATGCTGCTGAGGGCCCAGGCATTGTCACTTTGCATGCAAAATTTCAATTAGTGCTGGTACCAGTTGTTTCACTTTAAGGGAGGGGGGGGAGTGTCACATTTCAGAGTCATCTATGGCTACCTTTAGGGTGAGATCAAAGCGGGAGTATCACCGCTTTGCTTGTGAAAATTAAGGGCTCTTTGCACGGCATAAGGTTACTGACATTGGTACTGCTTAGCTTCCATGTTGCTGTTGTACAGTACTGACCTCAGATCTTGCTCACATTGCAAGTGTTTGGAATTTACTGTAACACATATACAGTTTATTATGTAAAAGTTAAACAGGAAGAAAAATACTGGAGGATGTTTCCTTTAAGGCGGATTTGTTAAAACCTTCACACGGGGGATTTTGGTGTTGTAGGTTTTTGTCCTGGCTGCTTCTCAAAGCAAAATAGTTGCACATGTTGCTCCTGGCTGCAGTTGGCTCAACTAATTTACCTAAAGACTGAGTCCAAGACATGATGGACCGCTTGACACTGTTTCCATACTTTCAGCTGTTTGACTGTGGTTCAATGTAGCAAGCCAGATCTTCATTCTCTCCTGCCTTCGACTGCTCCAATCCACACATACTTGCCCTTTAGACGTCATGCTAAAGTGGCATTTTTGTTTGTGGAACATTTTTTGATGAAGGAATTGAAGTTTATGAATTTCAATTGTGGTTAGGAAAGTTACAAAATCAATATGCAGGCCATGTTAGTAGTTTTAATGTGCTCTCCTCTTTATAACGCCATTATACTATACTAACACAGCAAGAGAATCAAATAATAATAATGGAGTAGTCAAACTGGGAATCTTCTGGGGATTCTTTTGAATTCTGTAGTTACTGACATCGGATGTGTGTGTGTGGATGTTGTTTACCGCAGATATAGTAAACTGAAATGGGATATTCTTATAATGTCCCATTGTTCACCTGAAAAATCTGCACATCCACTCAACACTTGATTTCTTTGGTTTTGTTGTTGCTGCCACACAACTCAAACAGATCTCTGGGCTCAGATCGCGTATCATTTTTGAGTCATGTTTTCTTGCATTCACAGCCTTGGCTGTACAGTAAGGAATCGAAGCGTCCACGGATCAGTTACTGGAGTTCTGAAGCTAACCACCACAATGGGTAGCACTACATCATACTTTTTAAAAACAAAATAGGACCTACTGAATTACAACTTCAGAAGCCAAGCCAATATTCAGCTCCCACAGACTGCACCTGGCAGCTTCATACTACAGAGGTGTATACAGTGTCTTCTACATGTCAGTCGTGTTCATAAGCCATATGTTTGCTGCATTTAGAGCGACTTTTCCCCTCTTGTTGTACATTCATCTCCTTCTAAAAAGAGAAGGTACATTTCTGCCTGTTTAAGGTGTAATCATATTCAATGGGTAGAGTCCTGCTGTTCAGATATGACAGTTACATGAGGCATTGAAAATATTTTCTAGCCAACAGGTGTTTCGTGTCGTGATATACAGCATGATGCAGGAAGAGCGTTGGTTCCTTTAAAAGTAAATATGACATGAATTAGACTCCCTACGTGTATTTTAACCTTCAAGAAGGTGGCACAAGGAAAAAAAAAAAAAGTTGAACAGGGAAAGAGAAGAAAAACAACCACAGCTCTGAGTTCAGCCGGTGCAATTCCTGATGTATGCTCTGTATCAGCCGACTCTAATTAGTTAGACGCTTGCATGGTTTTGATTTAAAGCTCACTTAGTCTTAATTGAACCCTGATTATTTTGCTGTGAAGGGTTGTGTATTTAAATGCCATGTGCTGTATTGTGTTTATCAGAGGCCGTGTTACAGAAGGTCATAGCTTTCAGATATATGTGCCGGCTAAAAGCTGCGGACACAGAGAAGTCTACAGTTTACAGAAGCCCATAGAAATTCATACTAACAGAAACTGTGGGAATATTTGTGAGATATAGTTCAGGTTTGAATGGTCACAGAAATTATGGCCCCACAAAAAAAAGTATGTCCTAAGCACATGGAAAATAGACATTAAAACTAAAAAAGCTGTACTTGCCAACTTTCATTCAATATTAGGCAAGGCATGTGGTGCTCATAACTCATACCTCACAGTATTTCATCTAAACTTCAGAATATTTCTGAAAGGTAAAAAAAATAAAATAAAAATCAACCCCACAATGAACTGACTTTCAAATAACTGCTAAAACTTCCACTCTGTAGAATGCATGTTTTGTTTTTTTAATCCCTGTGGCAAAAGTTCATATCAAGGAGTAAAATCTATTTCAAACCATGCTACTATATCTATAGAATTTTAATTTAATTAGGTGCTTACGTTACTGTAGGTACTGGATGCTATCAATGGGCAAAAGTTGGATGATAGAGATGCATTATTTTGTGAAGATGAGGTGAATTATGGGTCTCGAGATTTGTTTTTCTTGCAGTGCTTTAAGGATAGGTGTGTCTTTTGATCGAAGAGCTATAATTGTTTCAGTCTGTTGTTGTGGAAACAATGTGGTCAAAAAGTGAAAGAGTATGACTAAGGCTATTATAACAGTGTTGCAGCTGCAAAATATAGTGCTGCTAATCCCTACAGTTTAAGAAGGGACAAAGATTTAAGTCAGTATTGGAGAGAGGGTGGCTCTTTTCTTCCCCACGTTATTACAGAAAGTATTTGTTATGTATAGTATCAACTTAGCAGGCAGACGCTATGAATTAATTCAGGGAGTTAAACTTTGCTCCTAAATTAGATCTTGTACTTTAACCTGTGTGGAATAAAGTTTGATTCAATGTTGAAGCTGCATATGGTATTTTCTTGCCACTTGCAGAGACTAGGTGGGATGTATACATAGTGATGGAAGAAACCTGCTTTACCTCCACGTAACCTCTGATATTTCACACAGGAATCTAGATCAAGGATGTTCTTATATCCTGCTATCTTAATTAGCACATGTTAATTGGCAATACGCAGTCTCTTGGTAAGTCATATTTATTAGGAAGAGCCTGATTCATCCCAACCCGTTGGGAGTAAAAATCATTAGGGGACAGTGGAATGTATTTCCAGATATTATTCATAACAGGAAACGTGTGAGTACTCACGATCAAAATGACCCTGCAACATCTAGGCCTAATTTGCAGGATGAATTCTTCGCGCAGTCGGCTTAATTTCACAGAAGGTCCAGCCATTATGTGTACTCGGTGTGCTTTACGTCTTTGACAGTGTATATTATTTCGTCTTATCAGCGCGTCAAATCTGTTGATTGTAATTCTGAAAATGGCAGCCGAGTTTGCTCGGAAATCAAAGATAGACTGATCAACCTGACTCCGGTGCCTGTCACATCATTCATACGAGCGTTGAGTCATGCACATTAACAATATGGCGGTTATAATATTCAACCCAGCGAAGCCAGCCATGGAGCGAGGACGCAGAGAGAAAGAGAGAGAGAGAGAAAGAGACAGGAGGAGGAGGAGGGAGAGTGTACCCTGAGAGAGGTCAGACCCCATTTCAGAGAGCCCCATCCACACACACCCCAGGTACTGTGACACTGCCTTTATGAGTGCGCCGGGAGAACACAAACCCACCGGATTAGTGTCTGGCTCTCAATGTCCCCGGGAGCAGAGCCCATCGGCCGAAACAAAGCGGGGCTGATTGCGTTGTCATCTGCATCACAAAGGGAAGCCTTTTCTACCTGAACCATTGCCTTTGCGCCATGCTGCACATCACATCTATCAGCGACTCTGGACACACGTGACATCTGTCTTTTGTTTTGGTTTTTTTCCTTTTGGTCCATCTCTGTCTCCACTGCTCCTATTCCCTCTCCCTCTGGCCCACACCGTCTGTCCACCATGGCACATATCAACAGCAGGAAGCCCTCCCCCCCTGCAGTCTCAGCGGAAGCAACCTCCTTAGTCTGCGCCTGCAATGGCCGATTTCTGCTTTTGCCAGTAGTTATGTGCTCAGTGCGGTGTGCATCATAATCTCTCACTGCAAAAAACCACTAGCATTCTTTGTCTTTCCTTCCCCACCTCTGGCTCTCGCTGGCTAGCTGTATCTCAGCTCAGCTAACACACATTGGAGAAAAAGCCCAGTCCCCCGCTGTCAGACCCTAACAGGTCTATTGGTTTCACTCGGACCAAAAGAGCGCCCCAGCAGAGGTGCTGGTAGTAAGCAGACGTGTTTTATCTGATTAGTGTACTGCACAGGCAGGCTCTGCTCTTCTATAACCGATGATTGTTGTCTTGTGTTGGTGACCCAGCCAGTTCTAACAGATCAAGCTCCTGTCTTCGGATTATCTTCATGTTCGTATGTACAGACGATTTTGCAATAACCCTTTTGTTTGTTTTCATACTTCGTACTTCATCATCATCATCAAAGAAATGACTTTAAGATGCTGCCATCTTATATTTATATTCTATGACTGTACACTACTCTATCCTTTGAGGTAAAATTACATTTTTTTTTGCGTAAAACAAAGATGTTCGAAGTATGTCAGGAATGACAACTGAGGCTGAAAGACACACATTTTCCATTTTAAGACATATGAATTGAATTTATAAATAAATTCAATATATAAAAAAGACTATGACATTTAGAAAGCAGAGGGAGGGATGGAAAGGGAGAGAATGAGTTTGTGTCCTAAAGTGTGATAGCTGGTGTCTATTCACAAGTGATTGCATTAGCTTCGAGTATAGGGAATTCTCACAAGGCAATTAAATGATTTGGCCTTTGGCTGCGACTTGTCTGGTTTTGCAGAGCTGAAACTCATTGTGTGTTTTCACAGATTAATTTAGGAATCACATTCAATCAAAACCTTGTAAACCCTACAGTGAAACTTGAAAAACTCATTAAAATAACTACATAAATTAAATATGTGGTCATATCAGAAGAGAGTCAGTAAGTCATACATGCTGTGTAAAAGACAGGAAGTACAGTATGGAGAGCTCAGAGGTGAAAAATCTCAACGGCAAGGGTCATCACAGCAGCGGAGTAAACACACTTCTTAGTGCTTAATCGCCTGTAGTCCAATTACAGAGGACTGCACGGCCACATTGGCTAATTGTCAACAACAAGGGTGCAATTTAATTTCAACCTTAGGGGAAAAATCTACTAGGAACTGGCGAAGATACTGTAATTATATTCTTCACCAAGCACTGTGGTGTATTTTTTTTATATATATGTACACAGTGCAATGTATGGAGCAATTACATCCCCAAAAGTCTATTGTATCTTTTTAAAATAGATACAATGCTTGCGTCGACTTATCAATTGAATAAGATCAAACTGATTCCTAAAAAGAAGCCAATTTTATTAGTAGCATTTACAGAGCAAATCGTCTCCATGAAATAATTAGAAAGGATATGCTCCTGCCTGAAGCGTCCAGCACACATCAGCGGTGCTTTAGCCAGAAGCATTTGATGGATTTCTGCATGCAAGGAGATGACAGGTGCAGCACACAGTCAGCCTTACCTGGTTTGATTTCAAACAGTCACAATTGTTTCTTTGAGGAAAGGCAGCATTTTTTTCCTCCTGATCTTACGTCACTGTCATCAGTCTACCTCAGCGTACAGCTTTGAAATCAATAACCTAGATTCAGCGAAGATTAGTCCCTTCTCATTGTGTCCATAAAGCCCTATCAATTGAAACTTCATTGTCATCGTATCACGTACGGCAAAGGAGATGATAAATGCACCATTCTGGCAGAGAAAGCTTAGGTGAATTTACATAATCACTTGTCTGGAAGTGGATCCAGTGTGGGGAGCAATCAACAGCATTTGCCACACTCACACCTTGTAAGAGCTGCTGCGGTAACATCTTGCACCCCTTCCCCCTTCTTGTTCCAACTAACAATCCGTTGTTATTTAATTCTAATTTCAAACCTTGTTAAAGATTTCTAGCCGTAAATACTATCTCTAAAACACATGCCCACGGATGTACGGTTGCCAAAGAAAGACCGAGACACGTCCTTTTGGGTCAGTAAAACAATGTCT
The DNA here is from genome assembly GCF_900963305.1 of Echeneis naucrates. NCBI lineage: Eukaryota > Metazoa > Chordata > Actinopteri > Carangiformes > Echeneidae > Echeneis > Echeneis naucrates. Next base: position 5,028,326 of record NC_042515.1, on the reverse strand, counting down.
GGAATCACAATACGGCCATGAGGTAACATGGCGTACGAATCGGGAGCCAGGTATATAGGAAGATGGCGAAATGATAACTGTTTTCCATGCCTCTCATCTGGCAGGGCCTTTTGGACTGAAATCACAATGGATCATTTGGGAGGGCAGCTGGAAAATCCATAGAGAATCTCAGGAGACCTGCTGTGCCTGTGAAATCAATACAGAAATCCAGCTGAGACCATTAAATGAAATGAATGTCACATGATAGGGTTAAAAATGTAGAATATTATTATTCATACAGTCCAAATAGGTTTTTCATCTGCAGATAATACAAGTAGGCATGGACGTCAATAAAGGCAGCACAGATTGTCTCGTGTTTCACACTTCCATGCATACAAGCAATCCATCATGTTTCTGACCTATTTTTATTCTGAGTTATTCCAACTGTGTTACTGAGGAAGCTAAACAGACGTATTCCTTTATTTGGTCAGTGTTTCAACGTAGTTTATTACCCAGAAATAGCAGTCAGGTTGTGCATAAACATAGAAACTGCCCTGACTTGGGTATGGTGGACTGTGTGCATCACTTATTAGTTACATACAAGGTTACAAATTCAGGATCCGTCACATATTATACAGCAGGGCTTCAAATATTGATTCTTTTAAATTATTAATTTAAACTGTCATCTGTTGTCTTGATGAATCAGTCAGCTGTTTTCACTTGATTACCAGAAAATATAGAAAAAAAATCAATATGTTATACTAATTAACACATTTGAGAAGCTTAGTTTTCTTATTATGCTTATTTTGTTATTGCTCTGTTAATCCAAAATAAGCACAACTAGTGGTTTTGTTTCACAGTTTAAGTGTAAAGCAGTCTTTCTCTTTTTTTCTTTTTCCACTCAGTTGTCGGTTTATACAGCATAATAGCTATATGACTGAGCAAAACCTTAAGCTGTTACATGTGTGAAAACACAAGTTTCATAATTTAACATACATATCAAAAACATACCATTCCCTGGCATGGCTTTTCCTCTGAAGTGCCATAAACCACCATAAGTGAACACATATATTTGTGGTATGGGTGGCCTCGGTAGGGATAGGACCCCAAAACCAGGTACAGTTACTCACATGCTGTGCTCCCTGCGGCACCGCCCCAGTTTGATTACACCTCTTCTGAGCGCTCTGCAATCTGCTTTCCCTTAGAGACGGTTTGACACTTTGTAGTGGTCAGGCAGGCCCACTACATACATGTAGCGCCTGTGCGAGTTGATGGGGGCTGCTGTCAAGAGGCCTGCCTGTTGGAGTTATTGAAATAGCATGTTTGGGATTAGCCGTCTGTCCTCATCTGCGTGATGCTCTGGCAGGGGTTTGTATCTGGGCTCTCGTGGCCTGCCATGCCGCTGAGTGATGGAACAGATAGACTTGGACCTCTGCTCTCCAGAACTCTGCTGACGCACATCCTCTCACTCTACAAAACACCCTCACACACATGTAAATATCTCCACTCTGTGGCTCAATTTATTCATGCTGCAGTTAGCGGGAAAAACCTTGCTCCAGAAGTCCCTTGGGCACACTGACTTGAACAACTTTAACATAAAGAAAAAGGCAATTGTTGTTTTGATTTTGCCTAATTTTGCCAGACTGAGCAAAATGAAGAAGCTTTGGGTCATTTTACTATGTGACTTAACTTTTCTTCCCTGCACAAGAACCAGTAAAACAGCACATTAGGCAAAAAATGATTTCCCTTTCATCTTGAGCGCCTACAGTGATATGTCCTATTTTGGAGAAATAGAAATGGAGAGCCATAATAGTGTTTAGTGGTTTTTCTCCTTTTGGACAGATCTTTGGGCATGAGCATCAACTAATCTCTCTTTCACAGATATTAGCATGCTCATTTTATGTCTCCAGTTCTTTTGTACATGTCTCTCACACTCTCTCAGACACTCTCAAAAGTATGAACACTTCTGTCTGCACCACTTCAAATTCAACACCTGCAGGGTCAGGCCGTCGGGCTTTTTTGGAATTATGGCATTAACATGGAAACCAGAGGCCTGGAGTTGGATTAGTTGGGAGGAGGTGTGAACACAAGGTCAGGGCAAAGATGTCCGTTCAGCTAATTTCAGGTCATTCTTTCACCCCTGTTTGTCTTGTCATAGTATTAGTACATATTGACACACACACACACACACACACAAAAAGTTTGCTCATTTTGCTGTTCATGTGTGGTTGGGTTTTTTCCTTTTTCCACTCTTCACATATCTTATTCCTGTAAGCTTTAAAGCCTTGGGCAGGTGTTTTTGAGGAGCCTGAAGTTTCCCTTTGAGTGTAAATTTTTGCACCTGGCGGCTTCTGAACTTGCTGGAAACCAAGTTAAAATTTCTGTTCACACAACTCCTGAAATTGGCTGAGATAACGCTTCACAGCAGAGGCTGGAGCTGCTTTGGCTGTTAAAGATTACAACTACAAGCTATCAGTGAACCAAACATTTTATAATTATTGGCTTTCAAAAATGAAACCCATTGTTCCCTGCACATGCAAACCAGTGAAAACATGACAAGAAATACCATATTTGCGAAGCTGAAAATGTCAGTGATGTACCATGCATCATGGTTGTGAAAACACTATTTCCTAAAATGATGAAATTTGCATTGGTTGTAAACTGAACAGGTGCAACCTAACAAATTCCGTTACATTTTTTTTCTTTGAATGAACAGCCCCACAATCTACACTAGATAGGCAGTTTTTGATGTTTCAGTGTACTCTAACCACCGTACAGATGGATCCAATCACTCGTTAGTTTGAATCCATAAATTAATTTAAAATGAGTAACAATGAGTCAGCAGCCAGACCATTTAGGTACTGATGAACACACATTGCAGATAACAGAGCAGATGCTTTAATGTAACAGCCTTGGAATCCCTGTAAAAGACCGTAATTATGGACGGATACAGCAAATTCAATAAAAACACATAAGCTGCTGAACACACAACACGGGGATACTCTGAGTGTGAGCACATTCCCCCACACACACACACAAACCTCCGTGTCCATGTCGTCAGTCTTCTAAGATGACAGTAATGATAGTCGTCTGCCAGTTTTGTTAGCATCCAGCTCATGTCAGAGGCTGTCATTATGCTAACTTAAACAAGCTGAGTAAGTGCAGATCTAGATCTTTGAGCTGCTTAGATAAGTCTAATGTGCTTCCTTTTCATGGAAAAAATTCTCTGACACTGTTTTGCATACTGGCTTTAGGTTGTTAAAGATTTGTCCCTGACAGTCTGCATCACGTAGGAAATGTCTGCTTCCACTAGTTTTGTCCTGCCACTATCAGCCATAAATTGTATTTACTGACCCTCCACAGTTGAAAAATGAGCTCAGTTAGTTTCAGTTATTCATCAACTAATGGTCATTTAGGCATTTCAGGAAGTGACAAATTCAGTATGAACAGGCCAAAAGGAAACAGTCTTGCTCAAGGTTTTCTTCCTTTCAGTTGAAGGGCAAAATTTACCAAGGACTACCAATTCAGAGCACCTAATCCTTCAGCTGACAAAAGAAGTGTGCTAAACTCTCACTCATTGTTGCTTACACTCATGTTAGGTAGCTGGAGGGCACTTCTCAACAGCTCACTCTTACAGCCTAGCATGCCCCATTTCAAAACACCACATTTGCTGCCATCTTTACCTCCTTTGTCCTGCTGCAGGCTGGTTCTGTCAGAACACCTCCACCCTCACTATTTTTCCTTTGACCATCCGCCACCTGTCATCCCCATGCTAATGTGAAACATTAACAGCCTAAGAGCCTGAATAGAAATACACCACTTCGTAGAAATACATTACCTGTCACTCTGTCTCTGGATTAGGACTTCACCGGTGCCAAATGATTTAAGAGGCTTTTGGCAGGTTGTCAGGAGAGACATGATTGTGCTTGTGGCCATAAAGAAACATATGTGCTATTTATTTTTTTTTTCTTCCCCCTGCTTTTTGTAAGGCGTCAAAGCAGGCAGCACCAGATGTGTACAGTGAATGGTGCTGGGTTTTTTTTTTTATTTTTTCCCTCACTGGAGCGTGTGTCAGACACCATGTACAGCTGCACAGAGGAAGGGTTAAGTCCGTTTCACATGGCGTGAGCAGGGGGTGAAAACCAGCAGGTCTAATTGAAGTGCTTAATGGTCTGTCTGAAACCATCATTCTAGCCGACATAGCATGTGGGGAAGCCCTTTATCATTGAACTGAATCTGCTAAACGGGTCTTTATTTAAAGACATCTTATTGGGCAAGAGAGGGACTCTCACAGATGCAAACGCTGCTCGACGAATAATGTCACACTTAAGTGATATGACGTATTTATGGAACTCTTAGGCTAAACTGCAGATGTCTGTCTCCCTGTTCAGCACAAAACTTCTTTGTTATTTTTCATCTTTCTCAAGACCACTTTCTATTGAGCCACATATGTTCGTTTATGTCAAACATTTTATATTCAGAATGAAGTGTTCCTCATGAAAAATCAGCTGTGACATAATAGAAGAGGATTACATTAAAGCCTTATTTATAGTTTCTGTACTCTAAAGTTATTAAACAAAATTGATTCTTATTATCTTGCTTCTGTTTTTTAGGGGAAATTCCTAAGAGGAGTAAGTTTGAATTGAAAACTGTGTTGAAAAGAATAATTAACGCACATGATTTCACTAAAACATGCTAAAGACATGGATAAATAACTAAAATATTTTTTGCAGTTTCTCCAGCTTCAGTTGGCCTCAGGCCTGTTAAAACCACATCCCTCCCAAGCCCCATTCCTCTGCGCCTGGCTATAGTCCCGGTGTAGTCCCGACCTTCCTCCCCTGCTCTATCTCTCTCGTTCACTGTAGCCACAGCCCAGATTGGCACTCAGCTCCAACTAAAATCACATTTGATGTGAAGACTTTATGCATTGTGCAAGTGTTAAATTACTTCAAGGTTTCTTACTAGGAACTTGAACCGGTGGAGCTGTGCTGCACCTTCTTGAGCATTTGGGGGACCCGTGTCTTGCTCAAGGGCATCTCATTGGGAATAAGGAAGAAAAAGGTCTCTTTGTTTATTAAACCCGGCCAGTTTTTCTCGTAGTGTGTTAACCACTAACTTGTTTGAGTTCAGGCCTGTGAATGTGGGAGATGATGGGGAACTGTAGAATAGGTGGGTGTGTGGGTGGTGGAGGTACTCAACATCTCTGGCACAGTCAATTGCTCCTTTGGGATGCAGCCTGGAAAAGGTGCAAGGTTGTGTCAAAAGCAAAGTGTTGTTGGGTTTAGTGAACAGACACCCATTATACTGAGTCTTTGCAGCTGCATCACATATTTCCCAGCAACTATAGCTGGCGCCGTCATGGATGTCTATTGGGGGAATTACCCCTTTACATCCTGGCTAAATATATATAACAAGTGCACTTGAGAGAGCAAGAGAGCGCAGGATACCTGAAGTATGAAAGTACAGAGTTTTGTGGTGGTAGGAAGGAGAATAATAAAGTGAATTTACGCAAAGGCAATCACAGGTCTCGGCAAGTGTAATGCAAAAATAAGTGTAGTTACATGATGTGTGTTTAAAACACCACTGGCTGTCTTTTTGGAACAAAGGAACACTGTATGTAGACTATAAAATTCATAGTTGTCAATGGCCTTGAAGCACCCCACTCAAAAATGTCAGCAGAATCTTCTCAGACATCATGCACAGTAGGTGGGAAAAGCAAATGATGATTAAACACTAAAAGAGTGTCGCTGGTATTAATCACGTTTTGCATTGAGCCCTAATCATCAAGGTGCAATTAAAACAGTTTTTTTATTTTTTTTTTTTTTGGTCCTCACTGTTTTCTTTCCCTTCTTTTTTTTTTTTTTGTTTGTTTGTGGATTTTTTTTTTTTATTTTATTTTTCATTTTTTTTGCCTTCTAATCAGTTTTAAATGAGAGTCAGCCCGTTGGCAGACGTCTTATTGGGGCCGTTTGATTCAGCCAACAAGCTTCTTGTGAAGTGGATGAATAGTCAGTGAGAGTTCATTCATTCAATCTCAGCTACATACAGCATCCCTTTTTGAATTACCAGCTTTTCTATTTGTGCTGCTTTCAATTTCAATAATTATCTTACATTTTCCAAGCAGTATATTGAGCGTTTGTCTTTGCGTGGGCTGTAAACTCTGGCTTGGTTTTTATCCTTTGAAACCGAATCACTCATAGCAAACAGTTGATCTCATTCTATTGCAGCTCAGGCTATTTTTTATTTTCTCTGACATTATCTTTCTCTTGTCAGCCAGACTCTTATCACGCAGGAGGGGGTGCAGTAAAAAAAGCGACTTTCTGCCATTCGTGGTATTCTACATACACACAGCTCGAATGTTGTGATCAGCATTCAGACAGAAAATAGCCCCCCTCCCCTGATGTATTTTTTTCCCATCTTCTGCTCCCTCACTTTTCATCTCCTGTATACTGATTGACTGATTCACTTGAAGTTGCTGTCGTCGCTGGCACTCTGTGTTTATTCCTCCCTCCTGTACTTTATTTAACGGAATTATAAACCAATCAAAATCAGGGCTCATTACTCAGTTAGCTTTGGGCTGGTTGCTCTTTTTCAAAGCAATAATTTAAAACACAGAAACATACAAATATATATTTCAACATAAATTTATATCATCTGAGATTGATCCCATTTCATCATTCTGTGCTTTGAAGTATTGCTTTGGGTCATAGTCATTTCTGCATTCATACCAAAAACAGGATTACCAGGCCAGCATAAAGTTACTGCAGCTTTTTTGTTGTCTTTGTTGTTGTTTTTAAGCAGTGATTCTGTTTCACATTTCTGTCCCCCACTTGTGTGTGGCTTTACAGCCCCATACCTAATGCCAACCGGAGTTTACACGGCTGAGTAAGAGTCGAATGTGATTTTCAGTGCAGGCCATCTGCACAGAGGCTCTCTCTGCATATGCTTCAGTATGTCGATAGCCAGCAGTAAACACGCTTGTTCCTGAGAAAATTAACCTGGTGTGACACGCCTCCTGTTATCCTCCCTCTCAGTTCCATCTATCCAGTGATTGTCAGGGGGTACTACTTAAATGTTCCCCCACCCCCCATCCAACTTAAGACACACACAGAGCACATCTATCAGTAGAGTATGAGTCATTAGTTCCTTTCAGCTCCCTGGCCGGTTGACTCAAGCAGATTGCATATACTTGACTTGGGTCTGGGACCGCTGAGGGACTCAATGCAAACAATAATCACATATTTTCGTTGGACTGCAAGATTCAGAATTGACAATAACCAACTGCCTTTCCCTTGTCAGCAGCAGTTTTTAATGTGCTGATTATTAAAGCCAGGCTTGGCAGAATGGAGTCCGAGCAATGCATTTGAAAGACATGATGAAGCTTGGTACAAGAATTGTACCAAGGAAAATCGTGTCTAATCTCCTAATTAAGACTCCAGAAAGTCAGCATGTAATTTTCTGTCCCTAGGCGTGTTTCCTTTCTTACCTAATGGCAGCCAGCATCAGGAGATGGGCTCAGCTGGGTGAGGTGTGTGCTCCCTATATGTCGGTTCATCACACTTTCCCATCATCAGCACATCATCTCCTTCTCCCTACAATTACTTTGGAGACGTAAGCGGATTATCTACATGTATTACACAGCTGAGCAAGTTCAAAGATTCAGCACCCTCAGTGGAGAATATTTTAGAATATTTATATGTCCTTAGTAAAGTAAGTGTACGGTATCTACATGCTAGGCCAGAGGGGGGACAAGGGACTGTGACTGTAGCTCCATCTTTGAGCACTCTGTGTCCTCAAGAAATATTTTCTAAATGCTCCTCTTTTTGCTGCACCACACTAGGTACTGTAGGTAGATAGATGGGGAGGGGGCACAAGGGGGAGATAAGCATTCAGGATTGTAACATCCCTCGGCAACAGCACTGAAACCACAAGGGATGATATAGCTCTGTAACTTCTCCTCTTTTCTTTGTTCTCTTTTCCTTTTGTTCTTTTTTTTTTAATTTATTCAGTAAGTGACACGTCTGCTTGGGTTAACGTAAGGAACTTTGCCCTTGTTTTCCAGTGCAGAGCTGCTTTCATGTCAGCTATGAGAAGATCAGCTGCCGATTCGGTCGGCTCTGCCTAATCATTGCCTCACATCATGCTCTTCCTGGAACACATATGCAAACATGGACTGACGTGTTTATGATTCTTTGAGAGAGATGTCCAGATTACTGCAGAGATTGAATCTGTAAACCACAGCATCCATATACGGGCCTAGGATTTATTTATTTATTAATATTTTTTTTTCCTTCTCTAGTCAGAGTGGAGATGGTGGCTTTGTGCTGATTTGCGTGCTGTTTAAGGACAAGATCAAATGTAGTGGCTGCACTCAGGAGACTGTTGTTGTCTCAGCCAGCTAATCAACAAGTCATTAAGTCAGCTAAACAGCCATTCAGCTGTCTAGCTAATAAACTGGCCTGGAACCAACTCACTATTATTTCCCCAGCAGCTCTTGGGCAAGTCGAACCATCCTGTTTGTTGTACTGTACAAAGAGAGGACAGTCATACATAGGTACTGAATATCTATTAAAATCCTACTTTAACAGTTTATTTATTTATTATTGTCATTATACCCCCTTTTATCACAGCTCTGCTAAAACACTCACACTTTTATTCAGCCAGAAAATGACTCAATGAGATGAATGCGGATTGCTCTGTTATCTTTTTAACAACTGAAGGCAATCATGCTTTTATAGAATAATTGCTCATTCAACCTGGTTGTAGCGACTGATAAATTCATGGTCCTTGATTTTATTTTGTGTGTTTATTGTGAAATAAACACAGACCCTGAGAGAGACCCCATGGGAAGCAGAGCTCTGACTCCACTCGCCTCTGATTGCTAAACAAATGTCACAGGCCAACTACTAAATAAGTAGGTATTATTTGGAGTGTGATGCTGCTGATCTGGCTTGATAAACAGGATATCTATCTAAACTTCATTTTCTAAAGCTTTTCTACGTATCACATTGAAGCATGAATCAATATCAGGCAGCATTGCTCTTGCCTTGGGCCCTCCAAACATGCTTATTGATGTAGAAGTGACCAGTAGTGTCTGTATTATCTCACTCTGTTCTCAGCGACCTGAGGAGGGGGTCGTATGAGGCCGAGTGCGTCTTGGGATCTGCACTGAACATTTTCTGCTCTTAACAATGAAAGCGTTTCTAATTAAAAGTTTAATGGTAGTGTTAAGTTAATTATTATCTTCCGTCAGAGCTGATGGATGAGCTTAGAGCTTATGTACCACATGCCGCGGTTACCTTAATGACTCTCAGCCTTTTTCTGACAATAATGCCACTGCAGTCAAGGATTTGATGGGTCTTAGTGTCAAGGTTTTGCAAAAACCTATTTCAGGTTAAAGCTGAAGTAGAGCCCTGCAATGAGCCAGTCCTAAAAATAGCCCCAGTCGGCCATGCCAAGAAATACTATTTCCCTACACTAAAATGAGCCTCAGTTGCAAAATGCTCTGTCTCTTCCTTTGTTCTTCGTTGAGCACCATGCAGGGAGCAGATGTGAGAACAAGGATGGTGCTGATGGTGCCACACGCTGACATTTGCCAGCAACTGTAAGCTGTTTTCCTCCCTGAAAAGAAGATGCAAAGAGTACTATGTGAGGATTAAGGTTAGGATTAGTCTGTTCTCCGGTATGTGTCAAATATGCAGTGAGTAGACTGGACTAAACATACAGTACCACACAACAACCAGTGGGAGCAAAGGTAACGGCTTTTTCTGGGCTTCAGTTTCCCCAAGATACCGGCGGCTCATTGAAAATATGCGCAGTCATGTTTCCAGGGGTTTTTAAAACATCTGACCTGCCGCACTGTTCTACACATTTGGTCTAATATTGACTTCATCTAAAATGAACATTAGTTGAGTAGCTTGCTGTTTTCTGAATGATCTCTCCCCCTCTTCTACACGCTGCCTGGTGTAATAGCCAGTATCCACAGAATGAAAGCATTTAACTCCAATCAAAGGGATTTATGGCTGCTTTAAAAGGCAAAGGTGTCTTTTCTCTCTTGAAAGTGCTGTTTTGGCCGTCGTCCAGCTCAGACCAATAGCTATGTATGATGAATTGTTATTATCTTGGCTATCTGCTTAGGATTCACACTCCTCTCCAAGTTTGAAAGGGCTGCAATATCTACTTGCATTAAGCAGCAGTGAAGCGGATTTAAGTAAAGGTTTACCTGCCAACTATATGTCATGTCTCAGTTCAGAGGGATGAAAACAGACAAATATAAACCAAACAAACTGGGCAACTTCTACGCATTTCATGCTTTGTTTTCCAAGCATTTCTACTTTGTGCATCCCATTAGAAACGTAACGTTCATGTAGCAATTCATTTTCCTCGTCTTTTTTCGACAGACTAGCTCACACAAGCAGAATAAAGTTGGGAGCAAGCGTCAAGGCGAGTACTGTCTGGGTTAACAACAGTTCTCCCCGACCTGCTGGTGTGTAGAGACGGACAGAAGCATACATCAAATTTAATGCCAAGAGGATGGAGAGCCTTGTTCTAGCAACTCCAGGACCACATTTCTAGTGTCATTTACTGCTGACTTTAATGTTTTGGAGTTCATAGCTGTCAGTTAGTGAACTAATGCATTTTCCTTCAGACCTGACCCAGGAATATTTGATCAGTGTTTACTGTGGGACAGATGTTTCTACGTTCCTCTTTGTATCCAGTCAAAGGAAACATTACGAGCTATGTACGTTATGTCTGTGGGTCGGAGGAAAAATTCTCCTTGATTCTAAATGGTTTCATTAATCCTAAGAACTCAAGTATTTTAAATAACACGGTAGTTTCTCTGCTAAACTATGTTGACGCCCTAAGAAATAGGATTCATTCATTGATATGCTATCCTACATATTATTATGCTTCAGTCTTCAGTAAAGGTATGTGCCTCAATGCATTCTTATTTGATTATCTCCAAAAGAAGGGAGCGACTTATAAAATATACCGCTTTTAATGTGCTCATTCTTTTCAAAGGACACAATCAAATGACTGATGGTATCCATTTGAATTGCATGGGAACAAAATGGCTCTAAAAGCAAATAGATACTTCTCTTCCTACAAAACATACACTTACTCGCCCAAAGGAAAGTGGTAGAAGCATGTTGTATCAGTCTGAACTTGATAGATTAAAAAACAAATTGTGACTCCAAAGAACTCCAATCAAATTGGACTGAATTGTAGCATACACTGGTTTGGATTCTGACCTTTAACCTGTTCTGGAGGGAAGAAAGAAGTTAGGATGGTATTAATAGTTTCACTCTGAGGCTCAATGCCATACTGTCCTCTAACTGTGTTGTGTAGATGTTTGATGGAAATTATACATAACTGGGACATGGTCCAAGCTTGGATACAGGACTCCCGAAAATGAGATTTCATTATCTGATAAGGAAATATTGTACTGTTGCTGTCAAATGCATTTATTGTGCTCGGGAGGTAAATTGAAAATGGTATGCTTACAACTGTAAATGAACTCAAAATTCACAATATGGTCAGTCATATCATCTATATTTCTTTCTTTTGACTGCTGCTGGCAGCCATTGGATGATGACCTTCCATCTACTAGTTTGACTGAATTTTTTTTACACTGTTCTATTGGTATTGTAAGAAAACGTATCCTGAGAGGATTAGAACCAGCATTTAAGTGCATGGGTACATATACACAGGTACAGATGGTGGCAGGAAAAGAGAGGGGCCACTTAAGCTTGATCCAAGTGCCCACTTTATTATGATCCATGGTAATTTTGGCCCGCTAATGTTTCAGACAATTTTATGCATGAGCCACACTGACTTTAAGTACAGCCTTCTTCATAGACTTGTTAATAGGTCAACAGCGTGGGGGAGCAAAAAAAAAAAGAAATCTTCTGTCTGTGTGTGTAATCTTCCTGTAAACAACTGCTGTTTTTCTTACAGTAATATCACGAATAAGTGAGCAGTAATGTGTTACTGCATGCTGTTTTTTTCCAGTATGAGGAAGTGATTCAGCTGATACTGAATTCTGTTTGCGTTACATGTGATGTGGTTTGTTCAAGAGGGTTCATTTGGTGCCCTGTGAGGAGATTTGCCCCACTCAAGAATGTCCTATTGTTATTGATAGGAATGCTCATTCTGAATGAATCATTGTGAATTTGAAATATAAAAGGGGTAAAAAAAAAAAACTAAAAACGATAATAGACACTTGTGGCTCATGTATTGTCAAGCTACAGTTTAAGATTGTATAAGAAATGGAAAAAAGTGCTGAAACATGACTTATTTATTTTTTTCTTGAATGTCAGGATTGATTTCTGAAAAGGGACTGGGGTCCAGTCCTGTCTATAGACTGCACTTGGGAGCTCATTTGCCTAATCTTGGGAACTAGAGTGGAAGCTGTGTATAATGAGGATGAAGGCTTGTCTGGGATGGCGATTTGGGGTTAGGGCTGAGTGGGGGGCTGGGGTGGGGGGTGAGCCTGAAAGACATGAAGGTATTAGTCAGACAAAGGGGCAACCAAGAAGTTTATACAGAGCGAGAATGCCTGTGGAATGGTCAAGCATTTTTGCATTTTGACTGCCTTTGTGTGAGTGCAAATCAAAAGAGGGAGAGGGAAGGAGCAAGAGAAAGGACAGAATGTAGGGATGCTTTCAAGTTTTCCAGAGGGCTCCTCTTGAAAACATTTTGTCCACGTTCAAGCAGCGGGGATAGGCTGCACACAAGCCATGTGCGAACCTTCGTGAAGGAGGAATCCTTTAGAGCCTGCTTCCGCTTCATTGTACTTAAAAAGGAATAAAAAGTTAAAACTGCTGTAATTATAGCAAGCCTGGTTTTTCTGTCTATGCTCAGCTGCAAACTTTCAGAGGTAAAAGCAAATGGATTTTGAATTGGGGAAGATAAATGGGAAAATATTTAATTCTGAAGCATCTTTGATCCGCTGTTCAGTGTACAGTGGCTCAAGCATCAAAGCAGCATAAGAAGATTCCTTCAGCTGGTGAATTTAATAATGTCTGCAGTAATCTGATATAAGATGATGATTTTACGTAGATAAGCCCAAATCATAATTGTATTACTTTAGACGTCAGACGCTCCTTTTAATAAACATTTTGATCTTTTCTTAGCTTGAGAAGATATTTAATCGCCTTCCTCGTATGTAAAATGTATCATTTCCTGTCTCTTCATTCTCAGTACTGTAATGCCAACGCCAAGATATTCTGAGGTGATGCAAAGTACTGGAGGCAATGTACTTGACTCTTTTGTCATAAAATAAATAAATAAATGAACAAACAATCTTAATGAGCCTTATTTTGATGCTGGTGTAGCGCAGTCTCCTAATTGTCCATTTCTCATTTCAAGCGCAAGACTTGCATTCCCTCAAATCTCCATCATCAGGCTCAAGCTGTTTTGTTTCAGTGAGTTATGCAGGCCATTTGCCCGTTTGTACATCTGCTTGTGTATAATTAAACAGCATTTCCCACTTAGGGATGTCTCAAGGGCCATAATAGCCTCCACAAATATACAAACACACAAATGTGCATTGTTCTGTGTATTGACATGTGCCTGATACCATCAACACCAAGACCACCGTCAGCCTAATTTTGTAATGTTACGGGCATTATCCAGTGTAATCTTGCAGTAAATTAATTACAACCCACAATCCCTCATTCCACTCTGTACTCCCCGAGGAGCTGACCACATTTGCACTTTCATTCAACCGGGCTTGTTGTCAGTGACAACCATGAACATGGAAAGCAGCCTACAGTTTCAGACTTTTTGAGTGGTCTGAGCATTTAAAATCTCATATCATACCCTTGGCTACATCATGGCGTAGATTCAATCTTGCATGGCCATACAGCGTAACAGGAATGTCTGCTAAGAATTCAGAATTAAGGAGTCGCTGGGAAAACCTCCAACCATGTGACCTTGGTGAGGGAAAAACCTGATCAAATATTCAGTTCGAGGTTCGTTTGCATAAAATCTGCCAAAGGTGTGAATGCATTACTGTGTTGTGTCCTGCTGCCAAGGTCAGTGTACATTCTGAAGTAGCCCACAACTTTGTGGAAACGAATTCACCCTCATAAATAACAATTAATGGAGGGCAAGTTTGACTTTGCTGTAATTAGTTTGAAATGATGCCCTTAGAAAATATAGACTGTTGTTTAAGCATGACATTGGAAATCTTATTAAAGCTTGAGGGTGAAAGTGGTTTTTAATTGATGTAAATGTAATCTTTGTCAATTTGTGTATTCATCACAATTTCGGGTTTGAAGGTTTGAGGCAATGAGAACATTCATTGTCCTTCCCAGTGAAAGAGACAACTTTAAATGAAAAATATTATTTTCTGCAACCTTTTAGTCACGGAGAGAGTGGAATAAATCTGATGCTCTCCCTAGATTTATTTATTTTTTTACATCTTCATGCAATCGCTGATGCCTTAAGTTAACTGTGCAACAATGGGAGAAATTATATAGTCAGGGTTTTGTTACTCAGCCTCGGGGCATTGTAATGGCTATCTGTGTGCACCAGGCTGACAGAAAGCCCTCCTCTGAGTCGGACAAGTAATCCAAGATTAAAATGTATATACACCCATTATCACGAAAGAGCAAGAGAATAGGCCAGGCACCCTGAGCGCTGAGTACACACACAGTCACAAACAGTGGGGACACGAGGTCGCAGCACTGGGCCGCTAGAATGCGCTCAACGTATGCGGGCACACACCCCAGCGGGGAGAATACACAGGGAAATTAATGCAAACACACACTCTCCCCCAGAGATAAGCTGTGGCAGCACATTGTCAAGGGAATTTGGCCATCCATATCATCATCCAAAAAAAAAGACAGCTCCATTAAATTTAAAGCTTCTCAAGAGCTGAAGCTTATAGGCTATTATATTATATCTGTAATGTGTAATGTGAAAATGTGTGTTCTGGTGTTTTGTTTTGTTTTTTTTTTTTGCAGCAAAGAAAGCAATCCAGAAAGATGACTCTTTCCTGTAATTTTTTAAGTATTCAAATAACTACCATTTTCACACAAGTATGAAACAAGAGTTTTAGCTACCTATGTGACACTCTCACTTTACAGAGCTGCATGCTTTGCATACACAAGCTGTCTGACAGTCTGGCTAAAAAGGATCTCCAAAAATAATTGACGCAGAGAACAGAGCCAGACGGGCTGAGTTTGACAGTGCGAGAAAAAAAAAAAACATATAACTTGAGAAGTTTACCAAGGATATCACATTGTTAGTCGGGAAGGCATTATAGGCGAGTACACTGTGATCTCTTTGACTTCAGTTTTTCTCTTGATGAAAAGTTTCGCGTGTCAGACCAGGAAGTCGTTTCAGGAGGAAACTTGCCCCTGCAGTGTTGAGGTGTTAATTCTCTGAAGTCTTCCTCATATCGTGCAACCTAGATTCCTGCTGCTGCAAGGGAATATTTGTTCTTAAAAAAAAAAAAACTTCCAAAGAATTACATTTAAAAGAGACAGATTTGGTGCATTAGTGTATTCAGTCAGGCTGACATTGTTTGAAGAGAGCTGATGTTTTTGTAATAGCTTTATTTTGACCATGTGGCACATAGCTGCCCAGACCCAGCCCTCAGGTTCTGTAGGGCTTGTACAGTCCCAGACACATTTTTGCAGATGTGGTTAATTACGAACTACTTTGGACAATTAGTAAATGAGTCTGACAGTAACCTCTATGCATTAATCACAGTAAATTACACAGAGGAAGGCACAGCACAGAGGTTCAATTAACCTTTTCGCCCTCATCTGAATGTGGTGGATTTGGTTGGTTTTTCAGCGAAGGTCCTAGCACTGTCCCAGGTCACTGGGGAGAGGGAGATGCGCCCGGTGCTACAGAGGACTTGTCAGTCGGTTCTCTTGCTCCCACATCCTCCCGACACTTGTCCTCACCAGGCCCAGTCCCCGCCTCTGGGAATTGTGGAGCTGTCTGGAAATCAAGGCGACCTTTGTGTCTTGCGGTTTTCTCACAGCTGCGGCGGCATTTACTTCTAAAAGAGGTGTGCCAGAATCCCCCTATTGGTCTAATTTAGCCGACAGTTAAAGCTGACCTTGCCATAACCACCAGCAAGAGCTGGCAAACTCTCCGGAGGATTTGGAAGCCAGCGTCGGGGACTCTGGACCGACCTAAGACATCTTTAACTTGTGGTACGTAGCAAATATGAAAGACTTTGCTGCCATTGGTTTGGCTGGTGGAGTGTGTCTCCACAGTAAAGGTTTCAAATGATTTTGTGGATTATTGAACATGGTGAAAGACATGCCGAACATTAGTTTGGTCAACGATGTGGTCTTTAAATTGATGTATCTCTGGTTCGGCTTCCTGATGGCAGTGTGGCTAAAGGAATGACTGACATTATTCCCGAACAAAAATCATCTCATTCCCCGATAGAGCGAAGTGATGATTCACCAGTTCCAGGGGACTAATGAACTCTCAAGAGTGGACGCCTCACTTCCACCACTGCCCCCGAGGCTGGTGGCTTTTAAATCAAAGTGTTTTCCCAGTCTATCTGCTTAGTTAACATTTACCTTCAATAACCTGTCAAAATTGTTATGCCCCCCAGCGTGTCTTGATATGCTACTCTTTCTTTCTTACACTTTGTCAAGGAAGGAATGCGAGTGCTGGGCAACAGACCAGAGACATTACTGAAAGATATCAAATGAGCATTTTGTGTTCTTGTATTTTTCAACCTGCTCTGAGCCAGTGCAGGGTTAGTGTTGACAAAGATGAAGAGGTGACGAGGTAGACATATTTTCTTTACTCCATCTGCCATGAGAAGGAGACAACGGATACTGACAAATGAAGAGCCAGTGACAGAGCAGGCATACAGACAGATATATGAGCAGGAAATACTCTCCGCCCCTGTTGAGTCAGTTCCCAGAGTCAAGCCGGCACATTGCAGCCTCTGTCCGGCCTCGTCCAGGCTGGTTTGTGCTTGTGGCTTGATGCTGATGTTTCAGGATTGATTCGACTGCATTCACAGTGAGGCACCCTGCACAAACAATTAAACAGGCATGCGGCCCTAACATGCTGCCCTCTGGTTTCCGACTGCCCAGTGCCCCTGTGAGAACCAGTGGTCACGTGACCTGGCGAGTTGTGAGCGAAGAAAAGGGGACTCTGGGTCCCCCCCCCCCCCGCCCCCCCCAAAAGCCCTCCTAACTCTTTGTGGTGCCCCTCTGAAATCCTTGCTCTACTTGGCCCACAGTTCTCTCTCTCTCTTTCACATACACACACGTAAACACACATGCTAAATCACTTTGTGCTAATTCCTCACTGTTGTGCCAACACACACATGCAAGTCTAGTCAGGAGCACACGCACACACATACACACAAAGCAACATCTCAACACACAGGCTAACCCTATATGCACACACGCTCATTCGTGCGTACACCTATATGTGTAAACACGTATACACACTCCGTCCATAACTTCGAGGTATACACTTCCAATGCACGGCCACCCACATGCACAACAGGCGTGACCGACAATAAAACACAGTCGTGGTCTTGCAGATGCCTAAAAGAACACGACCCTTTGTCATCCATACCGGGACCTTTTCTTCCGGGGGAGGAGCGCCATTCAAGGTCGAAACATGATTTTAGCCTTTAAACCTCTTTCCCAAAACATGAAAGGGCCTCACACAGGCACACACACACACATTAAGCCGTACTTCCCCTTCTTTTATCTTCTGTATGTCTTTCTATCTTCTACACTGGACAACAAATACTAAATTCATCATCAGGCATAAATTAGGCCTGCTCTTATATTTATGGTGACGTGGCTTCATCCAGGTGTTTGCTTGAATCACATATCTTAGTCAGAAGAAGAGAGTTCTGTATACTGCATTAATTGTTTTAAATGAAACCTTTCATTAAAAAAATACATTTTGTTTTTCTTCAGCAGAAATATGTGAAAGCGCTTGATTGATTGACCTGTTAAAACTGCACCTGGCAATTTCAAAGGTTCATGGTCCTCCAAAATTTCAGCTTCAATCCCCAGCTATCATGTAACATGATGTAACATGATGTAATAGTACAGTACTTTGACCAACCCAGCCAGCCTCTGATGGCTTTTACCAAACCATGGCTCAGTCACTGCAGTTAAAAAGATGGAGGACAAGTAACAAAATATAAAATTAAAAATGACAAATCCTCAATTATGGCTCCGTGTGCTTACATTTAGTCAGAATGTTATTTTAACATTCAAGTTGATAAGATAAGAGTTAAGAAAGGAAATAAAATGGCACAAAGTGCAGCTTTTTAATGACCTTTTTTTTTTTTGCAGTACACAACTAGCAGCCACCCCCCACCACTCTTGTTGCCGCTCGGCTGGAATTCCTCGCGGATCACTGCCCGCGCCCTCTTTATTCCCATTCTGTGCCTCCTCCGACACCTGGCCATTGCCCCCCCTCGCCCCTCCCCGTCCCTCCAGTCTTCCCTGCCCTCACCCAGTTCTCCCCTCTAGTTCCTCATTAATCGGTCCTGATATTGATGGAAGCTGAATGCTGGCAAATGACTGCGTGTGAAGGCCCTCCATGCACCCGCTTCTCACCCTGCTCACAACCACATCCAGGGTTGATTAGCATGCCAACCGCTTACCACGCCTGTGAATCAGTCCCTCTGTCCTTCAGCTGGCTCAGTCCTTCACTCTATCTATCTATCTGTCTGTTCATCACATTTTCCTTGTCTCAGTTCCCATGTCTGCACTCTTTCTTTCGATTTTTAAGACTCTCCTGGCAGCATTATTGTTTCACTTTTGTGCCTGTCTTCAGTGTTCCTCTCTGCCACCTGTTGATGCCTTTCTATCAGGCAGCTTTGTGAGGTCCCAGTAAAAAAAAAAAAAAAAAAGTTCTCCAAATGAAAAGACATGGGGACGCACACACATCCTGCCTGCTGCTCTCTCTCACACTAAAGGCATTTAAAACTCAACTCCAGATCCATAAAGAAACTGTCTCTGCACCCAAATGATCAAACGCGGTTATTAGCAGATAATATTTCTGTTTCGTGTTGAAGCTTTGTGATCATGATCAGCATCTGCTCCTCTGATTATTAGGTTTCCAACGGACTTAGCCAGTGAAGCTGAGTAACACGCACGCATGCTTGCATACATGTGATGTTCACTGAATAGATGGACACACATTTCATAGCATGGAGGCACCAGCAACCTGAGTAGAAGTAGACTTTCAAAGGCCATAGTAATGATTTTCTGCACATTCCCCTTTTATCTGCCAAGGCTGTGGCTCCTGGCAGAAATGTGTGGTCCTCTCTTAACAATGAGAATGCATGTCTTTGAGCGAAACTGTAATGGAATAACATGATGAAGCGAGGTGCTTTCACATACAATTAGGTTCTGATGACCACGAGCAAAACTAAGTTAATCAGATGAAGTTTAATAAACTGTCTGAGTTTAAGGAAAATAATCGAACCAGTGTTTTTTGTTTTTTGAGCTGAATGACATTTGACTGTTTTCAACACTACGGCCAAAACAAAACCAGGTGGGACAACCTCTCAGATTTAGCTTTTGCAGTTGACTACAATGCAGCACAGATGTTTTTTGTTTTTTTTTGCCAGAAAGAAAATCTAACTTTTCTGCAGCATTTCAGAGACTTTTCTACCTGGACTTTGAAACAGCACTGGATGCTTATGTCCTTTGATAACCAGCTTCCTCCTTGCCACTACAGCACCGCTTTATCTTGACTTGGGGGGAATGAAGTCATTATACCCCTTTAGTGACATGCTGCCCATCACACCTCAGCGCTCGCTGACCAGTTGCCATAGCAGCAAGCAGCTGCGGCCGAGAGTCTTCTTTGATTTTGATCCACGCCAGGCAAATAACTCAAACAGACTAATACTCCCCTCCTTCCCTCCCTCTCCTGGGCAGCGCTATCTGCTGCTGTTACTTTCCTCCAGCTCTGTTTGGATGTCTTCCTCCTGCGCTCACCTGTCAGACGAGGCCCCTCAGTGCTGAAATATGCCTTTTTGTCTATTTGTCCCCATTGGAATGAAACCATAAAGTCACTTACAGCCAGAATTTTGCCATTCTCTTTACGGCAGCTCGCCTGAAAGCAATCCGTCTTTGATCTGTGTCACGAGTAAACACAGTGATAGGAGTTAAACCCAAGGTCGAACAGACGCTGAAAACACTTATGCGTTTTAGCTGTTCTGGAGATAAGGGAAACAAAGTGCTCTGTCAGGCTAAGTGGCTGTAATGGCTTCAAAACAAACAGAGCAAGGGCTCGCTGCTTCAGAACAAAGGAGAACTCGGCATTCCACAGAAAAACACAAAACATATCTGGACTTAACTTGAGCCAGACACAGTTTGTTTACCTTGCAGGTTGTATGGCAAACATTTATCTGAGTTAACAGGAGAAGGGCCAAGTCTGGTCTACACCTTCCTCTTCCCGACATAATGCCGCTTGACAGCTAGTCCAAGGCAACCAGTGTGTCTCACTGCAAAGGGCAGCATCCTATTAGGGGAAAATCCAAACTTGAAAAGCCAAGAAACTTGAGTTAAGTCAGAACTGGCCTTTGTTGTGCAAGATTACATTTTGATTTTAAAAGCAAACAATGAGCCAAGAACTCATCAGTTTTTATTGTTCCTGTCATCCACTTTTCTTCCAACGTCTAATACTATTCCTTTGTTCCCATTGACCTCACATTAAGAAAATACTAAAGCAGTCTTGAGAAACACGCTGAACTCCATTACCACTCCTTTGATTACTGCCCCTGACCCCAAACAAGTGGATGTTTCTCCCTAGATTTGTGTGTAGATGACACATCCTTAAAGACTCAGAACAATTTTGCTGCCCGATCCATAAAATATTGATGGCTCTGCTTGTAAAGGTATTATGGGTTTGCTAAACAAGTGCTCAAGTTAATTATTATAATTTAAGATGTTTCATAAAATGTGTCAGCATGTTCTTGTGCACTCAGTAATTTAACTCGGTCTGTTAAAAAAAAAAAGGTAAATGACCTCATTTTGAGCTTGGAGACTTTAAATTTCTTTTAAATGCACTTTGAACAATTTAATTTTCTTTGGCTAGCCCTGATTTGAGAGGAAGGGTGCAGCCTTTGGGGCTGCAGAGACATACACAGGTCATGGAAATTAGTCTGCTGCCTTTTTTTTTCTCCCTCGAATAAACAGAGCGAGACTCTGCTGTCCTGTTTTCTTTAACACTCCTCTATCTTTTCACTCCCTCTCATTTTTCTGCTCCTACTCTCATTTGGTTTCTGTCTTCCACTCATTCTCACTTGACCACCATGAAACCATTAGCTGTCTGTTTGTGCTTCACTGGTATCCAATATCTTTTGGAGTATGTTAGTTTGACTAACACAGGGTCCTTAAGGTGCCTTAATGGTTGGCCAACACAATTTCCATTGTGCCGTGCAGTTGGTGATTAAGAGGATTTTGATTGCAGGGGCTTTAGGGGTGCCTGTACTGTAAGTGATATTTGGGTTATTCTGAAGCCTGTTGTTGTACTCTGTCTAGTGTGATTGGATGCCGTAATGGTCCCAGCAGTGCAGCAGCCAGGCATATGGTGGAGGTACTGGCTTCCGATGCCTCCCATTCCCTGCTTTATAGACCTCCAGGGGGTCGTGACCCCACCGTAATTCTTCCAAAGCCAGAGAGAGAGAGGAGCCAGCACACAGGCCTGGAATCCACCAATGTGCCTTACTTCCCATGTGACCCCCACCCTCCCACCCCCTCACCTAGTGCTGCTGTGATATGTGTGGTCCCCATCAGGAATGGCAGGGTGGGGACAGACAGCGGTGGTGATAGTTAAACAGTCACGGCTGTTAAGAGGTACACTCGCCTCCTCCTCGGGTCAGAGGATGGAGGGGACGGGAGCTGAAAACGGGTCGTCTTGTTGATGGAAGAAAGCAATGTCAAGCGGTGGCAGGAAGGAAATGTATGAGCTTGAGTGGGATGAAGGTGGTGGTAGTGGTGGGGGGGGGGTGGGGGCTAGTAAAGAGAGGCATGGAGAAAAGGAAGAAAAATCTGGAAGGCTGGAGAAGAGAGGAGGCGATAAATTAGGAAAAGAGGAGTGAGACACGGCATCTATGTTTTACTGTTAGCTGCAAATAAATCATTACTCCTTTTTTTTTTTTTTTTTTTTTTTTACCATGCCCACATGTCGGCAGGCATCATAAAACACAGGTAAAGATACCCATAAATACACATTATTACAGCCTTACATCTAGCCTCCCTCTCTTCAGACGATAACACCATATCATCCGTAACAATGCTATCTCACTGCAACCCAACCGCATAGAGCATCTTCCCTCTTCTGTGCCTACCTCATCACTTTTTAATGTGCATACATAATTTAATGCCTCTTGTCTTAAGTATTATTCGGCCCCTAACATCAGGCGATGGAGAAGTGAGAAAGTAAGGCTGGCTAAGTACACCGTGCCATTGATGAAGTAGCACAAGGTCTGGGGGGGGGTGGATAGGCTGTGTGTTTGTGTGTGTGTGTTGTGGGAAGAGGAGGGTTAGAAGCTGTGATATCTGCCCAGACAGAAAAACTACTCTGATATCTGATGACTTTCTTGGCAGACAGGCTGCATTGACTGGCAAGAGATCAGCTCCCCTACGTTGACCCTGTGATGCTTTCACACATCAATAGCACCGTTCAAATTCCTCTGCGCGACAAATAAGCAGGAAGTGTCATACCTGAACACAGAGGAGAAAACTGGCCATGAGTTTGTGTGTGTGTGTTTGTGGTTGGGGGGGTTTATAGGCAGCCATGGTTGACTGGCTGATTTGATTTATTTCGTGGAGGCACTGCCAATCATTACCACTGCGCTGCCGGCTGAATCGAAAAAGAATGCACTCCGGGGTTGTTTTGCTTCGCGTTCACCATGACAGTACTGCTGAAAACGATGAGAACCACTGCTGACAGTTCATGCTGCAGATGCGCTCCAACATGTGGAATACTTTCAAGCGGCATTCCAACTTTCAATTTTAGCTGTGTGCGTAACAGTCCTGTACTAATCTTCAAAACAATCCACTTAGATGTTGACAAGGAAAGCAGTAAATGATTTAAATCTTTTGTTTGTGGTGGTGATGGCAATGACACCAGACAAAACAACTTTTTCACTCTCTGTTATTATTCAGCCATTTAAGTGCTGGATCAAGATGAAGTCACGAGTAAATGCAATATTGTATTTCTTATTGTCTTTCCTGGGAAAAGTCTTGTGATTGTAATGCATTAATACCCCTTAGGGAACTAGGTACACTGAGCTTTGTCAGGTAACACTCACACCCATACAGTCCCACAGTTAATAATGCATCACCCCATCATGGCCTGCCAATACACATAGGTGTGTAGGAATAGGGATGTGTCAGAGCACGAGTGTGATTATGTGAAATACTGTCTGGTGTGCAGTGAGCAAGGTCATCAAGCTGTTGGTCTTTGTTCATTCAGCAGCCACCAGCACAGCAGTTATCCAACGCAATGTTCCCGATCAAATGAAATTAAAACTTAGCTCTGTGTTTTCTGACTGCATCAGAGAGACAGTTGTATATTGTTATCACAGCTTGAGTTTTCTGAAGGCTGGTGATGTCGGTTTGCTTGTAATTGTAACTTAGTCCTGAGACAAACACTCACGGCTGTTCAGCAAAGAGACAATCACTCTTAGAGCCCGTTTTATTTTTTCCCCAAATTCAGTTTTAATTTTTCCCATTCTCTATTCTTGTCTCAGAGGTCTGCTTTTCCTTGCCCTACCACATACATTGGTGACATCAAGTCATCAATTAACTTAAACATGTTCAGCTGCCCAGGGCAGCAATCGAACCCACAACTTTATTATTGTGGGGCAACAGCACTAACCACTACTCCACCGTGCTGCTTACTTTAAACAGCAGAAAACTGGTAGCTCATCAACCTCCATCTGTATTTTTCATTTAAATTGTTGTGTTCATTCAAATGATACTTTTCTTCTGTCACTTTTATTGCCGGTGCCTATTTGGTCCACTGCTGCCACCAATGGTTGGACATGGAATTGCATCCACCTATAATCTGTCAGTCTCGAACAAAATGACAGATTGAGTGACAGGGCAGGGGCACTTGAGGGGCCCAATTAGATTTCAGATAGGGCCTGTGGCCCCACCCCCACAGCCACCACTGAGTCTGCAAGACTTCAGAACGAGGAAAGAGTGTGTTTGTCCAACAAGGAGTGCCGTAGAAGTAGAATAATCAACCACACAAGCAGAGCCCTATAAAGTCAGTTTTACTTTTTTCCCATATTCTTTGCTTTTTTCCGGTTTTTAATTTTTGAAAATTAAGTTTTTAGCATTTTATGGAAATTTAACCTAGAGACAGTGTTTCTTCAGTTATAACTGAAAACTGTAATGCTTCCACACATTTAAGCAAAAACATAACACAGAAACAATGAAACATACGTCCCACAACCCACAAGGTTATCCATCGATTACTGATATCTCCATTGAAGCGCATGATAGTCAACCTCTTTGTATTAAGCTCAGTGAGTGACTCTCATTTGACTTAACGCTCAGACGGCCGCTTCGACATGTTTACATTAATTTGTTTATGGGGAATGGGGGGGCGTGCATAATTAGTGACCCCCTTGGAGGATTTTCCTGACAGATAACATTCCTCTTTATTCTGAAAAAAAAAAACCAAACAAAACTTTTATGTAAACTGTCAGTCAGTTCCGTGTTTATAATTCCCTTTTTAATGTCTAATTTTGTGATTCCGTGATTGCGGATTTTGATGTCGTGAAACATTTACAGCACCAGATGAGTCACATTTATCATTGAACACGTCTAAGGATCTTGTCACTCCCTCCCTTAGCACTTGACCCAGAAACCAAACCTGAGGAGGAAGAATAAGAGGGCTTGATGTGTAGGGCATTTTTTCAGACAGATTAGTTTGATATATGATGACATGCAAAACTAATTTGTCAAGCCCATGCTGCGGTCTTCAGTTGTCATTTGTAGCAGTGGGGGTGTTGGAAACTCTGTGAGGAACATTGATATGTTTTGAGCAGAGCAACTGAAATCCAAGCTTTCATGGGCTTAATGGCACTAAATGTAGAAGTGTGGTTCAAATAGAGTAAGAGTAAGAAAGAGCTTTTCACTGTTTAATTTTGCGAAGTTTGTCAAATGTCAAACAATGGTCTCCCAGCGTAATGGTTTGATATCATAGTTGTCATTGTGGTTCATGCTGAATTATATTGCCTCTTATCTTTTGTCTTTTTGACAAGAAAAGAACATGACTGATTAAGTATCTTGTTTTGTGTTTATTCATTTTTCTTCAGAGCTTGTTGGTTTTCTTTGATTTGATTACACAGCACTACTACTTTTTGCAGATATTGAATTTGTAATGGAAAGGAAATATCTCCCTGTAATTGACATAAGGAAAATGGAAAGAGCTTGTCATCTTGTCATTTCCATTCTGCGAGTCCTTGGTCAGACAGACATTTGCAGGCTGCCGCACGACGCTGTTTCCTTCCCTTTGAATGTTTCTCCATTAGAGTCCAACTTATGTCGTTTACTGGATCAGTGATTTGTCTTCACATAGTGGGCTCCATGAATGTCTCTATGAAAACCGCCTGTTGCATGTTTCAGTAAAATCTGTCTGCATTCATAGTTCACCATTTAGCAGAGCCTGGATAACCAAAAAAAAAACCCTGTATATTTGTGGTACGAACATTTTTGGTGGTGAATATCTCCAGTCAAAATATTTCTGGTTATTCTTGGAAAATATTAAAACCACATTGACAAACATACTTGATAGCGTTGCATTTTTCTCCCAGTGAGCAGTGAGAGGTCGTAGGCTCAAACATCAAGCAGCACTTCTTGCAGGTCATCAGTCCAACCCTGTTACCAAACTTTAGGTGATAAGGTCTTTACAGCAGATTTTAAAGGCAGAATAAAGGCTCTTTAAAGAGATGTAGAACAGGTCATAAACGGATTTGTTTATCACACTTTAATGACTCGTCTTGGCACACTTTCCGTGGGATGATGCAGATCTCACATGGTGGGTGAATCAGTCAGGCAAAGACAGACTATTGCAATAAAAAGAGATGACTATCTTTTGCACAAACTTGCACAGACGGACTAATGAGTGCATGCATACTTGTGAACACTGTCAAACCAAAGGTGCTGGCTAAAGGCAAATGTGGTGTCAACCACCTCCTCTGCTAGCCCGCAGTTTGCCAAAGCTGCCAATCAAAGCCGTTGGCACGGAGATCGCTGCTCCCCAAACCACCACAGACATCCTCTCATGTAGGACAAATTAAGCAGGGAAATGGGTCCCTTTGCTCTCACAATTCCAGTTTAGTGTGATTTAAAGCTGGGGGGGAACATCTTGTCTTCTGGACTAATACAAGCATATCATGGTCGTACTGCTCCTACGGAGGCCCCTAGCTCTGTTATTACCGGGCCTAATCAAGGACCAGAGAGACACCAAGAAATAAAAAGGATAGATGAGAGCGAGTGAGAGAATGAAATACCTCATGTGAAACCAGGGACCACGCATCCGTGAAATAAAGGATTCCTTCATGCTCTTACATGAGCTATGTACATTTTTTAATCATCCCCTTTTAACTAATGGCTTGTAGGCAAAGCGTGGGAGGGTTGTGATGATTATTTCTATCAAGTCAATTAGTAGTGGCATCTGAAAAGCTGTCACTGTGATGAAAAGTGATTTGTGCACCCCTGTCTAACTTTGCTGCAGGTATTTGCTCACAGAGCACTTAAAATGATTGGATGGATGGATGAATGTCACTTGCACGCCTCTTTTTTTTTTTTTTTTTTAATCATACATTTCTCTTCTCTTCAGCTGCTGCTTATAAAAATGTGGGACCCTCTTTTACAGAATTTTCCACTGCAAAATTTAAAATGTACTGATCTGTTAAACAGGTCTCGGTGGGTTGTCAGGGATTTGGGAAATATGGAAAGCATACTTATAAATCCTGCTGCCTGTGTTATTAGCCAGGCTTCTTTCACACAGCGTATGATTGGCCAGGTGACTGTTCCTACTCGCAATTTATTGCTCAGGCTGATGTGTCTCCGCTATGAAATATGGTGTCACTCTGAGCTAACTACACTTTAATAGTGAAACTATACTAATGATACATCTACAGGTGTGGCTAATGGCAAAAACACGACTTTATGCATGGAAAGAAAAGCTATACTTCGAAAAGATTCACATGGCAGTCATATGTTGTAATTAGTAGTGAGACAAGACAGTTACATTTTCTGAAAAAAATGGCAGGCGGTCTTGTATGGAATAATGGATGTTTGAAAACACAACACTGTTTGCTGATGGCTGAATTAAGTTTTGCAGTTATTGTTTCAGCAGAACTCTCTGATCAGAAATCTGTTCTTTGGTACTGTTTTGTCTCATTACAAATCGGCGACAGAAAGACTTTTGCAAAATCAGTTTTTAGATAAAGATTTTTTTATAGGTAGGAAATTATAAGAGGCCAGTCCAACTTCATGCTAACTAAATCCTAATGGGGCTGACTCATTCTGAAAGAAACATTATAAATGGACTTTAACAGCCCAGCAACATTAAGGCAATAAAAAAAAAAACTCACAATGCAGCACTCTGTCAGCTATGCCAGCGTTCCCACCACTGACAGAAAATATCTGCAATTGTGAATCAAAAAATTATATAAAAACATGCATAACTGTTATCAAGCCAGTATCTATAATTTTCACATCAGATCGGAAAAATCTAATAATACACTTCCAGTCCAAACGGAAGACCTGAACACCTTTCAGTCATACATCAAATGGTAGATTTACTTTCTCTTATGTTTGTTTTCGGCGATTGCCCCTTGGCCCTGCTGACAAGTTAAGTTACACTGACTGATAACACAGTTTGGCTGTGTAGGGATTACTGTCGTACATCCTGCGTTTGGCCCCTGGGAACGCCATACCGTATCACTCTGTCAACAGTTACTGCTCAGAGAGTGCTCCACTTTCTGAGGCTCACATTTGTGTGCGGGGTGCCATATGTCAGACAGCACCATCCCCTGCCAAAGTCAACCACGCAGCTTCCCCCTCCTCGTCTCTCTTTGCCTCAGAAAACACGGCGCTCTGCGGTGTTGATGAGGTGGGGCTGAACTCTGAGCCCTCATAGTTTCCCTGAAAACACCTACATCATCTTCCCAACTCAAAACCTGTCTTTTCAGGACCCAACAATAACCTCCACATTGCGTAAATCTCGCTGACAGAGTGATGCCTCACCAGTGACACACTGGATGGCTCCCTGGATAGCTAAAGCTGTGTGCCAGTTTGCCTGGAAGTCGTGAAAATGAAACAAAGCTGCATCTCTGGGGTTTGGGCCACTGCCACATGGTCCACAAAGCCCCTGTTTCATTGTAAAAGTGGGATTAAGAATTCATTTAACACACAGGGATATACTGTTATGTGACAGGGCTGGGTGCTCTATAGTACTTTAATGGGTCCAGCTTGTGCTGACAGATAAGTTGAGCTGAGCTGCTCTGGACCAGGGGCTCCATCCACTTCTTCCTTCTACATGAAACAGACTGTTATTCTTTCCAACAGGCCATACAGTAGTCCTGTCCATCATTAAAGCTATGAATCACATCTCTGCACTTGCACTGACTCCCTCAGGGGTATATCATTGGTTTGCCCCCTTAATCTGGGTAGATTTCCGTGCTGGGTCTACTGTACAGTATAGGGTTCTGTTTTTAACACAATGAACAGCTTGCTCTTGTTACTCTGCAAATGCAGTGCATACCACAAACTTCCCACATTTGCCATCAGACACTGTGGTTTCAGGTGTTAAGCGAAATGTAAATGAATGTGCATGCACCCTTCAGGAGAACACAGCATGGCTTTTATGGCTAAAAATGTTTACTTGCTTTTTAACCCTGCCAACTGACATTATCAAAGCAGCGGTAATAACCATATGTGGTTTAAGTCGACGTTAAATTCAATATTGAGGGATTTGTTCCATCAACAGGAGAGGCAACAGTTCCGCTTGCAAAAAAGATAAAAGGACGTCGTGCCTCCGAGCTGCTTCATGCTGTTTTGGAGGTCAATTGCTTCTTCACGATACCCCCATTAAGCTGCAAGCACTAAATATAGGTTACTTTGTTAGAAAATCAGTATATTCTCTTTGGTTCTGGTTTGAACCTCCACCACATCAAAGTCATTTATATGCAGATTTCTTTCCTCAACTGTGATGCAATAAGTTGCAAAGCAATTTGTCAAATTGGGTTTTCCATGGTGAGAGAAAAACAGCCAAGGAGAAATGTCTCTAGACACACATTAACAATACAATTAAGCCCCAGAACACAGCATCATGTAGGTGCTTGTGATAGAAAGTAGGGGAAATGTCAGTTGGACGGGAAAACTGCACTTGCTGGGGGAAAAGGTGTATACAGCTGGGAGGTGTGGTTCAGTGGAGGGATTACTCATGGCAGTAGAAAAAGTTTCCATCCATCATTCATGCGGCAGAAATCTGTCTGTTGGCTTTAACTAATTGGCCGTCTATCTGTCAAATCCTGATTTCCGTGCCCTTTGGGCAGAGCAGGGAACAGTCAGTCACCACGCAAGCCAGCTGCAAATGTTTGAGAAACAGCTTGTCAGATTTAAAAAAAAAAAAAAAGAAGAAGAAGAAATAATATAACCAAAAGCAGAAGCTGCCAGTAAACCAATGAATGCATTATACACACAGTGGATGGTGTGAATACACAGCACGGTAATGCTGCAGAGAGATGTTTTCAGTATCCTCTCTGGCTCTCATTTATTAGTGCTGGAACACAAAAGCTTTGTGGATAACTTTGAGTTTGATGTCTTTGTATTTGTATGTATGAGATGTATATTTTCTTGGTCGGCGTCGGAGCTGTACTGTCTTTTCTGTGAGCAGCTCCCCTCCTGATCCTTGATTGAAAATGCTGCTACTTTCTTTAGAAAGCTGAGATGCAGCATTGACCCCTTTTAGAGAGGAAGAGTGTTGTTGTAGTATCTAGGCACTCCCCCTCCTCCACCACCCTGCCCATCTCCCCCAGCCTCTCACTTCAGACAGCCTCTCACTTGAGAGCTCTCCTACATCAGCACTAAACTCTCCTTAGTCTCAGGAAGTGGTGGAGGAAGCACTCTCAGCCTAGCAGTCTTTTCTTAGACTCCTAGGCCTCATTTTATATTCATAGCCCCTTCCACTGTTGAGGGTATCAGGTTTAGAAAAGGGGAAAAGGGGGAAAAAAGAGACAGAGTTTAATTATTTACTGTCAAATTGTTCATATTGCCTGTAATTGCATTAAGAAACATGTTAAGCTTTGCCTCTAACTGTTTCATATTTGGCAATGTTTCTCCGTACGTGTAGTCAGAGACGCTCTGCTGCTGACTTTGACTGCCATAGCAGAGGTCATTTTCCCAAAGTGTGGTTAAACTGGGGAACTCTTTTATGCATCACTCTCCATGGCCACACAAATAATGCAAAGACACTTATGGTTGTAAGTGGGAAATTGAGAGACTGCAATTTGTCATCGGATCTCACAGCACTTCATATGTCCTTCTGGGTGTCGCATGCTGACGGTGAAAATCCATTACATTACAGACTGGGCTGCAGAGCATTTGGCATCAGGCTTTAGACTGAGCGTGAGAAAACTTTTTTTTTTTACCTCAAATAAATCATGCAAAAAAAATAAAGATTGTCTCTGAGTGGAGAGACAATCACTGTAGCAGGAAGAAGGTTGTTCAGTTCATAAAATTAGGAAAAAGTGGGAGGAAATGCAAATAAATTGCTTCTTGTATAACTAAAGGCTAATCGCTTTCACATGCACAATTCCACCTTCAGGTACTCTTTAAGTTGGAAAAACTGCAGATTGATTGACTTGAATTAATCGTCCTTAATTGATATGGTTGACAGAGGGATTTCACCTGGTTTCCTATATTAACTGCTTTGTTTGTATGGACTACCAGGTGTAATGAATCTGTTTTTGCCATTTCCGCACTGATGTCCCCCCTGTGAGGTCCGAGTCCGAGTCCTTAGTCGCTGCTGAGTCAGCCATTAGTTAATATAACTCCTCTCTTTCCGCTGCCTTAAGAACGGCAGCCTTCCTGAGATCTATCTGTTGACGGTCCCCTCAGGCCTGCATCTTTTCTTTCACGTAGTTGATTGTGACCAAACCACGAACACAGCAGATGGTGTTGGGAGCGGGGTAGCTCATAAGGACACTGTGACATTTTTTTTTTTTTTTTTTTTTTTTTTTTTTTCGAGGACCCTACATACCTATGTCCTATGAGCGGGCCTAATTCAGATGCTCACAACATAGAAAAGCGCCCACAAGAAGAAAACAAAAATAAGTGATTCCTGTGGCGAGACACTCTGCATCCTGTCCTCCTCCTGATTAATAGCCACCAGGTCTTGCTGAGCAGCCGTGCTCCTCCACGGCCGGAGGTTCACACTGTGAACGACGCAGGGGCTGACAGTGGTGAGCTATGTGCTGCTCCGCCCCGCGGGAGGTAATGAATTGACGTGGCTGCCAGGACTGGAGTGCAGACAGCAGGAGGAGGGAAAGTGATCAGTCTTTCATGGTGAGATACTTCTTGTCCAGCATGCAGGCCACTGATAGCAGGATGAGAACAGAGCCTTAAAGAGAGGGGAAGGGAGAGGGAACAGAACAAGGTGAGAAGTAGTGGATAGGAAGAGAAAACGGGTGGAGGATGGCAGAGATAAAGAGGAGGCTTGGGGAAGGGGTGGGGAGTCACCCAGTCTGTGTTAACATTCCTGGGGAAATTCGCTCCCTGCTCCCCCCACAACACTCCCTAAACCACCACCGAGGGGGTTCATTATTCTCACTGTACTCCTCCACTAATTATCGTTATCATTATGGGGGATAATTACC
The DNA here is from genome assembly GCF_900963305.1 of Echeneis naucrates. NCBI lineage: Eukaryota > Metazoa > Chordata > Actinopteri > Carangiformes > Echeneidae > Echeneis > Echeneis naucrates. The sequence goes on along the minus strand of NC_042515.1, from coordinate 4,996,462 downwards.
ATTTCACTGCCTAACACCCATGTAGGCTGCTCGGCTCTGAGTCATAGACAAGGTTATCAATAGCTGCTCAATTGCAGTCTCATCTGCCTAATTATACGATTTGGGCTTTGAGATAACTGAATAGGATGTGAAATCTAGTATTATGCCTTGAGTATGGGCAAGACGCAGAAAGTCAGCAGAGGGCCTTGAAATAAAGCAATGCGTGTGGAGCCTGCTAATTAAAAGCTGTGGCTTTCGCTGGAATATAAATCAGAGGAAATCCAGGGTTATGAAACAACTGGAAGTCTCAGAAATATCCTGCAACCTGGTGCCACGCTGAGCACGTGGCAAGCGTGGAGTAAAATCCAGTCAGATGTGACGGCAGATTCTGTCTGATTTTCCCCCACTCATTACCTGTAGGAAGAACATTTACATGCTATCTGATTTCAGTGTTTCTGCTTTATTTCTCCCCCCCGCCTCTGCTTGTAAGTAACTAACACTATTAGCACCAATTGAATCAGCACATATAACAATATAAATGAAGACTCTGCACAGTTGTTCATCAGACCAGTATTACATTTGCTGGCTGTGACTTATGCTAGGCTTAGTAGCCATGTTTGTCGAAAAGGAGGCGGGGGGGGAGGAGGGGTGTCTCTAAATCCCTCTGTGGCATTTTGGGGTTGCAGCTGACGCCTTGAACCTGACGAATGCTCTCTCCATCTGCTGCAGCTCAACACTGCAGCACACCAGAGGGATGGATGCCCAATCAACAGGAGAAATTCATTAGGCCTGTCAGGGATGGATAAGGGAGCATGTTGGCTCGGGCACGGAGGGTACAGAAAGAGAGGGAAAGAAGGTGACACGGCAAGGGGTTCAGTAAGCGTGTGACGGACAGTTGGGTCAGGCCGGCCCAGTGTGTGCCACCGATGACCTCATGACTGACAAGAGGCACATTGTCTTTGACCCCAATTACCAGAGGTGTTTCTTTCTGTGGCATGTCGGGTGGCCCCCCCTGTATTCTGCAGAGATTTGCTTTTCCAGCCTGTTGTTTTCCCACACAGAGTGATGGCTTAGTTCTGCTGACCAGGAAGTGTCTGACTAATAACTATCAAACTTATGGACTTAAATGCATTTGTTGTATCAGCGTAGGTTTCAGTAGCAGGAATAAAGTTTATTAATTATCACCATTATTATAATAATCTAAAAAAGTTTATGAACTAGCCAAGTGGTGGAAACTCACATTGGTTCAGAACGACAACAAAAAAAAAAAAAAAAAATAATTGATTGTTGCTGATTTATTTTCTGCTGGCCTACGAACCAGCAACTGACTTAACCGTCTGTGACAACTGTCCAGATAATAACTGAATAAGTCCACGAATTACACCATCAGCAGCTTGGATGGCCTGGACGTACTTTTTCACAAATAATATTAGTTTGTTTCTTTGATCCCGTTTTCGATCATGTTCATCTTGAATTTTGAAGCGTCATCGAAGGTATCACTGTTTTGGGTCAGGGAACTTTCACTGTGTATTCATTCAGTTCATTTATTTATTGATTTATTTTTTAAGATATTCCTCCTCCCAAAACATTTTGGATTTAGTGTTGTCCAGCATGCTTTCCTGCCAATGATCTGACCATCGTCTGCCTTTAAATCTCTCCTCAGAGACCCTCATGGACTCCACCACAGCCACGGCGGAGCTGGGCTGGACCGTCTACCCTGTGTCAGGGTCGAGCGACAACAGCGTAAGTAGCATGCTCCAGTTTCAGCTCTGCCTCTGATAATTAAAGCTTTAATTAAGTTATTGTTTAAGTCATAACATAATTGCAAGTCATCTGAAAGCATTTTTACATAGTGACAAAGGAGAGGTGTGAGGCCTTTCTCTTCTTTGTTAGAGGTACAGATAATGTGTAAATTTGTTCAGCCGCCCTTAAAAGTTTAATTTCTGGTGCTCCGTGTCTTGGCCAGTATTTCTGTTTCTCACTCTTAGGTCAAAGATCAGTGATTGAGCCGGTCTGCCCCCCAGAGTGAGCTGAATCATTTCCCCCGAAAGCTTGGGCCAAAAAAGCCCAACTGCACGGTTAAATAGAGAGAATTTGAAGTGAAACATTTTATTATAGTTATATAATATTATTATATTGTAATGTTTTCCCCATAAACCCTACATTTAGGGATGCTTGATGAAGAAAAACCTTGAATGTCTGGAGCAGTTACGAGAACTTTTTTTATTTATTTATTTATTTATTTTTGTGCCACAAAAAGTCCAACATTTTAACTCCTAAAAAATATTTCACTTTCGTCTGCATTCTTCCTCCATAAATGATTCAGGTTTCTTACATTTTAGCCTGATCTGAACTTTCTGGTTCATGACCAATGCTCTACAAGTGAACAATCCCACATACTTAGAGCTAAAAATGTGCACTCATAGGTTAGGCCAGAAGCTATGTGTTATACAGGCCTTGTTGGTGTTTGATGCACAGTATTTCCACATGGTTTGCCAGGGCATTGGTTCCTCCTAACCACATGCAAGCCAGTCCCACTTAAAATCAGCCAAAACCAGAGGCTCAGTCTCCTTCACTTCTTTCCCCACCATAAGATTTAGACTTCTTAGCTTTGGTCCAAAGGAGAGAAAAAAATGTTGTAGGCTTATTTGCTGGTGCATTTCAAAAAACCACTGCCGATTTTATTCAATTATTTATGCTTCTGTGGTTTGTATAAAAGATGGTTTGAATTATACTCTATCATGCTGTGTCTTGTTGCACTAAAAATGAAGGAGAAAATGGCATTGAAAGCTGGCCTTTAACAGTTCCATGATACAACTTGAAAGTTGTTCAGCAATAATTTAGGACAACTTCATCTCCCCCAACCTGAGGGCACGTCGTCTCCTCTCTGCTGATTCCTACAATCAATACCAAAGCACAATGGCGCCTGGTTTCTTCTTCTCTCGTCAGCTCTGGATCCAATCTACACAGACCGAGCTTACGCACATGCATATCAACTCCAAAGACAGTTTACATCATATCTCCCTTTCATCTTTCCAAATGTTAGATTCAGCAAAGCATTCACTCAACCCATGTTTCATAAATAGGCTTAATACTAAGTGGAAACTTAAGATGCAGATTTTGAACACAAACATCACCGTTTCAAACTGCAGTTAGAGTTGTACAAATGCCCCGAAATGGCCAGAGTGAGATGGAATGAGGGTCCGAACATCAAAATAAAGACCGCAAAGCTCTTCAAGAATTATCTCCATTCCAGCAACATGTGGTTTGCTGTCTGATTCTGTGGTAGTTTTCTCTTCCAAATCAAATATCTCCACACTCAGCCTTCCTGAAGGGATTATCTGTGATGACGTTTGAATATGCACCCTTATTTGTTTTGTGCCTCAGAAAAATTCTCCTTTCTGAAAACCTCCACATGCAGTTGCGATGTATCCCTCTCTTGGAGCGCAGTGAAATGCGAACAAGTCCCTAAGCCCCCTGGGCTTAGTCAGGTATAGGTTGGCCTTATCAGCGTGGGCACTAAAGTTTTATGACTGTATGGCTGAGATTGTCGAGAGCATAGCCCGCTGGAAAGTGAAGAGTGAGAGCGATGAGGATAGCTTGTCCCTTATGGCCCAGGGCAACAGGTGTAGAAAATGGAGCTCACTGTCCCGCTCAGTATAACAGCAAGAGGTGCTTTACAGAAGCTATTGTCTTACACACATATATGCATGGCTTCGTGGGCTTAGCTGTTGGATCAGTAACATCCAGCAGAGCGCCGCACCAGCAGTTGGCTTTCGCTGCGCTGTATGGCTTCATGAAATATATCCTAACTTGACATGTGATACTTTGCGGCACAATGGAAACGCAAACAAGTAACAGTGTGCTGTTAAGTCAAAGATGTTATGGCAGTTGGTGTTATTCCTCTGTTTAATTTTACGGGATATTTTGATAATTCTTATCACATTATTGGTGTAAGAAATTCCTTCAGCTCCAGATATAAAATCCACTTCCTCCGGTGGATTTTTGAAAGCGTACAATGTTACACTTATGCTTGTGTAAACCTAATTTTATAACTGTCTCTGTGTATAGCTTGGCAATTCCCCCTTTTTAATTATGTAAAGTGACAGCCAAACTTATGTTGTCCCAGAGCCAGGCATGTGAGACATCTTCATTACTCTTCACAGCCATCCAGAAAACATTCAGCTTTAGTGTGATATTTACCAAACCAGAGTTTGATAAGTACCTCAGGAAGTTTACTGACTTTTGACTAATGTTCTCAGATACTGGCGAGAAAATACATGTATCTGGAATATCACATGGCTGTGTCTCAGGGAGTCTTTGTAAAACCCTAACCCCAAGTGTGCACATTTCCCAGAGCACACAACACAACATATCTATATCTACCAGAAAGAACGCTGATGCTAATAGTGGTTTGTGAGGAAAACAGCTTGTTGCTCCATATTCAAACTTGCATTGCAAAGAAACTCAGGTGGCTCCTTTTAACAATAGTCAATAAACTTGAAGATGTTGACCCACTGGGAATCTCCTTTGTGAGATGGAGGTAATGTTTTCAGTGTTTTCTTCTCAAGTGGAGCTCAGAGACGTGCAAGCATCAGGTCAGACATCCTGACCCGCTCCCCGCTGCGCTGCAGTGCTGACAACAGCAGCCCTTTATAAGCACACCACTGGCTGCAGGCAGCACACAGAGCCACCGTGGAAGGGAAACTGAGGTCTCCTGCATAGGCGGAGAACATAATGAGGTGGTGTCTTTGTGTGTATGTGTGTGTATCATTATGGATTTGTCATAAATAAGATATATCTGGTGTCACTTGGGGACACACCACACTGGAGTTATACAGGAAGCCAAGATGCAGCTTGTGTTGCTAAAATGTCTGAAACAAATCAGTTCCTTATGATTTATCAAAGACGCTGCATATTGTATTAAAATTCCTTCGGAATAAGTTTGAGGTTGTTTATGTATAATTGTGGGCATGTGCAGCAGGCCAAGAGGGCATACTGCTTTTTTTTCACACAGCTTTGTTTTTCTTTACAAGTAAATCATTGAACTCATTTTGTTGCATTGGTTCACAGGAATTCAACATGACCGCTAACTTGCTGCGATTCACAATTAGAGTGTGTGAAATGATGTTTTTAGGAGCTCTGCAAAGAAATATGCAAACAAGATCCACATGTAACTCTGTGGAATTTGGGGTAAAAAGATTGAATTGTTCTTCTCGTTTCACATGTTGTGTATTAGTAGTGGACAGTGGTAATTGGAGTTGACTGCAGCAGACATTTCTACTTAAGGCTGTGTGTGAGTCTCTCCGCCGTATGAAGCCCGCCCTCCTGCAGGATTTGGCTCCCATGGCCTCTCTCATAGTAATTGAATGCAGAGAGTGGGTGTCATTCGGGCTCCGTCCCTCCGGGGAAAGGCACTCCTGCTCTGACAGATTTCCCACAACTGCAAATGGGACGACAGCGCCTGGGGAGTTTTCCGCTGGATCTGTCTCTCCCTGCTTTTGTGTGAATAATTTATTTACCAATGTCAGTGATAAAGCACTCATGTGCAGTGTCGCCTTGGGTTGCAGAGCAAGTTCAGGTTAATTCAAACACCGTAATGACAAGATGTGACAAATACACACTTCATGTTGCGTCAAAAAAACATGACTGTTATTTGTCGGAGTGCCCTGACAGGGTGCTCTTGCTGCAACTTGACTGATGTGTCACTTTATTCTGACCAACAGAAGCTGGTAGAGAAAATTGTTTGCTGCGTTAGTTGACTTCTGCTCTATGTATCACGTATTTATGGAAGTTGGTTTGAATGCTGCTTTGTCATTGTCTGCCATGAGGGAACCTGCTTTTCGGGAACATCACAGCCCTTCAGGAATGCTTCACAGTTATGTTATAGCCATTTTTTTTTTTTTTTTGCATCGCATGTCTTATGCTAATGGTAAGATGCTGTTCAACATTAACCCACATCAATGCTGAATAACACACTGCATACACACTTCAGGTTACTACTTGTTGCCTCATCTACAGTATATTAATTTTGCCAGATGTTCTCTTTTGTTGTCATTGTGAATTGTATGTGTGCCATGCTTCAAAGTCTTTAAAAAGAAAAAACAGCTCACAAAAATCTAAAAAGACTTCATGTTTTCGTTATCCATACGATACGAAAGATGAAAACAGAGCTAATTGTCCAACTTGACCACACGGCACCTAATCCCAGTTTCTCTAGACCAGCGTCAGAGGGCAAATTAGCACAGCTGCATTTGGAGTGAAGCAAGCTTTTCTCACATCTTTGCCTTAGTGTGTACAGTTTGGTAACTACCTGCGTTTCTCTTCTTCCCCGTCATCCTTTTCACATCAGTGAAGTGCAGCTGTGTTTCGACAAGGGAATGATTGAGATTCTCCAAGTCTTCTGGTACCTCTAAGGCAAGCAGAGGACCAAGAAGAACATTGCCCAGAATGAATTTTTCATCCAGGCCTTGAGCCCTGGCTGCTGTATCTGAGCGGCCTGTTGTCATCTCACTCAAAGCACTCAACACACAGCTGTGGTGATGGAGTGCAACTGTTAATGCACTTGAGCGAACTGTCCACCTTATGGGACAAAGTGGTTTAATAGCCTTCTGTGGCCCATCCTCACATGTAGAGTCCCTTAAAGATATCCTTCATCTTGCCCGACTAACCAAAGAAAAAATCATACTGATGGGTTCTTACTGCTACATCAGGACAATCAGAATCTTGATGTTTATGGAATCTCTCAAGGGCCTTTTTCCAGTTTTTGAAGCCTGTTGAAACAAATCCAGGTTCTCCATTCTTTTCCAGTGGTGATTTACCTTTACTGCAGTAAAGGCCGAGCACACTGTCAACACCAGGGTTGAAACAGAGCCATGGAAATGCATTGTACCGATGTGAAAGCTGAATACTCAATAATGAATTTAGGATCTGGCTGATTTGGTTTTTCTGGTGAGAATTGCTGGTTGGAGGCAGCCACAGCAGACGTGACCTGTACAATATTGTCCTCATCCTCTTCCTCCTTTCCTGAGAACACGCCCGCTCCCTCTTCTTCATCTATCATCATCCTATAATGTAAAAAAATTGACATGTGACTCAATGTGCATATTCCAGAGCATATTATTCCTCCCGTACTCCCCCATCTCCTCTGTCACAAACAGCCAAACATGTTAAATTTAGATAAGGACGTTAACATTTATTCAGCTAGGCAGAATAGGACTAAAATAAATCAGGATTTCATTGACAGCTCACCTCTGCATCATCATCCTCCGGTCTATTGAGCTCGATGCTGGCTGAAGTGAATCAATCTCCTAAACACGGAGAAGACATCTTCATTGGGATCAGTTGATGATTAGCTCAATCAGTGTACTTGTAGTGTGTGGAGTAACACTCAGCTCATTTTTAAAGTTTTTCAACTCCATCAGTAGCTTTAATGCATGTACATGAACACCTAAATAGCCTTTATGCAAGATATGTACACACATCACACATTGGATGCTAGATTTTGCGTTCATTCCAAAGCAGAGATACGTTCATGACGAGGTTTGAAAATACCCTACAGATACTTTTGTTTCCCTCTCTGCATCTTCCATCTTACGTAACAAAAAGAACAATGAGAATGTACATGTCAAACACAGTGACTATCAATAGCAGACAATAGTGGTACAAAAAAATGTATCTAATTCGTCTAGTTATGTTTAAAGACTCATTTTAACAACATAAGACTAAGATACAAAAGAGAATTATAACTAGGACATACATTTCAGTCTAATCATTTGAGTTTTCAAAAAAATGCGTCTTCAGTTGCCTGTGTGCAGAAAGCATGCCTACCGGGCGAGTTTGGGTGTAAACAGGAACACTTTCCCTGGCTTGGACCAGTGACTTGGAGTCCTTGGACTTGTTGGTTGGATGGCTGTTCAATCAGTCTAAATTGGCCATTGCAGAGCTGGATGAACGTGACTAGCACAGTGCAAAAAGAACTTGGGGGGCAAAAGTGGAGGACGTGCCTGCTTTTTTTTGGTCAATGAAGAGGCAGTAATAAAATATAAAGGCTATAAAGTGGCATCTTAAATCATAGTTGGTCCCAGTGATGCGAGCTGTAATAGATGGGGTGGATTTTTCCTCAGTCCTCACAATACCCATTTTATGAAACTTCAAACAGCTTTGATTGGCCGTAATGACCATCAATAACTCCTCTCCTTGTGTTTGCCAGACAGATCTATTTATCAGGATTTTGACTGGGTGTTGACAACTAGTATCCCAGAGGAGTGTAGCTGCGGTCAACTTGTTGCAGCTGACAAACTTGTTTATCGTCTGCGCATTGGCTGAGTGTCCTGTAGTTGCACAGATGTGCAGGAAACGGCGAAATCTGACAACACAATAGTGTTGCTTGCAGTGAAAGTGCATAGGAGCCCTGTGGTGCCAGCAGATCAACAACCATGAGTGTGTGCATGTTAGCTGCACTGTTAGCTGATACGTCCCTTTTCATGGCTACTTTCTCTGCTTTTCATTGAGGATGAACATTTGGAAGTTGTTGATTTTATCTTTTGAGTCAATATGGCCACTGTTAATCCCTTCAACGCTCTAACTGTAATTATATTCAGCACAAACACCTGATGTACTTGCCCTTGAGCGCCGCACTGAGCGGTTCTCTGCTTACCCAGTGTAAACTAATTTGGAAATGCCAGGTGAATGGATGAGATGGAAGTATAAAACAGCAGCAGTGTACAGTAGCATCATGTTCACTTAGAGAGGAGGTGAGTAATTAGTAGGTACAAAGAGATCCGAGACCCTGGACTAATGTTATGGCTCAGGTTGGTGAATGAAGCAAAGAGCTCTCTTTGTTCAATGGTCTCAGCTGAAGGGGCAACTCCAGTCTATAATTCAGCCTTGACAGCGCGTTCCGCTCGGCTGTACAGATAAAGCAGAGACCTACTGTCATGGAGATGTATGGATTGCAGGTCAGCTGAACTTTTCTCTCTCTCGCCTCGAGTGGCAGAGGAGATATTGATTCGCAGCGAACGTCATTGAACTGTAACACCTCATAACTCCGGAGGAGGAGAGCAGCCGCTGACATGTTGTAGTCTCTTGCAGCCCTGCCACAGTCTCCACAGTATTTTCACATCAGACAGGGTTTCTGTGCCGGGTGTTTGTCTCAGTTTCACCGCTCTAGCATTATATAAATTACAGGATCTATAGCTTCCCCAGTGAATGAACCCGAGGCTGGTCTGGGAAAGTAGCAGACATGGGGTGAAAATAGTTGTTTTGAGGGCAGTGGCTCCAGCATAGTTGATCCAAACAGCTGGCGTACACTGTGCTTTAGAAATGGTATCAATGAGGAATAATTTCCTCAGTCAAACATTTCGCTTTGAAAATGACCCTTTTTTTTTTTTACGATTCATTTAACACTCTTGTTAGCCAATCTAACAAGAATCACTGTGGGTGTGTTAGCAGTTCATTGAAAATGATTTATATAGTTGGAGCATCGAATAACACAAGCTCGGATTCCCAGGGTTTGCTTTAATCTGCTTGGAATAATGGACGGGCTACATCCATGAGGTTAAAGCAAACACTGGAGGTTATTTACCAACAGTGTTTGACTCAGAGTTGTTAAATTCAGGACACAGATGAGAGCAATTAAAACATAAAACAGAAAGCTTTTGTTCGGGGCTAGCCGTGCGTTGGGTTTCACACCGATGCTTTTTCAACATAAGAGTATGTTTTGTGAGCAGAGTTACTCTGAGGGAGGAAGAAAACACAGTGTACCATGGAAAAATCCTTTGATTGTTGTTGTTTACCTTGAAGTCTAATAGTCTTTGCATTTTATAATGTAGAGAAACTCCTTCACAAATGCAAATGAGCTCTTTATAATGTTTGTTATGCCTTTGGTTATGAAGAAAATGTCTTTGATCATTTGGGTCTTAAACATCTATTTATTTTATGTTCCATTAACGCTCTTTTTAATGCGCTTGGCCCCCGATGGCAGTTGACTTCCACACTCAGAGAACCAGAAACGCAACATTTTGCCAAAAGTAACAGGATCTCAAACGAATAAGCTGGAGTTTCTGTTTCCATCATCTGAGGGCGGCTCCTCCCCCTCTAGCTAATCCATCTTGACATCCACCACCAGTTACCTCCACCTTCTGCACTTAAAACACAAGACCACCATTTTGCTGCACTCTCAGTAAATAGCCAGGAGAAAAAGGGTGGAAAAAAAAAGCTGTGAAAATGAAGACGTTTCTTCTAATTTCACACTCTGTGCTTGATCGTTAGGCTCTTATTATGCCCCATTTGCTTCCCTCCACTGACTGTGATGAAAGCAGGCCAAAGAGACCATGACAGGACAAAAAGGGGCCCTCCATCAAAACACATTTTGTTTGGAGTCTTTTTTAGCACTGCCTCATCCACTTCCCCCCACCGTCACTACAGACACTTTCCCCTGCAGTTTCCCCTGTCTCTGTCCCTCATTAGCAGCAACCCCCACCTGTCTCCACATTCATTTTTAGCAAACTGGGATTGTCCAAACGCTTTGCACCCGGTAGAAGTGGGACACTCCGCCCTTGTTTAATTGGCCCACACCCTCCCCACTGCCCCGCAACAAGTGGGAAGGTCAATAGCTGCTCATGACCTGAGATGATGATGTCTGTCACTGCAGGCCTCAAGACCGACACATCCTTAAACCTCACCACCAAGGACCAGGAGTTTGTGCTAGCATGAAGCCCCCATTGCTTTATTGAAGTTGTTGAAGTTTTGACTGCATTGCATCACTTTGTCATATTCTTTTTGTATTTGGTGTGATGTTTACGATTAAAAATGTTGCTGATAAATGTAGAAAATCAGGTCAATTATTCTGAAATCGGCCTTTTCAACATTGTTTTGTATGCATGGACTTATTTACAGCTAAATGTCAACAGCTTTTATTTACGGAGGCAGGTTGATTCGTCAGGCATGTTTGGGGGGAAAAAAGATTGAGATAAACGAAGTCCTAGTTTTGGCTTTTTGTTAAATTGCATTCGCTCTGATTATTATCATCATCATTATTATTATTGGCTGCACATCAGTCTCTTCTGTTGAGATTGGCTCCTGTGATGGTTTGGGTTCGGGTCAAGCTGGGCATCACACTAGCAGTGATTAATTAGGACATGGGAATTAAGAACTAAAGCTGTTCTAATTAGTCAGAGAGTGTTTGACAGAATGCTGTATTGCGACAAGAGGGGTGATTTTCTTCTCCCAACCCCTCAAAATCCTGACTAAGCGGGCATTAATTTGAGAAATTATATCAGCTGTGAAGTGAAGAGTGAAGGGGGGGGGGGGAGGCAGTTGTATTAGAAGCAGTGGAGGGTGCAGCTAATGCAAAGTGGCTCTTGGGGTTGAGAATGGGATTTTTCTTCGGATGAGATTCCAAGGTCAAGGTCACGACCTGCTCAGCAGTTGGAGCGCATGGTGTTTTAAAGTGGATTTGATCCACCACCAAGGGGCAGGAAACCATAGAGGTTGCATCTGGAGTCTGTACAGTCAGAGCGAGCGCTCAAATTGGTGTGCAATATGTGAACTTTGAAGTGGAGCAGCGTTCCCAGAAAACCTGGAGTGAAATTTGCCCCTTGATTATTCTTTATATGATTACCTGTGTAATATGATTATGCCATTTTAGTGTGACTTTTGATTGTGGAAAATTCACATCATTTTTCCTCACAGCTTGGCAGCAATGAAAGGAGCTTTCATTACAATGTCAATAAGCCATTAGACTATGTGCTATGAATGTGTCCTATTAAGATACAATAAAAAAGTGGGACATGCTATCGCATAAACCAGAGCCTCTCTGTTTTGTTCAAGTGACTTAATGTCAGGTCTCGAGTTTCTTTTAAAGCATTACAACATGTGAATGGTTTCTTCAATGAAAGGGCAGGAACAGAGAGAGTAAACATCAAAGCTGTCTGCCTCTACAAAGCCGGATTTATATTCTAACATCTCCAAATGAAAACAATCTTTCTGAAAATGGAATTGTTTTTTTAAGTAGCTCCTCAAATGCATTAAACTTCACCTTTACATGCAGCTTCACATTTTGAAGCTGCAAAAGAATGACAAATAAAAACTTGAAAGCAGACTAATCAACTGTCCAAACTGCAAATGATCTTAAAGAACAGCTTTCATAGTACCAGCAGATATCCGTTGGATTCACTTGTCAGAATAAGTCGCGTTCAGGTAACTGATATCATGCAGCTCATATTCTATCTTAAAAAATCTTAAATGTGTGAGAAAAAATCCACCACTTTAATATATCTGAAAGTTATATAAGACATAAACAAGAAATAAAAGTGAACCCTAAAGCTTTGCTCCCTGTTTAAAAAAGAGAAAGTCATCTGCGAGTATCTTTGTTAATATGCCAGTATTACCTCAATAAGTGGGCGGGTGTCCTGGAGAGGCTGTCCCTCATTTGCTCCTTTAGCCTAGCCTGATGCATCCATTTAACAGTCATTAGAGATATTATGTTTCATTGCACCGTGTAATCAATTTAATCAAAATATTGCCTTAAGTATAGCCAGTAATCAACGTACCATAAAATGCACATGAAAACATTCCTATTATGGAATTTATGAGAGTTGATATTAATCAGAACCTTGTGGAGTGTTTACTGCTTTACAGTTGAATTGAACTTAATTGAATGAATCAATTTAAATTTTACGCCTCAATTACCAAATGTTTTTTTCTTTCCCTTTCGTGAACAATTCTGGATTTAAATCAAACTTCTTTTTATTAAAAGTAAGACAGGAGAATGTTAACTCTGTGCTTCTGTCTGTTTTTGACCAACAGTGGGAGGAGGTGAGTGGTTATGATGAAAACATGAACACCATCCGGACGTACCAGGTCTGCAATGTTTTTGACAACAATCAGAACAACTGGGTACGCACCAAGTACATCCGTCGTCGTGGTGCACAGCGGATCCATGTGGAGATGAAGTTCTCGGTGAGGGACTGCAGCAGCATCCCTAACGTGCCGGGCTCCTGCAAAGAGACATTTAATCTGTATTACTACGAATCAGACGCCGACACAGCCACCAGATCCTCCCCGGCATGGATGGAGAACCCCTGGATCAAGGTGGACACCATTGCTGCGGACGAGAGCTTCTCTCAGGTGGACCTCGGAGGCAGGGTGATGAAGATCAACACCGAGGTGCGGAGCTTTGGCCCCGTGTCGCGAAATGGCTTCTACCTGGCCTTCCAGGACTATGGCGGCTGTATGTCGCTCATCGCCGTCCGCGTCTTCTACCGGAAGTGTCCTCGTATCATCACGAACGGGGCGTTGTTCCAGGAGACGCTCTCGGGGGCGGAGAGCACCTCTCTCGTTGCTGCGAGAGGTGTGTGTATCCCCAATGCGGAGGAGGTGGACGTGCCCATTAAACTGTACTGCAACGGGGACGGAGAATGGATGGTTCCCATTGGGCGCTGCATGTGCAAGGCAGGGAACGAGGCTGTGGAGAATGGGACTGTTTGTAGAGGTATGTTTAGCTCCTACACTTTCACCTTGTCTGTCATCATCACAGAGTACTCCAACCACTGAAGGAGAGAGCCCATACAATGTTTACATGGCTGTGCACCTGCCACTGTAAGCTGTTCCAGGGATCTGTTCATGCCTACTCAGTTGATTGTGAATAATAGCCGTCTAATGGAAAACATGATGGAAGGTATGAAGTCTGTCAATAGATTATTCAACTGAAGCTATTTTTCCACATAAACCATCATCATTTCCTGTTTTTATATTTTCCAGCTGAGATACGGCGTAAAATTTGGCAATTCATTTGTTAACTCTGGCTGGAGTTTCATCTGAAAATACACTGCTGCCTTTTGAAGTTGGGACTGCAGAGCGTGTTTAGTTTGGTCCTTCTGAGCTGCCATAAACAGATCAGCATACCTCATTGTAGGCGCTCGGTTGCAAATCACAACAGTCTGTAGAAGAAGAAATAAATTACCTTTCCCTTTCGGACCGTGTAGAACAAAGGATTAAAAAGTCATCTCTGTATCTGGACGTAAAGAATTACATTTAATACACAGTCAATCAATGTGAAATTGCCAGTATAGATTGTGTAAGATCTTTTTTTCCCCAAGATCCTCCACAGAGAGAAACACCTTTCTACATATGTAAAAGAGTTTGACAAATTTTCAAAGCGGGTAAGAACTGCAATTTTGCAATTCTGATGTCAAGGCTCTCAGAAAAGGGACTCCAAAGCACGGAGAAAAGAACCACATCACAAAACTTCGAGCAGGCAAACAACACACAAAGGGTCGGGCTGTGGCATTATCGAAAAATAAATAAAAAAATCTCACACGGGATCAAAAAAATGATCAGGATCAAAACTGGCAGTGGTAGAAAGGCTATGGCTCGTGGTCTGTCAGGAAAAAAACCCCCAACATGACAGATAATCTTTTGTTGGTAGATTGCCTCCTCCCTTCTATGAGGACAAAAAGGATATTTTTCAAAATTGCCTGCATTTTCCTATCAATTGGAATCCCTCACTGGAAAATTGATCTGGCTTTTCAAAACATCAATGTACCCAACATTTACCTGTGCCATGCCTGACCCGCGCTCTGGCAGGTGGTATTTGGTCAACGTGCGTAGAGATCACTTGAAACAGCATCACACGGTGTCGCCTGCAGAGTGGAGCCGTCCTGCTCCGGCGCAGCACAACAAACCACCCACCTGCGTTTCAGATCGGTGTGTGTTGCTGGCTCTCTTATGTGTGCCTGTAATTACAACACCCCCACCCACCCACCTACCCACCCCCGCAGTGTCTGTGTTCTGGAAGTGAGGGAAAACGCGATGGGTGCTGCCTCACAAACACTGCCAGGCCCGCTCAGTGACTGCTAATGAGGACGGGCACCATCTACTCCTGAAGGAATACGCGCCAATAAGAGTCACGTGACGTTAGCTGCCTTGTCATATAGCAAACCACTGCTGAATCCAAATCCATGCGTAATTACACAAATCTGCATGTTTGTTTGTTGTTGTTTGTTGTTGTTTGTTTTGTTTGTTTTTTTTTTTTGTCCTGCATGTAACTCACTGGATTGAAGCATCTCAGGGGTGTCCTCTGCCATGGTAGGGTTTTTTTTTTTTTGTGCGTGCTTAACGGGATTATGCAATTAAACGCCGTCCGCTCACTGGGGGAAAGTGAGTTGATCCAGTGCCATGAGTGAGACTTTGTGTCTGGCACTGCTGACCATTCTCCTGTTTATTCCTCCTTACCTGCAGGCAGAGAAATGGCTTTTTGTTGCCCATGGTCCGCTGCCAGCTAGGCTTCACGGCCCACCTACTCCCCTCTTCCTCAGCTCCCAGGCTGCAGTGGTGAAAGTTATAGATTGGAGCACTGCAGCGCGCCTACACCCACTGTCTAGATCCTGGCGGTGAAGGGAACCATAGACATGCACGCAGGCTTTCATCTCTATCACTCCCTGATCATGTGACTCAATCCCCATGTATTAAAGCTTTATGAGAACAATGCATTATCCAGGAATTTTATGGCTCCATACAATAGTTATGAGCCTCAACAAAAACAATAAAGAAGAGAATAAAACCATTAGACTTTAAAAGGGATATTGTTCTGTGGTCCATCTGTTTTTCAAAAGGCCGTTTTTGAAGGAAAGCTGCCACCAGTTGCTCCCCAGTCATCTTCCTCAACAGTGAAAGCTGATACCGGTGTTTGAAACTGTGGTCAGCCGCTGCTGCATTTCAACTGACAGAAGTTGGATAATGAATTGATCTAAGAAAGATGCGCCTTTGCCTGCTGATATTATGGGGTAATGAATTGATTTGAGAGAGGTGCCCTCGGAGGGTTTGTAAGATATCCCCTTTCATAGAGGGATTACGAAGCCGCAGAGACGACGTAAAAGCAGCCAAGATGAAAGGGACTATTTGTTCTGTAGTATTAATAACAAAACCAAATACTTTGTTCTAACATCTCAGCAACTAAACGTGTAATTACACATGTAACAATTAAATCCTTGGCCGGGATCCCTAGCAAATAATTATGCTGTCAGGAAACCTGTCAAAATATTGACAGTGGGGGTGGGGTGGGGGGGTGGGTGGGGGGGGCTTACACGAAACTGCTGAGGCCTTTTTCTCTACGATTGTCTTACAAGTGAGATTATATTTCTTCATGTAGCAGCAGTCGAGAGAAGGAGTACACCAGAAAACGTCCCTGAAAAGAAAGATCTGGTTTCCCCCGCAGAGCCTGGAGGAGATAGCCCACCGGAGAGAGACACATGAGGTCCTATTTGCCCTTGCTGTTCACTTTTGAATCAAAAGCATTCCCTTCAGTGGGGCACAAGGAGAGCCATGTTCATGGGTGGAACCACAAACTCCCTCAACAATGCTCATGTGTGCTTTTTTTTTTTTTTTTCCTCACTGTAATCTGATCATCTAACCCCACGCTATTGTGAGTTCAAGGGTCCCGACTGTGGGAGCGTGGCTCGCGTCATGGTGCGGTGAAGATTCAGACGGGGACAGCCTGCCACGGCGATAACAGCAGCTTGATTCATGACTTGGTCGTGTTGTTTCGTTAATGACTGGGGGAGGAAAGAAAGAAAGTAAAGCATCCTCAAAACAAGCAGCATAGTTTGTGTAGCCCCGTGGCCCTGCCTTTGCAGGGAGCAGAAGCAACACATAAAATCACACAGCATGACAGTGGATAAAATAAATATTACATATTCTGCATACTCTTCAACTTGTGTGGTGGAAATAATGGTTTGAGAAATTGTTTTGATGGCAAAACCATGTAGGTTTACGGAAACAGACATTCTTCGTTACTGGAGTGAAAAGAAATGGTTGATAATTTTGATTTATCACATGAACACAAACGCTGCATTTTGCATACCCTGTTTGTTTGGCCATTGATATTCAAATAACATTTCTCCTGCGTTTGTTTAACACACAGGCGTGCATGCAGACATGCTTCCACACTCGCAGACACTGACACTATTCCAAGATTCAGATACACTGTATAACAATAGAGCAATTTCCACTAAGCATGCACAATAAAGCGAGCCGGTAAGTCACACAAATGATAAGCATTTTCAGGCCACTGTGTGGGGGATTTGGAACAATACTAGGAGCTTTTTTTTTTTCTCCACATCATCGTCTTGGTGAGGTCTGCATCAGTGCCGGGGTAGTAGCTGCTTGAAAGCATGGTTCCTCCAGTTGCACCAGAGCAATTAGATTAAGGAAGAACGGCTTCAGTAATTCTTCAGCTAAATGTGGTTGTAGATAAAGAGAGTTAGGGGGATCGAGTGTAGAGGTAGGTGCCGGGCAGACATGATTGGATAGACATGATTGCATGGAAAAGCAGAAGGGTGGGGGTGAAAGCAGGAAATGAGTCCCCCTAACCCACTGTCAGAATCCCAATTATTGCAGTCTCTTCGTCTGGAGAGGGTTTAAGGGTGGAAATCAGCGTAGCACAGACAAATCCACGCTGCCGCCTTTATTTCCCAGGGTGCCTCTGTCTTTAATGGCAGCTCTAATTGACTAACAGTGCACGTGGGGAGCAGCCACGCTGATGACTGGATGACTGTCCTCTGTGCTGGAACAAGACACAAAGCAAAACAAAACAAACACACCCCCTCAAGGCTTTTGGTGCATTGTGCATTGAGCAAACAAAGATGAAGAAGGTTTGCATTGAGTTGCAGTGAGAGAGAGAGAGAAAATGTCAGCAGTCTGCCTATGGAATAAGCATTCGCACAATATTATGTTAAAATAAAAACCACGCTTATTCTCTCAGATTGATGGCTGCTTCGGCTGCTGTTATGAGCTGTTTAGTTAAACACGGAATACAAATTAGCGCCAGAGCAGATGTTCATTACTTCAGCATTTGCCTGTTAAATGGCATTATAGACAATGCGATTTAATTTCAATCAGTGATTGTTTCATTTATACCCAATAAAGGGCCTGTGATGTGGATTTGATAGAGGTGGCCTCTTTGGTCCGCACCTGGCATAGGATGTTGGAGCAGCGGGAGGCAAATGGCGCGAGGCCTCAAGACCTGCCTTTATTCCCTCATTCCTGCTGCGATGGGATTTCAGTACGGCCAGGTGCTTTTACTCCTGACTGCCAGTCTTCTTTTTTATTTCCTGTCTGTTCTGCACCCTGGGCACATTCATACAGCAGAGGAGAGAACAAGAATTCAGAAGGTGTTGGGGAGCTTCTAATGAGAGGGATAAGAGAGTCTAATGAAAGGAAAAACTCAGAATTAACCACACATCCAGCTCTTCTAATATAAATTACAGCACAGTGAGCGCACAAATCAAATTACAGTAGGCAGCCATGTGTGCTCATGGGGACACAGAACCACACACACATATACTTCATCATCCTTATTTTCACAGCACATTCATCATATGCAGAAGTGATAACGTGACCTGCGATCCCTGCGAATCTCCCTGAACTCAAAGATCATGGCCCGTTAAGCCGGTAAACCTTTTCCACATGTTTTTGCACATGTCAGGCTCTGCTCCATATGCCCCTGTCATACCCCTCATTATCCCACCCCATCTTTTGAATCTCAAATTCAGACAGTATGACCTTCTATAATCCTTGTGTTTTTTTGTGTTTTTTTTTTACAATGTTGGTCATCACTTCGACTGCAGAGGTTTCCTGCTGGTCTGGTTCTTGTTTATAACACCTACCCTCTGTCTCTCCCTGAGCCCAGAGATACCTGAGCGCTCGACGAGCACAGACAGTTTTCTGGTGTTTCTCCATGAGGCTGAACACCCTGAGACCTTCTGGTTTTGTTCATGATTAATTTGGCTTGGATAGACAGCCCTGACACTGAGGAAATGAGAGCTGCACACTATATAGAGATCCCTCCATATGTGCCTCTCGTTTCTCATCAGAGACAAGGCTGGGGCTTTGTCAAAACATCCCCATGTGCTCTCTCTCTCTCTCTCTCTCTCTCAGATGTCCTCAACTCGTGTCCTGTTAAAGGATTCAAGTTGCTTTCTCGGCCAAAGGAGGCTGATGGATCAAGCATCTGTCTGGATAAAACAGGAGAAACAATCGGGCTTACTGTTAAGGACAGGAATTTCTCTTGAGTATCAGTGACCTTGTTTTCCAGTGATGTATTAGAACTCGGTCAACATTGAGAGGAGATTGTAGCGTCTTGTGTTGTATGCTGCTGACCTACATCAGAGCTATTCTTCTTCTTCAAAAAAAAAAAAGGGTTGTTCACACACAGTTAACCCCTTTGGTCGCACACAGGATGGTCATTAAATCTGAGAGAACGTCTCGCTGTTACAGCTTCAGATAGTGTACAGTCTGCACAAAGGTGCTTTCCGTCATGGTGTGTACTCAATGTAAATACTTGCCTGTCAAAGTTGAGTTGAAATAGAAAAACACGTGTTAGTTATATAACTCGCCAGTTATTCATTGTTTTGCTGTATGCTTCATTTGAATTATTTGACAGTTTGTTCCTCAGAGATGAACCTCGCTGACAGCAGCTTATGTAACTACAGTATATGACTGCAGTTGCTAACAACTCTCAGTTTAAAAAAGGGACCAGGCGTTTTCATCCCTTGTGGAAGAGACGCTCCAGAGCTATAATGGATTGTAAAATAAATAACATCACCCACCAACAAAGATCTGTCCCTCTGTTTAACTTCAGGTGATAAAAGATAAAAGTTTAGATTAATTTCGGGGGTGGGGGGGGTATTAACAAGGAAATAAATATTCATGCTACACACTTCTTTGTTGTATTTTGTAATTCTGATGTTTTTGACTTCAGAAAAGGGACTACTTAGTTGTCTGCACTCAGAAGATTTCATCACAAAGAAGCCGCTGAAAAAGATTTATATAATTTTAGAAAGTGTTATTGATAAATTAATAATTTCCTCAGCTCTTGAAAGTAAAACACTCTGTAGTTCTTTCACAATGTTATTTCCCCTTCCTTTTATATATAAACTGACTGTGCAGTGCTTAAACCAGGGGTGGATACGCTGTTAGCATGTGTAAATTCAGAGTCTCTGGTGAGACTGTGAGGTCCACTTTGCTTTATGCCAGCAGTCAGGATGTGCAGTCTCTTGCAGTGTCATTAAGATAAATTCCTGTGCATTTAATTACTTGGCAATCAAAGTGATTTAGATTCGGAGAGTAAGTCCTCCTGTTCTTGTTCTCAGAGGAAAACAAAAAGGCTGAGTTCAATTAACAGATTTTTCCTGCACCTGAGACAAAGTAAGAAAAATCAGCAGAAACTTCATTCAAAGGTGACATCTCTGTTCAACTCAGTTGACTCCTGTGAGGTGACTAATGTCTTACATATCCATTCAGGGGGGACCCAAACAGCGTTTGAGCAAAATCTACAACCAAATCAAGTTTACACCGAGATGTATTTTACTTTGAGATTTGATTCCAAAATGTTTAAACTAAATGTCACCTCAGGTGCTGGAGCGGCTTGGCAAAGGTTTGTGCTGTCATCCCCAGGTGGTCTTGAGTTTGAAATTGAACACATACCTCTCACTGTTACATTAAGCTTCCCCACCGTCAGGTGCCACCACTGCAGGTTTTCTTTGCCACTTACTACCTGCTCGACAGCTCTACCTCCGATGCCATTCACTATATCAGGTATCAGCAGTACATTTCACCTCTGCTCATGTTAGAAAGGCCACCACAACCAGGAAGTGACTTATTTATTTAGCTGGTGTGAACCAACCAAAGAATCCCTGTTTGATTTGCATTGCGATGATAAAGGCAGAAAGCAAAACTGTGCCAAAATGAAATAACGCCAGTCGATTGTTGGCTTTGAACCATCTCTTTCTGCTCTGAAGCCCTCTCCATACTCATACTGGCTGTGACAACAACCAAGACAAGGATCTAACAGAAAAGTCAAGTGAGTTGGAGCATGGGTGGACAGTAAGAATACATATGGCGTTGATTCCAGTGAATGCCCCCACTGACATCTGGGCTCTGTCTCTTGTTTCCACTCTACTATCTACAGCCATTCCCACTAATTGGACAAAGCTACTGCTAGCTGCTGGGGAAAAACAAAAGCATGTTCCTCTTACTGTATAGGTAGTACAGTGGCAGACTCTTTTCCTTCATGCTGCACAATGAGCCTTCAGTTGCTTTAGCAGAAAGATTTACTTACAAGCTTAAGGGCCCCCAGATGAAATGTAGATGGTGTCATTATTCCATCGCATCAACTACTACGTTCAGCAATCAACGTTTTGTTTGTCTTCATAATTATAGGTAGTTGTGTTAATTTCAACAAATTAAAATAACATCTCAAATCTCTGTCACTTAAAAAAGACTATTTGACAAGGGAAGGAAAGTTTACAATGCATCATTCAGACGGACAGGTATGAAAAAAAAAAGGAAATAAAATGGCATTTAAAGCACTATGAAAACAAGGCAATTGGGAAAAAAAAACATTAAGAAGACATTAAACTTATGTTTAACAGATAGTAAAGCAAAACAAGAAAATAAGTATAAAAAAACTTGCACGTGTAATATTATGGTAAGCTGCAAAAAAATTGAATACCTGGATTTTTCCAGGACAAAAAAAAAAACTAAAAATGAACAAAGTGCTGAATGACCAGACCAACATTACTATCCCATAAACCTATTGTTAGCATGGCTAGAGAAAATTAAAGCCTTATCTTGTTTGTGAGCACATGCTGAGTGCACAATATTTTCCAATGATGCACTCGTTTTCTTGTGTCCTGTCGCACGCCATCAGTTTGTTTCTCTTATTTAATATGCTTGCTCCCTACGTTTACTTGTTTGTCACAGTAGTCAATTAAGGCATTAATTGTGCAGGATGAGTGTACTTGATGCTGGGCAGGAAAACAATCTTGGCTCCAGTGGCCTGGTTTAATTGCCGAAGCCTTGTTGAGGGGGATGGCGTTCCGTTGCTGCAGGCGACAGCACGCCTTTGTAAATGGACTACTTACAAAATTTTCTGGATGTTAAAACTTTTTTACATCCCCCTGGGCAGCTGCTAACCAAATAAATTACTCAATATAATGAGCCGTTCCACTCTCCTCTGGAATTCCCTAGCTTTAGCCTGAAAGGTACAGTTCGACACGCTTTCCCTCATTCTCATAAGTCTTGTAAAGAGCTGGGTTCATCTAAAGGATACCCTTCTTTTTCCTTTTGTAGCTCCCCCTTGGAAGATGAAAGGCACAGCACAATCTACCAGGCTAATCCCTATCTGGTCAGAATATTTCTACCAGTGCATGGTTTATGGGTGAGAATATCATCATTACAATTCCCTCCCTCTTCCCAACTTCCTCTCCACCTTTAGGTCTTTGGGTTGTGATTAGAGTTGTTTTCCCACAGTTTATGCTATAAAACCTTCAGGGATTCGCTGTTTATACTGAATTTATATCGAGAAGGAAGAGGTGAGACTGTAAACAACAAGCTAATGAGAAGGCTGCTCTGTTTTGCCTTGTGTGGAAAAATAACATTCTCTTCCTGTGCACCTCACAGCATGACTTAAAATACGGTGCTGTGATATAACAATGTTTTTACGTCCCCATCATGCTCGAAAATTAGACAGTAATTACGCTTTAATTTCTTTCTATTAGGCGGAAGTATAGCCTTTCCGTGCTGTGTAATTCAATACACCACAAGTTTCTGGTAATACAAAGCACCATAACATTTGCTCTTCATATAGTAAAATGAGCATTTAATTGCCCATGAGTACAAAAAAAGAAAGAAAGCAGAGCTGATGCACTTAATTTTACCTTGGGTATAAATCAATATCTTCATTGTTTGTGAATTGCTTTGCCCAAGTTCAGTATTTCAAACTCTATTTCCCAGCAAGGGAAAACTGATATCACTTGTTGCAGATCCATTACTGCTATTGAGATTTTAGCATTGACATTAAAGAAGTAAGGAATATGAAGTACTTTAGGTCAGGCTTCGATTTTCTATTTTCTGAAAACATTGACTTGCTGCACTGCAAAGCTCTGTGCATTAAATGTTTATTAGTCACAGAGAATGGAGGGGAGAGAGTCTGGCACTAAAAAAACTGCGAGACACAGTTAACCGGCTGAACAGAAAAATCACGTACCCAACTTCTCCGGACCGGACATTAACCACCCGCCAATGTTTACTACAAAGCCTTGACTGGCCTCAGAGTGTATTGATGCCTGGGAAATGCTCACTTCGTGCTGGGACCAGTGTTGTGGTTTATTGTGGCCATCTCAATGCTGTGTGGTCTCCCCAGAGTTATTCGGGCGGTTTAGGTGGGGGCCAGATCAGTACATTTTCATGTGTGGGGTGTTTTCATTGCATCCGCGCCAAATGACTCAGTATGATACCGTCTCAACACACACCAGGGCCACCGCTGCCTCCCCTCACAATGCAGGCATCTCGTCTCTGTGAAGTAACGGGCTTAAAGGGCCGTCTGGAATACATTAGTCACAGATATTAATGAGGTTGTTTTGATTCTGCTCTCCCCTTGTCTTCGCTTCTTGTCCACCGTGCAAAGTCACGACGATGCTGAAGATTTTGGCTGAAACAAACAAGACAGACCTTGTCGGCACATGTGGGGGTGGGGGGGGGGGGCAGAGTTAGAATGAGCCGGTGAGATGGAGAGAAGGGAAAGCATCTAAAAGGAAGAGATCATGATACAGTGTAGACACACAGTATGTCTCCCTTAAACACAATACATGATATTTTGCCCTTGGCAAGGGAGTGGTTTCCTCTCTCCTTTCTCCAGTAAGAAATGAATTGGCACAGTTTTGAGCTTTCACTGGCATGTGTTGCTTCACATTATGGATTTAATGTCAGTGCTAAAGTCCAGTATGTCTCTGAAAGCTATTGTGATTAGATTTTTTCTCCAACATGTCATTACTTTTAGGCGTTCCACTGAGTGACATAGAATAGGACCGTACATTATATTTTCTCCACACAGAGCCTTGAAGGTTAACGTGGTGACATTGACACCGAGCGGCATGTGACATTTCCCGCCACCATGAGGGATATCTCGATTCTCCACAGAGAGAAACCTCTCACTGGAGAAGACACTTTGGAGCCATCTGCATCTAAAATAAGCAGGCTAGACTCAAGCACGGTGCTGATACACTGATGTCACTCATTCCTTGCAGAGCCTCGATAACTCCTCCTTGCGACCTTCTTACTAAATATAGCAATTCGCGTATTGATTTGGGGACATGCTGGATTCACAGCATAATGACCTATTTCAACAGATTGCTTGTAGTTAAGTTTTCTTTCTTTCTTTTTTTAATCGTGTGGGTTTTTTTTTTTTTTTTGTCTCCAGGCTACAGGAGGTAGAAGACTCCATATGTTCTGAGCAGACACATCTCGGTTTTTGTGGCACAGGCCAAAGAGCCATCATGTACTTATGATGGCTGCTTGGAAGCATGAGTACACGTGTCGGTGCCGGAACCCTGTGTGAGAGTAGGAATATTAAAGCATTTGTTTTTATGAAATCTTTATCAGAGCACTGCTCCCGAGGCTGTCAGGAGCTGTTTCATCACGACACGGTGCAAAGTTGTGAGATTATGAGAATCTGCTGGGCCTGCGAGCAGCATGATTAAGTACGGATCATTCACAGTGTTTAAAGTGTGGCAATGTGGGGAAAGGGGCCAATGAAAGCCTGGCAAAAGATGGCTTAAATTCCATCTGTGTTTACACCATGCCAGCGGGCAAGCTTCCCATTGCTGAATGACTGCCTATGATTGAAATCATGGCTGTGACGTGTCGTTATCTGTTGGTGTAGTGTTGCAACAGGGATGGGCGTCAACAGGATCGCTGTTATTCTATTCATGGCAGCTGGGATCCTGAAATACTATCATTGTTTAATCAAAACAGTTGGATGACATGCCTAAACACCTCACTATTTATCTTTTTGCCCTTCCAAGTCGCACAGCTGCCCTCTCCAAGGCATGCCACGAGCTGTCTTTCATTGTCAGTTAATACTGAAGTATGCAAAAGGAAACGATGTATCAGATACCCAATATTCTCAATTTTAATAGAACAGCCTTTCTTCTAAAGCTCATTTACTTTCTGTTGTGCTCATTGAAGGATTTTGAAACTTATTAAAGTAATTTATACGGAAGACTTTCTACTCTGGCATTGTCATTCAGATGGAAGATTCTTATCAGCCGAGAGCGCAACTCCTTCCCCTCGCTTCGCCCATTCACCGACCTTCCAGGCACCTCCACAATCAGGCCTTTGTGGGCCTGGTTTGTCTGTCATCTCCCTGGTTCTGTTGATATGGGCCTCGTGCTGAGAGCTTGTCTTCTCATACACTGCACTAAGCGCTAGCTAATTGAGCTTGTCGAGCCAGAACCTGTTACTGTGCTGATAAGGAAGTATTTGACCACCTAGGGGGCCCCTTCCAGTGCCCTGCGGAACACATTTTGAATAGATCTTTTATCCAGAAAAAGACATAGCAACCAAAGGTTGGATACTAAGAACGTCTCTGTCTATACGATGGCAGTAGTCAGAGGAAGAAGTTGTTAATGTTCCTGCTGAATACAGAAACCGCACTAACACAGAATGTGAGTAACAGCTGGAGCATCAAACACCAATTTGATGGACACTGGAAGTCTGATGTACTTGTCAGAGGCTGTTGATGTGGTCCAAGGAAAGAGCCCATAAAACACCACCCAGCACTGCAAGTAGGACTTTCCTTTTTTCTTTAATCGATTGCTTATGTCTCTGGTTAAGGGCCTTGACAGAAGTCCACAAATCGAAGGTCTTGGATGGAAGCCCTTGCCATTTCCTCATCAGACTTCCATGCAGCAAAGCAAGACTAACTGAGTCTGGAGCCCACCTCCTCTCTCTCTGTCTATGCCAGACTTGCTGCAATAGTTTTTGCACATAATTTTCCCCCATTTGTTTTGAAGTATTTGGAACCGGAGTTGAGAGTTCAGGAAACCTGAGCCATTAACACACACGTTACACAAATTTTCTTTATTCTTTTTCTGGCATGAATTTATTGAAAACCAACTCTATCTGGTATTGTAGCCAGGTTAAAACATGTGTAAGGAATGACATTTCATCCAGGTCTGCAGTAAAAGGGGATTCTAGGCTGAGTGCAACTGACATGACCCCCACCGGTCTTACTGGCATAATCCTGCTGTCTCCAGGAACCGAAGACTAATCTGCCAGTCTCCCTTTTTTCAGCCTCTCGCTCATTTCAAACTGCCTCTAACACCTTCACTAACATGTGGCAACCATCCTGACTGCAAAACTAGGTTTTGGCATGGATCCGCTTACGGTAAAGGTAAATGTGGATGTTTATTGGACAGTTGCCATCGGTCTTCCTTTGTTGTAAATTGCTGGTCTGCAGAGGGCACAAACAGATATGGTTTTGATGACTCACACTGCTGTCATCATATGAGTAAATACAGTAGCTGTCCCCCCAGAAGGTAGAGAGATCTACTCAACCATTATATTTTTACAATGACCTTTTCAGCACCTCGGCATTAACGTCAAAGATGATATGTGCCGGCCTGCGTGACTATGTCAGATATGCGGTGCTGGAATGTGCTGAGACGTGCCAAGGGGAAAGCTATGCCTTCAGGGTAGGTGGGTAGCAGTCAGGTTATATGTCCAGGACATGTTTGAGTGGTGAATTTTAGTCATACGGCAAATCCTGACAGAATGATTGAGATACAGGCCTCAGTGAGACTCTCCAACGTGTGTCGGGTGTGGCTCCATGACCCCATCAACGAGGACGAAAGCCGTCAACTGATGAAGACCAGCTTCCCCACAACCCAATTAATGAAACAGGCAGTTTTCCACATACTCTACGGCTATTTAAACATACAAACAAAGCTGTCAAGTCAGCTAGTATGGAACTATTAGTTAAAGTGTGGAGTAACGTCGTATCATACATAAATTTATCTTTATGTAGGCCGTGGAGTAAAAACTAAATCCAAAGTACATCAAAAAGAGAGACAGTCGCTTTCTCCTTCCTTCAAAATCCCAGTTGTTGAGGAGCAGATTGCCGCCGCCTGGTAGAGTGAGGGAACAATCCCAGCAGAGAAACTGTTTTATACAGCTACAAAACACACTGAATCAGTGATTGCATGAAGAGGAAACATCTTTGTATTGTGGTAAACGGACTATCCATTCCTCTTCCTGCCTCCCTGGTTTAGTTATACTGTGAAATACAACACATGTTAAAAGCTAAATAAAACCATTTATTTATTGATCTATACAGCACTTGAAACTTCAATCCATGGTGATGAAGAATCTGCAGTAGTGTAGAATAATTATCGCTCACCTCAGGGTTGTGTATCTCAAAATCAATACTTGGAACTTGTTTGGAAGGAGTGTCCAGAGTGAGAAATGACTGTGCTGCTCACGAAGCAGCACTGAAATGTTTATATTGGTTATATGGTAATGTTTATTTGTGTCAATTTATTGACCATGAACATTCAAATATAATTTTCTAAACACAAAGAGGCGGGTTTATTCTTGTAGAAGAATAAACATACATTTTACGGCTTTAAAAAAGAAACAGCTTTTTTTTTTTTGCCACAGTCTGTTTTCATATTTCCAAGTATTTTAAGGAGTCACCCGCAGTTCCACATGACTACTCTCAGAGAGCAGCCATTTTGGTGCAAACCATCGTAACAAGGGGAGAAGAGTTAGACTGGAGGAATATACCGGGGTAAACTCGCCAGCAGTGAAGTTGCCAAGGTAACAGAGGGCTCGCCTATCTCCCCCCTCTTGCCCAGCATTGGCCCGATCCCTCTCTGTGTGAGCTGGGTACTTAATTTCACTGACCCCCTGGGTCTGAGCTGAACAGCCTCCATTGATTAGGACAAATGGAAGGGAGACCAGCCAGCCAAGCCCCTCCTTTATCAGGGTTAAGGATGTAGTCGTAGAGGGGGAGAAGACGCAGAGCCGGCGGATGAATAGCTCGGGATCCCTTGTTTTGAGATGAATCAATGATATATTTAAAGGCTAATTAGTCGATCTATTCTCTCCGTATAAAATTGCTCGGGCCACCACCTCACACTGCAGTCGTGAATCGGCTATGTAATGTATTCTACTTCTAAGTAGCAGCTATTAAAGTCTTCAAATGAATCTCCTCCCAACAATGCCAGCCTTTTCAGGCACAGGTGTGATGGAGCACAGAAAAGGTTATGGGTGTGTTTTGTGTGCGATTTCAGCCCTCCAAGGTTCATCTTTGAGCGTCGACACCAGGTGAAATCAGGCTTTGGCGGCTCGTCTGGTGTGGCGTGCCACTGATTGAATTTTCATGAGCTTATTATCCAGTTGACAAGCGAGGCTGACTCAGGGTCACATGATCATGAGAGTTTTACCGCTGACTGAGTGGCACATGTTTTATTCTCAGCCACTTGTAAGATCTCAAAAAAATATTCACAGTCATGGGACTGTTAATGAGATAGCTATTTAAATATTTTCATCACCCTGTAAGAAGAAGAGATTTATATTACTACTTACTGGCTTTTGAACAAAAACAACGCACTAAAAATATTTTGTTGAGCGAATTGTTAGGTTCTCCTCTTTGTTTCATTATTAAGTAATCTCCAGTCAAACATGTGTGTTCTACTTGGGTGCAAGTGTGCGTGCGAATGAGGCACTTTACAGCTGTTGTTTTTTTGTTTTTGTTTTTGTGTTTTTCCTCTTGTAGATCAGATGGATAATAGAATTTGCTCAGACTCACTGCTGCCTCATTAAATGCTTGTGGTCAGAAGATTTGATATAATCTTTAATAAAAGCACTCCAGGGAGAGAGATGGCTGAAGATATAAAATCCGGCCCACGAACATGATACTCTCAGACCCGCTCGGGGCACTGTTTATCTTTTGTGCTTTGTTTGAGGCGTGTGTGTGTGTGTGTGTGTGTGTGTGTGTGTTCGTGTTCTCTGTATGTTTGTATGTGTGCATTGGAGGGTTACACAGGGACAGTGACAGGAATCAGCACCAGCTGCTCCTTGCCCCCCCCCCCACCACCACCCCACCCCTACATCCTCCCTTCCTCCGCCCCCCCCTTCCCCATGACACCCCTCTTGTCCCCACTGACTGGACGACATGCAGTCCCCTTTATGCCACCTGTCCATCAGCTAGACTGCACCTTGGGGAGCCTCTGTCACCGAGCTTGGAGCTGCTGCTCGCTGCCTTTGTTTGGATTCTGGTAAAGCTCCCCCTTTCTGTCCTTCCCCCTCACTTTCTCCCTCGCTCTGTCCTGCTCTCTGTTGCTCTCTGTGCTTTCCTTTACAAACACGGACACACAGAAAGGCACACACACACTGAGCGGTGATTGCCTCTGTCAGCTATTTCTTACATCTGCCTCTGGGCACAAAGGACCCCACCACTCATTTCCCTGCTTCCCTCACACCTGTATTAGCCAACATGCCAGTGATTGGGGATGTTATCTTGGCCAGGAAAGGCTGGCAAGGCTAGATTGAAATCAACATCTTTTTTTTCTTTTTTTTTTTTCTTTACGAATTCCAGCAGCCTCGAAAACTTTTAACTTAGTGTTTATTTCACGGACCAGGCAGAGTAAATCATCGTGCAATGCTTCTTATCTCTGCCAAGACAATTATGTGAATTCCAGCCCAACCCGCCGGTTGTGTTCAGCAGGTCACCGAGGTTATTTATCTGCCATTCGTTGCGCCTCTCTCCTTCCTCTACCTCCACCTCCGCCCAGACCCACTGTCATCAGCAGTCTGAAGCTGTGATCGGGGCTGCGAGGTCTGGGTGCAGCATGCGGAACGGGGCGCAGAAGCCGCCTTACATGGCAATGGCTCCTGTTGCCTTAGCAACTAGCTGTCCTTGCGCAAAGGGCGCATTTGGGGGTTTGGGTGGCTGGGGGACTGACAGTCCGAGTCAGAACTGATGTGGAGTTCAGACACATCGATCTGTGTGTCTAGGGCAGCATGCAGTGTAAACACAGCCCTACTCACAAACACCATGATAATATATTGATGACTCATAGGTTTAGACGGAGCACGAACGAGTGCAACTGGAGGAACTCTTCATTACACCCACTGATGGCGGGGGGGTTTCCTGCGTGCTGTGGTGCAGCAGGTGACATGTTCCCACAAGGGCCAGGGCGAGTGGAGGCTGCCCAAATTCTTTTGTTTGTCTCAACAAAGACTGCTTCACAATCTGTCATCTGATCGAACCCGAGTCGCTTCATTTCCTACCTGTCTCAAATTCAAAACAGTGTACAGCCACTCAGTTAGTGCAGTGCGTAAAAAAACAGTAGTTATCTCCACTCACCAGTGCCATCAGTAGCAGGACAAGCAGAAAATAAATGGCTTTCTGTGTCACAAGTTTGGCATCTCTACTTTCAGTTTGCATGCGAGGTTAAGTTGGCCCAGACTGCCTTTTGTTTGGAAGAGGAAGACCTTTATGCAACAGTCTGAACTCCCACAAAGATGAGAGGCATCGCCTGGATGGGGGTGGATGGTGGGAGGAGGAACGAGAAACTGAGGCTGTTGTTCTCTGAGCAGGTTTAAAAAATTTAAAACCCAGATGTGACTGGATATAGATTTACCACGTCATCCTAAATTAGCACTGCAAAGCAATTAATTCTTAATCATGGTACAAAAATGGTTGAATTAATTAATTAGCATTAGACTATTTTCTAACCACTGAGCAATACGCTCACATCTGCTAATTCCCACCCATATGCAATAAGCCCCAGAATTTGACTGAATTAATTACCCCGTGTGAGCACAGAGGCTCAATTGGTGGGCAGATTAGGGAGGACTACACCATAATTTCAAATTATGTACCATTATGTGCATTAAATGACTTTTTTTTTTCCTGCTCAGGTAATGATCTGTCATTACAAATAATGGAACACAAGGTAGCCAGTTCCTGTGCATTGTGGATGCTGAAGGTTGACAAGGCATCTTAAATGGAGATTAATGTCGACAAAAGGGGCTGCCTCCTGCCACACCCCAGCCATCTGCAGCCCAGTGTAGCGAAGGGGTCCACCAGCAGCCTGATTGGACCCCTCCATCCTCTGGAGAGCAAGCTGTCAAGTGATCTGCCTGCATGAAATGACCCTTTCCGCTTTATTCCCCCTCAGCCACCCACCCTCCAGCCTTGTTCATATTCCTACTCTGCGCGTATATGTGTTGGCTCAGATGCCTGTAATTTCACCATTCCACGTTTGTGCCTCCTTTTTTTTTCCCTCCCCCTTGCTGAAAAAAAAAAATGGTAAAAAGAAGAAGAAAGAATGAGAGAGCAGTGAAAATTCCAGACGTTATTACTGTGCTGCATGCATGGCTCCAGTGATACTCCCCTTTCATCTCTGTTTCCTCTTCTATTGACAGATGGTAGTTATCAGACAGTATGGAAATACTGTGGTTAAGATAGTTTTCACAATTTTTTTTTTCCTCCCTCTCTTTGGTATTTATGACCTGATGATCATCATGAGAGCCTTGTGATCTTGAACACAGAGTCACTCTGCCAGGGTTGTTTGAATCAAGGAACTAACATTTGCCACATGGGAATGACGCACATCTCCAGAAAGGGTTTGAGCAGTGAGGTGGTACAACGTGCGTTTGTACATCTCTGTGCACACAAATTAAGTTTATATCTTCTGAAATTACTTGATCAACACAATGTCAATTAATTAATATTTTTATGGCAATTATCAAGAGTTTTTATCTGTTTTTAAAAAGAATGGTTAAACACATCATGTTGTGCTTTGGGAAACTACAGCATCTTTGCAAATTAAAGATGAATGCAAGAGTCATAAATAATATTTAGAATAATTAGTAACAGAAAGAAAATATTTGTCGCGTACATGTGCAACATTTTGCTGTTCCAACTTTCTATGATTTCTATGGTCACTGATTGTATAGATCTGTAAGAAAGTATTTAAAGTAGGGAACCTGTGAACACACAGTCAGTAAATCTATACCATGTCACTCACATGTATTATTTACAGCCAAAGTTCAGGATGAGAAATAAGGTCAATTAGTGGGAAATTAATTTACACCAGTTGTTACATGACTAATATTTCCCTTATGTGGTATTTTTAGCTGCCACTGACATTCTGAACAGTGCTCCGCGCTTCTTTGTGTCCTTGTAAATACCAAACCTTGTGATGGTGAGCTTTGCATATGTGCCACATATATGAGGCTAAGCCCCTGCAGTGTGAGCTGAAATTGTCCTCTGGGCAGCGGCCAGATAGGGTTTATTAGCAGCTTTCCTCTTTACGGCCTTTGCTTATTTATGTGTTGATGTATGTGTATCGGAAGAAGATGGAATTAAATGAGCTCTGTGTGTGTGTGTGTGTGTGTCTCCACATGTGTTTCTCAGTTTCCTGGGAGTGTGTAGACTACATGTGTTGCATGTGTGTGTTCTTTGAGCCTCTTGAGGTGCCTGCACCCTCGGAGCTCATTCCCCAGGTGTCCCACATTTCCAGCTAATCTGCTGCTCACTTTGGTTCCTAATCTGTCTCAGAGGAGCCTGCTGTGGTGGGTGGGGGGGGTGATCCCTGTGACAACTGCAGAGGAGATGCAGCTCTGAGTAAATTGCTGAGGGGCACAGAAGGAGAGGTCGCTTCCTGATCATCCCCCTTGTACTCCCATACCCAATGGTACACACAGCTTTGCACCTATAGGTATGCTGTGTGCATCAGCAAACATGAGTTTGGGGGTGTTTAAAAAGATGACAGATTAATGAAAAATGTACTGCTGGGTGATTCTCTTAAGTCACTTAGTTCCAATCTGAAGCCTTTTCCCAAAGCTTAAAGCGTGGGATTTACTAAAGTTAAATAAGGCAACTAATCATTAAGTGGCTGCGGTGGGGTTTTTTTGTTGTTGTTTTTTTTTTTTTTTTTTTTTTCGTTGCGTGAGCTTGTGAAAGTGTCTGACTTGTTTAAAGTCATTTTGCCTTGTTTACTCAACATCACACAGGAGTTTCTTTGAAACTAACCCATTTAAATGACCCTGCGCTCACCTTGAGTGGGAGAGTAGCCTGATTCACACCTTGTAGGTCATCAGTGGCGCCCTCGCACACTGGCATTGTCCTGGCTTACAGTGTGAGAAGCCACGCAGAGTCTCAAACCTGTTAATTGCACCAGACATGGAAACCCAGAGGGAGAAATGAATATCTCATTTGTGTGCCAGTATGTGTGGGGTGAAGCGAATGCCAGTTGTCTAATAGCTTTCACACAAGCCTGATTGAATTAGATGGCGAGTAGGACTTGGTTCCTAATTGAATTGCGGAGACCCTGTGTTGCAAACAGTGCAAGCTAGTGTTCCCTGTGGAAGTGCTAAGGCAGACGGTGGACAGGCTGGCTTGTCCTCGCTCCCAGGAACAGACAGAGAAGTCGTGGCTGCTCTCCCCTGGTTGAGCTGCGGCCGCGACTGTCTTTTCACAACGTTACGCTTTGCTTAGATGTGACCAGTTCAAAGGCTGCCGGTCTCTGTTTGTGTTTGTAGGATGGTAGAGGTAATGAGAAAGCTGCTATAAAAGCTAACAGGTTGTCTCAATCCAATCTTTTTCTCCAAAAAACAAGAAACATATCTCTCTGCGAAGGCTCTCTGATCTGTCCCCACAGTCATTCACATAAATAGTTTTTACAGGCACCAGCACCAAAGCAAACAGAAGTCCAAACTTGTACGTGGCTCAATGCAGTGGCCTCTTTGGTCACAATGGAATACAGGGAAATACCCAGCGCACACACACACACACACACACACACACACACTCCCTCTGACGTTGGCCATTTTCATTGCTTTCAGCACTTTTTCCTGCTGCGCTCACAAAACCTCGCACCTCTGATTTTTTTTTTTTTCGCTCTCTTTTACCTCTCCAGCCTTTTCTCTTTCACACCCTGAACACCACACACATACACACACCTTGCCTGTCTTTGTCTCCCTTGTCTCTTCTTTAATAGTGTGTTCATTAAATAAAGCAGATTCTTTTTTTTGGGTGGGGGGAGGCAAGAAGGGACCGTATCCTGAAAAGGGGGGATAAGGGGAAACGGGGAAGAGGGGGCCAGAGGGGTGTGCTGTTGTTGCTGTGATGCCCCAGACTGCCGGACAAAGAGCCCCTCTGTCAGCGGCTGGAGATGAGAGATGGTGGGTGGAAAAGACTGGAGGGGGGTATCCGTGTTTCTTTTGTTTTTGTTTTTGTTTTGTTATTTCTCTCCACCTTCAGTAGGTGTGGCCTGACGTAGGAGCACCTGGTATCAGCCAGCTGACAGTGCACAACACTGCTCAGGCAGCCATGATGGAAATGTCAAATGCCCTGTCTTTGTTTAGCCACACTCTGTTAGCTCTGTGTGTGCGTGTGCGCGCTGACTCAGTCAAAGCAGCCAGCTTCACAGCGAGCGTTTCCAGTATGGCTGGTCACGTCGGCATCACTGCTGAAAACAACACTCCCTGCCTCTCTCTTTATGTATGTTCCTCCTCCTCTCCACTCTCACACACAGAAATACCCTCACACAGAAACACAGACTTTGAAGGATTCGGATTCGGATTTAGCTGCAGGTCTCATCCTCGCTCTGCTATAAATCTCTCCAGCTGTAATATGCAGGAAACCTTTGAAACAACCAGCAAATTACCTGCTGTAAAAACTGACTAGCACCCTTCCATTGACTTATTTCTCACATCTTAAGCAGCCCTATTTTTATTCAGAGAGTCGATTGCAGAAGGCCATAATTAAAGCCTTTATGTCACTATATGTTATTAAAAGTCCTAAACAAGACAAATGCAAGCAGCCGGAGGTTTGGATTGTGTGTGTGTGTGTGTGAGGGAGGTGTTATTCAGTTTGGGTTTTAGGACTCCATGTTAGACAAAAGTCATCTAATACTTGAGTCTTTAAATGATCACGGAACATTGGAAACAAAACTGTCTGGCCCTGCTAGGTTTTTCAAATATAAGATTAGAGACTGAATATTCCTGCTGAGCCTCTGGAAGCAATTTAAGGTGATCTGGACCTTTTGACACATCAACTACTAAATTGAGTTTGAAGTGTTTATAAATTCCCATAATGCTTTTCTGTTTAGCGTTTTCTTTTTGACAAACATTTCATTGTTTGTCCCACTTCCAGAATCCATATTTGCCATCCCCAGAGATCTGCTGCTAATAACGATATTATTAGCAGCATGTTTTTTTCTGTTTTGTTTTGTTTTGTTTTATTTTTCTTGATTTTTCTTGTAAAGGTATAAGAAGCAGGAACAACAGAGAGGCTGTTGTCAGTGAATATTCTGACAGTAATTAACTCTTCTTGCCAGGAGGATATGTGAAGTTGGGTGGGGGGTCGGGGTGTTTCCAAAGAAACAGCCTTTAGCTTGCACATGTTGAGTGAGACTGCCAGGATGGTGATCAAACAGCTCAACATCAGCAATCTGGGCAGGCGGGAGGTAGGGAATTAAAACTCTGATCTGTTTTTTAATCACTGCTCGACACATCTTTGCTTCTCTACTTCTGACACCAGACAACTTTGCAATTCTCAAAATCTGTCATCTGTATGTAAAGTGGAAATTCCCCAAATATTTCCCAAAAATAATGACCGTGGCAGGGCGGAGAGGCATGCCAAGACATATAATACTGTGTCCTCTCAAGCTGGATTCTTTAAATTTATGAGGTGCCAGATGAAAAAGCTTTGTCACAGGAGGAAACACAAAGAATGGGAAATCTGCTGAGAGTTTTTAATTAATACTTCAGAGTAATATTGTTTTGTTTTAACTGTAATGAATTTTAATAATTGCCACAATTTGAAGTATCATGATGATGTAAGTCCTACCCAACCGGTTCTCCATATTAAACATTAACAAAAAAATATATATATATTATATATCAAATTAATATATAAATATATATCAATATCGACAGCCAAGATGACATTAGAAACACTTGGTGAATACAGTATATGTCAGTGTTTCTTAGAATTAACGTGCCTTCCTCTTTGTAAAACACATTTATCTTATAAATCCAACATGCTTGTCATGTATGTATGAATTTCTCACAAAAAGTAAAACAAATTAATTAAAGGCACAAGTGACAGCATACAAACCTGAAACACCAAATTTAATAGAAATGAATTAAATTTTGACAAACAGACAAGTTAAGAATAAAAGTGTATACATTTTTTCTTCTGTAATTTTCACACTAAATCGAACAGACATATAGTAGCTGAGAGAACGGAGTCTGTGGATGTTTGTGGTGTCGGTGGGAAAATTTCCATTACCCACCACTGCGCCATCCAGCACTGGAATATTGAAGCACATCCACTTTTTTCACCCTCTTCCTCCTGTGCAGATTTTAAAAGTCATTGTTCTGATTGTTATGCACAGTGTGCATACTGTTGCAGCACGTACATTCACTGAGGGCACAGTAACACGCTGAATTACCAGCCTGAAAAACTCCCCAAACACAGCCCTTCCCCACCTACTCCCCTCTTGTCTCTTTGTTTCCGTCTTTACACTTCTCTCTCCCTCCCCCCGTCTCTACCTCTTTATGCCGTCTCCTTTAGTGTTCCTCCTCGGAGCGCCGCGCTCCCATAGACCTCACTGTGGCCGCCGAGGTTCAGTCCCAATTCCCCACATAGCTGTTGCCTGGGCCTCATTCACATAGCCTGTTGACTGGCAGTGTGAATGTCCAGGCCTCATGTTTCGCTCTACACCCAGAACCTTTTACCCCATCAATCATGGAAGAAGAAAAACATGTCAGAGCTAATACTTGGTGAAGAGATATTTAAGATTACTTTCTTTTTGTTGTTTTGTTTTATTTTGGATTCGCCCTCATTGCCACAGATATTCGTGATTACAGAAACATAACACACACACATTTCCCGTTTCAAAGTGTAACTTCACTGACATGGTGTCTCCTCTTCAGCAGCTGAACCCAGAGAGACTTGACATTCTCGGCCTTTAATGAAAGCAGATCAGATTCTGTTTTAAAACTGAGGCCTATTGATGCTGTTGAAGCCGTTTCTACCTTGTCCATTTTAAACTAATACTTTGGCTTATCTTATTGAGCCGCTCAAATCACCCTCTTGAGTCAGCGATTCAGCTTGCCAGTGCCAGTAAAACAACAACAACAACAACATACATTGTTTTGTCCGTCCATTTTCAGTTACCATAGAAGAAAATACCATCAAATGTTTTACTTATTTACAAAATACATATTTAATTTGAAAACGCCAATTCTCCAGCCTTTAGTGTTTTTGCTTTTATGAAGTGGCTGTATGGTCACAATTGCATGGATCATTATGCGGCGGACAGATTTAGTAGGTGATGACTCTGAGTAATGCACTTTTGAGTTACAAGAGGAAAAGGAGCATTAATTCCAGGCCTGTAGGGTCTCTGAGTACAGTGATGTGTCTGTCTAACATAAACATGGATTGGACCTGGACTAATTCCGCCCTGTGATTTGCTGCCTTCTTTTTTTTTTTTTTTTTTTTTTTACATGGGACTTTCAGCTACAGATGTTTCCATATTCCAGATGCTACAGTCAAGCAGTAATTACTGAAACAGTCTCCGAATGAAATAATGGCTGTACATTTTATTGCTGTACAGTGTAGAAGATGACATGTTGTGTTTAAGTTTTCAGAAACATGGACAAAATAGGAAACATTGTTCCCATAATGAGTGAAACAAATTGGTTGAAATGTTAAAACAAGAAATGATCATAATAAAAATCAGCTGTGATGCTGGAATATATATATATATATATATTTTATTATGAATAGTCAACATTTAATATCAAAGTAGTAAAATGATTCTAAACTAACGGAAAAGCTTCTTTGTGTCTCCTTTTATCCATTTTGCACCATTGCCACAAGAACAAACACACAAAACAGCACTGACAGACCTGAGGCTGTTGAACTTTAGTGATGTACTACGTCCCGTGTGAGAATTTCTTATTTTACTGTACTTACAACACCTCTGTACTTTCTCCTTTATCAGAGGAGCAGGTGGGAGCTGGATTACCTGAAGCAAAAGCTCTAGCCGCTTTGGCCTGAGATATATATTTTAAAAAATGTTCCTTACATGATGGAAGAGCAAATGCTGGAAAAGGGTTATTTATTTTTTTTTTCTCCTTTTTCTTTTTTCTTATTTTTTATTTTATTTTTGTTGCAGTGAACGTTTAGGCAGAATGTGACTCAGGAGAGGATAAGGGGATTTCACAGACAGCTAAGTTAGGTTGTTTATCACTGCAATGACTGACGCTTATGGCCACACAAAAACAGATTCACCCCTTATATAGCCTGTGATTCACCCAAATACTACACAGATGGACAAACACGGACTATAATCGCAGCAGCAGTGTGTGTTCATCTTTGTCTTTATCGTGAATGTAACTTTCCTCCCAGGTTTCCAGAGAGAGGCCCTTAAAAGGGCTCTTAACAGAAAGCAGGGCACTTCAGAGATGTTTCAGGCAACTAGAGCACAGTGAATAATTCAAAGCAAACTTACAACATGTTGCCGTGTTGCCAGATCCCCAGAGAGTTGCCTCACATGCAAGGCCTCAGTGGTGTGTATTTATGTGTCAGGGTTTTGCTGATATGTATTCATGTCTTGGGTTGCTTTGAATTCTGGCCACTGGTCACCAACTGTGGCAAAATAAATCACTTCAAACACAGAGACTAAATAAATTCACCCGGTTGTCTATCGCAACACCGTCCATTTCACAGATTTAATGATTAATAGGTGATTACGGATTTACTGCTACAGGAAATGAAAGCGCTGATATATATATAATATATATTTATATATATATATATATATTATTTTTATTAAACAATTTTTATATATATATATATATAGTTTGTTTTATTCCATTTCTATTTTGATGAAATTTCTTTGAGTTTTCACTGGTGGAGCAAAAACAAAGCATTTAGAGTCATGCTCCCTCACAACTTGAAAAATGTCCATGATATTCTGACATTTTATGGATAAAATTATTCAGCTATTCATTAAAAAAAAGAATCCAAGCCCTTTGTTCATGGCCTTTGTATTTTATCTGATGCCCTGTGGGCACAGGGGAAACATTTAACCTTCACATTTTTTCACTGCTTTAATTTGACACTCCTCTTCTTCCTGTCCTTCAGCTTGTCCATCAGGTTTCTTCAAGCCAACCCAAGGAGATGAGCCTTGCATGCAGTGTCCCATCAACAGCCGCACCACCAGTGAAGGCGCCATCAACTGTGTTTGCCGCAACGGATACTACCGCACTGACTCAGACCCCCTCCAGATGCCGTGCACAAGTATGTATAGTTCTAATGTTGCTACTTCGGCTGTGTTTTTATACAAATCCACACAGTGCCCAGACATGAGTACATACTCCCAAAGTCTTTGATTTCAAACGTGAACTCTTTGACACATAGACATCATACACCCGCAAGCAGACGAGCCCCAGGATCAAAGGACAGTGGTAGCCTGTGTAACTCCAAACAGAGAAACCCTGTCAGAGCTGTCCCTCGCACGAACACAATGCTGACAAACCCATAGTGAGGCTGTCCACGGATCTGACCCAACACACAAGGCTCGTCCGCCCCTCCTCA
Organism: Echeneis naucrates; assembly: GCF_900963305.1. Taxonomy (NCBI): domain Eukaryota; kingdom Metazoa; phylum Chordata; class Actinopteri; order Carangiformes; family Echeneidae; genus Echeneis; species Echeneis naucrates. The sequence goes on along the minus strand of NC_042515.1, from coordinate 4,957,011 downwards.
ACATCACACAGGCTCGTACTCCAAGCCAGTGCAGAGGTTACTGGGCCAGGGCGCGTAGCTTTGTAGAGGGGCAAGCACGGAGAATGAGTCCAGGCGAGACTCTCTCTTGTCATGCCAATGAAGCTGTTTGAATTTGAATTTGAATTTGAAGCTGACATCGAGGGTTCAGCAAGAGAGAGAGAGAGAGAGAGAGAGAAAGAAACGAGGATGGAAGGATAGACCAAAGCAAAAGTGAGGGATGGAGGGGGTGAAGCATGAGGGAAGAAGCATAGATGGAGTGGAAGGAGGAGAGTGGTTGTGTGTATGTGAGAAAGAGTCAGTGCATAGAGTGTGGTCTAACTAAAACAAAACTTGGCGAGGAAAAAAAAGCTCCTTTCAACGTTTTGGTAGAGTTTTTCCTTCACTCTCCGTCTCTACGTGTTGAAAGGGAGAGAGGAGGGAAAAGATTTGATGGTTTCCAACAAAAGAGATTTGCATAAGCCTGGCTCTGGGAGTCGAGCAGCTGTTGTGAATGAAAAAGCAGCAGCGTCACGTCACTCGTATTAAGCGTAGCAGGGCCCGGCCTGATTAAAGCGAGCGAATGGGCCCATCAGAGCGGCCCGCCAGCTAATGGAGGGACGAGATGGGGTAGGTGGGCGGGGAGGGCATATCCTCCCCAGGAAGGAGTTGCCAAGGAGGAGTTATGTTTCCATGTATGAGAGACACCAAGAAGGGCACCCCAATGGGCTTCCTTCCAGAGCCGGAGATGTGTTAATTGCCACCAATTAAAGGAGGTTAAATAAAAAATGATCGATTCAGATGCAGGATGTTGTGGGTGGAGTGGAGTTGTTTATCTCATTAGTCGTGGAGGGTGCGTCTTCCATAATTAGGTGCACATGAGTGTAAAAGATAAACACTTCTCATTGTTTGTTTGTTTGGCCTGTCACTCACCATGCAGCACCATGTGGAAAGTTTCCACCCCGTAATGCCTAGCTGCTAAGAATGTCCCAGTAGGAGAAACAGTAGGTCTCGCTCCCCTGCAGTAACTCTATACGATGCTCCATGAGAAAATTGTCAAGAGTAAATGTTAGGAAAACACTTGACAAAGTGGACAGCAGCATGGAAAATGAGAGAGTGTAAACGGACGTCCCGAGGGAAGAGGCGCTGCCAGCTTGGAACAGTCATAGAGCCTGCAGTGTCTTAGTGAGCATGTGGAGTGCCTCTCCTTCTGCGTTGAAATGATTTAATTGGAGATAGCAGCTACGTCCTGTATGTCATCCAGGACGCAACTTCCATCCCAAAATTAGAACAATTCCATGGAAGGTAAGTGATGCAAAAGTACAGCTGTGAGTGTTTGTAGTTCATATCAAACTTTCTTGAAAGAACCCCCCCCCCCCCTCCACTAGAGCCACTATTTGGCACCTTATCTTAGGTTCCAACCTTCAGTACTTCAGTACTTACTTCAAATTTATGACTGAAGGTTATACGCATTTCCCAGATTGATTAATTTTTGTATTCTTTCTCTCGTAACATGGTGGAAACAGCCTCGACCAGACGTCTTATACTTTTATACATCAGTTCGATCAGCTGTCCATCCCATTCTTGATAACACTGAACTAAACAACGCCTTGAGAACATTTCTTTGAATTTTGCACAAAAACATTTACCCACACTCAAGGATGGACTGCTTAGATTTCAGAGGTCACCTCTTAACAAATCTATACTGACTGCACTGATTCCACTCATGACAGTAATACATGGAATACTTTTTATTGCAGTTATCACGACAATACGATTCATAAAATACATGAGAGATATATAACTGCAATATGGTTGTTTGGCAAAGCAATGCAACCGTGAGCATTTGATGCTAGTTTTAAATTTTTCTAAGTAAATGCAGCACTTCTAACTCAACTTTGGTTGAACATTAAAAATAGTGTAGTAAAATTAATAAATTGAATCCAGGAATACATAACTCTGAAAATGAATGAATACATTTCCATCTGCAATTTGCAGATATTATTGTGAAGGAAAAAGTAAACTGTCCAGAAGAGCTTCCTTCAGAAAACATCTGTGTATTGGATCAATCAAATGTTGACTCCAGAGTCTCTTGTATTTTCCAGCTGTCCCCTCAGCGCCGCGGTCTGTCATCTCCAGCGTGAACGAAACCTCCGTGATGCTTGAGTGGACGGCTCCTCGGGACTCCGGGGGCCGCGAGGACGTGGTCTTCAACATCATCTGCAAGAGCTGTGGCGGAGGCCGCGGAGGCTGCACCCGCTGCGGGGACAATGTTCAGTTTTTGCCCCGTCAGCTGGGCCTGACAGAACCCCGGGTCTACATCAGTGACCTCTTGGCCCACACACAGTACACGTTTGAGGTGCAGGCTGTCAACGGGGTGTCAGATCAGAGCCCCTACTCCCCTCAGTATGCGTCAGTCAACATAACCACTAACCAGGCGGGTAAGTGGGCCCATCTGTCTTTTTCTACACTTTATAGCACCCATGTGGTTTTGTCTTCACTTTTCTTTTTTTGGCTATTTCAATGCTCCTCCTTTGTCTCTTATGGACCGTACAGTACCTCTTCATCACACTCACTCCTCTACAAGGACATAATGCACAGTGCACAGACCTCCGCTGAGTCTGTTTCTTTGCTCTCCTGTATGGTGATGTATGCAGATGAGGGGCTCTGAAATGGGATGAAGAGTGCCGTTGATGATGTGACAGACAGAAAGTGATGGCCTGCTGGTCTTAACAGTGTGACCTCATCATCGTGTTTTTCAGGCAGCGGGGCTGAGAGCAGGTCTCTCCACTTCATCTGCTGCTCAGTGATTACAGCACTGTTCTCATCAACCCACTCGGTTGTGATGTTTCATTTAAAAAGTAAAAAAAAAAAAGCATGGCACATGCATATGGTACGCAAAGGTTTGAGCTATTTAGTAAACTACAATGATCAGAGGCCAGTATTCCTTTATGTACAGAGAGCTAATGAAAAACATGCCGCTTGGTGACTGAAGCTGCTTTTTACCCTTCGGGACTTTTTACATATGTGCATCAAAATCTTCAGTCTGTTTCTTTGCATGCTTTCTATTGTGTGATTGCCGTTGAACTCGGCCGCATCGATTTACCCGTTAATAGTCAGTATGAAACGCATCATTTGGCTTTCCATGCTTTTTTTTGTTCCCCCCAAGCACTGATGAGGGGGGGGGGGGGGGGGGGGGGGGGGTTGGTGATACGGGCTGGGCTTTATCTTTGCAGTGGCTTTGCATCCCATCAGCAATATACGTAAGTGCCTGTCATCTCTCATCATCCGTCCCCTTCAAATGACTTCAAGCCTTCACCTGAGAGCGGTCCTCCACACGGAGCTACGAAAGACACTGTGTTTTTATTACAGTGGACATAGTGGGTTTTATTTAACAACACACTCTCTCTCTCTCTCTCTCTCTCATTACTTTCCTATGAAATTCCCAGATGTCCACAACTCGACATGAAGGCATTTTAATAGGAAGAGTATACAAGTTGTATGAACACATTTTAAGAGGAGAGTTCCTCACTTAAATCCACTCACTGTAACAAATTCACTGTTTACTGAAATCTGTTGGTGTAAAAGTTCCATAAAGCACTTGGTTACATTGGAGAAACTCTAACTCACACTAAAATGAAGCCCTTTATTCAAACTGCGACCCCTTTTTATTGTCTGTTTTGATTTGAGTCACTGGTGTGGTGTGTTAATGAGGGCCTGTGAGTGCAGTTAAGCGTTGTAATGAGGCCCCTGCCCTACGCTGTCTCACTGGGCCACAATAAGTCTACCACCCCAAACCTTGGCTACTCTGCTTCCCCTGCCGAGGGGTCCTGGCGGAAATTGGGGGGCTCTGCGCCCTCTCCACTGAAGTGCCCGTCACTTTGGATTAGGCAGCAAGCGCTCCCGTCAGACGGAGCTGTGAAAAGACTTCAACTCTTGCTTGCCCTCCCTCCACCCTCCCACTTTCTCCCATCACCCTGCAAAACCAGACTCGCTCCTGGGACACAGGCTTGCAGTTTTGTGGTGCTATGCTAAAGGGCTGGGGTCACAGGGACCAGGAGCCCATAATTGCATCTGGTTTGTAAGGCTTGGAGGTTACATAAACATCATGTCACCCCTAATTACCTCAGGCAGCTCCGTGCCCCCCTATTACACCGAGAGTTAGAGAGGGAGATGAAGAAAAAAACAAACTAGACTTTGAAAGTTTGAGTGCAGATATGTGTCTTAATCAGTCCTTTGTTGTTCTCATCGGGTGTGTCTGTGACAGAACCATCTCAGCAAATAAATAAGCAAATTGCAAGTGTGCAGCACAGAAGTGTGGCTTGTTTCGTGTGTGGAGGGCTGTCGTCCTCAGCTATGAGTTGCTGGTGTGAAGGGAGGTTTGGTGGGGGGGGGCAGGGGTGGAGATTGGTGTTAGATGTGAGCAAAACTTCTCACTCTCCATACTCAATCAAGCACCCACCACACTCTATTACCCACAGGGCTTATCCTCCCACTCTGTAGGTGGCTGGCGACAGTTCCTCTGCGATAAAGGACATGATTGCCCTGGAAAATGCGGCGCTTGATTACACAGTGTAATGCCACACAAAAGGAGATGCTGTGCTAAATGGCATTTGAGGACGCTTTATAAGCATATGACTAATTCCCCAAAACTTGCATTGTGCCGAATACGCAAACACCTTGAAATGCACCTCCAAGGCCTTTTTTTTTTTTTTTTTTTGCCATCTACTTGGGCTTTACTTTGCCTATAAAACGTAACTCTGTGCGTGACATCAAATGGAGTGGAGGAAGTGAGAAAGAGAGTTGCCTTCTGTCAGGGAAAATCCTCAGGTTTCCACTGATTTAACAGGTTCTGACAGGTGAAAGAGAGAACCCCCCTCACATCCAGTAACTCTACATCAACAGCACAGGGACGAGGAGTATTGATGTATAATAAACATATAGCTCTTTGCAATTATCGCCCATTGGAAACCACACTGTTGGGCTGTGACATGTTCCTTCATTACCACACTGATGGGAGCTGAAGTTTATTTCCCCGTTTTAAACATTCACTAGAGCACAAACTGTGGATTAATTTACCAAAACTGTGTTTGGCTAGTGTACTCAAAACGCAGTGCCAAGGTGTTTGTAGAAAACTAGTCAGAAAATAATTTTTTAAACTGTAGCTGGTTCTCAAAGATTCATATCCTCAGTAGGAATGAATGCACTTAGCTCTTAGTGATGCAGGCAGTGGGTGGGAAACTGTTGATAGACTAGCAGACCCCATGCTGGTCAGGTTTAGGTAATCAGCCATAGAAAAACAGCAGCCTGAATGCTTAAGATGAAGATTTTTATGATACAGCAGACCTATTGATTGTGTTCTTCACTCCCTTGTATGTGTACTCTTCGGCAGGCTGCTTCGCTCCCTCTGTTGTAATTACAACTTAAGCCCAGTGTTTCAGCCAAGTCTTACAACAGATGCAGAATCCTGTGTGCAATCTTGCTTGTTGCCCCACAGGATTATGACGTAGTCACTATTGATTTATCAAGTATTGATTTTTTTATAGTCTCGTTTTACTGCTGCTGCGTATAAGCAGAGAGGTTAATGACAGTAAAATGTTTGGTAAATGATTTGCAACTTTGTGGGCTCCTACTGTTTGCCTGCTAGCCATGTTTGCTCCTGCAATTTACTTTTACAACCTTACCCGTAATACTTCCTGTTGCTTCCTGCTTTTGGCAAAACAATGAGAATATATTTCAGCAGGCAAGTTTTGGTTTGTCTGCAGCATAACAGTAGCGTTGGTCTAGATCGTCTGGTCTGCATTATTTATGTAAATGTTACTTGGATTGCTTTGAGTGCCTGGAAAAAAATCTGTCTGACATAGCAGTGCTGTGGTGCTTGTTGATTGGTGTCTTGAGCCTGTTGCGGTCACAGGTTTAAGTTGGCTTAGGGAAAATGCCAGAGTACCTTCCCTTTGAGACGTGCTTGAGGAGGACAGTGCGAGTACCGGACTATTTTTAACATCAGTGGCTCATTTACCATTTCAGAAAGAAACGTATTCATCCATCCTTCCTCCTTCCCATCCCTTTACCTCAGCTGGCCTATAACGTTCATTATTTTATGAGCTGAAATTTGTTGCTGAAGCTGCAATTCCGCCACGAAGTTTAATCAAATATCACTGACAGCCGAGAGGCAGTGCGTCATTTTATCTTAACAGACTTCGCAGTACGACACCCTGCCATTTTGTCTTGACACACTCTGAGACACACGGCTGCGTAGACACACACACACATCAGCAGGCATTTGATTTCAGGTGAGCCCATTCAAACCTGTGTTTAAGCTGTCAGAAACGCTTAAATGGTGTGCTTCCGATTAAGCACGGCTGGAAATGATAGTCATCCCCATATGTCTTTCATGTGTCTATGGAGCCAGTCCAGTCTTTTATATCTCATAAACCAACTAATGTATACTTATTGTATACAGATGAGTGCTTTAAATTATGAAGACCCAACCAGGTAATAGCTGTGTACCGGCTAAGAGTTGAGCTGGTGTATCGTTGCTTTCGGTGCACAGAACAGAGATTATGTGCAATCTAAACGCAAACCATCTGCATTCAGCATTGCACAGCAGATAAATGAGATCTTCATACCTTGTTTGTTTGTATGCCATATTGCGTTCTGTAGTGGCTGGATATATTAGATTCCAGAGGACACATTTGTTTAGGCATTTCATTAACTCAAGGTGAGCCGTGGTGTCTGCTGCTAATGCTGCTGAGAAGCAGAGGGGCTGAATTGTTTTCCTTATCGGCAAAACTGGCTGATTGTGGAAGTGAACCACATTACTTGGAGGGGGAAAGGTGTAATCGGGTGCAGCCTTTTCATATGGTCTGGGAAGATTTATGACTTAATTACCGTCCAAATTGCCCAGGTTCACTGTAACCGGGCTACCAGGGACTGGCTGCTCCACTGGGCCGCGGTGTGGAAAGCACTGGTGCAGAGCCAGGTGGGGCTGCCAGAATGTGTCAATACACCAGCCAGCTACTACTCCACTGTTGACTTTAGGACAGTGACACCAGTTAAAAAAAAAAAAAAAAAGTACAGACTGAGTGGCTCATTCAAGGCAATCACATGGTTGTCTGGTTCATTATCTGCCTTTGTCTCAGGGAGAGTCTTTAATCTATGTGACCCCGAATGCAACAGAATGAGTGGAGCACAAAAGCTGTCCTTGTGTGCTTTTTCTTTCAAAAGAAAGAAATCCATTCAAAATGAACAGGTTTGGTCTCTCATTACTTTAAATTAGCTTATTAGCACGTTAAAGATGATTGCAGAGAAATTATGCCTGTCGTGCAACTACGCTGCGATATCATCAGCAGTAAAAACATGTGAGCGAAAGAGATTTGGACTGAAAAATAAAGAGGCTGACCGACAGGGTGTCAGGCAGGGACCACCGGTCTACATGTGCAGTGTGACGGTGACAGAAGGTGTTCAGAAGGGCACATATGGTGGGTGCCAGGGTAGGTCAGCCAGGCAGACAGACAGGAGGCCCCAGCATGCACCTGGAGCTCGGCGCTGACAGAGCCTTGAAAGAGGGCCGCTCTGGTCGTCCAACAGCCAACAACTCACATAGAGCTCATTCCCACCACTGCTGATGGAGCGGTGCAACCTGCTTACAGAGGAGCCTCCAGACAAGCAATATTGCAGAGCGAGAGAGTGTGATAAGCTCAGCGATAAAATGCGTGGTAAGTAGCTCAGAGGGTTGACAGTGAGGTTTATCAGATGACTTTAAATAACCTGCGCACGCATTAGGAATTTAATTATAACTCCCCAGAGGAGAATTAGCACATGGATTGTCAAAATTAGTTAACTAATTGATCTTTATTCATAAATCATTCATTAGAAGTGTTTTTCCTTTTTTGTCTGTGTACATTTTGTGGATTCCTTCTTCAGGATGTGCTGTGCAGGTTTGAGCCTGCACAGGGAAGAGAGTAATGGAGTATGCACAGCGCCTGCATGTAAATCTAGGTTAAAAGGCCACGATCTCTTTGCCCAGCAGGCTGTAAAGAGGGAGCATAATGCGAATATACAATTAATTATTGTTGAGTGCATTAGTTGTATACAGCAATCCCTGAATAATTGACCATGTTTTAATGCAGCCATTTATTTACTTTTTACATGTAAGAACATGATGATGGTGATGGTGATAGCAATATAAAAAAAAAAAAGATAATAAATTAAAGGTGATAAAGCAAAAAGGGTTCATAACCCAATAAGTGATGTGTTTTTGTATTTATGAGTTTTTCTATAAACTTTATGGAGTTAACTTCACTAATTAAGTAAATGGATTTGTGATAAACACAATAGCCCCCCTCCCCTCGCTGTCCCTTTTGGCCTCCTCTTTTCTTTCCCCTCTTTCTTTGCCAGACACTCGACCAAACGCTGATCTCCGGTTCAAATTCCTGCGGTGACATATAGACTTAGTATTCCTTTTAAGGCAGCTGAAAAACAGAGTTGTCATTGTCTGAGCGACTGTCTTGCCACTGTCTGGAGTTTCTGGTTTGGACCCAACATCGCCCCCCCCCTTCTCCCCTCCTGGTTCCTACTCAGATGTCACTAATACCTCTCATTTTTTTATGTAGTCTTAATTCACTCATATACATCACGCTGCTCCTGCGATCTGCATCCAGCATCATCCTCTGGAAGGATTTATGTGTAAATTGGGGTCAGGAACTTTATAAGCGGAGATGATCTTTTATAATCCTTGCTATTGTGTGCCACTCAGTGCACCAACCTCATACTGTGTCGATGAGCATGATTTCAATGTTAAGCCTTAAGTCATTGCTGTGCCATTGAAACTGAACTTGAACAGATGTGCTACATGCAATTTTCCACATCATGTGTGCTGTAAAACTGCATTGGCAGGGTATCAGTTGAATGGGAATCAGTGTGAATCAAGGCATGGCTTAAAATAACGGTGATATAATGGGCACGCGGTTCTACATTTCTCAGGAGGTCCAGGACATGAACAGTGCCGTGTAGTCAGACATGTTCTTATTAATTTTGTCGCACTGGTCGCTGGTGTATTAGCACGCAATAAGTCATGTTGATCCTCGATCCTCCATCTTGAATCAGCTATTCAGCTCCTTTCTGCTCAGACCAACATTCCTCTGTGTTTGCAATTCCAACGAACCTAATAATTCAATAAAACAAAATATTTTTTTTGCATATTAGAAAAAGATGAAGAAGGAGGCAGCAGCACACGCTCGGTTCCCCAACACTGAGGGATAGTGACATTCAGTCTGTGGTTTGTGAAGTCTTTCTCCCAGCAGATGCCAGTTCAGGAGTTGTTTAAATGCAAAAGAGCAGCCTGCTGATTAAACCGAGTCCAGTTTCCCCCAGAGGCACTTCAGAGTCAAAACTCTTTTTCCACATCCCTGTGGCCGACAGCTCAAATTGGTGTTTGTTTAGTCCAAATTGGCCTCGAGGGGCAAAATGACCACAGTAGATCTGTATATCTCCAGGAAATTCAGAGTTTACAAAGTGAACTATATTCTATCATTCTTTGCACATGTGTATATTTTTGTTTATACATTTTAATTGAGAATATGTGACCGTGCAGAGACAGTATAATTGATTTAAAATTGCTTTTTTTAGTGGTGATACGTGAACCAGTTGAAAAGGGTCAGGAGCTCATTGAAACAACATTTATAAGAATATCATCTTTTTTACGCTCCTAACTGTGTTTTCGTTAAATTTCTCACTGACAACGTATGTGTTTATGCTCATTAAATAAAAACTAATGAGATTTTGTGGGGATAGAATGATAAGGTTTTGTACTTTCCATGATTGTTCAGTCAAAGTTAAGCATGGCAGACAGGCCTTAAGTACATTGAGAGTTCTTGTGAGATGCTTTGGCTGCTTTAAGACCAACCACTAAATGAGCACCACTTAAATAACTGTGAAGACCCATTAGTTTTTTTATGGAAGTCCCTTTTATCACTAACTGCTCTAAAACTGCAGGGAAATAACTTACAAGGACCATCTAAAGTTCACTCGCAGCTCAGCACAGCTCAGATAGTCAGATACTGAGGCTTGTCCTCAGTAGCACCCACCAGCAGAGAACCTCTGAAGAGCTCTACTTCTCTTTGGTTGTTTTACAGTTAGCTCAGTGGCTGCGAAGGAATTGTCTCCACACATACTTATCTGGGTCGCATCTCTCCCGTCTGCAGATTTGCTGGGCTGGCTTAGGTTTTAAGCCAAACTCTGCAAGCATCTGAAAACTCCTCAAGTCCCTGAAATACGTATTTTAGAATTAGCTTATGGTGTGTATATGAGTGTATTATGGCCCCCAATCTTTTCCAGTACAGATGGTTTAAAGCTTGATGAACTGAAATCTCACTTTTGTAGCTTTACTACACTGGAAAGTCTTTATAGATGTAAAACCCACAATCCTTTGCAGCTGGGGAAACAGGGCAGGCTGCCAGTGTGCTAAAAGTACATGCAAATATGGGCCTCTCCCTTTAAGACGGCCCGATGCGCCGCTCATAAATGGACGGGAGTCGGAGAGAGTGGAGCAGTGGCAGCCTATTTGGGAGGCTGCCTGGTAGAGGACCAGCTGTTTCGGGTCCTTTGGGAGACATTGCGCTGTGGGGAAACTGATTTTTACAATGAAAAGGAAAAGGGATTTACAAGCCCTGACCTGTTCTCGCTGCCTCCCCCATCATTCCCAAATCATAGCATTGGTCTGTGCACCAGAGCATCTAATCAAATCAGAGCCACATGGCTGTAGACACATTTGAATGTTACAAAGATGCAAATAAAAGGCACTAAACATATACTTTTTCAGAAGCATGAGTCATGTACAAGCAGAGATGTCGACGATTTATTTTTTTCACCCCTTTTTTTCTAGGCCGCATTGCTTGTAAAAGCGAACTTAAAGCAATTTCCATCAAATCCAAAGGTTATCTCTTGCTGTCAATAAAATAAGTCAGCTGCAGGAAATAAAATCCTTTATTTTGATTGCTTTGATTTTTTTTTTCCCAGCCCAGCTCCTCCAAACATGGCTCTGCTGAACATTCACTATGGGCATCAGCTTCAGATAGCACCTGAAGGCCCCTCAGCTAATGGATGCTTATCGAGTGACTGTGCTCTTGACACAGGAACTAATGACCAAAGCTCTGCCGCTGCCATCCATCCACAGTGGTCGCTCTTCACCTGCCTTTCTTAATGAAACTGCCCATCAAACATGAGGGAAACATTAGAAGCAACTACATGGTTCAAGTGAGAGTGGAAACGCACCAGTGAAAGAATGCAGCACAATAAAAGACAGCAGAGATATAAATTAATGAGGTGAATGCAAATGTGTGTGTGTGTGTTACTAAATGCATGCTCCATTAAATCGACCCGGATTTAAATGAGTGGAAAATATCTGTGTAAACTCCTTCTTCAATTGATTGGAGGAGTCACTAGGTGTTCAAACATAACAGTAAAACATCTATTGGAGATACTGAAAAAAACAGAGCCTTTCTATTCTGTTTTGTTGGGGCAAGGCCGTGGCTTCATCCAAGAATAGATTTCAAAGCACTGTCTTCAATATTAGATCTCAGCCTGAGTAACAACAGCCCATCCTCTTCCAATTAAGCGACGTGCTACGCAACTTTGCAGTATGTTCACTCATGTTTGTTTGTTGTTTGGATTACCTTTGAGAATGATTGAGGTCAAAAATCTGTTTACAGCTGAAGTAGTGCAAAAAAGAATAAAACTAACAAAAAAAAAGTCAACATCAACAGCGTAAATTGCATCATGGGAATTTAGCATATTAACATTAATGATCGCCATTATATATGCACTTCAAGCATTTTGGTTTCGACGCTAGAAATGATAGATATTTTATCTGCTGAGATCATAATCGGCTCCCCTCACGGTCGAGACTCCTCTGTCTGGCTCTCTCACTCCTTCGTACATGGGAAACTCATAAAATACTCCTGTGAGAGACTTATTCATCAAGGCCATTTATCTTTCCAATTCAGCCATCTAATTTAATTACATAAACTTACAATCCCTGTCTTTGTCATTATATCCGCTTCATTAGTTGTAAGAACATGAATAGAGCATTCATTGAGGAAAAACCTATAAATAAAGCTTCCAGTGAATGTGGAGCTCACCCACTTTGAGGAAACTGATCTAACCTGACATGGTTTGAGATGAGTGCATAGAAGACTAAGAAACTTTCTTCCATCTTTGTTTTTAATTTCTAATCGTCTTAAATGGGGTGCAATCCACATGATTTAAGAATAATTATTGTAACAACAAAGAAAATGGTTTGAAACAACTAAAACATGTATTTAGCAGCATAACTCGGTGAATGATGTTGACACAATGAAAACCAAATATTTACTCAACCCTTTAAATTATAGATTAAGTTGGGGGCGGGGGGGTCTAGGTACACATGAAGATTTGGAGTACAATGGAGACTTGTAGATTTGGAGTACATAAATTAGATGTACGAAAATGGTTTTCATATGTGGATCAGTGCTGTAGGCCGTACTTCAGTGAAACGTTGACTTGGCATACCAGCACATTCCACAGTCAATTGGTGGAACGTCAGCTTAGCTTGAAATGCGTGTACTGAATTAACTTGAAATGCGCAACACAGCTGGATTGCTATTTGCTCCACTAGCCAAATGTTTCAACACTTTTATTTTTTCCTCAGTATTTACCTAGTGCCTAAAGTCCTGTCTCGGTTTCCAGCGCGGCACCACTCCCCCCTCCCCCCTTTATCAGCTCCTTGAACCGCAGTCATGGCGGCTGCTGCCCCATCGCCTGGAAGTTGTCTTTTAACAGAAGAAAACCACAGTGTTCTTCTCCAACAGCTTTCTTGTGTTGGCATGTGTCCATCCTCTGTACATGAGCCTCCTTTGTTTCCACGGCGCTGTATCAGGTTACCGGGCATGGCTGTGCTGTGTGTGTTTAATGGAAATGCTATGCAGCAAAAGGCCATGTGGCAGTCTTGAATATATGTGCATCCGTAATGGGATACCCGTGAGTTCCCCTTAGAGTAATTGTTTGCCTTATTAGGCTGTCGTCCTGTGGCTGCAAACAAACCAGCGAGTACAGTTAGATGAAGGAGATTCCTCAGACCGGTGTCCTGCCTGGGTGCTGTATATGTTAGTGTACCTCAGGCTCCAGGAGAGAAGCGTGATGTATGTCGGCTGTGGAGTCACAGGCCATTGTGGCGTAAGTGCTTTGCCGAGATGAAATACAGAACATCTATTTATTATCCGCCGGCAGCGGCACATGAGGACATACTCAGCCCCTCGACCGTCACAGCTTATATGAGACACCATAATTTGTACGCTCAGATGGATGCTTCTGTTTGGGTCAGAGGGCATGCCTGGCTTAGCTGATTAGCTGATGAGAGCGGGTAGGGTTATATAAGGGACTTCTTATCCACGCTCTGCGTCACTGCAGTCTCTTAAACGCCATATTTTCTCCTCCTCATCGGGACAGTATTTACGAAGATGGGTTCACCTGATAATAATAACCCTAACAAATACATACGTTATGTAGAAAACCACACACATGCAGTCCCAGAATCTTATATTATCGAGGCGTGGCTGTTGTAGTTTTCCAGTCAGTGGATTTTCCACCGAGAACGCGTGCCGGTGGAGAGACTTCTGTCTTTATTGCCCGGACTCAGGGGAGCCACTGAGCTGCTGGCTGAGGGCTGCGTGTGTGTGCGGCACGGGCCTGTAGGGGATGAGCGTGGGGCTTGGCGTCCATAAATCTTACCCAGCAACCCCCCTCCCTCTCTCTCTCGCTCTCCAACCCACCCGCACCCTTTCAAACACACAGAGGCTTCGCTTAGCTTTACACTAGCCCAACAGCACCCTGAACTAATCTTAATGGTTGTTGGAGCGATTGAGGTGATCACGCCCCCCTTTGACCTCATGGTTGTGCGAAAAAGAACGTACAAAATTGTAGGTCACTGGGCCGTGCAAGAGGCCACCCATGATGTAACAACCGTACCACTGAGTTTTACCATTGTTTGTGTTAGCTTAAATGTTTGTGAATAAATTCCAGCAATGGGGCAAAATTGAGTTGTTTGTTTTAATGCAGAAGAAGAAGAAAGTGAGACAGTTTGTAGAAAATGCATGGTAAATATAAAAAAAATGACTAAAAACAAGCAAAGTTTAGGTCCTAAATAAGTGTGGAAGATTGATTTGGTAAAGGAATACACCTGTGAGACTGAACACTCTGTAAATGATGTTTATTTCTCAATATAGCTGACAAACTTCCCATATCGTATCATTTGTTTTACTTTTTAATTTGAGAGACAGACCAATTCCTCACTGCACTTTAAAAATCATCTTGCAGAGACTTGAAACTTAAATAATAAGGCAATCCATCACAGTCAACTGTCTCACCTCAGTTTAATCTTATCTTTATTTATGTGAAGTTGCATTATCAGTCTTCCGTACTGCTGTTGGTGGAAAGAGTTAGTGGTTTAGTTTAGGATGCTGCAGACTTTGGATGTTACAAAATGAGCTGCCAAAAAGTATCGAACTGATTAATTACCAAACTAGAAGGCAAAGAGGCGGAAAAAAGTTGACTATAATTTTGTCTGTTTGTTGCATTTAAAAAGATGCTCAGTATCTGTTGACCAGTTGCCTCTCCAACGAATCATAAAGTGTCACATGGGAAACTAAATGATAAGGACGAAGCAGTCACTGTGCTTGCCTACTAATCTGAAACAAATGAATGAGAAAGCGTTAAAATCAAATGCCGTATGACAAATCCAGCTTTCAGCTTTTATCTCCGAAGAAATATACACAAACTTAGTCAACCTAGAATGTAAAAGACAATGAAGCTTGTGGATCTTTTTCATTTCGCGTTTGTGCTACATACAACACGCTCTGCATCCACGCAACTCGTTGTGGTCTGCAGTGGTTTGTTTGCAGAAGCTGTTGTCAGCAGTGTGACAACCACTTAATCACATGAAAATCACAGCTGATGTCGGGAAGTCCCGTGAGGCCGCTTAACATGGTTGATACTGTGTTGTAACTTGTCAACCTGAAGTGCATGCACAGCCACGAGACTCTCTAAAAGGAGGCTGCAGTATATTACATAAATTTTATGGCATTACGTCCTACACCTTAGTAGAACCCGGTGTTTGGCTGTGGGATTAAAGATGCTATAAATTTCACAGTGCGTGACTGTGAAAGGTGCCGGTGAGTTATTTGCCTCCTTCTTAACACACTGTCTTTGTCTCTCCGCAGCTCCATCCACTGTATCTATAATGCACCAGGTCAGTCGTTCTGTGGACAGCATCACCCTCTCCTGGTCCCAGCCTGACCAGCCTAATGGAGTCATCCTGGACTATGAACTGCAGTATTATGAAAAGGTACCGTTGCTGCAGGAACACCAAGCATTCAGTAATCCTTATAAACATCACTTCCGCTCCTTTTCTCCTTGTGAAGCTAAATAAACCATGAGCTCATGGCAAAAACCTGACACTTTTGTTTAGATGCACATTAAAATTCAGAATATATCCTCATGCTCTTTTGCATAACAGCACATCCTCGGAGGGATGTAGACGGAGCCTCTGAACATTGCTTAGAACTTATGCTCGTTCTCCTTCAATTACAATCACGGTCAGTCAGGAAAGGAAACCACGCTCAGCTCTGCAGCAGGGCCACTGGGGATTGATGCGCAGAGACTTGCGGTTGAAACAATGGTGAGCTGACTGCTGTAAAAATAGTACTCAAGGGGCGAGCTCCTCCGAATCAGCATACTTTCTCACAAGAGTCACAAATGTCGATCGAGGCCCACTGATCACTTAAACGCACACAGCCACTCGGAGACACGCAGGCGTAATCGCACTCATGCACGCACGTGCGTCCAACACATATACACAGCAATTTGTTGAGCTTTCATCTGCACGCTGAGCCGCTCCACTTTTTGAATATAATTCCCTTTACTGACACTGCTGGAAAGAGCTGTCAAAACAATTGTCCCGGCCCCTGCTGCGGCTCAGAAGAGTGCGGTGAGCAATGGGTTGAAGGGAGCAGCTAAAAGAGTCTCAGTCTCTGTTCTCAAACCTGTCAGCGTTCTGGAGAGGAGCATGGGAGTGAAGCACGGCTCTGATGATCAGGGGGCTTGGCTGGGAAAAGCCGGCTGACCTGAAACTGCCACCAAATGTGTACCTTCTTTACCTCAGCTGGTGGATGTCAGCCTCTCTGAGCTTGGCTGCTTTATCAAACATTATGCATTTTGTGAGAACAAATAATTCATGTTAGTTCTACTGTGGTAACTCTAGATGTGTGTAAAAAAAAAAAAAAAAAAATAGCGCAGGGAGGAGCAGATATCAAAATATTTCTGTAGCATGTCTGCTTCCAGTAGCTCATGTTACAAAAGAGCAGAGCAAAAAAAGCAACGTTTTGGTGAAATGTTTTAACGTGCAAGCTGCATGTTTTGTCTTTGGTAAGTGCATTATTTGTTTAAAAATAACTGTCACACATACTGAATTCATTCTGTAAGTAATAATATTATTCTATCACATCCCATCCTCAAAATCAAGAGTTCTTTTTCAGATCCTAAAATCACTACCCCGAGTCTGTGCTGCGTTCACTGTTGTATCTGAGATCTTAACCCTGTATGTAATGTATTCATGTGGCATCTCATAATTGTTAGCTTTTGCACTTGGACTATAATTAGTAATGTGGACAAATTTATCATAGCTGTGTTTTCCTTTTCTTTTTTTTTTTTTTTTTTTTTGCCTCTCAGGACCAATCAGAATATAACTCGACCACTGTCAGGAGCCAGACTAACACAGTGGTCATTCGTGGCCTCAAACCAGGAAGCATCTACGTTTTCCAGGTCCGGGCCCGCACCGTGGCAGGGTTTGGACGCTACAGTGGCAAACTCTACTTCCAGACCATGACCGAGGGTGAGAAATCAGCCAACGCTCACCAAAGCACGCATGGCAGTTATCACTTCTCATGCATGGCCTATCGATACGCCGTGCAGTATAGTATGGATTCAGACAGCTGCAACTTTGAAAGGGAATCATGTCGTGGAGTAAACAATACATGTACCAGATTACCGAGACCAGATTAGCGTGGCATGAAATCATTTCTTTATTTTCTTGTCTTTTTCAGTATTTATAAACATCCTTCGAGTTAAGCTCACATAATTATCCCATTATTCCTATTCCTCTCTTAAGTGCGGTACACAAATATCCATTCAAACCAAAATTATGTATTCGTCGTTTGTCACCATGAGCCTCTAAGTCCAAGATGAAGTCCGAAGTAGTCTTACCTTTGTACAGTGACATGACTCCGGGAAGAAGGAACATTCAGTAAACATCAGTCATGTAGGTTAATGTCAGAGCCAAGGCCTGGGTTTTCCCCTCCGAACATCTCATTTCCTTCAGCCTGCTGTGCCCAGGGCCATCATTAGGCTGAACTCTCACACAAACATCCTTGATGCTGCCACACGCACACATCCCGGCAGTGCAGATGCTTCAAACTGACTCACAACTGTAAACTAAGGATATATAAAACTCTGAGTTGTCATGTTTTCACCGAAAAATATCTTCTTTGTTTCTGTCGAGAAGGAAAATCGGATGAAAGTCAACTTAAGCTGGATTTTATGTCCCCATACGCCAAAAAGTTGTGTTTGCTGCTGCGAGGAGATACTGATTAGCATAGTGTCAACTAAATAATGTAGCCACAGTTGGTGTTGGGCACGGCTCGGAAGACACTTCTCGTTAACAAAAGTGCGGGGAAAAGTGAGCACAAAGGGAAAAGAGTTCCTCTCAGAAAACGAACCATTTGGGGTTATTCAGAATACAAATGTGAAAAGGCCTAACAAACCAGAAGTACTCTGCAGAGTCACAGGCCCAATACTGAAGTCGAGAGCAGATTTCTCCACGTATACGTATCTAATAAATTACTTATACGCTGTAAAGTAGCTATGTATATGACTTTATTAGCACACATCTATATCTAATAATCCTGCTGTGGATGCGGGTGTAAAAACAAATAATAAATAATACATGACGGTGTATTATAAACTATTTATTGCTTTACAATTAAAATTTAACCGTGGGAAAAAAAAACTAATATCTATACTATCTAGATGCAGTTAGGCCTCTGGGGAACTCACTAAACCCTGTCTCTGGATAAAATTGTGAAGTTTTGTGTCGTTTGCAGTGCCCAAGACAAGGATCTGGCTCTGCCTGTCTGAGCCCATTCGGTAGCTGCATTCCTGCTCTTGGCTGCCGGATCACTCTGGGTCTCACCCAAACATGCTCTCTCTCCTCACTTCACACGCTTTCTGCCAGATGATTTGTCCATATCTGCAGCGCATTCACTCATTCAGTGTATTTTGGAAAATGATCCATGCAGCCAGCCGAGATGCCAAGATGCTCGTTGGTTGACCCAGCCTTCTGTCCGTGTGTCACCCAGTGCCCCCCCCCCCCCCCCCCCCCCCCCTATGCAGTGCCTCAGATGTTCACCCATATGTTTCAGCATGCGGCTCTGCATGTATGTGTGCGAGCATATGTGCACGTTGCACTGTGTTTGTGCTCATGATTGTGTTTTCTACAGCTGAATACAACACCAGCATTCAGGAGAAGCTCCCTCTCATCATCGGATCAGCAGCTGCCGGTTTGGTTTTCCTCATTGCTGTGGTCGTCATCATCATCGTCTGTAACCGGTGAGTCACTGCTGTCTCAGTCTGCCAGTAAAAGTTCCCAAAGTGGACACTTTTCCTTTTTAGTTGTTTTCCTACTCAGTAAAGTCGCATCAGTTATGTTGACGTGAGATAAAACCACACGGGTTTAAAGATATTAGCTCTTAATGGTCTTTCAGCAGCAGATGTAATTTATAAAGCAAAGTTGTGCGGCCGCTGCACACTTGGTGTCAAATGGTTTTCATTTTAAAAGTGTAGCTTACCTAGCAGTTTGATGTTTTCATACACAGAGACACAGAGGAATGACCTCAGTAGCTGCGGATGGTTGCACACAGTAAATATCCGTCTTCGATTATGCTGGGTTAATGACTTAGCTTGTGTGCTGCATTGTGGGATAGTGTAGGAACGATGCCAGGACGGATTAAGAGTCTGTGTGATGGGAAATTTAGAAGAGGGTCGGGCAGACGAAGAAATAAAAAGGTTCTAATACGCTGAGTTGACCCCATCACAGAAGGTAAAAAGATATTTTGATGTCTCTTTACCAAACCGAAGGCCAATTCTAACTGGCAAGCAAGACGATTTTGTAATGAGGTCATTTTGGTGAAGGTACCGTTGGATAACAACAAAAAAGTGTGATAGTACATTTACATCTTGAGCTCTATTTTTGTTTGTTGTAGTTTTTTTTTTTAGGTTGTTCTGTTTGCTCACACACTTCACACACTGTATATGTCCTGCAATGAATCTGGTTTGCTTGAAGTCGTTTTGCATATCGTGGTGACCAAAACAGATTTTTCTCCTGATCAATACTCAATCAATACCCAATCTCAACATATCTACTGAGACTGGCTTCCAATCAGATATCAGTGTTCAATTTTTAAATATTTCAAATCTGCATAAATCACCAAATGAGACTGACAAAGAAGCAGTTTTAAACTGAATGTGTTACACTTGGCAGATATCCAGTTGGCTTAGTAAGGTCATGATGAGCCAGATAGTAATTTCATCAGATACGTGATCTGATTTGCTTTATTAGGTGCCGCCCGGTTCAATTCACTCAAACGGGCTTATCTTAACACTCTGCTGTGACATTGTGATCAACTATCCCACAAAATGTCACATGACTCATGAATCTTAATGAGACGTTGCTGATATTTCTATGTTTCTCATCTTGTGAAGTCTTTAAAGTAACATTACTGTAGACGTACTCACAAGTTTGGAAGAGTTCATGCAGCTGCTGAACTGGATTGAGGACTTTATATAATAGTTGTTACCTTGCAGCTTTCTATATTTTCCACTGTTGCAAAAAGTGAAATGCTTCTCTGTGCACAAAGTCCTGGCTCTCTGCATGTGATCTTCCTTGGTGGTATCTTCAGTGTAGGTAAACCTGCGGCTGTTTGATCTGTATCTCTGCCTCTCCCTGCTCCCTGCCTTTGAACCAGAGCTAGAGTTCTTTGTCTTTCTCCCAGGAGGCGTGGCTTTGACAGGGCCGACTCAGAGTACACAGACAAACTGCAGCACTACACCAGCGGCCACAGTGAGTAACACGCCATCCTCAGCACCAAGCACACCTGTCTCCATGACTACCATCACACACAGTCATCTCCATGGCTATCATTCAGCCCTCCGCTGCCTCACACACCTGTCTCCATGGCTACCACCTTGCACGCTGGTGTCCTTGGCTACAGACCGGACCAGCACAGCACTGTTTCATCTGCCCCCCACTCCCCGCCTCCCACTTTCAAGTAATCCTGCCAGTTCTTTGACTCGGCTCACTTGGAGCCGGGATTTAACCACATCACATCCGATGTTGGAGTGTGTGTTCTGCACATCATTACATTTCATTGTTAACTAAATCCATTGTGGTGGAAATAGGTCAGTCCTCAATCACATTAGCATGCTAATGCCACATGAGTCATTTGCCATTGTTAAAAAATTCAAAAGACTTGGTGAGTGAGTGGAAATTCTCAATGGTTTTCTTTCTTCATACATTACAGGACCATATAGCTCAAATGACAATTATGCAGAAGTAAATCTGGTGAGAAAGAGCTGAGAAGTCATTTCACCATCTTAGATATTAAAGCTAATCCACCCTTTTCCCACCCGAGAGAAAAACTCAGATTGCTCTCCATCTTTAGTCTATGGCACCCATCTTAATTTGTTTATTTGATCTGTAATTACCACACAGCCACATCCTTTTCATTTTGAACACAAATCCTTCCTCCATACAATCCGATCATGCTGGGTGAGAAGCTCACTGAGTGCATCCTGTCCTCACACCAGTCACAGTTCAGGCTTTTGCCCCAGTTTTCTGGTGGTCCTTGCCATCACAGGAGGGTGGTCTGTCGAACAGTGCTTCATCTTGGGGAGAGACTTTAAGGTTTTAGTGAAGCGGCGTGTAGGGGGGAGGTTTGCCCGGTCAGATTCTCTCCATCTGTTCATCTCTGCAGCACGCTACTTCTGAGTCGTGTGCCAGGTTTCAGGGCAGCGTGCATGCTCTTCTAGCTCTGCAGCAGCCTAGGCATGAGTTCAGGATCCATTCAAATTGCCTCAGGCCTGATGTGGAGGTGAGAGCAGAATAATCGGATTTAAAACTCGGGACACTTAAGTCCCTGAACACTTAAAGGCCACCTTAAGCCAATTTACCTGGCATCGGGGCTTAGGAGAGCCAATTTATTTCTTGGAGTGGAGCTGAGCGATGCTGATATAGGGCCCGGGTTTTTTCTCCTGAGTGTTAATGGCACTGTGACTCACAGGAGATGATATATATATTAACCCACCTTATCACAGCTAAGAGGACCAGAGGTACTGTGTCCTTGCCGGCTGAATAGCTACACACAGTAGCCACGAGGCGCCAGTCATAACCGCCAATTTGTAACCACACCACCTCCTCCGTTTCTCAACCTTCATCGGCTGGATGTTAAACAAGACATCGCATAATCGCTCTGGAATGTGGGGATGCAAAGTGAATTGATTGTTCATGTTCCTGAATGCATTTGAGCGTCAAACACGTGGCGGTGTAAGTTTGACCACAAGAATCAAATATTATAGCTCTTCCTTCCTTTTTTCCAAGTGACTCCAGGAATGAAGATTTACATTGATCCGTTCACATATGAGGACCCCAATGAGGCTGTGAGGGAGTTTGCTAAGGAGATTGATATATCCTGCGTGAAGATTGAACAGGTCATTGGTGCAGGTAATGGAAAAATCTTGACTGAAACGTGGATGGAATAGCACACTGTTAAATAGCTGCAGTGTCACTTGATTTGTAAATACACAGGAGACGATTTCACAGAAAAGTTCCTTTTTTTTTTTCAATCTAACCTTTTCACAGGAGAGTTTGGGGAGGTGTGCAGTGGAAACCTAAAGCTCCCAGGTAAAAGGGAAATGTTTGTGGCCATAAAAACGCTGAAGTCCGGCTACACGGAGAAGCAAAGGCGGGACTTCCTGAGTGAAGCCAGCATCATGGGGCAGTTTGACCATCCTAACGTCATTCACCTGGAAGGTGTGGTCACCAAGAGCAGCCCTGTCATGATCATCACCGAGTTCATGGAGAATGGATCTTTGGATTCCTTCCTCAGGGTAAGTCACTGGACATTTGTTTGATTTGTGTTGTTTCTGTGTCACCAAGAACAGACTGTTAAAAGATTTCATTTTTGAAGCGAATTAAATAACACGAAAGTTGGAATTATTTTTATTTTTCAACAAGGAATCCGTGACAGTGTTCTTTTGAAAAAAAAAAAAAAAACTCTATTTAGGTCTCATCCATTAATGCATCCATTAAAATTGTATAGTAATCATAAAATGCAGCGGTGAGAAGGAGAACAGCTGCATGGCTGGTCATATGAAAAACTGCTCAGTCAAAAAGGCTCCTAATGTCTGACAGCACCTAATGAAAGTGCAGGCAGCATTACAAAGTGCTGTTAATGTTAGTTTCACAGACTGACAATACAAACTGCTCGACTGTTTTGTTTTCTTGTTTTGTTTTGTTTTTTTTTTTAGTCTCGTTGCAGGGCTTTTATTGTGACAGGCTTTAAAAAAAATAATATTGTCATGCTATCAGTTTAAAAAAGACTTTCTGACATTTCCATCCACCACTGTCTTTTATAATCAACAACTGAGCTCAGCTAACTGTCAACTACCTGTCAGAAAATGATGTGAGCAGCATTCACTGCAACTCCCCTGCAAGTAGAACAGTACTGTTACTCTAGAGTTGCTTCACCAAATCACAGAATTAGCCTTAATTTGCTACAACTGGGTGAATTTACTGCCGGCACTTTGTTGTGATCATAGCTGGTGAAATAAGAATTTGTCAGTTCAAACTTTAACCTTCTGCAGATAATTTTATAATACTGTTAATTATGCCATGTTATACTTGAAACTGTGGCTTTTCTGTCTGGTTGTTCAGCTTTGGTTATTCAGACACGCTCTCTTACATGTGCACGTATTTTAGTCTCAGTGTTTTGTCATGGTCTATTCGTTTATGAGCTGTAATCTTCAATAAATGTCCCTGAATCTGTCCCATTCAGAGGGGCTTTTTTAAATATTTGCTTTCTATTATCCTCGTCGGTCTTTGCAATAACCAGCCAATGCCGGGTCCCTGCAAGTCGAGGCTGAAATAATCATCCTGCATTCACTCTGCAATTTCTCTGCCGTTGTAGATGCAGTTTTTCCTGTAGGAGCATCTCAGGACCACACTCTTATTTTTTCCCCCTGCATTGACTTTGTGACAAGAAATATGCAGCGCTTGAGTTGGTGTGATTTTTAATTTTCATAATCTAACAGGAGGAGGATATTACAGAGGACCAGCCACGCGCCCACATTTACGACCAGCATAAATAATTCAAACACTTTTTGAGACTTAGAATGAGATGTCAGAATTTTAAAAATGAAGCAATGAGACGAGATGTCATGCAATCCTTCGTTTTCTCCCTTGGGATGCCTGGTGATTTTTTTTTTATGCTTTCATCCAAACTGTGTGCATGTTTTGATCAACATAGGAAATTATGGATAGATGACATTTTTACACTAAATTATGAAATGGGAGCGAAAGAGAGAGAGAATATAAGCACACGAAAGTAAAAAATAAAAAACAGAACATGTTATGCTGTTCTTCTGGGGATACAGATGTGCAGTACACATGAAACTGAATATAGCCATTAATAGGACACTTTGATTCCATATAAATTAGTGTTACTGGAGAAGACAGCAGTATTTTTAAACCGAAAGCACTCTTCCCTTCTGACTGTAGAACTGCATCAAACATCCTCCAGAAACATAAATGCAAGCTACTTCCCTTAGACTCCCGTTCGCAGTCTTTATTTGTATTCTCCCCGCGACCTCAGAGACACAACGCATCAGCTCTTTTTCGGCATGTGATCTCGCAATGAAAGGTGTTTGTGTATACGTAGATGTTTACTAAACATATTTGACAGCACATTGTATTCAAAACAACGGGGAACCTCTGCGGCACCTCACGGTGACAGTTTCTGACAACAGTTGCTGACAGTGTCAGAGCCTGTGAACATGGATTGTGTCTTCTCCGAGGTGATTTGGTGGGTGGTTGTGTAAAAGGGGTCTGTGCAGTTTACAGTGAGCTGCCTGCTCAAGGATTGTCTCCTGCTGAAAATCCTGCAGGGTAGAGGGGGAGCCAGAACAGGGAGGATGGATTGATTGGAGCCAGGCTTTTATCCGCAGCCATCCATAAGCCAAAAAAAAAAAAAAAAAGTAGTTATGAGAAGAAAAGTTGGTGTTTGACATAAAGCCTTGTTTTCATATAAATATTACCAGACCTTGATCCACACAGAGTTCAACAAATTTGCGGTCATTTCTTCCTGCTAACTTGACCCCGAAGACTTGAGAAGAATCTTCCCAATTAAAGTATATGCAAACACAGCAGTCAGATTAGATGGCTGCGTGTATTTGTGAGACTCATGAATAATGCATCCGGCTTAATTGCTGTGGTACACGAGGACGAGCAGCTTGACGTGAGAAGAAGCATGCGCTCGGCTAATGAGCAGCAAAATGTTTGAGAGAGAAATGGCCCAGCGGCGCGGTCGTGCAGACTGTTAATATGTATGCGCTTTGGGCCCTCCCCGCCCGCCCACCCTTCCAATCCGCCATCTTTTAGCTTCTCTTGTCAGTCCACGCCAAGCGCCTGAGCTCCCAAGATCCGTTCTCTGGAATCTTTCTGTTCTCCAGGCGTCGTGGTGGGTGGTGGGGGTAAGTGCAGGTGTGCACAGTTGGAGGCACAGCTGCACCCCCGATCCAGACGTTCCCCATGCATGGGGTAAAGCCCTCACCAAATCGCAGAGGGGAACAGCTGTAGACAGGCAGCCGGTCCCAGCCTAGCTGAGGCCGGCCGAACCCAGCCCAGTATCCTGCAGGAACTAATACCTACTTTTTTACATTTACCACGTATAGATCAGAGTCTGAGTCCATCTGTCGAAGGTAATTGATAAAAGTTTGACTTGAATATGAAATAGTGATGCACTATTTGTTAATACTGGCTGCATGGATGATAGGTTTTGAAGTAATTGGTGAAAGAGAGAAAGTCATAAAATTTTACTGAGTGAAACAAAACTCTCAGTTTTGCATTTTACAGTTTATTGGCTTTTAGCACCTAAGCCTCAGTCTTATGTATTTTGGCACAATGCAGTGAACTAACCCACTCTGGTGGAAAAAAAAAGGGTCAAGGAACAGTAGGGTGATTAAACAATGACAAGAAAAAGTACAACTGTTCCAGCCTTTGACGGGGTAAGCAGGTTCACCATCAGGACTGAAAGCAGAAGACTGAAATTATGTCCTGACTTCATACATGTTGTGACGCTGCCCAGAATTACTCCACGCAATAATGTGTTCCAACACGATGTCATTTTTACAGCAAAACGACGGCCAGTTTACTGTGATCCAGCTTGTTGGTATGCTGCGCGGCATCGCCTCAGGCATGAAGTACCTCGCTGACATGAACTACGTACACCGTGACCTTGCCGCCCGAAACATCCTGGTCAACAGCAACCTCGTGTGCAAGGTGTCCGACTTCGGGCTTTCGCGCTTCCTGGAGGATGACACGTCAGATCCAACCTACACCAGTGCTTTGGTAAGAGACGTGGCCTATTTCCCGTAAAGTCACCGGAAAGTCCTCTAAAGCACGTCAGGTTATTTTCATCTCTAGCTGCTGAAGAAAGCAGCCCTGTTCATTCCCTCATTGCTCTCCCTGTCGAGACAAAATATCACCCCTTCATCAGCTCTTGTAGTTCATGTCCCACACTTCCTTCCAAGGGGTTTGGTTATATCCAGCTCCCAGTTTGGATTACCGTCAGCACTGTGGCCCTGAACGGCGTCTCTCTCTGGGGGCAGGACACTGTGACGGTCTGGTTCCGCGCTGAGGTTGTGCCCTTTGTGTTCGCAGGGTGGGAAGATTCCTATCCGATGGACTGCACCCGAAGCGATCCAGTACAGGAAGTTCACCTCTGCCAGTGATGTGTGGAGCTACGGGATCGTCATGTGGGAAGTCATGTCCTACGGAGAGAGGCCTTACTGGGACATGACCAATCAAGATGTATGTATTTTGAAAGTCTGAAGTCCTCACACTTCTCAGAGATGCATTCTGAGATCTGAGATAGTGTTTGCTCTCCCTTAGCTAAACAGCGGGTTTCACACATCGGTTATGTATTAAAACTCCCCTGCTCTCACCGCAGAGACATAATCAGATCATTGTGAATGCACGGCAGTGCTCAATGGACAATTTCTGCTCTTGACTGGAGCCTCCATTTCCTATCTCCCTCTGGGTAGTGGAGAAGAGAGCAAATTATAGGGAGAGAGATAATGAAAATAGTTTCAAATTGAAAGTGAGAACACTAATGTGCTAAGAGGGACTGAGGACCTTAACGGTTATCTTATTAGCAGCTTCAGATAGTGTTTCTGCTCCATCGGGGTCCTCGTTTGGAGGTCTCATGAATGAGATTAATCTGGGTCTGAATGAAGCTCCTTTAATGGCACCAGTAATGAGCAGGGGATTGTGCGTCCTCGTCACAAGTGTCCTCCGGGTTGTTCCACTCTGTTAACTGTGCACCACCTCTGTTTGCCCCCCGACCAGCAACATCACTGGCCCAAGTCGGACATATCTTTAAGATGGTTTTCTGGAGAGAGAGTGTTAAATACTTTGTAAAGGATGAGATGAGGTCGCCACTGGCAGAGTGCAAGTGGAAATGCGAACTTGTGGAATAAGGTTTATGTTAATAATGGCCTAACCGGTGTTTAACAGCCCCTCAGACAAAGAAGTAATGTGCTGATTAGTGCGTTTATATGTTTATTATCCTTTCATCCTCGTGTATTTATGTATTAATTATTAACGGTGTTGAAGCTTTGACAGTAACAACAGTGAGATGCTGTTGTTTTGTATTCATCAGAAGAGACATAATCGTACAGGCAACTCTGTTGTGTGTCTCAATTTAATTCAGGATAGCATCCAACAACTATAAAATGTATTTCACATGTCTGTGTATTTGTAAGTTTTCCACTTGGATCCAATCAGTAGTGGAAAGTAACTCGTATTTACTCAACTTAAGTACATTACGATAGTTTTTAGATTTTCTTTTTTTTTTTAAATCTAAATTTTGAGGGGTTCGTTTCTCCAGAAGATTATCACAGTACCTGCTGCTATTCTGAACTAATTTGAGTTTAAGATTGCACATAAAAAAATCTGATACCCTTTTAAAGATAATACCTTGTAAATTTAAAGATTAAACCTCTTGACCTCTTGTCAAGTTTATGGTATCATTTTAGCACTTCCATCAAAGAGTTTCTTTTTCTATCTTTTATATTGTTTTATTTAAATAAAAATGTTCCACAAAACCTTTGAGACAAGAAGAAATTTCCAAAGCTGCTTTTTTTTTATTCCCATTAATCCTCTTTTGACCCTTCAGATTAATCTTGTGATCCTTTGCATGAGACCTGACCTTTAGGTTTGCAACTACTCAAGAAATCAAAGCACATGTATATAATGTAGTTACATTTTTCTCAGAATATTTCTGCAGATAAACTGACTACTGATTGTAATAAATCTAATGTATAATTTTACCACAGCAATTTTTCTGCAAAACACCCAATTTTACACTCACTGTATTCCATTATAATTGTTCAGTATACTTTTGGATGTTTTGGAGTTTTGTTTAGTTTTTTTAAACTCTGTTTTATTTGTATTTGTGCTTAAAGACCTCAGTATTTATCCTAGCAGTGGATTGCTCCATCGATCCGCCTCGCCTTCATAGAGCCTCGTAGGAACCCATAGAGATCTCTGTCTCCCCCCGCAGGTCATCAATGCCATAGAGCAGGACTACCGACTGCCCCCACCCATGGACTGCCCCAGTGCACTCCACCAGCTCATGTTGGACTGCTGGCAGAAAGACCGCAACAACCGGCCCAAGTTCAGCCAGATCGTCAACAACCTCGACAAGATGATCCGCAATCCAAACACGCTGAAGGCCATGACTCCATTGTCTTCAGGGTGAGTGGCTGGAAAACTGTTGATTTAAAAACAATAAAGAACAACTTGTACGATTTACATTGTAAGTAACGCTCTTAGTAGTAACATATGTGTTGAAGGTATTTTCCTCCGTCCACGCTCTGTCCCTCACTCCCTGCGGAGTGTCTGCCTGTGCGTTTTAACTCGTCCCTGTGGGCGCCCCACAAGACAGGCTGTTGGTTTGAGCATCACTTCACAGTGATGTGGATAGAACAATAAAATGTGTCTGAGTCTCTCCTAATGTAAAGGCTCTCCTCTTCCTAACGGGAAAGTCATGCTCCAGCGTCCGTGCCGTCCGTGGCGCGGCTCACTTTTGCCGAACATAGTGTCTCTTGTTTCTCCTGGCGCCGAGTGGTTGTGTAAATTAAAGCCTTTTGGTTCGATAGATCAAATCCTTCCCACGAATGCTTCGGGCAAATCCTGAATTGAAGCAGTTGTGCAATTTTCAAAACAAAACATTTTGAAGCGTCTCTGCTCTGGGTGTTAGTTTCCTTTGAGAGCCGGGGTTTGCTGATTTCCATTATCCCTGTCTGTACTTTCGTTTGTGGTGGGGTTCAGGAGCGAGGGCCAGATTTTCCACAGACGCTGAGTGGACGCATTGGCTCCCCGAAGCCTATCACTTCATTTGGAAAATATACTTTGTGAAAAATCAGTTTGGAAAATATTGGCTCATGGATTAAGCCGTTGGGATTCCCTAAAATCTCTCTCTTCCTTTGAGAATCGAATGTAAAAATGAATGTTTGAATCATACGCAGGTGGTCAGGATTGACTATGATGTCAGCCCTGCCACTTTGTATTACTCTGAATGGCTTCTGCTCGTCTCCCCCTCAGCGTTCATCTCCCTCTCCTGGACCGCAGCATCCCCGACTTCTCCAGCTTCAGCACTGTGGACGAGTGGCTGGACGCCATAAAGATGGGCCAATACAAAGACAACTTTGCCAGCGCTGACTTCTCGACTTTTGATGTGGTGTCCCAGATGACCATGGAGTAAGTGCTGGTGATTTCTGCTCTTTTGGGGTCTATAAGTGTGAGGGGAAAAAATTTCAAGAGGCTGAATCGCGGCGTCTCTTATATTCATGAAACCTGAACATGCACCAGACTTTGCCTCCGGCCTGTTATAAAAAGACATTAGCTGCTCTGCATGTAATTAGCAGGTCGTAATATCGCAGTTAAGAGGCTGAACAGTGGGCACAATAGCTCAGAGCTATAAATGTGGCCTTTGTTCTCTGCCATGTGTTCGGCAGGCCTCTCTCCGACCTCAGGATTGACAGGAAACATGTCGCTGGTTATCCCAAAAAACGGGGAGAACCATCACCACAAAGCACAAAATGCAGTCAGGTTAAGAATGCCACCTGTGTGGAAACACACAAAAGCCATGTCCTGTCTGCAGATAACGCCGTCTGAAGCCAACCCAAAGAGATGTCGAGCTTGAATTCTCCGAACAAAACAGATGGCTATGTGTAATCCAATAAGCACAAATTCTGTTGAGATCCAGCGTCGGGCGAGACAGATTTCATCATTTTGGGATTCGAAACGGTCCAACAAACAAGAAACTTTCCATCGAAGGGCATTTTTTATGACACATGACCCCGACAGTAAATGTTGTGTCTGTGATAGACTCGGGTCAGAGAGATGCAGTGAGTTTGTCATTCGTGGTGTTTGATTTGGTGGTCTGAGGTGGGTGGGGTTTTACCACATCACTCAGGAAGTTTCTCAGCCACAGAGAACACGTCGAACTGGCATTCGAGCATTTTTCTGTGATTACGAGCTTTCAGCGCTCGAAGATGGATGAACACGCAGCTGTTTCTTGGCAAAAGGAAAATGTTTCATTCCTGTTTCTTTACTGTCATCTGTTTGGATAAATATTATTTCTGTTGTTTTCTGGTGGCCTTCCTGTCCAGCCTCAAGCTGTTATGGTCTTACATTGTTTTGGGTTTGTTATGTTGTGTGAAGTTGGGATGGCGTTTTTTTTTTTTTTTTTTCAGTTTTTTGTTTTGTTCTTCCAAGGTTGTCCGATAGAAAAATAGATAGATGGATGGATGGATAAATAGACATCAGCCTGACGTCTGCTTGTTTCTCTCATCACAGCGACATCCTGAGGGTTGGTGTGACGTTAGCAGGCCATCAAAAGAAGATTCTGAACAGCGTCCAGATG
The DNA here is from genome assembly GCF_900963305.1 of Echeneis naucrates. Lineage (NCBI taxonomy): Eukaryota > Metazoa > Chordata > Actinopteri > Carangiformes > Echeneidae > Echeneis > Echeneis naucrates. The sequence goes on along the minus strand of NC_042515.1, from coordinate 4,926,664 downwards.
ATGCGGGCACAGATGAACCAGATCCAGTCGGTGGAGGTCTGACCCTTCAAAGTGGAGCGGAGGGGGAAACAAAGGCGTTCAGGAAGCGGGTGCTCTGGGTGCGGAGGATGGAGTGGAATTTTTTTCTTTTCTTTTCTTTCGTTTCGCGTGACGGTGTGTCTGGTCTCCCCACCAGATGACCATTCATCCCCTGTTCCCCTTCTCCACCTCCCTCTCCCCCCCCCCCCCACCCCCCTACCCCTCTCCATCCTTGGGGTCATCCGTGGAGAGCCCTGGAAACAAACGTCCACGTGATGAGGCACCAGAGGGCGGACAGCCCACCCGCCTCTGGAGCCGGGAACACGGGAGGTTAGAAGTGACCAGCAACACATTTTTCAATCTTCCACCAATTTTCATTTTGATGTTGAACATTTATTGTTTTGGTTTGTTTGTTCTGATAATTTTGTAAAGATTTTTTTAAAGAAAAAAAAAAAAGGAGAAAAACTGAGAAAAGGCAAGGAGTTTATCTAAATTTATAGATGATATAAGGTTGTACACTAGAAGAACTGAGTAGGAAAGCTACCCTTTAAAAGGGCAACAAAAAAAAAACAAAAAAAAAAAAACAAAAGAAAAAGAAAACAAGACAGAGTTGGGGAGAGGAGTCCATCCTCAACAAGGTGTGGATATTGTCTTTGTCGTATAAAAAACTTTGGACTTCATGCGGAAACAGACTTCTCTCAGGCCTTCTGCAGAGGAGACAGACGGACTCGACGTGCACTTCCCGGCTCCCCGGGAGAGAAAACAGATAAAAATAATAAGGTTAAAAAAAAAAACTAAAAAAAAAAAACAAACAAACAAGAAAAGGAAAAAGGACAACAACTGATTCATTCAGACTGACAATTCACACGTGAAACCAACACTCAAGAAAAAAAAAAAGTTTTTTTTTTTCCTCTCATTGCAAGTAATTTTCTATATTGTGTGACATTTTGTGATGAAGGCTCCCTCACACCATGCTTCCTCTCACTATAGACAAAACGACAAGTTTCTTTTCTTTTCTTTCACGGTGAAATATTCACAGCCTGCCAAATAGACCTCTTCCCCTCTGTGCCCCCCCACACCGATCCTGTACTGTACATATCAGATGCACTTGACCTGCCGCGACGGGACGACTCTGAGACGAGCAGAAGAACCGACCGCTGTTCCGTCGTCCTCTCCTTTTGTGAAGAGAAAAGAAAAATACCTGCACAGCTCCACGCAGACGCACACCCACGCAAAACCGCTTTACATCCGAGTCCAGTACGTCCCGTTACAGCTTCCTCCCTCGTGTCGTTCATCTCGGGCGCTCCTGACGCGTCGGGACTCTGTTTGATCGCATGCTGAGTGAGTGGTTAATTTCACAGTGCTTTGATTTGCTGCAATTACTAGAACTCTGTTTTGTTAAGAGCTTGGATTTGACACACTTTACAGAGTATAATGTGGCTGCATTATATTCACTGCTTCTTCTTCTTCTTATTCTTCTTCTTATTCTTCCAACTTTCCTTTTTGAAAAGACAATTTTTACGTTTTAAAGTATTAAAAGTTTTGATACCACACATGGTTATTTTGCATACACACAGCCACAGTTAGATTTTACAATCAGGCGTTTGTTGAATTAAAAACAAAAAAATGCAATGTGTGATATTATTGCAATTTCTGTATGGATATTATTGAATTGTTATCATTATTATTATTATTATTATTACTTTTAGTTTTGTTTTGTTTGTTTTTTTTTCTGCACTGAGTCTCCTGTTTGACTCCAACAAACACTTCTGGATCCTCCATGAATGCTTTGAATTTATTTTTGGAACATGATTCCTGTTGGTGCACAGAACCATGTAGATAAACAGCTTCTCCCTGTAACAGGTTTTAATTTCATTGAATAGACAGTATATGCATTTTAGTGTACGGTTTCCTGTGAACAAATACTGTCTTATAAGTACAGAGCAATCATTGTTTGTGTTGTCGTTGCCAACCTTTTGTAAGGGATATTTGTGAGTGAGTGAGTGTGTGTGTGTGTGTGTGTGTTTGGAGGGGGTATGGATATGGAGTTCGTAGCAATGCAGTTCCCCTGAGATGGTGAATCAGACAAGGTGGGGGGGGCGGTTGGATGGGTGGGGGGATTACAGAGCCAGCAAATGATATCAGAGCCTACTGGGCTCCGCTCGGAGACCTGACAGCCAGACATGGACGTCCAGCTGTGAGCCATCGGTCAGATGTGTCCGGTCACAGCAGGGGCGGTCCAACCCTGATCACAGCCGCTCTGTCCGAGCACCGACCGCTGCCCCCCCCTCTCTCTCTCTCCCTCCCCCCCTTGATCACATACATGCCTGTCAGCCACCTGTCTGCCGCTCCCACTGATCTGCTCACAATCGGCTCTCAGCAGTTGTCTGGTTTCGTCTTGGAGAGTTTAAAGGCATCAACAGCAGCGGGCGAACTGACAGTCGTCAGTTGTGTCTTGTATCTTCCTGATGGTTAATGCCACTATATTGGGGAGGGAGGTGGGGGGGGGTTCCTCCCAGACAGGCCAATGCTTCCATGTTCACACGCACTACTTTTTCTGGTGTCCCTCATGACAGCTTTAGCACCAAAGCCCTGGTGACAGAAAGTGAGAAACCTCAGCGACTGCACTCTTTGTCACCCAATCGGTCGTTTTCCCAGATTAGCCACAAAATTCAACCAATTTTGATTCTTTCCAAGCTCCACATTCCTCCTCCTTTGTTATTCCACCAGCAGATATTTCCCTGGAAGTTTTTCTAACACATGAAACTGGAGGAGAAGAATCATGAGCTGTTAGTCAACGCTGAGAAGTAGCTGAAAAGTGATGCCACTGACTTTTTTATTTTATTTTTTATTTTAACCGAGTTTCACGCCGTCTTCCTTTTCCATTTCTCAACGCTTAACAGCTCATCAGTTTTATTTAGTGGTGCTGAACCGATGTCTTGTCGCGGCACCGTAAATATTCAGTCGTCAGGAAAAACACTCAAGAAATGAATCTAATATGTACATGAGGCTGCTGATTTATTTCTTTTTTTGCTCCTCTGGGCCCATTAACACTCATTCAGATGCCCGCCCATGGACGCTGCCAAGGATTTGAGATATTAATCAAACAATTGTCCTTTTATCCTTGCTCGAAGGAACTACCTTAAACTGTGTAGGCAGACAAAATGATGCTGGAGTTGATTTTTATTTTTTTTTTCTTTGCTGCATACTGACATTATGCAGAATACTTTGTGTTGCTTCTGAAGGGTTAGTCTGTCATCTGCAGAAGTTAAACAGGACCTGTTAATTGAATGTGGAGTGTCAAGAGGCACCGCATGAAGTATTCATGTACCTTTATTATTTTATTTTGATGGCACACAAAAAAGAGACAGCAGTGATCAGTGGGAAAAGAGAAGGACTCTGGCTTCTCTTTCAACAGCAAGACTGTCCAAAGCCCGAGCTGTGACAAGCTCCTAAGTCCAATTTCAAATTGCTGAAAAATGTACACAAACCAAATTATTGATTCGTCTGGCAGAGTCTCTTTGGTGGGCGTACTCTGAAAAGAATTTTTAGTCTTTGATTATTCTTTTAATACTTCTCTGAAATCAGACTGAATATTTCATCTCCATTAAATAAATGGCCATTACTTTAAATGGTTTTTGGAGAGCAGGAGCGTTCAGCCAGATACGTCTGAATTTTGGCACACCAGGAGATTTTAATCAACTGCATGTCAGTAAATTTGTGTCTCCAGAAAAATGTTTGCAATCTGCAATTCAGTGTCCCCCCTCAAAAAAAATGCATTATTTAACATTACAGATGTAGTTTTATTGCAAAATGTCATACTTTTCTAGCACCCAACATGCCATCGATGCTTCTGTAGTGTAGAAACTTTTGAAGAGTTTTCCTCCAGAAATCGAAGCAGATGCAGTGTGGTTCTGACTCTCATGATGGTTTCACACGACGTTTGCCCACCACAGCTTTCAGCAAAACATGCTGTACTTTCTCTTCCTCCATCTGGAAAGCAAAGTAAAACCAGTCAGCCCTGCCCTCGCCATGTGCCAATATTCGAAGGACGGAGGAAAACCGTTAAGTCTCAGTGTTACAGTTATATGATAGTGTGCATAAACAGGAACTGTGCCAGATTGTACCCACTGGGCTGCGTTTGAACGTCGCCCAACTTCCAGTACGGTCAGAGCGAGAGGTCTGCCTCCTGTTGTGGCAGACAGAAAATGGCTCCTTTGTGATGGTGGCAGCACAAAGATCCAGGGCGCCCTCTGCTGCTGCGGTTGGCGGTCAGATGTAGCATGTTGGAGTGACACTTTCAGGTTCCTGATGGTCTGTAAATGCTGCAGCGGGCAGAGCTCCAGCGTTCAGGCCGCTGATGGACAAATACTGGCTGCTGCTCAGAACAAGCCTGCGTCTTTCCATCTGTCGGACAAACTTTCATACCACTGCTGCAACCTGCCACTTGTGTTCCCCTATATGACCCAGTGTTCCCCTCTGTTTACCAATCCGTCCCCTGCCCCCCCCCCCACTCCCCATTACTGCTCCGGCTGGTGGGTCGTGCAGGCAGGGGAGCTCCACATGTTCCCCTGGCTTGTCGAAGCCCACATCATAAACCGGTGCAGTTCAGACCACTGTGACTGATGTGGGAGATCCTGTATTTCTGTATAAATGTATATTGACTGTAACCCTGTGAATGATGTAACAATTTCATTATTTGTTATATTGTCATTGGTTTATTTTCTAAAAATGGAAAGCCCAACTTGACTCTCCTCAATAAAAATAAGATCTGTTATTAAAAAAAAGAAAAAAGTGCAGAGTAATTCATCGTTGTTGTTGTTGTTGTTTTTTTTTTTTTATATTTGAAGGCTAATTATTTTGTAACTTTATGCAACAGACCGGGACTTTATGTTTCTAGGATTTCAGTCTGCGGTAACACAAACATTGTGGTTGTATCCTGATGATATTTTGATACGACATGAAAAGCAACCAAGCAATAACTGAATTAGTCTGTACATGAGAGAGAGCGAACCACATTTATTTATGATTTAATTCTATGTCGGTTGAAGATAATAATGCAGCTGGTGAATGGGGAATATGTGAATTTTGTATTTCAGTAACTACACAACAAAATTACAACTAAACCCAAATTCATTTTGACCGCTTCCCCGTTGACCACTAGAAAGTTACAGAATTAAAACTGTTAGCATAATAAAGGGTTTCAGTTGTTCTGGAAGTCAGTCACTTATTTGGCAATTCAGTTGTTTCACTGAACTGAATGAGGCTGCAGCTCAGTCTAATGAATGAGGGAAAAATTAAAACAACTAACAGAGCTGCTGTTTCAGCCTAATCACTTAAAGGTTGCTTTTAAGTTGAGTATTTAAATGTATTCAATTGTGAAGTAATACGTTGTTTTAATACTAATATTAATGTAAACTCAAAGACAACAGTTTTTTCAATTTAGAGAAACATAAGAATAAAAAGATACAAAAGAATAACTGTAAAAAATATTTAAAATTAAAATCATATGAATGCATCCAACCTCAAATCAAGCTGTTAAGTGGTCTGAATTTTAGAGTAGTCTGTAATTTGAAAAACTGAAAGATGCTGCAGAATTCACTGGACACTGAAACAAGCGTGGCTCAAATGTTGATTCCTATTGTTGTGGGTGACCAGTGCTGTGAAGAAGACAACCGTTTACATATTTTCTTGAGTGAGTAATTTAATCAAAACCACAAGGACGTTTCTCAGATGCCACACTGCAAACCAAGCACATCAGACCGGACTTAGCGACGAGCAGCTGCAAATCCTTGTGTTGGCTGCTTTTGAGGTCAAATTAAACACTGAGCTAGCGCTGATTCTCTGAGCGGCTCCCCAGAGCCAGACTACTGCACATTGTTCTGTGGTTTTATGTCAGAAGTGATTTGGTCAACAACACTGCCGCTGTCTCTCCCCAACTCCGTTTTCGTGAGTGGAGGTCAGGCTCCTTTCACCTCGGCCTCAGATTCTGAAACCTCATTAGCAGCCGACGTGTGAAAGGCTGGAGACCCTGGACTGACCTGGCGAAGAATGGCGTGTGTGTTAAAAGGTTTTTACTCCTCGAGCAGGAGGGAAGGGGTTCAGGAGTTCAGTGGAGGGGGGGGGACCCTGCTGGTACGCCGAACCCTCCCCTTACTGCTGCAGCCATGACCACCCATAAGTCTCTGCACCTTCTTACACCTTCTTACACTTGTGGCCCGTCGTGGCCGAGCATGGGAACAAACCGGGAGAGCTCTGTGGGTCAAATCGTACCGCCAGCGCAGGGAAAGAAGGCGTGAAGGAGATTACAGAGTGTTAGTGTGCGACTTTTTCCACGCTGAACAGTAGCAATAATTTCAGGTGGTGCTTGTGCTGTTACTGGAGTCCAAAACGCTTCCTGTCACTCAAGATGGTCTGAGATGAAAGATGTTTTTGAGCGGTGGGCAGGAACAGACGCGTTTTAGCCTGAATGATGGTCTAGTGGATATGAGAGGGATTTTGAGAGGTGCTTACCCTGAATATGGACCTTAATTCATAGCTACACGGCCCCACGTCCACCTCTTTTAGTGTTTTACAGGCGAATACAGAAAAGCATTTGTGACGAGCTCAGGTTGCTCTCTTTTGTACTCACATCAAACATGATTCAGTAATTGGGCTCTTACGGCAGGAATCACCAGTTAGGTTCAACCATGAAGCGTTTTTTGTAGGAATGAATCCAAGGTCAATTTTTCATGTTTGTAAATGCAGGCTTACAGCGCTATATCAGCTTATACTGATATCCGCTTAGCAAACCCCCCCACCCAAACAAAGCCCGACAAAAACAAAGAAACAAACAAACAAACAAGCATTGCTTTTATTGTGCACTATGCTGCTTGGTGAGCCCTAGCGACCAGGATCAGCTTTATTTAGTCCTTAAAAACTTAATTTTCATCTCCAGGCTAATTCTGCTCAACTGAAGTCAGAAAAAAACCTTAAAAAATTGGATCACATCTTAATTTTAAAGTTTAATATCACTGGAATTTCACAGTGTGAAACTACAGCTGCAGCTGACAGCCATATCCATACAATGATCTTTCCTAAATCTGCTTCATATTTTTTTATTAATCCAGTGAGATTTCCGACAGTGTTTTACAAGCCTGAGTCTCCAGAAATTTCTTCCTATCCACCAAATAGCTATGTAATCCTTTAAAGCAAATTAGACTTGAAAATCACCCAAACACTTACGTGGAGTGGCTGTTTAGAAATGTCTGAGAAACATAATCAAAGCCCCGTTTGAAGTGAAATAGCTTGTAATTAATGGTGAGCCCATTACTCATTCACCACCAGTTTTATTCCTGTTGAAAAACAGATGCGGTGGCATCTGGACCAAACAAATGCAAAATGAGTAATTCATAATAATGAAGAATTGTGGGCTTTTTCACTTTTCTAATAAACCACCAAGCCAGCAGTTGGAAATGTTAATTAGTTGTTAATAAATGGCCCAGTTGTTCTGCAGCCGTTTTCCAGAAGTTGAGATGTGGAAGGATCCATTTTAGGAGAATTCTTTGAAAAAAATAAAAAATAAAATAAAGAGGCAGATTTGGGAACAAACAAAAAGCTTTGCCAGTGGGGGATAAACGGGAAGCTTTCTTTTTACAATCTGGCAGCCCGACTTTTCCTTACAAATGCTTTTTAGATCAAGAAGTCATAGCGATTAAAAAACTGTTGAAAGAAATAATAAAATTATTGAGTTTAATCAAAAAAAATTTTCGTACCGACGAAGGCAGCACATGTTTTCCCAGGTCTGCCGGTCGTCCATCAGCCCGGTCACTGCTGTTCCGTCTCACTGCGCTGTCCTCGTTCGGCGGACAGTTGGGGAGCCAAGAGCTTGCCGCAAATTTTCTTTAATGGCGACCGTGAGATGAAAAACTGTATGTGGCTACGAGGACATTAGGCCCGACGTGAGTGAGGCAGGAGTAGTTCACCGGCTCATGTTGTGTAGCAAGACCTCCAAATGGGTCAGAACTGTCACAAGCCGTTTGCATCATGTCCCGCTCCCAAAACATGATGGAAAGTGGAATTAGAATGAAATAAGACATAGTGATTCCTCTGGGCATAGCCTGAATGGATCTGCTTACCATACAACTGCCCTTAATTGGCAAGAAGCTCAAAAGTTTGACCCCGGGAGCCAGATTTTAAGAGAGTTACGAGACAGTGGCTAATGCAGCACAGACTGCTAAAAGACCGTTCGGCTGGATTGATGAATTAATGTGTCCAAGAAAATCTGGACATCTGGGCAAAGGGGGTTTGGAGAATTACATCCTACTCTAACTGGACTCAGGCTCGGCCTAATACAGCCCAGCAGGTACAGTAAATAAGACTGAGAGGTTCATGTGGGCCTTGCCAGGACTTTGGCTGTAAATAAAAGCCGTGTTTGATCCGCATTGCACGTCGTTGTGGCTCGGGTCAGGACTTTTAAACAGAGATTGTTATTCGAGGACAGACAGCATCTTTGTTTTTGGTGTTAACAATATCGAATTGCCAGGTTCCTAACCCAGAAAATCCGTCTCTGGTTGGTTGACGTCGTAGTGCAGATAATGACCTCAGAGCTGAATGCAAAGAAACTGGAGTATGTTTTAATTATTAACTAACATGCTAACATGTTTACATTCAAAATTAGATACCTCCTTATCAAGGGGCTTGTATAAAAAACCCACATTTCTGCACATATTTTCCCGTGTTGGCCGCAGACAACATTAAAGCGTAGATTGAACATTTTCAGCTCGATACAACAAGACACATGAACTCTGTGACTGTGAGTCCTTGAACTGCTTTTCACTTAATTCCCTTCCACTTCAGTTACACAACCCACAGATGCCACATCGTGTTGGGCAGAACCAAAGGGGATATCTTTCCGCGCTCGCTGGGTTTTAGGTTGAGCTCCATCTCTGCCTCCAGCAGCAGGAGGGAACGAAGCAGGACACAGGACGCAGACAGGCGAGGCCCAATGAGAGACCACGGCCGAGCTAAAAAGAGCCATCTTATATGACACTACGAACCTAAAACCCTCCTGCTCCAATGATAGAAACCATTTATTCTCCATGTATGATTCTTTGTGTGTAATTTTATACTATTTGGAAGAAATTTAATTTGAAAAAATGTCATTGAGAAGAGACAAATTGCAAACACTGTCAACGTCCATACACTTTGAGTTCATGTTTTGCAAACAATGTCAATGTTTTAAACAAAGTCTTGGAGGCTTTTCACAACAAAAGCTCTTGTCCACCATCCAGTGGTGGAAACGCAGTATTGCATTATGTCTCCAATTCTTTGCGCCCACATCTAGTCGTCAGTTTTATTTATATGGCCCGAAAACATAAATTAGCTTCCAAGGGATTTACAACACACCCACCCTCCTCCGTTCAGCTTTCATTCAGATGACGACACATTTAAGTAAGAAAACTGCAATTGCAATGTAGTGAAACAGAGGGACAGGGTTGAATAAACAGGCAGCATGATATCAAACCACATCCAGATGTCACCATTATAGTCTCTAGAAGGAGGGATGGGCCCAAATTTAGCTCTTATTGACCCCCTCTATAATTCCTAAGTATCCAGATAACCGAAGTCAGCGGGTATCGACTGTCATCAGCTTTTAAATTGTGAAAATGTTTTTGGGTTATGCAGCTTTCATGACACTAAACTCAAAATTTGTGCGTTTGGGATGGTGAGACGAAACAAACCAACTGAAGAGGCCTCACTGGGAATAAAGATGACAATTTCTTACAACATTATTTGACGCAGGGCTTCTACATTAGAGCCAAACTGACAGATTCGCACAACTTGCAGTGAAATTAGATTTATCCATCTTCTATTGAACCTAATTCTGTGCTTGTGTGTAAAGTCATATTTCATACTGGCCACCGCAAACATCCAGCAGTGGAAATGCAGAGGAGGCTCCCTCCTTTCTCCCTCTCTCTCTCTTTCTATATATATATATATATATATATATATATATATATTTGAGGGTAATGCAGTTCATCATCATGTGCTGCTGAAACTCGGCCGATGGCAAGTTTTTCCCTCCATCCAATCATGGCAGCAGCTGATTTCAGTGATTACACATCCCTCTGTGGCTGCATGTGTGCAAGTGAAATCAGCTGCTCCAATGAGGAGAACCAGGCTCCCGAGCCCCAACAGTTGATGGGAAGTGAAGGAAGAAATGTAATCAACATAAACGTTCTGGCACAGGTTTGATGTAATGGCAAAAAAAAAAAAAAAAAAAAAATTGTGACAAGATTTTATTTCAGTGAAAAGATCTAATTAGATCCTTTATATTCAGCAGTAGGAGAACCCTGCGGCTGATAATGAAGATTTTCCAGCCACAGTAGATTGAAAAAGGTCATAAAATAAAAGGTCACCCATCAGTCTGGGAATATGTGACTGACGGCAGGATGATGACTTGCCCTTGTCCTTGTTACTGGTTCACAAATCCTCACTGAGGGTTGGAGGTTAAGGTTAGAAAATGCAGCAGCAAATATATCAAATTTGATACTTCGGAACTTTAATTCTACGAAAAGTTCATAGAAAATCAACCAGAGATAGAAAGGAAATGACTGACCCATGTTCAACAGATTTTATTAATAATTCATGAATACATTTTTTTTTTATTGTGTCTCAAATAACGATCTTCAGGAATTAAAGATCTCATAAGCTGCTTTATGAGAGCTAATTAGAAAAAATCTTATTCATTCAAACTGAAGCAAAAACTAAAAAGGGAAACTTGAAGATGTACTTTAGAACAGTTTGTTCAGTTCCTCAGAGGGCAAAAAACAACATGGGGATATTTTTGTCCTCGATTCCTATAAACTGGAACCAAATTTCTATTCATTTGGCAATTATCTTCCGTTAGGGCGTTCAGGGAATCCCCTCCCTGCCGCCCCTCAGATGCAGCTCATGCCTTGTTGAAAGAAATTCAGCAGGGTGGATGATTTACACAAGAGCCTTGAGGCTTTTCTCTTTACTTGTCTTCTCTTCTGCATTTTAATAGTTGGATAGGATCAAATCTCTTTTTTTTCATCCCCCTTTCTGTGGACACTCGCCACACTGATGGAAAACAAAGATCCATCTGTCTGTCAGCGCTCTCAAAACAGCCGTTTTAATGATGTCTGTGCATCTTGCTGAAGGCGTGAGAAAAACCAGTTCAGTCTTGTGGCTTAATTTCATTAGAGCTCCCTATCAGCACTGGGGAGGCCTGACTTGTTCCAGTGCTAAACAGAAAACGTGTGCAGGACAAATTTAACAAACAGAAATGATTGTTGTGTGCTCTCTGACTAAAAGCAAGATGCATTCAAGGCCTCAGACAGGGGAAAACAGCAGCTTTGGGATGATTATTGAAGGGGGCCAATAGTTTCCCTGCAATTATGAAATTAAGATTTCGCTAAAATTCCATGAATGGATTTAAAAAACATATATATCAAATAGTAGTAATCCCCTCTGTGACCTTTTTTGATTATCTCGCTAACAAGTAGACATTTTGGCGTCCTCTCCATCAGTCAGTCATCACAAACTCAAGCTGAAAAAGGAAATCAAAGATGTCAGATTGAATTTGGAGTCCAAAAATATTTCCATCTGATGGAAAGGTGGAGTCCGGGGTCCTGAATTAAAAAAAAAAAAACAAAACATCAATTAGATCTAACTCTTTTGAAGACTCTCAGCTCAGAATTTATTTATCTATGATACTGGGTGGGCTCATTTTCACCACCATCAGGCCGGTTTGGGCCAAAAGTGGGACTAACAAGATGAGGGGTGACACTGAGACTGATGAAGACGATCCTGCTGCAGCCATGACCACAGGGAGGCAGTGTTTGACAGCAGGCCGGCCCACGTCACGCCCCAGAGGACAAATTCCCTCCCAAGGTCTCTGTCCGTCCAGACGACTCGCAATTTTCCCCCATTTTTGTGAGAGCCAGCAAAGAGACTGCGAGCATTTCTACCTGAATGACTCTAACAGACAACTTTACGTCTGAGCTGATGAAATTCGTCAACAAACAAAATGAAACTCAAATTGGGCCTCAAGGAGAAACAAGAGACATTTAGGACGCCGTTCGAAGTGGGCTGATGGTAATCAGCGGCGGGCAGGTAATATCTCCTCCCGCCTTCCCTCCTCAGTCAGACAGAGGCAGCTGAAGGAGTGTTTTGAGATGCAGTAAAATGTGCCCCCCCCCCCCACCACCACCACCACCACCCCAAGACAGATTACTGGGTCCGTCTGTAATCCAGGAAAGGTCATAGCTCACATTCGATCCCCTCCCATGCGATGCGACACGAACAGTTATCACTTCAGTTCCCACAAAATGATTGATTGGAAGACATTATTAACATGGCAGTCACACTGTCCCATCTGCTCATGATTGACTACAGATGAGTTGGACTGTGCGATGATGTCAGGGATATTATTTACTGGCTGCCTGTCTGGAAGGCCTCAGCTCTGAAGTGTGAGCGGAATAAGTTGTGCTTATTTCTCAGCATCTCATTTCCAACGAAGAGCTCACAGCGAAGGAGGAGCGGCATTCATATGGAAAAGCATCCAGTCGCAATGACAGACTCTGTCTGAAATGTAGAAATCTAAAGTGTTGACCTGCCAAAGTGTCATCTGTATGAACCAAAAGCTGAATTTAATATTAACTTTAGTTTATCCATCCTCCAATGGTGATGGAACACAACTTATATTTTAGTTTCCAGACTTCATCCGAATTTAAGATTTAACTTTTGCCGATTTGCTGGTGCTCTGGGTGAAACTGGAGACCAGGTTGAAAAATATCTCACTTAGATTTGATGTCTCAGCAGCATTTAAACCACCAGTTGCCTGCTGGTGTCAGTCTGAGTCTGATAATCAGCTTCATTTTCTCTTTGCCTCTTGAACTGTCAGAGATTACTGCTTCAAAATTTACCTGAATAAAGCCAGACGAAATTGGCTGTTAGAAACATGCTGCTCAATCCATATTACTTCATTTTAAATGCAAGTGTCTCGAAAGATGCACTTAAAGCAAAATTTGATGTTACCATTTGATTGCTGGAACGACTTTAATGCTACTTAAATGGAAACAAAGGAGAAGTCTCTATCCTTAAGGTGTCTCTGTGACAATACATTAAGTCGGAATATAGAATGTAGTTTTCTGGTATTTGCGCATCAATCAGGTAGGTCGGAACAAACCACCAACTGAATCCCAGTTGATTCAACCGGGGACCGATTTCTTCATACAGCTGGACTAAAAAGGAAGTTGAGTCCATCTATCACACTCAGGATGACAACCCAGCGTTGAGGGGTGAGGCAGTGAGAGGCGGTTGATAGATTGAATTGCTTGGACTAATACAGGCAGAGGGAGATACTGCACGGTAGCTGTCCTCTCCATCGTCGCCGTCCTGCTGCCTCCACATCACCGCTCCAATCCATCTGAAGCTCAGATGTCTCAATGGCCCCCTACTCTCACACACACACACACACACACACACACACACAGAGCGTACATGCACTGCAGAGTCTGGTTAGACTGTGGCATGCTGACATTTCCCAAGCATGAAGGTGATGTGCATGATAAAGGGGAGGGGGTGCGATTGCAGAACTCCTTGGAGACATCAGAATTTTTTTCCATCATTGGAGTCCAAGTCATGTGGACTTTTGGAGGAAGGAGCAGCAGGGGTGAGACATTTCGTGTCCTGTCGTACGCCGTGGCTCAGCCTTTGCTCTTCACCGACTTGCCTCCTAATGAAAGCCATCCCCTTCTCGTCCTGTCGCCTTCGTTTCTCATCTCGTCCTTGCGGCGACGTTCTCTGTCACGTTGCGTGTTTGTGCTTTCATAATCAGAACATGTTTCCTGGATTTACACATTTTTAAGTGGGAAACTGATGCTACAGCTTGCTTTTCACTTTAAACAGGTCTAATCTGCAGTGTGGACATTGACTCCTTTTAGGTCATTCAAACCTCCATTCAACACCCACGACCCACCACCAACATATCACAAATGTAAATGTTGCATCTTTTCACTCGCTGCCAGTTTTATTACAAATTTAAGTTGGTGTTAAAAAAACTTCATGGTAATTGTCTCTAAATCTGCGGACTTGTCTTAGAATATATGTTTTATTCTCTTTTATAATGATGTAAAGTAAACTTTTAAAGCTGTATAAATACAACCAATGTTGACCTTTGACACTTCGGACTGCACCAGTTTTAGTTTTTCTCTCTCAATATTCAACACCACAACTCAAAGAACCAGAACGGCAGCTCTTGCTGTGTTTCTCTCAAAATTTAAAATCACTTGAATTCCTTGAGCGAACCTTCTGTGTCTGAGATAATGGCATCTCTCGAATGTAAATAGAGACGTACGTGCATCCTCTTTGGGCTCGTGCAAATTAAAATTACATTGATTGGAGTGTTTGTAAGATTGTGTCGTTACACTACATCAACCTCATGATGACAGAAACACGCTCACATTCAATTTGTTTGACGCTGGATGTAATTACATGCTTCTGAATCTCTTCACCACCCCGCTTCATGTGTGGCTTAATCTTTTCCATCCGCCCTGCTGTTTTTTCTATGCTGTGTTTTTTTTTTTTTTTTTTTTTTTTACGGACATACTCAGGACTGATGCCGACTGAGGAGATAAAATAAATTACTATCATCATCATTAGAAGTTCCCCACAGCAAAAGATCAAGTTAACAAAATATAGAGAGAGAGAAAACTGTAATGTCACTGGTCAAACCAATTGACAGCCCGATTAATTCATCTTCTACCACTTATCCGTTTTCCGGTCACATGGGATGCTGAAGCCAATCGTAGCTCACACTTCCAGTATATTTTAAATACGTTATCTGAGCCTGCAGTGACAGCAGCGCTGCAAAGTTATAGTCGAATTTATTTGGCCCTGTGGTGGGCCTGCCTCAGCAGAGGGTGTATTGTGAGTAAAAGACCGAAACAGATGATGACTGATGGTGTCCCAGTCATGTGACCAATACTCAGCGCCCTCATCCCCTTCAGACCAGACCAAATAAAGCCGGTTCTTTTTAACACCCAGTCCTACATATTCTATTCTATTGTATTCATGACTGATGCATTGTGGCATCAGTCACTGTCACAACACTGTCATCAGTGTTGCTGTGACGCTGTTGCCTCACAGCAAGTAGGTCACAGGTTCGATTCCCGGGCCAGTGCCAACATGGGTCTCCTCCCACCGTCCAAAGACATCATGTTTACGGTCACTGGTGACTCTAAATTGTCCGCAGGTCTGAGTGTGAGTGGTTGTTGGTCTCTATCTGTCTCTGTGTGTGTTGGCCCTGTGATGGACTGCTGACCTGTCCAGGGTGGCCCCGCCCCTCGCCCAAGGTGAGCCGGGATTGGCTCCAGCACCCCCTCGTGACGCGGAAGCGGATTTGCGGTAGAAGATGAATGAATGAATGAATGAATAAATGTTTTCTTATTTTTCAAAAGCTCCAGTGAATTTACACTAAAAATAATGCCCTCTCTTTATCGGCTTCTTTCTTTGCCTCGCCGGTCTCGGCCGATAAGTTGCTGGTTTCTAGAGCCGAGGCCTTTCCGTCTTTACCCGGAAGAAGAGACCTGTTAACAGCTAAACAGCTCCAGCTTGGCCCGGGACACGCTTCCCTTCTCCCCCATCTGTGAGTAGCTTGATATCATTATTATGATGTCGCGGTCTTTTCACTGTGTTCTTATATGATAAGGCTCGGTTAAACGCTTGAGAACTGTTGCTGTGGCTACCAGGCTAATTAGTAGCATTGCTATATAGCATCGAAGCTAGCAGTTAAGGCTGGGTTGTTTTTGTTGTTGGGTTGTTTTTTTTTGTGTACATTGAGCAACTTTGTCAAGTTGTGTGTCTCTTGTGTGTTTTAGTGCCACATTATGCTAATCCACCGTGGTGTCACGCTTTGGTCGGTGAAGTAGCCGTTTGAAGGCCTCCGTTTTGCTAATTGGCCGCCGCCATGTTGCTTTTTTGAATCCGGAGGAAACCATGTTTGGAGGAGAAGCTGAAGCTGAGGATGAGTTTAAGATCTTTATCCTGATTCTCTGTCAGTCACACGGTAGACACACTTTAATGCATAAGCCCTCTTTGCGGTCTGTTTCCCACTAAATTGGACATTTGCTGAGCTTCATAAATCAAATGAAAATTTGTGCAATTTTCCCATAGACTTCAAAACAAAAAGTAAAATTTTGGTATCAGTGGAATCGCCCCCCTGATGGTCATCAGATTGAATACAGATATCAGGCTCCTCATCACTTTTCAGCCCCAGTGTTCATTTCTGTTTTTTGATCCAGTCTGTTTTCATTGAGCTGAGTCACACTTTACTGGCTGAGAACATGAGGGGAGAAGATGGGGGGTGTTTGTTGTGTTTGATTTGGTCTACTGCAACATCTGGTGGCAGTGATGATGCGATTTATACTTGCTTGCTTGAATATGACTAGAAATTGTGGTTAGTATGGTCTGTGTGTGTGTGTGTGTGTGTGTGTGTGTGTGTGTGCGTGTGTGTGCGTGCGTGCACAGCAGCGTGTGCTGACAGAACATGCTGCTTCCAACTGCTGACTAGATGTGAATAGGACGTAAATGTCTTTTGGTGACGGTCAGAAATGCTTGGCTCCTCTCATCACATGCAGAGCCATGACTTTGATGATGCTCTTGGAAAAAGAAAAAACGTGCCGAGGCCCCCACTGTCGTGTTGTCGCTGAGGCCTGTCGTGTGTGACGTAGCAAGAGGGAAGGACTGAGATACAATGAGGAGAGGAGGGAGGAATACTAAATGGAAAAAAAAATAAAAAAATCCTGTGACGCAGAAGTCACACCTCATGCTCGCAGGACTTATCTCCTTGGCAACTATCTCCGCCTGCCTCAACTGGCACCAATTGAAATAGTCTCCGTCTCTGTCTCTCCGTCTCCTTCATTAGCTGTCTCAAAGTTAATGTGCCTTTGACTGAGATGATGTATTCTGCCTCAGTACCCCTACGCATCGTGCCCTGTCTAATGTCATCTTCCTTTGGACAGACTTTCGGCACAGATTTCGCCCAGTTGCCAATATAAACAGTGTTGACCTTGGATTTCAACACCCCTCTTGGACACAACAAGCTCAGTTTGGTGAGGTGGGACTGTGAGCGTCCACTGCCAGGCACGATGTGATAGTGAAGTGTGAGAACGAGAATGCTGGTGTGTTTCCGCTGGTCAAGAGGAAACAGAAATATACTCTCCTGTTATTTTTGTCCTTCCCTCGCCCCCGCCTTTCGCAGTACTACCATGCACGCCCTCTGCCTGTCATCAGGCTACCCGGTGGCACTGAACTAATGATGTCATCATTTTGAGCCATCTCTCAGCTGGACCTCATGACCTCTTGAGCTTGTGCCGGACACACATTAGTGCTGATGTGTGCTGTGCAAGTGTGGGCATGACAAAACACTCTAATGCCAAGATCATTGAAAATGTCTAAGTGTTGCAACAAAACTGTTATAGTAATCTTCGTGGCGGATTTTTGAAGCGTTCAAAAAGGCCCCTGCTGTTTTGGATTTTGAGCTCCATTGTGTGACAAAACCTGGAAGTGTGATTCTTAAGGAAAAGTGCTAGCTGATGAGCTACGGCTGAGTTAAACCCTAACTAAACACTCCAGCCTCAGATCTAGCAGATATGACAAGGAGGAGGTGACCTCTTGCCGATGCAATGGCTTTGATTTGTCTTTGGCCTATCATAACACAAAAGTGTGACAGCTTCGTGTGATGTGGGCGGTGAATTGTCCACGCTGACGACTCGTCGGGTGCCCTCACATGCTAAGAGCTCTCTGAATGATAATGAAACATGGCGGGACATTTCTTGTTTCAATCCAGGAGAGCCGTCATTTTGCGTCAAATGCTGAGATCTGGGAGGCAGCTGTTGCAGAGACAGGCCTGTCAATCAACCCATCCCTGTGGCAGCTGACAAGGTCATTAGGTGTCATGTGACTTCCATGTCCCTGCATCAGCAGATTACAATTCCTTTGACGTGTGTCCTCATAAACTCTGAGAGCCACATGCGATACTTTATCTGTCACGTTTCTCTAAAAAAAAGTCCTCATTCTGTCTGTGGTGTGTATTTAGTATGAGAATAAGAGCATTCACACACTTTGACAGCACGAGCTCTCACTTGAATAAATGAATCACAGCTCTCAATGAAAATCCCTGGTTGAATTACAGCCCGTCAATCAAAGCGGATCTATTTTTTGCGTGTCCCCGACCCCCGGGGACTTCTGTCATCACCGAATGCTCCAAATGTGTGACATCTTCACAAAGGGCTCGCTGCAGTTTTGTGTGACCGATCCATTGAGGATTGAAGACCCACTTTCCCAGAAGATCCTCACTTGGAGTAAAACTGATGAACCGTCCTCAATGCACTGATGTGAAAGGTTACTGCGGTGTTCACAGTAGCTGTATCCTGTCCTTTCAAATGATTGAACAGGTGCACTATTATGAGAGCCTGACCTGGTCACATTTAGCTCTAAGCCATTTCTATACAAGACAGTTTTTCATGTAGATTAAATTCACACACAACACTGCCTGACTTTTATTTATTAAAAAAAAAAAAAACAACTCAGGGAAAAGTAAATTCCCTAAGTAATGAAAAATAGTTTGTTTATCTGAGCGTCCCAAGTTTAATGTTTTCTGCTCTGAATGCAGCTCAGTCCTGCAATTTATGGCACTAATGAAAACTACAAAACTAACAATGAACTGTTCCTGCAAACAATAGTTTTTTTTTTTTTTTTTTTTTTTTAAATCAGGCAGTGCCTGATACAGCTATTCCTCTGTGCCATACCACTCCATTGTTGTCCAAAAAAAGCATTAGTGAGCTTCACCATTGTACTGGGTGTCATGTTCCTTCATTAAAATGAGCACAGACATTGTAGCTCATTATAAGTTGGTGCCATGAAAATACTCCATATAGAGCAGAAAATGTGTACAAATCCACATCTGAAAAAAGTCACAGACAAATACTGTGTTAGTTCCAGTTTGAGGAATATTTGCTAAAACTACAGTACCAGGCCATGTAAGCATATACACTTGAAATTTCCTTTTAAACAAAAAAAGGGGGAAACTGAATGTATGTGACCTGTTGCAGGCCAGATAAATCAGTTTTTAGCTGAGATTCAAAGAGCATTTGCATGACTGGAAGAGAAACATGCTATATTGATCATCGTTTTTCTTTTCCTTAAATTTAAATGTCACATTGTTAAGTGTATCCTTTGCCAGCCACAGGAATCCAGAGCCCATGTCTTATGATGACAGTAATAATTGGCTTTTGTGACTTTAGTGACTTGCCTGGCAGTGTTAAAATATTTTTACTGCTGAGACTGATGCAAGCTGTGACTTGGCTGGTTTGATTTAGTTTGACTGCTGTCAGCATTTGCAGACCGCTGACAATGGCTGACCTTTCACGGAGTTAAAATGCTTCATTCAAAACACAAATGCGTCATTTTAAGCATTTATATAATGATGCATTGAATGTGTATTGATTTTTTTAAGTCTTGCATTTGTGTTCTCCTAAAAACAAACAACCACCCTTTACATAACGTCTGAAGGCCTGAGCCATGCAATAACAGCAGCGCAGTGGTCGTCTTGTCTCTCTCCAGAGTTACATGAGAAACAGATGTTCTTTTAATCTTGGTCTCATGGGTCCATCTGTGCCTCCTGTAGTATTGTCGGCCATGATGGGCAGCACTTATAATTCTTTATTTTTGTGTGTGTGTGTGTCTAACATGCTCACAGGAGCCAGACCGAAAGCAAAGGCAGAGATTACACTTGGAAAGCCAGTTACTTTGCCCTTTCCACTTGCACTCTTCCTCACAGCCTGAGGGCTGCTGTGCATAAGAGACTACCCTTGGTTTTCTGCTCCTCTAAAAACCTATTATGTGTTTGTTTCTGTGTCTCTATCTCTGGGAGATAGATTGTGGAGGGACAGAGACAGTGACTGACTGACAATGCTGCAGCACTCTAACATGGTCACTCATCTCCGTGTCCCAAAATTAAAGGGATTGCAGCTGAGACAAATACGATTTGATGAGTCTGGGGAAAGTCCGTGTGGGCAGAGGTTTTACTGAACACGAATTTTGATCAGTGAGATGAAGATTCATGACTCTCATCATTTTAAAATGTACAATATATTAATGTGATTGAAACTCCACCCGGATTTGTGATTAAAAATATGTTTATTTGGTTTGATGCTTTGTGCATTATCTGTGGTTTCAAAATGGCATCAACTGATTTTCTTTATACTATTCGGGGACACATAACACAGATGCATCAACATCGTGAGAGGGTTAAAGTTTGCTTGGGGATAGAAAAATATTGATTATAGTGGGAGCTTATATATAAAACCACCAAATTTGTAAAATTTGGATTTGGTCTCCCGCAGTGATAGAAAAAAAAAAAAAAGGACAGTGTAACATAGAGCTGAATGATATCTGAAAAGGTATTGCAATCTGAGACACAATAAATTTTGCAGTGGTAATTTTTTTTATTTCATTTTCACTGTAAATAAAAGATCAAATAAAAGATAGAAATTATATACATATATATATATAATTAGGATTTTTGGCTTTGGTCTGTAGCAAAAAAGTTTGTTTGCTTTAATTTGGAGAGTACGGTTTGTAAGCTTGAGCATCTCTGTACAACACAGCTATGCTTCATTTATCGTCTCTTGAGAAAAATTCATTGAAAATTGCAAATTAGAATATTACTTTCATATTCTTCTGTTGAAAATATTTTGTTTAGTCAGTCTCAGCGTGCCAGCTGATACACATCACTAGAGTAAAGGAAAAAAAAAAAAGTTCTTTGGGGGTAGGATCCCAGTCACGAATCAAACTTGTGTATATAAAAGTTGTTGTAGTGTTTTGCTAAGAGTTTTCAGTACCATAAATGTAATATTTCACAGTTACGATCCCAATTAAACCCTAGCTGCAGCAAATTTCCCAGTTAAGGTCCAAGAAGTAAACCTGCCGTGTGGTTAATGGTGAGATGGGGGGGAAAAAAAAAAAAAAAACCCAAACTGATTATGCTGAGCTGCTGACACCTCTCAGCCGGCAAGAGAGTTACACAAATTCAGGCTTCTGAGGGTGTAGTTAAACTCCAATCACCACATAAACACTTCCCTGTATAGCACATCTGAGGGAGAGCAGCGGAGGTTCTCGGTTGCACGGGGGTAATACAAACCCTCCGCAAGATCAGCCAACCATCTCATTTGCCCCGACAGTTGGCACGGCTTGGGGAGGTGTGTGTGTGTTGGCGGTTGACAAGTCAGCAGAGAGTCCCGGGTTGACAGGGCACACTCCTCATCGAGTGGTTGAACAACGTGAGTGGAAATAAAGCGAGGGAAGTTGTTTTGATTGATTTGATTTGTGTATCTGGTTTTTAGTCTCCATTTCACCAACGTTAAAGCTATATTTAGGATTCCATCTCTTTTTCTTAGCCTTAATCCTCTTTATTTTTACATTTAGGTCGACTCCTCTGCCCTTTTTTTTTTTTTTTTTTTTACTCCTTCTGCTGTGTTTCCTCTTTTTCTCACCTGGTTTTCGTCATGCTGGGAGATGACACAGTTGGCCTGCCATGGTTAATCAGAGCTCATCCTTTTGGTGGAGGGGTGAAGCTGCTCTGTTTCTCTATACACCATCTTGCTTGCTGCAGCACTAGCTTCTCCTTGAAAGAACCAGCTGGCCATAAATGACAGGATTGATGCCTTTTGATAGATTGATGGAAAGTAATAAAACAGCATCTGCGCTGCCAAGGTTGGGTTCACTTAAATTTCCTTATAGTGAGAGCAAGTTTGCAATTTATATCACAGTCTTCAGTACATCTGAGCTGATGAGTGACAGTGGACTGGGAGGTTGTGCCTCTTCTGTCGGTCCTCTCATGTATGCACATCATTTCCCCCCACTGCTGCTGCTTCAGGGTATTTTACAACTGTCAGTCTGGCGCGAAGAGCTGTGATTCAGTTTGTGAGGCTTCAGTCATGGTTCTGTTCATCCCTCCTGACGCACTCAAACCACAGACAGCTGACGGGGGGAGACGGTGACCACGGCAACAATGACCAGTGACAACTCAAATCTCAGTGTCATTTTGTAGCCCTCCGGTGAACACCGAAACTGCAGGTTCTCAAGGTGTGGACTTGGGACCAACAGAGGACCTACAGAGGTCATAGATGGGCCAGTATTCATAATGGACTACTAAAAAATGGTGCATTGTATGACAGACATGGGAGACTGCAACTATTATTCTGTATTCTTTGGTATCAACTAGAGTTAGTTATTTTAGGGTGTTTTTATGTGTGAGTGAGCACTGATAACTTGCTTAGGAATGCAGGAAAACAATTTTCACTGCTTACTTCATCCATCACCAACCATCAACCATCACTGTGCATTTAAAAAATAAACATTTGTTTTACAGATACATTTGTCAGTTTCACGTATAAATCGGGTTTATAATAACTCCTCAAAACTTGGCATCATTAGCATGAGGAAATGCCAGATGGATTACCAGTGATCAATTGAAGTTGTTCACACAGTTAGTTTGTGTATTGAGGCAAATATTCCCAAGAAATACATACAGTAAAGATGACAATAATAATTACATGATGGAGGACTCATAATCTTCTCTCTGTTCAAAATTCTAACAAATTCTAACAAGGCAAAAATTATCAGGCTCGGTGTGACTGTTAGCAGTACAGCAGAATAGCTGACAAGATAAAAAAATGTGACATGCTCATTTATAAACTCAAAACTCCAACCCACATATCTGAATAACTTCTTGCACATCTGCAATGCAGCGGATCTCACTTTTGATAATATACTGCTTGTTACTCTAATATGTAATAAGTTTTATTCCTAAACTATTAAATTATAGCTGAACTGAAGTTGCTTTCCTTTGCATTTTTACAGTAATGTGACTTTTTGTGTTTGTCTGTATTAAATATGAATGATAAAATGCATATGGTGGGTTTTGACCTAGTAAATTGTTAAAAAATTACGTTAATGTTAATAGCCCAGAAGCTTACAGCTGGTAGTCTCTGGAAATCTTTTGGATGTAGCCCAAATGGTGGTTGATGTTTGTGTTCTGGACTTTGAGACAAATGCTAAATGACATCAGACATGATGTCAGACGATGGGGACTTTGTTTTTGTACCTGTGGCCGCTCAGCTGCAGCTGTTCATGACTGACTGCTCAAAGTTCTTCTTTTAGGGTCAACATTTTTTTTTGTTGTTGTTATATTTTTGGCCATTTCAGCTGTTATTGATCGTGACAGTGTGGAGAGACAGGAAAGGCAGAGGAAAGAGAGAAGAGAGAAGAGATGTAGCAAAGTGCCCAGGATGGATTGAAACCTGGGTCTCTGGTAAAGACTCAGATTTAATAGTACAAGGTGAACTAAGTTCTCAACCAAGTATGTCTGGTAACAGTATGCTTGAACATTGTCAGGGCTTCACTGAAAATACTTTCAGTCTGCGCTACTGACATGTTTCTACAGAACACTGTGAGCTTGACATGTTGCTCTGATGGATTTCACTCATACACAGCGGCACAGTGTGGACCAAGGCGTAATGGGTTCTCTGTACAGGAATGAACTCGTGTCACTTTTCAGTCAGAAATATCTCTCAAAATGGAAAGTGATAAGATGAACCAGGTGGTGAACATTTCTGTCCTTTCTCTCATCACATGGATGTGCTGCAAACTGGAAAACATGTTCCTTTGCTTCAAGCTGACTTGGTTTTATATCCCTTATTATCCTTCTAATTGCAGCATTAAAACCCAACCGCTCAAAACAAGAGAATCACCTTCACTGACCTAAAATGAAGTCCATATTTTCATATAAATTACAGTGAGACACAAAAAGAACAATGTTGCTGCCTCATGTTTTCTGTGATGCTTTTACAGGAATTAAGAGCTGCATTTGATAGTTTACCAGTTGAGTTGGAACAAAGTGTGATTAATTACGCAAATACAGTTGTTTTGAACAAAAAGTCACCGGCTCTAATCTATGTTTGCCCCCGCCCACCACCCCCCAATTGCTTTATTTTCCATGCTGTAATTCTTCCTCTGAACGCAGACTTCCCTTTCGATCTGCAGCATCAGAAACTTTTTCGAGGAGGCCCTCGAGGTTTTGTCCAACATAAGCTTCTGCTGGACTCCCACTGGCTGCAGCTTGCTCCCCTCCTCAGCTCTGGCAAACAAATCTTGGTTAACGTGAAAAATATTGCTGCTGCTGCTTCGCCAGCATTTCAATGTTACCACAGAGGTTTAAAACTGAGGATTTACCGGCTGCTATGGCAAAGTTAGAGACCTTCACATCCTCCACATGTGGCAAGAAAGTAATACAGACTGCGTGTCAGCAGTATTTCGCACGGTGATTGTGTAATCTAATTGGAGAAAATATTTATTGATTCTTTTCAGGGGAGCGGGGCAGGGCAGGAAGTAGCTGTATTCAATGACTGTAGACCACTGTGGGCTTTGACTACACAGAGAGAAAAATCTGTGACTCATTTCACTCAACTCCAGATGGCAAAAAGAGGAACCCTACCCACAGCTGCGAGGAGGCCTGCCATGAAATAGCGATAGCACTCGTGTTGTTTTTGGCAGATATCACAGATGTAAGCACAGCTAAAGGAAAGCTATGTGGATGGAGTGGTGACACGTGTCAACCAAGAAGAAATATTAGGTGTTAGTTTGTCCTCTGGTATTCTGCCCTTTCCTTTAACCTTAGCAAAGTTGCTCTGTGAGCGGTTTCCCAGAGCTCGGCTCTGAGCCTACAGTGGAAAACTCTGTGTTAAGTTACAGTTGCCCCCTGTGGTGCCACTGTGACAATGCCAGTGATCGTCCCAAACCATCTCTTCTACTGCGCCCTTGGCTGACAGCGAAACGCTGCCATACTCTGTTACACTTCCTCTGCCGGTGCGGGGCAGGCTGCCCAGAATCCCAAATGTCAGCGGATGGCTTAAGAAATGACAGCTGCTGCTTCATCTTGAATGTCCACCACCACATTCCAAGAAGTGTTGAAAGGGACGAACTGACATTTGCAACGGCGTCCCCTCAACATCCTCTTGTTTCCTCTCGCTGTGTTTCCAGCACGCCACTCCTTGTTTCCTGCCCCGCTGTGACCATGAATCTACATAAGGGTTCAAGTATGCTTACCAGGCCAAACATCACGCTGTGTTTGACATTCATCATTTATTGATGGGCTGTTTTTTAATTGCAGCAGTAGAATGCTCAGCTTCTCCGCTCTCACACTGGCTGATCCGCGGGGTGGACCCTCCCACTGAGGGCCCACATTTACTCAGCACACTGGGGATACCACTGTTGACTTATAATGATTGTGACACGCAAAAAACAACCTGCAGAGTTGTCGTCTCCCCCCCCCCCCTTTTCATTTTGTTAGCATTTCCCTCTCTGCTTATATCTCTTTCATTCTGGCTTTGAGCTCAGACCAATGGTGGGGAGGCAGTCGGAAACTGAATAAGTAACCAGCCAACTGGCCTCTTGATGTGGATATAGAGACGTGTGATGGCAGAGGATGACATTGCCTAATTCTTTATGATAACCACAGTCTGCGGGAGAAAAAACCCCTATAATGATTAGTTTTCCGAACTCTGCTTTGTAAACCTAAACTAATCCCCATGGCTGGAGGATTTTTTTTCCTTACTTTAGCTCTTTTTTCATTTACAACTGCACCCTATCTACTTTCATATTTAATCTGTATCTGTTCTGGACTATTTGTCTCCATATCCAGCTGCAGTTGGACAGTTGGTTAATTTTAGCTTTGAGAGACTGTGACCACCCATTATGCAAAAACGAATGTCATGTTCACTTTACAGTGATGGCATGAATAATGTGAAATTGTGTAGCTGTATGTTTATTATGATGGCTTCTCACTTGTAAATTTGTAGGCAACAGTTTTTTAACAGCTTTTCCAAGTGCCAAGTGACAGTGGTTGCTGGAGGTTATAAACAGGGTCAGCACTCAGCAGTGTGATTGCTGGTCCGAGGGGGAAAAAAATGAAAAAATGAAATAACACTTATTCCTTGCTTTACTACAGCAGTGGGGGCCCTGAACAAGGCCCTTAACCTCAACTGCTCCAGAGGGAAGTGCTCGGATCAGACTGTGGCAACCTGGGCATCGTTCAGACTGCCGTGAATGCGTGTAACAGTGTGGCTGTGGTCAGGACATCCCTGCAAATCAGAGATCAGCTCTCACTGAAACTTCCCTGAACATGTATATTTAGAAAAGTAGAGTAAATAATTTAGATTGACCAGAAACAGATTAAAGCAACAGACAACAACCAACACGACCAACAGACTTTTGAAAAATTGTTGTTTGCTTTCTTTTTTCCGTCCTGTTTCCCCTTACTTACTGGCCACTCTCCGAATGATGTATCCTGTCAACAACATGAAAAAGAGAGGTACCATTTTACGATTAGGCCACAAACATGACTCAAAATAAATTCACCTTTAAAGCAAAATCAACCAGATGTAGAGATGACGTAACAGCAGCTCCCCATCAGCACCAGACATAAAGCTCTGGCAAAGAATATAATTTTTTTTATTAAAAAAAATAAGAAAATCTAATTTAATGTCAAAACTTTCATTTGCACCTTTAAGTCCTACACATAAAAACAAGTCTTGTTCCTCAGTTGTACTTTAACCCAGATGATAACCTGAGGACATGTCTATAAGATAAACATGCTGTGTCTCCACTGGACTGTCACCCCCCCCCCCCCCCCCTCCTCATGTTACGTGTCCTACATGTACACTACTTTTACCACCTCAGTTACGTGTCATTGCTGCAACGACACGAAAATCAATTTGTGCAAGCAGCTGTTGAGAAAGCAATACTCCCTCCATTCCTCTTGGGGACGTACAATTTATCATTGTTTTCCTCAGATGTTAAAGGTGAGCAGAGAGAAAAGTGAACAAAGTGAAGTCGAACAAAGAATCTTCAGTTTTCTCACACATTTACAACACATGTATACACAATTAGGGTGATGCTGCTGTTGAGGTATTTTTTTTCTTTTTCCAGGAGCTCCTTAGAAACAGTAAATTTACTGCATATCTGGGCATAATGATGTAAACCCAGTGTAGATTAGAAGATCCTGTTTGTGTTCCCTGAACCATATAATGTGCAGTTTGGCGCCTCACATAGCCTTCAATTCCTTTGTGGTCCGTTTGTATGGGATCACTGTTTGTTGTAGATCCTGTGGAGATTGGTGTGTGAATTTTAGGACAGTCACTCGGGAGGACAGGTGTGTGGAGACAGCAGCAAACCTGTCGATAACTTTTTAAATACAGGTGACTCTAATGGTTGTGCAGCTGTGTGTGCGGACTGCCCCCTTGTTATGTGGTGCGCCAGAGCCTTTTTATTATACCGACTGACGCACTAAAGCCTCATTCTTGTTGCATTTATTCCCCAGGCAGATGATGAACTATGTTTAGTGGCCAAACTCTGAGATTTAAATAGTGCTGAGGGACCTTGAAGTTTGTGGTGATTATTTGGGTTGTCCAAATATCTGATTTTGAGAATAAAGACTCATGTATCTCATTTTGTATCAGAAATTGACATTGGTTCCCTGTAATCATGCCAGCCATTTAACCGCTACAGCTAATCCTCTGAGTTATTTATACATTTTGCTATTGCTGCATAGTCAACATTTTACTTACCGGTTTAGAAGAAATGTTGGGAGTCCAGCATTAAACTTCCCTCCTTTACCTACCAAGAGCTGTCTCCTAAATGAATGTTGACTCTTGTCTCTGTTTAATCTTTTCTTTGACTGAAGTTACCACGCGAAGCCTGCAGCTCTGACTTCTCTTGTGAATATCTGATAACAAAGACACAGCGCTGCTAAGAGGGAGTATTATAACTTCTGCTTTCGTAAACCCAATGAAGGAACAATTTTAAGCAGCTGAAAAACAAACAAATAGCCCCTTAAAGAATCCAGCTCTTACAAGCCCGGGCGACAAATTAGCCTGCAGACGGACAGCACAACTACACTCTTACAACCACATTTTCAGAGCTTTTTATTCTGAAAAATTGCTGTCAAGAGTCTTTTGGGATCACATTTGGGGATTGGACATCTGCATGACTTCCCTCAGCAATAGAGTGGGCCATTATATCTGTAGTAGTACTCCAGTCGCATTTCAATGTGAGCCATTTCCATTTTAAGTACCTCAAAGTCCATTTCATCTGAGCTGCTTAGCAATGAAAGAGCCATCAGAAACAGAGCAGAGGAAATGTGTTATTCTGCTAAATATGTACTTTTTTATTTATCCAAATTTTTCTAGCCACATCATTTCAGCTACAAGGTAAAAATACAACAGTAAAAATTCAAAGCTTTAAATAGAACCAAATGACAAAACATAGTCACTTATTTATACCTGTAATGTCAACACAACCTGCACAAATAAATCCCACATATACCAGGTTCCCTTATTTTTTTCAGGAGTCAAACATTGTGAAATTCTGCATTATTATATAGTTTAAATTATATTAAGTTTAAAAGCATTTCAGTTCAACTTGAACATTTGGAGGAGAAAATATCAGTTTAGACGTGATGCTTTCTTAACTACACAGAGATAGAAAACAACAAGAGACTCAGGAGGAAGAGCGGGTAATTAAACTGTCTTCACTTTGTGTTTTTCCTCCTGCTTACTGCATAACTGACAAAGTTATAATTCTCATTAGTCCACAACACTAGAAAGGCCAGAATTCTTTGGTAACATATATTAACTACATATTTTAACTGCTACGATAAGTAATAGTTGAAATCCAGACTTTATCACTGCAGAAGGAAAATTATTCAAAAAGGAAATGGTGACACTTTACCGCAACACAATTATGTCGCATAAATTACAATTTAAGGAAACTGAATAATGCACAGCTTTTGTCACCATCTACTACTTATTTTATGCAGACAATTTATCTATTAATACTGTTATGATTATTGCAGCATTTTATGATACAGGCATTTGCTGTCTCTCCCTCAGTGCTCACTTATAGAGGTCACTGTTGTTGACAAACACAAGGCAATTCTGCTCACAGCTGTATAATATTCAAACCATTATTTCATAAGTTATATCAATGCCATTAAAACCAAAAAGTGCCATAACGTGGATTTATTGTAAATTTATTGACAAGCAGCAGGAGTGAATTAAGGACAGGCAGGAAATTAATTGAGATCCAGCTGTTGTAAATCATACTGTAGTCTGTTTAATACTGTTAAACAGTTTTATAGTCTCATTATAGTGCCCGTGAAACAGCAAATGTTTAAGTATTACATGTAAAACAGCAGCTGCACTCAACTGAATTCTCAGTGACATATAACATTGAAATGTGTACACTTGGAACCAAATGAAGCTGCCTCAGCTTTTAATGCTTTCCAGCTGATAAATGCTGACTGTGATCAAAGTCTCCTTTTTTTTTTTTTTTTTTTTTTTTTGATGAAAAAGCTGCTTCTTCTCCCTGTGGCACAAAGTCAAACATCACTGGTGATACTGCAGATTCATCCGACTTCAGTCAATGCCTTGAGCAGGGAATGTTATTAGATTACTTGTGAAGAAGTCAGTTAGGTGCTATTGCTATCTGCGTGGATATTATTAAGGACAGGTGTGTCTTTATGTGAGCGTAATTTCATCGCTGTGGATACCTGTCTAAACTTATTTATGTGCTAAATTTTGCGTGGCCAAGATCTTATCTTCTTGGAAATACACATTTAGCCACCCATGATGCCGCTTCTCCCTATGAATTTTCATGCTACGTTCATTGCCACAGATCTAATTCACCCTGATCCTGCAGCCTTGCTCTAATTACATTTACCGCTCATATTGAATTCTCTCCTTTGTTATATGACTACAATTTCACAATCTAATATACTCTGGTCATAAAATTAAATAAATAAATGAAAGCATAATTTTTCAGATGAACAGGTGATCAGCTGTGGGATTTTTTTTTTATTTTTTATTTTTTTTTTTTATTCTATACCAAAACTCAAGTTTGCTAATGCTGGAAGTGTGGGAGCAAAATAAGCAAAGGCTAATGCTGTATAATTCAAAAGGTCAACGGTTTCCATTTGTTTACACTATTAATGAGGCTTCTCCAGGGTCATGCTGTGTGTTATAAGATATTTTCTAAAATCACCCAACCTGAGGCTTACTGTCTGGGCTTGTTAGGAAACTATAAGATAGAAGGGAAGGTGTGCATAAAAATTCTTCACGTAATTTACAAAAAAAAAAAACAAGAGCATATTAAGTCAATATTTTAGTCTTTCGCAGACACAATTGTCATGTTACACTATAGGAAGTGACATCACATGTTGACAGCGTGGCTCAGGCACGCCTCCCTGGAAATAAGGAGAGGGGAGAGGTGTGAGATGAACCATGGTAGATGCAGAGGCAGACATTGGCTTGGCATGGCTGTGTGCAGCTCAGCACTGCAATCTCCATCCATGAGGCTCCTTCCTGGACATTTGGATTCTGTCCCCATAGCTACACGGGCTTGATACGCTGCTGGAGAGGGTTGAACGTTGTTTTCCCAGCATGTTGCACGGGCACTGGGAGAGAGAGGAGGAATAATAGCGGGGGGAGCAACCTTACCACACACTTCAGCGATGCTCCTCCGCGAGCTGATCTCTCTCTCATTTCAGAGCGCCAGCCTTTCCTGCACACTGACCTGGGACTAATGGAGGGATGCAACGATGATACTCTTTGCTTGTCATGCTTGAATCACAGCTTCATATATCCTTTTGTGTCAGAGACCATATTGCCTTTGTCTGTCACTGCTGCCAGATCAACTGTTGGGTAGTGTTGTGGTGGACAGAGCCCCCCTCTCCACCCCCTTCTCCCTCGTCTGTGCCCCCGGCTTCTCATCACTCCCAGCTCGCTCGTGTCTATTTACCTCTCTTAAGCTACCCTCCCCTCTCCGCTAAGCTCCGTCTTTCTTGCTCTCCCGTTTCCCCCGCTGCTTACTATCTCCCTCTCTTTGCTCTTTCAAAGCAGGCAGTCTGCTTTTCTATCCAGGCAGCTTGCTACATGTTCTCCTGGAAAACAGTCCTCGCCGCTGCTCTGCCGTCTCACAGTTCCCGAACCGCTTTTCATCTCAACAACAGCAGGATGTTCCTTCAAGAGGATTGACTCCCATCCACCCCCTTTTTACTTTCCCCTTCCCTTCCCTGAACTCCTGCCCTCTGACCCTAACCCTCTTGTTCTCTACCCCCTCCCACCCTCTCCTGTCCACCCTAAGCCCGAGCCTCTGTTCCTCCTAATCCATTTTTCCCCCTTGACCATGTTGCCATGTGTCTTCTGGCTCCAACCTATCCTCATCTTGCTGTCCTCTGTCTTGTGGACCCGGGGGGAAAACTGCCCAGCGACCTGCCTGTGCCCAGATCCCCACACCGTGGACTGCAGCGGGCGCGGGCTGACCCGTCTTCCCGATGAGATCCCGTTGGATGTGCGCAGGCTTTTGCTTGCCGACAACTGGATACCCAGCATCCCCTCGGACTTCCTGGTTCTGTACAGTGACTTGGTCTATTTGGACCTCCGGAACAATTCCCTCTCCCACATAGAACCGGGGACACTCAGCACCTCCTCCAGGCTGGTGTTCCTGGACCTGGGCAGCAACAATCTGACTGAAATCCCCAAAGGAACCTTCGGGGAGTCCCGTAGCCTGATAAAACTACGACTGGGCAACAACCCATATCTCAGCATGGTGAGCGAGGATGCTTTCCTAGGCCTCACCTCTCTGAGAGAGCTGGAACTGGAGCGTAATGCGCTGTCCACCCTAAAGGTGGGGGCGCTGAGTCAGTTGCCTTCCCTGCGAGTGGTGAGGCTCGAGGGCAACCCTTGGGTTTGCAATTGCAACTTTGCCAACCTGTTCACATGGCTGATGGAGAACAGCCACAAGCTTCCAAATGGTAAGTAGCAACATCGAAGGAACATTTGCTGTCCACATGGTTGATGCATAATATACAACTGTGTTATGGCAAATCCATCGCCATAATGCTTCTTCTCTAATCTATTTATGTTTTCCCTGTAGGAGAGGGAACCCCCCACCCCACCCCCACCTCCTCCCTCCCTCCCTCTCCCTTGTTCTAATTTGGTCTGCTTCATTCTCCACCCCCATAGCTTATAATGTGTGAGACAGCGTGTGTAATATGAGACAATAGCAGTTGCTTGAAAGTGAAGACCAAAGGGATGGCTTGTTTACATATTTGATTAATTTAAAAAAATCAGAATGAGGCGCTGATTCACGCACGTGTAGAAAAAAAAAAACAAACCAAATGAACCAAAAGTCACATGAGGAATTTTAGCCCACAGTTTTTCTGCTTCCACATTTCAGCATGAATATAAAACCAAGCTTTGACCTGTTTCTTGCGTGGTAGTCAGATCGATCAATTTTGCTGCTTATATTTATATAATACTTATTTATATAATGCTCGCCATTTGGTGGACGGTGTAATTCAATTCTATTTTGGGGGATTTTTCCTCCACAGCAAGAGAGTCAAACCCTTTCACATCTGTCTGCCCATGCAAATGTTTGGGCCATATACTATGGACTGTGTCTGCCGCTGTGATTCAGCCTGGAGGGTTGAGTTAGATAACAGGGCTGAAGTTCTGGCATGTTTGAGTGTGTGAGGCAATCTCGGTGTGTGCAGGCAGATTTTAGGAAAAGCACAAGACAATAGCAATCACTGTGTCAGTGCAGAGTTACTATAGTGTGGATAAGATCTGGTTATTTGGACTTGATTAGCCCTGCAGTCAAAGCTGCTGTCTTATAATTGGGGTTGCAAGGTTTCCAGGAAGAAGCACAAACCATTAATCTCTGTTGATATCAGTCAGATTACAGCAAATTATATAGAATAACTGTCAGCATCTTTTTATTCAGCATCATAAGGAACCATAAATATTTGACTGAAGGTCAGTCAGTAGGTTCATTAATGTCATCATAAAAGGACACAGACAGCAGTCATCTCATGAGTTCAAGCCAGCACGTGAGAGCTGAGGAGGTGAAAATAAACAGATCTGACAGTTCAGCCACACATGACTACTAACTCGTGTTGTTGTCACATTTAGATCAGTGTGGACTTGACGTGTTACATGATTTTAGCTTCATCTGAGAACTTAATGAGCGCGGCTCACAGTGTCGTCGTGTCCACGGAGGGACAAAAAGCATTTTTATAACATAATGCCATTTATAAATACGGCACATAATGTTCAGGTACTGAGTGTCAAAGCGTACAGATAAGGACTGGGAAGATTTCGTTCTGTCACTGTTCCAAGGTTGTTCTAAGCGTGAATCCAAGTAGTGGACCAAATGTTCTGACTTCTGAGTTTTTCAGATGTGAGAAAGGATTATGAGCATCAAAAATGTAACTGCAATACACTGAAGAAAGGCCAAGGCCTCTTCATGTTAGTAGCCTGATGTCAACATCTTCTAATTATTCCATATGCAAATTCAAAATGAATAGACAAAAGTCTATTTTGATTTGGCTGGAAAACAACTTACGATTGCCAACTGCTGACTACCCAAAAAAAGCTACTTCCTAATACACATATAGGCCACCGTGTACCGTGCTGTTGATATATCTTGCTTGCTCGTTCTGCATCCCCCCCCCCCAAAAAAAAAAAAAAAATTGAAAAGTTTGGGACTGAGAGGAGGCAAAGTTGATAAACAGACTAGAATACATAATTCCCCCAGGTAGGAAGCTGGGAATGCATTAATCATGGGGTCTAACTGTTGTCAACTGTGAGGAATAATGAACTGCAGCAGCAGCACTGGCCAGGCAGACATCAACAACAAAGGAGATGCCAAAGGCCCAGCCAAGCGCCGGCATGGCTGCCAACTGGCCCCCGGATCGTACACACACTCAGACTGAGTTAGCAATGCATATCTCACCTCATATGTACCTCTTACAGTCCCATCAGTGGATGTTTGCTTATCACCCCAGAGAAGACTCCAACTGGATTGGACAGCGAACAAAGCATATTTGGTTAGAGGGTGGTCTGCATGGGGTCTTTTATTTTATTTTATCAATTTCTTTGGCCATTGAAAGGTGCCTGGAATAGTCTCTGTGACGCTAATGTCACTGGACCGAGGTCAAATAACATTTTTTGTTTTTTAAAGGGAATAATAATCGTCTCTTTTTAGACAGTGGTAAATAGATCTGGAACAAGACCCGAGAGATTAAAAAGAAAAAGTTGTTTCACTTAAAAAATTTTTTATCTGTCTGTATTGATAGAATTCACACTTCCTTTCTATTACTTTGGCAACACTTAGGTAGTAGTTGCATTTTGTCCATGCAGCATTCAGAATCGTTCCAGCAGCACATTTCTGATAAAATTATTATTTACTATATAAAAATCTAGGAGCACACCCCCAGAGCTGCCACGTTTCTGTTTCATGAACCTGCTGTGTGTACAGATGTGTCACGACACCTCTCTGTAGATCCCAAATCTACCGTAGAATAAACTCAGACTCGCAGGGAGACGTGTATTGAGATGGATTTACAAACACGGCCAGCTCACACATGCAGGCATCACACTGCCAGACCTAATTAACGTAATGACTGAGCTCTTGATGTCGGACAAATGCGATGACCTATTCTCTGCAACAACATACTAGAAATGGTTACACAATAGCAGATGGACGCTCATTAGCAAATGAGGTTGACTTGATAAGCTTTTCAATATGTATCATCTCCAACAACCATCATCAGTGTGGGTGTTTCAACTTAATATCTCATTCATCACAGAGGAAAATCAATTACAGTGACAGAAAGGCCTCTTTAAACACAAGCTTGTAATTTCCATTTGTGTGAGCATTGCATCATCACACAACTAATGTTAAAAAGAAAAAAAAACTGCGTAATACATTGCACATCAATATGCAGATGCTTTTTTTTTTTTTTTTTTTACAAGCTGTGAAATATGATGTCAGCAGGGCAACTGGAGTTAAATTTGATTTAAAAACTGACAGTAGATCATGACAGAAATGCACTTGTGCTAATAAGGAGTCATCCTGAGATCTCTACAGTTCCCTCGGCGGTGGCCTGCATAAAGTGGCAGCTGCACAGCCTGTGTTGAAAACCCAATTCCCTTTTCATTTTTCACGTCTTGATTTCCCCTGTGACTGTTTGAGTTCACAAAGCAGTACACTTTTCTGTTTGCGTAACTTTGATTACTGCAGGTCAGCATGATGAGTGGGTGGAAGATGCAGCAAATTCTGGACTTTGTCTTTTTTTATTATTTTTTTTTTTTTGGGGGGGAGTAGAAAAAAACAGATCCCTTTCCTCGTGGCTGTGTTTCACTTTCAATGTGCGCCACAAGATGTGATTGTCTCATAGTTAAACCTGACTCACAGATTGAGAGGATGTGCTTTCAAGTGTTCATCCTGACACATAAAACCTTTCCATCCTTGAGCATTTGTTTGTTTTATGTTTTTGTTTTTGGTGCTATATCTGTGGGTTTTTGATTTTAGTTTTTTGTTTCCTTCTTTTTTTAAAGCAACCAATTAGGTTCATAAATGTTTTAATGGCGGGATGAGTGTAAACATGATCCACTGCTGTCTCCAGTGCTCTTGGGTTAAGGATGAACAAAGGCCATCTATAATTCACAGTGACACAGCACTACGGCACATTGGCCAGGGTAATTGGAGCCGGAGCTGCCCACAGGGCAGGGCAGGCCAACTTCCATGAGAGTGGGAGGCCGAGGCTCATCGTGGCATTGCAATCAACACTATCATGACCTGAAGAGTTTCACCACAAAGTAGCAGTTCATGTGACGGGGTCAGAGTCTGAATTTTCCTTCACAGCCTATCAAGTTGCTCCCGAGAGACCTGTTAGCGCACCGCGCACAATCAGCTCTGAAAATATGATGCCGCTGACTGGCGCTACGCGGCACACACTCGATGCTCCACATGACATTATTTGCTATATTTTACTGCTCGTGGGTATGCGGTGAGAAAATATGTATCCCATTAACACAGACTGACCGCTTCTTTTATCTTGGCCTAATTTAATGTTTATTTAAAGTTGGGGGATGTGAGTGAGACGGCGCTGGAAAAGGAGAGCAGAGTGTGAAAAGGTGGACAGAATTACACAGTGTGACAACCTCAGCTGCTGCATGTACAGGAGCAGAAAGGGATAATCTTCCAGAGTCAGAAATAAAAGGTGAAAAGCCAAAAGCTTTATTTCGCTGGCGGCACGCAGCACCGTGCATGATGGATACTTCCCCTTTGTGCTTGTGTGTGGTTGAGTGTGAAGCAGAAACTACAAAGACCTCTGTGTTTAGTCCTCTCAGCTTAATGAATTAAGACAGCAGATGAATAGTGAAAAGGCATCTAATACTGTTCACCTTTAAACATCCCTCATTTAAGGGAATAAGCAAAATTCTTCTGTCTTTGTGCTTCGGTGGTGAGACATTTTGAAGATGCCGATGGCAGAGTGATGTCACTGAGTCTCTATGCAAAAGGAATCCCCTCTTGAATGATTCACCCCTCTCCCCACTGTCACATGAGGGCTTGTCATTTAGTGCAGTCATTTCACACATTCTCTAGACTGCTCCTCTCCCAATTCCTACTGTTGTGCTCCTGTTTTATGAATCCCTCGCCATTTTCTTCAGACCATTTCTTCAGTCTTGCAGTAAGTCTTTCAGGAATTATGTCTTCTCACATCTGCTTGGGTAGGACTTGAGTGGCACATTCAGCTCATTAAATAAAGTAGAAAAGGGAAATTTTTGTGATTTACTGTCAAAAATTTATTCTATGGACACGTGCACGCAGGTGATTTTGGACCAAAGTGGAGGCTTAAGTGTGAATGCAAACTACTGCTGGTTGTTTTGGGTTTTTTTTTTTTTTTTGCTGGTGGTGCAGAGATCAATCTGGACAGACAGTGTGGTGTCGAGGGTTGTGTGGGGGGGGCAGTCCTCCGATATCAGTTTGTCACAGCTAGGTAGATCAATCACGGCTCAGACAGCAGATAGCCTATCCCCTTGGCTGGCTGTAATCCTAAATGTAATCCATCAACTGTCCACGCCAGGAATGTAACATAGCTGAGCAGGTCGACATACCTGATACTGTAAGGGCATCATTTGTGCTACATTATTGCACAGGAGTCTCTGTCAGCCACACTCATGGTGTCACTGGGACCTTTTATTAACTGTATTGTCTTACCCATTAACAAAGCAGACACTGACCCGCTAGTTTTTTTGATGTTTATTAAGTGGCTTCTCACGCCATCTACTCAGATAATCACTGAACTCCTTTGATACTTTCCACTTACTTATTCTCCTGTCTTTGTTTGGTTTCCTCTTCTCTGATAAAGAAAAGCAGCATTTCAAGCTGCATTTGACCCATTCATATAATCTGTGGATGCTCAATTTCATGGACTCAAGCCTGTAGCTGCTTTCCCATACATGTCAATGGGATCAGGCTGAATCAGATAGGTACGAAATTACTTTACAGGTCCAAGCATGAATCAAAGTTTCACTCCCACACTCATAATGCTGAAGATATCCTGTTAACTATCTCTCTCGCTGCCTCTTTCTGTGTATATTCTTCCACAATGGCATCATCTCCTCTCAACTTCCGACAGTCATAACAAAACTATGAGTTAATGTAAGTTTAGTCAGAGGTTGTTTGTCTAAACAGGCAGCTTTTATCGAAGATGTAGCTGTCAAAATGCCAAGATTGTTGGCACCAAATTAGAGCT
This sequence comes from Echeneis naucrates, assembly GCF_900963305.1. NCBI lineage: Eukaryota > Metazoa > Chordata > Actinopteri > Carangiformes > Echeneidae > Echeneis > Echeneis naucrates. The sequence continues at coordinate 4,888,914 of NC_042515.1, read as the reverse complement.
CATTCAAAGGTAGGAAATGTGGGTATTTCAGTAAGTAAACACCATTTGCATGTTCACTTACTCCATTCTGATCATGATAAGTGTGACAAGGCTGCATGGCGCCATGTGTTCGCTGGGCTAATTTCAGTCTCAGCTGTTATTAATCAAGCATTTAGGACAGGCAAGACCAGACACAACAGTCTCAAAGGCAAAGGCTAAGTCTCAGAGGTGATGGGTTACTTTTCCATGCAGTAAGTACACTGTGAATATGGCTGATGCATTCATCTCAGCACAGGCTCTCCAAAATATTGGATTTCAGATATAGAGTAATCAAGTCTCAGCGTTTGCCATAAGGTGGGCACATGGCAGTTATACAAAAGGTCAATGTGTTCTGGGAGACTCGCTACTCCATTTGTGCATGCATTTCCTTCCTCTGTCACATGTGTGTTATCATTAAACAGCTGTCAACTTATTAGACCGACTCGAGCACATTACTGGAATGAACCTTTACTAATTTCACAACAGTGAATTGTTATGCATGGTTATATAATCCAAGGTCAAAGCACTGTCATTCACAACATGCTGTAAGAGACATTGGAAATGTTTCAGGCAAAAAAAAAAAAAAACAAAAACCCAAACAAACAAAAGACCAAGCCCAGCTGAGTCAAACTCTAATTTGGAAACAGAACTGATGCTTTCAAAGTGTGAGCCATATGGTTTGTTACACAACACGATTCTTAGAATAGCAGATTTTATTAAATACCAAAAAAGACAGAAAAAAACCCCAATAAAATAAAAATACAAAAAATACAAACAACCTAAAACATAATCTCAGCTCATGATGTTAAGCAACATAGACTTGATTAAACGTTCCTGAGTTTGTTGTGTTGTGCTCTTAGGTCCAGCAGTCGACTTTGGACTGAGCCGTCTTATCACCTACAGCGTATGACTTTGTTTTGATCTCTGATTTCCCTAACATAAGGCACACGTAACGTAGAATAATCCTGCCAGGAGCCACTGTACTCTTCTCTGGCTCCACCAAGGATTGTTGGTGTTGGCTCCTTGTCAGTTTGGAGCCTCTTTCTTGGTGCTCAGTTTCCTTCTGACTCACTTGATCTGATGTGGATCCAAGACTCCTTGAGATTTCCAAGGACCTTGTCCACTAAACACTTTGACACTCGGTTGTGGTGAGCCCAGTTAATGTCTGCATATACGCTGTTGTGCAGACACCCATGTGAAAGAAAAACCAATTATGCTCCAAACACGTTTGCACCCGCTGAGGTTTGAATTGTACTCCATAATCGATCACAGTAGTACTGATAAATGACAGTTCCATGTAGGAACAATACGTTTTAATGCTAGTGATATTCAGTGTTTTTCATATTATCAGCGTATACCATGAGGAAAAAGTTTCAGTAAAACTGAATTGTTCCTGGTATAAGGATTCTAGCACACAGACACATATGACTAATTTACTGAGTGACTTACATCACTAGTTTATGATAAACATAAGCACCTTTTTAACTTTGTCTCAATCCCACATATCTAGCAAACTCTGGCCACAAATGTGTACAAATCCACCGTGAAAATAGATCCCAGCAATTAATTTCGATTTGGTTTGCTATAAATTGCCTTTAAAAGTGTGCTCATGTTAATGAACTTACTATATTTATATTTTACCTGCTCAACAGGAAGGAGAGACCATCTATCACCACCAACATCATCATCATCATCATCATCATATTATCCTGCTACTTCCCCTGCAACTGTGTCATTATGGGTGAAGTATGAGTAGTAAAAATAGCAAAGGAAAATAGATCAGATCCACTTCACATCACAAAACTTATAGAAGCCCATATTGAATGTGAAACTAAGGTCCTAATATAATGTGTAAATGCTTCCTTTCCATCCGGTAATGTCGACATTTTGATGTGTGTGTAATATCGTGTTTCCTCAGCTAATTGAATGTTAAAAGAAATGTGAGCGTCAGTATCTTGTAATAAGGGATTAGTGTCACTAAGTTTTATCAAGAGTTCAGTTACAAACCTAATTAATACTGTAGAGAGTCAATCGCAGGAGCATGGAAACCAATTCCATGCCATCACTAATTTTTTTTTTTTTCCATTTGACATTTAACTCTTTAGAAGTAGTTTCACTGTTTTCTGAAGTCATTTCCACAAGTAACAAAGTTTTATGTACCGAATAGTACAAAGGCATTAATACATTTTAAAATCTAAAATTGAAAACATTGAATGGAACACCTTTTGGAAATGATAGGTATATCTGGATTAAGGTTGTTGGATGAATGAACTCGAATGCAGCCAGCCATAAGAGAAGCTGTTCAGTTGTATTATAGAAAAGCATGCTGCAATTTGTGCTGAGTGTTGAGCAAAGACCCAGAGTTGATGTACTGCCAAGTATCTGCATTTGCATGTGCAGTATTAGTGGAAAGTAGCCACCCACATCGCAGGGCTTCATTTCTTCCCACCTATAAGCTAATATCCGCATCATCAATATGTCTGGTTTTCCCTAAAGCGTTGCCAACATGAAGGTAACTCTGTGAATAGATGATCAGCTTGTATCTTCTTTGTCAAGAGTATGACAATTAGGAGAAACTTGAAACAACAAAGCCAGTGCATGATTAGCAATTAAATCAAATTAAGTTTTGAGAAAGAGACCACCGTCAATAGTAATTTAGTATTTAACATGTGCATATTAAAACGAGCCTTCATAATCCAGTGAGTTGAAAAAGAGTTGTAGTCATGAAATCCAATAAAGTCCCGCCAACGTCCTTTTCCATTTAAAAGACGACTGAACAATAAGTGAAAGTGACACATGCGTACACACAGAGAGCAGCCCTGACTGATTTATCATACTTCCATCTTGAGATGAGTTTGTCCAAGGTGCCTTTGTCTCAGTCAGCGTCCTCTACAGATGCATCAGTAAACGTTTGGGATGTAACGGAGCAGTCATATTTAACGAGGAAGCTTGTTCTTGGCCTTTTGTAGCTGGCAGCCAAAATGAAAATGATTTAAAAATGACTGCTGTTTATTTCATTCTCTGCTCTTGTTATCGGAGGCACAGAGATGGGCATCTTAAACTGGTATCAAGATTACATTAAGACAAAAATAAAGCCTCTCTAATGAGACACATGAATAATGTGAAATGTTGCTGCGTAGTGGGAAGAAGATATTAAGTTAGGAGCGGAGTGCACATTTACAGTATCACTCAGCTTTCTAGTTTCTTAGTATTTCAACTTTATGCCTGCAGTGAAGCTACAGCCATGCTGTGGGTGGGTGTACTGTATACACGGTGCAACTTCATCTTATAAGACTTCTGATCAACCTTACACTTATTAAATCAGATCCCTCTGCACTGGCATGTTGAAGTCAGATCTTTTATAGCACAACGCTTCTAGATTTAAACGGTCGTGTACAAACAACTGTGTGTTCTATTCTCAGATCGTTTCAGAGCCCTCGGTCAGTGTGTGTGCTCTAAAGTCAGGATTATTTTCAGGGAGAAAAGGTTTGCACAATTTTTTTGCTCATACGTGCATTCCTGATTTGAATAGCCGCACTCGAAGGCAGGGTGAAAAGCCAGTCGTCGTACAGAGAGAGGGGTGAGGAGCAGAGGGGCTGATATTATAAAGGGGGGAAATGACAGCGGCCCTGATCAGATATTCTGCCCAAGAAGATCTGTATGAACAAACGGGTCAGAGCGAGAAGCTTGAACTTGGCATACTTTTTCCCCTTTGAAAGACTGCTCAATCGCAGCTCATTGAAAGAGAAAGGTATGGGGGGAGGGGAGCCATTCAAGAAGCAGCTCTGATGTTTACAGTGTACTGGCCCCCTTAAATGGGAAAATGTATATCGCATTCAAATTTAAATTCTTTGGGTAGTCGGTGAAGTAGAGAATGTGGCCTTTGTGCGTTTGTACATTGTGTATGTTGCTTTGTATCAACTCTATATCAGTTATAACATTTGTTTGTTCATCTGTGTGATGACGTTTCTGAATGAATTTGTCTGAAGGTCTAGAAATGTTACGTAATCTGCTGCAGCACAGCGTTAATGAAGTCGGTGTAATCTGTCCTGTTTGTGTGCAGGAGTGAAAGGCATGGAGTGCTCCCTCCCCATGGACGGCAGACGTGTATCCCTGACCCAGCTCTCGAAGGACAGCTTCCGCGAGTGCCAGGCCACTCTGACTCTAACAGACCTGCTCATCATCATTTTCTCTGGCATCTCAGTTTCTGTGGTGGCCATCATGACCAGCTTCTTCCTGGCTTCAACTGTCCATTGCTTCCAGCGCTGGAGTAAAGGCACCAAAGGGGATGAAGAGGAGAGTGAGGAGTGAGCAGGATTTTTACCTACAAGGGCTCGCGTTGAACGGGTGCTTCAAACGATGAAGGGGACACTGCAGATTGTGCGTTGGACATGTGAGGAGCTTTGTGCTGCTCCTGATGAATATGCAGGACCGTTCAATGGTAGGACCTCGCCCTGGTACAGTTGCAGTTGTTGTCTTTGCACATGGACAATATGTTAAAGGACACTCTCCAAGGATTGAACCAAAGTCCCGAGAAAAATCAGTGAGCATCCAGCACAACTGGTTCAAAATGACATAAGTTCATAATTTTTGGGTGCGCTAGGATTTGGTCATTCTATGGCTAACTGGCTCTTAATTATAAAGGTGAAAATGGATTTAAAGAAAAAAATGCCGTCGCATTAGTTAAAAAGCCTCCAATCATGTGGATGTCCACACTGAATCCCGTTAAGTGACATCAAAACTAGCGTGATATTAAAGATGATTTTCATTGGCGTTTCTATCCAGTGCAGAGTCCTTGCTCTTGGGAAAGAAAAAAAAAAAAAAAAATTGAAGAAATATTGGATATCATGCCAACCAGTGACCTCAGAATGCAACTGCCGACAATGCGATATGCCGGCATATCCTGCCATCTACAGTGTCTGTTAGACAATCTCACTCTTTAACATTCAAAAGTGGTTCGCAAGCACCAGAAGAGGCGAATACTGTTGTTCCCTCCCCATGTAAACCCATGTAAGACGGTGACAAAGCTGTCAGTCAAATCGAAAGACTATGGTGATGAATGATGTCCCTAAGGCAGGTCGAGTTGAGTCTACAACTTCTTTCAAAAGTATATTCGATATATAGTCAAAGACTGTGCAGAAAACAAGACAATGTACAGTCAAACAAATATATAAACAATGAGCATATACTGTATGTTCCTTAGACTGATAACTGTAAACAGTGTAGAAAGAAATTCATAAAATAGGTACAGTATAATCCTGAAAATCACGGCAAATATCGGTATTATAATAGAATCTATGTAGAACCTGTGTCAAACAACGCACTTTTAAATTGTGAACCTGATTTTGGCCAGCCCCTAATTACACCATGTAGACTGGTTGTGTTATCATCTGCCAAAGATTAGCTTTTGGTGAAGGAGAGATTGTATTTAAGGACTTCGGTGTGGATAGAGTTTTCTTAGTGAGGTAGTGATAGCTCCTAAATAGAAGGCAGCACTATAGCCAAATCACTCCAAGTACACACATATAAGACTCAGTCATCCAGTTATGGTGTTCAAAGCTTTACATTTTCCTCTGGTCTGTGGCTGAAGCAGCAGTCTTGCTCTGCTTCACACATGGCAGTCTTTATCCTCATTTTGAAAAGGAAGGTCATTTCAGAACAATTATAAACTGTACAAGGACAGTGAACAAACGGCTGAAATAGACATCTATTGTTGTTTAAGATCTCTAGAATATGTAACTACATTATGGCTTCAGTTTATGCGTTCTTTTGCTGCTGAACCGATGCTTGCCTTGTGACGAAACCGTCCTGTATCAGTGTCCACAAGAGCAACAGTCCTGATATTTAAAGCAGATCATTAGGATTTGGAACACACAAAGTCAGACTCTTTATATTTGCTTTCCCAAAGCTTAAGATACGTTGCATTGCTTCTCACATTCTTGTAAGGATTGAATAATTCAATGAAACTGAGACTTGAAGCGGAAAGCATTTTGAGCCTCTAAACGCAAAGCTAAGGACTTAAAAAAAAAAAAAAAAAATGAATTAGGAGAGCAGCTTTGAACAAATAGAGCTATCATTATTGCGTGGTTGACAGACGAAAAGGAATTCAAAATGTCCAAGTCAAAGCCCTGAATGTGCAGAATCAGAGGCACACTGTGCAGACATGACAGTAAATAAATGTGGCCTTATTTTATTATTTTTCCAGTACCATCAACATCAACTAAAGCACAAAGATTTCACATGGAGCTAATGTAATCCACGTTTTAAAGGCTGCGTCGCATCGTCCATCGCTACCAACCTGTATTGTTGTGGTACAATTTTGTTTTCAATAATGTATCGTGCTGAAAGTGCCACATCTGGATTTATACTGTATAGATGTTGTGTGTTTGCCAGATTTCAAATCAAATGGGACACTTTGTAGACAAACGGCCCCAGGAAAATTCACATTCCTTTGTCGTATAACAGCCAACTGCCCTTTCTCTAAACCCCTCCCTTTTAATACGCAACTTTACAATCATAGCTTTGGGTTTATATGCTTATCTGAATTGAAGTACAGTTAAAAAAAAAGGGAATAGCACTGAAATTCAAATATGAGTTCCACCATGATGATGAAACACACCCAATACTTTGCCGGTTTACGTTGTCGGACTAAGGGGTTCCTGCAGGTGAGAGAATGAGAGTAGGAGATATTTACAAGTTCAATGCCTAATGAGAAGTATTTCAGTCCACAAATTGAGCGTTCTGAGTGGGCTCGAGTTGACTGCTTAACGCCAACAAGACCAGCTTGAGCGGGCTGATTCAGTCGAGTGGCGGTCTTTCTAACTGCCGTCCGGAGGTGCAGACCTGGATTTGAGGAATCAGAGGGAGAGTTTTTATACATATCATTATCATTTCCAACTACTGTGTAGTTACTGTATATTAACAAATTATTATGTTAGCTTAGCTGTTAGCTTGACGCCTCTGTTAGCATGACATTTTCCTTTAACTGATTTTATTAAAAGCAACGACTATCAGCACATTAGAGCATGCACTGTTGAGTTACCTACGGTACAAACTACAGATTCATGTCTATTTTTCTATCAAACCTTTCAGAATGAGATGTTTATTTACTCCGTCTGTCCCCAAAGTTGTTTTTGTTTATGTTGTTTATAAAATCGATTTTTTTTTTTTTTTTCCCCCCATAGCTCGCCCCTTGAAAGCAGAAACACTGGTGGCTGCTTTCCTACAGCTTGTTTTTCGACATTGCTTCAAATACCAAATTCCATGTTACGTTTTTTTTGTCAAATAAATGTCAGAATGGCTCAATTCTAAATGAGGTGACGGAGGAGAGTGTGACGTTGTTGCTGCAGCTAAATTTATTTCCAAATGTCAGACAGACACTGTCAAACAGACCTTATGTGTAGCTGTAAATTGATGTTTGGTTAAAAAAAAAGATAAATAAATAAAATATTTTTTTTTTCCCCCCTTGCCTCAGGTCTATATTTGAAGAATGAGTATGTCGGTGTGGAAACAAACAGCAGAATGATCATTTATCACTAAAACAATATACATGTATAGGTCAACATGCATATAGACTACAAAGTAAGCGATAGGTTGGCAGGCAGTAATATTCTGCATTCAAACGCTGCCTTGTGCACAGGGAGTGTGACAATAACAGCAAAAGCCATTCTTAGCAAAGCGAAAGCTTTCTGTAAAGTGCTAATAATGACTCAATGCTAACTGAACCCCTTCCCCTCATTTCAAGGTGCTGACAGATTTTTGTCTCGTTGCAGCAGCAAATGAGAGAGGCTCATCTGTAAACACTGCACAGTGTGTTATTTCACACGGCGCTGTTATCACACTGCAGGTATGCTAGTGGCTGTACTATTTTTGGAAAGGGTGTTAGAGAAATTAGAGATTTAGGAAAAAAATTAATAAAAAAAAAAAAAAAAGCTTGCATAACAAGTATCCTGCCTGCTGGTGGATGAATTCTTTCATTTAGAGTCGTAAGCAATTGGACAATCTGTGCTACGTGATGAAGGGATAACTGTCAGATTGGCATGCAATGCAATCCTATCCAATTTGTGCTGCTTGTTTCTGGTGTTTTGTTTTTTTTTTGTTTTATTTGTTTGTTTGTTTGCAGTATGAAGTACCTCACCTGCTGTGTGGAGCTGCGTAGAGGAGCTCCTTCTTGGTTATCACAGGTTTGTGTCTCTTTTCCCGTCCTTCATTCTGATGATTAATCTCTGTGCCTTTGTTAGGGCCTATAATGAGAATATAAGAAGTCTTAACATGGCAGCATGCTTCTCTGAAGAAAAAGAAGTCAAAGCAGCACTGGATGAAAACAACCCTCACCCTGGGGGCACATAATGTTGTGCGAGAGAAAGAGAGCTGAGTCGGGGCACGTACCAGAGAGCAGCGAGTTCAGAATCATTTATGGAGATATTTAAGATATCAAAAAAAAGGCACTGCCACATTGGACAGAGAAAGACTTGCACGTATTACATTTGTGCACCGCTGAAAGGAGGCCTGTGAGGGTGGTGGTCGTGATGAGGATTCTCCTACAACCATTTACCTCATTTGGTTGTCATGGCTACACAGCCAGAGGCCCGAGCTCTTGGACGCCGAGGCGGGAGCAAGGAGAGGGAGGGATGCTGGGAAGCATGGCCCTCAGTGTGGCTGCCTCGTCTCTCTCTCCATGCATCAACTAACTGGACCTGATAGGTGGGGGAGGGGGTGGGGGCATCCATAGCACTGTGAACCAAACTGTGACTTTCACATCCCTCCTCCCTCTTTAATTTGTCTGCAAAAGACAGCGATAGGTCAGATAACGATATTCTTCATGACAACCGCACCATTAATGGAGTCATTGTGATGGCAATAAACCACCAGAGGAGGGTCATCTGCTTCTGCCTCTGACTTTGGCCAAATGTGCTCAGGAATAATTTAAAGGTCTCATGTTGTATCAAGGTAGACGTCCAAGTCTCTTAATTATAAATCAGGTCAAACTTATACACTAATTTCAGTGCTCAGCTGTGAAGAAGACTCACACAGACACACTAATCCCCTCTGCTGTGGTGAGTACACACACCACAATGTACCCATGATCACAACTTTACAAGGACCCTTTGCAGTAACATTTAACATCTGGAAAGTAAAATCTGCCATCCGATATTTATACTCATCTCAAAAGCAGCGTTCTGTTGGCTTGTCTGCTCACATTATTTCTTCCATAGTGTCCACATCTAAACAGCTGAACTGCAGGGCTGACTTAATAGTGGCTGCAGCTGTCACTCACAGGTGTGATTAATTCGGATTGTACCATCGTTGATTGGATTCGGGGTTAGGTTAGCTTTTTATCGAGTAAACTGTCAGGTTAGGGGGTTTGTGGCTGCGATATTTCACTCAGGAGTGTTGAAGGAGGTATCGTATATTTGTTTAGTGGAGAAACAGTTTGTTTTGTGGCGGTCAGTTAGATATGGTGGATAATAAATATGGTCTTAGTATTTAAAAGCCTCTGGACACCAAGACTGAGGCCGTCTGAGATTAACTGTGAGGCAGACCTGTAAATTTTTGAGTACCTCAAAAATTTTGCAACTCAAAGACATTTTGTTCCAGTTCTTAATTAAAGTGGACGCACAATGATTTTGTAACGTCAGTCTGAAGAAAAATGTGCAGTCACCACTTTTAGCTGTGTCCCAAGCCCCGCCCATACGGAGCCGCCCTCCACCACTGCAAAATTCTGTTTACCTGAGATGTGCTGTCTTTTCATTTGGCCACTCAGAGAACAGTCAGATATCCAGAATCAGAACCTCGCTGACATGTTCCTAAAGCTCCAGACATAAGAAGAAAAGATGTCACACCACATTGAAAGAGTTTTTGGTCTTCTAGAAAACCTGCTGTCCAACTAACAGCTACACACTCGCAGCCATTTGACCCTTGACCCGCCATCCCAGGGAAGAGTGAACATTTAGACTATGGTGAGGTATCAGCTTGTAATTACTAATTTAATGTTTTTCTTCAGGAACTTTTTCTGTTTTATGAACAAACTTAATGCAGTCTAATGATTAATGTTTGCTGTCCCACCAGGAGAACCCCCTGATGTTTTTAAAGCCACCTTAGTTTAGAGCGCAAGATTTAAGATTTCATTTCATTTTGTGCATTTACGATACATCAAGTTAGATATTTTTGTGCATTCTGCCAGACAGTGAATTTGAAGATGAAGGAGTAAATATTTACATGAATAAAATGGGCGAATTGTGTTTTGGAAAAGAAGCACTTATTTATTTATTTGTTTACCAAGTATCTCTCTCCAACTGTCTGCTCCTGACCTATAAAGACAGGAAGCGAGCAGGACTCAGGAGGAAAGTAAGCCAACCCTCAGGGAGGAAGCTCTGAATGAATAATGGCCTGCTGGTTTGCAGAGAGATTGGGGTTTGTGGAGGAGTGGGCAGCACTGGGGTCAGGTTGCAAAGTTCAAAAAGGAGCCACACCTGATGCTTCTCTCTGTCTGTGTCACAGAGAGGCAGAACGATCACCGAGCTCAGAGAGGCCTCAAACTTTTCCATTTTCAAATTCTTTCCTCCCGCACTTGTACCCTCTTTTACTACCGCTTTGTCATGGGGTGAATTTCTTCTATGGTTGTGCTCCTAAAATACTGACCTGTGGTGATTAATTTCCGGCTTTCAGTGTATTAGCAATTGCTGGTTGTCTGATATTAAAGGGATTTGATTTTTGCACTAATTCGCAGACTCACAAGAAGCAGATTAAAAGAGAAAGAATGGTCAAAAATCAAAGCAGCAAAGGCTGAAATATCCTTTAATCCCCCAATGATGTCATCTGGGTTTTTCAAACTTTCAAAAGCTCCTCCGGAGAGACAGATGATATTATACAACAGGATGAGTAGTACTGCTCTTGATGAATAAACAGACTTTTATTTCTAAAATTTGCAAAGTCCACCCTTTAACATCCAGATCCATTAAATGAATGAAGAGACTGTGAGGATTTCTGGCTTTGCTGCACTCCCCGAGTAGTAGTAGAAAGACTTATTCAAACATATCCATGGCATAGCTACAGTTTTCTCTTTGTCCTCTGACTATAATTCCCATCAGTCCACATGCAAAGAATACTAACATGAAAACTTGAAATTGTATACTAATATCTCTCTCCAGACACTCCAGATAAAAATCACTGTTGTTTCTTCTCTATCAGACTGAGATCTGGTACCAGAGAACTCTACAGAGGAATAAGGATGCACATTCGCCGCGTGGTCACATTTTTTTTTTTTTTTTGGCAGCAGTGTCGAAATATCATTCAAAGCAGGGAGGGCGAGAGGTGAATCGGGGACACCGGAGCCGTGGGCAGTCGTGAGCATCAATGCATTGCTGCTAGCAAACTGCTCATCCACTGCATCAAAACACAAGCTGGCAGGCTGGCGGAGTCAATTACCCTCAAACTGTATTTTTTCATGTGCAGGAAAAAAATCATATATCCTAGGTCTGAAGGTGGAGTGTGACCCGAGCACAGTGAAATGAGTGATGAAAGTCACAAAAACTCTGCCTGGGTCATCAGGCGCCGCGGTTCCTTCTCTGATTCGTTATTTACGATCATTTATGATGCATTGCTTGAGCTTAAAGGCACTGGCATCTAGTGACTATCCTCAGGAAGCTGTCAGCCATCAGGATCAGTGTAAAACCTCATCAAATGCTGCACTTCCCGCATTTATCGTACATTTGGCCAAATACAATATCAAGATCCTTTGGGGAAATACTTTTATGCAATAATGAGAACCAACAACAGGCAGAGCCAATCTATCAACCAAGATAAGAACTTAAACGAATTGAGAGTGACAAATATGTAGCTGATCACCCCCAGCTGTCCATCTCGCAGTCTCTGCTCATCAAACCGGGAACTACTAATCACCCCAGAGACAGAGCCTTCTCACGCCTCCGGAACCAGCTTCCTCCCAACATTAGAGCTGCAGACGATCTGAACTGCTCCCCAAACCCTCCTGAAAACCCATTTATTTGGACAGACGTCCCGTGTGTACACTGTGAGGCGCTGTACAAATGAAATGTGTCATGGCTGAGAATACAGGGGTTCATAACTAATGAGAAAAAGGAAGCTAACTACCTCAAATAACCCGACTACTACATGCATATACCAAGACCCTGAGCGCTCATCCATGAATGTGCGTTTGATAGGGAGCTAAGCTTTGAGCCTCTGCAGGCCAGAAGAGAAGAAATCTTTAACGTTTCATGAATAATACCGTTCTATCCCGGGCCAACGGAGAGACAGACGGTCGTTCATATACCGCCAACCTATACTGCCACTCCTCAATCCTGAGAAATTAATCCAGCAATGTTGAAAGCCCAACTAAACTCTTATAATAGCTCGATAAGAAGTACTGGATTCAAAACAAGTGATTAAACGCAGAGAGAGAGAAGCGTTTTGCAGTGATCGCTCAGCGGGAAGTCGTATCGCCTCTGTGACTGATGCGTGTTGAACTGGTGAAATTAATCCAGCCAGGCAAACACATTAAAGATGAAGTGACGGGAGGGGGCTGGATCTGAGCACCACTCACGCTGACTCACTCGAGGCCTAATGAGGTCAATATATATGCCACATTCATCTAAACCTCTGAAAAATACTACGCTCGTATGGCGCGCCACCGGTGGTATCACCTCCAGTCGGTGAAATTCAGCAGTTGTTCGGCAACATCTGGAAGCATGGTCGCCTGCTCATTTGTCATGTTTGTGTTACAGCGATTTCCCTGCATGGAAGCCTGAGTATGAGATTTTTAATGTTCAATGCAGGCTCGAAAATAGCTCTACCCCATAACATCGATCATATCAGCCTGAGATTTATCCTCTTTACGTTAGTTCTGGTATCAACTGCAAACTCTTTTTTCAGACCACTGAATAAGTTATTAAATAAAAGTAATATTAATGTGCGACATATCTTTGCTCCCAAATTTTAAAGTAGGGCCTGTCCACTGTTTTAAATCCTGTGTCAGCCAGTAAAACATACGCTGACTGAATATAGTAGAGAGGAGGACAGCTGGAGAAGAAGAAGAAATATATATACATGCTATATATAAGTCAAGGAGAGCGGGCCTTACTCTTCTGATACTGTGATGAATAAATATAGGTTTCCATGGCCTACTTAGAGTCTGAAGATGGATCGGGCCGAGGCAACAACTAAGTGCTGGAAGTTAAATGGAACAAAAGAAGATTGGAGACAGGTTGCATTTGTTCGACTCAGTGGAACATCCTCCCTGTTTGCACTTCCCTTTCACGACATCACGACCGTCAAGGTAAAGTCTCGGCTGTCACAGTGCTCAAACATACAGTCACAGACACAGCCCCCCCCCCTCCCCATTCTTCGACGACAGGCCTGTCCGCCAAGTTAAATTACTAACTGCTGAATGAATTGTTGCTGACGGATAAAATCCTTCAAAGTTGCCTGCTGGCTGCCAGAGGATGGAGCGAAAAAAAACAAAACAAAACAACACAGACAACCTTGTTTGTTCTCTTTAAACGCTTCCTTGTGTCCGGAACAATTAATACAGACGGAGGACGCGTGGCTGGTGGACAGACGAGGCGATAAAGCCAAGGACTCCATTAGCATCTCCAAATGTTTCTGCCGTGGCTCTTTAAGCCGTGGTTATTAAATTGGAAGTGATTATCCAGGGATATGACTTAATCAATAACTGTCTCAACATCGTATATCTCTATATATTCCTGACAGTGTCCAATCAGCTGGCGGTTTATACAACAGTCCCAGTATGTCCCAGCTGGGCTGACTGGCTGCACATCCGTCCAGTAGGGTAGATTAATAGGATGTCGAATGAAGATGTATGCCTAATTATACACATTTCAATAGTTAATTATAAACAGCTCGCAAGAGCCTCCTTTGTCAATTACTCAGCTGACAACGGAGGCTCTTTCTGTTCCTGTTTCCACACCGCGGCTAATTCATCTCTAATGACAGTGACAAAAGCATTATGGCAGCAACTTCCCAGACTCCAAAAGAAAGGAAATGACCATTTTTAAAAGATTAATCTTTAAATAAATTCTATTTATATAACTTTCATTTGTGTGATCCCTTAATTCTAAAAATAACACAGACGCTCAAGATAATTACAATACACAGAAGCCTTTTGCGTATTACAAGTAGCACGACGCTTAGCTGAACCGCCGACACATCCCTGATTACGACACTGATATATTCAGACCATAAAGCTTGATGGGCTGTTAAATCCTTGTTGCACTCTGCTCCAGCGATAGACAGTGTTCAGAGGGGATAAAAGGCAGGCAGGGGTCCAGATGTGGAGGTCTGACCATCTCAGAGAGGGCTGGAGCAGAGCAGATGGCTCTCTCTGCTATCACAGAGAGCCACGGTTGAGATTAGTTGATGATGTGAGAGGGGGCAGGATTTATAGAAGGGATGTCGGGGGGGGGGGGGGGGGGGGGGGGGGTGTCCACATCTGTTTGGATTACCCGAGGAGGGAGGAGGAAGTTGGGAGACCGTGAGTCTCTCACATCGGAAAACCAACAAGAGCACCAAAACATCTGACCATCGACACAGAAGTGCAGCTGAAATTTAAGATTAAAGCGATTCAAGAGAATTTAACTCTCTCTTTTTTTTTTTTTTTTTGCAGAATTACAGCCACTGTTGTGTTCAAAGCCTTCAAATACAGGATAGATTAAGAAATTCTCGGGGAGGGCCAAAGACAGCAGGACCTTTATGACTCACGCTGACTCATGAACCCAAAATAAAGCAAAAGACGCTGTGTCAAATGTAAACTTCCAGGTTTCTAAACTTCCCCTGCTTTCATTTGTGCTGTGATTTCGGCTCGAGGGCAATGGTTCAGCTAATTGTGACCGGTTAATGTGAGACAGTGCATGCTTGCTCAGCGATCACTGCCAGTTATCCTAAAGCAGGGATGACGTGATGTCCTGCAGGAGCGGACAGGTTGTCACCGTGCTCAAAGGCAAATGTTTGTGACTGGTAATGAGAATGGAATTGACATTGTTCATAGTTTCTGCTGTTGCAACCATGAAATATTTCAAACGCTTCTCTGTCAAAGCATTTGAAAGCCATGAGGTGATCTGTTGTTTTTCAAAGACAGGCTTAAAGGGTCCTGCAGTAATATTTTGTAGTTAGTATGGACGGTGTGGAAATCTGACACAGACAAGTGTGTCTTTAAGGAGTGCCATTCTTTTGAACAATCCCTCTGGATTCATTCCTCCAGCATTTCATTAGCCGCTTTTGTGGCTCTGATGTTGTGCATTCTTATTTCATCATTTATTCATGCGCCATGTGTTTTGCATGCATAGGTATGCAGCAGGGCCCGGGCCCGGGCCTCAGCCTTTGCGTGCCGTTAATCTTAACTCATCTGTGTTAGTCCTTATTAGCGAATCTGAGTCTGAATTTCCGCAGCAAGCACACAGGCCTCATTAGAATACAACAGCTGCCCAAGACGAACAATGCGCCATTCAGACAATGTTGAAAAAGACAACAGCAACCTGAGAGAACAAGCTAATGACTTCATCTCTGCAGAGAAACTGATACGCATGCTGGGACAGAGAATCCTACCTGCGTGATGCTACCTAATTGCTGAGCTACCCAGATTCACTCAACTGATGAAACACAGACACCTGATCAAATCAAACAATGCGTCTCTGCGACATATAGCGCTGCAGTAAATGTTGAGTTTGGGAGCCCTGGCAAGAGATTTCTCGGGAGCCCGATTAAGAGGGAAGACTCTTTGTCAGAAGTTGTTAAGTCTAAAGCCTGTGCGTTGAGCTGTGCGCCGCGCCGAGGCCGTCCTCTGACTCAACTGAAGTGCTTGTCAAAACACATCATAATTATGATCTGACAGACTACAAAACTTCATTCACCACCAGCAGAGCAAAGGCAGTTTGTTCAACTGCGGCTTGTCTTCACTGACCGAGCTGAATTCACACAAACTGTTGAAAAACGAACGCTGCCAAATTCAGGTTACAGGTCAGATTGTTAATTCCACGTCCAACAACAGATAACAGATCTTGAAAGGTGAAACCGGCTCATTGCTGCAAAACTCAGACTGAGGATGTCAGATCAATGGAAAAAACGACAGGCTGGAAAATCATGTTCATAACGCTGAAATGATCCTGAATCAACCGTCACCTGTAACGCTGTCACACATTCACGTGCCTCAGTGGCGCAGCGTGTTCGGTCGTCTTCGAGAAAGTCTTCATGGTTTAAAATGTAATGACTGTTCCCTCATCTCCTCTGCGATTCTGTCATGAATATGTCATTTGCGAATTAAATTTTCATGCTCAATGTTTTACATGAATAGGTAAAGAGGTTGGGCCTGTTTTACGCAGCCTGTAAATATGATACCACAATACACGATGGATAACGAATCCCATCTCCAGTCATTTAACAGTACATACATACAACATGTAATCAGGCCAGTGAACATTGTTATTCAGAAGTGTAATGTTGCCCATAAACATGGGAGACATTTTGTGTTTGTGGCGAAGCAGCATCCAAATAATTCACTGCAATCCAATCCAGCAGCTCAGAAAACCACAATGAGTCGCTACAAACAGTGAAAATGTTCAATAACTGCATAAAATACTGAGACAGTGTGACAAAAAGTTTCTTAAGAAGTCATAACATGATGAGTACGTTATTTGGTACATAAAAAAATAAAGTGGCAAAAAAAAAAAAAAAAGCTTTTAGCTTATTAATGAAATAAACATTTAAATGAATCTACTTTGAAACGAATTATGAAAAAGTCCATATTTTCTCCATAAATTCTGCCCAGCACTCGACTGGAGACTCACAAAATGCGCTGCCATTAAAACACTTAAATTGCTTTAATACATATTATAATGATATTATTACGTATTTTCTCCTCAGAAAATGTGTTGAAAGTGTTCTTAATTAGTGAAGTTCCAGCGAGATTAATGGGGTGAGTCAGTCGAGGATTGCCATCTAGTGATGTTACAGGGTCACCACAATATGAGCCACAAATTCTCCTTCGACATTTGTTACAGCCAAAAGAGTGAACAGAAGTGACCCGTCATTATTCAGAACAAAAACAATAAAAAAAAACAAAAAAACAGTGATGTGCTCATAGGTGATGCCTTCTGTGACACAGGGAATAATAACCACTGTTCCTTTTAGTAGAATGTATAAACTACATTGAAAGGTATCCAGCTGAAGCAAAAAAAAAAGAGAGAAATTAAAGGAAAAATAAAAGTCAGAAACCTCCTTTTCTTTGTGTTGATCTTAACTCTTTAGACACAAATGTAACACAATTAGACACAATTATTTTGCCTTTTGCTCAACTTTGGCAAAGCAAATGGCATTTTGGTGTTTATGTAAAAGGTTACAGCAGTTCAAGTGGATTGAAGGTGTTGTGTCAGAGATGATATTGTTGCTGTTGCAAGTCCCACCAGTCACCAGCAGAGGGCGTAAAGAACAGGTCAGTGAAAGCAAAGCAAAAGGGAAGGCAAATTTATTTTACAGCACCTTTCAACAACACGGAAATTCAGTGTGCTGATGACACAAAAAGACCAAAAGATGACCAAACGAAACTAACCTATATTAACTAAATTCTGAAAACGAGCTGCCCTCTTTTATCATGTGGTGTTTTTTTTTTTTGTCCTCTAATGAATATCTAATACTCCAAGACTGTGTCTGTGTTTGCAACCACATAAACATTAGCCTAAAGCATCTCAAATATTTTCTTGTCCAAGTATATTTCCTCTGGGCTGGAAAAACCCATCAGAGCATCAAACAAAAAAAAAAAAAAGGAAGAAGAGAAAGTTGGAAAAAATCAGCAGTCAGAGAAGATAATCCTCCTTTTCTTTCTTCAACGTGCGCTTTAACGTGCGCTTGTCTCCATCTGAGATTAAAGTATAATCCCTTTCCATCAACTCACTTTGGATCTGTGATCTCATGTTCTGACATGAGGAATTGGAGCTCAGAGAGCTAAAGTCACACAAGTTACATCATTTAGAAGAACAGTTACTCAGGCTTTACTTTACTTAC
The DNA here is from genome assembly GCF_900963305.1 of Echeneis naucrates. Classification (NCBI taxonomy): domain Eukaryota; kingdom Metazoa; phylum Chordata; class Actinopteri; order Carangiformes; family Echeneidae; genus Echeneis; species Echeneis naucrates. Next base: position 4,870,866 of record NC_042515.1, on the reverse strand, counting down.
TATGTTCTGTCTATTAGAAGTTATTTTTGTTCAGCTGCGGCAATTATTGAACTTTTTCGCTTCTCAACCGAATATATTTGCTGTTACAGCAGATTTCCATGTGCACATTTCTGGACCATAAGTTACTTGAGTCATTTATTTGCTCCTTTATTTGAGTAGTCAAAACTACCTTCTATTTCTATTCTATTTCTTCTTCTATTTTTAAGTGAATGAAACATAATCAGCTTTGTTTTTTTCATTTTCCACTCTTTTGAAAAAAAAAAAAAAATTAAATAAAACTAATAAAAAAAAAAAAACCCAAAGAATCACTCATTTAAATACAGCTTTTTGAAAGGAAGAACTTGAAATTCCATTCTCATGAGAGCCGTTCTGTAAATATTCATTGTAATGAATAAACCAGTTCGTAAAGTAAGAAGCCAGGGGGATAAAACTGAGCTCTTCCATAAAACCAAATTGGAAAGAAGATTGGAAAGAAGTCTCTGAGAGAGCCTACAACTGCAGCAAAAGGTTTTTAAGACGGCCTATAAGGACACATTTTCCTGTTCAGTGGTGCGAAGAATTGTAGAATAAAATTCCTTTTCATATAAAAGCTCAAATATGCTGTGAGCTCATAAAAACCGTCGCCCAGCTATTGTTAATAGAGCGCAGCTATATTTTACATCTCTGTGACAGCTCAATCACAGGCCAGTGTTGTTGTTTTTGTTGTTGTTGTTTTTTTACTTCTTTGATTTCTTTGAATAAGAGTCTCCTCACAAACAATCTTTGCTCGACAGCAAACGGTGACGTTCACTATAGATCAACGTTTTTCTCTCAAAAGCTGCAGAGAGTCAATTGATGTTAATGTGAGTTTTCCAACTGGGCTTCACAGAGTTACTTAAAAAACAAAAACAAAAACAACACATTTAATTCCACCGTTGCCTACAACAAAAGTGTAACAATGCAAACACACCACACGGGGGAGCAAGGACACAATTTTCCTCATGAGGAGAAACACAGTGTGTGTTGTACTGCTGCCATGTAGAGCTTTTGTTTGCCTCTCTGATCCTGACTGCTTAACACATGGCTGAGTTGCAGTAAAATTAATCTGACAAAAGAACTCAATCCAACGTACAAACATACTTTCAGGTTCACACCCACGGGTTCTCACACTTTTCTGCAAGGTGGGGGGGGGTGAGAAGACGGTGCCAACAATTTGGCTTTCCTTGTTAAAATTCCTTACCATAGCATTTAATAGAAATCCAATTTTCACGGGGACATTTTAATAGCAATAAATCCATCAGGCTGCCTCACTTATATAATAAATGGTGGACAACTAAGGTGAGGATATTGAGTGTTATGGACTTTATTATGCAAAATTCATGGGGAGAGGCTTGCCAATGCCTCTGGAGCCCTGTCTGTCTTCAAGCCTTTAAAGTACCAACGCTGATGTCTGGTTGCCTGCCAGCCGCTCCGCTCTGAGCTCACAGAGGCTCAGGCTGAGTGCAGAAGTCCGCCGCTTTTAGTGCCTGCGCAGAAGTGAAGAGTTCAGCTCTTGTGCACAGTAACTGTGCTGGAATTTGTTTCGGTGACATTGTCACAGACCTAAGTGACTCATCAGTGTTTCGTGGAACTCCCAACAAAGTAACAACAACAACAAAAAAAAAGACCTCTCTTGGGTCTTGGAAGACTTCACCGCTTGCAACATAGACAGCACAGGGACCCCGAGAGTGGAGTCTGCCTGCAGCATAATTCGATTAATCCTGAGAATATTATCAACAAAAACTCCCCGTTTAATCACGAAAAACACACTGACACCCCTGAACTGTCGCTACACGATGGAAGAAACACTGCGCCGCACCGCGCTGGCACTGTGAACACGCTACCCTGACAGAGGAGGATGATGGGAAAGGCTTGATGCGCAATTGTGCACCGAGCATTGCTCAGGCCAAGCAGGACTGCAACGCTGACTAATGCCAAATGTTTCAGTGTATTGGCTGAAGGCATGGCTCAGTTATTATTGGCTCAAATTATTTTATAAATAAAAGGTCCAACATTAAGGTACAGCAGCTTATGTTGGCGTTAAAACGCTGTCTTGAGTAGCAGTACAGTTAATGTTGGTTAAATATGTTATCGTACTCCTCAAATACGGGTAAGTAGGTCAGTATCCTGCATCCTTGGAGCAGACTGTTAGCAGCAACATGCAAACGTAAATCATGATTCATTCTAATATTTAATAATAATAATTATTAAATAATAATAATTCTGCCATCTTAGATTTTCAGTGTGATTATGGAATCATTTGAATGTTTATCTGAATGAAACTACGACTCCCAAATCCCACAGCTGGCCCGGGCAGGTCTGGACTGCTCGTAGCAAAGTGAAAACAATCCTTTTTAAACAGAAGAGATATTATAAATATCAGCCTCGTGTGGTGTGTATTCAGTTCATAAGTCTCTGCAACAACCTGCTGATGATGCAGTATTACTAACCTCTATCTTTCCATTTGTTCGGGTAAAGTATAAGAACCGGAGAGCAGTATGGTGTTTCAGAAAAGTTACTTTGTGCTCGTGAGCGATGGAAAGAGAACAAACACCTACATGATAAGGACACAATAAAGTCCACGTCTCCACACTGCCGACACTTCAGGATAACAGGTGTAAAGAGGAGGACACAAGCTGTAAACTTGAAAGGCTTTCCCTCTTGGTGAGAGGAGTAAGAAGAGTTAACTAGGTGACTCTATACAGGATGGGGCTTATTTCGGTGAGGGGGGGGTTGATAGTGTTGAAAGGGAAGGAAGGGAGGACGGAAAGCAGGAAGGGTTTGGGGTGGTGGGGGCGTCAGGGGTTGTTATACTCTTCTGGAAAATGTATTGGTCTAGTTGGAAAAACAGGTCCAAAAAAAAAAAAAAAAAAAAAAGAAAAAGAAAGAGAAAGAAAAAAGAGCAGAGCAGGAAAATTTAGGGGTGAGAGGAACCGGAGCTGTGGCCTGTGGATGAACCCATCGGGGACTTTGCTTGGTGGGGTCATTCCAAGTTCAGGTCTTTCTCTCGCTGACTCTGCGAGAGCGGAGGAGCTGTCCATGGGTGAAGGGGCCTGCTCTTGACGGCCTCCAGCCCCTGCTGCGAGCCTCCCAGGGGCCCTGTAACACAAACCCATTTCCAGCAGGAGTTCTGTGGGGTGTGTGGGGAACGGGGGCATGCCCTGGGTAAACGGAGGTCATTCTGGGGGTGGGAGGGTGAGGATAGCCACCTTCACCAATAAATATTTTCCTGACAGTCAGGGGAAGGTTTGTTTTTAAAGCTCTCATCTCTGTGTGTCTTTGCGGAGGCTCGTGTTACGACTCTCACTGGACACAGAAACAGCTCTGCAATGTGAAAACCAAACTATGCGGTTACACGGAGAAAGAAATAGTCACGTACTACAAAAGAAATGCCGAGCACTTTATTTTCCTAACTCCACGAATGTTCCATAAAAAGCCCCTTTTAGTGCTCATTCAGCTCTTTTTCGACTCTTCACGAGTAAACTTTGATAACACGAGCGCCGGGCGAGTGTGCGAAACACGTAGCTGGAGCAGAGGCGTATAAAAGTTTTTGAGAAAGACAAATGAGACACAATCTATCATTCGACACTCACAGACCAAACAGCAAGTCAGGGGTGGCCAACTAATCAGGCAGTTTGCACAGGCAGCACAGCATGGGTCCTTTGAGAGGATAAGTGGTCCCTCCCATAATGTCAAGAGTAAAGCCTGTACCAGGGGTTAGGGAGAGGTTGGAAGGGAGTTAATGAGATGACTGGTGGGGTGATCAGCAAGAGAGGTTTGAAGACCTATGACACGGCACAAGACCCACATTGATAGAGATGGAATACTTTCTAGATTTATGAAGTGTTTGTTTATTGGCTATCACATCAGGTGGCCGCGAGGACGAACGAGTCAGACGGCGGGGCTGACAGGAACAGTTAGCCTCTTTTCACTCTTTACATTTTAACTACGCGCCAGCGCCGCCCCTTCACGCCTCTTTACAGTACGACTGCCGCTTTAAACCGCGAGCCTGGGACGGTATGTCATAGGTCAGTGTGCACACAATACTGAAATACACACTGAATCATCATATTTCCGAGGCTACATGACCAAAATCACTGAGGGCTATGGTGAAATTGCCCATGACTCACTGACTGAGGAAAAAACAGCGTAATGTTATCCAGAACAGATCAAGTCAACACCGAGACTTCTGTTTTTTACTCGCAGGAAACACAACAGGCACAGACTGAGACAACTGGCACAGATGATAATTAATTCAAACCTCCTCTGATCTATAGCAAAGAATGGATGGATGGTCTCCTGAAGTCAATCACACAGGGTACTTTCAGGCCTGTTTTTCCCCTCAGTTAGCAGTGCTGATAAATAATACGCCATGCCTGAAATTTTTTTGGAATAAAAATAGCTCGGGGTACTTTTCATACCAGCTCTGCTGTATCCTTACTCTTACCCCATTATACCTGGCCAACTGCCCCACTTGGGAGTTGAAAAGAATCCTCCACAAGTGCAGCTTGTGATGTGATCCCCCGATTTTCATATGTAATTAAACGTTTTAACTTTATTCCATGTGATATATCTCGATGGAAATGCAGCTCATATGGACTACAATATAATTTACTAGCTAAAGTAATGTCAGTGTATTCAAGTCTATTAATGCACCAAAGTCTCCCAAGGTATTTAAGAGTAGGTGCAGCAGGATAATCATCAGTGTTGTGATTTTAGGATTTAAGAAGTGGTTTAATGTCGCAGTTGGTTGAATTGGAACTAATTGTGACAGTTTATGATGTAAAATAAATGTGGAGAGACAAAAAAAAGTAAAATGTTAGAGTAGATTAAAGCAGCAGAACAAAACCGATTAAAAGGAACTCAGTTCAAGCACAATAACTTCAAAATACAGTTGAGTAGATAAAACTGGAGGCTCTCCATCACTAATTCGGTCAGAATGTGACAAAACAAGCATCTCTGTTTTTGCAGCGATTTATTTATTTGGCAGCTTTCAGGACGAGACTGAAAGCTGCCACTTCTGTGTCAAGGAACATTTTGTTACCCACAAAGGCAACTCATTCCACAAGCCTGATAAGGACGTTAGAGTGTCTGGTATTGAAAGACATTTTGTCTCCATTGGCAGGTCTGCAGGACCTGTCTCCCCGAGATGCCAGCAGACAGTTTCTGTCTTGTTGACAACAGTGTGATAGAAATAGAGAGCCAAGGGAAAGCAGGAGGGGGTGGCGGAAAAAAAAAAAAACACAGCATGAAGGGAGAGATTGAGAGAAGTTGAGAGAAGAGGTGGGCTAGAAGAGAGAGAGGTGAAGGAGGGTGCAGGGGGAACCGAGAGGGGACGAGGGGGAGAAGGAGAAGGGAGGGAGAGGTGGGAGTGGGAGGAGGGGGCAGGGGTGCCTGTGCGTGAGTAGAGGACCTCCCCGTGAACTGTGCAGTCGCGAGCCGGGTCATTGGGGCGAGGTTGTCAGAGCGTGCCTGAAACAGTACACCCAGGGGTTCAGCCAGAGTTCACACACTCAGTGTGCAAGATCCATGTCCCTCAGTCAGAGCTCGCCAGCCATACGCCAGAATATACACAGCAACACAGAAAAAACTCACGTGTATCGTTACACACATGCACGCACCGAGACGAGATCAAAAGCAGCAGCAGACAAATGCAGATGCACTCGCAAAAAAACTTGCAGGATGTTTAAAGTAGGATCAATCTCTGCAGCCTGGACTTGATTGGGAGTTCACACAGATGAGTAAACAGCTCGAGTCTTGCAGACTTTCTGTGCATGTGTGGTGACATATTGTTTTCATATCAGTGCAAGAAAAGTTCATCTCGGGGAGACATACGCAAAATAAACACGCAGAAGGAAAACTGAAAAGACTCTCTCTGCTCTTTAGGGAGAAGGAGATTTAGTGAACCACTGACTCACCGACTGATAGTGTCCATAGCCAGCAACAACACCAGCAACAGCACCAGTAACACTGTAACACACTGAGAGAGATTTTCTTTAATTCCAGTCAGTGTGGTTTAAATAGGAGAGGCCACTAAGCCAGAATCCCCTCTGTGTGACTGAGCTCTTTGTGGGAAAGCTGTCTGCTTTACTTCCATTGAAGACTGGTTGGCCCATTGTCAAACCCAGAGCTTGACCTAGTGTTGAACCCAATTGTCAAACTTGCAGTGTAGTGTGGGACCTTGATGGGGGAGGAGAGGCACCAGAGTGTGGTTTAGCTGACTGAGGCAAGTGTTTGTCATCTCCTGGTCCCTGAAAGAATGCTGCATAATGATTTCATACGTCTCAGCTAATGTAGTAAAAAGCTGTGAAAAGTGGAGCTTCCCATCAAAGCCTCTTTTTTCCAAAAATAAAAAAATATATGTGTATATAAAATTATCGCTGCGATCTAGGCTCAGCATATATATTCCAACATGTCATCGAAGCCCCTTCAGTCATGTGGTGACCACCGATCCCTCTGCCGGTTCTCACGCTGGGGATAATTCAGTCTTGTGTGACACATGAGGATTTGACAGACAGGCCCAGCTGTGGCAGTCAGGCGCCAGAGCACCACGCCCTCCAAGTCCAAGGCAGACAAGGCCCAAACCCAGAACAATTCAGTCTTTGTGGATCTACTGGAAACCATCAACTGCATCCAAATGACCGTAAGCTGTAGATACAAGCCAGATGTTGGAATTCCTCGGCTCAGTTCAATCTCAGTCCAGTCTGGCTCATCCAAGCCCGGCAGCGGAGCAGTGGCAGGGAAGGTGGGGGGGGTGGGGGGGGGGGCTATGACCATCCCGTTATATGAAACCCGGTCTAATCAAACAGAAGACGTCCACTCCACCCTGTCCCTTTGCCATATACGGTAGAACTGTCTAATTGAAAAATTGTGCAAAATCGCTGCTTTTCTTTTCTTTCTTTCTTTTTTTTTTTTTTTAACTCGGGGCTTTGTGACAATTGAAAACAGGCTGCTGTGCAGTTTTCATCATTTTGATGCTCCGAACCCGGTCGCGTCTCATGGGGGCAGCTGTGTTGCACATTACTTTATGTATAATTCCTTCTTTCAACCAAATTACCCCCAGATGCCCTCATCTAGATTAGTTATACTTAATGGAATGAGTTAAGAGAACACTAAACCTATTTAAACTTCTTTGCCACTCAGAGCCGCCAGAAAAAATAGCTGCCTGTCTGTGTGAGTTAGATAACTTCTTATGCAGAAAACTCTCTGAAGATCAGATCAGAAGTCAAAGCCACGCAGAGCACTTTCTTTCCCAAAGCATTTCCACTCTCCTTCCAAAAGCAGCCTATCTTTTAATCAGGATCACCAGGAGGCCACGATAAAATCTTGTAAGGTCTTCAGTGGTCCAAATCTGACATGCTCACGGTGAGCTGAAGGGAGACTCATTTGTCCCTTTGCAAGCTAATTACAGCTGGCTCAGCAACCACCCCCCCACATTCCCAGCCAACCTTTCCCTTCTGAGGTGTTGAGCGGGCAATTACTCTTCTTGGCTTCTGTGTGAAGGGTACAAACACAAACAGGTTACCCCCCCCCCCCACCCCCACTCGAATCGCTCATTTCTCTCTCCCTGACCCGACCCTGCAGTATTCGCAGGACTTGGACGGCATACAAGTGCGATGTAAACACACGCAGCCGTCTTCAGGTCCAGCGGCATGTCACGTGTGGGAGGATAGCAGCTTCGGTTTGGCCTCCCACATCCTCGATGCATTCGTCAGCCTGAGCTTTTTGTAGATGTTAAATTATCGATTTTTTTTTTTTTTTTCCTCCAGCAAATTCTCCTAGAAGTCGATTGTTTTTAGGAAAACACATGTACAGCAAAGCGATCACACTGAGTTGGATTTCATTCACTTGGAGATGCAGCTTGACCTCTGTGATGGCAGCCTCCGAAATTGGTTCCGCATGAGCGGGGGGGGGGGGGGGGCAAAATCGAAAGAGCAGTTTAATGATAGATCCTTCTGTCTGCGACCTCTGCTGCAAAAAAAAAGTGCAGCTTTCGCTTTAATGAAGCAGAGAATTAGGTGTGAATCGTACTCAGTGCGAGGTTTGCCTTTTTTTCAGACTTATAACCGAGCCCCATGCTGAGTCAATCGTTTTGGAAAGTGCTTTTCAGTTCTCCCGCTCTCCTTGATAACCCACATCCTCTCCTCAAAACCCTCAGTAACAGCTCTCCAGAGGGATGCTTTCATCCTGACGCACACTGTGTGTTTGGTCTGTTTCCATTTAGCTAAGTTCAGGTGTAGTTCACAGAGGCCGCCAACTCTGGTCACATGACTTTGCATGCAGGCTGTGGGCTTAGGAGCTTTTTTTGTTTGTGTAATGTAGCCCTGTGATAGACCGGGAGCTTCTGTGCCAACAGAAAAACTCCAAACGAGTGTCAGCTATTTTACATAAGCCAAAAAAAAAAAATCATCTATTTTTACTCCTGTCAGTCATACCGGAGCTCCTGCGGTGCGCGAGCCGCACATCTCGTGTCTTTCTTTGTCACGATTGTTAAAAAAAGTGTTGCATAACCTCTCGGTATCTGCTCTGCTCTTCGGATGAGGGCGCTGGGAGGACAGTGCCCTCCATCTGACCCACATCTGATTCACCTTGAGCAAGGCAGGCTGCTGGCGAAAAGCCACCGAGTCCACAGAGTTCAACCCGTGCTGCGACACTGTTGTGTAAGCTACGAGGAAGCCGCTCTGTAATAAATAAATCTGGCTGAAACGGTCCATCTGGGAACAACATTTTTCAGCCGAGCTCTCCTGACGTGATGCCTGGTGGGCTTTATAAATATCCTGAGCCCATCCGCAGCAATGTGAACTGTGTTTCACCCTCCCACACCCTTCCCCTTTGAGTGTTTGCCTTCTGCTCGCAGTGAAAAGCAGGCTTTACTTTGCTTTGTTTGTCCCTCAGCGCTTACCTCCCACTTTCTCCCTGTTAACTGTCAGTGTTCAAAAGCAGAACACTGGAAACCACATGTGAAACAGAACTCTCTTGGCTCCACAGAGTAGGTGACCCAGGGGGATTTTTTTTTATGTCATATGGGAACGCAAGAGGATCACAACTCAAATTGCGACTTCTCTCCTTTTGAAATCTGTGGTGGGCCTGTAACCTAAACTATTTGTGAGTGGCACTTTTTTTTTTTTTTTTTTTTTACATTTTGGAAACAGTCATGGTCAAAAGTAGATCATTATTTAATAATAATAATGATAATAAAAAACAAAACAAAACAAAACACCAAAGACATGACTGCAAACGAGCCACCTTCCCACTCGTGCTGCATCACTCTGATCTGCTGTTCTTCCTGATTGTGTCTGCTGGCACGACATGATGTTCTAGAAACCAGACTTAATGAACAACAGGAGATAGCGGAGGCAACGTTTTCTGCACTGCTCCGAACCCTTTTCTCTCTCAACAAAGATCGCCACGTAGATATTCTGTCCTCCTCTGCACGCCGCCATAGACAGAGGGCTGTGTAGATATGGCTGGCAGCGAGTGATGAATAGAACGCATGGAGAGTTATGTCCCAACTGCTTAAATGTTTGACCTTGTGTTGTACAGCTGCACCTCCGTCCACCTGATGCATATGTATGAGGCTTCTATCTGTAAAGGCCACATTCCTTAAATAGCCAGCAGCGGCTGAAGTAATTGAATTTTTCTCGCAAGACAAAATGCTAAAAGGTGATTTACTTCAGACTGATCTGTGCAATAGGCCTTTATTCCCCTTGCTGGGTGTGACGAGCCGTGCGAACGTGTTAAGTGTTAAATAGATTCTGCACGCGCTCACATTTGATACGTGAAAAGTTTCTTATCTGACACGATTTCCTCATTCGTTCTCAGACTGCCTCGAATTTCCCCACATTTGTCTACGGTGTCCTGGTTGTCCATGTGAGTGGGTTTTGGAGGACTGACACCCTCTGAGCTTGCTGCTCCCTCTGACCTTTAACCCCACAGTGTATAATAACTCTTACAGTTTGACAGGTCAACTGAGGCGTCACGGCTGGCTTCTTGCTGTGGGTTAGGGCCGAGCCTTTTTATCATACTACCCAGCCTGTGATGGATGAACCCAGCAACAAACTGGCGAGAGAGCTAACAGCATTGTTCAGAGAAAGTGGATAAGCTGGCAAACAAATGGCATCTTGCCGATCTCCACCGCACTACCTTCTTGTTGGGTCCGGCTTTATAGGCTCATTCAACTATTTGCTTTTGGCCGCATCTCCTTATGGGGTTTATTGAAGGCAACAGTTCACTACCCAATTTATGATAGCACCTGAGTGTGTAATTGCAGAGCAAGAGTGTACATAATGGTAGCATTAGTCCAAATGTAAAAATAAATAAATAAATAAATAAATAAAAATTATTTTCCCTGGTTGGCTACACAAAGTTGACAAAAGTGATGGTATTGAATAAGCGCTTATCCTTGAATAAATAACACTTTTCTATATTCCGCAGATATCGAATGAACAAAAATTGAAAATGGATATGAAGTGTTTGGGAGCACATTTATCACTGAGCTGCACCGAGCTTCAAAGTCACCGAGAACCATCTGCCAGGAAACTTGGAGTCACAGGACCCGTAAGTGTATGTGATGTGAATAATGACAGAATCCTGCACTGGCTGAGGTTTTACATGCGTTCAGCATCACTGCACAACAAGCCAAATGGACTCCAGATCCGGGCGCCTATAATATATTTAATGGATCATTGGAGGCTGACTTTCCAAGCCTCTGTGTTGGGATTACAAATGCTTGGACTGCATAAAGGAAAAATACTCTTAGTCTTGTTGTTCTCTTTCAAAGTATAGAGGAAGGAAATTCTGTGGTGCTCAGAAACTTAAGATAATAGAAACACATTTAACAATCGCAAATGCATCTGTTGCCTTTTCCAATGAACCATCTGACATTCAAATTATTTTTTGATGATAACACGGTCCCAAATGAGGCGAAATGTGCCGCACAGACGCCTGGGAATGCGGTCACAGCTGAGACAGCTACGCTCTCCAATTTCTCCCCATGTGACCGAGCCGCGAGTCCTCTGCTTCCACCTGCGCCTGGTCAGTCACTCTGGAACTGAGAGCCTTCAACGCGGAAAAGCCTTTCCAAGCCCCCTTTGATTTATTCAGTATTTGGCTAACCTTGTTCTGAACCTGCCCCGCGAGATTTCCAACCATTTTAGCCCTCCTCTTCGAGCATACGTGCACTACATGCCTCCTCGACCCAGTTCCATCCCAACATGCTTCTTCTCTCCCTCTGCTTTCGCAACAGCCCACTCAGAGAATGAGAAACAGGCCCTCGAAGGAGGCTCGGGTTCACTCTCGGCAGAACTCGTGCCCCTCCCTTCCCAGCGCGGGTCACCTACTGATCACAATGTGCGGCCCTATTGTCAGTGCGCAGGAGGGCATTTGTGGTTTGCCGGGATTCAAATGAATGTTTATGAGCCTTGTCTAGCAGCCAAAGGGCAGGAGCTAGCATAGCTTTTACGGCCGCTCTCTGTGGACTTGCCTTCGATTGCGTGTGCTTGCTTCGACTTGTGCTCAGATGTGGGGTGTCGCTGTGTGTGCGTGTGTCTAGATCTGTCATCTCCATATCCCTCATGGAGACGTTTGTTAAAGGCTAAAGTTTTCCACTCTGCATGACCACATAGATTATATTTATCTTTGATGTTGGCAGATTTGCAGTATTGACAGTTTTCAGCTGCGTCTCTCACTGCACATATTCAAGCCCAAGTTCGAGGTTCCTGATCGACTCATGACCAGGAAGGGCTGCATTAGGTTGAACTTGTGTTTTTTTTTTTTTTTTTTAATACTGAATTTTGCGTTGCTTGCTCTTATCTAAATACTCAGCAGCATGTGGAAATAAACACACAAGCGAATCCAGAGAACGTCAACTTGACAACACAACCAAATGCTGCAACTCACAAACTGTTGAACAAAAAATGCAACCCATTCAGATTCATCACTTTTTGGTGTTCCCTGGAAACACTCCTGCTCTGTTCAGGTATTTGGTTGTGTTGGGCGTATTTGTTATGCTTGTGTATTTGGCTTTGTTGTGAGTACTTGTTGTCAAACTGATGAATTGATGATGTGTTTTGTCTATTTAAAGTCTGGAGGTGGCGGGGTGCAATCAGAAGATCAAATCCAACAAAGAGAAGAATGACATTAATGTAGCCAGTCTGGAGAGGTGATCTGTCTGATGTTCGGTATGACAAGTCAACACACGAAGGAAACGATCCATTCCATGTGCGAGAGCAGACCACATTCTTTTGTTCAAGAAAATTAACTGTCATTTCATGTGGCGTGAAACAGCTGAGTCTTTAAATACTGACAGATGATCATCGCAAGAAGCGCAACATCATATGCAGCAGTAAGAAGCCCGTGGCGGCTCTGAACGCCGCATCGCTATCGTCTCATTTGAATGAGCCATTCAAATGTCCTTCAACTGTTCCTCAGCTGAAGCTACACAGTTGATTTGCATCCGTGTGTTTCCCCTATTTAAACATGGAAAGTCTTGAGGGAAAAAGAAAGAACAAAGAATCTATTGCAGTCTCTGCATCAGTTCAGGAAAAGTGCAGCCAAGTGTGGTATTTTAATTTTTACTGTCTTTTTGTTAAACCTCAATGTGGTTAGATTTAAAAATTCAGATTCATCATCTTCTATCTGTGATGTGACACAACACAAACCCTCCTCAGCCGTATTACTGCCTTCATTTCAGCTCATGATCCTCAGCGTGTCCTTGTCTTGAGCCCGTGTAGCCCGAACTTTTCTTTTTTCTGCCAGTCTTATCTTTATTTGTGACCTTTGAGCGGTGGACAGCTGACTAATCTTAAAATCGCAGGGGTCAACACACAACTGCAACGTTAGCAGCTCCTCACTGCGAACAGCTTACGTGGCGCACATGCCGGTCATTCAGTTGCTTAACGTCGACATGTTGTTGTGTAACTTGAGTTGCATAGGTGTTTAAAGTGTGTCTGAGATTGCCCGACCTAATTCTACATAAACAACACATGCTACACACCATACAAATACCATTTCCCTGAGGTTTGACTCTTTTTTTTTTTTTAAATTAAGAAACAGATCAATACAATAACCTTTAAAATTCTGATCTGACTTGCTTCAGTGAGTGAATATACACAACTAAGAAATGAGCTTATCTCAGCTGTTCTTTCCCTCATTAACTGTTGTTAATCATTAATCTCAATTATTTTTGCGTATCTTTCAATGTAATCATCCATATTGTTGTCTATACTGCCATAATACGAGCGCAATGGAAAGAAAGACACGAGACAGCTCTCCTTAGAGAACCACGGTACGGACACGGTTAAGTGTGCGAGGTGCTGCAGTGTCCCTAAGCATATTTCACTGAAAAGAAAGAAATCAATATTTTGGGAAATGCACTTACTTCAGCTTATTTCGCTGAGAGTTAGGTGAGCAAATCAATACCCTTCTCAGCACCTCTAAAGGTAAGACAGACTTATATTGCCTTTGGACAAAGCCAGGCTAAGCTGTTTCCCCCCCTGCTTTCAAGTCCTTATGCTAAACTAATCAGCTGCTGGCTGATTATTGACTGCAGAGGCGTGAGACTGCTATCAATGCTCTCTTCTAAAAGTAACAGTCACATTCTGCCATTGAATAAACTGCAGCTTTGTTATTATTTACTGTTAACACGCGTTCGGCCATCTTACATGAGGAATTCTTCCCCAAAGTTCCCCATAAGAATAGACTTTTTGTTTCGTTTTCATTTTTTCGCTCATCCCAGTTTCGTGACGTGCTTGAATAATACGAGACCGGGGTTGACAAATCTCATCCATGGTGAGTTTTCACAGATCTTTTCCTCTGCTTTGAGCTAAGCCTTGGAACATGCTCAGATTCATATGCAATAAGGCGAAAGAGGCTCCATATTGTCTCCTATTTTTTCTGGAATACGCCTCGGGGGTTTTTCACTAATGCAAATCACATTTATATGATCCACTACCTCAAAATGTGCAATTGCAGACATTATAAGCATTAGAGTGTATGAGCCAGGCTGAAAAAATTAAATTTGATATTTTATCTTCATAAGCGACTATAGAACTGTGTACTTTTTTTTACCCCAAGTTAACCTTTAATGATTGTCTCAAATTGACGGCCTATCTTGCCAAGGCCCAATTAACACAACAGCCTCTGTCTCATGTCTTCCTGTCCACGTCCATTGAAGAACCGTTAGATCACTCGGGACAGAAAGCCGTCCTGACAAACTTATTTTGAGTTCATTACATTTATGGAGAATTACACCATCCCCCTGCAACGTTTTCTGACAGAGAACAAACAAGAATATGCATGCCGCCGCCGCCGCCGCCACCGCTGCCCCCCGCAGCATGTGCTTTATGTTTTGACAACATCGTCTGTCACAGTCACTGATCTCATGCTTGGAATATATCAAAGGTGTTATCACGCTGCCATGGGAGTCAAAATCCAGACACAAAACAACCTCCCAAGTGTTTGCTTTTTTTTTTTTTTTTTTTTTTCCCCCTTTCCTGTTTTCGTCATGCACAGAGAAACGCAGTGTGTCTCTAAAAACTCCATTTTATTACCTGGTTTTGAATCAAAGACACATTAAAAGGCAGATCAAAAAAAAGACGTGTAAAAACAGGCTAAAAGTGGCACAAAAACAAAACAAAACAAAACATCCCAGATTAACTACTGGTACAAACCTATGCATGGCTTCTGTTCAATGAGAGAATGGCAATCAGTCCTCCAGACTATACAGACACGCAGTCACACGTACAAACGGGACCGGGGTGACACCCTTATGAACGTCCCCTAAGCATTTTGTCTTCACACTAGCACGGGGTCCCCTCCACTTGGAGATGTCTCTAAGGTCCATATTCCCTTCATTATACCCCAGAGATATCGAGGTCGCGCTCACATTCTGTGAAATCCAGACTCATGTCCTCCCTTTGAACGTGTTCATGCAGGTATAACTCCCAGAGAACTTGTGGATTTCTTCAAGTGCAACTTGCGGCATGAAGCTAAAAAGAACATAAAAACACCAAGGGTGGCGTGTTAAGCACGAGGCATAAATGAAAGGTGCAGAAAACAAGACCCATACCAAACGAAATCTGCTCACCTTTTTAAAATAACAAGAGCGTGCATCGTCCAGGGCAGGTAGAGGAAGGCCTTGTCAGCTCTGACTGCGTCCACAGTCCTCTGAGCCACCACCTCGGGTTTGAGAGGAGGAAAAAGCTGGGGAAACCTACAGGAAGAAGGAAAGGGAGATAGATGAAGTGATGATTGGATTTAACATGCATTTTCGGATGTGTCAGCAGTTCAGCTGCACTGGAAAAGTTTCGTAACATCTACAGAGATCTACAACAAACCACGAAGGCAGCAAATGAATGGGTTACTTGATGAATTTGCAATGAGGTCATTGGTATACAACTACTTTTGACTAATTCTTCGATCAATGCCATGTTGAGCCGAGAGAACAGTGAGAACTGACTAAGAGCTTGAAGGTTAGCTCAAAGTTTGAAACCTCCAATGTGTGAGTTCATGACTTTGTGCAGCCATTCATTGTGATGTATGAAGCCAGAGGACGACGAGGTCTTTCAGTAGATGTCAGGCGACTAGGGATCGGGTAAATTAAGTATTTTTACAGCCATCCAATCAATAACTGTCAAGCTATTTCACACTGAATCTCCAATGCCAACCACGTGGCTGGAGGGGAAGTCTTTTAGACAGTACAATCGATCCTGCAGGGTCGACTGATGCATACACGCTGCAATCATAACGAAAGTTAGAAGTGTTTCTACGTGTCAGTGTCAACAGTGAACTGACCGGCCGCAGAAACATTAAACCTTCCTTAGAACTGTGGTGCTAGCAAGGATCAAGGATGGATTGCCACCAGCCTCTTTAAATATGTTCAGCTTCAAGCCCCACTTCTCCGTTTGTGCTTACCTGACCCTCATGCCCTGGAACATCTCTGTGTTGGTGTGGAAGGGCAGCACCGTGGTGCAGCCGACGCCAGGACAGTCCAGCAAGCCCAGCGTCAGGCTTTCCATGAAGGCCAGCGACGAAGCCTTGGAGGTGCAATAATCTATGGCCCCGGGAATGGGAGACTGGGACAGGATGGAGTTTATGCAAACTACATGGCCGTGCTGCAGCTCCAGCATTCGGGGCAGGAAGGCTTTTGTAGTCTGGGCAGAAGAAAGAAAAAAGGGGAAGGGCAAAGACGAGGTGGAAGGGGGTTAAATACATTCTGCAGAACTGACAGGATAAACAGGCCTACACTGTAACAGAAGATTACATTTCCAAAGGCTGATAATTGCATTTCTGTCTGCTTACAACATAGTCTTTTGATATCCATTCAAAATAAAAAAAAAACACCACGAATTTCAAACCCTCTCTGATGTCTCAGGGGCTGCCGTAATGGCAGTCATGATTGACAAGTCTGGAGGGAGTGCCTACTGTAAATACTGTCATGCTGTAATCAAAATCTGAAAATGGTAAGGATAATCTGCGAGGAGGAATTCCCCTCCATCTGCATGTGAACTGGCCGTGCTTCAAATTCCTGCAAGTCTTACCCAGAACTGTCCCATGGTGTTGATATGCTGAGATTTCAGAAGGGCGTCGTCGTCGCTGTCCATCAGACTTTTGCCGTGGACCACAGCTGCGTTATTCACTAATATCGTAACATCTCCCACCTGAGATTAAAAAGTGCAACAGTAAGAGGAGGGGTGGGGGGTTGGACACAGTCAAACATCTTGTGCTTTGCCTTTTCTGTCTGCTTTCATGAGATGACACAGTTGTGCTGCACCAGAGCTGTCAGCAATATTCCCTGCTCTTTATTCAGATATTTCAGATGAGGTGTAATCTATACACCAGATGGGAGACAGAGCAGCTCAGAGCCAACATGCATAGAGAGGAAACGGAGAGGCATCCGAGAAAAATTATTTATGATGTGTTTCACTGTGTGCGAAAGACATTTCTCTTCCTTCAAGTATAGAATTTCTGGATGGAGATTAGCCCGGCGTACCTTTTCTCTCACCACCTTGGCTTGCTTGTACACTTCCTCCCGATTGGCCACGTCGCACAGGAAATAGTGGCACTCTGTTCCCGAGAGAGAGATCTCTTCAGCTGTTTCTTTGAGGCACTTCTCTGTTCGGCCCCACAAGATCACCTGGCAAATAGAATGACATTTTCACAGGTTAGAAAGAAATAGAAATAGACAAGTATGGAACAACCTAAGATGCAATGTGAACTGTTTGCTGGTGAAATGAACAAAGAAAAAAAGTTGTTTTTTTGGTCCATCATCAACAAAACATGACGTGCGTTTTGTGAAATTGTTCTGGCAATGAGACCTGAAGATCTTTGTGCAGCAATTCTCTTTTCATTCAGAGAACAGAGAGGCCATTTTCACTCCAACAAATAGTTTTCGAGCAAGATTAAAGGCTTGAGGGGTGGGGGTTGGGGGGGGGATTTGCTGTGTGAATGAATTGTCTCTTCATCCACCAGGAGACTAAATGAAGGCTGGTCATTTGAGCAGGGAACATGGGGTTGGACGGGAGGGTGTGTGTGGGGGGAGCTGAGGGTGGCGGTGGGGAGGTGGGGGGGGGCTAGTGATTGGGCAATTAGATCTGTCAGTCTCTGGGGTCAGGGAAAGGTAATGAAATCAGGGGGTGAGCCCTCCTCATCTCTCAAACACAAATTCTCTGCGAGATTACACGGCCTGTTGGGCAGATGAGCCCCGTCATTTCTGGTCAGGGAGTCTGAAAACGCTGCGTGTGTGAAGTGGTGAGGACGGCAGTGTGGGATTTGGCCGGTCGCCCGTGACCAAGGTTAATATTTGAGCAAAAAAGTCCTCTGGAAAGTGATCTTGAGTATGTGAGAGACAGGGAAGGAACAGCATGTGTGTGTCTGCCTGTTAGTGAGTGGATCATCAGAGTCACTGCAATTGTTTTACACCAATCTTTAGATCTGGTCGTTGGGTAGGATGGATTCACACTGATGTTAATTTTGACATGAGAGACATCAACAAAAAAAAAAAAAAAAAAAAAAACACAAACAGAGAGGTATGATATTGCCAACTCTGTTGTGCTTTTTGAGTTAAGGATGGTTTACTGAATCAACAATTTCCATTGCAGTACCTCCAACAGGAGTGCTGGGTTTTATTATGTTTCACTTTCAAGGGACCCACTTTTTTCCCTTTTTGCACAAATGGAACCACCAACCTGCACTAATGGGACATTTCTCACCATCTCGACACCTTTAAAAATGTACTTAGCCTTAGTTCAGAGCCAAACATAACACACAGGCAAATACACTCTGTCAATTTGCATAACCACAGCCTCCCAAAACGTACGGCATTAACTCTGTTGCTGTTGGTTTTCAGGCAGTTTTCACGGCTCAGTAACTATCCAATTGCAATAGTGGCAGAAGCAAACCAAACACAGACATATTGACAGTGTTAAGCTCCAGAGACATCAAAGATTACAGACTGGAATGTGTTCTTTATTTCTTTTATCAGATCTGGAGCAATAAGTGTTTGGCTTCTACTGTGAACGGTCCTTGTTTGAGTTGCTTGGGATATTTTTTTTTTCTTTTCCTTGTTTGTTTGTTTGCTTCATTTGCAAACCCATTTAAGTAATCAGTGAAGGCAGACAGGTCTTGATAAGTAACCGAAGGCTTTTAATAGGATTTGAGCCTTACAAACAAAGCTGAAAGGCTTCATTAAAAGTCAGCACTCAAACTGTGCTCTCCTGTTAAAATGTTATTTAATTCATTAGGTTTATCACCCTTCACAACACGCAAGACCCCTCAGAACAAACAGGTATCGGCCAAATTGCTATGTGGATAGAAACAGAAAGAAAACAGTTTTTAATTGACCTTGCACAACCACACCCCCGTCCCACCTCCTCGTCCCAACCTGCTTTTGGCTATCGGCGAAAAAAACGGTAATTGTTTTAGACAAAGCTTGCCTTACAAAACGCGGCGTCGACACGTGTTATCTGTAAAAACCGCTCTCATCAACACAATTAATGCTGCGAGGCCCAGAAAAAAAAACAAAAACAAAAGAAAGACCTTGAGGAGGGCGCAGATGCCACTCATTACTGTCTGAGGTGTACATCTACGTGTCCCCAGTAGCTCCAGCTGGATTACAGTGACACTCTATCCCTCCGTTTGAATGTATGGGTGGGTATGAACCCTCCTTTTTTACACCCATTGTAAGGGCCAGTGGAGAGGCAGCACACAGAGGGGGCAGCAGGAGTTCAGGAGGCAGTCGCCTGCCGCTGTCTAATTACTGCGGAGACAGCAAGGTCAGTTGCAGGGCAATACCCAGCTGGGAGCAGTGCGCTTCCCGCCTCCAACACAACACACACACACACACACACTCAAACCTGTTGTCCGTGTCTGGGATTGGTTCATCTTCCCTGCAATGATCTCTTTATGTAATGCTAACAACCCCATAAAACCCCGTGTTTTCTGGAGTTGCTGTTACGGTGCCGAAAACATTTGGAAATGGAGCTGTTAAGAAATGTGCTCTGAACTATTTACTGGAGGACTGTTGTGAAAGCCCCTTCCGTGTTGCTCTGAACTTGGATTATGATTGAAAAAAAAAAAACAGAAACAAAAACAAACTTTGATTCCCTGCCCCCTCCCACCCCACCATCCAGCCACCCTTGGGTCCCCAGCTTGCCATCTAGCCAAATTCTTTTATCAAAGCTGTAGTCGGTCTTCCTCACTCTGTGAAAAAACCCCAAAGGCCCGAGCACAAGGAAAAGGAAATTCCGGCTGTCAATCACAAAGAGGCTCAAACTGGGGTGAGCACAAGTTCATAGAGGTTAGTCCTATTCATAATTACCGTCCTGTTTCCTTTTAGCATCTCTTTAGGCAAGAAGTAATTGTCATAGACATTACCACAGGTGTTGTTTTCAAAGCCTTCACACCTTGATAATAGCCAACAATGGGGTGCTGAAAAGCATGGTGACATCCTTTGTTGTGCAGCTGCAAAGTAAAGCTTTTAAAACCCACTGGTTTCTTCTTGCTCGTTCCCCGAGGAGTTGGCATTGAAAGACAGAGCGAGGCAGTTAATGTTTCAATGAGCTTTTAGCAATGTTTTCAAGCTGCTAAAATTGCGCCTTAAGAGTGGACCCACTGCCCCCCCCCAAAAAAAAAAAGAAAAAAGAAAAGGAAAAGAAATGCAGAGCGCATGTAACACATGTAGCGGTAATTACAACCCGCAGCTTTCAGTTGGGCGTCTCTATGCTTTCTATCAGGGAAATTGCTGCCATTTTCTTTGCATGTGTAATGATGACTCCTGCCTGCGGTGATCAAAAATAGAGCTGCGCATCAACACGTTAGTGCTTGGAGGGAAAAAGGGAAAGAAAAAAAAAAAAAAAATTGGGACGGGAGCCCATAAGGCACTTGGCTGAGTAATGCTCAGACACGAGATTGGTGAACAAACTGTTAGCAGGGATGATGCTGATGGGAACAGTGGTTAGTCTGGGCTGCTCTGCTGTGATGAGCAGCTGTCTATGTAGCCACTGGAGCATTTCAGGCCCAAGTGACGGCTGCGTGTTGGGGTTGGGTGGGGGGGTGTCAGGGCGAGGGATGGGTAAAGGGTTTGAGTGGTTCTCTCTGCAGTAGGAAAGACTGAAAACATTACTTTTAATGTGGCTTTGGATTTGAGGGATTTGCAAAACATGACATGAACGGATCGGCCCAAGTCTGTGGAGTAATCAGACGGCTTTTGGATCCACTTAAATCTGCGTCGCAGGATTTTAAACAGTGGGATCCCATTTGACTGAATACTCAAAACATGAATAACAGCCCGCGGAATTCATTTTCACATCCAGCTGAGGGGGGAAGTCATGACACATCATAACTTCAGTGTCATCGTAAAAAGAACTTGTCATCAAACGTCTGACTGCATTTGACCTGTTGACCTCTTGAGCGTGCGTCATCTGACCACCTCCGGCTGCCACCTCCCTATTGGTCTAATCCAAGATGAGCCAAACTGTTCCACCTTCACTTTGTCTCAACGTGCAACCCCATAAAAAGGCATCTCATGTCCGCATGCTACACTTGAAAGCAAAACCTAATCTGGCTTTTATTAAAAATGCTGTGGAGCCTTTTGTTGTGTTGAGATATGTTGGCAGATTCTGTTGCAGAAACTGCTCAAAAAAATGGCAAGAAACTGTGGAAACTGTAATGGGGTGATTGCTGGGCTGTTATTATGCGAGAAAGCAGTTTCAGAGCAGCTTTGGTGCACAGACCCCCCCCTACACACACACACACACACACACACACACACACACACACTGGGCCAATACCTCCATCAGGCTCAAACCATTGTATCACAGATGTGTCAGTCATAAAAAGAAGCAGTGCAGACCCCGGCAGAGAAAATGTCAGGCCGTGTGCTGCGCTTAATCACATTTATCAGAGCTACCCAGACCTGCCCTCTGGTTGACCCACCGCTGTTGTGCAACACTTGAACCGAAAACTGAAGGGCTGTGCCTCCGGTCTCAGTGGGACCAACGAGGCTGCACAGAGGTCACGACCGGTTCCTCCATCCGTGCAACACGAAAACAACAGCACAAGGTGTGCAGGGCTGACCTGCATTTACCTGGAGGCTGGAGGAAGTGGGGGGAGGGGGGGAGTCAGACTTCGACTCCAACTCAAAAAAAACAACAAAACAGCATAAATACTAAAAGCATGCGTGCATGCTGTTTCCCAATGCGTCTCTGCTGGGGGGATGAAGTGCGTGCAACAAGTGGTGCGCGGCGAAACGTACCTTTCTGGCTCCCTGTTTGGCGAACTCTTTGGCCAGATGACGTCCGATGCCGCGTCCGCCGCCGGTGATCAACACCACCTCCCGGGTCAGGTCCTTCCGCCTGCTCGGCCACAGCCACGCCAAACTCGCTCGGACTATATAATAAAACATTTGAACCGGGAAAAGAAACATACGACATGCGCTCTTCAGCTCCATCTCTGAAGGTTAAAAAAAAAAAAAAAAAAAAGTGCTGGCAAGTTACAATATTTCCGCCGCGACTTTTCACGCGCACCGCAGATATTATTATTAATATTATTAATAATAATATTTATTATTATTATTATCACTACTACTTCCGACCGACTCGTGAGCTCCCCGCAAGTTTACCCGCATGCAAACAGTCTCATCTGCAGCGTCACACGGTGTTGCATGAGTAATCCACGGTGGGAAAGCTCGGCTGAGTGACTTGTGGGGGCTCTGACATGTTAGTCGACTTGCATCGGGCTCCCGGAGCGGCGTGAGTGATCGGTGATTAAACGGGCCGTCAGCCGAGAGGGAGAGAGAGAGAGAGAGGGAGGGAGGGAGGGAGAGAGAGGGAGAGAGAGAGAGAGGGAGGGAGGGAGAGAGAGAGAGAGAGAGAGAGAGAGAGAGGGAGGGAGGAAGAGAGAGAGAGAGGGAGGCAGGGAGAGAGAGAGAGAGAGAGAGAGAGGGAGGAAGAGAGAGAGAGAGAGAGAGAGGGAGGGAGAGAGAGAGAGGGAGAGAGAGAGAGAGGGAGGAAGGAAGAGAGAGAGAGAGGGAGGCAGGGAGAGAGAGAGAGAGAGAGAGAGAGGGAGGGAGGAAGAGAGAGAGAGAGGGAGGCAGGGAGAGAGAGAGAGAGGGAGGAAGAGAGAGAGAGAGAGAGAGAGAGAGGGAGGGAGAGAGAGAGAGAGAGAGAGAGGGAGGGAGAGAGAGAGAGAGAGAGAGAGAGAGAGAGGGAGGGAGAGAGAGAGAGAGAGAGAGGGAGGGAGAGAGAGAGAAACGCGAAGCACAGCTAAGGGGGTGACGCTCCTCTGTGCGCGCTGCCGGACACACACACACACACACACACACACACAAAGCGCACGCTGTAGTTGTGTGGTTGTTGTATTCCTGCAGTCCGTCCTGTCTGTCCTCTTTATGTATCAGCGCCTCTGGCCCGGTTTGTCTGCCTCCACTGGTGGAAGGACCTGGCTGAACCCGAAGGGGAGGTTTGGAGGGGCATTAATCCTGATTGACATGTTAAGCGGGGATGAATATTTTTGCCCTAGTGCCCGTCTGCCCTGAGCCCCCCCACTTCCTCCTCCTTTATGTGTCTACAGCAGAGGTGGTTCTCAATCTGTGGTCCGGGGCCCCCCAGCGGTCGACCCAACGTGTCCCAGGTGGGTGTCCAATCTGTCTCTCTTTTTTCTCTGAGGGGCCCATATGGGAGCGTTAACCGCATAATTTTATTGACTTGAACTTCACCTCGTTACGCAACACGCCGGATAAAGACCATTTCGCAATCAAAGGTGTCATTGACAGTTATAAGCTAATGCAAAATCAATGATAATAATAATAATAATAATAATAATAAATCACATGTAAAAGCACCAGATGAAAAAAAAAAAAGACTCAGCCAGTCTTTGGTCCAGCCCACCAATGAATTCAATAAAGCAAATAAGAAAAAAAAAAAAAACACACAATCAGCAGAGCACTGTTCAAACACACAAATAAGAAACAATTGTAACAATTGTAACCACAACACCACCCAGTGATTATTAGGCAATCTGTGCTCAAAGCCCATAATGACAAGTACATCTGCTTGTGTGTCCTTGAGCCAGTTACTCATCTTGGTTGTTTTTTTTTTCTTCTCTCTGATGCTGAAAAGGCTGCAAACAAATCTGCAGCCCTGCGATCTGACTCAAAGACAAGCCTAGGTGCTTGGCACGCCGCCCCGCAATGTCAATTGCAGCAGTTATGGCTTTCACACACACAGTATTTGCTGACTCGTGTGCAATTGTAGTCGCAGCGTATGTACAAACGGTTGTTTGAACCCAATTTGTTGTGTTAACATTATTTTTGAAGCAGGCTCTATCTTTCTGTGCAATTTGGGAAAAATAGGTCAGCACAGTCTCAGAAACTTGTCAGGGTGACAAACAGAAGACTGCATGAATGCCTCCTAAACAAATCCTGTGAATTTGTTGGCCTCAGACAAGATTCCAGTCTGTGATTTTTGGCCCTGGCACTGTGATATTTTTTTTTTTTTTTTTTACTGGGTATCGCTGAATGCAGGACTTTTTCAGCAACTGGGAAGGGTTTAAGGAGCAGGCTCACAATGGTTGCTTTGTGCTGGGCTCTGCTACTTAGGGAAGGCAGGGAGGCTCTCGGGGGCTGCTAAAAACTCAAAGACAGCACGACTCCAGATGCTGCATTTATTTTGGAAATATCTTGAGACGTACAGAATGTGAACCCAAAGTCTGGAAGCTTACGCCGAAGCATACCCAGCTTGAGTGAGATGAAATAAAAGTTAGTGGAGTTGCAAAAAGAAGACGGAGAGAAAAAGAAAATCTAAATATATACATTGGAGTTAGTTCCAAATAGGTTCAGCCTGTGTGATGAATTCAGTAATGTGAGCAGAGGGGCATTCCAACAGGCAAGGGTTATTTATACTCGTGCTATCACTGCCACCTACAGATCAGTAATGAAAGTTCAGATAAGGGTGTGTCCGTCTCACAACATTTTCTTTCCCTAAACGCCAGACAATAAGGATGCCGCTGTGCAGCTGTGGTGCAGCCACACGCAGCACAGCTTCCCTCAGTGCCAGGGGCAGGAAATACGACGTGCAAAAAAAAAAAAAAAAAAAAAATAATAATAAAAAAGAGCACCACATCCTTCAGATATTTCTGACAAATATTCCACGGGCTTGAAGGCGACTTAATGGCAGCTCTGGAAATGTATTTGTACTGCTGCATTATCATAAAAATATTTTGTGCAATATTCCGCACTGGAACAACTTGGTTTCTTTGGGAAACGTGTAATTACTTTGACTACACAACCATAAAATATGCGCAGGAATATAATTGTTTTGCTGGGCAACAGGCAGCGAAACATGTCATTAAGTGAAACCAAGGTCAGAATACATTGCATGCGGATGTAGGTGGGGTGGAATAGGGGGTGAGAGCAGGTAGATAAAACATTTACTCCTAATGACTTACCTTCGACAGAGCAGACCAGCAGTGCCATGGACATCGGCTCGGCAATTTTAATAATTGGGTTTGCTGCTCTTGTTGCAGCCTTCCTCCTTCTGGTAATTGGACTTATGTACTCCGAGCTGATGAATTCAGACATTCCTCGCGGGGTTACAAATAGTGGGAAACTGCACACGGTTCATGGCTTGTTTATTGGCATAGCAATTGTGGTGAGTATCTACATCATCTATGGAATAGTTAGCGCTTATTATTTTGTGTGTCAAGCATGTTATTGTATCTGCTGTAATTAACTTTTTTTTTTTATTTTTTTTTTTACTTAATATATTATTTCTTAGAATTAAGGAAAAGGCTCCTGCTGGGGAAAGATTAAAAAAATATAGCCAGGCCCTCGTCAAATATTGCTGTCCTTTCTTTGTCCTCCAGCAGTTGATAAAGCTGAGATCAGAGAAACTTTAGATAAGAAATTGAGTCGAACAATGATGCAAGGAAGGCAAGGTCAAGTGTTCCCCTCCTTTGATGTTGTCATAGTAAACACGGCTTCCCAGAGAATAACTTTCACTTTGACTTTCTCCATCAAGATTTGTCTTTTCCTTTTCTTTTTTTTTAAACATCGCCTACCATTTGTGATAAGCTTGCCCTTCCTCTTCTGCCAGGGCCGAATCCTGCACCGTCTGGGCATTTGCCATCAGGTCAGCTTTATCCGATGGTTCGTGGCCTGTTTTCTGTGCCGCTTAAATCCAGTTCCCGCGGGTCTTCGTGTGAAGGACCTGAAGTTTTCTGAGGTGCCGGTGCGAGTCTATGAACCCAGCACTGCTCGTGACGGCCTGAGAAGAGCTCTTGTGTATCTCCACGGAGGCGGATGGGTGCTGGGCAGTATAGGTACATAACATTAATAATATTAAAATGAAAATAAGTAAATTCAAACAGAAACATTCAAAAACGGAACAGATCATTGAGATATATCAGCTAAACATTCACCTAATTCGGAACGTTTGACTTTTCTATCTGCCGGGTAACATTAACCACCAGGATATCTACAGGACACAAGGAGACATACAATGCAGATAAAAATCTGTGGAAATGCTTCAATAAATTAAAAATACTTTTTGATGGGCAACAACAAAACCATTTGTTACCTGCTGTCCTGATGTTCTGGTAATCGTGAACAGATTCGGTCGATGAAGTCTGTCGGCACATCGCTGAGAAGTCTGACACCACCGTTGTTTCTGTTGGGTATGTAAACATTTCCTTAATATGCTGAAATAGCCAAGACTTTTTTTTTTTCTAGCACATGGCTAGAATTCACCACATTGCCCCCCCCCCCCTTTCCGTCTTCCCTCTCACAGCTACCGATTAGCCCCTGAGCACAGGTACCCTGCCCAGCTGGACGACTGTGAGGCGGCGACGTGTCACTTCCTTTCTGTTGCCGAGGCAGAGTTCAGCGTGGACTCTCGCAGAGTGGCAGTCGGAGGCGACAGCACTGGGGCTAACCTGGCTGCAGCGCTGTGCCAACGGCTGGCTGGGAAAGAGGACGGACATCTGCCGTCCCCCTGCGCTCAGGTCCTCATCTACCCGGCCCTGCAGATGGCAGATTTCAACCTGCCCTCATACCAGCAAAATCATGCTGTGCCCATATTGTTTCGTGGCCGGATGGCGTTCTATTTCCTGCAGTACCTCAATGGGGACACGTCTTTGTGCCAAGACGTGCTGGAAGGCAACCATGTCCCCACTGAGCTCAGGCCACGCTACGAGACATGGCTGTCCCCTTCCAACTTACCTCCCGAGTGCCTCGCACGTGGTTTCTCTGAATATCCAGCCCCAGAATATGATGGGGAGGTGTATCACATTATCAAGGCCGGTTTAGAACCGGAGGTCTCGCCTTTACTGGCGGACGATTCTGTCCTTCAGAAAACCCCGCCAACCTTCATTCTCACCTGCGAATATGACGTCCTGAGGGATGATGGGATACTTTACAAGAAACGGCTGCTGGACTTGAAGAAAGATGTCACCTGGCAACACGTGAGGGACGGGTTTCACGGCATGATTAACTTTTTCGACCAAGGCTGGCTCACCTTTCCCTCTGCACAGCCGATCGTTTATAGTGTTGTGAACTATGTGAAAACACTGTGAAGACTTAAAATAGTCTAATGAATGTTCTTCTATCATGACTCTGCATTTTAATAAACTAAAATTTGCCTCCAGTGCCAGAGTATTCTTCTTCATTAAAAGTATACTCTTCATGCAAGACAAAAAAGTAATAAAAATAAATACAGGATGTCATAAACATACCATGTTTTATTCCCAAAATGAAAAGTAGCCTAAGGACACAAAGTCTGGCAGCTATTTCTAGCATTATTTTAACAATATAGAGAATGCTGCTAAAAGGTAAATGTCATGCCCTAGCCTTAAGGAATAAATGTCTTTTGAGCAGAGATGTGAGACATCTCCCATTTGCTTCCAGGATCCGATGCTTGCCTTGCCTTTCACTGTTTGCTGTATCCATGGCAACCGAGCTCTTCTATTTCCCCTCGCTGCCTAAGCCATTGTAGGGGCCAGGTGAATGCACTCGCATGCTATGTGTTTGACATGGTAACCGAGCTAGTTAGACGGGTTTGACACCGGGTGAGGCATGAACCAGACGGGGGTGGCGCAGGACAAATGGGCGCAAACCGGGTGGAGAATAGAACCGAAATATGCAAACAAAGTGCTTTTAGGAAACTGGGCAGAAGAAAGACTCCAGGTAGGCATTTTCTGTGCTTATTGTCTGCCACTTTTATCCACTATATCAGGAAGGCAGTGGGCCTACAATGGAGGGCCGTCTTAGTGTGACAAATTCCAAATTAGATGTGCTGAGTTTAAGCAAACCGCTTCAATTTAAAGAATTTGAGAAATGAGAAACCCAGACACTGCGCTGCAGATCCAAAACATAATACCACAGCAGAGGCAGAGTGCCAAAGGTTTCTGTCACACCTCAGTTGGTAGTCAAATCTATACCAAAGTGATTAGGCAGCCCAAATTGAGCTACTTTAGCAAGGCGTCCTAGAGGGAGAGGCTAAAGCAGGAGACTAATTGCATTGACGCGCGGTTCGGCCATGGGCTGGTGGTTCGGGATCAGGAGGAGGAATGACTTAAGAAATACTGTACAACAGCGCCGATCGATAGTGAAGTGTGAGCTTTGCTGATCCATGCGCCGAGCTCATTGCTCAAGTCCCCGTGCCCTTCGCAATGTCTGTTTACTCTGTCTGAAACAGTTCACTCGGGAGCCTAAGACAGCCAACAGCACCAATCGCGTAGACTACAGGCCCCACTGGGACTTCAAGCCAGACGTCTCTGAGAGAGGATCTGCCCTGCTGAGAGCTGAGGTCAGCCTGTAACTGCTCATTCATGGCATTAACGCCAATCGAATGCTTGTCACAACCCTGCAAGTCAGGGCTTCCTTCTTCTAAGATTGTGGCCGCTTCTGCATAATGTTGAGGCCAAGATAAAGGCCTGCGATAAAACTCTTTATGAAAGCAAGTTTCTGGTGAGACTCAGCAGTCACGTAAATGTGTGAAACCATCAGTCCTAGAGGGCACTAAAAGGCTAGTTAGAGCAATTTGCTGCTGTCACACAATGAGCCTCTTGAAGATTATTGTAAAAGAATAGGCCACTCACTCCATATTTTATCCTGTGAAGGCCAACGCATACAGGCTATGTTGAGATGACTACATATTGTCTTCCAGGGGCTTTCATCCAAACAGCTATTTCCCTATAATGGCCCGCCATCCTCTCATTACTCGGTCACACAGTATGAAGATAGCTACAGGCGGAAGCACACCAATGCTTTGCCCACTCTCCGACCCTGGCATCCAGACAGCTTGACATGGCAGCCTGAAACGTCAAACAGGCCAATTTCTGGTAAGACCACAGTTTCAAGTGCCACGCCACTCCTGCCTGAGGGTACAGATTATACATGGGAAATAATATATTAAATCATCCAGGCGCTGGCTCCGAATGTGGAGCGAACATACTTGAGCGTGTTTCATTTTGAATGCACAAAACACATCAGCAGTTGTGGTTATGAACAAATAAATCCGGGCGGCCCAAGACGCCTTTTATTGTTCCAAATCACTCAGCAGTGTAATTAATGGCCGTGCTTATCTTCCCCTTCTCCGTGCTGCTTTTCCAGCCCTTCCAACCAACTCGGGCCTGCTGCGGTCCACAAGGCACCGTTTGGGAAAGCAGCAGTCACACCTCTCATCGCAGACTGTATACAGGTCAGCATACCAGAGGCACCCACTTACCGCCTTCTGCCAGAGCCGCTGCGCCAGGGCTTCACACGCGCTCTCCAGCCAACTCCATGCAGCCAATCAAAACAACAAGGACTTGGATCTGAGAGGGCGTTCGCTGCTACAAGTCCCAGATCATTCTTTCAGTCTACTTTCGCCATCACAACAGGCCCACAGAAAACAATGTGGCCGCTGAATTGCCTCTCGCATGCTGCTTGTTAATTTAGAAGTGCTGCTCAAAGCGGAGCTGCTTTGTACTTCCTCTATTTTATTAGTGGGCTGCAATGAAGATATTTAACAGAGCGGACCATTTGGGAAATTAAAATGAATTTAAAAAAAATTAAACATGATTCTCATTATGTGGCTGAGACGGCTTTGGTAGATTTACTGTGCACTGTGCTGTGAGGAGTTTTAATGTTTATATACATTTCTGTATGTGTGTCTGTGTTCAGGGCTAAAGAAGAAGGAGGAGGGTACTTATGAATTATGTCCGTCCTTCCAGAGAAGAATAACATGCAAATTCTCCCTCCCTCCCTCTCCCTCCCTCCTTCTCATTGCACACTTAATATCTGGGATGCTGAATGGATTTTCAGTATTACCCTCCTCTGGGGAAAGGAAAAAGGATATGGGGGTAAAATAATAGGGGAGGGAAGAGACAACAAAAAACAAAACAAAAGTCTGGATGCCAGAATTGACCGGGGTATTGAGGCAAACCATAAGCCATGAGTCTTCCAAGGCAACGTCTGATGGGACATGTCTAACTCACATTCCATTAGGTGTTTAATTAGGAAGAATCAAAGATGCTTATGTTTGATGGTCAACCATCTGCGTCTGCCTCCACTTTTCCCTGTCTGCCCGCTGCTCTCCAGTGCAGCTGAAGCTCTCCACATTACCCGCTTTTAGCCGTTACCAGTTACTCCTCTGTGGTGCCGATGAGTGGCTGCAACGTGACGTTTCTGTGGCGTGAAAAAGTCCAGACCCTGAAACACATCACCCAGAGAACTGCTGTGTTCGTCTCCTGAGCCACATGATGGTGCTATAGCAGCATGTCACTCTCAGAGACCTGTCAGTGTCTTTCAAGCCCTGAACTTTACAGTCCGTACAGTGAGACACTTGGTTATATACAGACAAACTCTTTTTTTTATTTTTTACGTTCATGATTCTAATGCATAGTTCCACTTCACTAATAAAAATATGCACTTGGCTTAATCGCCTTTTCACTAATGGTGCATAAATATACAACAGATGACGGATTCATGCATTTCTTCTGTTTTTATTCAGGTGAAAGAATGAACAAAGAGTAGGCTTCCTCTATGGCACACTTCTACTCAGCCAACAGAGCAGAGAGTCACCACAAGTTGTGGGAGACTATTAAAAGTTGTGACGGATGTGTACAGAAGCTCACATATTTATATTGTTCGACATATCCATTTAGATCCTGTCATATTTAAAGAGCAACTGTAGATAATTGCGTTGTATTCAGGCCACTGTGTAACTTATAATTGTGCCCTACACATTTGAGCACACTGATAGATTATTCACTGCGTAGCCCAAATGTAATGTGTTAGAGTTGAATGAACTCATTTACTCCGAGACATAGTCATGAATTATCACTGTAGGCAAAGAGGTTAAACATCTGGAATGACATAAAAGTAACTTAATGGCAGGAAAGAGTGGCAAATCAAAGAAACAAACACTCGATGTGGCAGCACATCCTGCGTAAATCTAAGCAAACAGTGCTTTGGCTACCATTACTTATTATACTTTACATATACTGCCCGGGGCGGACAGAAGAAACAAACATTACCTTGTGCATAAAACCAGCCTGACAGAATTTTTGTTTAAGAAAGAAATAGGTGAAAGCAATGACAACACCACTGTTTCAATTTTACAAGAACATTTGGGGCAGAGCCCACTGAGTCATCAGGAAAGTTGATGTAAAGAGTGATTCTCTGGGGATACTCCATCACCGCCTAATCTTATCAACTCAAAACTGAATCCTCGTTACACACTGGTCTGCCGAGGCTTCTTATCAGGGAGCGAAAGGACAAAGGGGAAAAGTATGCCCTTCACCGAGGAGAGGACGCTCAAATCCTCATCTGTGAAAGCAGGGGAGATTTCATCAGCCTTGAACCTCATGGTGAACTGACGACTGATACAGTAAATTGCGTCGTCCATGGTGACGCACTGGAAGGTGGGGCAGTGCTGGAGCCGTTTTTGGCTGCACTCGTACCACAGTCGAGCCACGGTATGGTAGCGGTACACACTCACGCCGAGCAGGGGGTTGACGTCAAACCGATACAGAAATCTTCTGACAGCCACCATGTCTGCGGTTCTGTCTTTGGAGCTCACCAGCAGAGTCGGCCTCCAGGTGTCGGTTTTGGGGCTGTAGCGCTGCAGCATATATCTGAGAGTTCCACCGGACACAAAAATCTCTCCGTTGCACACGGTGACATGATGCGCCACAGCAAAAGTTTCGTCCGGCAGCGGCGCCACGAACGTCCATCTGTCCAGTCGTGGATCATAGCGTTCCACTGAAGAGAGGCACTCCCCTCCGATGGCATAAATGTAGCCCTCCAGTGCTGCCAGTTTGCAGCTGGGTCTGGCTTCATTCATAGAACTGATCTCCTTCCAAATTGATGTCAAAGGGTTGTAGCAAAACACTCGCTTTGAGGGTGTCATTTCTCTGTCTGTGACTTGGCAGCCCAACGCCACAAATAAGTAGTTGTCCATTGTGCACATGGCACAGGCTTTAGAGATGACCTCCTGTGGGATCAGGCAGAGCGTATGCCAGGAGTCTTTGTAGTCATCATAATAGTACAATGCACTGGATGTCCTCTTCTGCGTTGCCGTGTTCCTCGCCCAGTCTTGAGGGTCCATATCTGCCACCACGATGAACTTCCTTCCCCCTAGTCTCTGCTTCTGGATTTTTTCCCTTTCACCAGCCATTAGTCGTCCATAAAGGTTGGGGTCCCTGAGCACCTGGAGGTAGTTGTCTGACATGATGCCCAGAGCTGCTTGCTGCAAAGAAGTCTGGCCGTATTTTTTGGCCAGATACAGTGTCTCCAAACAGTTACCCAGATCGAGCTTGCTCATCAAGCTTTCCACATCCGTGCTGTCGAGACTTTTTGCTGGAAGGTGTAAAAAGGGAGCCCCAGCTCCAGTCTCTAGATCCGCCCCCCTCCTCACATTCGGGCCTCCTGTAGAGGGACAGGCCACGGGGCAAAGAGACCTGGACTCACTGCTGGTTGAGGTCAGGGGATAAATCACTGGAGTTGAAGCTGTTGAAGTTAGAGAGTGGCTAGTAAGCTCTGACTGTTCTGTTGCAGACAGATAGCTCTCCTTGCGTAGGAGTACGGGCCTCTCTGGGTGCCTCAGCTTGAGGCTTCCCAGTGAGGAGGCATCCTCAACAGGGCTTTGTGGTAAAACCAGATCACGCATAATGATGGGGCTCAGCGAGGAAGGACTGCTGTGATCTCCCAACTCCGCTGTCTGTGACTCAGACTTTCTCTCAAACTGACCCAGCGCAGCATTAGAGTCGGTAATAGAGTGAGAGGAGGACTCAACATAGTAATCATATATCTTCCCACGCACAATCTGGTCTCCTGTTCCGTCCAGCACAACGTTAGCGTCTTCCACTTTGATCTCTGCCTTGGAGCGGAAGCTGGAGTAGGCTCCCTGGTGCTCCAGGTCCTGCCTCAACTCCCTGCCCACACCCACAAAGCCCTCAAGCTTCTGCAAAAAGCAAGGGGAGCGGCGTCCTGTCGTACCGGGTGTTCCACTCTCTGTTGGATCAGAAAGGTTCAAAGAGGATCCGTGCGAAATGTTACCGGTGGCAACTTTCAGCTGTGTCTGATGGCTGAGTATTTCTCCTTTCATGCTGAAATTTTTGTGGCCACACGACGAACTGAATGCATCCTTTTCTGCTCTGCGTGGACGGCCTTCTGCTGGAGCTTTCTTGGTGCTGTCAGATGTGAGGCCATCAGAGGTCGAGTGCGTGTTTGATGCTGTGTGTCGTTCGACCTCTTCATCTGTGTGATGTCGTGGCGAGCACCCACATCGCAGCGTCGTCTTGCAGCTTTGGCACGTTGCATTTTGTGCGCCTTTATTGGCTTCAGTGCAGATTTTTCTGACGTTCCTGGAGCTGTAGAATCTGTAGGCCCAGCCCACCAGCAGCACTGCAGCCACAGAGACACTCATTCTCAACAGCAGCTGCATGTCGAACTGGACTCCCAGAAGCTCTGCGATGGGCATAGCTGCGGCGGTGATGGCAGCCCTCGATTTAGTTGACTGAGCCTATTGAACGTTATCGTCAGCGCGTCCCTGACGACTCAGCTTTTCATGATGAGAGCTGCTGCGATCTGATGACTGCTCCTCTTTACCTGAAGGATCAGATGTGAAATGATACCTCGAGAGGTACTATTTGCATCCCTAGCTCTGGAGAGGCGGGACACTGCCCGTGCACCACCTGCGGAAAATTCAATACGCATACACAGACTATGTAAATACTTAATATGTCAATATTTGTTTATGCAATATGCCAGCACACGCACACACATTCCTCTATCACTTGCAAAATGTCATCTAACAGCACAGGAACTAACTCTTTGGCTTGGTGTTTACGCGGGCAGAAGTGGTTCAGGTCATACTTTATTAAGTCAACTTTTTGAAAATGTCTGTAAAAACATTATGACAGAATATGCTACTTAGCTTGCTGTGGCACACACTGCCAGAGCTGCAGCAGGAGAGACATGGTTTGACTAAAAGGAGGAGAGTCATGATAGATGACATTTATCAAATACTTATTAAACAGGATACATCTGTTTGCACAGCCATAGCACAGATCAAAGGTCCTTTTTTTTCCCCCGTACCAATGCACTTGCTTAGATTACTCTCTCTCTCTCTCTCTCTCTCTCTCTCTGAAAAGAGGCTGTAGTTTTCTATCAGGCAAATAAATGGCACTTGGCATTTTAAAGACATATAACTGCGCATAATGGAAAGCTGGCGTCTTCAGGAAAACCTGTCATTTATGGACATATATCAGCATTACATGGAAGCTGCGTGATTGGGTTGCCGCTTAAACTTTCATTTAAAAAGAAAAAGAATATTAAAAAACAACTATTACAAAACAAAAACAAAAAGAGCTGCGCAAGCTCAAGTTTCATTTGGCCTTCACTGACTTGTGTGTGAATGAAACCTACACGCTGAAGTTTGCGCTTGGTTTCACATTGATGTCCTTTTAATTAAGGACTGTTACTACTGAGGGAAACAAGTGGCTGTTTCATATTCATGGCTAAAACAAGAAGTATTTCTCTCTGCTTAACAGCAAATGCCTCTTGGAATATATTTGGTGTTAGACAGCTTTGAACTAATGTTGAATTTTAAGTTAAATTAAGGGTTCACATTAACTAATGGGCATTTGTGACACACACACACACACACACACACACACACACACACAGACGCCCACACAAAGCTATGATACTGCTCTTCTAATGTTAGGATAATTAAGTCATATAAAGATAATTTTGTACATTCTCTAATGCTTTAGAAATGCAGATGTGCCTGTTTTTTTTTTTAACTCCCCTGAATGTAAAGTGAGTGATAAAAGCAAGAAAAGCATAAAAGTAGCTCTTGAATGAAAATTAAAACGATAGCTGAATTAATGCTGTACAGTGGGTGGACTAGGATTTGCACCCTTTTGCTTTCGTCGCTAGGAAAAAAAAAAAAAGAAAAAGAAAAAGGAAAAGAAATTCATAGCACATAGGACTGCCCATTAATAATGTTTACGCTATGCAGCTCTCATGGCTGGAATGCTGGAATATGGATTGTACTTTGGCAAGGTGAGCCGATACCCCAGACGAATAGTTCTGTTCCATTCGCCTACGCTTTAAAAAAAGAAATCTCTGCTCTTACCTCCCACCCGGTTTAAACCTTAATCCCTTAATACACGTTGTGTCCTTAGAATAGCTTAAATTGCAATTCTGGTGAAGTCCAAAAAATGCAGGATTACTTTGCATTAAGCAACTTCTGACTGTGCGTGTCAGACGGAGAGCGTGCTAATGCCAAAGGGTTAACAGCAATGTCCGAATCTCCTTCAGAAGCCATGTTGGGCTGAATACAATCAGGAACATCTGATGCAGAATAATTATTCAAACTTGGCTGTGGTTGAGGAATGAAAAACAAGTCTGTCCTCTTGGCATTGGCGATGTGCTTTTTTTTTTTTATTTTTTTTTTTTAAGTTCCCTGACGCATTGGGATTCTCAATCAAACTAGGCCGTAAACAGTCCCTGCAGCAATCCAGACTTACAGGTGTGCGCAGTATCAGACACTGTATACGACCTGTGCCCGGCGTCCCAGAGGAGACAGATGGCAAACGCAGAGCGACGGCCGAACGTGACGAAACACATGTGCAACACGGCGTTTTAATTTTTTGTTGTGTTTTTTTTTTTTTTTTTTTTTTTTTAAGTAAAGTCAAGGCATGTGAGTTTTATCATCTCTCCATTTTAATACAGGTGAAATGAAACAAATGCAACAACCCTGTTTACACACGCTGCCTCAGGTGAGCACCTCCCTGGAATGGCGGCTAAAATGATCCCACTAGTACTGTAAATGTATGGGGTAAGAGTTACGTATTGTACACAATGTAGGTCACTTAAAATAGTATGTCACAAGTAAATAACTGGATTACAGGCCAGTGACAAATGAGTTGCAGTGCTGTCAATTGCAACACACCAAAAGGAGAAAGAATCTTCAAACGTCACATGCACCACAACCCCAAAACAGCAGACATATGTTAGATCTTTTTTTTTTTCTTTTTTCTTTTTTTAAACTGGCCTCGGAGACCTGTCATATAGATATAAAAAGCCCAAATGAGAAACAGAAAGTCTGTTAACATTTCTGTCCTTTCAGCCACGAATTATCTTTGAAAACATGTTGAATGAAAGTACAAACAAGGGTGGATGAGTGTAAACTCCAACTGTCACAGCAACCATTCCTCACCATATCCCATATAACCTCTTTAATTATTTTCAATATTTACACTGATGTACACAAAATACACTCAAAAAGGAGATTTTTTTTTTTTTTCTCAATGCATTTAAATCCTCTTGTACATTCCGAGCCATCTGGGAAAAAAATAAAAGGAAAAAACCTGTATATTAATAAAAAATGTTCTCTTGGAGCATCTGTGTTTATTCCCCCGAGGTTTATCAGCGTGTTGCCATTCAGGTTGCATCCCAGGACACCTAACAGACGGGTGCAGTTGATATGACGGTGGCCCAGCCGGAGCCGGTTCCACGTTCCACATGTCAGTCAATACCATTGACATTTGGACCCATCAAAATAAAATCCAAAATACTTTCTGATTTTCTTTTCCTTTTCTAATCAACTGGTTTTATTGATCAACAGGCAGACGTGGGAGAAGAAACAAAACGAAAAAGAAAGAATTAAAAAAAAAGTGTAACTGGGCAGGGCTATATAGGAGGTGGTATCTGTCATGTTCATCACGTTGTTCTTTTTGATATTATCTTGGTTATTATTTTGTTACAAAAACAGTGGAGCGCCATCCTGAGGTGGTGCTGTTTCCTGATCGACTGACGCATGGAGGGTCTTGTTGATGACTGGAGAAGGCTTGCAGGATTGTGTGAGAATGTGTGCGTTTGTGTGTGAGCTCGTGTCGTGTGTCTGTGTGCGTATGTGGGGTTTTTGTATAAGAAGGGAAACGTGTGCGAGAGTGTCTCGGGATGAACCGTTTCACGTCAGCTCCGCTGTCGCTGTGAGGACGAGTGCCATCCACGTCAGTCCGAGCACGTCCGCGCTGGAGGCCCCATCTATGAATACAAACACACAGCAGGTCAGACGGAAACAGCCCCTGTCTTCTGACCAGCACATGACCAACGTCAGACATCACTGAAACCCACTTTACATGACTCATATCCAACCAATGTGATTTCATTGGTTGTCTCCGCATGACCCGCAATGCATTTGCTTCCTCTGGAATGCTTCTTTTACAAGATAATAGTCATACTAATAATTTACTTTCCTCATAGAGCACCTTTCAAATCACGGTTACAAAGTGCATAAAAGGAGAATATAAATTTGAGGTTGAAATTGGTAAAACAATTAGTGGTCTAGAAACTGGAATTTTAAAACAGTCTAAAGGGTTTAACGACACTGGGGAGGAGATGTAAAAGAAAAGGGCGACAAGGTCCAGAAAAATCTGATGTTTTAAAGTGATTAAATTAAACAATAAAGTATGAAATGGGACAACGTAATAGCACATAATTAGAAGTTAGGAGTAGATTTAGCGGCAAGAAGGCAGGCCTATAAAAACGGACTAAAGAGCTCTCCGGTCTAATCTCCCCTGTATTCCATTGTTACATGATTACGTGAAAAAAATAAAAATAAATAAATAAAAAATTGTTCCAGCGGCTGCAACCTGAAGTTACATTTGTTTCTCGGCCCGCAGGTGTGGTGACTTGGTGGCAGTTCTGCTCAGAGAGGATAATGAGAGCAACACAACTGTTCCTTTCACACAGCACACACGAATTAATGGAAGATACACTCCACGGGGTTCACTGAATTGCACAACAATGATATACCACAACACCACCGAGTGAATTAAAAAAAAAAAAAAAGTCTGCATGCGTTCTGAAAGCAGTTTAGTTTTTTTCCTTCCATTTCTTTTGAAGAATCTTCAGATAAAAACGAAATGATGAGGAGCGCAGGGCCTTGCTTCTGTTTTTTTTTTTTTTTTTTTGCTTTATCTTTTTTTAATGTTGTGAACTTGTTGTTCAGAGGCCCGCAGCATGGATACTTGATTATAGAGAAGAGAGATCAACAGAGACAGCAGCTTTATTCTGCTATTGTTTTCTGTTGCTCCCCTATGGCTGCGCACCAAACATGACCGTGGAGCCGGAGCCGGAGCCGTCGTGGGAGCAGAGCTGCGGCCGAGCTGTGGGTGTGGCTTTGCTGAGAGAACCAGGAGTTTGTACAGATTGTGCCAAAGGCTGTAGCTACAACACCAACAATCGCAATCATAAATTGAGCCTGACTGCATCGAGGCGGGGCTGGACTGATTTCAGTAAAACATTTGATCTGGCGGCAGTTAGACGCTGACAGGTAAGCGCAGCCCAACGAGGCTGGATGATGAAACGTTTTCTGCATGCTGAGAAGACGCTGGTTCTATTATCATGAAATGGATTGTAAAAGAAAAAAGCTCCACGTTTTTGTCCGGACGGTTTGAAGGAAACGATCAGGGTTTCATGATGACGTCCATGAACGCGAGTCTCCTAAGAACAATAGAAAGTGACCATAATCCATTCTGTTCGAGCAAGCCGTACACCTTTAGATAACAAGTGGCTCTTCTCAGTAAGTACTTCATTTCTGCCTGTAATGGGCTCATCCAACCATAAGATCATCGTCTGAGGTCCCCTTCCAGTCTGCAATCATGGATGCAAGTCGCCCAGCCATCTGTTTGCCTGTTTTTGGCTCAGACCTCAATGCATTTCTGCCAACCTGAATTTTTTATTTATTTATTCTTTTTTTTTGAGACAACTGGGACTGATTTCTGAGGCAACATGCTCTTTTTAATAAAGGATGACTCTGCCTCAGGTGTGTTGGACCTAAAATGCCAGATGAAAACACAATGCTTCCTTTATGTGTGTCACTACATGACAACAGAGGAGTTTTGAGTCAAGTCAACGGTCTTTTTATTTTAGTTTTTATTTAATTTCTATTTTTTTTTTTTTTTTTTTTTTACTGTGGCAAGACATCTGTTGTACTCCTACCGATCTGTTTCCTGCTCTAAAAGGGGGTTTAAATTAGAGTTTTGCATAGTGGAAAATGATAGCTCGAACATGTCTGCCAAACAAATGTTGAAAAGGCAGATCGGTTGATTACTGGCTCTTATGGTTTTTGTCTTTTTTTTTTTTTTTTGACTCAGTGAATGCCGTCCGTCCATCGAGACCTTGCTAGTTGTAATGAATTTCGCTTTGTGATTGCTCATCTGTGTCTGATCCTGGATGATGCATTTCCCCACAATGAGATGACAAACCCCCAAAACTTCTGACACTTCTCCGGCTCGGGCCGTCAGGTTTAGCTTTATGTGGCAGAAATCTTGTCACATTTTTGTCTTCGATTTCACTCATCTGAAATTCAGTTCATTGCCCTACAGAATCGGCTTGACAAGTTGTCTGTGAGGGTGGGACTCTGACAAAGATGAATGAAGATAACTCCTCACAGGAAAGTATAGCTTTCTGACTGACTGACCAACCGACATCGATGGTCTTCCCCAATCACACTATACAAGAAGTGGAGGTATTCAGGCGAGAACGCAGATTGCCGTGTGTTTGTCGTGACCTGTTGGGGCATTTGTTGTGCACGGCAATTTGACTTGCATGCACAACCATGTACGTACATCCACGCTGACCCGATTCTGTCCTTGCTGTGACACGCCTGCTTTTGCGCTTGCCATAACATTTGCATATGTGGTTTTGCATCTCTGAGATACGACTGAGAGAGATGGGAACGGCTGGAAAGACGGGAGAAAACCCAAGAGCAAAAGGGATGAGTGATAAACTGAGGAGAGAGGAAAGAACGAGGGAGGCAAAAAAAAGAAATAAATAAAATAAAATTGGATGTTTTTGAAGTGGGAAGAAAAGGGGTGACGCTCATGTCAGACTACAAGATTTTTTAAATCTCGTCTGACTGGGACATTTGCGCTGAAAGACAGCTCTGCTTGCCATCTGCTTGGGAAGCTGTTCACGCCATTCGCTTGGGACAAACATGGGCGTTGCCCCCAGACACTGGGGATTATAAACCATGCAATTACACCATTCCAATACATTTTGCAGTCTATCAGCAACAGCCCACTCTAAGAGAAAAAAAAACCTATTAAATATCAGGCTTTATTTCTTCATGGTACAGAGGTTACAATCTACATTTAGTGCACTAAGGATTATTTCATTTACAACTAATAAATACACAGTTATGTGGATTGATTCAACATGCTGCTACATTATAGCTCTTCATAGAGCTCGTGGGAAATGAAGCAAACAGTCTTGCTTTTATAAATGAGTTTAAATGAGCTGCTAATGAGTCTTACAGTTCATCTACTCTTTCCTGGCTATTTCTTTGGGGTCACTCTCTGAAGTGTCTGTTGAGGAATGGAAAGGAAAGGAAATTTTTTATTTTTTAATTTTTTTAACACCTAAGATTAATCTACTCATAGAGCCTGAGCGCTGAAAGCCAAAATCAAAATCAAAGATTGTGAGGCAGGCTGAAGAGGATAATAGGAAGTATAAATATGATGGAAGGTGGGACAGACAGAATAGACGAGAGCAGGTGAAAGAGAGTTTGGCACTGGGAGAATGAAAGCAAGTATAAAAAGCCAGTGAGGAGGGAAAATAAAAAAACTGACTGAAAGATTGAAGTCGAAAGAGACGGAAGGTGGCAGAAAAAAGGGAGAGACGGAAAGGTTGTTGTCACAGCCCTGCGGCTTCTCCTGACAATTCCTCATCTTTACATATGATAATCTCAGAAGCCGCAAATGAGCCACTACTGCACATATAAAACGCCAATAATCTCGCACTCAACCAAAGTGACAGGCTCCGTTAGTCACCGGGAGAGGCTTGTTGCTCGCTGCTACTGAACATGAAGATGAATCCTGACTGAATCACTCCGGCTCACAGTCTATCTGGGGCAAAGCGTTCAGGACAGAATGAGAAACATCCACCTGCCAATATGTTGGGTGATAAAACCACAAACCGCAGCGGCGAAATTTCCCCTGGAGATTCATAACATATTCTGATTCTGATTCCGATGCTGCCACCCCAAAAGAGTTTTTCCCTCTCTGATCAGTGACAGCTTCCTGCACCAAATTACCTCACTCAAAAGACTGCAGTGTCACATTTTCCTCTCAAAACAGTATGACTGGAATCATGAGATGCAGTTTGATGAAAACGCGCGCGCGCACACACACACACACACACACACAGGCATGAGGTTGGACATTGCTGTGGTAGGAATACTTACTGTTCTGATTCTGTGGGTTTTTCATCATGCTTGGATTTTCTGTGGGGAAAAAACAAACAAACAAACAAACAAACAAACAAAAAAAAAGAGATCAGGATTGGAACGACAATCAATCAGTGTACTTGTTAGTGAGAGAGTGAACGACTCAGTGAAGGAGGGAATTAATAAGAGGATAAAGAGCGCAAGACGGAGGAAAAAGACAGAGAAGGAGAAAAAAATCTAGTCTCTGACAGAGGTTATGGCTTTCTAATGAAGCCGAACTCTTGTGTTCCTGAAGCACATGCTAAATAGCACATCCCCAGTGAAAAGGAACGGGCCTGC
The DNA here is from genome assembly GCF_900963305.1 of Echeneis naucrates. Taxonomy (NCBI): domain Eukaryota; kingdom Metazoa; phylum Chordata; class Actinopteri; order Carangiformes; family Echeneidae; genus Echeneis; species Echeneis naucrates. The sequence continues at coordinate 4,829,287 of NC_042515.1, read as the reverse complement.
TAATGGAAGTGGGAACACAGAGCACTGCACCAGAACAGCCAGGACACTGGAGCAGAGGCAGCTACAGCAGCTGACAAGCCAGACTGGCTGGGAAAGGGGTTTTGAGAAATTGACTCCACCTTTAATAAGTTGCGCCGATGTCTACAGTGCACTCCGACAATGTATTTCCCCAGTTCTCAGGAGCGATAAAGTAATTGCAAAGGAAGAAGCAGTAGTGCTTGCAGAGAATTAGCAGCAACCCTGAATTTCACTTTGTGAGCTATTTATGGACGTCAGACTTGACACACAGAAGGTGGAAGCCACATACGCAGCACAGCGTGGAACCTTTCAGGTCTCACCTGTTCAGCCGATCTTACTGAAACTCTGACCATCGCTTCTCCTCGGGGAGCACGCCGAAATTAGTGTTTGCACTTTGCTTACGCACACTTGTTCCTGCCCGCTCCCAGAAATTTGTGTAAGCATACATATGCTCATGTTTCTGCGTGTGCGTGCATTTTGGGTGTCTGCCTGTGTGTGTGTGTGTGTGTGCGTCGCTGCCCTGGCTCCTCAGCGCTGACTCACTTTGCAGTAATCTCAGAGGGTATTATCGCCGAGGGTGGCTAAAGATGTACATCATCAAGATGTGAGCATTGCCCATCATCTGCGTGTCTCTATACCAAGCTGTCATTACACTCTATTATTCCTGATGATGTATATTGAACACTCTGCCAAGCGGGCAGAGCCCCCAAATCCGTCTATCTCTTCATCCCCTGGGAGAGGGAGAGGAGTCTCATCTCAAGGCCGCGAGGGACAGTGCCAAGGTCACTTAATCACCATTTACTTCCCCTAAGCGTGCATGGAAGCAATCTACAAGGAGACAAGCAGACAGATGGGCCACAGTAGGCACGTAGCCGATGACACCTGAGGGTGCACCGGGGTGTTAAATAGACATTAGTGCTCTTCCTAGCAAAACGCCTCCCAAGGTAACGCCTCCCCAAAGTGGTACTTTCCCCTTACAGTGGGTTCTTATTAGACCCGCCCAGTGCTTTGTACATTCGTGACATACTTTATTAAATCCTGTTCACAGAAGTGTTTCGGGCAGGAGGATTTTTAAGAAGTGACGGATACAATATCCTTTGTTTCAGAGTCGATGAAGTATGAAAATGGCGTCGACCTGATTTACATTAATAGGCCGCTCCAGGGCTGAGGTGCATACGTGTGCAAACCGCACACATTCTCTGCGTGACTCGACTTCTGTAAGGTGCAAACGTCAAAAGCCCTCTTTAGACAAGGAATATGTAACACTGCTGGCTTTGTCTATCTACAGTAATGTCTCCTGGGCCCTCAGACGCAGCTCTCTGCGAACCAAATGTTCCCCTTATTGCTCCATTCAAACACGAAGGAGCCATTATAGGCGGAGCTTTACTGCCTGGTCGACATTTAGGACCTGGAGCAAAAGTTTCACCGCTGCTTTTCACTGCTGTGGCTCTTCGAATGCGGTGGTTTTCAACCTGTGAGCTGGGGCCCACTGCTGGGCCACAAAGATACTGCAAGTGGGCTGAGAAATGGTACAATACAGTTCCATTTTTGGTGGAAATAAACTGAAATGACGAAAAGAATTAAAAGATGTTTCAAAACTCTTTTCCTTCTCGTATTCAGCTGCATCACTGTAAAAAGTCAACGAAGAATCCGAATGGTTTGCTAGTCAACAGCTAGAACCCAAACGAGGACTCACAACACGAATGATCGACCAATAAATTATCTCATTCGCTGTAAGACAAAAAAAAAAAGAAAAGTTCAGCTTCACCTGTTTTCAAACATCTAAACCTACTAGATCTAAATATTACTTCAATGATATCATTTATGGGACTGAGACCAGACGAGACATAAATGATCCAAATAATTCCTGCATATTTAACGGTGTGTGCGCTGCAGCCTTTCAAGTTCATTCACACCAACTTAAAATGATGGGTTCAAAAACGGGGGTTAAAGAAGCCAGCGGCTATTACTCTGCAGCAGAACTGGTTTAATTAGGACACCGTCTGCTGATAGAGATTTTTGAGAAGAAGGCCAGAATGGCAGATCCCAATATTTTCCACAAGCTCCCAGGGTAAACAGATCCAGAGGGGGCAGCACACACCGACATAACAGAGCCTGTAAGCAATCCAGCTCCCACATCACCAGCGGTAAATGAACACCTTCCAGGTTCCAATGAACATGTTACCTTGGTTTGGCCATTGAATAAAGTGCTTTCTGAACACTGTCAACAACAAAGGCCCTTTGATTTCATCACGACCCCTTTTGATGCCTCTGTTGGCTGTTGGTGTTTAAATTGAGAGAGTAAAAGATGGAATAGTGGCCGAATCCCTCGTGAGAGAATAGTTACGCTCACTAAGTGCAGCCTTAAAAGGAACGTGTTGTTGAGCCAATTAGAAATACAATCTCTTATTAATCACACACTTAGCTGCATTAATGATTCATACCTAAAAGCGGTCACATAAATCTCTTAAGTATTTTCCAGAGATACTGTAGATACATGAAATGAATTCTGTAGAATTTAATAATTTTCTGTGAAACTTAACTGTGTGATTCTATAAGTGTTTGGGATAATTCTTGGGAAGCCAAGTCGTGGGGGGGGTTTATCACATTTTTCATATTAAAAAAATGTTTCATTTTCATCATCTTCTGAATAATTAATCAAACATGAATCCAATTTCAGTTCCACTCACAGTCAAGGCCGGAGTGCGATGGCTTAGCTGTGCGTACGTACCGAAGACTATGAGGCGAGTGTGCGTGTCCGTGGAGCCCAGAGGATTCTGGGCCGTGCAGCGGTACATGGAGCCGTTGAGCTCGGCCGGCACCCTCTCCAGAATCAGCTCCTTCCCCTCCCGCTCGGTGCTGCCGTCCAACAGGCGACCTCCCACCCGCGTCCAGGTGAAGAGGGGCTCGGGGAACACCTCGTTCTGTCAACACCCAACACCCAGATGGGATGGATGGAAGTGGGGCGGGGAGGCGGTAGAGAAGGAAGTGGAAAAAGGGAAGGCAGGGTGAGGAAGGGAGTGGTGTAGAGAAAGTCTGACTCTCAGTCAAGAGATTAAGAGCAAAGGATACATGAATAATACAAGCTCCAATTTTTTCCCTAATGCAACAGCAAGTTAACAACATGCATTAATAATCAACACCACTTTACAACAGTCTCTCCCCCCTTCACATTTTTCAGTACCCCAGAGAGCAATCCCCCTCATTTCCAATTTAAAAAATATAACCATCCATGAAGCGCCATTTCATTCATACCAGTGCACTGACATGTTCATAGATAATACAAGGACACAGGGAGGGCGAACCCTCTCTGAGCTGCTTTTCCTCACGCACGCTGCACCACTTTCACATACTGACATGCACACAATTTATCTCCTCCGCCGTCCATTTGATATATATTTGGAAATAAAAATCCTGTGGAATACAATTCAGCAGTGCGAGACTTTTTGGTGCAGGCTAAGGTGTTTGACTTAAGGTGTTTCACTCCAACCTCACGTCAAAAGAGACAGCACGTGAGCAGGACATCAGAAGCACTTGACATAAATAAGAGAGAAACCTTTATCTCCTCGCAAAGAAATTAGCGATTCATGATGAAAGGTCTCGTCTCTGAGAAACTGAGATCCTCCATTTGTTGAAACTCTTGGAAAAAGTTAACTTCTCGCTTTGGTTAACAACGTTTGCATATTGGTAGACGCGTGTGATCTCAGAAATAGGTGGCTTTTTCTTTGATAAATACACAGACGTAAGGTCAAAACACAGCCAAGAAATTTACAAAAAAAAGGAAAAAGTATTCATAACAGTTAGTGCATGGAGCGAGAGCTGAGTAGTGCACTATGCGGCTCTTGCTTTATTTTCGAAGCTCAAGGGACCACTTACAGTCAACATCCCTTCCTCCAATGACTGCAAACTGCACATTTTGGTCACATAATATCATAATCACATGGCCAAACAAAGCCAAACACTTGAGAGGTTAGATACTATTCTCTGGAAAATGCCTGACCCGAAAGTGCCCTGAACTGTGTGAAATGACCCGCTGAAATGGTTTCATAAAGTGAAAAATCTTTAATGAACTGGTCTGTAATTGTGTTGGAGCTGGTGAATGGACGTGTCTAGCCTTTTAGAATAAATGTTAATGTTCTCCAGTGTCCGTGTTTAAATCATGGCAGAGGTTAAATGAGTTAGCAGCCTGGGACAGGCTCCTGGGAAAAGGTCACATTAAGATTTAAAAAAAAAAAAAGAAGACCCCAACAAAACACTAAAAGGGTTTAAGTGAGGCCTTCCTGTCACGACGCCCCAAGAGCCTGTGAAGTCCAAATTAAAAAGATCTCTGCACTGTGCCGCTGAAACCATCATCGCCCTATTTAATCTCAGACATAAAGCGACAAGAAGAGGGAACACAAAATAAAATCCAAACTACGGGATGATTGTTCTTAGCAAACTCCTCTGACAATAAACCAAGGGGGAAAACTGGCATCTTACTGTACAAGAAAGGCGGGAAGCAAAATTATCAGTCTTGACACACAATCTTATCTGCTTGTGAAACCCTAAAGCCTGGGCACAGTGAAGGATAAGGGAAATTTACTTTCTGATCAATCTCCACTGATGCCTGTGCTGCCGAAGGCGCCGTCTGGCTGTGTGCCACAGTCGGCTCTGTTTACGATAGCCGGTCTTAGCGCGGTTCAAAGAAAATCTTCAAAAAATAAAAACGAAATAAACTCTCAAGGTCATTAGGCGTTAGACGGTAGACGTGGACATGTGAAAATATGTGTGCGATCAGTTTGCTGTGTTTACCTGTGGACATGAAACGAACCAGCAAAATCTGATTTCTAACACGTATAAAGCAGGTGATTCACGCTGTGGGCCTGCGTCAGGATTAGTCCCATCCTCTTCACCTGACTGACTCCGGCTGCCCAGTGTCAGTGTGCTATCCCCTGTCAGACAGATCAGGACCATCCACCGGCAGTTCACTCTTTTCTTTTTTTTTTTTTTTGTCAGAGGATAACAATGACACAAAGAAAGTCATTTTTTTCCGTTTCATTGGGATTATGGAGAAAAAAGTCCAAAATGAGGACCAACGACACTGAGGAGGAAATCTCGGTTCAGACGCTCAACCTCTACAGCTGCAGGGGGCATCGACCTTTGTTGAGCACGTGTGGTTAAGGCGCGGCGTGCCTTTACGTGTTGCTCTGCTGTACGAGGTTCCTCTGACACTGTGTGTAAACAATATTGACTGAACAGATCATGTTGGAGCAACAGTGAAATAACTGCAAATCAGAGAGGAGAGGAGGAGATGGTGTGTGATCATTAAAGTGATTCAATGCACAAGTACAAACCAGTCTAAGGAAGATGGGAATGGACCTGAGACAGCTCAAATGGACTCCGGATCAGATTAGATCAGACCAACTCCAGCCATTCATGGATAAAAAAAAAACAAAAATCCATTTCTTTCACTTGATTTGTTTTCGTTAAAAATTTAGCAGCCAGAGGTCTTACTGAGTACAAACGCAAACCGCCGGCAAATAAAATAAAATAAAAAAGCAATGCTTATTTGATAGGACATATAAACAAAATCACAGTTTGACAAATTGAAACTGTCTGTGTGTTTTCATAAATGTTCTTTGCTTTCAACAGTCACCGCAGAGGACAATTTAACGGGCTTAACAACACGTTCACACCTTAACTACACCTAGATCAACCACAGCCTTTAGTTTTTCTTTTATCCAACCCCATGCACTTACCCCAGGCGATCCTACCTGGAATCCTTGCACAGTGATCCGCACTGTGTCTCCTACCTTTGCCCTACTGGGGGACATCAAGAGTTTAGGGCCCTTAGGAGCAGCTGAAAAGAGATAGAGGGAGGAAAAAAAAATAAAGGAGACAAAGAGAGAAAGGTCATTGTAGTGAGCATGGAGAACAAATCCTGCCGGACACCTGTTTTGTCACAGAGGGAGAGAGACAAATACAATTTCCTGTCAATTAAGGTCATGGGGCAAGAGGCAAGGGACCTGCAGGTTTCTTTCATCCGAAGCTCTGCGCTGGATTTATTCCCCCATGGAGAGGAAAGGGAACTAAATTGGGTAGCTACTCATTACTAGAGGAGAATGGGAGTGCATCGGGTGGAGTGTGGAGGCAGTGAGATAAGGGGCACTCAGAGAGCTAATTCCCTTGTCTTGGTGTGGACAGCAGCACCCAGATGGCTTTCATTTGGACCCTCTAAAACAATGGAGGTGGGTGCAAGCCGGGGTGAGCGCTATGCAGATTGTAATATTCCAAGATTGCGAGGGGGGGGCTGGTGATCGTCCCGTGCATGTCGTGTCAAGATAAAATGAGTGATTTGCATAATGTTATGAAAAGGTAAGTCATCCCATTGTGGCTAAACAGCAGCCTACGCCGCATCCGGCCTGTATAAAAGCAGTTCTGCACGATTTGAGATGATTAACAATTCCTCTAAAGATAACTGCTTCGCATGCTGCGCAGGTCCATATGTCAGACAAATGGGCTGAGCAACACATGCAATGAGACTGAGGCTGAGGGCGGCCTATCAATAACGTCTGTACAAGTCCACCCCAGGAGTTCTTCAGTTAATTTATAAATAAATCAAATACTGTGCTTGTTTTCATTGATGAGTTAAACTAAAGGATAAATAAATAAACAGACAAATGGCCTCCGTTTTTAGCCATTAATCTGGTGCAAAACTGTCCACTGTGGCTAATGGAGCACGACCCTTTTTATTTATTTATTTATTTTTACACGCCTGCATCAGACTAATGAATTAGGACCTAAACAGTCATGTGCGTAAATAGGATTGAACGTGTGGCCTTGCCCGGGTACTGTATAACACATCCAGGTATATTTTATAAAACAGAAGCAAGGAGACCTGAAATGCATGGCATAGTTGTCGAGAACTGAGGAGAGACACAAAGGAGCGGGGAAGAACCGATATTCCAATTTTAAAAAAAGACTCCACCACCATCACCAGGCAGCTCCGCATTTGGTGTAAATGGATTCATTTGGGCAGAAAAGTCAGCGCATCGCAGCTCCAACTGGTGAAAAGTCAAAGGAAAGTTGTAAGTTCTCTCTCTCTCTCTCTCTCTCTTTAAAAAAAAAAAAAATCAATGGAAAACATCCATGTATTTATACTGGCTATCCAAAACATCATGTAAGCAGTTTGACATGGCTGAATGTTCCATCTCATGCAGACGATGGATGGCATTTCACAGGCCGGTTTTGGCATCACAGTGTGAGGCATCTTTCCATCGCCCACACACTAACAGAAGGGTATTTTTAAATACTGGTGTCATGGCGTCACTTAGAGCTTGCGAGGCATATGGCTGGGGAGGATGATGGCTGATTTCTGGGATTTGCTCCAACAGTGACAGTTGGCGTCCTACGTCACCACCTTTGATTAGGGCAGCATGCAGTGTGATGGACATAACAGCCACGGAGGAGGAGGAAGGCCTCGTGGGGGGAAATGAGCCACGGTCCCATGAGACCGTCACCTAAGACCCAACTTCTTCAGTTAGCGACAGCGAACCGTTATCACTTAGGAAAGGGTCAGAGAAAAAAGCATGCCCTCCGGAAATACAACTGTGATCCCCGTATCAGGTGTGCTTTCATAACAAGCCAAGACATCAACACGCCCGCCCAGCTTCCGTGACTCGAAGCAGTGAAAGAAGGGAACCTGTCGCATTAGCCGGCTGACTGGGTTCCGGTGAAAATGAAAAGTCGGACAGGCATGCAACTGAATTTAGAAAGGCCCGGCTGGCTTGCTGGATCGCTCTGTAGTAGAGAATCTGGCACCGGCACACCAGACGATGACCCAAAGCCGGGAGATGCGACAGATTGAAGGATACGGAGCCGAAGTGCAGGTGAACACAGACGCAGACAGCATTCTAGGTAAACATAAGAAATCCGTATTTGCTCAGGCAAACAGACATTTACATACAAATAGCCATACACATATATGCACACACACAAAATCCCACAAAAAACACACGCATGCACACACAGAGACCTTGGCCGCCTTTCCTCAAACTGAGCATCTGCTCTTTGATTATCACAGTCTGGCAAAGCAATGTCTATGAGATGTGAGGACGTCTGGATCTCATCTCAGTGCTGTACAGTGTATGAAATGTGAATCCCACCATTTGTCCAATAGAGCTGAATAATAAACACATTCTCTCCTCTCAGTCCGAGGCAGAAAGAATTTCATTTCATTATTAAGATGCACTTGGTGCACAAATACGGTGGAGAGGTGCAGAATAGACTGACCTCATGAGCTCGTAGCGGTGGAGCACTTTCTCAGACTCTCAAGGTCTGGCGCCAGATTCAGGTTCATTTGTATGACGAGCACAGAGCCAGCCATGAATATTCATGAAGTGTAATACAACTTTGGTCGATTGTCAGACTGTCGCTCTGTCTCATGTGGCAATATTACATTTCTGAAAGATTTATTACTTGCGAGTTCTGCAAAGTCCTCCTTTTCATTTCCTGACCAAACACACCTGAGAGAACCAGGAGTATCCGTGTGTGTGTGTGTGTGTGCGTGCGTGTGCGTGTGTGTGCAAACGGTAAGTCAGAGCCAGAGTGCAATTGTGCACTTATTGCTGCATGACATAAATGTGCTGCTTAGAAACAACAAACACACACTTTGTGCCCTCATCTCCTTTGATGTCTCACTCCATCTCTTTAACTGAACAAAGGTTGTGATAAATGAATGGCTTCAAACTGAGAGGAAGGCTTGTCGAATTATTAACACCTCTGACATTTAGCAGGAGTTTCACAGGACCCGTTCCCTGCAGGGTGTGTCATCTGTTTCACCATCGACATGTGAAAGACGCTCAGAGCTGTTAGAGTCCTCGCGGAGCCGCTTTGTCCGGGGGAAGACAGCTCATGCCATTATACCGTCAGCTGATGCTAATGCATGCCATGTGCCGCATTTCCATTCGCTTGGGTCACGACAGCCGCTACATGCTAAAAGACAATTTTCACATAGGACCATGTTCCCATTTGAAAGGGACAATGCCGTTTGCAGCAATTGGTTTTAAATAGGGGGCTCTCATCAATCAGATATTACATGTAACTCAGTGATTGAAAGACTACAGCTGGCCGCAAAGTTTATATTTCTGTTTGTTATTTCTGTCGGGAAATCGGAAAAATTCAAAAAGAAAACCAAACAGAGTCAACAAAGCAGTGTGAACTGACTTTCTGAATCTTTGCATTGCTCTCTACACAATATTAATATAACATCAATTAGGCAAATTATCGCATTTTAGGCATGACCACTCTAATTTATTTAATGTCACTCCCACACAGGCTCTTTCGTCGCCAAGAATGCCCAACGGTGCACCAAACGTGCATCAATAAAGATGGAAAAAGTCACCATTTATCTTGTTTATGCTGCTGAGTGATGATTGCTAAAAGCCAAAGTAAACAGATGAGCTAGCCTATAAAAATGAAACTAGATGTTTGTGAACCATTTTAAAGGTTTATGTCTTCAAATATCAGGCTCGGGGCTTCAGCCTGCTGAAGTTTTTTTTTTTTTTTTAAACTAATAAAGAAAAGCACATTCTTCACGTCTTTAACAAAAGCGCATTGATTCAAAAGGTACATCAGAAAGGAGTGTCCCTTCTTCACTAATTGAGACCCTGTAGATTCACTCTATTTACCCAGATATGTGTATAGATTCTGGCAGGGACTCTTCTTGGCAAGCAAAGAACGAAGAACTGAAATTAACCCCAAAAAAAGAAAGTTTTTCTTCTTCTTTTTTTTTTTTTTTTTTCCAGATCAAGCAACATTTTGTGAGAACACCATCAAAAAGAGAGCTGGGCTTATGGATTGTTCAACTTAGGACCACAGGATCTTCTGCCAGTTGATTTAAATTCAGTCCTCGGTGGAATATGAATCATTTTATTTGCTCTATATAAATAAAATGTACTGTATTTTTAATTCAAGTGTCAACTCATCACTTATCTTGTCGAATAGCAGTGAACCAAAGCTACGGCAGGAAAAAGTAGGGAGCTGCCATGTTTGCATGAGATTTTAATCTTTTTTTTTTTTTTTTTTTTTTTTTTTTAAAGTCCTTACACTTCTTGACAGATAAAAAAGAAAGTTTGTATACACTGACTCAGACTGACCACAGTTGCTTGCAGGCGTAGCATGAGGGACACTTTTAATTAATTGAAAGGCGGTGATTGGAGATAAAATACTGACAGTGAAACAGTAGTCAGCAGGCAGGCATGTACCTGACTCGCGGCCTTTTCCTGCCGTCAACCATCGCTCGCCTCACGTGGAAGATAATGTCTCTGTTTATCGTAGCAGGATTGCGTGGCTTGTCTCCAGGAGCACTATGCCAACTTATTGCCTTTGAAGTGTGAAATTGGCGCGCTGGAAGCCATCTTTGATAAAAAAAAGACGAAAAAAACGTGTCCCTTTTGGATCACATACTAATTAAACGTAACTTTTCCCTTTAAGTACGATTCCTATTTTCTGAATCTGCAAACGCTACTTCTTTTTCTTTGATTTGAACTTAACCTTTTTTTTTTTGCTTTGATACACGTTCGCTGCTATTGTCATTCTCTCCTTGAAATAAAGTGATGAAATTTAGAAGCGATATTTCTCTTAAAAGGAAAAAGTGTGAGACTGATGAGCTTAAGGGTGGTGCTCATTGAAGTTTGAAGAAGGGTGGTGTCCCTGAGATTGTCTTTCCAATGACATAACAGTGGTCAGCGCGTCTGAATTCTCATTTGACTTCTCTAATTCAGGTTGACTTTTTCAATAACGGCACTGAGTTAACTCAATCTAGCAACAGACAGCTCGATGAATTGCCCTGTCAGTCACTTCAGAGTTTTTGCATTCGCAGCCGAACTGGCAATCTGCTCAGCTGTAACACAATTAAGCAGCTTCAAATGAAAATCAGTGTTGTTCTGAGTACATTTGCAAGAGAGACATAAGGGGGCCCAGTCGGTTTCCAAGTGCGGCAAGGGGGATACAAAGAGACAGCAGGAGATTAAATGGGAGAAGGAACGAGACAAGTGGTTGGGGTGGTGCGAGGAATCGAGGACAGATGAGGAGGTGGAGGGTTGAGAATAACAAGCGAAACCTACTCACCCAGGGTGACCTCTGTCTGCATCGGCATGGACAGCGCCGGATGCTTGACTTCGCAGCTGAACAAAGCGTCGTTATCCAGCTGAGGGTTGAGGGTCCAGGTGAGTCGGGCCTGCACCACCACAGAGCCGTCGCTCTGGGGGATGTGAGTGTGGCTGAAGTAGTACAGAGGGTCCGTGCTGTGGACCCAGCGGGGGAACTCCCGGCTCACCACCGTCTCCGGGATGACCTCGGTCGCAGGGCTGGGCTCCGAGGCCTGCTGGCCCTGAGTGTGGACGCGCTGCGGGCTGTCCGTGTACAGACGGGCCGAGCGCCCCTCGGGATCCAGGAGAGAGAGGGAACGCTGCAGCTTAGTGTCATCGAGGTCCCTGCTGATGAGCGGCCTCGCTCCTCTCACCCCCGCTGAGCCCCCCCCTTGCTCGTTGGTGGAGGGTTGAGTGTAGGAGATTACCTCTATCAGCTCCCCATCCCGCTTGAAGTATACCTGACAAAAGAACAACGGGAAGAGCAAGAAAGAACGATAAATACATTTCAACTTTTTTTGGCAGTGACAGCTAACTACTAAGAACTAATAACTAGTAATTAAACTATACTAATAATTGAAACCAATAATTAAAAAGAACTAATTTGTGGCTGCATTAGTCCAACACCACTGCACATTTTAGTTCTTTTTAACTCATCTGCAGCATACATGTCTTTTTCGCTGCTAAATGTTCAGCTGTATTCATCAGTTTCCAACTCGCAGGTACTGCAAAATGGGTTGAATGGAGCTTTTTCCCCCACCGGAAACTGATGCCAATTGTGCAAATGGGCTAATGGGGTTGGTGAGAGTGAACCAACTCAGTGAATTTGCAAACTCCAAAACCAAAACATTGCACTAAATAAAAATAAAAATAAAAACGCCAGGCTCTGCAGAGCTGTGAGGAAGTGCAGCATAAGAAACCTCTTCCACAATCTGATATTTTTTATTAGAAATTGTATTGATCACCGCAGCAGCAGGAGTTCAATTTCAAACCGGTTCATCTGCTGTGTCAGGCCTTTAGTCGGATCGGAGAGCCCCCCCCCCCAAGAAACATTTTGCAGGAAATTCCTCACCATTTCATTAGCCCATCAACACCTCTGGCTGCCTAATCTCCTGAAAATTCATGCTCCCATTCCTGCACATCACCTCCAGATATTAGCACTGAAATAAGGTTGTGTTGTTGTTGCCTGTGGTGCTGATACTTTGGAGCAAATATGCCTTCTTCTTTTTTTGTGTGTTTTTTTTTTATTTTTTTTATTTTCTGAAGAATAGAAAATTTTCTATGATTTAATTCGCAACTTCTTTGGCCGCTTATGGTCATTTAGAGGCACAATAGAGGCACTATTGTAAATATTGCGTTTCACTGTATTGTGCGAGGCTTTTGTGAGGACGTGGTTGGGGCTTGCTTTGAAATGGTGCCACCTGGGGGTGCTGATGCCTCCTGTGGGTAAACACCAATTGTGAGTGCAGATAAGGCCAAGCTCTTGATGAGCAGCTCCAGGTAAAATTCAAAATTCACAATAAGGAAAGATTCTATAATCCCTGGACTACAATGACACTTGTAAACATCCAACTCTCTCTGTAAAAATAAATTCACTTTTAGTCCCTCTTGTTTCCTCGACGCTTCAACTGACAATCCTGTCAAGTTCAATTAAAATGAAAAGCTCTAAAGAATGCAACATATTTATTTACGTGTGGGGAGATTTACTTCCCCAAATCTGTTATTTTTCATATACTTTTTTTTTCATTCAATTTAAGTTTTATTTTAGCAGCTTTACTTGATGGATGTAGTCTCCCTTTAGTTTCTGAGGTTATGTTTGCCAGGACAGATGCAACATCATTATACTACAAGCTGTGTTGTCCTGCTGGGTTGAATGGCAGTCTTCACAGCCAACTGTAACAACTTTCTGTTGCTTGCCATCGGAGCTGGCTGGTGCACATCCGCACCGGGGATGGGTTACCCTTGCTCAAAGGCAGCACTAATTGCTGTCAGGTAGCATTGATAAAAAAATAAATAAAATTAAAAACCTTAATGACTCTTTCTCCTAGCCAAACTGGAGCTCCTGCACTACCTGCGGGCCTCTAATTGCTCCACGGCCCCATCATCCTGCGGTGGCCCTCCAGTATAGATTAATTAAAACAAGCTCCTCTTTAAAACTTAAGAAATTAGTCGTTTAATTTTTTTGGGATGTGAAATTAAAGGTCGGTGCGGGGCTACCATTTGTATTTTAAATAGATTTTCATTCTATCTATTAGAGATGTTTCGTTCAAGGAATAATAGATAATACGCACTTGATTTACATGAAGTTATTATCTGATAATAAGTCTGGTAATAAATGACCCCTGTGGGTGGAACTCTGAACTCTCACGCTGGTGCAATCTATTGTTAAACGATGACTAATGACTACTCCTACAAGTACAAGTTTAATTTTAATTAGTGCGCTGCACATGCTCATATTGTTTTGAAATCTATTATAAAAAGTTTGTCTAAAGGGTAAGTATAGCCAAGGTTCACCACCCAGAGACTCTAAAAAGGCTCTACTGTATTCTTATTTCCAACTGGCGAAGGTTAGTAGTTCATGCCACACGTTCTGGCAAAAAGAACCCGCCCCACACACACACAAAAAAAAAAGTATAATCGCTATTACAGCACAGCATAACATGTAAGGCTAATTTACAAATGAAGTTTCCGCTGATTAACACATTTCACTCTGTTGAATTTCGCAGCGTGAGAGTGTTCAGTACCCATCATCCTTTATCCGACTTTAAAATCCGATCCTGTGATGGGAAGTAGAAACATCCACCTAAGAGCCACAATGACCCCATTATGCCCACAACTAATTCCTACAGCCACTTGACAACTTGCAAAGAGAAGCTTTCCCTATTTTTTTCTCTCCCCCCCCCCACTCTGTATAAAAACACCTCATTAATTATCACAGCAGGTGGATGGAAGCAGTGTGGATTAGAGCAATCTATGCACCTGTTCTGTAGCTTTTGTTGGACAAAATGGTGCTGGGTACACAAAAACACCTGCGTTGGCTATTGGCTGGTAGAATAGGGAATTAATTCTGTGAGCCAAGATAACGAATTTGTTATATTTGTTATTCCTTTACGGGCATAAAGGAGATGCTGATTAAACATCCATGCGACTTCATATGCTGTATGAAGCGCTGTGTTGGGTTTTTGCTTTGGAGAAGTCAAAAATAACAACTCATATTGAGGTGTTACCTCCAGCGAAATATCAAGCTTCAGTTTACCTATTCATAGCAATCCCTCCGTGACTAAATATCTTTCTTTGCCACCTGTCTGCTTGATGTATAAGAAAAGGAATCAATGAATGTTTCATCAAAGACATGAATGAATGGGATGACGGATAAGTTGCTGCGGGGTGAGAGAGTGAAGTGTTATTTCTGTGCCATTATGCTGCAGTTCTGCTCCTTTTTCATTTCCCCTTTCATTACCATGAACTGATGTCATGCACTTAATGGCTATGGAAATGCAGCAGACACAGATATAAACAGACATGGATATTAGACTGCTGGAGGAGTTGAGTGAGTGGAATCATGTGTTCCACTGACTGTTGATTATGACCATTCAAAGCGTTAAACACGTCATTATATGTTTTTATTTTTTTTATTTTTATTTTTCCAGACTGTAGATAGTAACTACTTCAAGATTACAAGTGAATCATATCGGGCTGCATGTCATTCAGCACACTGCGTTGGCTTTAGCTGACCTCACTCGCCACTATTGTTATTAATTAGATAAAAGTGAAAAAAAAGGGCACTTTTCTTTGTCTATTCAAAATACGTAAAAAAGAAAAAAGAAAACTGTCAAAGTGTATCTTTGGAATAAGTTGAATTGTGTTAGGCAAGTCCCCAATCTGAATCTGACTCTTTTAAAACTTGTGCGCTTTGAAAATCATTTTGTGCCATTTCTGAATATAATGGACAGCCAAATGAGAACAAGAGCAAGGCCGCATGCTGTGTGTGACAGTAAATGAGCCGCCAGGCCGGCAGCATCTTTGAAAATATTAATAAGTCAATCGACAATTCATCTCCAAATCCAAACGAAGCCAACGAGACGTCTGTCATTGTTTTAAACTCGGCCTGTATTCCTTTAAGATATCTGCTAATTTGCTAAAATTTAATTCTCCACATTTCCTTGTTTGACTGGCAGAAATAACAGGAGACATCATTTCATTCATTGTGTCCAAATGGGGGAGCAAACAGCACACTGAATAATTTATTTTTTCTTTCTTTCTTTTCCTTTTTTTTTTTTTTAAACCACAAATGATTACAAAGCTGCCAAAAAAAAAACAAAAAAAAAAACACAAACCCTGATGATGCCTCTCACTGTGACACATGTCTATAATAGATGGTTAATTTTCACAAAATAACACAAGTTCTTTTGTGGGCTACAGATTTGGAGGAGTGGCCTATCACTTGATTATCAGGCATCCTTTGTGTATTGATAAGTTGTTATTTTGTTGTTGTTGTTGTTGTTGTTACTGAACAGTGCATTGAGTTGTATTGCACCATTTCTTGCTCTTCTCTTTAAGATGGCTTTGCTTTTGTGTTTGATTCTTGAAATTTCTATTTCTATCTAACGATCCTCCCAGGACGTTAGAAAGAGCACATTGGCGTTTCAGTAAACACACAGCGGAAGGTGCAACATAGCAGAATATTGTCTTTGATTAACTAATTGGCTTGTTAAGTGTTACGTTGTGCTGCTGTTGGACTTGGAAAGTCGTGCTGGCTCTCGTGTAAAAGGGGATTTCCGAATGTTTTTGGCATTGCTGTTGTATTGTTCTCCTACACTGTTACTGCATGGAATAAAGTGATTATCAATCATGCCTCTGTTATAAATCCCCAAATACTTCATAGTCCAATATGTGCAGACAATGAAACCAGACACAAACCACTTACTTCATTCTGGAATGAATTAGCACAGAAAGAGAGAGAGATGTAATTCTAAGCAAGAGGCCGTACACAATGCCATGGCAGTGGTGAAAATAAGCTGGGTTGGCATGAGAAAGGTTTTTTGCATTTGCCCTGTGAATAGACAGGGATGAAAGCACCTGCACTCTGCACAGTGCCAGGCCTTCCTCACCTCACCAACGTCTTAAATCCGAAACCGTTTTTGAGAATGTAACAATCACGCGTCGGCCCATATACACCTTTGTGCCGCTGCAATTAATCAGCGCGGTGTCAAAAGGCCAGGGGTGGCAATTTTCACGGTGACAGATTGAGTCAGTGAACACGAAAAAGCAAAAGAAAAGAGGGGAGAGAAAGAAGAGAGAGGCAGAGGGGGAGAGAGAGGGATCCTGGCCATGACTTAATCAGCTTTCCTTCTTATTATTAACTGTCATTATCTTTCCCCCTTTTCAATCAGTGCTTGCTTGTACTCCAAGCATGTTCTAATGAGTGGCACTGGGGAGCTATTATTGACACGTCACCAGCTTGCTTCAGCGACATCGCATACTGACAGATCTTGAAACATAATACAGACACTTTTAACACATGCAATCCATCCGTCAAAGCTGCACTGGAGAATTTGGCATGTGTGGTGCTTTCCAAAAAAAAAAAAAAAAAAGCGGCTGTCTTGCTGTCTCAAGACAGCAATTTACGCAGTTTATTAAACATTACACAAGTAAACTTCTCAAAGCAGGATAATATGTAACACATACCGCCACACTACGATCATCGCATTTCAGACTGGACGAAAAAAAGAACGACACACATTATTTCACTGAGCTTGATGAAAGAATGAGAGGCCGTAGAAAACTCAAAATTATATATCACTACACCTGAATTGGTCTGGTCCACGCGAGACGGGCAACGGTGACCATAGCAACTATATGCCTCACTGATGCTTACTGCCACATGAGAACTCCTTTGTGATCATAGCATCTTCAGAATGTTATATTACTTTTGCTTGGGCCTTACCGTGTTGTTGATGCGTCAGTCCCACTGCTGATATTACTGCTCAAAATGGAAGCTGTGGTAACATTTTTACACACCATTCGAAAAAATAATTACTCAAACAAAGTTATCCTTCCAGGCAATTTGTTCCTAGCTGGTTATTGAACCGGTTGCCCGCGGGGCCAACGGAAGATCAACTTGAAGTGCCGATAACAGATGTGTGCTCGGCGAGTCAGAGGTCTGGAACCGGGCCGCCACTTTAATCAAATGCTAAAAAGAAATTTCGAATACTGTGACCTGTTAAACGTCTTCCCTGGTTGGGAGGATGTTTAACGTCACTGGCTGTGAATAATGCGTGCTAATTTTTACTTCACTTCTGTTGTGACATTTGAAGAACCAATAAAAGAAGCATAATGAGCCAGAATAAAGGACCTCTAAAACTAGATATGCAACGGCAGCCGCGTTGAAAGGAGTTCAAATATCTTACACTAAGCCAGCGTCAGACAGCCATAGCAACAAACACGAAGCTTAAGTCTCTGTTTGAGATGAAATTAAATGTTGCATTTCATGTTTTAAAGCTTGTTTATGCATTGGGAAGCTGTGAAGGCCACGGTGATCTATTCAACAATAGTTTCATAAGGTGACTTTGGAACACGTTCATGTGTCCAAGCTGCAGAAGTAGAAGAAGAAGACTCTTTTGTTGTGTTTATAAAGCTCAGGTAGCCGCACAGTAAATGAGAGTAAAGTAGCTGTTGGAGTCTTGGATGCTGACGCAGATCTTTTCTTCCTGCTCTTTCTCCCAGTTTTTGATGTTGGCTCATTATTTTTCTTTCTTTCTTTCTTTTTTTAAACTCTGGTAATAAAACATCACTTATTTTTAAATATTAAAATACGTTCTGGCTGATGTGCAGCATAATCGACCGCTCATGTCTTCTCTACCTATTTTCCTCCTCTTCTTCTATTAATAGCAGCCATATTCTAAGCATGGCTTGTCATGAGCGGTTCGGACATGGTTCTGGGACCAGAACTGTAATTAAGAAAGTAATAAGAAAACACTAACTCGGGCTAATCCTTAAAAAGTCTTTCATTTTTATTTATTTTTGGAAATGGCCACACCTGGTCCCTTATAAATGTCAGCATTGCTCTTGTGGCTGCTGGTTGTGTAAATAAGCAACCGTTTCAACAAACAAGCAGCAACCTAAAGTTCATATGTTTAGGGTATATGAATGTCACGAGCAGAGAGTTGTTGGTTTGAATCCTGTCTGACTGATCCATTTGTTGCATGTCTCTGCTGCTGTCTGCTGCTGCTCTGCAGTCTGTTCTCTTATTCACTGTCTGTGCTCACCATCCCTGAAAAATAAAAGCGCAAAAATTACTCTTTTTTATTTATTTTGACCTTTCAGCTCACTAATGTCAGCTTCAATGTCAATTCTGAAAAAAGGTGGAATAAATTCATAATGAATTTCGATAATGAAACTCAACTAGATGCGGAAAAAAAAAAAAAAAAAAAGCCCATTGAGGGATCAATTTGATTTATTTCAAAATCTAAGGTGAACTACTCCAGAAGCTAAAATAATTCAGTAGTAGGACCACACATAATGCATGAGGGTCATGTTTAGAAGCTGTTTAAAGCTGGCTCAAAAAACAGCTCAATTTCTTTCTAAGTAGTGAGCTACTATTGAAAGCAGCCTCGCAATGATATGACATTGAAAATAGAGCTGACAACAGCTCATTTTGCAACAAGCCCCCGGGCACCAGCACCAACGAAAACTAAATGAGTTTCATCAAAAAGGAAAGGCAGCCGTTTGAAGTTGCAGTCACATAACTGGGCCAAAGCAGCAACGCTGAAGCAAATACTTACAAACCTAATAACGAGGTTTTGTTATGCAGCGTGACCATGGACAACGGCGTAAATAGAACAAATGGTCACAGTTTAAATGCAACATTTGTGCTAATTCTTAAAACTGAACGCGGATCATATCAGCTGTAATAATGAGGAGATGATGTGAAGAAGGCAAATTGCCACAAAAGTATTATTTTGGGCTGGCAAACATAATTTTTTGCAACCTGCTAAAAGTTTAGTCTGGATTATTAAAACAGCTACGAGAGAGAACGTAAGGTCTTAAATTTACTTAACTCCGAAACACAGCATGTTTCAAAGGCATACGATTATCGACCTCCTCTCTTCTTTTACAAATGGATATTTCCTGCTGCTGACTACAGACCACGGTGTGGGATCTTTGAGCAGATTAAAGAGTTGAGGGTTTACAGGACTGGGGAGCCTGGCGGGACTTCACTTCTAAAATCCATCCACGAAAACCTGTCAGAGTTTGTCTGCTGGGTTTTGATTCAGTCCAACAGTAGGAGGCAAATATCACAGGCCACGATCGACTCCCTGCAGACGCAGTGCTAACTCTCCAACTCGGAACTCTCTCTCACTATCTGCGGATCCGTGGGCACATTTGAGTTCGGTGCAAACGCAGCGCCACGAGGCGCCGCGAGGTTGAAATTAGTCTTAATTCAAGCACGAGGTGGAAAATGAAAAAGGAAACATTTCCTGTAAGAGTTTCTTAGCTCACAGAGTGAACCATAAATATAATTTCAGTGAAATCGTTTCCATGCAGCACTGGGAACATTACATTCACACACAGTTGTTATTGCTTATGTTGGCTGATTAAACCACTTCTCAGGACTGCGTGGGTGTGAGCAAACTGTGCTTGACTGAAATCAGAGTCTCCTGTTGTTTTATCGCAGCAACAGAAGTGCAGCTAGACCCAAACTCAAAAACACAACAACTGTGGACACCTGATTGGGTGTGCGAGGGATTTTAAAGTGTAATAATGTTGTCTTGTTTCTGCTGATACAATACATTTGGTTCCAAAAACCACTTTGATAGCAAAATAAGCCAGTCGGAGGATTATTGTCCAAAATCTCCAGTAAATGAGTTTTGTTTTAAAACGGCTTCGTGAGGGGCAGAAAAATTCCCCATGATGGATAATGTGTTTTTAATAAAGCTTTTTTTTTCTAAATTATTCAGTCGAAATACAGGAACAACCCACATCGCTCATTATTTTTAATTAATTGCACTTTTCTTCTATTACTCCTTGTTTTTAATTGATCCTGCATTTGTCTGGCACATCTTCACACTTTCCACTTTTAAAAGCAGAAAAACTTTGTGTTTACAGACCCATTTCAACCACATAGTCCACCTAACGTTTCTTTCTTTTGCTCCTTTCTCCTTGAATGAGCCATTTGTGGGTGTGCCTGAATTTCATTGAGTTTTCTTTACCCGTTTTTTTCTACAGAAAAAACTGAATTGCAGTTTAGTATGTGGAATTGCTTCTTTAGATTGTATTCATATATAAATTATCTCACTTGGAACTGCTGGATTTAAATGACCTTAAAATGACTTTGCGGAAAAATCTTTTTATATACACTTCAATACATCTTCGACCAAAGCATTTTTTTTTTTTTGACTGTAAATTTTGTTCCTGTCAAGTCAGTGATTTGGATTACTTCCCTGCTGAGTCATTGAGAAAGCTAATTATCAGAAATGTGACTTGGCCGGTGACACGGAGAGTCCAAGGCTTACTGACCAGCTGAAACCTCTCAGATCGCTCTTCTTCCATTAAGCCTTGGGGGGGGAAAAAAGGGATCTGGCAGTGCTGAGCTTTAAAGGCTCCCGTGAAATCACAACAGGGAAGAGCCTTCAACCAGGAAGTACCTGAGAGACGGAAATCATATTCACCTTGTATTCACCTCTCACTGGGCTCATAATTGCAGGAGATAGGCATGCTCAGGGTGTGGAGTCTATTACTATACACCCATGGACAATGATTAATGACCCTGTGGGAACAAACAGCAAGCGGCTGCTCTCAAATAGCATCCATAAGCTCATGTGGCGCCACGCATGGGAACACACTCTTCAGATAATGGCCTTAGACTCAAAAAGTCAAGGGAAAAAAAAAAAAAAAACCCACACACACACACACACAGGTGTTTAAACTCATGTGGACACTTGCGTGCTGCTGCGTGTCCACGTACAAGGGTTTACAGTCACAACGCTGTGTGCAGTCATTACCGTCGTGTCACTATGATTAGATTAATCACCCTGAATGTGACCATCAATAACACTAATGTGTCTGTTTCCTAAATCTGATCTACCTTTTTAATGACTACATTGCATGACAAAATTAGCGCTCGCAATCAATCACAGGTCAATCATTAATGAAGGTGACAGTATTGCTGGTGATAGCTACTAAATGACTGCGGAGATGCACCACCTGACGGGTCTGTTGGATCCGTCTGAATGTATTTATTCATCGCCGGGTCTTGCTGGGATATCAAAAACATTTGTAATTCCCAGCGGCCTACAAGATGAGATCTCTTAAGGAATATGATAAACTAAATAAAAAAGACAGCAGCAACATGCGGTGCAGTGTGTTTGTTTCTGTAAACAACAGGGGCCTGCGTGCTGTAAAGGCAGATCCCACACGGCCAAGCAGCATAGCGTCTCTGGCAGCAACTCACCGATGGGGCCGGTTTCCCTCCCTTCGCAGTGCAGACGAGGGTGAAATTCTGGGCTTGGTACCGGCTGAATGGAGCTGGAGTATTTTCTGCCACCACTGATATGTTGTTCGGAGGTGCTGCGGGAGAAAGGAAGGACAGAAGCTTTTGGTGTAGCTGCATCTCCACACATTCAATAGGCAAAAAAAAAAAAAGAAAAGAAAAGAAAAAAGGAAACAGTATGCACTCTTAAGTTGTCGGAAACTATCCCTTTCACTCAGCACGTAGCAGGACGTTATTTTACAATGAAGTGTCATTTTCAGGTTGCACATAGAGATTGAACATTGACAAAAGCGACACCAGAGTCAAAACAAGAACCTGATGGGGGGAGAAAGAGCAATTGCGCAGAGATGTTTAAAATTAATAAAAAAAATAATAATGAAGAAAGACTGAAATAAATCCTCCCACTTGCTTTATCTTATCCACCTTATACATTTTTAAATGAAAGCAAGGCTCAGCTGAGAGAATCTCCACTTAAAATGGTAACTGAATGGTTGGGACAGTGTGTTCAAACTCCCCGGGGCTCATGTGAGTCGGATGAGGCTGATAAGGTAGAAAATCTCATACATATCTTATCACTAACCCTCTGTCTGAATCTCTCCAGGGATCCCACCAAGTATGTCATGGTTGTGTAAAGGGAAAACATGTGAGTGAGACTTCACAGCATTACAGAGCAGCGCTGGGAGGAGGAGGAGGAGGAGGAGGAGGTAATGGAAATCTCCCAGCATCCCTCTGCAAAAATCAGCTGTTCAACAAGCAGCGCTATAGTCTGTGCATGGCGGCTTAAATATGAACCTGAATACTTCTTCGACCCGATTTGGGAAAATGTCATCAAGCAACTTTTAACTGATGACGCTTCACAGCAGAAGATGGCCAGCTGCACGAGGACCAGTTGAATTTCAATGAGGCACTTTTTGTCAACATTGGCTAAGCAGGCTCTTAAGATGCAGATGACTTTTTCATTTTTCTGCATATCTGCACGTCTCCTCTCTACGAGGCCTTTCCTGTGCCATTGTGTGCAGGCGCTGAGGACTTGTATGACATTATTTCCTGCTCCCAGATTTGGTGGCGTTTTGAAAACCGCTTCGGCTGGTTCCTCTCCGTACGGGTCCTGAATCCACAAGCTGCGCTTCCAGAGCGATGAGACGCTAAGAAAGCTGCATGTGTCACTTTTATGTGTAAATCCATCGAGTGGTTTCAAAAAGACCTGTCAGGCCAATTAATTGATTAAAAGTAGGTGGGGGGCGGGTGGGATGGAAAGACAGGAGTGCCCAGTCCCCACTCCCGTGTTTCCACACCTCTTAATTGCTTATTGATGGGATTCATACGGCTGTAAATTAACCTTAGAGCATTCCATTATCTTACTGACAAGCCTGTCTCAACCTGGCATATGATAAGCTGTCAGAGGAGTCCATTCCTGACTGGTCACACTTGAGTGGTTAATACGGGAGTTGTGTGAAGTGCCCAACTGAGGTTGCTCTCATGAGCAGAAACAATAACAGAACAGAAACTATATGGTACTTTGCAGTAAACTATATTAAATATATTGCTCCATTCCATAAAACGGCATTATACACTACTTTGTGAAGGCTTGCAGGAGTCCAGCAATATATCCCTAACTCTAATGTCAGTTTTTTTTTTTTAAGTGCTTCAAGTGCAGCTGTTCTCTGCAGTTAAAAAATGATGATCCATTTTCACAACATTAGCAGCTGTGAGAGCATTGAGAATGTGACTTTATTTAAATTTTTTTTTTTTTTTACAGCAATCTGCGGTTTGAGCACACCAAGCCACCCGCATTTCATTTAGGCAATGCTTAAGCTCACAAAACCCAATCCCTTTAGATTAAAAAAAAAATAAATAAAAATAATAATAATAATCACGGTCAAATTGCAAAATTTCCACTTGACTGATAAGTATCGATAATCCCCAGACAAGTTCTTCAAAGTGGGAGCAACAAAATGCTTTGTTTGGTTGGACTAAAATCGCTAATGCAACCTTGTAAATTCAGAGATAAAGAATTCCTCCCAATCAAGTTAGTTCTGGAAGTATCGATCCTGACGCTCTATTGCTTTCTACCCCCTGGTGGGGGGGGGCAGCTCGTAATGGCAGTCAAAGCAAACGATGGAGGAGTAAGCCTTGGCAGAGCATCAGGCATGATTAAAACCGAGATCATCGATGTGCAAAGCAACACATTTTGCAAACACAACAGCCCCGTGCAGGATTAAGATGGCTGTCGGTGATGATGGAGACTGAATCTAAGCCTTTCATAGCTCATGTAATTTCCCTTTTCCCTTTTTGCCCACTCGTTACAGATTGAGCTTTTGTGGGTGTTCTGCAGTCTGCTGGGTGTGTTGAACGCTTTCTGAGGCCTGCATACCAATCGTCTGAAAACAGCACATAAATAATTGAATATCTCACTTGACAAGGTTACAGTCTTGTATGTCAGTGCTGGTATACAGTGCTCATACAAAACAGACAGAAGAAGTTATGAAATGCAAAGTTCGTGAAACAATCCATAGAAGTGTATACAGCAAAGAAATTCCAAAAATAAAAACAGAGGAAATGGCAATATCTTTGACATTCTTCTATTGTTTTCTTTAAACAAGAAAAAGGTCACAAGTACAGACATAAAAATTCCAAATCCTCTCCTTCCTCAGCACAATGCTGCACAACCAGGCAGCGTACAGACGAATGGCATTCTGTCTGTCACATACATTTTTCTTTCCTCTCCCTCTTTGGAATTGATTAAAATCTTTTGGCCAATTCACGCTTCTGCTTGTTTTTTCTCTGCAAAGGGAGACAAAGCTTGCATGTATCCCCCAAAGTGCTTAAGGGGTTATATTTTACTCTTTATACTAGGTAATTTCTCAAACCTTGTGGGCTAATTCTCTTTGAAAGGTTAATGGACTAGCAATTTATTGAGCTATAACTTCCTGAAAATTCTCAGATTGTCGCCTGACGGTAACGCAATTAAGTCTGAAACCCTTCGCCGTACACGTAATGCGGGAACTGCTGGCGATATTTCACGACGTTATTAAAAGCAGGACACTGCAAATATGTAAAGGATGTGAGCTCTGCGGTCCCATGAGCCATTCTTTCTTTTTCCAATGTTCAGAGTGTGCTTGTACACGGCTCCA
This sequence comes from Echeneis naucrates, assembly GCF_900963305.1. NCBI lineage: Eukaryota > Metazoa > Chordata > Actinopteri > Carangiformes > Echeneidae > Echeneis > Echeneis naucrates. Next base: position 4,804,514 of record NC_042515.1, on the reverse strand, counting down.
TTAAAAGCAGCGTTTACTTGTCCCTTGTAGCGCTACTGTGCCAGTTACATCAATAATGATCTCTCCCTCCATCCCTCGTTTACCACCACCACCTCCTTTTTCTCCTTCTATATCCTCAAGCGCCATTACCCTGCTTTCTTTTCAAAGAAGACGAAGCAGAAGGAAAAAAAAAAAGAAAACCTGCAAATGGGATTGGTGAATGTGCAGAACAGGAGCACGTTTAATGCTCCCACGAGTCTGATTTCCCAGGCCTCATAATTAAGGGATTTAGAGCTCTGGAGACAGTTGGACTCACAGGAAACACTTCCAACATCCCCTTGTACTAAGCAACTTGACCTCGAGTCCACGTCTCTGGGGTTTTATTTATAGCGACAGAGGATGGTGTGTGTGTGTGTGTGTGTGTGTGTGTGTGGGGAGGATGGCAAAGAGGATGCACCAAGGTCATCGTCAGCTGACTTTCCCTGACAGTAATTCAGTGGTGAGCATTTGATGATGCTATATTTTTTCTAATTGTGAGCCCAGGGGTGCCAAAGTAATCAGTGTGAATTAGAAACAGCTTCACCAAAGATAAATTATATTAACACAATCACTGGTGGATTAGGTGGATCGGGTTTCTTGACAAGTAATTTCCAACCATCTACGTCATTCGAAGCATGCTTCATTTTTGACTTGGGGAAAATTCGAAGCTGCCTGTACTGTAGGTGTGCACCTGATGAACTTCACACCACAACCGGCTCACCCTGAAACAGACGGGACTTCGGTGCACTGCAGTAATCTTGGTTTCAAATGACCTGACTGCTCTCCAGGTGAAAGTTGCATATACAAGCAGCAGCCAATCTCTGTTCCAGAATTAAAGCCAATTTAAACAGCAATCATGAAAGGAACATTAGTCCAGTCATTTAAGCAAAGTTTTCACTTGCAGACAACTCATGACTGCTGCTGTTGCTGGGTTTTTTTTTTTTTCTCTCTCTCTGTTTACTGCATATTAGCTTTTATGCACGACTTGTGCTTGAGTCACCAACTGTCCTGTGTGGATGCATGCCATCCAGTCACAAAAGAACATTGGTTCTGAATGCTCCACTGAAGACATTTGCCTCTAACAAAAGCTCTCAATCGCTAATTTCCATCAGCATTTGTAAGGATGGTCGTTTCGGATTCGGATTTATTTCCACAATTAAAAATGCATCATTGGATTTGCCTTTCTCACAGGCAGGTACAGTGAAGTGGCGCTGTGCAGTCTGGATACACGGTCCCATATTTCACTGGAAGGGCCTCGAGGTGGCACAATGTCATCAATATGCAAAACAATTTCATGTCTGAATTTGAAGAGGTTCTTTAGAGTTCAAATTGGAAATTATAGCAGAGACAGAAAGAGGCACAAGAGGACCCCAAAGAACACGTCAAAAATATTTTCCGTCATTTAGCACCACACAGAAAATATCGCAGCGTGCGACTGAAATTCACAACTGCAACGGAGAGAGAATAGAGGAGGGAGGGAAGGGAGAGGATGGAGAGCGTGTGTTAAGGTGATGTAGTGCTTTTTGCGAGGTTCTGTCTGGCACCTCTCGGAGTGGATTGTATTTTTCTTAACTCTTAAAGAGACTTCTCTGTGATAAGTCCTCCACAGAGAGGTGAGAGGTCAGACTACAACTTCAGCTGCCAAGGACAAACGCGTTTCTCAAAGAAAGCTCACATATGTGCTTCAGTCTACCTCAGCTGACAAACGTCCTCACAGCACCACCCACCCACTTCACCTTGTGTTGTGCGCTAACAGGAGATACTCTGCTCTTTTCCTTTTGTCAATAATTCACTCACTGCAGCTGGCACTGCATCAACGCAGTGCATCAAGACCGGCTGGTAGACATTTAGTGCACCACTCAATAAGCTGTTCCAAGGTAAAAACAAACTCCCCGGAGAACATCACGGGGGAACTTCAGAGAAAGGCTGGAAACTGGAAACTCAAAATGTTAATTTACCTAATATCTTTCCCATTGGAGTCTGCGAGGGATATTAAAGGGTTCATTCCCAAGCCAGTCCTATGATCTCAACTTTATTTGAAGGCTTGAGGATATGATTCTGGCAAAAAAAAAAAAAAAAAAAAATCAAGACATTTTGCACCGCCAGCTCTTGGCTAGGCACGCAGTGGCTTGAAGATTCTACCTCACAGAGAAATATATGGAAATTGCTGCTTTGCATAAAGACACATATCTGCGTGTACATGTGATGTAGTTTGTGTTTGCAGTTCTTGAGACTGGGAAGGACATACATGCATCCCAGAGTGATGTAAGCGTGAAAAATAAAACACTGCCAAACAGCTTATATCCCTTATTTTGAGAAGCTCCACAGTCAGACAGGTAGGGTCAAAGGAAGGCGGCTGGGAAAAAAAAAAAAAAAAAAAAAACAATCAACGGAAGTACTCTCAAAGTGGGACAAAAAAAAACAAACATGTTTAAATGAGCGCTGGAAAAATTCTACTCCTCAGTTTGCTCCTTTTGAACACCCATTTTCCTCAGCATGAGCAGCACAGCCAGATAAAAGACACTGGGATGCTTTTTAATCGCTCTTCTACTGTGCTTTCCACATTTGCATTTCCAGCCCACCCTGTTAATTTGCATGGATTATTAGTGCGCTGTCAAGCTCATATCGCGTCCCCCTGCCCCAGCCAACCGGCGAGCAGCGGCTGGTAGGTAAGCGAGGGAACCCGAGGAACTCTCGCGGCCGTCAAAAAGAGGAAGAGGGTGACACGCAGAGACAAAAGCCGGTGTCACATCGAACAAATTCCCCATCTGGGAGGTGCATTAATCATGTCGGCGTTGCTGAAAATGCAGTTGCACGCCTGCGTCCTCTGACTTCCTCTCTGCTCTGGAGTGGACACTATATTGCAGTTTATCTATGAAAGATATGGACCACCCCCAAAGGCTGAATATACAGTACATCCTCCTAAAAACATCTTCTATGGTTATATATACTGCTCACTGAAAAATAGGAGGGAAATTGCACAGAAAGATTGTCCACTAAAGGCACTGATTTGGGAGCTTAGACACAACTGTGTCCTTTTTCTCCCCCTGCTGCTCTGTTCCCATATGATAGGAAATATGATATGTCATGGCTGTATACGGCTTTCCTCAGTCACTCCCCAGGCTGCCGCTCTCTGAGGGTAAAGCGGGCTTGGACTTACAGCTTTGTGTGTATAATGAGGACAAGGGGGACAGAAGAGAGGATTTTGCCAGCACAGTTTAAAGGCTCAGTTGAGAAAGGACAAAAAGGAAAGCTCTTTTATTTATTTTGTCTCTTAAATAGCAGACAGTGGCAGATGGGACTTACCCAGCACCCAGCCCACCATCCATTATGCTGTGACTGGCACCCTCATCTCTAAAGCTGCCCCCCTGCCCCCTTTTTTTTTTTTTTTTTTGCTTAAGAGCAGGGGTTTAGGGTTGGCAATCTGTTACAGTTTGGCCCCTTTACCTCTAGCCTTCTCCAGCCTCAACCCCTTTGGCAGCTTGATCATTCACAAGGCATTGACACGGATGCACCCTAAAGGGCGACACAGACAGATTTCTTGATCATTGCAGCTATGAGACCTAGTCGTGATGCTTTTTTTTTTTTTTTTTTTTTTTTTTGGGGGGGGGGTGGTTTATGACACCTAATTTACAGACCAAAGGGGTAAAATGAAACTGTAGTGTTATACGAGGCCGAAGAGAGTCACTTTAAGTGGTGAAGTATCCATCATTCATTTCTCACTTCTGGGCCCAGACCGTATGACCGAACAATCCCCCAAAGAAGTCTAAGAGAAAATCTACATCGAATACCTGCTGCCAGACGGCCACAAGCCCCACAGATGTCGATATATTCCAACACTCATTCAGGGACAGCGAGGGGAATTCATATTTCAAAGTGACATGTAAGTGTTGTTGATGGGGCAGTTATGAGCAAGACGAATGGGTGACCATGCACCAGGGTTTCTCCTTTTCAGACAGGCACAAGAAAGGAAAACAGAAACAGAATGGCTTTCATTATGTATTTAACCTCTTCTGGACACCAGTTTATTTTTCAGCAAAAAAAAAAAAAAAAAAAGTGTTATATAAGATATATTCAGCTATTATTCAGTGAGGATTTTACCTATCGTGGTGCCAAATGTGGTTGGTGATGAAATATTATTGGACGCGTTGACTTCATTTTAAAGCCACCTGTGCGTTTGCACCCCGTATTGATGAAAATGCATTTGATCCAGCAGGACATCTGCATTTTTAGCAAGCATGCTACTAAACCTCTTGGTGTTAAGCGAAAACGGTGACATATGATGAAATTGCCGTCACTCTGGCGCACGGTACAAAAGCAATCATTCCCCTGTCTGTGAGACAAGTCATTAATTGAAGTGATACTATTTTAGACTTATCTTTTGGCTCTCTCTTTTTCTTTCCTATCATAGACTTTTCTGTCTAAAATAAAGTGAACTTAGTGACTAAGGGGAGCTAAAAATAACTGAAGAAAACTGCAGATTTTCCTCAGTGAAGTGTTGTCCCATCCAGCTCACAGTCACATCACATTACTGTGCTCCTCTGAGCACACACAGAGACATTAAAGTCTCCAATTACTGCACCCAGACAGTCATAAATGTATACGGTTGGTAATATGTGATAGCTGTATTTTCAAAGCGCGCCTTTACCAAACAGGAAATGCATACTATTTTTAATCCTGTGAGGAGACTTGACGCATTTTTACATCAAGGCTTGAATTTGTATGAATCCCAGCGGGGAACTTCAGTTATTGATTTAGTCCTGAATGACACTGATCAGCAACAGATCGCTGCTTTGTCTAATATGCTCTGATATCTCGAAGTTCACAGAGTTCTTTTACTGCAGTGCTCGTGTTTGAGTGTTGTCAGAGAGGGAGACAATTTACCTCCATCAGTGTTGTGCTTGTGCAGTTAAATTGCTGCTACGCAACTGTTAAACCAGAAATAAAAAGTAATTTGGCAGTCGCCGCTTATTTTGCATGTTTCTATTCTGTCTCACATCACACACGAGCTGCCAATCGTTTTTTTTTTTTTTTTTTTTTTGAAGCGTAAAAGACGAGCACAGTCGTCATGTTAAACTGTTCTCATAAGAGATTTTTGGAAAGGATTTAAATTATACCGCGGATTTCTAGGTTATGCCAAACAGCATCCGATTGTGACTTTCTCACTTTTGTCCCATGTTTTTTTTTTTCCTTTGGTTTAACAGCCAAAACTTCACAAACTTTAAAAAAAAAAAAAATTATAAAATAAAAAATCCAACATGCTCCATCTGGGATTCAGTACTCATTCCCTACTGTTTTTTTTGGCAGGAAATAACACCGCCCCCGAAAAAATGCACTATTCACTGAAAAAGTGCCCAGGAGCCATACTGCACTGATCACCCACCAGCTCATGTCACATCATTACAGAGACACTTCATGGAATCGCACCTAGAAAAAGAGAGAGCATGTTGTACCTTTCATGTTTTTTCTGTCACTTAAAAGTTAAAAGTTTCTGCCAAGTTTTGAACCGACTGTGCTTTAATGAACACTTTTCAAACAGCCTACCAATGACTCTTTAAAAGTGTTCTATCGAGCAGTCGGCAGTGGAGAGTGACGCGAACAATGGGGACGGGGAGAAAGCCGTTCAGTCACTGGTGGTGATGAGCAACTTTGGTTCTTCAAATTAGGGGGTTTAAAAAAAAACTTTGGCAATTCATTCATCTTCCACCAACTATCCGTTTCCAGGTCGCGGGGGGCGAGGGGCGGAGTCACCATGGACAGGTCAGCAGTCCATCACAGGGCCAACACACAGAGACAGACAGAGACCGACAACCACTCACACTCAGACCTGCGGACAGTTTAGAGTCACCAGTTAACCCAAATATGTCTTTGGAAGGAGGGAGGAAACCAGGAGGAAACCCACAGGGGGAGAACATGCAGACCGCGCACAGAACTGCCCCGGGAACCAAACCCGTGACCCTGCGGTAATTTATATTGAAATGCTTGCAAAAAATGCACTTGAATTGCACCCTTAAAAAGTTTCTCTCAGAAAAGTTCATACCGTTCACATCTGTCAGCCCGACCTCCCGTTCTGCCACTGTTGCAGCCTTCGATCTGCTGACCATGAAAAACACGACTCGTATGAAAGGCTTTAAACTTGGGTTGGTACTTAGTGGGCAATGAGTTTCCATGCAAAAAGAAATTTGATGAAAAAGAGAGAGAGAGAGCGAGAGAGAGAGAGAGAGAGGGAGCTACAGGGGATGTCTGAATTGTCTAACATCACATATTGCAGAGATAAAAAGTTTCACCCTGTCTGAAGAATAGCCCTTGTGTTGTATTTGATTGATGGGCTCTTTCTGGTGAGTAATTCGCTCGGAGAAGAATGGAAATGTATAGCTGATGGCGTGTTTCAGCAGCCTTCATTACAGTGAGCAAGAAAATTAAAGCTATTAGTGGGGCCGGACTTTTTTTTTCTTTTTTTTACAATAGTACAATAGTAGGATGTGCTAAATTAACCAGCACTATATAATACACAAATATAGATGGCGTTAATAAGTGCTGTAGTAATGATGTGGCTTTGTGCTGGAATAATAACCTTTTTTTTCTTTTGTGTTAAACTGCACTTCAGCGCTGTAAAAGCTGAATTATATATGACCTTTGAATACCAAATGTAAGAATTTTAATGTACGACACAAATGTCAAAAATCAAGTTGTCATATTAATAATAGACACATGAAATACCCATATATGTGCTGCCCATGCATTAATCATGTCTACAGGACGACTTGATTTTTCAAAATCATTTTTCATTTCATTTATTTATGCTTCTTCAAAGCTACGTGTAAAATAATAATAATAAAAAAAAATCTTTGGAGTCGGACTTCCATGGTCTTGGGAATCAGAATATCAACATATAATTAGTCTTTGGGATAAATACAAATGACTGTATGGGCTGACAATTTTGTGTTTTTATTTTATATGTGCATTCATTTTAATATATGGCAATTCTAGGGATTGCAACATCTAGTCCTTTCAATGAAGCGATATAAATACAAGGCTGCTTATGTTGCCATCTGTGCAGTGCAACCTCTGAATAACTGAATAACTGTGAATTGCAAAAGTATTACGATTGGACTTTTTTTTTTTTTTTAGAACATTTTACCATCAAAGATATCCTTTTAAATTGGTGAATTGGTAAACACACACACACACACACACACACACACACACACACACACAGTGGATACCAGATTTAAATGGAAGCTTTGTACTGCACAACTTAAAGGCCTGGAATCATTTTCTCATTTAGCTTCTTACGGGCTGTGATGGGCGCCTACATGAAAACTGTTCCCCGTCAAAGTTAGCACAGTTCTGGCTATTTCAGACCAAAGACTTCTGCGTGTGTCGTTTTCTTTGTGCTCTTCTCGCTGGTTTGAAGTCAGCAGGGCTCTGCTGCAAAAAGATGAAGTCACATATTTCTGCGCTCTAATAAATATTTAGCAACACTTAAACCAAAAAGCGATGACAGATGTGAGGTTGTTTGTGCGTCGCCAGACCACCGTAGCTGAAATCTGATCAAACACGCCCACGCACTTCCACTGATGCAGATTAAAGCGTTTTTGAATGTTAAACTCTTACTGAATAACACCTAAGGATGTTTTTCCCCCCACGATTTAACTCTGACTTTGTCATAAGCATGAGAGATAAATGAATGAAAGGGCTTTAATGGCTTCAAATTGGAAATGATTCAAGATCCTTTCAAAAAAACTCAAATTCAGACAATTCAGTTTCGCTCAGTTTTATTCCAATTCTGCTTTATTTTCTCTCATCATGGAATAGCGATTCTTGCTGGGAGCAGGTGGTGGTGTCTACAACACAAGAGAACATGCTCTCAGATACAATGAGCAAGATGAGGTGTGGCTAGTTGGTTAGCATGATAAAAAAATGGTTAGCATGGTTAGCATGAAATGTAAAAAAAAAAAAAAAAAGGATTAGTGCAAACGCAATGCCTGTGTGGGTCTGCATAATGCCATGTAGAGATTTGGCAGCCATTTTGTTTAGTTTCTTTGTGTGACACACATCTTGTAGCTAAAACACACACAGACCAAAAAAAAAAAAAAAAAAAAACCTTTCTATAGTCTGTTTGCGATGTAGCTACCTGCACGACATTAAAATACAAGCTGAAAAAATGTGAAATCTGAAATACATTTAAAGTGAGCAGAAACTGAATATTCGGATGTCCAACAAGTTTTATGTGAGCAGGCAGCAGCAGCAGAGAGGCAGTACAGACACAGCGTAGCTCCTTGTACTTATAGAATATAGTTATGGAGGGCTGATGACCCCCCCTCCCTTTTTTTTAATTACTTACGCTTTGTTAAGACCATTGAGAGAGGAATGATTTTACTTTGTGCACTTGCATTTCCTCCACTCACTTACTATCAATATTTACTGGGCACAGCGAATATGAATGACAGTCACACTCCTCTCCACTAAAAGATAAAATCCACAAACCAACGTTGATTTAATTTCTCACAGGAGTGAGCCTCGTCTGTTGATCCAAACGCTTTCCTCTGCTTTGTCTTGTAATACAGTGCTTTTGTTTATGCTATCTGTTTATTTGTTTGTTGGACTCCGGAGCAGATTACATACATTACACTGCGGGGATTTAGATTGATAGCTCAGTATAAATACAAATAAATATTATTTACAGTGCATTACGCTCTGCAAAGGTCGGATTGGTTGGAACAACAACATCACGACAGGCTACAAATTCAACGAGGAGAAGGCAACCATTCGCATTTCTCACATGATCCCCGCTTCCAGTCATCGAAATGCAATTCCAGCTTTGCTGAAAGAACTTAAAAAAGGAAGCAAGAAAGACTAAACGTCTCCGAGCATTTTCTTCATGATGCACCAATGAAGATCCGCCATTAACATGGAAATGACATTTGATTACTTCGTGGCGACATATTACATCTTCCAATTGCTCAATATTCACGAAAGCAATGGTGCTGATTTTGGCCGTCAAAAATATTTGATTTACTCTTTTAGAATAAATTGAACCCTCAGCACAGCGGCTCTTTTCAAAGCAGAAATTGATGACTAACTTCCTGTCGATCACGGCCTCCCCTCTGTGCCATCTTTCACCATCTCACTTCCTAACTTTTTGATCATTAACTCGACGCTCACACAGAGTTACAGGCTAGCCACGGCACTGAATGTACACCAGCAAACTGCATGTCGGGCGTTTTTCCACTGTTCCCAACTGATTCTTTTTTCTATTTTGACAATTGAATCTTTAAACATGGCAGCTGAGAGAATTTGTCATAACATCCCCTGGCAGCTAATTCTGTCATAATACTGCAGCCAAAAATCCCATTTTCTACTTGAGTTACTTCATACTCAGCAGATTGGCAAACATTCTCAATTAAGTATGAAGCTTTTGCTCCAGGACATGGTGGGGGTTTGTTTCAAGGATGCCATTAAACTGCTAAACTAGTTTGAAACTTTAATCCACATTCCGAGGGTGACAACAGTCATTGAATTGTCCAGCGTTGTATGACCGAGGAGATCAGACTGAAACGCTTGTGAAAGCGACAAAGACAAAATAAAAGCCTCGTTGAAGGCTGATGCATACCCTGATTTGTGCCTGCATTGTTCATTCATAGCAAAAAGTACAGTTCTGTGCAATATTCCATTCAGCCATATATTATGCAGTAGTAGAAGTAAAATGAGGACATGACTATAGAGTCATGGTCCGTTGTGTGATTTATGTGTTGTGGCCCTTGTTAAAGGCGGGTTAGGCACACCTGCCGCTTCAGATTCTTTTGTATAATGATTATTTTCCCAATATTCCTGGTAGAGAGCGACCGCTGCAGCGCTGAGAAGACGTAGACACAGGAAAAATATCAACCTGGCGGTGGTTGCATTTTGCATTCAAGGATCATGAATCTGCACCTTCATGCCGTCACAACTAGCTGCATATGTGGAACGCCACTTCATCACCGCACCCTGCCGAGTCAGGGCTTGATTACAGTTTTTCTTCCAGTCCCGAACAAGTTCCCCAAACAGCACAACATAATTAGGATGACCACACTGTGACTCACCCTGGAGTTTGGTTGGTCCAAACCCATTTGTAATTGTGGGTATGATTGTGTTCTGTGCGGAGGTGTGCACGTCTTTTAAGGCTTTCATTTTCTATCTGTCACCTGCAGGTGTCCAACTTCTCGGCCTAAACAAAGTCAGAGAAGATGCGGAAACGTTCTGGGTGGATCTGATCTCGACGATCTGACGAGACTTTAAAAATGTTCTCTGTCAGAATCATGACTAAATTGGATGACTACTAAGTTATCACACCTGCTATATTGCGGGGGAAGAACTTGATAAATGCCATCCGCCTCGTGTCGAAACGCAGAACGCTGCATGTCTATCCGTCACTGTATGTGACACAACAAAAGGTGGAATCAATCAAAAGAGGTCATTGCCGGCTCTCATCCTTTTCACGTCAAATCCTTTTTGACGTTCAACGATCAAACATGTTTAAGATACTCCTATTTCAAGAGCTGAACCTCAAGACATTTGTCTCAGAATAATTACATCATGTAAATAATTAAGAATTGTAATCAGGGGAGTTTCTAGTCGGAGATTCACATTAGTGAACCAGACAAAAACAGCCTGCTCATAAAAGCATCATTTTCATTCTTATTTTTTTCTTTTCTTTTTTTCTACACGCAAATAATTAATGGAACAGTGTGTGTTCCTTCTCTCCAGTTGGCATCAGTGTGAGTGAAACATGAATAACCAAATTCACAGTCATGACCTTGTTATGAAGAGAAATATGCAGAACGCAATTTTCATTAGTATGCTTTAAATATGAAAGTGCCCCAAAATCAGCCCAAGGATCTGTAGATAACACTCAACAAATCTGTCTTTCCCGTCTCATTGTCATTATTTCCAATTGTTCTGAACCTTTATTTCATTGTCATAGTACCTCTGGTTTTGGATAATGAAACAATAGCTGAAGGATTCCCAAAGCAAAAAGCAGAAAATTGACTGAGCTGTGAAATGTAGCATTCGTGACTACTGTTTTAGCAATGTATTAAAAAGTTTCTTAGCAAAACTGTACAAGGTCATGATCGCACATTGGAGAAGGTCTGATACATCACAGCCATCATCACGGATACAACACTGTGGAATACAATTTTCTAACTTCAAAACAACAATGGGAGCAAAAAAAAAAAAAAAAAAAAAAAAAAGCAGCAGCTCTTCTCAGAGTGGCAGAATTACAAATGGCCTGCGGTTTACGACTCTTTAATCAAGCTCAGATGAGGAAACCTGCTGGCCACAGACAAAATAATCCATATTTCTGCTGGGGAGCTTTTGAGAGAGCTATTTAGGAATTGTTGGATTTAATAAATAGTGGAGATTTTTGCTCACAACAAAGCGGGGCTTAGAGACTCTGCATTGACATGCGCTAATCAGCTAATCAAATAAATAAATGAATAAAAAGGAAAAAAAGCACCAGAACAGACCCTGAAATATCTCATTCAGGAACCTCAAGCAGACTTCACATTATTCTTGCCAGATGTACATGTGCAAACTAGTCACATCTGTATCAGTGGGGGAAAGAAAGAGCGTTTTTATTAATACTGAAGTGATTTATTTGCAGTTCAACTCATCGCAGATGAGCCACAGAATTTATCTGAAGTCACTCAAGCGCAAAAGTGACGCAGAACCATCTGTATTTCTTCTTTCAAAAGAATAATAGCACACAGTTAGCTGAAAGAAACTGGCAAATTTGGTTCATTTGCAATGATGATGAAAGAATGAAAAGCTGACAGGCTGATCAACAAATTACTGGTGGATGCTCCAGCGTAATCTACACTGCTGAGTAATTTGGGATTTCACATTCACACCCTTCATGTGGCATTGACAGAGATACACAGCAGTCAAAAAAAACAAACAAACAAACAAAACAAACCAACACAAACCAATAATGGCTTCTCGGGCCACTTGCTCCAAGAACAAATCTCGTATGATAAAAAGAGACTGACGCTGATTCATTAGAGCGCCTAATGTTTGAGATTAGTGGTGTGCAAGCATTGATTTCTTTCTGGCTTACAGCATTATCATGCTAATGTTACATGTATAACTGTAGTCAGCGTATTAATAAATGTGGTCTCTTGAAAGAAGCTGGAAAAATTCAAAAGGCAATGTATTACATAATTAGCTGTCAAAAAATTATGACAGGGGTCCAACAGTTCCCAGCGTGGACATTCAGAGAAGGAATTAAACTGTACATTCAAACTGAATTGTATGAGGCCTTAACAGAATGAACAATCTACCCAATAAGAAATGGGGAAGAAATTGAAAAACAGCAGCCATTGTTCAAATGTATACAGAGAATGATCAGACCGCTGGTGGCAAAACAGAAAGGAGGGATGAGTTCCATTAATGTCGGATAACACCAGGTCTATATTATATATAGATACATATATTTATTGTCTATGCCAGTCTGTATACAATCTCCAACCTAACAACCAAATGGGATGCATGTCTCGCCTGTCACCCCCAGGTATGATTCAGAGGAGCACACACAGCAGCCGGTGGAACTGAACATTGTCATGTTGGCTAAAACGGATCGCACCATGAACGTGGCGTCAATGCATCCTCTCTACAGCCCGCAGAGAGCCGTGTGCGCCATCAGTTTTCTACCCAGTATGATTCATGGCTGATTTACAATCACTGAAAGGAGGAGAGAGGAGACAGTTTTTTTTTTTTATTGCCCACCCCTACCCCACGCAATCGTTTTAGAGGAAAAAGAGAATCATTTTAACCGCGTTAACCAATCTGGCTGTGTTTGTCTTCATATCAGTAGAGTAGAAACACGGGGGCTGAGACAACCTCTTGTGTCCTGACAGAAATAGCCCAGCTATAATTGTAAGTCAGGTTGTGAGCCTGTTTCTATTCCACAGTCATTCAGTCACAATAGGATAGAGCAAGTAAGAATATGCTCTCAGGCAAAGTCACAGCCAACAGCAAGAGCCAGCTGAGGGAGTCTTCATTACATGGAACAAGGAATCATTTATGGAGCAGTGTTGCTCTGTTCAGGGGCATTCTGACAAACATATTGACTTTGGCACACATGAGGTTGCAGTTGTCTCTGCACCCACTTTCCATTACAGCATAATTTCATTTAGGTGGAGCCGCGGATCTGTTTCAAAACTTCTGATCTCTCGTGTTGTGAACTTTTTGCACATTGCCCATATCAAGAAGATATTTACTTTCCACGCGGAGAAGAAAATCACAGGCAGCACGCTGTAAATAGGATTCCCCCATCTTCTGAAAATGCAAAGTAAGATGCGCATTAAGTTTTGTTTTTTAATGCATCAGCAATTCGGCGCTTCTCACATAATGAGATTATGAGAGAATTGTCAAGTATGCATTGGTCAAAAAATAAATAAAGTAAAATAAATACCTCGTTTTTTTGTTTTTTTTGGTCAAATCTGTTGTCAAGCTAATGCAGTGAAAAATCTCCTGCCTGGTTTGCCTGGTTTTGCTAAGACTGCTTTTCCAAGATCCACCAACTCACATCAAGATTTTATATCAGTTTCCAACTCAAATCTGTCTTTGGCCCATGGCCACGAACAGATTGAATTATTCAAAATCAGAACGGAGATTGAGGCTACGTGAAGATCTTAAATCTCTTTTAATTCCTTCACCAAAAGCAGCTCACATCCATCAATCTGTAAGTCCGCGATGGCAACAATGTTCAGAAAAGCCAGCGAATCCAGCGTAAAATACAGATTGCCTCGTTTTCCAAAGCAGCCCGACTTGATCAGAAGAAGTTAAACCACAGAACAGGAACAAGCTGTTGTTTCATTTAACGTGTTCCTGAGGTGGAAAAAAAATTCACACTGAGCGAGCAGAGTGCGTCCGTTTGTGTGGTTATGATGTGGTTCTCATCATCATCCTGTTGACGTGTGTGACTGAATGACTTACTACAACTGACCTTTCATTTCTTAAATAAAGTGAATGTAAGAAAATGCATTGGTTACATTTAACAGATATTCAACAAATACGGATTGTCAACATATGCTCCATAATAAAAATTGATAAAATCGAATACGGACTGACAAAATGCCACACGTTTATTTAGAAGAACTGCATACTATTTGGTTTCCTTCAGGAAGCTAATGTTGTGTTTTAAAAACCCACTACACTTCTCAAACCTAATGCCCTCTTGACAAAAAATAAACTTGACAGATATCCATCGACATAATAAATTCCCTGTGCCTGGCAATTTTAAAGATAAGGCCTGTGGATTTATATTCATAGTGCAGAAAATAGCTGAAGCTGCTAACTTGGAGCTTTGAAATTGTCCTATAAAACAATTTTATCATAACATTTTAAGGAAGTGTGGAAATGGCAGAAATGGGCAAAAATAAGAAAACAAAACAAAAACCACCGTCCTGTCGGGCTGTCGAATTAAGAAACTGATCAGGTATTCTAGACAGAATCTGCCTTTTTTGCATAAAAAAAAAAAAAGCTAATCAGAGACAAGCGAGATTGGTCACTTTGCATGCATTTCTATCAGCAATGCACATAATTGTCTGCTTGTAAACTCTTTTCCATGTGTCTAAAGTGCAGTTACAAACAGGCCACGTTGTGAATAAATTATGGACACTTGTTGGGCTTGTGGACCGTCACATACGATTTACAGGAAGATTACAATCTAAGTAACCGTTTCTAAATCTAACCACAGTTACAATAAAGACCAATTTGAGTGGCGGTCAACCTCTACGCAATGAGCTGATTATACCGACAGCATCCAACTGTAAATATCGATGGATCCTGATTGTTATTATCACTGTTAAAAAGAAAAAGTGGGGAAAAAAAAGAAAGAAAAGAAAGCTACCAACTTTCCCAAAACCGATTAAAAAAAAAAAGGGGATAATTCATCCATCCATCAAAGAAAGCAAAGACAGAAATTGTACGAAAATAAATTATGTCAGGGCAGCACGGTGGCATTGGTTAGCGCTGTCGCCCCACAAGGTTGCTGGTTCGGTTCCCAGCCTGAGGCCTTTCTGTGCAGAGTTTGCATGCTCACGTGGGTTTCCTCCCAGCGTCCAAAGACACCATGTGTGGGTTAACTGGGGACTCTAAACTGTCTGTAGCTCTGAGTGTGAGTGTGAGTGGTTGTTGGTCTCTGTCTGTCTCTGTTGTGTTGGCCCTGTGATGGATTGCCGACCTGTCCAGGGTGACCCCGCCCTCGCCTGACGTGAACTGGGATTGGCTCCAGCACCCCCCCGTGACCCGGAAACGGAGAAGCGACAGGAGGTGGATGAATGAATAAATTACCTCAGCCAGATTCATCCCGTGTTTAAGGTGCACGTATAGACATTTACAACACGCAGCCCCAGGACAGTTCAAAGGTGAGTGTCTGCTTCTTTTGGCCTGAGATACTCGGCAGCTAATGCATTTTCTACTTACAAGTGTGCTTAACTATATCTCATGTTTCCTCAATATGTCTATAATCAATTACAGCTCATCCAAAGTGCTGCCGCCAAGGTTTTAAGTGTAACAATGAAAAGTGGCCCGATTACTCCCGTTATTAGTCTCCGCTCTTGCTTCCAATTAGTCTTTAAAGTTTTTAAGATCCTAAATACTTTTGTCTATTAATCTGTGCATGGATTACCCCGATCACATAACTCTAAGTGACCAAGACAGTGTCGTCCCTTCTGCTGCGTACAGTGAAGCTAAATTCTCTCGATACAGACCCAGCAACGTGAATTAACACCAAATACTGTATCAAAAGTTTTCTCTCATTTTCTAAAGTGCTGTAATGTCCCTTTTTTTCTGTGCAATCATTTTAAGAACAGATATAACTCAGTTGGATGTATAATTTTGGAAGAATATTTTAGATCTCTATATCTGCAAAAACGCCCCACGCCTGCTTGATGCCGGCGCCACATTTTGTGCTACTGAGGGCCTGAAATGAAAATTTGCTAAGGCGCCAAATGTGGTCTGAAACTTGGCAGGAGCTGAATCATTTCTACGGGCCACTTTGGCAGGTGAGGATTTTTTTTTTCTCCTTTTTGATCTTGCCTCAGCGTGGACACAAAGCTTTTTTATTTTTTTTTTTTCCCAACACAGCGCGCTTTGACTGCTGTGTCCTCTGGCTTACTTTCTTATATTACAGAATATACATTTTTTAATTGGCTATTGATTTGCTTCCATTACATCCCTCCCCGGCGTGCTGTGACTGTGAAGTCTTACGAGTACAAGACAGCAGTTGACTAGAAACTGTCCTCCTGTGAAATGCCTGTGGGTCGTCTGTGCCAGAAACTTAATACAACCAGCAGTTACATTTTATTCCTTTGCGGCCTCTAGTGGCTGCAGTCGATATGAAATGAGGACGTCAGAAGCATAAAGAGAAACAAAAAGTTTATATCAGTGAGTCAGATGAGTCTAAAGGACTATGACATGAGAGACTGTCGGGTACCACGTATGGGACGGGAACAAACAACTGATGTAGATGAGGGAAGTTCAGTTCTCCAGACGTTGGACGTGCAAGAACTATGCTTATAATTTACTTGGATACAGTTTGTTCGTGCTAGGAACAGATGTGGAGCAGTTCCAGTGTCGGGGTGGAAATAGCACGATAAAACAGGATGGTACGAATAGATTGTTTTTCCCAGACCGTCTTGGGATTCGACGATGGGACGTCTATCAGTGGAATGTGTTGTCTATTCGTGTCTGAAATCCCCCCAGGCAGCAGTTTCCACCTCAAGAAGCCAAATTCTTTGTAAAAGCAGATCCCGATGGTACAATTACTGCTACTAAAATAATGTAACATGGAAGAAGAAGGAAGGAAAGCGGAGTGGCTTTAATGAGAGCGCGCCAATTAGTGCTTAATTTCTTGAAATAAAGCAGAATCCTCAAACTGGTATTTGGCTTATTCTGAAGTGTCACTTTTAATAAGATCTTACCTTCATTTTTTATATTTATTAACCTGAGTTCTGCTTTGTTGCCCTTTGCTACACCTTGATATGTTAATTTTTCAACCTCAATTCAACTGTCTTTAGAGGGTTTTTCTAATTAATGAGTAATTAGGTCAGAAAGAGCATTCTTTCAACTAAAAAACTTCTATTTTGGACAAATCTCCCAATCCACCTGTGCAGGTTGTAGATTTTAATGTGATGCACTCATTAATAGGTCTGGCAGTCAATTATTATTGAGAGCAATAATCTAAACTTTGATGTATTCCTCCAAAGATATCATTATAAATCTGCTGAAATCAGATATTTACACAGGAACTGTAAGGTTACCCTGCCCACCCCAAATTTGATGGATTTTGACTGGACAGAATAAGAGAGTCCCAGTATAATATGAATTTCCTATTTCAATTTTCCCTTCAGCTTCCCCTCCTCGTGTTTCTTTTTCAAGTTTAGAAAAATGTGCACACTGAGAAGAAATCCATTTGATCCATGCCCAGCGGCGGCTTTCAGGGTCTCCTAAATCTGTATTTCTTCTTTCCCCATAAATTTATCGCCTGTCTCGCACTCCTTTGTGCGGTGGCAAAGATGAGCGTCAAATCTCAAAGAGCTAAGTCCACAGTGTAAGGTGCTCAACACCAGTTTTGCAAATATCAATCGATTTCCATCACCCAGGATAAACTACACTAGATGGCATTTGGCAACCTCATCTGTGTGGGTGAATCTTATTTAAATGTAAAATAAGAAAACAAACAATCAAACAAACAAACAAAAAAAACAACAACCCAAAACCTGTCTCAAATTCAAATAATGATAAACTAAATAAACGTAGGAAAAACGGTGGCATCACATCGAAATTCAAAGACTGTGTGATAGCAAAGACGCACATATTGTCTTGTAAACTCTTACAAAAACAAACAAGGAGACAAGAAATGTACGAAAAAAAACCAAAACAAAACCTGTCACAGCCACAGACACACTGCACTTATCAAAACAGGCATTGTCTTTGAAGGCTTTCAACAACATTGCGTATTGAATATATTTACCAAATGCCATAAATGCAGCCTGTGTGAAGAGAAAATGTCATCATTATCTTTCCCTGTCAATATCCTTCTGGTGGAGGTGTAAAAGACCAGAGAAAAATATATCATCGCTGTGCTTCTCTTTTTTGGGGCGGGGGAACCTTCATATCAGGAAAGATACATTCAGGTGAGTGATGGATAAAAACGTTCTTCAGGGAGTTGACATAATTAAAAATTTTGAGAGCGCGAACGTGGGGAATAGACTGTGGGCACAAAGATTTAAAGAAAAATTCATCGCAACATAAATGTTATGAGAAAGCTAATAGGCTGTAAATAACAGAGGTGATTTTACCTCTCTGTATTTCCCTGTGGTTCCAAAAAAAAAAAAAAAAAAAAAAAAAAAAAACTGGTATTGTCGCATTGGGACAACCTAAAAATGCATCAAATCATATTTACTCCACAGGGCTCGAGCTTTATTGCAGACGAGGGGGCTTTCGTCTCCTCACATCTCGTCTGACTCTGTTCTGTTGACCTTTTTTCAAGTTACAGACGCCCTTGAGTTCATCTCTTGAGAAACTAAATTAAAATTAAAATACAATAGAACATGCACAGCTAACACATCTTAAGCAAGTGACGTGAGTTATTTACAGAGAAAAAAAATAACACTGTCTCATAAGTTTTGTAAAACTTGCCAAAAAAAAAAAAAAAAAAAAAAAACTCAACCAAAAACAAAAAACTGAAGCCAGAAACTATTTTCAGGCAGATCACTTCGGAGGAAAGGAGACTTAACAAGCAAGGTGATATTGCGGTAAAACGCAGAGAGACAAAGAGGTTCTCTCATCCTTTGGTACAATCAGCGCCATGTCTCTGGGGAGACAAAGCTGTTTCTCCTCTGTCGCCTCCTCAGTCATCCACGCTCAAACAGAGGGACCTTGGTGGAGTGCGGAGCGCAGCAAGTGATGAAGACATCCTTAGTGAGGGGGAGTGAAGGGAATGAGGGAGATTGCGCCACAAGGAATGAAACCTACACTTCACAGCGTACAGACAACCACAGCGAGACAACAGGGAAGGCGCTGTGTTCACTATCAGACGTGCACGTCTTCGGGATGAAGGAGAAAACGCTACCCAAGGAAACAACAAAGGGCCGCACCATGAAAGACATCACAAGGTTATTCTAAAGTGATGGTTTAAAGACTCTTGGAACTATTTGAAGATGTAGACTTCTGCGTTTTAATGTGGTGCTTTGAAAAAAAAAAAAATAAATAAAAAAAAAATGCTGATTTGCTGAAAGTTTCTCCATCAAAAAACATCATCTCCATACAACTGAGAACTCAACAACTTTCAGTTTATGCATCTAACAACCTTGACTCTGTCATTTGATGCGACTTATTGGCTTCAGCCCATACCTTATTCTCCATCAGTTAAATAACGGAAAATATCGAATGGGAGCGCTTCACAGCACGGAGGGATCTCTGCGTGGTGCCCCCCACTGTTGCTGCTCCACCATGACTGGGATTATGCACCGGCTTTCCTGAATGATTAATGCGGGGCAGGCGGGAGACGCCGTGTTTTAAGGGGGTCAATAAACATCCCTCGACGTCATGCAGGGCGAAATGGTGCTCCCTCATTGCAGCGGCCTGGTGGACTTCGCACAGCACTAGTTTGTCCTCTTTAACAGTTGCGCCATATGGTGGTGGAAGCGGAGGGGTCTAACTCAGGACGTGCCTGCACTGAAATTACGGAGCCAAACTTTTAATGCGCCTGCAGGGTTCCTCGGCATTAAGTGGGAGTAGTAAGGCGAGAGGGGAGGGATACATTGCAGCTACATTGCTTCTGCTTTGGCAGGACCGGAGAAGATCACCAGGGATTCCTGATGGCTGCTACTTTGCTAATCTTTACTTGAATGGGGCTCTGTGCGTGCAAATGGCCATTGCAAATTAATCAGCGTGCAGAAATCTCCTGCATACAGTGAATCCAGGTCCTTGGTGGTAAACAATGTCTTGGGCCAAATTATCGCCTCCTGGAAACTGTTAGTGGACAGAATATGAGCAGATGATGTGATGCAATGATCAGATGCTTGCTTTGTTTTTGTTTTGTGTGTGTGTGTGTGTGTGTGTGTGTGTGTGTGTGTGTGTGTGTGTCTCTGGTGTGTGAAATCTCTGGGTATGAAAACAGGCTTACTCGTGAGGCTACAGCCTTGGCACACATCGAGTGCCCGCTGATGTGTGTCTGGTGAATGTCATCCGAATGAGGCCCTGAATGAGCTGGAGGCTGAAAATGGCGTGTTGTTAATGCGGCCGCAAATGAGATACAATATGGATGCAAATATGATTTCAAGTTTATGCCGCAGCTCATTTGAAGCTAATTGGTAGCAAGATGGCAGTAACAGATTTCAGAGTTTGTATGATGAAGGTAGAAAATTTGGATAGATTAATAGAAGACTTCAACACTTCAGTGGGATTTAAAAAAAAATAGTTAAAGAGAAAAGATTTTTTGTGACAAAAAAGAAAGAAAGAAAGAAAAGAAAATCTGACATAGACATAGAAGTGATGCAGAGATCAACAGTTGATGTTGAGTAGAGAAATTCTTAAGGAAGCCCACGGGTTGTTTATTTTTGCCTCAACTATCCCCCCAGGGTTTAGCTCAGAGACAGACATTTAATAATTCATCTGCTCTTTGAATTAATTTTATTCTTTTTTTCCCCTCCAACATGTTGCTGCTGCTCCAATTCAGAAAACTGAAGTGGTGGTCGTGGGAGAAAACAGGAAGGGGTCTACTAATTTTTAAAGAAGTAGCTCTTAATTTATCTACTTGCAGAATACCTCCTGTTAATTACGAACAAGGATTTTGATGATGTAACATGCAAATCAGTCACTTTTGCAAAACTTGAGTTTGAATAAAATGTGCGACATTACTGGACAAAAGAAAGAAAGAATAAAAGCACCTTTTCATAATAGTGAAACAGCAAAAGCGACACTATTATTGGCACTAATTTGATTCATTCAGATCGGCTCTTCTAATTTTCAGTGCTCACATGACCTGAGCTGACCAATAAATGACACTTTGACTGGATGAAAAAGAGCCGATTGTTTCCCATTTCCAGCTGACATTCCAGCGAAGATGAGAGCATCAGGAATGCTTTCTCTAGCAACTCTAAAGTCAACATGGCTACTGCAAAAACCTTGAAATCCCCTCCATCATCAGTTAACATCAAAGAAGTTTAGCAGACAAAAAGCTTTCAGAACACTTCCAAGACACACGATACCAATAAGACCTTTTTTTTTTTTTTTTGTTCGCACATTCTGCGCAAACATCCACAGACAGCGGATGAGGATGACATAAAAGGGGAAAGAACCAGACCAAAGTATGAAATGTGTTAGCCAGTTACGGAAAGTTTTGTTTTAAATGAAAGCCTTGGAACGACAACATAAAGCACACAGCCAGCAACACAAAAGGATGGTTGATAGAATATTCTGTACTGTGCAACAATGACACTTTCACTGACTGAAAAAAAAACAAAGCGATATTTACAGTAAGCAGCTGAACATATGGCAAAGCGAGAGAGACAAAGAGCACACAGCTGCAAAGTTCCTCGTTGTTTCCCAAGGCTTTGGAATGAACTGTGGTCTGGGATTTATTTATTTATTTGTTTGTTTTTTCAAAAACCCTTGGGCAGGTTATGCAAAACTTCCATTTTTAATTGTGACTGACATACTTGAAATTCAGGATTACCAAAAACTTTGAAGACAATTTTCCTCTGGTCCGGTTGTTGACTCGCTAGCTCAAATGAAACCAAGTTTTAATTTTCACAAAACAGAGGAACTCGTTGCCTTCTCTGTGAAAAACACCTGAACGTTCTCAACTGAACGGGATGTGACGCTGATGGCACACTGTGGGGCATCAAATACGATGAGCATGAAGGTGACACAGAGGATAAATGAGGGAGTAATGGAGAAATCATAGTGAGGACTCTCAAACATTCCCCCCGTGGTGACCCCATGCATGTGGAAAAGATGACACGACAAACACTTCAGAAAACAACTGATGAGTCTGATGAAATTGGCACCACTTCTGAGAGCTGAGAACCGGGCCGCTGTGTTTGAGTCACTCCGACCAAGATCTTCTCTGCGCTTCCCTGCCAAAATACAGGACATTTGGGGGGGGGGGGCACTCCAGAAAACCTTTACCCTCTCTACACACAAGCACTCAAACTTGCACAGTGTCTAAACTCCTACGAGGAGTATACTGAAGTGCTGTGTCTGCAGGCGTTGCTGTCTTTGGGTTTGGGCTTGTACGCCATTAATCCCACCCATTTATAAACGAGCGCCTAAATATACACAGCGCTTAATTAAAGTTGGGCATCCATTATTGAAGTGAATCCCAGTTTTATGGGATGAGAAGGTAATTAGTCCCTCTACACCTTAGCGCTCTTCTCTGTTTCTAGGGGTTATAAATACCAGCCCCGCTGCCTCATGAAGGGTATCCTTTAAATTACATTCTCACACTTTGCGAAAGGTTAGAAGGACGGATTTCTCCAACTACGTGACGAGATGTTTAAACAAAAAGGGCTACGAAGACGTTCTTCATCCGGCGGACGACTTCCAACTTTGACGGTCTGATACAGTGATCTGATACAGACAACAACACAATAACCGTCTTGGACCCTGTTCAGGGATCAACCAAGAGCTGGCCTCTGCACTGAAGAGACAAATAATCTTTCCTTGTAATCTTTGGAATGTCGCACGGGAATCCCTTTGGATAATAACAAATAATGATCCTATCTCGAGCATGGGGAAAAGAGCTATTGATTTCTTTCACCCACCAACGCCTGAAATTACGACCATAGATGGATGTGTCACTGTTTGCAGAGAGAAATATCTGTTTTTATGTGATATATGATGGATCAAATGTCTGCCCCTTAACTTGCTGAAATCTCAATGCACTGAATTGTATTATACCATATTAACATCACATATTTTGCACTCCAACATGACAGCTGGCTAATATGTCTCTCAAGTCCACTACTTCAAACACAGCTGCCATACACGTTAAATGTAATGTAATTTAAAACTAAGCATAAGGTGCCCTCTAATGTTTATTGACATATTTAATGCAGATTATTAACTGCTTTCATACATTTCTCAAGTGAACTCATGCACTGAAGGTGTTGTGCAATGTTTAGCCTGCCATTCGAATTCTTTTGATGGACTCAAAACTTAAATTTAAAGGCCTGCTGACTTAGTCAGCAAGCTCACAGTTTGAACTTTTGCGTTTCCCGATGTGATTAAGGAGTAAATTTAATCCAGTTTCGGAGTTGAAGCTGTCGAAGCAAACCGGTTGTTTGCGCGTAAAAAATACACTTGTACGAAGTTGCACGTGCAGCGACTGCCTCCAGGCTAACACCAATTTTTCATACATATTTGTGTACAATTATGTCTCTCATGCTGGGGCAGAGCCACAGACAACAGCAGGACACGTGACGTGCTACGTTTTTCTGGATGACGTACAGCTCCGAGGCCATTATGGTTCATCGTGTATTTCTTTGGAAAGATTTAAAAAAATAAAGAAATAAAAATATTGGATAAAATGTTCTCGGCTTTGGATCAAAGAACTGACTGTCCCCTCCTTTGATGTTCTTCAGCTGAGTGCTCTAAAATAAAACTTATAACAAAGACGTAGGAGGTCAAAAGGCCAAACTGTATTTCATTGTCAATTTTCTGCCCAATGTGTATTTACATCTCGTTGCATGTATCCTTTTGCAGACCGGGAGAGATTTGACAGAAAACTCAATAGTCCAATAAGAATTCTGTCCACCAGTGTATTTCAGCATTTTCTCATGCATAACCTTTAGGTTCACATGCTGATTTTGAACTTTGACAGCAGAATGCCTCCTCATAAATTATCGCACTGTAATGCCTCAATAACTGAGTTGAAGGCACACAGCACCATAAGCGCTCATTTAGATTAAAAAATCTACTCTATCTAACACAGGACACAATAAATTGCCCTAGTTATGAGTTCAGCTTGCTGCTGTATCCGATTAATGTTCCTCATTATCAGGATAAAAGCTGGTTGGTTCAAATGTCCAGGGGATGTGGTTTATGGTCATGAAAGTAAACAATCAAAGCATATTGCTCCTTATTATTCTGACGCTGCCTTGCTCTTGAATGCGAACAAACACTGTACATTATAATTTTCCTCTAAGACCAAAATCCAGAAATGAGTGAACCATTAATGGAATTCATTATTTGGGCTAGCTTGAGCCATCACTGGGACTGCGACAGTCATTTGGTTTAGAGATTGTCTGTGCCTTCAGGTTTAATCAAGTCAACATGCGTCTCCGAAGTGCGAGAACAAAAGCGGAGAGTTTAGAAACTTTCGAGACGGTGAAGGACAGTAGCTGATCCCCCAAGAGTTCAGGTTTTAGCCTTTTAAAAGTGGATGATTGAATTTCTTGGCAGGGGATTCATTAAAATGATAATTCTTATTTATGAAGCCCTTTAAAAAATTAAAATACTCTCTATGTGCTGCTTCCTATTAATTAACTTTTTTTTCCCCTCTCATTTTCTTTCTTTCTCCTCTCTACTTTTTTCTTTACTTCCCACTGAACCTGACACACTAATAGGTTATGAATAATTCTGTTTCAGTTTAGATGGCAATTAGCCACAGTGCCAGGGGCCATTCTTCTTCGTCTCTTGTGGAGTGGTGATTTAACACCCAGCTGAGTTAGGGGTGCTCAACTATCCCACGACTGCATCACTCACCTCATCTCTGAAAGACGGCGAAACAGGAAACGGTTAACTGTGTGAAGCCCTCCCATTGATAAAAAGATTCACTTTGCCTTTCCCTCGCGCCGTCACCTCGCTGTGGATCATGCAGGGATGAGATTCATCATCAAAAGGAAACAGCACCGAGGGTCAAGGGGCTGAGTCAGAAAGACTGAAAGAGCCGTGAAAACCAAAGGCAGCGCTCTAAGTCATAGAATATGATAATGGAGTAATATTATCACATGGTGTCTCTCTCTGGTGTACCGCTGAAAAATGTCACCATTGCTAATTATCCATAAGACCACACAGAGAACGACATGTCGCTGCTGCTGGAACTGAGATGGACTTAAATACAATAATTAGGACACTGAGACTGATCCATAGGCTCCGGGCACATGACTTTCACCATCCTGACTGAACGAAATAACAGATAATAACAGTATTAGCTATAAAAGAGGAAAGAGGGTCTGAGTTGGTGGTCGGCAGTGTTGTGTGACTAATACTCATGATGACGGAGATTATAAATGTTAGGTCTTGTTGCTGCTTTGTGAAATTGTTACTTGTGTACGATTTTGCGCACTTGCAGTTACACCAGAGGAGAACTGTGTTGAGGGAATTTATTTAATTTGTTTCCTTACAGGCCACAACAATCAAGCAATGAAGATCTGATAGTGTGACAGCTCCCGCCTCAATCCAGCCGAGACGTTGCGTTATTACTGAAGGACCCAATAGTTCCCGCAACGCACAAGTACCTGTGACAGATGGGAGGAAAAACTTTTCACAGCATGAAACCCCCAACAGAAAAGGACTCACGGTGATTTTCTTGACCAGCTGTGCAGCGTGAAGAGGGAGCGGGGGAGGGGGCTGCTGCATATACCTGATAATAATGATATTCATAACAGTATACAAATCATCAGTGCTAAACGGATGTGGTTTACAAGGTAGAGGGGGAGAGAGTGAGAGAGCGAGAACACGGTAGGCCATTTGTTTAAAAGTGTAAATCCGGGAGAGGCAGAGGACAATGAGGAGGTGCATTGCTCAGTCAGCGCCGAATACTTCCCTGCTCAGCAAAAAGGCATCATTTCCATCAACGTGAATTTTCATTTAGATCAATTCCTTGACCCTTTGCTAAAATACTCTCAGCAATTGGAAACGGGCATATTTCTGCCAGGTTCATAGTTGAAGGAAGCAATAACCTTCTAATGAGCTACATTCTACATCCAGATCACTACTGAAATTTAATCAATTGTTCCCTAGCCCAAGGCCTATCTGTCGAGCGAAATTTGAGCGAGACGTGTTCGTTAACACGTCACGTCAGTTAGAGCAGCAGGAAAATCTTAAAAAGAAGTTATGGTTGAATCTCTAATAATCACCTCGCAGTAAAAATATCTTTGATATTCACTGACTTGCAGTGATAAATCCACTGGCTGCCTCACATCTCTCCCTGTTTACCTCGGAGAAGCACATCATTTTCCTTGATGAGGGGGCAGAAAAAGCTGCTGGGTGTTCCCAAACATCCACCAGGCTTGTGTGAATCTGATCACTGGTATGAACTAAACATCAGTTTTCATCCGCATAAGCATGCCAGAGTCTTTCCTACTTCGATAGCGCAAACGGGAAAGGTTGAAGAGGAGAGCGGGGATCATCAGTGTGCAGGTAATTTTTATTTGTATTGATTTTTTTTTTTTTTTTTGCCGTACTGGCAAATGTTATAGGTCTAGCACTCTAATATAGAAAAAAAAAAATCTTGCTGTGGAGATCCGATGTATCTACCTCCATTAAACAAAACAGAAAATCCCAACTTGCCCTCTGTAGATATAAGCATCGGGGAGGACCAGAGTCAATCCCAGCTGACCTTGGGCGAGGGGCGGGGTCACCCTGAACAAGTCGCCGGTCCATCACAGGGCCAACACACAGAGACAGACAGAGACCAACAACCACTCACACTCACACTCAGTCACCATCTAACCCAAACAGGATGGCTTTGGACGGTGGGAGGAAACAGGAGCACTCGAAGGAAACCCTCGCAGACAGAGAACATCCAAACTGGCCTGGAAACCGAACCCCTACCTTCTTATTGTGGGGAAACATCACTAACCACTATGCCGCCGTTCTGCCAAGTTAATAAACAATGGCACAAGAATTTCAATAACAATTACATACATAACTTTGTTTGACTTTTTTTTTTCCACTTAAATTCCTTCTTACATGCAGTAAAACAGCATATTTAACGAACAGCAGCAGCTTTAAAACATCTCCATTCAGGCACCTCAGGCATAAAACCTCACTCTTTATGGTTGTGATCATCGGGCTTTGCCTCCTGCCTGCAGGCTTGCACCACATCCTGCTTTTCAATCTTCGTCTTACTGTCTGACTCTGAGCAGTGCCTCTCCATGTAGCCTGCGTCCACCCGCAGTGTCCGGGCTTTAACCATACATTGAACACTGCGCGCGAGACATCGCTGAGAAATGTTTCCTCAGTTTTGAAAGTGTAGATAGATAGAGTGCAGAGATGGTACTCACACATGACGGTAAGAAAAACATTCCCTGAAGCCAGGACAACTTTCTCCCTCGTTGCCCGGTCATAGATGCCCACGTGGCATTCATAAGGCCCGTTGTCCGATATCCGCACCTCCGGCAGCCTGTAAAACACAAGAGTTACTCCACGAGGCCCAACAATGTTGCATGGTGAACTTGATGCAATTAGGAAGTGCACAAGTAAGAAAATAAAAGACTTATAAAGGATTTATTTATAGAGCGCCAAATCACAACAAAGTTACATCAAGGCACTTTACATATAGAGCAGGTCTACACAAAACTCTTTTTGGAGCTGTGACCAAACAGATCCCCCGATGAGCAAGCACTTGGTGACAGTGGTGAGGAAAAACTTCCTTCGAGAGGCAGAAACCTCAGGCAGAACCAGGCTCGGGGGGGGGGGGGGGGCATCTGCCTCGACCGGTTGGGTCGAGAGAGACAGAGAAACACTGTTGGCTTGCCTCAAAGTAAACTGATGTTTTTAGGGCACTAAGGGTTTGTCGAATAATGCGTCACATGATACTATGATCCATTTCAGAATATTCATGAAAACTTGGGCGGCTCTTGTATAATTGAAAAAAAGAATGTTTCAGGGCTTTGACTTGTTGAACTCTTAGAGATGGTGAGCGACTGCATTTTCATGAAGTCTTAGAAAACAATGAGTGCATGATTAATTCATCATAAATGTCTGAATAAAAACGATCAACGATTTAGCTACGATATCTGAATTTATGCCCATTGTTGATGATAAATATTAAACAGTGAGTGAATGGGCTGTTTTGCACAAGTCAAACTTCCCAAGGTCTATAAAAGCATTAAGGAGGGCGTCGGTAACATTTGATTTATAATAAAGTAATGACAAGAAGAAAATGTCTAGTTTCATTTCCTACCTGAATCTTTTTAATTTGATGCAACCTGATTATACACTTGAGCTTCTGAATACATAAAGGAAGTCACTTAAGAAACACTGTAACATTTTTTTTTCTCCTTCGTGGACTTTTTCTGATAGTTCTTGTTCAATCGGAGATAGCAGATGGCATTTTTTTTTTTTTTTTGTGAAAGAACTCAGGAGCACAATCTGTATTCTGCACTCGGCTAATATGTCAACATCGATAATCAAAGTGAGACACTACTAGTCACATTTAGCCCCTGTGATTTATTCCCACAAAACGGGAACAATTGTCCTTGCCGCCCGCGTGTTTCAGGACCTTTGTTGGAACAGAGGCAGGGTGCCTAACAGCGCCCGGGCTTTAATGAGTTCGGCTATATGTGTGTTAGTGTGTGTGCTTGTGTGTAAGTTCAGGAGAAAAGATCACTCTTTTGGAAAGCAGTCAAATCTGTGCTGCAACAGCGGTGGTACAATATATATGCACACATCCTTCCCTCCCTATCTTGGCATAAGCATCAGCACACATGTCTGTGCATGTGGCTTTAGGTTTTGGTTGGATTTTTACTTTATTTTTGTATTTTTGGCCATCTCTGAATAATGTATGTACATAGGTCTGGACACGGGTTCATATTTTCATCTGTATAGCATATACAGCAGATATACCCTTCTATTCTAGTGATTTTCTAGTTCTGTCTTAAATTTTTCACCACATATTTATACTGGCCCTCTTTTTCGTCCACTTTTTTTATTTTATATTATTCATTATTGTAGGCTTTTCTTCTGTTCTTCCTATTAATTTGTGTATTTGTACATGCTGAATCCCTTTTTAATGCTGCTATAACAAAAGAATTTCCTTGTGGATAAAATAAAGCGTCGATCTGTCTATCTATTTATCTATTTTCTTTGCTGTAACAACTATTTCTAAGCTGCCCTGAAGCGAAGCACTTTAACCTTCGCTGAAAAGCAGAACTGGCAGTAAATTTTGCGGCGTGCTCTTTTTTTTTTGGGTTGCAGATGAGGTCGAAATCCACACTTGTGTTTTCAATTTTTAATGTACCTCTGGGTTGTTTCGTTGTATCATTGTATCACTGAACGTTGCCTGGGCTGGGAAAGTTCACCACCGAAAACAAGCCCCCCCACCAAAAAAAAAAAACAACAAAAAAAAAAAAAACACACACACACATTTCTCTACTCCTGCAATTATTTGAAAAGGTAAAATTTAATGCTAATTGAAGAAGGTTGCTGCACTGACCCACCAGGACAGCTGGGGGAGTAAAATTGATCTAACATGACCTACCCATGAGGGCTTCAAGCTGAAGACGGGGAGGGGGGTAAAGTTTCAGTGAATGAACCAATTATAAACAAATATTTTATAACGCTAAGTACATAAGAAAAAGAGTGAACACCTCCAGAAATAAAGGGAGCTTGTCTCCATCAGCGCTTCCTCGAGGGATAAGTGTAAAACAAGGAAGTCTTTTTTTTTTTCTCTTTTCTTTTCCTCCAACCAGTAAAGTGATGAGAGCAGCACAGCGAATCTCTCCTTGGTGGCAGCAGTGGAGGTAAATAGTAAACGCTGATGTCCCCGTTACCCACAATCCCACATGCTGCATTTTTTTTTTTCTTTTGGATTGCCACTCAGACAGGTGGACGAGAAAAAAAGAGACCGGAGATAAGATAATTCAAGATAATTCAAGCACTGCCAGGAGAAAGGGTGAGGGTGAGGAGGCCACAAAGTAAAGCCCCGACCGCAGCATTTCTGAGTGGCTGCCTCCTTCTTGACAGCGAGTCACGTCAGAATTAGGCGAGGAAAAGGTTGTAGTCTTCACATCGAGGCTTCCATGAAATATTAAGCGTGGGCGATTGAATTTTTCAGAGCCACTTCCAATCTTTGACATTGAGGTGCCGGTCCACTCAGAATCTGATCACAAAAAAAAAAAAAAAACCCTGAACATGTGATGGTGAGAAAATCCAGTAACCCTTTATTCTTTATTTACTGCTCGTCTTAATGGGCCAGCTGATGTTTGAGATCTTGGGATCATCTCACAGTACAAATACATTTTATGAATAGGTAAGGTTTTTTGTAGTGGTTGTTTTTTTTTTTTTTTTTTTGCTCCAATTACTCTTAAAAGCCTGTTTTCACATCAGCTGTGCTATAAGCTTCTCCGCGATGTGATTTCACCTTAGTAAACTGCAGTTTTGAGAGCACTTAAACCAACTGTTTAGCAAACATTTATGGCTGTTTTGAGTCCTGCCTAGTGTAACTAAAGTATAGCAGCACTGGATTTATTGCGGGAGTTTGAGTGCATATTTTCAGTCTGCTGTTGTGAAGAGTGCATTGTATTCACAGTACTCCTTTTAGCAGACAATGCACTCTGTATCTTCAATTTAGCCTTCTTCCTGGGCCCTTGAACACCTCCAGTTAATTAGTCTTCCCCTCATGCCTTCAGGTTTTATCTTTTGCGTGTGTGTGAGTTTTCGCTATTTGCTTTTCTTTTGTCCTTTACTTTGTTTCTGAAATTATGGACCCCATTAATCAGTGAGTTATACAAAGCTAGTTAGCAATGTTTAAAGTGTATGCTACAGGAAAAAGAAAAAGAAAAGATAATAATGATAAAAATAGATTTTGAAAGTGAAATTTTTTCCACAGCCTGGCAAAAAAAAACCGAACCAAAGTGAAACAGGTAAAATAAACAAGCAAGTGAATACGTACGTGAGTAAACAGACAGTTTACTGGACAGTCCAGCACATCAAACACACAACAAATCCCTGTTGTAAACCAAAGGAAAAAAAAAACAACAACAACAAAAAAACAAAACAAAACAAAACCCAGTACATGCATGGTGGTGATCGATGGCAATGGGCCCCCACGGAGGAGCTGCAAAAACAGCACACTGCGAAGAGAGATCGATTGTCCCTCAGGAGTAGCATCTGAAAGCTCTTTCCTGTTACGCGGGCCTTTCTCCAGAACCCCTCCTGCCTACAAATGCAAGCAAATGCAGCCATCGTAGTGGAGAGTGAGAAAAGAAGAGCAGCCTTGACAGAGCTGCCGTCTTGATAGCTCATCCCGTCAATCTCTGCATCAAATTAACGAGCACATTGTCAGACACTTTCTTTTTCTTTTTTTTTTGTTCTGGACTGGAGCGT
Source organism: Echeneis naucrates (assembly GCF_900963305.1). Classification (NCBI taxonomy): domain Eukaryota; kingdom Metazoa; phylum Chordata; class Actinopteri; order Carangiformes; family Echeneidae; genus Echeneis; species Echeneis naucrates. Next base: position 4,773,164 of record NC_042515.1, on the reverse strand, counting down.
TACGGGTGAATGGGTCAGGAGTGGGCCGAGTGTGTAAGCCAGTACACACTCGGCAGGAAAGCGCAGACAAATTGCCTAGAGGACATGCAAAGAGAGGTGTGTAATCATCCATGTTTCCTTGAGGAATAAAGCATGAAAGAAAACCATGTGGATAATGCTGTGATTCTCTGAGTGCCAAGAGAGGTGTGATTGGCTTTGTGCTGGCTAGTTACACTGCAGTAAGGGCTGATGTAGCTCATTTCTCTTGTCTTTTTTTTTTCTTTCTTTTTTCTGTTGTTTGTATCCTGAGCACTGCTTTCAAGGATTCAAATCCATCCAAATTCTATGATAATAAGAAAGATAGAAAGTAGAGGAGAGGTTTTACCAAAAGAAAAGAAAACACACAAAAACACTTTGTGCTGATTGGAGCCCATTCTATTAGAATTGAATAAGCCATGTGTGAGTTATTATTCATGACTGATTGAAGAAAGGGGATTTGCTTAGTACACTGTAAGAATACTTATTACTATACACCATCAAATACTTTTTTTTTTTTTTTTTTTGCACCACAAAAATAAACTAAGAGAATTACTAACAGAATCTGTCAGTCCCAACAAATGTGATTTTGCTTAATCTCATTTTCTTTGGAAACAATTTGCAACCATATTTTGTCATCCTTCGCCAGATACAATCACAACACTATTACGACACACAAATAAAAAGTAAATTCTCACTTATTCATGCAAGAAGCCAAAATCACCTTCAGTGAAAGAGAAGGGAAGTGCTTGAAGAAAGATATTTTTAACATGACATTTTTAACACCCCCCCCCCCCAACTGTGCAGTGACCAACGTTAGCAGCACACCGGCCGAGGTTTGGCCAGAGACTTCTCCATGGGCACCTCGTCTATGAAATTTTAAGGCCAAACAGATTATTTTTCGATCACCTTCACCTGCCAGGCTCCCTCAGTAATGCACACTAGACAAAAAGCAATTTAGAGGCGATGGGCATTTGGGACACATCCCTTTGTCAACAAAGCACAAAATTTTGCTACAGATTTTTTTTTTCGGTGCTCAATGTCAATTAAATTGTTCAGCACTCGGCAGCACCGGTGGGTTTGAACGTCGTACACATTGTTTCGTTTGCGGCGCAGGGTTGGAGGAGAGCGAGATGGCGACAGATGGAAAATATCAAAGAATACTATGCAAATTAAACTAATGTTTTGTAATTTGTCTCCACTCTCTAGAATGACAAACAGTGTTCTTTTATTTGAGAGCACCAACGATTGGATAACAACATTCATCAGAGCTAATTGGCTTGTAAATGAAAATACCAGGATTACGTTAAAGGAGCAGGGTCACGATGTTGACAGCATTAAATCTGAAGGAAATTATTTGATTGAAAATAGGAGACAAAGACTGACTGACTCTTTGTACAATCACTGTGGACACTAGAGGGCTTTATCATATTAATGTTTTGGAGCTTGTCTGAAATGAATGAAACTGTTGTTCTAAGCCGGTTCTAGAACGGCGGCATTGTGGTTCGGTTCGGTTTGGATGTTCTCCCCATGTCTGCCTGGGTTTCTTCTGGGAACTCCGGTTCGGGCACTTCCTCCCATCGTGCCAAGACATCATGTTTGGGTTACTTGGTGACTCTAAATTGTCTGTAGGTCTGAGTGTGAGTTTAAAATTCATGGGTTTCAAATAGTGTCAGAAACAGAGCGCTAAAACTATTTGACTACCAAATTCTCATCCACTTTTGGCCTCGACCTTTAACCAGCAACTTTTGAAAGTTCTGTCAAACGAAAACGAAACAAAATAAAAATAAACCAGAGCAGAACTCTATGCCATCAGCCACAACAACCTTCTTCTACAAGGTTCAGCCAAAGGTTCATTAGAGGTAAAATATGCAAGTTCTGGAGCTCAAGCTGGCCCGACTGAGGCTTAAGACTAAACCACCTCTTCCCAACGCTTAGCTAACACAGGAATTTGGCATTACCCTTGAAATCTTCTATCCAATAATACTACTTTTAAGCCTCGGTGTGAAAGGGGTTGTGGTCTAAAAGTACGCTTCCCAAATTGATTAAAAGCTGTGAGGTCCCACCCCTGAACCTTTAACTTCAGCATAGAAAAATGAGCCTCTCAAAAACTTTAAAGGGGAATGCATTATCAGGCTGTTCAATGAGACTGAGTCACAGAAGCCTTTAGCAACTGTTCTCCATATCCAGATACGTTTAATTTCAACTAAAAAATATTAGAAAAACTAGAACTGCAGAGTCATACTTGCATGCCTTTGCCAACTAGCTTCTGTTAATTAGCGTGTCGGTTCTTCAGTGAAGGCCAGAAAAGTTTTTTATGTTTTTTTTTTTTTTTCCTTTGGTTCATTTTGTTTTAATCACAGTCAGTTAATCTAAAAGTCCAAGTAAACGTTGGAGCGAAAGTCCCAGGAGGCGTTACTGAGGCATCTTGTTCACAAGAATGTGACGGCTGCATGTGGGCAGATGGACAGACGACCCGAAAACATTCCACAATCGGCCACGGCGGCAGAAAAAGTTACGTGCTGTAGCCGTATTGGATAAGTCAATGTTATATGGGAGATTTCATACATCATTAACATGGATAATAAGCCATATCACTCACACACACGTACAAACATTTGTTTGTGTAGAGTATCATTGCTGTCAGCAGATGCTGCGGTGACAACAGGCCAAAGGCAGGTAGAGCATTAGTTCCAATGGTAGAGATAAGTCATCTGTAAAACAAAATAGGTTGTTTGCCATCGGCTGACTTGAAATGTCTCAAAGCATCCTTTTGCCTGTTTAACAAAAGAAAAGACGTGTAGCTGGTTGAAAAGACACCAGCGTTGACTATCAGCAGGAGGCAGGATGTGAACAGTCTCCTGCATCAGCGTCAGTAAAATAATACAAAAGTGTCCCGCCATCAACTACAATCAGCTGCAAGTTGTTCCGCGCTATAACAGAACCTCACTACTTAGTGATCGCTCGCACAATCACTGTCTGCATGTGAAATAGTTCGTTTTCGGCCACTTCACACGAAGAAATATAACAATATCTAATATCTAATCTGTTATGATGCGTTTGAGGATCTTTTGAAGGAGAGACCTGCAGATTCCTGGGCCTGTGATTTGATCTTAAATACGCAAGGTCCTTAAAACCTTAAGTGTCATCAGCAGCATGTAAAATCTGCTAATCTACACGTTGGCACAGGAATATAAAGAAACTAACAGCTGCTTCCATCCTTTGAAAGATTCTGACTAATAGCTGTCACAACCAGACAAGACTAGGTCGCCTTAATTGAAGTCAATATCAGTGTCATTTCCGAAACGGCCTAATAACTGAAAGACAGCACGGATGGAGAAATAATACCTCTATTATTGTTACTGTATTACAGCGTGATAATCTCACACTGCTGGGAGAAAAACTGGAAGGGAAAAAAAAAAAAAAAAAAAAAAAGGTGGGAAGCCAAAAATATAGTTTTCTAAATAAATGCTGCGAGTTTATAAAAGATGCAGAATTCTGAAGCATTCATTCTGGTCGTACAAGTGGATTTGTGAGACTGCGAAGGCTTTGTGCACAAGATTTAGCATTCTTAAGTGGCATTGAGAGATTATGACGGGAAAAGAAACGCGGGGTTTCTTTTGCATTTCTTGGCTGTGCTGAGCCTCTGTGTAACACCATGAAAGCGGGATTGTAACTTGACTGGAGTAGAGGTGTGACTGTGGCAGGGCTCCACGTTCTTCTCCGGTTAACTAACACAGGCTAAGCATTCTGATGCGGATCTGGATACAGGTCAGTGCAGGTGGCATTCTGGTTCATTTGAAATCCCCCCCGTCTCGCTTCCCTCCCTTCGGTGTGCTGTGGCAGTCTTTTACTCACTTCCACTCCCCATTTGTGTGTGTGCATGTGTCCATGCACGGGAAGGCGTGTGCGCGTGTGGTGGCCATGTTTGTGTGAGCATCCGTATTTCCATGTCTGCGATTGTGTGAGCATGTACGCCGTCCCGTTGTGATGATGCCTGCTTTCCCAAAGGGGTAGTAGGATTGTCCAGATAAATCATCCTCAGCTGGGCAGCCACAGCACACATGGGAAAAGAGAAGGGGATAAAAATACAAAGGGGTACAAACGTGCATGAGGCGAATCTCAGAAAAGCAGCCGGATAAAGACGAGATGGAAAGGAATGATAAAAGCAGGATTATGGCATTAATAAGGACGCAAAGTGTAATGCATTCCAGTTCTAAAAGGGAGTCGTAGTCGTGCCACGTATGGCCAGTGCTTGTCGCGTGCTGCTGAGCGCTCACAAAGGGATATCTGCAGTAGGAGGAGCACCGGAGCAGAGGGAGTAAGAAATGAGGAGAAGGGGCAGACAGCTGCCAGCCATATTGTTGGGGCCTGGGGTAAAAGCAGACGGCCCCCAGGACGCCTTGAACGTGTAATCAGGCCAACTGGAGCCAGATGACTCCCCACCCTCTTTCCACTCTTCCTCCAATCCCTGCCCTCTCTATCTCTCTCAGTAAAAACCTGTTAATGCACACACAGCGGGGTATGTACACATCAGATCGCTGAGACTTGAGACGGGGCTGAGGCAATTCTCCACACGTTCACCTGTGTGATAAAGTTCCCGAGCCAGGCCGTGCTACCTGGGGGCGTTTGCACCGCCGTGGCTGAAATAGGCAACTGGGCCGGGCCAGATGTTAGCTAAATCTTTCACACTGAACTCTTTATCCTGAGCAGAGTTGCTGATTGGAGGTTTGCTACCACCTCCTGTCCTGAAATAACGCACTGAACCCCGTCACCCGGTCGTTCCAGTCGGGCCTGGGCCGACCAACAACAGATGGCTGGGAATGAAGTTGTGTTGCATCGAACAGGAGTTCATCTCGGTGCATCCGCTATCAAAGCATCGAGAAGGAGTTTGATTTGATTACACAGTGAGTTTAGACTTTGTATATTCCCCGATGCTGCAAAGCCAAATGAGCAGAAGCAGCGCCAGAAACACACACAAGAAGAGTTAAACAAGGAAGTAATCTCACTTTAAATGAAAGTTAATTAATTTTGAGGCTCACCGGACAGTCGATTGGTACACAAGGTCTTCACGTCTGCGGTAATCCTCCATGTGAGAGTAATTGGTATTAAACATAGCATCATAGGTGAAGATTTTCTGCTTGATGGTACCTCCATCTGTGACCTGTGAAGCAAAAAGAGAGAGCCTTAATAATATCATTCCTCTAATGATGGATGGGACAGGGCCTATCTTTCTGCCCCGAGAGCTTCTCCTACGCACAAACGGTTGTCTCGCGGCCCTGTTGTGTAGATAGTACTCCTGCTTGCAATTACCTCATTGATTCATTTGCAGCCATGATAAGCGCATTCCTTATGATGCCTTAAAGCGAGAGATTGAAAACCCGCTGACATGATAATATCAGCGAGACAGTCAGACGGCTGCCGGTTTATGTTCGCGCACATGCAGTTAAGTCTTAATGAAGACTGACGCGGGAAGGTGTTATGTATGTGTCAAGCAGTCTGCTTTCTGCAGAGGTAATGGCTCATGACGAGATACTGCAGAGGTAGGAGGATACGATATTTAAAACACTGGTCTCGTCTTTTTTTTTTTTCTGTGCATGGTAGATGATGGAGTAGTTCTTTCCTTCCTAATATTCACAGGAGTGTTAAAGTCACTTAGCATTTGAGTGACGGTGATTTCTCGTCTCTTCAGAAGCCACAGACAGCCATAAAGGAAAAAAGGGTGACAGGATTTTAATGGTGCCACTAATGCTGCTTTGAAGAAGGAAATTGCTGGTGGGCCAGGGATCCTTCTTCCCTTTGCCAGGGAAGATTCTATCTTTCTGATCCCATCCAATCCCCTCTGTGAGGTAAACAACGTCAAAGCAGTTCATGATTAGTCCATGTGTAATGTATACGTGGCCTCATGGAGAGACTGAGGTAAATTGTCTCTCTGCGGTTATTTGATATTGTTCCCCGTGAATGTGGGGTAACTCATATAGCCTCTTGGATGGAGGGAAAGCATACTGCTTCAGGCTTAGCTTGCTAAATACTGCTACACAGGGAGCCCACAATGTTCAAACTTTGAGAGGCGAGGATGTTAATCTGTCGAACTTCACCTAATGATAGGAAGAGTTTTAACAGATTTAAAATACTAAAGGTCAAGACGCTTCCTTGCTTGATTTGTTGTTAGGTTTTTTGTTAAAGTATTCCTCCACATGAGGATATGATTTTAGCTTTTTTTTTTTTTTTTTTTTTAGTTTTGACACAATTAGGCGTAAAGAAGTTTTGGCATCCTTGTTGAGGACCTGAGAGCATTGTGGCCATCTGTTCACTTTTAATTTGAGTTCAGGGGGTGAAGACAGGGAACAACGCTGCGGCTTCGTTCCGAGCAACGGAACACGGAGAGGCAACAGGGAAAAAGGTCAGCTTCTAAAAGCAAAGCCGTGTTTGAAAATTGTGCTTTCCAACCACCCTGACTTGCCCTCCCATTGCAGTTACAGAAATGGACCTTTTAAAAACATCACCGACGGGAGTCAAGAGACTTTTCTGCCTGACATGGTATAACGTCGTATGAGAAAACGTGTGTGCAGATCTGAAAAAGAATACCACACCAAACTTCTTCAGATGTAATTTACCCAGCTAGGCAGTACACTTAAAGTGGATTTATAATGAAACATCACACAAAGTGATATCCATTACAGATTTGCTCAGCATGCAGGAAGCATTTATGATGACACACTATGCAGCAAAACATTGACATCGGAAAGGTTCAGTTTCAGGTACTTGACTCACAAGAGCACTTGTGAGACACAGTCAAATGCTTTTCTATTCTACAAAGGAATTCTCCTCATTTCTATTTGCAAACTTCACAAACATATCTGTTGGCATCCCTGTCAGTACCTGAATAGTTAGTGAGGGTTTGGTGGGGGGGGTCACACCATGATACTCATCATTGCAAAAGCTGCAGGACAGCCAAGATGTTTTTTTTTTTTTTTTTTTTTTATTTACATGAACGTGCACACGTGTTGGCAAGGACACGTGACAAAATCAGCAGCATCCCTTCACGTGACCTGAAGCAGCCGCTGAAGTGTTCAACGCTCCAGGCCAAAGAGGCTGCGTGATTTTACATCTGGCACAGAGGCATTTAATCAATTCCGGGTTGACATCTTGATATTTTAGCCCATTAGCACCAAACAGTGACTCACCTTGTTAGCATATCTCAACAACATGTTTATACATTTTATTCCAAAACAGTTTGTAGTACTTAGTTTTGTTATATGAGGGGGAAAAAAAGACATTGAGGGTGTTGCTGCAAAGAAAAACAGAAAAAGGTCTAGTTCAGATGGCATGATGGCCTTTTGGTCAGGAAATTATGCAAACCTTCCAAAGGACTGAGTTGTGTGTGTGTTTGTGAGCTAAATTTGACTAAATACAATGACCTTTGAATTATGGCAGCTTTTATTTCACCGAAGCAGACACTTTGGATGCTGGAGTTTTCTGAAAAACACAACCAAACACGTACAGTAATAGTCTCCAGGATGTATCCTGTCATTCACTCCTCCAAAGGATACCACTGAGAGCAATTCAAACTACATTACCACAATCTAGGCAAAAAAAAGAAAAAGGGGGAATATATCAGCGCCCAGTTGCCAGGAGGTTTCCTGAAAGTGCAGTGGAAAAGCAAAGCACGGAAGATGCACTGAACAAGGATGCAATTGCTTGTGGATTATCTCTTCAAAAGGAATTTTAAATTTGTTTTTTTTTTCCTAATTTTATTTCTTCAATCATTAGTTCTAATTAAATGCACAGTCATACATAGGACTGCCTCTAAATATTCACATTATCAGTGTTTCAAAGGCGTCATTTGGAGGAAACGAAGAAGACACAAGTGTGCTTATTTACACATATCGCCAAGCACAGGCGTTTAAAATCCCTGCAAGGAAGCTCACCTCCCCTCTGTCCAAACACATGGGAGTTGACTTTAGAGTTACAAGGCTTCATAAGCCGATGGGAGAATTCTCTGTTGGCCCCGAAGTACTGAGGTGAGTTGGAGACATTTTCTACCATCTCCTCTTTCACAATCCATCTAATCCAACAAGCATTACAATCGCTTCCATCCACCCCCCGACAAACCCGCTGGATAATGCAGGTGTCAGATTTCTGGTTGTCTGGAAGCCACAAGGACCAGAGAGGAGGATTTCTGCCTCAGATGGGTCATCTCTGGGGCACCTGCTCTTTATCTATCCCTCCTTAATGATTTCAACTCTTAATTAAGGCTGAACTGAAAACCCCTGTGTGATAAATCTGACCGACTCTCCCTATGGCCACAAGGGGACCCGTTTGTGGAATAAATGACTGACTATGGTAGGAATAAGAACAGTGAGCACGGAGCGAGTGAGAGACTAAAAAGAGAACCAAACTGTGCCAAAATGGCTATATAAGAGCAAGGCCAAGAGAGAGATGACGACGCTTTGATTGCGGAAAAGCACCATGGGGGAAGCAGAGCTTTGCTACGGACTCCTTTGTCGAATCCGGGCCATGCAATGCATACGAGGCTCAAAGGCAGCAAAAACCTCTCCAACTCTCTGTCATCGGGAGATACGAAAAGACAGGCATAGGTGGTAGAGCGTCAAATGCACCTCCCTTGTCTGCAATGTGGCAGATAGTGCGTATTGGCTGAGGGAGCAGCCGGCAGGCAAGAGAGGCATCTGCGACAGGTAGCTGACAATGGTCTGAGTTTGAGGGCGCTCAAAATCCGGGTCCTGTGCTTCTCTGGAGATGAGAAAACAACAGAAGGATGGAGCGCCGCATCCTGCATGTTGGCCAGTCGGATGAGCGGACTCTCTTGTGATGCTCAGGGTCAGATTAGGACTGGGTCTGAGGGGTTAACCAAAGCCCTCTTCCTGCTGCCCGTCTGGGGCAGACCTATTTATAGGCTGCAGCTGCATCAGCAGCCACTGGAGGAAATTCAGCTAACGCACTGCAGGCCAACTGTGAGAGATTCAACCTGAATCCTGCTTCATAATTTCAAGCTAAAGTCAGGAAATCACTGGAGAAATTCCTTTATCGTTATATTTTTCCAGACTACTTAAAATGAGAGATGAAATATCAAATGTGTGTCGTTTCCCAATATACGCTAATCTAAGATATGTGGGACCTCCTGGGGTTTAATGTTATGCAAAGACAGGGTTGAGCAAAAGCACAGTGTTCTTCACATGGTCTCTAATAAGTAGATGATAAAGGTTTTTCATTTTAATTCACATTTCCCCCGCACTTCTTTGTGATCCAAATCTATAAGTCTGACACTTCCATAAGATGGACAGCAGCGAGGCTCTCACATAATGTCCTAATGAGATTACTTCCCATTCAGCCTCTCATTGAAAGACTTAGACAAGCGGCGACAAAGGAGATGATCAGAGCATTGTCGTGGGCTGGCTTGGAACTTTCCTTCATATCCATGCTAATTTGCCTAATAATATTATTTAACTGAGTGTCTTTTTGAAGCAGGGCGGAATCGTTCTGACACATTTGTCTTTTTTTTTTTTTTTTTTGTAGAAATGTGACAGCTGATGTGAGCAAAAATGTATGTAAGTCCAGACGGAGTAGAACAGAAAGTGTTTAAATCAAGGCTTTCTTATTTCGAATGCATACTTCTGTATCAATGAAAGTGGTATATTACATAATTATACTACTATTACTACTAAGATTCAGTTTTTAATATCCCTTCCTCCATTTTCTTCCACAGCACAGAACTGTAATTTGTTGTCACTACTATAATGGAAGTGAAATGATGGAGCGTACGGGGTCTTTAATGATAACATGTTCAATATGTTAACTGATACACATAGATGGCCATAAAATGCACAGCAGGCAAAGATGGAAAACATTGGACATAAATGGAAAGATAACAATCATTGGTAGTAGAGCACTGAGGCTTTCCATTAGATTCAACGGTACAACAAACCATCTCCATGGTACTAAGCTACTGTAACAAACAAGAAGAAAACAGCGATGCACTCAGAGAGTTAAGGGAGTGCAGAGGTACAGCAATAACACACCATGCGTCAGTGAGGTAAGAGCTGGAATTCCCTGCCGTTGCTTTTATGGGGCGCAAAGCGTGATAAAGTAGAGCCAATATGGGCAAAAGTGTTGCAAAAGCACTGCTGCAAACAAAAAAAAAAAAAAGAAAGAAAGAAAGAAAAAAGTGCAATAAACCAAACTAAGTAGGATGTGGCAGGATAAAAGCACATCATGTATTAACTTTATTAGTCTGCAGCACTTTGAGCTGCCAAGTGTTACCAGGCGAAATGCTGAGGTGTTGATGCCGCAGCTCGGTCTGCTGACCGGGGATGTCGGTAAGTGATGGCGGCGTCTGTCCGTGTGTTGTGTTAATGGTGATCTTTCAGGGACCTGATCTTGTGTGCAGCACCGGTGGCTCCGACTCTGAACCTGCGCATTTACAGCTCAGAGTGCTGCCACTCGGAGACAGACCGCTGACTGACAGAGGACTTCAGGCTGCACTTTATTCTTCAAATGACAGAATCATCTCCTGTCTCTGTCTGTCACCGCGCTCGGTGAGATCACCTCAGCTGATACAGACCGGCTAGCTGACTGATGATGCGGACGCCTGCAGTAAATTTGATGCTCAGTGTGGCTAACTCAACTGGATACTGAATTTGTGTTTGTTTTAGCAGCGACGCAAAGTTCATCAACAATCTTATTTTTGGAAAATTCCTACATATACATATGTATGTATAGGAATGGTGATTAATTCACAGCTACCCTGTGATTACTCTGATTGAATATTTGAGCTGTTTGACAGCCCGTTTATATATAATGATAAAATTCGAGACTATTATTGTTCCTCAAAATAAAGACCTACTGTATTCTCAAAGTATTTGTCTTTGAAATGTTAATATGGATCCGGCAATATGACAATTTTCAGTTCAGCAAAAAAGCTTACTAATCAGGAGGTTTTGTGTGGGGGTCTTCATTATGACATGTTTTCAATCAGCGCCATTGTCTATATGCTCACACAGGCTGAAGGAGGTCGACATCATTTCAGGCAGCTTTTTTTTTTTTTTTTTGCCCTGGCCTGCTGCGAGTGTCACATGCTCCCACTCTGCTGTCAGGCATTTTTCATTCCAATCTGACAAAGTACAAACAGGTCGTGATTGGCTGCTGCTGGAGCTGCCAGGTTACATACCAGGATTAGAGCCGGGCTTCATGAAAAAGCACGCCACTGACAGGGACGAACCAGCTGCATTCAGCTGGACCCTGAAGGTAAGCGGGGTGAGGGTCAGGCGTAGCCGGGGTATAAATTCAGGCAGTTAGCATTATGCAAGCGTGTTATCTAAAGCTATCTGAGACAAGGCCATCCAGAGATGGTTATTATAGCTGTCATTCTGAGGGAGACAGGCTGTCTGTGGGCCGACAGCGAGGAGGTGATGAGATCAAAGCGGGTCAGACTTGTTGGAGACTGCTGAACTATTTATTGGTTATTATATAGTAAGGATGTATAGCCGTGCCCGGACTACCGTTAAGCACATTTTAGTGTATGGATACATACATATATATATATGTATATTAAAAAATAGCACAACAATAAAAAAAAAGCTGAAACAGCTTTTTCTGGATGAAATGAAATGAGTTCATTTGGATGCATGACTGACGAGGGCAGTTCTTCAGACACGAAGAATACCTTGGAAAGGACACCTCATCCTGCTCAACAAGCTGCCATTCAGTAAAGCACTTCAAACTAAATGGCTCAATGAGGCACATTAGCAAACAGTAGAAAAAAAAAAAAGGTTGATCTGGGAAGCAATGTTCATTATTTTGATAGTGTCGTGCAGGAATCCTGCTTAGGATTTTGGGCCCCATGGGATTGGCCAAAATGGATTACTGCGGATATTAATTCAAAATATTCCATATTCAAATTCACCATTTGATACGAGATCAACTCATTTATTCATTCATCTTCTACCGCATCACAGAGGTGCTGGAGCTTCATCCCGGCACACACTGGGCGAGGGGTGGGGTCACCCTGGACAGGTCTCCAGCCCATCACAGGGCCAACACACAGAGACAGACAGAGACCGACAACCACTCACACTCACACTCAGACCTACGGACTGAGTGCGTCTGCTCGGCCCGGCACCAGACGGAAACAACTGATTAATAAAGAAGAGCTCGCTAACAGTTTGCCTGCATTGATTAAAAGTCGACAAAAAGAAGAGTGAACTGTAAACACTCTGAGCTTTATGTTAAGATACTAAATAGGCCGTTTCATTGTGGACTAAGCTCGGACAGTCATTTCTACACACAGGCTGCACCTACCTGTGAAAAAATGGGTGACAGGCTGTCACTCTCTTCTCTTCCTGTTGCCTTTTTTTTTTTTCTTTTCATCTTCTACACTCTCGCTGGATATTTACTTTCAGCTGTGATATTTTATTAATGATGTACAGTTGACTGTTTTCACCTGATGTCCTCATAAGGCCCCTGTCAGCCACAAGCCCCCCATGTGGTTGCCTAATGTCTTAATAATGGCAGCTTACGCAGGGAAATGCCCCCCACATAAGACTGTACAGAGTTATTTACTCTCTGTATTAGCGGAGGATTTTCTCAAACACAAATGAATAGAGAAAAATGAATCAGCAGCGTGACTCTGCAGAAAAGCAGGTATTAAAGCCGAAGCTAAAATAAAGCGTCCAATCATCGAAAGCTTAAAAGGCAGAAACACAATGGAGGGTTGCATAACTTCGGCAATTAGAGACATGTTATGTAATACAATGGCATCAACTACGTATCAAAGGGTTCCATCAAGGACGGCCACGTAATGAGATGCAGCACAGAGGGAAGAACATCATTGTGGGCACTTGTTCTTAATCTGTTTGATCAGTGTGCATTAAGTGAGTCCACGTTCACACCAGCCTTTGAGAGAGTCTTTTACTCTGACGGCTGTCAGAACCTGGGCGAGTACTTTCGGACACAGGGGGAGAAATGAAGAGAAGCATGAAGTGACATGGATGAGGAAAAAATAGAATGGATTATAAAATATGGCTTCCATTAACTCCAGCGACAGGAGGAAAAAAAAGGAAAAAAAAAAGAAAAAGCTCTTCATGAGATGTTGAATTGTAATACACTATGTCTAAGTGTGTTGTATAACACAGCCCGACTGCACCAGCAGTGCCAAGCTTATAAAAGCATACGATGTAGACTTGAATAAAGTTATGTGGTTGAGCGGACAAGCTGAGGTGGACTTTTCCCATCGGGCACTGCTCTCTCAAAAATCGTCGGGAAACAGTTTCTATTACATTATCAGGGAGTGTTTACAAGTAGTGTCTTTGTTGTTAGATTTATCTACTTTACAGAGCCCTCGGTGACAAATCCAATGACTTTTTGGACAAAGGCCCAACCTCGGTGGGCTCTGCAGGTATATTCTTCTTTATATAACTGCTGAAGTTCGGTCCAACAGACCTTTGTCCAACAACATTTGTTTCTATTTTTTTTTTCTTTACATCACAGATGGGTTTTGACTCACAAGGGCACAAGAGTCGGAAAACAGATGGTCTTAAAAGACATTAGGGCCACAGTGGACATAACAACTCTGCATATGTTTGCAGCTCCACAGTTCTCTAACTCCCTCTTTTTTTTTGGATTCCTTATCCTCCCCTTTATTGGAGCCACCATCTGCATCTGCTGGTTGATGGATATATGGGGACTATTATTCAAGGCATAAATCATCAAGCGGGTCGTAAGCAAACAACAGAATGCTGAATTTGGCAGAATGCTAAAATAGACAAAAGGTTTTTGTATTCTTCATAAATTTTAGGAGTAAGTCTATTATGATAAAGCATTTTCTGTCTTGATACTGTGAGAAAATTCATCACCGGAGCAGCGCGCTGACAGAAATTGGTTGAAAGCAGGAATTCACATTGGGATTACAAGGAATATCTTCCCAAATGATTGATTTTACCTGCGAATGGCGGGTTCTTCACACTCGGTCTGTCGGCACAGTTCACGATGGATAAAAGCATTTTAGAAATGTTGTTGTATGTAAATGTTGAAAATGGTTATGGAGATTGTGTGTATATATATATATATTTTTTTTTTTTTTTTTTGAGCAAATCCACAGGCTGTGTATTTAAGTTGGTTGGAAACATTTATCAGTGTGTACAGAGCAGCATAGGGCTCATTTCATGCTTAAATACAAAATTCTAATCCTTAATGTTGCACGGGCCCTTTTTTCCCAATTTTAATAAGACATGCTTGAGTTAAACTAAAGAACAGACAGTGGCTCATATTATTTATTCCTAATGCCTGTTTCCAGGGTGATTCTGTCTCGTCATTCAGCTTCACTAGATACTAGACACTCAGTAACAACCCCCCCCTCCAAAAAAAAAAAAAAAAAAAACAACAACAAGAAAATCTAATTCAATTTTAAATGCTTTTATGTTTCTCATTTACTAATCTCATGTTCTGCTGCTTATCTTTGTTGTCTTGACAGGATTTGATGGCGGCATGATAGCCTTCATAGTACCCAAACATTGACTTTAACTTTAGCATAATACTGCAGGTCCATGATGACAACGTTAACTAAGCATCAAAACACTGCTAATATTGAAGCGTTATGAGTATAAAACCTCTTTCCAGACATCTGTTGTACTGCCCCCAGTGACCCATGTTGATTTATGATATTTCAAACTGCAACTCTAATTAGCGTACAACTGTCCTCTCTGTGATACTTCTCACCTTTAATTCTTTCCAGCTTCCGTCCCAGCGTGACCAGATCCCAACTCACCAGCTGTGGGACACCAATGCATCGAGGTGCTTAAAAAAAATTTAAATAATCATTTCCATTCTGTGGCTTAGCTGATAACATTTCTATGCTTTGCTGTCTGGTTTATTCAGGAGCACATAACAGACTACGGAAATAAAAACTAAAATATATTTTATTTAAACAGGAAACATCGTAAGCATGCCGCTTTAATGCTATTTCCCAGTTACTTTCAGGTGAACACATCCGACCAAACTGTCAAACAGAGTGGACCGTCAAGGCTACGATTGTTCTTTGAGTATAGTGCTTCAAAGTGCTTTAAAAGGGTATGGCCTGTCAGTATTTTGTCCATCACCAGATAACAATAACACAACCTCAGCACAGCTCCTAACACCAGAGCAAGCACTTAAATGTTGTAGCAGAACAATACACTTAACCACATATTCGGGCAGAACACGCGCTGGAGTTAGCTACATAGCGCCTGGACTGGTTTTCTTAGCGAAACATTGCTGCAAAACATTGGTTACAATAAGAGCTCATCTCACTCAGCTCAGAATCACAGAGACAACAGAAATGCTTTCAGAAATGTTGAAGCTGCGCTTCCTCTTTTGAAGGACCTGCCCGAAAGCCATTTGATAAATGCCAGATTTTCAAACAGGCTTTTTAAAAACTAACAATGCGGGACAGCGTCTCAATTTGCAGGACGTGTGAAAAGCAATGGAACATCTAGTCACCATACCTGCTCTGTTCACACTCGACCCAAGCATCTATACTTGAAAACGAGAGCTGTTTACCTCACAAGGGGTGACCTGATGATTCTCAAATCAGGTGCTAATTAGCATCACTGACAGTGAGAAGAAGGCAGCTGGAGTAAAGGAGAAAAAAAAATCTCAGGGATAATTATTTTAGCAAAATCCAAATAAAGAAATTGTACTTTATTTATTTATTTTGTTTGTTTCCTCTCTTCATCAAAATGCACTCGCTCGCTTCTCATTACCATGAGGTGGTTGTGCTGAATGAAATTTCATGTGTTTTATTTGCATCTAAGTCAGTCTGAGGATGACATTATGGTACGGTAAACACATCCTGCTGGGCAAAACAACAACTCTGTGATTGGACAAAAATGAATCCAATCTTAATATTATCTCAACTTGCACAAAAGGTCAAACTCGAGAGAAGTGCAGGAAATGCAATATAATGTGTCTGTTTGCAGGAAGATCATGCGCTGACAGCAGAAGCCAATTAAGTGCCATAAATGAATCTGCACTACATGTCAACATGTAGTCCCCAGACACACAAACACAGACACACATACGCACAAGCAGTGCTGCCAACCTGCGCGCAGTCACAAACGTGAGCTTGGGATAAATCTCTCTCTCTCTCGAACCATTTAAATTAACAGTAACTGCTCATCTCAAAAATATTAGCAGTAATAACTGTAATATGAAATTATCGCCCTGTGGGAATGTTGACACCAGCTCTGTTGGCATAAAAGGATCTCCAAAGTGAGAGTAAATTGCCTTCCAAAACATCACATTTGGTCCACATTTCCCTGGTGAGGTGTCAAACACCAAAGAGGTAGTGGTCTGATTATACATTGCTCCAAGGGCGAAAACATCTCCCCCTCTTGGCATTGGTGACTGAGTCTGTGTGTGAGTGTGATTGTTAGGAGGTTAAGAACGACGAGACCAAACAACCGTCCTCTTTCGAAGCTTCATCACCCGTTTCATTTGCATACAGGCCAGAGGTTTTTTTTTCTGAGATGATGATGATGATGGCATAGACAGATACAGTGTTTCGTTGCATAGTAGATTTTTACGAAATCAACTGGCTTCATCAATGTACAAGTGATGAACGACAATCAAAACGAAAAGTATTTCAAACTTAACGAACAGCTGAGAATCAGGAGGTGAAGAGGCTGTCTGCATCATTGTTCTCAAAAGTCTCCATCACAACCATTTTAAGCCCTTTATCACACTCGACTACAGCCAAAATCACAATTTTAACATGCAGCTGAGGATGAGCCTCATTTTTTTTTTTTTTTTTTATTTGCTTGGAGCAAAGGCCAGTTAGGCAGTTAGACAGGAATGAAATGGGTCAATCTCATTGGATCAGGCGCTCAAACACACCTCTTGTCCTGATCAACTGGTTCGTGATGAGGAATACTCAGTGGACGTTAAGAGCTTGGGAAATTATGCCCCTGGGTGCCAGAAGTGTATGTCATTGCCTTGCATCATTTTTTTGTTGCTGTGATGGACGTAGACTCCAGACCCAGAGTTCCCCCCTTCAGTGTGTGGCATCTGGACAGAAAGCCTAATCCGACAAGACTTGTGAAACTAGTTGTCTATTTGATCTCTGTCCCCTTTTTCCTCTCGGGCACAATCTCAAGACAATGATTCATCTGCCGGCCTAATGACGAGCACCACATACATTTCAGCAGCATCGGCACAAAGCACTTATCGAGGTAGAGTATCCCTCACAAGCTCCCTCCCTTCATGCTTTTGTTCTCGCTGACCACTCCGGTGTCGATTGAAATATGCAGCCCAAGGAGGTGCATTCATTAGCACAGTTCATCTGAAAGAAAGCCAGCCTTTAGAGCCATCAAAGACAATGGTTTCCAATTAGAGTAAAGAAGCTCGGGGAAAACAATGTGAACATGTCAAGGCATAAATGTTTACTTGCTTGTAGCTGTGGGATAAAAAAAAAAAAGGAACCACAGCTTTGCCAGACAAAGAGGAAAGAGTGCTAGTGCCAATGAGACCTTGTTACCATCTGGAGACTAAAGCAATATAAAGCACGTTTTAAGGCGGTTTTGGTCATCTGTTGAGGGCTGAGGGATTTCATGTCTGCGTGACGAAGCAGCACAAGCTAATGAAGCAGCACACAATAATAACGTGAAGAAGAGGGAGCCGGCTGCAGCAGAAAAGAATCGGCGTCTTCATTCACCGTCTCTCCCTTTCTCTCCCCATCCACGAATCTCCTCTCATTAGTTTGTTTCCTTGTGTCGTGCACATCGCTTCAAGTCTGCTGCAAGCGAGAGCTGTCAGATGCATGTATGTGTGTGTGTGTGGGGGGGGGGGGCGACAACAGAAAAAAAGCAAAACAAACAAACAAACAACAACAACAAAAAAAGCACAGCCTCCTTACCGGGAGGCGTTGGGAAAATACTGTGTACGGTAAAATTATAGACTGCTGCTATTAAAAAAAAAAAAAACAAAAAACCAAACAAGACACCGGGGAAAAACAAAAGTAAGTAAAGTATTTTCCTCTTATCACACAGGGGTTAAGAGCTGAGGTCTATAAATGCAAGTGATGCATTTCTTTTTTGCGGAGGTCAGTGTTAACTGTGTGGAGGGGGGTGCTTAGAACCATTTCCACAGAGCAGAGGCGCTTCGCGAGACCGCCCGGAACATTCCAGCAATGGGTTTTATTATTGTTTTTAACAATCTAACGTGTTTATTGTTTTTAACAATCTAACGTGAGCCGCTCAAAAAGCTTGTCGCTAAAATGCACATTTTGTTCCCTTTGATGGCTCAGAAAAATTAAAAGTTATCGAGGGTCTTAGCTCAGCTAATGTTTACAACCTTTGCTGTGCAATTTAACGTGTCTGCGGTTTAAGACTTCATGTGAATTAGTCGGTGAACTGGACTGAATTAAAATAAGATCGGCTTCAATCCGCAGAGACGCCACACGAATAGGAGGGAATATAAATATTTGATGGATGGATGGCTTATGACACTTTTTCGTTCAGTTGGAAACACCAATAGACATGTTGGGTCACCGCGCGTTGCCAGGATAGTTTCATTGAATCTGGGTTAAGATCTGGGGAATGCAAAGGCGGTACGTTTGTTTTGTTTTTTTTCCCCAAATCACATCATTTTACATACTGATCAAACTGGTCGGCGAGCCCTCGTGCCCTCGCGCTCCGTGAATGAACACGTTGTCATCCTGTGTCTCCCCCCCAACCCAACCACATCTACCCGAATAAAAGAAAGAAAGAATGAAATGAAAGGGAAGTTTTCAATAGCATGCCTTTTCTAGCTTTGAAGATTCCTGACCTTTGTCGGTAGAGAGAGGAAGAGAGGGAAATTTTTAGACATGTTGCTAGGCTTTAAAAGCAAGAGAAATAACATACCGGGGGTCTCTGTATCTTTTGCCAGCCCCACAAGTATTTAGGTTTGATGAGAAAATCTGAAACAAAGAGAGAGCCGCAGGATAGCAGCGTGTGAAAGGGCCCACACAGTCACCTACTTCCACTGAATGGGGAAGCTCGTTGGATGCTGCACGGCATTCTGCATATGCACATCATCGACTGCAGGGGGTGAAACTGGCATGTCGGCACAAATGTGATTCACACAAATGTTCCGAGGCGGGTGAGGAGACTGGAGTCTGCGTTTCAGCCACACAGATTGATCCAATCATATGTTTTTTATCTTTTAAAAACTGTCCCAGTGGAGATGTTTGCAAAAGGCCTGCCAGCATCAGAACACTCTATCAACGCATCGCAGCTGCTTTACAATTCACTTTATCTCTCCGTCACTGTTCTCGGCTCAGTTTATCGGGGAGTTCGTTTGAGCCGTACATTCAGTGCATGCCTCTGCTACTGGGAGAAAATGGCTCGCTTCAGAGATATCTTAACAGCTTTCAAAAGATGTATGAAGAAACCCTCTGACAGATTTATCTAATGTCATAAATTCTAACTGTTTTATGTATCCTTGTCTTTTATGTGCCCATTTGAACGGTGTAATTGGACCAGTAAACAACAAGACACTTTAAATACCTGATCTGCGCTGCATGCGAATCAAGACGTCACCAGATAATTTTAAATCAAAATGATGCGTTAATTCGGCTCAAGTGAGGGAAGGTGTGATATAGACTTTATTTGTTCAAGGTTTATGTGCATATATCTTCACATGAAGCATACTGTTGATGAGAGACTGCCAATTAACTCAGCAAGATCTTGTGTAAAAATTAAACTGCTGAGAAATAAATCTGAGATAATTGTACAGTTTCTCTACTCACGGCACAAAAGACACCACAACATCTTCAGTCATAAGCGCAGTAAAATTATTCGGTCGAGTGTTTTTTGTTTTTTTTTTTTATATCAGCTCTGTATGTTGTCATGTAGCGCCGGAAGTACCTCTGAAGGCGGATTCATGGAGTTGACCGACTATGGAAGTTTATCTGTGAATGATTTACCGCTCGAGTGTACATGTCAAGACTGCTACGTCAGCGATGCTGAAAAACAAGATTAGAACATGCTGCTTTTAATTGAGCGTACTCCCACAATGGCGTCCTCGCATTTGACTCTTTCACAAACCTGACGTATGACGTAATTTCTCGAGTGATTATCTCAGCGAGGTTAAAAAGAATAAATCCATCCACAGTCGCACTGTTGAGCTCACATGCCACATGTTTTATATCAAAATGCAAAGAATTTGGACTCACGGACTACAATATTTTTTTAAGAACTATAAAAAACACCAAGCTCACTGATCACTGACATGGAAGATAAAACTTTAGCACTGTCAGGCCTTTTCTGCCGCTGATTCCGGCTCTCTTTGCATTTCTGGCACCGCTCGCTCCGCTGTGACTTGGTCAGCAAGGGTGAGCTTCAGTAAGCTTTTTTGTTAACAAATTATGGTTATGCTAAAACAAAATGCAAATAATCTAAACACGTTTGCCAGACACCCTCACCCACCCCCTTCTATTAAAAAAAAAAAAAAAAAGGGGGGGGGCTCAGTCATTAGCTCGGTGAGGAAAAACGGTTTACCCAGACCATAAAGAATCCCAGCTGAGATGCAGGCCTCTGAAAAGCAGTCCGGTATCACAGCTTTCTCAATAATTATGAGCAAGGCCTTAGATGAAAGGGAGCGTCAGGACTTTTAGCATGTTTTGAAAAAGCAGCACCTCTGAAATTTAAAAGAAAGTAAGCCTGTGCTTGGCAGCTAATAAGGATAAACTGTGACAATGGTCCAGTGCTCAAAAGAAAGATAAAAAAAGAAAACAGGAGCTTTAGTGGCTGCAGAGAGCTAATTACCTCAGTCACAGTTAATGAAGGCACTTCTTGTGATAACCGATCTTATTTCTTTAATACATATGTTTCTGTGGCTGTTTCCACCTTGTGTGCTTAAAATTTAAGTTTTCTACAAAAAAAAAAAAATAACTAAAACAACCCTCCAATGTGCTGGAGGAGGGAAAGGACAGTCAAAAGGGGGCTACTTCCTCTGCGCGCATCACCAACACACTGACAAGTTCATTAACATTATAAAATGCATCAGTTGGCAATGTCCTAAAGCTTCTTACTCCTTCAGAGGGAACCAAAGCTCAGAGGATATGCTGGCATTTAATGGAACTGTATTTTACAGATGATTGGTGCAGTGAATTAGCAAACTTGGAAAAAACACAAACGTCTACCATTCTTTAATGCCAAGGAGACTCAAGGGCTGTGTTACACAATGTGTGGCGCTGCGTGAAATACAAACCCGGGCCCCGTGCTCAAACAGAGGCTTTCAGCGCTCCACAGTTTGTACGTTGGGCTTAAGAGATTCCTGAAAAGGGTAATAACCTGTAAAATCAAGCTATAAAATGGAAATTTTAGTTTGTATACATGATATGAGAAATGCCGCCTGTGTGTACTTTCATCTAAACGCAGCAGTAATCTAAAAGGCTTCTCGTATATTTTTGCAAGTGCGCTGGTCCTTTGGAAAATGAAAAGGGAAAAGAAAAGAAAAACTTCCCCACAGTGAGGGGAATGTACAAATTTAGGCCTTGAAAAAAGCTTTTATCTTAACTAGGACGCCTGAAAGAAGTTTCGCTCTACAGGGTATGAACTTTACTTAACACCAGCGGCAGGATTTGTCGTCATTGTGTATTGCGCCGTTTCACACTTTAAACTAACAGTCTTTCCTTCACACTAGAAGCACAGGCAGGACCCGAACCCAGCCTCAGCCTCCAACAGCGGGCTCATAAGACTCCTAACGACGGCCGTTCACTGGAGGCCTCACGTGACTAACGAGCCGCTGTTCACCGGCAGCTCGTGAAATACCTCGGTCCAACTCCGCTGCTTGTCAGACCGAGGCGTTCCAAACTGATGAAGCCGCCGGGACAAGCAGGCGAAACATCCCAAGTCCAGTTACGTTCGACGACTATGACCTGGATGAATGAGAATATGCGCAGACGCCACACCTGCTAACACAACAAAACACACAAGGACCACGACATTTCCTTCACACTGCAGTCTGTGGCCTGATGATTTGCTATGCTTTCATGTCATTATTTTTGTCCCCCCTCACAACTCAACTTATCCCTTTTTTTTTTTTGGCTCACCTAATTAGTCTGTTGAACTGCATCCGCTTGAACCGGCTGTATTTTTTATTTTTATTTTTTTTACTTAGAGACATAAAATGGAAGAAATATAGGATTCTGTTTATCCATTCATCTGTGCATTCATCCACGTGTAGAAAGTAGAAAAACAAATAGAAGCCATCGCAACGCAGCATAATCTTTCAGAGGGAGAATATGTGAGTAGCACTGTCAATACATCAGTTTGTTTAATGGGACCACTGACATCGCACTTTGCCTCGGCGTCTGATCGATCAGGATCCACCACACGTGTGCTGCATCAGCAGGAGAGAGAGAGCGAGGCCACGATAATCTAAACTACACAGATATTCCAGTTGGCTTTTGGTGTTAAATCATGGGATCACATACCAAGATAAACTGGGAATTAAATAAAGTGTGTAATTTGTAAATCAGGGGGTATTAGAGCACAGCACTTGCGTAAATCAGAGGAGGGTGGTGGTGGGTGGGTCCACCCAGGTTCCCTAAGTGTGCCTCGTCTAATAAAACATAAAATTGCGGCAGACATACTGAATTATTAGTAAGTATAATATAAAGGTCACATTACGGCATCAGGTGCAGAGACTAAAACTATGTAGGCTGCAAATGACTGAATAAAATCTTTTTTTTTTTATTATTATTCTTTTACTGTTTGCACTTAACGTACACTGTAGTTTGAAACGCAGTTAAATTAAAGGGGGTGTGGAACAGTCTCCTGAACATCCAATACCAAGTGCCCTTTAAAATTTTGTTCATTTAATGCAGGAAAAGCTACAAATCTGTTGTAGAAATGTATTGAACTGGATTCCAATCATTGCACAATTCAGCTGTTGCAGATTGTATGTAAACACATATTTACTCAAGAGAGAACTTGTCAATTCAACCAAACTGCAACGCCGGCAGCTACAGGAGTCTTCAGAAGACTCAGAAGAAAAGAAATTAGCCCCCCCCCCCCCCACAAAAAAAAAAAAAAAAGAAGAAGCAAGGTTTGAGTTTTGCAGCATATAGATGTAACAAATTCTGCTGCAGTTGAGAAAAGACGCACCTTAGCTGAGCAGAAAAAGAGAGAGCATTGTGCAAGACCTTCACGGCAGATTTTTTTTTTATGATTAAAGCTCAAAGTCTTAAGTGGGCAAGTGGATGCTTTGAGTCATCTCAGCAGGAAATGAGACAATACTTCGTGGACAATACTCAAGATTATTGATTAAGTCTATTAAGTCATTGAAGCTTCACTGTCCACATAGGAAGACAGCAGAAAACCTCGATATTTGCGAACTTGTGTACAAGGTTAAAAATACTGTATATATTCTTTTGAATCCACCTGCTGTTTGGTGCCAAGCAGTGTGTTTTTAGATTTTTTTTTTCTACCCTAAAAAAAATAGCTTCCTGTTACAGAAAATGAGGCTATAAGAGCAGCGAGAACGCATCAAAAATAGTAAAGTTGGGGCCCAGACAACTAAACAATAGGCTGAAATACTCACTAGAAAGTCACATACGGCTGAGGGGAGCTGCATATATGGATGAAATGCATCTCTGAGGGTTTGTCACCATGTGTGTGCCCCTTCACATTGTCTTCACATCACATTGTTATAAAAAATGTAATATTCAGCTGCTTTAAGTTACGTTATTCGGAGCTGGCATGCTAGCTGTGCTCTCCCAGGAGTTTGTTGCAAAGATTTATACAAGTCACTGATGAATGTAATGTTCTCATAAATCAAATGCATCTGCAATAAGTCTGTGAGTGTAAATGAAAACACCCACGGAAGCAAACTGCGCTCTGCTCGCCACTTCTCTGATGCATTGCAAAAAGTGTGCGGATGTTGTGTTGAATGTGAGCCATGCTCAGGATATATTAGGGGACCCTTTAGTCTTATGGGTGATGGCCAGTGATTTGTATTTCATGGCATTAGAGGAGCCTGTTTAGACGCCCTTTGTGGGAGTTTACATGTCACAAAAAGGTGCAGCACCTTTCATTCAACAGAACAATAATAAGTTACGTATTCAGAAGACGAAATGGCACGAAACAGCATTTCTCATTACTTTCGGGTTTGAGGATATACTTGGAATAGACATAGTGTGCATGTGGCAACGCTCTAACAGTTCATTAAGATACACCATGTGAAAGACTGCCTGAAGGGAACAAAGAGATTGCAGTGAGGACAGGAAATTAAAAAGAACAATATCACAAATGGGCACGTAGCTCAAGATGTTATGAAAGTGAAATATTTTTGCATTCTATCAGTCGCTGAAATATAACGCACAGCGGCTGCCATTTCTGATGGCTCTGAGATGGAGGAAAATGCAGAAAATTGTAAGGCAAAGTTACTAGTTTGATTCAAATGTGAATTTTGATGTGGTCTTGAATATATATATATATATATATATATATAGAGAGAGAGATAAAATAAGAAAAAAGAACACTGTAGCAAGGAAATCAAAATGGTAAAATCAATGTTGCTCTGAGTTTTGTTTATAGACGACTAGGCGAAACAAAGGTTTGCACAATCTTGCACTGTGATTTGTAGGAGTTTCAGAAAAAGAAAAAAAAACCCACCGGCTAATGTGTTCAGAAAACACATTTCCGATTAAAATCAACATAATTCAGAAAATTATAAGAAATGTTTTTGCTTTTCAAACAAACAAACAAAAACAAAAAAGCCGCTCAAAAGGCAACAACAGCTTTTTCAGTATTCACCAAGATGACATGATTAACACCACCAACTCAACAAATACGCAGAGGTTGAAGAAGCTCGTGTCAAATGCTGGGGTCTCGCATTGCTTTGGGAGGAGGAAAAAAAAAAAAAAAAAAAAAGAATTTGATTGCCTAGATGCAATCTTGACTTTCAACACCCTCGCAGGCGCTTTGCTGATAACTAGCATGAGGAGTGGCTGTCACAGCTCAGAGTGTGACTCATGCCCGGTGCGAGAATGATGTCTTGGATGAATACCCTTTAGCCCCACTGGGAGTGTGCTGTCCCGCTCTTCTGATGTCTCGGACCTGGAGGTCAGCATCTCATTTTACACCGACAAAAATCTATTTCAAAACCTCTTTCAGTCCACTTGCATTGAACCCGCAGGGGAAGAGAGTCTCACCTCTAATTGTTTTTCCTCGACTGCAGAGCTGGCCTGGTTATGAACAAACCGAGTCGACATTCTCGCTCTGATTGGTTGGGTTATTCAAACCCATCGTTCATGCACGCGCGGAATAGGTTCTTCCTAAAGTCTCCCTTTACATCACACACTGAAACTGAACTGCAACTAATTCCAGTCTGCCAAACACATTAAGGCTAATAGTGATGCAATGCGAGCATGTCTCTGTCTGTCTCTGTGTGTTGGCCCTGCGATGGACTGGCGACCTGTCCAGGGTGTACCCCGCCCCTCGCCTGATGTGTGCTGGGATTGGCTCCAGCAGCCTCGTGACCCGGAAACGGTTAAAGCGGAAGAAGATGAGTAACATAGAAATGGATTAAACCACAAGGCCCAAAAGGAAAGATACTGTATGATTAGTTTCTGAAAGCAATGAAAACATCAGAGCAGGAGCTGCTTTGCGATAAGCACTAATTTCTCCAACGTAAGGGCAACATTAGTAATTATATTGTACTGTTTAAAAGCTGGGGGCAATTCTTTTCATATATAATCATCAACAGGATCATTACCTCCTCCTGGCTTCTTTGTTCTTTGCAGAACAAAGAATTGTGTCCAAGTTCAGGCGCAAAAGCCAACACTGGAAGGTATCAGGAAGGAAGGAAGCAGCAAAATTGGTGAATTTAATGCGAGGCAGAAAGCTGCAATGCACATTTCTAAGGATGGAGCTGAGGTGCGTTCAATGTCTTGACATGAGAGGACAACACTCAAGTCTGACTCTCATGCTTCACAAGTTCCTTTTAAACTTCTTCTTCATCGCCAGAGGTGCTTTTTGGGGGGTGAAAGGTTTTGCTCCACACTATATCTCATCTCGTTGGAGCGACTTTAGAATAAATATTCTTTGGAGGATTCATAAGAACTTGTAGTCGCCAGTATGTTCTCCAAACTGTTTCCCCAAGAGCATGGTGGTCTATATCCAGCATGCAGGCGGTTTCCAGCCTCCTCAAGAAACTTATAAAGGAATAATGAGCTGAAGAAATATGACGGATGGATGCGTAAATAGGAGCAGCACACGCTGCTGTAAAGCAAAGGTCATGTTTCAAAGGCAAAACTAAATAAAGCGAACTGCCGCGACTTCAAAGCGTTTAGCTCACTGGTGTATGGGCACTTTTAAAGAGGAAATCAAGGTTGTCAATGACAAGTCACCTTCAGCTCAGCAATAAAGAAACTCAAACAGATAACGGAAGCTTTTTGTGAGCAGCCAATGAATGCGAATCCGACTCAAGATTAATGTGGCGCATTTAATTGCTTCCTGCATTCGAATACTTGCGTGTTTTAGTCTTAAAAGGGATCCAGCCAACACTTATAGTCAATCAGCCTTGGCTATACACAAGTAAGTCACAAATATGATGATCTACATCGCAGTTTGTTTTGGTTTTTTTTTTGTTTTTTTTAACCAAAATGAGATTTTATATTTTTCTAATAATGTTCTGTTAAGGTCAGAGAGATCATGGTCTAAATGTAACGGCAAGATTCACACAACATATTTTCAGTGTATCGACATTCATCGGAGACCTTTATTTCAACATAATTATTATAAAGAATAAATAAAAATTAAGATTACATAAATGTCATTTCCAGCATGCAAGTTATAGCCTGATATGAGGCATTTGTGGGGAAATGTTTGGAGGGAAAAGAAACGTTTGAGGATGATAAGAAGAAATTCTCAATATTAGAATACTTTTATGGCATGAGGAACTAATTTTGTTTGCAGGCAGGATTTTGGTTACCTCACCAAAAACAAAATGGCATTTTCAAATTGGCTTTTGGATTACTGCAAAAAAAAAGAATTGCCAGAATGTAGATTTTTGTTGTGCTAAAACCAAATTATGCCACATGACTTTATAAACTTTCAAAATACATTTTTAATTCGTTGCTTATCTTATCTTGAGGCAAACTGGTGAGGTTTTCATGACAGTGATTGACAATCCCTTCCATAAATGATGCCCAGGGCCATAAATGTTGTGGAGTAAAATGTCCGAGATTGCGGTTGAATGTTTGTGTACATCATAGACCTTTTAATACCAAAACTCCCTCAAGAAAAACATGAACCTTCTGGATGAGGGAGTCCAATGTGTGAAGATCCTACAACTCATTTCTGGGTTTTGGGACTCATTCCTGCTGCACTCTATTTTCAATTTCAGCAGGCTTCTCAGCAGCAATGCTCTGTTTTATTTATTTCTATTATTTGGGAACACTGCAAGGGGTCCAACACTGTCAGGCCTTCCCCCGCCCCTCCCTCCTCGCTGATAGTCTCTTACCTTCTCTCTCTACAGACTGGTGCGCTGGCCTCATGATCCTCGGTGCTCTTTTTCAGGTGCAGTCACACCACATTGAAGCTGATCAGCCTACCAAGTGTATTTATTATCCCAGCTAGTACTTATCTGTCTTCCTCCAGCACTTACACCCTGCTCCAATGCCTCGTCAAACCCTGAAGCAGCCATGTCGGCCTCCAGCGCCTGCTCCTGCTGTGATCTTCCCCTTTAACGGCGGCCTGCCCCTGCCCTGGCCCTGATCCACATCTCCCAGCTCCAGCTTTGACTTCTCTTGCCGTCAATAAAAACTCCTTTCAGTTCACCCAATTTCACGAGTCCCGAGTTCTGCATTTCAGTTCCCGAATCAAGCCTCAACACAGACCATATGGGGAGATCTATGATTTCAATTCCATTTTGAGAAACGACAGCCTAATGCTGTTAAATAACCGTCTAGGGAAGGGAACAATACCTCCATCACAGGACTATTAAATTAGTCAAATGCATGTGTGCTTTCAAAGTATTGCTACATAATGATAATTTATGATTGCCAAAGAGAACTGGGTTCTGACACAGGGGCACTTTGGACACCAGCTACTTCTCAATGAGGTCAAAGCTTTGTTTGAAGAGATCACCCAAAAAAAATGGAATATGATAAAATATTTCCCCATTTCACCTGCTCACATGGCCTGTATCCAGCTCTGGGAGTCTGAATGTACTGACCTTCATCAGCACTTATTAACACCTGCTCTTTATTAACTGCTTGTTGCAATCACTGTAGGTTTTGTTTGTATTTTCCGTGGCATCTCGTCTTCTCCTGTTCTTGTTCTCTGCCCCCCCACCACCACCACCACAAACACACACCTCTCTCAACCCAACCAGTCGAGGCAGATGGCCATCCTCCCTGAGGTTTCTGCCTCCTTTTGGGGGATCTGTTGGGTCTCTTTAACAAATCCATAAAAAGTTTGGTCTCGACCTGCTCTGTGTGTAAAGTGCCTTGATGTAGATTCTATATGATTCAGTGCTATATAAATAAATTTGATTTGATAACTGCTGGCCTGATTAGAGCCATGATAAGAGTGCCTTTTATTCAATGCATCCTTCGCTAGCAAAAAAGAATAAAAAATTAAAATGCATTAAAAAAAGCATGACTGGCTGGACGCACTGATTATATCCATAGGTTTGATGACAACTTTCCACTCATCGGCAAATAGTTTTATATCATTTAGATATAGTTATCCTGTAGTTCTCCGGAGGTTGCAGTTTTTGTGTTTCGTTTATTCATCGTGTGCAGATAAGAGCCTGCTCGCATTCACAAATACTGCTGTAATGACCTATTTCTATACACTCCAAAGTGTTGCTCAATGCTTTCTGCTCCCCACGCAGACATTGCATCATGATGTCCTACTTGAATGTGGTCACAGTGGAAGAAACAGGCCAACAAATTACATACATCCCGTTGTATACGTGAGCAAATTTAAAATGGTTGTCACATGGCGTTATGTTGAGGCAAAAATATATGTGAACACACATTTTACAAAACGACTGCACCAGTCGCCCGGGGAAAAGTTCAAATATAATTACTGCTTTCACAATTCAAGTTCTTCAACTTTCTGGTCACTTTCATGCAATCTTGATAAAAAAAAAAAGGGAGTAGTGATAAATTGTCTGTGAGGTTTCATAAAAAAATTAAATAGTTTTGAAACATTATTCACATCAAAGTGCAAAGAGAAAAAAAAAAATCAGTGAGGAATATTCACATCATGTTTGTAAAGCAGTAGTAGTAAGCCATGCTCTTCAACTTTTAGGTATTTACAGCTGCAGGATGAAATAAGCATTGGGGGTGGGGATCAATCTTTTTAATGGATTTAGCAACAATATGAAACATTTTCTGCCTTTGCAACTTAAATAGATCACACTTTGCCATCTGTTTATATGTGGCTGGTGTTCCTAATGTGGAAGTGCATCGACTCACGCTCTGTCCTAATCAGCAAACCAGAAGTAAATGAGTAAATAAATATACAAAGAACTAAACAAGCAATTGTTTGGATTTTTCCTCGACACCTAGAACACGTCAAAGTGTGCCGCACTGAGGCAAGTAGAGGCCGCAGCTAAGATTCCCCTGGCATGGCAATGACTTCCTGTTCTGATGCAAATGCCACCGCGAGGCTCTGATCCAGTCCTAATCGCTAAGTAATCACTTTCTTGTTTGATCCTTCTGTGATAGCGGAGAATGGAATTCAAAAATCTGGTGTATTTTTGAAAGGGAGCTCATTAATTTTCAAGACAGGATGAAATTGTAAAGCGCTATATTGCGGCCTAACAAAGAGTGAAGCCCTTTGCCATCAGATTTGAAGTCTTCTCCTTCCAGATGGCCATTGTTAATGAGATCTGTATCATCAACTTTCATTTTTGTTTTTTATTTTTAGAAAGATGCTTGATTTTACAGAATCTGTGTCGATGTAGGCCCTGCTATCATATTTCACTGCTGCTTAGTCAATTTAAGGTTCAAAACAAAAGAAAGAGATGGAAAAATAAACGTGCCATCCAACACCCCTGTGACGCATGTACAATATATTATACCCTAATGCCAATAATCACCATAAGGATGACAAGGTGTTTATACAACTATTGGAATATATTTAATGTTACTGTCATGGAGAGAAAATTAGTCAGTCGAGAAAAGGCAAATGATCTGGGAGAGAGTTTTTCCATTTAATCATTTGTTGAAATATCTCATTAATTAGATACAGAGTATGCTTTTGATAGATACCTAGGGATCTCTGGGAGATACTTACAATTAGGAGCCATTATTCATTCTTAGCAGCGCAGAAACAAAATATCCCACTGTCATCACAGTGACTACTATTAACAGCCCAAGCTCTCAGGCAGACACAACGATGATCAGTCCCTTTGTTGCCATTAGCATTTGTGGATAAAAAGGGACTCATCTACTAGTTTGCTGACATGAAGTGTGTAATTATCATTCCATGTTTAACAGGCTGCGTATTTGCCCCGGTGACATCCTCAGAGGGGAAGGTTGCGGTGCAGTGATCCATATCACCTTAGCTCTCATTCCCCTTGAGGTGCAAAATTCAGCATGGAGCAGCAGGCTAATAAAGGTGACAGCTTTTTTTTTTGTGCTGCCTTTTGTTTTGTTACCTCCAGAAGAAGTAGAGCAAACACCTTTGCAGAGAAATGTAATGTAGGAGATTACCGATTTCCCCTCAGAAGGGACAGTTAGGTGTCCTCTGTGGAGAGAGAGAGACGGTCAAAGACAACGCTGAGATTTAGCTTTGCTGTTCCAGCCATACATTTAAAACTTGGAATTACACTACTAATGACATAACGGCAGAAGACAATTATCAAAACAGGGGCTTAATATTATCGTGCAAAATGTAAGCGAAAAATATAAGCAGACAAACATTAGTCTGTTGTCCCAGTTTATAAGACAATGCCAAGCATTTAAGGGATTAGCGTTTTCAAAAGGCAGCATAAATGTGAATTTATTCCGTCTAATGGTGTTATGATCAGAGGTTGAAACCAAGTTACTGATACTACAGTTTAACAAGCAGGTGTCAGAGGATGGCAACATGCCCCAGTGCCAAGAAGGACTCACCAAATGAACAACAGCGAGCGCACACAGGCCCTAACAAAAGGAAAACTTAACAATTATCAGAGAAAATGTTACATCCGCAGCTGAATCGAGCAGACTTGGATATCTCACTGGGTTCAGACAAAGCAGCCTGAAGGTTGCACTCTCAAAGTGTCAGCTAAGTTGGAGGCACGTTAGCTTTGTTCGAGAAGCACCCGAGTTCTTTCTCCCTTGTGCAGAACTATCCTGTGAGGAGATTCAGCGGGGAAGATGGAGGCAATCTGACCACACCAGAGTCAGATCTGCACCGCGGTGAGAGGACGGAGACGCTCTTTGGCGCAGACCAAGCAAGGTCGCCGGTGGTGCTGATAGCCGTCAGCTTACTGTGCTACTCTTTGTCGATTATGCATTTAAGATATCTGCATTTGTGAGTTCCCATTGACATACATGAGGGGAAAAAAATAAAACTAAATTAGAAACGATTACTAAGTGTTGTGGAAAGCTGCCCCACAGAGTTTCCCCCAATAATCACAGCATACAGTTCAACTTCAGTGGAAATTCGAGGGCAAATGGAAATGTACCGTTGCAACAGTGCATTTAACAGTTTGTGTAATTAGTCCGTTTGTCCAGACTGTTTTTCTCTGGCATAACACTGGAGAACGGTTCAGTAAAAAGCTAAATTTTGTTTCTATGACAACAATATCTTAACATATCACCATGTACTGCATGATGGACCAGCATTGCTCCTTTTGTTTTTAAGAGCTATTTTTTTGCCATTGCATCCCCCCCCACCCCCCCCACCCCCTCCTCCACACCTAAGGGAGCTTCCAGACAAACTTTGTGTAGATGATGGAGTCGGTGCTCAGCCTGATGGTAGCGCAGCGGCTGGGACGTGGATTCATGACAGGACGCATCCGAGACAATCATACAGTGAATATCATTGCCTCACTTGAGAGCTGCCGTTAAGGTGGAGCTGGTTCCGGGGCCTGTTTGAGATTCTGTCTGTCTGCCGTCACACAGCTCAGGATGTACCGATTTAGCTACTCCATTTTCTAGGTTACCTGGGTGACAAGACCCGCCCCATCCGATTAGTTTCCTGAAAAGGGAGCTGCAGTGACGACACAGACGCCTTTCGGGAAAGTTCAAACACTTTCAAACAGAAGACGCACAAAAGTCAGAGCACCAAAAGGACACTCCAATAAAATACAATCAGGAAACTTTTTTTTTTTTTTTTTTTTTTTTTTGGGGGGGGGGGGGGCATATGTTTTTAGCTCTTACAGTTACACTCGTGGATTAAACAGCAGGAAGTTAGACACACAAAAACCCCACAGGAGTGTGCTGTGCGTACACACTCGGTGAGCACTCTTCTGTATTCACAGATTCTTGTTGCCCAGGCAACCCTGTCTTGAAGATTTTAAACTCGGATTTAACATTTGACGCCTCCTGTGTCTCTCCACAGTCGAGAAAGAGGATTACTGGCTGGAAAAACACTCCACTTTTTCAGTTGAATATCTGGTAGCATATCTCTGCCGTTGCATTTTAGAGGCAACATATGGCCAGGAAACGGCAACGGCAAATCCAGTGACACTCTGCCCTCAGGTAATACACGCCTATATTTCTTGGCAGACTGTGACAAGAGAAAAGTCATTTGCATTGCTGTTATATTGTGCTTTGACACTGTCAACAGCTTTAAATGGGATTTGTCAAAATGTGGGCCAGAAGTAAATCTGAAAAACACTACCAGAGGCATTGTGAGAGTTTAGGGTATTAGAATGAGATGAGGTGGAGGGTTTGTGTGGGCACTTATATCCCAGAATAAGTTTCTTGCCGTAAGTTGGCCGTATAGTTGTATTCAGGTCAGCTGTTTGTGTGTATAGCTATTGTCATGTCTCCAAATATAAACATCATGGTATCCTCAAAGCAACTCCGGCGACTGGCCCGTGGCCAAACGCAGCTGGCAAGTACACGTGTACAGCACTGCTGCGCTGTTAAGATAATGGTAATATATGGAGAGGGAAGGATCGTGCAGACCTCGGATATGAGAACTCCCACAAAGTTGCCAAGGACTGCTCTCTATTCAGGAGACGTGAACATCGAGCGTACATCTGTGCACAACGTTGCAGCATAAGATATAATCTCACACTGCGGATCATGTGTAACCAGCCAGAAGCTATTTACAGAAGAAAATGAGGAAGGCATGAACTTTTCTCGGAGAAGAACTATATTTCTTGGCACACCTTATGGAGGCACTCCATGTAACCATAGCAACAAATCTCCTTGCTTTAAAAAAAAAAAAACAAAAAACAAAGACATGTTATTTATCAAAGCATCCTAAAAATGACTCAGCGTGTTCCAAAAACATTTTGTATTGGCTCTCTCTGATCTGCAGCATTATGGGTAACACTTGGTTGCATTTGGTTGACTCAAGACGACATTACATCAAAGTTTAATATCACATTTCTTCTTCCTTTGGTGCATACCAAGAGCGCAACAAACTCCACTGGGCCAAACGTAGGTTCAACACATTTCTCATGATAGATTAGCTCACGAAGCCTCTCTGCGTTTTTGCAGTGCCTTATGCATTATAGAATTCGTACTTGATGACTATTAAATTCTGCAACAATGACTGGAAAATT
Organism: Echeneis naucrates; assembly: GCF_900963305.1. Classification (NCBI taxonomy): domain Eukaryota; kingdom Metazoa; phylum Chordata; class Actinopteri; order Carangiformes; family Echeneidae; genus Echeneis; species Echeneis naucrates. Next base: position 4,739,423 of record NC_042515.1, on the reverse strand, counting down.
GTCCCTGCAAGGTCAGCGAACGGGTCGGGGAAATGAATTAATCGACCAAAAATAATAGTTAATTACACAAACGGAAAACAGCAAAAAGTCCTCAGGTGGTCTAAGATACAACCTATAAAGTTAAAATCATCTTTTTTACTTTTATTTTTTTTTTTACAAAACAGTGTGACCTTGATTGGCTCTGCCTCATGTGTTGGATTATTATTATTATTATTTTTTAAATTACATTTGGAGAACTTGAGAAATTGAAGGTGCCGCTTCACACGTTTGTATCTGAATGCTGACGTGTGACGGTGTACACACTGCGCGGCGTAGATCGGAGCTCTAACTCTGATTTGTGAGCTTCTGAACAGAAGCTGTGGTGGCAGATGGCTTCATTAACACCTGACAAGCTTTAGGTGGTATTCGGCTGATGATTTGGATTTACGACTGTCTTTGGTTCTTGTCCTTTCTAAGAATTAGAAACTATTGATTTGTTAGTGCGCTGCCACAATAACCAGCACACCTGCAGATGGGAAGGAGGGGAGCTCCAACCCCACATGTCCGATATAAAGGCCCTAAATGACAAGATAACCATTATTTATTATTCCGTCTGCGTGTATTAACAAATATACATTCAGCTTCCGAGTAACTTATGAATCAGAAAGATGATTTTCAGGGAACGGTTTGGTGAGCTATTCAGAGGCAGGGCAGTTGGTATATTAGTGTGTTATAATTATACCTGACGCCACTCTGTGTTGTGATTTAAAACAATCACAATTAATCTGTTTATCACAAACAAACAAACAAACAAAAAAAAAGAGATCAGAAAGAAAACAAAGCAAAACACAACTATAGAATCTAACAAACAAAGAACCATACAACAAAATAAAAAAATATCTTTGAGGTGAATAAGAAGGATAGTTTGGAGCGGCTCACACCTCAGTCATGAAATATTTCTATGGTATCCGTGAACTGGTTCTCTACCAGTTAAACTGCGCTCCAGCATCACTCCTACAGTGCTAATAAAGTTCTGACATTCAAAATGAGAGGGCTGGATTACAGCTCAGTCTAGCAATAACCCAGTCAGATTACTCTGCAATGAGTTGGCAGCATCTGAGACACGATATGCTGATGTTGTATGTTACCTTCCAAAGCTCGGGTTTGCTCCGAGTGTACATGGAGCGGGCAGAGCAGCCGAATTCAAATCAGCAGAAAGCAGGATTATAAATACAGGTGAATCGGGAGTCATAATAATGAAATGGATGCAGCTGAATGAAGGGAGGAGTATCAGGGAAGCAGCTCATGCAGAGCACACAGGTCTGTGGTAAATTAGGGAAGAGAGGAGATCCCAGCAGAGTTGTCAGTGGTGGATGGAGGGATCTGTAGTGGGGGGGGGGGCAGAGCTGGTTGATCCAGTGATTAAAATTAAGTGCATTGCAGAGCGGCGCTCATCAGAAAAGCTAACGCAGACTGCTCACCCCGTTGCCCTCAGGATGGCGAACCTGGGCACCCACTGGGAGACGTCCCTAAGGTTTGGATCAGAGTGACACGGATTGAAATGAGCACAGATCCTGTGCGTTTTTGTTTTCGCCACGTTGACATTCTCCTCTCAGACTGGCAGCACATTAACACCGCCCTATCAAACGATCCATCATTTACTGTTCGCTGTGCTATTAAGGCACAGAAGACAGCTTGATGGTATTACACATCCATGGGGCTTAATCCACAGCGTGCCAGCATCCAGCACTCACTGAAAAACATTCATGTGGCCTGTCATGCAGCAGCACACAAACTTGTGACGCTTCCATTTATTTGCCGCAGAGCTACAGAGCATCCATTACCGAAGGACCGCTCCCGCTCTTACGCATTCACTCGCCGTGTCTCTGTCCGTCTGCTAATCGACTGTCATCTTGAGTAAACTAAAGTGAGAGGTATTATAAAGGATTCATGCGTCACAAAATCAGCCACTTTAGCCACAGTGCATCTAGGCCGCACGCTTTGTAAATGGTTTCATTATGATTGATGAATGACTCATTATGCTGGCCAGAATGACCCACATCATCGCATCAGCCAAATTCCCCTGTTGATGTCTGAGATATGATTAATCCTAATGACCTGTTTAACAGCGTGGATGGCACAAAGCAACATACTTTACATTGTTTCATCACCTTGATACGTTGTCTGTTTTCCCAATGTGAGTTAACGCTGGAATTACTCCATACAGCTCAGTATTTTATCATATGCAGCCTATTAAAGCAAAGAGACAGTATCCATTAATGCGTAGGACTCGGGCTATGACATGAATATTTCACTCCGTGTTGGGTTTTAAGGTCAGACCAAATGAAAAGTGCGCAGGGAAAAATCATTGATTGATTTGGCAATAATTCTCACAGCGGCTGCATCTGTGAGATCGATGAGGGAATAAAGTGAGAGTGTACAAAACACATTTTTAGAGTTAATTTCATCAAGACGTCAATTATCAATTTTAAGAGAAGAGGCCCGAATAACAATGCAGAGTGGTCAAAATCCCATCTGCTGTATGTATAAGGTTAATTCCATGATTAGAGAAGGTACAGCATGAGACATTTACTTCAAATTATATGGAAAGGTCAAGTGAAAATCTAAATGAAAAGGGCAGGGGTGGTTTTCAAGGCAAATATGTCACAACCTCTGTACATAAACTCTTCCATCCCAGTCTGAGATGATAATATTTGTACAGTCACTGAGAAATAACTTCATCTTTTTTTTTTTTTTTTTTTTTTTTTTTTTTTGGGGGGGGGGGGGTGGATTAAAAAGAAAAAAAAAAACAAAACATAATTCTACCATATAATGGAAACCATGGGGGAACTCGTATCAAATCCATTATTTTTATCTCTCCTTTTCAAATATAACGCAGAGGAGAGTTTGAGTTAGTATGGCTTGAAAGGTTCTCCGAAATAATCAGATTTATCTCTAGTACATACCGGGGATGTGCTAATTCTGGCTGCGGCCCGGCTGTGTTAGCCGCAAATGTGCACTCACCAAAATATTCAGTCCATTCAGCACCCACCCCCCCCCCCCCACCCTCCACCCATCTGATTGGCCAAGTTTCGATTACGTACAAGGATTCCCCAGGTGAGTATCAACCCCGGTTCCCTTTGAACAGGAGGTAAAATGACAAGTCAACAGTATTTAGTCAAATAAAAGGCAGAGATTAAAGAAACTTTGGCAGCCAAGTGTCAGTGATTGATTTATAATTTATCAATGGTTGTGCTGAGCAGCAGCCACCGGAGAGATGGAGCTGATTTCTGTTACAGCCTCTTTGCTTGTCTCGTGAGAACACTTAATATGGGCAGCTTTGTTCAATAGACACACCGCAAAAAACCTGACGGACGGACAAAGCAAAGCAGAGCTCTGCAGTCCCTGCCTGATTAAATGAATTTTTCACAGCTATGAAAATGATCTACGAAGCAAAGATGAATGTGGTGAAAAATAAATAAATAATTAAAAAAAAAAAAAAAAAAAAAATCAATAAATCTCTCTTTGCTCCACCTGGAAAGGTCAGCATTTGCTAAAATGAGCGCATAGACACGGTTTTATTTCACAATGATAAAAGTGAGAAAGCAGAGGCCTAGTGAGCGATAATCCGAGGCTCTGCTCATTAATGAACAGCGTTCCGGTGCAGGATGGAGAGGGAAACCAAGGTGAATGCCACCATACTGTCGAGTCTGACTGTACTTTTACCATTATTAATAATAAGGTACAGAGCTCCCCAGTGGCGACTGCTCACGGGGAGGGTTCGTTAGGATCGTTTTTCGGGTCAGCGAGCAGAGACGATGAGGAGCTCAAGCTTGAAAACACTGTGCAATTTACAGTTTATCAGTTTTATAACTTTGCAAAGTTGCCTGCAGAGCCATAAGTCTACAATATCCCAGTTTTCACAGGTTGAACAATACTTACGCTGAACTTCCTGTGCACAGTTGATGCTCATTAAAGCCTCATTTGTTGTGGAGGAACTCAGAAGTGCATAATCTAATTTATTGTCATTGGCAGATCCAACTTCTGGTGCAACACTTGCTCAATTGTTTGTTTAGGAAACCCATCAGTGATGAGATTATAGTCAAATGCATCACTTTCCCAACAGAGCGGAGAACAAGAGCGTTTCTTCTAGTGCAGTCATTTTGGTGCATCTGTACCAACACTACACAAATGCAATCACCTCTCAGTGACTTCTGTAAGCATTTGGTGAAGACTCAGCTGCTTTTCCAAAGCAAATCTGAATAGCTCTCAAGAATTATTGGAGGTTTTTGGCAGAAACAAACGGTCAGGCAAGGATGTAATAGCGACAGCTGCTACTGCTTTCCAATTCAAGTGTTTACCAGAGGCCCTCTTGAAGTGAAACAAATGTATCCTTTGTAAACTGTAAGAATTTTTCGGATCTGCTTTACCAATCTTTACTTTCCTTTAATTTCTAAACGCACGCATGGACCACGTGAACTCCATCCAGGAAATACAGCAGAGATGTTTTTGTTGTTCGTCTGTTCTTTCTCGTTCAACAGCAATTTAATTATTGGCAGCACTTAGGCAGTATAGCACACCAACTGGGATTTTAATAACTGATAACTGTTGAGTCGCCAGCTGTGAACTATTAAGAAATGATGGTGGTGACCAGCAGATTGAGGAGTTTAATTCCCAAGCAGCAACCACCGATGCCTCTCGTACATCTGGCCCAAGGAATAGCTGCTTTCCTAACAACTCCAGCTTGACGGTACACGACTGCTCCCTCACCAAAGCCGCAAACCTGCAGCATGATTACTGGCACTGACCCCAGTCAGGCGTCGAATTACTAGAAATAAAAGCAATGGTTTGGAAATGGCAAGCGTCAGCGCCACGTTGGTGTTGGACGTGCAGACGAGTTTACTCACCCTGTACCAGACAATCTCTCGAAGTCTTCCGTCAGTTTTGAAGTTACACTTCAGAGTAACAGTCTCTCCCACAACGACAGGAGGCAGTGGTTCTATGGTAACTGTCAAATATCCTGAAATTAGGAAAAAAAAATAAATAAATACAAAAAGAAGGATGGGTGAGTTTCATTCATTAAATGCATCAGAATATACATTTTCTGTGTTACTTTTTTGCTGGACAACAGTAATAAAGCAGTCATGTATTTACAGCGTGTAAGTCCTTTTCAAAAGCTGAATATTGCCTGAATCAGTATTGGGTTTTGGAATAATGCCACAATTCACCCGAATGAAATTACACAGCCATGGCGCCCTTCCACATATTAGGGTCAAGTCTCTTGATAAATAACACGTAAGGAGCTTAAGCTTAATTTTTTATTGACCAAAGTAATTTATCCATCTGGCTGAGTCTGACAAACAAATTTAAGTTTCAGGGCTTTTCTCCTAAACGTTGCAAAGTTTACTATGCTGCTATTGTCGCACTGAATTTGTTCCCTTTTCTTAACTCCAACATTATCTTCCTCAAAATCGGAATAAAAAAAAAAAAAAAAAAAGCTCTGAAATCTAAATGGACGACAGAGCATATCAAATACTTCTCACATTAATTAATTTCTGTGGACTCCTTCCTGCGTTCTGACATCCTAAGCCTTTTGAAGCTTTTCAGCAGTTATTTATCTGAGGCCATTTGGCCTTGAACAAACATGCTCAGTCAATAAACCTCCGAGGGAAGCAAAGGCCTTTGAACGGCATTAAAGCTCCAACAAACGTTGCAGATTATTTCTCGTTCATAGTCAGTAAACATTAAGACGACAATAAAATGTCAGAATTCACAAAATACATGTCCTCGGTTCATGTCCACAATGCGATTATAAACTTGACCTCTGAATTTCAATATATTTTTCTGATGAGAGGATTGAATGTAGCCTGGACTGCCCCCATTGAAGTAATTGTAAGTAGCTGAATATATGGTGGTCTTTCATCAAGATGTAGCCCAGGATGTCACTAAAACAGGCATAGACAGACAACAGAATAACATATCAAACACACAAGCACTCACGGATAAAGGCGACGGAACAAATAGAGGAAAATAGGATGCAAGTGTCAAAAATGCAAAGGCAAAAATTTATTCAGCGATGTTAGTGGATGCTGATTTGAATTTTGGCCTCTCAAAGAGAGAAACTGGAGTCCCAGATGGAATCTTGACCTTGCTTCACCAGGCTTGATCGGTCTTTTTGCATAACCATCCAGACACACACACACACACACGCTGATAATTGAACAGGATATCAACACTGCTTGCGATTCTATCTGCCAAATAACAATTGATGAGTACAAAGGTAATTGTCTGGCGTTAATGAGAAAACCTGAGAGAGACTGAACACATTCAAAACCTGGCGAGGGATGAGTGGATGAAAACTGCGTAGAATGCACATTCAAGTGATGACCACATAGAAGCTACAAATCTAAGAGAGCACAGCGTTGAGTCAAAAACAGTTAAATGATACATGTTTGAAATAAATCTAAACATACAGTCAATTTTCTTTCCCTTTCTTTTTGACGCCTTGCTTTTAACGCGGCTAACGGAGAGTGAGCCAACAGTCGTGCATGGGCCGACTTCCACTGACAACACAAGCAGCTCTCTGCCCAACGGAATAGCAGTTTCAACACATTCAGCCTTTAATGAGAGACCTGTATCTTGTAAAGCAAGTTGATATCACTGTAAAGACATAAGGCAGACTAAAAAGGAACCGCGTGACCAACAATTGTGTTGATGAACGAACATAAAGCACAACGAGGGCAACGGCATCTTGCAGAACCCAACAGGTGTCGCCTGCAGAGACAGAGGTGGACAGTTTCTTGGCAATATTGTGCAACAGAGATTAAGGCGCAAATACCAAGATTCGGAATGGAAAGGGAGAGTGTTAAGAATAAGACGGTCACATATTTGAGCATCTCAGGAAAACAACACATTCTGAGGAAACGCACGCTCAGTGTGCATCCTCTGTGTTACGTAATTAGTGTCTTTAACGCTGTAACCTTTTGTACTTAGTACTTAATCCAAAGTAAGGCACACCAACGCCCAGAGTGCCTCATCAACTACACTGCAGAGCTTGTTGATGTTCATTTCCTTTTGATGATGATTGATTCGCAGGAACATCAGCATCGTCTCGTTTGATCAGCGAGAACGTAACCTACAGCTTTATTTCACTCACAGTGCTTCTCCTAAAAAAAAAATAAATAAATAAATAAATAAATAAATAAATCGGACGTCTCCTTGGATATGTCATCATATATCAAAGTTCTCTCTGAGGAGACAACACTTTTTTTTTTTCTTTTTTTTTTTAACAGGCAGGAATATGAAAACATAGTAACAGCAACTGAACACAGTTGTCCAATCAATAAAAACAACAAAACATGCTGTTGAGTGATATTTTGGCCACATCACTCAGCCTGCTGCACCGGTTATAGACCACAGAGACTTCTTTCCGCCAGCCCTGACGTCTGCTTGGGAAAAAAAAAAAAAAGAAGTGTCTGTCTCGACATTCATTTTCACAGCTGCCACATGCAGCTGCTTCATAGGTAATCAAAATGATTTATTCTAGCGGGGTTTGCATCAGAAATTATGCAACACGTAAGTGGCAGAGAACATGACGGGGGGGTTTGCTTAAATCCATGTTAATTGTTCTGCCAGTGACCCCCACCCCCCAGGTCCACGCTACACAAAGTGGGATCCATGACGGGGAGTTCCGGGCAAAAAGGGGAATGATTTATTTCATTATGAACCATATAAATGACCCAATGTACGAGTATTTATGTTCTAAGTTGCATTCACAAACTGTCGTTACAAATTCAAAGCAAAAGCACAGCTGGTCAGTACAAAGCAGACAAATGGACACGAAAGATTAAAAGATTAAAAATGCTAATAGATCAAAAATACTAAAAACTAACTGAAAACTAAAGAACTCTGCTGAATGATGTTCTCGTTTTGAGGTGCAGTATAGAAAATAGGACTGAAAGCTTTTTACTTCATTTTCATACGTATAGCTTCTGACCTCTTAAAGGAGAAGGACGGTACGAACACTAGAAAAGAAAACGTATTGAAAAGTAAGTGCAAGTTCAAGTAGCGCCTTTGGCCTCAGAAGGGTTAGGACCGGGGTTAAAAAAACACGCTTTCATATTTGCACTCACAAGCTCGTCCATTCAATCATTCACTCGCTGGCCAGTCCTTTGTGTCGGTTTGTACGAATATTACACAGCACTAAGATTCAGTCATGATAATGTTGTTGTGTAATAAAGAGAGGAGAAAAAAAAAGGTTATTGGTCGCACATCTAATTATTACTGGACTTTACTGAAGTCATACAATCGTCAATCTTTTCGTTTTAGGAAGCAACAAGACAAAAATGGGAATTTATACAACGGTGACTAAGACATCATTCACACTGCTGAAATTTGGATCGTCTTGGGTTTGTGCGCAGGTAGACATAGATCAGAATGTCTCTCGTGTCAGTGCACCTAGATATGCTTATTAAAGAATCCTAATTTAATCAGCAGGCTGAAGAGATCTTCTCTCTAGAGTCATATTGAATGGATAAACCTTTCCGGAGACTGCATGTCATTAACACAGAGCTGATGCTCTTAGAGAAAATCCTAACCACTTATTACGAACCCACAAGAGGAGCAGCGTGGCCTTGTGAATGTCTCTCTGAGAGTTTTCCAGAGAGGTGGGGTAATGCATGTTTCAGGAGAAGAAAAGTGTCAAGTGGCTGCTCTCTATTTTTTAGCCATTTCTAAAGAATGTATATTGTAGAAGAATAAATTGGTGTGATATGTTCAGCAATTAGGGCGCATTATCCAGGCGATGCCAGGAAAAAAAAAGTAAAAGAACCGAGGTGGTCTCCTCGTGTGGTCGTGGAGATTACTGGTGTACGACGCTGTGACTGTGTGGCAGAGGAAAATGTGGCATAGCTGATGACAGAAAAAAAAAAAAAATGCTCCGGAGCGTGTGGGGAGGGATGAGGAATTTAAAAGAGCAAATTACATGGGTTATACACTTGTGCCATGGAAGTTCACATTTCAAATAATCCCTACAAGAAACTGGAGCAGCAGCAGGCTGCACAGACCAAGACAGTAGGGCATAATTCCTGTGCAGCTCAATACCCATCGAATACCGTCCGAATGACTTCATAAATTAGACATTTTATTTGCCGGTTCCATGTTGAAAAGATTCCAGTGATGCAATATCTCTTGTTAAAACACAAGCTAACATGGGCCATATTCATACGGCAAGAACACCAGCGTTAATTTAACTCCGAGCATTAAAAATGTTGACGTATGCCTCCACCCATTTGTGATAAATCCCGCAGAACCTGTAACGATGAACGCTGAATCTACAGCTCAGGCTAAAATATTGCAGTTTTGCAGTATTACTCTCCTCCTGAACCGGAGAAATCCTTCTCCTGTTTGTCACTTTAAAAAAAAAATAAAAATCATAATCCAAACACATTTAAATTTTGATCACAGCTGAAGGAAGGCTGGTTCTTATATCGCCCTTCATGCTGCAGGCTCTGATGAGTCCACACAGCGAAATTAAAACAAACTACGCCATCAAACAACACCTCCAAGTTAAACACGCACCTTTAATTTACTGCGTGGTGCAGATTGGAGGGAAAGCTGGAGGCTTCATTTTACCGCTTTTATTTTACTTCAGCGCAGAAATGTTTCTGCGAAAATATCCCAATATTCCAATACTCAGGGGGGGAAGAGGGATTCTGCTTGGCTTTGAATAGATGAAGAGCTGTTTTTTGTATGTTTTTTTTTTTTTTTTTTAGTTTAATGGAAGCCCACAAAAAAGTGCATAACAATGTGGGACATGTGTTTGGCAGTGTTTTGCATCAAAAGAGGACATTTCGAGGCTTTTTTAAAGAAATAATACCTCAGCGTCTGGCTGGATAAGCTCCGCGGGTCATGCATGGCACTGTGAAGACCTTCAGTTTAGCTGAGCTTAAATCACCAGAGACTTGCACTCTGTTTTCGTGCTAGCTCTGCACAATATCGACCCTTCCTGCGTTATAAGCCCCGCTTCTGAAGGATGCCCCAGGTATATTTACTTAGTGGTCACAGCCACGTACCCGTAAGCTTTCTCCGTATGAATCAGACATTCTGCGAGGCCGACTTCACCTTGAAATCCAAAACTCACAGACACAGCTGCGTCTCTCGCATTGAAGCCTATGCAAAGTGAGAAGCAAAGTCAGACGAACAAGAAAACATAGAACGTTGAAAACGTGTGCAAGGATTTAAGGCATGCTTTGATTGAAAGGAAAGACGAAGCATTCGCGGGGAACACCATTTCTCTAAAAGGGACATAATCTATTATCACTCGAGGTACATCAGGGGGGCAAGCGTGCAGTTCCACAGAAAAACGCCACCGAAGACTGCGAGAAATCCTTTGGCCATGAATTCTTGGACATCATTATAGGAGCACACAGAGCAAGTGTGGAGTGGCCAGAGTGCAGGGCATTTAATTGGCTCATATTAGCTGGTTGTATAGGCAGACAAGGCCTCCAGCTTGTCTTAATCCATCAGAGGCGCTGTTGGAACAACATCTAATGAGGGGTGCAAACTATGCTTTCTTCCATTAATAACAGCAATTTGCCATGATGCAATGAGAAAACAAAGCAGAGCCAATGATGGACCGGCCCAAAAATGTGCCTGTTATTGTGCTGTGTGATTTATGGCTATGGCCTACCTTTGCTTAGACGTCAGTGCGACTAAATGCACGAGAAAAATGGCTGGCAGAGTTTCTTAGCTCTCTTCCTCATCTGTGCCTCTAAGCAGTGTAAACAAACAGAGCTGATTTGTAGCATCTACAACACATTTAAGTATTATCACTTCCTGAAGTATATGTGGAAAAATGTGGTACTTTTTGTTTCAGAAAGTGATTGCAAAGACATCAGATAAATGGAGTGCCTCATGTTGAATGGCTTTCACTTGAACAACGCCAAAGACGGGACGCATCAAACAACACTGTATACAACATTGCTAATTAAAGACTTATAATGTGCCTGATATAAAAGGGCTTGTGTGAAAGTCCAGCAGCGTGGACATGTGGTGGCCAATAAATTCCCTCTAATAAAAGCACTTCTAAAGCCAGGTGGCTGATTTGGTGAGAAAAAAAAAATTGCCAAGATATTAATCCTTTAAATTTTTTATTTATTTATTTATTTTTTTGGCAGAGGCCTCAGTTCAATTTGTCATTTTTGCATTTAGTCAGCATTTTGAGCGTCCCCTCATAAAATTATTAAAGAGCCTGAGGCAAAACTGGGGTATAGATTATGGAAATGATCAAGTTATGCATCTTTTTCACATTATTCTCAATAAAAAAAGAAAAAAAAAAACCCTAAGTGAGGAATATAGTGGCTATTAAAGGAGCCAGACAAGTATCATAGAAGTACATTTACTATCCCATTCTTTTATTCCTAAGATGAATAAAGGTGAGTAAAGATGATGGGATTTTTAATATGAAGAAAAGTCACATTTGAATTTCTAAATTCAAAGTCTGAATTAAAGGTTAAATGATATGATCGGTGGGGAGCTCGTGTGTTTGCTGCTGCTATTTAAATCCCCCTTTCTGCAGCAATAAGGCACAATAAGAGTGAACGAGTTTAACGTGCTGCCTCATAAATGACATTTATGACAGGAGCAAAGCTTTAACTTGTTATTGCAATGTTATTTGATATCTTCATTTGCATTTTTCTTGGCTTTTTCTCTCGACAATTTACAGTAAAGTTTTACGCGTCATCTATAAATGTGAGAATAAATCACGTTTGATTTGAAGGAAAAATTTATCATTTTTCCGACACTGGACTTATTTTCGACTCCGTTGTTCCCTCGCCTCTCGGGTTTTGATACAATCTTGCCTCATTGCTGAGATGTGGCCACAGGCCATCACAGGAGTGGCAGGCAGAGGTTTACAAGCAGAGTGCTCAGCGATTTGTTTGACAGCCTGCATTGCCATTATTGAAAAGATGCATTTCCCCGTGCTGCTGCATCCTTACATCTCACAAATGTCACGGTCGTAAGCAAAAATGATAAACCAAACTGCTAAGGTCATACTGAAAAGAAACTTAGATTATTTCTGAGGCAATGAGACAGTAACAATATATACACACACGCAAAGAAACAAACATAAAATTAATAACCTTTTTTTTTAATTACAAATTCTATAAATTCTCAGATATATTCCAATATGCGTATTTGATATTGTGTAATCTGCCAGAATTTGCACAGCTAAAGGACTCAACTACTCCAATTGAATTAAATGCTTAAAAAAAAAAAAAAAATGTTGCATCACCTTCAATATACTGTGCTGACAGTCACTGTGGATGAATGAGCACAGTGGTGAAGACTTGTTTAGCTGTGTCAACACATCCCATGTAGTGATTTGTAACTGTACATGCCAGCTGAGCTCAGGAAAGCATTACGTGGAGGGAGAATCTTGCCGACTGCTCGTTGATTTATCTGGCCAAAAGCACAATCTGCGCCTGTGGAGAAGGTCTTCTTTTGTAAACAGAGAGCTCGGAGCTGATGCATTTTTCAATCAGAGTGATTTACTGTTTAATGACATGCTTCAGCTTCAAGAGTGTCAGCGCCCGTCCGTTGTAATCCACCTCCCTCCCACAAGCCCATCGTGCTATAGTGGATAGCAATCACAAGGAACGCTATCAGTGGGTCCTCATTCTGAAGGGCCTTAGGCATGTGGAATTATCATGTCATTGGTGAGAAGAGTTGGAGCCACAAATGAATTGCAGCCAGCCTTCCCACATGGACTTAGTCAGACTCAGCGGTGTGTGTGTTGTCGCCTCGGTTAGCTGGCCTACAAGACGGCAATAAATAAATAAATTCCTCCATATTCCACGCTCTCTTCCGTCTCCGTACGTCTGCACCTGACATCAGGTGAAACGGCAAAACGAAAAAATGTATGCTTTTTTTTTTTTATTTTATGTGAAGCTTTTCATTTGTAGTCGCTGAATGAGCTCCATGACCCTCATAAACACAAATCCTGTAAAAAAAAAAAAAAAAAAGAAAAAAGTCATACACCTCCAGAAAATAAATACATGCTGACAAGAAAACAGGCCTATTTTATCCCTTGCAGTCACTTGCGGGGGGCAGATCCTAACCCAGTCGGTGTGAAAGCAGTCACACAAGGCTCACATGAGTCAGACAGAGGATGACTGCTGTTGTAGCATGCAGTTGACCCCCCCCCACACACCCCCCCCCCCCACCGGCCGGAGGAGTTGGAGCACCAGACCTTCTGTGGCCACACCATCAGGAAAAATGATCACCGCCACAACTGAACTAGAGCATCCAACAGTCAATGTGTGTCGAGGGAGGAACGTGCCATTAGCCCCGTGTGCTTCCTCCGCAGCTAAGCATCGCGCAGCAGTTGAGCTTCTTGTGGGCAGGAGCTTTGCATCCCTCATGCACGCATGGACATTTGAAGGGCGTAAGTGGACACCAATAGCTTTAAAAGCATGTCAAGGGGCCAGCAGCATTGAACTGTGGCACATACGACTCTAATTCTATCATTTTCATCCATCATTTGCTCCATATGGTTTGAAAATTTTGAATGTAAATTACTTAAATGTGTCTCAAAGCGTGTAATAAGATATTTATATGATGACAGCACACAGTGACACGATACCTATGCCAGGTTAATTAAGCCGACAGTCTACACTGTGAAAACATGTACCTCAGCGGTAATAAGGTCCGCATTGTTTGAATGTCATCAGGTCAGCTTCTGTTTGTATTTAAAACAAAGGGACACACTGCTAATCCAGTCGTGAGTGCAGCAGGCAATACAAGCTCTTCCTCCCTCATCTTATGCTCTCTCTCTCTCTCTGGCTTCCACCATGTTTTTCCCTTCCAAAGCTCAGTTGATGTTGATTGCCTTGTTAGGTGTAATGTTAAAATGAAAACGCCTCATTTTACCACGCATTTACGTTTTACGCAAGAATAATAGAAACTAAAGTACATTTTAACTTCAATAAAAGTTTATCAGTCAGACATTGGATGCTTGCAATCAATAAACTTTAGCCAGCAAGTCGATCCGCAGCGGAAACTAATCATCATGATGTTGTCAGGCGGCCGTTTAACTGAGCTGTACGGTCAGATGATGTCTGGGCATGAAAGAAATTCAACTACAAATAAGTCTGCTGGAGAAATCCTCCGGTTGGCTCTATCATATCATAAAAAAAAGGACTTACTGAATGTGACTAAACGATCACAAACTGCCAACCTCTGCCGACTCCCTCATGATCAGATGAGAGGGTTAATAGAAGGCAACAAGGTTTTTCCATTATTTGGGGGATTGCTTCTTTTACTAGTTTTATTATGTACTCCTCAGAAAAAAAAAAAAAAAGAAAAAAAAAAAAACACCCTCCCCCTAAAAAGAAAAAACAGGCCTCGACCTCTTTGACCCCAGTGGTGGATCGCTATCACACAGTGCTGCAGGGTAAAACTGTCTGTATCCAACTAAAGTGCACCAGCAAATACATTTTATAGATAATTTTGTTGGTTGTTTACGTTGTCAAGTGCGTCTTGATATATGTTCTGATTTAATACGGCGACCTCAGGCGCAGCTGTGTTTGTCGTCTGGCTTTACCGCGGTACAGGAATGATCACCTGGCCAATTGTTTGTTTTGTGCACCTGCCAGCTGATGGTGCCGGTCTGTGTCATATGAAATATTTGGATGTTTGAAGCCAAATGAAATTGCGACGCTGTTCTCGCTCGCCGCGTGTCTGATGCTTGTATGGATTTCACCAGAACCCTGGATCATATGAGAGCAACACTGGAGGACAAACAGGAAGGTGCTACGAGAAAATGACTCGTAATGTTCCATGCAGTATATCTGCGAGAAGTAAATCAGCCGCAGACAAGAACTGAGGCGGCAAGTTGCCAAAATGTCTGTTCTGCTTACAAGTGTTTATTTTGCCTGAAAAATGAAGTGGACACCTGCAATAGAAGCAGAAAACATGCTCCCAAATCCTGCTGTCCGTAAAAGTAAATTCTCAAATAGCATTTTATGATTCTATTCACTGTTCTTTATTCCAATTTCCATAAAAACCTGTTATACATTGAACGTGGGTGTTACACATGAAGTAAACACAATTACAGTTGAGAAAGCACACACACATTTACACACACTTACAAAGATATGCATGGTACGAGGTGACTAAGAAAAGAGATGGATGAATAAATGATTAAAATATATATTTTTTTTTTTTTCCTCTACTTTATGAGCTTTTTAAATTCTCGTGGACTAATTTTCAAAAATGAATATCATGATTTATATAAAAGGCATGAAATACAGAAAAAGAAAGCGGGTTGCGTTTGTGTTGATTTAAAATCGTAAAAGAATAATACGGAATGCATCAGCGTCTGTATAAACAATCAACAACATCATCTGAGGGTTTTCCTAAAAGCTACCGAGCAGTTTGTATTCTTCCATTACTTAGTAATAAATACAACAGCCAAATCTGGAGCTCGGAGGAATGAAATGCCACACATCTATTCTCCTTCTGTCAGAAGTCAGGGTGCTGTAAGGAAGCTGTCCTGGTAACCCGCAGACAGAATCGCACAATTATCAATCACTGGTTGTGTGTTCAATCTGGAGACCCCTGCATCACCACAGGTCATGAGCAATGGAGGGAAATGGGGGAGGAGACGTGGGGAAATGGCAATTCTGAATGTCAAATGGGTAAAGAAAATAGACTGCAGAGTCACTTCATCATAATATAATTGTTGCTGCTACGAGACAGCCAGGTGATGCTGTTCAGTGACTATTTGCCTCAATAAAAGATTTCAAAAACACAACAGACATTTTTCTTCATTTTAATGTGAAGCCCCGTAAAGAGGACATATAATTCACTTTGATATTAGAAAAGCAAAAAAAAAAAAAAAAAATTAAGAGAAAACTATAATTACTACCTCGCGGTGGTTTGCCTCCGCCAAGCAGTTGGATAATGTGGTCACGATCGCCACTTCCTGAGTTACGGCTCTAAATACCTGCAGGAAGTGTTTTTGCAGAACCTTCTGTCACACCGAAGTTGGCCTTTGACCATTTTATGCTAATTTTATACATGTCATAATGCCTCATAATTTTAACCTTTGTGTTGTAATTAGTATACAACATTGTTATGGAACCACAGCGGCCTAAGATTAAAATTAGTTCATGCTCGAATCTGAGCGTACGCTTGTTGTTCAATTTCAAGAAACTCCCTCAGCGTGCTGCTGAATTGGATGGCCAGACAACCCAGAAACAACGCGCCCTCGGGTGTGCCTGGATGTCGCCAGCGTGGTAACGTGACCTCAATTAAGATATCAGGAGTTTGTGGCATTTTCCCGACAAACGCAACTTGCCAGGTTACAGTGCTGTCGACAACGCTCCCTGCTGTTGTGTTATGCGCTATATTATCCAATATTAATTACACTGGTGATGAATTTGTACACTGTTGTGTCCTCGTGTGTGTGAGAGGAAAGAGACATCCAGCTGACTTCATTTAAGGACAGAGGAGTTCTGTTGTAGTGGGAAACTCGAATGATCATCATTATAGGACAGAGGGATCAAATTCAATGTTTTATAAATTGTTGTTGTTTTGGTTTGTTTTAAGAAAGTTCTTCTTAAATAAGAATAAGTCTTTTTGGAGATATTTGTAATGTACCAGGTGTCACAGCAACAACAACAACAACAACAACTACAGGGAGAAGATCTGAGAGCTGTACAGTCAAAAGGCTGAAAAATTCTTCACAGGAAGTTCAAAGGGTAGCACATCACTACAGAGGAGTGTTGGGAGATTCACAGCAAGGAACTGTGTTCATGGGATATAGCGTGTGATCAAACTGATCATTGAAGGGAAACCACTGGCTCATATATCTTCACTTCTGGTTTTTTTTTTTCCCCCCTGAAGCTTTAAGTTATATAGTGTAGGTTTTTCATCCACTGTAGACCAATTACAAGTTGAGAATTACCCAGATACACAGTATCAGCAAAGCTTTCTGACTACACGGCTGTTGTCTCCCCAGTGATCTGACTGCTGTCTGCCTGAAAGCTAACCAGACTCTAACACTGTCCACCTGTTAGCCCGGTGCCTCGGCCCCAATGTGGCGGGGGGAGGGGCATAATCCATGACTGGATATTTCATCAAAAGTCCTCAAAAGCGAGTGGGAGTTTGTTCATCACTCAAGAGCCAAGAAAACTGGTAAGGGGGATAAAAATGAAACCCGCATGCCGATTTATCAGCAGTGCGGTGAGGATTAAAGGACTGCCAGCCCCCTGCCTGCATCGCCAGCCCACTGCCTGCATGCTTTGTTTCAGAAGCTTTTAAACCCCTTCTGTCTCTCAAGATGTGCTGTATCACTTCAACAGTAGCGTGCTTTTGTCTGACCAACACAGCTGAAAAACAAACAAACAAACAAACAAAAAAACATGCTGCGAAGAAAACGGTCCTCTCTGAAGGTACACGGGCAATCAGGCGCAGGAAGTAAGCATCCTAGCGCCCCCCCCGCCTGCTTTGTAGTTCAACCTTTGACGTCAAACAAAGGACAAAGGGGACACACCCAAACAAATTACAAGCTTTGGCCGCATGACTGCTGATAGAGAAAAAAAACAACAACAGAGGAAGGCACGTCTATACCACCACCCACTTTCATTTTCTGTCCTTTCTCTCTCTCTCTCAAGGCAGCCATGTTTCCATTGCTGCCATACTTCTGTGGAATTGTTCCTTTGTTTGCTTCAGTAAAATCCACATAAAGTATCTATTCAGCTCAGCACCAGAATTATTCGTTCCAGGGTTGGGGAGGGCGACGAGCAGACCTGTATCAAAAAGAGGAGACAGCTGTCCCAGCCCACGTTCTTATGTGATCTCTGCTTAGGGAGCAGGCTGGTATTCCAAAACCCCATCTGAAAACAAATTAAAGAGGATTAGAGGCTGCCAGTGCAGCTCCTCTCCTCTCTGTTCTCGGGAATAGAGTGTCCTGCTGGCCAAAATGGTGACCTTCACACTGACTCCCCGTCCTGTGCACACATGCAACGCAGCAAACATTTATGTCACTCTATGGATTCTGCACAAGTGTCACAGCGAGTACACTGGAAGTCAAAGGGGTCAAAGAGACTACGCGAGCGGCCGAGGATACAGGTGAATGTGTTAAGCCGTCTTCGTGCTCCATGCACTTCACAGGAACTCACACGTGGGATTGACGTGGAAGCATGACTTTGCGTTTTTGCTTTGTTTTGATTCGCTTTCTACTTTCAGTTAGCACCAATGAAACGTTGCCTCATCTGGATTTAGGTCAGGTGTCTGGCTGTCCCAGACAAGAAAATTACAATGTCTGACCGCTATAGAACTCGTTGGTTGCCTTCTTTGTCTGAGGGCTTAAGATCTTAATTACCCTAAAATTAAGGAGAGAGCGAGTAAGATGAGCTACAAATGCTACTCTGATGATGACCTCAAATATTCATAAAAGGAGAACACATATTTAAAAATGGGGCTTATTTTTTCCAATGTCTTTGGTAAATTATTGTTTGAGAGAAATTGGTCTTGGCAGTTGGATCATTATTGAAAAACTATCAAAATAGCAACCGCTTTTCAGCTGCAGCAATATCAGGAAACGGTGCACTTCTCTGTGCTGAAACATTTGTACTATTTTGCCATCGATGGGTTTAGTTTATTGCTGTACATGTTTCGAGCAGAAGCACTCTTCATATAACCACCACACTCCTTCTGCTGGCCACCATCTGCGTCAATCAGTTGGTTTGTTTTTGTTAATATGCACCAATTGCGCTTAAACAATAGAGGATCTAAATTCTTCCTTCACCTTCACCGTTTTGAGTGAAAGGCCTCTACTGCTTCCGGATTACCGCATTTGTGTGGCCAACAGGAAACCTCATAAACTGCAAGAGCTCCTGACTATTCATTTAGCGCAATTATCGGGTCAAATTAATTGATCAATCCACATTTCAAAAGGGCTAAACTAAAAAAAGGAAAAGGAGCAAACGGTGTCTCTGCAAGATACCGGCAAGTAATTACGGATGTGGAGGAATCCTGATGTTAGCTTTTGGCAGAAAGCATCACTGTTTATACTGCAGCCTGTAGAAAAAATAAAAATCACGATAATATCAGGCAAAGGCATCTGTTGTAACTGAACGGTCTTTCATGTGGCTGATGAATGACCATAAAAATGCTCCACTGTACTCATCCTGTATTGGATCACTTTCTGTTTGATGCCGTGGTGTCTCCCCCCCCCGGGACCGTCAATGTCAGTCCTTCTTCAAGGCTGCCTGCTGTCATCTTTGAGTGAACCAAGGGCATTTTTGCTAATTAGACAGACAGTGGTTTGATCATCTTTCAACATGCCCCCCCCCCTCCCGTGGCCACAGCTACACTGAGCATTAATCAGTTTTCATTAACTCCGACGCCACATGTAAAATTCTGCTGTCATTTTGCCCGCCTATACGTTCCCTCCCACCGCTAGCTGGTGGCAGGTAGGACAGTTAAAGAAGCCTCATTGTCTATCCTGCGGCTATATCCTTTTAGTCATTTTCACATCTCGCTGGAAATTTGCAGTCATAGAGTCAGTGGGGGAAGCACCGGCAGTGATGTGAATGTCAGATGATCTCCAGATCACATTAGACATATTTTGAAATTCTATGGCACTAGATGAAATGATACGAGTTACAGAAGACCGGCGAGATTTCAGCAATCCGTTACGATGACAAGTCGGGCCCAACTGCATACATCTTTCTAATAATTAAGACGTTGATGCTGCCCTGATATGCATCTTTAAGTTCTCACGCCTGAATGTGTGGCCAAATAAACTGGAATGACTCAACTATACCTGAAAAACTCCTGAGACGCTTAGGAGGAAGAGCTCTGGGTTGCAGAAAGGAAGAAGTAGAAACAAATTGAAAGTGCACAAGGCTGAAATTTTAGCAAATCTCTAAAATTACACATTCATTCATCTATTCTCACTACCCCCATTATGCCCCTCAATTATTCCTCTAATTGTGCACCCTTGCATTCTCTAATGGGCTACAGTTTCTCATCTTCTTCTTGGAGACGACATATTTATGTGGTGGTGTGAAAGAAACATGGCAGTGCGAGAGACCGAAGGCGAGAGGGAGCACAGCCTATCACTCGTCTTGAGTGAGGGGAAGTAGAAAGCATTGGTATTCACAGCAGTCCCTCCATTTTGGATCTCGTTCGGTACTTGGCTGTAGCCAACTGCAGCTCTGACACATGCACGTCTCCCCCTCACACTGTTAGTAAAAGAGCTACTGTGTTAATTGGGCTAAACTGTGTTAGGGACGGGAGGGGAAAATTAACGCACGGCTGTAAACAGGCATGGATGAATCGGATCTGTCAGGTTTATGAGATCAAAGAAAAAGCAGGCAGCGCACATCTCGGGTTTTTCTATTTCCTGTGCATATCTGCTGAACTGGACAACATATTCTATTCAGTGAAAAGCAGCTAAATGAAAACTTACATCCTCTATCTGCATTGCGATCACACAATCCGTAGTTTCTCTCCTTTGAAGTGTTGTCCTGTTGCTCGCACGCCACACAAACTTAGGCCACGACTATATGTACTGTGGCAGAAAGCCAAGACGAAAGATGTGAGGAACTAAACCAAAGGAATAGGTTCAGCTGGGGCAGCGTTGGGTTCAGGAGGGAGAGGAACAACGTGTGCCCCCCCCCCGCTGGCTCCTCCAGACTTCATGTTTAAGTGTGCTCGGATAAGATTGTAATTGACCCTGTTTGTTTTTTCCTTTGTACGCATGAATTTATGCGTGAATGGAGACTTGTGCCATTTATTATACAACACTTTGTAAGAGTCCAGAAACACCCCTACGAATTAAAACATACTTCCTTCTTCTTTTTACCAAAATGGCCATTGTAAGTAATACTTACAATGATTATTTTTTAAATCACGTCTGGAGTGGCACTGAAAGGTTATAATGACGATCAAATAACGTACATTTCATACTTAACTGCAATGAAAACAGGGGCAGTCAATTTGAAGTTTCCATCGCCTCTTTCATCCAGACTTATTACCAAATGCAGAAGAGAATTCTTAAGAACGTCGAGGTGGAGTGCTCCATTTACCGCTGACGGATCAATGCGGCGTATGAAAGCCTTCTCGACATCTTTACTTTCCCTGTAGCCACGCATCCATCAGACAGCAGCAATATTACGGTATCATTATATGTGAGTTCTGCTCTCTCACAACACACACACACACACACACACCCCTATAGGCTTGGACTGATACTGCCACAAATTGAATTAATGTTTTGTTAACTCTCAGGACAGAGGTGATGTCAATCTTAACTATTAAGCACTCGCTGACATGTTCATCAGCATTCACCAGCGAACTCAATACAGTCGGCGGTATGCTAATTTCGCTAATTCATTAACGGCACTATTCTGTTGATTGCGAAATTGCTGTCTAATGAATGCTTTCACCTCTCTAAAAAGGAACATCCCTTCCTCTCTGAGCTGAAAGGTGCAGATTCAGTTCTGAACAGGCTGGGCCTTGCAATGCACCACATGTCTAGTACAGTGATGTTGTACACAAAACAAGAGGAAAAAAAAAAAAACACAAAAAACAAAAGCCAAGCAATCCTTTGGGAGAGAAATGATGAGCAAACTGTTGCCTACTAAGTGTCAAACTGTGAGGTGTGAAACGATTTCTGTTTTGGTTATAATAAGCTGAATTTGCTGCCCTGCCATGTAGAAAATTGTGTCATATGCTGTTGCATTGGTTCATATATACAAGTTTGTGTGTGTGCGTATAGACAAAAACAAGGTGGAGGTGTATGCAATATATACATAACGTAAATACGTTCAGAAAAACAAAATATTGGTCTTAAGTCACAACACACTAAAAGCTCTGGTGGCTGCAAAGCAACGCAATTTGGGTCCAATAATTGTGTGATGGTGTGATAAATACGAAAATCATCTGGACAGCTCAAACTGCAACTGTTCCATAGTTGGGTGAATATGGCTACGAAATGGTCAATAGAAAATGGCTTAAAAGTTTTCTTTACAACAACTTCAAAGATAATATTATTTCTGACAGCTCCTTTCACGCCTCCGAGAAGGCAATAATTGTGTGTAGCGAGTGCGATGAGGGAATTTCAGCTGGAGACGACAGGTACATGTGTCACACAGATAGCGGCTGCTAAACGCTTGGATACTTTTTGCGGTTACTCTCCCACTATTTTATTTGACTTGTGTTTGTGCACAAAATTATTTATCATTTTTTTCCTTTTGTGTAAAGGAAAAAAAAAAAATATATATATATATTGAATTTGTTTCAAACTGTATACTCTGAATATCTACCAGGGGATTGGTGGGGGAAAAAAGAAAATAATCACAACTCACCCACAACAAACTGCATCCATACTAATTGCGAGGAAGGTCAAGACAACAGCTCCAAGTGGGTTTTTAGAGGCATGTGCGGACGTCACTCACTGCTGTGACAGACAGGCGCAGCAGATGGTGCAACAACATGTCTCGACGTCTTCAATTCATGATTCCTACAACTTAATTTATGACACGCTATAATAAATCCAGCCGGACAGAAGCAGCAGACAGGATGCAAGAGCCTTCCTTTTTCCCTCGTGTCTTTCCGGAACACAGCCACATAATTCACACACATAGTGTACCTTTAATGGCTTATGTCTTTATTTTTATTGCAGGAAACCCAAACTGCATGGGCGGCAGGAGATTGTGTGTCACAGTTGTATGTGTATGTTTGCTGTGGATGTATTTTTCGGTGTAAATCTTCTGCAGCAACAGTAAGTGAGATTGTTTAATCAGAAGCTAGTAACTGCGGAGGGGAAGGATGGGTGCTGGGGAGGCAGTGGCTGTTGGTGTGAAGGCATAAAGCTAAATGATGGAAATCCCTGCTGTCACCCGGAGTCCCTGCAGCATTTTCACCCAGGATGCTCATCCGTCTTGGCTCCACACTTTAGCAAAGCGGTCTAAATAAGGAACATGAGAGGCATCCTTGGCAGAACCCTGAACCTGTCCACAAGGTCGGCTATCCCACTGGGGGCCTGGGTTACCGTCATGGGGGCCTGGCGCAATCACGTGTGAACGTTTGCACTAAGGGTCGCCTCCACTTCTGCAAGGCTCCAAGCAGCAGAACTCACTGAGGAAAGCTGCAGGACAACAACTAGTCAAGGTCCTGATGAGGGAGCAGATGTGTTATGGATTCAAAACAACTCTTTGGATCCACCATTGACCTTCCCTGAGAAAAGAATCCAGATGCATAAATTCGGTGAAAAGATCTGACAATATAAATTACTGAGGTACCTCAATACACACAGCTGAAAAAGGCAAATATCTGTATGTAAATCAACCGCCGTGTCCAACTGAGCAGCTCATTTGCACAAGGCAACGTACGCCTCCCTGCCCAAAAGAGATGGGAAACTTTTACCCTACAGTGAAAAATAAATTGCCTTCTCAACACCTTTGAGTGAGCCTGTCATACTAAGAAAAGGTGGCATACATCATCTTATTTAATGGATTTGCATGAGATCAGTTTCGAAGCAGTTAACTCGTGTTGCTATTTTAAAGACGCAGATGTTTCCATGCTAAATGTCTGTGTCGAGATGTAGCTTTACCTAAATTGAAATGGATTGAAGGCTCACATCTGTTCCTACATATTACCCAAGACATGATTCAGAAAACATCGCTATTCAGTTTGAACGATAATGCTCAGAATTCAATTCAGGAATGAGGGGAACAGATAATGTAGTGTATATCATTATATAGTTCATGCGTGATGGTCAGAGGTGTGAGGCTACTGTTTGCATTACGAAAGTGCACAGATGCACACATATATGCATGCGTGCCGTAAAAATGGGAATATATTGAGGCAGCCTGATAAACGTCCAGCTTATTATCACTAGACAATCCCGTGAATGTAGTAGGTGTTCAACAGCAGCTTTATCGACACATGTAGTTTGTGTTTTTAATGATTTGAGGTGTTGAGCAAATGAAGTTACATCCGAGTGAAGCTAATTAAATAAAAGGTTGTGGAAATCTTGGGAAGCAGCACAAGTCGTCCAAGTTTAACAGGAACAGTCCTGTCCATGTGCGTGCCTCCAGCCAAGATGGGTTGAACTTTCCATTGATAACGCTGCATGTTGTTTTTGCTCACACACACAGCGCCATCTAGAAGACTTGTGTCAGGTGGAGATAAAAAACAAACAAACAAAAAAAAAAAAAAAACACCTTGGATTACTGTTACGAGACTGAAAAATATCAATCGATTTTTTTTTTTCCCCCCCAAAATCAATCACGCTGCTGATGGAAATTGATTTTATTTATTTCATTTTTTGCTCACCTTTGCTGTTCATGTGCCATTTAAGATTGAAATGGAGGTCCGGCACATTTCACCTTCAAATCTTCCTCACGTCTCAAGCGTGACACGAACAGTGACCACTGCCCAAAACACAGCGATGCTCCGAAAGAAGCATGAATTGGATCAAGCTTGGCGACAGTTGCCAGTGAGCTGTTGCACACCGACTTCACTCTCGACCTGTTTCCCTTCCAAGCTGTTTGTCTGCAAAGTCCCAGTTCGCATACAGCCGTCTGAATACATATTTAAAAAAAAAAAAAAAAAAATGCAGCTGCAAATTCATGTCTCCTCTTTTGTTCTCCCCACCTTTTCATTAGCGTTTTCATCCGATCACTATTCAAAGATGGCCCCGTTGTCCCAATGCCAAGTGATAGCCCATGTCCCAAATATCAACTTTAATGTTGCTCACTAGCTACAAACACCTCACAGTCACACGGGGGTTTTCAATAGATTATTTTGTGAGCTGTCAAGTCCAGGGCCTACAATAATGTGACAATGGCTCATTGACTTTTAATGGAATGCAATTTGAGCTGAAAATCAGTGTTTAGAGCAGCAAAGTGGAAAAAGACAACAAAGCGATGCCCCCAATTCCCTTCACTTTTGATGTTTCCTTGGCTTTTAAACATGGCAGTAGGCGGGGAGAAAGGGAAACAGTCAATGGAGCCATAAATCTCAAGGAGACACAGAGGGGTTGACTCAAAGAGGGAGCAAACCTCGATTTTGTAATGCAGGAGAGAGGCATCAAAGTCGTTCAATGACAAGGAGACAGATGCAATAAATAGTAGCTTTAAGCAGCACGTGACGTCGGTGATGGCACGTAGCAGTCCGATATAGCTGTCACTCAGTCACAGATTGAGTTTTGTAAATGCTGCAAATGGATATGTGACCGAAAGATGAACTGATTTTTTTTTTTTTTTTTTTTTTTTGCCCTGCTTGGATGAAGAAGGGAATGACAAGGGGATTGTTGGTGTCGGACGGAGAGGTGAAGAAAGCAAAAGAGGGGTGGGGTGGGGAAACCTGGACCGTTTTGACATTGCCTTTCCTGACATTCACAACGGCTAAAGGACACAGCGAGCACCCGGCTTCCTCCTCGCTGTCGTTTTATGACAAGCTCAGACACTCCACAATCTGGTGGCGCCCAGGTACCATCACTCCAGTCATTATCTCGCAAAACCCATTCCATTTGACCTCTGCAGATGATGCGCATTATTCACGACAAGAAGAGCTCTAACATGCACTTGGGCTACAGTGAAGGAGACACAGGAGCAAAAAAAAAAAAAAAAAAAAAGAGAGAGCGCAAGTAAATGAATGACAGAAGGGGGGGGGGGTCGGAGAGGAGGAGCGACAAGCCAACACTGAGCCGGAGACAAGGAGACAAAAAGTGCGAGAGGAGACAAACCACATTAACAGTTGGACAACTTGGGGGAGACAGATCACATGCTGTGAGTGGGGCACCTCCACTCAATACCATGGTCACCTTCAAACTAAAATAAAATGACCGCTGTGCGTCTCCGCCCCATGGCCAACACCCTTCCTGCTCTCTCATTAGAGCGTAAGTATAGCTCTAATGAGCAGGAGAAGGCCTCTGTTGTTGGCAAGATGAATGGATGCAAGAGGCTACTTCACATCATCCCTCCGCCTGACGATGGGCGGCGTCTCTATCTCAGCGCTCCTAAAGGAGGGAGCGTTCTGCTGAGTCCTTCAGGACCGAAGGGCCCTAAGAGGCCCTAATTACATCCTTCAGCTAATTATCCACAAAGCTGTTGTCATGGATATCTATTCAGCTGCAACTTCCAGGAAAGGTATCTGGACTAAAATGCCTTAAACTGTTGTGTCACATGCTACACAAACAGGTTAGATATGCTATAAAATGAAATGGGATCTCATCTCTTTGTGCCACGTAGAGTTTTGTTTCAGAGATATTTTAGCAAAGCTTTGTAGCGCGACACAGCCACCGATATTGTTCATCTAGTACGCTGTGAGTGGAATATCATATTGAGAGGTTTAAAAGAACCCTGGCAGCTTGTGATATTTAGACCTGTCACTCTGGGATAGGTTGTTCTATTTGGCTGGCATTGTAAAAGAGGCCCAACGGCAGGATGCATTACAGTTTTTACATAATTAAGGTAAGTATTAAACTTTGAGGAAAGATGGACATGGCCCTGACTTGCTAATGAATGTCTTTCAGCAGGACCCTCAAGTGGTTACGAGATTTTATTTGGTGTC
This sequence comes from Echeneis naucrates, assembly GCF_900963305.1. NCBI lineage: Eukaryota > Metazoa > Chordata > Actinopteri > Carangiformes > Echeneidae > Echeneis > Echeneis naucrates. The sequence goes on along the minus strand of NC_042515.1, from coordinate 4,712,846 downwards.
GGGGAGTCATCTCTTCTTTGCTGCAACGACTCCATCTGCTCAAGAAGCACTTCTTTTACCATGCAGGTATTGAGTAGGGCCAAAAATAAAAAAAAGAAAGAAAAGGGAAACACTGGATGTGGGTGAAAGGACACCCATAGCCACAATGTGGGCATCTTTGCCTCTAATCCACCTGAGATGAATGAGTTGTCCGACTCAGAGCAAACTAAAGCAAGCAAGTGGAAAAGTGCTCACAGTAACACACACAAACCCTGTAAAGCACGCACAGGAAAGAAATTTGATTTAGACTGATATCCACCCACTCCTGCTAGTAACTTGATACGTTCTGCCCCAAAACCGGACATTTAAGATTTGGAGGAGGAAACACTATTCTGTAAGGCCAAAGGTAAAAGCTAAAGAAGGAATTAAAGGGTAAAGTAAAATTTACATTAGGAATTAAAATGTAAATAATATTAAAGAATGGCAGCGTATCATGTCTGTCTATGTATTCATAGTGAAATAACATGGGAGTGATCATTCTAAAACAAGATGATTATTCAAGTTCACAGATTGTGCGACAGTTGGATGAGATCCTGGCATGAGAAATGATGGAGCGCTAACTGCAATCGTCCCGCATGATGCGTGAATCTGCGTTGTGGGGAACATCTGTTCCTGCTGCACGCGCCGCCTTAAAGAGTGCATTCTTTTACATCGAAGGCTATGAACATTAAAATGGCCTCGAAAGTGAGAGTTGAATGTTACAGAGAGCAAGTTATGAGACACTGGGGGGGAAAAAAAAAATAAAATAAAATAAAAAAAAATAAGGTGGAATAGATTCATCATGGCCGAAAAAAAATGGAGGTTGCTTGAACTCAGTGATAGATTAAGCTGTCTGATGCTTCCCATGACTCATGGAGAGTAATCATAAATTAGAACAGGAGCGCAGAGTGTATTATAATTGCACGGTGAAAAATTGCTAACAGGTTATCGTGGGCCAATTCAGCAGATCATTGAATGCATTAACAAACATCTTAAGTTGTGGTTACGCAGTATATTATTCCACTGGAGAATATATTCAAACAGGAGAAGGGAAGCTGGTTCGCCATCCTCAGTTACAGATATTCTGAGTTTGAGCACCTTAAATGCATATTTTTAACATATCATAGCAACAAAAAAAAAAAAAAAATGCTCAGCGAGTGTCTTCTCCTGTTCAAAATGTCAATGTGTTCAACCAACCATCATTTCTCTGAGCACCTCCGCTTTCAAATGCATGCTGTGGCACTGGTGTGAAATTGCTACAATTTTGTGTTTTTTTTTTTTTTGCAAAGTGCATTAAAAAAAAAAAAAAAAAAAGCCATCAGGCCTGGCCTGATGTGCACAAGGTTTATAGCAAAACAGACAAATGAATGGAATGAGGGAATAACAGATCATTGAAGCTCGACTCACTAACAGACACTATCCAAATCTCAAAGCAGTCAATGATGTAATACATTACTTGCCACTCAGAATTCATTGAAAAGCACACAAAATAAATAAATAAATCAAAAAGGAATGTTTTATTTAACACCACTTTTGCAATAAGCTGTCAAAGATAGCAGAGAACAAGAAGATGTAGTGAGTATTCAAAGCAGACCCTCATGGACACTCGAGCGCATGCAAGGAATTACTCGTTCCTATAACTGGGTCTCGAGTTACAATTCAAGGTGTGAAAGTAAATGTGATGAGGACTTATGATTAAACAACATACTCTAAATGCCGTCAATTTGGCACAGGGATTGATTCATCGAATCGTTCGACATGCCCGCTCGCTGACAGGCTTCGGTGACGATAGGATCATTCCTGAGGGGTCAGCGTGGCGCTCCATTCGGAAACCTGCCAGCCTCCACCACATCACTGTCCAAGATGGGTGACAGCCGCAGAGAAGACAGGGTGCCAGGACAAGCACAAATTCTGCCCACGTGTGCACTTCATCATATGTTGGGCATGACAGCCACTCCGGTAATGTGGCCTAATGAGGTCGCTTGACAGGCAGCATGTGACACATTCTGCTGAGGGAGGCACGGACCTTTCGAACATTTTTCAGAGCTTGTTCTTGCTTTGTTGTTGTTGTTGTTACTGGTTTGCAGAAGGACACATCTTAAGATTTATTTATTTTGTAGAATCTGTGTACAAATTAGGTTGAAACTGCTTTTTTTTTTTTTTTTTGGTTCATGGGCAGCACTTCAACTAGCACCATCCCTATTTTGCCTTTAAGGTTGCTCTTATAATAGAGACCAGCGAGGTGGTGCCTGCAAGCATCTTTTCTTTTTTCTTTTTTTTTTTTTTAATTCAGTGTTTTCTATTCTCTTTTTTCTGAGACTTTCTCAGACTTTTCTGAGATTTCTAAATACTGGAACTGCTAGATTTACAAAAAAATATATATAAAAACAATATATGAGGACCAAACCAAAAGGACCAGTTTGCTACCACAGAAGGAGTAGTAGGAGGAGAATAGTTTCGATTATATCTTCTCGTGTTTATCCAAGGTCCATATCTTATAATACAGCGCCTACTTAGGAAAAAAAAAAAAAAAAATAGAAAGATATATGCCCATATCTAGGAAAACACTATGAATATGTTATTTGCTCTTTTGGGGAGAACATGTACTCTGAGAATGAGATATCTCCAAATCTCTTCTAGACCTGCAATTTCAAGGCGGTTTCAGAAAACACAGTTTTCTGATTCTCCCATTTACAAAAAGCACAAGTAGCCAGTGACAGTGGATAACCTTGGAGGTTTTTCCATTCAGGCCTGTTTCTAATAAAAGGTTTTACCTTGGTTAACAAGAATAAACCAACTTGGTTTCCTTTTGCTGCACAGACCATCTATTGAGGAAGTGTCCTTGAGCGTGTTGCTCTTATAGAAAAAGAAAAGAATTCTAGCTTTGTACTTAGCCAGAGTTATCCCTAACCTAGAAGCTACTCTGTTTGATTTGAGTCGAGCTCAAACCAATGATCCTCTGATTGCTACCAAAACCTAAGAGGCCTTGAAGCGCCAGTCACCAGCACTGATGTAGAAATTCTTTTTCCCCATCAGGGACATTGTGATGCTCTGCCAGGGTATTTTTATGCCACTGATAAGAAAGATTCTGATATTATAAACCAAATTATGTCATTCAAAGGTTTTATATTTTTGAATTCTAAAATCGATTGCGCCATAACTTACAAAATTCATTCTAGAGATAAATGCTTTCATAAACCTTTGCAGATAGTCTGAATAATCCTGCAAATTGCATTACTTTGATATTGATAATTTTGCTTGTAGTGAAACCTCCTTCAAGTTTTTCCACTTTCTTTGCTGCAGTCTTATGCTACAATAATAAAAAAATAAAAAAATAGATAACCCATTATCAATTCAAACTCAATATATCGTGTTATGTCATGTGAATTAATAAAAATTGGAAAACGCTCCTGTTTATATAAAGGTCTCACAGCTGACAATGTATATCAGAGCAAAAACTAAGTCGTGAGGGGGAAGAAACTGCCTGCAGAGCTCAGACAGGATTGTGTTTTGGAAAAGATCTGAGGAAAGATATTAATAAGAAAATAAATAAATAAATAAATAAATACAGCACTGAAAGTTTCCAATGAGCTCAGTGCCCTTGATAATTCTTAAATAGAGGAAAGTTTGAAACAACCGGGACGCTTCCTCGAGCTGGTCATCCCGGAAAACAGCAATCAGGGGAGACGGGCGTCGGTTACAAGAGGTGAGCAACCTGATGGTCACTCTGGCTGAGCTCCAGAGATCATGCGGGAAGATGAGAGAAGCTTCAAGAAGGACAACCAATTCTATCTGTCATCTCGGGTTTACTCCAGACATCATGCTTCAAATTGAGGCCAAACGGTTCAATCTTGGTTTCAACAGACCCGGGGATCTGGTTTCTCGCAGTCTGAGAGTCCTTTAGGAGCTTCTTCGCAGCCTTCGCTCACAAGAGAAGGCCACTCAGCTTATTAAAGCCCAGTTCAGCAAAGTGCTCCAGTAATGAACTCCGAATGCATTGCAAATTGCAGTCGTGAGAAAAATAAGTTCAATTTGTGGCGCACTCTTCAAGTACAACACAGTGTAGCTCACAAACAGCAGCAAGTTGAGTGGTTTCCGTCTCTGCAACTGGTGTAATGCGAGTCCTTCACCTTTCCATTCTCAACACCCCATTGGAAAAGGATTTTACTGTGGTGAAGCGATGCTCATTAATATATCTGCATCACGACAAGCATCATTTGCTGATCCAAGTGCAAGTGCTTGAGAGATGGATGGCCGCCAGTTCGTTTAGTTCCATTATACTACCGATGCATCTTAAGCGCTGCTCTCAGTCACAAGATGTGCTGACTCTACTTCAACATGGCTGCTGGATGACTTGGTATTATCCTCGTGTATGATATCTGCGTAGCCTCTCAGCTCGTTAGTGTTTTATTGATTTATTTATTTAATTGTTGGCTAGTACAGTCATAAGAGTTGCACCAGAGTTCCAAAGATGGATATCATGGGTAGTACTTTACCTCCACTGAGACACAAGGGCAGAAGAGCAGTTTGCTAAACTTAAAGAACAAAACGATAATGAAAAAAACATCTATGTTTGTATGGAAATGAGAAAGTTTTTCATGCAGAGAGAACTTTTGAGGAAGACTGATGAATTTCACAGAGTTACTGGCTCCCGTTGTCAAGGTTGCCCGCTCTTCTCAGACAGTTTTTATTCAACTGGCAACAGCTGCCGAGAGAGTTCATATAAAATATCTGCTGTTCTTATTATTCTAATGATCACTGTCAATCTTGATGGATTAGTGTATGCATTATCGACCTGAAAATATGACGGAGAGACAGACTCAGCATGCATCACTGGAGGAACAGTTTGGTTTTATGGGCAAACCCATTAGGCGCGTTAATCAGGATAAAATGTCTATCTCATCTATTTTCGGTGGCTGACCGCAATAATGAGTCATTAAACATTGTTTTAGAGAAATCCATCTCCATCTTGGCCCAAAGATATTCCGAGATTATTCACTTTATATCTTATTCTCCACCGATGTATTGCATCAGATAAAGAATTTTAAAGCCATCTGCAGAAGAAGATGGACAAAGATTAAATAAATCAAATAAAAAGTATTAAAAGGTTAATCAGGAGGTAAGTATTTGTGCTCAGCCCCTCAGCTTACTGAATCATCCTCTTTTTGCACTGTGCCAAGTCATCCCGTCTGATTAAGAGACAATTTCACGTGAGCCTCAGTCACCTCTATCAAGATTGACTTAAGAGCTTACGCACTCACCCTGTTTAAAACCATCTATGGAATACACCATCTACGTAGATCTGCTCAAATACCAATGTCAGTGGATTTATCGTGGCATGCTGACACTGCATGTACTGGGTTGTAAGTTGGTGAGTCCCATGCCATTGTGCTATATACCAATAATCCATACGTTCAGCAATCCATTTATCATGCTCCAGTATGTCGTGAGGCACACTGAGTGCAAAAGAAATGAGAAAAAGAAATCCCCTCCGGGAAGAACTATCCTTTAAATATGGCATCAGTATGTTGGAAACCCTCCTCCACCAAAAAACTCAACATCTGCAGCAAAAGTGATAACTTGATATGTTCTGCAAGTCCTCTAAACTATGTGCATTGAAAAAGTAACAACAATAGAGAGTGACAATAATATGCAAAACTACCATTTGCGCAGGGGTTAGATAAATGAAAATCTATGTAAACTGTGGGTGGCAATCTTCTATCAAAGAAAAAAAAAAAGAATCTGAATGCTAAGGAGGCCTTCATCAAGCATTGTAAACAGGAAATAAGGAAATAAACTGCCATCGTCTTTCCTGCACAAACATAACAAACAAACAAACAAACCACAGACAGTGGCATGTGACCACACAGGACCCGAGGAACATATTGATCTACATAATGAGAGAATTTCCTATTAGTGTGGCTTCACCGGGGGGAGCTGAGCTCATCACATTTTCTTGTCCCCACATGCATTCACTTAAGATGGCACAATGAAAGCTAATGACTCTCCAAAGATTCTCCATACGAGTGAGGCTGTATGGCTCATTACAGCAGGTGGCTTCAAGCAAAAAAGTAAAAAGCAACAACAAAACGCTGACAAGAAACGGCCAATCAGACTGCTTACTGTGAGAACAGGAATAATGGAAATCAAACATACATGCCTAAATCCGTGCAGATTAAGTGCATGTCACAGTGATTTCCTTAAAATGGAATCCATCCTCGGATAACGAGACAGACAGCGTGACGAATCATCACTTAAGAATCTTTTGCTGTGTCCCAACTTACTTTCACTACTGACACTACTGAATGATGTATTTTTTTGCAATTAGATAAAAAAAAAAGAAGCTAGTACAAGCTCAGCAAAGTGCACGCAAAGAAGCCGTACTGAGAAATGTTGTTTTCCTCCGAGATCTGATGTTACTCAAGTGTACAAAGAGCTAATGCTGTTAGCAATCTTTCAGAGGAGTTCACATCCATTCAGTTTTTTTTTTTTCCTCATAGCTTAATTAGCTGAATACGATTATTAGAATATCAACACAGTGTAGGCTAATGTGAATCTTTCATTTGCCCTGTAAATAAAAACAACTCACTTATCTTACCTATGGCAAGCGACGCCGTATCTGGAGGCCATATAGACACGTTTGTGATATTCTGTCTCACGTCGTGTTCACCAGTATCTTTTGTAAACAGAAAGTGGGCCATGGCAGGGGGGAAAAAATATATATATATATATAAAAAAAAAAGGTTTGGAAACACTGCCTGAGGCTGTGCTGCTTTCTAAAAAAAAATAAATAAAAATTTAATTCTCAACAAAATATTCTGTGGGCTGTCGAAGAGTCGTTTTTAGTTTGAGACTGTGTGGATAATATGAATACTGGATTTGCTTCAATTGCGCATGTTAGTTGTGTGTGGATACATATCTCTGCCTTTTGAAATTGAATTGCCTGATTTTGTGTGTGTGTGTGTGTGAGATGCTTTGGAATGTTTAGAAACTATAGTGTTTTATGCGTTCTTAAGTTTGCTCAATGTTTGTGTGTATGAATATGTATCAGTAAGATTGCAGGGGCGTGTGTGCGCGAGAGGGAGGGAGAGCGAGAGAGCGAACGAGAGAGAGAGAGAGAGAGAGAGAGAGAGAGAGAGAGAGTGCATAAAAGGCAATAATCTAGGAAACAAGGTTATTTGCATATGCTCTTGAATTAGGCTGCCAGACTCCTCCGCCTAGTGTTTAATCACGCATTTAATCAATTCACTGCGTACAGCTGTGCTGAAAGCCTTCAGTTCACTCTCACCAATATTCTGAACCTTCAACCTTTCGGAGCAAACAGACCTGCGCCATGTTTCAACATTCACTCACACCCAAGTGGTGAAAAAGCAATTTGGTCAATTAGTTCATAAGGTTTAGCTGCTCGCTACAATAATGATTCAGCCCACATCTGGTTTATGAAAGACTTTGTAAGTATGTGATAAGAGAACAAACACGGAACACCATAATAACAAGGAAAACATAATAAAACAGGATAAATTATTCCCATTGGGGCCTTAGGCTGAAGTAAATTAAGAAGTCCCCTTACTGCACTGCACAGAGCGATTCATGATACTTTTATGCCCTGTTGACTGAGCAGCCTTAGACTGTGCCCCCCCCCCTGCCAACCCAGTCGCCCTACAGCTGAACTTTGCTGTTTTTAATAGTCAAGTGACAGTTAAGATGTCACGCGCTGATGCCGGGGAAAAAGTTTGCCTGCGAATCTCTATCGATTAACAATTGCTGATTCTTAGCTGCAGAGCACTTGGCAAGGGGCAGATTTTCTCTGGGTGCTGTTCAAAGCAGAAATACATCGGGTGATGGAGGAACATTTTAGACGGAGAGGAGGTTGGTGCGGGGGGGGGGCGAGCCAAACTAACCTAAGATGGCATTTTCCACCGAGGACAGACTACAAAGCCAAGCAGGAGAGCTTTGGCCGGAGACCAGAGTGCTTCCTGTACTCAAAGCACATCATTCCAAGTAACACTTGTTCCAGTCCCACAGCAATTTCCTTAAGAATATCCAACAGTGGGGACGTGGAGCGATTTCAAAATGAGTATAGAGGCAACCAACTTTTCAGATAAAACAGCTGCTGCAGTTGCCTTTTTTTTTTTTTTTAATGGTCCGACAAGTGATGTGAACAATTCATCGAGACATTATCATTTCCTGAAGATTGAGGTGCTGCCAAGCTCAGTCGCTACCCAGTTTTTAAAGTCACATGAAAAACTACCTAGAAGTGATGTTAATTTTAGGCAATCAAGGTATTTTGTCAGTTAAGTCAACAGTGCTGTGAACACGTCAGGTTCAATAAGCTTCAACTGGTAAAGATAAAGGGGGGAATGAAGTCCTCGGTTAATAAAACATCAGATAACATGGACATTTCAATAAGGAGAGATTGCTTTCTTTGTCTGTTGTCCCTTTAGTGACTGAACTGCAAGGGCGTCTACCACTCACTCAGGTCAGTCTGAAGCCTACCCCTCTGAATGCAAAACAGTCTGCAGCTTCGTCACCTGCCCTTTTCTTTGCCAGTGACTTCATACATCACCGTGTTGTCTGGGCAGAGCCCTTGGAACATGGAATATATATGAGATCACAGTTTTACAGGCTCTGACTGCACTGTCAGCATCGGGCAGCACTGGAGAGGCCCAATTCTGACACTGTGGATGGAAATGACAGCAGCGTCTTTCTTTTCCCCCTCTTTCCTTTAAGAAAAAAAAAATCCCCAGTTTGGAAAAAAAAGCAATGCTGCATTTTTCAGATTTGTAATCTTCATAATAGAAATCAAGAGTTACAGTTTATTCTTTTTAATGCGGCTCTATCGTGATTCGTTTGTCGCTGCCCATTCCAGATGGAAGTCTTGCAGTAAATGAACTGCTTTGTAACTTGCATCATGCAGAGCGAACTGTGTGAGTAGCTTTAGAAGAGGCCAAGATGAAAGAGCAGTGGGTTTCGGACTAATTATTTCTGCTTGCTTGATAAGGGTAACTCACCATGACCACAGGGCTAGCCTGAAGTCTGGCTGTATGACAACCGCAATCAGTAGTGTAAAAAGCAGGGTGCCCGTCCGGACGGATCCAGAGCAGGTGATGGATCAGGACGCAGCAGACGTTTAACATTTATTTCCCATTAGTCCAGAGGAAGGTCTCTTGGACAGGTGCAGCCTGTATCCTTTAACGTTCAAGATGACAGCAGCTTTGCTCCGAGGAGCCTTGACAATCAAAATCCACCTCTTCTGCCGCCCACTGACTGTGCGATTTCCCAACATTTACACATCAGCTACCACAAAAAAAAAAAAAAAAAAAAAAAATCATGGTGGCATTTGGTTGGCTCTCACAGGCATGAGGCAAAAATGACTTGCCGCTTATCACGTGTACCAAAAAGTATTATTGGACTGTATTTGCAAATTTGAAGATCATAACATAAAGTCTGCCTCTGCACAGAGGAACGTGCTCAAGCAATCATGTAATGAAGTGAGTGCACCGGTGATGTCATGGATACTGGAAAATAAAGGGCAAGATTACCCTGCATAAAAGATGCCACTGTAATGTGCAGTCATCGTATATGTGCCCAGAGTCTGTGTCAAAAATTAGCATCTAATTTACCAAAGCAGCATCTCAGCAAGTTAAAAAGACCACCTCCTGGGCAAACTCACGCTCTGTGGTGCTTTCACACATGCACTGCACAGGCACTTCACACACAATCCCTGCAGGAGCTGCATGTGTTCTCGAAAGAGAAAACATTTCATCAAAGGTGAGCCATCAACACATTTAAATGATCAGTAAAGTAAATAAGTGAAAAAGGATATAAAGGGCCAATTAACATCACAAACAAGTTAGGGTTACCTGAAGAGTTTCTAAGCATAAAAACGTCACGCAGAGGGAATGACTGCATCCATTTCTAAGGAAATGGAGTGACATAAATTCACAAAGAATAAAGGTTTTGTATAGAAATGGCTCTGCAGAGCCTTTGAAAATGGCACATAGTACTGTTAGAGTTAATAGCTGCCTGCATTTAGAGTTGATCTCACTAAGAAACTCAAAAGGTAATAATGCACCAGAGGAGCATGAGAGTCTTTCTGAAAAGGGGGAACCACCATAGCAATCACTGGGAGGAAACCTTCTGTGGCAGAAAATGCACTCGTATATTGGAAGTAATCTTAAAATGGCTCAAAGTTTCACGGAAAGAACGAAAAGAAAAAGTAAAACCGCTTAAAGCACTGCTTTCCTCGTATGGAGCCGGGCATCCTCTTTTAAGTTGGACGCACTCATATACCACAGATCCCTGCAAATTACGAGTGGTGGCACATATTTAATAAACAGTTATTAAATATCACCCAGTCGTTTGTGTGATCCTTCTTTTAATGCATGCACAAAAAAAAAAAAAAAAAAAAAAGGAAGGAGGTGCACTTCGCTAATTACATGAAAGGGCAAGGAGCACCGAAAATGACAAGAACATTGTTCTTCCAGTTGATGTGGCTGTTTGATAAATTGCACGCTTATTTCGTCGTCTACCAAAAGCTTAGTGACTCTGGCCTCCTCCTCAAAAGGGATAACATCTCCTGCTTTCTCCTTCCGTCACTACACACATCAGTGGATGCAGTGGTTTTGATGTTGTGCTTTCATTTCTCTGTTCTCACATCTCAGAGACACACACACACACACACACAAAAAAAAAAAACTAAACTGAAAAACAAACAAACGGGGAGAAAGAAATCCCCCCCCTAAAAAAAAAAAAAAAAGAAATTGTAATTTTCTGCCGCGACACTCAGCCACAGCCGACAGGAACTTCTGAGGACAATGATAGCCTATTCAGCATGAAATGGAAAAAAAAAAAAAAAAAAAATACTACATCTCAGTTTTCATTGAAACATAGCAATGCCACATCATTCTGGACACGGCCACAAAGCTATTCCTCTCTGCTGCGGCCAGTGAGGCTTGTGGAAAAGGATTTTTTTTTTTTTTTTTCCTCTCTTTTAAACGGCGCAGCGCTGCACACCCCCTGCACTTCCTCCTAAGTCAGTTCTCCGCTGTTATTGCACTGGCCTGCATGCGACCACAAAAGAAATATCAAAGTAATATCAGCCATATCAAGTTCAGCAGGAAGAGAAAACGGGGTTTCGTTGCCTGGTTCGCGGGGGTGAAATGACAGGCCTGGGCTAGCTGGTTAGCATGCTAATTTCATTTCAATCAGAAGAAAACTGGGCAGCAGGTCTCGGTCAGTAAACAAAGGTAAGTACACAGCTGTTAATCCTAATGCTGAGACTTCAATGACTGTTTCGCCTTCTTGTACTTTTGTCTATCTCATGTATGGAATTGACAACAAACCTGAAGCCGAGGGTTCATGGGTAAAATTTATTAATGAATATTAACTGTACGCTCCACGACCCAGAAACGCGTAAGCGGTAGAATATGGATGAATGAGTGAGTGCGATAGTTGTTGAAGGCCAACGGCTTATTCTCTACAGTCTCATTCACAGCACACGGAGACCAACGTTTTGTTTTTTGAACCCTTGAAATGTGAAGCGACTGAGGTCAATCCACACATCATAGCTGAGCTCTTTACTGATACGACCTGCTCCCTATATGTAGAAACACATCATTTAGCACCAGACTGAGATTTTGAGTTACTTTTTTTTTTTTTTTTTTTTTTTTTTAAAAGAGATGTGACATTTTGCAGTGAGTAATTAGTCTGATGCCCCCCCCCCATTCCGTTTAGTTCCTCTGACTGGGCCAGCTCATTCCCCAAACCCATTATTAAGAGGCATAAAAAACCAAAAAACAAAACAAAAAAAAAAAAAACAATAATAATGTGAAAGACAATTATGCCTAAGCTTCTTTTCCATAATAATCCAGTCCCAATATTTGTGGTAATTGCCGTCATTATTATGTGTCGTTCACATGCAATGAATGTGCGATGGCAGCTGCGGCGTAGCCAGCATAAAGAACTACAGTTTGTTTGTTCGTGGCGATGACTGACTATTAATGATGTTCACGTTCCCGTCGGATCTTAAATACATCAAACATGTGATGTCATTACCACTCTGTGACGCTCTGTGTATATATTCTGCGTTTCATTTGTTGAATGTGCATGAGAGTATCTCTCCAGCTATTTGCTTTTACCATTTCCATATGATGAATAAATGAATTGAATGAGTGCTAACTTCAACAAAAGCAAATACTGAGTACAGACACTGAAAATGTCCAAGTGCAGGGAACATGTTGGAGGAGAAAATGCAATTATTCACATACACTTTAAAAAAAAAACAAAACACAATCTTTATTCTAAAAATATATCAGCTATAGAGGGATAGAGGTTTTACCAGAAATCTTTCCATTGCCGTTGGCCAGAGCTGAAAAAATATAAACAAATTCACTCAAGGCCTTTGGCCTCGGTGTCTGTGGACAACACAACCACTCCACGTTAGCCTTGATGACAAATCACCTTGCTGGTGGTGAAGAGCCTCATCACATATGGGGGGGAAAACTTACGAAGATCTTTGTTTCAGTGAAACAGCGTGGACGAAGCCACCGCATTCACTTCTGTCCCCGTAATTACACCCACTTATTTCTTTCATCTCATCGTTTCGTGTCCTTGACAAACTCTCAGTTTTTAATCTACCGCAGGATTTAACCTTCTTCGGCGGCCTGTGAGTGCACACTTTAGGTCACATGTTGTAATCCTGCCCATCCACCGCTTATCATTCCTTTCCCACTTCTCTGGTATTACACGGCAATACTATCTGCTGTCATATTGTCCTTTGCTCATTTTCGACTATAGTTAAGATGACGTTACATGGAGTCAATGTTTGAAGGTAACCAACAGCATGTGATTGTCACTACGACTGCCCCTAACAGTGGATTTCCAGCCCTTTACCAGACTTACCGTCAAAGCCTTTGCATTTAGATTGGTGATGAATGCCATTAAAGCACTAACAAAAATATGCTGCTGTAAGTAGTTCATATTACATTAATGGAAATACTTCACTGCATTATTCAGTACATCTTTCTAAAAATGTATCCGTTTTCTCTCTTATCCTACAATATCTTTGATTTTTCCCTTATTATAGAAACTATTAACTACCATAATGCTGCTATTTCTTTTCTTTCTGCATAAGTAAGCACAATGTTAAGAATATTTCTGGCCAACTATCTAGCTATTAGTGCAGATGAAACAACTAGAACTGTTGAAATATATTAATAGATTGGGAAAGAAACTATTACATGGCAACTATTCTTTTCTTTAAAAAAAAAAAATGGCAGTTAGAATACTTCAGCTATTTGTTGTGATAGCAACAATGATAATGGACTGAAGTAGCTGTAAAATGCTCAATTTGGCTTCACCCATCAGGATGTAAATGTGACCATGAAAAGGAAAGACAGCATCCTGATCCGCCCAGTCAGGATGCTGTGTCGATTGCACACACATTTAATATGTGAGCTCTTTATTGCACGCATTATGAAATCAGCCCTGATGTGAACTAGACAGAAAGCGCTTTATGCATCTCCATCGATCCATGTACATTCCTATCTAGTAGCTGTCTATAATGTATGATGGAATATAAACGCATCAATGGAAGGGAGGAAGGAAGTCGAGGGATATTAAATCATATTGGATGCCCTCTGCAATTAGACTTTTATCATAAGCATCAGACAAGAAAAAGCTCGGACAGCAACAATGGAATTAAGAACTGAACTGAAATTTGCCAAATATATTTTGAATCAAAGTTATACTTTAATGCTGGAGCTTGAGGTTCAGCGAAGAGGTACTTGAAATATTGTGGTCAATCCGATACAAAAAAAAAAAAAAAGTAATAATAAAAATCATACATTAAATATTTAAAAGGAGAAGTAATGCCTCGTCTTTTTTAAGATACAGCATGTATTTTTATAGCACGTGTGGAGTCTTGTTGCCGGTAAAGCAGCTGGTTCTTTCCTTCACCACACTTAACTCAAGACAGAATAAGAGTATAAAAATATCTGCACGCTTGTTACATTACAACAATTACAGAGTCTTCAACAGCCGTGTTTACCGGAGCTTTTGTCATAAAGGATGGGTTTTGTCTTAAAGTCTAAGATTTAGAACTAGAAAAAGGTAGGATGTGGCTTTAACCCAAGCAGGTGTTCAAATCACCAGTGGGCGCATCATTGTCATCTCCCGTTGTTTTAACTTTCTGTCTCACAAGAAGACAACAAAAAAAAAAAAAAAAGGAATAAATGCGTCGTTTCAGTTGGCTCTTTTTCTGGCTCAGTATGGTATAATCTTTTAGTCAGCTGATGCCTTTCCTCATGGGTGGAGCTTAAAAAATGGGATTAACATTACCCACCAGTGTAGCCTCGGATGGAATGGGAAAAGAGTAGGAATTATCAACAGTCCAGTCCGACAACTGGCACAATTCCTTTTTACTCTTTATTCTGAGATTATTATCCTGAGCACTGATAGCTGCTAGTGTGGTCCCACCAGGAGAGTGGCTGAATGGCATAGAAAGGAGGGATAGAGGGGATGAGACATACATCGCCAGACTCTGTCTCTGCAGGGTGACAGATGTCTGCCTTCGCAATACCCTTTAATTCGAAATTCTAATTCTAGAAAAAAAAAAAAAAAAGGCATCTCCCAATCCCATCGAATATATCATGCCAGAAGGAGATGATTTCCATATAAACAGCTTCCACATTTATTTTTACATTTTATCTACGATGATGTTACTGAGGGAATCTAAAGCATAGCCTTGCCGACCTTTGTTCCTCCCCTCCAACCAAATGACAGTGTCAGTTATCCCGATGGTTCATGCTCAGCTGTGCATCATATACAGTAATGCCCTTCATGTTTTTAAGTAATTATATAAATTAATAAAAAAAATTAAATTAAAGCATTACAAGGTTATTTGAAATTACATAACAGCTGCTTTGTTCATTTGGCATCAGATGTCCAATATCTGATATGGAGGAAATTTCACTGAATCTCAATGAAGTTGACATGCACTGAAATATTCTCATCTTCAGTCCTATTACTGTGCGAAATTGAGGCTGGACACGCATTTATTGGGTTTGCATGAAAAATAAATAAATAAATAAATAAATAAGGGGTTTGGGGGGGATTAGATAAAATCACAAACCAAACTCTATTGAATCTGCAATGTGACTGCATTCCATAACTGATGTTTTTCCCTCCCTGAGTATTACTCTGACATGATGGAGCTCTCACTATCCAGCAGAATGTAGAAGCCCAATGTTCAGTCAGCTGTGGCGACGACTAATGTGAGCTTTCTCTTACACCGAGCTCCCGTTGGAGGCGGAGGCGGCGGCGGCGGCGGCCACATGAGGGAAGGGAACAGCTGAGGGGGTGCGGAAATCAAACTGCTGACATGACAGGAAAGCAATTTAATTTCACTTCACCATTGCTTTCGCCAAACAGGTGTGCAAACCACACACACACACATACAAAAAAATAAAAAATAAAAGCATCCATAAATAATGGTGAGCATGCATACCAATTTGAATACACTATTTATTTTTGGTTGTATTTTTTCCCCCTGATAGATGAATTTGATATTGCTGCACAGCGAGTATGCCGCCAGAAAATTTGGTTTCCTGCTGTGTTTCGTGTGATCTCCATTGTAATTGAAGTGTTAGTTTGAGGCAGGAAATTTTGGAAAACCTTTTTTCTTCCCCAGGATGAACAAAAGTTCCATTACTGATGTCGGAGAAAAAGAGAAATCCTCACCCATCGCGGGGACTGTTCACCTGCCAAACATCTCAAGTGGATGGAAATCAATTGATATTAATCATCTGTTTGTCTTGCTCGCTGTCATGCATTATATTTGTGTATCAATCAAGAGCAAATTGTGTCTTTTTATCCATTTGCTGTGCCCTGTGCCGTTCACTCAAGCGTGAAACAGATTGAGCTCTGAGGGCCTACATCTGTTAAAAATAGCTTGAGCCGCACCAGTCTGGATCCTGTCAGTTTGGGACCTCCTCTCAATCAGCAGGATGTGGAAAAAGAACATGCTGTAGCACTTTGGGAAGCCCCAATAGAAAAGCAGCATCAGGGAGGATATGTTTTTTTTTTTTTTTTTTTGGTTTGTTTGTTTGTTTTTGTCACCAACATCCGATACTCAGTCACGAGTTTAGTTTTAGTTCACAACCAAAGCTGGGAAAGAGAGATTCCCAGTCTGCCAGTCTACTTATTACACACTTTAAACGCACGGCTCTCCAGGCTGTTTTCCTCCTACTCCCGTTCTCCATTACCATCCCTTCCCCACGCTGCTCTCAAAGTCTGATTAAGTACAATCCAGTGGGGGTGTTTCAGCACAAGCTCCATCGATGGCCCAAGGCTGATCGCCCCGACTCTGCCACGTCAGAGCGAAAAGGTTTCGGCGCGAGCGCCTGTTTCTTATTTCTCACTTTCATTACAGCCTGGATAAGCTGAATTGCAACCTAGTGAGAGCTCGAATAATACACAGGATAAACTAGTTTTTCAGCCTGTTGGGCTTTGACCACCCATTGTTAAAGAATATAAGACCGCATGAAGCACGAGTTCCTTCACAGGAAAGAACAAACAAACAAAAGAAAGAAAGAAAGAAAAAAAACTATCACTAAACTTTAGTTTTGTTGTCTTTTGCTTTATGGAACATGTCTCCAGAGTAATATTCTTTGAAATCTAAATTCTTTTTTCTCTTAGCTACAAAGGGAAGATCAGACCTTAGCACTATCCTGCACCAAACGTTTTTCATAAACTGACTAAAGCTTAGATAAAGAAGTAGATAAAGAGCAAAGCTTACAAATGCTGAATAAGTATTTCTCAACACTGTGCTCATTATTAAGTGTAGCAGTTTAGAAGGCAACAACATCACCGCTAGTGTTTTATGCCGTTACTAAAACATCCTAAATTGTGCTGAGCGGTTGTAAATGTATTGGCATCAATGGCAGCAGTAAAGCTAAGAAGCTAGCAGTGAGTCGATAACAGATGCAGTATGGCAGAAGGACAAAAGTGAGTAGAATTTATTTATTTATTTTCGACACTCGTGACATTGTTCAGAGAGGCCTCGGTTGTGGGCCACTTGACTTCCTGAACATGGCAACGGCCTCCGACCTCTGATGTCTCTGCTGACCTACATACCCGCTGACCATGTGATTGACAGGAGGGGAAAGGAAGAAAAAAAAGCCAGACGCACATTGCTCTCGTTTGTAAAACTGAGGTGTACGAATAAATCCAATGAGTCGTGAACCACAATGGATTAAATTCTGTAAATTCGAAATGATGACATCTGTGATTATCTAAGATCTGATTTCTTTTTTTTTTTTGCTGCACAGAATTGGACATCTGTCATTATTTGAGGATGACTACTGAAGAATTTAAAAAAAAAAAATAATAATCAAACTCTTTCCAGATGTGATTAATGAAAGGAGACAGGACTGTTAAGATGCCGGCTGAGGTGATTTCTCTCCAGCTACACTTCCTCTCGGGCTGTGATGACATATCACACATGACATTAAGTGACAGGGACAGTCTCCGTATCACCAGTCAACCTCATTTTACCAGATGATGTTTGAGAAAAGTTGTCATCCTGTGATGTGCCTCTGTATTGTTTTTCCTCTGTTTAACAGAAAAACACGATGAACTACAAGCCTAATTTTTCAACTGTGATTAGTGGACTGCAGATAACCGGACAGAAGACCGACAGAGGTCGTGCAAAAATGTCAATTTTAAGTGTCTTTGCATTGCAATTCTGCATGCACGGTTAGCTTTTCAGAAAACTATATTGACACTGCAACAAACCGTTAAACTTGTAGTGCCTAGTAGTGATGGCTAATTCAAAGCGAACAAGAGCTTGTTCCCCTGCCTGTCAAAGTGATGGCCAGCTGGCTGTCGAAACAGTTGGGCCACCGTTTTCCTCAAAAAAAACAAAAACAAAAACAAACAAGCAAGCAAACAAAACAAACAAAAAAAAAAACCTCTTCTGAAAGTAATCTAACTTTGCGAAACATAACAGGAGGTCATCTTCCATCATAATGGTGAGTTGTAACGGCTGCGAGAAATGAAGAGAATGGCAGGCAACCTTGGACGCTACTGAACTCTGCAAAGTCCAAGTGTTTGCAAATGCAAACAGTTTTGGAAAAGTATGCCTGTTGGCAGTTCATGAAGGGTAAAAATTCCAACTGCGGCCCTCCTACACAGTGCTTTCACACGACAGGTTAATTCCACCAAGCATAACAGCACCAACAAATAACAGTTTGGAGTCATTAGGGGAAGCAGCTGCCTCCTGTAATATACGGGATTCTTCTTTTATGGGAATACTGTGCTGTAACAGAAAGCTGGCAAGAAAAAGAAAAAAGAAGTAGAAGGGGGAAAAAAAAAAAAAAAACATCTTGGGCCACAATCACTTCCAGAGTTAAATTAATGCTGACAGTTTTATTGGGAGAGAATAAATTAGATCATCTTTGCTTCATGGGGGGGAAAAAAAAAAAAGCAGAATAAAAGAGCGAATAGTGAAAAAAGTTAAGTGTAATCAGTCCAGAAGATTAAAAACAAGCTTGCAATGTTGAGATTCAGCTTGAAAAACAGTGACGTAAAACAATCATATCTAAAAAGGAGGCAGAGATCTGTGTCCAACCGTAGTTTCTAGCACTGCGTCATTTACGTCACGTGTTCAGGAGATTAATTCTCTGAACTTGCATGACAAGTTCTGCGGCGGATCAAAGCTTTGTTGATAAATGTTATCATAAATGACAGATGTTAAAGACTTGTCCTATCACAGTCCGACGCCGCAACTTCACTAAGACCTGCTCCTGTGACTGAAGATTGATGTCTTTATAATTCAGTTTTTCTTTCTTCTTCTTCTTCATTTTTTTTTTTTTTTTTTTTTTTTTTAAACCAGTGAGAAAACGTGGGGATGCTTGTCCCGAGGGGAAGAAAGTCTGTGGCTCATATGTAGGAAGCCAGTGTGCATAAAAGGAAATAATCTGTTGTCATAAGATGCATAGCCCACACAATCTCTCTTACTTCCCATCTGCACAGCTTCAGCCCATACAGAGTGACGTCAATGTGCAGATTAAACCCCCCCCCCTCCTTTTCCCCATCTCCTCCGTTTTTTCACACCTAATATGGATTTTTCATGAAACCTTTGCGATGCTGTATTCACTGCCTGGTAGATGGCTTTGAAGACATGTCAAACTCAAAGAAGAGCCATTTGGGATATTTCCAGTTGCTACACGTTGAAGGCAGTTTTGAGTGAAATGTAAAATGAGAAGGATTTCTTTCCCTGTATATTTAAAGGAACACAGAAAGATCGGTGGTTTACATACATTAATATTAAAGGTCATTGCTGGAGTTGGTCAGATATCGCAGTAAAATCTCTGAATACAATGAAAAGGTGCTTAAATGGAGATTTTTCTCCAGTTGGTTTTCAGGTATCCAGAAAAAGGACATTATCACTCATCTTATCTTAGCTTTGGTATATTTCGCTGTTAATGTAAGTCACGCTGACCCCTCCGTGATTCTTTATAATATAACCTTGATACACTACATGTAGCCTACACGAGCAGAGAAAAATGCAAGGACAGCCAGCGTCTTATCTTTTCAAACTGGGGTCAGAATGACGTTGAATAATTCCATCCCTACAAAAATGCTCATCGCTTGCAAAAAGAATGGAGGTATATAAAAAAAAAAAACAAAAAACAAAAAACCTTTGTAGAGCAGTGTTACTCCTGGAAGATTAAGCTTCCTGTGATGAACCGCGAATGCAAAGATAAGTGTCATGCATAGTGTACAAGGCACTTCTCGAAATCTTTAATGAGAAGGCTAATGTTAGGACAGTGTGGCACAGCAGTTGTTATTACTCAGCAGTCATGTTTGAACACGATAAGCCAAAAAAATAAATAAATAAATAACGCCACACATAATCCACATTAGCATGTAGGAAACAGTGAGGAGAATAGCATAGAACTGCTGATAAAACCTGTCAAGAAATCCCTGCCTACACTGGCTGCTAATTTCACCAGAAATTAACACGATATGAAACAAAGTTCCCAGATAACAGCTGTGATAAAGGGGCAGGGGGGGACATATGACACTTTTCCACAGCAGCGTATTGCTCACTTTAGATCACAGACAGGAAGGGTACACTTTCTCCAAGCAGGACGTCTTGGGAGACCTTTCAGAGCAAAGCTCCTTTTACTCCTTTCTCTATCTCTGCAAACCACCAGCTGCTGAGGGAATCGCAGTTGCTTCAAACTCCCACACAAGCCAAAGACATCAGCACGCCCACAGCCCACATCTGTGTGTGTGTGTGTGTGTGTGTGTGTGTGTGTGTGTCTGTCTGTGAAGGACTTCGGAGGTAGAACAGAAAGTTACTGCGCTGTTTGAATCACCTCGTCCCAAACCTTTAGTTGTCTCTGCTAATCACAGGCTTTATCATTTGATCTTTCAACTCGTCGCCACTTGAGAACGCAAGTGCTTCTCAGCCATATGTGAGGATATATATATTTATATATATATATATATATATATATATATATGAGGGAAAGTTCTCATCTTCAGGCGTGACCCTGAAACAACAGATTCGAGACAGTTATATTTCACTTCCTTTACGTAGCAAAAAAAAAAAAAAAAAAAAAAAAAAAAAAAATTGCATGTATACGATGATACCACCCTTAAATGATCTTGACCATCAGCCAGTTGGTGGTGAGAGACACAAGTGTGTGTGTGTGTGTGTGTGTGTGGTGGGGTCAGAGGAGTGTGTTTGGGGCTCAGTTTTAAAAGATAAACCTGTTCGATTCCCAAAGAGCATAGTTGTTGTCCAATATATCAATCTCTCCTTCGCGGTCCTTCCCCTGATATACGGTGAGGGAGCTTGTGGCTGAAGGCCAGCCCTCCTCTACCACCCAGAGGTGCTTTTTAGTCCTTAAGTCGCACCCACTTCTGAAGAATCCAATCAAATCTAAATTTTCCTCTGGTAATTATATCCCTTCCCCAGAGTCCATCTCATGCCAAAAATAAATAAATCCCAAAGTCACATTGTGGACACCAGAAGATGCTCTCAACTAAAAAGCAGTTAAAGCTCCACTATTTAATAATCAGATAACAAACTTCAAAATGTTCTCTGGAGTTCTGCTGGGACCGCATTACCCCACAAAAGGCCGTTTCAGGTCATTCTGATTTCTCTGTAAAAAGCCATTTCATTTTTTGCACAGTGGTCTAACATCTACAGAGCCGGCTGAAACGCTCCGACAAAAAGGTGCCATTTCTGGGTCACCCACCTGTTTCATGTTTTAATATGGCTCTTTCATCATGTTAAAATGGGATTTCAAGTTACAAAGGAGCCAGACTAAAAAGGTGTGCACAACAACAAAACACAAAAATTAGACTTTAATTGGAGGTGATGACTGAAGGACACAATTGGCAGTGGTACACATGTATATACGGGGGCTACTGCGCCGGTTGAAGCGTGGACTCTGAGCTATTGGATGCCGTCCAGCCACCTTTGCATCGTATTACTCCTCTCAGTGAGTGCAGGGGTTCAACTGTGGATGCAAAGCACTTCTGTGTTGCACGCCAGTGGGTCCGAGTGAGCTGCACGCTGATGCAAACACCTCATTGTGTGGAATAGTGGTCCCACTGTCGCATCAGAGATATCAGCAGAATACATAATAGAGTTTTAAGACAAATGGGACCCTATCAGCTGCACAGGATATTGTGATTTTAAATGGTAAATCTATCTCAATAGCACTGCATCAGGTATCGAACGTAGCCTGCCCTGGGTGAAGCAAAAACAGTCTGAGCAATACATCAGCAAGTAAATCTAACAGCTGGATTGCACCTTTATAGTTATGGCACTGAATTTATACTCCTGCTAATCTGAAAACATGCCGTAAAGTGGTCGGAAAAAAAAAAGAAAAGACAGTACATAAATTCATTTAAACTGTCACAATGACTGACCAAAAAAAAACAAAAAAACAAACCAAACAGCAATTCTAAACAATGAAGACAGCTCCTAATCTGCACATAATCATTTTATATAACGGCTAAAAGCTGCAGCGCTGATGCAAAGCCTGGTGATTGTTAGATAGTGGCATAACCACAACCCATTTTCCAGCCGCTATCTCGCTCTTCACATCCTGTGTGTGAAGACCAGCCATCAGTAGCAGACAGTGGCAGTGTACCAGAAACCATCAGATCTAAACATCAGATCCAGCGCCTGTGAAATCTGTCAATACCGCTATGATCCACAATCTACAAGGCAACCTACAACACCAGGGTGGGAGGCAAGATGTTTTCTTCGATGCTTTATTCAGCAAGTGGAACGGAGGGGTTTAAAATAAACATGCGCTCAAGAAACACATGACCTGAAATGTTTTTGCTTTTCTTTTTTTTTTTTTACATATTCACACATGGAGCTTACAGTAAAGTCTCTCCCCGGCATGTCATGTCATTCCAAACACCTGTAGCCATCTCTGTTTCTCTAGTTCCATTAGCAGCAATGTGACGGTCAGCTCGTCTGCTCCTCGTAATGCTCGGCATTCTTTTGGCCTTTGACACAGCAGAGTCCCTGCACGTTGATTGTTTTACTCCTTATCTCTGTATTATTCCTGCCAGAGTCAACTAGTGGGGGTGGGGGGCGCGGGGGGGATAAATAAATAAATAAATCGCTTGAGCTTGCCTGTCCCATTTCCTGATCTGCATAAAATGAGAGCGCTTTACTGCACTGCTCTTTGAACCTGTGTGCAGCTGCTCAGACCAAAACCTGTAGCAGGTTCCGCTCATCCATTTACCCAAAATGCATCTTCTCCAATTATTTCTCAAATTCACCGCATCACCAATTGTGTAAAATACTCAAAAAAAAAAAACATTAATGAAGGAAAGAAGCGTAATTGATTACAGAGGACAGCAGATAATTCCTTGTAAGAACAAACAAAAAGGAATATTAACGTAGCTTTCAGGGGGGAAAGAAACGAAAGAAATATCCTCTGTGCAATTATTCAGACAGACACATCTACATTTCATCCACAGCCCGCTCTAAAAAAAGAAGGAAAGGGAAATGTGATACAGCATTAGAGATACTTTGATTTCTATTAGGTGAAACTGATCTCATAAAGTGGTCTGGGCCAGAGCAGTGAAAATAGCAAGCCAGCTGCTCTTGCCAGAGAAAAGAAAAGCTTCAAAAAGATGCAATTTAATATAATTTCAATTTAACTTCTTGAACACTTCTATCTATGGTTCTTAATCTCTTAAAGGGATCTCTGTGAAGCTCCATGGCTCAAGCCTCTACGTTCCTAGATGGTACTGTAACACCACTCTGTGCCAATTATTAGAGGTTTTTTTTTTTTTTTTTTTTTTTAAAAGGGGGAAGTGAAGTCTCTGAGGCCAAAAAAAGAAACAAGATTGTGCCCAATTAATTTCCACGGTGTCAGGTATATTAATTTCTCCCCCAGCAAGAAGTCATAAATCAGCTGTGAGCTATAAAACTTATCTCTCAAACAGCACCAAGTGGTCGTGAACGAACGATTGGGATCGTTTAGTCGGGATGGAGCCGGACCAACAGATCAGCCGCCTCGCACGGGTACCGTTTCAGTGGCAGCAGCGCCGAGCCACCAAGTGGCATGGAACTCCTCAGATGATGTCGGTTCACTCAATAATAAATCTGCACTGTTCTGTTTATGTTGTTACAGCAACTGACAAAACCAACCACAACAATCTCAGAGCACTTCCAGGCTTGTTTTGACCAAGCTGGTGTGGCGGGTAAATATATAAATAAAGAGGCACTATTTTTCAGCTTATTTGACAGTTAAAGGAGTCAAACGGTGGACCGCGCCTCTGTGATATGATGCCTTTACCATTGGGCTGCTAGGGCACCTTGTCTGGTACATAAATAACGAGGCTGCAGCCCAGTGACCAGCACCTCTAAATCTCAGTGATTAACATCTTGTATTTTGTTTATTTAATCGGTACAAAACCCAAAGTCATAAAATGTTTAACTGAGGTTTTATGGGCCTGACTATTTTCTTGGCTAAAACCGGTAGCGTAATTTCCTTAAGTCTTGTTGCCGCTGTGCGGCTGTCAGAAAGTTGCCAGAAGACGTCAGGTGGTAGCTGCTCCCAGCCTGTAAATCCTCCGACACATAACCTCTTGAAAAAACATTTTAAACACTTTGGATTTTGCAACTGAGCAAATAAGATGTTAGTAAACTTTAACGGCGCTGGTAGGCAGAGTTGTGTTACCCTCTTGCCAAATTGGAAAACCCGCAAAGCTCAAGTGGACCATTAGATGGGATTTGATTTCTACATGAATGTTTGACCTACAGGGTAAGCACTGCAATGTGATCAATCCCCGTAATGGTGTGTCTGCACAGATCCTGTAGCTGTCAGTCAGATGGGAGAAGTGAACTGCAGGTTAAAGACACAGCTATGTGAGGTGAGCACAGCAATTATCATTCAAAACATGTGCAGTATATTTTGCTTTACATTGCATGTCAACAGGCCATCAGTCAGGGCACGATGTATAAAAAAAAAGAAGCACATCTGCACACCAAGAGAGCAAACAGTTTCATTCTCTGTTGGGGCAAAACATATGATTGTATGTCATTTTGAGACAGAGACGAGTTCAGAGTCACTGACAAGAGACCCCCTCTTTGAGAATGTGAGAAAAAAAAAAAAAACAATAAAAACCTAGTTCCTGTTGCAAGACACGCAAATGCACCGGGAATTGTATACTGACAGCAGATTAATTTATATAAAGAAAACCTCTTGGGGGCAGGAGGGGGGGGACAAAGGTGACATTCAAAGGTCTATACACAACATAAATCTATTTTGGCCGAGTGAGAACAAAAGCCAACAACAGCCGTCCTGTTAGCTGATTTGTTCAATCTCACCTTTCACTATTTGTTTTCGCGGTGATCGATGTTAACCACTGCACGGACCCCAGTCAGTCAGTCAGCTGTAGTATCTCATGAAACCATAAGAAATCAAAGCAAGCAGTTCAAATGAGCCTGCACTGCCGAGGCACTGGTGTGAGGCAGACGTGTCGTCCAGCATCTCAGGGGCATTTCGTAACATAACTGTATGTTAAGCCTGGCTGACATAATGATTTCCTATATGGGTCAGAGAAGGTCAAACACACTTCACAACAACAAAATCCTCAGCTCGCAGATGGGGGGCAGATGGAGGAGGGCAGGGAGGAGGGGGGGTAACAGGTTAGACTGTAACGTAGCATTACACATCGATGTTCCAGCCAGAAGTTAACACCAAAGTGTTGCCATGTTCAGTGAGACCATGAGCCGAACCCCAGCTCAGAGAGAAGCAGCTGCACAACACATGTACATTTATTTATTTATTTATTTATTTATTTTTTTTTGGGAGGGGGGTATTTCTCTGAAAAAAAAAAAAAAAAAAAAAGGGAAAACAAGTGCTTCCTATGCAGTCTTTCAAGGCAAAGCTCTTCGTGTAGAGAGCTAGATGCCCCTGCAGAAAGCCACAGGGAGCGTGTGAGAGGAGTAACAGTGAGAGAATGCGCCTCATTTACTGCCATCAGGTCCGTGTCTGTGGCAAATATTTGAATAATTGTGGCTTCCCTTGAATTGCAACACACACACACACACACACACACACACACACACACACACCCCTTCAGTCCCATCAGCACAGCCTCCTACTAAACACAAAAAAGGGAAAGACAACCACAGGAGACAGCACTAATCATTCTCTACCCTCGACATGTATTGGAAATGGGCTATGTGAAAAATGAAAAGATCAATGTTGTTGCCCCCCCCCCCCCCCCTCACACCCCTCACCCCCCCAGGCTGGATGGAGAAAAACACGCCGATGCCACCGATGTGCCGAGCAGACCGAGGCTGGAGGCTGCGCACACTGAAGACGCACTGTGATGATTTTTCAAGGCACCAACTTTCATATCTGTTGAGCTCATGTGCAAAAAGCCACGATGACCGCTGAGGGGGGTGGAGGGGGGGTGGGGGGGGGGGTTGGAGGAGAGGAGGAGTGCTGCGCTCCGGAGAGGTGTAGTTGTCTGCTGCCCACAAGTGAAGATGCTGTCATGGCATGCTGGTGGTGATAGTCAGTGCAGACGAATTAAGACTTAATACCCAAACAGCCCCCCCGCCCCCCCCCCCAACCCACCAACCACCACCATTAACACCACCCTTCCCTTCCTTTGCATCTCCTTTGCGCACAACACCGATTGTGCTGCCTGATGTGAACCTGGCCGTCTTTGCTCATTGATTTCTTTCTCTCTCTCTCTTTTCCACGACTTGGTCTGGCACGGAGGGAAAGTTGGCATGAGGCGGGCACGGCACGGCACGGCACGGCACCGACCGCCTCCATCCGGCTGTCCTGTTAATAGCTTCTTTAGTATTTCACTGTCACGCATGAATCGCTCAACTCGTTGACAGCGAGGATATAGTTAGATCCCTCTGAATAAACCAAATAATGTTGATAATAATAATAATAATAATAATAATTAAAGCGTAAATAAACGCACGGGGCTGAGCGTGAAAACGCGACAGGGTCAGACTTACCGACGGCTAAATCCAGTAGATCTGCGCACAAGAGCAAGCACAATGAGAAGACGGTCATCTTTCCCTTATTTTGCAGTAAATCCCAAACTCCATCTGCGTTTACATGCTCTCCGGGTTCCGGCCGTGTAATCCCCACCATTCCAGAGGTCTGCGGTCGAAAGGTGCCCCCAAACTATTCATGATGCGGCTCAAGTCCGAAGTGGAGAGACCGGAGAAGTTGACAGTGAATACAGCATTCAGACAGAGCATCGGATCAAGAAGGGGGGGGGGGGCGTGTGTGTGTGTGTGTGAGTGTGTGTGTGAATGTGTGTGTGTGTGTGTGTGTGTGTGTTGTGCTGTGGTAGTGATGGTGGTGGTGGTGGTGGTGGGGGGGTGTTTGGATCTCCCTCCTCCAGATGAAACAATGGGAAGCTGCGCTGAGCCGAGCAACGGAGACAAGCTCTGGAAAAAAAAAAAAAAGAAACCGGCGAGGTTTGGATGAAAATGTGATCCTCAGTCACCGTGCTCTCTCTCCACCTCCCTCTCTCTCTCTCTCCCCACAGCTCCTCTATCTCTCTCTCTCTCTCTCTCTCTCTCTCTCTCTCCCGCCCTCCAGACAGACGCGCAGTCATTCCTGAGCAGTCGCTTTTTCTTTTTCTTTTTTTATTTCACACAATTTCCCTTAATCCTACCGTGAATCCAGACCCCTTCTGATTCAGTCCATCAAAATTATGATTTCTTTCTTTTGGATTTTATTTATTTATTTTTTTGGAAAAACACTTTTAAATATATATATATATTTATGAACTCTTTCCATTCTATAGGATCCAATCTATAGAGTGTTAGATCTGCGGGGGGGGGGGGGGGGGGGGGGGGGCGTCTTCAGTTTATCATAGAAATCATTGATTTCATCACCATCTTGCTTTTCTTACCTCATTCACTGCAGCCAATGAAAATGAGGTAGCTTTGCGTTTTTCTCCACTACCTTACAATGATGCATCTACTCTTTGCTAAAATGCTTAGAGCGCCATTAGTCCACATAATCTCAGCATCAGTGTTTAAGTGGAGAAGGTAAACATATAAAATGGATTTTGTTGCAACAATCCTAAAACCATAATCACTTATCTTGGCTTTATGATTGGCTGTGTAATGGGCCTAATCGGGCAGGTTAAAGTCACTCTTCTGTTTCAAATTGGCTGTGATCACTTGTCTCATTAAAAACAGCCATCGTGCCAGGCGGCCCGATTATTATAGTCAAGTGTCAGAGAGGATTTCACTCGAGACCAAGCGACCATCTTTGGCGGCGAAAAAAGAATGGCGGCCTGTACTGCGTTTTCTTCCAGCATAGGCTCTGAGCGCTCGCAGCTTTGCTTTGTCTGAACCTGCCACACGACTCAAGGAGGAAAAGCCTGTTTGTAAATGTCACTTGCATTAAAAGCGACGCCTCGCACCAATTCCAAAAAGGTAATGATAACAATCTGTAAAACATCTAATCAGTCTATCCCTGCTTCTCTGAAGATGAATGCCTTCGAAATCAGCACGTTTCCATGAATGAATAAAGAACGAAATAACGGGAGGTTAACAGTTTTTACGCTTGGCTACAAAAAAAAAAAAAAAAAATTAAAGAAATAAATAATACATAAAAATCACAAGAAGCGTTTGGAAATGATGGCGCCACAAATGTCAAGACTCCCACCAAAATCTGACAGGTGCGCCGGGCTATGTCATCCAAAGCAGCATCACCTTGGCGAGGTTGGTCCTGCTTTGGTTCTCTCTTTTTGCTCTGAATTGAGGTTTGCAGCTCAGTACGTCTTTGGTGAGATGGTCCTCAGGGTTCCTTTTCAAAGCCCAGGAAATAAGTTATTCAGGAGGAGAGCCACAGGCATCCCAAATTCAACCCCCCCCCCCCTCCAAAACAAAAAAATATGAATTCACTTGAATGAGGCCATTGGTTTCCCATTGCTAGCAAAGCCAACTCAATAGATCAAGGTTGTAAAGTTGTATTGATCCGAGCAGCAGATACTGGAAGCCCGGGGAAAGTAGTTTTTTTTTCTTGCAGGTGGTGATTTAGTGGTCCGGGGGACTCGGCACATTACAAGATCTCTCGCCATGCAGAGCATCGACGCTGAACTCAACACTGACTTGGACGAGCCGTTTCTCCAGAAAAGGAACTTTCACAAATATATGAAATAATAATAATAAAAAAAGATAAAACATATGAATGGAAAGTCAGACACTCAACACAACCCCCCCCCCCACTTACAGCCCAGTCTTCTTGGTTAAGGTCTGCAGTACTAATGCACTATCACACATCTCTAGAGGGCAGTGTCAACAACAATTTATCGGGGTAACAGAGCTGAACGTGTTGTTGCCCATATGGCATCCTAACCACTAACAAAAAGGGGGGGGGGGGGGTCTCCATACTATTTTCAAGTGCTTATGTTTCTCTCTATAACACATCCACAGATCACTAAGCTTTAAACTATTTTTTTTTTTTTTGGCTTTTATTTAGGATCTGAGGAATTGCGAGGGAGAGGAAACCTGACACACAGATAGAGCTGACTCCATCTAACAGGATTACACTGTCTCCTTTCATTCTTCTTGTCTTTCCAGTAATCATTAAGTACTTGTTACTTTGAATTACTTTGTTGTGATGCTACCGATGCCATCTCTTAGCCAGTAACCGTCTTCAGCGTGCGGACATATGCAATTTCGCCGCCACTGGGTCAGTCACACATGGCTACTTGGTGGACGGGGCCTGTTTTCTAATTGTGTACGCGCACGCACAGTTGCGTAGTTTACCCGGCAGCACCTGTCCCCCTGATTTCCTTATTTTATTTAAATTAAAAAAAAAAAAAAAAAAAAAAAGGTTAAACAAAGATCAGCCAGTCCAATACAGCATTCAGCCAGCGAATGCAAAGGTGAGCACACCAAAACACATTTAACTCGAGAGACAAAACAGACAAAAGGACTCGTACGCTGCGTTACCTCCTCTTTTTGTTCCAAGTGTGCCATCATTAATGCGGGCCTTCGAAGTAAATCTTTAATGTGAGCACTAGCCACCACCAGAAATTTATCCAAATTTGTGTTCATTTACCCTGATAAAGCCACCTGAGGAGCGCTTCAAGTCACTGCCTTTTACAGTTACACATACGTGAAAAGCATATTGCAAACCTTTTGTTTTTCTTTCTTCCCATCTTTTCTTTGTTTGCTTTCATTATTGCAAAATAGAATAACTCTTTCCAGAAATACGAGTTTTTCCTCCTCTTGCAGTATTGTTCCAAATTAAAAGTGACAGGGGATTTCCAGCAATTTGCCTCTCCGTTGGTACTTGCTCCCCGGGGCATGATATAGCGGGTGGCACAACTTCAAAAATATTGCAAATTGTTGCTTTGTGAAAACGGTCTGCAAAACCGCCTCATGCAAGCTTCTAACGTCTTTAGAAACAGTTTGATAATAGTTTTACTGACATACCCATGTTTCCATTAAACACATAATCAGTATTATTAATTTATGGAATAACTAATAATAGAACAATATTGGCATTGATGAAGCACAGTTCATTTTTGCTGGTGCATGTGCTGTACGAGAAAAGAGAAAGGCCCTTTTATTTAGACTTTTTGACTATTTGGAAACCAAATAAATTGATATTGAGATGCGATTAATGTGGTCTAATTAGATGAAATCTATGGGCTCTGTTTAATGAAATGTAAACTGCTCTTAGCCTTATTTACACCACACCTCTCTCCAGTCTGAGAATCTGTCTGTAATCCTGCTACCTGCTGATTGCACAGAAAACTCTGGGAAGCAGAACTGACGCACTGATATCACCGAAAGCACGATGCCCTCACAGCGGCGGAATATATAATCCGCAGGCTAGTCTGGTCGTTTTGCACCCAGGAATGCTTAAGTGCTCTTCTTGGGTGAAGTTAGTAATTAAAAAAAAGAACACTTTAAGGCTCCTTATCACCGATTAGCTTTTTGTTGCACGCCTCACCCAAGTGTGAGGACAAATTTTTTTAAATTCTCAAACTTCACCTTGGCCCTTTGATTGGACACATTTGTGTTATTTGCTAATTGTTCTACCAGTCCATGCACTGCACAGTTTTTTTTTATAGCCTCACCCAACCGCTTTTCCTTAGAAATGGGGGGGCGGAATTATATGTACAGTGAAAGTGAATGGTCTCAGTACATTTCAGATATGAATGAAGATGATATGGTAACATTTTTGCTGTCAGAGCTCTACTTGGAACCATGAAAAATGCTCTTGAAAGGTGAATTTTATTGATATTAGATACACAGTGCACATAACAAAAAAACAAAACAAAAGGATTAGCTCTTAAGGAAAGTATGAACGGCAGTAAATACACAACTGAAAAACAATGACCAGAAAACCTTCCTCCTCTCTCCTGCCTACGGTAAATCGGGAATGCAATTGAAAACTGTCACATTAATTTACAACAAAGTGTTTAACAGCCTAAGAGCAAACCAAATATCAACCTCATTCTGCAAACCTTTAAATTCCACTAAGCTGTCTCTGCTTCCCATCTACCATGATGACACCAATCAATTGGCCGAGGCAAACTGTGTTGTGCACAGACTAGCGATTTGCCGTTTGTGCTTCAGCGGGGAACCTGCAAACAAAATGCACCTCAATTCCTCATGCTGAATAAGACCACGGCTTCCAAATCCTAAAACGAGCTGGACATTTGTGAGGAACTTGGCTTGGGCATTAAGCAGAGGATGTGAGAATGCATAAAGCAGATGTAGTCCACTTTTGGCTAAATGGACATCGAGGTTCACACTGACTAAACGGTGGAGTATTTAAGTTTCAGTGAGAGAATACATCAGTTTGCCTCAGTCGCTGAGAAATCACTTGTGGCATTAAGAGAACACTAAAATGAGAACAAGACTGACCCCAAATCATTTCTTACTGTGTGTAATGTGGTTGTCTAATCTCTAATATTCAGAGATGGCAGAGCATTGCTTTGACTTCCTAGACCTCTGGAGAGACCGACTGCATCCTCCAGCAGAATTAGCAGTCATTCTGAATGGCTACACTTCTTGTGCCAACTCGTGAAATCACCTGCCAAAGAATCTCCAATGCTTGACCATTTATGATGTGAAGAGACTGCGAATTGGGAGTTTTTCAAGGTTCATCCTCTTGCATGAACAAATCTATTGCGTGATGACCTCAAAGATTCTTGCATTCAACTTACACTTAACAGAAGAGGTGCAGTTGATAAATCAGATAAATCAGTGGTAGCAATGCATTTTGTGCTGGCTATTCAACGCTTTTTAAAAACAGAGCCTCTCTTCTGAGTCGGCCAAACAGCGAATGATGAAGGCCAACCAGAGAAAGTGGTGCTGGACACGTCATTAAAGCTCCAGGCCTGATTCAGCCATACTCAGCCCAGCGACATTCAGCGGCTCGCCGTCACTTTGGTGTATCAGGGCCTCGGCAGCTACATTCTAGCTCAGCGTGCTAGTGTTCTCTCATCTGAGGCTTCGAGTGTGGGAAGGATCCTTTTAATAGCATCATGGCTGCAGAACATCATCAGATATCACAGCCTAAAACAGCTCGTCGTTTTATACGTTCTTAGTGCATCCCGCAAATTATTGCCAATGGTGAATACCTGAAACTTTGATCTGAAGACAAACCTGTTAGCTCTTAACCTTGTTGCTTTTTTTTGAGTGTGTGTGTGTGTGTGTGTGTTTGCGGGGGGGGGGGGGTTGGGGGGTTAATGCCTTTTATTTTTAGTAAGTTACTGGCAGAGAGTCAGCATAGATCCCTGGCTGGATTCGAACTACGGATACTGCAATTACATGGCAAGCACAATAAACCACTTAACCACCAGTCAAGCGATCATCTACATTGCTTAAGCCAAATTGTTTTGAGTATTTAACATTTACATGAGTGAAATGTGAGCACTTTGAAGTGCTGCAGGAGGAAGCTCACCAATACTGCCTTCCCAACCATCATCCAAAAGTCTCGTTTCAGTTTGTCAGAGGTTAAATATTAAAGGGCATTTCAACTAAATCTGGCTTTCATTTGCATCCCCCTCAAACACACAAGCCGAGATCAAGAGACTCTCTCAAACTTGTAGCTGCAAACATGGAAGTTGGAGCAGATGCAGAGTTATTCTAGCATTGATTTCATTCTACCAAATCACAAGCAAGATGCACGTTTAATGTGTTTCCAAGTGTGGTTGCACATCTGTTTCACTGTTCTGATACAGCCTGAAACGGAGCGGGTGTATTTAAAAATGCACCAGGCGGTGGGAGTGAAATAAATGTCGGCTAAATTCCTCACTGACCACTGTCACGGTCAATGAGCAATCGTCTCAAATGAAAAATGTCACCATTGGAAATGTACAACAACAGAAAATTCCAAACTCTGTACCAAAACAGGGATAAATGGGCCAGCCTCCGGGCAGAGATTTTTTTTTTTTTTTTTTTTTCTTTTCCTAACTCACACTCCTCAGACCCGCAGCTTTGAGGCTCTTACATGTTGCAAATGCTCATTTTCAAATGAGATTACAACACACATCTGTCAGAAGCAGAACTGCACGGATATTATGCATGGGGGGACGACACAGAAGTGTGCCAGTGGGGAACACATTGCGGTGTGCCTGAACCATCACCAGAGATTAGGGGTGACTTCTTAAAATGGGACATGACCAGGCTTGCGGGGTTGACCAGGTTGAAACCAGCCGCAGACGTGCTTTAGCTGCACAATTTCACTTTATTTTCAGCTCAAGTTGAAAGGGGGCAATAAAACACACGTCAGCCACAAGTATTCCCCCGAAGCGTTTAGCCTCATATGACTCCTTCAAACGGGTGATACCCTGTAACTGCTTTGCGGAATACTTGTGGCCATTTAAGCAACAACGTTACACACAAGAGGGAGAAGGGTCACTTGCAATTCAAGTCGCACCCAGTTGTGCACATTTTCACATCCGGACAAAAGTGATACTGTAGTATCAAATTTAATTTAGCCGTTTGCTCTGAAGGAAATGTCACTTGGCCTGAAGCTGAAAATGCTGAGCTCAATTAGCTATTCATACAAATGTTGAAATATTACTCGAGTGAAAGTATCAAAATTCAAGATTAACAGCTGCGTGTTTGAAGGCAGTGCTCTCTGAAGATGACCTGTGAGACAAAAGAGGTTGAAAACCACATGGAAAGAGTATCTGACAACAGTAGTCGGTGCATCTCAACATTGAACTGGATGTCATTACATCAGACTTCACATTGTACTGTCAGTGTTCATGATGGGAGCCCTGCAATCTGAGGTCATCAAATCAAACAGGTATCTTTCAAAGTTAGTTTTATGCAACAACTCTCAAGATAGCTGTTTTTTTTTATTCCTATTACATAATCCAGTGGGATTGACTGCAAGATACAACAGAAAGCACAGGCTGATAGTGGAAGTCGTGTTTTCCCTGATTGTCACTCATGTTTCTCCTCTCTTACTGATATTTGTCTATAATAGAACTACTGAGTCATTAAAGCGCTACATGAGTCAAGAAGACTTTTTTGGAGATGAGCAGCTTTTGTCAGAAACCGTGACTGTGGTACTTCATTAATCTACTGGATCCTACTCACAGCATCCCTCTTAGGCGAGCGGGGGCCTTCTCAGAGACCACAACGGAGAAGTCAGTGGCTGAGATGAAGCACGTCTCACAACTCGGCTTAACAAATGACACGTGACTGTCTACGAAACACGAGCACCTTTCGCGCTGTAACATGTCACTTCGCTCTAAAGATGCACTCGTCCACCAATCTTACGTTGACACTCACCTAACCGAGGCTGAGGACAGCTGATGGCAGAATGCGGCGAGCCTGCAGCAGACGTGATAGCATGTGCCAACACATCAACTGTGTCCAAGTTCACAGGCTGAACCATTCAGACGCTGCATTTGATTGACTGGTTCACAGCAGTGCGACTGGGCTGCTCATTTTCGAAGGGGTCTGTCAAAAACGCAGCTGACAAGCACATGCCTTTCCGGGCAACAAAGGTTTTACGTTGTGGTTCCTTTGTGGCTCCTTCAGCTCTGCACAAAAACACTTTTAAAGCCAAGTCGTGCTTTTGACAAAAAACTTATGCTCTTATTTATTTATCCCCCCTCGACCACCAGACTGTCTCATTTGGTGAAGCCTTCGCAGTCTTAAACAGCATTTGGACCGTGTCCTCCACGGGACACAGCTATTACCTTGATGCCTCTCTCCTCAGCCTAATAATAATAATAATAATAATAATAACAACAACAACAGCAACAACAACAAAAATAAACATACAAATCAGAACTTGATTGGATTTGCTTTTGAGCACAATGCAAAAAAAAAAAAAAAGGGCGCAGCATTTCAAACCAAGCACCATAGCCAGAAAAAAACAAAACCAAAACAAAACACAACAACACAACCACAACTTGTGAAAGCCACTGCATAAGCCCCTGTGAGAATCCGACTCCAGCTGAAACAGCATGTTTACAATGCTGGAAAGAATCTATGGCCAGAAGGAGACAGTGGTAGCGACTACTAATTTAAACTTTGACATCATTCCCTTATCTCCTGAAAAGTATGTAGTAATTTAGCAGTGTCTTCGAGTGTTCTGGCCTTTCCACTGAGCCACGGTAGAGATATGTGAGGAAAAAGGGTATCTGGATCCAAGGTCATCCTTCCTGCCAAGATGCTAAAACATCAGAGTGCACCGTGGTCATGAATGCAATTTCAAAACACACACCAGCCAATAAAAAAATACATATATAGAGAGAGAGACAAAGACAGAGAGAGAGAGAGAGAGAGAGAGAGAAAAGACTTTGGAGATTACAAAAGTGTAGAAATCAGAGCCTGTCCTGGTCTACAGTATATACCAAAGGTTCAGTTATTTCATTCAACACAGTCAGTTGCACCAGAAGTGTCGTGACCTTAAGAGCAGCTGCAGGAAACAAAATCCTTGGCCTCCAGTGTTGTCAACAACAACACAACAAATCAGTATATTCCTTTTATTTTCTGTTATTGGAAGAAAATTGATCAAGCAGGTCGAACCTCCTGCGCTTT
Organism: Echeneis naucrates; assembly: GCF_900963305.1. Taxonomy (NCBI): domain Eukaryota; kingdom Metazoa; phylum Chordata; class Actinopteri; order Carangiformes; family Echeneidae; genus Echeneis; species Echeneis naucrates. The sequence continues at coordinate 4,677,244 of NC_042515.1, read as the reverse complement.
TTGTCTAGATATTCATTTGACAACACCAGCTGACCCACAGGTGTGCAGATCCACAATTAAACCGCCTGAAGACCAAATTCTCTTAAAAAAAAAATAAAAATAATACACAACCGCAAAACAACCCAAGTTCACAAGAAGGCCTAACAAATCATCTTACTTTTCTAATTGTGTGTACTGTGCTACCATGTTGTGTAATTTTAATGCCACAAAAAGCAGGTGATTGTTTTTTGATAATGTACCTGTAAGCCTAACGCAAATTATTTCAATTTCAATTATCCAAAACTTGCTTGTTTTGGCTTTATATTAATGAAATCTAGCTTCACTTTATACTAAATTAGTTTTTAGCAGGAACTCACTTTTTAGCTGAGACAAACTTGTTCCACGAGGCATGTTCCTCTATGTGACACGTGTCCTTTTCAGCTCAACGAACAGTTCCCCCGTTGCTTGAGTTATGCGCCGACCAGATTTCGAGGATCTTGACAAGATGGCACAATGAGGAAGAAGCTCCAGAGGCTTCCTCTCCAAGCAGAAACACACAGCAAACAAATTCTGATATTTTTCTATTGCGCCGTCACGGACCTGCTTCCTTGTCCTCTGATTAACCAAAAAAAAAAAAAAAAAAGGGCACATGCAGGATGTCAGGTGTATTTATACTTCCTGGTTTCAACCATTTTCAGGACCTTATGGGGGTGTTACCTGTGTTAAATTGTTTTCCTGAGGCTAATAACTATATAGAGTCTTGGTTCTCTATGAGCTGATTGATTTTTGGCTACATAAACTGACTATTTATTCGCATTACTGGACCAAAGCTTGTCTCTTTATGTTTGAGCATTACACATTGAACCACCCAGGTGGATTAGGCTGCCCTCATTTGCTGCTGAGGTGGCTGAGGGAGCTCATGGTGCCACAATAAATGTCCACACAACTGCTGAACTGATCTTCGCATGTGCCTCCTCAGTTATCTTCGATAACAGACCAAAAGATATCATAGAACTGTTCAGGTTTCAGAATTTCCCCTGAGGAACCCCTTTTTTTGTCGACAGGTGAAAAAAGAAAAAAAGGTTGGAAATGCTCATTTTTGTATGCTTTCATACATTTAGCACATTTTTGGAGGTCCTTCTTGAGATTTACACCAAAGCTCAACGTCCCATAATGCAACACTTTTATTATAGTTCCTTGGGCTGATGGTCCTCACTCATAATGACCCTGGATGGAGACCAGCCTGTGGCCTCTGCTGCACCTCAGGCCCCCTGTATCCCTGTGACTCACAAAAAAAAAAAAAAAAAAAGAAAATAAATAAATAAACGATTTAGTTTGTTCCCCCCTCGACCAAAAAAAAAAAAAAGAAAAAAAAGAAAAGAGAAATAAAAAGTCTATGTTTGTTGACCTACTTCAACCTAGTGGCCAGGAGACACATACAAATCAGAGGCAGCTCGGTAGTTGTGCGGTTGGAGTGCGTACCACACCTCCATAGCAATCAGCAGCTGGTTCAATACCTGACTGGTGCTCAGCGTTCTGTCCCGAAAATAACATAACCCGGGAAAACAATGTCTTCTCTGCTTGTGTACTATATCAACTGAAGACGACTGCATGATGTAAAACACAAATTACTGCTGCGTTCCTGAATTATGGTATGAGCTGCTCTGCTGCGACTCCTCAGGTCAGACCTTTATATGCAGAAGTCATCGTGTGCTTAAAATCAAACATGTTAATTAATGAAAGTAATAAAATGGCCTGTGAATAGATAGGACCGGATATCTTTTCGCCAGCTGATGTCTTTTGATCCATCTCTGTTTTGTTTTTTCCTTTTTCACAGCTGTGCGGCTGCATGCTTTCCCTCCATGCGGCGACAGTTGGCAGGCACACTTTGACGAAGCACCGTTCCCAGAGAGGTGTAGTTGGTTACATCAGCACATGCTCGGGGAAACGTACTGCGGCAGCAAAGAGAAAACAGCCGTCCATTAAGCAAGAAATGGATTCTGATGAAATTGTTTTGTTTAAAGTTCACAAATGACAGTTGTGCTTCTCAGAAATGTGTTTCGCAGAGATACAGTGAGCCGTTGAATGAGTGCAGACATACCGAGCTGGAAAGGCACTTCTATCCATTTAGGAACCGTCTAATTGAGCCTTCCCCCGCTGGCATGTGAACACAGCATAATAGGTATGATGAGAAGATGATAATTGTCCAGTGGCAATCATCCCAGACATCAACAAAATCTGATCAACCGAACTTTGGGCCTGCAGCCATCTGTCATCAAGTTTCATCCAGCTCCGCTGATTAAGTGAAAATACGATCACATTTGGTGATGGAGGTAAATACACGTGCGGCACTATTTTAGCCATATTCCTCCGTCTGACAGCCTTCTATTCTGAGTGTCATCTGATTCACTTTGCCAAAAAGAAAAGAAAAACAAACCCGCTACAGCATCTGGGTGACTGCCCATCTTAGAAAATATAATTTTGTGTTTGTCAAGTGAAGGACGAATAACAAGAGAATTTTTAATTCAGTTCCACCAAAACAACTCAGTAACCACTTTTCTTGCTTATGCCTGAAAGCATGTAATTATGTTCTCACCCCCCCCCCCCCCCACCACCACCACCACCTCCTCGCACACACACACGCATAATAATACATATACATATAGATAACACTTCCAGTGGAAGAAAAAATGAAGCCCCCTTTAAGTCTCGTCTCCAGTAAAATTTATTCATACACCTACAATCAGGTTTATGTATCAGTGATTTCTTTCTCCAAGTGACAGATGTGCTGCAGCTTTGTGGAGCTCTCAGTCACAAAGAACACACGAGATCAAGGCACACACTTTTGTTCGTCATGTCGTCACGGTTATGCTCAGATCAATCAGTAAAACATGTAAAAGGCTAAAGCAGGAAGTCAGAAATTAAACATAACCATGAAGAATGATTTAGCTGCTAAAAGTCCAGGCTCAATTTCGCAATCGGCTACTCCAGTCATGAAATTAAAGGCAAATATGTATGTATTTGCAGACATATCACACAACGCTTCCTTTCCTTTTACTCTTAAACACTTGTATGTTCATTTAGTATGCACATTTTGTTGTCTGCCACAGAAGTAACTCATGGACACGAAATAGAAGTATTGTGTTACCATTTGACATTCACACACTGTCGGGCTACGTGTCCCTGTATAGTAAAATTCACCATTTCGTTTCTGCATATTTCCTTCAAAATAAAACAAATACCAATACCAAATTTTATTATTATTATTATTTATTTATTTTTTTTGCAATTTGAGGGGAAAGACTAAAGCAGCTCCCTCTTTCATGTGCCTAATGGATAAGTTGACTTTTATGCATTGGTACAGAGGCCGTTTGAATAAAGCATACCGCTGTTCCCTCTTTGCATTTAGAAGCCATTCAAGTTCATGCTTGAAATACATGCTTATAGTTTTATAGTTTTTTCCTGCAGTAAACTTATTTTCTCCTCAATAAACTCCCACTGTGAGGATTAGAAGTCACACAAACAGTCCTCCTCCAATAACTCTAGATGGAGGAAGATCCCCCACCCACTGACTCATTACTTGGTAATGCCTTTAGTCAGCTTTGATTGCTTGCCTCCATCTCAGACCTTTTGCAGATGGGCTCCTTCATGTTGTGCCCTAGATCTGGAGATGGCGTTTCTCCACTCCACTCGGAGGCATCGCCCAAGCATCAGAGAAAGCCTAAAAAGATGAATAAATAAATAATAATAATAATAACTCTGCTGAGTTTTGGAGCTCTGAAAAAAATGAGATAATGACCATGAAGTGGACACATACTGCCCTAATCCTGGTGGAATAATTGACCGAAGCAGAAATGGTTACACTCAACATGTAACCATGTTAATATAACCATTATTGCTTGATAGTATAAAAATGGTGAATGGTTTCTTGAATTGTGTTTAATAGAAACTAGAGAGAGCCTCACAGATTGATCATACATAAAGAGAAGCCGCCGACCACATGGTGCGCCTCTGATGGAATTTTTCAAATACCGGATTTCGTGATTGTAATTGTTTTGGATAAATTCAGAACAATCGCAACCAAATCCAGCCGCGGCTGAGGCCAGACTCGTCAGTCACTTCACAATCCTGATATTATTCATTGGGATTAGGTTTCAGATCTACATTCTAATACTAATATTTTCTGACAGTCCGGACAGCAGAAGCACAACAACGGCACAGCGGGCAACAATCACCACCCACCACTCCACTCTCTGTATCCCTCTCTGTCTTTTTGATGAATGTTATACTGCGTGCTAACACAGTTGCTGAAAAAGTGATCCGAACACGCTGATCCTCCCTCTTAATATTCTTCTCATTTTTGTTTTATGCAATGCCTTGAATGACTTGAAAATGTCAGATTCTATAGAGAAGCACACCTGGACAAGCTAATGCATTAAATAACCCCCCCCCCCCCCCCAAATAAATAAATAAATAAATAAATGAATTAAATACAACGGCGCCTTAATGATGCACATATACAACAAACACACTCATAAATCAAATCATGAAATGCAAATTAACAATTTAGATACACTGTGCCTGCAAACCCTGTTTTCCAGTGTTAGGAAATCATGAAATTGACCTAATCTCATGTAAAAGGAATTCGTCCAATTCCCTGCAAAAGGTGCAACATTCAAAGTACGATGATCCAAACTCGCTCTAAAAAAAACAAAAAAATTTAATCTGAAAGCAGAAGAGAGCAACCTTTCTTACGAACAAGGCAATAAGTTGAGTTTAATTTCAGCAGAAAGAAACAACCTAGTTCCATTTTGCAAGGATTTTAGAAAAGGTGGGAGGGAAAAAAGGAAAAGATTACAAATGATTAAATTATCATTTTCTATGTAATGAGAGTATTGAACCTTTCACAGTCAGTTGGTCTGCCTTTAGTCTTTTTCTGCACAGTGTAGTTAGTCGTTTCTGGGACAAATTTATTTCCCTCCAGTTTAATGTTTGTTTTAGTTCATCCTCTTTCTGCTCAGTTTAAGATGTTCTAATATAAAGTGCGCTGACCACAGCTGCAAAAGTGGACACATCATTTCCTAAGGAAGATGGATTGCTTCTTCCTCGGGAACTAATTAGCCAGTGTCTTCCAGGGTCTGTGTGTAAATGCCAAGTCCTGGAGCTCCATGGCAGTAGGGGGGAGATGGCCAAAGAAGCATTCACAAAGGCAGCACATCCACAGACAATGCTAATTGTCCATCACGAAAACTCTTTGGAGGCAATTCGAATTGACTATTTTGAGTTCAGTTGTTCAAATCAATTCCATTTCTCACAATTTGAAGGTTAGAAATTGAAGTTGGCGTCTTATGAGGAAAGAAACACTGAGAGTGATCTCGTTGGAGATTTGAACTCCAAGCAAAGTGTCTGATGTTATAGTTTCTTCACGTGACGCCGCTGCAAAGCCGACTGTCCGGAGACATACAAGGTGAAATTCAACAAAAATCTGCAAGGACTACAGTGATTACAAGGCGTCCTTTTTAAGGAGAGGACATGGTGGGCGATGTAGAAAGGATCAAATAGAAATTTTAAAAAAGAAAAAGAAAACTTCTGTTTATTTTTATTTATATATTTATACTTCTGATTTTCCTTTTTAATCTTCGTCACCGACTGAGATGGAAATGCATAAGTGATGCAGACTTTCAAATGGCACAATCCACACCCCACGTCAGGGCAGCGATAGTACTTCAAACTGGATGCATTTTCATCCTCTACGGGAAACCGCCATTTAACTGGATGACCTGCAACAGCTTGGAAGAACGTTGTTCCCATTGTTTTTCCATTTTGTTCCTTTTCATAAATATCTGACATTCCCGTGTAACCTCCACTCTTCCTTTCTCCAGCACATATTAGAGGATGTGTGATGATCCATGCTCTGTAAGTGGATTTACCGCTATGTGGAATAGTGAGGTAGGCTGCGGCGCTAAATGGTGGTGTTTTCTGACACACTCCATTTTGATTTCACTCTAGTGAATTTGAATAACAGGCTGTGAGATACAATGGCTAATTGGCTGATCCATCTTGACACTAAAGGCATTTCATAGCACACTTAGTGTCTTTTCAATGGCATCTAATGTGCTATTACAAGAATTCAATTGAAGGCATCAAAAAAAAAAAAGTAATGGAACTGCAGAAAAATGAATAGTCATCAAGTACTCAATATCATTCACCAGCTCTCTCTGAAAACTGTCAGTATAACAATAAGCATAATTTCTTGCTAAATGATCCCTTATTCCTGTGGCAGGCTTGCGAAGATGCTCTTGTATTTTTAATATATTTTTAGGATGAACCATTTAAGGGTCTCCCAATGTATATCAGAATCAATACAAAACAAATGACCTGACCAGTGGATTGAAAATGATGGACAACATGAGAAATGATAGAGAAGCAGTGAAACAGGGGAAGGCAGATACACAGAAGTAAAACAGAGTCCATTTAGTGTCTGAGGTCGAAAAGTGTTGGGCCCCTAGATGATGATGTGATGTACAGCGGCTAACTTTCCAGGTGGAAGGTGGAAGAGACTGTTCTAAATAAAGAGGATAATTAACATAAATGCATTTAAACAGGTTAAAATTGACCCTGTCGGTGTATTATATACTTACTATACTGTACAGTGATGAGAAAAAGTCGACACAAGGACATCTGGGGATAAAGCCGCTATAATTTGCTGTCTCAAGTTGAAACCAGCTATTATTCTAATGCATTTTGACAGAACAACCCAACAGTCGTGAATCAAAAGTACAAAAGTACAAAGGTAAATATTGTTAGCATGCTGTGTATGTAAATCAAATCTGAGATTGATGCAAAACAATGTTTCAAAAGTGACTGTTGCAATAAGATCTTTTCTGAATCAAGCCGTACACCAATCAGTAACAATTGGTGATTATCAATTTTGCCACAGGTGATTGGAAAAGAAAGTGATTTGGATCCGGGCCTCAGTTCTGTTATAATATCTGGTTTTGTTGATTAGATCAATATACCAGTGTCATCAGTGGAACACAACAATAAGTGAAAGATGATTTTAAATTCTTTGTATAAAACTTTGTTCAATAAACTTTTTCTTTTTTTGTTTTGTTATTAGGGTATGAATTCAACCACATAACTGCATTTTCCCAAAGACCAAAGTGTGAAGTTTTATTTAAAGTGGAAGCTTTGCTGGAGTAGGCGGCGTCGAATCCAGACTGAAATGTTGGTATGATACCAGATACTGACAGAGTGTGACAGTTTTTAAGAGACATGTTTTTGAAGACTTTGGCCACAGAGCACAGAGCTACTGTCGGTTTTTTCTGGGTCGGTCCGGATTTCTCCCGAAGAGTCAAACGTATTCTGAGCTTAAGTTGATACGTTGATACGTTTTCCAACATAAAGAGAAATGCTTGTTGAATGTTTCACGCAACATCTCAAACGTGATGTAGTTTTACAGTGGCAGCGCTAATTAAATCCATAGTATTAATTTCATGTATGAATAATCTTTTTCATGTCGTTCCAGATTTGCGACATGAAGACTTGAAGTTTGCAGTTTGGCTTTTCATCCCGTACCTCTCAGCTGTCTGCAGGTATCTCAATCAGCATTTCCTGACTGTTGACCAAACTTTTCCCTCCGCCAGCCTAATAAATCTGGGGCTAATCCAACGGAGGTGTTTACCCTCCAATATAGCAGTTTTCCAAGAAACATATTTGTCCACTTCGGTGAACTGAGTATAGAAGCAATGCTGGAGACGCTAATTGGTAACTGTCCCAGTTAACAGATCAAATCATTAATAAATAAGTCTTAATTCAATTTCTTGCATTCTCAGTATTTTCGTCGGGCTTTCAGGCAATTTAGGCGAGTTGATTTCCCGTACACAGTAGACAAATAAATGATTGCTGAGGCAATCAGACATATCACCTGCCTGTAACATTCTGTCTGGGTGGGAAATGAGTATTCAGTCAAGCAGAGGTTGGGTTCTCTGAGGGATGTGAGTCGACTCATTAATTAGCTGGGCAACATTTAGACCACGAGCTTTTCTGGTGGTAGGTAACTTAACCTAACTACACATCTAATGTGTACTGGACACAACAACGTGCAGCATATGGAAAGTCAGCTGTGTGTATGATTAACTCAGATACAGCCACCACTCCTCCCTGCTGGGATGCTGGGTGAGGGCGGCGTACGTCCACAGACCGATCCCAGTCTATCAGGGGGCCGACAAAAAGACACAAACGGCCGTTAACGCTCACGCTCAAGTTGGTCATCAACTGACGTGCATGTGTTTGGACTGTGGGACCCATGACCTTCTCGCTTTTTCAGGCTACAGTGCTAACCGCGACTCCACCACAAGACTCCTAACGTTCAAATGAATAACTTTTAATCCTTCGACCTCAGCCGGTCAGGGGCCACAACTGGTGGCTGGCCAGCTAATAAAGCGAAAAAATGCAGCACAGGGTTAACCAAACTCAACAGCCCCAGACGTTTCATCCCAGAGCATTTCCCTTGGTAATGTGCTTTTTTCCATGCTTGGCTTTAAGTCAAAGGCCAGCCAGCAGTAAAATAAATGTATACACCGTATGCTGTGTATGACGCAGGACATGAAGTAGGAGAGGAACATATAAGTATTTACTGAATGCCTCTTAGCTTCCTTTGCACTGCTGAAGTGAGCTCTCCCTCATTTTGCCTCAAGGCCACGTAGAAGCGGAAAGTTGGGGGGCACGGTGCTTTTCATTCATTTGTGTTTCATGTGCATCTTCGTATCCGCCTGCGCTCCGGCTCACAGAAGATATCGAAGCCGTGACTGCAGAATATATGTGAATAGTGAGACTGTCGTCCAGGAGAAGCGTACTGTGAAAGTGTGTCATTGGACCATGAAGAAGATGCAGTGCCTGCATGTGAGAAGATTTATAGGACATACCAGTGACACAAGATTGTCCAGATTTTTTTAAATTATTTTTATTCTAAACTGGATTAACTGTTACAGCAAAGTCATCTTTTTTTTTTCATTCTCAGGAAGAGCTTCTCTGTCATACTTACGTAAGAAAAATAGCACCTGTCTGCTGCCTGTGCATGAGTGTGTGTGTGGGTGTGACAGTGTGTGCACACAGGCCCGTGTCTGCGTGGGTGTGATATGGATTAGTTTGAGTGAATACTGCTGTGCACACTGTAGCTAAAACCTTAAATGGGATTAATTCAAGGTGGGCTCATAAAATGAAAGATGCCATTTACCTTGGGTTTGTGTTTCTTTCTAGATTTGCTGCCTTCAATAAGCCCCTCTGATAAAAATAATGCATTTGTACATTATACAGTATGTTTGTTTATACACGCCATACAATAGTGTGTGTATGTGTGTGCGTTTGTTTGCATGTCAATGCAAATGGAGAGCATGGCACTTCAGTACTGAATGGAAACCGACTTGTATTGTTTTATTACACTCTTACAGGGAATGTAAATGAATTCATACTTTGACCTCCAGGGTCTGTAATTCAGAATATTTATTGCAAAGACAGCAATGTCAAGGAAGCCACTTTGAAAGCATGGCTTTACGATCTACTTATTACTTTACACTGAAAGATGGTGAGCTGGCAGAAGTGTCTGTGCGATAAATCTAGCCTAGCTAACAAAAGTTCATTAGAAAATGAACTTCATGAAATTGACAAGAATACACCCATGAGGTTATAACAGAGTATAGAACGACACTGTCACATGCTGGTTAAAGAGCAAAACTAATATCATATGATTGCAAAAAGTGCTGCAAAGAAAGCAAACCCCATTTATTTGTGGGGAAAGTGCCCTGATGAAGCTGTGTGACGACAGTAATGCAAAACTACTACTGCTCCTACTCAAGGGTCACTGAAATATAACAGCAGAGAGGCAATGGGGAATTAAGGAAATGGAAAATAAAAATATAAAAATAACTAACAAACAAACATTTGTTTTATGTGGTCCAAACCATAGAAATGTTAGAAATTTGATTGAACTACAGCACAATTTTGAATCTCTCTCAACTACTGGCAAGCGACTGTTGGAAACCTCCAGCTGACTGCAAAATAAAACTAATCTGAACAAGATGAAAAGTGTGAGCAAAAATGAAGGTCTTCGTTGTTAATACAATACAATTCCCTGTTTTACCAAAGAACGATGAGTTTAATGTTGGTCAGCTGAGGTCAGAGGATTGTACAGCAGAACATGAATACACTTCCTCTTCCAAATAACTCTTTGTGTCTCCTTCCAAACTCTTGCTTGACCATCATTTAAGATATCCTGAAAGCTGACAAGACGATGGGAGGAGAGGATCTTGAACTGAAGCTGAACCAACGCTGGAATAATCTGAACCAGCTGCACTCAAGTGTGACTGCTCTCATTAGCATCACCATTCATCCACGCAGCACGTTGTGCCGTTAGCATTCATACGTGCACTGGTTCGGCTTGACGTGTCTATTTTTACTTTGTCATGTGCCGGATCGTTAATTCCACGCTGAAGTTCAGAGCCGCAGAGAGATGCAGCCTGAATTGTTTCCCTCAACATTAAGTGAGCGGAGCTGAAATAGGTTTTGTGAAGAGGATGTAAAGAAAGTGAAATTTGCTGTTTGTCTCTTCCTCTGTTATTCTTCCACATCTACAGCGACAACTATAGAGCCGAGTGGAGGAAAATTGCAAGCAATTTCATTATGTCTTTTGTCAGACCATCTTTGTATGGAGCAATATTAGTGCTCCGACTGGAGCATAGTGCACTTGAACACCGCTGCTCTTGATTGCAGTGACATTAGAGTTTCTCTACACAAAAGTTGTGCATCATCCCGAATCCTCCTCCTCGGCACAGCAGACCAACTTCTGGCAATATGAAAGCGACGTATTGCGATCAGCCACCTCTCCGTGTAATTTATTGGCAGACGATTTTGCGGAGGTGAAGCAATTAATTTCATCCACTGAAGTCTGACTTCATCTCTGGTGACTGACTTGGCTGCGTGGAGGAATTTAGATGAAGTGGCACATGCGGTGTCGCTGCTCACGGAGCAAATCGGAAGTCAGCATCAGCAACCTGAGCTGATGCCGAGAAGTGAGGAGACAGACGGGAACGTCTGTGTGTCTCGTTTGGAAGAGATGATACGGCGTTTGAAGGTCCAGGAAGTCTTATCAGGGAACGATAATACAGTAACTGTATAATTATTGTTAAAGGCAACATGAAGCAGATCTACCTGTACAGCTGAGGTAGAGAAGCGGTGCCTCTTCGGAGTGAGGGCTGACAGCAGACCACAGTGGCTCATGCTGGTGTGTCATGGCCCCTGCGTAGATACTTTGTCATTCACATAAAGGACAGGCTGGGCAAAGCCAGTTATCTCTCAGTCCAGTGACAGGAATGATCTTGTGGCTGGTAGGAGAGAGGGGAGAAAGCGTCCTTCAGCTGTGTTTGTGATTCAATCTTAGGCAGGGCAGCAAAGATGGGACCCCCTGAGGGGATGAGTATCTTCATTACCAGAGCCTGCCGCCGGTGAAAGATGGTATAAAATTTAGCCCTTATGGCCCAGTAGATATATATCAGAAAAGAGCATATGTGTCCTTCCCCCATGTGATTTATTTTATTTTTTTATTTTTTGAAATGAATGAAAGGCAGACATCGCCCTAATGTGGATCCCAGATACGACACATGCAGACATCGCATTCACGATTAGTTCATTTGATTTAATTCCTACACACAGGTCCGTCGCTGCTATTTATGCCTCCACCGCAATTAAACGGCTTACTTTTCAAATAATAATTAATTTGTCGCGTTTGACTATGACATAAATATTTTAGCTGTCTTCTGAATCTTGGTACAAGGCAAACATTAAAAAGACAAAGATAATACCACAGCCATCAATTAAACGGGTATCAATTTTGGCTGGGCCTGTCTCTATAAAAAAAGGATTTATAGTCATTAAAGTTAGATTTGCAAAGAGAGGGAAAAAGCGAGCTTTAGTAATTTTTCAGTAATTTTTATGACAAAATGATATCCGATTCCAATATTTGCAATATTTGTACACTCCAAAACCATAATCTTTGACATAAAGTGTTTTTCTGTTAATTTTCTCTGCTAATAAATAGGTCCTGGCAAAGACTTTTCATTTATTTTGGAATAACCTGAGTTGGGTGTCCAGAGGCTGTGCTGTGAATAACAAGTGGCTGGTGTAAATCAATGGCAGGGGAAAAAATGGAGAGAATAAAAAGACTGTGGCGCTCACATTTTAATTGATGTATTTGTACATGGGATGAACTCAAATGACTCGATACACGAGGGGTTCAAAAACTTTTCGCCCCTTACCCCGTCGACTGTTGATGTTTTCTCTGAAAACGTATTAAATGAACCATCTCTAAAATTCCCCTTTGCTGTGATCCATGCATTAAATTCTAATACGTGACCTGGACGATGCTTAGCAGAGCCAGGAAGCTTCCCGTTCACATAGACATCTCCCAAAGTTTGGTATATCTTAAGCATCATATTCAGTGCATGCTGCTCAGGTTCTGCATGCATAATCAAGGACACAGTAATAATAATAATAAAAAAAGCACATTCTCTCTGTGCCTCATCCAAAAATGATGCAAATGCAAATGCAACGGTGTGGGAAGGTGTGAAAGCAATTCTAGTCAATTCAGGTGCTGTAGACCATTCTCTGTTGTGAAGATAGGCTTTTTTAGTCAATATTATCCTGTTAGCCACCAAATCCTGCCGTAAAATAACAGCGATGTAAATGGAGATGGTCACGAGGGACCGTCCTGCTCTCAAAAAATATGTATTTACTTGGGCTTTCTGTGTCTTGCCCTGTCCCTTTGGTAATAACTGTGACGTTCTGTTGTTATCAGACAACGGGCGACTTGCATCTCTATTAACTGTGAAAAAGTGGTGACTTTCAAATGCATGGCAATGTCGTCAATTTCTGTGACTTACGACTTGAGCTTCAGTTTGTTCTAACATGTTTCAGGGGCAGTCACAGTTAGGTGGAAATCACACTTATTCTTCCAACGGAGCAAAGGTAGAAACTAAATGCTGGATCATTGAATGGACATTTGAAGGTTTGGGTTGTTCTCCGACTTCTGCAAAATGGGACACAATGCATCAAGGTTACTTCTGTGTTGGAGAGGAAGAGGCCTCAGTCCTGTGATGACAGGAGGGAGGCTTTCCAGTGGGCCGCCATCCACTGTGCTTCATCATTATTATGGTAATCTGTCACGCTACATCAAACAGCTCCTATATTATAAATTATAAAGATAATTAATGGAAAATATTTCTCAGGCTACACCGGCAGTACCTCGCTGTCCACTGTTATCAGCCGCAGCATCAATACTTCAAGTCACGGTAGAATATGGTAAATATTTACCAGCCAGTACCTGATCAGCCGGCGTGACATGTCCTTTGTGGTTCCAATAATGACTCTGGAAGTCAGGCAACTGAGTAGATAGGGAAGCATAAATCAGACTGGATTACTTCCATTTATTGTAGTATTGCAGTTGAAAGGATGCAACAGCATGCAACGGTCTTAAAGATGAAATTCACGTTTGTTGTTTGTTTTTTTTGTTTTGTTTTTTTTTTATTTTGTTATGTTTTGTTTTCTTGGTTCCCTTTAACAGGCTCTGGACAAAATTTTCATGGAAAATCTAAATGCTCTGAGATTTATGTGTTGGTCTGGACAACAGTGTGAACCATCAGGAAATGTTAGCATTGAAATAGAGTCTGCTAACTATTACAGACCGGGAACAAAATAAATCATCTGCCTGTGACTTTGTAGACTTTATGTGAAGTTTCTCCAGGCCAGTATTACCCACTCAGGACAGGATTATCGTTTAAACCCACAGCGGTGCTCACACTACTGTCTCATATACAGCTGGACTCTATCTCCACATTTTGCTGTAGCGCTGTGCCACAGCCGGAGAGCAAATATAGAGTTGATAGTCGAGCTATAAAAGTGTAACTGCAGTTACCTCATCTATCAACATGATCCGGTTCAGTCTCATTAGTGTTATGTTAATGTTTTGCCTACAGAGTGTGAGCATGAACAACAGGATGTTAACTGCAGTTCACTTAACGACCGCCGGTGTCATTATTGACACTGAATGTTACACACAGAACCTTTAAACCACCCACAAGCACAGTCTGAACCACTGATACTTCATCTGCCAGCATCTTAAATCAAAATCTACTGCAACAGCCGTCTTTTATAGAGTATTCGTACATTTAAGTACAATCAGAACTTAAAAAAAAAAAAAAAAATCATGATTGAAACGTAAAATGCTGTTCAGACACGTAGGCCACGGTGGTGTTTGATGCTCGGCGTCAGTTCTTCACTCCGGATTGAGATCCAGAGGTGACGGTAGAGCTTAGGGATGGAGAGCATGTGGGGAGTTCCTCCTGTGTCCAGTGTCACAGTGTAGAACAGGAGATAATGTCAGCACTGTCGGGATTAATCTGTCTCAGCTAAGGGCGGAGATTAAGGCCATCTGTGAAAGTGGGACAACGCGGCATCAGCGCTCGGCCGGATGAAGCTGAGACCGTCAGCTTGAACAGCGCCACCGCATGCACACACAAAAAAAGGCACAACCCCCCCCCCACACTATAGGATACATTTCTCTGAACGTCTATGTTTGTGCTGCTCAGCCTAGACGGATGTTTTATATCTAAAACAGAATGAGCACTGTGTGACTAATCCCAAATCTCAGGAGTTTTGATGCTTAGTTATAAGTTTAGGACATTATTGTTAAACTCAAAACACGGCCTCCTGTTTAGCAAGCCGCTATCATCTCCCCTATACTGCTGTTACTAGTGACTCACTGGTGCTTCGATACCAAATGCTTTAAATTAGAGTTAATTGCAGTCAGAATCATAAACAGGACATGAGCGCATTAAGAGCAGTTAATTACTACGGAGCTAGATGATAATTTGTGCATAATAAACGCTTTTAGCACTCGAGCCGACTGAAGAAATACGCCTTCATTACACCGTCACGTGTCAAGATTGCTCCATTCTTTGGCCCCCGATGCTGCTGGAGACCACCTGAGAATCAGATGGTTAATTACAGAGCTAGCTGAGGCAAAAATCGGTGGCACAACTGTCATTAGTGGAGCCGAGCCACATCTCAAACAAGCGCAAGTGGCACGTTTATTAGTTCTTGCTGACAAACTAGAATCAGATCTGGCTTCAAGCGTTTACCAAGCACCTCCTTAATCACTTTCTTTATTGTGACCCGCTCTCCATCCAGTTTTACCATGGCAAGATTGTTTGGGGATTTAACAATCACTTTCGAATATATGAGCAAGTTTAAGGTGTCCTTTATACATATTTAAAATAAACAAGACCAGGCGAGACTTCTCCAAAATCCAATTTTAGGAGAAAATCACTCTCTCTTGAAACAGTGCAAACCAACTGTAAGAAAAATTGCTACAGGACCCCCACAAACAAGAAATCAAATCTTTGAGGAATTGCTGTTTGTTGAATGTTTTATGTATATGTTTGTGTGTCCCTTTGTGTCTAGGAATGCATTCTTTCATGTGCTGTGTGTGTTTGTTTCCACATTTATTTATTTATTTCTTTATTTTGCAGGCATCCTACAATGAATGATTGATCCCCATTTTCCCTCTCCATAATGTTATTGTGAGCAGGGAAAATAAACATAACTGACAGTGAACTATGCCCAAAGCTTCATCATTTCTGGAGGAAAGCGTTGCAGCACTTAGATGAAAGAAAACTCCCAGAGAGATTAAAAAAAGAGATTTATCAAAAGGTGGTTGCACTGTCGTCGTAGAAACGTGCTGAGTTCCATAATGAGATACGGTGTATTGTTAAAAGACACGATTTAATGTAAAATGCACGCTTAATCAGTTATTCATCAGAGCACTCAGCTCTGCTGTTAGATCAAACATTGGTTAAATATGGTGAGAATTATAAATCGTGCCTTCATGGTATAAATGGATTCTGGATATGCATTGAAATGAAGATGAGATGAAACTTACAGGTGGAAATTATTTTACAAATCACCGAAAGTTTACCTTTCCCATTTCTTTCGAGTCAGACCGTGCGATCACAAAGGAGGTAAAGCTGTTCGCCAGTCGAGACTTGTGATGTAATGGCGGGGAGGAAATTTTTAAGGGGAATTATTAGCAATGAAAATGGAACTAACTTTATAGACTTAATGGCAGTTTCGCTGGCAATTTAAAAGTGACATGGGAACAATTTCTGGTTGTTAAATGCCAACCGAAATTACTGAAGACTTTTATATAAAAAGAAAAGCTCAAAGAGGAGTTTTATGAGTCCGCAAAGTCGTTTCATCTGTGGGAAACTTCCAGCTTTGGTCTCAGTGAAGTTTTAATCTTTTATTAATCTAATCTCTCATCATTTTATTTCTGATTTACAAAGTTCTTTGTGATAACAAATGTTAATTGAACAATCCGAGATATATTACACTATATAGAGTAGTTTATTAGAGGTTGGCTGATCCATGCTTTCACTCTGAGAAGTCCACAAGCAGGCGATAAATTATTTGCCTACGCTTCCAAGTCAAAAGTTCAACATTTAATGGTGTGGGATTCGTGAGGGCGTCTTTCATAAACCTTTAATTACACTTAGCCATCAATGTTTTGCATTCAATGCAATATGGAGGGTGCGTCTGCCAACATAAACTCACACAGACAGATTAAAAAAAAAAAAGGGAATTATACTGTTGGAATATAAGTTCTGCACATGTGATTTGTTATAAAACAGAAGATCAGAGTTTACAGGAAGCCAGTGGAAGTGTTTTTGTTCCTGACACATTTCTGGGACATCGAACAATCAGATTTTGTGTTTTGAAGCAAAGTGTTTCGATCAATTCAACAAAGCAAAGACAAAAGCGACAGAGTGTATTGTACCAGAATACGACAGCCTGGTGTTTGTTTCAAAGGAGATGTGATCTCAGCGTGGTGTCCTCAGAAAGATCCCAGACATTTCTCCACCTGGATAAAGGGTAAGCAGAGATTTATGTCAGGTTAGCATAGCGCTCTCGGTGGACGACAGTCATAATATTGAGCAAATCATAAAAATGCACACACAAGTTGTGGTATTGAGGCTTTTTATTTGTCCAGCTCTTCAGAGATCTACCTGTGAAATTTTGTCATCACATTGAAGAGCAATTAGAATTTGTGATACTGACAATGCCCCACTTATCTCAGTATAATCCACAGACACACATTCCTTTGCCTACTTTCTACTGACTATTAAAATACATATGTCGTATTTCAGAATATAATATCTCTGCTGAAGGTTATCCACTCTCATATAACTCTGGATTTACCTAATTTCATAGTTTTGTAACATTCAGTTGGGAATTCAGTCATAGCTGTAAATGGATGCACTGCAAGGTAAAATTCTTTATCAGAAAAAGTGGAATGCCCCAAGGCTCAATAATAGGCCCATAACTTCATTTTCATCATATTTCGGAGGGCAATGAATTCTCTGGTACATCACTAATGCCTCTGATGACCTCAGCCCCCTCTAGGGATGTGCTAAATATCATAGGAGATGATAACTGAAGTAAATAGCAATAATAATTGTAAAATAAATGTATTTTTTCCGGTAGCTGATCCATCATCATCAGTTTTGAAGACACGTCCATTGTCTACTGATACAGGTTTAATTATTAAATGGACTTGCAGGCCCCGGGTCCATCACTTTCTGGAAAAAGACAAATCTTTTCATGCTGGAGTATGCTTTACTTGCTTCAAGTCATTGTGTTTTTTTTCGTGAAGTGTCTCAAACTGGCTGACATCAACACAGTTTGCAAAATGAGCATCTTGCAACTGAATTTCGCCTGTCATGCTTGCAAGTATTTTCATCATCATCTAGATTGGGTTTCGGTGTGTAACCTACACGGCTGATGGACTGTGTAGCTTCCTGATAAAATATGTCAAGTCATTTAATAAATGAAACAAGACAACGCAAATATGTTACCAGAGTAAGTCCAAAGACATGTTAATTACACGCAAGCGTTGTCATTTTCTATTAAGTTTCGTGCTCATTTAAGCACCTAATGTGCAGGTATCAGCACGGAAAAGCATCTTAATACTGAATTTACCAATCGTCCTGGAAGATTTGCCTATTTTAATTAATTAATAATTACTTTTAGTCGGTGGGTGATTGTGACTTTGTCTGGGAGAGGATCATATTGCCTTACATTTAATTCAGCAAAACATACTTTCATACCTGTGACTGACACCTTTATCAGTCTGCTGAAAACCACAATATATATACATTTGAAAATAAAGTTTAAGAATACATATTTATAATGTTTTTTTTTTCAGATATTTAAAACATCCAATATAGTTCACGCAAGGAAGACATGAAGAAGTGACATTTGAAAGCGATCAAGTTAAAGCGTTGCACAACAATCTTCAGATTATCATATAAATAAATGTAAATGTATCAAAAGCCAATTTCTTTCAGAGCGGGGATAAAGTTGTGGATCATAGAAATGATTAGAAGCCATTTTCGAACTATGTATTCATCCACTGGCGTCTTGAATGAATGAATACATGGTGGCATCAGTTTAACTGATAAACTGATTAACTGGTCGGCTGTTTTTGATGCACTATGTAGTCATTTTCTAAAATAAAGCTTGAGCGATTTGCTCCAGGAAGAGAGAGGAATGCATGTTCTACAGAGGCTTTGTGTTTTCAAGAACGTATCGACGCCGAGTGGTGAGAAACAACATAACTTTATGCTGAAGCACAAATTCAAGGAAAAAACGTCAAATTTTGCCTGCATTCAGAGTCATTTACGCGTTTCCAGGGGGATTATTATATTTGATCTGTTCTTGATTTGGTCCTAAGTCCCCTTGAGCATCCTTCAGCTTATTATCATGACTGAGTGTGTGTGGGGAAATCTGCATTGTGTGTATTCACACTCTGAATGCGTGAAAATAATGTGACAAGGAATAAGTCACAAGTTGAATTTAATGAAAATCAGTTTGCTTTTACCGAATTTCCTGCAGTATTACTTTTTGTTGACCTGCGTATAAAAGCCCTTTAATTATTTCTTCGTAATTTTTAGCTTTGTGGATAACAGATGAAGAAATCTTTACACCTTCACGTTGAGCATAAGCTCCTCGAAGCAGTCGACTGTGGAATGATCCATGAGCTTGCCAACATCTCAGATAAGCAATCTATGTTCTTTTATTGAAGCAAGAGCCCCCCCCCGACTCTGTTGAGGTTTGACTCTGTATTGCCAGTTCAGACTTTTATGAGTAATGACCTGTTACATTGGTGAGCCCCCTCTGCAGCTCCAATCACTCAAGTGATAGTACAGTGGGAGAGTTGGGGGGATAAACTGCCCCTGGGCAGTAATTACACAGGTCGAGTGGTCTGACTGAGCTCATATGAGTTCTGCTCACTCAAAAACACAGAAAACAATGGAAGGGACAGAACAGGAAAGATTCACAGCCAGGCAGTAAGACGCCGGTGAGGCTAGAAACAGAAACTGTTAAATGCTAAAGGAAATCAATGATATAGTGACACCAGAGACGCATCACTCTCCCACAGCAGCTTGTCCCTCATGTTTGACACACGTCTCAGAGAAAAAGTAAAACTTTTCAGTGAACTGCTGGGAGGGGCAACGCGGCTGTCCGTCAAATATGTCTGACAGGAACATCCAACACGTGGATTTGTTAAAACATGGAAACAAAAAGATTCTCTGTTCAAAGTGAAATAAAGCAGCTGGTTTATTCAAGCACCCATTTTGTTGGACTCGCTTAGCCTTAGTGATGTGATCACAACAGCTGAAACACAGTCTGAGAAAATCTTCAATCAATAATAATAATAATTTTTTAAAAAATAGTGATGGATAAAAATGAGAGGGAGACAGACAATCTCTGCAGTTTCAGATGTCAATACGTGGCCTCCTGCAAACCCTTCTCCAGATTTTAATGACTACTCCTCTTTCATTTACGCTTTCACTCTCATCCTTTGTTCTCTTCAAGTGTATCCGTCGTACGTTTCTGCCTTTCCCCGACACAGAAAGTTACTTGTTCGCTGGAATTACACACAGGTGTGAATAGTCACTGTGATAGAAGGATACAGCGAGCAGGACTTGTTGAGTTTAATTGTCTGTCTCCTGGGCCATCTCGTCTCCTGCCATGCTTTTCATTCATGATAATTACATCACAGATAAACTCGTGTTAAGTGCTGCTGCCTTAATATGACGGACCATCATGTTTGTGACTTCGGCGCGTCGTGCGTGACAGTCAAATTATGTTGCACTCAACAGAAATTTTCGCAAAGTTGACCAAACTAAATTCATGAAAATTAAAGTTACAGGCTTTGTGTGCCACATGACTGTTTAATTTTGTGACTAAAGGACACAATCTTTCTCTCTTTGTGATGTGAGTAAGCAAATGCTAATTAATAATAATAACAGTAATTTCATTAAACATTTAATATGTAGCATTGTTGTGTGTTTTTAACATCCATAGATTTTGCGTTCTTACTGATTAAAGTGCAAACTGAGAGGTGTACTGAAATAACTGAGTCTAAAACACACGAGGAGGAGCGACTTCTTACAAGTTCTCTTTGTTTTCTCATTCTGGTCCAAGGTCAGCTTTCTGCTCAAGGTAACATGGACTGAGAGCGAACTATGAACTCTGTGCTGCTCTAGACGGATAATGCAGGATTGTTATGAGAGAACAAAACAACAGGAATCCTTTTTGAAGATATCATGCCGACAGATAACATCTATTCTCTTAAATATTTTTATTGCCATCTCCAATTATTGCAGACATTTTTACAAACACTGACACGCTTGGATAGGAAAGTCTTTTAGTGGCATTTTGCACCTATTGTGTGTTTTAAGTATGCACTAGGTCATGTAATGATCAATCCGCCGATTTGCGAAGGTACACCTGTAACAATATGTCAGAAAAATTGCAGACGAGACGAGACAATGATATGATCTCTGCTATCTGACAGCTCACACTCTCAGCATGTCGATCTTCCGCGTCACCGCTGTTGTTAACTGTCTAGGCTGCTTGTTCCTGCAGCTCCTGGTGGACAGCATCTCAACACTGAAGCCTTTACGTCGCACACACACACACACACACACACACAAAATCCTGTCTGTCTACAAACAGCTTACACATCGTTATTCTTTGTGTTACAAATTTTGTTTCTTCAGCAGATTAGACAAAACAAACTAAATCCGAACAAGTACTTGACATACGTGATAAGAAAATAAATACCTTTTCGGGATTTTGATTTTATTTTTATTAACAGTTTCAGTATGTTACAGTGAAGGATATTGGTATCCTGTCAGACCGTTTTCTCAGCTTGTATAAATTTATATCAGATATAACTGCGCCTGCATTAAGCACTCATTTATTGTTGTGCATGAGAGAGAAAAGACTTTCCGGAGCTGTAGCTGACTCCTCTATCACCCTCCTCAACCATGATATTACTGGATATCACATAAAATGTTAATGCTAAAGCTTAAAGTGCACATCTGCTTATTGATGCAATTATCCAATCAGCCAATCATGCGGCAGAAGTGCAGTGCATAAAATAACAGAAAGTTAATGCTCACATCAAGCTGTCACAGCTCAGGTTAAAGAATCCATTTCTAAACATTGCTATTGGTTGGTGGCCAAACTTAGCACTAACTGCCGATTGCATACTAGTCTGGATAAAAGCTTCAGCCATCATTGCATTTATAACACACAAGGTTAGATAACACCCTCTGAATCGGTATGTTTCCAGGGTGGATTGAATGCTAAAGTGACTGTGCATCAGAAAGTGATTCCCTTCCAGGAAGTAACAGTACGAAGCGCGAAGCTAAACTCGGGACGTTCCCTGAAGACTCGTAACAGCGAAGCTTAACGCCAACATTGGCTATCTCGCAATAAAAAAACTCAGTTTCAATTTCAAGACTCAATAACTCAGACAGGCAAAAGTTCACCTTTGTTGAGGCCCAACTGCCTAAAACATCTTTGAGCAAACAATACGTAAAGTGGGTGCGGCGAGAGCTCTCAGAACAGGAAGATCACTTATCCAGGTCAAAGGGGTAAAGCCCAAGTAGGCACACAAACATAACAGGTTGGGAGTTGTTGTCGGACAACGGGGGGATGCAGGTTCCAGTTGTTGTGCCAATTTGCATTCTTTCACACCCGATTAGGGACACAACAGTAATTTGGCAAAAAGCAAGATGGAGGAAGATCTCCCCCCACCAGTGGTGGGGAGAGTGTGATCTTGGTGGCTTAGACTGTGGCATGATTGTTGCCAGGCGGGCTGGTTCGACTGTTACTTCAATGGCGCCCTCGGTCACCAGCAGAGGCAGGGATTCGGTAGAACAGGAGATGCGGCCGACAAAATCGGCAGAAGTGATGTGACGCTGTTGGGTCAACGTCACCTGGACTCTCAGAGGAAAATTCCCACGTCTCGTGAATCCATGTGCCAAAGATCTGCTGCTGTTTTAAGAGCAAAGGGGTGGAAACTTGCAGAGTTCCTTATAAAGGGCTCAGCGATTCCATTCTATTCTGAGTTCAGTGGGATTTGAAAGATAAAACACAAGGGCAGAAAAAGGTTGGCTTTTCATATTTACACAATGCACCCAGACGCCGCACAATAAGAGCTTAGGTGATTGTTTACCCATAAGCCTATGCAACAGCTGCATTTTAAGAGAGAGAGCTCCTGGCCTTAACTCAGCCATTACTGTATAAACTCTCTGAGCTAAGTGCCATTATTTTCCACCAGTGTTTTGTTGGGTTTTTTTTTATGAATGATACTTACTGAGCTGCATAACTTCAGAATTTCTGTGTCTCGCCACCAAAATTTACTAGTGGCAGTTTCTGTGCTTAAAATAAATACATTTTTCAATTTCAAATGTGTGTTGTGTGTGCATAGAATAAACCTGTGAATCTAAAGGGGCCCAGTCGGAACCAATGTCATTTCAGTGGATTTCTGAGTGACTTATTTGATGTCTTTCAGGAGCAATTATGTGTAAAGCTCATCAGGATTGAGGCAGGAATGAAAACACAGAAACAACAAGACGGTTTGCGGCGAGACCTTCGCATTCATTGGAAGCGGGGATTCAGGATTGCATGCCAGGGGCAGAAGGAATTTGTGTTTCTTTTAAAGTTTTGAAAGAAGATCAATTATGTTTGCTTTTTCTTTCCGGGAAGTAAATCAATACTAATTTATTGTGGAACGAAATTCTGATTTCTAATCAGCATCTCAAAAAGAGTGTGATAAAATGTGCCAATCACAGACATTTTTGTGAATTCATAATTAAACACCGCTGGCATATTTGACTTATTTCTAAATATCAACACATATTTCCACACCCCTTTCTCTGATAACCTTTTATGTGCACCCATGAATCTTTTCATGCGCTCTACTTCCTTTACATAGCTTGTTAAATATGCATTGCTTTGGAGCCGTGGATCTGATTGGGCGAAGCTTTTTAAAGCGTGCACAAAAACAAAACTCGTGGATGCCTAAATAAATGGAGCATGGCAATTGACCTCCACTTGCTTCTTCTTGGTGTCAACTTGACATTTCTTTCGAGCACTGACAAGAGAACGGAAAATAAATAAAATAGCATAAACTTGCGTCGACACAACAACAGAAGTGAGGTCTTGTTTAATTCATCCATCCAGATGGTTGGGTTGAGCCTTCGCTGCTGAACCCTGAAAGGAGGCAGTGCACATCGCACCTTCTACTGTGATGACGGGTTCAGGTTATGGCCTAACGTGGAAGAATGCATCTTTGTGTTCGTATCTCATATCTCATAGGAGGAAATGGCAACATTATTTGCTTTTGCGCATATTTCGATCGGTTGTTTTAGATTTCCTTTCCATAAGAAATGATAGTTTCATTCAAAGTTGCCATAAAAGACATAAATTACGGTGCTTTGCATCCCATCATACAAACTTAAAGCGACTTAACATTTGGGCTGTTGACTTTAAGAGCAAGAAGGAAATGAATATTGATGTAACTGATGTACAGCATGATGGCAAGCACAATAATGAGACAAAAGTATTTAAAATTAGGTCTATACACAGGAGAGCAAGCCCCCAGCAAATGTGTTGACTGCATATTCCACTGAATAAAAATGCAGTCTCACACATCATGAAAGGCACGTTGGTAACATGTCAACATTTGATTATTACAGAGCTATAATGTCTACATTATTTTGACCGCAGGGGAGAGTTTACGTGTCACTGCTGTAACGTGGGGTTGCACCGCTAGCATCCTTATTGCGTCTGTTTCCCCCCCCAATTCCACATCTTACATTTCTACAGTCATCGCTGCCAAACGCAGACATCTTATAAGAGCGGCAGCATCCCATGGTAGATATAGCATTATCGTCAATTACATGCTAATGACAAATGGGAATGCATTATCTCTGGAAGATTTGTGTCAGTAATTAGATGCCAGGAGGAAGAATGGCTCTGGATGTTTGATATGGCAGACCCACAGCCTCAATCATTGTCTGTAGCAGGTAAACTGGAATATGCTTTCTAATGCCTCAAGCTAGCACAGACCAGAATAGCATCAGGCACCACAGTCGAGCTCCCCATAATTCTCTGTAATGTGCCTGCACTTTGCTCTGAGTGCTGTTATTGTCAAATGCAGTAATGGCCATTACTTTTCCCTGATAAAAATAGTGAGCAGCTCATGAATTCTTAAGATAGAAATGTATATTTTAGTATTTTAATAAGGCAACACTATGAGCAGCCGCCCCCCACCCCTCACCCCCCATGCTGAATATAACACTACTTGCTTAAAGTGACACTTGTGAATCGCAACAAGTGTATATGTAATGTGGTTGAAGTTAAAGCGACAAACAAACTCATCTGCATGCGTGTATTAATATTTATAAAGGGAATGTAATGTGCACCCCACCGATAGTCTCATGTCTGCGTCCAGGAGAGCATTAGGAGAGGATGCCAAGTGGCTCTTGTGCCCTGAGCATGGGTGCTCAGCGTTGACAACAAGCTCTGCACATCATTTTGTTTCTGCAGTGTTTAGCTAGCGGTGGCGGGCAAAAGAAAAAGCTGACTGATTCAAGTTCCACTCTAATTTATTCGTGCATGTATTTCACTGCTGAGTGTGTGTGTGTGTGTAATAGGCTGCTTTACAAAGATAGTGTCAGTGCTGAACCCCTGTTTGCTTCTTTTCAGTGCTGTAATCATCATTGCCTTAATTGGTTAGAAGGCAACGCCGCTCTTGATGCTCACATACTGCACATGCTGTATTAACGGCCACCGGTGCAGGCTTTGGTCCGCGTTTCTCATTGTCCACGATGATGTCTCAGGATAGAGGTCATCATGACTTTTGTAGTTTGCAAGATGAGGAATTTCAAATTTTCTAATTACTTGACTGAATTCATCATCCTTTCCTCCCGGATGGTTGTAATCATGAGCCTAATGAGAAATTGTGTTTTTGGACACGTGTTCTTAGCCGTGTTTTTCTAATTTTACATGGCCACATTGGAATATCTTTCGCTCACATGTACTCTGCAGCTGTCAGAGGTCCATCATATTTAGTCCTGTATATCTATTGCACTAATTTAAGCCCTGTTATTGAAGTGTCTTCATTCGCTGTCACTTTTTGACCAAACAGAGACAAATCAGTTGCTGTTGTTATCTGGGACGTTTTCACAGTCACATCAAACACATTTTTATAATTTGGCAGTAGTATTATTTTTTCCCGCTTCGAAAATGAGACTGAATGAAGGACAACATTGGTGGGAAGCGTATAAAAATGTAACTCAAAGAGAGCTTGAACTTATGAGTATAAGATAGGCCTATTTATTGAGTAAATGTCTTACACTGATTTTTTCGTGTGAATATTAAGCTCAGCAGGAGGGCCTTTAAAAGAGGCTCCACGGGCCTACTTCTTTGTTTGGGTTTCCACCCCCCTCCATATCTCTTTTTTCTTTTTTACTGCTCTTGAGAGAACAGTATAAAACTAAAAAAAAAATAAAATAAAATAAAATCAAGACTTTTCTGACTACGCCATTGATTTTTTTTTTATCCCCCAAACATTTCAAGTTTTTGAAATAGAACCTGCGAGAGACTCGTGGAATGGCTGAGAGGAAGTGAAGGCATTCTACTGGGTCAGTGTAGTTAGGATGAAAAATCTGTAACAATGTCATCGTTACCTCTCATATGTTGGAAAATGCTCATTGACTGTCTTGTCTGTGTGTGACAACAAAGAGCTGCTACACACAATGAATGATGAATCCTATAGAGGACAACACACTCACATTCACACATAGGACTGTAACAGGTATTTATTCATGCTTTGATGACCGATAACGAGTTTCAAAGAAATTGTCTAAGCCAGCTCTGTATTGATTTGTTAGTGTTGGCTAAGGAGATTTCTCAGGACTGGTAGTTGCTGTGGTGTTTTGACTCTAATATGGGTTATTAGAGTTTGAGTTGATAAACTGACACAGTTTGCTGTTAAATGTTCTGGTCAGAGGCTCGCTGGCTGAGTGGGAGTTGGAGGTTGAGATAAACATCGTGTTAAGTGATGGCAACAGTGAGGCTTTGTTATATGAGAATCTAATATATGTTGCCACCCAGTAACATCATGATAAACTACAGGTTAAAGGCCTTCAAGCTGTTCAGCAGAGAAAAACATTGAGGTTATTGTTGCCTGCCATTGATCAATAAAAAAAAGCTAATTATTAGCTTTACTATGTGTGTTTGAGTAAACTTTGCAAGGATGATGGAAGCAATAAGATAATTCCTTATTATTTATTCCCTTCTTTTAAAAGTGCTGCTCTGTTTATGGGGATGATAAGAGCTTCATGATGTGAGTGAGGGTAGATATTACTGCTCTCAATACCAGCTTTTTTTTTACTATTATTATCATTATTTTGTCAGGATTATGTAAACGATAGTACGCCTCTGACTGTAATGAGAATAAAACGTCGCAGGAAATAAAAGATTACGAGTATTACGAAGAAATAATTCTGTTGAAATACTGCAAAATTGAATTGCATAGTGGTTTATTAACAGTTAGTTTGTGTTCCTGCTGTTGGTGCATCAAAAGATGTGTACCGAAGCAGCAATTGCGCTAATTGTGCCTTGCAATTGAAAAATTGTTTGGAAGAACTTTTAAAAGAACAGCCCATGAGGAGAAACGGCTTTTTAAAAAGCTGCTTTTTATATTCAATTTATTTAATTACTTTTTTTTATATATATACGGCAAATTATAGGTCTGTCTATCTGGACTGATTCTTAATTGAGCTAAGCGTTGTGCTGAGAGAATTCATGGAGGCGCTAATACACACTGAGAATAACACTTAAATTTTAGGTTTATACATTTAAACATTTTTGCATATTCTTTCTGTCCACCTCTTTCTATCTTCCTTATCTAGCTGTTCTAGTTACTCCTGTGGGCTCCCTTCTTATTTGTCTGATGCTGCTGTATAATGGGAAAATTTCCCCATTTGAGGGACGAATAAAGATTATTTTATTTTGTGTGCAAGGACAATTGCAAATAATAATATTGACAACAAAAAATATACTACTGCTCCTAATAATAATAATAATAATGTTATGGTAGAGTAGCCTCAAGCCTCCAAGCTGGACTTGTCACTGCTATAACACAATGTAAAAATAAAAAACCAAAAAGAGAATAAACAGAGAGCTGGTTGACAGACAGAGGTGAGCGAGTGGGCAGCTTTGCTTACAGGTCATAGTTGGCTCCGAGGCTCCCTGGATTCTCGGGAAGCCGTCTCCTGGCGTGGTCCGAAGAGCTCAAGCCAAGCTCCCACGGGCCGCCAGCCCCATCCATGCAGTGGAGAGAAGAGTGAGTCCGTGGTGAAAGCTGTGTGGTGTATGGTGGTGCGCACTTTACTACAAACTCTCCATTTTGAGTGTGCCGGATTTTCCGTCCGTTCCTTGGTGTGTCGGTCAGTCTCTGCTGGCGTCTCAATCAGTGCTCCCCAATTTACAATCTGTCGCTCTGGCCAAACACCTGGGCCGGAAGCACCGCCCCACTGTGGGAACCGTTGTCACTCATCACCAAGTACACCACACCAACCAACATGGCTGCATCACGTCTACCACCAGCTGAAAACAAAAGAAAGTAAAAGGAACGATCCAAACTGTGTCCGTAACAAATAATAATAAACTGATTTGATCAGAAAAAGTAAAATAAACCATAAAAAAGGTCACTAATGTATGAAGAGGGTGTCTAAATCTTGTCCAGCCTTTAAAACCATACAGGCCACCTGTCTGCCCTTGGATATGACCTGTGCTGTGTTTAGGTAGAAAAGCTACAGGAGCAGATCATTCTTTGGGTTAAAATGAGACCTTCGTCCAGGTTAGAGCGTTCTTTGTGATGGTGTCACCCTGTCCCTCCACCACAACCTCCTCCCAGCTCCGGACTTCGTTCTTTGCCCCCGTCATAGCTACAGCTGGTAGAGGGAGCCGACCGATGAACCCTCAGAGAACAGATGATCACTGGGGTGTTTTTTTTTTTTTCTCCCCCCTTTCCAGGAGGACAATTTCTGTCCGTGACAGGGTGTCTATCGGCGTCAGCCCACAGTCCGACGGCGCTGCCCTGCATTTACAGCGAAATTCTCAATTTTCAATCTAGCACGGGGTTTTCGGCACCTGCCCTTGTCGCTCATCTTCCACATGATGCACTGACTAATCTAGCGTATCCTTCCCTACCTGCAAATGTGTTTAGTGAAGGACAGATAAGACCTGTCACATATGAAATCTATTTTTCTCCCAACCCCACCTTACTCATAATGTCCTGACTGATGTAATAGCCACAGCTGATGTCAAGACATGAATCGGGGAAGGACGTTAATGGAACATTAACTCATTGCACACCTTGAGCCAGTTGATTTATAATTGTGGCGCCTAGCCCAAGGTATATTTGCATATTCTGCCAATATAGTATATAACATTGCTCTGATTTTCAGGTTGTTACTTATGTAATAATGGAACCTTCAAACTGTACCTTCATAAAAATGCACCTCTGACTCTGTGCTGTTGCACGTTAATGCATCGTCTTGCATTATGCGGCTGACGACCATAAGCAGTCAGCACACGTTGTTTCAAATAACCCACTTTACTTGGCAAACTGCAGGTTTGATACTTGCTGCCATATCGATTGTTATCCCCCACTGCCTCTAATGAGTTCTTTGCCTGTCGCTGTTGAAAGTGTGTTTAAGACCTGTCCATTTATCAGCTTTCCAAAAAAAAAAAAAAAAGAAAAGCCAAATTCAAACCACACTTTAATGTTCTAGCCAACAAATGAGTCTAGTTCATCTGAGAATGAAGGGGAACGTGTAGTTATGTCGAGTTTTAATCACCGCAAATCGCTGACCCTAAAAATCAATTCATTATGCAATTTGTAATAATTACTTACAAATTATTTATTTTAAAAGACCACGGAGGACCCTTGACAATGGATAGGCCACGATGCTGCTCGTCAATTCCAAAAGCGTTTATAAGAAAAAGAGGAAAGGGAACGGGCTTCGTCCGTGCATCCTGCAGAGGTTTGCTTATGTTTTCTTGATGCTCGACACCGATAATGATTAAAGTCCCTTGCAGTGCTTTGAGAAACATTTCTATTTCAGCCCTATTAGAAATAAAGCATGATACTGTTGATTTCTGTTCAGTCCAGAAAAAATGTACAAGTTCTTGAGAGAAACGATTCAATTCGCCAATAAACAACATTTTCCTGAGCTACGTTCGCCCCGAGGACAGGCTCTAAGGCTGATTTTCAAGGGATATGGTTGCATTTTCTGGTTCAGCACTCTTTGAACCACAATGGAATGGAATCCATTTGGGCGTTAAAAGCTCAAAAGCACATATACACAAAGCGATAGCCATCTCTTTAGTGTCTGGGTCAGAGCTTTATGCCTCGGTAGGAGGCTCGTTCATGTACCTAAGAAATTAAATTAAACTGAAAAGATGCTGGAAATATGTGTCTACATTTCCAGGGTGAATCCAACAGCATCAAAATTTGCATTTAGATTTTTTTCGCTCTCAATAGAGTTTGGCATTAAGTACATTTTCACATTGCAGAGTCCTGCACTGTTAATTGGAAAAAAATATTTTCTCATGCTTTTGTGACTAAAGGACTGAACTATGCTTTTTCAGAGCCCCAAGTTAGTTTGATTTAGTTTTTAAAACAGTGGCCGTGCTGCACAGAATAAGTAAAAGCCAGTAAACCCCCGAGCCAGTAAACAAAGATCACTTTTCACTGAACAAGCTGTATTTAACGCAAGGTCTTTCACCAAATCTGCAAGGTCCACTTAGAAACCTGAAACACACTAAATGAAACTGAAAAGAAAAACAAAACCATAAATCAGCATTTTATTTGTATTATTTATCTGCTGGCTATGAATGGCTGGCTGGAAGAAAAATATTTTCTCTGCTCTTTGACAGCTTTTCTCTCTTTGTGTCTTGGCGAACAAACAACAAAGGCCCGCTACAAACAGTCTTGGAGACAAACATTTGGCATTATGATCAAACGCATATCCAGCCGTTCAAGCCCTGATCATGAATAGACGAAGAGAGAACCAACCTGAAACAGAAGGCATGGAGGGAACACACTGTTTCAGCAAAACATACACGTCCTATTTATATCCAAATAAACCTCTTAGAGACGAAGCTAAGGTACACAGGACAGATGGACGCTCTGTTTCATTGCTTTACAATTTGCACAACTGAAGGGGAACCGATATCTGAGGTGTCACCATACACCACACGAGTTCTTCATGCGCATGCATGCGTCTGCATCTGCAATGCATTATACCCCACAAGTGAAAGCTTCACCCATCGCTGACTTAGTATATTTTGATTGAAATATATTGCACGTGGAGTGCAGCTTTGCCATGTGGATCTCAGCTGCCTTAAAATCCATTATTACCTTGGGGTGGGAAAATAGGAAATTGCCTTATTCCTTCGGCGAGCCGATCACCACCACGGCTCAGCGACTTGAGTTTGTGCAGCATGTTTCAGCCGCAGACGTCGGCGCCTCACATTTGCCGACTTCCACCGATATCAGAGGGATTTTGGCTGCAGGGGTGAATTCATTAGTCCGGTTATTTTTGACACAGAGAATTCACAGCAGCGACTAATTGCAAACTATCTCAAAAGAGTTGACCTTTAAGGGAATGAAAGAACATAGACCAGAATGGAAAACGCTAAGATTGGTGTTTTAAACTGATTGAGTGCCGAGCATAATTGCGTAGGTGTGCCCATCGTGCAACTAATTGCTGTAGATCTGAGTGACCCTGATGAAAACATGCTGCCATGTTCAAGTGCTCCAAACATTTCAACTGGACCTTAAACTTTGTTAGTTTTTATCACTCTATATGATCAGAGAACTCATCCAATGTGAAATTAACACATGCAGAGATCGCTGATCATCGATAACATGAATAATACAGCTCAGAAATGTAAAACTAATCAGAAACTAAACACCTTTTCCTTCCAATCCTTCTTGCACATTCCCAGCTAATCAAAACAAACCAACAGGGACAGGCTCCTTTGCTTTAGAGCTCCTTTGCAGTCTGCAACTGTGGACACAACAAGAGTAAATTAGTGGCCCCACCAGCAAACTCGAGGGAAATACCAAGGAATTTGTTCCTGAGACAGAGCAGTGAGGAAATTCAGCCTTTTCCTTTACTTATCTTGTATTGGGCCCAACCACAAATCATCATCATCATCCCACTCGCTCAGGCCGCTGCCAGTCCTCTGCCACTGAGCCGTCTCGGACTGCAAGCTGTTCACTTGGGGTTACATCGCTCGGCATGGAAGGCAGACAGGTGCCAGAGATGCACTTACTCACTGGCAGCAGATCTGTGGCTAAAAGAGCAGAGGCCACCATACACTAAACTCTTCAGTGTAAATATTTTCTTTTAATATTGAAATTACAGGACTGGAGGGCTTAAGTGTTCTGTCATCACAGCTTCACATTTGAGAACCGCATAAGAGTTGGCGAAAACTGGCTGTCACGTTGTGAAAGCATTTCCTTTATGATGGAGATGCTTCTCAAGCACTCATAAGAAATTGCATAGAGACGAACAGGCAGCACTGTGAGAGCAGATTCCTTTACATGGTACTGAGTCTCAGACTGCATTTATTCTTATCTTAAATATCTGAATGGAAATCTGTCTGAAGGTAGTCATTCAATAACATAAAAGTTTCCCAAGATGTTCCTGCCTACATATCCGTCGCTCCAGCAGGCAGCCTAATTGGTTAGTGAACCTTAAGTGCTGCATAGTGACTGGTTAAAGCAGGAGTGTCAAACTCAATCACACAAGGGGCCAAAACTCAAAGCACACTTAAGGTCGCGGGCCAAACAGGGAGAACATTGAACAGACTAAAACTAACCATGTTTTTAATATAAACATGAATTGAAACGGACGGGATACTATATTTTCCCCAGTAAAATAAATAAACGTATGAAAAAAAAAAAATCTAATGCCTAATATCTAGCACGAGTCATATTTAACTTGATAACACAAATAAAAACTCTAATTGTTAAATTCTTAGATCACAGCCACATTTGCTCTATAAACAAGACACACGGCAATGTCAATAAATCCATACTCATCTTAAACGTGACGGTCTTAGCTGTTAATCGTAAACATCCACACATGCTTGACTGCTGTGACGTCAGGGAAACGGGAAATTTGTTGCACTGCATTATGGGATTTCTATCATTCTGTCTCGTGCCTTGAGTTCGACGTACATTGTTTACCGTTAAACGACACCCACAAACTGCTCCACACCAGCACTGTAACTTCTATGCTTGCATCTCAGTTATGTGGAAAAATTTAGAATAATGACGCACTATCTACACAGAGCGCCTTCCCCTGTGCAGCTTAAAAATCTGTTTACACGAGTTGTTCGTGCATTCACCTGCACTGCAGGTGAAGTTCTCCGTGCTGAATGAGTCTGCAACACGTTACCCTCAAAGCACGTGAAGATACGTAGTCGTAAATCTCCTGCTATCAATATTCCGCTGCTCCCTTTTTTTCCCAGGTGAATCAAAAATTGGTGATAGAAAGCAGGACTGATCTTGTTGAGGCTTTGCGAACACTTTTGTAGTAGTCCTCCTGGTTTTTGTCGTGCGCAGTGACAGCAGCTACGGGCGCCACAAGAAGCTGCGACTCTACTGGCAAGTGAAGAAAATAGATCTGACAGTGCTCCGGAGCTAAAATACCCATCATTAGCCTTAAATCTTAAGCAATTAGCAAATGCTGCTGCGGCTCAGGGGATTCCAGGTTCAGCTAAATGTTTGAGGGGCTGTTTTTTTTTTTTTTTTTTTCGGTCATTATAGAACAGATCATGAATGTATGAATTTAAAGAGAAGAGAGCGGAGAACTTGCTCAAATGGAACAGTAATGAGGAGGAGGAAGTGGAAGGAAGCGCTGGTAGCCTCTCAGATGTACAAGAGATGGTTCGGCACTGTAAACTGCCCTATAAAAACAGATAAAAGTTTAACATAGATACTTTTAGGAGCAGTCATGAAAGAAAAGGGGGCTTTTTCTTCTGGTCAGTCTGTGTTACTGTTGGTGGGAGTTAAAATTCCTTGATGCCAATTCATTCTTATTTCCTCAGAGATTAAATATTTTCCCCTCTACCTTTATCACACCATAATGCCTGAATCGGAAAGTACACGCACATTGATTTTCAGTTTCGGTAGCAATATCTGTTTGATGTTGGATCTGAAGTATTTATCAGCTGTGTGAACAATCATGCAGCCTGCCGTGGCTGACATTTCTCCAGGTTCACCATTAGATGTAATCAAGTTCTGCCCGGCTCTGACTTTGACTCTGGCTTTGGGAGAAGTCCAGGAGTTAACATCCCCAGAGAAGGGTTTGTGCTGTCATTTAACTTTTTTTCTTTTTTTTAAGTGCCGCCACAAGTAAGAAGATTCATTTTATTACAAAGCATCGCACTCATTTCATCTCTAAAAAGCAATTACAGCTTACATTTGGTGTAAAGCCACTTTGTCCTTGTCGGGTTTTAATTTCGGCGAAGAGAGAAGCTGAACGCTCAGATAGACGGCACTGTTGGTTAAGGTCAAAGATTGACAGGTGCTCCCTGTTTTACACTTAACAGTCTTATGGTGGTGTCATTATTTACATTCAAGTAGACACAGAGGCCCTTTGAAATATGCTCAGGATGAATCACCAGAGACAAATGTTGCTTGTCATTTCACTGTCATGTTTTGAGGATGTTACCTATTTAACTCCCCCCCCCACTTCATTTTGAAATTCAGCAGTCCCTCGTGTCTCTTGTGTTGACTCAAATTTTATTCATTGCAACTGAGGCATGAGCAAAAAGTCAGCGTCAAACAAATGGCATTTGGTCTGATGGTTGAGGGGAGACGCAGTAAGTTTGGAGGTAAAGTATGCCGTCCAATTTCTTTCCTGCATTCTGGGGAACGAAGGAGCCTCTTTTTCTTCCTTTATGGGTCATTTTATGGGAAGAAAAAAGAAATGTAGGTACCAGGTGCCCCAAAATTTTCACTTATGTTTGTAAAAATTACATAAGAATAAGAAAGTCACGGGCTCAGTTCCCTTTCTGTGTCTGAGTCTGCATGTTCTCCTCATGTCTGCAGGGGTTTCCTCCGGGTACTCCGGTTTCCTCCCAGCATCCAAAGACATCCCGTTTGGGTTAACTGGTGACTCTAAGCTGTCTGTAGGTCTGAGTGTGAGTGGTTGTTGGTCTCTGTCTGTCTCTGTGTGTTGGCCCTTTGATGGACTGGCGACCTGTCCAGGGTGACCCCGCCCCTCGCCCAGTGTGAGCTGGGATTGGCTCCAGCAATAGATAAGTGGTTGAAGATGAATGAACAGCTGCAATTTAAAATCGATCGATCATTCATTTTGATCCCGTGTGGACATGCCTGCCATTTTTCTTTGACAGTATCCCTGAAAATCCATTTTTAAAATCTCATGCTCATGCTGTTTTCCATGACAACGGGAGAGTCTAATACAGTTTATGAACTCTTATCCACTCCTCTTTGAGCTCTTTGACTGGTACTTCCTGTATGAACATTTTAGTGAGATTTAAATAATTGTTATTATGCTATTACAGTATTTATTAAAATAAAAAGAGTCATCCAGACATCCATTCATGTTTCTTGACTGAAAGGTACCAATATGTATTACAAATTTACACTGTCCAAACGCTGCTTTGGTAGCTGACAGAACATGGTATCACGCTGTGATGGGAAATTTCATGCTCATCATAGAAAACGGCCAGCGCAAAATTTATTTTAGGATTACTTTCTTTTTGTCCCTCGAGAATGATCATGGAACCCTCAAATAAATAAACTGTTGTTAATCTTAATTATCAATGACAACATTTTTGAGTAACCTCAGTCATACTCTTTCTGTCGTCACTTTCTTTTTTGTTTTAAATAATTACCATCGGATATAGTCTTGAAAACGTTCAGAATTTAAAGTCAGTTAAGTGTGTTTGCATGTTTATGCGTATGTACAGCACATATCTGACCTTTGTCAAGCTGAGCTCGGTTTGACACACGCTGGACCTCAACAGCGATAAAACAGAAGGGGAGTGTTATGTATATGCTACCTACTTCAGTAATATTATTCAAACCCAGCTAGGGAGGAGTTGAGTGAGTGCCCTGCAGACAGATGATGTGCAGAACTGAAAAACAGGGCTCATATTGGAGTGTCTATAGTGAACTGTGCCGACGTATGCTCTTACTTCTGCTTGGAGGTGGTTGGCATGTGCTGTTAAGTCAATTGTGGGTTGGTGTGAGTATATTGATTTTGCTGCGGAGTCTCACATGCATCAAATCAATCCTCCTTCCCATCGTCTTCACCCGCTCCTGGATTCTGTCATTCAAAAGCTGCAGATGGCACAGCAACGCTTGGCTCATTTCTGTTTGATGAGATTCCTCATGACCTGTGCAGAAAATATATAAATAAAGTCAGAGAGAGGGTGACGAGTCGGTGCACGCGACATACTGCACGTGCACCGAGCAATCAATGGAGTGACAGGGTGGCTGTCAGTGGTGTTCTAAACATCAGTGCAAATACATAACAGGAGCAAATAAACATGAAAACAACAATGTAAAAATCCCTGCGTGTTCTGAAAATAAGACACTCGGATTGAAAGCCTGAAACTTTTGGGCCTTGTTAAATGTGAACTTGTTTATTTTCTGGGAGGGAAGATGTCTGGATTCTATGTGTCTTTATAGGAGTATGACCTTTGAGAACAACTTCACTACGGCAGATCCAGAGAAACCAAC
Organism: Echeneis naucrates; assembly: GCF_900963305.1. Lineage (NCBI taxonomy): Eukaryota > Metazoa > Chordata > Actinopteri > Carangiformes > Echeneidae > Echeneis > Echeneis naucrates. The sequence goes on along the minus strand of NC_042515.1, from coordinate 4,640,991 downwards.
ATGAAGAGAAGCAAAATCAATAACAGCAGGGCAACCATAAGAGCCACAGCTTGTCAGAGGATCAGCGCAGTGTGTTGCAGAAGCACGCCATCTGAAATCCATATAGACTGATTTGTTATAACATAAGCAAGACATTACCTCAAAAATAGCTGATTGTTAAACATACTATATATATATATATATATATATATATATATATCACAGATGTCAAACTCTTGCTAAGATAAATAGATTTTTCTCCTGGTTCCCTGGCTGAGTAATTGTAATGTTTTTTTGCAATTTAGCTATTATCATTTGTTTGTATGTACGTTTGAAAATTATGTCTACGAGTCATGATGTCATGACTGATTGGGACAATTGAGGTATTTTGGCCATTGCGATTTCCAACCTGAAATTGTGAAATTGCTGTGTTAAACACTTGCAAACACTCACTCCCTAAATATTTTAGTTAAATCTTTGGGCTGTTACAATGTGACAGCAAAATATGTTGTATATTTTTGCCTCTGGAGACTTTGAACATGAAACGCTACTTAGGCGTTTGCAGTTCATAGCATGCACTGATCTTCTTACACGTTCTTATTCACCTTCTATCTCTTTCCAAATGCAGTCCCATGGTAACTACAGCTGTAATCCTCCGTCACAGTCTGAGGAACTGAAAATATTCCAGCCAACACAGTGCAGCACCGTCAGCTGCCGGCAGCTCTTTCATGGGACATCAAGCTGAAGGCTTTGTTAGTTGTCTATCAATTAATCATATGGCCCAAGATATCGCAACAGTTGGAGGCCGACTTTATTCAAGCAACACGTTGACATACACATATCTCACTGTTGTGCCATCACATCCGCACACCAGACCATCTGTTCATTACCACATTCTCCCCTGGTGGCCGCGGAAAAGCAAAGGAACCATAGTTACAAGATAAACAGAAGGAGAGATCGGCTATGCAGAGCAAACAGATAATAGTTCTGTGTAATCTGCTGACGCCCCGTTCATAGAAAACCAAAGATTTCAGGGTAACCCAATATAGAGTTTCTTACACAGGTAAAAGAAGATAACACAGGACGAATGCCTTTCTATCTCAGCCAGCATGGATTTTCTTCTTTTTAGCCTCACCTGGTCTAATTTCTTGTTGTAGGTGTTTCCTCCTCGTGTTGTTCCTGTCACTCATGCACTGTCTGTCTCATAACTAATTATTGCCTACGGTGGCTTTTACAAAGGTACAAGGTCTGGATTTTTTATTTTTCTTTTTTTCTTTTTAAAAAGCAACATTTTCAAAAGTTTGACTTGGGGGTTTGACCTTCCTCTCTTTTATCTATATTAATGTGGCTCCACTTTATGAGCGCATTGCTTTCATAGCAGCTATTTTATCGGTAAGCCTGCGGGTGAAGGTGCAGAAACTGCAATGTCACCAGTTGAAGTCCCGCGTGGAAACATGTTGCTTGTCACATCCATGTCGCTTCCTGTCAGCTCCATAATAAAGGCACGTTTGTGGAAATATGAGCTCTTTTACAGCGCCACATTGTAGCAGGTATATATTACATACCTATAGTGACTGCCACTTGATGCTCACCAGCCCCATGTGGATTCCATACGCCTTGTGAGACCAACACAATCTGATTAGATGTCAGCCTCCAAACTGCCATGGTCCCAAAACCGGTGAGGGGCGCGGCGTGTGAACCTTGGAAAGGCACAGAAGAATATAACTTTGACACAGATTAATTATGCATACCACAACCTGTCACCGAATTGACTCCTTTGTTTACCGCTCTAAATGCTAGCAGTTTAACCGTATCCCTGTAAGCACAGCAAATATGGCATTTACTTCAAGCAAGTGACCTCCAATTCCAACGTGCTTCTGTCACCGTTCTTCCCTTAGTCTGCACTAGACAATATTCCTTTTATTATGGAGAGATTCGCAGCCAATCAAAAGGCATTTGTATTTTGTTTTCCTCCCCAGAATATCTAGCATTATTACAGCCCTCCACAATGTGGTGCCTCGCTGTAACCTTCCTGCAGTGCAAACACTTTAAATGTTTATGCAAACAAACTGATGCTGCATTATTCCGAGAGCTTTGCATGCGCGTGTGTGTGTACGTGGAGTGCAGAAGTGTTCATTTGCAAGAGACCTATGCAAATAAGTACTCCCGATGCCTGAGTTCATGACCACGCTGCAGTCGCAGAGACACCTCATAATCTTTCTAATTTCTAGCAGCTAAGCGTATATATTGTGTATCTAATTTCTCCGAACAATCCAACCGACTTCATTGACCGAGGAGTCAGAGCCTGCAGTCTTTTTGTCGTATATTGGAAGTCATCCTCCAAGTCAAGCCTTCGAAAAATGAAAATATTGCACCAACGCTATTTCATTTAGCTGGTGATCAGTTTAACTGTTCCCTCGACGTACAAGGAGGACCAGCCAGTGAGGATTTGAATAAAGCCCCTCTGGTCCAATAGAGATGGAACAGAGTTTGTTTAGATTTTTCTCTCAGAGTTATGAGGTACCCTTTGGCTTATGAGTCCCCCTTTGGGCTCAGGTGGAGGACAAATGGAAAACTTTATGCAGCCTCACACCAATATATCAGATGTGGAGAAGCAGCAGCACCTGTTATCCTTTATTATTAAAACACATGCATGCAAGATGTACTATTTATCTTTTATCACTCAATACAAAGAGTCGTCTGTCATGAGTAGTACTGACATTGGCATGTTTTTTTCCTTCTCCCTCACAGTGAACGTTTTAGCAAAAAGGCCGGTATCATTTTATCATTTACTACAAACAGATTCTTATCTGTTATTTTCTGCTTCTTGTGACTGTCTGAATGTACCTTCACTCCGAGCATCTCCAGCCTCTGCGTTATTTTGTTCACACCGTAATCCTTCCCTAAAGAAGGAACCGGTGTCTGTAACCTGTAAACAAAAGTAAAGTGCTGAAGTTCGCACGCAGTAAAACCTTGCAGTGTAGTTGGTATCCTGCATCTTAACTGCCCAACAAATTGCAGCTGTTTCCACGGCGTCCTTGACCATGTTTTTGTGCGGCGCACACCCGGCAAAAAGCATTTCTGAAGCTGTATGAGCTTGGTTTTCCTCTTAAAGTGCCACAGTATATCGCAGCCCGATTGTTAATACTGCATCCAGTCTGATTTAAGTACTCTTCAGTCTGCTCCCGCCTATTGAGCACATCTCCTAAAGACCAAATGGCAAACTGATTTACGAGCACAAAAGTGTTGACAATCTGAAGATATAGTGTTTTCAAATGTTTACAAATCTGACACAGTTTGCAGCATGTAACTGTGCTCCAGGTATAAGCAGGTATAAACAACTCATACATACAGAAAGCTTGATGTGGCAAATGCACAGAAAATGTTAAAAGACACAAAAATACAATCCCCTTTCAACACACACACACACACGCACTAAATGTCATTCTAACCCCAAGTATGAAACCGAGTCTTAACCCCTCAAAGACCATCGCTACCTCAGGGGGGCTTTGACTTCTGCCAAGGGGGTGACTTGAGCTCCCAGGGGTCAGTGTGTATTCAGGATGATTCCCCCCGTCAGAATAAAAGACAAGCCCACACACGCGCTACTCTCCCAAAGGCCTGAGAGGAAAGAAGTGTTTAAAGGCAGCTTTTGAAAGAAGACACCGTTGCAACGGATCTCATCAGCACCGTTGAGACTGAGCTCTCCGTCACCTAATTTAGTTTTAATTCAGGAGACACATATCTGATGAAGCGAGGCTTGTAACTAGGACACAGGCAGCAGCCTGGGTGGATTTACATGTAGGTGCCATAGCATATAATCATTATAAACAATGAATGTATAAGTTCTGTTCTGTATTGTGCTGGCATCTAGCTGAGGTTTCTTTCTTTTTTTTTTTTTTTTTTTAAATCACAGGTGTAATGTGTTAAATTTAAACAGTCCCACTTAGCACTCTGACTGCAGCATTCTGCAAGAGCTGCAGTCGACCTATTGTCTTTTTTCGGGAAGTGCTTCAAAAAAGGGCATTACAGTAATCTAATCTGCAGGGGATGAATGTGTGGGCCAATTCTGACTGAGACAGAAAGCTCTGAAGTTTGGAAATGCTTTATTATTTTTTTTTGTTTTTGTGGAAACTGTTCACCTAACGGCGGTGATGTGATGGTGGAAGTTAAGATTTTCACACATTGAGCTGAAGCGTCCTCATATATATAGCTGCATCTTTTCAGTCTAGAAATTATGTGATTCTATATGACGGTACCAAGATAGGTGGCTGAGAACTGACCCCTTGTGAAGCTCCACAGACAGTGCTAACTTCCTGAGATGAAAAGTTGCCAAAAGATGCAGAGAAAGTTTTTCCTTCTTATATATGTTGTTAACCTGGAAAGGTCATGTCACATCACTCTCTTTCCCATAGGCAATCTAGACTCACCAACTAACCTATGTCTTTGTACTGCTGGAGGAAGAACCCAGAAGAAACCCACACAGGCAGAAGGGACAACATGTAAAGTCCACAATGCCCCGGGCTCAGACTTTGAACTTGGGACCTGCTTGCTGGAAGGCAACAGTGCCACCTAAGAGCAGAACAAAACCTGTGAAATTCTCAAGATGATTTAGCGGAATAACATTATCAACAATGCCAAAATAAGAGCACTTAGCTTTAACAACACATGAATAGAAAGTTAGCTTGCATCACTGTCATTTTAACGTTATTGATTACTTGATGAGGAGCACTTTCAGCTTTGTGTTTCCTGCTGACTGTGACTGTGTTACACATGAAAGGTTGAAAAAGGTTTTTTTTTTTTTTTCTGAAATTGTACAAATAACTGGCGTCTGGGCTTGGAAGAGAATAACTCTGAGAGAAGTAAACGACTGTATTAGTGATATGCACACAATGAAAGACAGTGAAAGAGACAGTTTTGCGAGAACAGGGTCAAGAGAACAAGTGGAAGATTTAAGAGGCGAGACCTCGTTGAGGTCAGTCGAATTCGTCGAAGTCGGGGTGAAAAATTACTCATACTAGCCCGGATGTTTTGCTGATGTGAGAGGACAGACAGGCTCAAGTCACTTTGTGTGATATTGAAAAATTATTTTGTGATGCTGGAAGAAAAGTGGCAAAATCATTAACTTAAACTTGTTATTGTGAGGTGCGACGATGTTGGGGGTGCACATATCGAGTGGGACAGCAGATGTACTGTCCATGCGCTGTACTGCTACGCCTAGTTTCCTTTTTAATCTCATCATTCAGCGGCCTGACATTTCTCCCTGGAGTCAGCACCATCTCCGCTCTTGAGCTTGCGGCCTTGTTGAATTTGCGTGTTTGCATTCAGATTGACTGGGAACATCCACTCTAGCAGTACCTCGTGTCCTTGTGCGACTCAAATGTACCATTTGTTTCAGAATCATAGGATCCCGAGCTCGCACACACTCCATACACTTCACTCTCTGAAATGCTTCGCCACATTCACAGCTTTTCTTTTATTCATAAAATGCCTGCATGTGGCACATTTTGCAAGGAATTCATGGCACCCTTGAAATTGGCCTCTCCTGTATTGATCACACGTTTGGTGTGATCTCACGGCTTTCTTCATCTGTGTGTGCCCACAGGCGTCCCTCCCACTGCTGATAAAATACATCAGCTTGGATTTTCAGTGGCACTGTAGGCGCCGTGTGTGATGAGCTCTTGCTCCTTTTTAAGAGTTCATCCCTGCCGTCCTTGCTACTTCATTGTCGCCAGTTCTCTCACTCTGACCGTAGCCACTTAGGCAAAACACCCACTACAAGATATTTTATTTGAAGCTCTATCCCATTACCTGAATGCAATTTCCACCTTGATGCCGGAACAACAGCTTCAGTGGAAGTGGAGTTGAAGACGCGGAGGAGCCCATGCAGTTTGTTTGCCTGTGGAGAACACGTGGTTGTTCAAAGCTTATGTATGCTTTGATTCAAGCGTGTTTTTCCTTCTGAGTTTCAGCTCCTTTTTACCCCCCGGGGTAGTCAGTTATAAATGTATTCCTTAAGCGCAGCGTTGTTTGTGATTCGGATATTTTTAGGGGGATTCTTTCTTCTTATTTCATCGCCACATGCCCAGCGATATTTTTGGTTGTGTGCTGAGTCGGCTTTTTTAATGAGGAGTTGGAGTCATCGTTTCTATAACTAACCATAAGGCAAAGACTGGGAAGAGTCACAGGGGCTGTCCTGTCACATTTTACCAACATACAGTGTTCATGTTTGAATTGTCATTTGCGCTGAGTTTATTTGTGAGAAAGTTCACCCTGAGCTGGTGCAGGCTGAAAACACACTTCACCCAAAAGCTCTTCCATGTGCTGTCTGAGTGTGAGGGGATGTCAGATTTTACAGCACAGCGATTTGTGAAAGTAACTAAAAAGTAAAATCAACAGCAACTGAGTTCAATGATGACTAATGTGAGAGTTAATTATGTTGGATATATAGGATTTTAGTTTTTCTGGGGGGATCTCATAATCGCAGCCTCACTGGACAGTTTCAACAGGCTCATTTTCTCTTCTTCCATGTTATTTATGTTCTTTGTTGTTAGAAATTATAGAAAATGGAGGCCTTTTTCTGCAAGCCTGGAGCATTCAGTTAACATCTACTCCCCGTCCTCTTTTTCTGCACAAGCAACTTATGAAAAGGAGTTTCTGGTTTGGTGAATTTCAAAATAAAGAGCATTGCGGCGAACCAGAGGATGTTTTCTGTTCTAATTTTTTTTTTTTAATAAACCTTTATTTGACAGTAACAGTGAAGAAAGACTAGAAATGTGGAAAAGAGTCCAAACTGGGGCACTGTTTAGGGCGTCCTAACCATTAAGTTATCAGGTCTGGATGACAAGTTCATCCATTTGCTGGATATCTCACTGACTGAAGACTGAAATATCTCAACCACCTTTGGATAGAATGAATGAATGAAACTTTTGTTGATGGGAAACAAAGCTATTCTGACTTTCATGGTGCTGAGATGATAAAACCGAAAAACATTGTCATCCAATTTTTCATTGCCGCCAAGAGGTCAAAGTTTTCACACAACTTCTACCTGAGCAATTGGCACTATTTTTTTGAACAGAGCGTCATGGGTCCCTCGAGATGTGTCCTATTTCTAAGATTGGTGACAACAGTAAACATTAAACCTACCTTCAATTGCAAACGGTCGCTGTGCTTTAAGGTTTTGTAAGTCCACCTTGCCTGGGCCACATGGGGCCCCTTTACAAAGTTCAAAACAAATTGGTTCAGTCCTTTTTGTGTAATCTTGCAGACTTTTAAAGTAGACAAACAAGACACGGGTAAAAACATAACCTCCTTGGCAAAGGAATTTTATAATATTTCAACACTCTTCAAACTTCAAACTGTCGTCAAAACCTTCGCAAAGGCTGTCCATGATTGTGATACACTGGAGCTCCTGGGAGTGGAGGCATCACTTGGTGTAGGATAATTAATGTCACACAAAAACAAAACCTCAAAAACAAACATCCACAGCCTCCAGCATGTTGATCCCACCTGTTAATTACACATCAGTCGCTTGCTTTTTCAACAGAACTGACGTTGAGTTCGTGGGACTTATTTGATAGAATCAAATGCTACATAAAAGCAGAATGAGTTGGTTGCAAATGCAGAAACATGGCGAAATACATAAAGGCAAACAAATTAAAAGTTATTTTGAGCTAGTTCAGAATTATATTATCTCAGTTCCCTTGTGGTAAAGGCTGATTCAGCATTTTCAGCAGCAAACAAAAATGCTAACCTGTGTAGCTGTACACATTTAGCTGTATTGATAATTCTGTTTGTACTGTAGCCCTTGCTTGTTGAGATTTTAAATCACTGTGATCTCAGACCAACAAAATTAGTTTTTTTGTGGTGTATATTGATAACAGATTATGGCTGTTCCAGACTTGCGAACATAGTTCCTATTTTTGTTATTGCTTGATTAATCAACACTTTCCTCCCTTGAGTAGTCCATGCTCAAAGTATCAATTGTGAATTTGTGCTCTCCCATCAGCAACCTTGATTATCAAAGTGATCATGGAACCAAAAAGAGCTATCTCTGATGAATAATAAATGTAGAGAAACACCAGGAGAGGGAGAGGGAGCGAGGCAGAGCTCTCCCTCACAGTCACTGCAGATATTATTTAATGTCTCAGTTAAATGTCCAAATGTAGGTGTGTGGGAGGTGTTCAAACATGTATAGTCTGTTGTGATATGTAAGAAGGCCATTAGTTTCTTTTGCATTATAGCCAGCCGGTGTTTTCACACAGCGCATCTCTGTGATTAAAGAGAAAGATGCTGCATAATCGTCGACAGAAGTTGGGCTGCAGTTTGCCAAGAATTGTGGTTGACAACTGCGTAGAGCAACTGGGGATAAAGCATCTTGCTCAAGGGCACCACAGTAGTAGTAGTGGTAATCCCAAAGCCCAGTTTAACTGATATTCTGTTTTTGTCTGTACAAATCTGTTTTCCCTCTGTGGATGTGGCATTATTCTAATGTCCACAGATATCAAGTCAGAAGAGATGCCTGTAGCCAGAAACAGAATTTTTTGGTTATATGCACTTCTTGGTAGAAGATTCAGAGCAGAGAGGATGCTGCAATGCACTGCAAAGTACATGGATTACACGTGTGCTCCCCCTGAGAGAAATTGTGACTAATATGCGAAACTGGAGACAATGTTTTTTTTTAGATTACATTATCTTTTACAGTTTGTCTAAACACTCACTCAGCACTGTACGCACATACAAACATGTTGTCACTCAGTGCAGTGTGTTCACAGGAGTATGGTATACTATTATTTCTTTGCTGCTATGAATCTTGCAGGTTTTAGGCCTGTTTTTTGTTTTTAAATATAAATCGTAACATTTCCAAATGTTGACGCATCTTCTGTATGTGCTCATGTGTCACTGTCACAATCCATTTGGCTGCACTCACACTGACAGCACATCTAGTCTCCCCTGCTGACTTGAGTGCTTTATTGAGCTATGCTCAGTTCGGGCTTTGGATCTCAAATGTGAAGAAAGTGTCCATAGTAAGCCAACCATGAGTGGCGTAAGCTGTCTTCCTCCAAGATCTCTCTCCCTTTATCGCTCTTCCTCTCCCTCCCTCTTTCTCTTTCGTTCCCTCTCTCTCTCTCTCTCTCTCTCTCTCTCTCTCCGTTGTTGTGATGAGCCACTGCAGTGGGAAAAGGACTTTGATCCACTGGCTTGACAACAGCCTGCCAAATTCTCTCTCACTGCACAAAAATGCACAGATCCTGCCTTCCAGCAGTGGGGCCCACTTATTTGTAATCTCGTAGATTACTGTCCCCAGGCTTAAGTGTAATGAGCCACAAACATCCAAGAAAAACATGCTATTTTTTATTCAAACCTGAAAGTTTAGTTTGGCCGTAAAGAAATGTCACAGTAAGCTATCCCTAACTGCACACTATTGTGTAGCATATAGACACTTTATGCCGCGTTGGGAGAAGAACGTTGAGCATCATGGCTGTCCTTCAGATATTTCCCTTTTTGCATTGCTACTTCTCTTTTTTCTCAGGAAATATACTGAACTACAAAGGTTGGAGGAGACGGAGAGAGAATCCATTTCATTTTAAAGGCCTTGGATTACACAGGCCACTGCTATATAATCAAAATGCCTCTGAGATCGGTTTGCTTTACATTTAATTAGGAAGTGCTTTAATCAAAACAATTAAGTGTAGGGCCTTTGACGGGACAACAAAAAACACACCAAGATGGAGTCGAGAAAGAAGAAATACTTGTCAGAGAGCAGGTGGCTATGACAGTCACAGTGAAGCTGAGAGACTGCAGGAGCTCAGAGTAAAATAAAAATAAAAATGGCAGAAGGCGTTTGATGTTCTTCAACCAAAGAAGAAAAATAGGGGAAAGCAGAAAGCGGTACAATATATAAAGCAAAACGGACGGCAGTAAATACATTGGAGATAGGATAAAAACCATTTGGCAATTTAAATATATACATTTATTTGTTTCATTCGCACTGCAGGTAATTTGTGACAGAAATATGACTGTTATGTTCTTAGCCAACATGTTTTTCAAAGGCAGACATTAGAGCAGTACCGAGCTGATCTGTTTCATCTGCAACCCCCAACCCATGACAAAGAGTTTCTTTTATTTATCTCTTTCCCCTGAATAAAAAAAATCTCATAAAATCGAGGTTAGCATTTTTCATCCCGCCCCTCCCTAGTTCTCTCCAGCAGGTCCCTTGGGAGAAATGTCTGTGTAATAAAAAAATAAACTAAAATATATTAAAAAAAAAAAAAAAAAACACACAATGCTTGCCTGTTTGCCTCTTGCATGCCTGGGATTGTAAAGCAGGATGGCTTAGGAAAAAGAAAGAAATAATTCCATTCAATAATGTTGAATATTTTGCTTGCTGTATATACTCTCTTTTTGTCCCCACCGGCAATTTCCCTGTACTCAATTGAAATGTCCATTCACTCTGTCTGATTTCGCATCTTTCTCTATTCATGGGTAAATATTCTGATCCACAAGTTTAGCACAATATCACAAAGAGCACCGTAGCTACTTAGGCATATCTCTCACTGACAAACTACAATTCAGATTACTGTGCTACACTGAAGGAAGCTCCTTTTCCTTCTTTTTTTTTGGGGGGGGGGTTTGAACATTAAGGATGACTCACAAAATTGTAAGTGCAGCAGCAGAGATGCTATATGACGAAGGGAGTTTGTTTTGTTGTTGTTGTTTTTTTTTGTTGTTTTTTTTTTAACAGCCTATAAATGCTTTTTATAGATGTCGTTAACTGGAGAAAATAGATAATTCCATAAAATAATATCCTCTGGAAGACAGGCACTGGTGCCTTTCAAACATTTAGATCCATTTAGTGACATGATGTGGCCTCCTTGTATATAGACTCTGGTTTTAAAGTCTGAAAATGTGAAAGCATATTTTAATATTCACCTGGTGCTATGCAGTAAGTCCATCCTGAATCTTATTAGTCAACAACACTATTAACTTCATCGGTTCGTAACGCAAAATGTGGTAAAGATGGAACACCTGAACTTACTTTGCCTATAGACATATTAAAGGTCCAGTATATTTCATTTTATATTGGTGGATTTAAGCACTGAAATACCATTTCAGTATAGTTTTATGCCTCCTCTAAGGATAGTAACAACAAGTCAGCGAGGCTGTTTTCCTTTTACAGTGACTGCTTTGTTGAGACATCACAAAGTTAAGTCAATGCAGTTTCAGAATAAAAGCTGGGCACACATCTCTGTGGACTGAAATACTTTAACTTCATAGCTTTAACAAAGAATGATAAATGAAAAACACATGAAAACATGTACATACTTTAAAATGTGGCTTTGATTGGGGTTAAATAAAAAAAAAAAAAAAGAAAAGAAGCAATGGTGAAAAGAATCTTGTCACCCTGACATCCACTGCCGCACTTTCCAATCTGTCCGTCTGTTAGATTAAATGCTTTTGAATGTCAAAGAATTCTTGGAAGGAAAATATTTTGTTCATATATTTTTTCATTTAAATCAGAATGAAAACAAGGAGTTTAAAATGGATCAATAAGAACAAGGAGGGTTAGTAGCAGTTGATGAAATTTTTTTTTTTTTTTTTTATGACAATGAAAACAGCAGATCTGAAATACAATATTAGTAAAAATATACACTAAAAGTAAAGTTTTAGAACACCTCAATTTTTTCAGTTGTTTATTGGAATTCAAGCTGTTCAAGTCCAATGAATAGCCTGAAATAGTACAAAGGTGATGTTACCTAAAACTGAAAAATAATGTACATTTCAGAATTTATACTTTTTACATCATTCTGAAATGTAGATTATTTCTCGGTTTAGTACATTATTTTTCAGGGAACCCGAAATGGGTTAACAATTTAAAGCTGCTCTGCAGCAACGGAGGTTGATCAAGCCTTGAGAGCTGGTACGACTAATTCCCACAGGTGTTCCAACATTTCTGGATTACTTACAACTCCCTCTGTCTGCATAAAAGCAGTGTTGGAACACACTGCGGTACCGCAGCCTCGTGAGCATCAGTTGAACAGTACTGTACTGCAGAAAGTAGTGTGTTGCAACAAAAATCGTTAGAAAAAGGCAATTAACAATGGAAGAGAGAAAGACCATCATCACACTTAAAAATGTAGGTCTTTCCCACAGAGGAATGGGACAGAAAGTCAAGGTCTCAGTGAGTACGGTTTCCTTTACCATCAAAAGGCGCTCAGAAACTGGGGCAAACTCTCACAAGAAGAGGTCTGGCAGACCCAAAGCCACAACTGAATCAGAGGACATGTTTCTGAGAGTTAACAGCTTGCTTGATAGGCGGCTCACAGGACAACAGCTTCAAGCACAGCTCAATAGTGGTCGTAGTAAGGAAGTCTCAGTTTCAACTGTGAAGAGAGGACGTCGAGCTGATGAGTTGCAGCAAGAAAGCCATTGCTAAGATGTCAGAATGAGACAAAGAATCTTGCCGGGGCCATGAAACACCGCGATTGGACTACCGAAGGCTGGAAGAAGGTTTATGGACTGATGAATCAAAATATGAAATCTTCAGTTCATCACGCAGGATCTTTGTATGCCGTTGAGTAGGTGAAAGGATGTTTCCACAGTGTTTGGCATCAACTGTCAAACATGGAGGAGAAAGTGTGATGGTCTGGGCTACCACAGCATTCTGCAGTGCCCTCTGGTATGTGCCTAGTTGGTCAGGCGTTCATCCTGCAGCAAGACAAGTCCACGTCAAGAAAAAAAGAACAAGATGGCAAGATTAAAAACATGGAGTGGCCAGCACAGTCTGCAGACTTTAACCCCATCGAGCTGGTTTGGGATGAACTGGACAGAAGAGTGAGGGCAAAGCAACCCACCAGCGCCACACATTTATGGGGACTTCTGCAACAGATTTGGGAAGAACTTTCTGAAGAATATTTGATTTCTATTGTAGAAAGAATGCCACGAGTGTGTTGATGGGTCAAAAGTTTAGAATACATTTTTGGCTATAAATGTATTCCATTATTTCTCCTTTATTTGCACTATGCCTTCATTTCAGAGTGCAATGACACATTAAACTGAATAATTTTCTGCAAAAAAAAAACAAAAAAAACAGGAAAAATTGGGGTGTTCTGACCGGTGGTGTATGTGTATAAACTGAACCACAATATGCTATTTTGTGTACATAATTTCTTTAATCACTAAATAGGGGCCGCATCTGTAGAGGACAACGATTTCTAAAAGGGCTTGTCTGTAAATTGCTGCTTCAAAAGATTAAAAGTTACGTTTCATATAGCCCTCTGTCCTGGACATGGCAAATAGGAGGAATTAAGTGTTATACAAGCCTGAAAGTAAAGTCTCTGATGTCACCCATTTTAGCAAAGATTCAACTTCAGATTCTCTTCCCGCATATGCTTTCATTCCATGTAGTGAATCTTGTATAGAAAATCACATCAATTTTCATTGGGTGCAATCAGCATGATTCTAGCACACAGACAGGCAGAAAGAGTTATTGACGTTTAAAATTGCTGAGGGCAGTACCACTTTTGGGTTTAGAAAGAAATGCCTGCCTCTCTATTATTCTCCCTCTGTCTCTCAGCATAATTACAATACGTTTGCCTTAATTTGGGGGGTTTTTAAGTAGCAGATGCGAGGACAGCCGCAATGCAGTTCATATGTTGCATCTAAACAGCAGATATGCTGTGAAATCAAATGCTGTACAGCTGCCACACCACTCCAAGACCCTGGACCCAGAGCTAAGTTGCTAGGGCTGACATTAATAAATGGCTAGTCTCAGTGGCAGAGCTTTACTGCAATCACCCATCTGTCAGCTCTCAATCCTGGTCTAGATGTGCCCATCCTTAGCACCCTCTCTCAACCTATGTGACTGATGACTTGTGCAGCCCAACCCACAGAAAGCCTCAGTCAAACAGGCATCGTCATTTTCTTCTCAGGAGTGAAAGCTATCATCTGACCACAATTAGAAGCCAAGGTTTTCGCTGACCTTGTGTCGCCTCTGGCAAATTCACCTCCACAAGCTGAGCAGCACGTACTGGACTTTGACCTTGTGGGTTGAAAAAGTTGACGTGAACAAATACAAAAATTTGGTGGAGAAGAAACTATAGGATATAGATCGGCAAAGTACAAGCGCGAAAAAAACAAAAAACAAAAACCAAACAAACACACAAAAAAAAAACATCTAAGTTTTGTGAGGAAGATGTTATTATAGACAGGGTGTAATGTAATCCCTGCACCTGATTTATTTCTAACACTGATCATTAGGGAGCACTGCATCACAGAATTGATCTCATCTGACAAACTGCTGATTAGAGTTTCTGGAGATTTTGACTGGCAGGTTTCCTTTATTCCAGAATATGATCTGGAAAATTAGTTTTGAAAGCCAGCAGTCTGGGGGGGCTGCCAAAGACATCATCAGTGATGCCACTGATATTGATCAACAACCCTATCAATCCCAAGCACATCTATCAAGGTCATTTAGCACACAGAGCAGCGCGGATCACACCTCGTTATTCTGACCTACATTTGAAACACAAACTCTGCGGCGTTCTGTTTATGAAGCTGATGCAGCAGATGAGCCACAGGTGCTGATGAATGGACGCAGTCAAAGTGTGAGGTATTATGGGATGTGAGGAATAGGATGTATTAGTGGCGAGCATGAGGAGTGTGACCCTTCCAGCAGAGACACAAAGCACCAACAAGTATTTGGCATAAGCCCTCACACTGATTGACTTGTCTCCACAGTGGGTGAGATAAGTCTCTGTCAACCTTCAGCGCACCGTGCCAACGCTGGACCATTACCGTTGTTGTGTTTCCCACACAGCATTAAAATGCAATCAGTGTGACTTATTGTGGTCAGTTGTGCATTAAGACAGGATCACCACCAACTTTTCAGACCATTTACTTGATACTGAAGTCCAATTACAATGAAGGTCATTGAAATGCCCATTCATTCAGATGTCTACACCTGCGTTAGACGCAGCCAAGCAGAGCAGCTCGGTTCAAATCAGATATACTAGTCTCAGAACTTATTACTGTCTGTCTTTGCATTCATATCCCAGCAAATTTGTGAGCTTAAATGTACATTATAAATGATGCCATCCACACAGAGGATGAAAAAGAAATAAATCACGATGCAAAATTAAAGATAGAAATTACTTGAATCTCAGTCGCTGCTCTAATTCATCCCAAATCTCTTACATACCATATGGTATACATACGGTATAACAGTAGCATACCAAGAGATTTTGGACAAATCCATGCTTCCAACTTTGTGGGAACAGTTTGGGGATGGCCCCTTCCTGTTCCAACATGAAGTCTATAAAGACATGGATGGGAGAGTTTGGTGTGGATGAACTTGACTGGACTGCACAAAGCCCTGACCTCAACCCGATGGAACACTTTGGCATGAATTAGAGCGGAGATTGAGAGCCAGGCTTTCTGGTCCAACATCAGTGTGTGACCTCACAAATGCGCTTCTGGAAGAACAGTCAAAAATTCCCATAAACACACTCCCAAACCTTCCCAGAAGAGTTAAAAGGGTGGACCGACGTCATATTAAACAGTATGGATTAAGAATGGGATGTCACTGAAGTTCATATGCGAGTCAAAGCAGGTGAGCGAACACTTTTGGCAATATAGTGTAGGTCAATGGTGTAAATGATTATGATAAGACCCGATGCTCAGACATAATGAGCCAGCGTAATCTTTTCCATATTTCACTTAGTGACAATGACTCACTTGCGCGTTCATCCACCTGCTTTCACTAACAGCTTAAACTTATTGTTGTTACAGTAGACCGAAGAGAGGCAGTGATGAATAGCTGGAATTAGTCTAACTCATTGCTAATCTACACCAAGACAAACCTGTACTTCACAGATAAACTGGATTGAAAAAAACTTGCATCTGAAAAAGCTCAGTGTCATCCATCAACTGCAATACCTCCATACTTCCCTCTCCCCCCCGGAGGAGCAGCAGGAGACACAGTTATGTAAGGTGGCAGTCGGCACTGTATGTCACACTATCCCTCATTTCGTCACTCTTAGCTGGAGCTCTGCGAGAGGCTGGCTGTGGTTTTATCTGCCGGTGGTCATTGTTTGGACTCATAAAGATAGTGAATATAACGGAAAGCTGCAGTTCTGCAGGTCAGTTCAGTTTCATTCTTAGAAATATGACTTAATGGAATCCTTTCATGGATTTTTTCTTCTTTTTTTCCCCACAATTGTTATTGTCAGCCAGTAAACATTTGTATGACTGAGCAGGTCCTCAAAAAACAGCTTTTATATGATTAATGATACAATCAGCAGGTTTACAGGGAAATGTGGCCGATTTAACTGGCAGAATTCAACATCTCAAGAGACTTACTCTCCCTGTATGTCACAAAAACCTCAAATGTGCTCTTACCCGGAGACTGCAATCTTTGAAAAAATGTTAATTGGTGTTATCAAGTCTAGGTAATATGTTTGCTTATTTCGTTCTATTTTGCCTATAGTCATGTTCTGGTGAATTAGGTTAGTGATTTTCATATTCTTACGAACCACCAATAATGAACAGAGAGAATGGCAAACATATTAAAATTGCACTTTATTTATGAAAATAGCCCGGGGGTCCTGCAGACACTGCACCCACTGTTTGTTTAGCATTTTTCTTTTGGTAAAATTGCGAGACAGAGGGATTTGTAAAGTATCTCATTACATGCAGCACATAGTCATATACAGTATCAAGAGCACATCTACATAAAATAGAAATGAAATAGGTTAATTATGAGAATGCATCCCTTGTCCACTATGCCTGTACAGCATGATTCATGTTAGTCCAAGCTGATGGGATATTAATTGCTCCATAATGTATCACAGTGAAACCTGACTTGAGTTAATTACTGCATATAAGAATCAAAAGGCAGCAATTCCACTAGAAAGTATTGGACGAGGAGTGTTGTAATTAGTATTTTAGAATGTCTTTCACAGGGTTCACAGTAGGATGTGTCTAAGGGTCTCTCTAGAGATTGTGAAAGGTACCACAGAATTTCACAATCAATAGTGCTGTAGATACTTTTCCTTGGTGGTTTAAACGCATTGACTCGCTGGCCAAACTAACTCATCATACCCAGAGGAACTAAACTCAGATGGATTCCTTAAAGCTACAGCTATCTTTCCAATTATCTGATCACGCATTAGATATAGTGTTACGCGGATGTGTTTTTTTGTGTCGCTGCATTGTATTTCATTGCACATTCATGAGCTGGCGTTACTTCAATTAGCCGCCATCTCAAATATTCCAACCAAATAAGTCACCCCTGTCAATATCTAAAATGCAGATGGTTGCTATATTACCAGTGAGCTTGGTGCTCACTTGAGCATATAGCATGCCATGAAACGTAACTGAAGGCAACAGCGCTTTCCACAACGGCACATCAACTTAACCGCCGGCCTGCTTGCTATTGCATCACTGTCATTTAGGTGACACCTGCCATTCGTCTTTTGAGCGGGATTGACAGTCTCCTTTATTTTTGCCGCTGTTGACATATCCCATTAAAAACGACAACGCATTAGTGCGTTTCTCAAAACTTTGTGGCTTCTCCTCTCGGTCTGTGTCACTCAGCTCCAGAACCATTTGTTCCAACCGAAGACATAAAAGAGTATTCCAACTAATTAAATTCTTTCATTTCTCATAAAAACCCTGTTATTTCCCCAAACAGCTGGATGCTGTAGTTTCTAATAAATGTTACTGCAACTGAAGGAAATAGGGCTTTTTTTAATGTTTAGATTATTTTCCACTGCAGATATGGTTCACTTTATGCCAGGAAGTCAATGTTTGATGAAGGGAAAACTAATGGAAGAGCACGTCATGCAGTGCAATGCTGTGGTTCAATGATGTGTTTTTAATAGTTTTGGACAATACTGCTCTATTACACAGTGGAATAATCCACAGAATATCAGTCTGTGGCTGAACAGGCAGTACATGTTAATAAGATCAATTCATTGTTAGTTTTGCGCTTTTTTTATACAGGATATGTTGACATTAACAGAAACATTCAAGTACTCCAGATGTACATTTTCACAGCACATTTATCCTCAGTGCTCCTTGTGAACTAGCTGCTAATATTAGCTCAGAGATGAGTCTCAGGAAGTTTAGGCTGAGAAAAAGTGCCTGAAAATGAGGATGGCAGAGGTTGACGGATGCTGAGCTACAGACCTTTCTAAGCAGATTGTACTCCGCTTGGAAAGTCCGGCCACTGCATAGCCGAGCTTATCTGATAACTCTGAGACAATGACGGAGTGGCCATGGGAGAACTGGGAATTTCCTTGATAGGCCGCTACAGAAATTGGGATCAATATAAAAAAAAAAAAGAAAAAAGAAAAATGCCAGACAGGAAAGGAAGAGTGATAGACATTGTGCAGTGGTGATCGGCCCTGTGGAGCAGGCAGGACATCATCATCTCCCTCACGTCTGTCTCCCTCTGCACCAAACTGTGCTCACTTCGATCCAGCACCTCGGCCCACACCATACCACACAATGTGGTAATGGTAACTTTATCAGTATTTAAACACACAGGCAGCAGTCAGCTGCTGCTGACTCATTTTACACGAATAGCAAAGTAAAAAAAAAAAAAGAGAGAGAAAAAGAAGACAAGAAAAGAAAAGTTCTGGTTCAAAAGCTCAGAAGCAAAAGAAATATCCAAATGGCTTAAAGTAAGAGTTACTCTGGAAAAACAAAAAAAAAAAAAAACAGACAAGAGGAGAGGAGCAGCAGAGCGGGTTCAGGACCACAGTCCAGTACAAACAGAAGAATCAAAATTAGCTCCACAGGATTTTATTGCAAAAAGATTGAGTGAAGGAGTCCACATTAAAATACGTCGGCAGCTGAATGCTGTATTATCATCTCTCTGTAACTGAACTAAGCAGCAGTTATGGAAAGTCATCTGTAAGACTGAAGCCACTTTGTTGTTAAGACGTCGATTGTAAGATGAGGTTCATACAAATATAATAGTGCAGGTCTTACTTTTTCTACTCGTTGTAGTACAGATCGTTTAAGTTAATTTGCTCAAGTGGGACGTGGTTGGCATCGGTTGTATTCTTGCTCAGCCCCTGGTCTGAAATGTGGAAAATGTCCAGGTTGAACTACTTCGCAGTGGACAGATTCTTGAAAGGGGACCAGAACAGCTCTACAAACTTCTACCAGTAATTATTATTTATGTGATTTATGCTTTTAAGGACCTTCGCATTAGGTGTTTATTTCAGCGAGATCAGAACTCCCCAGAAACTCAGTTGGGCTCTGTGAACTAATTTGCTCCTGCACTCATACTGCTTTGCCATTATGTTCCACACAGAGTATTCCCAGTTGTTTTCTTTCCTTAATGTGATGCCTTACACACGCCTCGCCTCAGATGAGACAGCATGCTGTGCTCTCCTCCCTGCCTACACTGGTGATTCATTGGCTGGTGGATTGAGAGGCTTCACTTGCAAATTGGGAAAATAATGTAATCTCAGGATGGGCAGAATTGTTGAACCCTCTCCGAGATTACTCTCTTCTGTCTGCCTCAGTGATTACTGATCACAGGCAAATGAAAGAAAAGAGTCTTCCCTCTATTGTATGCCTCTGTTTTCATTCCCACCTCATCCGTCTAGTGAGAGTTATTTTCGATAGGTTCTGAGAATTGGCATTCTCTCTCTACTACTCCCTTTGCTTGTTTTTATTGCTTGCTGTGTAGCAGTGTTTTAAAGTCAAAGAGCATAATATGTGTTGTGTTTCGGATTTGCTTAGACTGATTTGCAATCAATCCATTTTGGAGCTATATCGCCTCAAACAGAGACATTAAAGAGCCTCAGCCTGCTCAGAATCTGTTTAGTTTAACCATGTTTTGGTGAACACCTTAAATACCTAATCAGTGAAAACTATTGCAGGTAGTAACATCTGCCATCATATATGTATGTATATATAGCAGGATATGTTCAGTGGTTACAATGTCGACTTTTGCTCTGTGCATGCTTCATGCAATGGAAGACATTACAATGGGAACAAAGCAGGCATTATAAGAAGGGTAGCTTTTCTCCCCTTCTCATGATAATTTTAAATAATCTTTTCCTATCCCTATCTTTTATTGAGCCATGAGAGCTTAAACAGGAGCCGTGCAGGATGTTGTTAGAGGTGTCTGTTAAAGGCTGAGTTTGAGTTTTGGATAGGTGAGAAAAAGCACAACTCCTGAAGGCATCTGGAAAAGTCATTCTAAAAGTTAATGTTCCAATTAAAATGTCTGTCCTGCTGACAAACTCCTTTGAAACTGGGCTCTGAAGTCCAAATCGCAGAGGCTCTTCCTTAACAGAAGGAGAGAGCGCACATCACCATTCACAGCCACCGTTAAACGATCTCATCTGGTGGGACTTCCTGTGATGAATGGTAAGAGCAGAAAAAAGGATGAGAGGGGAGTCGAGGCTGAATGGTTGTCTTGCATCAATGTAGACCAAAGAGAGAAGAGAAAGTGCAGCCATTACTATGGCTGACATGGTGAGATGGATGTCACCCTTATTTGCCATCAGATTAGGGAAGCCAGGCGAGGTAGAGTTTTCAGCCATCACACTGGCGTAATTAAATGACAGAGCGCTGACTGCTCCTTTGAGCCCAACGTTGTTGCCCCGAACAAGAAGACCTGCAACATTTAGGTAGAATAATGTGCACTGATTCATGTCCTCACATGGGGAAGGAAGCAAGTCAAGTAAACATGAAGTGAGCAAGCAAGAGAGAACAGCAGCATTAAAAAAATCGTCCCCAGTCATGCAAAAAGGTGTTTAAAAAAAAGAGAAAGAAAATAGAAGTAAATGTGCATCCTTATACGTAGGTCTGCATTTGCAAACAACAAATCATTTGTTCCTTAGCCTGTCACCAAGTTCTTGCTATCTAGCTACCCAAACTAACCTCCCCCGACAAATCACCCTCAGCCCCCACCCCCCCATCATCTGTGATGCACGACCTATCTCTGTTTACCCAGCATCCTTCCTGCTCCGGTGTATGATCACCAGGTACTTCTATGGTGATTGACATTATTCCAAATTTTTTATCTCTGTTTACCCTGTTTGTGCCAGGCCACACAAATCCAAATGCTGGCGTGCACCACCAAGGTCATTCAGAGGCTGGACAAAGAGGAGAGCAGGAGAAGGGCAGGGGTCCAGGTAAAAACTGAGGTGACTACAAAAGTGTGATTTTTGGAATGTAGTGCCGGTCATGGCTACTGAGCTCACGCCAGTTCAGAGTTACCTGTGCCTCAGAATTTATCCTCCTCAATATTCTTCACGCGTTCGTCTTTTTTGCAAGAATAATCTGAGTCATTGCTCACTGACCTGTGTCCCTGTAAGAACTTTTTATTTCTTTAAGTGGACAATGGTCTGAGCTGTTCTGCGCTATTCAACGTACTTGACAGCAACCTAAAGACCAGAACTGGATAAGGTCTGTTGTTGACCCATTATGCCGTTCAAAGCTTTAAGCTTGTGACCAGTCAACCATATCAAGGCTTGTGGCCATTTTTGTTTTTCAAGAATGACTTCATTCTCAGTTCTCTAGGTTCAACTATATATCCCCCTGGAATAAAAAAAAGGGCTTGAATGTCATTGCAAAGTGTGAAGCTTGTTTATCAGTGACCGACCTAAAACTGTTAGGAGAGGAAACCATGCAAACCCAACCTACACAATTGCCACCCCCACCACCTACTTAAAATTAACTAAACAATCACACTTACTCTCCATTCATGACAAATTAATTCCTTGCCTGTGCCAAATTGTATTTAAGAAGATTTTAAAGGAAAGAATTTTGCTAATGTTGGTCTTGTGAGATCTAATTAGGCACAATAGATTGCATTTTAGTAAAATATGAACTTAAAGAGGTTGCCAGGTTGTAAAATTCCACATTGTACAAACAGAGTGCATGACCGGTCTATATTACACATACTGTGCTTCCTCTGTGGTCCACTATAGCAGCAGCCTGTATCTGATTTAACTGACTGGGATCAGAGCTAGACCACGCTGTTCCTGCTCCTTAAGTGTCCATTAATGAAAAATCAATATTATGTGTAATGTTTATTTCTTCCTCTCAGACACACAGTGGCAGAGAGGAGAGTATGCTGATTTCTTTCATTTTTATTTTGATCCTCTGATCTGGTCTTTGACCATCATTTAGAGGTTTGTAAATAAGAAATACTATCGTTCTTTATTGAAATGGTGTTATCTAGGTGTCTATTATGTTATGATTAATTATATTATACTATTGTATTAATTATATCAAAGACATACCATCAGTCATAGTGATTAGTTTTCCATTATAACAGACTTGCTCTGATACACAAGTGCAGCTACAACCCCCTTAAAGCACCAAGGATAACGGCAGGGCTGCCTGTGATAGGAAACAGCGGCGTTTGACTGTGATGATATGCAATGTGGAGTTTTGGGTTTTTTTTTTTTTTTACTGGTCAAGTCAGTAATCTATGACCTGTAACCTCTAAAGTCCACAGTTCCTGCACCACATTTGTATGCACAAAATCGGACTCCATGTGGAATGACATGTCACTGGAACACCTTAAGGGTCAACATGGCGCAGCGGGAGCAAAACAAAATGAAATCTGCACTGAATGCATGATACAGAATAGAAAAATGAGATCCCCGCTGACAGGCAATGAAAGTTATTCTGTGAGTTTGGTTGCAACTTAGCTCAAGTCAGATGATCACAGTGATTGAGTGTGTTTTTGTTTTTTTTTTTTTAATGTCAGTGACCTTCAAGAAGAGGGATTAAGAGCTTTTTTTATCTCACCACATCAATACTGTTCTGCTCACTCATTAAATCTGGAACAAATTCTCAAAGTGGCATCAATTGGGCCATCACGTGAGCTGGCGAGGGCTGTCATGGCAAAATGCTGCAACAAAGAATGCAGATCTTTAGAAAAGATTAGGGAGATTGACAACATGCACTCAGCTGTCTCATCAGTCAAAAGATGGAGCTGAGAATTTAGGGTGATCAGAAAATATGTAAGACCCAAGGAGACTAACTGAGGAAAGTCTGTCACAAGCTGGAAGTAACAAGTCTTCACCCACAAGAGGTCTGCCAAGAGAGAGAGATAGAGAGTTTGCTGATGTTCTGTATCTGGCTGCTGCTGCTGGCTTTCAGGATGAGAGCAAGTGTTACCTTAGATTTCAAGACAAAGATCTGTGAAAGGCATCACACTGCACACATCACCACCACTTCCACTGAGGCCATTGGAAGTCGCTTTGATCACTGTTTGATCACTGTTGCTCTGCCATAAAGCAAAAATGTTAACTGCAAGCCCACCATGGCTTCCGCTTTTGCTGGATGAGCCATGAAGAAGATAGAGGATGCGGGTAGACTCCTCTGACAAGAAACTGTCTCACTGGAAGAACACAGTCCAAGAGAGTTGAAAGATCTAGATAAGACGTGAAACTCATTTGAGAAGTCAGAGTTAGAGGATTTTTTTGTGTCTGATAATGCAAACATGCTCATCTTAACTCTTGAGTCAAATCAACAAGAAATCAAGCCCACACACACACACAGACACACACCATTTGAACAAGTAGATGTGCAATGCCCAAGGACACAAACAACCTACTTGACACTTCTTCACTAATTGCTTTAGATGATGAATCAAGTCTTCTATTTCTACAACAACTCAATTTGCCGTGAAAAGTAAGGAGTGAAGGTTTCATTTCCTTTTTTGTTAAAATATGTATTTTAGAAATTATGCATGGATTTGTGTTTATCCTACAACTATATGTGACCACAGAATTCTTTGTAAATAAAAGGCACCAAATATAAAATAAAATAACAAAAATAAAAATAATTCTGGAAGCAATGTCAAAAAGCTGTGAACAGCACCCAGCTCTGCTGATAGTTTTATCATGCCCAGCACGGAGCTGACCTGACTGGAGAATTGGTTTGAGGTTATAGTTGCATTTTTCCTTTCCTGCAGTCAAGAGTGTGTTGTTTCTGATCTGTAGCGTACGAGTTGTTGCTGTGGTTGGTGGTCGGCCTCCAGTAACAGCTCTACCTGTTTAAAACATACATGTTTATTGCCCATTTGTTTCACCAATAACTAAATCAAATATAATAACGCATGTGTTTTGATGATGAAGTAATGAGTATGGTTGCATTACTCGTTCATTGCTCTTTACAGCCCAGTTTGTCGTGTTTGTCGCCGACTTTGTGACACACAGAGACTCGAGGTGGCTGCTTAGACATCAAGCAGGACAATGTGGAGACACAAAGACGACCCCCGCCTTCTTTGCTCTGCCTGCCGCCGCAATTTGTTCTTTCCATTTATGCATAATGAGTCTTGGCATGCACCTTTTTCAGTATCTTTATGTTCTGCCTGGCAGCGATCCGGTCTCACGTGTTATTTCAGTAATTTCCACATACTAGGTGTTATTAGGGGTGACAGTGATTGGATATATTGTAGTTCTGCACACTTCTGTTTTTACTCCTGGCTTTCATGGGCTGAAATTCTATGCAAGAGTTTTTTTCAGCACATGAGGAAGTGTGTTTCTCTCAGATTTTCCCTCACTTATGTTTTTGAATCTGTGTTCATGAGCGTTTTCTCCTCAGCTAAGCCACTCATGCACCTGACAGATTTCACAGCATGATTATTGGTACACTTCAGAGTGGTCACTTTTTTTTTTTTAAAGACCACCTGAGAATATGCAGGGGATCAGAGAAGGAGTGGAGATCTAGTGTGAGCCACATTTTTTCTCATGCAGTATGACATGTTGAGTTTTTGTTTTGTTTTTTTTTTAACATGATGAAGTTTTGACTTCAGGAGAGTTGCTGGATATTGGCAGCAAGAAGAACACACTGATCTAGAGTCCCAAATCACTCAGTGGGTGACATGTCAGTATGAAGGCCAGCAAGAACTCAGATGAACTGTTTACATCATGGCAAAATGTACTGCAACACAGCATTTTCGTATATATTCTCATTTGGCAAACACTTATAAGAACTACCTACGATAGGGGACATCAATCACGTTGTGTATCAATCTCTGTGTTTATGTACATGAGCTGCTGATTACAATGATTTCCCAAAGGGGTTATCCATCCATCCATCAAGAAGGGTGCCACTGGAAGTGCATGAAAATATTTGAGGAAGATCGAGGAAGATTTTGGTGATTAGGCTTCATTGTTAAAGGCTTTCATTGAGTGCAGGACCCAAAGACAGGTCAGGAACCTCCAGAGTCCAGATGCTGGGGCCGGTGGAGCAGAAATGGACTGAATAAACTTTTAATACAGACTCCCTGGAAGCAACAAGGGACCGATTGGCTCAGGCAACGTGGGCAGACGGATAATCAGACAAATATGCTGACTTCAGAGTTGCGTATGTAGAGATTTGACAGCACGGGAAACAGGAAGTGACTGAGAATAGCAAAAAACAACAGTCACCCACCCACAGGAGAATAACTATGACAGCATGCTGTTATTCTCTGACGTCTAGATGTTTATTGTGAAGGTATACTAAAGTCAGCAGATGGTTGATGAAAACTTTCATCTGAATTTCCCTGGACATCCCGGATACCTTGGACATCATGGTGATGATAGGGAAGTGCATTGTTTTACAACAGTATTTTTGACAGACACAATGGCAGAATCACAGTGATGCGATATTTAAAGAATCCAAAAAATAAATAAAAAATAGCAAATAATGCAAGCACTGGTTGGTTTGAGGACAGCAGGCGGAGGAATCATTAGTCAGTGCATGTGATCGTACAGAAGACAACATCACGGGAAAAGAGAGGTGACAGAGAAAATTAGAACAGGAAGGTGCGGCAGCAGAAATTCAATTACAGAGGAACAGAGGAGAGAAGCAATTCCTCCACACTGAGCTCAGTGGCATCACAAATAGACGAGTCAAAATTAACAACAGACCTTTCTGTTTCCATTATCGAAGACACTCTGATCAGTCAAAAAACATTCCTGCTGCACATTTAGCTGTCCCAGGATCAGAATCCTGGTAAAGCTTTTTTGACAGCGTTAAGTGGAAAGGACCTAAATCCTAAAAAAGGTTAAGCTATGCTGGTCCTGTTTGCTCCATCTGCATGGCTTGTGTGTTTTATCTTTTTATTTTTAAGGTGCTAAACTGAAGTCAAGCTGAGAACCACTAAATGTAAAAGTCAGCCAGATTTTATTGGTTTAATTAGTCGTTCTTAATGCTATTGACCTGCTCTCTCGTGTAGCTCTGCAGCTTTTTAACATTAACCAACGTGATGAAATGCAACGGGATTGCACAGCCCAGTCTGTGTGTACTGAGGCAGGGCAAATGTTTGGACATTTAGTATGTCATGTTTACACATTTTAGGCTTATTGCATTTCTTGAAAAGCTGTTTTAGTTAGGGTTAGGTTTGTGATACCATGACTTCCGAGGTATCAATGTCAGAATATCAGAATAAGTGAGGGTGTAATTTAATTTTTCCTCCATCAATGCAATCATTCATTATTCATGTCACTCCTTGTCATTGTTACCCTTTTCAGGTTTAGCTATTGAAGCTCTCACAATGTGTACCAACAAATATATGGAACCCTTTCTTCCACAGGACGGTGAACCTCAATCCACTAACAGGTGGAAAAAGCAGCAATTGTCACAGAAAATGCAGTTATCTAACATGACGTTATCCATAAGTCAGACAAGTATTCAGATTCTCAGCTCGCCCAGGATCCTCTCATGTCTGCATACCTCAACTCAACTCTATACTGTCTCCATCTACTGCAGCCCATGCATTTAAATAGGATATTTAACTGAACTGCACCAGCATTTTGGCATATATGTTGGTCACTTGTACAATTCTGAAAAGCCAACATCACAATTTTTAGCCAAAGGATATCACATTTTAACTTATGTTAGATTCGGAATCCATACCATGAGTCAGTGAAATACTGTATTATATTGTATAATATTTAAATACGTTCAGTGGGCACTGTGCTTAATTGTGAGCCATTTAATGTGCTGTACATATATAAATATAAACATATACACATTTAAAGCGGCAAAATGTCTGAGCAGCAGGGAAAATTACTTTTTATTCACAAGTTGACAAAGGCAGACAGAATACAATTTGATTTGGGTACACATCTGGGATCGCAGCTGTGCTGGATCAGACAATGTGAATGCAAATTTAAGATAAATTTTCATTAGAAGATCAAATCAGCCTTTTATTTTATTTTCCGACAGCGTGGAACACAAGTGTTTATTTAATATAAAGACGGTCAGCTCCTGCAAAACAAGCAACAACTAATAGCAGCTCTTGCCAGGCTAGTGTTTTGACTTCAGCTTTATAAAATAAACTTTTTTTTTTCCTTAATTCCATTAAAATTCTTTTCCATTTTAATATTACATTTTAAGTAATGTAATACAGACAATTATAAGCAAAAACTTTAATGCTTCCACACATGAAACATATCTTCCACAACTTTGGTGGAAATATCGAATCCACTGTAAACTTTTTAATTTCTTCTTTCCCCATGCTCTTTGGTTTTCCACCGATTACTGACATCTTCGAAGTACATAATAGCCAGCCTCTTTATGTTAAGTCTGCTCTGGTCTGATCTGGTCTAGTCTCTAGGGGGGTCCGGTCTCTGGTTTAGAGACCAGAGCATCTGTTCTAATCTCTGTGCAGTCCAGTCCCTGGAGAGGTCTCGTCTCTGGTCTTCTCTGGTCTGGTCTGGGGGCGGGGGGATATCACCATGCTGTGTTCTTATTGTGGCTGTTAACAACAGCACTCCCCTGGCCTGGGAACCAGGCTGTGCATTATTAGTGACCCCCTCTGGGCATTTTCCTGACAGATACATTCCTTTTTAAAAAAAAAAAAAAAAAAAAAAACTAAAACTTTTCTGTAAAAAGTCGGCCGTGTTATGCCTTGTTTATAATGAATTCTGTTTTTAATGTCTAATTCCACAATTCTATCCACGATTCTGTGACCATGGATTTTATAGGGCCCTACATTTGCTTGTAAAAATCCTTAGAGGGTTCACTGAGCCATGCAGCCAGAGTGTCAACCAGCCAGCTATAAGCACCTCTGAATTTTACATTTGAACTGAATACTAACTCCCTGCCCTTTGACCCTGGTACTTTGGAAACGTCTGCTTAAACAATGTGCTGACACCATGATAAACACATCTCTGTAAATGCGTGCTCAACTTTTTCACTGACAAAACAGATTTTAGTGGATAATTCAGAACTCTAACAGCAATTTGAACCCAGCAGCAAGGTTTTCACATTTGAGCATGTTTTTGATCTACCTAGCAATAAAAAAAAAATAAATAAATAAATAAAAATAAAAAATAAACAGTATTCATGGGATTTGGGGAACTAGCTAAACCTCTTTAGATTGTTTGCCACACAACTGTAGTTGGATCTGATTGTTGTTTTCATATCACACGCAACACCTGCTACGTCTTGGCTTGTGTTTGTGTCAGACTGGTGAACTTCTTTTTCTGCAGATTAAAACAGGCCAAGAGAATTGCACAATAGCTACTCTGTACCAGTGCCCTGACTGAATAACTGCTTTGTTGAGGCATTTTTATATTCATGAATATGCTCACTGACTGTGGCATTACAATTATAATTACATATGTCTAATCCTCATTATCTATTGCTTAAAGTCTCTGTCCATGGGTTCTTTTGAATATAGGCTCCAACTAAGCCACAAAATACATCTCCAAAGGTAAATTCTGAAGCAGGTGTTTTGTGATGATGCATATTTGATTCACATTTGCATTTGGACTTCCTCAAACAGTGCAGTGCAAATGCTTCATTGTAGACATAGTGGAAGCAAGGCAACTTTAATTTACCTGTCAATTAGACTGAATATATTTGACCATATAATGCTAGAAGTTCTTCCAACGGTAGTCTCTTTTTTGAATTACGGCATTATGTGAAACAAAGCAGGTGTATAAAAGCTGATCATTGCCACGATGTTTTAAATTATATCAGTAACTCTATACAAAACCTTGAAGGATAATCTCGACACAATATTCAAATATTTAACTTGAACCTGAATTCTGTTTTGTTTGTTTTCTATTTCAAAACCTTAATTTTTAGAAGAAAATAATATCCAAAATAAGCGGTTGAAGATGAATGAATGAATGAATATTCAAAAGTTATGTTGAAGTTACATTATATAAATAAGCCCAGTTCATCTTTCTCAAAGATCAAGTCAATAATTTTGGACCTGGATATGAACAGAAGCGATATACCTGTTATCAATACTAATACAACTATACAGTACTCTTGGATTTCTCTTTGTGACAGAGAAGAATCCAGAGAATTGGATTCTGTTCTGACTTGTCTCATTACTGAATAGGAACCCACCACCACGCAATCGCTGCAGACACGTGCATCACATGCAGTCATCTTTCACCTTAGTTTATGTTGTGTTTTACAATTGGCTGTCTCCAGCAGCATCAGGAACTGGCAGGGGGAAGAAAAGAAAAAAAAAAAAAAACAACAGCACCTGCAGCTCAGCTTCAGCAGCAGCATGCAAAAACTGTCCACAACCTCAATAAGCTTAAATCAAGCCTGATGGTTTTAGTGATCTCGTGGCCTTTGTTACAGTGTGAGAACAGTGGGCAAAATATTTTCCACTTGTATTCTACAAATATCCTCAAATAAAATTGTAAAAGGCCTTCTCACAAATGGAAATTTGAAAGGGGCCTTGGGCCCTACTTCAATTAAAATTTTAACATTTGAAAAGCTATACACATCGTCTCTCTTCCCGCTGTAAATCCAGAAGGTTCAGTTTGTTGGATCTTCATATACAGTCTCCCTGGGGATTAACCCTTTCCTGAAAACTCTCTTGCAACACCCCCAGGTCTAATATGTAATGTAACACCAATAGCTAGCTTATTATAATTCATTAGAAAAACAGTAAGGATGGCATGATGAGCAGCATGTTGTTTATGCTGGCTGACATTTCTATAAAATGTGGTGCGGGATGTAATCGGATGTGATAAAGACATAGGCTCCTATTAGTTTAAGACTTTTTATCTTGTTAAACTAAATGCACTTTATGTTTTGAGGCTAAAAGCTTCAGGCTATAGTGGCCTCTCTGGAATTTCATTGCAGATTTTATGGCTGCATTGCAACTGTTAGGGAACTCACAGGTCTTGGGTAGTTTTATTTGTCCATTGTGATTCCAGTTTAAATGCCAAAATGTATACAAACAATATGTCAAACCCGTAAAAATCTTCCTCACAAAAAATTATTAGTCTGAATTCCAGAACATGTTGAGCCGGCTTTTATTTTATTCTACATATTGCTTCTCATTAACATTACGCTTTTTGAGACGCACGTGTTAAACACAAGCTGGAATGTGATGCGAGATGTTTGGTGATGAAATAGGCTGCCATGCATTTTCTCTCTATTGACCAACAGGACAGAAATGCTTTTTCTAACACTTCATATTTACAGCGACTGTGTTCAGCTTGTGATGGCTGATTAATCAGCAGCTCTCCCTGCTAAATGAAGTGCATCTTCATCCACATTACTTCATGCTTCAGGATGAACTCACACATTCCCAAATGTGCAACATCCTGGCCTTCAGTCTTATTTTGTTAGGTTAAGTTTGAAGAAATATTTATATTGAAATTCTACCTAGCACTTGAGTAAATATAGATATTTCAAGACCATCTGGGATTATAAGGAAGAGGAAAGTAAAAAATTATGGAGGTCAACTTACTGTATTCACATTTAATAAAGGTTTGTTTATTTCTTTGTTCAATAAAATTAATAGGAACTTCTTTCTTTTCATAAACAGTGCAGATATATATAGTCAGATTTTGGCCTTGCACTAGTTTACCTGCCGCAAAAAATTTTCACAGCAGCTGGGGAATCATCCAGCCAAGGTCAGAATCCTTGTGGTGAGTTTGTTTTACTATCCATCGGATCAGGGCAGGTGCTGAGAGGTCTGGAGGGCATTGTTCTCTGGGGTAAAATATGCCACTGATCCAAGATGCCTGATGAGTCTGTCTCTCTCTGCCTCCTACATTGACGCTGAAGCAGATGCTCATCATTTGTTTTAGTCAAGCGCCTGTGTTGGAGAAGGTCAAGGAGGGTGAGCGCGCCACGCTTCGCGCACAAAGTCTGTATCCACGCTATTAAATCCTGCACTGTAGAGACTAATCGCTACCACCGAGCTGCATGCGTCTCGTCTGTGCTGCTTCATTTCGCCACTCCCCTGATATACAAACAGCCTTTAGATCTGTCAGACACACAGTCGCAGTAATGTGACAGTGGATGTTGGGGACTTTATCCTAGCTTGGGATTTAATGAGTTTCTTGATATCCCCCGGAGAGAGAGAGACTTATCAAATGTATTTAATGAGATCCTTAATTGAGGAACACTTGTATCACTCACTAATAGGACGTGGACAAAATGTCTGAGCTCCAAAGTCATTTGATGCAGGGGTAGGTGAGAGGAGTCACAGCACCTCCAAACAAGCTGCCGCAAGACACAAGTATAGCAGAAATAGATCCAACTCTTCCTGTCCTTGGCCAGGAGGTGAACATAAAGCATAACAAATGGAATAATGTGACATGCTATAATTAAAAAGGGTAATGAGTGATCATAGATTATAAAACGCAATAACGAGCAGCAGCAACAATATCGACAGGTCTAAAAGGGCCACCTGCCTTAAATGGGACAAATAAAGACCAAATTTTAGCAAATTGAAACAAAGCTAGGGAAGTCGTTAGTGGTGAAGGTAAACAGCTACCACCAGCGTTTGCTAGTTGCACTGGAATTGACATTTTGCTCAAAGAGAGTCTGGAAAGTGAGTATTGCACAAAGCGCAGGTTGGAAAAGTGAGTTTTTGAAATTCTCAGCATCCATCAGAGCAATCATTGTGTCATCAGTATTGATCGTCACCCTCCAATCAACCTACCAGAGATATTTTATGATCATTTTGTGCTGCCTCGCTTGTTGCACCTCGAGAGGCCTCTGATCAGCACCTATACCAGGTGCTACCGTCTCCAGGTAACACTATAGGATGGATTGTGTAATTTAGGCTTTTTATATAATCATTTGTGCTGTACTGTTGTTGGGACCAAGGAGACGGTATGACCTCTCTCGACCTCCACAGAATGAAGCACCTGGAGCTTCAGAGAAGTTGGTAAGAAAGAACCTGCTCAAATGAAGTTAAAAAATGGAAAGCTGGAACTCATAGCAGGAGGTAGAACCTTATCTCCAGTGAATTATGTTTCTTTGCAACTATTTTGCATTGGCAAAAAAATAAATAAATAAATCCTCATTTAAATGTTTAGGTATAGCTTGTATATTCTGCACACTTGTGTACTTCTTGTACCTCAGCTTCCCTCAGGATGCCAACGATGATGCTTCAAAAACACGGAGCACAGGCCCGACAGTGTTTTGCACTTTGGAAGGCTAGAGAAAACAGTCATCAGCAGCAATGCAAAACAGCTTAAAAAAAAAAAAAAAACTGTTGAGAGAAGAAATTATTCAGTTGGTGCAGAGTGTGGAGTCTGTGTGCATTGTTATTTATACAGCCCATCGACAGAGGAATGGCCTCTGTCATATGACTGATGCATGCATGTGTGAAAGGGAGAGACAGCTTGTGCAAGCCAAACTCTGACAGGACGAAAAGCGAAGGCGATCTGTGAAGAGCAGCCTTACTTCTGATGTAAGTATTTTGCAGTTGGCTGCAATGAAACACACGCATCAGTCACGCCAGGCACAGATGTGAACTGTGATGAACAGACTCATGATAAGATGTGGCGATGAAAATAAGCTTGACAGAAAACTTGAATGATTGTGACAGCTAAAATGAAGGAGGGGGGGGGTGGGGGGCGGAAAAGTTTTTGTTTCCAGCTGCAGCCTGAATGTCCTACTTCCTCAGTGGAGCTTTATCTCACATGCATTACAGTTAATATATTCTGTTTTTAGCAAAGTGAAGGCAGATCTCAAATGTGTCACAGCCACAAGCAAATCACCATTGCTTTCTTTGTCTTAATATTTATCATCATTTGCATAATACTGCTTGAATTTAAGATTATTTCACACAGCAAAACCCATTTCAATGGTTCAGTCATGTCACTTGCTTATGTAGTCATAATGGTCACCCAACTGTGTAATTGGACATTTTAAACTGTTAAGCAAGTTAGAAACAAGCTACACAGTGGAGCAGAGCATCGCATTAAAGTTGAATGACAGTTGAAAACCGAAAGAATATGGCCGTCAGTGTCCACCACTTAACTCTTGCGTACATTTAAAATCCTTAGTTAATGCAGATTATGTCAACATGTCCATTAAACTGTGTAGAGTGATGAATAACATTACTAAATGTGAATTTGTTCGGAAATCATTCCTCGAGATGTCTTTCTTTCTCTCTCTCTTTTTTTTTTTTTTTTTATCTCTGTGTCCTTTTGGGATATCTGCTAAGGAGATTAGTGGCTGGGAATCAGTTAGAGTTAACTATGACAAGAGAATGACAGTTCATTTAGATGGTGAAAATTGCTGGTGGGATTTCCGCAGGAGTGCCACCAAGCTGGGTTAATACTGTTTGTGATAGCAGCTGACAGGACGCCTTTTGGGAAAGAGCATTTGGGAATCTGACCTTTCCTTTCGACAGAGGTCACAATTTTTTTATTTATTTTTTTGCATCAATACGGAGCTCCAACTTGGCTGACCTCACAGCAGGAAACTTTTCAGAAACCCATAGGGAGAAATGACCAGTTATGCTGCAAAAATCACATATAATGAAAGAGAACCACTGTGTTGGCTTCAAAGAATCAGTGTGGTGCAATCGGCAGCACTTAGTAGCTGAAGTGAGTGTCTATGTTTACCCTGACCGATTAAGAGACATAAATTCATAGGAAGGCAATGTCAGGTGTAGCATAAATACACTCACTTATGTTTTCTGCTAAAAAAATACACATACGTAATTTTAGCTTTTCATATAGACAAGCTATCAGTATGATAAATAATTAATGTCATATTTTTAGAAGTTAGTCAGGACGTTAAAATAAACAAAGGGTTTTGAAAACTCTAAATAAAGCATCAAGATATAATCGAGAATCTACTCTTTTCTGCTGCCGCACGCACACCAACTGTTGTTACCAATCCACCCCAGCCTCCTTAAATCCTCTGTACAGCCATATTGAGTATAATCATTGAGAACTGGTGAAGATAAAAACCTAATCAGTCATCCATGCTCCCCTCCCATTCACAGAGCAGATTATATTATATAAATCATATGTATTTGAATTATTCCCATTTCAGTGGTTCAATATTTAATTTTGGGGATACTTGGCAGGAGGTTGGTGCATCCCCTGACAGTGCTCTATGATGGAAGACATGCACTTACTTTGAAATTATTGTTTCACAGTCAGACAGCATATGGAGAGAATTTCAAAGGAGGTGGGGGGGTGATGATATGACCTATGAACTTTGACTTCATGCAGCCTGAAGAAAGTTTAAAGAACGATTAATGCATTTCAGTCTGTTTGACTCCATTTTCTAAGACGTATTATGCCACAGAATAATTGCTACTAGATGGTAGCCCCAGCTTATGTTTTTCTTGGTTTAAAAAGCATGTCCGTAATTAGACTTTATTTAAAATTAGCTCCAGTCTGTCCATTTAAATGGGGTAACAGAGCAGAGTACGAATCAGGCTTTCTCCGCACCCTGGCAGAGCAGCTGGTCCAGCAGATATTAGCTCCTTCAGTGTGCTGACCACTTCACCAAGCCTGATAATATAAGTCTGAAAATTGGATATGGTCACTAAAGGACATGTGGACTGAAGAAATCAGAATTACTCCTCATTTGTATGTGATTTACATTTTTTCCATTGGTCTTTAAAAGGCCAGCATTGGACTCAATAAGAAGATTAAAAGCAAATATAGTTTTGTCAAAGTGGGGACTTGGGTGAGAGCTATTCACTTTCACGTCAGCTTAAAGTCGAAGATTTGCTGTCAGGCCTCGTTGCTACTGTAGCTTATTGGGGGGATTTAAGTGTCTTTTTGGCCCAGGATCTTTAAACTAACCATTGCACCCTGTTATTTCTAAAGTGCGAGTGGTGGGATGAGGAAAGTAGGATTGAACAAAACTTCTGACCTACCATGAAATCAGATATATTTTATAAGACTAAACATCATTGTCATTAAAAGGTTCCAAATGGTAGAAATGGCTTTCAAGAGTGATTTATGTTTCTCCGGGTTCCTAAGGATGGCCCCTGCTGCTTGACAACTTGATAACCAACAGTAGTTGGGCAGCAAGTAGATAAGTAGCGGCAGAGTTGGTCAGGGTCAGTCAGTCTGTAAATAACCTTGTGCAGGGAACTGAGAGTAAAGTTGGTAGCATTTGTGTTGAAGAGTTTTAGCTGAAACAGCTGATAGTAAACTAACAGAGCGAGAGCAGCAGCAGCATCAATGACCTGGATGGTCAGTTCAAAAACTGGATTTAGTTGTGCAGGTACATAAAGAAAAAAAAAAAAGAAAAAGAAAAAAAAAAAAAGTCAATCGTTCCCATTTTTGTTCAAGTCAAAGCTCTTGATTTTTTGTGTAGTTACATTTTTCTTGTCAGGTCTGAAGTCCCGCATCTATATGGGCCATAGTCCTCATCCAAATCAGATCCCAGGCCAATCGGACCATTCCCTGCTGACTTCTGCCTGGCTGTGAGATCTAGCAGTGGGAAATCAAATCAACACAATTTTTAGAAACTTTAAAACATGGAACTTCTAAATAATTCAGTTAGAAAAGTTAAATATGCACTCTTATGAGCCAATTCCGTTTTTTGTCGTGTTACATTCTCTGTGATTTTAAGTGGAATACAATGAGTAGGAACATTTTTTAGATTAGTGCTTCATTTTGTATTTCAATGGGAAACAATAATACATTGTGAACTGTCTGAAGTATCTTCAAGCTCAGCCTGTCTTGTCTGCTGCGTTCCAGCTTTCAGCTTTCCGCTGAGCTGTCTTTATCAATCTTAAAAAGTTATCACTGTCAAGGGCTTTGGACTTTTCAGTGGGAGGGAAATGGGGACTGGGTTAAAAAGTTGAGAAAGATGTCACAACAGGCTGTTGAATAGATCCAACATAAGCCATAACAGCTTAGGATGGCTGTGCTGCCCTGTCTCCTAGTGGGGAAGTGTATACCACAGAGACATGCGCCCTGGGTGGCAGTCAAGGATTGGACTACCCTGTCATTTGGTTGACAACTGACCCGCGTCTCTCAAGTCCCCTACAGTCACTGCAATGACAATTTCACGCCATGAGATTCCTTCCTACCGGACTCACAGAATTCCAATGAGCTTCACAGGCAAACAAATAACTGCATGAACCAGCTCATATTGTGCTGGTATTATTAATTTTGGTGCACAGGCTCGTTGAAATATAACACTTAATGTTTTTGCTAATGCTGGGTAGTAAATTTATGTTGAAGTCTGTGTTTTATTTCCGCCCGCAAAATGACACAGTTCTCTGATGATCTGGGTTCAGGCATCAGTCTTTTTTGACATAAATCAGCTCATTCCTATTCTAAACAACTCATTGTGTTAATTTCTTTCCAAAGAGCAATGAAGGAGAGACAAGTACACCAGTTCAGAATTAATAAAGTTCGGTGAAAAGATGTGTACAGGGACAGTTCTCCTCGAGCACAGCCTTCGTAAATCAAAGCCAAACTGTTGTTAATTCTGGATTTTCCTGTTCTCCTATCCTGTGGCATGATGATAAAACACTCAGAAATCACCTCTGCAGTTTTCAACAATGATGCGCTGTTATGCGTTGTGCTTCACAAGAAGCAAAGGGGAAAACCAAATAATCAGTTATGCTAATTGCCTGAAGGTACAGTGACTTTCCAGATCATGTTTATTGTCTAAATACTGAGGAAAGGTATGTCACTCCCAGTGTGAACAGTTATTTTTTAGCCTTCAGAGGGGAAAAATATTGCATTGGATTGACATTACATGGTCTGTGTTTCCTCTGTCAGCCTCAACAGGGCTTAATTGGCCATACTTCAGTGGGACAATGATCCTAAGCCAAAGTTGCTTTAGAAGATTATAACTTGTGCGCTCGCAATCCAGCAGACGTAATTGGGTGCTTAAAAAGTTAATAACTTCTGAATAAAAGTGCTCGTCAGCTTTTTAGTCCATCACATGTAATCTGTGACCCAGGCTCCAGAAGCTTGCATGTTAATGACAACTATGGGGATTTAATTAAACGATTTTCCTCCCCCCTTCCAGTTTATTCGACTCTGCGTTTCAAACACATTCCAACTTCTCAGA
The DNA here is from genome assembly GCF_900963305.1 of Echeneis naucrates. Classification (NCBI taxonomy): domain Eukaryota; kingdom Metazoa; phylum Chordata; class Actinopteri; order Carangiformes; family Echeneidae; genus Echeneis; species Echeneis naucrates. Next base: position 4,603,746 of record NC_042515.1, on the reverse strand, counting down.
CAGTATGATTTGAATAATGCCTTCGCATAAACCACTTTGAATTTAATTAGGATGCCTGTTTGTCTTCCCAAATCAACTGCTGCCCCGGTTTGAGCTTACATTTCTTGCTAGATGCCCCAAGTTCAAAGTGTGTTTTTGCCAACAAGACGGCAAAGAGTAAAAAAAAGCCAGTTTTTTTTTTTATGGATTACAAAGTTGGTTGCTAAGAAGGTGTGTAAGTATAACACAACATTTAAATCTAAACCCTTGGTATTACTTTTCTTCCTAAGCAATGAATTTTTAATTGCATATTTTCTAACTTGGAAAAAGGAAGATTCAATGTTTCGGATTGGATCAGGAGAGCGGCACGGATGACAGACCACCCTTAGGTTAAGTTTGGGGAGAGAGTAATTGAGTAATGAAAACCAAAATCAGATTTCTCAGAAATGAAAAATGGATTTTTCCAGCATGCGTCCAGCGTTGTGGGAGCTGTAAGACTATATCAAGCCAACTCAAGACAATCCAAATGTATTTATAAGCTGCTTTTAACAAACAGGGTCATCATAAAATGTGTTACAGACCAACAAAAGCATGTGAATACAGATATTACAAGAAAAGAGAATATTTAGACTTGTATGGTGTGTGTGTGTGCATATAACGCCAGGACAATCTGCAGAGGAGTGCAAGATTAACCAGAGAGCAGGAGGCATTAGGATAGCGATGACTCACAGTAGGGATAAAGGTAAAACAGTAAGCTGGACTAAATCAAGGTTGTTGTGTTGTATCCCACTTCCTACTCCATGTCCAACAGAAGCTTTTCACAAAGCCATGAACCAACAAACACAAAAACCAGAACAAAGCTACTCCTGAACAAAACAGGCCAACGCTTTGTTCTGCATTCATCAGCCTGATGAACAGTAATAATCACAGTAATGATGGCTGCTCAAGGGGTGCTCAGGAGCTAGTGAGGGGGGGGGGGGGGGGGGGGGGGGGAGGATAAGGGGGCATGTGCAGAGGGGTGCAGGGAGGAGACCCGTGTTGTTAATCTGAGAGGCTTGTGTGGAGTTTAGACGGATAGGGAGGGGTGCCATGGCTGCTCACACTGAGATAAGGCTGCCTCCCTGCTACTGGTTTCCACAGCCTCAGCCCCTTCACAACAAGACTGGCCTAGTTGCTCCCTTCCCAGGCCAGGGATTTTTTTTTTGCCTGCATGCGATAAGATGCTCCCGAGCATTGGAAAACAGCACAGGTATTAGCCTGCCTTCATCTTCACAAAGGAATGCCGCAGGATAGCGTGAGGGGACGAATGGGATGAACCTCAGCAAAAGCCAGCCACTATTCTGGGTGAGCAGATAAGTGGTGCTCTGACAAGGGGTTCTGAGAATGGGAAGGACAACCGGTGGCACCCCTGCTGGGCCAGATGAAGACAAGCTCACTATGTGGTCTCATCATCATCAGCCCACTCTCTTTATCCAGAAACTACCAGATCACTGGTTGTTGTATATCTGGTTGTTTATGCAGAGATATAGAATAATCACAGCATTACTCACCAATTAGGCTTTGTCCCCTTTGTTCAGCAGATGTACTGAGATTCTCTCATATTTCATCAACCCTCACTGCAAAAAAATTATAAAAATAAATAGTTAACAGTGAAAAGCTGGTTTTGAATTATCATGTACACAGTATTCACTATTTTGACTTTGTCATTTGAGTCTGTCAGATTTGAATGACAGGATAAAAGCTTTTTGTGACAGCAAAGTAGGTGAACTGGAGGAGGTATGAAAAGACATGAGACAATGGCTTTATGTAGTTGATATATGATGAGATGATTGCTCACACACATTGTCGCTTGCTTAGTCCAGTACCATCCCTTTGGACTGTATGATGATGTGAACATCAGTACATTGTCTTTAGTTTCGCCAAATAAAGAATACAGCCACATCTTATTTTAATTTCAGTACATGCCAATGCTGTTGGGGAAAGGTACAACAGAGGGAATGAATCCCTGTATAACCCCCCCCCCCCCCCCCCCCCCCCCCCCCCCCCCCAATTCTCCAAAGCTCAAGATAATACATTGATTAAGAATTCTGTATTAATCAGTATTCCACAACACGCAAATTCTTAACAATATGCACCTGCACCAACAGTAACATCTGAATAAAAAGAATTAAACAGATGTCCTAATCTACTCGACAGTGAGTCCGGGCTAGAATTTAATTAACACTGTGCTCGGTAGCACCAGTGAACCTGCCTGATTGAAGTAAACAATTTGTGATTGTCAGTGCATTACTTTCTTCACCCAAAGAAGTAACTTTTGTGTTTAATTAAGGATCGAGGAACTTGTGTTTGGAAGATCTGCTTCACATGAGACAGCATCACTGTGGGTTAAGTAAGCCACAACATCACAGCCACTTTCAGACAGAGGAGAGTGTTTCACTTAAGATTGTACTTTCTGGGTGACCACTCTAAGTGCCCCTGTCAACCGCAGCCAAGACAGGCAGGGAGAACAACTCATTGCACCAGCGAAAGAGAGAAAATAAAATGCCTACCGGTGGAAAAGCCAAGTGAATTACCATTAATGCAGGTGCCTGCAATTATTCCCCCCACTTCACAAACTATATAGGCAAAACTCAGCACCCTTGCTAGAGCTCTTAAATATTAAGCATTTTTACTTTTGATATGACCGAATACCAACAAGGAAATCTGTTTGGAGCTTGTGGTGGCAAAACTGTCAGAATAGATCTGTAATATATTTGCAAACCTGGACCCCTGTTTTGCAGTAGACACAAACTCCAAAATAGACACAGTGGTGTTTCTCATCAAATCTCCAACAGCACAAGCCCAGTCGACAGCCAAATTCCATTTATCTCCCTGTGCTTATCTGAACTTTCCAAAATGAAGGTTTGCTTAGTTGAGGGGCAGTGTTGTGTCTGAACACTTCCATAAACCCAAGAATGGTTTTTTATATTATGGGGAGCGGCAGAGATTGTTGTTAACAGTCCACATTCATCATCCCCTCATATACCCAACACTATTCAGGTTGCATTTTCATTTAAAAGATTTGTGCGTGTGATAATGTAGTCTATTAAAATTATTGCAGTGATACAGAGAGCCTACAGCAAACTAGCACATAAACAAAAAGCCTTCTAGGAAAATATGTTGTCTGATTAATTAAGAGTTAGGAAGCAATGACGATAAGCAATTCATTGCTAGACATACACAGACAGATACACACACATACACAATAAATCCCACTTTTATGTTTCGTAGGATGCAAATTTTTGTGCTGTCGACTCTTGACAGTGTTTAACTTCTGCTTATCAAATCTCCAGTAAATATGCAATGACCCTTTCGAGCTGCACTAATTTACAGTCATGATCACTGAACTTCAGCTCGATGATAAATACATGCATCGAATCACAGACCACAGCAATGTTCAAAATGTTGTAAACACTCGGTCATAGAGGAAAGAAAGTAGAACAGCTTATATTGTTTAGTAAATCTCAACAATATGGCGTCTGACTTGGGCTGTTCACTATAATGTATCATGTGCCTATTGCATATTTTATCACACGGAGCCAGGAGCTTTCAAATTGTCAAACTGGCACAGACTCTTTCAACGTGGTGAGCCGACGTAATGCAGTCGACTCTGAATGCCTCCAGCACCTGGACTTTAATCCTTAGTTTTGGCAATATGAATCTTATTTTATTGGAAAGTCACAGGAGTGGGTGAATCCAAATTGCTGTCAGACAATATTAATTGCACTGTGTCAAATCAGAATTGGAAAAAAAATAGGCAAGGATCAAGAAGAAAATATTATTTTTTTCCGCAGATATTGGCAATAAAACTCTTGCATGCACATTTTCTCAGACGAAAAAAATAAATAAAAATAATAGTAATAATAATAATAATAATAATAATAATAATAATAATAATACATTCTAGAAGAAGTGAGATAAAAGCAAAAATGTCACGAATCTGCTGAGTCCCATCACTGACAAAGAGCAATTTTGATTTATGCCGGGGACAGACATAAGATTGATGTTTCACACGTTGAATAAAATTTAATATATGGCAAACTGGAACCCACTGCTGAAGGGGAAAGCCAAATAGTTAGGGTTCATGGAAGATGTGAGATTGGTTGCCTACTTGTCCTCTAAATGAAGGAACACACTATTTCCTCCTTAAAAACTGGCAGCTGGTGGAGCGTAAATAATGGAGGACGTGTGTTCCAGCTATGACTGAGCTGGCGCTAAAACCTACTCAACTTCCTTCGTATTTTGTTTGTTGAAGCTTCAAAACAGCTGCAGCTGACTTAAGAGCCCAGTCGATAAAATTATCACTTACTTGTTTGTTCTTTTGGTCACATTCATGGTCTTCTTCTTCAGCAGACGTCCAAACACTCTTCTGTCAGGTTTGTCCTGGCGCGGCTTTTTCAGCAACTCTCGCGAGATTCAACGACACTCGCGTTTTCTCTGTTTTTTTTTTTTTTTTTTTTTTTACGACATTCCTTTACGGCACCCGGCACGACTGTCCGGCGAGGCTAATGCTAACGAATCAAGCTAGTAATTCGGTTCATTGTGGTTCAGTAAAATTTACTTTGCATACACAGTATATATTCACTGTACCTCGATATACATTATAATATATATATCTGTGTTCATGTTGCAAAATGTAAAAGAATATTTTTACTTTTGATATTTACCAAACCATCTTATCTCAATCCCAACATTTTATTCATTTATATATGTATTTATTTATGGGTAATTCCTGTCTGTGCTTTTTAATTTGTACAGATATAAGAGGATGGTTCATTAAAAAAAAAAATAACTATAACTAGTTTTTATCTGTGAACTGAACTTCAGGTAATTTTTTTAACAACTCTAACAACTCTCGTCGAGCACAATCTTCCTCCCAGACTGGCAGCTTTACACCAACGTTTAAGACACCTTGCATCTGTCATTTCACTGAAAGCAACATGAAATCAGTGATGATTGACCATGGCTTGAGGCAAAGTGTAACTCGCTCATTCTAAACTGAAACTGAAACTTATCACACTCATCAGTTCCTGCTATTATCTTGACAGAATGGGGAATATAACATCTGACAGAGTGAACAGCCACAGAAACTTCTTTGGAAAGCATTTGGCAGCACAGCATGGGATTGTTATATGAGAGTTAAATGGACTCTGCAACAAGCAGAGCAGACCATAAATATACTAAATGTGTTTTTTAAATTATTTTTTCTTTTTTCTTTTATTCAGGATACTGAATGTAATTGATCCATGGCTGCAATTATTGTAAGCTGCGGAAGAGTAAGATCTCTCCCTCCTGATCTCTGCATGAAAAGGTCTGGTGACTGTGGTTCACCACAAGGCAATTTATTTACAGCCCTCCACTTGTGGCTGCGTAAATATTCTTCATGAGAAAGGAGGCTGTCAGCAAAGCATTGCACTTCATCAAAAACAACCCTTTCTTGTCAGAGGCTAATGTGAAGGTGTATATCACACCAGGCGTCCAACCTCTTGAGCAGTGAGATGCTGGGGTTGCGGCACTGTTACGAGCAATGGGTCCCCCACTGGGATTCCACTCCTCCACTGAATCCACATCTCCATCAGTTAGGAAGTAGCTCACTGTCTCTCCTGGCAGTAGCCACAGGAAGCAGTGGGAGTGTTGCTGTACAATCACCTACAGTGGGAGTTAGTATATATTTGGATTCTTGCTGCTTATTACATCAGACAGATTGTTCGTGTCAGCAGAGCCACGACCCCTCCCCTTAAGGTTGGGTCTAGAAATTGAATTTCTCACTGGTTATTGAATGACACATCTGCCTGACTGTAACAGTAATGTTGAATAAGAGGAAATAACCATCCATGATTCTCTGCAACTAGCCTGAAGTTTTCGGTGTGACCTCCTTAAGGAGCCATTATTGGATTAGGTTGTCATGCCACCGAACGGATGCGTGATCAAACACTTTTATTCTCCTCAGCAGTCTTTATTACACACATTCTTTGAGGGGCTGACTCATCAAGAGCTGTTATGAATCACTTACCGATGGCTGCTTAGCCCGCAGTTTCAAATGGACAGAACAATATGAGGTGGCGGCATCTAATTTCATTTCATTATGTGACTATTGTGCCATTATCAGGTTGCTTTCATCTGGTTGCATGACCTCCAATGCTATTTTCTGCGTAAAGTCTCTAAATGGAGATCCTAGATTAAGACCCTTGGTCTATTTAATGGGAACTCCTGCGGGTTAAGGAGCCCACCACACAAGGATGTATAATTGAACCAAATGCCCAATTCCATGACTCCATGCTCCAATGTTTGAAATATTCATAGGTTGTTTAATGTTTGTGCATTTGTATGTCAGTTTAAATCGTTATGATTCCAAAGCACACCAACCAGCACCAAGCAATAGTATCATATTTCCTCATATAGAAAAGTCTGCTGCTGTGGTAATTGATACTTTGTAAAAGCTTTAATCATGGTCGGCTCAGCCTGACGTGCACGCACACACAATTAAATGCATGGATTGGCAATTGACATCGCACAATACTTGAGGAGAGTTTTGCTTGACTTCTCATCTGAGTGACGCTGAAAATATTAATTTGCACCTCAGGTGATGATGATGTGTTTATAAGCTTTCAACTTAGGCTGCAGAATCAATAAGCACTTGCACAATAGCAGCTCTGTTATCGCCCTCATTCTGTATTTTCCTGCAAGTATTGTGCTTCCTGCTAATAATTGAATGACATGAGATTATCTTTTGTTGAGTTATTGTAAAGTGTACTCTCATTGGTTTAGTTAGTGAAAGAAAATAAAACAATGCCTGGTTGAAGAGGGACACTTTGCCTCTCATCACACAGCTCACTTCTTTGAAGCATCATAAAGAGGATAATTGTGCCTTTGTCGGGCACAATGCAACCGAAACACGACTTGTGAAAAAAAAAGTAACTTACACATGAAACGTGTGTATATTAAATTTTAATGTGAGGATTTGAATAAGATCTTTGCTGATATGGTAACAGCGGGAAACAGCAATTGTGAGAACAATAACTCAAATTAAAGTAACTCAGTTTGTAGTGCAGAAGTTTGGGGCACTTTGTAACTTGGATCATTGTTTGGTGATTTCATCTGTAACAAATGGTCATTAAGCTTCAGTCAGAGCACGAAGTACGTCAGGACTTTAAATTTAAACCTTGATGATCAGGGTGTCTGTTTCTTATCACTTTCTCTTTCTGGTTCCAACTGGTGAATGAAAATTCAATACACTCGACTGACTACATCTATATCTGGGTGCTTTGGTGAAACTTTAGAGGAAGAAGAGACTGGTGTAACTGAGCGGCACTTCCTGCTGCTCTCCCCGGATCAAGAACAGGATTGATAGATTTATTTGGCAGACTTCTTAGCATGACAAACTTTATCCACTTAAACTATACTCTTTCTGCCCTGGAAACAAGCCTGGAAATAGTTGGACCCCGAGCTTCTCAGATTTTATTCCTTCCCTATGGCTGACGTCGAGCCCGGACCTGCTGTATAACTCCATGGTGGGACAGTGTGCTTTGTCACTGTCATGTTCAAACCTAATGCACTGTGTTCAGTCTACTGTACACCTATTGCAAGGCTTTTCTGGAGCTTGGGCAACACCTGCATGAACTCAGAGTGTCTGGGTTATAAATACTGAATGCATGAGTTGACAAGTTCTGTGGCCACTATCATCTGATGCTGCTTTGAAGATAGTGAAACCTTCTATATGAACTTCAAGAGGCCATGTAGAAAATTGTTCCACGAGAGCATTCATCATGAGTTGGCGCATCCTTGTGAGTACACATCTCTGCCGCTGTCTAACCCACTGCGCTACAAATTCATTCCTGCCCAGAAACACCTCCGCGTTGGTCGGCTTTTATGTGTGTCTGTCAGCGAAGCACACTGATTCCACTTTAAAGTGCTCTCTGTAGGAGACCCTGGCATTCACCTGTGAATATAAATAAATGAAACGTGCAGGTGAATGTCTACACATTCACCTGCACGTTTCATTTATTATTCTTTTGGAAATTCTATCGGCTTCAAACAAATACAACAACAACAACAACAAAAGACAAGATGGCAATAATTAAGGATGGGCATAATGGCAAGTGCTCTGTACCTTCATCATAGGGGTAACAACAATAATCACTACAGAGGGGCTGAAGAATGATATGCATGGACATAATTAATGATACTCTGTAGTAACCCATCCATCTTCCTGGGTCACTGCCTGAGCAGTGAAAGACAGCTTAATTCAAACTTTACTTCCCCCGCTCCCTTTTTCTCTGATCCCAAAACTGTCTGAAAGCTTTGAGCCAGGACGTCAGTTCATCTGTGAATCACTGACATCAGCGTTCTTACTCAGCCACTCCATTAAGTGCTGTCTAACCTGACCGAACTTTATACCTGCACTCACTAAATTTGGACCAAGGGTTGCCCCTTTTCCAGGTGACTTAGAGATGGATAGATGGATATACATCCATCAAACTTCTGCTGAATCCTATCTGGCCGCCCCCCCCCCCCCCTCCCAACCATAACCCTCCCGCCAACAGCTGCTCCCCCAACACAGTGTCAACCTCAGTGTTACTTTGCCCAGGGTGATACTGCATGTCAAAATGAAAAGCAGCTAGTGATGTTTAAATTGCCAAACTTAAGAAATTGTTGTTTATTATGTCAGTTTTTTGTTGTTCTTTTTTTAAAGGCCCATCTGAGAGAAATGAGCTAAAAGTTTCAGGGTGATATCATTTCATTTTTCTCAGTGAGATAGAGTCTAGTGGAACACTGGGCTCTTTGTTTCTTTCCTCCTTGCAGCCGGCACAGGACATCACCTACATTTAGGCTGTTGACATATATCTCTGCAAAAAAACATCCATATATTCAGGTGTGTAGATGCTATAAAACAGGTCTTTGGATTTAGCTGTTGTCCAGGTTGCTATGCTTTGATGACGTTATAAAGTAGATCTGTTAGCTTAGAGAAGCCCCGGATAAAGTTCTGCAGTACGTCTTTGTCTTGATCAATGGCTGACTGCAGGGATCTGGGCCTGAATCTGGGCTCTCAGTGGAGATGATATCCAAGGACACTCGAGGAAATGCCATTTCTCTGCAATGACCTTCAATGCTATCCTCCTATAGCTCCAGCAGAGTGCTGAAAGCCCAGCGTTTAGTCTTAAGACATGGTCTGCCTCTCCTGCAAAGCCCCGGACAAGCACACTCATGCCTCACTCTTCGTCTTGTGATAAGCTCTGTCTAACATGTGGGAGGTGTCGGTCAGAAGTGATGAGTGACTGAGTCATTGTTAGCTGTGTCTCATATGTAGTCACAACTGTAAATTGAACATCATCATCCTTCTGTATAATGAGGCAAGAGTACAGCTATCTCTCTGCTGAGCTACTAACGCTTGGCTGTGCTGCAGCTCTCTCCCTGACACCTCGTTATGGTTGCAATGACGTGCTTGAAGATCATCTCCCCAGTCTGCAGGCTAAGCTGAACATGTCAGGTTCTGTGGTGAAACAATTCACCACTTTGACTCCATGTGAAGGCTGGCTGGTTAGCTCTCACAGGGACACGAGGAAACGACTGCTCAGTGAGCAATCAGAGCGACTGTGTGCAATATCGAGAACAATATGTGCAATATTCTATCAGTTTGTTCTTTTTATTTCGTCAGTGTTCATAGCACACATAGAGAGAACACAAATGGTGCAGCATATCCATCGGCATCTGACTGTTATTTACAATGTCTTACTGAACTTTGTTTCTTGTGGTATCTGTTGTTATTTTTATGCTCCCTCAGTTGTGTCTACCCCCTCAATTTCATTATACAGTTGCCTGTATAATGACAATAAAGGCTTATTTTATTCTCTTCAACTCTTCTGGGTTTTGATAGGCAGCCTCAAACATGATCTCCTGAGAGTTCCTCAAGACCTCAAGCTGATGAAACATGCACTTCATGTTCTTACATTTGCTCTTTGAAAAGTTGGCTGTAAGCTAATCACAGCTCTGCACCAGGTGTTGTGTCAAAACTGGAAAATCACTGCCAACTCCCTGCATCTCTAGATAATATTCATGCTGCGAGCGACGGGATAGGTGCTGGTATGCAGCCAAGAGTCAGGTATGTTCTCCTGTGTAGAACCGCTAACTGACCCCGACCCTACCTGGACTCTGCGTGGTCTGACCCTACTCGTCCTGGGATTGAAAACATACTTGGGTGAGTTGCAGCTGGTTGGATAAATTTACTTCTTTGACATATTGTGTCTTAATTCCATTTCCACAAGCACATGGCCTTGAAGCTCTTCAGCGAAGCTTAATTGAAGAGTCACTAAAAGTTGTTTGCAAATTCAGTCCAGAAAAGTTTTGCGAATCCACCATTTATTATCGTTTCATCTTTGATGGCAATGTACAAACCAAAGGTCATTTAAAGTCTTGGCAAATTATTTTTACATTGACATTCAAATCAAAGCTGTAATACTGTGTTTAAATAGGAGTGAGTTCTATAACACTATAACATTCACACTATGTAAACTATGACAGCTGCAGCTCGCTTCTGTGTTCGTGTTTTTCCAAACCAGGCTCCCGTCCAAGAGACAGCTTTTCGAACCTTGGGCCATACCCTGTTTTTGTGTGTATGTGTGTGTGTGTGTGTGTTTGTTTGTTTGTTTTTTTACTATATATCTATATATTTATGAAACGATACATTGTGTGGGTGGTGAGGACAGACTTCTGACCAAACGCTAACTTTTGGACTTTCATATCTGCAGAAGTGCCAGCAAAGATGCAGAACTGGAGTTGTGTGATGCTTAGTGATGGCAGCGCTGTCTCATTTGTGTAAGGCTTCATGTTTTGAAAACAGTAGCGGACTCATATCCAGAAACTCTAAAAGAGACGGCAAACAGAGGACTGCTCTCCATTTTGCTTTTCAATTATGACACTTGTTTGAATTCTTGCTCTGCAGACAACAGATCGAGTGAACAGTAAATTGTGATTTCAGGGAAGCGTATAATGTTGCACAACAGCAAATTAGCAAAACATAGACAATTTATCTTTAAAATTTGACAGATTGTTTTGGGACAAGTAGCAGAAAACCCATGTGATGGATATCTATCAATCCAGCCATCCATCAATGATGGATACTGCTTATCCTCATGGGGTTGCAAGACCCAATCCCAGCCAACACCAGGTGAGGCTCGCCGGACAATCTCAGGCCTGACATGTTAAGGCAAACAACCATCCATGCCTGCAATCACACCCACAGCCAATTTTGAATTGTGATTTAACCTAACACAGAAAGATTCACGTGGTTCAAACCCAAAAACAACCCAGCGAATGTGTTAAATTTTTTACAGCAGACATTTCAGCTTGTCACAGCAGGAAGGACACAGTTCTTACTGATGACAACGACAGCATTCTGCTCTTAATGTCATTATGCAGCAGATCTTTGCTGGTACCAGCCCCAACTTTAAACACTGTGATTTGTCATCAGTGATAATGTCCATCTTTGAGGAATGGTCTGAAAAGAAAAAAGCCATAAAAGGACAGCAGTCACATGATTTGTGTTTCAGAGAGGGAGCGAGAGTGTGCTGGAAAATGACTGTCCCTGATGGTACACTTTTTTTTTTTTTTTCCTCTGTCAGAAAGATTTCTAAAAGCCCGATCCCAGCTGAAATCCGAGAAGCCCAATGTTAATGTTTCAGCAGTAATGTGAAATTAAATCCGGTGCTGATGAAGATTTGGATGAGCCAACGTTTCCAGCTAGAGAGCCGCGCTGCCAGTGTGACGAAGAACCTCAGGTCCCTCACAGGAGGTTTTCAGCCTGCCGGCCAATTCTCTCACAGCGGCAGGTGATAACTGCCACCGAGTCTGTGTGCTCAATTGATGTGCTACTCATTTTATATTATGATGTTTACCTGTGCTGCATTGTTCTGTCTACACTCAGTGTGATCAATGTTTCTGCTAACAAAATGGCTCCTCACTTCCTGCAAAAACTCGCTTCCATTCCCAGCATTGCAGCCAGTTGTAAGACTAAGAAAACTCAGGTGGCAAGAGCAACAACTTCAGTATTTCCCCCCACTGTTTTAGATATTTCAGATGCCAGTTTTTCACCTCGCAACTGCAATAAGGTATGTAAATCTCTAAGCAAATGTGGCGTTTTCATTGAGCAGCTGGTTGAACCAGAAAACGATGTACTTGTCGGAGCATCTGTTCTACTGTCTGTTTGTCCCCTCACATGCATCGAGCTCGCATTATGGCTTCAATTGCATTTTCAGGGGAATAAACATGAATGAAAAGGATTCGGTGCTTCTGTACCTGCTAAAGCTGTTTCAACACAGCCCATATGTGAATCACGGATTCTTTGTAATAGCCTGCTCTGTCAGGAGAGAGGATGTACCTGTCAAATCATTTAAATTACGACAACCATTTTTGAGCTGGAAATGCTTGGATCAGCGCATTGACGTTGTGGAACTTCCAAGGCCCTGAAAGTACGCCTCGCTGGGTTCTGATGTCTTTGCAAAACAGAATTATGCTCTGAGAAATGTCTCTGTCCAAACTCATGGGATTGAAACAAAATCAACAAACTGAAGTTGAGACTTGGCTACATTTCACAAACACCCGGTGGGTGCGCTGCACACAAATGCAACAAAGGCTGCTTTACATTTTCTAACACATGCATTAAATCTGGTCAGCATGGCGGCATCGTGGTGACCTGTCCTTCCCCAGTGAGAGCTGGGGTCGGCTCCAGCACCTCCCCGAGATCGGTAAAGGGATAAGATAGAAGAAGAATGAATGAATGCATTGAACCTCTGCACATACACATTAACATACTGCATACTGGATATACGATCGTCTGAATCTATCTCGTGACGACAAACATGCATTCAAGACCGCCTTTGCATATTACATTTGGATTTCATCCAAAATAATGATGTTCAATATCTGAGTAACATCCACTTCATTCTCTTTCAGGCTTTGAACATTTCCCATGCCAGCAAAACCTTCATGACACAGGCACGGAAAATTCCTCGAGTTGTAATGTAATGTTGAATTTTAATTTAATTTATATACATCTCACTCCTCTGTGTCCCTTATAGTTAATGGCCTCTTGTAGATCCCTGACTGTTCATAAATCAGGAGTTCAGCTCTGCCGCTATTACAAATTGAATGATCTTGCGAAAGCTGCTGTATTCATGAATCTTCACGGCCGAGCATTGGCGAACAGATGGGGAAACACAAACTGGAGAGCCTGCGGTTTTTCCACGTCATTATTCCATGTCAGTTCCATGAAATAAAGACAAGAAATTAGCAGGTCTGATTCTGAGCCTAATGCTGCTGGGTCCTGTACAAGGGTCAGCTCCATGCTGCACTGTGAAATGGTTTTCAAGTGGAAACACAAAACCAGTGCAAGTACCAGATTTTGAGTCTGAATCTGAAACAAGTGTCTTCTGTCCAAGAGGAGAGATGCAGCATTTTCAGATGTATAAACAGATTGTTGCATTTAATTAAAAATAATCTCATTTAAAATGGATTCAATGGTTTTAATAAAACTCAGGTTTATATTGGGTGAAGAATCCCCTAACAAAAATAATCATAAATATTATTCAGAGGTATATTGGCCTCGATGTGAGACAAAAAAGAAAGACTGTGCTGCTGTGCATTAATAAGAATATTGTCACCAACAGACCACTTCAGGACAAACAAGAAGTCTCCATTAGAAAACTACAGGCATCCTCAGTATTCCCTGTTGTGTATGTTTGGCTGTTTTTTTTCTGTTTTTCTTGGTGTTTTGTGGATTTTTAGGCTCACAATGGGAAACATGAAATCACAAAATATCATAGTTTTTCTTATTCCACAATTACAATCCTGCAGGATTACCAACATAGCTGAAAACAAAAGTTTGTAGCCCGCATTGTGAAATTTAAACTTTGCTGCTGGATCGTCGCTAGACAGACAGGAGCATCTTTTTTTTTTTTTTTTTTTAAATATCTGTTTCACAGTCAAAGATGAGGCTTTAATGATTGACAGAACAGAGAGGCATATCTTCTTTTGGCAGTGCTGTGATCTGTACTTGTGTGTGTGTGTGTATCTGAAATGTTTTTACATTTTGTGGGGAGGTAGAGCTGTTGTTATGCACTGGATTCCTGAAGTGTTGTCTGAGTGGAGCCCCCGCAGGGAAAACCGATTGCACCTTTTAAAGAAGTGCTGGTGCCAATGTTGTGAAAGAGACATATGAGGCTGTGGACATCCAATTGATTTTCAGTCAACACATCCTTCAAATAGTCTTTTATGTGTTAAATTATTTAAGCACTGCAGCTTTAGGGAAGAGAATTTATATCCTCCCAGAGGAGCGGGTAACTTACCTGTGTCACTGAGTATTTCACATCAAGTATATCACACAAATTCCTGTGTATTAGTTCAGTGGGTTTTCCGGACTGGCCTTTTCACCCGTGGGTTGAAAAGGTCTTAAGCGGGCGCCTCAGGGCACGGCGCATTATCATCACAGAGAAGGTCTCAATCATGATCAGCATGTATTGCTAAATGGTCCATTCCAGCTTTACCTCTCCGAGCATCATTTCATCATCGCACAATGAACTCCCTGCAGCGTTCTTAGTAAATGACCATATTCATTATTCATCAAGGATTAGTGTCATAATCGATTTTGTCCAAACGGTCTGAATTCCACAATGTGTTCTTAATCCTATCCCCGAGAGATGCTGAACTTTGTCACATCTAATTAGGTTGCACGAGTTCTTCTCCATTACATGCCAGATAATTGGCAGGCAGCTCTTGGCTTTAATCAACATCTTTATATGTTTGACACGCGGCGGCATGTTGAGGCATGTGCAGAAAACCAAACAGGTGTGGACGTAGCGTGCGGCGTGCTAAAAAGTGTGTGAAACTCGGTTCGATTCCCACCCACGTGTGTTTTCTGCCTCTTAAGCCAGCGAGCGTCTCCTCCATGAGGTTGCCCTGTGTCTCCCTCTGGTGATGACCGTCCTGTTCTCCACTCCCAGCTGCGAGATGGACCTGTGCTGCATGTGACATCTGTATCTGCCAATGAATGTGCTAAGCCTGTCAGCTCGGCGGCGCCCGGCCTGTCACTCAGCCCCGACACAAACAGCCCGGGACCACAGCTGTCATAATGATCCAACAACAGAGAAGAGCAATCTGCTGATCCTCCCTTAGCCCCGACTGAGACTATGGGTGTTCTCAAAAACCCTCGTCGGCTTGTTTTTTTCAGACTGTACAGACCAGAAACCGATTGCGGCTCACCTCTGTATTTAAGGTTACTCAGATTCATTCTGGCCCAATTCTATTTATTATGATAATGATATTGATGATAAACATTCCACAACAAATAATTTAACAGGTAGCATCCACAGAACCTTAACAACAACTCTGCACTCTAATTCCCGCCAAAGCATTGATTAGTTGGTCGCTGGAGGGCATAAACCAAATGCAGAAAATTTACATTCTCGACAAAGCTTGGGCCGAGGGGTGTCCTCAACATGATCAACAGAAGAGGGACGCCAGATTTCTGAGTTGTCCAACCACCCCTTTTTAGTTTGAATTTACTACAAATTTAATCCTCCCAGTTCTGTAACAGTGCGTTTTGCTTTATTTGAATTACAAATCATGCTTTCAAACTGTCACACAAAAGGAACAAAACATAAAAAAATAAATAAATAAAAATAGCTGGCTAAAGTAAATTGAAGACTTGCCCAGTTAAAATCATTTACGCTCATATTTCCCTACGGGGGGTTCTTTGATCTTCATTACAAACAATACTGCTCCACCAGGTCTTTCACCTTTAACCTCAGTTACCGTTAAACAGATTTTTAGTCGGTACCTTGATAAAATAAAACGTTAAGCCAATTTGTTGTAATTCGAAGAAATGTACGTCCCTCTTAGGCCCCTCTTATGGTCTGAGAGGGATCTGCTGGTCACAGGCGTTTATTTCCTACAAGAATATAAAAATCACGCCCAGAGGCAAATTGCTTGGAGACTCCTTTCCTTTTCTTTTTTCTTTTTTTTTTTGATCTTTTGCCATTTAGAGACAACTATGAAAAGGTTAGTGTGTTAGGCATTCTGGGAGGGTGGCTCGTACTGCGGTGGTATGAGCGAGTGTATGAATAGATCTTACAAGAATAGCCAATTATATTTTAACAAGACTGCTCTTGACTGCTGAAACTTCATTGATGTATACAGGTCCAAAGTCTTGAATCCCCTGGGAAGATTGGAAAGGTATAACAAGCCAGTTATTCAGACAAGATCGGTTCTGCCAGCCGCTCATTACACAGACTGTCACTGCAGATAAAACCAGATGACTTGTCCTCTCTGATAGTATTGATTTTGAATATGAAATGATGATGTCTGTCAGTGTTTTGATGGTGCAGTTCGGGGCCTGTGAACCTGCACACAATTTGCATTTTCTAAACACTGATGAAATAAGGCCATGCCTTTAAAATTTGTAATTATTGCAGAAGCTTTCTCTCAAAGACGACATTGAAATTACTTTGATCTGAAAATGTATTTTCACTGAGGGAGCTGTTTGGAGAGCATGAGCAAAAACACAAAGGGCAAACAAAGGAGGAATGATTACCACTTTGAGAGCACATGTATCTCACTAAAATTAAATAAACGAGAAAAGAAAAAAAATCCATTCAGCAGTTTAACAACACATTCGGGGCCGAGTAAAGCACTGGAAATAATACACATCGTGTTTTGCTGCAAATTACACACACCAGAAGAATTTCCTTAAACAGGCTATAATCACATCCATACAAATTGTCACAAAGAGCGCTTTAAAAACAACCTGTACAGTTTAGTAGCCTGGAACTCAACAAATTATATAATGTAGGAAGTAAAAAAAAAAATGTTGAAGATATGTAAAGAGCTCACCCCATCAATGCCGGTTTTAAATCACACATTTGATCCACTATTTAAGTCCATCATCTAGATACACAGATGCATGATAGCATGTCACTGAATTAGTAAAATTGCAAAGAAGATAAGATATGGAAATCATAGATATCAGGGAAGCATCAGCTGGATATTGGTTGGTGGGTGGGGGGGAGATAACAAAGAATCTACACACAGTACATGGACTCAGTCTCTCCAAAGGGCCCTGAGGTGGCAGCATTTTGGGCCCCATGTGCCCGCTCTTTACCCAGATATACGTCGGCCTTTTCGATAAAAAAACAAAACAAAACAAAAAACTTGCACAGGCATTGATCATCTCACTGACATACAGCACAGAATATAAATATGTAGTGCTGTAACTCAGTAGAAATATTTCAACTCGTCTCGTGTGCAGATGTTGCAGTTTACATACTTATTGCAGCAAAACATGTTTTCATCGATCCAGCGTCTGATAAGTCCAAGTTTCATGTGTTCGACTGGAATTGTTGTAGACGAATGAGAAACTCTTGCAAAGGGCATAAAATGACGGTTTGCATTTTTCTCCACTGTTAGTGTTCGACAAATGCAGCAGGGGCTGTAATGAGGCTATGTGTTGTCTTTGCCTCCTGTTACCCAAAGCTGAGTTTTAACAAGGGCGTTGTGAAGACATTGCTGTCATATGGCTCTGAGTGTGAATGCGACGCTGTCTGCATTCAGATTGCAGTCTCTCTCTTCTTCCTCACTGCTCAATGAATAATGCAAAACCAGGTAGTCAGGTGATAAATTCTCAAGTGTAAATCCACGCAGCACGTCAGTGAAATGACTGTATTTTGACATACATCGTCAGATGGAGAGGGTTCACACCGAGCTGAGACACGAGAACACTTCACTTAACAGCTTTGCTGAAAAGGCTTGATGTCCTGAAGGATAAATGATCGGGGATGCTTTGTTTCTAATTTGCTCCTTCTATGAGTGATCAGATCAAAACATAATGACGTTTCATTCAAAGATAATGTGATCACAATAAGATGGGTAAATTGCGTTGGTGGCTTTGGATCACAGGCTGACAACCACCAGTTAGTTTTCCACTCATCTTAGCTGCAGACTACAAACATAAGCCACAGTCGGCGGCGGCGGCGGCAGCGGTGGCGGCGCAGGTGGTGATGGGTGCAGGATAAAGGCATGCAATGAAAAAACAATGAGTGTCCCCTCTGTCAATCATTTGCATCTAAAAAAGCTGCTCAAAGCCTTCTTTCCAGTCAACCTCACTTGAAGTTTATATTATTTTCCAACACAGAGGTGTGCGTGTAGGGCTCTAACAGCCCAACAGTGAGGAGCGTTGCAGAAACAAAGGACGAAAGGGAAACGGCACACTGCAATTAGTTAAAACATGACGGATAAGAATACAACAGATATCAGCTCTCTGATATCAGTGAAATCAGATATCTACATGCTAATCTGTAATGTAAAAAGTGTAATGACTTTACAAAAATCCGACAGAGGTGCTTTGTATGACCATGTGGCCTTTCACATGACAGTCACAAAGCTGAAAAAGCTCCTGCTACATACGAAACAAGGCGGCTGTTTCATGTTGTTTCAGAGTTTGTGTGTGCAGAAAAAGAACCCAACCGGAAACGATGCTTGGAATACATCTCCATAAAAATTAGGTTGGATGCTACATTTCATTCATTGTTAGTTGTTTTTAATTAAACTGGAGAGCCATTCTTTGTGTGTGTGTGTGTGTTAATGTGTTAATTTTCCATTTAAACTGATAATAACTACACAGACGAGAGATCGTCACAAATCCCTTCTCGACTTCCTTCGTCCTCGCATTCATTAAAATGGATCAAAAATTGTTTGCTCATGAAATTAGCACGTGTTTTTTAATACTTTGAAGACAAATGATTCACTCTCAAGTGCAAACTGAAACCAGCATACACATTCAAACTCTAAAACAAATCAAATATCAGCTAATTACTTTATCAAGTTTTAGGAGCAATTATTGCTATCTTTTTTTTATATATATTATTATTATTATTGAACCATAACTCAACTGCTAACTGCTTTGAGACTCAGCTATTCTGACAGCAAATTGTCGATCGTGAAGAAAAACACAATAAATGTGATGTGATCACTTAGGGTGCATGAAGCTCAGCTGGAAAAGTAACGATAAAAAAAACCAAACAAACAAACAACAACAACAAAAAAGAAAAAGATTTTTTTTTTTAAGCCCAAGCTGTCAAACTGTAACTCATGGCCCACAGTGAATGTGAGAACATAAAAAAATTATTACCTAAAAACACAGAAAACATCCCAAAATGTTCCTCTTTTACTTTAACAACCATGTTTGCTCAGGCTGGTTGCATTTGAGACTAGTTTCCATTCATTATGTACTGTGTTTCTGTAGGTCTGTAAAAAAAAGGAATGTTACATATAGTCATGGTACGCTTACTACAGTGTGGAGTAAAGCTGGCTGACAGCTTATCGATACTGTAAAGTGTGTGTGTGTGTGTGAGAAGACATCGGAGGTGCACACTTCTGTAGTGGAGATGAGTGCACTTCAACACAGGCCCTCCACAGGTTCACGCCTAATTTCTACAACCGCCACAACCACAAACATCACCGCTGCAGATGCCGATCTGCTGATCCGCTGGCTTGATTTGGGCCTCCTCCAGACCGGCGAGCGCCCGAGTGATTCCTAATTATCATCAGAGTAAGACGCGAAGAGCCGAGTTGACTGCTGCAAGTTGGCAGCGCTCTCATTAAGACTCAGATCAGGGGAGCAGCTTTACATGCAGCCGCGCTCAAAGAGCAATTAAATCTAGATGCCACTGCACACTGTACTCTTTTCCACTAGTTTACATCATTAGGGCTCAGAGGTGCTTCACGCTGCCTATGGGAACTAGCTCCCAAGTCCTTGGTGCCATCTTGTAAATCAAAAGGATGTTTGAATATGCTTTGATTGCTTTGCACAGTTTCAGAACAGGTGCAGACATAAAGCTCACGATCTGCCATAAAATGGAAAATCCGCTTACTGTCTAATGTGCCATTAGGATGCTGAGTGTCAGCTGCTCACCATTTACATCTCAACTTTAGGGTGCAGCTATTCTTAAAAGATTCAACGCCTCGGGGAAGTCTAAGAGTAGTAATGGCTTAAAATTTGTGGAATATTAAAGTATAAGTGGAAATTCCTGCTTACACAATCAATATTTTCTGATCAGCTTGTTAATTTGTGAGCAGCCTTCTTGGGGGGAGCTTGCCCTGCAATCCACCAAATCAAAACAATGATATATATTTTGGTACCCGCCGCTGAGATGACTGATATCATGGACCTTATCTAGTTTGAGTAAAATCTAACAGATCCTTTGTAAAACAAACCATTGCCTCCAGCGGCTGGATCAGAATTGAAGCATTTGTCCACTATCCTGAAGAACATGTGCCCACCATGTTGTCTTAGTATCTCATTTCATTAAGTGGATTGTTTATCTAATTCCAGCTCTGTGTGCATTAATCTATATCTTAAATTTGTGATTGCTCATGCTGAATGTTCTTCATTAAGACAGCAGGAGATGTGTGTGTATGAAAAATGAGAAAAGTCTCAACATGCAGTGAAAAAAAAAATCCACTCCATTAGTATAGAAAGTTAATTTAATATTTTTCCTTTACTCTCTAATGTGATATCCCTGTTGACATGGCTGATTTATTTACACAGCGCTAATTAAACAGCTGAGAAGCTTTAATAGATGGTTTTAGATCTTCAGGCCTCCAGTTCCACCGAGGTAAGTGTTTGACAACATATTATGGCGACATTAAAGTTGAATACAAACAGTCCAGGATGCCATTTTCTTTTGCTGTTGTTGTTTTTTTGACCGATACACAGCCAAGGGGGGGCAGTCCTGTCGAGTCCAAATCAACGTGTCTGCATCCAAATCCTGCCCCTCCACGTCAGTTCCTAGCCTCTCTCCACAGTGTTGAGCCTTCACCATTTGTCAGGAGCTCTTATGCCCGTCTCTCCTCTGTCTCTATTTACATTCATCCCAACTGACTGCTTGTTTTTTGTTTTTTTTTGGCCTGAACAAAAGCACGACTGATAGATGTTGCTCCATTTCATTAAAGCTGCTCAAGTGCTGAGATACAAATTTCCTCGACTTCTGTCTTTGTCTTATGAAATGTGCAGTTTCAAGATGTATTTACTAATTACTTCCTTACTGTGCTGAGGACATATTTCATCTAAAGCCTCAGTCGTCACACTTTGATCCATAGTTTCCCTGTGAAACACTGTGGCCTGCTGTTGTGTTTTTAATCACTGAACATAAACGATAATGACACAAAGGGCGTGAGCAGAAGTACAGGAACTGACTATCGAACACGGTCAGGTGACAAGGGACGGAAATGAACTCTGTCAGTGCTTGCAAGATATCTTTCACGGGATCGCTTAACATCAAACAGGCGTCCAAATGGTCTTTGCATTGGACTGGCTGGCAATCACTTCAAATCAAAAAACTGTAAAATCAACAAGTGCAGTGCAAGTCAAGGTCACCGACGGATCATTAGCACGTAGCCAGCACCAAGCTTGAGACCAACGCAAATTAAGATAGCAGAGAAATCCTCGGAAGCGGCGGCAGAAGATGCAGAGCACAAAGTGGTGTTGTTCTTTGAAGCTGGAAAACAAGTGAAAACAAGGCGACAGCAGCAGCTGTGGTGTCTTTCTCTCTTCACAGGCTCCTTGACTCATAGAAGGGTAACAGTTTTTAATGGCAGTCCTGTCACTCTGTTATGATGTGGGGAAACTTTTTCCGAAGCAAATTACTTTCGGAGCTAAGTGCGGCAGGGGTCTCTGTAGTGTGCAATTGTGCGATTGTGTGATTGTCTGACAGTATAGGCTCAGCGGGCCAAGGCCTCCTCTTAGAGAGCAAGTCTGATGGCGCTGCTCCTTCAAAGACACTTGTGTCAAGTAGCTGACCACTGATGGTTTAACAGATGTGGCAGAAAACTCTCCCAATCGGGAAGGGAGGGAAATAGTCAGAATAACTGCCAGCTCAGGTGATAAAGTTGGCATCATGGCTTTGGTTATTCAAATCCTTTTGTTCAGTTCATGGCTGTTTGCATTCGCTTCAGGACATACATCAACGTTAATGTGAATGACTTTAATAATAAATCCTGACTGAAGGATCTCATTTCAGACCTTCAGACTGTTAATGAGTCAAGCTGTTCGAGTCAGTTCAAGCAAAAAAAAAAAAAAAAAAAAAAGTCAGTGAGTTCATACACTATATCAGACGGGCATAACGGACCTTTGTTGTCACAGCAAGAATAACAAACGGACAGTTACAGTTTCATTTGTGCACTAAACATAACTTGGTTATCTTTTTTAAACAAAGAAGAGATCACAGCTTCGTGTTTATGTTCAAGCTTTTACCAACTATCAATGAGTATCTAAGAGGAAAGGCTTTCGTAAAAAATGAAGTGCATGAGCATTCTAGTGCTGTAACATTTTAAAATGCTACCGCGAAGAGATGTGGGTGTAATGTGTTTTAGCACGCCGAAGCCAAATTATAAGATCAGCAAAGGCAGTGCAAGGTAAGTTCAGCGAAGAATTACAAGCTTGTATTAAGTATGAACCTTGAGATGAAGGGAAATTAAGATAACGTGCAAGTAAATCATCAGTGTCGACTGATCTCGCCTCCAAAGCACAAGAAAAGGCAAAGAATAAAGAGCTGCATGATTTAGCGCTGTAATATTGAGTAATAACAAGGTTACAGTACTTTACGTGACAACACTCATATATTTACCTATTATGTACATGTTCTTTTCAAGGATAGCACAAGTCATTCAAAGAGCAATAGTTATTCTTCTCGGCCTGTTTTAGGTCCGGAACAATTTTTCATTCGACACTCGAGACATTCTTTGTTGGGGGGGGGGGGGGGTCTTGGTATCTCATTTACAGTGACACACACAGCAAATTTGCTGATGTGCTAACACTTTGTATGAACAGCATGTCTGCTTTTAAAGTTAAATCAGCCATGCAAGGCACGGGCCCTTCATGGAGCTATATGCGCCGTCCTCTGAGCGTTGACTGAAGCCACTGTGGAGGCTGGGAGAGAGCTTTGAATGTAGAGCCATCACAGCTGCAGAGTAAGGTATGGTTAGTGTGCAGTCAAACAGGCAGTTTACCGTGATGAGGTTAAATTGAGCAAAATGAGGAACAGATTAGGAAGATTACGGAACACAGGCATAACTGCCAGGCCTGGAAAGTGTGATAGCGTGCGACGCTGACAGACAGCGTAAGATAAGTAATAATGTTTTGCCAGTAATGCATATCGTTCTTGCACGGGGCAGAGCTGAAAATCCAAGTCCACGGACAACTGTGCAGGTGATGAGAGAAGTCTGCAATTTGTCGAGGTGTAAAACAGGTCAGGAATAAATGACTGCCCACATTGGCCCAGTTGAGCCGTGTGAAGGGTTGTATTTGTGTGCGTGTTTTACGACTTGAGCAAAAAAGATATATATATAGACATTTATATCTATATATATATATATATATCTAAATATATATATATATATCTATATATATATATAGACATATATATATATATATATATATATATATATAGCATTAGTGTATTTGCTTTTGCTGTCATGCATGGTGGAGTAAATGTCAGATTGCTGCTGGGTAATATCCTTGAAACTGTATTTCTAATTTGTTCACTTGTAAATGAATCAATATTTGTACAGAGAGAGTACAACAATGAAATTATAAACGTTGCTCAGTTATGCAAAAGATTTTGATTGGAAACGCTGCAGTTCCTTTTCTTTGTCAGGAAGTGATGTACAATAGCTATATTGTGAGGTCATAAGTTGGATGTGCAAAGAAGTAAAATTAAAATAAAACAACAAACTGAAGCTGCCTGCTCCAATTCCCTTTTTTTTTCATTGGGACATTATTCCTGCCTCCTGTATGGACGGAATAATTCATTCATTCATTAATGTCCATCCCAGCGACGTGTGATATGCACATTCGTGCAGAAAACGGTCGGGCATCATTTCGATTTGGAAATGAACGCAACACAGCCGCGATTTCTCGGTGTGAGAATAAGTTTCACTTTTGGAATTACAGACTGAAAAGGAAAGGTTTGATGGTGACTTCATACTTCGACGGTTACAATGTTACAGTGTGTAACAGTGTGTGTGTCCTGCACTTGTATCATGATGACTATTTGATAAGATATCCAACATAAAATATTACCTTCAGTAATCAGAGGTCTCTGAGCCAGAACCACCTGCAGGGTAACAGCCTATTTCCTTCTCAGGCAAGAGGTAACCTTATCCACAAGTGAATTATTTGTGTGTCCGACTCTGAGCACACAGCTGAATTACACTGACCCAGCAGGACGAGCTGTGTTAAATAGTATATGCAGGTAAATTGCTTCTTTGGAGACGGTTAAAATGTTTGATGCAAGGAAACGAGAATCAAGAGGCCGAAATTACGCACCGTTTTAAGGACACAAACGAAGCAAGTAAATAGAGCACACATCTCATTTCAGTGAAGTGGCTGTCCTTTTAAACCGTGTGGCAAAGAGTACTTTTGGCTAAGATCCACCAACAGCATTTGAACATGACCCGGATGTTTAGCAGCCATAATGTGTAGTGCGGAAAGGCAGCAGGCTAATATTTGCTAGCTGGCATTAAAAACCGTGTCCAGATGACAGCGAAGGGAGAGATTAGTTTTAGGCTGTGGACTTGGTCGATCCAGTGGACAGCGGTTGGCGTTGTTGCCTCACAGCGAGAAGGTTCCATGTTCAATCCCAGGCCTCAGGCCTTTCTTCCGTAGTTAGCATGTTCCCCTCCTATAGTCCAAAGACATTCATTTCACGTCGTGCGTCTCAGCTGCCTGTTGATGTAAATTCTCTGTGATGGACTTCAGGGTGGCGGCTCCATGACCCTGATGGATAAGTGGTCTGATTTTGACCTGATCATGACGGACGGACACCAAAGAAGGACGAAACGACATTTTCCATCCACTCTGCATCACAGCTGTCAGCGCCAGCCTAGCATGAACGGAGAAGTTACAAAAGTAATTTGGGTTAATTATCTGAAAGCATTTCACTTCTTAACCAAAGTTTGGCGAAAATTATTCCAAGATTTCATTTGAAATTCCAGACTGGATCACAGTATTCAACCGACCAAGCAGCAACATCTGTGCCTGAAAAATAAAGCCAAAAACTGCAGTTACTCAAATGGTAAATTGAGACAGACTCTAAAGTCAATCTCTGAAGACTCTCGTGTTAAAACACTCAACTCTGCAGCATCATATGAACAGCTTGGAACAAAAAAGTTTCATTCTCTACAGCTATCTACCTTCCTCATAATAAATAAAGTTTGGAAAGTTAACTTTAAAAAACCCGCCTGTTTAAATCTGACTGCTTGGCAGTTTTGAGGGACGGATCGTTGTTGCCGTGTAGATGAAATTCTTACTTCTGTCACAAAAAAGTTTTTCATCGAAATAGGTCAAAACGAATGTTGAAAACGATGCAAAAACTTTGTAAATAAATAATAATTGGTGGTGATCACAAAAACTAAATTAAAATGACTAACTGTCAAATAAAAATTAGATGCAGAGATGGAAAGAAGGTCAATAAGCATTTTTCCATTTTTGTCAGCCAGTTGGAGCGAATCTCTCTGATGCTCATTGTTAACTTTCCTGATTTTACGTTTAATGTTTTGTTTTTTTTACCCAATGAAAGGCTAAAATTGACGCAGGCTCCATTCCAGCATGTTGTTTTCCCCATTTCCTGTCACGCTTCAAGCTGTCCTATCTCATTACCCCTCCGCTGAAAAAAAGTCCACGTCTGTATTGCACTTTCAACCTTAATATCATTAAATTTTAATAGATGTTCCCAATGAGTGGAGATCCAACAGAAAGATCCTAAATAATGTATTGCACTTAAACCAAACCTTTTAGATCTTAGTTGACTAAAGAATAAAACTAAATTTACGCCAAAAGACTAAAAATAAGAATAATTGAAAATTGCCTGTCAAAATGAACACTGAGCTTCAAACCTGCTCTTTAGAAAACCTGATGATGTGACAGATGCCGCGTCCATCACGACAATCTACATAATAAACAAGAGCGTAGAACCTTTTTAATATTACAGTCAGGAAGCTACACGCAGATGTAACTTTGGCTGATGGAAAAAAAAACACGGCAGTGACATGAGGCTGAATCTCCATCTATAATATTGGCTTTCTGTCCACATGGAGCTTTAAATAACACTTTTGAAATGCTTTAACTGTCGCCGGCTCCTTCTCACTCAGTTTTCAATCTTGTATGAGCATTAAGCCTTAAACAAGTGTACACGCATTCTGTCTCCGGCATTTATGCTGCGTAAGAATACCTTCTACCTTCTGCCACCTGGTTTGTTGGTATCACAACAAAAAGCCGCTCAGGGTAAAGCATTTCTTCGATTTCGCCATCTAATTTTTCCATCGTGCGCTGGGATCACCTGTGGCTGTAACGGTAGCACAGTGAACTGTTTAGCTAAAGTTGCTAGACAAACTAATGGGGTAATCCTGTTAGTAATGAGAACCCCCCCCCCACTTACCTTCCCAAAGAAACACCCACTGAGTCTGGGAAAAGCAGAACACTTCAGACTGTGACAGCCACATAAGCGTTTCAGCAACCGCTGGTTTATTTGTGTGCACGGCCCGTTTTGATGGAGTGTGTGACAGCTACCTGAAATAATGAGAAAAAACCATCCAGACCCATCTGCTCCAAAAACAAAAATATCAAAGTCTGCTCCGCACGTTGTGTCCATGTCTTCGGAAAAAAAAGAAAGCGCTGGGGCTCGATGTATTTCGTTGACAGCCGCGGCTTCTACCTGTCCTCTCATGGAGGGTGTCCAAATGAAGGGCGGGTCTGCAAACTGACATTGAAGGAATCAGTTTGCACTCTGGCAACAAAACGCTCATGAATTCCGAGCGGCGTCTCTCTTCCTGCTTGTATATTCCAGGCGCGGCCCTGTCCTCCAATTGTTCACAGCACCCACCGGTCGAGGACTATCCTTCAGGAGTGAAGCGGAGCGAGAGTGGATTTGTATCAAGCCCGCGCCGGCTAAATTTACAGACCTGCCAGATGCTACTCCATAAGATAAGAAGTGAATAATCTTTTCTTTTTTCTTCTCCTTCTTTTAAGAATTACACAAATTCAGAAGAAATGAGACTTTTACAGATCCTGGAGATGTAAGGAGAGTCACATTACACTGCAGATTTTAGTTTCTAGCCCAAAAATTAGGCTCACATTTAGCTGGTTCTCTTTATGAATATACTGGTACAAAAAAGATTTGTCATCAATGGATGGTTGGATGGTTGTGTTTGTTTCATTACAAGGCCGTTGTTAACACTCAGTATGTTAAAATCACATTAATCGACGCACTCTTTTCAGCACGGGTATTGTTTCTTCTCTACGCACTTAATTATGTATGTATGTACTCATATATAATTGTCAACGTGGAACAATGTAAAAAAAAAAGGAGGCATTGTGTTACCTCGTGTCTGTTAAGCTTCTTTTGATTCAAAATACATTTTCCCAAACTTTTTGTTTATTCTTTGCATTCATTTCATTGGTGAGAAAACTACTGTGAAATGCAAAGTAATGGGATTTTAACCATGTGATAAAACGTGAGATTAATCCCAATTATTACTGAAAAAAAAAAAAAAGATCATTTCACATTAAATGTTTCCCCACTATTTGCTCAGTAATCTGTAAAAGAAACTTTGTGTTGATGCTTGATGGTAAAAAACTGCATCACACTTCTCTACTCACAGAATTTGTTGAGATTGTCAACCTGGACAAGGAAAGGTGGAATAATTGTGTTTCCTGGTGGATTTACTGCAGGTGAGGGCGGCACACGGTTCAAACTCTGGCCCTGGGATCTTCCTGTCCGAGCACATTTCTGTTTATGCGTCAGTCTATATGCTGGCCCGCTGCTAACCGGCCGTCCGTGCCCTGCTGGGATTGGCTCTGGCCCACGAACCTGACACACAGCCAGTATGGATAATGGATAGATGGATATTGGGGTTGAGTTTCATTACGACTAATAAATTAGATCAGGTCTTCCTACTTTGCAACATGTGCTCAGTGGCAGGACTTGTGGGGGAAAAAAAACAAAACAAAAGCTGTGTTAGTGATTATTGATGTTTCTGAGCACAGCTAGGATCAGTCCCATTGTCCTGTTGTTCAGCTGAATCAAGCTAATGGGAAATCAAGAGAACTCACAGTTTGTAGTGTCTTACATCCTAAATCGTGAATAAATGCCTGCGTCTCTTTAGTTTGTCTGATTCTTAGCTATTAAGACGTTTCCAGCAATCTTCCGTTTCACGCAGGGCAGGTATCATACGAAGGCTTTTGTCTGAGCAACTATTTACCAAACGGCATCGACTCCATGAATTCAGAATCAGCTGTTCGATTCCGCTTCATGTCTGTTTTAGGGACGATATTTGATTTTACTTTTTGTCGTGATTAAAAAAAACAAAAAACACTCAAGTATAAAAGTGTAAATGTGATAAATTAGTCTTTGCTAGGAAATAAACATATTAAAGCATGGAAGTCAACAGAAAGAACACACTCATTTCGATTTATTTTACTTATTATACTTAAAAAGTGATGTCTGTATGTTTTAGAGTCGTGCTAATAGTTGAATACATGCACGATTTGAACCGTCACGTTCAGTCTGTTGATAACTTTCCTTGCAGTCTGAATGAACGACATTTGGCTGGTTACAGATAATTACGACTTGTTACTAATGTCCAAATCACATCACTTCCTACCCTGTAATTCTGAACAAGAATCCTCCCCGTTGCAGCCAACTGCTGTGACAGTGTTGGATTTCAGGATCGCTCTCTCAGAGGACTGAGGGGTTTAAAAATAGAAACTGTCATCGCTGGTTACTGTGAATGTCCACCCTATAAAACAGACGGTGTCTAAGCTGCCAAGCTTCCTGCAAAGCCAAACCTCCTCTCCTCTTTTCATCAAGAGAGGGAGTTAGCGTTTTGAATAAACACCCTACCTGCCACTGCTGATATAGATTTTCTATAGCTTTTGAAATAGAAATGGATCTTTAACTGCTCTGTGCACGCGGTCGCAAGCTCTGACGCCTCGTTGGGGAAGTTCATTACCTCATCACAATCCCCTTCTGTGAGATCAGAGTTGATGAGCTGGTGTCAGGGCTGCTTTTAGAACAACAACTTAGAGCCCGGGGCTCATTAAAATCTATCTAGGACTGAATCAGAGTACACAGTGAGCCCATGACTAAGGGGATATATGACTGCCTCTCGCCTTTTAGTGCTGCCTTGGGAACGCTAATATTTGACAAACGTAGCTGCGTTATTTACCATATTACAATGAAAATTTGTCTAATAGGCTCCATCCGTCATGCAGGGGACAACAGCACTCATAGGAAGTGTGCGTCTCCTCCCCCAGGGAGGACGAGAGGCGTGTGAGAGAGCGGCCGAGGGAAGGAAATGGAGATATACAGCAGGAGTTGTTGAAAGAAATAAAAGAACCAGAGCATGTTGGGTTTAGGGTTGGACATCAGCAAGAGCAAGAACAAAACAAAAAAACACTAAAGTGGACCAAACTGCTGTGAGTGTAAACACCAGTGATGCAAGTGTTGCAGGAGCCCGTCAGGCAGAAGGACGGACAGACAGCGAAAGCGAGGATGAGAGGTTGTTTTTTTGATGCCGAAAGTGATTCATCTTATTGTGCCTCTCTGGTGAAACGTATCCAGGTAACCAGCGGCTGCGTTCCACATGTTATTTACCTCTGAGATGTTCTGTGGCTGCCGTCCAAATTCAACAGGGGGGGGAAAAAAAAGAGAAGAGTGGACCTGAATGCTAACCTTCTCATTTCCTTTGAATAGTCAGAGGAATGTTGGCATAAAAGTGACTTGATTCACTGTGAGACATAAAAAGAAATTTTTATCTTCTCCACAGAGGTCCCACTGAGATAGTAGCAGAGAGTTATGGCAATAGATATATGAATTGAAGGTCACCCTTCAAAGGCCCAAACAGTCTTAAAGAATAAAACACAGCAGGACAGTGAGAAGCGCAGAGCATGTAAAACTGGCATGTTTATACATAAACCAGTAAATAAGGAGTGGAAATAGGAGTATTGGATCTGAGACATTATATAAATGTGCTGAGGAAATTGCCTATAAAACTCCTCAGCTGCACATCGCCTGCTCAGATTTTACAGACTGCCAAAAAAAAAAACAAAACAAAACAAAACAAAAAGATAACATCATCATCAAAATACGGTGCGCAATCACAACGTCACACTCCAGCTCCACACAAATAGATGGACTGAGGAATAAATATTGTTGGAGATGTTAACTATTCAATACAGCCATGGTGTCATGCCATTGAGCAGACCCCTCTTCTGGGGGGGGGGGGGGGGGGCACGCTGAATAATGTACATCGATCAAAATTTCATTAATCCTTTGCATGATTAAAATGTAGTAAATAAAATATATGTGTGAGCAGCAGTGAGAGCATTGGAGAGGACAGGCCGATGTAAAGCAATGAGAGATTGATGGAGCTGAGCACTGAGCGGGCTGGTGGGGCGGGCGGGGGGGGGCGCACACGTAGATGTTCTCAGATCTCCAAGTTTGATGAACTGGAAAACAATACTTTCTTTTTTTTTTCTGTTCCTCGAGGGGAGAGATCCACATTCGACCCCCTCCTGATGTCAGGCCCCGAGACATGCAGGCCTCAACCGCGCAGTCTCCGTATGCAAATCATTAGCCACTTCCTCCTTTGTGAAGGAAGGTTTGTACAGCGCTGCTGCTCTTCCTTTATCATCCCCGCCGCCAGTGGAAATGAAAAGCAATGCAAATACGGCCGGCTTTTAGGGAGCCCACAGATAAAGCGGGGAGACCTTCAAAAACCGCATTGCTTCATCCGCTTCAGTTTAGCCTTGACCGAGGCATGCAAATTATACCTGAGACGTCGGGAGAGTGACGCCGCATGCTGCACAGGTGCAAAGCTGGGGCTCGAGATAGGCAAATCTCTCCTGGAGCAGGGTTAATTGGCAGAAAATATCTATAGAAAGGTTTAGTGGGGAAAAAGTGGGGGACTGTGGAGGGGGGCTGAAGTCTCACCAGAGAAAGTACACATATTTATTCCCCATACTGTTGGAGGCTTGACAGTAAAACGCTTGCGCAGCATTCGGGCCTCTCTCATTTTGTCATTTTGCTTGCAGGCGTGGGTTGTGTTCTACTGCTGACCGAAGGTACAAGGTGCAATTCAGCACCGCTTTATCAGATTAGTGTTACAGACTCTATTCTCGCCGGAGTTTTATGGACCCTTCCTTCCCAGAGACATACTGCTGCTGCTGCTGCTGCTGCTGCTGCGGCGGCGGCGGCGGCGGCGTGATCCTCCGTGCGTTGCTGGGTGCCGGTTTGAGTATCTTAGTGCTCCCAAGATAATATCTGAGAGTCAGAAAATGTTGACTAAAAGAGAGCTGGAGGCGAAACTGAAGAGTACAAGCAAACAAAAGCCCGGATTATACACATCCATGGAGGGAGAGGAGGCATATTAGAGGCAGAGAATGAATTGAGTTGTTCTTCTGACACGCAGGTTACGCATATCAGACCGAATCATCGCACGACTGGGGAAGACATCACTACATTTAGCCAGAAAAACCTGAACCTCCGAGTGATGCTTCTCACTTAGCCCCGTAGTTTATGGTTCGCTTTAGCGTCGACTTCTCCTGCCAAGCTCCCGCAGCACACGTCAGCAAATCCGTAGCCCAACATGGCCGGCGTCGAGCGGGGACGAGGGGCGGGGCTTTTCGTGGCCTGTCTCTTCCAAAAAAAGAAGAAAAAAGATAAGACTATTGATGCGTCTTCGAGGTCAAAGGTCAACAAACGCTTCATTTCCTGCTGGGATGAGTGTTGGACTTTTTTGCGCAGACGTCTCAGACACTTGTTTAAAGACAGGAGGAGGACGAGGAGGATGATGGGAAGCGGTCGGGGTTCCCCCGTGTGTGTTCGCCTGCAGTTTGAGCTGACTCATAGCAGCCCGGCCTGTCTCCCTGAAGTGCTGTGCATAAGCCGGCACTCCACATAGGATGAGAGTGAAGAGGTATAAAGAAAATGACAAAACGGAGTCTCGACGGTGATTTCATTCCATTTTGGAAATTTGACTAAAACTGCGCTTGGTCTTTAACTGACAAAAATTTAATTCAAGCTTTTTTTTTCCATTTGAATCTTTTTTGCTGTTGTTACATTCAGTCAACTTGCAAAATTAATTTTCAGATTTTAAGACAGCAGCGCTGAAGAAGCAAATAAACTGGACTGACCCACGACGTGATGCCTCGAGGGTAGAAAATTGAGGAAACTTATTTAAGTGAAAAATTAAATTGCATTGCATCAGATTTATTTTTCTTCCTCGTCAAACACTTCTGTTGTTTTTTCTCTGTCGAGGTAAAGTCGCTGTAATTGGAATAACCAAACACTCCCAAAAAAAACAAGAAGATAATCCAAAAGATATGATGAAAGTCTGCTGCTGAGTCACAGAGAGGCAGGAAAAGTTTAACTTCATTAGCATAATAATGCTGTAGATTTAAAACACGTCCCTGCAAGCAGAAGAACTGTAACATCAGCTGCCTTCATCCTTTCTTAATCAGTCATATGAAAAGATCAAACTCACTCTGATGTTTAAACATGTTTTATTTTAGCACAAGCTTGTTAGACAATGTTTAGACACGTAACAATTAAGTACTGTACCAAAAGGAAACAAGCTCGGTTTGTTTCCGCGCGCCTCTGAAGGCATCAAGTGTAACGTCTTCTCTTCAAGGTCGAGTCGGGCTTATTGCTTCGCTTGTGTGAAGCGTTTGGTTTTTATGAACCCACCAAAGCAGCAACGAGGTGAACAAACACCACTGATCAGGTGATCACACAGGTGAGAAACAGGTGACGAGATCATCTTTGTCTGCTCGACGACAGAAACTGTGCTTGTTCTTCACATCAGCTCATTTTAATAATAGTCTGTTTTTTGTTTTTTTTTTATAATTCAGACAGTGATGGTTTAAAACCTGTATGATCACCTGACTGCTCACCTGATAGCGACCAAATCAACAAAAAATACCATCCCACTCCTGATAAAGCGCTCTGAGCTTTAATACTGAAGTAAGTAAACTGTCTCCTCATAAAACATTACCACTATTGCAGAGTCCTCTTCCCGGTTTCAAAGTACAGTAACATTTGTAATTAGTAGTACAGTACGCTGATGTATTAATATTCAGTGTATGGGTAATACCTTCACACGCAGCAAACGAATGAGTCCATCAAAGGTCAAAACACACTTCTGAGATTAAATCTCAGTTGTTAGCAGATAAACAAGTGAAACAGTTCAACAATGCCGACTCCGCGGCAGCTTTTGTAAAGAAATCATGTATATTTCATCAGAGCACTCGATCATCCTCTGGTTCAGGTTGAGCTGCCTCCATAGTGACCAGGAGGCGGCGGGGCTTTGTTCCAGTAGCATTAAATCTCACATGAATTAGAGTATACATTTCTGACGTGACATTGAGATTTACATTTAGATGACAGCATCTGAAGACAGTTTACATCAACTTATTTATTTATATTCTCGGATAACTCTGGCTGGAGGAAGGTTGTTTAAACGCTTTTGAATTTTATTTGTGCGGAGGAGAAGAAAAGGGGGGAAATAAACCTCGATGTGCCCGGGGGAAATACAAAAACATGAATTTTATGCTTCATCTGTGATGGAGGGATAAGATGTGAACCGGTGTGTGGAGGGAGGGCCAGGTAGACACAGGTGGGGGAAAATGATATACCACAGCCTTCTCCATCGCTCGGTCTGCCGACACACCACAAAGACACGTTCATAGTTGGATACTTGTGCAGCCTCCGCCTGCTGTATCAACACGGTGCGGAAGCCGCAGCCTGTAAAGTATGTGCTTCTTGGTTTTCTTCATCATTTCTGACAAATGCCAATGTCAATAGTCCATATTTGCACACCTACCAACGCTGCTGTAACTCTGAAGTAAGAGGACACGAACCAAAAAAAAAAAAAAAAGATTCACAATATACTTAGTACCACTCAGTGCTTCTCACACCAGCTCAAATTCAATATACTCCAGGATAAACAGTGTATTTACAAATTCTCATCCTTTTACCGGTTAAAAAAGCAAAGACAACAGTCTGTACATAAGTCTGCTCACAATGCTTTTCTTTTTTTTTTTATATCATTCCATGGATTCAAACAGGTTTTATATGCACAGACAATGCCATCTGTCAGCAGAGCTGAAGATGTGAGGTTTCCACCACAGAACGAACGACAAGCTTTTTATTGGCACCCTCATATCCTGATCATGAAATATTAACATTTCCATTCAGGTCCAAATATTTACATTATTTATATTAGTGATGGAAACCACGAGTCCTGGTTAATATCACAGATAATATACATCAGTTAATTGCAGCACACATTGATGCTCTGTGTGGCCGCTCATGCTCATTACAGTTCCTCTTATAGGTTCCCTTAGTTGCTACATAGACAATACCAAGATGCTGCAATCATTCATTAACAGACTTTGATGTGTTGTATTGTATTGTGTACTGTGTGAGCATCTGTTTTGTTCCATCTGGCTAATAAATGACAGTAAATAATGAAACACGTATATGTGCCATTTTCAATACTGAGTGAACCGACATGTCCTCTGATATATTTACAGTGCAAATGTAGGTTCTGCAACGTTCAGTAAATAGCATCTTTCTCTTGTGACTTTTGTCCTCCAAGTCAGTTTGGTTGTTTTTTTTTTTTTACAACAATCAGATGGAAGCATCAAATTTTTTAGCTAAAATTTGCGACAGCTGCAACAAAGCAGGAAAAATGAAATTCTTTTAAGAGAGCAGAGATTCAATTTTGAGACACAATAGAAGGTATCTTACATTCACATTGCACGGGATGAGAGAACGGCTGGCAAAGCTAATAAAGTGATGCTAATGTACTTTACGATGCAGCAGCCGTCCCCCGCTTTCAGCTGAAAACAGATGGGATCTCTCCCACAGGATCAGATAAAAGACGTCCATCTCCAACTCTGTGGCGGTTGGTAGATTCAACAAAGGCTGCCTTTCAAAGACGTGTTGTCCACCGACACTCCTGCTGAGGTCCTTCACATAAAACAGATGTGGCAGAGCACAGGCAGCAATGATGAGGTTAAATTGCAGCGTATCAATCCTAACTAAGACAGGAAGAGGAATCAATCACGTGGCGCTAATCAGCCTCTGCAGAATCTGGAACATTCAAAACATCCTTTGGGCCGATGGTGCGTCTTGGTTGCCTTATTCCACAGGTTAAATCATGAGATGTCAAGTTCAGTGAGAGTGGCAACGCCTTCTCATCATATATTCAAATCTCTTGAATTTATGGAACAGATTATTCAAGGCTGAGCTTGAAGCTTTGAGTAGATGTCTATAAATACACATCACCTTGACATAGATTTTCCATCTCACACTGTCAGTGGAAGCTGCCACACCATAAGAATATTCTCTAAACCCTCCATGCTTGTCCTAGCAGCTGCCGGAGCTCCTTCCTTCAGTCTGCGGAAGCCCTTGCCTCCAGAGATAACGGCTGCAGAGATCACCCTGTCCCTGCGCCCCCTTTCCCTCTCGCAGGGACGCCCCTTGACCCACATTTCAGGGTCATCACTGAGCTCATAGATGGAGCCGTCTTCCACGCTGTGCTCCAAAGACTCCAGGGAGGAGTCCAAGGCCTCGTCAGCCAACGCCGTTAACGGCCGTCCAGGTAACCCCGACGTGGAGCGCAGCTTGTACTGCAGCAGAACGCCGCGTCCTCTGCCTCTCCCCTCGGCCTGATAGGAGCTGGACTGTTGCAAGGACTCCTGGGAGGAGGTGTCGCTGCGGTCCTCGCCTCCACAGGCGGAGTCTGGACTTTCCCCGACAGAATCCCTCTTCAGCAGTTCGGGAGACAGGGTGCTGGTGGTGGCTACCAGGAAGTCCACAGGCCCGCAGTGGGCGTTCAGAGAGATCATACCCTTTCCTGTAGCAGGAAGGCGAACAGAACATTCAAACGCATCCACAACTGATACCAGCCTTCTACGGGGAGCTCAAAGAAGTGATAATGCAAAGTGTAGTTCAACAATGCAAAGCTAGGCTACAGTAATTTCCCCTTCTATCAATTTAAAGCACATCATCAGCGGTTTTCCATAAATTATTATTATTTATTGTTGTTACTATAATGACTGAAACTACAGTTTGTAATGTATTTACATATTATTCAATAAACTTGCTTGGTATAAGATGGTCATGAAGGGAGGTTCGTGCGAGAGGGAAACTAATGACCTCATTCGCTTGGTATAATAAACAAAACGCTGCCAGGCAGTTTTTAAATTACCCCGCAAGACTATATATACAGTGTGATTTGTGTGTTGCCTGCCTGGTAATATTTGCACTGATTTCCAAGCAGCACAAGAAAAATGTGAAGTGTGACCTCAATAATGGGCAGTGCAGAGTAATTTTCCGTCATGACAAAACAACAACAACCAAAAAAAAAAAAAACCTCTTTGCTTTTCTTTTGACCTGACAAGAGGCTGTTCAATCACAGTCATCCACCCCCTCTTATCCATACCTGTTATTTTGGGGATGCCCTCCAGTTTGGGAACAGGAAGAGTGATAATTAGGCCTTGGGCAGTGCCCACCCACAACAGGCCCTGGCAAATTAGGAGACTCGTGACTCGCATGCTCTTTTGACCTGCGGTATTGAAAGTGAAAGAAATTTGCATTGAATTTTTCGCCGTCACCCATTGTGACAGAACAGGCAGCTCAAGACCAAAAGAGTTTATGGTGTCACTTCAGAATAATAATGGATTAAATCCCGAATGACAAAACAATAATGCATGTTTGTTAAAGGTGAGCTGGGCTTGGCTCCAGCCCCCCTGCGACCCAGAAACAGATAAGCGGTTGAAGATGAATGAATGAATGAAGTTTGTTAAAGTGAAAAGGTTTTTTTTTAAAATGTGAGATTATAGAAATATGCTGTTATTTTTTTTAGAATGGTGAACTTTTATTTATACCTTTATTATTAATTAGTCTTGGTGGAAATTAAAGCTCAATAAGCCATACATGGGTCACAAGCTTCACCCAGCACCACCAAGCAGGGCTCTAAGGATATAGAAGATCACAAAAAACTAGATTTGTTGACCTCTTGCTGAAACCTCTTGCTGATAGAAGAACTGTCTCTCATAAAAGTAGAAAAAAGGAAACAGCACAACACTGAAGTTTGTTTCAGATCTTAAAAAGTAATCGCTTCCTGCTGTACATGGTAAACTGTTGCGCTCCGTTACTGGTAAAATGACAAACACCCACAGAGCGCCCACACAGGTGCTTTGAATCAGTTTAGATGTCTGGATCGGCCTGCCCTGTGTGGGCCGGCAGACATCTCCCTGACCTCATTTATGTTGGAACTGCTGAAGAACGCACAGCATTTCATTTATTTTATTTTATTTTTTTTTTGCTTTGATTCCTTTAGGTGTCCAACTTTATTGTCTGAAGCAACCAAGAAACAAATCAAACTGAAAACAGGTCAAATGATCAATAATAATTGGAAACCACTGCTGGTGCACGCAGTCTTTCAAGATGAACTTGACACCATGTTGAAAAGCAGAATTTTTCCGTTGGCACCTTCAAGACTCGTTTTAGCCTCGTGGGGGGGGGGGTTGGAGATGTACTTTGTTACAGCGCCACCCAACAGTGTAACAGTGTAACAGAGCAAAATACATATCTTCTTTTCTTTAGAGGAAGACATAGACAAAGGAGCTAAAATGGCTAAAATCTAATTTTGTTGTATTCCAGTTGCTGATATTGATTGCTTAGTGTAGACACTTGAACCCAGGAAACACTGAGCCACTTTAACATCACACACTAAAAGGTTTCGACAGAGCAACCGCAGTGGAAAGATCTGCAATGACAAATATTAACACACCATAATAACATCATGAGTCCAAAACTCATCTTTCAAACAAATCACTGTGAGGCGTTATGTCTCTATCATATTAACGCGTTAGGCATTCTCATAATATGCAAAGTTATCCTGCTAACATTAATTAATATTGGTTTGCTTATTCTTGTCTGTAGCTAACTACTCGCAACAGATGAGATGCACCGAGTTGGCATTAATGCTTACGAGGATCTCTGTTAGTGTGACAAATGAAGTAATTCAGGCTGAGTTTTTATATTCCTTTACTCAGTGTGTGGGTAATCCTTTGGGTGAGATTAGGCTGTGATTTTCTTTTGATAAAGTTACCTTTTTACATCCTGTGATAGGATGCAAGAGTCAACTCTTTTTTTCGGCAGTTTTCTATTGCTCACCTGTTTTTGTAGCACTGCTTTAGTGACAGGCAGAGGATAATTGCAAGCTCTTCTACTGTACAAGCATCCTTTGTCTCCAGTTAACAAAGGGCTGAAAAACATTGTTTGTTTTGAATTTATTTCTGCATTCCTTCTGTGGTCCCTCAGCTCTTGGCTCCCATTGTGGCCTAGTTATCTATAGAGCCATTTACCATAATATCCATGGCAAGCATAATTGAATTACAGCAACAGTCATGTGATCACAAGTAGGAGGATGCTCATTTAAATGTGTAGCTGTATTTACATGTTTGTTTTCTGTCATGCTCAGATTATGATGATTTGCATGAGTGGCTCAACGGCATCATTAATTCATTCATTTCATTGTGCGGAGATGAATTGCACCAAGCAGGAAGCCGGCACTGTGTCTACAAGAGGAAGCGGAGGCACAGCAGATGAGCACAATCAGCAAAAAGAGCAGAAGCCTTCAGGTGGACACCTTGATGGGTCACAGCAGCGAGGTGGGAACCAGCAAAAACGGCTTTAATCTCCAAACTTTCAGCCGCCTGCTCACATTGCCTCAGAGTGTATTTGTGCTTTGGAGAGCTCAAGTGAGACAGCGGTGCTCACGAACACCCACTTTTGGGTTGCCATGAAATGTGAAGTTGGAAGATGTGGGCATTGTTCAGGCATTGTCTTTAAGAGCAGTGATAAAGACGGATAATGACAAAGGCGTTTGAGATCAAGGAGGTATATCTTAACCTCCAGCAATCTTGCACCTCCAGCTTTTGCCACACGGCGCACACTCCGCAGTGGCGTAGTGGGTTTAATGCAGGAGCTGCCACTTGCCTTAAAAAGACGATGTCTCTAAAGATAAATGTTTCTCTGAGATATGCCACCAAGGACTTTATTTTTATAATATTATTTTTTTACCCAAAGGATAGAACTATTAAAGGCATTAGTAGAGGAGAGATCAGCAGTTTCCTTTGCCTCAGAAACTTCTCTGTTGTTTACTGCATCTGGAATTCCCCATTGAGTATAAATCACATTAAGGGGAGAGGATTAGGGGGTATATCATTACTGCGT
This sequence comes from Echeneis naucrates, assembly GCF_900963305.1. Taxonomy (NCBI): domain Eukaryota; kingdom Metazoa; phylum Chordata; class Actinopteri; order Carangiformes; family Echeneidae; genus Echeneis; species Echeneis naucrates. The sequence goes on along the minus strand of NC_042515.1, from coordinate 4,564,375 downwards.
GTCCTAGCATAAGTCAAGGAGAAACCTAGGGGAGCGGAGACCTATTGACAGTAAGAGATTATCAGTATTTCATGAGCAGTATCTGTGGTTGTAGGGTATCAGGGGATGCTCTTTTCCCTTGTGAGCTCAACAAATCACAACTTAAGTCAAAGATCCTTTCCCCTTTGTGGACCCTGAATACATGAAGCGAGCAAACTCTGTTTCTCCTGACCTTGTAACTTCCCTTAGGGCCAAGCCTTGAGGCTTCCGCTCTGCCCAAAATCTGTTGCATATTTCAAGGGGAGGCCCTGGCGCTGGGTGAAAATGACCTCCAAGTCACCAGTTTCCTCCAGATATGAAAGCCACAGGAGTCTGATTCCCTTAAAGTCTCCTCCAAACTTTGATTTGTGAGAGAAAAGTTTGGCATCTGAAACACAGGCCCAATTTTATTCTTTACTCAACTCACACGAGAAAACCTTTTTTGAGTGCTACCACGGCTTTGAATATTGCTCTGAATACATCAATCACAGTGTTGTGTGATTCAATGAAAAGGACAAAATATTCTAAATCCAGATGCATTTATACCACTCCCTGAAGCTCACAGTGATCTTCACATGTATTGAATGAGTTGATGGTCCACGTGCCGCAGCCTGAGCATTTTAGCGAGCTGCAAGCAAGCTGGCACCGAGTCACACGTGCTGCACTGTTATCATCATTTGACGCTTTTATGTGGGCTTCATTGCTATCTAATTTGTTTACCATAGTTCTTCCCACAAAAAAGAGAAAACACCCACACTGGCTGATAAATATTTCATCCATCATGCAGGAAGTCGCCCAGGAAGTAACGCGCTATCTGCGGTATACTAAATGGACTGCAGTGAGAAGTGAAACGGGGGTGAGGGGATTTTAAAGCAGAGCGGATGAGATGAAACGAGTTGTGAGCAAGAGAAAGTGGGACAAAAAGAAAGCAAAAATATTAACTCAAAAGGGAGAAAAGTGGGGAGGTACATGCAGAGAGACGGAGGTAAACTGGGCATGATATCACAGAAGCATGCGCATTAAAGGAGACAGGAGCGTTTCCATGGGAACCCCTGGTATGAAAATCTTTAAGGCTGCCAGTTAACTGCTCCTCAATGACTTTATTTCTTTTTTATTAATCCCATCTCTAACCCCATGGCTCTATTATGGCTTTGTGAAGGCCCGAGATGGATACTTATTCAGGTCAGTCCCGAGAGTGCAGGACCCAAGGAGCAACTAGGACACGACATGAATATCATTCTGGAGAGAGACCGTCATCTGTGTTAAATCGCTGCTGCGGTCATTGCTCTGATATAGTCAAGACCAAAAAAATGAAAAAATTAAATTTGGTGGCAGAAATTTTGTCAGTTAAGTCAAAATCATTTTCTGTTGCTCTCACACGCATTAAAAGAAAAATGTGTTCCAGCTGCACTGCAGGATAGAGGCTAACCTTTGTGCGTGCAGGTCAGGACAGGGTGTGATGTGTGATGTTTGTGTACCGGTGTTGAGCAGCGTTGACCGTGTTGAGATGTTGATTTCCTGCAGGAGCTCCAATGTTTCTGTGTGAAACAGACGGATGGAGGAGCCCTCGGAAAATGCCATCCACACCCCTCCACCGGCACACGCCATGTGCGTGACGCTGACCATCGGTTCCGGATGGACTTCAAACTTCTGCAACCAAAACAATAACACTTTTAAATGACAGAGACGCAAAGACAAAAGGCAATCACCCACATCATCAACAAATTATATCAGCCACGAAGAGAGAGAGAGAGAGAGAGAGAGAGAAATCTGCACCTGGAAGGAACGCACTCTCTGAAATCATCTTCAGGTCTTTTAAACAAAACTGACATTTTTGGGAGATATTTCTTTTTCTACTTAACCTATAGACTTTTTTTGATCTTTTTCAGTTTAGCCTACGCTACTGCAAGTAGTCATTAGATTTTACAGCTCTTATCCCCTTTAATTCATTCATTAAAACAGCATGTGGTTATATTTCCCCAAGTATATCTAACAGGCAAAATGAATAAAAATACAAGGCATCAAAAAAAGGAATAGGTTGGGTGGAGGAGGACAAAGAGCAGCATTGCTTCGAGTTTATATGAAGATCTAAAAAATAAAAGGATCACAGCAACAATAGAAAGGATCGACTTTGCTGTCTGAATTGTGCTTCATCCAAGGACACACTCTTTTTTAATCACTCTGCCAATTATTGATTCTGGCGACATTCATTTCAAAGTTGATTTACTGCGGTGTTCATCTTTTTAAAACATTACAAGGTAAACGCCAAATGCAATTAACTGTAATTAAATGCTGACATGATGAGGTGAGAAGACATCTTGCTTGTTTAGTTGTTGCTCTAACACTTGCTTTTCTGTAAATAAAATCTAACCATGCCTCCTAATTCTGTAATTTAGTGTCCCTGACACATGGGGCACGCTCTTGCATCATTCCCCCGGTTTCTATCTTTTTAAGAGCACAATGGAAAAAGAGAGTTTCAGGCACGCAGTCTTAATGAGTAGCTTGAAATAAATGCAATGAGCCTTATCATAGCAACACATGCAGCCCCTGCGGTCCAAGGCGTGACAGGGGCTGGTTTGGGCATCATCTTAAAGCTCATATCACTGTCAATGCATGTTGCATGAGGCTGGGCAATTAGTCAGCGAGAGCAAACGAGCGAAGATGAGAATGCAACCCTCCTTGCCCCAGTCCAAGTGCACCGGCGGACAGGGATTACCACCTGTTTGTGTGCCCTTGCCAGTGGGTCCTCCTTTGTTTGAAATTAGGGAAAAGGAGAGAAGCCTTTGATGTGTTTTCTCTTTTAATTGACTCCTCAGCAGTGGGTGCATGCTCCGCCAGGGAAAGGATATGTAATACGGCTCTTCGTTTTTCAAGTGCAGTCATCAAAAAATTAGATATCCATAATAAAAAAGGCGAATCTTACTTTCAATAACACATTACAATTTAAATTAGTTAACAGGCTTTAAAGGAAAAAACTGTGCTACTGTACTGTAGATGCAACATAATTATCTCATTTATCATTATCAAGCCTGGTAGCTCTAAAAGGGCTCCCAGCTAAACAATGGCCGTTGTAATTGTTGGATACCATCTTGCTTGCCATATGTTTGAAACCACCTGGAAGGCATTCTGGGTAGTTAAATCTATACAAGACTCTCATTTTAGTGGGATACACAGGATATTAACATGTGTTAAAAATTACTGAGCTAACGTTAACCCAATATTTCTGCATAAATATCCAATGTCAACATTTAAGCAAATATTGCAAAATAAAATATAGACCAAACACGTTGAACGTCTGTGGCTCTGTATCAAATTCAGGATAAGTAGCAGCCACAACTGTTGCCCTTAGCCAACAACCTCGTATTAGTCTGCTGAATCCAGCGTTGCTTATAGAGATGAGGTGGTCAGTGAAGCTTGACAGCAGTAATGTGCCCTTTCCACTCAACTCAGCAATGTCACAACAACAACATCCCTTCTGCGGTCCTCTACCAGCTGTGGGAAAACAACACAACAGCTAAAGCTGCCGACACTGCAGCTAATCTGAACAGCTCAGTCCTTCATTACATCAGGTGTCGAGGTGTCTTTGTCCTTCGCTAAGTGTTACGAGTCCATGACTCTATTCTGAGCCACGGTGGAAAGCTGCAGACAATGATGATCAGATGAGGCAGACAGAAAAATAAATGGTCATGGGCAGAGGAAGGAACAAGGCTGCCAGTCAGTACTAATCAAAGTTTGCATGTTCACGGATATCCTAATTTGTTAGGTTTGGTTTCATGTCAGGTGTTCAGCCCTCCAGAGTGCTGAAGTTTATGCAGGTCTGCACACACCTAAAATCTGAAATCGTACCATGAACACTGGCAGGACTGAACAAAAAAGGTTTGTGTGTTCAAATCTAACTAATAAAACACCATTTGTCATATTGGAGCAGCCACTGCTGTGTGACTATTTGCAAAACATAAAAAATGTGTTTGATTGGCAGAATTAGCTTGCCCCCCTTGAAAAAAATTAATGAAACCTGTATTAAGTTGTTATTTTCACACTGTGCCTGGTGCAAACGCTGACCCCCTGCTAACCACAGTGCGCCTGTGAACAGGGTCCTCTAGTGGTGGATGGTGTAACGCCATAACTCCGATAATTGCAGGTGAAAGGAAACAACGGAGAGAGGGCTGAAGACTACTTTTCTAGCTGCAGGGGATCGTTTTCGTTGTAGCACCCCGGTCAGACATTGGGACTGACAAACGAAATTAATTAAGTACCAGCAGTGATAGGACTTCAGGAAATTCCCAAAGTCAACAGGTGGCCAAAAAAAAAAATTACTTTTTTTTTTTAAGCTGCAGCAGCAGCAACACTCCAGGTTAAGTCGAGGCGGTAATTGCCGTTGGCCCAGGTGCTGAGCAAAATATCTTTTCCATAACTTTATATTTTTCCATTTATTACCACCAAGAAATTCTCATAGTAAAACATCATTTACGTTTCATGGTGGATTGCCTCAAGATTAAGTTCAGACATTCATAGTGCCCAAGTGTTGGATTAGAATTGTGAACTTGATAAACCTCATAGCAGCTTGTAATCATCATTGGTCATTGTGAGTATGCCAGAAAACTGGTATCGCAGCTGGAGATATCCCTATGACAGAGAACAGACTCACAGAACTGCTAGTATGACAGTTTAGTTCCCACTCGTTGAGCCATTTCCTTTGTTAATCGTCATATCTAATGTTCAGTACTGTGTAAGGTACTGTTTCGAGGTTTTGTGAGCTAGTGAGAAGACATCTCAATTTTAAGATGGATAAAACAGCTGATAAATCTTTGCATTTCTTCCGCCTTGTGTGCCTCTCTTGCCTCACAGCCACTGTATTGTTGAGGCTTTGTCAGCTCTATAATTTTCATCTATCCCCACTGGGGTGGAGTGTAGCTACATAAGGCAAACAAATGTTTCAGCAGTAATGATCCTCTGGGCTTCTCATGCAGGCAATTCTACACCATAGTAAGTAGTGTACAGCCATGTTTACCATCGTGAAAAAGGTTATAGCTGAATAACAGTTTTTTGTTAAGGCATAAAGGTGAAGATTGAAAAACAGACTCATTGTTACGCAGCATGTTGCAGGGATGAGATGAGCTGTAGTGTCCAGAATAGTTATGGATAAATGATTCAAAGTAGTGCAACTAACAAAGTGTCTGTCAGGGAAAACCAAAGAGGAAACAAAGTAACTAAGTCAAGGACCCTGTAATCTCGCTCCATGACATATGCCCTGCTACAGGTGTTAAGTATTGCTTCTCCAGATCCTGGATATGCACCAATACCCCTGTGAAGTCAGTCCTCTTGAGTTCACATTAGTGAGGAAGACAAGGTTAGCAAAGAAGTAACCAGAGTTGACCTGTTAAGCTCTGTGGGAGATACAGTGAACCAGAACTGTGCCCCCGTTGCATGGTCATTCAGCTGATTAAGCTCACGTCTCTGGAGAACCGGGGTAGGGAAAGGAGGTGAAGGAATAAAAGGAGACATCCCTGGCTCATCTTGCTCCTGATTATGTGGACCTTGAGGCAGACTCAATAAGCAGCTGGCTCTGTACTGATGGTCCAAATTTGCCAGCTGCTTCCTCTGATTTGTAGCTCATCTTAAAAGAAGACAGAAATGTAAACACATATTGATTTTGTGTTTTAGAAAATTTGATTCTTTTTTTTTTCCTTTGTTTGTGCCAAATGTAAAAAAATTCTAATATGTAAAATGTTGTAAAGTACAAACTGAACTCTGACATCTGTATTTCCAGATGGAATAAGTGCCATACGTTAGCTACTAAGTAACTTGTTTTAGGTCGGTTGGGTATTCAAGTCAAATTCAGCATTATCATTTTATATGTCACCAACTTTTATTTGTCCAGGGAAGCTTAGCTAAACATACATGCTCTTTTTCAACCCATTTTTATAGCTACGCACACACGCATCTGTGAGCTATAATTAAATAGTAATGGTTTGCAGTTTGGCATCTGAATACCCAGAAGTTTGTTTTCTGCCAGTCATTACTCAGTCTACCACAGCTAAAGAAACCACCCCTCTGTAAACCTCTAATGACACAGTGCAGATAAGAACACCTCTTTGAAAGAATGCGTGACAGAGACAACATCCACAGTTATTTTCTGGAGATAACGGTACATAGTCCTGTGACACAACTCAGATCTCAGAGCACTGCATTAAAAACAAAGCTTATTTGTGTGTAAAAACCCAAAAAGCATTATATGAATCTACTGAGGTTTTGACTCGTCCACGCAGCAGCTACAGGCAGTAAATCTTGATGACATCACAGATTAGGGCGCCGGCTTTCAGGGGCTGTGTGCATCAATCTTTTCGGAAAATGAAAGCAGAGGAAATTTTCCTTAAAGCTGCAAAAAACCCCAAACAAACAAATATAAAAACACCTTGTGTTGCAGTTTCACTTATGAACCCATCCATTAGGTCTTCAAACCACGTTTTAGTGAAGACTGGGAATATTTATCAGCTGTGAAACTTGGAAGAAGTGACCTCTAGTAGAGATGGAAGAAACACAAAAAATTCAGTTGAAACCAATTTCTTTTGACAGGTCAAATCCACAGAGTCTTTTTCATCAGTGAATTTTTCTGGTTTTGCAATGATGGAGCGACAGTATCTCAACACTTATCAGTAATTAGATGTTAAAATCCTTTAGGTTTTGTGCATTGCATTCATATTTTCCCCTTCAAGGTGAAATATCCAGATAAATAATGCACACTCGAAGTCTGCTCAGATGAAAGCACTTTTTAACTGAAGAAAAATCATTGTGAAATGTTTTTGATTTTTCCCTATCAACATTGTAAACGACAACATTATGTGCCTAGCAATGATTTAGCTCCTTACCTGAGTGGTGAGGCTGGAGATGTCTATGACTGTGACAAAGTTCCCACAGCTTGCCCACACTGAGTCATCTAACACCAACAGTGTTTGTACTGGTTCTGAGCCAAGGCTTACACATCTGCAGGACTCGGGTTCCCAAAGATCATCTGTGGAGAAATTAAAGTGAAACAAAGAAAAAGCTGTCACAAAGATGTGTAGAAACCTTGAAAATCACTGGCTATTATCACAGCTTAAACTCTAAAGGTCCAACTGTAGTGAGTGAGGCAATTCAATTCAATTATTGCCTCTCATATCACAGCAAGATACCTTAGTGTTTATAAAAAAAAAACAAAAAAACAAAACACAACTCTTAAAGTCATTTCATGTTAATCAATCACTCAGGCATCAACAAAGAGCTCTACAAGTTGAGGCTTATTTTATTTCACTGTAATGAAAAAACAGCCATGTGTGAAAATATGAACTAAAGGTTGACTAAATATCTTCCTCCATTTGAATCATTGCACACTGTGCAACACAATGCTTACACCCTTGCCAGCAAAGCTTACTGTGTTATTCACTCTTTTTGCTTCATCAGTGTAAAAATTAAGCAGACCATTTCTTCTTTGCATTTTACTGACAAAACACACGTTGCATTGCCAACAAAAGCACACCGTAAGGTGAATTACATAAGCATTTCCTTTGCTATGTGTTAATGAAGCAAAATTAGAGAAGGGAGTGCACCCATCCATTTAATTAACATTTTGAGTTGTTTATTTCTGCTGTTCGTAGTAGAATAGCTTTCCAATGCCTTCTGACTTCCACAGGTTAATTGCTTGGCATGTTATAAAGGTCATTTATCCACCTTTTCAAAATTCACTCTTGTAAATGTCTCTACAACCCCTTTGTGCTAAAAATGGCCAAGCCCACAGTTCCCCGTCAACGTAGTGGAAGACCAGTCTTGCTGCACTGCAAGTCCAACTTTTCTGTCTGAGCTTGTAAAATATTTCAGTTTAAAGCTGACACAATGTTTGATGTTTGTATCAGAGAGAAAAGCTGGAGCGGATCATTCACGAAGGTAAAATATGTTTTGTGCACTCATTCAGTCTTTTGATACAAAGACTGAAACCTTGGCATTACCTGGCTGCTGCAGACTTGTTTTTAGACAGTAACACACTAGTCAAGGGCGTAAATCTTTTACAGATGTGCAGATTCCACACACATTCCCTGCCAACCTCCAGAGCTTCTCTCCTGTCCTTTTCTTTTTTAAATGCAAAGCATGAATAGTAATGTTTAATCGGCACACAGCAGCTTGGTGTAATTAATCATCCTTTTTTGCTTGGGAGGAGAGAGGAGCACAGGAAGGCAGGCGCATTGACATATTGTGTCCAGGTACGAAGAACGTGTTGATGGAGCTTTTGTGCTCCCACTGGCTGTGAAGAATACAACCCTCTTCTGAGATAATGTTAAGCCCCCCCCGGCCTTATGCAATGCTTGACTAAACATGGCATGCCATCTACCACATGGTGAGGTTTTATTTTCATACTTACACTGGGTGTGAAATTCACCAGGAAAAAGGAATATAGCACAAAAGGAGAAGTGATTTTAATGTAGTCATTTGAAAGGTAGTTTAAAATTAAAATCTTTTTAGAGCTACTCTCATTGCGGAGATGGGCTTTTTTGGAAAATGTATTATTTAGTTTCAACACAAACATGGATAGACCAAAGATAAAAGAATTTATATTTTAATGCAGTAGCTGTTTACTACAGAGCTGTTTCATAAATATGAAATGAATGACAGAAAATGTAATTTGAATTATTGTGTTAATGGAGGAAAAAAGTACCAGTTGTCAAGAGGTCTGACAAATAAGAATGTCAGACTGTAATAGACAATACTGCATGTTGAATGACGTTGGATCAATGAATAACCTTTAGAAATGTGATTTATTGTTAACTGCATGAGTCAAAAACAGTCCATACTTTAAATGCAGGAACTCACAAACAACTTCATTCCACAAAGAGCAAAATATATAATGAAAATAGTATATAGTTAATGATTTCCATTTGTCTTTTCTAGTATGTTTTGTTTTTTAAAGAGCTTCCATTTGTTTTTTTATTTACTGCAGTAAAATATAAATAGGCAACCATTTACACTTCTCCAACATACCACACAGAGTGTGTAAGAACAGTCACCCCTAACACAAAGTGAACTGCAGCCATTCTCCCAAAAACGATAAAACAAGCACCTTACCGCTGTTATTTCTACCATAAACCATCACGGTCCCGTTCCGCAGGCCTGCAAACAGGAAGCGAGAGGAGTGCTTCAGGCAGAGCACAGGGCAGCCTTCTGGGTTATGGAGGGTCAACAGGCACTGAGCCGCAGTGTCCACACTGCCATAGATCAGGATGCTGAAAAAACAGAAGCCGCACAAGCAAACATGATAAATGGGTGTCATTTAAGATGACAGAGTGCCTCGTTTTTATGCAGCTTGATTTAACAGTTGACTCTGGAGCAAAGGATTTCGCAAGTACAACCACTCTGTCTTTCTCATGTTTGAAATCCCATCTTAACTTTGCTACATCTTGCTGTCTTCTTCGGAATGACAAATGCGCATTGCTGTTAGTTCCTCTTTGTCAAAAAGGGAACAGAAGTAGTAGCATTGGAGATGACATTTGTTTCAGTGTGCCGAAATGCAGAAATTGCTAAAAAAACAAAAAAAACAAAAACAAACACATTCCTTACTGAATGTCTTTTTTCCCTGGATAGACACTTATATATTGAAAGAATGAGTCAGCAAAAACAAAATGCTGACATATGGTTTAGGTTCTATAAAGCGATGAAACAGTACTGTAAATGGAAATTACAGAAATATAATAACATAATGGCTACATTTGCAATTCAATAACATTCTTTGTATAAAAAAAAGCTATTTATTCACTGGAACTTTGGCATGAGACCGAGATTAAACCTGTCCTCTGTTACACACAGTAAGGATTAGAAGGTTTATTGGATTTGGAAATGAAACTTATCTTAGCAGCAGTAGCAGCATTGATGTCATGTTGGATCTCAGCTTTGATTTTTTGCTTTGATGGAATATTGACAAGAAAATCTATGCTGCTAGAAATCTCAAGGGGGCCTTAACAAAGGATTACACAGCATAATCATTTTTAACAGAAGACTTGGAACATACCAAAGAATATTTTTGTTCTTGTGTTGACATTTGTGTATCTTCTTGAAGGATAATATCAATTGATTATTAATGCTTGTTCTATATCAACACAGAAGCTTTTTTCAAATCTCTTTCTTGGGCATCTGCTGCTTTCTGTGATGTGAGTCTCACCGGCCATCATCTAATCCAACACAAATGTTGGCGCCGATCCCTGAGGGCGCTTTGTGAGTTCCAGCCTCCAATTCCTCAGCTTGAGAAGGTTCTGGTGCATATTCCAAACATCGGACAGCGGCGCCTACCTGCAGGCTCTTTACAGCCCTTGGCACGGGCCTGTTGAGGGAAAATATCTCTATTTGGCCCTGAGAAGCTTCATCTCTACCAGCCACCTGTTGTGATAAAAAGAGGGGAGTTACAGAGTTGAAAGAGGTCGAGACCCCATGTTAAGCTGTACAAATGGATCGAATCACAACGCTGTAGGTAATAAGCTATTCTGCCAAAACGGAGAGGGAAAAAAAGGGGGGAGGAAGAACTGAGTGTAGATCCACTACCCTTAGCTCATGCTAGCAGTGGTTGTGAATTGTCTGTGGAGGCCTGAGGAAAATTCATCTTTCATACCTTTTAGTTTTGCTCCCTCAATTTGTTTTAATATTATACTGAATTTTCAAAAGATTAGTGATGGATTCACAATGCTATCTTTAGAACATTAAACATTCCAAGACTGCAACCTTTGCATTAGTGCAGAACAGAAATACTCTCAACATTTTCTAAAGCACCTTGAGCTCTTCTAACAATGTTGATTTTTGTATATATATATATATATAAAACACACACATATCCTTTTTTTTTTTTTCCCCCTCCCCAGTTTCCAAGAGTCAAGCGACTAATCAAATGTTTGAGTGAGAAAATGAAAAAATAAAATGGTATTCAGTTAATTGGGTTGACCTCTGATTTCAGCACATCCAAGATAACACTCACAACTTGAAGACTCTTTTCTCAGTAACAATGAAGAAGCACACACAAGTGTACATAGCTATAGAAAACTGGGAGCTCTCAGTAGCTCAATTTGGAGAAAGTTTCTACTGATCAGTGCCTGAACATTTCTCTCCCTTGTTGAACAGACCACAGGTTCTGAAAAAAGAAACTCAACAACAAACAAGCAATCTTTTATGTTACTGGGAAAAGACGTCCACCAATCATAAACTTCCCAAGTTGAATCATTCCCTTCAGACTGTCGGCCTAAATTGAGATTTGATTTTTATGTATCAAATTTATATTGGCCTTTGTGTAAGCCTGTCAATGCCAATACTGAGAAAACAAAGACAGCAGGAGCAGCTTCTCTCCAACTTAATGCTGATGCAATTCAAATTAAGGTGGTGTTGTTCCCATTCCCAAGCAATTAAAGTGTCACTGAAGGTTTTCGATATGATTTCATTCATTATCTGTGTGTGAGGCCAAAATGCATTGTCCAGAAAAAAATAAAGGGAACGGCTGCTTGGTGCTAGACAGCGAAGATTTATTCTCTGTATGAATCACATTGTGTGAATGTGACATGAGCTAAATATAGTCTTTAGCTCTTCTCCTCCACACTCACCCTTATTTGCATGCAATCATTTGTTTGATTTGTATCAGCATGCAGAATCTGGACAGGAGTGATCCTGTGGGCTCTTGAGAATGAGCCAGAACAAATAATGGTCTGTTGCACAGGGTGAAAAGAAGATAGGGGGGACTTATCATGAAGCAAAGGGCCCTAAAGAAACACGTCTTTGAGTGACTCTGTCCAACCGAAGCAGGCGGCAAGGACCCCTTTCTTCCGACATCATTTCTACATTCACATGTCCATATGTGCCTCCCAAACTGTTTCGTACATCACCATTACACCCATTCATCCCTAAACAGCCACTACAAATACTGTGCCCTGCCAAAGTCATCACTGCTTATTTGGAGAAATAGATATCTGGAGTCGTGCCCTGGACACATTCCCCCTCTCAGCTTGGGAGAAGCAAAAACTTCCCAAACAGTAAATGCTCTGCCAGCATTAATTAAATTGGTCTGGACACAGTGAGCGCACTCTGCTCAACTACATTTGCCACATTAAGAAGCCAAAACAATGGGTCAGATTGTTGATATACTCTGAAGAAGATATACTTCAAGTTCACCGATATTCGCTGTGAATGCAAACATACGAAATAAATATATAGTTATTTCAAAAGTGAAAGAAGAGTTAACAAATGTTTTATCAAAATAAGAGGATATTGGCAAAAGTGGGACAAGGAGGGTGAAGACAAACAGGGAAACACTGGGGTATCAGCCTGATTAGACACAATGTCATTACTCTGATCAAAGCACATAGAAATCCCCATAGCCCATCTCACTTTAACATGATTAGTGTCATCCCTCATTTGACAAGCCTGCCAGGGAGGTAGAACCAACTGGGGGCGGGAATGCTCAACCACTAATTATTCTTGCTAGATCTGCAGACCTTCACTATTATGTGTTTTAGTGGTTACCAGTTTTGTTTTTGCTTCAGTTGGGTGTTTGCAATGTGCAGTATATAAAATTCAGTAAGATGCGTCCGTAATGTTGGTTTGAGGAATATACTTCTCAGTAAAGTCACTCAGATTAAAATTTTATCCAACAAAACTGTCAGATAAATATTTTGACTCTCAAGTTACAGATCTCTAAATGGGATGTCTTTTTAAGACTTCTTTAGATAAGCATTCCTCCCCAAAGATCAAGATCCACATTCATACTTCCCTTTGGGCAAAACTACATGAAAATGCCCTTAAAACAAGACTGCTGGCCGGCGGAGGTAGGTCTCAGGGTGGGCATGCCCAACAATATGGAGATTTAATGTTACATTAACATTTACCTTGAACTCAACCTGCTTTAGACTTGACTCTCTGAAGATTTCACCTTTGACACTGAAAAGTCTCTCTTACGGCTGAGTGTTTTATTTTTATTTTTTAGTAAAGGTAAAATGTCTCATTATTTATAAATGGAGCCTTGCAATGCCACAGAGATTCCCTGGTCGGCCGACAAATCATATTTATGTATGACGACTACTAAATTAGAGCACTAGATCCAAATTATGCATAAAACACGTGTAAATTTCAGAGGAAAATATCCACAGGCTGAGTCATTTTGGTGGTCAACATTCGGAGACCTGAAAAACTTCCTGACTTGCCCTGAAGCTCTGCATAATACATAGCACTATCCAGCTCTCAAGGCTCTTCTTGTGACAGATAGACATGACATGTATTATGAGCTTGAGTCTTGACTCAGGTCTTTGCAGTATATTTCACAGATATGTTAAACTATTGTTAACGGTTTAGCATTGATGAATTCATTCAGCGACGAAGGAACTGAAATCCTTTAACACAGGCTTCAGTTTGGCCTTCACTCAAGTCAATTTATTGAACATATTTACCACCAGTGTACCACATGACGAGTTAAGAACTTCACTTTGTTCCTCCAAATGGTGGAGAAAGACAATGTCAGGGGGCATTTGAGTCACCTGTAATAATAACAAGGTGGAATTTACTACTTCAAAAGATGGTATCACCAAAATTCATGCAGCACCATGCCGTCTTTGGAGTAGTGAGTCTGAGACAACGATCTGGACTCTGGGTCTTCAAGGGCCTACACTTGATTAAGCCACATTTTAGGTCAAAGGGGGATTACCTGATAAAGAGCCCACAGTCTGTAAAAGGAGCAAGAGCAAAATTTTAAACTACAGATTAACAGCAGATTCACTGCATTGCTTCTCTTTCTGAACCCCCACCCTCCTTCTAGGTCAACAAAAATCAAGGGATGGTGATGTGATAGCCTGGTGGCACAAATTGCCCCACTCATCATAAAACACTCTGTAGCAGTTACCTTCTGCCAAGCCTTATACTGTACTAATTCACTGTTTCCTGGTGACATTTCACAGAGAAAAATAGTCCATGTCCCTTTTCTTTGCCTTGAGATACATTTTATTCCTTTTCTTAATGAATAAGAACAGAATGAAGAGGGGCCATTTAAAATGTCATGGTAATTGCGTTAAAAGCTAAAATTACCAGCAACCGTAAAATATGCATTATTTTGCCTTGTCATTGGTTTTAATTATTTGGCATGCAACTGGGAGTATATGTTTGTGTAAGGAACACGTTACTTACCCACAGGTAGCCTTGAGGTAAGGATGTGCTCGCTGCAGAGAAACCCAACAATGCACAGTGAACTGGATTATGGAGGGCAGCTTCAAGCTACAAGAGACAAAATGAATATTGATTTAATATGGATCAAGGATAAATGCAGAAATCCTTCCTTTTTTCCCACCCCCCCCAAAATATTTTTTTTTCCTACACCTCACAAACACCGCTCAATGAATGTCGTGAAAGATGGCAAAAATCATTAGCTTTGAAAAAAAAAGAAAAAAAAAAACCCAAATAAACCAAAAAACAAAACATCAGTCTCAGAATTCAATATACTCACTCATGTGCGATATACTCATGGGCATATAAAATCAATGTTAAATGGACAACACTTACAAACCTATATATATATCTAATGCTTTCTCTTTTTCTCTACTACTCAAGCCTTTTGAAATTCTTCACTTTATGGCACAATGATGCATCCCATATACGGGCAGTTACACATCCAGAGAACACAGCTTCAGTATCTTGAACAACTGGACTTTTGAGATGTAGACAGAAGGCACAGGGAATCAAACCAGCACCTTTTGATTAGCAGGAAATCCACTTTACCTTCACCTCAACCTCCAGGTGTTCAACTAGTTTACTTTCTGTTACTGATGCCAAGATCAAAAGACTAGCACTAAAAACAATACAAGATGTTTCAGTTATAATGGGAGGCAAACATTCGGCCAGTTTTAGCTTTCTCATCACAAATCTTGTTCATTAAATCTGTTTCCAGGCCAGGTTTCTATGACTCTATTTCTGTTTCCTTTCCCATATTTGAATTTCTTTTAAAAACCTGCTGTACACGAACATGCTAGTTTACTCTGTATATAGTGTTCTTCAGCAAACTTTGAAACACAATAAATAACACCAAAAGCCAAAACAAACAAAAAAAGATGTCTTTCTTCTAGTTATTTTGCAAATGCAAAAATGAGTGAATGTTGTGTTAAGCAGTTAATGCGGAATAATAATTTTGGAGACACAGTGTATTCACCGAGAAGGCACAAGGGATTAGTTTAACTGATACGTGACATTTACTTTTAGCACGAAAATTGGGATGACATGAGATTACACAGGGGTCCTGAAGTGAGGCCGCGGTTACACTACTCATTATCAACAAAAAGAGCCAATATTTAACTAAAAGGGAAAAGAAAAATCATATCCCTTACCATATAGGTGTTTGCCTGAAAAGCAGTGATTGAGGTTGACATTTACAATAAAGGGCCTGTTGCTAACAGTGCATTAAAAACCCCGCGGTGGAAGCTGCTCTTGCACCCCAGCAGTCTTTCTGGTAAGCAATGATTATTATTTTGGTGTGTGACCACTAAGGGTGGGCCATGTGACAGATGGAACAGCTAATTGTGTGTTGTTGCAATAGCGGGAGGGTGAAGGTGGGTGAATTGTTGAGTTGGTGGGTTTTGAAGGGATGGGGGGAGAGAAGAGGGGGTCAGCAATGATCATTGAATGTCTTTCACTGTCGTCCTCCATGGCGGCAAGCATCAATCACAGGTAATTTACAGCCTCCAGGACACATCCCCTTTCTCTCCTGTCGGGTGTGTTGGTAAACAATAAACAAAAAAGGACATCAGCCAGATCGTTCCTCCCCCCCATCTCAACTCCAACGCTATTCCTTCACTCACCCGGTGTCTGTCTCCATCGATTCAAAGCCAACAAACAGATGCATGGCTCATCCTCTATATAAGTCCCACGTTCCCATTTCTAATTCCTATATTTTTGTGTGGCTCCCTTCTTCTACTGTTTCTGTCTCGTTTCCTCCCTCTCCCCTTCTGCTGCTCATCACGTGCAGTGAAATGTTTTTGATAGGTAATTAAGTGGCAGCTATAATGTGTGTCCATATGGAAGCCCCATGGTGAACAGACTGGCTGTGGACCAGGGGGACTGAAGCATGTTAGCACACTGAGCCAGTGGCTCTATAATGGTTGGATTTTATTAGTGACCGGAAAGCATCATAGGCCAATCTTGCCAGGCCTCAATTGTTTTGCCAAAGTGACACTCTCCAGTGTCACTATGGCAAAACTAGTGGAATCTATCCACTTTGTAAGAGGAGTCTGCAACTTCAAAAGCTATTCAAAGTGCAGAATGTGCACAGGGATCATTTTGATAAAGAGCTGATGTGTAAAAGATGAGGTTTGAGTTAAACTATGAATGATGGTTTTACTGGCGAAAAAGAACAAAATTGCTTAATCCAGTTACCTTTTTCATAACATAGCAATTTTAAAAACATCTTGAAATTTTGAGTCATAACACTGTTAAGGTGATTCCAGGATGTGGCACAAAGAGAAAAAGACAATGAGGCGATGAGAGATTTATGTGGCCTGATGAGCAAACCTCCACATGAGACATCTGAGCGCTTCAGGCTGACCAGGAGCAAAGTGCAGTGATTGTTTTGTCTGCTAGACACCTATCTAAGTTGGGCTCAATGGACAAAGGCCATTGAGGACACAATTATTTCAAAGAAAAAAGGTAAGACTAATGTTCATAGATAAGCTACAAGCTTTCTAGAACAATATTCTTTGGTCAAATTAAACCAAAGTAAAGCTCTTTTTATAGGTGTCAGAACGAAGCATATACAGTAAGGAAAAGAACTGACAAGAAAACATGGGGGAGGCTTGACAAAATTGGTTAATTTGCATGTATTTCTAAAGGTACTCTGAATTATGTTCTTGAATTACAGAATGCTAATCATTTTGACCATGACTGCATTCATGTTTCAAAACTCTGATGCAGTCTCTTGTAAAAGGATTTCAGGTACAAAGAGGAAATAAATCTAATTTTGGAATATTGTACCGGTAATTATGTTTTACCGAAGAATCCCTTGTTATGCTTAACATGAATTCTTTCAGTAAATGACAATTAGGTAAATCCACACATGACAATAAACACAAAACATATTTTCCATACTTTCCAACTTTTTGACATGAGGTAAATTTTTGTGTGTTAACAGCTCATTGGACTTTGAGTGCATTAGGACACCAAGACAAGATTTTGCTCTCATTTAAGTGCACACAGTGTCTATGATCAATACAGTAAACCCCTGCGCCACTTATTGAACTTCTTTAAATAGCCAAAGGAAAGAGTTTGGATGAGCATAACAACAAAGCCTGTTAGATAATTTCTACCTGTGAATGTGCAAATTATATTGACAGGCACAAAGGAAATGTGGGTCTTCAACGATGATCATATCAGTGGCAATCCAAATGCTACAAGTGAAGCACCATTTAAAAATCAATGAGATCCAATCTTCCTGAAAGTCAATTGTCAGTCTTGTTTAGAGCACAGTTTATCTCTGTATGCATGTGAGTCCGCAGAGCTGTAGGTGTGAAGATGAGAAGCTGAAGCTATTCCCAAGTGTGGAGGCAGGATGAGAGGGGGAGGTGAACCTGTAAGTCAGCTGAGGGGGTTTTGATTGAGGACTTTGGGGAGTGTGGGGAGGAAACAGGCAGGTGAGCTAATTAAAGCAGGATTTGTGGATGTGATGAGAGGGCGGCCTCCCAGCTGCTGGTTACCAGTGACCCAATGGTAGACAGAGAGTCCGCCCCACCCATTACCCCAGGAGGGCACCAGCCCATATGCTTGTGCCAGGTGGCAATGGTTAGCAGAGGAGCATCCACTGCTTTTCTGGGAGATAAATGAGGCACGTATGCAATATGCCTATAAGTACTTGACAGAATGGATGGGAGCAGTTATTGTGACTGTCGTTTATCTGTTGTGAGCATTTTTGCCAAATCTCATGGTGCCACAGCTCTTGTGTCAACAAAAGTAGATAGTGGTGGTTTTTGGTAGTGGTCTAAGATGGCAGGGTAAAGTTTTAATGATTCGTGCTCTTGGCTGTCAGACCGTCACAGCAGTGTTCCTTCTGTAAGGATGACTTTCCCAAATCCAATTAATGTTGTTTTACTTCCCAAGGCTACTAAGGTGCAATGTTTTTCCTTACAGCAATGGTGCTCTGTAAGCACCGTGCAATGTGCTCTCACAAATGTGGGGGAGCTTCCACACATCAGATTTGTGACAACTGCTCTCCAAAAAGGGTCCATGCATCATATTCATCGGGGGTCCATAATGTTATCAAGACGTACTGCAGCCAGCGGTTCATTGTTTGGCCCCCCTTTGCTTATGCAATGGATTCTCTTTATTGGGGAAAGTGCTCTATAGACACGTATGAAATACTGCACTACATGAGACTACTGAGCACACATTTCTGGACTGTTCAAAAGGAAAAAAAAAAAAAAAAAAGTTTGCAAATACAATATGGTGCACTGTATAGTCTGCTGAAAATCAAATAACAAATATTATCTCCATAAGCGCCATGCACACAGAACTGTGTGCTCTGTACAAGACCCAGGAAAAGAAAATATGCCCCCCGTCCCTTTTTTTTTTTTTTTTATTCCATAGTCACAGCGCCTTCCTCCAATTCCACATACCAACAATCTTTTACACGCACTAACAAGCACTAATAGAAAACTTCCACTGTTTATTAACTGGTAATTGACTGGTGCTGGCACTACTTCTCCACTGCAACCTCACTGCCTAAGGCTACAGCCAGGATGACCGCAGAGTGGATCACAGTCAGGCTGAAATTACTTACATCTAGAGCACTGCTACAGGTAATGCACACTAAACAAGCTCCTCACATCAGAGATTGTACAAAGTTGCTGCTCAGGTTAACAAGAAAGCGAGCTCTGATGGAGAGCACCATTTCTTTCTCATTGCTCAAATACGACAAGATGCTGAGATTGTTGACCGTGTTTAGTCTGTTTAGATGGATTTAGTTTAGATTGACCTTTTTGCATCAAACTAGATTGTGTTACACTTACCAGGTACATCTGCTGCTGTGCATTTCTACATCTACAAGGCAGTAACACAGCCTCTACTGCAGCCGTACCTGAATGACCTCGTTATGACCTTGGATTCAAATCCTCAAATACAGTAGATTTGAGAATTTCTGGATTTTCTTCCCCTTATGCGAAATTCAAT
Source organism: Echeneis naucrates (assembly GCF_900963305.1). NCBI lineage: Eukaryota > Metazoa > Chordata > Actinopteri > Carangiformes > Echeneidae > Echeneis > Echeneis naucrates. Next base: position 4,545,172 of record NC_042515.1, on the reverse strand, counting down.
CTCAAGTGGAAGCAAATAAGTACGTTGCAAAAAAAACGACAACAAAAAAAAAAAAAAAAAACAACTCAAGGATAAATAAAAAAAGTGATAAACATCGTCAACAAACAGATGGTGCCATCTGGAAAATAAAAAATGCGTTAAAGGAAATGTTAATTGCCGATGACAAACCAGTGTGACTAACAAAACGACCAAACAGCAAACAAACAAACCTGTTTCTGAGCAAAGTATCAGAATTACAGAGTCACTGCATCTAAATATAAAGATTTATAAATGGTAGCTACTCAACATTGCCGTCTTAATTGCTGACTGAAATATGTTTCAGTTATACAAAGGTCTACTCATTAGCTCCTCATTCTCCACCAATTCTATTTAGCCTGTCAGCAAATAGCAAAGGGTGAAACTGCATGACACTACTGTACAGACAGAAGTACATTGATACTAGCAAGGCTGCGTGTGAAATTGCTCAATTCATAATTACATAGGAAACTCCCAAAATCTATACATAACTATATATATGTGTGTGTGTATACAGATATATACACACACACACACACACATTCTTGATATTTGGAGGTAACCAGACTAAAAGTAGAGATCAAAAGAATTTGAAGATGTAGAAAAATGTGAACATTTGAATTATATTCCCTATACAGTATGGCACACAAAACTTACACACGTCGTTTGTGCACCTGCACACCCTGACGATATAAGCAACAGGACAGCAAAATGTTGTTTGCTCATTATCTGTTTACCAATACATCATTCTCTCTAATGAACCTAATGCTAAAGGACAACAGGATCAAAGTTGAAACTTGCTGTTCATGTTATGATTTCATGAGCGAGATGTCACCCTGTGATTTAAATTCCACCAGCATCTACCATCTGAGATCAAAGGGGCCAACCACCTGCTGTGCTTGCAGGCCTGCGTTATCCGCAGAATATTCAAAGTCATTTGAAGACAATAAGATTAAACCATCTGCACGAGAAAGCTGAACAGAAAGCCTGATTTTTTAACTCTTCATAGGCCTGCATCAAGTCCTTTAGAGGTGGTTAAGACTTGTGGCAAAAGCATATGGTTATCAGCTTATTATTAAAAGTGGCTCAAGACATTTCCCTCAATTTAATAACCACAGTCTGTACAGTAACAATTCCCTGTCTCCCTTGGCTATGGCAAAGATTATATCAGCAATAAGTGGAATGAAGTTGGAGAGGGATTTTGCATATCGCTGCTCAGAGCCACAGTCTGACATTGGTAGGACATCGCAAACTCATATTCATGACTTGACTGCGATTTTCCTCCTCATGCCCTTCACTGCTCCTAGCTGAATGACTGCAACACGCCCAACAAATGTGATGCAAATTTGCTGTCGCCAGACCCCCTGTTCTCACACACACACACACACACAGACACACACACAGACACACACACACAGAGACAGACACACACACACACACACACACACAGAGACACACACAGACACAGACACACACAGACACACACAGAGACACACACAGACACACACACACACACACACACACACACACACACACACACAGACACACAGACACACAGACACACACACACACACAGACACAGACACACACACACACACACACACACAGACACAGACACACACACACACAGAGACACACACATACACAGACACACACAGACACACACACACACACACACACATACATACACACACACACAGACACAGACACACACACACACACACACACACACACACACACACACACAGACTCCTGCGGCCATGACAGATCCAACTCTGGATGAAAGAGGTGTACTGCTCCTACGTTAATGGGTTCAAAAGACGACTACTGGACAAATCGGTCAATCACTCCTGCCATCTCCCTTTCCTTTTTGCCTGAGACCGGACACATCCACTCAGGTCATAGAGAAGCTTTGGCTGAGAAATATTTACTAACCTCAAACACAGAAACTGACACAACTCTTTGTCTACATGGGGTCCTAGAACCAAACCCTCGGCACAAGATTGGGCAAGGCTCTCTGTAATCCTTGATATCAGATGGCAGGAAATGTGGAACAAAGGGAGCTTTGTTGCCAGCTCAGTCCAAGCCATGTGGCAGTTGAAGCTACTTTTGCCAAAAAAAAGCTCTGCACATCAAGGAGCACCTCCCGAATTCGAATGTGCCCCTTACAATCCTTGGATCCTTATTCAGTGTTGGCCTGTTTGGCACAACATGAGACAAACAGACATCACAACTGTTCACAAATGCTAATCTGGTTGTTTAACCACCACAATTTGCGTTTGCTGTCTCGAGTCTGGATTTTTATATTTCAGAGCAAATGTTTTGTGCTCAGGCTTTAACCCGCTTATACTGATCAACTGCAGAGTTTGTTTTTCAGAAGTTTATCAGCTTTCAGATCAAATCAGATTTATTTATATAGCACCAAATAATAACAAAGTTTCATCAGGGCAGGTTTGCAGTGGTGAAACACATGAAAAAAAAGAAAAAAAATCACATAAAAAACCAAATGGAAAGCTTACCAATGTACCAAATACATCAGAGGGTTAAAATAACCTCTCCTTAAAAAACTTTACACTGCCCTGACAAAACAAATAAAACGCAGTCGTGGTGCTCTGTGCTTTGAAAGCAAGTATCACACAGACCAATTAGCAAAGCAGAAAATAAGGAGAGAACTATCACTGCAACAGACAGGATTGGTTTGGTACAATAGGAAATCAAAGAGAAAAGAGGGCTTTCTTCCCTTTCCTTTTGAATTGCTGCAGTTTTTGCTACTCGTGCTCTCTACATTGATGTATAATCACAGAGGAAGAATGTGACCGAATTACCACATTTAGCAGATCTGCAGGATTTCCCTTCTGGGTACACAATTTGTTCCTGCATGCTATCTTGACAAGTACAGAGTGAGCAGAAACCAAGGGCCAGAGAAGGACTGTAGTCTGAGGCATTGCTGGAGTATCTATGACTCCCTTTAATTAGTATGTTAACTGTCACAGAAACTGATCAGGCCCTTCACAAATGACCTCGCTGTCCAATGGTGGGTGCATCTACCCCGCTCCTGCATACGCAGGCACTGCACTGTGTTCTCAGGGACAGTGCAGAAGAAAAAAGGAAATGAGCTGAATTGAAGTTGGCATTTTATGTGCAGTGGCTTCACACAGCATGTAACTTCTAACATGTAGATTATAATAAAAACTGCATTGCATACTGATGCTTATAAAGCCTCTTGAGAATATGCATTATTAATCGCAGTACACCCCTATAGAAGGTTCACACACAGTCACAACTTTGCAGCGGCTCTTCCAACACCTCTTTCTTCTCCTAGACAACATGAAAAAGGCTGTACCATTAGCAATCCCAGCAACCATTCATAATTTGATTTCTCATGTTGTTAGTAACATCATTTGCTATTAAAAACGCCTCTTTCATCACAACACCTGGAGCAAAACCAACTCCAACTCAAGATTGAAAACACCAATAAAATATGTCTAATAAGCTCTGAGCACTTTCCATCCTTTCCTGGCTTTACATATATTGCACATGTTTAGAAATTTTAAAATAAAGTAATGAGGCTCCAAAGTTTCAGGGTGTTTGTAACTCACAGTAGTCAAGATTTACACCTCCTTGACCCCCCCACCCCACATCTACATCTCTGCCTCTGTGTACCTTACATCTTAGGTTGCTGCTGACATGGGTTAAAATTAATCACCGCAGGTCATGCAGCCAGTAGCTGCAAAGTACCGTAACCATTACTTAAATTCAATGAGCTTGACTGCTGATGCTGCTTAAGCCTCGCAGTTTAGAGATACACAAAGAAGAAATCCTGACCTCCATACACTCCTGGAACATTAGCCAAGATGTTGGAAACCGTCACAACTTCCACAGAGTTTTTCTCAGTGAATGCCGAAGTTTGACTTCTGCCCTGACCTCCAAGAGAGGTCCTCTTTGATCGGGAGCGTTAAGCAGTCAGAGCTTGTGTGCTGTCACTTCCCCCTGTATTTGTGACAGTGACAAGTTTGGTGTGTCTGAGTGGGTTTTTGCTGAGCTGAGCCACCACAGCCAGACGAGCCAAGCAGTATCAGCTCCAGCGATGGGTCTGCTGTGATCCAGCTTGACACAGAAAAATTAGATTGACACTTGCTCCTGCATACTGATATTATGCATCCCAAAAGCTTTTCTTCCTGCTTGAACTCAAGAGAATGACCATCGATGGTCTGTTTTTTGTGGGGAGAGCTATGGCACATGTTTTCAAAGCTCCTAAGTCTTAGAATGGTGGAAGGATAATAAGCAATTTGTCCCTGTATTGAGGAGACTCAACTTGCAACAAACAAACTTGATTAAATAAAAATTGATGCAGAGATATAATTATTTCAATGTTACATCTCTGCAGAGTGAAGCTTGCAACAAGAAAAGAAAAGAAAAGAAAAAAACGCCAGAACAGTTAAAGTAAAATGAAAAATGCTAACAGGTAGCAGTTGTAGATATTAATGGAGCCCCATTAGGTTCTGCTTCATGTCCTGAAAATACCAGCATGATGCCTGATGTTCTGAGAGCATGTATTCGATTAAAATATGATTTCAAAATCCTAAAACGCAAAGCATGCAATATGCTCAAACCCATGTTGTGTTCATGAGCATGCATTGCTCTGTGGGTCTAAACCAAAGGGAGGTAAAAAAACACATTGTTAACATGTCCCCTAAATTTAGAAGCTAACGGGTAGCCACTGATGGCACATTTAGGCATCATTTGCGAAAATGATAATGAAGCAAACACAGCCAAATAGAGCAGTAAAGCACAACACAGTCAGAGTTGGTCATCATCGTGATTCATTTGACCCTGATAGTCACAGAAAAACCAGTGTGCTGTAGATTATATCCTAAAGCTCTTCTACAAAAGCCATGGACAAAATCAGAAAACTGAGCTTGATGAGGCTCAGGTCTGAGGGAGAACGGTGTGGTATCTACAAACAATCTCAAGTACTTATGCATCCAGCTGTTTGGGTTTTTCGCAGAGTAAGAAAGGGAGGTGATTCGCCCCGATGAATGAATAGTGATGCCACGCTTTGGCATCTATTCTCAGCAAATCAGAGAGGTGGCTGATGTCTGCTACTCTGAAAAGTAGCAAACGACCTTCAGGAAAAAAAGAGTTAGAGGCGTTGGGGAAAGTGTCAACTTGATGACTTTACCCCCCCCCCCTCCAAAAAAAAAAAAAAAAAAAATTGTAATAAAAAACAGTCCAGAGGGGGGGAGAGGAAATAAATCACCAGAAAGGCATTGTATCAGGGAAAGGCCACCTTTTCACATTGTCCTTCCGCTTTTTAATCCATATTTCATAACACAGCATCTCATCTGTGCTGTGCTTCACCCACATGCAGCCTTCATCCTGGCTTTGAGAGCTTTGAGACATTATATTCATAAAACAGTCATTCACGAGACAATGCTATGAATGTGAACAATGCGCATATACTGCTGCTAGGGACATGGCTCAACAAAGCTCATGTAGATGTAGTTGCTTCCATGTGGGTCACTGTGCACTTGACAGTGCCAGCCGAGCAGCAGGCAAGATGGACGACACAGCACGTGACAGGGAACATGCACAACATGCCCCAAAAGCACCAGCTAGACCAGCAAACACAGACCCCTAAGACACAGTACTGTCTGATATCACTGGATGACAAAAACAGAAGCGACTTGGAATATGTTTAATGGATTTCAAAACTGAAGAACAACTGAGCCAAAAAAAAAAACAAAAAAAACAAAACAAAACAAACAAACAAAAAAAAAAACCCACATGTAAATAAATACATAAATAACAGTAATCTCAGTGATCTATGTAAACTAGTGGAGTATATTAAGTGTGAGATGTGAGCAAACTTTGCTTTTTTCCTAGGCTGAGAGACAGACGCTAATCCTCTCAGAGAAAGAGAGGGGAAGGGAAGCTAACCCTGATGCAGCCCAAACCCTTTTCCAGTTTGTCATTCTGCACTTCAAAGCATACATGATGAAATCCCCGAAGGTATTATAAGAGCTCTGGCATAGCACCCATCCTCAACCCTGTCCTAGCCTAATGCCTCATAAATGGGGTCTGGAAACATGTCCCTTTACTATTTTGAAAGTCTTTGTAGCCTTGGATCTTTAAGAACCTTTTAGAGTTGGAGAGGAAGAGGTGCTCTGAAAGGAGATATGAGACATTTGTGAGTCATTACGCAGCCAAGGGTTTCCTCTTCCCTCCTCACTGTAAAATACTGCACATACAGTATGCACGTGAAGCTCTTTCCGAATGGTTAGATTAGGACAAGAACTATGCGTTGATCTTCTTCAGAGCTTTGCTGAATGAGCAGTAATACTGTGACCAAGAAAATAAATGTGTCCTAGATAGAGACAGACACGTAATTCAAGCCACTCAATTCCCAAAGCACTATGTGACGCCATTGTGAATGCCAGTTGTTATACAGCTCGCTGAGCTGACATATTATTGGGTTTTATAAATACATCCATTTTAGGTCTCCTGGCGTCAGGCTAGCATGGACAGAACTAAGGAAAGAGCTGATAACGCTCTATGAGGCTCACAGGCAAACAGAGTGGTAAAGGCAGGAACAGCAGATGCTGTCCTCTGTACTTCAGCTTCACACCATGTACAGCTATTACAAAAATCATATAATCCATGGCAATCAAAGGTCTTCGTTGGAAAAATAAAAGCTAACTCTATGAATATGGTACATTTTTTTAATTAAAAACTTTTATAGTAAGTAGACATACCAGATGGAAAATCAAGGCATTACTACTCTCTATTACTTCCACTGCCAGTTGATCATTTTATCTATAAAATGTCAGAAAATAATAAAAATGGCGATCATGAGAAGAATGATGATTTGTTTCAAAACTAGTAACTAGCCTAAATTTGGCAAATCATTTTATCTATTTACTCGTTATAAAACTGAAAAAAGGTATACATTTCCTGTTTTTTGTGTAATTGGTGAGTCTGAGAATGCTTCAGCACTGATTTTCCTTTTTTTTTTTTTTTTTTTAAAGACATGATGGAACAAAGCTAAAAGGGACAGCAATGTATAGGTGTGGTTTCAAATTTATAATGTGATATTTATTATGTTTATCTGTAACAATTGAAGACACCAATCCTGTTTAAAGCAGGATATGTAACATAGTCTTGGGGGAGGGAAACAAATTAAAAAAAAATAATAATAAAAAAATAAAAGGCATGAAATTTTCCACTTTAACAGTCATATATTCTGTATAGAAATCTGGCTCGGCTCTTAGCCTCACTGCTACAGCATCACCTATTAATCCCTTAACCCATCCACCTCACACCATCCCTTTGGGCCACCTGCCAAACCTGCTCTGTTTCATCTTTCAAAATGGCAGAGAGGGCAGTGAAACAGAGCGTGCGCTGACTCCAAACAACGACGACAATCAGAATGTGGTTTGCCTATTAACCAAGATAGCTTCTGACTCAGTGTGCATGTGAGATGGAGAGAGAGAGACTAGGAGAAAATGAAAGAGATAAATTGAGAGGAATCCATCTGCCCCCGCTGTTCTCACTCAGTAGACTTGTGATAAGGTTTATCTCCGATGCCTAGCGAGTTCCCCCAGTAGCCCAGTCTGGCTCCTGCTGAGTGGCCTGGGACGCACGGAGCTACAGAGCCTTCAGCGGTCGAGCTCCCTTAGGTGACCTGTGCGTGTTGTTCATGCTACGCTGCTTTAGAACTTTATTTTCTGTAGGAAATGGCTTCAGCCCCTTCGGCCACATCTCTCTTAATCTGGGATTTCTTTTTTGCCTCCCTTTCTTCATCCTTTCTACTCACTGTAACTCAGACTGCCAGGAGAAGCTGCAAGAGCTGGAGAATGAGATGCTGTGGCGCTTTGGCACAGAGAGGCGTGTGTGTCCCAGAGGCAGTGGCTGAGGCAAAGATGGAGACAGAGAGAGGGAGTGGGGGGCTGCTGCTGAGTTAAGCCCCTAATCACAGTCTGCTCTGCATGAAGGACTTAAAGTCACTCCATTTAATGCTACCTTCTCTTTAGTCAAAAAAGCGAAAAGAAATACTACTGCTTACCTCTTCAGGTTTCTGATACCCAGGCCCCCCATCCCTATCTATAACTGATTCACGTGATGTACTAAAGGTACACAGTTAAAGTGTAAAGTCAAACAAACGGAGATTAATACACAGACATATAGACCTAGAGACATACATGAGCTAAAACTTACCCACTGAGCAAAGTAAGCAGAAAACTTTTTCTTTCCCTCTCATTAGCCTCAAAAGGAGATACCTTCAAGCTACACAGAAAAACATGCATAGAATTATTTGCTAGTTTTTAAATCAAGTACAGCCATGTGATACAATTTCATGCTAAGTAAGGTCTGTGACTGACATGGCCACCCTGCCCATTACTGGCATGCTCAGGTGCTTCATTTATTTGTGCGCAACATGGAGAATATGAGTAAATCTTCTGAGACTGGTTGGTCCCACAGGCTCAAATATATTAATTGATTTAGCTCCACTTCCAGCCAGGTGTAACAAACTTCTGCAGAATACTCAATACTCAGAACATCATCAAGATGCTGTGGGAAATTCCCCCTGCCAGCTACACTTTCCACCCTTCCAGCTGCTCTTTCAGCCCAACTTCCTGTCTCTTCCACAGGGCTGCAGACGACGGGATAACATCTTGGTCTTAATCTAATGGCGAAACATTGATTTATGCTTGGGTGTCCCACAGCCATTAAGATAATTGCGTGATCACTTTATAACATCCTCCCCTGGTGGCCATGGTAATTTGGCTCCCACCACCACCCACCTTGCTCAGAAAGACCCGTAACCACATTATAGCGATAGAAAATGTGGCTGGAAATATCATCTTTCAGCCCCTGCAAATTGATTTCATACCATTTCCTCTGACTTCTAAACCCTTTTAGTCTATCACTTACCTGTGCTGACCATTTGATCTATTGGAGGCTTCTAGGTCTTAACAGCTTGTATTGATCGAGATTCCTCAGCCTGCATCTTGAGGAGATGCTTTCATGTCACCTTGTAATTCCAATAGTGTCTGTATTTCAGGGTGAGATCATCAATGAGAATATGTATTCCAAGGTGTTAGGGCAAGCCACGTGCACTTTGATTGCCCTCAATGGGATAAATGACGGTGTTAATGGCCATTTTGATCTCTGTCAACAAAATCTTTATTCACATAAAGATTCAGATGTGACTATGGGCTAATAGCTACCTAAGAGTAGACATTAGCGTCAGTGAAAGTCAAATTGCTTTCACAGCCAGATTTTTATGGAGGCTCTTGGCCGCCTGTGCAAGAAACATTGTTGTGTTAGAAACAATGTTCACGTCAAAATATTTAGACCTAACGTAAGCAAGAACGCTCAGAAAGCCACAGTGATCTATAACTTTAAAACTAATGACAAGAGTCATATCCATGTGAAAATGTATTCAGTTTCAACATATTTGCTCGTATGCCAACTTAGAAACACTGCAGCCTTCTTATACTAACTGAACCTTTACAAGGGAGCCCTGGAAAAGTAGGCTCTGTTGTACCTTTTCATAACATGCACACTGTATGAGACTAAATAATGTACTGATTTACACCTTCAGAAATCTCAGAATCTATGGTGTCCTTGTGCTTCTGAGGAAGGGATCTTTGTTAACAATGACATCCGAGTTACCTTTCTCTCTGGTGACTTCATAGCGAAGACAGGCATGTAACAGGAAAGCAGCGGACACCAAAGTGGGGCCATAGTTTTCCCATCGTCCTCTCCACATAACCAACCGGGCGAATTCTCCTCTCCTGAAGTTGAAAAAGAAAGCGAGTCTTTCATCTCTTTAGACCAAGGTGGAACTAACCTCATGTTGTTATACATTTTGTTCCATTGACACTTATTGAGAGCATGAAGCCAAGCTGTAAACTCTCCTTCAAGATGTCAAAACCACAGAAAATATTCGGAAAGACATTTCAGTTACGTAATATAAATAGTGGTATTAGCATGCAAATGTTATAATCAGCCAGAGGCCTATTCCCTGTTGAAGTAGGTAAGGCCAGGTACTGCCAACACTGGGCCTCAACAGTGATTAAACCTGCACTTAATCAACAGTGAGAGTCAGTCCCTGCAGGAAAAATGCAACTGCTGCATTTGAGTTATTATAATGAACCTGCCTGGAGTGTACGCCACCTCAGCGCTCGTACCTATGAGCCTCACAACAGGTGCACCTCTGACAAGGCAGAGGGCAAATCTGCCAAAGTCTCCCCATTATGTGATTTTGTCATCATCAATTTCAATTTACATGAACTAAATTGTTCAGGAAATTAAACACCTTGCTAAAATTTGCTTCCTGGTCTGCTTGCTTACAAAAAACAATGGAACAGGTCTGTTATACTCGACAGGACTGTTGGACCTACATACATCAGTTTATTACAGTTTGTTTTATATCAACATATGCAGGCAATGGGTACTCACATGGAGTTGCACTGACGGAATTTACCAAAGGTGGTAAGATATACATATTTTTATTTATCTATTTTGGCCACACAGATACCACACTGAAGATGCACTCAGAGGAAAAATACCTGTCATACTCAAAAATGTAACACATCTGAATAAAAACACAACATCCAAATTCGTGAAGAGGTGCAACAAGAATTTTCAAGGACAAGTGTGAAAAGCACTTGATAAATGTTTGTTTGGTTCCTTTCATATTTCATCTAATCTTTTGAGCACTACATGTTTCCACTCACCTCTATCACTGTGTTCCCAGAACATCTGTAAATAAAATCAATAGTATCTGCCTGGTCTCAACAATCAACGACGCAGGGTTAATAAAAAAAAAAGCTTATGTTCATAATATATGCTGATTGGGTGCAGATACAGTGCAGATTTCAAGTTACTTTGTAAGTTTGTTTTCCTGAAAAATGGATAACATACGCCAAAGTATGTTGTTTTTTCTTTTCACAATTCACTGTTGGGAGGTATAGCTAATTAATTGAACTTCTTCACCTCCTGAACAACAAACAATTAAACAGTGCTGCTAAGAGCAAGGATGGTGTAAAGAATAGGGTAGATAAACTGAGATTTAAATTCATTATCATCCATATTTACAGTCATCTAGAGTCGTCTAGTGTGCTTTAATAATTAAATTAGCTGGGTGGGAGAGTGGGAGGTAGGCAGCTTGCTTTGTGGGCTGACTATCCCTTAGCTATCAAGCACCACCATCCAAGGTGTGAGGTCACTTATTAAAAGACTTTAATTGAGGCCCAATTGTTGCGATTGGGGCAGGAAGTCCAGTAGTTTCCTTTTATCCCAGAGGTATCATCGAGTTTCTTCAGTTAATCATTACATTAGCATGAGTAATGTTCTCTTACCCTGATAGAAATTAATCTGGTTATCAATTTAAAGAAGAGACAGACACACTGAGAAAAAGAGAGTGGGACAGAGAGAAAGTGGCTGTGAGACGAGACAAATTAGCCTTAACCTTCAGTCCTTGCCACAAAGTAATGATGATGAATAACGATGTACAAATGACAAGCACAGGCATAAATTGAAAACGGCATCAAACAGGGACCCAAAGGCCATTCACCTCAACACACTGTCTCTCTTTCTCAATCACATACAACTCCCAACACATTTACACCTCTTCAGGATCTGTTTGCTTAAATTGGTGCACAAAACATAGCTAAACCCTCAAGATATGGTGCTTCACAATAATCCTTTATGTCAAAATAATACTTAATCTGTGTGTACTTAACTTTCAAGTCATTTCTCATTATGACATATAGTCATGCATTTGGAAATAATAAATAAGTCACAAAGGAAAAACTTGATACTAACTCTGCTCACTGTACGGTATGTCATATACAGGGTTCTAAATTACCACCCACCAAATGCAGGTTAAAATTCATTTTGGCGGGTGTGATAAAAACTTACTAACCAGTTTGGCCGGTGATGCATGAGGCAATCGTTTCGGTCAGATATACTGTTTTGTTCAGTCATTTATACCTCTGGCAGTGATTGCTACAGTTCCAATAAATACTGTGCCGTAATGCTACGTAATAACTTTTAATACGCCCATTGGCTGCGCAAATGCCGGTATTTCACGCTACAGTCTAGAGTGCAACCAGCGCGACAAACGAACAGAGATAGATAGTGTGAGGGAGGCCGATAAAAACAGCGAAGCTAAAGTTGAACGTAAAACATAGTTTAACATCTAAAGTAAAACTAAACTAAATGCGGTGGTGGTTGAACTTGGGACAGACGAGGTTGAACGAGAAGAGAAAGAATGGAGGGGATACGGATATCGGTGTGCGAAACGGGGGGGAAAAAAAAATTTTAGAGAGTCCCCTGCCACATTGGCTGGTGATCAAAAAAGTTAATTTAGAACCCTGGTCATATTCTTTTGTTCCATGTGATTATTCTGTGTTTTCCACGGTACAGTGCGCTGCAAATTGGTATTCATACTAGATTCACCTCATGTTGGATCTTCCAAAAATAGGATTTGCAGACTTTGGAGAAAAAGGAATTCATGTCAACGTACTAATGGTATTTACCAGTTGGGGCCCAGTACATGTGACTTAGTGTGGCTTCCAATCTATGCCAATTAGTGTCATTTTGTATGTTGACACAGACAGCAAAGAGCAGAAAAGCCTCTAATGCAACCAGTCTGATATGAGAGTTCAACAGTTATATTACTCATATAATGAGCTGGTGATTGTGCACGTGGTTGGGGTTTTTGCCAGAGGGGTATGTGAAAAGGTTCAAGAGGAGTTGTAAAATGGGATTTATTTAGGGGGAAAAAAAAAAATGATTTGTAGAAAAGGGGGAAATAAACACAAAAGTACCTTTGCAATTGGTGTGAGGTGATAATATGATACGATCCAACCTTTTAGAATTAAGCTGTATAAAACATATCATTTCAAGTGAGTTCCAAGAAACACATTTTTAAAATGAGAAATATCAGTGAAGGGATTCCTCTGAAAGAGTACGTCCGATAAAAAAGATAAATAACTACTGGATTAGTGAACCAGTACTAATGGAAACTGTGTAATTCTTAAAAGGGATAATACAGAGACTGAAATTGCATTAACAGAAATGCAATAAAAAGTCTGTTTCTGCATATAAAGTGTGTTAAATTCACAAGGAGGCGAACAAAGACCTTCCCTTGCATTACAGCCATTTCCACCTCAATATCCATGACAAATGAATCTCCTGAAGTGTCATAAAACACCGCTTAATAAGTTATTCCAGAAGCAAGGTAAGAATCAAGATTAATTTCATTTGTCTCCATTTTAAATTATTGTTTTAAATATGGCGTATTGCTATTTTTTATTTATTTTTTTTTAAACAAATGTCACTTTTTTGTGTTTTGAAAAACCAATTACAGTATAATGAGTTCCACTGTTTGGTAGCGTTTTTCTACAGCGTTAATTAAACACAATCTATATGAATGATGAGCTTCCATAAGCTAAAGGTTAAGGTCATCTCTATATACAGTGCTGTGAACCCAATCCTCAATACTGTACAATAACTGTGTATAACAGCATCATTTGTGGAGGTGTAGAGCTGGAATACTAAGTAGGCCGATTTAGTTTCTCGGTTTCCTTATTCCAATCGTGCTTTTGTTTAAAGTCTTTTGCTGATGAAGATTAATTTGCAGAGCATGGCGCTCTATCAACCCCAGTGACACAAAGGGCAAAGATATAGACTAATTAAATACACCAGTGCAATTGATATTTCCCATGGATCAATGCAAGTGTGGGATCTGTTAATTAAATCCGTGATAATGTTTACTCATCATAAACATTTCCCATGTTTGAGCAGACCGAGATAGGGAGATAATCTTTGCTGTCTGACAGATTAATTTGGAGCTAAGGCAAAGTAATTCCAGCACATAGAGTCAATGGCTTTTTCAAGGCAAAGGGTTGTGTTCAATGTTTGTACTAAAAGCATAATTAAAGGAAATCCTTCCAGCGGCTTTACTGGCCAGGCATACCTTAACAGCACAAAACCAAATACATAGCACTTGCTCATCAGGTACAGCTAATGCCATTTCAACGGATGCAAAGAAATCAGTCACTATAGCAACCAAGCTGAATCTGAAATCCCTGAGTTAATGAAAGTAAAGTCAGTCTCTGATCCAGTAGGCTGGATCTGCCCCCCCCCTCCGTGTCTCCTGTGTGGTATACATTGGCATGGCACAGGTTATCACACAGTGGATTAAGAAGGCGTGTCAGAACCTCCAAGCTGCACTCCACTCATCTATTGATCCATGTGCGAGGGAAAAAGCAAGAGACCGGCACACTTAGTAGTGTAACTGCAGGCAGCAGCCCCCTGCCTGCCCTCTGTTCCCTGCAGTGGGACTGATTGCTTGTCTCAATCATCCTTTCACCCCTCCAACCATCTTTTCTTCTCCTCCACACATGCACACACAAACACATACTCCCACACACCCTCAACTTTTCCTTCGTGCTCATTCTCGGCTCCGCTTCTGTCTCCTACGTCTCGGCAGCAATCTCTCATAATTTGACGGCCTCTTGTTCTTCTTGTGAGGGCCATCAACGTCTGCAGCCTTAACTCCGGCTGAAAGGGCTGGGACTGCACGGTAGGAAGCAATTAATTCTGCAGTGAGAAAGCCCATTAATTAGGCAATGCTTCTGGCTATTTCGTGAACACCCTTCAGAAATGGTAGGGCCACTCGGAGAGACATAAAAGATGCACTAGCGCACCAGGTTATTAATGGACCCCAGGGCTCCTGGCGAAGCACCACTGCGGGGTAATTCTCACTTTCTGTTTCTAGGCCTCATAACTACTGCATGCACTCACAAAGTGACCGTATCTTATTGGGTTTGGATGCCATATTATAAAACTTGACTACCAGTGTTCCTGCTAAAGTACAGCAATTTCCAAGCAACTAAATTGAACAGCAACACACTAAATTGACCTAAATACAATATGCAGCACGGTCACCAAAAGCAGCTGATACTCTCACATGTGGCACAAAAAAGGCTACAGAATAGAGCAGGGGCATGTGGCTGTGCCTCCTCTAAACGGAGGCAACAGGATAAACACTGGTGGGAAGATGAGGCTAGGTAAATGAGTTTTGTGATGTCTAATCACTCACTTAATCATGCATGAGAACATTAGCTATTTGTGTTGTCCACCATTCTGGGACACTTCAGAGCGTGGAAACCATTTGAAGCTAAACAAGACCATGGTTTGGTGCTTTTGAAACGCTGACTCAACTGTAGGTCTCCCCTGAGCACGGGCCAGGCCTGTCTCCGCCTGTGATGACGAGGAAGCCTCTGTGACAGTGCACCATCCGTGAAATTAAATCAACAACTCCCTTATTGTAATTACATTTGCTTAAATGGGAAGGCAAAGTGTGGGTGTAAAACAATTAACATGTAATTGTCATCCTGACCAGGTTGGTGCTGATCTATTTCCCCAAGGGATTCAATGAAATACATCAGCCCACCCTTATTGCTGCCATTTGTTTTTCAGTGAATGATCAGATGAGTACCATTATGTCAAAGGGACAATGCAGTTGGGTAAGAATTATATGTGATCCAGACAATACAGCAGTCACTTAGGCTTGACTAACTTTTTAAAATCACAGCTGATTCAGGCCCATGCTGACATGCTCATTGTGTAAAATGTGCAGCTACTAGAATTTGAATTTCCCTCTGGGATCAACAGAGTAACTATCTATCACGATCTATCTATCTAATGTGTGTTTTTGTTTGTTTGTTTTGGCTTTAAGCATTTTCAATATAAATTAATTTAAAAAACAATAAATGGCAAACAGATTGCAGTTTACCACATCTACTCTAAATCAAATCTTGTAATCAATTAGAAAATTTAAGATTAATTTAAACTCTGTCAGTAATATTGACTTTTACTTTAATTAAAGCTGTTGTCCAAAACAGATTGTACAGTATGACTTGGAATATTAGTCTCTTAAAAACTATGAATAACATTTTTTGCTTTCTACACATAGTGGATTATCTAGATAAATATACATTTTGTATTATTTTAATATCAATATTCTGTCATTAGCTGAATTTAAATGTTTTTTTGTTTTTTTTTTTTGCATTTACATTTACCAATCATTGTTTTTACCATCATTCAGCCTGATGCATGGTGTTATCACCATCTGTTCCCCTGTGGAGAACTCTGGGCTATGGAAGCTGGACATGCAGATGACCTTTGTACATGCAGGTCATTCATGCTCACTACAGAAGTGGAAAATGATGGCTCGTGCTAATGAGCTGCCACTTCTAACCTTAGTAGCTCATCGTGATCCTGTCTGAGGCTGCCGAAGATTGCAGAAGATTGCAGATGGAGAGGATTGTGTGTGTGTGTGTGTGTGTGTGTGTGTGTGTGGGCTGATAACTCTGAATGCATGTGTAGATATACATACAAGCCATTTAAGATGATGCTAAGTGTAAAAGAACACAGAATAATTGCCTTAAAAAAAAATTTAAATTACTTTTTCCCCTTAAATCAATCTTTTCTTCAAGCTGTTTTATTTGCTCGCATCCATAATGTGCCCCGTATATGGAATACAGTTAGTCAGCAGAAATTTTATAACTGCAGAGATATATGTTGCATAGAGTTCTGTCTACTTCTTAGTAAAATAGAAAAGATATGTGTGCAACAAAAAAACCTTCAACTTTCACATGTTGTAATATCTCATGTAGATCACAGTGAAAATCTTGTTTTTACATTCTCTTCTTACATACATGAGCTGAGACAACATTTGGAATTTGTGGAATTTCTCTATACAATACAGATGTGAAGGAAATTTAACACATTCATGTACGTGCTGTTCATCATTTTAAAAAGAGATGAGTGAATCAATATCCAAGTCAAGTAAGTCTTCTAGCTGAAAGATGAAGATGGTCCTTATTATCTCTGCGGCTCCAATGCCACAATCTGTGTCTCGAGCTTGATATATTGAAATTATCCAGCTGCTTGATGTCTTGACTGCGGTGGGGCATTCTGTGTAATATATCCCTTCCCCTCCCCTCCCCTTTATATCCCTCTGTTTTGTTCTGTTTTTACTGCTTTTCTTTGCGACTCAAAAGTTGTTTTTTTTTTCTCCTACACTTGGCTGCCTGTCATGTTAATGATAGAGGACGCCCATCTTCTTTAACTGTTGTTCTCATGGTGGCGTGCCGAACATAGCAGTGTGGGCTTAAGGCCTAAATCCACACTAACTTAGTTGTGTTGATTTCTTCTCACTGGTCAAATGACCCGTAACGTTTTCAAATAAAGTATTTCTGATTCTGAAAATGAAAGAAAGGCAAAGATTTTATGTTTACCTCAAATACAGGAGGATAATATGTCTGACAATGGCTGAAGGCTGCAAGGTAGTACGATAGCATGACAAAGACAAATTGATACTGACAGTTGTACTATTGTAAAGTCAGTCAATACGAGGCTGAAAATAATGTGCAGAATTTACATGCTGATAGTCTTCGGGGTGTGTGAAGTGCTTCCCTGAATCTAATATCCTGAGAAAGCGAGAATGTTCAAATAACATTCATTAGATGTTTTATTTGGGAATGCAAAATTTATTTGATTTATTTGATTACTTTAAGAAAAAAAGCTTTATGAGGTCATACTTAGATACTGATGGTCTCCATAAACAGTGCAGCATGGGGTACCTCCTACCGCACTGCTCTGAATAACTTGATGATTTGACTTTGAATATAACTCATTTCCACAAAACCAGCCACAGGGGAGGAGGGTAGCATGCTATGACTATGCCACTGTCCCCTACAGTATGCCTGCTGTGTTGTCGATAAAGGCGTGAGCAACAAGGAAAGGCTGGGGATGCTGCGCTTCACTGCAGCCACAACATTCTCTGCCTCGGCCTGATGTTTTTGATGCCATTCTGACACAGACTATATACAGTAAGCTCTACTGGAGAGCACTGTATGCTTAATGCACCTCTGTACCCTTACTGTGAAGGCAAGCCAGCAGTGTGGGGGAGGATTTTTTTTTTGGGGTAATATAAAAACAGGAGTATACAGGAAAGCAAAGTATAAGACTGCCCAGTTAGATATTCTCTGGAAAACTTCTCACACAAAAAGCTGCCTTAAATCTCTCAGAGCTAAAGGTATACAATGGCATCCAACTGTAATTCTCTGACCACTCATCTAAACAAAATATTAAATTGAGTGTTCTCCAATAACTTCCTAGGAAACCTCTAATGTTTCTGTGCTGATCCCCTCAGCAGTGGCCTCAGGGATATAACAAACTACAACAATAGAACTGGAGCGACACACAAGTGCTGTGCTGAGAGACGTGCTGCATGCAGAACAAACCCAGACTAAAGTGTCTGTGACAAGGAAGAGTGCTCAAGGCAATGTAGGGAGCAGGAAAGGATGGAGAATGAGGACCGGAGAGATGAGTGGGTTGAATATGCGTGCTATCATGGCCAAATAAACAGATTAATGTCCTCAGTAGTCTCGTCTCCGTTTTTACTACTTGATGACTGCACGCATTGATGAACCCAAGAGAGGACGACTTCCTATATTACAGCATGGATGGACTGCATAGTAGGCTTAGGCCTGAGAAAAGCAGGCAGGGGGTGGAGGAAAGGAGGAAGATTAAAAAAAATAAAACTTAAAATAGAACTACGCCCATGAATGCTGAACACTGCTGAGTTTCCAAGATCTATGAGTTAACCAGAATTTGAAAAGAAGAAACCTCACAAATAAATCAAATCAACCCAAAAATCCTTTTTTTTTTTTTTCCAGACCTAGTTGTGTCCGACATATGTCTGATATGTAACAGAAATCAGACTAATGTTTGTTTTTACGACAGATAGATGGAATAGTTCGGAGTATGAATTTTACATTGAGTAAACAGATTGCCTCTTTACTGAGCACAAAAACTTCACATGGCTCAGTTGAGAGTCTCAGTTTGTCTCTGATTATGTAAGTTGTAATGCCGGTTGTGCATTAAGCCAATGCAGAATGAAGCAAACACTGATGATGAATCTGACTTAAAACATTGTTGTTGCATTTCATTGCATTACATCATCCTGTTTAAATAGAAAAGACAATAATCCTTTCTGTTTTTGTACTCTTGTGTGTTCGTGTTTGTGTGTGTCCTTACGTAGTGCGATCTTGGCCAAATGCAGACGGTTGACCCAGGAGATCTTACTAAGGGGGTTGGGAGTGTTGAAGACCACCATGAAACTGACAGGACGCCCTGACCTGGGGGAAACACAAATACACAGGCTCAGACACATGCACACACATTTAATTTTTAACACGTTTGTAACAAAGGCTTCATCGATACTGGGTGAAAACATTCTTCTAAACTTTCCTCATTTCATCACTTGCTCAGGCCACACAGTCCTAAGCATGGTCCTGAAGCTGAAGAATAGCTCTTCTTTTGGAGCTCCAGAAAGGGCAACACAAATTTCCTCCAGTGAGTCAGCATCAGTTTGAACTGAAAACTAAAATTTTGAAAATGTAAGATAAAGAAAAAAATAGGAGATATGGAAGAAGAAATTATCAGACGTAGTTCAGCGTTACATCAGCCACTACTAGTAAAATGCATCCAAATATCTGACCAAATTGGAAGCGGCTCAGTTGCATTGCAGGTTATGAAGGTACCAAGTTTTGTTTTTTGTTGTTTTTTTTTTTTTTAAAGGAAAGAAAAGAAAAACAATGTTCAGCTCTGTTGCATCAATCCTTATATTTTATTTTGAACTGTTCATGATGTTTGCCCAAGATATAGTACAGCGCCAGCCCCATGCAGGTAATGACTAGTGCAAGGAAATGCCAGAAAAGGAAAGACTCAACTATTTGATATTTCAAATAATATTTACACATTTCCAGTTCTGCTATTTAAAACTTCAATTCCCTGCGGATACAGAGACATAGTGACATATTTAAATGCAGCGAAGGAATCACTTTGACAGAAAATTTAACCCCTATAGCTAATAAACTCATACTCACGAGGTTCAGATGTGTGCTTATTCAAATCTAATGCATGTAAATCGAAACTGACAGTAGCCATGGCTTGACTTTATTTTAAACATCAGGTTGAATTTATTCAGTTGGTTGACATTTCAGTGGAAAAAGCATAGGAATTTATGTACATGTATATCTGTATGTATATATATATATATATATATATATATATATATATATATAAAGGAAAAGTGTTGATGTGTTACATAGGAACAAAACAGTACAACACAGTTACAGAAACAAGGCAGCAACAAGGCAAAGAAATTTTTCATTTCATGGGACTTTAAGTTTAATATGGCAAGTTTTTTTTCTTTTTTTTTTTCTCTGGGAGAACACCTGCTTGGCTGCTCGGAGTTTTACAGCAGTTGACTCCAGTAAGCCGAGGCTTTTATGATTACAGCCAGCACGTCAACATTCAGGGCAGATTGTGATGATCGCACAGCCTGGTCACGGTAAATCGCTTTTAGATGGGCTCCAATCCTCAAAACGCCACTAATGTGTCGTGATTTTGGTCCCTGCCCTGTTCACCACCCTGCTGTCATTCTCTGCCCACCCACCAGATGTCTCTAGACTTTCCTTCCTTTTTCCAAATGCAATTGCTCACCTGTTCTCCCATTCCAATATCTAGGTCAACTGCATTTATCTGCACAGCTCTTCCTCATTTACCTCGTCTTTTAAAGCGTTTGTCCTCAAATCAACGGCGAATTCATTTGCTCCTCCTGCTGGAGCCCTCACCCCTACCGTACCACTTACTGAACCACCCACCCACAGAACACCAATTTAATGTCACAGAATAGTTTCAGCCCAGCATAATATCAGAACTGACTCTCACACACTGATTTTCTATTGTTTGACAAATTCAGATAGTTACAATCTGGCTGTGTCAATCAATGAAACAACTGTTCCATTGTAGGAACTTGTGTGCTGATCGCACCCCCATTGTTCAGCTGCACCCACACCTCTATCTCTTCCTCTCTCTCATACATGCAAAACATCACAAAAACATCTGTCAAGGTGGACTAACCTTTGGAAGCTATAATAAGCACCTGCAGTGAAATGCATCCTGTTCAGGTTAGTTATAAGCATAAAGACTGGTTAGGAATAAGTTTAAGTTAACAGTTACAGGACTGCTTTTCACAGCTGTGGTACTCATGGTAAAATATATGTGTATTACAAATCACCACAGATACTTTTCAATATTTGTGAATAAAATGTGAATTTTTGAAACAAAAAAAATGGATTTATGAATAAATTCATATGCTCATCTTATGAACATTCTTGGCCGATTCTTGAATTGAATTTGAATCTCAGATAGCCTTTTACTTGACTAGCTAAAGCAAAAAAAAAAAAAAAAGGCACAAATTAAAAATGAGCAGAGAAGTTAAATATAAAGAACAACTTCTATGAATCCTTTACACCTTCACAGGGTTCTTGAATTCAAACACCGGCAAAGTCTTAAGATTTTCAGAGGCACCTTTCTAGCTTGCAGTGTTGGTGAGTATTTGATATTGAACTCATTGGTGTTTTCTTTTTTTCCTCCAGAGACAGATGTGTCTCACGCATTACGCTAAATATTGTAGGCACATATTTCCACTACGGCCCCATAACTTAATCCTTAAAAGATGAAAAATGTCTACTCTCTTCAGTGCAAATGATAAATAGTAGAAATATTGAATATAGTTTGCTTACGGCTTTAAAACATGCTCGCACATACATCTTTATCCGTGGATTTGCATTTTGCCCCTTTCCCTATATGCTAATTATGGTGATTTTGACAAGTAAAATATGTAAATATGCTGTCTATGTTTCAACATATTTGTTTATCTTCCCCATATAGAGAAGCCACATACTTGTCACACCCAGAAAACAAAACAATAAGCTTTGTTTCTAACAAAAGATAAAGCTATTAAAATGACATTGAAAATGTAATTAAAATTAAAACATTTATAAAATAAAATTTACTACTATTAAAACTACTGAATCAGAAGATTCTGTGTCCCTATCTGCCATACAACATTCAGGAATTACTCAAAAGTCAAGATTTTGTTCGTGAAATTCATGGCAGTACAATGCTTTTTTTTTTTTAAATGACTATTATTCAGAAGCCACCTAAAACTTGTCCCGTCAAATGAATTAACAGTTGGCCTCCAACATCACGTTTTTTATTTTTAAGACAAGAAACTTCAGTATTGGCGACTGTTTAGTAGAAGACTGCAGAGTCTATTTAGGTTGAGTCAGCTGATGGTCTACCACAAGCCATCAGGTTTTGTCTCTGTTATATCCGCACAGGTCAATCAATTTATGTGAGCTATATTCCAGCTATTAGGCAGTGTGACGCAAACAAATACATGTCAATCAGACAAAGTTTTCATAGCCTAATCCTTTATAGATTTCTGATGTTAAGGACTCAGTTGACTGAGATAGTTTTTGTGCAGGTCTTACTCCATGCCAACTTGAAATGGACTTTCGTTGGTGCCATGCTGCTGGAAGAAATTGTTAATTGTCTCCAATTACCAGACATTTTTTGAAACTGCTGTGTGATTATGAGACAGAGAAGAAGGGTTTCTTAAAGCAGACACCGTTTCAAATGTAACCATCCAACAGAATAAAAATAACAGAGTGCAACCAACAGACCCATTCATAAGTCTAGTGACAAGCCAGTAAGTCAATTTCACAAGCTAATATAAAAATAAACCTTATATTAATCCCAAATCCAATATTAAAATGCATGACAAAATGCAAGGTTAGAGACAATTAAATAGAAATATAACATTGTATTTTTTGACATGTTCAACTTCTGTCAACTGGAGCAAAACAACTTCTCAGTGATGAAAGATCCAAAGTGAGACTGACAACATCAGCCATGAGTTATCCTAGCCATTGACAGGGCACTTGTTGTCTGGATTGATCAAGCTTTATTGGTCAAGTAGACAAGTAAGCTGTCTGGCAAGGATGAGATGTCTTTTTAAAGCGCTAAGTGGCTTTCCAAAAACAAAGGCCCTGTCTTTGTCACCTGTGCAGCCATTCCACAATGACTCTAAGGCAATGAAATGAGAGATGCAAGGGAGCATGTGAACTCTGTGTGCGTGTGTGTTTGCATCTGTCTGTCAGAAACATGTAAAAAGTTAATCTGGTGTCATTATAGGGTGACTGAGTGGAGAATGGTGTGCAACCTTAAGTTCTGCAACTGACCAATGCACATTCCTTTTCAAATTATTTCAAGGAGGAAGGGAGACCGTGAGAAACACAAAGCGAACATGGAGAGGGGGTTGCTGCAGTGTGGAGGAGAATAAAGTAAGATCTCAAACTTCCCTGACATGTTGAAAAAGTGGAGCCTTGACAAAGAGGTGTAACTCATACCATCCGACGCTTCAATATAGCTGAGGCAATTTGCGGAAGACAGAAGAGGAGACAAGGTGTGACAAGAATACAACTACTCAGTTGGTTGGATTCCTTAGGCAACACTTCATGCCCACACGGCCGCAAACATGCTAAACTGAGCAGCCTGCGATTCCTCCCTCCTGCCTGCTGATTGACAGCCGCAGTGCAGGTGTGGTGCACTGCCAGAATGGAGAACTACACTCAGGCATGCTGGCAGAGGGGAGAATAGGAGAGCACAGAGGAATGGAGGGTCTAAAAGGGAGGGGGGAAGTGGGAGGAGAGAGGCCAGAGCCGGGTGAGGGAGCAAAGTGAGGAGCCAGCCCGGCTAATTTATGGGAGCAGGTCAGTGCTGAAGCACACCTATGACAATAAAACACAAGGACAGGACAGATGTAGATGTGAGTGCTGAGTGGCAGCATGTCAAACCCTTTCCTTCACCTCACCTCCACCTTTATAAACTCAAACAGTCAGTGTTGGCGCCACAAAACGAGAGGTTGCTGATCTAGTCCTGGACAGCCTTGACAATTAGTCCCAGAAAAACTTTACAAGAGGTAAAGTTAATTCAGACTGAGTAAGATTTAGAGCAGTGGAACGGACACACCAGCTAAACTGGATCGGTGAGTAAGCGGCACTAAATGAGCATGAAAAGAACAGTAAGATTTTGAGATCCTGAAAAATCATTTAACCATTTCATCACCCTTCACCACTAAATGGTTGCATTCAGTTCCACACCACACACACTATTCCTGTACATCATGAAAAATAACAATAATGTATATGCTCCATCTAGTTTGACCTTTAATATTGTTGATTACCAGTAAATGCCTGGTTGCCACAATTTATACAACCCCCAGGTCTGGATATCCGCTAAACTAGAGAATCATAGCAGACTTGGTATAAATCTGTGAGCTAAATAAGGCCATTCAGTTGTAGTGCTTATACTGAATCCTCCTTACACTGGCTGACCCGTTGTTACTGTATGCTCAAATTATGAAATATTTATGCAAATATTCACATTAACTGTACACTATCTCGGGCAGCATGGCGGCATAGTGGTTAGCATTTTAGCCCCACAATAAGAAGGTTGCGGGTTCTGGGGTCTTTCTGTGCGGAGTTTGCATGTTCTCTCCGTGCCTGCGTGGGTTTCCTCCCACCGTGCAAAGACATCATGTTTTAGTTAATAGGTGACTCTAAATTGTCTGTAGGTCTGAGTGTGAGGGTTGTTGATCTGTTTGTCTCTACATGTTGGCCCTGTGATAGACTGGCGACCTGTCCAAAGCTGGGATTGCCTCCAGTACCCCCCACGACCCAGAAACGGATAAGCAGGAGAAGATGAATGAATTAATGTATTTCAAGTATGGCTGCGATCCAGCTGTGGTCAGTAAAAGCAGTAATTATCACTCTCTGACGCCTACTTGAATATGTGGAGGTGTTATCACCTCAAAGTGTTGCAATTTTATTTTTCCTATTTAGCATGAAAACATTTTAAGGTATTAATAATTGCGCAGTTCCCAAAGCATAAAAGAAAACCTCTTATACATCATGAGAATTTACATGGTTTCAGCTGACTGTTTTTGCCATATATATATAAATTATTTGTAAAAATGCAGCAGAGAAGCTGATGTAGGGAAATCAACATGCGAAGAGTAGGTGAACTACCTTCTCACACTAGAGGAGCCAATTCCATCAGTTTGTTTTGACTACTCAAGCAGGAACACAAACTTTTCCACTTGAGTTGAACAAAGAAAATGTGTCAAGGGTTTTCTTCAACATCAGCCTCACTGCACCTGATAGCTTGCTAAAAGCAGAGGAGTGTGGTTATTCTTGGTCACTTCCCAGTGTGAATGTGTCTGGAGGTGGGAATGTCAAGAAAGGGGGAATAAAAACAGCAAGCTGTCCTTGGATAAATAAGGCTGAAAACAGTGGTGCTAAGATGAAGGAGGGTGCAGAGGCGGACTGTTATACACATATCGCTATACACTAAAGTGCAAGAACCTGACAGATGCTGTAAAAAGACTTTGCTGTCAGATGATTCACTCTGTAGTCCGTCAGACAAATATCAGTCACAGTGACCCTTTAAACGGTCAGTGGTTGAGATATAAAGAATATTCAAAAGTAATGAGATCACTGAAGCTGAAGAGACATGTTGATGATGAAGGTTTTTGTCATTTTTCAGGACTGGGAGCATTTCAAATGCATTTCCATTCACCCACACTGTATTGGAGTGAACACAGAAATCGTAGGAGGATGTCTTGACATCACAAATAAAAGCACGTCTGCATGGCTAGATGTCACTGCAGATAAATTAAAAAATTACTTTATATTATGTGAAGCAATTTCTTACTTATCTCTTGTGACATCTAGCCATGTGTCTAGTGACGTCAAAGGAACAAATTATATTAGTAATTTCAAATGATATGGTTCTTACACAATGTAAGTATTATGTTCTATGGTGCATGGTCATAAAAACAAATTTCCCTCAACTAACTATCTCATTGTTTTCTTATCGTTTGTGTGACACATTTTAAGATGGATCCTGCTTTAGACCTGTTCACAGGCACACCTCTCTTCATTCACATGCAATGATCAGACAACCCCCCTCCCCCAAGTACAGACACAGAGCTAAGGTTATAAAGACTCTCTGGAGTGTTTTAGGGAGAACCGCTGTTTGGAGAAGTCTTCACACAAGAATGTACTAGAACTAAAGCCTAAACCAGACATAAGACCGTGAATGGAAAACCTGCCATTTGCTTTACAGGTAGCCCTGCAGTCTGCACAAAAGGCTTTAAGCTTACAATACTCCTCCTTCATGTATTCTATGTTGGCAGGAGAAGGAAATGTAGCAACAAACACATTTGGTTAAATGAATGAAATTTGAACTCTGTGTCTCTGTATCACTTGCCAGTATGGCCTATGTATCAGTGCCTGTGGTTGCTTAAGCAGACGCAGTATAAGGGGATGTTAATGAACTGCTGTCACACGTAGGCTGGTGCCTTTGAGGCAGCAGTCAGGATTCTCTCCACGTACTCAGTCTGTTTGCAGTGTGGAGGCTGTGATGTGCTGCCTGACTGCAGAGAGTCGCTTGCGGCCAGACAGGAGGGGACCAAGTCAGTACAGGGGGTCCCTGCTGCGGTCCCACTCTCTAACCAGCAGAGCAATGGCTCAGCGTTGCACACAAGTGTGTGCATGTGTGTTCCGGCCCCTTATAAATGCTTTTTTTTTTTTTTTTTAACATACTTACTCATGTTCAGGTACATTTGTCAGCTGGAGGCACATGTGAATACACTAAACATGAACATATTGACTCTGTAAGCACTGTTGTGGCCTGTAGATTGTTCCTCAGATTAGTGACAAAACAGAGAAGGGCAGCAATAGAGAGCCAATGCATGTTTCTGTGTGACTGGTCGGCTGTGTGTGTGTGTGTCTTTGTCTGTCTGAGGGAGACAGAGCCAGTATACCAACTGATCTCCCCTGCAATCTGCCACTTTTGCACCCTGGGTAGTGTCAGAATGATTTCAGCACCCTGCTGTGCCACCTGTCACCCTCCGCCCCAAGGCTCACTGTCGACCAAGCCACCTGACAGATGCCCAGCCTAAATTACATTGCTATCACACAACCAGGATTGGCTTTTTCCTCTACAGGAGGTTTTGATTGCTCAGCTGATATTGTTACTCTTTTAACTCTCCACAAAAAGAAAGAATCTGAACATTTTCAATAATGATTTCATGCCGATCTTGCTTCACATTATTTCAGTTTTAAAAAAGGATCTTTGCCTGGACATATGTAGGGGTGGGAAATCCCCTTGTCAGCACAGTTGCTAATGACATTATCACAGGAACTCGGCAAATAGGGTATCCCTTGAAGGGGAATTCAGGGACTCTCTTGTAAGCATGACATCTGGCTCCACCAAACATCTGAGTAAGCAGATTGGCCCTGCAAGCCTGGTGTGACAGCCAACGAGGAAGCTGGGAGATGTGGGAGAACCGATCTGCACAGCTCCTCTGCTCAAGCTGTCACTTTAGCTTGGTTTGGCACAGTTAGATTCTCCCTGGCTCTGAAGCATTAGGCCCACTCTTCTGACTGCCGCTGCCCTGCCGGCACAAAGCCAAGTCTTTCACAGGGGAGGTTGATCATCATGCTCATGCTTTCTTTCCTCCTCTCCTTCTCCAACTTCCTCTCCTTCAGCAGGCCTCTGGTTTTGCTTTCTTTCTTTTTTTGTACTCTCCTATCCCCACCAGAAGCAACAAATTGGGATCCATTATAATCAGCCTTTATTTACTATTCCCGGTTCCTGTACAGTACTGAGCTACTTGTGTGCTCTCTTCTCTCCAAGTGTTGAGTCACGCAGAAGTCACACTACCCACAAGGATCCATTTCTACAAGCTAAGCCAACTACATGAACATCTTCAGTATCACAAGGCAACGTGCAGCTGTAACGGTTTGTGTTTGGACTATGTATGAAGTTTTTACTTTCCACATAGTCCAAATACAGAGTAATCATTTTTGTTTTGCAAGCAATTTTCTTTGAAGCCATATATATATATATATATATATATATATATATATATGGAACTATTAAGAAATTATCCTCACTCTAAACTGTATAGATTTTTTTTACTTTATTACTTATTACAGTGTAAATGGAAATCTAATAGAAAAACAAAAACTGTATTAAATTTAATTGGAGTACCGTTGAGTCTGGAGATAAATTATAGCCCTGCAGTCCATTAGAATATGCTACATTTCCAAATGCTGAACATTTGGCTTTTGAGCACAGACACTGTGAAGATAAAATTATATGGCTCTTCTTTGAGCTACTCAAAAAAGTTTTGCACCAAGGCCCATATGTTGGCTATAGGCTGATGCAAAAAATGCCTCAATTGAATATGGTAAAAGGAACCTTCTGTGAACACTATTTATTATTCCATCTAAGTACCAAAGGACACAAATTATTTGACTCAGGTAATTACCCAGTCATGACAGCATAAACTGTTCTCACCTCTAATTTGCTAAAGGTCAGTGTCTCCTATTGCCCAGTGATCCAAATGCGTATATGCAACCCAAACATCCTGCTCAAAAATTATTATATATATTCCCTGATAGTTATTGTTTGTGTGCCTTTGTTTGTTGCCTGTTTGTCCAATTATATCAGCATGAGAACCTTTTTTTGTCAGCTATATTCACAACACTATGTACTATCTTTCGAAATGAAAATTAGCCACCAGCACAGGTCTCACTTTGTTGTTGTTGTTGTTTGCCTTGTCATTGCTGCTGTGGTCATTTCTGTTCCTATACCTAAATACATGCAGTAAATTTTACTTCTTATTTCTGTATGCGGGTTGCTACTTACTTGTCTGGCCTGCCGGGTACATGCAAGCGTAAGCGACATTTGTTAGCACTCTGGATCTGTTCTTCTTTGATGCGAATCAGCCTCTGCAGAGCCAGACACCAGTCCTGGGCCACTGTGGTGTTCAGGTTCTTTGATGGATAAATGCACACAGTTAAAACTTGCTTTTCAGCTGGCGCTTATTGTTGGTCATTCAAGAAAGATAAAGATACAAGAGCACATATGCACACTGAGCACAGGGGTCTTCTGTAAATGCTCTTGTATATTAATATTTTTACACACAAACTGAAAAGCAAGCACACATCCACTCTCAGAAAATTGCAGTTTATCGCTTGAGGCTATGTGGTTGTGGCATTTTTTTCCCCTTCGAATTTAACACTGAATTCACTTCAACACCAGCATCCATTTTACAGTAAAACCCACTTCCTCAAGAGAAATAGAATCAAATCAATTTTCTGAAGTCAATGAGCTCAGCAGAAGGATTTCACCTATTTGTTTGGTGGACTATAATATAAAAGAGTGAAAAGTGAAAATCAGTCATTTAGTACCAGGCCAATACCGCTCCTCCTGAGGACATTGTGTTCATTAAGTGCAGGGAGGCAAAGTTGCCACCATTAGCCTGAGAGGCTGGTGATTGCCGCAGTATACCTCTGCATTACACAGCATATGACACCGTTAATATGTTGGTGTGAGACTGCTGGGAAGTGTCCTGATTTGAATGCTGCAGGAGGGTTGCTAGTTTCTTTTACAGCACAGCAAATGACACTTTTATAGAGTGTATCAGAGGGAACATCTCATTCCCACCATTGTGGCACTGTTGATGAGGAGAAAGACAGGAGACTCCATGCTTTTAGAAATTGATGATTCAAGAAACATGCAAGGCTGTACTTTGATCACATTTTAAACATGTAGGATCTTGTGCGATTTCCTTACAAGAAATAGAAGAACCCAATGGTTATTTTTGTACCATCCACGCTTGATCTCTAAGTTTGCTCTAAATCCAGCAAAGACCTTGGGAGCAATCGTTTAAGGTGAGCTCCAGGTAACAGAACTCTCCAGATTTCATATATTTGCAGTAAATATCTAGAGATAACTGGCTTATAAATAATTTGTGATACTGAAAGCAGTTTTTGGGAGAGAGAATTGCAGATTTGAAGTTCAGTGCAAGAGAGCATTTTTAAGAGGCCAATTTGAACTAAGGCTTTTAAATAACACCCTAAGAGAACAAAGCTGACCTTTGTAGGGGTGTGATAAATAAATAGAGAGTGAATTTTGTGCCTTGACCTGGAGAGCCAGTTGAACAAAGGAACCCTCTGCTTTCAATTTACTTTGTTTCATTATGTATTGCATTATACACATTTTCACTTTGAGGCAGTGTAAGTAGCAGGTAGTTAAAGGTCAGTAGGTAGTAACATAAAGAAACACTTACCTGATATGTCCCCTGCAGTGTCCCCACAAGGAGTGTGACCTCTTCCACCACTGAAAGGTCATGCTGAAGTTCCTGCAGCTCTTGGTAGAGCTTTGGAGGGCCCAAAATTGCTTTACCTAAGACACAGGCAACACACAAAGAGATTGTGATATTAGTATCAGTACTGTATACATTACTGTGCAAAAATAAAAAGTTGTTGTATTCTGTAAACATAACATGAAAAATTTAAAATACAAAGACAACAAGGTTGAATACAGTCACCTTGACCATTAATTACTTTAATACTGAAGAGATATAATAATACTTCAACTCCTGATTACTTATTATTGATTCATCTGTCAATCAACTAAACATTATCTTGATACAATCTCTGTGTGATATTAAATAGATGCATAAATAATAAGGACGTACTGAACATTAAAAATATGCTCAAGGTCAGTGTTTTAAGTGCCAATAGAAAACAATGACAGTGCATCTTGTGGAGGTGCAGAGTGAAACTCCAGTGGCACTGCATAAAAGAAGTTGGATGTGTAGATGGATCGAGCTTCATTATCTGTCGTACAACACAAGAGTGAATTTATGACTAAACAATTTAGGTGAAGAAACTGTTTTTTAGAGCTAGGATGCCCTTTCGCTGGGCAAAACGAATGCAGGTGTCTCATTAGATGCAAAATTCAGCAACGATTTGAGGCCCCGCTACCTTTAAATCTCTCTCCTACCGCTGCGAATCGATAGTTGAGTCTCCTCCTGTCTGCCATCCTCCATCCTAGCTCCCCCGGCCCACATCTACCCAGCAGCAGGCACCATGAGAACTGCCTAATTAAATTCTGCAGTTAGATTTTGCTCCTGAGCAGTTCTGCACTGTCACTGCTGCCACATAATAAAAGCAGCTGAAGAGATGAGCCGGTGGGCGGGTTTAGTGAGGCATCCTCCTCTGAGGGAGACCTGCTACCTTTTGTCTATCCACGTGCATAAATTGAGTGAGAGTAAAGCCATAAGAGGAAAAGGAATGAGAAAGAGTAGAGTAGGCTGAGATAGTTCACTTAAGAAGCTTCATTGTAGCTGTCTGAGGTTTAATAGAATCTGACTGATGAGGCAGTCAGTGACATCTGTCATTTTTGCGAGGAAATCAATACGTTAGACATTTGAATATAAAGGGATGTGATGTGAGTGGCAAGAACAATGTCTGCAGGTTGTCTCCAGAGAGACTGCCTGGACTCCTGTTCAGGTTTGTTGAGTCCTCTAGGGCTTGCTTTTGGCTACAGCCCGAGAGGTGAATGTGAAATGTTGTAGTCCAGCGTAATCCCGTTGGTGAGGCAGGATATGGTTTTCACACTCAGACATGGCTATCCACACCTGACGCCAGACACATAGCTCGCTGGTGTGGAAGGCCAGAGCCCAGAGGTGGCCGGCACTGCTTTCTATGGAATAATTCAGCAATCTAATACAGGTGCTGTGCCAGTGACGCTATCCGGTGGGTTTAAAGACAATGCAGCTTCCATACCTGGATTAAAACCCTCCACAGCTAAGGCCCATCACACTGTTCAATGCTGACAAAAACACTGCTCTCCTTACAGCAGGTCAAAAGAGAGTCTCCAATACGGGAAGTATAAAAGAGACATGAGGAGGGTAAGACAGCATGAGCGTAGACAACTGACACAGGAAAGGTGAACATTCATTGGTGGGCCCTCAACTGTGGTAAAAACAGACAGAGGACAAGAGCCTAACACAGGGAAAAACCTGGAGAAATATAACTAAGACAGGCCTGGATTTCCCTAAACAGCAGCTTTTTCAAATAAAGATGGGGAATATGGCCTTCTGACGATGGAAATTGGCTCCATTTTCAGCCATGCTGAGGAAGCCCGGGGTTTTGTATACACTGGATGACATCACATGAGCAGTAACTATAAATAGATGGGACGGGCCGCCTGAATGAAAATTGGGAGAACAGCAGATGTGCAGAAGGTTATTGAAAAAAAAAAAAAAAAAAAATTCAGAAATTCAGAGTCAGAATCCAGCCACCTCTATACGGCGCAACATTACACAATAGGAAAAGGAAAACAGATAGTTGTATTGAGAGTTAACCTTAAATTATCCTAAAACCTTGTGAACCTGTGAATATGAGTATATATTACCTGGAGAACAGTAAAAAAACAAATCCAGTGAGACTCTAAACGAGTTCTCAAAGCACCAAACAATAGCTGTTTTCTGAGCATGACATGGGTAGCTCTGAAGAAGACGCTATTAACATTTAAGTCATAGAGCAGCAATGGTTCCCTCTGACACATTTATCAGTAAACTCTTCAAGCTCTGTATACACTGGGGTTTTGTGAGGGTTGGTGGGTGTAGTAGTGTTTTAACCACTGATTCCTATCTACTACTACTGGCTCTCTAATTGGGCCTGGAAAGAGAGGGAATAATCTCTCCAGATTGATGACTCCACTCTAGATGTGTTTGTGGTCTATCAGAGAGTGAAATGAGACTGTGGGGATGATGCTGAAGGGGGCTCTCTACACCCATATCTCTCTCCAAGATAAAACACCCCAGGCAGATGGGAACAAGTGACCGTCATCACTATCCTCCTCACAAACACATCTTCAATCACAGTGACAAGCAGTATGAATGCATTCCCTGCTCTCTGCAGGACACTTGAAAGAAAGAAACAGATCAGCAGTGCTGAGTCAAAGAAAGGTGCTGAGACGAGTCAAATTAGTGCAAGTGATGGGATTAATTCCTTGACACATGTGAGAAAGATGTAACATAGGACTGGGTCACCTTTTTGGTTATTTTTACCTGAAGGGTAGGCTGCACTTTGTCGCTTAGCACCACTCTGCTGGAAGAAGGTGTCTTTGTTCTGAGAGCCTTCTTGCCCCACCTCTACAACTTGGACTTGTTGTAAGGGGGCACTCCACTTCATGGTGTACTTGGGTCCAACTGGGACTAGGCTGCTGATGTCTGGAGGCCCCCTGGTGGAGACGAGAAGAAACATGGAGGCAGGAGTTCAGAAGAAAAATAACAGATGAGAAATTCCCTTCCTGTGTACAAACCGCTATCACGACAATGAGCACTCCATAGGAGGAGATGTTCTTTGAAATGTCACAAAGATAACTTAGGAGCGGGAATTACAATCTGTATGATCACCCATGTCCCCTACTAAAACTGTACCCCTGACTGTGAGCATCAGTTCATTGCTATTCATGTATTCCTGTAATCACACAGATAATCAACATTGTGATCGGTTTGTCAAGATCCTGGAGGGCAGATTAAGTCAACTTCAGGACACTTGAGTTGAATGAGACATAGAGCGATAATTACTTTGAAGGCTGAACAAGAGAGCTTTAAGCGACATCTTTGACAGGAGCTTTGCAAAATAGGCGAAATCCCTTTCCTGTTTACTTCTCTCTCCGGAGAGAGAAACCGAGAGCTAGAGAGATGTGATCAATGGTGCTGTCACAGAAAATAAATTGGAAAGAAACCAAAAAATGTTTTATGTCAGTAATCTAGTACTCCTGTAGCTGTGGTTAGGCATTCTACCATTTGTTTAAAGCTGATAAAGCTCCTGCACCTCCAGATAGTGCCCAAAACGCCTTGCAGCGATTTCTCTTTGCTGTGCAGTTTGCCAAAATATCCTTGGAAAACTTAGGGCATCATATTAGAGCCCCATGTCACCTAATAGCTATTTCTCCTAACTATGCAGTTTAGACTTTAGACTCTCCTTTGAAAACTTGTATTTGCAATTTCATGCTAGGGCCAGGCATTAGCAAATTATTCTTGATTGAAAAGAAATATTGCTCAGCTTCCTCTACAAGAGGGACTTACTTGACATTTATGTTGGCACAGATGAGTACATCATCAAAGAGGAAGACCTTTCTTTCCTTTGACTTCAGGACTTGTCCACGCTCACCATACACAGTCTCAATAAGTGTCTCACATAGGACCAGTGACCCCTGCTCCGAGTTCAGTTGCTAAGAAGGACAAAGCAATCAGATGAGAGGAGCAGAAGACTGCATCACATGGGGCAAGCACTCCAGAGTTCAACGTGTGGAGGACACAGAAATCAGGCTTGCAAGAACTCATCAGCCTCATTAGGGAAACTGGCTTATCTGGAACACAAATAATTTCCACCACAGCAGGGCAGCTACGAAGGAGTGGGAATGCATTTACAATTTGCTGCATGCACACCTTCATACATGCACACACAGAGTTAAATAATCCAGTAACAGATGCAGCTTTTGCTACAGTACGTTGGCACATGCTGTGCTTCCCAGTCTTCAATATGTTTGGCAACAGGGAAGAGCTACAGAAAGCTTTTTTCATTTTGGTCGAGATTCTTTTAGGACTTACTCAAGACTTTCAGCTTTATTAACATAATCCAGGGTCATAAGAGATGAAGTGAAGCTACTATACTTCAGGTAGCAGGGTAAGTCCAGGTAAACAATTCACATTCTGTGTGTTTGATGTTGGTGTTTGTTCAAACGGCACAAATTTAAGCGAATAATAAATCTCTCCACTGTGTCCATTCTACAACCTGCAGTGCAGTAATGCCGCTTTCCTATCTGCGGGCAAACTGTAGCCGCTCTTGGCTGTGGCTCAGGTAGCACACAAAATGAATCATTAGACTGACTAGGACTGTCGTTTGATGGCTACAGAACGATACAGCTCCCTCAAGAAGTGGGCTGTTATAAGAATACATCCTTAAAGTCTTCAAGCATCAATTGGCACAGTGGGCATTGCACCATGCACAAGTACGTGTGTGAGTGGGAGCGCAAGCGCGTGTGCGTGTGCCTGCAAAAACCCATTCTTACTCTCATTGTTATCTGTCCTTTTCTGGTGACTTAGATACTTTGAGACAAAGAATGAATATTTCATTGGACAGTTATGGGGGCAATAAAGGCGACTGTTTCCTATTGGAATTCTGCAGTGTCACCGCAGCAAATGGAATTCTGTGTGGAGTCGGGGAGATTGGCCGAATCAGCTCATCTCCGAGTCCTCGAAAGCAAGGGCTGATAGAGGAAAATAAAGGGGAGGAGGGTGAGAGGGGAAGACAGACAGAGATGCAGTCACATGAAAGAAAGAGAAGAAGGGTGTGTTAGTGGAGTGAGAAAATAAGCAAGAGAGTGCAAGTGGGGAACAGAGGGGAGGTAAATTGGAGATAGAAAGAGGATGGGGAAGAGAGACCGGGTGAAAGAGATAGCTCTCTTACAGTTTCCAATTAAATGTCTCATTTACCCCTTAATTCTTCTTATTCAGAGCAGCATTTGTTCAGATTTGCAGCGCCAGGACTGTAATTTCCGTGTGGTAATGGAGAGGCAACGCCTCTGTCATTGCATTTGGTACTGTTTAGGGATGATAATGGACATCATTTCGAGGAGATAATTTCTCTAAATAAAAATGCCTCCCCAGATTAATGTGTGCAAAAGTGATATAAGCAATTGCAATATACTAGTTTAATTCATAGGTATTTGGCTCATGGCGATAACAAGCTAGAGGAGTTAAAAGGCTCAGAGGTCGGCCCACAGTTGATTTGATTTGGGCCTGCACGTACATCTGCACGAGGGTGTACATGTGTATCCAGTCACCTTACTGAGCAGGCGATCACTGACGCTGCGGGCTAGTTGTTGAGTTTCTGTAATCTGGTCAGCTACTCGCTTCTGTTCATTCAGTTTCTCTGCCAGCATCTCCAGTTCTGTCAGAGCGAGCTGCAGCGGCAAACGATCCACGTGACCCTTCGGTGTATTCTTAAGCATGTCCTGCAAAAGGTCACGAATAAAGTTTAAAGCAAATATACTGTGAGTTAAAAATGTGCACAAAAAAAATATATGTTTTAATACCTCCTTCTATATACGGTAACAAACTGATTTCTAGTGGAAGAATATGTTATTTTACTGTTGTCTTCACCTTGAAAAGTTCAAATCTGTGTGAAATAGTGTTTAGTTTCATTGTGTTCCTATCAAATTTTTTAAGGGTTTACATTACAGTACACCACATTGACTCATCAGCTGTTATGTAAACTTTGCAAATCCCATTGTATTAAAATTCCTACCCTTTTGTAAGCAGTATTGACTAAAATATACCAATAAAAACAGATTTAAAATCTTCAAAGATCACAGTTTCTATAACTACTGGCTTCAGGGGTTGCAAGTCCATTTGTCCTGCATCTATGAAAGCTTGGCATTTTCTTGATAATCATCTCAAATGTAACTCAATGCCTTGAGCTCTAGTTCCCTATAATGTATGATTTAAAACATACACTTCCTCTTTGGAGTACTGAGTTTAGACTGGAAGAAAATGCCTGATTCACATTCATAACTTATCTTTTGAATTCATGGATAATCAATGCCTACTGAGGGATGAAATGAGCTGCTGCAGATCCAGCAAGTCAAGCTCAAATCCAAATCTTTGCACAGAATAGAAAGTGGAGAGGTTTGCATGTAAAGCCAGCATGAATGAAAAACTGACAGGGCTAGCTACTTTTCAAGCCCTGGCAAACCCTGGTGTGAGGTACGACTTCTTGTACTTTGGATAAGTTAAAATCCATAATCCATTCTGTGGCCTTGCAGCGTTGCATCTTTATTAGTGTCTGTACTGCAAGATCTTTACTTTGACTCAAGTTTCTCATATTGGAAGTGCTAGAGCTAAAAGGGCTTGAATACATTCTCTTAATTAGAAGAAAGGGAATGAGTAATCTAACAAAAGTGTTATACCTGTAAGAGCAATATGAACTGAGGGAATCGCTGAATGGGCTTAACCATCAGGCCATACAGAGTAATCCGGTCAACGCTAGATGCCTGCTTCTTCTGCACACAGGAAAAAATTTTTTTTAAACAAAACACAGACTATGATATTTCAACTTTAGAAAATACATCACAATTCACTTTAGACCATCTGTAAGCGTATGAGTATGTGAATAAGGAATGAAATAAGGGTCTAGTAGTTGTAAGAGAATATTAAAGAGGAGGTTTTTATGCATGTTTGTGTTATGTATTACTGTGGGTGTAGGTCAGGAGATGATATTGTTTCAGTGCTGCGTCTGTGGCTTCAGTATAGAAAGTATAAAATGGCATAAAAAGGCAAACTACAGGGCACTTTAGAAGATAGTATGGCAGAAAGGATGGATAACATAAAAAGGAAGACAAAGCTATTTTAGAAAAACAAGAACCAAAAAAAAAACAAACAAAAAAACAAAAACACCATATCGTGTTACTTTTCTTTTGTTTGGGAAACTGATGCTACAGCTGAATTTCAATTTCATTTATATTTTAAATCATAAAACAAATGGGATGGATATTTATAATCTGATATGAGCAGATTATCTGAGAGTTTGATAACTATTATATCATCCTCCAGTTCAAATGTGCTTTTTCCTACCACTTTATGTTGCAGTCTCTTATATTCACAAACACCTGTGAGCTTATCTGGCGATCCCAGACAAGTGAAATGGATGATGAATACCTCTACTTTTTTGGACATCATATCCACATTATTAGACCATCAATCACTGTCGCATCCTATCTCATCAAATACTGGGTAACATCAATTTATATCAATAAACTTTACCATTTTTATTTTTTTTACCCAGCAGCAGCATATGGTCAAAAATATGATTTCTGATTTTGTCAATATTGAACTGTTAATATAGAAGTGAGCACACAATTTTAAAAAGTGATATCAATTAGGGCAGTAACTGCTGTTACTCAGCCATTGTGAGAGGCTTGCCACACTAAGACTTTGGGTTTGGGACAGGCAAGGTTTCTCTGAGTAAGCGGACATTAGGAGGAAGCCTCATGGCAACTCTGGTCCAAACACTAACCTGGTATACTGCCACATACGTAATCACTAAGACAAGACACCAGTGGTCAGCAGCCACCACTGCTATTAAATTACAGGTGACCAAAGGAAAATAGAGGGAGGGATCTCAAAGGCACAATTTTTGCAATCCCCATTCAGAGTTTAGTAACTAGACACGGGTTTAACAACTAAGCCAAAGGTGAATCCTGAGTGGATGTCACAATGCTGTCTCATGCACTAATGGTTTGCTAACTTTTAACTATTATATTTTACCAAAAGCAAACAATTTATATAGAATTTGCCACATTGCTTCACTGCAAAATACAGCAGCAATAGTCCTAATCCATCCCAAAGTTCTTTGTATGTCAATGTTCATGCAACAGTCAGTGCCTCCACAATAATTAAAAAACATTAAAGAGGTCTGTGATATATTTTGCTTTTTATTTTAAATTCTCTCTCTATTTTAAATACATTCTCTACCCAATGTATTATTTGGTTTGTCGTCACATTGCCAGTAGGAGCTGCAACAGGCAGTGGGAGAGACAAAGGAACCTTTCAACACAAAGAAAGGGACTTGTGTTATCTGAAAAAACATGCAAGGCTGTCAGTTATGTGATCTGGTTCTGTAACTCGGCATTACAACTCAATGATCCAGGTCATACTCATGCATGAATGCTGGGCGCGCAGGGGATTGTTAAACGCAGCACATTCAAATCATTTCTTGGCACTCTCTATGCATCTTGGCTCTATGTTTTGTTGTTCATAACCCTAATTAATATTTGAAACAGTAAGTGAACAGAAAAATAGAATTCCATCTCTTACTGCAACAAATTGATAAATCAGAAAATTATCAAAAGTGCTTTTCTAATGCATAGAAAATAGGTATTGTCTAATTGTAGGAAAAACTATTTGTTTACAATATGGATGCAGACAACATTCATTATGTGGCAACCTTGAACATGTTCAGGGTTAGAATAAGTGGGCATTGGAGTGATTCAATCGAAATGTTGCCTCTAACAACTATGGCATGGTAGAAAATACAAAATACATCACTAAATAAGGCCAATATGATTTATAATTCATTATTTTTATTTGATAAAAACCAAAAACCCAATGTAAATAATCATTTTCTATTTAGTGTAAACACCAACTTTTTCTACATTGAATTATTTGTCTGTCTCTCTGGAAACCTTAGATATATGCATTATTGAAGCATTTGCTTTGGGGC
Organism: Echeneis naucrates; assembly: GCF_900963305.1. Classification (NCBI taxonomy): domain Eukaryota; kingdom Metazoa; phylum Chordata; class Actinopteri; order Carangiformes; family Echeneidae; genus Echeneis; species Echeneis naucrates. Next base: position 4,505,990 of record NC_042515.1, on the reverse strand, counting down.
TTTGCTAGAGTCAGCCTCTGCTGAACATTACAGAGAAAAAAGGGCAAATGAGCAAAAAACAAAAAACAAAAAAAAAAAAACTATGGGGTGCTTTAATATGAAATGGGAGAAAATAAAAACAATTTTTGCTCATGGGCTGAAGCTCACCTTCAAGAATTCCAGAAATGCTGGTTTGGACATGCAGGCCTTTTTAATGAGAGCCATGGCTCCAGTGAAGTTGTTCACATAATCACTGTATACATCCAGCACCATCGACTTGGAAAACTGAGAGGGTGAAAGAGAGAGAGAAAGACAAAGTGTTTGTGAGAGGGCGTGTCTGTTTTGTGGTACACATTTCGCCTCTCCTCAATTAAACACACGCAACAAACTGATAGTGGCACCTTGAAGAGTGGTGGGAAATTAGCAAATCATAAAAAGAAATTAACCTGCTTTGCTCTTATGCTCCTTCAGAATCCTACCTCTCAGATATTACTACAAACCCTGCAGGAACAGATACATGGCTACATGACAAATAGGAAGCAAAATAAGGTATGCACAGAGCCAGCACTTCCCTTTTCAAGTGTGGTCTAATTGGATGGTAGGTCCTTAGATATTAATGGAACTACAGCAGCCAGCAGAGAAGGAGAGGGTGAAATCAACTTTCTAATAAGAAAATAATGAGTAGACCTTATGGATGAGCACACAGTAGAGACTCCCAACTAAAAACTCACACTGAACACCATTATTCTAGGGCAAAAAAAAAAAAAAAAAAAATGTAAACACACTTCCCAGAGAGCTTTGGATGAACTGGAGATATTCATCACAGCTGTAATTGATTCCATGTTTGAGGTAAATTATGCGTGTTTGTTCAATCTAAAACCTGTAGCTTATTATAACTCTGGTAACAGAAATTCCGTTATACAAACAGATAGAAATACAAAGGAAAAAGGGAGTGCTTCCATCCAGAGTCTTAGAGCATATTTTCCACAAAGAAATTATGAAGTTACATACCAAATACATGCACACTAACCGAGGCAACAAACAAGTCTCCAATTTTCTCACTGCTGTCCCATTCAGCTACACGGGACGCCAAGGCAATCTGAAACATGGAGTGGCATTGTGTGATCTCCCTGATGCGGTAAAATATCGGCCGGATCTTCCGTGGACTCAGGATGCGTGGCTCAGCCTCCATCAATGGTCTGTGGTATTCCTGGTGAGATTGTGAGAGAAGACTGGGTTTTTATTGTTGCTGAAATGTGCATATGTATGTGTGTTTGTGTGTGTGGGCAAGGGTTTAAGATGAATCAGCAGTCCGCCTTCCTTCTTCTTCTCAGCAGCCTAAACAGACAACTGAGAGGTAGCTGACAAAAATGATATGAGTTAGGGATAATGAGGAAATGTAGTCATAGTATTTGGAAGCACTTTGAACCAAAGGATCCATCCACGGAGTAACATTTGCCACTAGCAAACATGTTCAGAATTCAAGGTGACTTGTGATCATAAAAGCCAGAATGATAATGCCAAAAATCAGCTTCAAGCAAAGTTACAAATGCAAAAGCAACATGGTGGAAGGGAAAGTGATTGACTTTCCTGCCAGTACTCATGGGATTGTTGGCATGGCCTGCAATAATAATTGACAATCTCTTTCTTGATAGCAAGCAAGTGAAAGAGACTGCTTTGTATCTGAACATGCTTAAGTACAGATAAAGCCAAATTTAAGAGACAAGAAAGACAAAAACAGTAGTCTACTAAAAAATAAAAAATAAAAAATAATCCTTTTGAACAACAGCAGAGATTTTTTGTTCTATGTCTGATGTTTTATCTCTGTAAATCTATGACAGTAAATGTATCAGAGTAGAAAGGGGCAGGCGGCATAACATGAGCAAACTGGGCAATCTGTTTCTACCGTGAAAATGAAAGTCACAGCCCTCAACATATAACTGTACTTGTGGCTTTTCATCTTTTTATGTTATCTGTCTGGAGACACTGCATTTACCACTTGGCTGGACCCTCTGAATAATGAGAGACTTCAAAAGATCAAAGCCTTCCCATGTAGCACACATATCGTCAACAACAAAGGTAGCATGTTGTATCCTGACAATGAAAAATGTAGCAGTTTTCAGGGTAACCACTGAATGTTGCAAATTCCATTTCTGTAGTTCAGTAGTTCCTCGTTTTTGGTTTGTTTCTTTTTTTATTAAAACATAAGTCTTCTTTTTCATGCAAAAAAAAAAAGAGATTAACTAGGATGCACTGTGCAAGCATGACTCACATTCTCACTTAGCATTAGCACAGCGTGGTTGTTTTATCAGGATTCCTTTTATGCAGACACCTTGGTAATTTGATTGATATCACCACCTTTCTATTCTGTGTAATTCATAATGGCTAAATGGTGATGATATTACAAGTGGCAGAGGAGGACAAGAGGGACTAAACAACTCACCTGCAAGATTCTCCTCAGAGATTCCAGGTAACTGCGCTCACTCTGAATGATGGAGCCAAGGATATGGCGTCTGACAACCTGTGCAGACAACAGACCAGTCAGGAAATCTAGCACTAAGAGGACATGATGGGGCTGCGCTGCGCTGTGTTTTCTGTTAAGCACAGCACACGTTGATGGATTGCACGATAATCGTGCGTTTGTCACAGTAGAAAAAAGATTCAAGGAGGACTCGGTCTGTTTGCACAAGGCCTTCATCGGAGTCTGAGTCTTTGGATTCCTTATGACATGAAAGCAACTGTTTTAGCAAGAAAAAAACTGACTGCTTTCCCAAACAGGATAAAGAATAAAGAATATTGATATGAAATAACAAATACTTTAACTTGACAGCCTAAAGCCTTATCTGACAAATACAGGGTACAGAATTCTAGCATAAATGCAACGTGCTGTGCTAAGTTTCCTGTTTCTACATAAAAAGGCTAAACATACAGGGGATAAAAAGGAATAATTGCTTGAACTGTCAGGTGCACCTGATGACTGGTCAGCCCCTCCGGCATTGGACTTAGTTGTGGAGGAGGGTGCTTGACTTCTGACACAGCCACATCCAGGTATCCTGCATCATCCTCCTCCTCTGCAGACAATCACAAATGAAAGACAAAAGAAAAAACCAACAACAACAAAAGGTTAAAAAGGAAGGTGAGGGTGTGTTTGTGTGTGCATCTCAGAATGAGACAGAGGAAAAACAGAGAGGCAGCCTTTAGATCTCGTAGCTGGAGACACTGCGACACACTAAGTTTATTACCTCTAAAATATGAAGAGACTTCTGTACTCTCTGAAAAAAAGACAGAGAAACGACAGAGAAAGCAATAGAGAAAGAAGCAACCAAGAAAGATGGAGGAGGGAGGGTTCAGGAAAAAAAAAAAAAAAAAACTGTCAAAACAATACTGTATCTCACAATCCAGCCCATCCAGAACATACTCATCTCTGAATTGGCACAATGATGTTCAACAGTCTCAAAATAAACAAAAAAAAAAAAAAATCCCCACTTCACCCGTAACCATAAAGACAGAGATGCCAAAGCTTCCACCATTCCAATTAAAGACTCTGGAAACAATAACAGAGGACTGGTGGAAAAGATGCTGTGCAGATTTCCCTCGATTAACACCTAAAAATAGCAACACTGGCCTCTTTACCTCTTTGTAAAGGTTTGGAGATTTGTTGGAGGCATGATTCTGATATATGTGGTTTTTTTCAAGCTGCTCCATACTCCACTAATGGATGCTAATCTTCTTCTATTGTTAGAATTCCTATTGCACAACCATTAGTCTATAGCATGAGTAGCTTCATCCATTCTTTCTTTCTTTCTTTCTTTCTCTCTCTCATTCACATCAAAAGCTTTAAGGCTTTACTTGACCACACATATGTCTTAAAACTGAGAAAGTGTTTCTTTTTTTTTTTATCATAGTTATAATCAGTGAGATCTGTCTTTTCACAGTGCTTTCATTTCTCCCTTAAGGGATTTGTATATAGAAAAAAGTAAGACTTTCTACTCTATCCCTTTCTTAATACTTTGGCTTGGCTCTACACATGCAACCGCTTCTAATTCAAGAAGTCAACTCTAAGGAGATCAAAACCCAAACTTCAAAAGTACAGCATTAATCCAAAAAAACACAAGCTGACCAACATTTACAACATCATCCCAGCATTACCCTGTTGATCTTTCCTCTGCAGGAAGGAAACCTTTCGCATGACAGCTATCTTGGTCTTTTCAAGCCCATCCTTGGTTCCACTTTTCGCCGCCTTCATGAGTTGCTGAACCTGGTTGGAAGGAGCAGACGAAAATAACGGAGAAGTGTTAGAGCACAAGGACTTTGCCATGCTGTGGAGATTTGATAACCTACAGCACTCCCCTGGAGAAAGATGGAGACAAGTGACGCTCAGTGGGCTCATCACGAATCTCACCATCTGCAGCTCCCTGTGGGTCGCTGTACAGCCTCTAATAAGAGAGTCTATGAGCATATCATGGAAGGATTATGGTAACAGAGTGGGTTCCACATCTGAGTAACAGAGCTGCTTTGCTCAGTGTGGGAGAATTTAGCTGACCACACAACTCCACCCTGAGCATCACGGAGGACCTGCAACCAGACTCCATGAACCCAGAATACACCCAGGGTAATAGTATTTTTAAAATGATGCTACTTCAGGAAAGTAGGTCATCAATTGGGGACAAGTTGCAATGTTTATGGAAGTAAATACGCAGAATATTATTTAATAATTCATGTAGCCCATAAATGTGTCTTGACATTAGGGAAAGAGAGAGGCCAGCAGAGAATCTTAAAGAGAAGTCACAGTCCAAAGAAAAGCTGTGAAGGACAGTGCAGAGAGTCAGTGAAGCCTCTGAGTTAGCATATTTCAGCATTGAGCGATCATCAGCAAACATCTAGCAGATGCTTTGAGCTCTGAAAAGGAAAAATGCGATATCGCAGTGTTCACTTGCTTCTGCAGATATACCTTGATGTCATAGTTGTGCTTGCCAGACAGTCTCATGGCCAGTTCACGTTTGGTCTTGGCACACCGCTCCCTCAGCCGACGCACTTCAGGAGAGAGCTACAGGTGTGGGACAGGGATGGGCAGGGAACAGGGCCGGGTTGCATTTAGTCAAAAGGGCAAAGGGAGGAGGAAAATGTAAGGGAGATAGAAAAGGGAAACGGAAGGCATAGTGATCAAGGCAAAACAAGCTACTCAAAATCGGGAATTAATTACAAGCATAGAGAGTGAAGGCCTAGAGCACTGCTTCAGTCAAAGGGTTATGCTTTACGAGACTAACGGCCACTGATTTACAGAGAGACAGGGGGAAGAGGTGCAGGCAGTTTAGGGCAAATGTTAAAGAAGCAAATTTGGTCACAGCTCTCCCTGGCTGCTCAACTTCAGCGGCAATCTGAACAAGAGGAAAACTTCAGTTACAGTTCAGTTACTTGGTGAAAAATTAATCAAGCAACACTAATTAAACACAATGTGTTTTTGATGAAGGCTGTGCTTGCCGAAATTTGTTGTTAGGCCCTAATAGTCAAGGCTTCTTCATTAATTGTTCAACCCATGTAGCTGAATCCATTCTTTTGTTCAGAGGCCTGGGAAAAGCATACCAAGGGAGCTGTGGGGGGATTTTCACACCACACCCTCCCATAATTACTGGAGCAACTCACTTTTGTCCCAGTGCAAGCATTTTTTCCCCTTTTGGTCTCCCACTTTCCTCAGAGCATTAATGCTGGATTTTCATGGATTACAGTGTCGTTACAACCATAAATAAACAAAATGAATATGTAAAAATATGAAAAGGAAGGTAGAAGTCTATACATTTATAATCATTGAACACAAAAAAACATTTCTTTATTAGTATGGCACCATATTTTCCTTATGCTTGCAACAATGCATGCATGCTAAAGGCTGTGAAGCATAAAGGAAGTTGCACAGTGTGAGTGTGAACGCAGTGCCATCATGTGGAAGACCAACAACGTGTAGGCCTGCTGCAGAGCTCTGATGAACAGTATCCTTGGCAGAGAAGAGGTAAGTAGATCTGAGGCTTTTCAAAAAGAAATGCCTCTTGTTTACCTTCATTCCACAATGAAAGTAGAAAGCTTAGAGAGCCTGTTATTCATTTTTCATATACTTTACAGTTCCCTTCGAGTTGTACACATGAATAAGCAACAACTACTCTAGAGCAGAAGATGATGAAATATTCTCCTTGATAGTTTGTTAAGTGCTGGAATCCAACCAAAAAAATAAAATAAAAATAAAAATAAAAAAAACCTGGCCAGAGAAACAGAGAGGATCGTTCACATTACACAAATACACATTTAACAAATCCAGACACACACACAAACCGTACCTTGCTCCTTGTCGGTTGCTTGGTCTCATTATCCGACTGTTCATCATAGCTCTCAAACTCGCTGGAGCTCCAGCCGTTGTTTGCGTTTATGGGGCCACTGTCTCTCTGGACATCTTCATAAATCATATCTGCTAAACACTCAAAAAGGTTAGACACCAGGAGCATCGCACGAATATACATGGATGGACACCCTACCAGCCATAGTAAGCATAATTGGTAGCAGCTACAAACCTTCATCAGGAGAAAGGGGATCCTCACTTGGAACATCATCATAGATCACTTCTGAAGCCTCTGTTGTTTCTGGCCCAGCTTCAGCCACACATAAAGCTGTCAGAGAAAGCCCAAAGCCATTAAAGAAAGCAAACATCGTTTTTAAATGGAAAAACTCTAGTGTTAGTCCTCTACTGTCTAGCTCCCTGTTTGATAGTTTCACCTGGTCTTGGGATATAATTCTTTTAAATTTTTGCCCCAAAAACAATATACACATGCAAATGCAGTCCCAACTACACTCTTTGAATCCTTTTGGCAAAGCATCTTCTTCACGAATTTACACAGCCTTTTATTTTATCATTTGGATTTAAAGGTTTCTTCTCCAGGGAAACCTGGCACATCTCTTGCGCATGTTGTCATAATGGCTTTGTTCACGTGACACGACATGATTGTATCCAGCTTGTTTGAGCTATTGACCCATCCTATCTGTATGCTCGACAGGATTTGTCATTAACTGCTTTGAGAGTGTTTCAGCCTAATTTAGCTCAGTGAGCTCTATTGATTTGGTTTTAAACTGTGATTTGTCTGCAACACTTTCTCCTAAACCCCAAACAACAACAATTACTGTTTTCAATTAATCTGATTGGAGATATTCTGCCATGGATTATTCAGCAGCGTTTAGTCTAAAATTCGTAATAACCTTCAGCACAATCCAGGAGATGAACAAAGAGCAACTGTTTTTCTTCAAAAGAGGATTAGCTACACAAACGTTCTTTATATCTTGCTCACTTTCCTTCAGTGCATTCAGAGAGGATTCAGAACAGAGAAGAAAACAACTGGATTTGGGCTATCAGCCTGACTATCACCATATCAGGAAAGTCACTGGGCCCCTTGGGAACATGGCTTGTTATTTCAAACATGGTAAACCAGAAACTCCACACAGTGTATTCTTGCTTTTCTTGAACTTTTCTCTATAGCAGCACAATGACACTCCAATAAATTCATAGTTCACAATGACACATCAGGTGATCACAATATCATATTGTCATTTTAAATACGCCATAGTTGTTGCAAATTTGAGAGAAAATGGCTGTACACATAAACATGTCGCAATCAATGTCAGATAATCACAACACAATGTGCCATGAGCACAATTAAGAAGAGAAGGGACATGGCTATTTTTACAAACAGGAAATACTTCATGACTTATAATGATCCATATCAGAACATTAGATTAACCTCAAAAACAGCAGGTTAATGCAAGTGAGAAATATTTTAGTCTTTTTTTAAAAAAGTGCACCACACCTGAAAACACTGATGTAGCACTTTAGTAGGTACTAAAGTTAGCTTGCTTTTTCCACCTTCTGCATCATAGTTTAGATATTTGGAAGAGAGGCTTAATATATAGCGTTATTATTCAGTTTAAAAATACTGTACACGTTCAAAATGACAGCAGAGGCTGTGTGTGAAATTACATCAGATGAGCAGTACATAAAAAATGTCATGCAGCATTGCAGGGCTCCTTTGCATCTCTCGTTTCTGAGCCACCTTCACATAACAGCAGCACTGCTGACTGAGTTGAAATCCAAAAGCAATTTTCCCTCATGGAAATGGTTCACTATTGATCCTCATCCTGAATTAATTGGAGTCATGTCATGTCTGTGTAAAAATCAAATCATAGCAGAGAATATGTGCGCTAGGAGCCAGTGTGTGCTGTGTCACTACGTGTTTGAATGGTTTGTTTGTGTGTGTGTGTGTGTGTGTGTGTGTGTGTGTGTTTGAGCAAATTGATGTGTCCATACATATGTGTCTCTTGCCTGTTTCACAGTAAAAATCAATAAAGTATAAGATGGCAGTGGGTTTGTAATACGGTGTTCTTGCCACCTTTGATCAAGGTCAGGAAATGCAATGTACAGTGCTAACAAAATATGGGTGCACAATTTATTTTGCCAGTGTCATTATGGGGTGGTCTACCACTACCATTTACGCAACTCTGGAGACGCAGTTGGTTTTCTATCAGATCTGTCCGTGAGATGAACACTAAAACGTAAAGGTGGAATGAGCCTGGATCCCAAGGCAAGCTAAGCTTTAATCTTTCAAGTCTGAAATTGAACCCTTGATCCACCATATAAGGTAAATCACTCCTTGTCAACATAATTTAATTCTGTACCTTTAGAGCTGTCCCTCGAGCCAGAGCCTTCCTTGATGGTTTCTTTGCTGTGGTCTCCTGAATCAGCCGGCTTTGCCACAGCTGATGGCGCCACAGAAAGCAGTCGGAGCTCCTCTCCCACGCAAGGAGCTGAAGTACTGGGCTTATCTGCTGCTGAGGCCCTGGAAGGTACCCAAACATTAGCAGAGTTAAACTAACACAAAAAGCTATGTGCCTCATTACAAGTTAATTTCAGTGAGAGGAAAGGGAGGCAGAGTGGCTAGAGGTGGGGGCTGTAATACTTCTTTGCTATCCAAACATGCAAACGCTCACTTTAAGATCTGACAGAACACATATTGCTGCTGTCAAATTATTGTGATTTCTTTTTGGGTGAACTTTTTTCTCAAACACTAGTAGATGAGCCTTTTTAGCCTCCCCTTTGTTTTCTCTGTGTTTATGGGAGACACAACAGGTAGAGTTCAGTGATTTTGGTGAGAGTGATGATATGGGGCATGCAGTACATATAGAAAGTGAAATTCATCAAAGATAAATCATTTTGTGAACTAGATGATGCACTCTTTGGTGTCGTTCCTTAAACCACTTCTGCTTTCACCTAATTGTGAAAGCGTAGAAGTGATAGACACTGCACTTAAAACAGTTCAATGAAAACCTATCTTGAACATAAAGCCCAGTATATACTTTTCTATATATTTTTAGGCAGTTATACAGTCAAATAATAATTAAACATTTTCCATTACCGAACAGCAAATTTAAAGGATTGTTCTTCCTAGTGGAGATATTAGTTCTGCAAGTGCTTTGTTTGTTTGTTTGTTTATATATATATATATATATTTTATTGGATTTATGTGCATGTTTTACAACCCTAACCAACCCTAACCCTAACCCTAACCCTTTGGTAATGAAACTCTAACCCTGAACCCAAACAGGACCTTAAGTGTAACTGAAAACAGCAAATTATTCAAATTACAAAGCGGATTCTTTTAAGTTACTTTGATCATTTATACCTTATTTTAATAGTGACAACCTAATAGTGTTTAATAGAGACATTGTGCCCAGTTGTGGTATATGTATGTGTGTAAACACACATTATATCTATCTTCATATAAATCTTAAAAACTTTAAATAATTTCCCCCTGAATACTGTCAGCTTTGTAGCTTACAATCATCACTCACTTTCTGAATATGGACATATGCTAAACCAGCTATTAAAAACAGCCTCTGACTTCACAGGGGAAAATATTGTTGACATAGCTATCACATGGCCCTTGTTGATGTTGCCACTGAGGACATGTCCTCCCCCACATAACTGATATTATGAGAAGACCCATCCACTAATTAAATCTGCTGCTCTGCTAAACACCTCAGCAACAAACCTAAAGGAACAGCAAGTCAGAGCGAGGAACAAATCATAGACAAACATCATATGTCAGGAAGATCATGTGCATTATACACCATCATTTTGAATAACTGGTGAGGCATTCAGATGCTTACTCTACAGTGCAGGGGGAATAAGACTATCTATATTCAGCCACCTGGCAAACCATTATCTTTACTTGTATAGTATAACACCAGGTGAGCCGTATATTTTGAGTAAGAAAGAAAGAAAAGCTTGCCGAGAGCAGACAAAAATCAAAAAAATAACAATGGGCAGTTTGCAGCATTTGAGTTAGCATATACAGAATACTGATAAGATAATTCCCACTGTGGTGGCCACAAATATATTTCTGCATTCACTTTATTATTCTTTGTTCATATTAGACATTTCTGTAAATCCCAATCTGGTGTTATTATTTCTATCTCTTCTAAATTAAATCATGTTATTTGAGCATAACTTGTTAATGTTGTGCAATAAATGTCCATGATATATCCGGTGGCAGCTATAACACCCAGCCAACATGTCATATCAAAGCTACTGATGGTAGTGATTTGGTTTTGCAGTGGTGTCAGGCTGCTGTCAAATATTAATCTGCAGTTTAACAAAACTGAGTGATTCATCTTAATCTCAGAGACAAAAATGATCTGCACCCACATGAAAACAAAAGACAGCTATTTGTCAACACAGTCCTTACAATAAACTGATCCTTTGTCATTAAAACTGCTTGTGTGGAAAGACAGAGGAGCCGGTATGAGAGCTACACAGCTTGTCCACCCCACTGTATTCATTTCAGGTGTGAGTGATTTGAGCAGTGTAGCAATCGATCCAAGCATACCTTCATATCTTATCTGTGTCTATATACCCTGGTGAGTCATACAGCTCAAGGAGAGAAGGAGGAATCATCTCTCAATGCAAATAACAAAGCCTGAGGCAGAGTACAGCCTAAAGTAGAAGCAGCCTGAATGCAAATCTCACAGTTTCCAATCCCTTCATCTGCTGTGCCAGGGCAGTGCTGCATGCCACCTGTTTTGCCCTATAGGCATAGCTGCTCTTTATAAGCATTGTGATACAATTAATCTACCCCATAATCAACTGCCCACTCCTCATATTAAACCATAACCCACCCAGTGTTACTGCACAGAGTTATTCTGTGCACCACTGACTCAGATTAGATAGCACTCAAAGTATTTATTTTGTGGCTTTTCATTATATTTTTCACACATTTGCTTTTAATACTTTTACAATATCTCTGTTTTCCCTTTTCCTTCCACAGCAGACCCAACTGAGACAAACACAATAAGGTGATGGGTCAAAATAAAAAAAATCCGCTGTGCAATCAGTGTGTTCTGTAAGCTACATTAGATGAGTTTGTTTGCAAGGACAAATGTAGAATAAAGTTCTGTGATGGAGCAAAGAGGTAAAAAGGTTAAGGTAAACAAAGAAAGTGTTGAACATTTGCAGGAAAGTTACACTCTCTAAGGTTAGAGCTCAACGATACCATGCCATGTTGTCATGGTATCTCTTCTGTGAATCTTTTATTTGCTGTGGTCCCATGCTATGTGCTTAATGAAAACTATCTGTCAAGAGGTAAAAAGTGAAGTCAAGAGTAAATGTTGGCATCAAACACCGAAGCATGTATAAAACTCACACAGGAAAGCAATGCTGTGTCAAATCCTAATAGCTGTAACAAGCTGATGTGCTGTCACTGCAGTGTAAAGAAAAAAAAAACATTTCTGCAATTACAATCGCAGTGAGTAATTTTTGGCTATATTATTGTAAAAATGCTGACAGATGTGGTGGATGTGCTGACAGTCTCAACACCTTGATGATGGAAGATGCTATTGATAACTCTTTTTTTTTTAAGGCAGACTATTGACTAAACTAAAGTGGAAATGTGCACTCAGCAGAAATCCCCTAGCACCAGAAATTACCAAGACCTCCCTGTGACACAAACACACACACATATGCAGCAAGTCATGCCCACAGCAGACACACACAAGCTCACACCTGTCTACAAATACAGCAGCTCTTTTCAACAGAGGAAAGCCCACAGGAATCCAGCTGCTGAAGCGCACTATCAGTAGAGGTTTCTGAGCACACTTCCTAGAAGCACAGTCTCCACTAAATCAGGGCGGCACGGTTTTATCATGCAGTTTGAGAGGCTATAGAGGGGGATGCCCATGATAAGACCTGAAGCAAAGAGTGTCAACAAATATTTTTCTTCTGGATTGCTATGACTTAAACTACTGCAAATTGCTAAACAACCAAAAAGTTATAATTTTGGTTAAGTGTGAGTACTTATTTATTTTTTCCCTTTTTCTTTTTAATTGAAGAATGAAATTGGTAGGAGGCAAAAAAATTGGATGGCCAACCTCCCTACAGAGGGGAGCAGGTAAGAAGACATTCACCTCAGAGGAATCGATAAACTATCACATGATCATTGCCTGTGCTGACACCTTGAGGCAAACTGTGTTCTTCGTTCTGTGAAGAATCACACTTTCCTCAAACAAAGAAAAAAAATATATAGTGAAACTACATTTCAGTTTATATTACCATTAATCAAACATTCGATCATCGACTGGTTTCCATATATGGGATAAATAATATGGTTTTTCAAATTCACAATACACCTGTGTTATCAAAGATACATTTATAAGCTTAATATTACTGATTGGACTTCAGGTTGAAGCTGCTAGAAATTATATAAATGTCACCAGAATCCATGTAGTACTCATTGTGAAAGTGTAATTTCTCCCACCTGAACCAATGAAGCAACACTAACAGGACAGCAAGTGAGCTGTGACTAACAGTCACATAAATAGGTGAAGTGAATTTTATTTGTCCTGCTCAAATCACTAAAAATAACAAGAAAGCCACTGAGCCACAAGCAAGAAATATCCAGGCTCTTATGGAACCACTTGCTGAAACACTTGAAGTGTTGAAGTTCTTGAGTCAGAATTTTCTGAGGTATGAACATTCATGAGTGGTTTTGTATTATTATGTTGGTCATGAACAGATCTACTGCCTTTATTCAGAGGGGGGAAAATCTCACTGATTTGACCAGGGAAATACATATTTAATCAGAATGAACATGATAGCATGTCACTGAGCAATTTTTTTGGTGAAGAGTACAAACTGCTTTTTTTCTGTCCTCTGATACAACTACTGATACTACTTGACTTGTTACATTTCTGTTGAAAGCAAACTTAAAGCTTTGTAGTGTAAAATCCCTCCTGCATTACATTTGTGTGAATGAAGCTTTCCCTACAAATGAAACAGAACAGGCAGCCTAATATAACATTTTCAGATAAATTATTATGCTAATGATGATCAAATCTCATGAATGCACACCTCCTCATTAACAGGTTCATCAGTCTGAAACGAGCAATTTATGACAAGTTTGTGCAGTTATCTTGGAACACTCACGTACACGGGCTTCACAGCAAGGAGAGAAGAATACAAATATATTCTTTCACAAGGGCCAGTCGATGATCCACAGACACACACACACCAACAGTCACCAACAGTAATCAGTTTACATTTTGACCTTACCCCTGTAAAAAAAAAAAAAAAAAATGCTCCAAAGGCCTCTTTTATGGCAAACATTTTTATATGTCAAATTCAAGTCACAAGCACATGTGCACTTAAAAGCACTTATCACACCTGCACTTCAGTCTGGTGTATAAGCTGAAATTTCCTGGTATTCTAAGATACCGGCTCACTGAAATAGCTTTAAAGGAAAATTATATTCTCTGCAAAGCCAAAGTTGTCTTTTTATTACAATCGGTTATAATATGACCTCCGAGCATTGCTATATCTTCAGGGCAGATTTGACGGCTATAGTGAGTCTCTCACTGAAAGTGCTAAGACAGACTAATATAGGACAAGGTTAACTGATTAGCCTCAGTAAAAGAAAAGAAGTCACAGCAATAACAGTCAACATTGGTTTTGTTTTACACTGCTGTATACAGTTCTACACATCTGAACTAAGTCCTATCAATTTCGTTTGTAATATTTTCATTTTCCTGCAGCAAATGTCTAAATATTTTCCATGTAAAAGAGTTACAGCTTTTGGAAGGAAACTATGATAGTAAAACACTTCAAATGCAATTTTTCAGTACTTTGAACACGGTAATTTAATTTCCTTTTACCGCTCCTGTAATTAGATTGCAGCAGAAATCTTAGAGATGGACACGTAGCACTTAGGTGGTGGAAACTTGCATGGCCACATTTTGAGGTCACATGAAAAAACATCTTCATTTGTGATTTAACTTTTTGAATTATATTGAACTGAACACTGCATATTTGAACATAAACAAGGTTCATCTTATGATGCTGTTTGCATCATAATGAATTAGGCATCCCTGTGATTTCGCTCTAGAATTGGAACAGCAATATCACTTCATACTTGATATTTACATTTTCCACCCTCGCTGAGGGTGGGACAGCTGTCATCTGTCATCTAAATGTTGTACAAACAGGCACAGTGTAACATCACAGTATCTCATACCCACCGTGGTGTGTTTGGAAAGAGTGTAAACATGACATTATCTGAGGCATAATGACATGACACTGATGTAGTGTGGTGTGGTGTTGCATTTACTTTCTCCACCACCCTCTCGTAACTTTCCCCATACTGTGATAGGAATAAGAGGGAACTTACCAGCTGGGTGAATCACTAACTGGAACATCTGTCAAAATGAGAAAAACAGCAACCATAAGAAACCATTTCAAAGCAAATGGAAAAAGGGACAAAAACAGCTTTGTCTAATCAAAAAAAAAAAAAAAAAGATTCTGTGATATCATTTTGCAATACTTTTACTTCTTGCATAGCAGTATAACTTTTCAAAATCCAAAAAGTGAAATCAAAGTAAAAATCAAATCACAGCTGTTTCTAGGGAAAGTAGCTGCTTGTTAAAAGTGTTTGTGAGTCTGAGTTAATTAAGCAGATGTTGTAAGTAGATGGCGACCCATAAAAATGATTTTGTATTGTGAAACTATGTTGCCACAGCATCGGTATGCAGAATGCTGTTAAACCAATGACTTTCCTCTGGGTCCCATCATATAAGCTCAGGTCATCGGGTAAGGGAGGGATTTTTAAATTACATAACAGACCTCCACTACACTCTGTTATTGACGCCCAGAATTCCCCTACACATCTCCACAGCCCACTTAACAGATTACCACACATAGACTCTGTAAAAAAAAAGCTTTTTAATTAAGCATTATATGCTTCACTTTGCAAAAAAGGACTTGTCCAAGACTTAAATCACCCTCTTTATCTGGGATTGCAATTACCAGGACCTGTTTGGCTACATCAGGCAGGTAGTAAATACATGATATGTATATCTACATAACTTCATCTAATTAAGAGTAAAGTTAACTCTGCCATTCCATGCCAGTCTGCCGGAGGCAACAGCTGAATCCTGTTAAATGGAGATTAAAACCACATAGATGAAAGTTACAACACGTGGCTATGAGATGTGTTTTTATTGAACAAACACAAAACATCCAATTAACCAGCCTACCGCAGACAGGTTGTTGTGACATGACGAGAATGACGGCGGTTCTGTGTTATGCCCAGAAGTGCAGTGAGAGGGCAGGGTACATGACAAGAGGATGAAGCCTGCTGACTTTGGTTACAGCCAAGTGACTCTAACCGCAAAGCAGTTTCATTCAACTTTCCAGTATCTAAGACTCTGACAGTTCACCAGATGGGAAAAACATTCACCACCTTTTTCCACAAAATAAGTTCTATTGTATTCCACTATGACTGGTACTAGTTTTGTGTTTTGTTTGTTTGTTTGTTTTACTGTCTCAGATTTCTGTCCATGTCTACTTCAACACATGGACTGGTTTAACCCACTTTTCACTTTAAAGTCAAAAGATTTCCAGATTTCAGGTGGATTTTTCTCCAGCTCAGATTCACTTCAATTGCAGGTTTTTGCAGTTACAACTAGAAAACAAAAGCAGACCTCCACCTCCGAGAATGCTTGTGGGCAGATGAACAAACACAGACAAACCAAATATCATTTGGACAATGACACGAAACCTTCATAAAGTCGAGCTGGGATGTAGCAGCCTTCAGTGATTAAATTAACGCTAATTAACCTAGCTACCTTTGGTAACGGATTACAGAGGGACAACGGTAACGTTACAGTTACTAATATTTCATCATTTTGGTCGGTTAGGATGTTTGCTGTCTTACCAGGAGAAGGGTGGAGAAGTTGACAATGTTGTGTTCAGTTTTTTGTTGTTGTCCCTCTCTTTCTTTGTTTGCAGCTGCATCTGTGCAGTTAGCAGACGTTAGCTCGGTGCCAACGTCTAAATCCAAGGAAGACGTCTTCCGGTAAGAAGTCGTTAGCTTCCCGTTGTTTGTTTGTTTGTTGGTTTGTTTTTAAGTCTCAGAACAAAAAAAAAAAGACTCCAAACAAAAATAAATTACTGCAAAAATATAGCGACGAGATTTAAGATGAGCCTCAAGCTGTTAAATAAGGAGCCGAGCTGTCGTTCATTTGACTGACGGAAAGTACCGAGTGATGTTTAGGAGCTTTACGGAAATTACCGAGTTTTATTTCTCCTTTTTTTTTTGTTGTTGTTGTTGCTTTGCGAGGGGCCCTCCCCAGTTTTATTATTTCTGTTTTGTTTTTGTCTCTTTACACCTGAAATATCCTCCTGAGACCAAGGGCAAAAAAAAAAAAAAAGTATTTTCAACATTTCTTAGACTTTATTAAAATTTCATAACACATGCACTGCAGTGGACAACGGGACATAACTGATGTCAAACACAAAACATAAAACATTTAAACATGCAGAGATTTCCTCTCTGCATGTTTAAATGTTTCATTTCTGTGTAAGGTGCGTCCGAAAGTATTAGAGGAATCAAGCTAAAACTAGTTTCCACTATGGAGGACTAAAATAAATTGCCCGGTCTCAAGAGGATATAATCACCCAATATCTTAAAAATGTAAAGCAAAATGCCTTTCAGCTTTACACAAATATTTTAAGATGTAATATATCTCAACTTATGCATAAACTTTTTGTTGTTTTTTCCAGGAAGGGATTGTTATGCTTTTTGTTCTAAGTTTTTCACCTGTAGGTGATTTAAGTCTTGAATTATACCCAATATGTCCTGATTATGTATGCTGATTGTTAAAGTTAATTTGAAAATACCTGCAGTAGAAATTGATGCTACATCTTTGGTGGGAATGTCCTCCTGTCCAGCAGGAGCTGATGTTTTTGGAAGTTGTCCACTGTCGCTCTGTACTTCCTCGGCGTCCTCCTTTTTTGACGCCTGGACAGAGCTGACGCAGTCCGAGCTGGTCCCTTTGCTGTCCTCCTCGGGTTTCTCCTCGTCCATGCTGTCGTCAAACTCAAACTCTTCCCCTTGTTCCTCGTCTTCCTCCTCCTCATCTTCCTTAGGTGGGTCTTGAGACATCACACTTGACATTATTCCTGAAAGAGGGACAAACATGATTCATACAAATTCATCTAAAATGAGCTCATTTGCTTCTCAAACATTGCCACTGCTCATCTGACCTCAATGAGGTCTTTAGGTACAAATAATATTACACATATTATATGCACAAATGTCACATTCTCTTTTCACTCCCTGCGTAGCAGTCTATATCCCAAATTACAATACTTCTGGCTGCTTTAGTATGTTATTTATACATTATTGTACAGTCTAGATTTTTTAATTTCTATCTTCTATATTTAATTCATTTTGCACTTTCTTTTTTTTCTCTTTTTTTAAGTATTTCCTCTGCTCTTTTATATTCTCCACCTTATTTTCTTTGGTTCTATGTTACACCGTAGAGGACAAAAGAGTAAATGCAATTTCAAATCCTCTGTGTATCTTGTATGTACAGAAGGATTTAACAATAAAGCTGACTTTGACTTGATAACAAAATCATCAAAAAGACTACTTCTACGTGTTAAAATTATAACTACCCTCCAGGAATTAAGTGACAGAATGCATCAATATTACAGACACTGAATCTCTTTCAAATATTTTTTCTTCTTTAAATCAACAGTTTAAAAATGTTGGAACCATTATTTCTAATGGATTTAATATGAACCCAAGAGATATTGCTTGAATTTTAATGTGACACCAGGACCAATGTTTTAACCTCCACCCTTCATCAAATAAGAATTGTTTATTTTATTTATCTATTTATTTTTTGTATGAAAGACTTATAAATTTTAAAATAGATCGATGCAATAAAAATCTGTGTTGTATAAAATAGAAGTAAAATGAACTCTTCACTGCAAAACATTTGATCTGAAGGATCGATTCGCTCAGTAGCAGTACTGTGTTGTGCGTAAAAGCATTCCAAGTTGAACATCTTGTTTTCAAATTGTTCGACATAACTATAGAAAGCCAAATGCATATTGCAGGTGCTTGTGAGATAGAAACATCTGACAACATAAACATGACATATGGCTGTTGAAAAGACAGTTAGATGAATCAAAGAGTCTGAGGAGGCTTAGTGGCAGATTAATTAAGTTATCCAAACACCCACTGATGAAAACAAGTGCCTTTAATTATGTAAGAGGCGATTTCCATCTCGTCTTTGAAAACGGCAGACTAGATATTTTAAATCGAAGCATATCAATGCATTAAGCATAAATGTATTATCTGTATTGGTGAATCACACATGCCATGTTTTGCACTGTTTTGGGCCTGTGTTATTTAAGCGAAAAGAAAGCATGTAAGTGTCATCTGTAATCATTTAAGTTAGATTCGCTGACATGTTTTCAAAATAAAATGGAAATTTTTCCATGACACATACCCCCCTGGAGGTATTAAATTGCTGCGATTGCTTCATTATTTCGACAAAGTAAGAATTTTCTATGAAATACGGGCCCCGTTTCTGAACATGTTGGTGTGTCACTCCTGCACTCGGCATCTGCTTTGCATTTTGATTCAGACTGAACTGCTGCCAGTGCTGGCGCATTGTTGGGCCTGATAGGGTAGATTGTTGGGCTCCTTTGGGAAAACGACAGTATGGAGCGCCGGCAGCTAAATACAGGCCACCCGAGTGGGAAAGCACCTTCTGAATTTTGTAGGCTGTGGATTGCAAAATTCATTGTCAGCACTTACTGTTTAACCTTAATACGAGGGCTGTCATGATGTCAGTTACTGCTCTCATTATCTTTTACAGCTGCCTGCCAGTAGCTCATTCTGGACAATGCGGTTCAGCAGCACTGATGGCTTTGAATTAAGAAATCTTCAAATTCTCCTAAAAAATACGAGTTTAGCAAAGAAAAAGGCTCCACCTCATTAAGAAGTCGTATCTTAGCCTGTTTATGAGAACAAAATGCAGCCTTTGGACCCAGTTACTGCCTCTGTACCACAGAGTTTCTACAGTCAGCCCACTCATTGGTCAAACCAACAATGACTCTTTTGTGGAGGGAAAACTTCTGCTCAGCCTCAGAAAGCATTGTTTCTACATTTCGTCACCGCTGCACTGATTAGCTCACAGGTCATCTGGACCATGGCCTCTCGCTCTATGGCATAGCTCATGCAAAGTCAACGTAGAAGAAATAGTATTTGGCAGAAGCAAGTAACATCCATTTGGACCGAACGTCATTTGGAAAAATGTCAAACATGAAGTTTAATTGAAAGTTAATTGGTATATACTTCCACAGATGGAGGCCATGCTGACTGAGCCCTCATTCTTGATTATTCACTGAAGCGAATGAGTAAACGTAAGTATCCTGACATCTCGGATGTAAATGACATTCTCATTTTTACAGTACACCAGTAACACAGCTGGTGCTTTAACTAAATGTTCACTTCACTCATACCAATCTGAAAGTGCAACACCAAAGTTTTTCATGCCTTCAGAATCTAAATGACAAGTACTCTGAGCAATTGCCATTGAGGGACGGCATTTGGACAAGCCATCAAAAAGACTCCATGTTAGAAAAATAAAGAGCCATGGGAGTGGTGCAGCGTGAAAGCTATTCTTGAGGGGAAAATAAGATACATCACAGAATAGAGATGAAACCAACTCCTACACACCCTGTCCCTGACCTACATAGAGCTCTAAAAACCAACGCTGTGTACCAAATGTGGTAATGAGTCTGTCGAAGGTATACAGAGGAAAGTGAGATATTTGTGCTCTTTCCCGGGCAACCAGGTCACACATTTGCAGTGTACACCCTGACTGAAAACATCAAACATTAAATTAGGTCTTGTTTTAAAAAGGTTCGTGGATTTACATATTTAGTGTCTGAAATGTTTTCTCTGTCATTTTATTTAAAGTTAAATTGTGCAATGTTTATTACTCAGTCAGATCTGGTGGGTATTTGACATCCTATTTATGCTGCCTGATCCCATCTCAGCTTTCTTTTGTACTGTTATTTATTTCACAGAGCGGTGTAGATGCTTCGTCTGCTTAAAAGAACAAAATTAAATTACAGCGTTTGAAAACAGAAAGATAAAAATAAAATGTTTTCGTGCCTAAATGAATATAGAGCTTTTAGTCAGGATTATGGAAATATGCTGGGCTGCATATTTAGTCCTCGCCAATGATTTACAGAGGGCTATGTTTGACAAACTGCGGACAAACTTCACAGTCAATGGCCAGCAGCAGTCGGGTATATCAATGGACAACGGCAGAGAACAGCAGCTGGTGACGGCTGAATAAACAGCGCTGAAAAATCTTAACAGAAAGCTACTGAGAGCAGTCCCACTTTAGGGTTTTCCTAAACAGCAAATAGCACACAAACACTCAGCAGACAATGAGAGAGCAGTGGACCATTGACAACAACAAACAGTGCCAGGCAGAGACGATTCTGCTCCCGGCGCTTGCTCCTTCTTGAGCTTCTCAGAGGACTTCCTTTCGAGAGATGTGAGTGTGACTCGGCCAATTTAGGAACTGCAAGCAGCTTCTTGAGTACAGATGGAATATGTCTTTCTTTGGCTGTCAAAAGGCATAACAATCTGAGTGGGAGGCCGGTCACAGACATTTTTGGATTTCACGTGATTCACTTTTAAACACAGCGTAGCCCCTACCAAAGATTTTGCTACACAGAAGAAGCCATGGCGCTTGTATTGTATATTATGACTGTTATGAAGATTTTAAATTTAACGTTAAATTCATTCCTGACGACTTCATGCCAAAGGCAGTAAGGAAAATCATATCGCAATACAAAAACAACATAAGAGGGTTATCCCTGCATATTTGATAGTTTTCCTCCTGGTTTGCCACCCTGTTGCAACATTCAGCGATATATTATTGATTCAGAACAGTGTGGCCTTCATGTGCCCTCTGTGATGGAGAGCGAATTCACTAATGTCTGTACACAACAGTTGTAATGTGCTGGAGGTGTCACTCTCACCAAGGACACGGGGGGAATAACCTCCACCTCCCATCTGTCATGTGTGCTCACAGCATAATGCTGTACCAGACAGGGTGTGTGTCTAATGTACTGTACAAACACCGAGCAGAGATAAGAATGTCCTGAATGTGTCACTGATGTGTGAAAAAATAAATATACGTCCAGGTCAAGGCTGTCCAATTAGTTAGATGCATTTGATACATTTTTTCATCAAAAGACATATTGAAGGTATTAAATCCTGTAACACCGTGATGGTGGTGTTGTAACTGCAGAGGCTTGACTGAACCCGTCCAAAGCTCACAACAGCTTGATGAATACCTTTTATAGTATTACTGTATCTGGATTTTCTTGTTTTCCCAAAATCAATCACACTGTCTCTTCTCTTCTCACTCTTGCTTTCATTTCCATGTTATATTATCCATATTATGGCACCTAAACCTCTTGCTACAATGTTATTTTCATTAGTTCACTTAAGAATCCATCAGTGGGCAAAGGCTGTGAACAAATGAAGTGAAGGACTGTGGCCTCTAGCAAATTAATTAAAGTCATTAGTTACTTAAAAGACTGCAAGGACTTGATTGGTGTCCTCACATTACTAATGGTGTTACATTAAAATTCAGATGTTAGAGAAGTGTGGCCACTAAACTCCTCTCATATCTCAGATAGAGATCGCTGTCATGTCAACATACATAACACCATAAAAGAAAACACCAGCAATTTCTCTTCTTTAAAGGTTCAGCCAACTGAAAAAGAGATTGTTAAAGTGAAAGTAGCAGAGGTCAGAATCTGCTGACATTTAGTTCCCGGTGGCTCAAGGTCCAAATAAAGTAAAGAGGTTGTTGGGTTTTTTTTTTGTTTGTTTTTTTGAGAGTTGAAGAGAAGCATACTTAGTTAGTTAGGTCACTTTATTGTCCACAACGTGGAAATTTGTCTTTGGTCTCACAATTACACAAGAGAACAGGATGCCACCACAGGGATGCAGGTCCGATCCCTTAAAACAAAAGAAAAACACAATAACAGCAGAAGGCATTGAGAAGTGTGAGGAGGGACATGATGTGAAGACAGGTAGAAGGGACAGGCTGCATACTAGTGTCCTTAAAACAATGGCAAGCTACTTATTGTTTGGTCCTCTGATGCTCCTTTATCAACACAATCAGCGGTTGGAGCTGCAGATGTGGCTCTGAAACACTGATGGAGGCCAGCAGGGAAGGGTAACAAAAATTATATCCCTTCTCTGACTCATAACTCAGTAAAATCCAAACACACAGAGCACACATTTAGAATGAGTGTGACTTTAACTTCACAAGGATACCATTATCTCACAAATACGGTTCTGTAAACACAGTTAGAAGTCACAGAAACTTTAAAAACCCCAGCCCTAATGCCACCCACAGTCCGATGCTCTCTGCCAGTTCCACGCCCGTGTCCTTCAAGCTCCCAAGCTGAGATGTCATCACAGTTATTTTCTCAGATTTGACACAATTTCTCCTGAGCCATGAAGACTTTGTGCTGTTCTCACATGTTGAGCAATCCTCTTGACACATGAAGTCCTCTTTTTGTGCAAAAAAAAAAAAAAACAAACTCTATCACACTGCTGTTGTTATCATAATTCTTACTTTACACAGAGAGAAAAGCTGAGCAACAAAATCACTTCAATAAGCTTTAATGAAAGCTCAGTGTTTGCTTGTAGCTCAGTAACCATAAGACTTCACCTACTGTAAGATCAAACATCCAAAAGACTTACTTGTCCAAACTGAGTTGAATCTGTTCCCTAATCCAAGTCAAAGCTCTACAACGACGTTTCTCTAGAGTGCGAAGTCAGCACACAAACGGGACCACAGAGTACAGAACTACATGTTATCTGAACTACATGTGAGATGAAACTCACAACTGAGCAATTCTGCAGTAAAAAAAAAAAAAAAAAAAAAAAAAAACAGGCGTGGCTGCACCTTTGATGCCATTCAAATGAGACATGAAAATACACTTCTGAATGAAAGTGCTCAGTTGTGCTTCAGGAAGAGTCACACAATGCTGAATTCATTCTTCTGACGGCGGCCCGGGATCTCAGGAAATTATTATGGGCTATTCTTCAGGCCAGTGTGGTTCAGCTGCTTTGGCCTTGAAGTTTGTTTTTAGAAGAGTCGGCAGGAAATAATCGAAGTCAAGTTTGGGAAACGTGCCGCAAGTCCAACAGCAAAATACTGTAGATAAGCCTCAATTTATAAACATCCCAAAAATGTCTTCCTACGAGTTAATTGCCTGCAATTCCCAAATGAATATGTGCTAGAATAAACTTAGAAGATAAAGATAACAATTTACTTTTACATGTAGCAGGTTTTTGACACTTATGTCACTTTGGTATGATATGATTTGCTGTGTATTTGGGAACCAAGTCCTTGCATGTAGTCATGATTGTAACAGTCTGAGTCTTGATGGTTGGATGGGGGGTGAAAAGAGAGAGAGCGTTTTCATTGATAGTGAGGTCTTTGTTGCAGCTTCAGGCCATGCGTGCATGGATTGTTAATGTCTGTTGGATGTGGTGGACTGTGACTAAGGAGAAAAAAATCTGATACAGTGAGTCCATGGAGTTTCTTAAAAGAAAGGCTCTTGGACATCCGGCAAGTGAGGCAGAAACTGTGCTCAGGCTGAAAATGCAAATTACTTGGTCAGAGGTCCCGTAGCTCACCCACCCCATCACCCCTCTCCTACCGGTCTCCCCTCTCCTTTCTGCTCTGAGTGTAAAGGCAGCGTGAAATCCATCCTGGGAGGGGCTATTGTACTCTGGGAAGCAACCGTCAAACTGGAATGGTTAAGAGCAGGCCCAGGCCAGGGGATCTCTTTTTATAGCCCCAGGCTTTGGGAGGGCTGTGCAGTGCTGCTGAAAAAAACAGCCGCCCAGAGGTGCGGGTCTGGGATGAGCAGCCAATCTCTCACTCATCCGTCCCGGTGTCTGTCTCTGCAAGTGCTGCTATCATAACAAGGCCTCACGCTCAGCAGCTCCGCCGGCTCTGTGAGGCTGATTCCGGTTTAATCGTCCATGATTGTGTGTACTCTGCCTAAAAGGGCCACACGGGCATTTGCCATTCCCATCCTCTCCTCTCATGCTCCACCTTTCCTCGTCCTCTAGCTACAGACGCTGTCTGTAGCTGTAGGATTGAGAGACAGAGAAACACAAAACCAGCACACCCACCCACCCCCAACTGCACTCCATCAATGGCCCCCTTGGACAAAGCTGCTGTCTCTGCAACATGCTAACCATGCTGTCAGGAAGGAGGGAGAAAGAGAGGAGACAGAATGAGGGAAGGAAAGACGGGACGTGTACGGAGGAAACCAAATATATTTATATATACGCCTCTCACCTCCTTGTCCTCAATAGTGTGTCCTCCAAGAAGCTTCAGGCACTCCCTGATGACCCTTTAATCCTGGTAGCCTCCCATAAACCTCAGTTTTTAGCACACTGCCGGGTCCAGCACACTCATCTTTATAGTCTCCTGTGAGGGCTGCGAGTGGCTGAGCACAGATTGGAATTCTCCTGAGCTGTTTACTTTCCCACAACTTCTCCCCTGC
Organism: Echeneis naucrates; assembly: GCF_900963305.1. Lineage (NCBI taxonomy): Eukaryota > Metazoa > Chordata > Actinopteri > Carangiformes > Echeneidae > Echeneis > Echeneis naucrates. The sequence continues at coordinate 4,481,011 of NC_042515.1, read as the reverse complement.
ACCGTGTGCACTGGCAGCTCTGGATGAGGTAACCCTCTCTGCTCCCTCCCCTTTCTCTGCCTCACTCGACTCCCTGGTTCTTGTTTCTGCCTCTATCCTCCCACCCTGTCCCTCGCTTTTTTGGATGGGTCCATTCGCCCCTTCAGCCCCTTCATGCTGTCCTTTCTTTGGTTTTACTCCCTCCTCCCACACTCCAGACCCCTGCTGCTGTCCAGGCAGCAGCACAAAGCGGGGTGAGGGCTGTCAACCTCAGATGGCCAATGGGAGAGTGGCAGAATCGAACATGCAGCCAATGAGAAGCCTAGAGGTTGGAATTTGCACCAATCAGGGCAGACGTTCAGAACAAGGGGGCTGAACAAAAGGAATTAGGGCCAATGCTGTCACAACAGCACTTCCTGTGTGGGACTGCAGGTGTGACTGCACTGACACTGTGCTTGAGCTATTTATGTTAAAATCTCTTCAATGTTATTATTTTTGTTTTTATGAAGTTAATTTACAATGTGGATATGAGCAGAAGAGGAATGTATCCATGTTTACGCATTCATTTTACAGTGGCTTTAATTCATTACTTTGAGCTGTGCTTTTGACAAATAATGGTTATCTCATTATTTTGAAATTGTTAACTTTACACTACTTATTTTGCTACTTATTCAACTATAATGCGCGATATAACCAGTGCAGTGGCACTGTTGGCTTTGTGTTTTACTACCTAAACGTTTGGTGCAGCATTCACATCATTTAGCTACAAACACCCTACTGCAAGTATGTCATGTATTCAAAACGTACAAATCAAAACAAAATTTATACAGCACAAGAAAGATAATTATTTCTAATACTATATATTTAACATTATATAATGATTATTTGTGCGTTGTCTTATTGCTGTATTAGAATTTAATGTAGAAGAGTGCATGACTGCATTTTTTATATAGATATATATTTCTGTTTTTTGTCTTTAGGCTGCTTTCACTTCTCTGAATGAGTGCTGTCTGTCTTCTATTTTTGACCTTACTAACTACACCAGTGTGTCTATTTCTGCCTCTAATCACATTTACAGGGCTGCAAGCTCAGGCAGCTTGTGGCATGCAGCAGTTGAAAACTCTGCTCAATGAGCCTGAGGTGATGTGTGCGTCCAAGTGACAGTTGAAGTTGTCCACGTGTATGTGTCTTTTATTTATGTTCAGAAAAAAAGTCCTGCATCATTGTTGTTCAGAAGATTTATTAAAACACATTGAACAAATACACAGAATACAAATAAAAAGATGACAATTCACTTTTTCATTCAATTGCTATACAGCACAAATATCAGAACCATAACACTGCTTGGAGCTCATTGTCTGTAAATGCTAAATACACTACCATCTCCCCAAAGTGAACCGTCATATCAAACGCTTCACATGCTGTGCATTCACTGCAACAAAGGTGCCTTTTATCAGGGTCTTTTGGTAGCTTTTGAAGCCATGTTAATAAGCATGTACATACATTGTTAACATATTTATAGTATTAGACTGAAGCCTTTTTTTTTCTAACAGACGTTACATTCATACTTGACTTCAGTTTGATTGCATTTCATTGCAGTATGTTTTCGATGTCATCTTGTGGTCATCGCTCCAGAAGGAAAAGATATGATTTTGATTGATGAGCACATGTGGTGCACACTGCAGTTGTATGGCAACACCATCCAGCAGACATTCATCTTTTTTTTTTTTCACTTTGATACATAAATCTATAGGAGATGGACTTATCTCTGAAAAATCTTTCAAGTATTTACATGTTTCTGAGGTTCTATCTGTCGAGCAACCTAATACATGTCACGGTCAAGTAATTGATGAAATGAACAGAAACACGGTGAACAGAACGGCACTGGTTAACACTAACAAAGCGCAAAAAACTGATATGTGCACACGTTTCATCTCGTGGTGCTTTCAAATTGGGCTGGAAAATGTTCTGCAGCCTCAGTTTCATTCTCAGTTAGAGCATGTCTGAGAAATGGCAAGGAAGTTGCAATCACCTCAGGACAATCATTTGAACTGGCAAAAGGAGAGTAAGAAAATACAGTCACCAATTCTATACAGCACTTCTTCCTCAGTTTGGATTGGTCCAATCGCCATCTCAGCAATGTCAAATAAGTGCTGTGGTAATTGCAATAATAATACAAACAGGTAATGCCACTCGTCTTTTGAAAAAGAAAAAAAAATGACAAATGTCAATAAGAATTTGCACTTTCGAGTCCGAACATTCAAACAATGCCTTCATAAAAAAAAAAAAAAGAAAATGTAGTAAGTTTGAACTTATAAAAGATCTTTTTTACGAAGTGGACAGTCATTTTAGCACATAATAGTAGATGGAATGGACTGGATATGTAACTATATCATGCTAAAGTGCCCTCACACCAGGTAAAGTGATGGACGACGACAGACACCGGAACATAACTGAGGAAGTGGGAAGTGAAGACATCATCCAGAGTAATGTTGTGCAACATTGGTCCTTAAAAAGCTGATATACAGAGAGTATTCCTTCAAATACGGGCTCATACTGCGGCACTACCAATCACAGTCTTCGCCTCCGCGGAGCAAAGACACTGCATCGAGGAACAAATCATACTGGATCATCTTCTTTAATGGCACCAAATGCGTCTAACTTCACCTTTAACATAAAGAGAAGCAAATAAAAACTCCTTTTGCGACAAATACAAGACTCTTCAGTTTCTTATTCAGTTCTAACAAGCAAAGGGAGCTGGGAAAGTCCCTGGGATGTAAGTGAAGAAAAAACAAAAAGCCGCTCTCCACTCAGGACCGTGTTCTCAGTTAGGCCTGAACACTGAAGCCCTGCATGTGGACGGAGACCAGATGAGTTCCTGTTTATAGTGCAGTCCCACTGGTCATGGCCCCAGGGTTAAGCTCTACAGCCACTACTACCATTCAAATATAGAAAGAATCACAAATATTGTACCGTACACAGAAATACTCAGTCTTCTCTGAAATGTGCTAAAAATCATTTTTGCCTCAGTTTCTTCCGCGCTGCCCGATCTTCATATACGATATGATACCAAGCCAGGCTTCTTATTTCATCCATGTATGTATACATATTTCACTATGATTATACCTATGTGAGGTAAAATAAACAGCAGTCTCTGAGTATATACAGTACAAGAGGCCAACCCTCACAGGTACTGCATTCAAGTCTATCTGCTGGTTTGGCAGACATGACTTTCTCCAAATTACCAGCGGGTGGCAGCCTTTAGAGGATTCAGAAAGACTGTGTCCAGCTACTGCATACATGAGAATAGTTTTTGATGCTTTCAAATCAATACTTCATCCACGGGTTACTACATGAATGACAAAAAACACAGATTCATTTAAAGTAACAATATTGGCCCTCAAAAAGAAAAAAGAAAGCAAAAAAAAAAACAACAAAAAAACACAATCTCATATCAAAACCATGACTGAAGACATCCTTGACTCCGTTTCCTCTTCACAGAGAAAAAGCTCCAGTGGGGCACAGTCACAGTGTACAATGAGTTGGTGGATGAATAAAAGCAGCAGAATGAAACAGTCGAGGCTGGCACGAATAAAACACACATCCCAAGATTAGAAACAAGAGCATCAAAAACTCAGCAATGCCAACTTGCTTGAGCTCTGGCTTGTAGTGAAGCGCAGAAAAAAGAAAGAAAAAAAAAATCCTCTGTCAGGGAAGCTCCTCCTTTTTTCCTCCTAATCTATGATCCTCAAAAGACAAAAGTGCAATTGTTAAGATAGATACATCTGCATTAATCAAAAAGTTACATCGCCTTAACCGTAGACAGCAGAGAGCTTGATTTTTGTAGATTCAGAGTCAGGAAGGAGCAGGAGAAAAGAGGACGATGTGGCGGAAGAGATGGGCAGCTGTCATCCATACAGATGCCATGCCTGGGAGTTCCTGACCTCAGGTCAGTGTCACACAGCTTGGCTAGTCCTCAATGCAGATGACATCACTAGGTTTGCCTGACTTGAGGTCAGGCGTTGCCACGTCCCTCAAGGAGTCCAGAGACTTCTTGTCCAGATGGCTTGTTGGTGGTGGGGGACCATTGGAGGACACTGGGGGAGGAAAGAGTTTCATTGTTTATTAGTTCACGAAAGCGAAGTGTGGCCTGAGGTGAGATATCAGTAAAACAGAAACGAGAAAATTCGACATTCATTCATCTTCAACCGCTTTATGCGTTTCTGGGTCACAGAAAATTCTACGTTTCAATGATAAAATTCAAAAGTATCCTGGGATAGTCTCCTCTTTGTGGAAAGTACAATAGGTCACAGCTGAATCAACACTTCAGCCTGTGAAATGTGATAAATGCCGAAAAAAAAAGTTGCAAATGAAAAGGAAATAAAACCGGAAAGTCAAGAATCAATCCATTTCAGTAGTTATCCAAAAAATTACTGAAAGACCACGTCTACTCTATAAACATGGCACATGTTGTTTACTGCAGCACATGTCAAATTTAAATAGAGTAATATTGTCCAAATTGTTCCTCAGTGATAATAAAAATGATCAAATCCACTGCAATCTATCCGTTCATTCTCTGTATCTATCTATGACCAGTAAAACTAAACCTGCATGGAGAACCTGGAGAGAACTGACGCAGGAACAGGGAGGGAGCATTCATATCCATCAATCATACCAATCATTTTAATCATATGAAAAATATCTAACATCTAGTTTGTCAGAATGTCAGAAATCAGAACTGAAGAGCTTTCCGGTCGGGCCGCGTTCACTGTGACTGATTTCTATCAGTGAAGTAAAGCCCACATTACACCTCACACTTATCAGAGCTGAGGCGTCACAGGAAAGTAGATCCTTACCGCTGACGTAGGGTCCCAGAGGCATCTGACTGTAATTGACCATGGGCTGTCCACCCGGTCCCCTGAATCCTCCACCGAAGCTGCTGCTGTACATCTGGGAGCAGCCAAACCCGCCCTGGCTGAAAGGCTGAGGAGCAGACGTGAAGATCTGTAAGCAGTTTTTAAATATTTGGCAGGTTTGGCTATTTTTTTTTTTTTTCACATACTGGAAAAGTACATTGATATATACTTGTATAAATACATATAATCAGAACAAAAGGAAAACGTGCCAGATTTCCAACTGTTTCCCTGGTTACAATAAGAGTTGGCATGGCAACATCAGAGCACGTGACCAATCATGCGGCCTGTTGTATAACAGTGAATAAAACACACACTCAGTTGTGGTGAACAGGTGCAGGAGGGATGAAAGTAATGAGACAATGCAGTCTCTGTTAAATCTTTTGGGACTGAAACAGGGAGCTCAGTGACGAAACTATTGTGTTTTTTCCCACAATCCACCTGGGGAAACTCTTCCATGGGGGACATTGAGTCTCCAAAGGTTTTTGAAAGAATGATGTGGTCAGTGAGTCGTGAGCGTAGAAGTATAGAATAGAAACATGTTTCCTCAAGATCCTCTGCTGTGTAGTGCTCGCCTGTCCTGACCAAACCATGAATGAGATTCAAGTGAATCTCCTCCTCGAGGGAATCAAAAGGAAAATCGTTTGGATTCCAGTTTGAGTCCTTCTGGTCTCACCTGCTGCGGCGGCGGCTCGCTGCCTCGGCTGGTGAGGCGGCTCAGGATGCTCCTCTCAGACATCTGCAGGCGGGCCGACACCGGCGGGATCCTGGACAGCATGTTGGGCAGTCGTGTCACATCTGCTTTCATGTCACTCAGAAGTTCCTCCAGCTGGTTCAGCACTGCCAGACCAGAAGAACACACACAGCGTCAGCAGGAGGGAGCGATATGTCGCGGTTGTCGAGAATTCATAAGAAAAAGACGAGCAAGATAAAATGAAGATCCTGTTTCAAATCACCGAGAGTAAAGCAAATTAATTGCGGGGACCCGGGGCCTGAAATTAACAACTTCCAAGAACTAAATGCCATAAAATTTGTCGTTGGCACATAAATCAGTGAGGGTCATGGGCAGCAACATTTTGAAGCGATCACATTTTAACACCTCACTTTGGTACAGTCTTTGGTCTTGGCTTGCTTCCAGACTGTCATCCCACTAATAGCTGGAAACATGTTTTACTGATGAGTGGAATGAAAAGAAAATGACACCACCGTGTCAAACAGGATCTGCCTGTCAGAAGCAGCACGCACGGCAGAGGTCTGGAAACATCTGGATTCCTTTCAGTTTCTAACTAATTACTGCCTGTTTGGATAGATAAACCTGTTTCAAACTTAAATTACTACACAGCCTGCGTCTTCAGGCATGAAAGACTGAAGCAGGTCAATTTACCTTCTGATAAAAGGCATATAAAAACAAAGTCTGTTCAGTGTCACTGCAGTGCTGCAATCATTTTTCACCAGTTAAATTTCTATTTTATTCCAATGAAGCAGCATAAATTCAGTGACCGCATATTTAATAAAACGTGTTTTGTGATGTCCTTAATAGGAAAATGCTGATGATTCTTGAAGGATTTCAGGAGATTTAAGCTCAAAGTTCGAATGTTTGAATGAATGTTTTGCAGAGAAGACCAGTGGGATGAAAAACATCTCGTGGACTTCTATCTCTGCTCTTTCCCTGCAAAAGCGCATTCCGCCCGGGCCTTTGGCGGAGGAAGCAGACACACTGACACGTATAATCTGTTGCTATTTTGGAGACCTTTGTGCAGCACAGCGTTGGCCGGCTTGTTCCCAGCCAGAGACTCCTTGGACAGATGCTGGTGAGACTCTGCCAGACATTCCACCTCAGCAAAACGAGTGTTGAGAGCCATGGCCGGGTGACTGGGGTCCTGGGTCATGTTCAGGTAAGCTGCCCGCCTCAGCTGCTCCTCGATCACCAGGGCCTGCTCCAACAACTGCAGAGTGAGGTGGGGAAAGAGAGAGAGAGGCAGCTTCACTTTGGGTCCAGCTCGATCCTTTATTTGTCTGTACTGTAGTAGTTTGTTTTGAATATAAAAAAAGAAGAGTTGCCTTAAAGCGTCGAGCCAGGAATTTGTTCTTCATCTCCAGGTAGTTTCCTTTATGCATCTCAGTCTTAAAGGGTTCATTCAGAATAGCATAGCGTGGGTCGTTCTGAATGTCCTGCCAACGAGCGTAGCCGTGTCTGAGACAGACTCCCGGTCAAGAAAAAAACAAACAGAAGCCCTGGACCTCATAAAATTCCTCAAATAAAACAGAAAGATAGCTTCAGTTTTATATATTTACTCCTCAAATTTCATAAATACCAGCCCTTCAACTTTCTACTCTCCCACAGTCATAAGCAAGTGCATTACTTCGTCGGATGCCAAGCTTCTCGCTCCCACATCTGGGCAAGGATACGTTACGATGCCAGCCAACAGCCAATAGTCATGGCGACGGTGCCAGATGTCATGCATCTTCCCAGAAGACAGCGCCGCCCGCTCCTCGGTTTGCCACAGGGTGTGCAATTCTGACAGACAGTTATTTACAAAAAAAAAAAACAAAAACAAAAACAAGAACAACAACAAAATAAAAAAAAAACAACAAAAAAAACAAAGTGATAGTCAGAGTTAGCAGCATTTATAGAGAAGCGAAAGCAAGTTAAGAACATAATCGAGACTGAAGACAAAACAAAACAGTTTGATTATGGCACCTGAAATAAACAGTTGCTGTGCTGTCACAGTTGTTTGCCCTTGCTGCTGTCTGCCTTGTCTCTCTGCGGTTCTGCTTCAGACTTCACCAATTAAAAGTGAGCTGCACAATATTACTGAACTGCATTAATATTATGGAAATGAGTCAGAGCCATTTAAAATGTGTGTGGCGTGTTTGTTCCTGCAGTTTTCACTTAAGCTTTAAGATGGTGATGATGAGAAACTGTACTGTTTCTCTGTGTGCTCACTGGGTTCATAAAAGATCCAGTCAGAAAATTAAAAATGAGAAAACTTCCCTTTGCTCCTACAAGGGAATTATGTTCATTAAGTTGAGTAGAAGTAATGTAAAGTTAAAATGCTGTGTGGTGTGATTTCCCCCCTCATGTGGAGACTTTGCTGAAACAGACACTTCAAAGTTTCGTCTCACCTGTGAAACCTCCATCTGCAATATTAAACATGAACTTGGCTTTGAATCCATTTTTGTCCTCCTTCCTGCTGTCGTCCATCTCGTCCAAAGTGTCTTTGTCTCCATTTAATCGACCCTCCAACACGTCTTCACTCTTCATGTCATCTGCGCCGGCTGCACAAACGACAGAGTGATTTGTTTAAAAGAAATATCTGCATGATGCATTTCACCAAAAATGTCTTTTTTTTTTTTCAGGGAAGAGCTCATTTATTGCACCATTTCTGCCTGTCTTTCATTGCAGGCCCTGTAGCACCCATACCTAGCTTATTTTCCTTGTCTTCAGTTTTTGCTAGAGGAGAGTCGGTGTCGCCTTTGTCTAAGAGCCTCTCGGTTTCTTTGCAGGGCTCCACTGAGGAAAGCAGAGGCAGAAAAAACCAGTTTAACGTAACAACCTCAGAAATGAATAAACATTAGAGCGTGTGGATCGAGTGGCACTCACTTTTGGGTGAGGTCTGACTGGATGACAGCTCTGTCTGTTTCAGAGATGACTCCTTTAGGTTGGCAGATGGCTCCGTCTTTGCGGAGGGTGACTCGGTCCTGTCCCGCTCATCTCCTGTTTTCTCCTCGGAGTTGGCCTTGCCCTCCTCGCTGTCAGCTGCCTTCTCAGGTGCAGACACCGGCTCTGCAGCCGAAGTCTGGGGAAAAGCAAACAGGCCGGGAGAACAGAGCAGGGGTGCCGGGGATGTTGAAAAAGGGCGAAGAGACAAATCTCAAAGCTGGGTGAACCATGATGGGTGTTGGGGAACTGTGATGGCAGAAGGAAATTAAAAAAAGAAAAAAGACTCACTTCCTGCTCCGACAGTTTCTTGTTATCTTGCTCTGTGGTCTCCTTGTCCTCAGCAGTACCCAAGAGAGACTCAGTCCTCTCTACAGTCCAGAAAACAGAAACACCTTCCTTTTCATCCAAAACTTTGGAGTTGGAGTTAAACGCAACACAACGGATGTGGACACTTTGCTCTGACCTGGCGGGACGGGGGTGCCGGGCTGCGTGGCGACGGGGCTGGCCGGCACAGGGGTGTTGGGGTCGGAGGATACGCTCTCAGTCAGCTTCTTAAGCTCCATCCCAATGGGAATCAGATCTGGAGAGCTGAGCTTCCCGTTTACATGCTCAAACTCTTGGACCTGCAAAGAGATGAAGTTTGAACAGTGATGATATGATGGCTGACTAAAATAAGGAATTTAAACGGAGAGCTATGACCGTGCCATGCTCAGTCAGCAGTTTCATTTCAATTTGTCTGTGCTCTGAACTTCCTCTCCTTGAATTCAATCTCTCCCTCATTTTATTTTGAAAATGTAGCGAGGCTGAAATGATTAAACTGTAGATCAATGACTCAATAAGCTGAAAAATTTATTTTATTATAAATTAATGTTTCTGTCATTTTCCTCTCAAAAATATTGAAACGATTTCAAATATTCTTCAAATATCAGATTTTAATTGGAATAATCTTTGGGTTTCGGGCTCATTTCCATCAGTTTTCTCATTCAATCGATCACTAAAAACTTTTGGTAGACTGATCAGTAATATTTGTTTTCATTTATTGCATTTGTCAATCTGGGACTACGTACAAAAACCAATAAATATACAAATGGAAGAATGTTCAAATCAATAAAAAATATTCTTTTCATACAGTTTATAGATTAGTTTGCACTAGATAAATACAACTTGTATTTAAAGCTTCCTGAAACAACAGGGAGAGTTAAGTTGTGCATTGTTAATGTCTTACACACAGTGAAGAGTAAAGTCATACTGAATGTACAAAACACATCTGACCTCTCATTGGATTGAATGTCGTTTTTAATGTAAAAATATTTTAAATTAAAACTTTGAAACACGCACAATTATATCTTGCGACATTAACAGTTATTGATTAAAGGAAAAAAAAAAAATTAGTTCAGGGGAGCAAATTGAATACGTCGCTCTTCTGAAAAACACGAACCCATTTTGATGTGTCCTTGGCCAAACTGCTGCTGATGGCTGTTTGATCAGTGTAAGTGTTTGTATGAGCAACATGAGTGATATCAGTGGCAGAAAGCTGTTTTAATGTGCTGACCCGGATTGTCAGAATCAGAAAACCATGTTCGTCTTTTTTTTTTTTTTTTTCTCCCAGGTTGTATACACGGCAAACAAAGCTAACAAAAACACTTGTAGTTGTATCATGTATAAACTGCTCGTACCCGAGAGGTACTCTTGTCAGCACCTGCATCTATTCCTCAACAGTTTGACCTACTTTCTCTAATCTCGCAGCACTACAGCGGAAAACTCAGTATTCTGTGTTGAAGATGCCTTTGGCTGAACGGCCGGTACCTTTTTCCTGACGAGGGACATGACCCCGATCCTGGTCAGGACGTGCTGACGCGACAGTCCCTCACGCGGGACTCCATCAGCGAAGGTCTCTGCCCCGTCTGCTCCCGGCTCACATAGATGTCTCATGAACAGAGACACATAGGCCCTGATGAAAACACACACACACACACACGAAAAAAACACAGAAACAAAAAAGCACTTTATGATACATGGAACAGGAGGGACTCCCCTGGCGTTACTGGCTGTGACACCAGGTGTTAAACTGCTGCTAGCAGTTGGGGACAAAAGAAGTAAAAGCAGCAGCCGCATGAGATAAAGAATCAATTAGCACCAGGCCATTAAAATGAGGAGTGACAATAAAGGTTGTGCAGAGTGTTACCACTCAAAGAAGTGGCATAACATTATTAACACATTAACAGGAGAGATGTTAGCTGTAGCAGGTGAACAATGGTCAACAATGGAGGAGAATCAAACACATATATAAGCAGATTTCGGCTCAATATGTATTTAAATTTGACTATATTGGCCCAACAGCATCAAGAATTTGTATGGGATATTATGTCTATTCTTCAACTATCATGCCACCTATTTATTCATACTGACATATATTCTGAAATATATTCACCAAATAACCTAACGTGGACGTCTTTGGAGCAGAGGAGGAGAAAGGCTTCAAGAAAACATCAAGAGCTCCAGGTTGGGAAAACGGAAAACAAGACGTCATGCTTAAAACGGGACAAATGACAGTACGGAGAGTACATATTAAGTTTGATGCTAAATTGTTACTATGGCGACAGTGACAGCAGATTAATTGGGGGCGGAAAAAGCAATACCATTAACATTATAATCGACAGGAGCAGCTTCCACAAGTATAGTTACTTCTGCAACCCTTTTGGAATTGATGGCATTTTATCTGCACAAAACAAACCAGGCCCATCGGTTTGTGGATAAATTGTCGTCTTCTTAGATGTGGCTGCACTACCTCAGCAACGAGCCACCATCAGCATAAAATAGGCAGCCCTTAACTGGCACAGACACAGCTGTTCCTCGATGGGATACATCTGCGGAAGGATGGTCCAGAGGTGACGCACCCAGAGGAAGGAGGACGAGAGTCTGCATCCTGTTTACTCAGTAACAGTTGTCCTGGTGATGTCAGCCGTGCCGCTGAATAATCTCATGTTTCACGAATCAAACATCACTCAGGGCTGCTTACATTCTCAGTGTTTTTGGGTTGTTTTTTTTTTTTTTTTTTTTTACCTCCTGCTAATGACAAAGGGAGCTGACCCTGACCTTTGAAAGCGACACTTTGCTTTTCGTTAAGCAAATAAATATGAGAGGCCCAGTGTGAAAAGGGAAGTGCAGTGAAATGTAATACATAAATACTTGGTGTTTCACACTTTAAGTATAAAAACAAAAACAAACGGGGCGTTACCTGAACTCACGCTCACTCTTCCCTCTCAGGTCCCTGACCAGCCAATGAGAGTTGAAAGCGTCCTGGGGAGGCATGCCCCAGCGCATGATGGCGTTGAGGAAGGCTTTCCTTTGGCGAGCGTTGAAGCCCAGGACCTTAGGAAGAGAAGAAACAGCTTCAGATGGAAACATCTGGAAGAGAAGCTAATCAAAATACAGAGAGAAAAACAAAATGGAGGGAGAACTGAAACACCGAATTGCGTCCCAAAGATCTGCTCTTGCTCTGTTCCGACATTTCCATTCGACATGCAATCCGCAAATTTCCTTCTCTTATGCACAATTGACAGAATGAAGGCATCATCCCCATAATGCAACGAACGAACGTCCAGAAATGTGTTCCCCAAAATATACATACCTCAATACTGCCCCCAACACGTGCCAGTAAGGGCGGCAGAGGTTTGTCCTTCTCACTCTTCAGCTGCCGACGAGACTGCCTGCGTCCACCTACAACACATGAAACCAAGCCCACCGTTGGAAGGATCTTTCTCCCAGATAATCATTTTAAAAGGATGGTTTGTGTTATTTTGTGCATCCACTGAACTGTAAAGACAAATCAAGACTACAATATTTGTATAAAAGTGATTCTACTTATATATATATATAAATTATCTATAACATTTTTTTTTTTTTTGCTGCATACCTTCAGGCCTTTCCTCAAAATCTTCGTCCTCGTCCTCGGACCCCACGGAGTACTCCGACTGATTGTCTGAAAGATCATCCTGCCATTCTGAGCCACACATCAAAGAGAAACAGTACATTGTGTTCGCTTCTGTTGGTGGCCACCTGATGGCGCCATGGCACTGCAGATTACTACAGACCACTACAGCTGGGCATGCACAGATTTTTTTTTTTTTTTATGTTTTTGTACCACTTCTGTCCTCTGGAAGCGAGGTGAGAGTGTGCTACTCGGCCAGACAATCACTTTAAACTTGGAGTGTGCTCCAAGCTGTGATGGGCTCTGAAAGTCTTTACTCTCTGACTGTCTGCTGCTGTTGAACTGTGGCAATCAGGAAGCTCAAGCCGCCCTGAAAAAGGTACAGCTACAGGAAATATAACTGCAATAGACGTAGAAGTATTTTTTTTAAATGACGCTTCAAAGTCTACGGAGAAGACAAAACAGCTTTCGCTCAGCATAACACAACCTATGGTGGATTCAATGGCGGTCAAGAGCTCTGATTGATCCTTAAGAGAACTTAATAAACATGATTGCTTTGTGATTAATTTCTGCCATTTCTGCTTGAACTGGGCTGATGTACCAAAGAAAGTATCACCCTGTTAGCTGACCAGGCATGTAAAGATAGTGCAGCTTGAGCAGAGCTGTTCAGTCATTCAGCTAGCTGGATATCAAAGGTGATCACAGCGCTTAGTTTACAACAAGAACTGTTGACGTGCACTAAATCCAGTGGAGAGGAAGATACGCTGGTCTGTAGAATGGTATCATGACTATATAGGGAACTGTGTCTCCTGTATCTGCAGCTGTGGGCCTCTTCTTTACGTATTTAGATACAGTTCGTCACAGCCAGTGTGCTTCCTATGTCGGCCACACATTTAAGTGACACCTTCAAAAGCCATGAGCTCTTTTATCAACGAGAAACTCCTGCTAACACATGATATGTGTGATGTTCATGCTCAGTTCAGAGAAATGTCTGAAGCAGAACAATAAAAGTGTTAATCTCTTGATTGGTTTTCTTCATGGCCGACGGGCAAACCAATTCAAAACACAACACTTTAGTATCGACTGTTGGAGCCGTTCAAACATCTTGCAGCTGCTAAACTCAAGGAGCATAATTTGAGGGAGATTAAAAAAAATAAATAAATAAATAAAAAAAGCAGATCCATACAATTAAGCCCAAACAGGAGCCCGCTCAGTTGTTTATTAGAAAATGATGTCTTGTCTTGCAGAGAAATATGCTTTTAGCTCGCCTGCCACCTGCGCACAAGCCAGCTGGTAAACCGTTGGCTAACAAGCCAAAAAGCTTGTCTTCATCGTCCCGAGTGTTGCTTTTTTTTTTTTTTTTATGTGTGCGTTTGTCAGTGTATTTGTGTTGCTTCCAAAATGCTGCCAAGAAACCATTTGGCAGCATTACATTAAAGATTAACACTTTTAGTGTTGGAGGAGGCACAAGGCAAAGCAAAAGCCAGGCACGTGTGTCTGTCAGCAGCCTACCTTGGTCCTCCTGGGTGGTGTCGTTGTAGTTGACCTGCTTTCGGATACGCTTCCCTTTGCCCAGGTTGCGAGCCAGATCCTCCTGCTGCTGCTCGTAGTGGTGGCGGAGGAGTTTTTCCCAGTAGTCCGGGTCCACGTTCTCCTCCTGCTTGATGATCTCCCGCTCCACCTCCTCCTGAAACCAAACACAGACAAACATTAGATGCTAGTTATGGTTCAGAGGCAAAGTCAAATCCAATTCTTGTAGAATTTATGGTGGACATGTTTCAGTTGTGCATAAATCCCATTTTCATGACAATACAGTGAATCCTTAAAGCTACAGTTTGTCTTGCACCTCATGTGCTTGTGCAGTTGTTCGCACTGTTGCCTCACAGTGAAAAGGTTCTGGGTTTGAACATCGTGCCATTCTGGTTGGTGTCCAAACATATGCAGGCCGGGTTAATTGGTCCCACAGGCGTGTGATTGACTGGTGACCCTGACCCTAGTCAGCTGGAATCACCCCGACCCCCCATGGAAGGACAAGCAGCATGGCTAATGAATGGACCTCGTGTGTTGCATTACTGCACAGTGAAAGTGATCAGTGTGGCTTTGAAAGTACATCAAAACCCTTTAATAAAAACACTTACATTAGGTGTTTTAAATGTTACAGTGAAGTGTGTGTGTGTGTATCATATGATCTGTTTGTTCAACGTTGCCTTACGGCACCACTCGCAGGTCGAGCCACCACAGTGTCCATGAACGAAGGCGGATTTTTTAAACCGTGTGTGAGGTAAAAACAAAAAAAAGAAAACATTCACCTCTCCGTCCTCTTCCTTCACCACATACTGAGCCACCTTGAAGGAGCTCAGGTACTCGTTCATGTTCTGGATCTCTGTGTCTTCGGTGGCGTCCTGGCTGCGGTCCAACAGCTTGGAGATGGCGTCATCGTCGTAGTGAATCACGTTGCCCTCCTCTCCGTCTTTGTTGTCACCTGTTTTTGAAACCTCCCAGGTTAATGACTGTGAGAGGCAGTTTGCCCAAACCCACAAATTTTATCTACAAACCCTAATTTTTATATGGCTTCACTTGCCATTCAGTTTTTGTCACTTGCTTTCCACCTGACAGTGCAGAGATTACCCCAAACTGACTTTCACTTTGTGAGTCATCAACTTGCATAAAGTAAGATTGGAGGATATTGCTACTTCACCAACTGCAGCACAAACAGAGCAGGAATAAGTGGCCTCTGTGTCCGAAAGGAAAAGGATAAAGGAAATGTAATATTAAGAAATGCAAGAAACACCAAAGCCTTTCAGCGGCTCCACTGAGGTCCAAACATTTCTGACTGAGCATATTGAAGATGGAGGGGAAGTTTGGAGCTTGTTTGCAACTTTTCTGGAATGAGCGTGAATAAAACAAACCGAGGAGCTCAGGCGGCGCCAACACACCAGATTCTGTGTTAAATCCTCATAGCTGGAGGGAACATTTGGAGCAGGGACGTACCCATGGTTCGAGCTGCCTCCATTTCATCTTTGAAAAGCTCCTCCGTGCCAAACTTGAGGATATCGTCCAGTTCTTGTTTGGACATGGAGCCAGTTTTGGAGCCGAGGCCCGGCCGCACCACCAGATGGGTCAGCATCATCTTCCTCTTGGCCACCTGAGTGATCCGCTCCTCCACCGAGCCTCGTGTCACAAAACGATAGATCATCACCTTCTTGTTTTGGCCGATGCGATGCGCTCTGCTGAACGCCTGTAGCGGTGGAGGAAAAGAGAGAGAGAAGTAAATGACAACGAAAGAAAACAACTAGAGCAGGATAAAACCTTTTTATATCACACAGTGAGACAAAAACGTGTGCAAGTGTGTGAGGCATATTTGTAGAGAAATCAGTACTTGAATGTCATTGTGCGGATTCCAGTCAGAGTCGTAGATGATGACAGTGTCTGCACTTGCAAGATTGATGCCAAGACCTCCAGCTCGTGTTGAAAGCAAGAAGCAGAACTGCTGAGCGCCCGGCGCTGTGACAGAAACCAAAGAAGGGTTGACGTGCGTGTGTGTGTGTGAGAGGACGTGAAAGGGAGGTTGGAAACATGCATCAGAAAACTCACCCAGAGAGATTGTGGATTAAGACACTCACCGTTGAAGCGGTCGATTGCCTCCTGTCTCAGGCCTCCGGTTATTCCTCCATCAATACGTTCGTACTTATAACCCTCAAACTCCAAAAAATCTTCCAGCAGATCCAACATCTTTGTCATCTGGTGTAACGCAAATTCATGCAAGTGAGCTCAGATTTAAGGGAATCGGTCTAACTGAGGAAAGTCCGAATTTTCACTCGAGATGATGTTTAGTAAAATATCTGTTGATTTATACAGCTGGCACTTTGAGAGGTTAAATATGGACAGCCGGGCTTTAAGAGCTTCATTTAGCGGTGAAAGCTGTGGCCTTCAGCCTAACCTCAATATTTATTCCACTCTTACCTGAGAGAAAATCAGAACTCTGTGCCCTTCATCTTTGAGTTTCTTCAGCATTTTCTGAAGCAGGGTCAGTTTTCCTGAGGACTTCACCAGTAAGTTGCCGTCATAAGAGCCATTGGGTAAAACCGGAGCTTCCTGCAGAGTCAAAAACAAAAACAGTTCCAGGCGTCAACCAGAGAAATACATGAATAAATTCAACAGTTGTTCTGACGGACAGAGCAGATATTTTCCTCTCTGGGTGGAGAATAATGTGAAGCGACAACCGTTTTTTGAGGAAACGCTCATCCAGAAACATTCAGTCTACTCAAGCGTGTTCTGATCTCTACTATTGTAATATACGGTATAATATGATTTAACTGGGCTGCCTCACCACAGCGGCCACGGGGAACAGGTAGGGGTGGTTGCAGCACTTCTTCAGATCCATCATAATGTTAAGCAGAGACACTTGGTTCCCTCCACCTTTGGAGTTCAGAGCCTCAAAGTTTCGTGTCAGAATAAACTTGTAATATTTCCTGAAGGTCAGAGGACAGAGATCAGAGATCAGGAGAGGAGATGAGAGTGAATCACTAAATCCCTTTCTTTTACTTTATCAGAATAAATATAATAATATAATTTTTCTTATATTTATCTGTGCATTTTATCATTTGTAGCAAGAGTAGGCTTTAATATCGCCTTGATACAGGACAGTACTTTTGCATGGGACTGAGCTCCACTCTGACAATCAGCTCCGTCTTTGCAGGCATGTTCTTAAAGACATCTGCTTTCAGCCTCCTCAGCATGTGTGGCCCAAGAAGGTCGTGGAGCTTTTTAATTTGGTCCTCTTTAGAGATATCGGCAAACTCCTCCAAGAAACCTTCCAGGTTACTGTCCAAGTCACACGAGGAGAATGAAGATTGGAAAAAAGAAATTAAATTATGCCACATGAAAAAAAGAGACAATTTCTTGCTTGTCAAGTTTTATTAAGGAGGGATACGTTGGATTTGCTGACGAAGAGCTGCTGCAAAGATGGAGAAGCAGGGGGGATAAAAATGAGGCGCAGAAGCGAGGAAGGACTTACTTGAAGCGATCTGGGGTGAGGAAGTTAAGCAGGTGGAACAGCTCCTCCAGGTTGTTCTGGAGAGGCGTCCCAGTCAGCAGCAGCTTGTAGTAGATCTTATAACCGTTGAGAATTCTGAAAAACTGGATATTGCACAGGACACAACACGAGAAAAGCTTCAGCGATGCATGTGCTGAAAACTCTTATGTTCACTCTTCACTCTATCACTCTTATGATAGTTACTCTTTTGATTAAGTCTCCTGCTCACATCTGTCCATGTTTCAGCTCCTTCCCAGATAAAACTATACCGTTTTTTGACAGCGACCCCTTCACCGCTGCTGTACCTTTGATTGGTTGTTCTTCAGTCTGTGGGCCTCATCAACCACCAGGCAGGCCCAGGTGATGGAGCCCAGAATGGCTTGGTCTATAGTAATCAGCTCGTAGGATGTCAGCAGCACGTGGAACTTGATTGGAGTGTCCTTCTGTGACACAAAGAAGCATCCAAAGAGCACTTGAAATGTATGCTTATATACTGCTGCTTATAAACAGTGCATCTGTCAAGATTTATCGTGGCCCTGAATGACCCGGTGGGCGTCACGCACCTTCATGCGAAACACCTTGCGCCCTGATTTCACTGCGCTGTCCTCGAAGGTGAACTCATTCTCCCTGATGATGGCCCTGCTGTCTTTGTCGCCGGTGTACGTCACCACGTAGAAATCTGGAGCCCACATCTCGAACTCCCTTTCCCAGTTGATGATGGTAGAGAGGGGGGCGCTCACCAAGAAAGGACCTTTAGAGTGACCCTGAGGGAAGAGAAAGACATGACAGAAAGAGAGACATGTAACAGCTTTTAATCCAAATCTAAAATTTAAGTCTACAGTCCCATTTTTATTTCAGGGGCTGACATCAACCCGGACAGCACGGGGTTGGCTGGCACGGTGGTTCGTGGTTAGCACTGTTGCCCCACAATAAGAGGGTCACAGGTTCGGTTCCCTTTCTGAACAGAGTTTGCATGTTCTCCCTGCGTCTGCATGGGTTTCCTCCCAGCGTCCAAAACATCATGTTTGGGTTAACTGGTGACTCTAAACTGTCTGTAGGTCTGAGTGTGAGTGGTTGTTGGTCTCTGCCTGTCTCTGTGATGGAGGGTTAGGGTTAGGGTTAGGCCTGTCCAGGGTGACCCCGCCCCTCACCCAATGTGAGCTGGGACTGGCCCCAACGCCCTCCGCAACCCAGAAAGAAGAGAAATGAATAAATAAATTATATCAACAGTGAGTTCACGTCACATTGCAGTCGCAGAACCAAAGTCTGATATATGTGTGTATACTGTATATTTGTTATGTAATATCAACATAAAAAAGGAACCCACCCCCCCTCACCTCTTTGTATAGCGAGTAGAGAAACACTATTGTTTGCACTGTTTTTCCCAGGCCCATCTCATCAGCCAGGATGGTGTCTGTGCCCTGAGCCCAGGAGAACCTCAGCCAGTTCAGCCCCTCCAGCTGGTACGGGTGCAGGGTCCCTCCGGTGGCATTAATGTACCACGGCTGGTGCTCAAACTTGATAGTGGGCTAATGATATGAGCAGACAGCGGTGAATCATTACAAAGGCGAGAGGTGCTCACACATTTTTCTCAAATGTAAAGCACAGCTACGTGAGTGGAATTATTTCTCCTGCAGTAGCACCACGAAGGGATCTAAGTCAGAAAGCTGCTGCAAGCAGGAGGGCAATAACAGTGAGGCGTTGTATTTCCAAAAAGAAACAGGTAATTATAGGGCAGCTCATTGGACACATCAAAAACAATTCGGCTTACATCGATGATGGGAGCATCAGGAGGGACCTCCCTCTTGGGATGGTCCTCTTTTAGTTTTTTCCCTTTCCTCACCAGCAGGGGGCGCTGATCCTCCCCTAGAATTTGCTCCCTAAAAAAAATAAAAATAAAAATAATAATAATAAAAAAAAAAAAAAAATTGCAGCAATATTATGAGCCAAACAAGTCGAAGTGGGGAATCACAGACAGGGGGCAGGACGGAAGAGGAACAGCAGCAGATGTAGGCATATGCCTTTGTTTATCCGTGCGTTCCAGGGATTTATTTCGGTTATCCCTCCTGTCATCTCGGCGTCATTGAGAAATAAGGCTGAGCTCATATTGAGATGCTGTCAACCAACCTGTGGTCCCAGTAAAAAGCTTTCTGGGTGTCATACTCTGGGATATCGAAATCATCCACCTCCCAGGTGCACTGGTCGTAGGGCAGGTCTCTCCACTTGATCAGGTAGTGCACATCTCCGTCCTTATCAAAGCTAAAGGGAGGAAAACAGATAAACAAAAATGGAAAATGATCATTTGTTATTACGATATCACACGGTACGCACAAAATCACATAATCACAGTAATTTGCCACTTCCAGCAACTGTAGCTGGAAGGGAGACACTTTTTAATATCTGATATAGAAAAATATACGATTATTCTGCACCGAATCTGTCTGAATACACATTTCTGTACATAAGACAAATGACAAAGCTCCAACAAAGGCCTGGAAAGTTTGTCAACTTATTGAAGTTAACTTATTGTTCTTCTGTTTGGAGAGAAAAATGTTGCTATTTCCCAAAATCTCTCACTGTGCACTTTTCTGTGACTTTCAACACCCACATTTTCACATATCTCCATAGTGAAATATGCTGCAATCTCCTTGTATAAAAGCGAGAGGAGCACCGTGTCATGATGGAGAACTCTGAGGACAGTCTGTCAAACATCTGGAGTAATGATGCCTGTGAGCAGCCACCTGTGGTTGAGTATCCGGTGGATGACCATCCACTCCGGTTTGATGCCGTAGCGGTAGAAACGCTCCTCCATCACGGCGTACTGGGGGTCTTTGCTCTTCCTCTTCTCGCTGTTGAGCTCTTCCTCCCCGGAGCCGTAGTCGTACGGCGGCGGCTCGTCCATGTCGTTCTTTCTCTGGTAGTTCCGATACATGACCGTGTGATACAGCTCCAACTGCACAACCACAGACACACACACACACACACACACAGCATGACAATCAGATCTGCTTCAGTGTGGTTCAGCAAACCTTTATACACTTTAGTCTTGATTTGAGACTAATTTTGTTCGCTGCTCAAAGTTTTGCAGGATTAACTTCATGAAGGGAAGACGGATACAAAATAAATTAAGATACAGTAACTGTCCTGTTGCTAAAGAAGGGAGACGACACTTCTCCTGAGCCAAATCTGAAAACGACCACTTGCTCTATCATCACTAAATTAAATGTCATCTATGGCGGCACTCTGATGTGCCTACTAACGACGGCTAAATGGCGACAGGAACATGAATTATCGTTTCATAATGAACTCTTCTGAAGGCCCCGTGTTTAGCACAGAGAACATCCCAGCTGTGGCATCAGCTCAGATAGTCGTGGTGTCTGACCTGCAGCTCGCTGACCCAGGAGCAGTGCCAGTAAGATAGGCCGGCCCACTTCACGAAGAACTCCCTTTCTGGGTGGCCTTTGAGTGGGGGCTTGGTCAGCGGATCATTTGGCTTGCCGTCCGGGCCTGCAGGGAGTTCAGCTGGCAAAGGGGGCTCTCCCCAAGTCCAGTGCAGAATCTTTTGTACTTTACCTTTCAGTGGAGGACACTGAGAAACGAGAGGACAGAGGGAGGTGGTATCAGAGCAGGACACTTATAATATCAGAGGAATTCAGTTCACATTGATTCAACATACCAACATCCTACTGAGATAGTTTAAGGCTGAAGTCTTCCTGACTTTGGCTGGAAATGTTTTATACAATCTCAAATTTACACATGCGAGAGTTTTCATATTAATTTTATTGTCTACCTGGTTGGGTATAACAATGCATGTTTAAGATCACCGTTTATATCAAGTTAATCCAGGCACCACGACAAGAAGGTTCAGAGAGACGGGGATAGATCCGAGATGTATCCCGCCCTCACCCAGTGTCAGATGGGATTAACTCCAGTCTCTCTGCGATGATGGATGGATGGATATTCAACTCACTGAAAATCTGTATTTCTAGATCTCTTTGTCATTATTTGTTTTCCTGCGCCCTTGATCTCTTCATCTTGAATATTCTCCACAAATCCTCGTCACTCCCAAACTCAGTGCATCGTAAAGTGCATATCTCCGACTGACTCCTAACCTCTGTCACCATGCGCACTTACACACAGCTCAGTGCCCTGTAGAGATTTTTACACTTTGATTCTTAGCTTCTGTTTCTTCTCAAAACATCTCAGCAAGTCATTTCCACAGAGCCCAGAAAGCCGTTAAGCGACAGCATTTAGAAAAACATTCCATGTAGTGCTCAGATGAAATACTGAGGAGGGTAAACCTGCTGTGAGGTGCACAGAAATTCATATTCAGTCTGTGTGTTGCAGTCATCACCTCAGGAGGTGGATGTTGCTGTGAATGACAGGCGCTGTGTGACACGCCATCACACGGCGCAGGCTGAGGTCTTAAACTCACCATGCATCGAGGACACAGCCACTCCCCGTTGGGTATCTCCGGGAGAGGCGGGTTGAGACAGTGGATGTGGTAGGAAGAAGGGCAGGTATCGCAGCACAGGAGCTCACCTCCGTCTTTACACACCCTGCAAAACTCCATGTGGTCATCCTCCTCCTCAGCCACCACCTCCTCCTCTTCGTCCTCTTCATCTTTGGCCTCCCACTGGATTCCCTCTTTCTCCTGCAGCAAAGTCAAAAACGACCTTTTTGTTTCCTACAAATGACATGATCTTCACATATTATCACGTTGCTTGTCCGCTGATGGAGACAGCCATATAAACATATTGAGATCGAAAGGCTCCACTATCAAAGCGCTCCCATTTGCGGTCTGGATTTCTTACAAACGCCGTAGTGTAGATTTTCAAAATAGTAGCGGCTTTGAAGCAGGGACTTGACTGGCTCAACACGTACAGAATACTGACAACTAACAAGACACAAGGGGAGTTTTTAGTCCACAGCTTGGACTGTCGCTGCTGTACTGTACTGAGGTCTTGAAGGGGGAAAAAAGTGTCTCTTCTACAGAAAATTTAGATAAATATTTCACACTTCTCTCTAATCTTTACTCTTTTCTTGTCACATTCGGGATTCTTTAACTCCTCACAACCAGAGGCGCCCCTTCACAACCTGTTAAAGGGTTTGTAAGAAGATGTTGGTTCATTTTAAACTCGGTTAACATTTCACTCACAGACTTCACAGAGCACACGTTAGTAGCATGAAAGTCAATCGTGCACCTTTCGCAAATGGTGGAGGACGTGTCAGCACTGTGGAAGTCGAGAACCAATCTGGTCCAAAATGAGACTGTAGAATCATCGCTGGATGTGCGAAGTAACGTTGCCGGATTATCTCAAACGCTCAAGTTATATTGACCTGCTAAATCCTCACACAAGTCAAGCTGTAGCAGCCGGCCCAGACGCCCTTCGATTACCTGATCTGCTGTTTGACTGACAAGTAAATGGTCACACCTCACAGATTACCACTTCAGAAATAAAAACACAAAACTTTACAGAAATGTTAATATGGAAATCCAATCAACTCACGCAGTGCGGACAGCTCCATTTGCCTTCAGGTGCCTTTTCCAGCTCCGGGTCCAGGCAGACCAGGTGGTACGCTCTGGGACAGGTGTCACACAGGATGATCTCCCCTCCCTGCTGGCAGACCTCACAGTAATCCTGGTGGTCCGTCTCATAGCCGTCACCATCCTCCTCTGGAGAAGGTAAATAAAAACAAAAACAAAAGGTGGCCAGTTCCTATGCACTGAACTACAGTTGAATGAAGTTGCTGAGCTAAATGAGACTCCATGATTTTCAGGGCAAACGCTGCAGAGCAAGAGCATCCAGAAAACATTCGCAGAGTAAATAAAACTTTAGAAATATTCATTCCAAATTCCTTGTTGGCCAATAACAAACAGTGCGGTTTCACTGGGACTGTGGAGGGAAAAAAAAAGCATCATGACTGTCGATGGTAAACATACTTTTCCTTTTTTTCCGCCCACGTCGGGCCTTTTTCTTGGTGGCGGCCCCCGAGGTATCAGAAAGCACAGAGGCACTGTGGATGCTGATGTCATCAAAGTCCGACTCCTCCAGGAAGTCTTCCTCACTCTGGAAAAGCACGCACAGAAACTGATGAGCTCAGGGCCGAGAAAGAAAGTGAGCACGCTTTCACGTACAAGTACTCACTTTGATGCCATCGAACATACAGACAAGAGTAAAAAAAACAAACAAAAACAAATCAAGACATACCGAGGACGCTTTCTTCTTCTTCCCACTTTGGCCCAACTTTGATTTGGTCTTCTTCGGCTTCGGTTTCTTCTTCACTTCCTTCACACTCTTGCTTCTCTTTCTCACTCCTTGACCTGAGACACAAAGATCCAGACAGCAGAGGAGTTAAACAAGTGGCATTCTTGTGTAAAAAAAGAAAAGCCTGGATTCTGCCAGTGCTCGCTGGGCCTTACCCTTTCCCTCTTTGGTTTTGGCTTTTTTGATCGGCCCCAGCTGAGCGCTCAGCTGGCTGCTGCTGACAGACGTTGGCTGTGCCACGGTAACCGTTTCCACGGCAGCAGCCACAGCGGCGGCCACAGCGGTGGCAGATGCGCCTTTGAACGGGTTGTTGGCGCTGAACTCTCGCCACTTGGCCCCTAACACCGTCATCATCTTTGACATGGGAATCTTCGGGTTCTTCTTGGCAATGAGAGGCCTGAGAGGAAACAACAACAGCAGCTTAATGGTGTCACCCTTCATTCCCAGTGATGCGATTTCTGCTTCCCCCACAGTGCTGGAGGGAGCTGGGCCTTGATTTGCTGACACCCCACTGCCCCTTAAATTTTGTTCCCCTTTGCTTTGCTGTGTCTTTGTCATGTTTGTGATTTGTCAGGCAACAGCTTGAGGTTTGGCACGCTGGCCTGTGAAAGATAGCGGGTCAGTGCGCCGAGTCACAGAGCCTCCCGGCTGTCACAGGCATCCAGTAAGCAGCTGACTACTCACAGGGGGCACTGCAGGAGCTCATGCTCCACTTTGTAGGAGCAGAGGCTTTGCTGAGCCAGACAGCCCCAGGTGAGAGAGACTCCTTCTACCAACAGCCGAGATTTCTAACTCAAACAAAAAGAGCAGTGTTTGCTTGTCACGGTACACTATAGACTCACTGTGGAGTTTTTGTTGGAAGTGTCTCAGGGAGGGACTCTGACAATCCTCAGAAAGTGAACCAGAACAGAGCAGTTTAACACAGGAGCAGAATCCAGAAACAAAATTAGATGCTTGCCTGAGGAACTGGCTGAAAGCCTTGTAGTTGGTGATGGTTTTATAGTCGTCCTCTGTGAAGCCGTACTGAACGTCTTCAAGACCCCACTCATGCATCAACTGGCTGGAGGATTTAGGTTCCTAAGGAAAAAGAGGAGAGATATAAAGTGGAATTAGGTTAAATACATATAATACAGGCATCAAATGAATGGTAACGTCCGTTAAAGGAGCTATTTCTGAACACAGGATCTTTGTGGTGAATTTTTATTCCATTGTCGGGCTGAAAAAATGCTTAGAAAGGTTCCAATGTACTGGAAGTTTTTGTAGCATTGAGGGTTAGCGAAGGTTACATCAGGACAGTCAATGCTAGAAAGATTAAATTAATGCAAATTAATTCAATTTGTTTGTCAAACGTCTAACTTGCTGCTGTTCTCTGCGTCAATCTGTAGTGCAGTCCATTTTTAAATTGAGTCTAATCTAATCTAGTCTAATTTAATGGTAAATCTTTTTCAGATGTTTCTCTTTGGGATATGAGAAAACTCAATCCATTTACTTAAATGTGATTATCACGTCATGAGATGATGAATTTGAAATGATTGAAGCTTACAAAACATATTTGACAAAGGACTAACATTCAAACAAAGCTTGAATTAAAATTTGCATCTTCATGTAAAACGCCCAGCCCGGTGGACCATGACAGGCCTGGACTTACTTTCATGTTACCCTCATCGTCATCGTCGTCGTCATCATCGTCATCTCTCTTCTTCTTCCGGGGCTTCTTCTCCTTCTTCTCCTTTGGTTTCTTCTTCTTCTTCTTGGTGGGGCCGTACATGCTGCTCTCGCTCTCTGAGCCTATTTCAGGACGCTCACGTTCCTCCTCCACCTCTGAGGTTTCCTCCAGGTCGCTGTCAACTCTTGCCTGGATTCCTCCCTGAGGCATTTTGCAGAGGGACACACAAACATTACACAAAATAACACATAAATGAAAACTGTCGTTTGTGTGGCAGCGGCAGGACACAAGCATACCGGAGGGCATGCAGCTTTTACTGATCTTGTCTGTTTTCCAGCAGACAAAGATGTGTTCAGCAGACACCTTCACAAAACTCCAACTACATTTTTTACTCAATGAAAACTTCACCCCAGCATCCTTCCTTTGATGTTGGCAGGAATTCCTGCCAAAATGGCTATTTTTATAAACGTAAACCGGTAAAATCTGGCTTTGAAACTTGCTTCAGCTCTCGACTTCTGGATACGACTGCAGCTGACTGAAGCTTGCATCAAAGCCACATTCCTGGACCATAACTGAATTTAAGGCCTGAATTTTAACGTTGGAGACACAAAGGAAACACGGCTCTATTTCAAAACCATCCTGTGAGACAGAATATCAAATCAAATAATAAGAAATGGGAATGTTCAAAAGGTGAAACTCAACAATAGGGAAAATAAGGACAGCGTTAATTTTGCCAGGTTTGGGGATTAGCGCTCCCACAGAGGCCACCCACACTAAAAACATATGTTGTCAATGCAACATAAAGCTTCTACTTGATGGCATTTACATAAATAAGGTGACCTCATTCCAAAGTGCCACAATTTTGTGTATTTATAATACACAACATATATGTTAAACATAAGAATCATCGTTATTCTGCCTCTGATGAAATACGTAAACTGCCAGGAGTCAGCGGTGAGTTAAATCAGAGGCATGTTCACCTTTAACACATTCGCCTTCAACAACAAACTGAAGCGAGAAGCAGAACACCTCAGGCGCTCCAGCCAATCACAGCTCAGAGCTGATGTTGTAGCCTGAGCTGCATCCTGCCTGTTTTAATACGAGACATCTGGAGGGGTATATGGATTTAACAGTAAACAGGTGTTGTTTGTGTGATCAAGAGCGTTGCATATGAACAAATGCACTGGTGCGTGCTCAGTCTGAATGTGCATGTGACTGGGAGAAATGAGAGGGAAAAGTGTCTGCTGATTCTCCCCTCTTGCACCTTGTGTGTGCATTTTGAAATTTTTTTGTTGTGCATGTGCGTATCTATGTGTGTTTTTTTTGAATGGGCTTGCTTCTCTCTTTTTTTTTTCTTTTTTTTTTAAATTGGGCCTTTGTGTGTTCGCACACCGTGTGTATTATTCACAAATAATTTTTGTGAGAGTGTGACAGAATTTTTAATGTGTATTTTTATGCGTGTGCTCTCTCTCCGCACGTGCTTTTTCCGCGGTTGTGTGCGTGTGTGTGTGTACAGTATGCATGCATCTGTGTGCGAACACGTGTGTGCACATGCCAGGGAGTGAATTAGTGCACAGCAGCTTTGTGCTCTGCTCGCTGCCTGTTGCTCAGCAGGCCTGTGTGGATGCGTGGAGAGACTTGCAGGCTTTTTACTCTGTAGCGCAGTGGAAAGGCTCACGTTGCCGCAGCGCCCGCCAACCCTACCAGCAGCCTGGCTGTGTTGCTATGGTGACCAAATTTGAGCAGTGTCTGGCTCTAGCTCTCTCTCTCTCTCTCTCTCTCTCACTCTCTCTCTCCTCCTAGTTTTCTCTTCTTTCCCATAGCTCAACCAACCCCCACCCCCCCCCCCCCCCCACCTCCAAACTCCCCACCACCCAACACACACATTGCCTTCCTTTTCTCTCACTTTCTCTTCTTCACATCTAACTGCCCCCCCCTTCTTATTTTCTCTCACTCTCTTTTAACTGCTCTCCCTTTCTTGTTCTTTCTTTCTATCCTGCCACTCACACACACTGACAGACACACACTCACACACACATGCACATGCACAGACTCACTCTATCACAGTGGCAGCCAATGGAACAGTGCCATCCAATCAGACACGTTTGCATAACGAGCTTGTTATGCAGAGGCCTGTGGTTGCCGAGCTGGTGCTCCAGCACCCGTCTAGACAAATCTCATTTATGCATAAGAAGAAGGAGAGAGAGAGAGAGAGAGAGAGAGAAAGTAAATTGAAGATTGTGGATGGGGGATGGTAGTGGGGTTGGAGATGGAGGAGGGAGAAGCGAAGAAGCAGAACCACTGTTGACAGCAACTGCAAAGGCGAGGTGGAACTGTGCAACCACCTCGCCGTGGCCCAGAGTTCAATGTTTCACACAGTCATCACAGGACCAGAGAGGACAGTGGCAGCAACAAAGAGGGCGTCTCTTCTGTCAGAGGGAGGAAAATCAGATAAGTGCTGATAACGTAATCAAATTAGATGCTTCCCCCATAATGGTTGCGCCTCGGGGAGATTGCAGAAGATGCCACAGAAAATATAAAATGAGCCATGAGCTGGATATTCAATAAATCCAGAATAAAATCTTCTGCTGCATGGCTCCAAAAAAACAACAGCCTGCTCTTTTCCAGAAATCAGCAACAGCTCTTTGTTGACTCACCATCCCGGAGAGGATATTGAACCTATAAAAACAAGACAGGGGCTCATCTCGGAGACACTGTATTTCTGTGAAATGTGTTTTGAGGCTTTATTGTTGCCAAACATCTGTCTTTTCTTTTCAAATAAAATGAGGTGCTTCCAGAGGCTGAATGCCCCCCACCAATATCTACACAGCCGCTTTGTTTCCCTCTAGATGAGAGAAGGAAGGTAAGTACCGTTACAGTCACCAGACTGGGATCTGCCACTGACAGTCTCTGACCCCAATTGACTTTCGGCCCCCGTCTGCCACCGACCTTTGGAGAGTGATTGGAGGTGAACCACAGCGGTGGTAGCAGGGCAGGAGTGGGTGAAAAGAAAGAAAGAAAAAGAAGGAGAAAGAAAAGCCAACAGCAACAAAAGCACTACCATCATCAAGGCAAAGTGATTTGGGAGATGAGAGGGGAGGGAGGAATGAAACTGGAGGATACTGAGCAAACTGTGTGTGTGTGTGTGTGTGTGTGTGTGTGTGTGTGAGAGAGAGAGAGTGTCAGAGGGAGTGTCAGAGGGAGTCCCCCCCTCATTAGCTCGGTGAGACCCAGAGCTCAGTGTTTACCACAAGCAGCCAAAGGGCCGGGTGGCAGCCTGGCCAGCCAAGCTCCTCGCAGCCCTGCTGGCATCTCCACCCAGCAGAGGGGAACATCCTGGCTATGTCAGCGACTCTGTTAAAGCCATCAGCAGCACAGGCTGGAAACGCTGGGAATATGCTGAATTCCCACAATCATCGAATAAAAAATTGTTGCAGCCTCCGGGTTTGGCCTCACTTTGTGGATAAGCTAACTTCATGCATTGCTGCCTTTGTGTTTGGACTGATCAAGATTATATTTTATTGGTGGATCAAAAAAATTCAGTTAAAGTAAAGGAAAATACATTTCCCTTCAGCTTCTCTTTGGCCAGATTTTCTCGTGTTGCAC
This sequence comes from Echeneis naucrates, assembly GCF_900963305.1. Classification (NCBI taxonomy): domain Eukaryota; kingdom Metazoa; phylum Chordata; class Actinopteri; order Carangiformes; family Echeneidae; genus Echeneis; species Echeneis naucrates. The sequence goes on along the minus strand of NC_042515.1, from coordinate 4,451,948 downwards.
CACATAGTTCAGATGTTTTGTTCTGGACGGTGACTTAATGTCAGTTTGCCTGGTTCTCCTCTCATGCAGACGGATTCAGATCTGCGCTGACATACTTGGTCAAGTCAGTCTTAAATATGCATCTCATCTGGTGTGTGGTATCTGGTATCATAACAATAATAAAGAAATTGAACGGTGTATTGAAAAAGAACATCTTCACTCAGAGCGCCAGTTGATGATAAAAACTTGTTTGGTGCCGTGCTGTCAGGATTTGGTAAAACTTTCAGCACAGCAGCTTTATGATAAACCTGCTAAGCACCAAATCCAAAACAAATAAAAGTTGCTGACACAAGCTATTTGGGTGTGGACCAAACCAGAGCTAAAAGAGAATTATTATTGAACTGCACCAGCTCTGAGAAATGGAAAATGATAGAATAACAGGCAAGAAAGAAACTCAGTGAAAGGATTTTTAAAAAAGAAAGTCCGAGAGACAACATGACAATGAAACACAACCATGCTCACATGGATAAAGTTCCAGTTTTTTGGATGTTAGTTAATACATACCGTTGGATATGACTGCTTAAAGACTGTGAATGATGTTACTGAATCAGTTTGTCGCTGTAGCTGCTCCCCAACAAAACTAAAACTATCTTTAATGACAAATCAAATCAAATCAAACAGATTTATTCTACGGCAAATCACAACAAAGCACTTTACACATAAAGCACACAGAGCAAGCCGTTTGCAACAAAGGCAGGGGAAGACTTCCTTTAAGAGGCAGAAACCTCGGGCAGAACCGGGAGGGCAGCCATCTGCCTCGACTGGTTGGGTTAGGAAGGAAGAGATGTGTGTGGGGGGGGGCAGAGAGAGAATCAGAGGAAGTTAGAGACACAGTGAGAGCGAGTGTGTGTGTGTGTGTGGGGGGGTGGGGGGAGTGGAGAGACAACAAGAACAGGAGAAGAGAAGCTGCCATGGAAAACGCACAGAAACAATTCCAACATAACAAATGTGATAAAACAGTCTTAATGCAGCCCAAACAGCTGACCCGTTGTTTTCATCTTGCCGACTGAAGGCTGAAGAAAACTGCTCAGTCACTGTCACAGCTCTTGCTCCCACTGCTCGCTTCACACAGACTTTGTGCGTCTGACCTACAGTCCCTGCCACGAGCAGCAGCACCGCAGGCACAAATCTACACTCTAAACTGGCGCTCGGTGCCCACAGCATACACTGGCATTGACGGCGACGCTGCTGCCAACCCCCCCCCTCCCTTAAGCCTGAGACAGTCCACTGCCTCTCATTTAGATTACAAAGGCAATACAGCAGCCAAAATACACCTCTGATCCAATTGCAGAGACATCAAAAGAGCAACGTGTTGAGAAATAGAGAGTGTGGAGTGCAGCTTGAGCCAAAATGTCTGACAAGCTGTTGCGTCCAAGGTCATGACAGATGGCGTTGAGTGAAAGTTACACATTACCTCCTTTTTCCTCTTCTTAACTTTGGGCATTTTTCCCTCTTTCATCTTTTTGGGCTTCTTCTTCTTTTGTTGTTTGAGGGAGTCATCATCTGAGAAAAAGCTGTCGAGGGGTGTGAGGGGAACACTGTTGCGCTCACCTTCATCGTCCTCATCTGGACACAAACAGACAAAAACATCTTCTCAGGGACATGATGCTGGGAACTGTGTTGCAGGGATTCATCCGGAAATTTGGCAAAGCAGATGAGTTTGTCAACCTTACATTGAGAACAATGGATAAATGAAAACAATAGAAGAAAAACATCCAAAACACAAAGCTGTGCATCTTTGCTAAGTTTTACAACAATGCAAATTTAACCTCTTTCCATGAAGCAATGTCAAGTTATTACCTTGGGCTTGGAAAAAAGTAATTGCATTTTCAAACATTTAATAGACAAAGTGAGGAAACAAAAAGAGCTTCCAAAAAAAAAAAAAAAAAAAAGACAAAGGAGATTTAAATGTTAATTAAATTGATCATTAGTTGTCAGCCTCAGACACAACGAAAAGGCAGAGGCAGGTTGGCAAAATAAGTCTGTCAGTTTTTCATCATGAAAATGATGAATCAGAGTCAGGCCAACAGGAGCACTTGACAAAATAAACCTCATAATCACACATCATTGACTGCGGATCAAGTTTATCCGTCAAAGCACAAATAGATGGAGTAACTGCCCTGCTGCTAAATGGGAACTCCCCGGAGGACCACTGAGGTATACTGAGCATAACTTCTGCCTTTAATGCTTGCTGGGACCGGAGCGACCTGCTGCTGTTTGTCAGCTGTACTGTCTCAAAGCTGCTGTGTACAAACGTGCTGACTGCTGAGCGCAGCAGACCTCACTGATGCCATAGTGGGTCACAGAGGAGTAAGTAAGGAGAGAGACAGTCCTAAACAATACATCACTATAAAGAGACGCACGGAGGAATACACAGAGGATGTAAAAAGTTGACCTCCCCTCGCTCTCCCTGTGTGCGTCCGACTGTCTTTGTGTCTCTTTCGGTCTATATATCTGCGTGTCTCCCTCGCGCTCTGCGTCTCACACAGACAGACCGGAGGGCATGAAATATGCAGCACATGTATCAGAGTCAATCAGCCAACACTCGCCCTGCAGTCTACCACTCCCCTGGGTAGCCTGAGTGAGAGATCGGGGAGGAGGGATTCCTGTGTAGTAGACACACAAACCTCATCAACCACTTATCCTCTATTTAGCAAAACTAGCAGGAGGTATCACACACACACACACACAGAATAAAACAGATCAGTGACTTCAAAGCTTTAATCGGTGGCACTGGCAGGTTCATTGTGCTTTTTTCTGTCCACCAGATGAAATGTGTCACCCCTCCTTTAGTGCTAATTGGGGGTAACTTGTGCTTTTTTACGATGAAGCTGATTCTTTTTGCAAAAGCTGTGACTTGAAATATTAAAACTGGTATTATCTATCTATATTGGTGTTTTTGCTGTTTTGCCTGCTCCTTCTTCTTTCTCTCTCCCTCCAGAACAGGCCGATCTCCTTTATTTCTCTCTCCCTCAATAAAACCTGGAGTTTATATATTTTCTGCGTCAAACAGGGAGCTCTTCTACATCTCAGACGTACGTTAACTGCCTGCCAGGAAAATTATGACGGTAACCCAGCGAGCCTTCCATCTCTTTTAGACGCCCAGATGATGACACAGATCAGATGCTGGAGAATGAGACAGTCCTGGATTAGAGAAAGCACACAGTCCATCACTTTGCAGCCTTCCTCTCTGTGAGTGAACCATGACTGACAGGCTGACCGCACATCACTGATTAGACATGCCAGATGATGCCGGACTGCAGGTCTTTCTCTTTGCTTCCTGTAAAACAAATAGCTGAATCTTGACAGTGATAAAGCTGCATATAAGCTACAGAAATTTGAAAAATGCCTTTTTTACTCTATGAACAGACTGGGCGTTTCCGCTACAATAAGGACATCACTGGCGATGTTGGGCTATCCAACGCGTTGGTCCTAAAAGTACTGGCACAAAATTTTCTACAGACGTTTAAAGTTCCTGCTGACTTTGGAAGTCCCCTGTTTTCGGCCGTGGTGCAGTCATGAGACTGCCAAAATCCCCCAACAACGACCAGACGGATAGATGAGAAATTTGAAAAGAGGCATAAATTACTCCTTTTGCTCATGAGCAACGTTGCTATCTTAACGTGATAATCTAAGAAGATGTATTTAGTACATAATAGTGGTTGAGGCAACAAATTACATTTATTTTCAATACTGTGACAAAGTATGGGTTTTATTTTGTGTGTGTGTGTGTGACTGCACTTTGGGGTGTTTTGTACAAAAAAAAAAAGAAAAAGTCACATATTGAAGTTATTATTAACTTTGTGAAAAGGGAACAAAAGAAAAATGATCCAATCAGCAGCTGAGAGGACACCAGTTATTGGATAGATAGATACTTTTATCTGCACCACCAAGCAAACAGCGAGCGTCCCAAAGCAAACACACCAGTAATGCTGTATAAGCAACAGGCCCATCCCAGGTCGAGCTAATGGGAAATATTAGAATATTCATGTAAGATCCTTCAACCAATCAAAACTCAAATAACACATTCAGAATTGTTTAGCTGTTTGATTCTTTTGATAATTCTACGAGAGAGAATGGATATCTGATTTCTGTAGCTTGATCATAAAAGACAAAGTCTATGGGCGCTTGCTAAGGCTTCCTGGTGTTTCTATCATTAGTTGATCCTATTTATAGAGAGCACAGTTCAATACAGCTCAGCAGCCCCGCACACTATATCCTCCATAATGATTAAAAAGTTATGATTAATTAAAAATATTAAAATTGCAGAGCTCTTATATTAGAATTCATTAGTGTTAGCGAGGTGTTCCTAATAAACAGCCAAGTAGGCATAGTCATCCGTTTCCACAAGCTGTCCTCTTCCCCATTTTAGAAATGAAATGCTGTGAGGTTTCCTCAGAGCACTTTAACTGACGCACTTATCTACACATATTGTTACACAGACAATTTGAATTATATTTGAGTGATATTTAGCACTGGTGCTTTAAGTTGACTACAGTTTTCCAGTACTCTTTCCACCCCTGGAAGATAGATCTCCCAGGCTGTTAGTCTTTCCATTGTGAGCGTTGTAGCCTGCTGACGTTAGCATTTAGTTAAAAGCACGTCTGAGCCTAAAGCGCAGCCTCACAGAGCTGCTAGCATGTCCAGAGACTAATGTCTTGTTGAAAGAAGTAATCGAACAAAAATACTGAACAAATGGACCGTCCAGGGCAGATCTTGTTTATAAGGGGGCGTGCCAACAGTGCGATTGATAAAGCAGACTTGAATTGAAAAAGAAAAAATGTGTACGTTTAAACCTGCGTTGCCTTATAATCTGAACCTTGCCTCCGGTAAATGGCCTGTGAAGTCCCCAAAGGGGAAAGCCATCAGGGAAAAGATAATCTTTCTGCTCGGCGAGTGAACCAGGCGGTGCCAGGTGTTGGATGGTGGTGGTGGTGGGGAGGGCGGGGGGGCTGCTCAGTCATGTGGCACAGAGAGGTCTGGCACCAGATTCCATGAGAAAGAGGACCAGAGCTCTACTTGGCAACCAGGCCGTCTGTAAAGTGTGGACGGATGGCACAGACACAGTTCTGACCTTCCTGCAAGGGCTTGGCCACCGGACTGACCCATTAGAAGGGAGATTCATGAGCGTCTCCCCAGCGAGGAAGCTAGAGTTTACTGGAAAGCACATTAGCCCATTGTCTGTTGGCCCCTATGTGGAAATACCCACTTAATGTTGCCCAGCATCGCTTGCCACAAAGGAGGCGAGGCAGAGCCAAAGGGTTTCCTTTCTTCACAGATTAAGTGCTTATATCTTCGGCCTTAAATGCCTTCAGACCAAGATACCCAAAGACCATTATTAGAAAATGTAATCATCAAAGTGATTGAAGGATAAAGCCCAAATGGCGTCATTAAAGTCACATCTGTTACAGCCGACGTATGCACAAGTTCATAATGTATGCAAAATATAGCAGATATAAAACTGAAACAGACATCTCTCCATGCTTAGGCTACGTGCACGCGCTGCAGGAAAAAATGGTGTCAACTTTCACAATGAGGGATCCAAAAATAGACCCCTTTCCAATTGGGGATAACATATGTAGGCACACAAAAGCCCATTATAATCTTTCAATTTTATGGAAGAACAAAACAATTAAAACAGAAAACACAATGGAACAATCTGTGACAGTGTAAGCACCCAGAGTGAAACAAAGGGAATTAGGACACTTTATGTGCCACAGCAAATAAAAGCTGTGATAGGATAAGATTTGGGGGTCTTAAGTTCCCCCAGGATGTGCTTCTGCATTGTAGCGTTTTAATTGCTTGGAAGCATCTTGATGCCGGGACAAATCTGATCTGGATTCCTGACCTTGTCTGTCACTTTGATGTCTGCTGAAGGAGGTTGTAAACTGCTTCCTGTATTAGCAGAATAACGATGGATTTGCATCACTTTGTCACAGTCAGTGATGTAACACGAAATGAAAAGACATTAACCGCCCCGTACTGAACGCAGCTCCCGCTGTCAGGACGGCAGCGGTGTTGGTGCCTTAATTTATCATTAAAATTCTTCATCAAGGCACAATAAAATATAAATTATTGCGCCTGAGTGCCGTGACATTCATCCTTCACTGGAGAGTGTCATCATATTGGAGTCCAGTGTTACAGATTTCCATTGATGTGGTTACAGCCAACAACAATAAATACACGAAATTATATCAAGGCACGCATAAAGCAATTTGAACGGACACGTGAGAATGTTTAGATTTTTAAAACTGGATTACTTCTCACATATTTTCACTCACCTGCCATAATCAATTGCACCCTTCCTTCCTCATACATGTTTAACCAACCCCCTGGGTTCTTGGGGACAGGCATCAGTGCCCGTGTTCCCCCTCGGGCTACGACTAGCAGTCACAGATGATGCCTCAACTGCTCAACACTTCTCTCTGTTTCTCCCCTTCCCTCTCTTTGTCTCTCTTTTTTTTTTTTTTTTGTCCTCCTTCTCCCTGCTGCACACCTTCAGACGGAAGCTTTAAACTATCAATCTGGCATATCGAGAAAAGACACGTTTTTTTGTAAAGAAACCATCATGAGTAGGGTTTTGTCACGAGTAAAACTGTGATGCAAAAGCCTTCTTTAAAATGTGTCACAGATAATCCCATTTATGTGCGATTTTAGAAATGGTAAACAATGATGTGCCCTTGATGCAGAATCAGTGAATTTCTTTATATTTGTTTTGTTGGAGCGATGCAAAGTATAGCTGCGTTAAAAGGTTGAAGACCTTCAAGAAAAAAAAGCATGAAAAGGGGGTAAAAAAAAAAAAAAATGCACCATGGCAACTCCACCATATAAAAATTTGCCGTGAAATACAGACACAGTTAAACCGCTGATAAGGCGTCATATGACAAAACCAAACCAATGTGATTCAGCAGAAGCATTTTAATCATTTCATCACAAGACTGTACCTTTTTACTGTATTACTCATTGCTGTGGAAGTGTCTTCACTTTGGGTAGGAATTGAGGCACTCTCTGTCTTATGTGTTGTCTGTAATGCTGCATAATATCAGGCCTTCAACTGTGTTGATTTTTAACACACCCACACGATTTCTTACTAAATATTTTTTAATAACCAGGAAACTTTTCCACATTTGCGATATGAAAGTGAAATAGAGGGCAGAGCAGCATCTTTTAAGGCTCGCCCTTGAAATATACTGCTCCAAGTGAGCTGCAGGGGAAGATAAAAAAAATATATAACACTATGTAAATATGTCAATCTATGGGCTGCACTGGACAAAAGAGAAACGATGCAGTGCTTTTCTGTGTGTAGTCTGCTTTTTCTGTCCGGTATAGACCAGCAGATAACTCCAGATTAAGACTTAGACTGAGACAGATACAGATTTTGATGAAACTGGCTCCCGGCTGCATGTGACAGACACCACAGTTAGCAGTTTATTATGTGTCACATAGGCATGACAGCTACGGCCCGCAGTTAATCCCACCAGTGGGCTATCCAAAGCACCACAAGTTGTCATGTAGCAATAACGAAAATGTTCATTTCACAAGGATTAGGAAAACATTTAGACAACATAACCTGCCTCTGTTAGCGGGATTCCCCTGTAATTGCTCTGGTGTTTTATCTGTTTGCCCAGAAACAGAAATTAACTGGGTGCGTGGGCACTTGCCAGAAAGTGAGACAAACTTCTAACCCGAAAAAGGAAAAAAAAAAAAAAAGGGCTTTAATTTGATAAAGTTCCCGCCTCTGGCTACAGGTAACTGACTGAGGACATTTCTAAGGAGAGACAATGACATATGCAGCGCAAATGATTCACTGACAGCAGATTCATTTTCCATCCAGGAGAAATATTACCCAGATTTGGGCTCGTGTGAAGCCACCAGCCAACTCAAGGAGCTGCATGTCAAGAATGTGGGTTAGAGATGAAGGGATAGTGGTTACCCAACCACGGCCATCAACAGTGCTCAGGACTCAGGACGAAAGACTGTTTACTGTAGCCTACACGTGGCTTTCACACCTCTGCAGCCATGCAGTGCTGGATTTGCACACACACAAAAAAAGAAAGTTGGAGCAGCCTCCTGATCACAAATGGAAACAGCAGCATCTTCCTGCAAAAAGGAACACGGATGCTGTCACTGTAGCCCATTTCTCCTTAAAAGCATATGCACACATTTTACTGACAAAAGGCATTTGATTTATGTGTGTGTATAAACAAAAAAATAAATCCTCATCGGTGCAGACTAACACTGCCACGGATCTGAACAACTCCCTGACCAAAACTTGAGTCTCTGGACTTGGAGGTCCAGCCATTCACGAGTACAACAAACACAGCCTGTGAAAGGGAAAAAATAAAACAGCAGCCCACAGAAAGCATGCAGCAGGGTGTTCACTCCCCCCCCCACCACCACCACCACCACAACCCCCCCCCAACCACCACCAACACCACCACCACAAACAAAACCAGGCTGGATGCGAGGACAGCCGGAGGCGAATCCGATAAACCTGATCCCACCTTTAAAGACACTAGGTCGTGTGCACACACACACACACAAACAAAACAACATAATAGCATGACTCTGCTTATTGCACCCCCCCCCCCCACCACCACCACCACCACCACCACCCCCCTCCTCCTCCTCCTCATCATCATCATCATCATCATCATCATCCTCTCTGGGCTCATGAACGCAGGACAAGCCCTTTTCCCCGCATTCAAGGCGTAGCGGCGCAAAATAATCTGAAGGACACCCCGCCCCCCCCCGCCACCCCACACCACCATCCCCCTCCCCCCCACCACCCCCAAAGCTTTCCCTCACCTGGCATATCGTCTTCAAAATCCATGTCGTCTTGTCCCTCGTCTTCATTACTCAGCGACCCCGGCATCTTTATCTCATCGCCCCCCAAGCCCCCTTTTTTAGACCGAGAATACTGAAAGTTAACCCTCCAGACGCCGCAGCCCAGTCTCTTCCTTCAACACCCCCCCACCCTGCCCGAAAAAAAAAAATTAAAAAAATAAATATAAAAGAAAAAGAAATGTATTCGTCGCTTTGGGATTTTTTTTTATTATTATTATTACTATGCAGTTTTTTTCTGCGGTAAATCTTCCGACTATCTCCCCGGGAGTTAACAAAAAATAAATAAATAAATAATTATAATAAAATTAAATAAAAATCATTTCTATATATTTTTTCCCCCCACTGATCTCTATCCAGGTCTTCCAGTCTGAAAAATAAGAAAGACAAAAATGGAACACACATGCCCAGATTGTGACGTCTGGTCTGTTGCCATGACGATGCATCCCATAATTTCACCCACAACTAGTTAGTCGTGCTCTCCTAGTTACCACTTCAACTAGTAGTGTGCCAAAAAAAAAAAACAAACAAACAAAAAATAATTAAAGAAAACAGCCAAAGCCACAAATTTAAAAAAAAAATAAATAAATAATTAAAAAAAAAAAAAAAAAAAAGACGCGCACACGCCGTGCAGCATCGCCATGTGCAGCGAACAGGCGGATACTCTGTCGCCTGGACGTTTCCTGCTGGAAGTCCGGAGAAATAAGAGGCAGAAACTTCTGCTGCCTCACGACTCACTGCAACCTTTACTCCAAATATCAAGCCTGACTGTGGGGGGGAACTAACTCCTTCTTCTTTTTTTTGTCTCAGGGTGCAGAACTATCTGTGGTCATCAATAATTTATGGACTAATCACACCCTTTTTTTTTTTTTTTTTTTTTAATGAACACATTAAAATTATGAAAAAAAAAAAAGTCAAAATATTTTTTCCATTTTAAGAACTTTTTTCCCCTCCTTCTCCCACTGGACGAAAATATATGATCATAAAATGAAATAATAATAAAAAAAAAAAAAAAACAGCTCTGTAGTGACTGCATGCTGAGGAGTCCTGACTCTCAGTGGTCCAACTGTTGTCAAGGTTACCACAGCTGTAACAGGATGCCCCACAGAGAGCTCTCTGCAGAGAGCATGGCTTTCAGCTTCGCTCTCAACGCATTCAAATGCACAAGTCAGGAAAGAGCCAGCCAGTGCTCACTGCACACGCTGCATTTTATTCAATTATGCTCAATTAATTTTTCTGCCTCATTTTGTTCTGCTGCACTTGTTTATGTTTACGTTTTGTTTTCATTTAATTAACTTTAAGGGTGCTGGTTCGTCTAAAAAGGGTGCAGAAGTAAAACATTATTATTTTTTCCTCTTTGGTCACTCCAATTTAGATAATGGGCGGAAAGAGAAAGTTATTTAAAACTGGTTGTTATAATTTACCAGTAGATGTGTAATGATTGGGATACTTTTTAATTAGCTAATAACTTGTTTTAGCACAAATGTGCTGTATGACAACAAAAAAAGCCAAATGAAAGGATAACAACAAACAAAAAAATCCCCACACTTTTTCCTTCTACTCTTTTGCAAATTTTTATTAAAAGGCGTGTCGGCTTTAATCTTCCTCCTCCTCCTCCTCATCCTGATTGATCTGGAAGTAGCGGAGCTCATAGCTCTCCTTGGTGTTGGCCACAACCCGCAACCAGTCCCTGAGGTTGTTCTTTTTCAGATACTTCTTGGTGAGATACTTCAGGTACCTGACAGAAAGGACGGGAAGGTGGTGTTGACATGTAAGTCACTTTCATTATATTATAACCATATAATATGAAGCAGGTTCCCATATTCATTGGGAACCAGGACTGTTCTAATCATATAATTTCTTATAAAACACACTCAAATTAACAGGTTGGCTTAGATGTAATATAACCAATTTGAACCCAAATTAAAAGGTTATTTTTATTTATTTATTTTTTTTTTACTTAAAAACAGCATAAATTCTAGCAATGTGGCAGATGTGGCCTCAACTAAGGATATATAAATTTTTAGGAAATATAAATACTCACAGTTCTTTCCACTGATAATATGCAATGTTCCTTTTAGGAATCAAAAAGGGACAGACACCCTCTGGTGGTGGTATTCTGCCTCGCTCTCACTGAGGTGTTTATTTTTCATCCATTTTCAGTTTTTAAAATGAGCTTGTGCAAATAAATCTTTCCAAAACTCTAAATGTGATTCTAGATACTGACCTCAATTTGTTTTCTCATGTCCATAAAATGACAGACTGCAATCTGTCAGCTCTGGAGTAATTAAGTTCAGATCTTTTCATTCCTGGATGATAAAACCCTTAATTATTATTATTTTTTTTTTAAAGATAGTCTATCTATTGTAATTGTCTCGTCAATGACAGGCTGAAGGAATCCCCTGTGTGACACCAGCTCACAATAGTCAAACCAGAGTTCACACAGGAATCAGAAAATATCATATTTCTCTTTATTTTGGAGTTTACTGTCAGGGGGTCCTGAACTTCAGGTAACAGCCTGGATAAACAATCTGGGTGTACTGAATGAGATCTGCCCTAAAAACATTTTTTACGGATTAACTTGAAATTAGTTTTATATTGGCTTATTTTCCTTTGTTTCTGAAACAACATCTGCAAAGACTTTACATGAAATTGCTTTGAAAAAATATTGATGAGAAATATATCTAAATGTCAGGAGTTGTTACCAATATTATTTAATTTTTCTTTCTTCATCATAGATGCGTTAATTTAATTTTATGTTTCGCCATTAGATCATAGTATTGGTGTCATACTGCAAAGAATAATATTCACAAGTGTTTCAGACTTGTGTAAATGTGGTAGGCCGAACATTAGGAACACCACAAAAGGTATGTAGAGCAGCACATTTAATAATTTCCTCAATAATAATTGGAATTGCTTTGGGGTGATGGCACAAGACTTAACAGCAGACTCCTCTGAAAGCATCCATAAGGTAAGTCTCTAAAGACTTTGTTGGTTAATGCTAGTATGAATATTTGGTTGAACTTGTCTAATCTTCAAATTTCAAAGGCTAAAGGTTAATGGCTGAGTGACAAAGGCAATAATGAAAACTTTACAGATTCAGTTTTTATGCAACTCGCTAAAACAAACTTCCATAACACTACAGATTTATTTCAGGGTATTTGTAGCAATGGTTGCCACTTACATCAATTACACGTCATTTACACTCATTTTCAGATATAAATCCGAGATACATTTACATTTTCTTTCTTTAAGTTACAGCAGATGTCTCCAGTTCTGTAGCAGCCAGATCACATTATCCAGCTCCCTCGTACCCCAGCAGTTTGGAAATAACTCACATAAGGCCTTCAATCCTTAGTATGAGTGCAGTCACAAACGTATAATTGAGACCTACAATGTGGTTATTCCACGTGTACCTCATCTCCACAGACTGAACCACACTTATGCTATCAACACTGAAACTAATTATTCTTCACAATTGTTGGTTCTTTAATTTACAGAACCGTATTCAAGCCAGCGTGCAGCTTCTTGGACAGTTAAATTGCTATGCGGTAAACAAATCTTTTACAGCCTCATTTGAAGTCTGATGGTTTTGAATGCTCAGAGGACATTTTCAGCAGGTAATCATCATAATTTGTAATTCAACAAATAAAGTTGTTTTTATTTGGTGCCTTTTTATTTTTTAAGTGGTCTGTTTTTGTTGAAATCTCAATAATATTAAATGAAAATTACTTTTCCAGATGTTACATTTCTTGGTTTTGCATTTTCCTCTCTTAAACACAGATGTAAAATCAATTACTGACCTCCTTTGGGAGACTTGCATAAACTCTTCTTTAAATTCAACATATCTGTGTTTTATCTGTGCAAGCAAGAACTACTCAGAGCTGGTTGAGAATCTCTAGCATAACGTACATGACTTTTCTATGCAAAGTATTTTGAGCATAATGGAAAAACACGACAGAGAAGAGCTGCACGACATATTGTACCTCTTTGAGAAGGGAACTTCGGAGTTTACAGCGATTTTGCTCTTGCTCCTCTCAATGGACACCACACCGCCGCCGAGGTTTCCAGCCTTGCCGTTCACCTTGATGCGTTCCTGCAAGAACTGCTCCTGTAGGGTGCAGACACAAACACACGACGTCTCACACGATATTCATGAACATGACTAAAATTAACAGAGCGAGAGCTCTCAAAATGGAGCCTTTAAGGCGAGGCTGACTGGATTATATTGTCCTTCCACATAGCAGAGCATGATTTCCAATAACTGGGGAAGCTGTCCCATCATGATAACACTCAGGGGTTTCAGTTCAACAGCAATGTGTCACTCATGTCTACTCACAAAGTTGGCAGCATCCATGATGCCATCTTCAACAGGATGGGTGCAGTCCAGGGTGAACTTCAGGATCTGCTTCTTCCTCTTTCCACCCTGCTTTCTGACCACCTGCTTCTTCTGACAGAGGCGTAAAATGTAAAAGTGAGTCAGACCCACACACATCCAACAAAGTTCAACAACACAACGAGAAGGACTTCTCGTGTTTAAACTCTTAGCAGCTAGCTGCCTCTCAACGCTGCTACCACTTTACGGCAGCGTCTCCACGTTAGCCGCCGCTAGCTAGCGTTAGCACCGACTGTTAGCCCAACGTGGTGTCCGCCGACACTTTAAATAAAACTCAATAAAAGCCTCAAACTGCCGGCGAATCGCGTTATTATATACACAGACTGCATATACATCTGCGAGGGCAAAAGGCCGGCTAAAATACACCGTCTGTGTGCGGGTTATTTGACTCTTTTGGTACTCACAATCGGGGCCATGGTTGACACATTCAGCGAAAAGGAAGCGGGGAAGGCAGCGCAGGACGTTTAATATGCGGCCGAAAAAATCGATCGCGTCGGCGTCTCCTCATCGAGTTATCTGGAATCGATTAAGCAGTGGTTTCGCTTTTTAGCCTAATTCTTATTCTCTTTTTTATTTTTTTACACGCTGAATATATATATATATATCAATTTAGAAATCTCGTTGGAGTCCTTTTCTTATAGAATTATTAGCATAAATAGGCTAATAATTTAGCAATTTATCAACTTAAGTGCTTATTTTTTATTTGCTTTGTTATTAATTATACTCCTTTTGAGTAACGATCAGATAAATGTGATTTAAACTATAAAAAACAGTAAACGTGTAGCAAATAAAATGAGCATCTACTAATGATTTTAATCTACTGAGCTATTTGCATGACAGCTATAATAAATTCACCAACTGATGAAGACCGCTACTTTTGGTTTATTTGTTTGTTTTGTAAAAAGCTATAAGTGGACCTTGAATCACAATTGCTTGGTCATGGTTTATTTTCCATCGTATAAATAGGACAACTGTGTTTCCAGCGATAGACAAACTTTATGTGACACTGATATGAAATGTCCTCTTTGTGCTTTGACAACACATGGGGGCTGGCATTAGCTGTGTGCTGTCAGCTGCCTGGCGGAGGAACCCCCTTGGCCTGCGACAAGTTTGTGCATTGCTGTCATTCCTGCAGGGGGTAGCTGATAGCAGCACTGAAAGGTGGGACAGAGGCTCTCTGTGCTTTCTGCAGACCTTTCTGTTGCATTTACGATACCTTTTATTACCTGGATATAATTTTTTTGTTGATATACTCATTGATTTTTTAATTTATTTTTTGTATTTTGGTGGATTGTGTGTTTTTGCTGAAGCTCTGGGAAGTTTTAACACATCTGAGAAGGTAAATGTCTTCACCTGAGTCATTCATATCACAGCTGGTTAAGCCTACATCATTATTGGTGGAATATTTGGACTTTTCACAGCTTTTCAGTTTGCTCATGTGTTGACGTGTCCTTTCTTACAATTGTCAGTAATGTGCTAGACTATCGGTCTATCCTCACACACACACTGTGTTTACAGATGGCTGGAGGAATCTTCACCAGTTTGGACAGTCAGTGTAATGTGGACTGTACCAGTGTCCACCCCCTGATGTGTCACCTGTGTCACGAGCAGTACCAGTCCCCATGTCTGTTGGACTGTTACCACATCTTCTGTGCCCGCTGTCTACGAGGCAGGACCAATGACAGCCGTCTGACCTGCCCCCTCTGTGGGTAAGAAATTGCACTGTGACTTTGATCACGGCCAATTTAGCCCACAGGTACATCAACCATCGACTGAAATTTGACGATATTGAGACCAAGGGTCTGTTATCAGTTTTGGTGGATTACTGGCACACTGAATTTGAACTACAGCCTCTTGCAGCTTGTATCATGCTGAAATTTGGTTATGATATATAATGAGCTGCTCAAATGTGATTGAGCAGTTTATCTTCCAAGTCAGAAATAATTTTGCCCCTTAATGGCCCTTGGAGGGTCACATTTCTTGTGTGAGCAGCCAAATTTCTCCCACAAGCCTGAGTTTTGGGCAGCATTGCTCAAAGGGATTCGTTCCGCATAAGTTGATTAGTAGATTGGTTTGGTTCATTCATGAGATTTGAGGACAATCCCATTGGTTTCAGAGAGCTTCAAGTCACTCAGTTTTGGTGTTAGGGAGCTGCTCAGTCATCTGTTGCCGGCCTGGTGAAGGTAGGGCAGGACTGAGTGGCTAGAACAGCTGCAGGGTCACCCCATTCTCTGATTTAGCTCTTGACCCAAACACTTAGCAGGGCCAGAAAGTTCCACTAAGACCAGTCATATGGCAAACAAAGCATACTGGCATTTGGTGACAGTGCCAGCAGCTTAGAGCAATCAAAAAGAGACACATGATAGGAATCCATGTCATATAATACATGACCTGCGGTTTGCAGTCACCTTCAGGTCTGTATTAGCTGTATCACAGGGGCATATGGAAATGAACCTCTAATGCAATGTGACTATACAATTACTGAACATCTTTTTCACTGTGCCAGGTACAACCTGACCGTTCCATGTTTATCTAAACCAAATATCCATCAGGATCAGGCGTGCTGGAGTGAGGATCTACACAGTCACAGTCTATTGCAGGGCAGTCACATAGACAATAAACCATGGGCAGTTTTCAAGTCGCCAGTTACCAGAGGAAACTCTTACAGCTACAGGGAGAGTATGCAAACTCCACACAGAAAGACCAAGTTTGAACCCACTGCATTCACTCCAGAACCTACCATGCTGTGATGCAACACTGCTAACCAATGTAGCAACATGCCATCCCCAAATTGATGCCCATTACCTCAGGTGTGAATTTATTGAGAACTGCCTAAAGACACATATATATCATACAACGCTGCAAATTCTGAAGATCTAAATGTTTGAATCCACACGGACCCAGATTTATTTCACACTTCCACAGTAAATTATAAGACAAATTATGATTGAACCCAACTTTCTTTTTCATAGCTCATCTGTGCTCACAAGTACTCCTTGTGAGTGAAAGCATTACTTTTATAAATACCTCAAGCTACTGAGAAAGGAGGGGAAAAGGGAACACTTAGTTGGTCTGCTTTGAAAATGACCCAGTGGGCACGGAGCCACTGAGCTCTGCTGTCTGGGCTCAGGCTGCAGGGGCCTGTTCTCTGGCAGATACTATTTCCAACAGCAGCAGCAGCCTGCAAACAGTCGCTCACTCAAGAACCGTGTAATCTAGGAATTCACTACTCTGCTATTAGTGGAACACATAAGTTGTGCGTTGCTATGAAAACTAGATAAAACGTTGCCTTGTAAAGCAGAGAAAGAAGAGATGGGTGGACGTGTTCGCATTGCTATAACTGAATGAAAATGAAGTGAACTGCCTAATATTTAAACGAAACAGACCTGTGTGACCAATGTTTGGGGGAAAAAAAAACCCATTGGATTTGCAATTGTTTATTTGCTCTTATCTAACAGTCATTTTTTAAAATGAGTCAGAATCTATTTCAATAATCAAAATATTCAGTCAGGTAGTAATGATGATCTGAAATGGCCGTAATACTGTGTCGCACTTGGTGTTTGGATTGGTGGCTAAAAAAACATGCTCCATGATAAAATAAACAAAGATGCCACTTTGGAACCCATGAAATGTCATTTTTCACCCATTCATGAAACTGAGATTGTTCCGTAAATCTATGGATACACTCACAATTCAGAGGTATTGACATTTTTTAAAAGTCTGTTCATTATAAAGCAGATATTCTGGCTGTACCTCTGACCAATTTTTCAGAAAATTACTATTCCAATACAATAGAAGCCTTTATGTCTTCTGTCAACATCTGCCAAATCAGAGAGTCAAGCTAAACTATCAAATTGAATAATGCTTTATTTCAAAGATGTCACGCTTGCAGGTGAATAAAAAGATTAATTTGTCACGCAGTTTGTGGTTCAGAGGAGAAATTAAATACTTTTAATCAAATATAATGGCGCCATCTTCTGGGATGCAATAAGAATGCAATGGACACTGGATTTATCTTCACTAAGAGCGACATCACTGTGTTTTTAAACAAACCAGGTTACTTTAGTGCTGTTTATACATTTAATCTATTTTCACTGTACACTGAGATAACTGAGGATTACCTCCACCATACTGATGAAAAAAAAAAAAAAAAAAGACATCCAGCCAGCGTTTAACTTAAATTGGATAAACATGACAGAACACATGGAGCAATATAATGACACTGGATGTTGGATTAATGAGTCATTCAGTCCTTTCAGTTGGTGCTGGTGGTTTAGTTGTCCTCTTGATAGCCCTCAGTCTTCATGTCATTCAGGCCAAGGTCTTCGTTCTGCTCAAAGGAGCGGGTGTACTTCTCCACCTTCATCTCGGGGTCGGCCTCTGGGGCGTACACGTTCTGCAAATAGCTGTTCCCTGCTGGGTCGTCCAGGATGACGTGGATGTCCATTTCTCCTGCGACGACCTTGTCTATCTTCTCTCCGAACTCAATCAGCTTCTGCATCTGGCTTGAGGGGCCGCTGTCCCCACAGATGAAGGGGTTCTTGGAGACGGTCAGGTCTTTGATGTCTTTTAGCAGCCCCTCCACAGTGGTGAACTTCCCACCCAGGGCTGCCATCCCCAGCTCAAACTCCAGCTCTGGGATGAGGACGGAGCAGGTCTCAGACTTCAGCACATCTCGGGTCATGTCTGAAATGTCGGTGACGTGCAGGGAGATCCTGGTGCCGAGTTCCTCTGTGGCTCCACCTGACTTCACCTCATTGGTCCGGTGGCCACAGCTGTCGCAGTTGGTGGCCATGATGATCACCTCCTTGAAGTGCGGTATCTGGACCAGCTTCATGTTGGTCGAGGCTGGCGCGTTGCATTCTGGGCAGTTGGTGTTGAAGACCAAAACCTCGTTCCTCATGGCCTCCAGGTCGTCGGCTGCCGGTTCGTCCGGGTCATCATCGGCCCTGAGTCCCAGCTGCTTGTCCTGCTGGACGGTCCGCTTGAACCGGGACACAGTGAGAGCATTGTCCTTCTGGGGGGCCATCGGGTTCTCCACAAAACTGTTCCCAGACGGATCCTCGATCACCAGAGTGAATTCGCTGTCAAGATCTTTCAGCTTCCTCAGCTTCTGGATGAATTCATCTATTTTCTCGGCCACCTCCGGGTCGGCGGCTCGTCTGACAGCCTGGTCCTGCTCCAGACCCGCGACCGCCCGGTCCAGCAGACCCTCGACGGTGGACAGCGAGCCTTTCTGGGTGAAGGGAGGGATCTCAAAATCCAGCTCGGGGATCCTGGTGGTCGCACTGTCGGATTTCACGACCTCCCGGTTTAAGTCCTGTTTTGTTTCGACCCTCAGCGTGTAGCTAATGCCGTGGTCCTGGATCCGGCCGGCGGACTGGATCTCGGTGTTGGACCAGCCGCAGTGGTCGCAGCTGAAGGAGCTGACGATGATTTCTTTAAAGAAAGGTATCCTGGTCAGGAGCAGGCGGGTCGTCCCGTTCCCGTAGCAGTTCATGCACAGACTCTCGATCTCGGTGGGCTGCGTGTCTTCGTCGTCGGCGCTGATATTCTTGAAAACGCTCCCGCCTCGCACGTTTTCTTCGGAAATAACAGACATTTTTTTTTTATTTTGAACTATTTAAAATGTTCCAAGTCGTGGAAAAACGTGGCAAACAACCCCCCCCACCGCTCGTTCACAGATGTCTCGGTGCTGGAACACGCTTGATTTAATTGTGTCATTCGGTTACTTCCGCATCTTCTTCTTCGACGGCAGTCACTGAGTCCAGAGTCCGCCTCGCTGCTGCCCCCTCAGGTCCTGCTTCAGTACTGCAAAAACCAAGGTGTCGACTTTAAAATCAGATTTATGTTGGGGGGATTATTTTTTATCCATGTTCATGTAGTTTTTATTAACCTTTCATTTGATTCTAGCCTAATTTTACTCTCTATTTTGCTTATCTCTGTTAAAACAACATTTATAATCTACTTGAATTTGGTGATGCCTTTTTGTGTTTCAACGCTATTTCATTTGTTGTTTGAGCTCGCGTTTTGTTTTTTTTTTTGTTTTTTAAGTTAGGGAGTTTCATAGATTTGTCTTCATGTTTCGTTTGTTTCAATTCTCTGCATGAACATTTTTTTCTTTTCAAGCTTTTGTTTCTAATTCATTTTCCCTTTCTAAAACTGTTTTGGAAGGATCTCACTGTTTCTAGATTCACACGAAGAAGCATGGTGTAAATGTTTTTTTCCCCACTTTGGTCAAAGCAGGGTATGATAAAGGACTTTATCTCAACATTTTTTTCTTTTTACTTATACCGTTATACTTAATTAAATGCTTAATCACTTTAAAGGATATTCAGAACTATGTGATTCTCTCTCAGGCTGCCTGATGATGTGTCTTTTGCCACAGATATCCTTCCATAGTAAAAGGGAATAACGCTCTCCCACCAGAAGACCGTCTGCTGAAGTTTCTTGTCGACAACAATTCAGACACTGAGGAGACAGTGCAGTGTGCCAACTGTGACCAGGAAAGTAATAAAAAGGTACTAAACTATCTGGAAAAATAGTTTTGGTGGAAATTATACAATCCTGGCGAAAAAATGTGATGCCCATTCACTTCAAAGGTACAAATTCTGCTGCTGTATGTTGTGTATATATTGTGAACATAATGAAATATTCTACAATTTACCATGAATCACTTAAAAACAAAACTTACCTTGGTTTGTCATGTCGTTGTTTGTTCTTTTTTCTATACAGGACCAAGGAATGATGTACTTCTGTAACACTTGCAGCCAGCCACTGTGCGGTGCCTGCAGGGAGCTGACTCATAAGGCCAGAATGTTTTCCCACCATGAGATCGTGTCCTTGGCCAAAAGGACTAAAGCCAAACACAGGAAGTGCTGTAAGTGCCAACAAGGTGTTTTTACACAATGTCACTCATAAGAACTGCAGTTCTTCCTTTTTATATAGTATATTTATCACACTAACAATCAAATGCAGTTTCTTGGGTAACCTATTTCATGAATGGTGGTAAACTGCAGCGGGAGGGGAAGACATCAGCCATGAACCAGACATTAATTTGTCTCCTGGAGTATGTTTGTCATAAAAGCAGCTGACTGGAAAAATGGAAAACTGAAATTCTGACTCTCTTGTTGGCTGCTTTTAAAAGGCATCTGTGTCTCCACAGCTCTCCACGAGGAGCCCTACATCCTATTCTCAACAGAGAATAAGTCTATGCTTTGCATCAAGTGCTTCAGAGACATGCAAGTGTGAGTGAATCCACAACACAAAATATATGACTGTCAGAAGTTCTCTCTTCTCTTCTCATTAAATTATCTGTTATTTCTCTGCTGCAGGGAGAGTCGGACTCACTGCATTGACATCGAAACAGCTTATGTGCAGGGGTGTGAGATGTTGGACCAAGCTGTGCTGGTGAGAGAATTCTGTTTGTTCAATCTACATATTTATGGGGAAAAAAAACATTAACAATATAAATAATTCAGGCACTCAGCAGTGACTTTGCAAGATGCAACATATGTGCACTCAGAATAGTTTTAGTTCATCATAGTGCATTATAAAGATCTAAAATAAATATCCAAATATATTTAATTTTTAACAATATTAAATTAAAAGCAAAAAGAAGCAGCTGATTATATGTCTGAACAAAATCATTAAGAAGAGAAGAAGCTGCCATGCCTGTACAGGTAAATCATGACAAATCAGGGACAGTTCAGTAACAACCTCCCATTTACAGTGATCCTCCTCCTCTCTCTCCCGTTGTAGGTGGTGAAGGAGCTGCAGACCTCGACTCGAGAGGCCATCGTCCTCCTCAGAGCGATGATAGGAGAAGTGTGTCTAAATGTGGAGGAAGAAGAGAGTGCAATCTGTGGTCTGTTCAACAGTTTGCAGGTTACACGGTGACCCTAATGTGATGTATTTCCTCAATGAGTCATATGAGGGACACCTGCACATGGACTCCCAACCACAAATGATATATGAATCGTTTAGGTACAACCTGGTCACTGCACCTGTGCAATTTTTGCACCACTGGGCTGACAGCAACTGTGATGATTGGTATGGTTAATCATTGTGAATGCCTCAGAGTAAAAACATCCCAAAAAACACATAATAATATTATTAATTGACAATGAAAAAGCAGTGATATATATTCATAATATTTTTATGCACTGTAATATGCACGTTTGATCAAAACTATGATATTTCGATCAAGAAGCTGAATATCTAAATTCTTTCTGTCTCTATGTCGTAAATAACTTTGTGGTTTGGAGACAGTTCAGGCTGCTCTCTTCTTCTTTAATGTTGTAGTCTTACACCTAAATCCCATCTAACCAATAAAACGGATGAAAGTGTAGCGCTCCTCAGTCGTTACTGCAGCCCGGCCACTGGATGGCTCTGTTAACCTAATTGTGAGGGGAACTGTATTTCCTTTGCACTGTGTCCAAGAGAGGAGTCACCACAATGTGGAATTTACACCTATTTTTTTCCCACAATCTTGAAAATTCATTAGGTATTAAGAGCTCAAGGCCATTTCCGCAGCAGTGTGAGGAATAAAATAGGCTTTTTTTCTCTGCTCTCATCTGACAGGAAAAACTAACAGAGAGGAAGAAGATTCTTCTGAGAGCAGCTCAAAGGTAAAAATTAAATATGTTAAGATTTACTGTTTGTACACAAAGATGCTCTTTTATTGCCACAAAGCTCGTGTTTCAATATTTATTAAATTGAATGCTATTATTCTGCTGTTACTGGGTCACTTCAAACATTTTCCTTTGTATCAAGCTGTAATGTGCTCAGAGTGATGAATAGCAGCATCATGCTCACAGTGAAATAATCTCCCTGCCTGCCAAGCACATTTCTTGAGCGGAGTGCCACTTCATCAAGGCATTATGTTGAATTAAAATCACTTCAGTAGGATTTCAATGTTCAAACTGCTACTGTTAGTTGCAGCTTGTGCCTGGATCCTGGATCCAGTCAATGAAAATGAACACTGAAAGGTACTGGTGATTGTGCAGTACATAAATCATAGACTTTCTCAAGTCCATAGTATTAACAGCCGCTACTGCGGCAGAAAACCTATAGGAACCAACATATTTCCTCCATTTTTACATTAAAACAGAACAGTACATTTTGCACCAACTGCAGGGCCCACTGAAACATGAGCAAGTTGCATCCCAATACTGCTAACTTTGTAGCTGTTTACCTTTGCAGGGACGGGATTGTAAGGTGATAAACAACGCAGAAATTACCTTGCAATAACAGGCCACTGATAGCCTCCCAAACCATTAATTTAGAATAGAACAGAAAAGCCTTTATTGTTATTGCACAAGGATGCACAACAAAATTGAGGGGGTGCAACTGTGCATGTTTAAAGTGCTCACCAAAACAAACACCAGAACAGAGAGACGTAAGCCTCGGCATCTGAGCACGCCACCACATTGGTTCAAAAACATTAACCCACAAGTAAAGTAATTAAAAAATTTGCACCATCCCTCCAGGAATCATTCAAGTTTGATTTAATGCCATCCAAGGTTTGTAGCTAATTAGCTGTGGCACAACCAAATGATTGCACATCAGTGAGATTTGATGGAAAATTAATGAGTGATCGAATATATATTTTTGTACTTTCAGACAAACAGGCGTCGCATTTGTGCTTTTGTTTTCTTTTCTCCCTCTCTGTGTGTCAGCAGGCCCCCATGTACAAACAACACAAATGTCATATGTTTAAAAAAAAAACAAAAACACTTTTCTCGTTCAGTTTGCGCTCCATGCCGACGTGTTCATGATTGAATGAAAACAATTTTGTGCATGTGAGTGAGTGTATCGGGTTGCTCTCTGTGGTGATCTTTAATGAGATTTTTTTTTTGCGCCCACTGTCCTCCATCTCTCTCTCTCTCTCTCTCTCCATTGCCTGGAAGCCCTCCAGTGGCTGGGTTCCTGGAAGGGTTTTAAAGGCTATTTATGTCAGCCTTTGTGTGTCCAGCTCCGCGTCTGCTCCTATGTGTTTGTTACAGGAGAAGACAGATAGATTAGCTTCTGGAAAAATGGAGCATGCTGTTTGTGGATGCACCTCCTGAACAGGATCCTCGTGCATTTCGACAGGCACGGACATCAAGGTGTAGCTTTACATGTCCATGTGTTTGTGTGTTCGTCTGCAGTCAGCATGAGGAGAAGGAGAAAGCACTAAAGGAACAACTGTCACACCTCACGACCCTCCTACCAACCCTCCAGGTAGAGTTGACAAAGACCTGATAAATGATAATCAGACAAAACCGGTCACAAATGATCACAACTGTTGTGTTTACTATTATACTGAAAGGATACTCAGGATACTTAAAGGGCATATTGCAGGTTAAACCCCACTTTGAATCAATGTTTAGAAAAATAATATAGGAACAATTTTTTCTTCAAAATATATTGGTAAATATATCAATTAGGCCTGTAGAGTCCTTTGATTTTACTTCCGCATCCGAAGAAGCTAAAGCGGAAGTGACGCAGGCAGAGGGAGAGCAGTGAACCTGGGCAACAGGAAAACAATTGATGCCGATCTCAGTTTTGGCACAGAAGAAACGTTAAATGTGTACAGTCACACACACGACTTCGAGCTTGTTTATGCGCCCCAGAGACCAGGGGGAGACCAGTGGGAGAGTAGATGGTCAGAGGAGAGCAGGGCAGGTGGTGTTAGCTTATGTAATATTGAGTTCATGCCATAATATTGCACAGATTACCATCATATGTCCAGCAATAGCAAAATTATTAATGGTCATCTATTACATGCAGGAGTATTGATACTTGCAAATAATCAAAATGATCTTGATGAAGTGCCTCATACTCATAATATCCGTCACCATAACAAGGTATAGCTGTGCTACTGCCGCCGGAGAGAAACACTTTGGTGATCCACGTTTTGTTTGATAGGTGCTTGTGTGGGAAATGCGAGGCCATGACCGCAGCCGAGGAGAGCATGTGCTGCAGGGAGGTAGAGGCCTGCTGGGCCTTAGTGGAGGATGTCACCCCCAGGCTCCAAGTACAGGGCTTCACACAGCACCCAGCATTTGATGTTTGCTGTCTGAATCCCTCTGTGCTTCAGATAGCCTACATACACTACAGACAGGAGCATGGACCTCTGCAGGCCAGCAGACACGAGTATGTTATGTTTAGGGCTGAAAGTACTCCGGGGAGTGTCGTTGGAGGGTTAGGGTTAGGGTTAGGGTTAGAGCAGTCAACTGAGCTCGTCCATCAACACAGCTTTCCCTCTAAACCAAACGAACATCACCAGCCAATCAGCAGCTGTGGACAGTAACAAAGTAAATTGTCCCAAAATACAGTTTTTGAGTATCTGTATCCGATGTCCTGACAGGCTGGAGTTTGTGCAACCTCCACAAACACAATAATTTGCCATGATAATGACAAATGAATGCAATACAACACTACTGAAAACACACTGACTCTCTGACCCATAACTACCTACTCCAACTACAACTCCGTCTGGCTACGTCATATGACGCGTTGTTGAAAAAAGAGAAGAGAATTTTTGGAGGCTTAGCTCAAAACTTTTTTTTTTTTTTTTGGACTAAATTTGCACTCTTATGTCTTGAAAAAAATTCAAACCTCTTTTAACTTTTCAAAGGGTAATTTTTTTTAGACAAGATTATAAATACATCTCAAAAAATGTAACCCTTTAAGTGACTTAAGTAAATGCGTAAATGCAATAGTGAGTACTCCTTACAAATAAAACAGTCACACTTTAAGTGTAAGCGCAGTTGAGATCATTAGCGGGGAAGAGAAGATGAGAAAACCAAAAGTGGTTCTGTTCTTTTGTTGTTTGTTCGTTAAACATTGAAATATTGAAACCTTTTGGGTTTTGGGTCAGTTTTTTTTAGCTGTTGCCTGTGCACTGCGTTTTACAAGCCTAAAACTGGAACAAAAACTGTAGCTGACCAAACTTACTTAGTCACTTTCTGCCGCCGCCCTTTGGGGATGATGAGCGGAGGAGAAAAAGAGTGCACTTCATTGTCGGATGACTTTCATATCATTTAACACCATTTTCACTCCTTCGCTGTCTCACTTTAGATCCATCTCGTTTGAACTTTAACCTCAATTCTCCGACGCTTTCAGGTTCACCTTGTCACCTGTTCGGCTTTCCTCAGCTCAGCCAACAAGTTCGAGTTTTTGGACATGGGCTACGTGAGTACTGCAGCAACTGGAGGAGTGTAAAACACAAACTCTGCTCATTATTATTACTATTATTTGTATTTTTATTATTTAAGATAATGTGAATATGTAGTTACTGCACTGTGATGACAGACATAAGATGGTGAAGGAAACAGGGAGTGGGAGGGGGAAAGAAAGATCATTATAAGGTTAATGTGATATTCTGCAGGTACTTGACGGTACACTAGGGATGACACGTCACTATTGTCTCTGATTCTGTTACTTTGCATCACAGAGAAGTTTGTTCTGAGGAAGTTTTGTTGGGAAGACAGAAATGACAGCGTTAGCACTGTGAGATGCAATGGATTGCTCTTTAAATGGAGGCTGTCCATGACGTCTCTGCGAGGTGAAACGGGTCACTGAATCACACGCGGGTGTTCTTGCTTACACAGCAACTAATGGAGCGGCTGAAGAGGATTGTCAAGCTCCCTCATCGACTAAGACCAGTGCAGAGCAGCAAAGTGAGTGGGTACAGTGTTGATCCAGAGCTGGAAAAGGTTACACTCAGAATGAAATCTACTGCAGAGCACTCAGTGGTCGTTTCACTTGTTCACTGAGTAATTTAGCCTTTTTTTTTTTTTATCTAAGGCCCTAAAGCCCAGAACCATTTCACACAGGAAACTGGGTTCAATGCCTTTTAGAGGCAGCTTTGTTTATTAATCAATCTATCAGATATAATACACATTAGCCAAAGTCAGTATGATGTAAATGGATTGGATTTATTGCACATGAAAAGAAGCAAGGCAAAATGAGACTTCACTAAGGATCACAGCATTATATATGTAGGGTTAGAACCCGCAGTGCTCGTGTTTTAAGGTTGCCAACATATTATTGAAAGAAAAAAAATGTAAAAAACTTCTTTCAGTTTAAAAAAATGGTTCATTTTCAGCATAAAGAAACTCAAGGTCCAGTTAACTCAAGCCCGAGGATAACAACAGCAAGGAGACCTTGAACTGAGATTACAATGCCAAAATGATGATATTCCTTTTTTTGTAAGTGGACAGGATCCTATGAATTCACAAGTGATGCAGCAATTCAGTATTTAACGCGGCTACACTTGTCTCTGCTACACAGACTCATTTAGCAGTGATTAGTAAGAGGAAGAACCAACAGAGGGCATCAGTTAGGAAGCTGTGTGTGTCTGAACTCCTCCTTCTCTCTGAGTGACGAAGTTCATGTATATTGTTGGTCCTGAATGTAAACAGACAGTGTAGAGGGAGATGGAGATTTCTCCCTTTATGGTAATGAAAGTGATCCTTCGTTTATTTATTTATTTTTTTTATGGTATGTTTTTCATTGAAATTATGATATTGAGAACAATATTGTTAATGTTGTTAATTTGTTTTTATTACATCACATCATATAAATCTGTATATACTGCATTTTATTAAGAATAATATAAAAAGAAGAATTTGTATGGGCCTCCAGATTTAACGCCGGTGTTTGTCTCATGTTAGATCAACACAGACTACAGAAGTGAGTTTGCCCGCTGTCTAGAGTCCTTACTGCTGCTTGGACAGCGCTGCCCTCCCTCCGTTGCCGGATCTACAAGTGCAGCAGCAAGGTACGATCGGTTACCTGCTGCCAAATGTCACAAATGTAATTTACTAATTGATCCCTTCCTCTCAGGTTGTGTTTTACAATGTGCTTTCACTGCCTGAATATCAACATGGCATCATTTGGATTCTTCCAAGAAATCCAAACACCCCCCCCCCCCCCCCCCCCCCCTCCGCCAAAGCAACGTCTGTCCAGAACATTTCACACTTGCAGGCATCCAAACTCAAAATCCCCAAATGGTTTGCAAGTACAGATGGTAGACAGCCATGGCTGCAGTGAGAGGAAGGGAGGCGCCACGTTGAGTCCCACTATGGCAGTTATCCTGTCAGTCTGGGAGCTCTGGACGCTGGTATGTTTACATAAGTCACCTTGTTGTATGGAGGGCTGGGGCGGGGAAGATGAGACGGAGGCACTGGATCCTGTTTTAGAAAGTTGCTGTGGTCGGGGCAGGAGCACGGCACATAACATTTGGGAATGGATAGATTGATGGAGTGTGGTTGGATCCGGTTTCCTGTTTGACATCTTGTCAGTGTGCGGCCTTGTATTTGTTGCAATCGAGGGAAAACCACAACATCAGAGCATCCTTATAACTCAACAGATTGCTCTAAAAAATTGTGTGAAATCCCCAGTGAATGTAAATACCGTTATCCATCTTTAGTTGAACACCCATTTTCATCATTTTTCCGTGCTCCGCATCGTCACATCTACACACCCTCCCCTGACCGATTCTTTTTTCCCCCCAGCGTCTCCCAACTGTTCGCAGGTCCTCAAGCCCACCCACTAATGCCAGCATACTGACTCTAATGCTCCTCTCCAACTTGTTCAGCGTCCTGCCAGTGCAAGATGCAGAGTGGGCAGGGATTGGTGGGCCCGGCCGGCTGGCACTATTTTTATCGTAATTTCACAGAACTCTCTAGGATTCATCTGGAAGTCGGCACACAGGGTGCGACCGGGCCACTTTGTTCCAGGGCGCTGATGTCACCGCTGTAGCACAGGCAAAGTCTTTGATTGGCGTCACTGGTGGGAGGACAGGAGCTGGGTGTGCAGAGGATGACATGTGGCAGAGAGAGTGGGACACTTGCTTTAGACAGGTCAGGTCTTCTGTTGCATCAACAATAGGCACGAAGGCAGAAGGAGAAAGAGGCCAGCAGACCCCCAGGTAACTGTTATTTCATCATTTTAAAATCAGTGCCGCGGAGTGCCGGGAGTATTTGGCATGTGCCAGCTTTCCAGCGGCATGTACTGAAATATTTATGACTGGAATGAAAGTGGAAGAAGACGTGCTTCATGGAGTGAACCGGTTGTGCGGCACCGGAGACTGAGTCCCACTCTTTTTGTCAAATATCTGTTTACTCTAATGTAAGATAAAGATGACGGTGGTTGTATGACATGCTCAGCTTTGCAATTTCACGAGTGGATTCCATACTTCGGCTCTCAGACACAGGAGGAAAAGGGCTGGTTCAGAAGCTGCCCACATGCTGTAGACTGTCACCCACCAGAGCATCTGAATGTCTTGCTGTGTCTGATACTTCCTCAATTGCTGTCTGAAAGCCCCCCCCCCCCCATCAGCCGTTAATGCAGGATACAAACCAGGCACGGACTGATGAATGGTGAGCTGACGGTCCCCATAAATTCAGTAGAAGTTGTACAGAAGTCTTTCCATTCAGATGAAGCTGCTTTAGTTCTGACAAATTGTGTAATTGGATAACAAATGTATCGCAACTCGAGAGCGATTCGTTCACACCCCAGAGCAGCTTCTGGCCAGAATCCAGGACCAGGTTCAAGAAGAATCTGTGCAATAAGTGTAAGCAGCTTTGTGCTTTATACAGACTTAGCCACACTTCTTGGAGGTGATGGTGAAGGGTTAAACTCTTTTCTTCTGCAAAGTGAATCGATTCTCTTCTCATGACAAAGCATAAGGAGCGAGTTTTCTCTCTGTCTCTCTCGCTTACTTTCTTTTTTTTTTTGGGGGGGGGACTCCTTTTTCAGAGCTGATTTATTTGCTTTGACCTATTGTTTACTTTTAAAGTACAAATCTCAAACCCCACTGATATTGAAAATTGATTTGGTTTATGGCAAAATGGAAACTCGGTGCTTTTGGAGGTAATCTGTAACAGGTTAGCACTTCACATTCTAACAGACAGAAAACATATCAAAGACACAGCTGCTGCACTAATGGAATAAAACACTCAGCTGCAGTTAAGCCGCCCAGGCTTAAGTGGTGGACGTAGACTTAGATATTTTATTGACTGAAGACATTACCTTGATTTGAAGGCATACCTTATTTGATTCTACATAGAGAAGGAACTCTAACAGTAAGTCGTATTTTGTGTATGAAGTCGAAAATAAAACATGCCATTTAATAATAGCAATCAAGGTGAATTTTTTGTATACAGTATGTATAAAATTCTCGGCCGATGGCAGCAGGAGAAAGCTTTGGAAACCAGCAATTGGGGGAAAATTAATATATATTCGTTGTTTTGAACAGTGCCTGGATAAGACCAGCACATATGAGCAGGTTTATATAAAATCAATACAGCCTGAGCAGAGCTGATGCTCCTGGATTCCTGCAAAGGTGTTATTGACCAATACGGTCAATAATGGGGTTCATTGTATTTGATATGAAGCTCTAACCCTCCTGTGGTTTAAGAGGCTGAAGTTAGCTACAGATAATGCTGATGGCCAAAACTGTCGTCAGATTTTGAAGTACAGGTTATTAATGTGAGAATAAAAAGGCGGTCGCTACTTCTTCTCTCCTCCCTCACTTCAGGCTCCAGTCTCCTCTTTTCATGTCCTGCCGCTCCCCGTCTCTCAGCGAGATGCCCCTGGGCTCTGTGTTGGGGCGGAGGCCCACTTCCCACCGCAACATCTGCACCAAGGTCCTCCTGGCCGAGGGGAGGGAGACCCCCTTCACCGAGCACTGTCGCAACTATGAGAACAGCTACAAGGTGAGCTCTGCGGTTACCTTGTGCTTTTATCCAGAACTGCATTCACGTGTTGAATCACAGGTTTGCAAGGAACAAGTTTCAAAGACGCTTATTTGCGTTATTTGTGTTATTGCCAAACTAGAGGAAGCAGTTTTATCTGGAAGTAAACTTCTAGATAGAGAGATTATTTGGTGTTATTAATGGTTGAGTTCTGGAAGAGGAAGGAAATAGTTCATTGCGATATCGTGACTGGAAATATTTGTTTTAGTGTCCATAAAACTCATAAATCTCCCTTATTCTGAGGCATGTTGGTGAAAAAGTGCTCCAGTAACTTTTCTTCCACAGTAGTGGATGAACAGCCAAGTCTGATCCTCAAAGTGGAGCAGCATGAATTCCTCCGGAAACACATCTTCAACCTGTCCGGTGGGCAACGAGGCTTTCATGCTCAGATGCACTTCACCTGGCAACTGTACACCCATCAAATCTCTGCTGTTTTAAAGACACTGAAGCACCTCTTTTTAGAGTCATGCCACATATAGTGTGTGTGTGTGTGTGTGTATTTTATAGACACTCCAGACAGAGATTCAGAATCTGAAGGACCAGGTCCAGGAGCTGCACCGAGACCTGACCAAGCATCACTCCATCATCAACACGGATAAAATGGGAGAGATTCTGGACAGGTCGCTGCACATTGACAGCCAGATAGCTGCCCAGTACTCCACCGTGGAAACTATGAGAGTCATGTTTGAGGAGGTGTGTCAGGTTTTCACAGGTCTTCCTGAAAAAGTTTCAGCATTTTATTTTTTCATCTCTCTGTGCACCTCGCTGCATACCAACAGGACAGTTCTCACCTACAAGCTGCTAAGAATGCAGAGCGAAAGGAGGAGGAGGGGGGGGGGGGGGCCCTGCAAATGTTAAGATGTCCTGTGAGTCAGAGTGATATTTGAATTAATTCAATCAGCTTATTTATTTTACTTCCTCACAGATCTGGGATGAGACATTTCAGAGAGTCACTAATGAGCAGGAGATCTACGAAGGTTTGTCTAAAACCTGTGACAGCAGAAGTTTTGCAATTACCGTGAAAAAAATTGAATTTGATTGATTTTTTTTTTTCTTTGTGCGCTGAGTGTAGCCCAGCTCCACGACCTGATGCAGCTGAAGCAGGAGAACTTCTACCTGACCACCATCGCCAAACAGATCGGCCCCTACATCTCGTCCATCGCGAAGGTCAAGGAGAGGCTGGAGCCCAGGTGTTGTATTTGTACAGTTTTACACTGATTGAGAGGAAACAAAAGCCCCTCTCGATATGAAGTACCACTTTTTGAAGCATGCAGCTTTTGTCTGAAGGAAGATAAAGAAAACAAATTGTGGATTTTGTCTTGTAATTAGTGTGCTTGCTTTATTTAATATGCAGATTTGGGGTGTATCTGTATCTGCATCTGATAAAATAAGCTTCTTTTTCAAATGTTTTTAATCAAATATATATTTGTGACATTTCCATTAGCACTGAGTAGGAACCACCAGGATCTGCGGGGAAATCACAGAATAAGAAAAATACAGAATGGCTTTGAATGTCATTTTACAGAAGTGTCAACGAAAGACGTTTATGTAAAAACTTTTTTTTTTTTTTTTCAGGTTCCAGGAGACTAAAGAGCACCACGATGACCGCACAGAAACAATGCTGAAAATCTATGAAGACAGCTCAATAGCAAAGGAAAGGCATGACAGGTATTGACATTTCCAATGTGGGTTTTTTTTTTTTTGTTGTTTGGTTGTTTGGTTTTTTTGATACGTAAAGTCCTGTGTTAGACACAATGTCAACCATATCTGAGTTAAAAGAAGTTTCATTAACATCAGCCAGAGAAATTAGTAAATTTATAAGCCACCACACAGCAGGGAAGGCTTTTTTTGAAAAGTGATCTGTAAAAAATTTTTCATTTTACATTTGATTGTGTGCATTTTATCACGTATTTCTAATCGAAGAGTTGCACTTTTTAGTAAATCGACCCCAGCAGGTTCCTCCCAGCTGGAGGATGACAAATGGTTTGACTTGTTATTTCTGATGGGTCTGATTAATAACTAATCTAATTAACAAGGCCGAGGTCAGGAAACTAAGCATGTAGTCGTGTTTCATCACTGAAATAATAAATCTGGGATCTAAATATGCAAATATATGTAAACAGAATTTTCTTATGGCAATGACAAAATCACAACAGAAGAACAACCATCATGTGGATCTATGACAATGAATAACCAGCAAAATCATTTCTCTGGCATCCCAATAATCATTTTTTTGATGGCTGTGCCAACACGATTTGTGTTGAATTTTTGTGTGAATCCTGTTTCTTTTTTTTGGCAGTAACAACCAGACCTGTGTCACAGACGAAGACAAAGGCAAGAACAACCGACCGGTGATCCTCCAGTCGAGGGAGAGCTCCATCAAGACCAGCCGTCCAGGCTCGGAGACGTCCAGCCACAATGAGATACCGTCATAAGCTCCCTGCCATTTGATTTCTGTCCCCCTCCTCCCTTCCCTGTCCCCGTGGAGTGATGTGCCTTAATTCAACTATAACAAGCCCAGGATGGTATGTGACTTCCTCCGCTGTCCAGATACTGCACATATCATTTTCTCAGCAGCGGGGAGCTGTCGACAGCTCCAAGGTGAGCCCTTGGATAGACACTAACTGAACGTGCTGTTCATACATGGAAGCCAGAGACTCACTGCTGTCAGAGCCTGACACAAAAAACCTTATTCAAAGGTAACAACTATCCACAATATTACTTTTGAGCCATGGACTGTGTGTAACAAGGGGAAACAACGGTCTGTTGTGTTTGTTCTGGTAAAATGATAGAACTGCTGAGCGTGTGAATTATCGTCGCTATTTCCTTGGCCTGTTGCGGAATTGCTTTTTTTGCAGGATCTCTCCTTTTGATGAATGACCAGGTCGGGAGATTGCTGAGCCACAGTGACAGCGCAGATGGAACGCAGCAAATCCAATGATGTGTGTGTCATTCTGGCTGTCAGCATAGGTCACATGCTGATTTGTGTCACGCAAGTCATCTTATACATCAGCCTCGTCCGAAACGAGGCAGCCAGGACGGTGTGTGCAGTGTGTGCAGTGCGTATTTTATTTTATTTTTTTCTGTCGCTTCTCCATCTACATGCAGAATGTGTAAAAGGGATTACAGAAGTGTGTGAATTTTACTGGGTTGGCCTTAATGTCGATCTCTGAGCTCTTTGGACTCACCACTCACCTCTACTCCAGCCGACGTGCTGTGGTAGGAAATATACGGTGTTGCTCTTGGTTCTCCTCTCTCTTCATCACACATCGCCGTCAGCAGCGTGCTTTAAGGCTTTTGCCCTGCAAGAAATCAGCCGGTAGCCCTCCTCCTCGATATAGTCTCCTTAATCAATCGCGTTGGTGTTTTAAACAGGTCCTGTGTTAAACAAGAGGAGAAACTTCAGGCGCCATAACGACAGGGTGATTTAGACGGGCGGCCGTATATCACCAGAATAATTTTAATTTGAAATGATTTCAGGAGATTGACCACCGAGTATTAGTAGAGAAAGGTGTTTGGGTTTTGTTTTGTTTCTTCCAAGAAAAGCTACATCTCCAAACGTGTGTCTTTACTGTACATATGGCAATAAAACGCTTGAATCTTAAATCTCCAGGAAACAAAGAGCTTAGGACACTGAAGCGATTCAAGGTGAGCTTCCTGCTCAGAGACAGGGACAGCCCTCGTTCTCAAGAAACGTGCGAGGATAATGTCGAGGAGCCGGAGCGGCAGCTTCAGTGAAAAAAAAAAAAAAGACAAAAATAAAAGGAGGTTATTTACATTACACTGCCAGAGCTAATGTGGGCATGTTCAGAGCCACCGCCTCACAGGAAGTATTGGGGTCACGCTGGCCTTAAGGACCGGTCCAGCTCCGCAGAGGAGTCAGAGGAGCAGATTCATTAAAAATACATTTGTGACAGCAGAGTAACAAATGACTGTGGCAGTGCTCTGGTCCTGCACACCCTCCCCACAGTCATTCATCATCTGCACTCATTGAACTACCAGGTCTGCGTTCACTGTTCATTATTCTCTCCCTCTCTCACTGAGCCTCTGCTGGGCTCCTTCACCTACTGCTCCAGGCAGAAAATAAAACTCCCAAGGTTATTTGGCGCAGAGTATAAAAAAAATCTATACATATAAAAGGTGTTTTGTTTTTTTTTTCCCCAGTCTTTCTTTTTTAGAGTCACATTTGAAGCTAAAGTTCATCAAGGGGTTGTTGCATTTGTTTAATGATTATGACAAGACAGCAGCTGCCAAAGGAGACACTTGGAGAGGAAATACTAAAACACAAAGCTTCATTTGAAAAAGTCTTTATCATTCTTTAATTGAAAAAGAAAAAAAAAGCATTAAAGATAGAAGAAAAGAAAAATAAAGATAAAATGAAAGTTTAATTATCTCCTTGGAAAATTTGGGTCACAGAAGAAATGAAAGAATGACATTAAAGATAATACAATTAGAGCAAATAGAGCAGATGGGGGGGGGGGGGAACAAATTATTATATAATGAGGATGAAAATACATTTCAGAGTCTTAATCGTGCTCCTTACAAAACTACTGACCGAAGGCAGATTCACAGATTTAACCTGGTTAAAATATTTCTCTCAGAAAAAAAATCCCTGATGTCATAGTGATGTTACTCAGTTTTGGTGCCTACATGTTTGTAACAGAAAGGCTGCGGCACGTGGACGAAGTCCATTTGGTGAAAGTCGCCATTCTTTGCATGATGGGAGATGGAGGTAGTAAAAAAAAAAAAAAATCAACTTACCTCATCCTCTGCTGCTCATTTTTTCCGTCTCTGCCTCCAAACTGGACATGTTGAACACAATCACAGCGAGGTCACTTTGCTGCTGAGTTTTTTTTTTTTTAAAGCAATCATCAAAAAAGGGAAGTTATCTGGTAAATACATACATTTCATATCTGTGAGCATTTTTAATCTTCCTGATAAAAAAAAAAAAAAAAAAAAAAAAAAAAGCTCCACACTGCTGTTGGACCTTTTGGCTTCTCCCTGTTCGAGGTCGCCACAACAATTATGACTTGCATAATTGATTTGGCCACAGTTTGTACTCCAGATGCCCTTCCTGTCGCAGCGCTCCCCGTTCATCCAGCCTACCACTGGTTTGCGTTGTGGCTGGGGTTTGAGTCTGGGGCCTCTGCATTGTGAAGCATGCAGCTCTAACACTGAGCGACGTCCGCGGGCGTTCAACCTTTATGAGAAAGGATAAACAGCATTATTCTGGAAGTGCTTCTTGCCCCCATTTTCTGGACCACATTTGTTTTAGCACTTTCACAGCCTCTCTGTGATGGCAGCCGGCTTCCGTTCGACCCAGCAGACCCACCGTAGGGAGCTGCTTGGAGTTCCTCAGTGTCCTGCTAAGGACGACTCCACATGCAGCCAGTTGCAGAACCTCTAATCCTGCAAACCAGCCACTTCACCTGTTGAATTAGGCTGTGGTCCTCTTAAATCTCCATATTCTTCATTGCAAACTGTTGAATGTTCACCACAAGGCCTGTGTTCTGAAATTGTGCACCAGCTGCTGCTTTTTAACCTTACGACTGGGATCGTAATTGGATTTAACCTTTTAAGTTAATTTAGATTAACTTAAGTCAGACTTTGCCCAATAAGCCCTGGTCTTGTTCCTTGTCTCCAACATTCCCAGGAGAGAGCTATCAGTGTTTTTTTTTAGCATTTACAAAAAACTGAAACCAATCAGTTCTTTAGCTAAACAGCAGGGAGGATTTGTTGACGGCGTCTCTGCCGGCTGCTGTGAACTGAAGAGTAATTGGAATCAATGTTCATGGTGTTATCACCAGTGACAGATGCGCTAGGCAACAGTGTGAAAAGGTCAGGGGTTGAGGGGGCCCTCCCGGGGGAATTGGAGATGCTTGAGGCATAAAATTGTCATTTTTGAATCAATTTCACATGTGAACATTGGTTTTTATCTCTCAGGGGCCGCGAGCGTGACCGTGTCTGCTAGTTTCAGTACTGCTGGCCACTCCAGCATGTCTAAGATAGTCTGACTGTTGCTCTGCTTATATCACAGAGATCTCCCTCCCCAGATGAACAATTCTTTCGACTTAACTCAAGTAAAGACATGTGGGTTGAGGCATGTCGATATTTTGTAATCACTCAGTGATTGCGTGCTGTATAAGTGACCCGCACGCTCCAGCCTGGCGTTTCAATTCGACCCCAGCAGCTCACAAGGTCATATTTTTATTCCTATATCTTGAAGACATGGTTTTTATGAAACATTTTTTTTAAATGTATTACAGAGGCAGTAAATGTTCACTGTCACGACGCTCCTCAGGAATAAACATGAATCCCTTTAACAGATCAATCTGTCGGCCAATTCGATTTCAGAGATATTGGTCATCTCTTCATTCTGTAAATAAGATATGTCTTGTGCTGTTTGAAGTCTGCAGCGCTGAGGCCCACAAACGTGTTTGCTCGAAACCTCTCAAGGGATCGGCACCTAATGCAATAACAGAGGTGACAAATTGAGTTCCTTTTATTGCATCGAACGATGGTGGCAGCAAGTGAGCGCGTCCTTGGCTCGCAGGAATCACAGGTGTGAGTCTGAGGATGTGTCAAACCTGCATGCATGCAGGGCTCAGGAGAGCTCGCCCCACAGCTCCTTATTAATCAACAGCTTGTTGGGCTGCCGGCCCTCCTCCCCCATCTCCTTTCATTTTCCTCCCCACCCTTAAAATAAATAAGTATAAAAAAAATGAAATCTGATAAAGAGCTCAGCACAGATGAATCATTAACACAGTTTGGCTTCAAGACCTTCCCCCTTTTCATTCTGACAAAAGGAGAGCAAGACAGCACAACAGGATTCAATATGGAAATCAAGAATAAAAAAAAACAAACTGTAATAATTATTACAGACAGCAGATAATTTTGTTACCTTCTTTTTGGCTAGTTTGGCCTCATTACTAAAAGATCGTGCCGTCTCAGCTCAGGCAGGCAGGAGCGATGAAGTTACCTCAGCAGAATCAGTGATGAAGGTCCAGGCTGCCTACAGGCAGACACACAAGTGAACACACAAGACAACAGGAACAGTCCGCAGTAGGACACACAATCTGGCAACTGACTGGTAGAGAGAAAAGGGAGCTGGTGTGACTCGAGAGGAGAAAATGAGGGAAATGGGGAACAGGTGGGCAGGTGGATCAGAGGACTGGACTGTGATTAGATTCATCAGAGCCAGGATGAAATGAAATGAAATAACCAAATCAGCTTTAATTAGTTTTAATATGTTTTTTCTTCAGTCACCTTTGACTGCATTTCCTCCTTATTATGTGATGATTTGTATTAATTTGAATGCCACTCTTTCGGATCTTCACGCATTACTTTGCTTTGGAGTTTGGCTGCACTAACTTATTATACTACAACTTAATGTTATTGTTTCTTTACTGCATTGTTCTAAAGAATCTACTCTTAAGTACTGCACAGTACATATAGATCACAACAAATAGTCAATGATTATTCCCTCAGAGTTGATGACTTCCAATATACTGTCTTTGGGTTATGCCACCAATTTCCTCCAATTACTCCATTTAGATCAGGTGACTCCAACCCCGGTCCTGGACAGCTACTGCCCTGCTCCAACACACCTGATTCAAATGAGCGGCTCCTTACCAGACTTCAGCAGAGCTTGATGACGAGCTGATCATCTGAATCGGGTGCGTTGAAGCAGGGACACGTCGAAAACATGCAGAAGGAGCTGCTGCCCTGCGTCGGTGTTTGTGTGTCTATGTATGCAGAGTCTGTGGACAACATTGCTGCTGTTGCTGCAGCTACAGCAATAAAAGTTTCCATTCACACTTTGTTAAGAGGCCTGCGAGGCTCTATGTAAACAGACAACAATGCTGATACACCAAGAGCTTCAGTTCTACAGCCTACACACTTGAGGACAATAGAGCGTTCAGGCTAACAAGAGTTATGGCTTCGCTGTAATGAAAGCCATCGGGGACACAAACCTTAACTGCAAGTTCATATACTGGGTGTACTACTTCAACAATTTGTGTGTTTTACTGAAGATCACTTGTTTTCATGTGGTGTGTGTATGCGAAATATGAAATGCAGGTATTTTTACAGCAAAGGTACAAACTCATAATCCTTCTAATGACTGACTCTTTTCATCTAAACGCATCAAGTGCCATTTAAAACTGAGTATACAGGTGATGCTGGAGCCGTTGTCTGAGGTGACATGTTTTAGCAAGTCAGTGAAGATGGGTTAAGACTGAAGGTGGTGCGGTTTCTGGGAAAATGCTCATTGGAGAGCAGCGGGGGGCAAAAAAAAGGCAGCAGAAGACGAGAAAAGCAGGAAGATAAATGTCTTGTCTGGCAGAGTAAATAAAAGCAGGGTGGTAAAGGGATATTGGAGAGGAGCAGGGTGAGCGTAAACAGAGGTGTGGCAGAGAAGAGGAATAAAAATACAAAAGGACCCCGAGGAAAAAGCGGAGAGAGAGAAATTGCGTAAACTTGCACGGCTCATCTCAAAATTAGCCTCCAATTACTGTAAGATGCTAAGATGTATAAGCGATATTTCTTTTCAGTCATCCTCCATAACAAAGGTTCATTTGACAAGTATCGTACATTATTCTTCTTTATTTCTAAGAAAAAAAAAAAAACTAGAAACAAAAAACATTGTGCTGCGTAACATTTCAAATCATTTCTGACCTTAGGAAAACACAAACACTCCCAATTTGTAAAACAAAAACTAAATGCGGCAAATACAATTGTTCATGGAAAAAAAAACCAAAAACATTCAATTCCCAGTCTGTACATCTTAACACATTCTGCAGTAGTAACAGTCTTTGCACCTCTAAACTAGTCAAACCTGAAACACCACAGCTACAACATCTGCCTTGTTTAAAGTTATGGCCCCGTTTGGACAGGATCCTTGAAGCTAATGAAACACAATTAGGGGGGAAAAAAAAAGATACATTTTGTTGTAATCTCTGTAAAGAGTTTTCCAGTTTCTCAGAAAACAAGCATTTAATAGATGTTGAAACAATGGGAGTTGTCTGAACACCACACGGGGCCTTTTTTGCAGCAAAACTTGATCTAGTCGTCTGTCAGAGGATTTAATAAAGTTCTGTTTAATTCAAGAGCTGTCAGCACCTGGAGCAAAGAAGATAGCTTTTTATATGATTTTTAACCGCTAACAATAAATCTGCCTCTCAGCATGTGGCTCTGAATCCACACAAAGTGCGTCCTTACTGAGAAAACCTCTGAACTTACGGCCTCAACGTGACAGCGAGCAGACCGGATGAGGCGGACAACATGAAGTCATAATCACGTGCCGTGAAATCAGATATGGAGTCACTGTGATTTCAATACAGGAAGTTTAAAAAGAGTAACTGAAAGTAACTGAAAAAAAAAAAAAGTGACGCAATCTGAGTACACTCCAACTCTTAACTGAAACTGAGATCAGGGCTGCTGTGAATATTTCAAGATGTGAAACCTTGACTTATACACATCAACATTTGTGACGTGGAAAATAAGTATCTCATCCACATACATCAGCTGTGATTTACAAAGTGGTGATGCTGTTCACTGATATCAAGTCTAATGCATCTAAAATGATTTGAAATGAGTGCGTTTGAACGGCTCAAGACTTGATTATTAAGATCACCTTCATATTTCTCTATTTTTCATAGTTGCATAGATTCACAAAAAGGTAAATCGACCGTAGCTCCAGTGTTTTTTTTGGTAACTTGTGTCGTGAACTCTGTCGAGGCTGCAAAAAGGCACAAGGTAGTTTCTAAAGTACAAGAAGACCGCTTCACACTGCGTACGGGTACTTCATAATTTACAGAACGCAAAGAGAAACAGACTCGAATCTTCATATCTAGTGCCAAATGTAAAAAAAAAAAATAAAAAATCTGTATGGGATAGGCAAAGCAGTCTTCCCTCTGTTTATTCAGCAGGAATGAGCCGGCTCAGCAAAAAAAAAAAAAAAATCCCATCTTTCAAGAGAAAAAATTAAAATGGTTTAATTATGCCACATTTCATTCTAAAACCTGAACGGATTTCATGATTTACGATTATAAAGGTATTCAATTTGTGTTCAGCGGTGCAATCTGCAGCAGCACGTCTGTACAGAACGAATGGACTGGAGACAAATCGATTGTACAAACTGGCCCTCAGCACTGCGCTGCTGCATGAAGGGGGGAAGGACGCCGCCGCTGCCTGCCTGCCTGCCTCTCTCAGTAGGTGCGTGCTCCGGGTTTGCTGTCCTGGGCCTGGTTGAAGGGGTTGGCGGGGCTGGACGACTCGTCCTGCTGGTCGATGGACTGGTACGTGTCTCTGTTTCGGGATACGGAGGGGAAACCTGCAGAGACAAGCCGAAAGTCTTCAACACACACACGCACACACACACACACACACATGCACGCGCACACACCCACAATCCCTGGCATGCCAATGTATTATTCATTATCGCGTCTAATCAAGCCTCTTTGGAGGATGAAGTATTGTTGATATGCATATTAAAACAGTTTGAATTCTCTACACAACTGCCTTTTCTGGGTTTTTTCACTTCACCTCACACACAGATTCATGACACACTTTGGCAGATTTGGTGTCTTGACTCAAGCATCCGGCCCCCTTTTTGAATAAATATAGATTACAATGCTAGAAAACTGTGTTACCAACATACAGAGAAGCGCACACTGCTGCTGGGGAATGTTACACAAAAAAAAAAAAAAAAAAACCACCCAAAGCATTAAATCGTATTGAAGCCGCTGCAGTGAGTGACGCTGTGGAACTGTTTGCACTGGAAACCTGTGCATACAAGTTCATGGCTACACTGTGTGTCATGTAAACAGGCATTAAAAATGAATTCTACAAAGAATGAGTCATAATAATGTCTTACAGGACTCCCTGTGATGCTCTACAAACAGCGCCGACTCGGACATGGCCAGAATTACAATGACGTGCCTTTGTAGGTTTAAAGGCCCACACACTCTTACCTTGGCATCTGCTACAGTCACAAACACGGACCGATCGACACTGCCGAGTTTTGATGATTTTCAAAAACATATTTTGTTTATTAAACGCAACTTTGATGTTTATTGTATTTTATTTAAAAGCATATAAATACATGAATAATTTTAAAGAACTGTGTCATGCTGGTGAAACACAAAAACCTTCAATCACCCCTCTGCCTTTCAGTGCGGATAAAAACATGTTGCATCCACGGTACAATATGAGTCAACATTATGTTGACTTTAATTAGGCAGATTTGAGAAGGTGCACCATCATGCAGCTCTGTTTTAAATATATGCAAACAGAAAACACAAACACTAATGAGGTGTCTGGAGAGTAATAGCATGAATAAAACATAGATGCAAAGTTGCAGATACATATAAACATATAATAGACAAGACATGAACACAAACATGCTACACTGACAGATACGACGGCATAAAAAGTAACGAAGACTGAAGAAGACAGGAACGTGCAAATGGTGAGAAAAGACAGCTTATGACATGATAACAGAGAAGGCATTTCTTTTTATTTTGTCCCACAGCCTGGCTTGTATTCTTACTTCCTGTGTGGAAGGAGATGGAAGAAGATGATTGGAGGAGAGAAACGGTGTGTAAAAAAAAAAAAAAAAAAAAAAAGAAAGCCAGGACTCAATAACGGCGGCCAATAAAGGCACTGTCAGCACTATCCGTAGTGCATCGACTGTCCACAGAGGTCTCAAAGTCTGACAGGTCAAAGTTCAGCAGGGGAGAAGAGAAGAAAAGAGAAAAGGTCAAAACATATCAGGAAAAAAAAAAAAAAAAAAAAAAAACAACACAAATCAAGTGTTCAGAAAACATCACAGTGCAACAAAACGCAGAGCAAGACGGGCCGAGGGAGAAATCGTGACATGCAAAGAAAGGAACAGGGAAACTTCAGTTTGGTGTAAATCTTACAAAACAATAACTGACTGTGTGACCATGATTTAGCTGATATAGCGGTAATGCATGGCAGATGACCCCCCCCCCTCGGATTTTTGTCAGGGAGAAGCAGGAAATGGCGCTTGTTGCTTGCAAATTATTTTTCCTTCTTCTCAAGCTACTGTGACTTGGATTTTCCTTCATTTGACGCTTCAAACAGAAGCATTTTCTAAATGAATGACACACGACTGAAGCTTTTAAATCGGTCCCTGGCACTGCACTAGAGGTGGAAAAAGGCCAGACTGGTTTCCCCCCCTCAAAAAAAAAAAAAAAAACATACCTGAAAATACAGTTTACTGTATCTGGAGGAGTAAAAAATTATTTTTAATTTCATAATGAACAAGAAACGTAGCGCGAGCTGGAATCTGAACTTTCCCCACTCCAATATCAAGATGCTAACTTTAGCTTCAATGCTAATCCAGTGAAATTCATGACATGCTGAAATATCCAAGACATTAACGGTCGACAGCATTTTTTTTTAAATAGTGAAAGTCTAACATATCGAAGCACAATATAGCGTAGTATAGAATAGTATTATATAATGCAATATACCACAGCCAACCATAGCATAGCAGGGTAGAGTTTTGTTATTGTAACATTTCATTAGTGGACATAGATACTCTAACGTTGTCTGCTTAAATTAAAGCAAACACATTACTGCGTCTGTTATTTACAGTTTTGCTGCATATCACCCTCAAAGCTCAGTGCGATTACAGGCCTGATGGTACCTTGGTTAGGGGCAATTGGACAATTGCCGCTCGGGTGATTTGCTCAGCAAACAGACAATTTAATTGAGAGCAAATGGCAAATTATTCAGTATTGCATCCCTTATTGTATTAGGCGATGTAAAAACACACGGCAGCACAAAAGAGCTGCCAATCAACGTTTCACCCCAGATACCTGAATCAAGCGCTCGCTCACTCATGCACCTGATTAACTGCATCCGACAGGGCTCAGAACAGCGGGGCGGCCATGTTAATGAGAGATATGCAGCCAGAAGGCAATTAAAACACACATTGTCTGGAACGACTGTTAGCTGTGTTCATCAGCCTCTGCTCGGCCAATCACAGTCTAATGGAAGCGCCTGCTGTGTGTGTGTGTGTGTGTGTGGCACTGAGGTAAAAACCACAGAGAACAGATTCATCAATATTCAATTATCTTCCAGTAAAATCAAGAGATGCACTTTGTCAACTGCGGTGTCGGGTGGCAATGCAGGAAGAATTTCATTACACGTCCCTGTGAAGCGCGACACGTTTACATTTTAGCTGGCGATATTAGCGCTAACAAAAAGTGAATTAGTCCCACATCCTGATTAACCTCATTTGTTTTCCACCTTCCACTTATCAAGACAACACTACAGAACAAAAAAAGAAAAGGTAGACACTCCTGCATGGAGCCGTTCTAATCATACACTGCGGCGGAGTGACTCCATATAGACGACTCCAGGAGCAACATTTTTGAGGATTCAACAGCGCAGCAGTTGATAGAGCTTAGAGGGGTTCCTGATGGAAAAGCTCTCAGCAAGGCAAGTCCAAATCCACAAATCAATGACCGCACGCGATTAATCAGAAAACATATCTGGAGTGTCTCCTGACTATTCATTGGAAGAGGGGTACTTCTCATTTGTTTGTGCTTCAGACTGAGTGAGTGCAGACTCCATCTGGGCTTCTTTTCACATCACTCCTCAATCATTTTTGCTCTCATGGCAGATAGCACGTTTTTTTTATTTTTATTTTTTCAGTCTCTGTGAGTTTAATGTGTTGCGGTATAAACTGGTGGCCGGGATGAGACGGACACGTTGTAAACAACTCGCAGAAAAACGATTTCCTTGCCCGAGCCGAACTGCAGCTCAGATATTTCATTGCATTTTAAGTCTTGTGACTGTAACCAATTAGCCTGCCTGAGAATTCATCTGCCGGTGGTTTAGCACAGAGACAACTCAGTTCATGCAGCATTTGGAAGGCCCTTCATGAAAGCATAAAGCAACACAAGGAGGATCTCAGAGGGCCCCCCAACCAGAACACATGCATTACACCGCACCTCAAGCTTTGGTCACACTCATTTTTTCTCTGTGGGAAGCAGAAAACCAAAAGAATTTCACATTGGTTTTAAAAATTACACCAGAATGTGCAGCTGCTAAATTTGGCAGACCTAAACATGTTAACCAGCTTTCACGATCATTTTCATTTGAATCTTTTTGATGTTACCGCACTCACCAAAGTTGACGTTGTAATCTCCTCCACGTTCGCGGTACATTTGGTAAACAAAGAAGCAGGACACCGGCTTGAGCAGCAGGCTGAGGATGGCCATTCCCGCGCTGAAGCGAAACACGTCCCATCCCCAGTCAGGTGTCAGGGAATTACGTGGGTAATATATCCCAAAGTGGATGATGTCAGTCAACACCGTCACGATCATTCCCATCAGAAACTGCAGGAAAAGAAAAGAAAAGAAAAAAGAAGACAGAGACACAGTTTGGCTTAGTATGGAACGTGTACACATTTTTGTAATGCTTCCTCAGAGGAAGTTTCCCTCCACCGGAGGATGTGTGCAAAACTTCAGTGCTAAAGAAAATGGCTATTCAAAGGGGGAGATTAATAACTAACTACTCTGCCTGTAAAAAAAAGGTGCCTGCAAGTCATTATGAAAAATGCACATCGCTGAACAAAAACACAAAAAAAAATACCACATTCCTCTATTGTTGTGAATTTTCAGCCAAATCCACATTTCCGCAAAAGATGTGAGCCTAATAGATATAATCAATTTAAAAGGAGGAGGAATGTATCGACTTAAATCGTTTCAATCAAATGAGAGCGTGAAGCCCGGAGTTAATGCCAAAGGAATCATACAGCAGGTTGAATAGATGATGAGGGCAGAAAATCTAATTTGACTAAAACAGACAGAGATGAAGAGCGATGTCAAGAGTCCTGTGCGTTTTAATTACATTAAAATCAATTCTTCATCCTCCTGCCAAGGTAGGACGCTCCTCTTTTTCTTGAAGGTCCCGGG
Organism: Echeneis naucrates; assembly: GCF_900963305.1. Classification (NCBI taxonomy): domain Eukaryota; kingdom Metazoa; phylum Chordata; class Actinopteri; order Carangiformes; family Echeneidae; genus Echeneis; species Echeneis naucrates. Next base: position 4,406,964 of record NC_042515.1, on the reverse strand, counting down.
ATGAGAGCAGCAGCAACACTAAATCAAAATATTTCTGAACCAAAAACCACATCAGGGGGTGAAATGAAATGCAAATGGCGACCGACCCAAAACGCGGTAATCAATCAAACATCAATGTCTTGGTTTCCTGACATGGTGCGACAAGAGCAGGCGGGTCCAGCTGGACCGTGCTGAGAGATTGGCTCATCGAGAATTTCAGACAGCTAGGAGGGAATACTGTGTGCGTTTCTCTTTCCGATACTTATTCAGTGTTTATGCAGCACCTTGGGCTACTTTAAATTAAAAATAAATAAATAAATAAATAAATAAAAATAAAAACACATCACAATATCGCTTTAGAATACGAACATAGGTTTCTTCTCAGTGACAACACTTTTCGCACTTTTCCCAAGAAGTCTTGTTGAGCAAGAAACTGGACGGCAAGTTTTTCCTCAGCTGCCGTCTCCGCCAGCAAAGTCCTCAGATGTTTGCTTTGGTGAGCAGCACCTGGAGCTGGTTTTGACCCCGACTTAGACTTAACTCATTCTCAAACTTCAGAAAAGCATCCAAACGTATCTAACTTATTCTGTCTCCATCGGGACTATTTATTAAATTCAGTCCTTCTCCACTCCAGAACTGATGGGGGAGCTGAGGTCTGCTGTCTCCGGGAGAAAACGTCTGTGTTTTGAAACTTGAGCTTTCATTTGAAACGGCAAAGAGGACGACAACACACAAACTGCAAGGAGCTTAAAACGTCGGCGTTACTGTGCACAGACAGTATTTCCTTTTTTTCCACAAATCTAAATGAAATGAAGCTTAAAAGTAACACGAACGGCCCGCCTGAGGAATTTCTGTTGAAGTGGCATTGCTGTAAACTGACGGGCCATGAAAGGCACAGTTACTGAGCTCTGTGCTGAATTAAGGGAGGGGAAGGGGCAACTTTCTCAAAGGGACTCTCACAGATTGTCCCAGATTCCACAGACAAATGGGTTAGCAAGGATCCAGAGCGGCGCGACTATAGTTAGACTGCTGTACGTGTCACATGACGTTAAGGCCGCAGCCTGCGTGAAGGAGACTCACCATGAGGACGGCGTCGATGGAGTCCCTCTGTGCGATGGCCCAGACCCCGACCGCTAGAACGCTGAAGTTCCCCCAAGCGAAGGAGGGGGGCAGCCACGCCATGCATCCCCTACAGGAGAGGCACGAATCACACACTCGTACACACACTTCAGGAAAGATGACACACAAAGCGGCCGACGTGGGGGGTGAAGAGGAGGCCTGGATTAAGAGGGTGAGTCAGTTTATGTGCAGGAGTGTGTGCGAGTGAGCGAGGAGGAGAGAAATTCCCCACGTCTGTGCAGGAAAAGCTGCGTTCACACTCACCACACTGTGAGCAGCCAGTGCACCAGGACGATGGCCTGCGACAGAAAACAGCAGCAGTCAGAGAGAGTTACAATCAGCCATTTAACGGGTGAAAAGTCCCGACGGCTCCTCCTCCTCCTCCCTGACTCACCGAAGTTTAATCTCTTTACTTTGTCTCGCTGTGTGCCAGTTTACCAACCAAATAACAAACCAATGAGTCACAAGCTGCACCAACAGTTTAACAAATCATGAAAATAGTCACTACAGACCTCAACAGCCTGAAACACGTGACACCACCCTGCTGGTTTAAGTACACAGGAAGGTTTACTTCTGCTGCTGAGTAACTCAGGCTGTCACAATCTTATCAAGTGATAAATAATAAAACAAAAACGACACACCCTGAAGCAAATCCACTGAACAATGCTACACAAACAGACAGACAATCACTCCTCTGCCAGCTCCTCATCACTGTCAACAACCTGCTGCTTCACCTGAACATCACTGAGCCTTCAGGTGAGCAGCGGCCTCACCTTTAGATTGATGGCAGGGACTTCCATGACGGGCCGTCTGCTGCAGGTAGCGCTGCCTCGGTCCGACTCACCGCTCCAACTTGTTGAGGAGCTTCGTGCAAAAAAAAAAAAAAAAAAAAAAAAAAAAAAAATGCGGCACAAAACTTCTCTCCAAAGCTCCCCCCCCCCTCCTTCCTCCTTCCTCCTTCCTCCTCCCTCCTGAGCCTGCAAACACAAACCATGTGACATCAACCTGACTGCTGCCCATGTGACTCCCATCACGCACACACACACACTCACACACACACACACACTCATTATGAAACCACATGAGCATCAACAGCGGTCGCTTCTCGTCACTGTGAAACATCAGGAATGGAAGCATGACATTTAAAGGCAAAGATCAAATAAGCAGGACAAACTGATGCCAAACACCAGATTTGGATTTTAATCATTTTACATTTCCGCTGGTTTTAATGATCAGAAAAAAAAAAAAAAAAACAAACAAATTTTGAAACGTATATCAAAATGAGCATCCATGTAAATATAAAATTCATAAATAATTATACAAACACACACATTACATACATTATTTACATGACATAAATATGATAAAATATAAAATATAAGCATGAATATATATCCGTCCCAAATCCTATCAATATATGTCATTATGATATATAATACACTCCAAAAGTCTAAGATCACTTTCCTGAAGTTGGATAGAAATTTATAAATCTTTAGAAATTTCTAAGAAAAATTTAATTGTAGCATTTTCTTTTTCTTTTTTTTTTATCTGTTTTACTTTAATAAACGTATTAAATGACATTTATGGTACCTTAACAAATATGAACACAGCTCCATAAAATATATGTCTGTTTATGTTTGTATGGAACGCAGAATTGATAAAATCACAAAAACTCAAAAAGAAAGGAAAAAAAAAAACAGAGTATCGAATGTTGGAATCCATTTAGTTTGAATAAACTTGAATGTGTAAATTAGATGTTGATAATGAATATAGAATAGAAAAGCTCATATCTTCAGTTCCAGTGCTGAATTACAGAATCACTACAAACGGATTCTGCTGCACTTCGACTCCCTGAAACTTCCCTGTAACCATAAAAACCTTCTCTTCCGTGTTTCCACACTGATTCTGTTCAGAGCAACAATAAGGTGACTGTAGTTTGGGGCTCGTAAACTGAGGACACACACAGAGACTGACGTTAAATGGCTGTTTTCAGGCTGCTGCTCCGTCCATCTGTCCTCACACTCCACAGGAAGACGTTGTGTCCATTTTTTTTTTTTTTTTTTTTTTTTTTTACAGTTTGCCAAAACAGTGGAGATCCATAAACCCCCAGAGGACGATTTGTGCCCTGACATTATAGTCCCACGTCACAGACGTTTCACAGTTTCCCGTTTTCAAACAAGTGGAGTCTTATTTTCCCGATGACATTCACGGTCCTCCTACAGGAGTAAACGCTGTGAGATCTTAACTTTATTTCTTCTCCTCAGAAGACACACAACTGCAGCAGCCTAAAGAGGAGGAAGAAACGGCCCAAAGGATGTCTGATGCTTCTTTGAAGTGAAGTCTTTTTATCAGAACCTGGAGATAGTATGTTTGCCCTTTTTGGGATGGTTTCATTGAAGATTAAGTTACTCCACAAAAGTGGGATTTCCTGGAATGAAAACGCTTTGCTTGTGTGACAGCCGCCTACAGATTCGACGGTGAGCTCTAGTTGGGGTGTAAAAGGCCGGCGTATAAGGGAAACGTACCTATAACAGGCCCCCTTCAGAGATAATTCACACAATCTCAAATGTACACAAAAACTGCAATGTATCAAATCTCATTCACACCATTAATACATCTTGCGCACACTATTCTAGACAGCATTGTCGTCTGTGTGTGAGAGTGCGACTGTGGATGGAAGAGTTGTGTTTCCGTAAAAGCATCGTTGTGCACATGTAAGTTTTATGATCAAGGTGCCTCGCAAACAAAATCTTGAAAACTGAAATACATAAAATCTTGTAAATGCTGTTGTCAGCTCAGAAGTAGATGTGGTTTTGCTTTATTATTATTATTATTATTGTTAATATTATTAATATTATTATTCACAAAACGTCTCGGTGAAGATCATGAAATGGAGCTGAGGGCTGTGGAAATGCGAATTGTGCATTAAGATAATTTTCTCAGACTGATGTAAGGTCAGTGAATGAAACTTCTCATTTCTATGCATTCAGCATAACTGAGGCTCAGCTCTTACTTTCGTAGATATTCCTCCTTACTATGCTGCTCCTCAGAAATCAACTCTTTGGAATGAAGTAAATTTGACCTTTGAACTGTTACTGTGGACACGAGCGGCAGTGACGCCTTTAAAGCGCTAATGTAAAATATTTTTAACCACAGGAGGACTCATTCCTTTTTTGCCTCTGTCCTCTCGTGCCTCCAAGGAGATAATCCACCGTACAAATGCAAAATAGCCAGATGGCCCCTTCAGAGTGTGAACTCTGACCTCCAGGTGACCCCTGAACCCTGCGGCTGCAAGATTTCTCCCTTTTCATTGCCAAAGCAAATTAAATTGCTTACGTGGTGTGTTTGTGTGTGTCAAATTGAGATGGTGGTGTGATAGACGTGTTATTTAATTCAAGATGTAACGACTTTAACTATCAGACGGACGGAGCAGCTAATCTCATTGCAAACGAATGATCTCTTTCGCATTTTAACCTGCCGTGACAGACTTGACAAGGGATTGACATGAATGCAAAAATGTTATTCTGCACAAGCTCTTTAAAACAAACATCTTCCACACTTCATTTATACACATTCATATCTATTTTCAATACTTGTCAGGAAATGATTTATGGTCTGCTTTGTTGTCTCTGAAGCCGACAAGAAGCTGAGTTTGTTTCCTGCTCTTTTGTTTCCTCAAATGTAAAACCTCCTCTGAGCTCTACCTGGGTTCCCTTTGGGGCGTTGCTCTCTTTATAAGTTGCGTTAGGATAGCTACTTTGGTAATTAATGACTTGAAGAAATGCTTAAGAGAGGTGGAAGGGCCTTCGTGGTGTCGGTGATGTGAAGCTGCAGGCCTGCCGGGATGTGGCTGTGTGCAATCTATCACTTCGCTGGCCGCTGGCCAGGATTCAACAGGGCATTCCACCGGGGCGCTCTGTCAGAGGTAAGTATTAAAAATACATCACTGCTGCTTTTATTCCTCGGCCGTAAATCAGGATGGCACACTCACAGTCCGACTGAGCTGCTGCTTAGGAAGGAGGAATAAGTGTTACTTTCTCCAGCTAATCAAATATTGATGAGGATAGACTCTCAGAGGCCGTGTGTGTCCTGATCAGAGACAAGCTGAACGTTATTTCTTGCACTTGCTCTAATGTGTCGTAAGCTTTATGTTTAAAGCTTCTGACACATTTCAGGGCGGTTACGAGATAATGAGCATCAAAGACTGTAAGCCTTAAGTTTATCACATGGAGATGGATGGCTTCGTGTTACTCACTTGAAACGTTTCCAAGATAAAGAAAAGGAAAAAGATGATGTTAAGATATTCCAAGCTTTAATGTGACAGCATTAGTTTTGAGAAAAAAGATCTAAATGTCAGCATTTTTATTCTCCTGTAAAAAAACACCGGGAGGTTTCTCTCGTTCTCTAGACTTAAACTGATATAAGGTAATGACTGAGGAAGTTTCAGCTCTTCTGTAGAACATCCTGACATCCATTCACCTGCCGCACAGCTCAGAGGTGGAGTAAATGATTATTCTTGCTCTGGTACTCAAAGTTTTTCTGCTAAATTTGCTTTAGGATTCAACTCCACCACATTTCAGGGAGAAACGCTGGACTTTTTCCAGCTACGTCAACGGAGTTAGTAGCAAGTCCTTCAAAGTGATTCTCCCTCTGTCAAATAACTCCTCAAGGTCCAAAGTAGCAAAACTTCCCAAAGAAAGTAAAAAATGAAAGTCTTAGAATAACTCTGACTGACTGAACTTCTTAGTTTCACAGATAAACAATCTCATCTAATCTAATATAATGATATTCATCAGTGGCACAACAAGACTTTTATTGTGTTATATGGATTATATGTCCCAATATAAAGCCTGCTCAAAAATATAAATAATTATTGGATAAATATTTTGCCATTGTTTGTTTTTCGGGGAATTATGTTAAACACGTGCTCTTATGAAGTACCAAATGAAAATAAGTCACAGCACACACATTATCCTATTAAGTGTTTAATCATGAAAACAAATAAGGCAGAAAAACACAATATATAGACTAACATATGTTTAGGTACATTATAAATAAAACATATATTAATACATGTATGAGGAAGGTCAAACAAGCTTCTTTGTTTTATTATTCTACTGTTATGTATGTTTGAAAAGTGGTGTTGTCAATTTAAACTGAAAAATGAAAGTTCTTAGCAATTGAAAGACATTCATATTTACAACAGAGGGAAGCAGGTTCAAACGGGGTCAAACAGCATTTACAAAGAATCTTTAGTGTGTTCTGGACTTCCAAGAAACAAATTGTGCCAGAGCAGACATGTATTTGAGGGTGATTTCAGCATTGTGTCTGCGGGCGACAACTTGGTCGATGTGAATGGAGCTGAAACAGCAGAGGAGCCGGTCTGGACCTCTGAGCAGTGACTCAATGCTAAACATGATTTGTAAACACTGTTTTCACTCAGCAGGACAGAGACAGTCGATGGGCTTCTCGAAATTCACAATTCATACGCTTTGATTTTTATTTATTTGTTTTTTTTTCCCCTCCAAATGAAGTTGCAGCTGAGGTATGCAGCGATCGGTCAGTGATGCATCACCGGTGAATATTTCTCACAAATAAAAACACATTTTCTGGATCATTGGTGATGGAGTGACTCATCGTATAAACTGTTTGCCTCTGTAAGTGACTGTGGATTGAAAAAATGCGATTAAGACTGATGCATTTCCATTTGCAATCAAATCAATCAAGTGCTTAATGATGGTGATTTGCTGGATTCGGGTGGCGGGATCGTCCCACAATGCAACAGCACTTTTCTCAACTGAGGGGATTTTGGCTTTTGGATGTTTTACCTTGTTGGGGGCGATTTGATTTGTCTTATAATAATGTCATGTGATGTGTCGGCTGTCTTGGTGTGAGGGCGGGCTTCCTCCTCCATCTTCCATCTTTTTCATTCGATGGTGATGAAGGTCCCTTGGTCGCTGCTGACCGACTCTGGCACCACGCAGCGCCCCTTCCGCCGGGTCACACGCCGCTTCCGGTGGAATTTAGCGTAACAACGAAACCCTTGAGTAGAGAGAGAAAAGGAAAACACAGCAACTGACTATAGCGGAGGAGCACGGATATGAAAGAGCGTCACCATGGAGGAGCTACAGTAATTAAGATGAAACCACTTTAAGATTCTTATTAAAATTGACCTCTCCAACTTCTCTTAACTTTTTAAAATCAGAAAATCCACTTTTGTGTGTCACCTCCACTGATTTGTCTACTCCAAGGACCCACACCATCACAAAACAGTGACACATTCCACCTTACTTTAATTTTAAAGTCACAGTTTACCGTGACATCACTTCACGCTCCTGACGCTCTCCTCACTCACCTTCCTCACACATGCAGTCGTCGTAGCATTTGTTGTTCAGGCCTCGGTTCTGAGGTTTACACTTGTGTTCTCTCAGGTCACAACAAGAACCTTCAAAGGAACAAGAACACAATGTCAACCACTGAATAACATGTGAAATGCTGAAGAACAGCTTGTGCCAGTGATACAGAGACTGACAATCATCTCATCATTTCAAAGCCCTGCAGGCGCTGAATGTTCTGCTAAAGTGTAATTGGAGCACGCCGACAGGAAGTGAGTGTTTTTAGCCTGCAGAGTGAAGAACTTTTTTTTTTTAAGTGCATTGGCCTCTGGGTCAGCCTCTATTCATGATTAGTGTGATTTCTTTGTTTGAGCATCACTGATCGGGTTAGGGTTAGACTCACCGAGGAGACAGTCCTGGTGGTGGTCACACGGCTCGATGGTATCGGCGTCCACAGACGAATTTCCACTGCTGAGGTTCTTACTCTTCTTCTTGTCTGCAGCAAAAGAGATGAACGAGCATCAAGCACCTTTCCACCGTGACATCCCATAAACAGTGTAAAGAGTTTAGACATCAGTGAATGGTTTAAATAAAGCAGCGATAACACAATTTTTGTCGTTATGTTTCCAAGCTCACATCTGAAATATCTCAGCAGCTGTTTGATGGATCACAACAAACTTCTGCATAAAACCACAATGACTTTTTTTCCACCCTCTATTGCCACCATGAACTTGACATTTATGGTTCTCACAGAGATATCTATGAGATAAATTGCCATGAAATGTGCTGCAGATATTCCAGGTTCCCTGTAGATAAATCCTAATTTTCATTCTATCATTCCTTTGCTGACTTCCACCCTCTTTGTTTTTATTTTTAAGACTCTAACAGTGACTGTGTGAATGTGTGAATGTGTGTTGTTTTTACTCACATTAACCCCGGCTGTGTTATTATGATTATTATTATTTTTAGAGTGACGGTCCTAACTCATCAGATATTCCTGCTAAACATCAGCATGCTAGCGGTGCCATTGCTGTGACACTGAAGATTTTGTTCCATGCACCGTTTCACATCCAGCTTCTTAGAGCCGGAGAGTCTTCTGTGTTTCAATGAATCTTTGATTTAAACAGAGGTGCAGGTTCTGGATTCAAGCCCTGGGGCTCTTCTCTGCGGACACAGTCCTGACAAGAGCATAAGGCTTATCTGTGAATCTACGGCTACAAACATGTACTGATATGAATTATTTCCACCAAATCTCTGATTCCCATGTTCAATAATTCACCTCTCCTCTTGGAGGGCGGCCAGGTATCCACAGGTTTCATATCCTCGTAGTCCGTCCAGTCAAAGAGCGCCATGTCCAGCGTTGGCATCACCTCGCCTTGTCCTTCTCCTTGGCCAGACCTCTGTAGGAGGGAAACCATTCAATAACATCAGAACTGGAGCTGAATCGCATTTCAGTTGGAACATTTGCACACCAGCTTAATTCATGATCTGGATAAGTAATCCACCCAGTGCAGCTCAAACACGCTGATGTGCAGATATGTAAACACCTAATCCCATCTTCATTTATTTTCAGCTTGCTGTCCAAATTCTGTTGGTATTGTAACATTTATTAATTCTTCTATATCTATGTATTTAAAAAAAACAACAACTCTGAGCAGAATATGAAGACATGTATTAAAAACTAATCCCAAATTTAATACTATCCAGGCTGTGAGCGGCTGTGCAGAATATATTGGAGAGATCATCTTGTTCTCCTCAAGTGAAAGTCCTACTTCAATTAAAGAGAAGATGGTGACTGTAGTCTGGTTACTTCACTCTCTCCTCAGTGAAGTGAAACATTCAGGGTGTTTTGGAGCACGTGTGTGCTGTGATGAGCAGCAGTAATCTGCCACTGATTCATAAAACACCCTCATGGAGGAAACAGAGATGGCACAAGAGCTTTAAAATCCAATCGATAAGCATCCATAACAGAGAACATGTCTACCTGCAGCCTGGAATACTAATATATACATATATATAAATGTTAACACAATTCCAAGCATAGAGTATAAATGCAGACATACAGCCGATTACACACAACCTCCTGCTTTATTTCTGGACAGTGATAACAACCGGAAACTGATGTAGGAGTGAACAAATCATTTCTGCACTGTATGTGTGATTTCAGTTGAGAAAGATATTTATATATTTGAAAATTAAAAGTCAAGTCAGGGTGTCACATGCATTGTTGTTAGGAGAGGCAACTTAAAAAAAAAAGAAAAAAAGTGTTAATTTCATCAGTCACCGTTAAAGAGGCAATTTGTGCACTGTTTCTTGTTGGGAGCCGTTATTGTGTTTACAGGAAGAGGTTTTAATATGTCCTCTGAGCAGCGGCACATTTTCATGATGATGCACTGTCTGAATTTCTGTTTGCTTCCTGAAAAGCCAAAACCAGAATGTTGATACCTCAGGGCCGATCCGTAAATTCAAACACAGGTCCAAGTGCCATAAATTCAAATATTCGCCTCTGTGAAATATTGTCATTCAGATGAGTATTTTATGATTTGGCCGTAAAATTAAACTCCTTAGTAAATAGCTCGGCCGTAACTTCCAGCAATAAAAAGCCCTAAAAGATTACTTCTATTATTTTCCTCAAACAGAGGAAACTAAATTGAAATGTTACACGAGATAATTAAGTCAGCACGCATTTGATATTTCTCATGAGGAACACTTCATCCATCAAAAAAAAAAAAAAAAAAAAAAAAAAAGCTCTTCCATTCAACAGATCCATACTTGTTTCCCTTTACCCCGAGGAAATAAACCTATATGGAAATATCAATGAGATTAATTGCAGGGGGGTTACCTCCGTCTGCACAGCTACTCATTAAAATATCAACAGAAGATCGAACATTAATTAAGAAGCCTTGCCGTGAGCTCGTGCTACTGCCACTGACCCCCCCCCTTGGTTCATTTCTTTTTCTTCCATCCAATAATATTTGACTGTTTCCACATTAAAGACATTCACATTATCACACGTCCTGAAAACAGATGCCAGGTGAACCCCAACCAATTAGTTTCACCTGTTCCCTTTTATCCCGTTAGTTTGTCCTGCACCAAATTTTTATTTGTTTATTAATGACGCGTGATATTTCCATTGGGGTCCAACTTGTCTTACTGATTTTTCTGAACAGTAGAATTGACAGTTTTTGAGGCTGTCCTCACCAGTAAGATAACCTGAACGGGCTGACGTTTGTGGTTTATTATGGCGGAACACATCAACAGTTTTTGTAACAGTAAGGACATTTTTTTAGACACTGAAACATGATGCCAATCTGCTGAGGACAGCACATCAGAAACGCTTGGAAACAAAGCACCCCCTTTAAATATAATTTAAATTGGAGGATTTGATGATTGCTGCCGCTACTCTAATCAGTTAAAGTGGATGATCATGTGACGGCCTCTTTGTGGAGTTGGCGGGTTCTCCCTGGGCCTGCACGGGTTCCCCTCCAGCTACCTCGGCTTCCTCCCACAGTCTGCATCTTTAGGCTGATCAGTGACTCTGCATCGATGCACGTAGGCAAGAGGGTGAGAATGAATTGTTGTCGACAGACTGGCAACCAATCCAGGCTGAACCCCGGCCTCTCACCCAGTGTCAGCTGGGACTGACCCCAGCCCCAGCAGGTAGGCAGGATAAGAAAAAGGAATGATGGAGGGATGATCCTGGAGGAGGGTGAAGGACTGTAAGTCAGATGATGATGGGGTCTCAGAGGGGTCTCAGTCTGGTGCACCGATCGTACAGCCCCCCTTGAGGAAAATTTGTGCTGTTGGATGTTGGGCTATACAAATAAAACTGACTTGGCAGAACCCCAAAAAGCAGGAGTAAGGAGTAAATCCAACGAGACTTGCTGAGCTGAATTTGAGTTATGGATTATTTTACTTGGAAAAACAGCTTTGCAGGCTATAGCTGTGAGGGTTCATCACAATCGTCCAGGTGGTTCAATGTCTAGAAAGAGCTTAATACAAATAACCAAACTTCATTTTAACGGTAAAGGTGGGCGTATTTTTCCTCAGCCCATCACTGCATGGGAGTTCACAGGAAGAACAGAAGAATCCTTTTGGTTTACAAAAAGAAATGCCATCGTTCTTCACACAAACACTCAGCAGTTTTTAGTCTCATACTTCTTAGTCGATGCCATTTCCCAAAAGGTTAAAAGTGTAATCTTGCTGGGGGGGGCAGATGGCGCTGCTGGTAACAGTCGCTTGCCAAGAGATGCTGCCATTGCTATGTTTACAAAAGGTTAGAACACAGGGCAGACCGGAGTGACTCGCTTTCACAAAGTAATTTTATGAGAGAGGCTGAGTCAGGGCTAGCTGGTTCGCATGAAAACTTCAGAAATGGGAAGAAAATAAGATTTGCAATTGCTATAATCATCTACAGTTAGTTGCTGAACTTCGAAACATTGCCTCCAGACTGATAAGTAAGCAGCTAAATGTTAACATGAACTTATATGTGGCACCTTTAAATGTCTCGTCTTGAATAGTGTTTTTTTTTTTTTTTTTTAAATCAAACACAGTCAGCCATCATGTGAACATGGCAGATTTTTACCATCTTGATTATTAACTGGCATTAGGTGCCACTTTTTCTTAAAAAGCTTCATTTGTGTCAGTTCCAAGATTGAAAGAGGGACAAGAAAATTTTTTTTTTCCTGTGCTTATAAACGCTGCTTTGACATACTGCTGAACCATCCTGCTGGGTGAGTATGGCAGGTGGTTAGTGGGGCCCCACGCACTCCTGCAGATTTCTCATAACACGTGCCCAGAGTCTGAGACAAAAAAAAAAAAAAAAAAAAGCCTCTCCATAGTCACATACATTTTGTCCTGACGTGCCCTCTAATAAAGGAAAAGGAAAGTAGTTGCCGCTGAACTGTGTGATTTTAATCCCAGAGGTGTCGTTTCACGCTGCAGAACGGCATCATATCTATCAACCGCACGTTGACCAAGAGCCAGTGAGTTTGGCCTGTCGGAGGATATTTTTCACCAGCAGCACTTTCAGGTCCGTGCTGTAGCGAGAGTGTCATTTTCCGAAGATGAGCTGTGAGGTTTGCGGCCCCTTAACGGCAGTAATGGGGCCCATTTTCACTTTTAGCCCCCCCCCCACCCCCACACACACACACACGCAGACTGAAACCGGCACAACAGACACAGCTTTTAATAAGCGCTTGGGCTTTGCCGGGGTTACCTGGGGTTTGGTGGAGGCCGGGGGCAGCGTTGGGGGATGCTCGTTCATCGCCGTGGTAACCATGGAGGAGCCTGAGCCGAAGGCGGTGGCGATGGGGGAGGGGGTATCAGCGGCCGGGGTCACACTGATGGAGGGGGAGGCAGCAGAGGAAGAGGAGGAGGGAGGGTCTTCGAACAGATCTCTGTCCTTCAACCCTGATCTCAAGTCGGGCTCTGGAAATAAAACTGGATGGAGAGAAGAGAAAACATTGTCACCAACGTGGATCCTGTCATACATGAGGTCCCTTCAGTTGCTCTTCTGCAGCTTTTTATTGTACTACACGATCTTTGATGTTTGAAGTTCAACGTGGGCAACAAACCAGCTCTTGGACAAACTCCATCTGCTGACAAATGACAAATGGACTTTGTGACGGGATTGTTTTATCAGATGCTGCTCTCAAGATCAGGAATTAATTTTCAATCCCAGGTTTTGTTTTTATCTGTCCAGCTTTTATATTATCCCCATTTCTGTGGAGGTGAACATCATTTCACTGCAGTTTAAAAAGTAGTTCTGAAAAAACTCTCCATTAATGATATCCGTGGAAATAAACGCAGTATTTTCTGTGGACAGAGATGTCTTTTAATGCCAGGAGGACCACAGACAGAGTCCAGCATAGTAAACAGCTAGATTGATGTTAGCAAAGCATAGACAGATGCTAAAGTTGTTTTTTGTTCGTTGGGTCATTTGACCTTTATCTGATATTGATCTGCATCCATCAATGTTATCTCAAAATAAACAACGAGCCAGAAGAGACATTTTGAACCAGTCACGGTCCTGCAGGTGCTATTGTTGACTATTGGCTCTGTACAACAGAGATGTCTTTGTAAGTCCTGACATTGACCATGAAGATCCTGAAACTGAAGCAGCTAAGTGGAATTCAGTTGCTTTCTACTCATTTACATTTCGGTTGTTTGTCCTTGAACTTGCTTAATTGTTCATTGTCCAATGATGGAAGGAGATTTTTGTTTGGAATTTAAATATATCCAAAGTTGGCAAGAGCTCACCTGTAGCGTGTCGTCCCTTGTCACGCCGGTTCCCTTGTCTCTTGTGCTCAAAGTGGTGTCCATGTCCGTGCCCATTCCCTTGTCCGTGTCCTTTCCCTTTGCGTGTCCCCATTAGGTGGTTTTCCCGAGCCTGGGCGGGACCCTTCATACTCATTCGAACTTTGTCTCTGTCCCTGCCCGGGCCCAGCTCCAGTTTCACTGGACTCAAACCCTCCAAGCCCATCCCATCATCCTCAGGTCTGGCCAGGGGGTGCAGGGGTCCGTGGGAGAGCAGCCCGGCTCCACCTTTGGCGACGCGGGCCCCTTGGCCCCCGAGGTCTCCTCGGTCCCTGCTGTAGCCGTGGCCCTGCAGACGTTGCAGAGGGTGCTGTAGGGTGTTGCTGCGACTTGCCGAGGCCTGAGCCTGTCTTCTCTTGCTGTGAGGAGCTCCGGGCTCGGTGGTGTGAGACAGCGCCATGGTGACAAACAGGAACGCCAAGAGCAGACTCCAGGAGAGAGCCATTTTCTGTACAGAACAATCCACCTGCTGGGAATACAGAAGACGTGTGTTGTGTTGTATGACGGTTCGATAATCAGAAGACCTGATAATCCACCAGATTAAAATCATTTCAAAATCACTAAACCAATCAATATATATTTCTTGTTAAACCTGTCGCCTCAAATGTTTTCATATTTATTCTTAATGTTGTAGTAAACATCATGTCATGTCACAACAAGTCCGATTTCTGGCTAAGCGAGAGGTGGCGTTGAACAAGAGGTTAGAATATGCCATCTGAGCGGCACTATGGCCTCAGAGCATGTTTCCACCTGTCTGATGCTGAACGAGGAACATTTTTTCTGGACTGATAATTCTGTAAAATTACCAAATAGCATCTTTAAATAACAAATTAGCAGCAGGTTGGTACTTTTACTACTCACACGTAAACAAATCCTCCAATTTAGGAGATTTTTTTCTGGGGGAATGTCAGTCGCGTAAATTAGTTTAACAAGCCTCAAAGGGACATCTCTCAACTAAAACAGATTTTTTTTCCTCACATAAGGCCTCATCTATTGTAGATATACCCTCCCGTTCCCAGCATCCACTCTCCCATCACCAATCTTCACAATCAGACTACATCGCTCTTAGCCCCTTCAACGGGCCCATTTATCTGGACTCTGGGAGTCTGAGGAGGTGAGAAAGAAATGGCGGACTCTGGTGCTTCTTCTTTCAAATGACTTCATTCTTGTACCTTCATGCCTTTCTTGGTGTGTGATTTCCGCGCTCTGCTCATTCTTCATCACTGTCTAAGTGTCAAAGGCCCCCCCGACCCCACATTTCATTAGTAAAGTCAACATATCTGTGAGGTGTGACTGAACTGAAATATGAATCTGTAGACCTGCATTCAAGGCCTAGCATCCTGTTTGAATGCGGACAGAATGATGGTTTTGAGTCAAATGAAAGTCGGGGCGGAATTTTCTTCCCCTTTTCATTCCCATCTTTATATAGCAAACGACATGACAGTCATGATGATTGCTGACTGCAAAGTCGGTCACTTTATTTGTCGCTTTATTTGCATGCATCACATTTAGTCATTTATTCATATATTTATTTTGAGCTATCACAGCAGAAGGAAAGCGCAAAGAAATCTCCAAACAGGCTGTCAGACTGTTGTGTGTGTGTGTGTGGGGGATCGTCCATGTCTGTGTTTAACCAGGAAGGTGGGATTACACTCCATATGTTTGGACACACGAGGTGCTGCTGGTGTGAAGTGGCTAAAAAGGTTGATCTTGAGAGACAGCAAAGAAAACATCCCTGACTGTGAGCCGGGGTGGTCTGTGGGAGTCCTTGATGTGTGTTTAGGGATGTGAGTAGAAAAAAAACATGTACAGAAGGTGTGTGTTTGCAGATCGATATTTAAGAGGGCACAACATGCTGGCTGATATTCTAAGGAAGGCTTTATGCGTCAAGAAGTCCAAACAAATACATCTAAAGGATCGATACATCAGGAGATTGTTTCCCCGACTTTGTTCTCAAGATTATAGCCTCTCGTACGATCTACAGCAAATGCTTTATGACCCAACTGATTGCTGGGTCATTAAGCAGCTCTGGAAAACCCCTCGCCCCCCCATGTTTCTGTGAATGTTCTTCAGGACAGACTGTTTGAGGATATGAGCTGTCATTACCACAACAATCACTGCCTCACTCCCTATTCAGAGGCTTCTTTTGGAATAAATATTTGCCTTACTGAACTGTTTAGATTTTTTTTTTTTTTTTTTTTTTTCAGGCAACCTGATCTTACTGCTTCTAAGTAATCGCTATCGTGCGAACTGTGTAACGCAATGCTTCCCAAACCAATCCTTCCAAAGATGTGATGCTTCCATAGCAACAGAAGTTGTCGTGTGTCAACCTCATCAAACCTCGGACCTCAATAGACCTGTCATGTGAAAGAGAAGGCGGGCGGTGATGGAGGACCGAGTATCTCGGCGCAGCAGCGCTCTGTTTTCCTTCTCAGACTTTCATGTTCCTCCTAACAGGTGGCCCTTTGAGGAAGCACAGGACGGGGATGATAATGGAGCACTCTGGGTGGCATTTCGGGTTTAACGCACAGTCCCTTGTGTGTGATAAACAACCTCCGCGGACAACACAGCCTCCTGCCAGACGCTGTGTTTTACATGGCTGTGTGCAGTAGGTACGCCACAGCAGGGCAAGCATCTGCCGGTGGAGTGGTGGGAGGCCAAACGAACGGCCAAGAGCCGGCGAGCTTCACTCCCAAATGATATCATCCACCATTTGAACAGTGACTGCTGGTGAAAAATGAAAGGCAAACGTTGGGCCTTTCATTTCTTTGTTGAAGGAATAAAAACGTTAAAGTCCCCAAAGTTTTGGTTATTGACACATTTTATCTGAGAAAAAGGCAGTGTCACTTATTACTGCACCAATCTGGGTTTAACAATATTCAAGTGAAGACGGATGTGATTTTGTACAAATTACACCTCAGGAGTCCTCAAGAGTTTTGACTGTTGAGCCTCAAGCATTACTTAGTGATGAATATTTACAGTTATAGAAAAATAAAGGTGTTTCCAATCCAGTTGTCAAGGACTTTACATGAGACAATACATCTTTTCATTGGATATATTGAAAAACAAAGGTATTCTCCTGAAAAGGTCAACGTAAGGGAAGTTTTACTGTCGTAGCTGGAGGTGGAGGATGTGACGCAGCCAGAGGAATAATATGAGGTGATGGTTTCATTCAGTTCAACCAATTATCTAGTTCTGCAAACTACACAAACAGCAAACGTGTTTTCGACATTTACATTTTAAAGGAGTCCATCATGGCACACAATGAACTGGCAGCTATTCAGAAAACCAGCATGTGTGAAATCACCTCAGTTTAAAAAATGTCAGCATGTTCAATCTTGATATTGATTAAATGCTTTGAAAATCAGAAAGAGGTATGAAAAAGATTGAATAATATAATTTATCGTAGCAAAAGCAATATAACATAATGAAACTAAAGGATTTTTTTTTTTTTTTTTTTTTAAATCACATTTGGTCTGTGTGTTGGTCTTCCTGCTCACAGGACTATTTTCTTAAAATCAGGAAGCTCCTGATATCAGGGAAAGATAACAGTACAGAAGTAATAACTGAGTAAAAAAACACTAATCTCAGTGCATATCTCAGCGTAACCTCAGATCTTGAAGTTATGACCTTCTGAGCTCAGCAGTATGAGGAGAGAAATGATGTACAGCAAAATCAAACATGACTAAACCTAAAAAAAAACAACAACAAACAAACAAACAAACAAAAAACTATTTTACTTTTTGAGGAAGCTGAAGCGGAGAAGTTAATATTTTGGTTATCGTGGTTAACATTTCGCAGAAAACCACAATGTGTGTGAGCCAGAGCCTTTCACAGGCACAGTGAAACAGTGAGAGACGGCCACCAGGGAGACACGCATCAGAGCAGAGAGAGATAAGTATGAAACGATAGGTAATCTTGCAAGAAATTGCAAAGGGGGCACTATTGGAGGCTGGATGATTAAGCTCTGATGAGATCAGAGACCTCTCTCCAGTCTGCTATCATCCGGTCAGTCCCTTAAGCAAGACCGTACTTGAGCGGCACACTCGTTATGAAAATATACTTAACGGAAAGGGGACCCCAATCTGATGAGCACGCAGGAGGAGCAAGCAGGAGGCAACCCCCTTCCACAAAACTGTTGTTTGTGCGCATCTTTTAGCTTCACCTGCTGTGACACCAAAGCTCCAGGAGCCATCTGCTCCTGTTGTTTTATCTCTCGTGGCAACCAGCAGGGCCATAAGGATCCAGCAAACAAAGGCTGCTGAAGCGGAGCTGTCATGACGGGCAGAGGCTGTGCTCTTATTCCTGGACACATGCAGCGAGTAAAGGTTTCGATCGGGGACAAAAAAAAAGAATCGCCTGTCGATTAATGAGAGAACGTCCTCCTCCACCGATTAATCAGGCCTCTCCAACACGCGCTCCATTTGAAAATTTATTGCCGGCTGTCAAAGACAGACCCACAGGTCACTCTGGGAGTGTGTGGCTACACAGGAACTGGATAAATCTCTCATTTCAGCGTGGCTCGCTGAGCAGCAGCTTGAGTGTCTGCTTTAAACAGGCACAACAGATAATTGTAAGAATGAGGGGGGGGGGAAAAACAAATACATGATCAAATGTACCAGTTTAAAAAACAAATAAATGTGTCACAAACACAGTTGAGCTTTTCTGCACAGAGAAAGTAATAATGCGGAATATCTGAAGTGTAAATTCCTCCCTTTACATGTCTGATCTGGTGTAAAACAGGCCTCATTCATGCCACTTAATTCTCATAAATATCAGCTCAATAACAAGCACCCAAATTACAGCTCTAGTTAATGCCTCTGCATAATAAACACCTCCGTCAAAGCCGCAGTTAACACCATAAAACTTCATTTCCTCGAGGGGCCGATATGACTGACTTCTGCAATATAAAAGCGCTTTGTCTCCCAGAATCCTTGGCAAAACAATATTGGTGAGATCCACACATCGATCGGGGGAGGCTTTCTGCGGCTTTTAGGTGTGTATTGGATGGTAAAGGCAAGCAACATGGGGTGTTAAAAAACAAGAGCCATAAGGAAGGTCCATCTGTCAGCAAGAGAGCTGGAGGAGAGGCGCGTGGAGACGGCGAGTGATTCGCTGGTAATTCGGTCACAGGTACAACAGATGTGGGACCAGAGCTGAACATTGTCACTGATGCATGGCAACATCAGCGACATCCTGCAATGAGGCCTTTATCTCCCTCTTTGAGTGCACAGAGGCCTGCACACAAACACACACACACACACACAGAGATTTCCTCTGTATTGCAATCAGTGCACGCACAAGAATACACGCTCACAGCGGGAAACCTCCTCCAGACACCTACATAGAGGCATGCTCCAAAAATGCTGCGAGACACATAAAGCACCAGAAGCACAGCAAGAGGCGTCCCACAGAGAGGAGAGAGAACGAGAGAGACAAAAGGGGAGCAGGAGGAGGGGAAAATGCGAGGAGAGCAGAAAATAAGATGTAATACTGAGAGAGAGCGAAAGAGAGGAGAGTGAGAAAGAAAGTGAGAGGGAGGGAGAGAAGCTGCAATCAAAGCAGGAGGGAGGGAGGGAGGCAATAGGAGGATTTATTTAGTCTTAATTAGAACAAAGTGCTGGTTCCATCTTTCATTTTCAGTGGCAGATAAGGACACCAGCTGAATCCCCTCAAAACGCGAAAAAAGAAACCAAACACCAACAAAACCAACAACAAAACTTGTTCTTTGCTCGGGCTGGGAAATCCAGACACCTGGGTCCATCTCTGGATGGGAACAGTTTGACCGGTCAGCGGGGGGGAGACGCTCCTGTTTGGAGATGATCAAATGAAGCATTATATGAACCCCCAATAGTCCCCCCCCCCCCCCCCATCCTCTCATCCTTTGGTGGAAGCGAGCAGCATTGACCGCCTGCCAGTGTTGAAAGAGTCTTGATCAAACAGACGCAGCCACGCTTGGCAGTGACGTTCAGGGCAACTTTCACACCACGGTGGGGGAGATCGGATTGACGGGTGTCGAGCAATGCAGCCTTTTGGCTGAAGATCAAAGCCGGCACAGTAGAAACAGAAGAGATTTGCTCCTGTTAAGACGGAGATCACACATTAAAAACAAGGCGAGACTCTGTCAGGATGGTCTGAATCCATGTTTGACACTTTCAGATTAGATCCTGAGCGATGAGGATTGAGTTTATCTCATTTTCACAGCGCTCAGATTAGAGTGAGGCTGAGCTTTGTTTAGGCCTGAGGTCGACTCTCTGTGGGGTCCATCCACAGTCTGATCAGGTCTAATGCTTCCCTGCTGATTGACTCCAGATTAATTAACAGCAGCTCCTCAAATATTGCTCCTTTTTCTGAGGCCTACACTTTTAATTGAATGGTGTCACACTGAGACTCCCAACTTTAATCATTCTCTTTCTCATCCTTCACCTCCCAACCTTTACCACACCTCCCCCACCATCACCACACACACACACTGCTCTTTAGTGTGCACTGAGCAACAATGAGCTGTCAAGGAGAGATAATCGCTGCCATCGTTTCTGATTCTCCTCACTGCAGATACAATAAATTCCTCACTGATGTTAATCTGATTGTAAAGCATGACAGGAGGGAAAAACCGAGCGCACAAAAGTTTAAGTGATTATCGGATTAAATCAGTTTTTCCGGTATCACACCAAATCTAATTCGCTGTTTCCAAACAGCCAGCCTTCTCGCTCGACCTTGTGTGTGTCGGTGTGTATGTGTGTGTGTGTGTGAGAGAGTCAAACAAGTGGCTTCGCGTTAGTAGAGTTATTAACTATTGTGCTATAATTAAGATGAGACACTGATGCGTTTTTACGCACAGACGGAAACCAGGGCGGGCAGGTGGAACAGTGTACACCCGCCGTGCTGATGTGGGCTTCAGAAATGGAAAGAAATTATGATTTAATTTTGACTAATAACCGTAAAGTTGCCGCAAACTCATCTGGGGCATCGCGGGAAAACAGCAGAAAACCGCCTCACAAAAGGATGAAAGCCACCAAACGGCGATGACCGAACCAAGCAGGTGGACTGGGAATGATGCAGTTCATCATGAAGAGCATTCCTTACCTCGCGTTTGTTTGTTGTTGTTGTTGTTGTTTTCCTCTTATGTGGTTGATGGTTTGGAGGCCAGTTTGCTCACAGGGCTGCAGGCTGAGACAGCAGCGGCAGCGGCACCTCTGTAGGTCGATCTCCGAGCAGCCCGGGATGTGCCGAGCATCCGGACTGTCTCCTTCCTCTTATGGGGAGGAGAGTCACCGGCTCCGACTGCGCGCTCCCGAGTCCGCGTCCCCGTCAGGAGGACAGGCTGTGGGGGCTTGTCCCAGCAGGTGAGACAAGGACAGAGTGGAGGAAGTGTGGAGGTATTGGTTAAAAGAGTCAATTTTCCATTATTCACAGGTGATCCATCTTTTTTTTTTTTTTTTCTTCCCCCCTCAGAAACGTTTCTTGTGATTTGCACCTCAGATTGTCTGGATGTCTAAAAACTCCTCACATCCTGCTATCATTTTTGTTTACCAAATGCCAAAAGAGTATAACCTTACACCTCCAGCCTGCTGCCGTTTTTACAACCACATGTGGGGTGACTGTGAAGTTCTGATGTGATGGTAAACAAAGCGACACCCTGACAGAAACACGATTCAGCCCCTCTGAAATCTTCAGAGAGCAAAACCCCGATCAGTATTTACATAGAATTCATTATAACTGCTCGGTATTTTCTCGGCTTCCGCCACACCAGAGAGGAAATCCAGCTGGGTTAAATTTGCAAATTCACAAAACAGACAAATGCCCGAATCCAACAGTTTGCGGACGGGTTCCAGTTCAGGTTACTTTTCAGTCTGTGTCGGGCATCAACTGAAACTTATAAACCTATTTGAAAGAAATCTGAAATTTGGCCTGGTTTTTATTCAGTTTAGGGGGAAAATAAGACACTGCATCCAAGTTTTGGAAGATAAATCCATGAAACTGGCAGTAATGTCTTAAGTAAGGATGTGTACAATTTGGTTTGCATCCTCTGCAGTCAAACACTATAACTGCATTTTTCGTGGTCTCTACTTCATTAGTCTCAAAAACACAGTTGACTCCAGAAAGAAATAATCCTAAATCTGCTGTGTGAGCCTGTTGTGCGTCAACAGATTTAATGCTGTGTACTTGCAGAGTGACTGTGTGTAAATCACTTAAGGGAGCTGGTTGACATTTAGCATTTTTTTCCTGTTGCTTTGATTTGTGTGTCAGCCCTGAAAAAACAAACAAACAAAAACAAAACAAAAAAAATGCTTGTTGCTGAAGCCAAGAGGGAGATGTTTGTTATTGAAGCCAATGAACAAGCTTCATATTCATTTGGTGTAAATACAAACAATGCTGACAAGTCACTTAGTGAATTGTGAGTGTGGCACAGAGGGACTTGAGTCTGCTGAAGGAAGATAACAGACCGACATTCAAAATACCTTTAGAAAATTCGACTGAACGCTCAAACATCTCACTTCTTGAAGGGTCTAGTCATGAATGTGTGTAAAACATGCTCTGTGTGTTGATTCCTATTAGCTTACATATGCAGCATGTTCCTTTATTTATTCATGTATAAATCATCTGTTCACTGGGCACAGGACTTCTGCTGGCACACTGATCCTCCAATCAGTATTTTCGGGATTTAAAAACACCCTTTGACTTTCTCTTTTAGTTGTTCCCTTCATAGTGGTTAGGACTGTAGCCACACAACAAGAAGGTCACGGGTTCGGTTCCCATGCCTGCGTGGGTTTCCTCCCACCGTCCAAGGACATCGTGTTTAGGCTCGCTGGTGACTCTGAGTGTGAATGGTTGTTGTGTCTCTGTGATGGACTCGAGGGGGGGTGACCTGTCCAGGGTGACCCCGCCCCTCGACCCAATGTGAGCTAGAAGATGAATGAATGTATGAAAGCTTCAAGGTGAGATTTGCAGATATTACAGGCACATGTGAGCAAGATCTCAACAGCTCTGTCAATGACAAAATGTCATTTGAATGGGACCCCTGCGGTTCCTGTGAGACAGGAGACCGACTCTTTTAATAAATGTTTTACCACGGGTCTGGATTCTGCAGAACACACGCTGCATTTGAAATGCAGAGATGGTGGAGTTTGCGACAATAGATTAAAGAAAAAATGAATTTGTACGTAAGAGTTATGTGCACTTTTTACCTTCACTGCCACCTCAGACAGACGAAGGACCAACCTGCCACTAACCTGAGCCAGCCCTCTAAAACAATGTGCTGAGATAAAGCGTGCACTAAAACAGTTCCATAAATCAAAACACATAAATGGATGAAATAATTGAAATATGCAGTTTCTGACTCTCCAAGTTCGGGAACACAAATTTGACCAAAAGTGAGACCAACACATCACAAACACTATGTCGAGAAGCTGTAACTGACACCGAAATGAAAACCAGACGACAGATGAATATTTTCAGACTAGTTTAGCGTTTTATCTCAGATCTGTGATGAAAAAGTTATTAAAATGGCAGAACAAGTTCTCTCTATCTCGATGCATCTAAGGAAAATCATAACACACAATATGTATGTGTGGAATACACAAATGAGCAGATTGTATGTTTCAGGTCACACGATCAATCAAATTGGTGTTTATTGTTCCCCAGATGCCACAAAAGGTTCAGCTTCTATGTGTTGAAATCAAAGCTGAGGGGAAAAACTGCCTTTGAACATTGCTGTTTACTGTAACTACAGTAATTGGTGGCTGTGCAAACAGTGCCAGTCAAAGCTGCACTGTTTTCTCAGGCCCTCTGGCATCACTGTGTTATGAGCCTCGTCTGTAAATGGAAAGTTCTAACAATTATATTTAAATACAGTCAAATTAGACATTTCAGACTATATCTGATGCAAGACAACATACAGTCAGCATTTATTTGTTGATTTCCTGTTATATTTTTGTCTTTTGTGCTGTGGCATTGTGTGTCTTTGTGTGCACTGGAGCTATAACTCATTTGGGCAGATTCTCTCTCATCTTCACCCAAACACAGAAGTTTGAGGATCAGTTTTGGAAACCAATAGCTGCATCTGAGAAGGTTGGACTCACCCGTCTGTGTCCTGTTTCATGCTCTTATTTTAAAAAGGTGATGGGCCTTTTACATGCCTGTTCCTCAGGACGACCTGTCCCTCAATCCATCAATGCCTGCACTGATCCTGGAAACAGAGATATGTTTCCTTTCCATGCCAGATATTACAGAAGAAGGAAGGAGAGAAAAACAGATAAACAAAAGTGTAGCTACAATAGAGCAGACCTTCATGTGGATGTCACAAAATCCTCGGGGGCGTCTTGCAGAGCCTGGCGAGTGTGTTTTGGCAGACGGAGCGATGAGCGAGGAAAAGCAGGAGGACCCCCTGCTGGGCCTCTTCATGCATTATCAGCGCGCAGCTCCCCAGCAGACATCAACCACCACATTCCAGGGTGTCGAGCTTTTATACCGCCGGGGGCAGGTTCAGCTTTTCAATATAGGGCAACCCTCAACTCTCCATATTTCTCCACACAGCTGCAAACTCAACACACACACACACACACACACATAGAAAAGAAGAATAAAATAAAAGGTTTAAAGCGTTTAATTTAAATTGATTGTCAGGAGAATAATACACAAAATTGTGCTTGGTGTGTCAAACTGAAGTGATGCAAATGAAATATATATACACATATACATTTATATGTATATATATGTATACACACTTGTATATCACATATGTACAACACATACAATACTGTAATTTCAGTCCACATGTCAAACTACTGTAACTTTGGGAAATATTTTCAGACCAAGGCAGGGCGGATCTGATCCCGCCTTAACGTCAGATATTTAAGATGAAGTCACCAATACAGTCAGCCACTTCACGACCACAGTGTTCAACGCTTGTTATAACGAGGTTCTGCAGTATTATTGCCTTCAAACAGTTGCATTTTTTTGATTGGGTGGATCACAGAGTGGATTTGTCCATGTTAATTACAGTGAACACAGGAACTGAAGCCACACCCAGCTCAGTGGCAGTAACTTCCATGTGACATAAGGATATTTCACCTGAAATATATGCAGTGTTAATTTTGACACCAAGCACCTTGCAAAAGATTTGAGCAGATGCACAGCACAGTAGAGCAGTGCCATCTTGTGGAGGAGCGCGACCAAAAGTCTTCAAATGTCTCCGTGATAAAGTGCAGCTTCGCCCACTGATGGAAAAAAATTAAAAAGTAAAAATAAAAAAACAGAACCTCCCTGATGCCACTTCAACAGCTACACAAGTGACAGTGACAATGGTTTAATTCATAAAGTCAATTTTGTCAGTGCAGTCATGGAAAACAGGAAATGTATGCCTTTTTCTTAGTTGAAGGTGCAACACTGCTGGAAAACAAAAGCAGGTATTTGTGTAGCTTTGTCTGCAAAGCAGTTCCAGTGAACAATGCTTTCCTCACGTCAACCTCAAGGCACGTCAAATGCACTTTTTCTAAAATGGGTTGCCACTGAAAGCTGCAGATGTCGAACACACAAACACCCACACACACCAAGGAAACTCAAGTCCATATGGGTCCACGGCGTCATGTGTTGGCAGCATTTTGGTGACTGACGCAGATTTTCTTTAAAATAAACGTTTGCTTCTGATTCATTTTCCTGCACGTCTCATCTGTCGTTAGAGCAGGTACACATTACTGAACCCAGCAGGTGATGAACATCAAACGGCAGGTGCTGAATGAGATCAGTGGGGAGGAATGAGAGCAAACCAAGTGATTGTACAGGATAACGGACAGAGATTTGCAAGAAGGCAATGATAATTCTCTTTGCAAAACTTGTACTGAAATCAATAGTGTTTTAAAATAAAATGTAAAATGTCCCTGTAAATGATAACTTTAAAAAAAAAACCTGCCACAATGTTACAATCAGCTTTACATTTATCAATCACTCACACAGTGGCAGTAATCAATCGCCATCCTTACATTCATAGCTCCAGCTAACCCCCACCCCCTTCCCCGTGCAGCTGACACATAAGCGCCACTTCGCTCACGAGGGCGTCAGTGCTGCAGAGTCCTGGCTGGGTTTACCAGCCGGCACCTCGTACTTGAAGACCACGCTGAATAGCTTCCCCCCCAGCCGGTCAGCGAGCCACGAGTTCTTGATAACGGCCATCTTGAGGCTCTCGCAGCTGAGCATGGCGTAGTAGTTGGTGTGAATGGCTCGGCCCATTCCCTCGATGATCACCAGGTCGGTTTGCCGCTCTCGCACCACCATCGCCAGCACTTTGTCTAAACGGCTGAGGAAGAAAACCACAACACGCACACAAATCCTTCAACAGATGCTCACCTTCTGACTGTGTTGAGGTTTAATTTTCAATGAAAAAAAAAAACAAAACAAAACATGACAATCTTGTATTATAACATTGATTTGTACCCTGGATCAGTTTATATATGCATTTAATTTAATTTAATTTTAAAGGAAGACGGGCCAAAAAGTGCTAGAAATGTGAATTGACTCAACTGTGTTGTAGGTGTTATATAATGCAGGATTGCAACAATGCTGCAACTTCTCCAGTCCTACACGTCAGCTATTTACAGTAATTCAGTGATACTCTTGCAGAGCTTTGGGAGGTTTCAACAAATGCGATAAACAAATGGTCAGGGCTGGAAATATCCAGGCTTTTAGTCCCTTTTATCAGAAAATGTACAAAATCCATCTCAGAGGGATTTTGTCTTTCAAACTCCATGCCCACTTGTCCTCAGCCTCTAAAGCCAAGCCGAACTAAGATCAGTCCATCTCTTTAAGTTTCCTCCAGAGAATGAAAACGTCAAATAACCAACCTCAGATCCAGGCAGGGAGAACTGGATCCACTCTGGACCAACGTCAGCCTGTCCTCCCTCAAACCAGCTCTGCACAACAACAGATCGCACTTCAGTGAAGATCTTCAACTCTTTCAAAAAGTGTTTTTAGGTGCGTTTCACTTGATCTGACGGCTGGTTCTTTATGTGTTTGTATTTTCAAAACTTTTTCTTCATCAATACTCACTGAATCACTGGATCCATTGCAGCGATTCTTTCAGTCAATATCTGCAGTTCGCCGTTTGTTACGTCATTCAAAGCTGGACCAGAATTGCTGGCCAGCACAACCTGCAGGTAGATGGATAATGGAGTTGAAATGAATAGAAGCACATACAATACGTTTTAAATGCCATTTTAGCAGATCCTTACCTCTGTTCCTCGAGAGAGAAGCTCTCTGACAAAAGGCATCACCCCTAGAATGATGTCTACTCCACTATTATCTACGAAAAACAAGGCACACTTGTGAGGAGGACCCTGCAAGAGAAAACCAGGATGGATTGTTTTCAAACACAAATTGTCAAGAGCAGACATTAACACAATTATAGGCATGTGAGGCATTACTAACAAGCTCCATTTAGATGTTATCTATGTTTTGTGTTTGATTCCAGTGTCATTTGTTTTAAATACAGTGTATGTGTGTGTGTGTGTGCACTCATTATACTGTTAATAAAACCCTCTAATCCCCCTTTAAAAAGCAGCATTCTGTGGTTTTGAAACGAAAACACAGAAAAACATTCAGACCCTCATCCTCTCCAGCCACTGGTCATAGGAATCAACTAGCCAAGGCCGCTCTGGGATGGGAAAAGAAAAACAATATCAGGCTCAGTACCAACATCGTTTTTGTGGTTATTTGAGAGAAGAAAAAAGCATTAAAAAGTGTGAAAGAACTGAGGCAGATCTGATGTCATAGGTTAATGGCGTGTCTACACAGGAAGCATATCAGATGAATATTCCAATGCATCCCAAAGAACAGTTTGATTTAACCTCAACTCAGGCCAGTGCCTGAATGCCTTGTGTGAAGAACCACACTGAGCATTGAGGGGAGCAGCTTGGCTAAAACACTGCTCATACTACGAATCCTGTGCAGACACAGTGTTCACAGGACACATTCTGATACCTTCCAACTGTCGTTTAGCCTCTTCAAAGCCAAACTCAGGATCAGACTCCAGGACACTGCATTACAGACGAGGCAAAATATACAAAAGTACAATCAATGCAAACACAAGGCAGATATGTGCAAAGCAAAGAAACTTGCAGCTGTGAAATTTTAGGTTGAGGCTTAAATTTTAGGCTTCATCAGTCCCTGCAGCTTGGCCTGTAAATATGAAGAGGTGCTGTCTGTTCTGAAAGCTGCTGTAATTGTATCTTCCCACAGTAAAGCATTTGATCAACAAGATGCATTCCCACAATAACTGGGTAACGGTAACCATTTTGCAGTCACTGGCAAAGAAAGAAGCACCTTTAGGACATTCATTGAATGCACTTTCATTGATTGTTTGGATCCATAATTAGCAACTTTTACTTTTACTTTTTCTATTCTGTTCGTATTCAGTCTGCACACTTGGGCTTAGCAAAATCAGAGTAGTTTAACTTATCAAAACAACGTAGCATTGCCACAGACGCAGCCACATCAATGGAAATTCCTTGTTCGAAGCTGCAAGATACATAGCCAGAGCCTCACTCACTGTTAACAATCAGCCTGTCTGCTCAGCACACGCGAGAGGTGTTAACTCTACTCACTCTGACACGGCTTTGGCTCCCCAATCAAAGACATTCCCAGCCAGGACGCCCCTGACCAGGGCAAACTGTCTCTGCTCCCAGCTCAACTCCTCCATGGACTTCACTGCCTTCTGGTAGTACTTAAGAGCAACATCATTCTCCCTCTGTTTGATCTGCAACACAATAGAAACGTGATACAGTTTACAATTCATATGTGGTGTTAAATGTTAAAAAAGCAACTTAAAAATTAGGCTAAAGGCTTTTGAAAGACTCTATTGCCTTAAAGTATCACGTGAAAGTGTTGAAAAGCAGGACACGGTATGAAAACAAGAACACAGATTCAGTGAGGCACCAAACCACCTGTGTAACACAACAGAATGCAACAAGAAGACAAAAAATGGTTGATAGATTTCAATCAGACCTTAGAGTAGGGATCAGGAAAGTTGAATTCGTTTAAACAGTGTTCCCTTGTGTCTAAAAGACTTCTGACAGTGAGGGATCCATAAGCACTAGGTGAGAAGAGAAGCACTCTACATTAGCCAGAGAGAAACACAGGCACACAACGGGGCTTGGGCAACAGATGCATAGAACCTGTCACCTTTTGTCATGTTTTATTTATACCGACAGTTGTTATATTGTGTGTTCTTCTAAGTCATCGGCACAGTTCATACAACTGATACACACTTACACGCTGTGTCCCACTGCTAAAAACTGAAACACGACAGAATTTACTTCAAGACTTCACAAAGCACGTGGGCAGTTAAGGCAGGTATGAAGACGTGAAGCTAATGCAGACGATGAAGAAAGGAGTTTGAGTTTTAGTCTTCTAAAAAGCAAGTTGTGGTTTTAACAGACAGACAACATAAGCAGAAGCAGAGGGGGGTCTTACAATGGCTGGTGGCGGAGGGTCTGGAGCTTGTGTCTGTATTTCTGACGAAATTTCTCGGCTCGTTCGTTGGCCTCCGGGATGTCAGGCTGGCTCGCTACGGCTCTTTTCACCACCTGCTCCGAACACCCCCCCCCCCCCCCCCCCCAAAAAAAAAAAAAAAAAAAAGACAAACAAACAAGAACAGTAATCAGCCACGTTCACAAACTCGGACACAGAAGCCATCATGTCCCCAAAAACACCAGTTAATCTCGTTCGAAAAGCCGACCAGTAAATGTTTGTCACATGTCATGTATTGTACTATGACTTCTAATGCAAATAGTCCAAGACGTCAACAAGAAATGCTATAAGCTTGTATTTCTTCCATAATTTGTAAATTGTTTTAAATGACACAATTCAGAATAAGAGGCAGCGATTAAAATTTTGGCTTTGGTTCACCGCTCAAATCTGCTCCACCATCTAGGTAACCTTTATTTTCTGCAAGGAACTTCTTAATTTTAGACCACGGTTTTTGATTCAGAACCACGCCCCCCCCCCCCCCCCCCCTCCAAAAAACAGCCAACCTACCCCGTCAAGAGCCTCCTCGAAGCAGTAGAGCCAGTATTCGCGAGCCAGGGCATCCTCTGTGAGGTCCACAGTGTCGGGGATGTAAGAGGAAGGGTCCTGCAGCAGAGGCAGATTCACCAACTGCCTCTCCAGCCGGTCCATCTCCAACATGTCAAACTAGAGATAATAATAAGAAACAGGATATGCACTGTCTGTTTCATCCTCTAACAGATCAGTGCCTCATCTTCTTCTGTAATTTTTCCTTTTTCAGACAAGAAAAAGCTTAAGATGCAACAAGAATAAACAGTAGGGAAGGTCCTAGCAGGATATCTTAGGAGTCAGTGGAGTCATTAGCGCAGAACGTCAGGTGTGTTTAAAGGTAATATTGCATCTATAGGTTTCTAAAGTGGTGCTACATTGAAGACGAGCTAATGTTTTATTTGCAGCTCTTTATCCTCCTTTGCCTGTTCGCACTGACAAACACTAGCTGAAGTGAGCTTAAGAGGAAAGCAAGGATTTAATAGAGGTGAGTTGGTAGTCAACAGCTCCTGGTGTTTTACATAGGCCCTGCATGCTCAAAGTATCATAACAAGAAGTCCAAAAGCAAAGTGCAGACTGTTATTGGCTCTGTGCGTAACAAACACACCCCTTTCTAATCTTCATATCAAAGGTTGAACCAAAATGGTATAATATGCGATGTAGTAGCAGTAGGATCCCCAGTATCAGGCCTCTCTTGTTCTTGCACAAGTGAACACTTGAGTGACTTCAGTTGAGTATTTGCAGCGAGAGAAGGCACCAAAAGCAGGAGCAATGTGCCATCAAACCAGTGCACACACGTGAGCAGGCGGAGGTACTTACGGGAAACTGAAGGACAGAGTTTGGTGGACAGAGGATTGTGTGGAGAGGAAATGAAAAGAGATATTATCATATTGCAAAGACTGATGTGAGCAATGTCTTTGCGTGATGCTTGAAGGTGGACAATGGTGGTGGTATTTCCATATTGGAAATAAAAAATTGATTAAAATGAACTGAAATTAAGATCAAATTTAAATATTTCAGAAATGTTATTGATTCGAGGAATAAAAAGAAATGAACCTTCCGAATGAAAGTAGGCCAAGAGTTTTTTCAAAGTGGCAGATTGTTGTGTGGGGCACAGCTTCAGATATACATATCTGATCACTCTTTGCTTCCTGTGCAGACTCACCGTTCCACTACGAGCACGCTGCATGGGGTTCATATCAGGAGAAACACTCATCAGGCCTGAGCTTCCAGCGTAGTTCTCACCCCAACTGTACTGGTTTGGATCTAAAGGAGCGAAACACAATATTATGACACATTTATGATGCCATATATTACATTTTATTTTTAACTTAAGTTAACTTTTAAAATATTTGCTGCTTCATTACCTAATATTACCTTTTAAAATAGCGATTGTAATTACATTTTCTCTTTTTTTTCCTTATTGCAGTTGTCATCTGTCTTTGTCCTCCAGCATTATTACCTAATCAGTTCTGATGTGGCAGTTGTTCAAATTATCTCAAGGACAGACTGACACTGAAACTAAATTGTTTTACAGCTGTGGGGGTTTTACTTATGCCTGATATTGAAAACTTCATGCAATAATAAGCTTTAATTCATTCTAAATTTTTTCAGTCAGCCCATGAATGTGAGGGCATGCATAGTTTTTTTGTTTGTTTGTTTATTTTTTTTCTTACTATCTTCCTCTGCTCCTTTAAGAAATGCTCCAATGGCTCCAAGATAGCCTTCATGTCTCAGGAACAAGGCCTGAACTTCGCCCTACAAACACAAAATCAAATGATGGAGGTCATAATATAAAAAAAATCTGGGCTGTGGGTGAAAGCTCAGCTCAAAACAAACAAAGCCCAGAACTAAACTGCAAAAGCATTAAACAAAGCATGTAACCATTGAAAGGCACAGAGACTCATGTTTGGGGGCTTTTCAGTTTTCAGAAAAAGAGGCCTTACCTTTGTGAAGAAGTTAATGCTGTAAGTGATTGTGTGCATTGTGACAGGGTGCCCTCGAATGAAGAAGCCTCCGAAGTATACTCTGGACAGGTTGTGAAGCTTTGCATAGAGACAGGCTAGCTGCCCTATATCATTACTGATCATATGGAGTAAACTCTTGGCCATGTCTTCTTTAGAAAACTCTGCAGTTTGAAAGGTGTCATATGAGTAAACATACAGAGAAAACATCCATATTAACACACATAAAAATTCAAGCCCTTTTAACAGACTGACCTCTGAATTCTTAAGTAGTGCTATAAATATCAGTCATTAAAACATTTTACAGGAATTGGAAATGATGCAACATTTGAGCCTTCTGCTCAAGGCATGCACAGTATACCCAAAGTTGCACCTAATTGGGGTGAATAGACAATGCTCTTCTCTTTTGCCAATCCTCAAAATTATAATATTGAAAGAGACACTGACTCCCATCACTGTTAGATGGAGAGCAACAGGATTTGCGTCAGTAAGCCTGCAACGGCTTTGAATTTCTTTGGATTCATGCCATCTCTTCATTTCATTTGAGCAGTTATAAATGCAGCACATAGAGCCGCATTGGAACTTGGTGAAAGGTCAGTTCATTTCAACTGTAGATTTGCACCAATGCTGAAAACATTTAGGCAGTAGGACTTGCCACAAAGTTGATTTACTCACAGTATGACTGTTGGCAATATTCTGAGCATATGGAGAAGTGGATTATACTGAAGAAACGGTTCAAGTTTCAATGGAAATGTTGCTAAACCTTTAACTGTGAAACTGGGTCAGCATTGGAATACATTTTACTACAGCCGATGCCCTCTGAAGCAAGCAAATGAGCAAGTTGCTTTTTGTAGCCATCTCAAGTCCACATAGAAAAAGTTTTTGATATTCAAAATATGGGAGGAACACTGCTTTAATGTGATTTGACTATATGAAATAAATCGAATGCAAATGTAAGAATCTAAGTAATTCGAAATTATTACAGTGACCTGAAAACAGCACAACAGGGAAGCCATATTAAGTCCATATGCCCATATGTCACCTTTGTCAGCAGTGGCAGACTTCCCAAAACTGCTTGCGATAAGATCTCCAGTCAAGCCCAAGGACCCGTAGGATCCTCCATAGATATCTTTAACAAGCATGTCCACACTTGCATGCTGCCCTTTTGAAGCCAATTGTAGCAACTCATCAAATCGCTGCAGGAGAGAAAAGGTTAGAGCACAAAATGCCTGAGGAATCACATTAACTCATCGAGAAGCTAGTTTTTCAAGCAAATATACCAGCCTGGTATGTAACAAAGACCAAGCTACTTAAGATACCTTTGTTTTGGTGAGCAAGGCACCAAGACCCCAAAACGTCCCTCCACCTATAGAACTTCCCCCTATTCGTTCAAATTTGTCCTCTGATTCAACCTGTTGAGGAAGAAGAGAAGGGATGTTGCTTTATGTGCTGTTAAATATTTATAAATGTTAGGCTGGAAGAAGCTGAGCCAGCTTTTTTAAATATTGTATTCTATAGATAAGGACATAAAGTCACAAGCCTGTCACCCCTGAGCCGAACTGACACCAACCTTTATTGTGCTAGGGGATATTTTCTTCGAGTTGTAAGATATATGCAAAGTGTTTGAGAGATTTGACAGCTGCTGCTGTTTTTCAGTATGTAAAGAATAAAACGTGCAGCACAAACTTCATGATGCCACTGTTTACAAAATAACTTAGGATTTCCTCTGCAACCTGGCCTGAATGCAGCACATTTTCTTTCCCATACTGGCAAATACTTATGCTGAATACATATATCTGAGATGTAGATCGAACTAAATATCACTCTGCTGAAAATGGTGCTGCTTAAATTGCCTCATTGAAAACAGTAGGAGGGCTTCAGTTGCTGGTTTGCTCATTACCTTGACTATAGACACACCAGAGCCGATGTTTATAAGCAGGTAAGGGAAGATATCGGGATGAGTCGTCTGAAAGCGAAACTCTGAGTCAGCGTGCTTGGCGTAC
The DNA here is from genome assembly GCF_900963305.1 of Echeneis naucrates. Lineage (NCBI taxonomy): Eukaryota > Metazoa > Chordata > Actinopteri > Carangiformes > Echeneidae > Echeneis > Echeneis naucrates. The sequence continues at coordinate 4,373,199 of NC_042515.1, read as the reverse complement.
ACAAAAGCCTCATGGGGAATGTTCCTCAGCACAAAGTTACAGCCCTTGATAAGACAGGTCATCTCATCCTCTTTGTCCACTCTGCCACAATGCAAGATACAAAGAGACTATTAGCGTGAATCTTTGTCAGCCACACATGCAATAAAGCCAGAAAAAGAAGATAACCATTTTGCCCATGAAGCACATTTGCTCTTTAGAATATCACAAGACATTTGCATTTTACCAGGTGGCAACCATTGGTGGTTGTGTTGAGAGCCACACAGTAATATTTCAACATCAAACAAATACACCCAGCCAATATGACAGTTCAGATCCCCTTCCCTGAGTTGAGTCAGGTAAGCAAAATTCAACTTCAAAACTGCATAAACTACTTATGCTGCTGTCAGCGCTGATACATCGTGGATTAAGACAAGGAAATCAAACATTATGTGAATGGTTTTGTTTTCAAATGCTTGGTTCTCCAACAAAGCGACAGCTAAAACTGGAAAGCCAGTAAACAGTGAATCTTTTCCAGGATGGTCTTCATAAGGTCTCCAAAAGCTCTCTCCTAAACAATCCAATCTGTCCTTCGGTTTGACCCGTTTCACAGGAAGAGGGCAGGAAGTTGCTTTGTGAGCAGATCAGCAACGGCAAGGAGGGAGCACCATTGTTTATATCAACTAAGTCATCCGGAGTATACCAGAAGCATGTCTCCCTTTCCGCTTCTTTTGGTACATGTAGTATATGCAGTTTTTCACTGGACCTTAAGAGACAAAAGGCTAACTAACACAGCACACCTGTTATATATTGTTTGCTGTAATATTTGACTCACTTGAGTCCAAGTTTCCTCTCAATGAGTTCTTTGAACTTGTGCGCCCCTCCACCAGTGGCTTTGATAACTTTGGTTTCCGTGTTGACCAGATGGTCTCTGATGAAGTCCAAGCATGTTTCAATGTAAGCATTTTCAAACTTGATAAAGTGCAGACGTGCAGTGACCTCTTCCTGCACCGATATTTCATACAACTTGTCACTGTCCGCATCCTGGGGTACAGATGAGACGGAAACACAGAGAAGAAGAAGAATACTTTATCATGCACAGCAGATGACTGCCAATGGATTCGCTATTGGAGTCCAGTGGATACAACTTCAAATCGACTGAAATGCAGGCTAAGAAGAGTAAAAGGCTTTTCCGTGCTCATGCAATCAGAACGAACCAAGATACTTCATTTTGTTTAAAAATGCATGCAAACTGACATTAAAAACTGATAATGATAGTAATTGGAATAATTACCTTCGCGTTGTGCTCGAAAGATCGTACTTTGGCCACTTTATGTTGCACAGTCGAATAGTAGGCAAGCTTTGTTAGGGACCCACCTGTTAAAGCAGATCAGCATTGACATCATGCGATAAGGAAACCAAAGTGGGGGAGAAGATAAACAGGAGATAAAACCGAATCAGAGCTGACACCAAGGCTTTTAAACACACAGCTCGCTGGCTGTTTAAATCAGAGACGACACATAACATTAGCCTGAACTAGCTAGCGGCTAACGCCACCGCTGCTGCACTTGTCAAAGTTGAGCAGGTTGTTTGAATCAGATCCGCTTTATGAAGCCAAAAAAATAAAAAAATAAAAAAATAATTAATTCCGAAACAGCCTGTTGAGCAGATAAACACACCCAAGCTACAGACGAATCTACGGGGCTAACATTTAGCTGGCTGTCTTGTTTACTTCCACTTAAAGTCGTGTGTTGTCATAGTATCAGGCTGCGGCGGAGCGGACGCATAATCACGCAGTTTAGCCGAAAAGTCGCGGAGGAAGTCCGAAAAAGGTCCAAATTTCCGGGTACCTATGTCTATGGCGAAACGCTTTGCGTTTTCCAAATTGCGGAAGATTTCGTCGGGCGGAAGAGTGATGCTCTTATCCATCGTGTGGCCACTTGTGCTGCTGTCAACTCCGCCACATTCCGCCATGGTCGGCGATGACTTGACGCCACGCACTGCGTGACGTCAGCACGCTGCTCTGGGCTAGCCAATCGGCTTTCACGTACGGTCCAACAAAGGGTGGGCGTTGTCGCACACACATTTAACCCTTTACGGTTTTTATTTCAAGTATGTGCTGAATTTATAAATGTATATATAATATACAACGATTCCAATCAATGGCAGTGCGAGGATTAGTCAGAGTTTTCATTTAAACTGTATCAAACAGACGTTTGTGCTGCTGCTTTGATGTATTATGTAATATAGAAAGTTCTCTAAATTAAGCTGACCTGATTGGAATAAAGGTGGCATGGCAGTCGAAATACACACAAACAATTATGAATTACTTTTCAGCTTTGATTGAAAATGTTGGCCTACAAATAATCGCAGAGTGTGAAGTAAAGACTGAGCAGGACTATCATATCATGTTTATATTTGTAATATTGTCAGACAGTGTAGATTTCACCAACTTAAACATGAAGAAAGAAAAAAGACAAACTCCATATGAGAGGTCCAGCTGTTACAGCATTACATTAGGCAGGTAATGCATCAAATGCCATGTAGATATGTGTTGAAGGACGCATGTAGAAACTAGCCACTGAAGGTTACAACAGAAATATGAAGTGACCTCCAATGGAGGATGCTGCAGTGACTACAGACTGAGGGAGGAAAATGTATATGCAGCTCAATAAATGATGGCATCTCTGGACTGTACCTGAGTACAGATGAAGCCTTTTCCTTTACTGCTCATTAAATTCAGAGGAAAGAAGGAAATCACACAGTTAAAGATGCATTTGGTGTTTTTTATTTTCATTCAAAAAGAATAAATGGTTGGCATTATGTTTTTGTACCTCAGTGGAGGCAGTAGTAGTGATGATACATCACAATAAAAGCCTTAGTGAAATAAAGAGCTTCAATATCTTCACAAAAGACAGAATCATTTTGTCCAAGAAAAACAGTGCACAAACTCTGTTTCAATATAAGAACATGAGATTTACGTTTATACTACTGACTTAGCAAAACATGTTGATCATAAAAGAAATTACTTCAAGACCCAATATGGGTCAATGTTCTTTTACAGTGTAAAATATACATACACAGTAGTTAATATGTGCCATCTCCTGTCACTGGACTGATCTCAACACACTGGACCACAGGGACATAAGACAGGTACGGTAATACTGACCAATGATGCCAATTTCTGAACAAACTGACAAATCAATTGGAAAAATATCTGTTATTCATAAAATACAGTGCTGTCCTTCTCAAAAAGAAGGAAACAATTTATCAGTCCAATTGGACTTTAAGACAAATAAAGGCACTTTGCTCAGGCAATTAATTTAAATTTCGAAGTGATCTGATAATAACTTTTGACCAACATGGTCTGAGTTTGTCTGGTAGTGAGTCCAGTCTGTAGGGGTCTACCACGGCCTCCAGGGGGCGCTGTGGACTGGACTCTGGTCTTTGGTGATGCTGGTCTGGAGAGAGAAGTCAGCCTCAGTCAGGTTCTTATCAGAGGAAGACTGCAGCTTGTTGACGTGGTTCAGGAGTCTTCTCTGCTGTAGATTCTGCTGCTGCAGCTGTGTCAGGAAGCAAACTGTCATCTCCAGGATGTCTGCTTTCTCCAGCTTGGAGTCTGGCTGCTGTTTGAGGAACTCTGGACCCAGGAGAGACTTGAGCTGCTCAATGCTGCTGTTGATTCGCTCTCTGCGTAACTTCTCCACCAGAGGCTTTCTGAGCTGTAGAGAGGAGAACAAAGTCATGAGTAAACTTATTCTGCTGTATAAAGTCAGCAGTAAAAGAAGAACCCTTTTGATAAATCATGTTTCGGTTTTGAATCTCCAATTCACCTTGTGGGTCGGAGTCAGATGCTCCTGAGAGTTGCTCATTGCTGCAGTGGTTGTAGGTGCCATAGCTGGATCTGTGTGCTGTAGAGGTCTCTGTAGAGAGAATGTGATCTCTGCTGGCTTCATCCCTCCTATTTATAGTCCCACATCTCCATATGAATGTGTGGGTCTTGGTCTGGTTGGAGTTTCTCACAGTCTCAGCCAATCAGATAACTTGATGAGACAATTGGACGTATGCCCGGGGGACAATAGTTAGATCTCAGGGGAACAGGTGGAGGACTGGGGGGGTGATGGAGAGACTCTGAGCTCTGTGTGAATCTGGGAAAGTGGTGACCCTGTAGAGAGAGCAGATCTGCTGCCTGATGCTGGGATCAATGACTTTGACTGAGCACACGCCAATCATCCCATCACACACAAGACTGTGTGTGACAACAGTCCCAACGCCGCCATGCATTAGGAGAATTGTTTTATTTTAATAATCAAACTGAAATCAAAGAAATGTAACATTACTGTATATGTACAGTCAGAGTACTCTATATAATGAGGAACACAATTATCCCAGCGGGATGTAAAATAACAAAGGTAAAATGGAAGCCTCCTCTCATGTGCTGTGTTGTTCAACTGAGTAAAGAATTAGTCAGGCTTTCCCACACTGAATGTTATGAGCTCTGATCAATGCAGTTCAATCGGTGAAAGAAAGTCAGCTACTGTTTTATTTTGCTAATATTATTTGCCACACTATTTGGAGTGTGTTTTCCAATGTTTAAGTCCAAGTTGTTTTTTTATTAGATAATAAATGCAACTTCTTTTCAGTTATTCTCCACTGTGAGATCTTTTTACTTGTCAAATAGTCAGTTAATTTGGTGGTTTATTTAAAGGCATGGAATTTATATAAAAGTATAAGTGTGTCTCTACACGAGTCAAAACAAAGTGGTGATAACCTCTGTTGTAAAGGCCCTGACAGTTTGGCACCCATCAATGGAATAAATAAAAAGGCTCAAATTGAAGTGATGACCTGTTATACAGACAGGAAATTAGGCTGGCAAAAATTAGTCATCTGGCACCAGCAAGAGCCAGACAGTGAAAGAAATACAGGAATAAAGGAGAAGAAGAAATCTTCCTGTGAAGTGTGCCAACTCCCTTTGGAGAATAGTCAGGTGCTGGTGGGGTTGAGGATGCTAATCACACTGAACTGTGATTTGGCTCTCTGAGCTTTCCCACACTCTGCCCATTTACATCACCCCCACCCCAAACACACACACACACACACACACACTCAACAATAAACATGTGCCTTGTTAAATGCTAATTCATCTCCACACAAGCAGCTCCCAGCTCTTGTCCCCCGGGGGGTTCAGTTTGCTGTTTGGACGCCCTCAATTAGGAGAAGAGAGCTGAGAGGTAAACTAAATATTTTGACTGGGGGTGTATCCTAATGAGCAATTTACTGAATGTATGTAGGTGCAGAACTAAAAAAAAAAAAAGAAGAAGAATTTGGTGATTTAATTTAAACCCTGTCACTTTATAGGCAACAAATGAACATTTATTAAAGGATTTATGTTGATATTTACGGTCAGCTTTAAAACATATTGTATCTTTGAATTGATTTATGTTCAAGAATGATTCATTATATGGATTTTAAAATATTTATTAGTTTTTGACACACACTACAGTATACTTGCATTTACATGCTCTATTATATATGTATTAGCATTGTAAGCTGCATATTTAACCATTTTCAACACACATGCATAAGTGCATGTATATACATGTACCATATATAACATATGTAACCCACATATAACTGTAAATAACCCCTATTTCCCAAACTTATTATTTAGTGCTTTTCCCTTCTTTCTACCTTTAACCCTTTTTTACTCCATGCTGCTGGAACATTTTCAGTGTGGGGCATATACAACAATTTGGATTAAAATTAGTATTTATTTTTATACATGTTAAATGGAACAACTAACTTCCTCCATTCTAAAATGTTTCGAACTTTGCAGTTGTCATTGAGAGTAAAATGCATTTTTGCACTAATCAACATTAAAAAGGACAATCACGCTTATTAACCATTTTGTTTATCGCTTGAAATATCATTAAGTTTCTGTCAACAAGTGATACACATCTATTAGATTGTCCAATGTGTCATTTATACATTTTTGAAACTGAAAAACTAACACATATTATCTTAATATGCTTATATTGAGTGTATAACATCAGTGCAAACATTTAAAATTCAGTAGTAAAATTCCTCCTCCCACTCGCAGACATCTTTGTCTGGTCTGCTTCTATTGTCCCACAGGGCTCTGTGAGTGAGTTTTCTCTGGTTTCCCACACTCTGTCCATTCACTGACTTCAAGAACAAAAGAAGTGTGTCTGGTTGCACATCACATTAATTATGGAGTCAGTTTACGAGTTTTGTCTCACCGCCCCTGAATGGAAATTCCTGTCATCGGGACCGTCATTACCAGGCTTTTGTAAACGTCTATGAGGAATTCTGTCATGCTGAGGATTAATGAACATTCAAAAGCTCCTGTTTCTCCCCCTGCTTTAGATTCAGTTTGTTCTTCTGCATTCCAGACAGTTCATTTTGATGTGAGGAATAACGGGGAGTCCATTCCTGCATTGATCAGGCCCTGGTTTTGGTGCAGTGAACTTGCAGCTCCAGTCACACTTTCAGAGACGATTAAACCATCCCTGAAGTTGTTTTGCAAAAGTGTGTTGTTCAATATTACTTTCTCATAGTTTACCTGTAAATGCACTAACACGGACTGAAAACCTGGTTAAAACGAAAGAAGGATGTTTTTCACCTGTTACACAGTGTTAGACTTAGACTCAATATGTTAAATGTAATCGGTTTGCTTTATATAAAAATGAAATGAATAAATTCTTGTTCAGGGAAATGAAAATGTGAAATATTTATGATATCATTCTCCCACATGTGATGGGGTAATGAGCCTGTTCCCAGTCAGAGTCATTGATCCCAACATCAGGCAGCAGATCTGCTCTCTCTACAGGGTCACCACTTTCCCAGATCCCCCCACCCCAGTCCTCCACCTGCTCCCCTGAGATTTAACTATTATCCCTGAGGCAATAACACTATTCACTGTGCTGCATCCTTCATTGTCTCAACAAGCTCTCTGATTGGCTGAGACTGTGAGAAACTCCAGCCAGACCAAGACCCACACATTCATATGGAGATGTGGGACTATAAATAGGAGGGATGAAGCCAGCAGAGATCACATTCTCTCTACAGAGACCTCTACAGCACACAGATCCAGCTATGGCACCTACAACCACTGCAGCAATGAGCAACTCTCAGGAGCATCTGACTCTGACCCACAAGGTGAATTGGAGATTCAAAACTGAAACACGATTTATCAAAAGGGTTCTTCTTTAACTGCTGACTTTATACAGCAGAATAAGTTTACTCATGACTTTGTTCTCCTCTCTACAGCTCAGAAAGCCTCTGGTGGAGAAGTTACGCAGAGAGCGAATCAACAGCAGCATTGAGCAGCTCAAGTCTCTCCTGGGTCCAGAGTTCCTCAAACAGCAGCCAGACTCCAAGCTGGAGAAAGCAGACATCCTGGAGATGACAGTTTCCTTCTTGAGACGACTGAAGCAGCTGAAACAAGCTGTAGACTCAACAGCTGTCGATCAGGGCTACTCTAGATGTGTCCAAGAGGTGGCACACTTCCTGTCCAAGGAGGAGGTGAAGAAACAGTCCCAGAGAAGACTCATGAACCACGTCAACAAGCTGCAGTCTTCCTCTGATAAGAACCTGACTGAGGCTGACTTCTCTCTCCTGAGCTCCACAGTCCAGACCAGCATCATCAAACAGAAGAGTCCAGTCCACAACTCCCTCTGGAGGCCGTGGTAGACACCATAAGGACTGTCTCCAAGTGAAGCTTTCCTTCCTTCCTTTCTACAAGTGCTGTGCTTGTACTCCCGTGGTCATCTCATTTTTGAAGAGTCATTGCATCTGATGCTGCACTGTTTAATTTTATTTACTTCTAAGAAGATTTGAATCATTGTTTCGGTGATATTTGCAGACAACAGGTTGGCTGCTATTTTGTGATGCAAAAGTAGTCACATATTTGTGAGCTACTCTGTCGAGTAGAAATACTAGTTCTTTGTGGGAATGTCTATATATTGTTGGTATTACTGAAGTATACCCATTTTCTTGTTCATGTTGAACGTGTTTAATATTTATATGTGATATTCACATTCCTCTGGCTGAAATGTCATCAAATGTTATGATGTATCTTTATATTTCAGTATCTTTCTGCATTTTTGGCAGACAAAGTTTTTGTATGAACAAAATTTTTTTAAAGACAAACGTGCTGCTTTATCACTCTGCGAGTGACAGCACCCATCCCTTCAATGAAGGCCTTGTTCTTTGAAAAATGTGTCAAAATGAATGTATCTCTTCAAGCCAAGTGATGCGCATTAAAACAATCACAGAAAAAAAAAAAAAAAACAACAAAAAAAATCTGCTCGTCCCATTTTTTTTTATCTGTCATACTTCAATCTATCTATTCTTGTATTATCTACACCAATTGTTAGTGCAGGGAACTGGAACACATCCCAGGTGGCATCAGGTGAACCTGTAAATGTATTTCATAACACAGGATGACCTTTACAGCATGCACATGTCTCACTAAAACAACATTGATTGATAAAATTGAGCAGCAAAATGTCGCAACCTCTTGTAAGACAGCAATAACTAGGTTTTGTTATTTGGAGTACAATTTTTGGACGTCCTGAAATGATATATGGCCAAGTTTCTTTTATTAGCAAACCTCAGGTAATCTATTAATGATTGTTAACATGGTCATTGAAATTTACTCTCTCCTTCTTTTTTAAAAATATTGCACAAGGCGAACCTAGGCCAAACCAGACCAGACTAGACCTGTGATGACACCCGACTGCAGACAGGACCAGACCGGACAGGAAAAAACAGACCGAATCACCCACTGAATTATTTATGGATTAATTATAGATTATATTAATATACCAGTTAATTAAATGTAAAAAAATAAATATATATATATATATATATATATATATATTTCATGGTCCTGTTGCAGTACTACATAAATTTTATCTCTTTACACTCTTTGAACTTTGACCCCCCAACCACACACACACACACACACACACACACACACACACAAATGGTTTGGGCCCCCATCCTTCTCTAAGCCCCGCCCCCTTTGGTTACTGTTGCTATGCCAGGCTGAAGTTCGGTAGGAAAATGTCCGGTCAGCATCAGTCCGGTGATCACAAAGGAAAAGAAAGATGGATAAGAAAATAAAGGGATAAGACATTTAATAAACAAATATTTTTAAAAAGGTGGTGACGATGAATTTGGGACGACAAACGTAGAGCAAGGTAAGAAACAGGGCTGTTAGCTTGTAACATAAGCTAACTGACCTGAGGGGTGTTCCAGAAAGCGGGTTATGTGAAAATTCTGAGTATGTTAACCCTGAGATGAGGGAAACTGAGTATGTTAACCCTGAGATGAGGGAAACTCTGAGTTGCTTTCTGTTCCAGAAAGAGGGGTATCTGAATCACCATGGTAACAGACTCTGTGAACATAGCCACCAACCTCACACACCGTGGACGTGTGCTCACATCACAGCAAATTTTATGCATGGCGTTAAGTTGTTTTTTTTTTTTGCAAACGGTCATTTTCTTTACAAGGCAGATGACACCATTCACAACTGTTGGAGGGGGGGTGATATTTTATATGCAAGAAGTGTTTTATATTTTTATATATAAAACATATATATATATATATACATATATATATATATGTTTTATTTTTTAAAAGACAGTTTATACTTACATCTGATGTAGCCCCTTGTGTCCTGGAGGTGATCCCGGGATGCCCTCAGCTCCTCAGCCTCTGTCAGAGGTGGCAGCTCCACTTGTGTTTCGGGCCTCTGCCTTTTTTCTGTTGGCTCAACAGAATTCAAATGTTAATCTCTTTTCTTTTTTTTTTTTATTAGTAGATTTTATTTCCTTCATGTACACATCGTCACTTTTGGAATTACTTCAATAAAAATCGGTAAACATTGTATGATGTGTTCATCTACTCAGTGGGCTATTAAATGAGATGACGTTAGAACATTTTGTTGGGGGTTTAAATTAATATTTACTTTAATACCTTAAGTGAATAAAAAAAAAATTTAATTAAATTAAAATCAAAATGAGGTACAATCATAGCCCAGCAAAATATCCCTCACCTTTTTGAATGATGTTTTGAGATTTCATTTTTTACTGCTTACAAGTACGCTTCTAACCTGATGGACTGCACCTAAATGAAAATCAGATTTTATTCCCATTTATATTTATGACTGTAAGGCACGTTCTTAAATGTAAAATCAATCGAAGAGTTCATCCAAATTTACGCATTGAATCGGGTAGTATTTTTTTCTCCTGCTGCAGCGGTGTTACATTTATGGTGAAACGTGCTCATCCTCTCCACAGGCATGCATTAAGACCTCCAACTCAATTGGGTTGAAATAACTGGATCTTTTTTTTCTCGGTTGTCATGGTCAACTCAGAGTTTGTTGAACCTCCTACCTGGAATACCCCCCCCCCGTTATTTGAAAACCCCCGTACGCTTCAGACACAACACACACAAGGACCGGTGTGTGTTGTGTACACCAGGTAATAATACGGCCACGATGTATGATATAGAATGATCTGATCGTTATGGAGAAATAATCCAGGTAGGATGAGGATTATACACCGTGGCACGTTTGTACGTGTTCCAGTTAAGAATATGGAAATGTGGAACACACATTAGCTTGTAGCCAGAATTTGGATGTCTTCTGTGGAAATCACTGACAACAACAGCAGTACTCTCCTCTTTGTCTTCCTTTCTGATGGAACTCCCAAACTCAAAGATAACGTTTTGTGTCGGGCTTTAATACAAGCTAGGCTAATGGACGTTAGCACTAGCATTGAAGCTGGCCAGTTATCTTACGTTACAAGCTAACAGCCCTGTTTCTTACCTTGCTTTAAGTTTCTCGTCCCAAATTCACCGTCAAGTATTTGAATTGAAAAATTCTCAACCCTTTATTTTCGCATTCTTCTTTCTTTTCCTTTCTGATCACCGGACTGATGCTGACCGGACATTTTCCTACCGAACTTCAGACAACAGAGAACAGGCTAGCATAGCAACAGTAACCAAGGGGGGCGGGGCTTAGCGAAGGATCGGTGGCCAAACCATTTGTTTGGGGGGGGGGTCAAAGTTCGAAGAGTGAGTTTGACAGATGAAATTCATGAAGCACCACAACAGGTCCATGAAATAGTTACAGGAGGGTTACAATTAGGAAGAAAACGAGTAAGAAGCTTATGTAACTCAAATATTACATAATCTATCATTAAAACAGTCGTATATTTTCACATGTTCCCTTTTCCTCCATAATTTACTGGTCTAGTCTCTGGAAGCGTCCTGTCTCCGGTCTAGTCTTGGTCCGTTCCTGGAGGGGTGCCGTCACCGGTCTGGTCTGGTTCGGCCTAGGTCCTGGGTGGGTATCTGCCTTAGCCCAGTCCATCACTCATAACCAATTAACTCCGTAGACATGTTCAGGTGCCCACACCGGGAATCGAACCGCGTCCTGTACAGTACATTACATACATTAGATCATACACAGTGTTAACATTACATTTACATCACATATAGATACTTACAGTACATCATATCACTTAACCCCGGGGTTACATTACATCATACATTCATTACATACATCATTATTCATTATTACACTCACATAGCCTAACCTAGCCGGGAATCGAACCCGTTACTCCTATGTGCGGGACGCCAACGTTACCACTGCGCCACCGAGCTGCTCGAGCTGCCGCATACATTTGCGCTATTTCTCTGACCGTGCCGACATGCTCAACCAGAGTGAGCTGGGATTGGCTCCAGCACCCCACGTGACCCGGAAACGGAAATGCGGTAGAAGATGAATGGACTCATTTCATGCGGTATTGCCAGTCATTGTTTTTAATGGAAAAGAGATTATTGCACATTTGCGATTTCTTAGCTCCGAGTCCAGGCCTGTTGATTTGTTTATAATTTCTATGAGTAAATAAATAAATATGCTACAGTTTAAGTTGATACATTCGGGTGGCCAGGATGAGCGTTTGTCATGTGAGTGTATGTTCATTTGGACAAACTCGTCTTCAGCGAGTTTGTGAATTAGAAAAAATATGGACACTATCCGGTGGGTATTTCCGAGGAGCAGAAATATGTCCCCTTTTCCAAATGAATGGTAAACTATAGTAACGTAATACATCAAAATAATGTCATCAATTCGTCAGTCAAGCATGCTAACCAGTTAGCTAGCAGTCCATTTCGAATCGACTAACTAGTGTAAGTGATCCGGCACTGAGGTTTACTTAACAGCTAGGCTAGCTTGTATCCATTTACTCAGAGATTGGCCGAACAAATGCATTCTCAATTTATTTTTTAGATAATAAATAACATACCAGTCACCTACACGCTGGCTTGTTCCATTTCGCTTTCCGTACACCCAGCTGTGTTTCTATTTGCGTTTCTACTTCTCGTTTCTTCAAGTACGCACGGTAACTTAGCAACTACGCACGACTCAGCAGTAAATCAGCGTAAAGGGGAACAGGAACCTGGAGGAACCAGATCGGTTAACACACCGGGACATTACTCTTTGTTCATGTTTTTTTTTTTTTTTTTTTGTGCAGGAAGACAGAGCTGTATTCAGCTGTGACTGATGAGGAGTTGGACCGTGTTGTAGTGATGTCCACAGAAGACATCCAAACTCTAATCCAAACTAATGTGTGTTCCAGGTAATAACACGGCCACGATGTATGATGTAGATATCGGTTATGGAGAAATAATCCAGGTAGGATTATACATCGTGGCTATATTCTTACCTGGAGGACGCACGTGTGTTACAGGTAATAAAAGTATCCCTCCAAAATAATAATCTACGGTGAATCAATCATGCGTCATGGTCAACTCAGAGTTTGTTGAACCTCCTACCTGGAATACCCCCCAGCTCTAATGCTAACGTCCATTAGCCTAGCTTGTATTAAAGCCTGACAGAAAACGTTATCTTTGTCAGAAACAGAGTTTGGTAGCTCCATCAGAAAGGAAGAGACAGAGAGAAAGACACGGAGGGTCCTGGGGGGTTTATTTTGAGTACGCTTCAGACACAACACACACAAGGACCGGTGTGTGTTGTGTACGTCCTCTTAAGAACCTGGATTGTGATGAAAGGTCCACCCAAATCTAAATATTGGCAGAGAACTGACCTCTGATCGGGGTCTGAATCCAATTTTCTGTTTCATTAATATTTCACAAAAATGAGCAGATCAACTGAAATGAGATTTGCGTCTTTTATATTTTTATTTTCTTGAAATCTGCAAAAACACCAAAACAAATCTGAATCCACTTTGGATGAACAGAAATAAAACAGATGAATAAAACAATAAAATATGCATACATGGCATACACAAAATAATAACACATTCCTTTTCAGAAGAAAGGCTGATGTTTAAGTATATGATACATAAAAACCTTGAAAACAAGGAAGAATCCAAACTATAATCACCCAATATTAGCCATACTTTTCTTTAATACAGAGAAACTAGTAGGTTAACATTGTTTTGTTTGGCTTATAATGTCAAGCAGATTTCACTGAATTTAAACAGTGAAAATTCATTAAAATAAATTTGGCCCTAAACATTTAAACATTTCCTGCATAGATTGGATTTATTTTTAGTGGGTTTTGTCAATAAAGAAAACCCCACCAGAATCATAAATCTCACAAATAGCAGCGCAACATGTCATAACAGCCTCCAGTTTTAGTCAGTAACCTCTTCACCCTCAGCTCCAGCTGTGGGCAGTCACACTGAATCCTCAATTTCATCTGTAAAACTCTTCGATGAGGCAAACAACCCACACCAAGTCTTTGTATTTCCACGATACTTTTCTCTGGTGTATCCCTGTCGTCCATTTCTGGTCCTCATCAACAGCAGAGTGGAGCCACGTCCTCCTCTGCATCAGGGAACAGACGTAAAATGTCCCGTGAATACTTGGAGTAGCCGCTGTGGGACAGCAGGGTTCTTCTCAAGGTGAGGAAGGACTTGGTTTTCTCCAGCATGTCTGAGACAGGGATCCCATTGTGAAGGTGCTCTCCAATCAGAGCCTTCAGCTTCTCCACTCCAGTGCAGCACTTCCTCTCCAACATGTGGAGTTTATACCTAAAAGAACAAGAGAAATAAGTCAAATATTTTACTAATATATGCTCATGCAACTTTAATCTATAAAGGTTTTCACAGAAAAACGATGGTTTAGCAAAAGAGAAGTGCAGATTTGTCTTACCTAAAGAGCTGCTCCTTCACGCTGTCCTGAAGAGCGAGGTCTGCATACAGAGCCATTTCAGTGCTTGTTTCTGGTAGTTCAAGATTTCAGGAGTCACTTGCGAAGGTTCGGAGAACGTCTCTGTGGAAATGTGCGTCTCTGCTCTGAATTTATCCTGCCCAGACTGCGCTCCCTCTCCGCCACTCAGCCAATCAGGAGCCTCAGAGCATCGGACAAAAGAGTGAACATAATGGCTGTCACACAGGACAGGTGGGATGCTTCATATGAATGCCACACGTCAGAGAGGTCAGTGGGAAAGTGCTCTTCCTGAAGTGGACACGGGAAAAAAAATAGAGAGCTGTTGATGATTTGACATCAATGACACTGGCATGGCAACAAAACAAGTGAAGTGAAAGTGAAAAGTGCAAACAAAAAAAGGATTAAAACACCAAATATGAATGGTGATTCAGAGACAAACCAAAATGGATGGCAATTTTACTTTGAATCTTACACTCACGTTACAAATGTACATAAAACTGCTATGTAAAACATATGACAGAAATATTATTCAATAAATTTAGTGATACATTATTATTGATAAATGTTAAAGGTGTATTTTCTGACTGCCTGTGTGGTGAGTTACAGCTGAACCAGATGGCTGATCTGTGAAGTGGCCTTCTGTCTTTTCCCTGCCTGAGAACAATCCTGAGGCTTTGTGAGAGCAGACACACTTCTTTTGTGTGCATGGCTGAGCCGGCCGCATACAGAAGTGTGGGAAGCCGTGTGTCGCAGTGGCTCCCAGCACCAGAGAGAGAGGAGGGCGTGTGACCGGGGCACGTTCAGCTTTGTGGCGGGGAGCCGTGAGGGCCGGGAGGAGGGGCGGTGGGAAACCTGAGGCCCTTACGCAAACAGCAGAGAGACAGACACACACACAGATGGAGAAGAGATAAACTGGGAGGTAATCCCACCTGAATCTGGTTTCACATCAGTTTGTGGTTGTTTTGTTGTGTGCTCGCAGATGATTATGACATTTATCAATAAGAAACGAGAGTCTTACCATGGTGTCATAGCACATACGTTTATGTGTATAAAAGGGCACAAACAAAGAGAAAATTTCTATGAATTCAGCCATAAAAGAATAATTTTAACAAGCGGTGTTGGAAAGTTACAAAGTACGATAACTGACAAGCTGCAATTAATTAAGAACAATATTGAGATACCTGAAGAACTGTATTTCTACTCTGTCTCTCATTTATACTTTTACTGTTATACTTCTACAAGTGACATTACAGTGACACATGAATGCACCTGTGTTTTTAATCCACTTAATACAACTAATGTTACTCTCACATGGGCCATTTTCTCCATTAATACTGATAATACAGTTGGCTGCTATAGTACCTGTTTTTTTTGTTTTTGAAATATCACAGTATTGCTGCATCTTAAAATTTCTTCCATCACAGTTTACAAATTAGAACTTTTTCATCAATGATCTGGAGTTATAAAGACATTGTCAGGCTTCTGCTTCATACAACATGTGGCAATTAATAGATCTAAATTTTATTGAAAAATCCTCATATTTTCTTATGTCAGTCATTCATGAGAAGGAGTACACTGACTTTTTGAGAACATCAGACCATCGAGAACTTTCATTTAAATATAACCAGGTTAATATAAGTGAAATTTTATTTCTATTGTTGAAAATTACAGATACAAGCCTTCCCTGTAAGGGTTGACAGTAACCATGTGCTCAAATACAGATTCATCCCACCATGACGGATGCAGGAACTCCAACATTAGTGGTAAGTGATTCAATCCAGTTCTCAGAATGAGCTGTTTGAGCTTATTCTTTCACATTTTTGAGAATATTTTGTGTGTGAGGGTGCCACTGAGGTGAACTCAGTGTAAAGTTTTGTAATAGCCTGTGATAGTCTGTGTACTGTAATGTCATTGGTGAAAGAGAGAGTGAGGCATGGGGAGGAATGGAGGTTTCTTTTCATTGCAACTGTCCAACAATCAGCAGAACTGAGAGATGATAACATAAATTTCAAAAAAGGATGAGGACATAGATTTTGCAAATAGTAATGTTTGTTTATTGTAAACATCAAATAAAGCAATATCAAGTATGAAATGCTGACAATAGGTGATGATGCATCACAAAAAATTTACATGGGAACAATATACTCACATTGAGAGTAGAAGAGCAAAAGTGTCGATAAAAGACAAAAAGCAGAGAGTACAAACTTCTTGTTAACATCATAACAATATCAGCTATTTCCTCATGAAATAACAGGCAAAATGTCACAAATAACCTTAAAACAGATTAAATGTTGTGATCATAATGCAGAGGATTTATGTTCATCAAAGAAAACATGCCACAGAAATATAATAATAATTATATATAAATGGCAATTATAATAATAATAATAATTGTCATTTATGACACAATATGGCCAAAAAGAGCAAAGTTGATCAAAATGATCAATGATGATCACAATCAGTGATCAATGATGATGATCACAAAATGATCAGTTTAAAGGTTAAACTGCTACAACAGTTGTTTTCTCCACACATTTGTGTGTTCATGCAACATGCATGAAAAATTTTCTCTTTCTTAACTTGAAAGATATTATTGCTGTCGTTTCCATCAGGAAATCTCCTCTTACTGAGAGGAACACACTAAATTCAACCTTCTGTTAATACAGAAGAACAAGTCATTAAGTTTCACAGAAGTCAGTTCCAGTGATGTTTGACCAACATGGTCTGAGTTTGTCTGGTAGTGAGTCCAGTCTGTAGGGGTCTACCACGGCCTCCAGGGGGCGCTGTGGACTGGACTCTGGTCTTTGGTGATGCTGGTCTGCAGAGAGAAGTCAGCCTCAGTCAGGTTCTTATCAGAGGAAGACTGCAGCTTGTTGACGTGGTTCAGGAGTCTTCTCTGCTGTAGATTCTGCTGCTGCAGCTGTGTCAGGAAGCAAACTGTCATCTCCAGGATGTCTGCTTTCTCCAGCTTGGAGTCTGGCTGCTGTTTGAGGAACTCTGGACCCAGGAGAGACTTGAGCTGCTCAATGCTGCTGTTGATTCGCTCTCTGCGTAACTTCTCCACCAGAGGCTTTCTGAGCTGTAGAGAGGAGAACAAAGTCATGAGTAAACTTATTCTGCTGTATAAAGTCAGCAGTAAAAGAAGAACCCTTTTGATAAATCATGTTTCGGTTTTGAATCTCCAATTCACCTTGTGGGTCAGAGTCAGATGCTCCTGAGAGTTGCTCATTGCTGCAGTGGTTGTAGGTGCCATAGCTGGATCTGTGTGCTGTAGAGGTCTCTGTAGAGAGAATGTGATCTCTGCTGGCTTCATCCCTCCTATTTATAGTCCCACATCTCCATATGAATGTGTGGGTCTTGGCCTGGTTGGAGTTTCTCACAGTCTCAGCCAATCAGAGAGCTTGTTGAGACAATAGGACATTTGGAGCATCAACATGCTGAATGGTGTTACATATGCCCAGGGGACAATAGTTAGATCTCAGGGGAACAGGTGGAGGACTGGGGGGGTG
Source organism: Echeneis naucrates (assembly GCF_900963305.1). Lineage (NCBI taxonomy): Eukaryota > Metazoa > Chordata > Actinopteri > Carangiformes > Echeneidae > Echeneis > Echeneis naucrates. Next base: position 4,355,482 of record NC_042515.1, on the reverse strand, counting down.
ATGGAGAGAGACTGAAAGAGCTCTAAGTGAATCTGAGAAAGTGGTGACCCTGTAGAGAGAGCAGACCTGGGATCAATGACTTGGACACACTCTGATCATTCTGTCACATGTGAGAGAGAAACAAATTTCCATAATAATCTATACACTGGATGAAAATAGATATTTAACCTCTTAGTTTGATTTCTTTTTGTCTTGCCTGTCTTTTGAGTCACAACAGAGTGTGTAGGTAGCAGGTGAAATCCATCAATTCATAATTTGGTTTAATTTAGATATTTACTGATTAAGGACATCAGTATATTACATTTTCAATGTAGACAGTCAAAACTGCACTATTTGGCTAAAAAACAATACCATAAAAACTAAAAAAATTGGAGTGACCATCCATCAATTCGACATTTGAAGTGAAGTCAGAACTAATCCTGCTGCTGTCCAGATGTAAGTGAGTTTCTGGACACGTGCCGTCTTGTAGTCAGTGAGTAACAAGCTGAGCTCAGTTTCCCACACTGACTCCCTGAGCTGTGGTCAATGGACAACAAAAGGACTTCAGTGACAGATGCTGCCTGTATTGTGATGGAAACCCGAGAGCCTGACATCGCCAACCATCTGGAGGGAAAAGATCCCATTGGCCGACACTGACAGCTTTTAAAATTTGAATTTACGGTGCAAAATCTCTTAAAGTACTGAAAACTTCACTTTATGTTGTTTCGTGTGGGGAAATAAGGAAGATTGGAAGTGTTTGTTATTTCACATTTTCAGTCATAATTTTGTCTCATTACTGAGCATCAACTTGATCAAACCTTCAGTTCTGCACGTGTGGACAGGAGGTTTCCTGATGGGCAGCTTAGCCTAATTGTTTCATGAAGTGTGCCAAATCCCTGTGGGGAAACACTTTGCTGCTGGTGGAGTGGACCCTCTTCACAATCAGCTCTGCCCTCCAGATCTTTCCCACACTCCATCCATATGTATAAAAGGCATGCGTGTGTCTGTATAAATGGACGGTTTAAGGATTCTATGCATAAACAATGTTTGGACACCAGTGACCCATCAACAGTAAAAAAAAAATAAGTGGGTTAAATCATAATCCAGACTTATTGCTTTAATATTGTCAAACAACATAACAATGACATTGTAAAATATTAAAACCTTTTTTTGTGTTGAGTTGGATTATGTGACTTTACCATCTCAGATTGTGTTAGAGGTTACAAGAAGTGGACACTAAACACAACCTATCACAGAAAATTGACTAGTTAGCTTGAAGACCTAAAATTTGAATGGATTTAAAAAAACTTTTTTGTGAGTTCATGTTTATATGAATGGTGAATAGTGTGGTGGCAGACCTCCACCTGAGGGAATATTTCAGAAGAGAGAATGACAGCATGTGAAAACATTCAGTCCAGTTTAAAGGTTGACAGACGTACGCAGCAGTTAAGTCATGGCTGCTTTGGTTAAGGGCTGTCAGCTAAAACTGGTCAAGTGCCGCCTATCAGTTCAGCTCCTCGATTAACAGACTGATTCTCCCCCCCCCCACATGGGCTCTTCCACCACTATTATGATGATTTTTGGACAAGTAAACCAAACCAAGTTAATGTGTAACTATCCTCTTTCCGTTTTCTCAGACAGTGTTTTGAAAGAAGGCACATTTAAAGCCAGAGCTCCTTTAATCTGTGCCTCTTCAGGTCAAAGGTCGGGATCTATTGTCCCTCAGGGCTCTGTGAGTGAGTCTCTCCTGGTTTCCCACACTCTGTCCTTTCAATGGAGAAGCAACAGAAGTGTGTTCAATTATACGTCACATTAAATATAACATCTGACTTCTTGAAAGAGCAAAAGTGTTCAATTATGACATTTTCTATTAAAATACTTGACAATTAACCGCAAATGGATGTTGCCGAAAAAGGTTTTTAAAGATGTGTGGTCTCTCATGTGTTAATGTCTTTTGTTGTTAGATAGAAACAGAGTGGCTGGCTGTCATCAAACATCTCAATGTGCTAAACTTTTCAGTAAACCAGGAGGTTGGTAATTTACGGGCACTCGCATTGGTACATTCACCTTCACGATCAACAGAGGGTCATTTTAGAGAGAGGAATTCATTAACACAGACACGGAAAGTCTGTGATTCCTTATGATATACAAGATCAATACAACAGAAATAACGTGGAAAAAACATTTTCATCTTGATGTTTGTTTATTAAACAGGACACATTGAGCCACAAAGACGATGAAGGCTCCACCTAGAGGTGATGATACATCACAACAACAACTTGTAGAGTTCTACAAGAAACGCTGTACTCAGACAGAGTAAAGGAACGACTGTCTTCATAAAAGACAAACAATTTACAGTATTGGTGGACACTGCAGTCACTGTCCCAGGAGAGTTTGTTCCAAACAGTAAAACTTGACCTAAAAACAGGTCACATTCTTCATAATCACAAAATTTGGCAAATTCTCAGAATGTAAAAGTCATATTGTCACTGGAAAACTGTGACGATGTGACATGAAACCTTTTACAGTAAAAAGATAAACATGCTGATCTTAAAACAGATCAGTTTTCAATAATCACATAAAGTGAGGGAACGTCCATCAACTGAACAATTAAGGTGTTTGATCAAAATGATCAATGCTACTCAGGAGGTAACAAACATCAATCATGGATTATATTTTACGTTCAGTAAAGCACAAACATATCACAGCAAAATTAGGATTTTAACTAAAGGTTTAGGAGAAAACAATGAACAATCTGATCTTACAACAGATCAGTTTTTAGTAATCAGATAGATTAAAGTGATGTAAAGATCATGATGAAAATCATGAAAATCCATAAAACTGTTTTTATCACAATGAAAGCTACAAAGCTTCTTTCTCAGTATGAAAGATAATGTCACTCTGTAACACTATTTCCACAGGAAATATTTTTCTTTAAACAAGAAAGTTTGAAACACTCGAAAGTATTTGAAAAGCTTCTGATAATACAGAAGAACAAGTCCTTTGTTTCATAGAATTCAGGAATAAAGTATAATAATGATTGCTGACACAATCAGAATTGTGTTCATGCAACATGCATGAAAAAAGTTCTTTCTTCACTTGAAAGATATTATTGCTGTCGTTTCCATCAGGAAATCTCCTCTTACTGAGAGGAACACACTAAATTCAACCTTCTGTTAATACAGAAGAACAAGTCCTGAAGTTTCACAGAAGTCAGTTCCAGTGATGTTTGACCATCATGGTCTGAGTTTGTCTGGTAGTGAGTCCAGTCTGTAGGGGTCTACCACGGCCTCCAGGGGGCGCTGTGGACTGGACTCTGGTCTTTGGTGATGCTGGTCTGCAGAGAGAAGTCAGCCTCAGTCAGGTTCTTATCAGAGGAAGACTGCAGCTTGTTGACGTGGTTCAGGAGTCTTCTCTGCTGTAGATTCTGCTGCTGCAGCTGTGTCAGGAAGCAAACTGTCATCTCCAGGATGTCTGCTTTCTCCAGCTTGGAGTCTGGCTGCTGTTTGAGGAACTCTGGACCCAGGAGAGACTTGAGCTGCTCAATGCTGCTGTTGATTCGCTCTCTGCGTAACTTCTCCACCAGAGGCTTTCTGAGCTGTAGAGAGGCGAACAAAGTCATGAGTAAACTTATTCTGCTGTATAAAGTCAGCAGTAAAAGAAGAACCCTTTTGATAAATCATGTTTCGGTTTTGAATCTCCAATTCACCTTGTGGGTCAGAGTCAGATGCTCCTGAGAGTTGCTCATTGCTGCAGTGGTTGTAGGTGCCATAGCTGGATCTGTGTGCTGTAGAGGTCTCTGTAGAGAGAATGTGATCTCTGCTGGCTTCATCCCTCCTATTTATAGTCCCACATCTCCATATGAATGTGTGGGTCTTGGTCTGGTTGGAGTTTCTCACAGTCTCAGCCAATCAGACAGCTTGCTGAGACAATAGGACATTTGGAGCATCAACATGCTGAATGGTGTTACATATGCCCAGGGGACAATAGTTAGATCTCAGGGGAACAGGTGGAGGACTGGGGGGGTGATGGAGAGAGACTGAAAGAGCTCTAAGTGAATCTGGGAAAGTGGTGACCCTGTAGAGAGAGCAGACCTGGGATCAATGACTTTGGCTGGACACACTCTGATCATTCTGTCACATGTGAGAGAGAAACAAATTTCCATAATAATCTATACACTGGATGAAAATAGATATTTAACCTCTTAGTTTGATTTCTTTTTGTCTTGCCTGTCTTTTGAGTCACAACAGAAAGTGTAGCAGGTGAAATCCATCAATTCATAATTTGGTTTAATTTAGATATTTACTGATTAAGGACATCAGTATATTACATTTTCAATGTAGACAGTCAAAACTGCACTATTTGGCTAAAAAACAATACCATAAAAACTAAAAAAAATTGGAGTGACCATCCATCAATTCGACATTTGAAGTGAAGTCAGAACTAATCCTGCTGCTGTCCAGATGTAAGTGAGTTTCTGGACACGTGCCGTCTTGTAGTCAGTGAGTAACAAGCTGAGCTCAGTTTCCCACACTGACTCCCTGAGCTGTGGTCAATGGACAACAAAAGGACTTCAGTGACAGATGCTGCCTGTATTGTGATGGAAACCCGAGAGCCTGACATCGCCAACCATCTGGAGGGAAAAGATCCCATTGGCCGACACTGACAGCTTTTAAAATTTGAATTTACGGTGCAAAATCTCTTAAAGTACTGAAAACTTCACTTTATGTTGTTTCGTGTGGGGAAATAAGGAAGATTGGAAGTGTTTGTTATTTCACATTTTCAGTCATAATTTTGTCTCATTACTGAGCATCAACTTGATCAAACCTTCAGTTCTGCACGTGTGGACAGGAGGTTTCCTGATGGGCAGCTTAGCCTAATTGTTTCATGAAGTGTGCCAAATCCCTGTGGGGAAACACTTTGCTGCTGGTGGAGTGGACCCTCTTCACAATCAGCTCTGCCCTCCAGATCTTTCCCACACTCCATCCATATGTATAAAAGGCATGCGTGTGTCTGTATAAATGGACGGTTTAAGGATTCTATGCATAAACAATGTTTGGACACCAGTGACCCATCAACAGTAAAAAAAAAAAAAATAAGCGGGTTAAATCATAATCCAGACTTATTGCTTTAATATTGTCAAACAACATAACAATGACATTGTAAAATATTAAAACCTTTTTTGTGTTGAGTTGGATTATGTGACTTTACCATCTGAGATTGTGTTAGAGGTTACAAGAAGTGGACACTAAACACAACCTATCACACAAAATTGACTAGTTAGCTTGAAGACCTAAAATTTGAATGGATTTAAAAAAACTTTTTTGTGAGTTCATGTTTATATGAATGGTGAATAGTGTGGTGGCAGACCTCCACCTGAGGGAATATTTCAGAAGAGAGAATGACAGCATGTGAAAACATTCAGTCCAGTTTAAAGGTTGACAGACGTACGCAGCAGTTAAGTCATGGCTGCTTTGGTTAAGGGCTGTCAGCTAAAACTGGTCAAGTGCCGCCTATCAGTTCAGCTCCTCTATTAACAGACTGATTCTCTCCCCCCCCCCCCCCCCCCCCCACGTAGGCTCTTCCATCACTATTATGATGATTTTTGGACAAGTAAACCAAACCAAGTTAATGTGTAACTATCCTCTTTCCGTTTTCTCAGACAGTGTTTTGAAAGAAGGCACATTTAAAGCCAGAGCTCCTTTAATCTGTGCCTCCTCAGGTCAAAGGTCGGGATCTATTGTCCCTCAGGGCTCTGTGAGTGAGTCTCTCCTGGTTTCCCACACTCTGTCCTTTCACTGGAGAAGCAACAGAAGTGTGTTCAATTATACGTCACATTAAATATAACATCTGACTTCTTGAAAGAGCAAAAGTGTTCAATTATGACATTTTCTATTAAAATACTTGACAATTAACCGCAAATGGATGTTGCCGAAAAAGGTTTTTAAAGATGTGTGGTCTCTCATGTGTTAATGTCTTTTGTTGTTAGATAGAAACAGAGTGGCTGGCTGTCATCAAACATCTCAATGTGCTAAACTTTTCAGTAAACCAGGAGGTTGGTAATTTACGGGCACTCGCATTGGTACATTCACCTTCACGATCAACAGAGGGTCATTTTAGAGAGAGGAATTCATTAACACAGACACGGAAAGTCTGTGATTCCTTATGATATACAAGATCAATACAACAGAAATAACGTGGAAAAAACATTTTCATCTTGATGTTTGTTTATTAAACAGGACACATTGAGCCACAAAGACGATGAAGGCTCCACCTAGAGGTGATGATACATCACAACAACAACTTGTAGAGTTCTACAAGAAACGCTGTACTCAGACAGAGTAAAGGAACGACTGTCTTCATAAAAGACAAACAATTTACAGTATTGGTGGACACTGCAGTCACTGTCCCAGGAGAGTTTGTTCCAAACAGTAAAACTTGACCTAAAAACAGGTCACATTCTTCATAATCACAAAATTTGGCAAATTCTCAGAATGTAAAAGTCATATTGTCACTGGAAAACTGTGACGATGTGACATGAAACCTTTTACAGTAAAAAGATAAACATGCTGATCTTAAAACAGATCAGTTTTCAATAATCACATAAAGTGAGGGAACGTCCATCAACTGAACAATTAAGGTGTTTGATCAAAATGATCAATGCTACTCAGGAGGTAACAAACATCAATCATGGATTATATTTTACGTTCAGTAAAGCACAAACATATCACAGCAAAATTAGGATTTTAACTAAAGATTTAGGAGAAAACAATGAACAATCTGATCTTACAACAGATCAGTTTTTAGTAATCAGATAGATTAAAGTGATGTAAAGATCATGATGAAAATCATGAAAATCCATAAAACTGTTTTTATCACAATGAAAGCTACAAAGCTTCTTTCTCAGTATGAAAGATAATGTCACTCTGTAACACTATTTCCACAGGAAATATTTTTCTTTAAACAAGAAAGTTTGAAACACTCGAAAGTATTTGAAAAGCTTCTGATAATACAGAAGAACAAGTCCTTTGTTTCATAGAATTCAGGAATAAAGTATAATAATGATTGTTGACACAATCAGAATTGTGTTCATGCAACATGCATGAAAAAAGTTCTTTCTTCACTTGAAAGATATTATTGCTGTCGTTTCCATCAGGAAATCTCCTCTTACTGAGAGGAACACACTAAATTCAACCTTCTGTTAATACAGAAGAACAAGTCCTGAAGTTTCACAGAAGTCAGTTCCAGTGATGTTTGACCAACATGGTCTGAGTTTGTCTGGTAGTGAGTCCAGTCTGTAGGGGTCTACCACGGCCTCCAGGGGGCGCTGTGGACTGGACTCTGGTCTTTGGTGATGCTGGTCTGCAGAGAGAAGTCAGCCTCAGTCAGGTTCTTATCAGAGGAAGACTGCAGCTTGTTGACGTGGTTCAGGAGTCTTCTCTGCTGTAGATTCTGCTGCTGCAGCTGTGTCAGGAAGCAAACTGTCATCTCCAGGATGTCTGCTTTCTCCAGCTTGGAGTCTGGCTGCTGTTTGAGGAACTCTGGACCCAGGAGAGACTTGAGCTGCTCAATGCTGCTGTTGATTCGCTCTCTGCGTAACTTCTCCACCAGAGGCTTTCTGAGCTGTAGAGAGGAGAACAAAGTCATGAGTAAACTTATTCTGCTGTATAAAGTCAGCAGTAAAAGAAGAACCCTTTTGATAAATCGTGTTTCGGTTTTGAATCTCCAATTCACCTTGTGGGTCAGAGTCAGATGCTCCTGAGAGTTGCTCATTGCTGCAGTGGTTGTAGGTGCCATAGCTGGATCTGTGTGCTGTAGAGGTCTCTGTAGAGAGAATGTGATCTCTGCTGGCTTCATCCCTCCTATTTATAGTCCCACATCTCCATATGAATGTGTGGGTCTTGGTCTGGTTGGAGTTTCTCACAGTCTCAGCCAATCAGACAGCTTGCTGAGACAATAGGACATTTGGAGCATCAACATGCTGAATGGTGTTACATATGCCCGGGGGACAATAGTTAGATCTCAGGGGAACAGGTGGAGGACTGGGGGGGTGATGGAGAGAGACTGAAAGAGCTCTAAGTGAATCTGGGAAAGTGGTGACCCTGTAGAGAGAGCAGACCTGGGATCAATGACTTTGGATGGACACACTAATCATTCTGTCACATGTGAGGGAGAAAAATATTTATGCAATAACTTTTGAATTATACTTGATGGAAATATATATCTAGCTGATGAGTTAGTTAGTTAGTTAGTCTGTGTCTGGCCCTTTTAAAAGTATATCCATCAATTCGGCATTTTGATGAATTCAGAAATGTATTCATATAGAACCAGAAATATTCATTTAGCACAACCAGAATTGCAACATTAGCAAAAGCAAAATGGTAAAACATGAAAAAACACTGTGTTGTCCATTAATGGCATTTAAAGTGAAGTCAGAACTAATCCTGCTGCTGTCCAGATGTAGCTGAGTTTCTGGACACGTGCCGTCTTGTAGTCAGTGAGTAACAAGCTGAGCTCAGTTTCCCACACTGACTCCCTGAGCTGTGGTCAATGGACAACAAAAGGACTTCAGTGACAGATGCTGCCTGTGTTGTGATCGAAACCCGAGAGCCTGACATCGCCAACCATCTGGAGGGAAAAGATCCCATTGGTTGACACTGACAGCTTTTAAAATTTGAATTTACGATGCAAAATCTCTCGAAATAGCAAAAACAATACTTTACCTAATTTTTAGCTTCTTGTTTGAAATTTACAGTGCAGTCAGGGTCTCATCTCTTTTCTGACCATTATCTTGCCCTATGAATCAGCTACTTACATGTGGGTGGGAGGTTCTAATTTAATTATTTCACGAAGTGTGCCAAGTCCCTTTGGAGAATAATTTAAGTGCGGGTGGGGCCGGTGTCAGCCATAATTGTTCTCCAGAGCTTTCCCACACTTGGTGCATGTGCGGAAAAGAGACGTGCATCTACTTAACTGTGAAATTGAAAATGTACTACTAAAATAATTTGTAAGAAAAAAATATATTGAATTTAGAGAACTGATTAGTTAATCATTTGCTAACTGGGTTTGGGGGTTAGAAAATTAGGATGCAACTTTTGATTTTTGCCAACTCAGACCCCAATTAATGTAACAGGAAGTGGACTTATTTATTTATTTAGTTGTTTTTTTTTTTTTGAAGAAATTGACATTAAAACTGATTGAAACTCTCAACGCTTGAAAAGACAATATCAAATGAACATAAACTAAAAAAAAAAAAAAAAAACACAAACTTTTTGTGACTCCAAACTTCGGAAGTCCGGAAGACGGAGATCGGAACGCGAAGAAACGTCATTGGGATGACGTGCGAGCATCCCAGTGACGTCATCAGCGAGCGTCAACGGCTTTCGCTGTCCAGGTGCAGGATTCCTCCAAACTTCCCGACACTTCGGTCCTGGTTCTGGTTTTTCTTCTACCAACAGAAGAGCGATTTTTTTTTTGTTTAATAATTTTTTTTAGATCAGCAAAGCACAGTAAGTCGATTTAATTTAAGGTATAATCTGTAAAATACGCGCTAAAGACGAAATAAATCGTTTTAACCTGATATCCCCAAACGTTAATCTCTCATACTCCATTTTTTGAAACTCATGTCCATATTTAGGGAAAACTGAATTTTACAGATGAAACCAGGACATATTGGTTGTATTGCTTAAGAAAACAAAATAAATCCCCACATGTAAGAGCTTGAACAACAATCACTCTTAGGCTTTTTAAAGCTTTACTATTTTTGGGCTAACTAACTTGATTGGGTCAAAAAAAAAAAAAAAAAAACCAACTTTGAAATTAGTGAAACTTTTTCTGCACCTAAACCAAATTTGGCAAGATCTATATTGAAAAACACCTCTACTCATCAAATTTGGATGGAGGTAATTTAGTCCCAGATAAACTGAACACAAGAGACAGGCCACATTAGTTTGGTTTTCATCTACGCCTAAAAGTAATTATAATTGACACTTTTTGACTTTGTAAATCTCATGATGGTTTCCCAAAATTGGAAACTAGATTAAGAGTATCAAGGCTGCCTTTTCACATCAAGAAATTTTGATTTTAAAACTGTCGTCTGACAATTTGAGTCTGACAAACAACTTTACTGTTGTGCGGTGCTGTTTAAACGTTGTAGTTGTGGTGGAGACAATGATGTGCTAGGAAGTTGGAAGTTAGAGGATGTTAGTGCTTGATTGTGTTACATGTAATTGTAAAACTTAGTTTTGAGCAGTTGGCTACAATCAATAACTAGAATTTGCTGCAACATTAAGGAGATGCAGAGATGCACACACACGAAAGCATCAGTAGTTTTGATCAAACAACACAGTAAACATTGTCGTCAGATGGGCTTTCCTACATACACATTAGCTTTACCTTCAGTTCTTCTGGGATAGTTTCACATTTAATGTTTAGTTCTTTCCTTTAAGTTACAAAGGTGACAGATTTAGCACTGCCTCTACCTCTGGTCTTGATATAAAAACTGTGCAGCAATATTCTGTTTCATCGGTCTGAAGTCCAAATATCATGAGGTATTAATTCTAAGGAACTTAGTAGAAGGGACCTTTTGTAACACAGGTTCACTCATAGCAGATATAAGATTGTCATTGTCATTCACACACTAAAAAGTGTCTTAAAAAGTTGTGAAGATGATTTGTGTATTTCAGGATCAATTGGAAGGTTAAGAGCTGATGCCCCTTTAAATTTCCCTCTCCTCAGGTCAAAGGTCTGGCTCTGTTGTCCCTCAGGGCTCTGTGAGTGAGTTTCCTCTGCTTTCCCACACACTATCCATTTGCTGCTTTCACCGGGGGAACAATAGAAGTGTGTCCTATTGTACTTCTCATTAGATACACTGTTGCAGCTCTTTAAAGAGGAAAATGTTTAACTTTAAATGCTTTAACGCCACTACACATAGTTATCCAAGAGAAATGGTGCAGCATGTGTCAGCCAAAATTTCTAATTTGGTTTGACAATATGCTCGAAATGTGACAAGTTATTGTTCATCCATATAAAAAAAAAAAAAATCACTATCCTACCACATAGATTGCATAATTTACTAGTCTAAAGTGTGCTAACTTCTATGTTGATGTGTCATTGAAAATTAAAAATATTGCTTGAAACTAATTTAGTAAAAATGAAAAGTTTCTTCACTTCATAGAGGATCAGAAAGACATGGTTACATTTTCATCTTGATGTTTGTTTATTAAACAGGACACAATGAACCACAAAGACTACGAAGGCTCCACCTAGAGGTGATGATACATCACAACAACAACTTGTAGATTTCTACAAGAAACGCTGTACTCAGACAGAGTAAAGGAACGACTGTCTTCATAAAAGACAAACAATTTACAGTATTGGTGGACACTGCAGTCACTGTCCCAGGAGAGTTTGTTCCAAACAGTAAAACTTGACCTAAAAACAGGTCACATTCTTCATAATCACAAAATTCGGCAAATTCTCAGAATGTAAAAGTCATATTGTCACTGGAAAACTGTGACGATGTGACATGAAACCTTTTACAGTAAAAAGATAAACATGCTGATCTTAAAACAGATCAGTTTTCAATAATCACATAAAGTGAGGGAACGTCCATCAACTGAACAATTAAGGTGTTTGATCAAAATGATCAATGCTACTCAGGAGGTAACAAACATCAATCATGGATTATATTTTACGTTCAGTAAAGCACAAACATATCACAGCAAAATTAGGATTTTAACTAAAGGTTTAGGAAAAAACAATGAACAATGTGATCTTACAACAGATCAGTTTTTAGTAATCAGATAGATTAAAGTGATGTAAAGATCATGATGTCCATAAAACAGGACATCAAAACTGTTTTTATCACAATGAAAGCTACAAAGCTTCTTTCTCAGTATGAAAGATAATGTCACTCTGTAACACTATTTCCACAGGAAATATTTTTCTTTAAACAAGAAAGTTTGAAACACTCGAAAGTATTTGAAAAGCTTCTGATAATACAGAAGAACAAGTCTTTTGTTTCATAGAATTCAGGAATAAAGTATAATAATGATTGTTGACACAATCAGAATTGTGTTCATGCAACATGCATGAAAAATGTTCTTTCTTCACTTGAAAGATATTATTGCTGTCGTTTCCATCAGGAAATCTCCTCTTACTGAGAGGAAAACACAAAATTCAACCTTCTGTTAATACAGAAGAACAAGTCCTTAAGTTTCACAGAAGTCAGTTCCAGTGATGTTTGACCAACATGGTCTGAGTTTGTCTGGTAGTGAGTCCAGTCTGTAGGGGTCTACCACGGCCTCCAGGGGGCGCTGTGGACTGGACTCTGGTCTTTGGTGATGCTGGTCTGCAGAGAGAAGTCAGCCTCAGTCAGGTTCTTATCAGAGGAAGACTGCAGCTTGTTGACGTGGTTCAGGAGTCTTCTCTGCTGTAGATTCTGCTGCTGCAGCTGTGTCAGGAAGCAAACTGTCATCTCCAGGATGTCTGCTTTCTCCAGCTTGGAGTCTGGCTGCTGTTTGAGGAACTCTGGACCCAGGAGAGACTTGAGCTGCTCAATGCTGCTGTTGATTCGCTCTCTGCGTAACTTCTCCACCAGAGGCTTTCTGAGCTGTAGAGAGGAGAACAAAGTCATGAGTAAACTTATTCTGCTGTATAAAGTCAGCAGTCAAAGAAGAACCCTTTTGATAAATCATGTTTCGGTTTTGAATCTCCAATTCACCTTGTGGGTCAGAGTCAGATGCTCCTGAGAGTTGCTCATTGCTGCAGTGGTTGTAGGTGCCATAGCTGGATCTGTGTGCTGTAGAGGTCTCTGTAGAGAGAATGTGATCTCTGCTGGCTTCATCCCTCCTATTTATAGTCCCACATCTCCATATGAATGTGTGGGTCTTGGTCTGGTTGGAGTTTCTCACAGTCTCAGCCAATCAGACAGCTTGCTGAGACAATAGGACATTTGGAGCATCAACATGCTGAATGGTGTTACATATGCCCGGGGGACAATAGTTAGATCTCTGGGGAACAGGTGGAGGACTGGGGGGGTGATGGAGAGAGACTGAAAGAGCTCTAAGTGAATCTGGGAAAGTGGTGACCCTGTAGAGAGAGCAGACCTGGGATCAATGACTTTGGATGGACACACTCTGATCATTCTGTCACATGAGGGAGAAAAATATTTATGCAATAACTTTTAAAATTATACTTGATGGAAATATATATCTAGTTTATGAGTTAGTTAGTTAGTTAGTCTGTGTCTGGCCCTTTTAAAAGTATATCCATCAATCGGCATTTTGATGAATTCAGAAATGTATTCATATAGAACCAGAAATATTCATTTAGCACAACCAGAATTGCAACATTAGCAAAAGCAAAATGGTAAAACATGAAAAAACACTGTGTTGTCCATTAATGGCATTTAAAGTGAAGTCAGAACTAATCCTGCTGCTGTCCAGATGTAGCTGAGTTTCTGGACACGTGCCGTCTTGTAGTCAGTGAGTAACAAGCTGAGCTCAGTTTCCCACACTGACTCCCTGAGCTGTGGTCAATGGACAACAAAAGGACTTCAGTGACAGATGCTGCCTGTGTTGTGATGGAAAAAGATCCGACCCAATGGAGAGAGCAGATCTGCACCCTGATGCTGGGATCGGTGCGTTTGACTGAGCATTTTATTTTTAGTCTTTTTTTTTTATATACTGGTGGCACATTAAAAAAATATTTCATCATTGGTTGCAAAATGTAATTTGTATGTTGTGGTTTTTGTGTTTTCCAGTAACATTCAAACCAGCTTATACAAATCGTGTCACTCTTATTGTAACTTAATGACTTCTTTTACAAGGAGGGAAAAGTACCACTTTCTTTTTGAGACCAATGGAATTGTGTATTTAATAACGTTTTCGTTCCCATGCTGAATTTCAATAGAATATAATCACAATGCTCGTGCTGCTGTGGCCATGTGGCACAGTCTTCTGACTTGTGTCCTGTCATCAGTGTGAGTTGAAGGTTGCTCTCAGTTTCCCACACTCCCCTGCTCTTTGGTCACTGAGCCACAAAAGGACTTTGAATGGAGCGTGTGTGGCTCATACTGGACGTGTGTTGTAGTGGAAACAGGGCCCGACGTCACCAACCATCTGGAGGGAAAGAGCTCCATTGGTTGTCTCTGGCAGGTTTCAGAGCCGAAAAGTATGATGGAAGTTTAGCTTCAATGCTTTCTCCCATTTTTTTTAGTAAATTTTGAACCATTGACAAACATTTTGATCATCCATTCATGACCATGCCTACATAGAAGCACCTGGATCAGCTTAACACATGAGGGTGGGAGGTCGAGGCAGCTGTTTCCTGAAGTGTGCCAAATCCCTTTGGAGAATAGTCGGCTGCTGGTGGAGTCAAGGATGTAAATCAGTCTCAGCTCCTCTCTCCAGAGCTTTCCCACACTCTGTGCATTAAAAGAAATTATGACTTGGATGAATCCAGAGCATATTGAGATTTTATTTATTTATTTTATTTTATTTCGAAGCCAGGCTGAGGGTGACTAATTTTATCCAGTAAATAATCACTTGGAGAATAAGATTTGGATCAGAATCATTCAAACAGGTTGGATATCTGAGTTTGAGCTCCTAAATATTGATTATAATTTCATTTGGCATGTATTGGCGAGTTGGCAGCTTGGCGGCATAGTCGTAGAAGATGAATGGATGGATGTGTGGATGAGATTTTTATTTCCTATCTGCATTCATTGTAAACACCCCACAAGGTGGCGCCACATTCCTTGGATTTACCCTTTGTTTAAAGTGTGTCTAGATACAAAGCTATTTTGACTTGTGCTATGCTTTTATGCATGCTTTGTGGCACATGCATCTGTGTATGAAACAGATCCTTGTGCCGTGTTAAAGAGCCGTTCAATAGATTTGGTTCATTTCCCTTCATTTAATTTCATTTCAGTAACTTAATTCAACTTATTTTGGCTTACAGTGTGATTTTATATTTTTTTTAAATATATATACCTGCAGTGCCAACAATTTTATTTACGTATGATGCCATCAAATCCATTGAAGACAGCATTCATAATTTAAGTTCAGCTAAATGCACTTGGAGTAATTTTTAATCAATGATGGATGAAGAATTGTGTGTTGTGTGTTTACTGAAAAACAGTAAATTAATGTGTCGTGCTTTTAGGTTCTTGTTTTTATTTCAAAAAAGTCTCTTACTTTTAGCTTGGTTGGTAACTTTTGGATTGTGTTTGGTCTTTGGTTTTCAGTTTATAACCTTTCATTATCTCAAGGAACATTTACTGTGTTGTGTTCAACTGAGCCGGCTGAGTACTGACTGTTTGTTTCCGAAGGAGGAAACTAGTTGGGCCACTCTATTTGCTTTCTCAAACATTACGAAGGATCTGCCCACACACATACATCGAATCACCCTGTTAGACACACACACATACACACACAGCAGTTAGTTTCCAACTGCTGAAGAGAGACACGGAGGTGAACAGATGAGACGGCTTTGGAGAGACACTATGTGGACAGACAGGTAAACATACAGGTGAACAGGCAGCATCATGTCCATCAATGTGACCTTGAGGAGGATCTCAAACCTGCCGGGACGAGCTGATCGGAAAGTAGAACTTTCATTCAGAGGTTGGTGACGCACTATTGGCCTTTATTCCGTACGCTTTATGCTGAGCTCCTCTCTCATATTAAGACTACTATAATTATTATTATTATTCCTGTATCCTATGTGTACTGCCATGCTTAGGTCTACTTTCGGTCTGATCTGGTTATCATAGTCTGGGCTGCAGTATGAAATTATACTTTTAGACAGGAGTGATCTTCCATCATTGACAGAGAAATATTTACTTGAGTATAGTCAGTTTTTTCCTGTTACAAGTCAAATGATTGAAGGGCAGCATGGTGACATCGGGGTTAATGCTGTTGTCTCACAGTAAGAAAGTCACGGTTTGATTCCCTGGGGCCTGTGCGTAGTTTGCATGTTCTCCCCCCGTGGGGACAGGTATTATTTCTTTTTACCTTACTCTAGCACCCTATCTGTGTAAGCCTCATTAATCAAATGATGACAACACCAAGGATCAGAGTTTTTACTGTTTCTAAACAAATCCTCACTTCATGAAGCTTGTCATACTCAGGTTGGGTTTCATTTATTTCAAGGAGGTCTGGATTCAATTGTGGCATCATTTTGGAGGTTTCAGATTGTGTCTGTGATTGTAATATATCTTATTAATTATTTTTGAATTGAATTATTTCAATTATTCTGTCCCCCACAGTTATATTGAAGAGGTTTGGCAAAATAACTGAAACAATTACCACGAACAACAACCTCCATGCAGTTGAATCAGTGTCTCCAAAACATTATGATAAAGGGAAGATTTATTGCAGTCGTACCGAATAAACTACCAACTTTGTAGTATTGTTATTTTGCTTTGTAGTGTGGAAGGGTATCCAAGTATTTTTGCCTATATATGATATGTTAACTTGGTATCCACGTACATACCAGTCAAGTCAAACGCTCCCAAAACCCTGAAGTGTCATGGCAGACTGTTGCTATGGTAACCTGTCTGTCTTTCTGTCCCCCACCAGGTTTCACCCATAAAACCAGAGTCCTGCAGTGTGAGAACATCGCCATCTTCAACGAGGTCGGTGAAGCAGATCGTACATGTAAACTGCGTCCACCACAGACACATTCAGACCAGTTACATCCAGTCAGAGCATCAGCGGAGTGTAATGCCCACCTGTTGCTGATGTGATATTACTGTGACTGTATTGAAGTGAATGGGGAAAACCCCTAACTTCTCAGCGGAAATACATAGATGTATTAATACTGAAGGAAATTTAAGGCATCCAATACAAAGAGATCAGTGAGCTTCTTCTGATGTCGTAGACGATGAGGGGCTGAGATTTCAGATCACATAACCTTTGGTTCATTTGCACTGTGTGACAGCAGGTGGCTGCAGTTATTTGTCTTCTTCATACTGAAACAATTTTAATGGGGCTGATAGTGAACTGTACCACTCCTGTAGTGCAAACACACACACCTACAGTGGACGTGACTCGACTGCAGCCTATAAAGGAAAAGATTCCCTTGGATTAAAAGTGTTGACGCAGGAATTACCACTGGCCACTGCCACTGGCGGAACAGTTTAAAGGATGCCAGTCTAGGTTGGCTGGTCCATTACTTTTTGGAGATCTCGACACCTGTTTTTTCAATTTTGCACGAATCTGATGTTTTTTGTTTTTTTTTCTAAACACTGAAGTTTGTTTTTGACTGAAATGTTGGGTGGACTGTGATGAAGTAATGGTCCCAAAGAGGGATTTTAATAACTTTAACTTTGGGCCTTTCCTCTAATATCATCAGGTCCATATTTTTAAGTGTCCTGGAATTCATTTGAGTCAGTGAGGGGCATCAATGAAGCTCACATAAGCTCAATATGATGTATTCATCTATCTGCTGAGACTTGGGAGCCATGCAGATCGAACCGAGGGAGAAACACCAAACCTTTCCTCCTAATGAAAAGAAGAGAACATGACGTCATAGTCTGTTCTGAAAACAGATGGTCTTGAACTCTGTCACGTTAACGCGACAGTGACTTATGAGTTTCTCCATGAAGCTACTGAGTCAGGCTGTATTTGCTCTTCAGGTGTAACCAGGTGTATGTGTATGCGTGCGTCTGTGTGTGTGTGTGTAACTAACATGAGAACATTGCGATTAATGTTTGTAGGTGAAAGTCTCTTCCTTCTTCTTCTATTGTCTTTTTTTTTGTTTGTTTGTTTTTTGGGGTGTAAACAGAAGCTGGCAATTTGATTTGTTGAGACGCGTGTGGTGACACATGTTTATGATCCCACAAAGTCTATTCAACTGGAGAAGCCTCATGGATATGAATCTAATACCTCAATAATTGAGGACTTGCAAAAAATGAAAATTTTTACCTGCTTTGAACTAATCCGTGTCAATGTATAATTAATGAACATGGATTCATTTTGGACCCTGGGAATATAGAGTAGTGCTAAATGCGAGGTCAAGCTAACTTGATGCTAAAAAGAAAAAAACCTTTCAGGTATTCGTATGTGATAATAACTGCAGGACCTTGGTTGGTGTTTTGGTCTAATCACAGCCTCTAAGCCACAAAGAGTTCACTCTCACCACAAAACATTCAAAATATTCAGCAGATTGGTTTGCTACATTGACTCAGTATTGGAACATGAAAGACTTGGGCAAACTGGTTTGCTACACTAGACGAAAAGTTAATATTGGCACAACTTTCCAGTTCATGGTCAAGAAATCAAACATGGCACAGTCTTACAATTAAAAACTGAGAAAGTTGGCAAAATTAATGTTGACATTTGAGCACCAGAATTTATGAATGAAAATTTTGCTCAGAATGAACTTGTGAATAAAGAAACGTGTTTGTGCGCGTGTGTGTGTGTATGTATGCATGTATGCGTGTGTGTGTGTTTGTACAGAACTTCCGTTGGCCATACTATGGTAAATTTATCAGAGATGAAGTTTTGTCCATCAGCGTTTACAACTGCAGTAAAGTTTTCTCCAACAGGTAGCACACACACACAAACACGCGCGCACACGTACAGTCATGCATTTTAATTGTGTTTCTTGCTCTCTGTCTCTCACACTCACTCCTTCTCTCTCTCTCTCTCTCTTTCTTTGCGTCTGTGTGTGTGTATTTGTGTAGACTCCTTGGCAAACTTGTCATCAGTCTCCAGCATGTTGTTACCACAGGGAGGCTGTTGCTACGGGAACCACTCACTGATGCCAAGTACAGCTTGACTGATGTAAATACACAAACGCACAGGCACACGTCCTCCAACTCCAGTAATCACACAGGTTGTGTGTCACGATCCTGTGATACAACTGGTGTTGACCCAAACTGATCAACCGAATATTGCCTGCAGGTGATTTTGATAAAAACCTGAAAACCCCAAACAGTGTTCAGGCTCACTGAGCGGGAGACTGGGACTAAGATTGGCCGACACACTTTTATACTCTGGGCTTATTGTAGATTCTGACACCAGCTCTCATACTCAGTGCCTTTCACACTTCCTGCAGCTGGTATGTTGAAAAATGCCAAAAGAGCGACACCCACCACTTGAAAACTGAAAATTGCCTTTGTACATTTAGAGCCTCACCCCGAGTAGATACTGAGTGGAAAAACTTCCATGAACATCCATGCAACTGGAAGATTTCTGAAGCAGCATTGCTATGGCAACAGGACAAAAGCAGTGTTGAAACGTAATAGTGATGACTTTATGCTGTAACAGTGCTCTGATAAAGGTTTGGTGAAGTATAGGGCTCAGCGGTAAAAGAAAAAACAAACGGTGCCTCTCCTGTGTTCAATCCATCCCCACCTCTTTCCTGCACTGACTTCCTCCTTTGCTCCAACGGCCATAAGACAACTTCGTCATCTGAACTGCAGCCATCATAAAATGTGATTTTTGGTTGTAATAAACAACATCTGTAGGGATTATCTCTGACTGTTGTTTTGTTTACGAGACTACTGATGTTGGTTGATCTCTGTTTTTTCTGTCTTTAGATCTATATAGAGGTTGATATTCGTTATCAGCCAGTTGAAGGAACAGCAGGAACTTGGGAGGGACTTGACTTCCTGAAGGTTGAAGACAACGATGAGTAAGATCATGTCCTGTTTCTGGTTGTTGTGTGGATGAGGGACATAAAAACTTGTAGTCCTCATTTGCACTGTGCTTTAATTTAAATCCTCGTATTCTCTGTTGTCTCTGGAATTAGATAAGAAGACCAGGATGTTCAGTACAAATGTTAATATACAGTGGAATCTTATCTAATATCTGTGACAACACATCATGATGTGATGTTTGTTATATTTCCTATTATTAATCTGAACACAATAATTGGCCAATGGCCAATTGTCGAATTAAAGCAGTGATACTTCTAAGCTGCAGAGAAGTGAAGACCTTTGTGCAATGATTGGATTTTAAATGTTAATCTAAAGTCTGTTAGTGTGATCAGGATGTGTCTCAGCTTGTTTAGCACAAAATGGTTCAACCAAAGCTTTGTAAAATGAGATACATCTAAAGGTTGTTGAGAGTTCTGTGTGATCCGGATCAACACAGGAAGCGCTGACCTGAGTGAATGAATTATTCTCTTCTTTTATTTAATTTCTCTTCTTTCTTCCATCCTCAGATCAGCTCTGGTTATCAGGAATGAAGCATTTGATGAAACCGACAGGTGAGACTTTACAAGACTCACATTTTATTCCTCTGAGCGACATCAACACTCACCTGATATTGATATATCTGTTAAAAAACAGGCCATGCCCAAATGTCAGTCATGATCCTGAGTCCTGACTCCAGTTCCAAGTCTGATCTAATGTCAGAGATTCCATATCATATACCTGCCATAAAATATTCAGATGTTTACACCACTTGTTATTTTTAATTTACTTCATGTGATGATGTTTAATAATATTTAACCAATTCCCACAGCAAAAACTCTCCATCTCTGTCTGTACTCTTAGCCAGAAGAATTTCCCTCTTCCCGATCAGCTGGAGAGAGAGGCTCGTCGTCTGGGGCGTAGCCTGGTCGGGACCGGGGATGAAGATGACGATGATGATGATGATTATGATGATGACATGATGGACATGGAGGCCTCCAACATAACCTTCACGCCTCTGCTGAGGTCTGATGGTTTTATTTGACTCATCTGGGTGCAGTGAAAGTGAGTGTTGACAATATTATGTATGTCTGTCTATTGTGTGTGTGTGTGTGTGTGTGTGTAGTCGTTGCAGGCCGGTGTCCAGAAGTGTTATTGCAGGGACACCCAAAGTCCAGAGCTTCCAGGTGAGTTTATTCATTCATCCAGCTAATCCTAACCCTATTTCAGATAAAATACATTTTCAAGAATTTTCAGTAACAGAACTAAAAGAGAGTGAATACAAAACAAATTCAGTCAAGTCTGTTTAGCTGACATTGGCTTCTTTAAATGACTGGCCGTGTTTGAGCAGGTCAATGTGAACATCCTGGAGGCTCAGAAGCTGGTTGGAGTGAACATCAATCCTGCAGTTTTCATCAGAGTGGGAGATCAGAAAAAACACACATCGACACAGAAATCTACCAACTGCCCCTTCTACAATGAGGTAAAGCTGAGAGTACAGTGGAGCGCAATTTATTGCAATGTAGTAGAATACAAAGCAGCAGAGAACTGAATTGTATGTGAAAAATTAAGTACAGGAGAATAGAATATAGTGCAAAATAATATGGTGTTATACAAAAGAATGCAGTACCATAGAAAATTGAGTTGTATCATTCAGTAGAATTCTGTAAGTTAGAAAGAATAATACAGAATAGAATATAGTAGAGTAGAATAAACACTGGTGTTTCCCTCTTCTGTTTCAGAACTTCCAGTTTGAGTTTCAGGATGCGCCACAGATTTTCTTTGACAAAGTCATAGAGATAAAGGTAATTCCCACTTCCTTGGGTCTCTTTCACATCTGTGTCCATCATTGTTGCCATGGTGACATGCCTGGGCATTACCTGTGATGTCACTTCCTCTCAGGTGTTCCACAGGCGCACTCTGGCCTTCCTGATGACCCACATTGGAACCTTTAAGATTGACATCGCTACTGTCTACAACCAGCCAGGTAGCGGAACAGTCCGGATCAAAACACTGCATTGACCTCTGATCAACCTCTGACCTCTGACCTCTCTGTGTCTCCAGACCACCGCTTCTACCAGAAGTGGGCTCCTCTCACTGACCCAACAGACACCAGGTCAGGGGTCAAAGGTTACGTTAAGACCACCCTCAGTGTGCTGATGAAGGGCAGCACTTTGAGCATGCCCAGTCTGCCACCCAGCTCCTCATCTGGAGCCAGTGAGGACATAGAAAAGTCAGTGATGTCATCAATAAAATCTCCAGTCACATTGTAACTTAATTAAATGTGGGACCAGCTGGTCCGGGCAGTTCACGTTGTAAATCTTGCAGGAACCTGCTGCTTCCTCGCGGGCTGTCCTCTGAGCGTCCGTGGGCTCGGTTCCGTGTCCGGATCTACCGGGCTGAGGATCTGCCCACCATGGAGGCAGGACTAATGGCGAAGATGTCAAAGGTCACCGATCGGACAGTCTTCATTGACCCCTACGTGCAAGTGACCTTTGCAGGACAACAGGTACTCAAGTGAAAGCCACAGTTGGGTTCTCTTGGATTGTGACTAAACCAATGAGCTTCCAATGAAATTTAGTTCCTCTGTGATGCCAGAATGGTTGGAGCCTATGACCTTGGGTGAGGGTGGGTCACACCCTGGTCCGGTCTATTGCAAGGGCCTCCATGCAAACTCTCTATTAGAGTCACCAACTAACCTGAACAAATATACTGCTAATCTCAAGATAAAAAGTTAACACTTATTATTAGACTATTGATCAGAAAAGTAGCAAGTATCTAATGGTGATGCTCAGTGTAAAGAAAGGGGCGAAGAAATGGGACACTTGTATGACATTTAATCCCCCAGTTTAGTTTCTCTGGTTCTATTAGCTCCTAAAACATTTTGGATTTTGTGTTTTTGTGTGAACTTGTGCATCCAGGGAGAGACATCAGTTGCCAGCGCCACCAGCTCTCCAGTTTGGAATGAAGAGATCTCCTTTATTGAGCAGTTTCCTCCTCTGGCACAACGAATCAGAGTACAGGTCCTTGACGATGCCAAGATGGGAGACATTGCCCTGGCAACGCACTTCCTGGACTTGCAGCAGATTTCTGACCCCACCAGGAACGGTAATCCCAACAGTTATCACACGCTCTAAACAGACTTATATTAGAAATTAGTATTTGTTTCTGATTGCAGATTCTAGAAGGATACTTGATGTTATTTTAATTGAAGGCCTCACTTTTTTTCCTAATCTATTCAAACATCACATTGAAAGTTTTCAGTGGCTCAAAGTGAAGTTCCCACCATTTCCTGGTTGACTTTTACTGTGAAATCACTGCTTGAAGTGTTGAGGTTTAATAGACAGTAATTAAAAAACAAATTGCAAATTACTAAACCCTAACCCCTAAATTAAAACTATAAGTCACTCTTTGCAGGATTCAACCCCACCTTTGGTCCAAGTTGGGTCAACCTTTATGGTTCTCCACAGAACTCCACCCTCGGAGATTACCACCAGGTAATGTAAATTCAACTATTACATCTGGATAGAGCCAGGGTAACTAATCCCCTGTCTAAATAGTTTGTGCTAAGATAAGCTAAAGGCTTCTAGCTATGATCTTATACATCATACAGACATGAGAACATATCAATCTAGCGAGAAAGTTTTTATTAAATATTTCTCAAAACGCTGAATGATTCCGGGATAATTTCAGGCTGTGCATGAATAAAACAGACTAATCCAGATGACCCTTCCACTTCCTCTCCAGGCCTTGAACCAGGGACTGGGTGAGGGAATCTTTTATCGTGGTCGGCTCCTACTCGCTCTCAGTGTGGAGGTTTATGCCTCTCCCACCGCTGTCACCACAGATACAACCTCAGTGGCCATCGGAAAGGTACCTCCCTTTTTCATAGCAGCTGGCGAAACAGTATGGAATGGGGCACCAAATAAATTGATCGCCATTTATTTCCTTTTTCGTCAGTCAGGATATTATTTTACATTAGTTATTATGATATTGTGACCTAAACAACACAACACTCTTGTTAACTCACCGACTCTGTTGTGGTCCACTTATTTCTGTGATCTACAGATGAAAGGAGCATTGAGCAAGCTGGGACTGAGGAAGAAGAGGAGCAGCAAGAAAGAGAAAAAGGAGGGTCAGTTGGCTGAGGGTTTAGTTAACTATCATCATTTCAATGAAAAAAAAACAAGGAACTCTACTGCAGTGGTCCAAATGTATTTAAAGGTTTTCTTGAGATCTCTCCTTTAGATTCTGATTCTCATTCTGGTCCTGACTCCAAAGCTTTTGGATTCTTATAGTTACGTTTAAAATGATTGGTTTCACGTCTAAGTTTTTCATTTAGAAGCACCAGTGATATATTTCTCTGTAATATTACTTACTTTACCTGCTGTAGAATGATATGATAAAAAAATGAAACAGTTATTGCTTGTTTTTGCTGTAGCACCTCCAGCCGCTGGTGGAGTGGTCGATGAGTCAGGGGAGGCCGGAGTTGAGGTGCCTGAAGCTGTTACTGTGGAGATGGAGGAGATCCACCCTCTCCCTGAGGTCAGCACACTCGTGTCAATATTTACATGAACATTTTAATATTAGGAAATTTCTTCTGTATAAGTTCTTCCTTTTTCTTTCAATGTGCTTTTTATGTTGTACTCCTTATTAGCCTAAGTGGATGGATATACAAAATAATTAAAATAAAAGTACAGGAATCACATTTTTCTTCTTGTTTTTACCGTTCAGGGTTTTCTCGGGGAGCAGGAGGATTTTCTACTGTTCGCATCTCTGTTTGAAGTCACTATGATAGACCCCTCTGTAGGAACCAGACCGTTGTCCTTTGAACTATCCATAGGTAAAATGTGTTTTCTATGGCCTGGGCTCACTGGAGGGAGCACCAAAACACTGCCTTTTACCTTCATGTTAAGTTGTTCTCTAAGTAGAAATTTTATGATGTATTTGTGGTAGATTCTCAGTAAAGCTGAGCAATCCTTTTAATTTCTTTCCCTGCATATAAAAATAAAAACCTGTGAGCCTCATCAGCTTTTATGACTGACAGGGAAATATGGGAAGGCAGTGGGAGTCGGGAGATCTAAGAAGAGCCAGAGCAGGGAGGAACTGAGGAGGAGCCGAGAGGAGCTGAGGAGGAGCCGGGAGGACCTGAATGAAGAGGTTCAGGGTCTGCTGGATTCAGAGGATGAGCTGGACAGAGAAGAGCTGTTGAATCCTGAACCTGAGAACAGATCGCTGTCTGCTGCCATGAGACCCCAGCCCACTGAATATGACAGGTAAGTGCACCTGTTCACCTACACAGCTAACTGGTTTCCAATAGCTCAGTTCACAGAACCGTCCGGGAAAGAACAACTCAGTTCGTAGATGAAACGCTCTTAGCTTGGCCCCTAAAGCCAGCAGCATGTTGCCTTTAGAAACATCAGGAGGTGTGGCCCAGAAGAGTGCTGGTCCCACTTCCAGAGACACAAACTTTTCCTTGGGAACAAAATGGTGGCGATTCTTGCAGGGGAAAACTACTGCACAAACATCACCCACTTCCTGTCTATCCGATCGATTTCACCTTTATACTTGTCCCTTTATCATTCAGGTCATACCAGTGTCTTCCCCTCCAGCCCCCCTTCATGAGGCAGAAACCTTGTCTGTTTGTCTGGAGTCAGTTTGAAGATCACAGCTTTCGTTTCTACCAAACAAACTGGCTCAGCAAAATGGCCGACAGGCTGGTGAGTGTTAAGTTCTCTCTTTTTTTTAACGCATACTAAAGGAATAGTGTGCTGTGTATTTGGCAAAGTCTACAAACTGTGTTCATGTTTTATATTTCCTGCTGTCCACCTCCTGTTCAGGAAATTGGTCTAGATGAGGTGGAACGCCTTTTGAGGAGGCCGAGGAGTAACGTGAAGGCGCGCTTGGTGGAGGTACTGCTGGAGCTGGTGGCCTCCTGCAAGTCAGTCTCTTTTTCAAAATTTTATTGCAATGGATTTGTTGTTTTCATTTGTCTTTTTAACTATCCCCTTGTGTGTCTGATTGTGTCTTTTCTAGACAGTTCAGTGTTTCCGTAGACAGGAGGTCTCAGTCTCGCCCCAACAACCTGGACAGATGCAGGAGGGAGTTCATTAAAAAGAATTTGGTGAGTCTCTCTCTCTACCTCCACTGGTCACTGTCTGTCTGTTGTGCTGGATAGTCATAATTCCAGCTTTGGGCTTGAGCTAAATGGTCATTTATTTCCTTTGGTTCACACTTTTTCACTACGCCTAACTCAAATGTTGTCAGGGTTACACCAGACTTATCAGCACCCAGGTCATGGTGACCAGGCCAAGCTAACGTCCTAACAGGACCTGTTAGAATTTCAGGATTTCCAGGATTTCACTCCTTCCACACCAACAACTTAAACTGCTTCATTGTGCACCTACTGGAATCTTCACAATGTCTAAAAATTCCCTGGCGATAGGCAGAGTCCAATCCAACAGACTTTATTCTTTGACAAGAGATGAACCCAAGTCAGCTCCAGAACATACCTGAAAACTTTGTGTCTGTTTCTTATAGTCAGTAACCTCTCTTTCTATGGTGGATTTCTCCACTGATTTTTTTTTCTATGTAAGTAAGTACCTTATAACACCCCAGATTGTTATGTCCTGTTTTCCAAAAGGTCCTGCTGGCCAGACAGGCAGTGAGGGCCAGGCGCAGGATCACCAGGCGGACGGCCAAACAGCGGCTGATGGATGGCAGGAAATTTCTGAAGAAACTTCGCCTTCTGGCTAAAGAGGTCAGAGGTCATGGAGGGATAACCAATTAACGATTAAAGGGTACAGTATGTCTGAGATCTGACACCCCCCCCACTCAAACATCACACTCTCTTCAGCCCCAGACTACCATCCCAGATGTATTTCTGTGGTTACTGAATGGAAACAAGCGTTTGGCTTACGTCAGGATACCCATCCACTCCATCCTGTTCGCATTGGTGGAGGAACAGAGGGGGAGGGACTGTGGGAAAGTAAACACTCTGTACATGAAGGTAAGCAATCTGTTTCTACAATCATTCATGGCCAAAACTACACCCTCCATCTTGTCCGTGTATTTTGTCTTGAAGAAACTTTGATGACACCGTTTGTCACTTCATGTCTATAACCATTGATAACACTGTATTTTATGTATTTAAAATCCTGAACACCATTCTCCAATCTGTTTTGAAAATCCCTGAAGATTTTTCATTGTTGTCTCTCTGATAACTGTGCGGTTGTCATTTTGTCTGCAAAATCACCACCATCATCTGCCTCTCGTCCTTCCCGTCTTCCCAGTCTCCAGGAGGTTCATCAAGTGAGATCTTTGCAAAACTGGAGGTGTATCTGTGGCTCGGCCTAGCCAAATACAGCAAAGAGGCCACCAACTGCTTGCCGGAGGAGTTCCTGCCGGTCTTTGAGGAGGAGGACGAAGAGCAGAAGAAGATGGTCCCAGCGGGGCATAGGAAGCTTCCTGTTAGTCTGTCCTGCCAAGGTAAGCTGCATGATCTCCTCCAGCACAGTGAATATTTGGGACTTCTTGTCAGTTAACAAAGCCTGAATCTAAAAATAAAACTCCCGAGATTAGTTTTTTAGAAAACCATCCAGTCCTGGCCAGGTGGATTTAGATTTTGCTCTGTCTGCAGACAGCAGATACTTCCAGCTACGATGTCACCTGTACCAAGGGCGTGGCCTGAGGGCAGCCGATGCTAATGGCCTATCAGATCCCTTCGCCAAGGTCCTTTTCTCTACCCAGTGCCAGGTGACCAGGGTAGGTACAATTATACCACTGGTAAAAATATTCACTCTTTACGTAGGCACACTGATATTTATAAAATTGTTCTTAATTCTTAATTTATGTAAATTATCAATGCTTTTATGTCTTTGTGTTGCGTTCAGGTGCTGTCTGGCACTCTCTCCCCAGCCTGGTGTGAGTGTCTGGTGTTTGACAGAGTTCTGCTGGAAGGAACCAGGGAGGACCTTCAACAAGACCCACCTCTCATCATCATCAGCATATTTGACTATGACGCAGTGGTAACAAGTTCATCTCCTTAGATTATTATTTTTGTCAATTTATTCAGGAAATTGTGCCGCACCAGCCTTTTTTCTTTTTGTGTGTGCAGGGTGGCCCAAAGCCTCTGGGTCGGGCGTTCGCTGAGCCGGAGTTTAAAATCGTTGAGCAGTTGTATCAGAAGCCCCAACTCCGTTTTTATGACGTCAGCATGGGCAAGGCACCTGCTGGCGAACTGTTGGCAGCGTTTGAGCTCATTGAGCTCGACTACTCTGGGTTTGGAGAGGTGATACATGTTAATCTATCATTAACTCAGTCTGTGTCTCTCAGCGAGAACCTTTTTATTGGAAAAATTGTGAAAACAAGCATACAATTCGGAGTTAAAGAATAATTCTTTGTTCTTATTTCTATTATTATTTTTATTTACTGTGCATTGACCATCAATGCAAATGTGCTCACTGGTAGAAATGATGGATGAAACTTCTGAGATGAGTTATAAGTTGTTATGTACGAATGAATTCTAATTTTACTAAGTATAACGAAGTAGAACATCATCTTGTGCCCTCAGCCCTGCCTGCCCAGCAGTCTGGACCCTCAGGAGCTGACCTACCTTGAGGAGGAGAGATACTACATCATCCCCGAAGGAGTCCGGCCTGTTCTGAAGACCTTCAGGATCGAGGTCTCACACACTCCAGGAGTCAGCATGTTGCCATCCGTATGTTTTTCGGACACTGGGCTCTAACTCGAACCAAGCCTGTGTGTTTCTGTGTGCGCTCAGGTGCTGTTCTGGGGTCTGCGGGAACTGAAGAGGGTGCAGCTGTTTGAGGTGGAGCGTCCCATGGTGAAGGTCGAATGTGCAGGACGACAACTAGAGTCTGAAGAGATTGTGAGCTACAAATCTTACCCCAACTTCAAAGAGCTGGTCCGCTACATCGACGTGGTGCGTTCCTGTCGTGCTCAGGTTAACTTGTGTGTCCATTGCGTGCAGACAGAATAGAGATACAGCAAACATCCTCCCCTTTGTTTACCTGTCCAATCAGGAGCTGCCGGAGCAGGCCTACCTCCACCCTCCTCTCACATTGTTTGTGGTGGAGCAGCGAGCCTTCGGTCAGCTTGCTCTGGTCGGGACCCATGTGGTCCAGAGCCTCATGGACTACGCCCCACCTGAGCTCGGGGGGGAGCCTGAGGAGGAAGAGGAGGAGCCTAAACCCAAAGGTGAAACCTACTAAGGAAGCAATGGAAGTGCTAATTTTGTTCTATTTTGTACATATACTATAAAAGGCCATTAATTAAGCCACACACCCTTTAATATTGCTTTCTCCGGCACCCTACCTTCTGAAAAGTTCGTTAGGAAGACAAAGCAAAGGTACTTTAGACAGTAAGTGGATAAATTGGCAGTCCATATTTTAAAGTTGTAGCATTATTTGCTATTTCCAACCCTTACTTTACATCCAAAATGCAAAGAAATTCAAATCTTTGCAGGCCTAATGTGTATGTTATGGTTAAAACTGGATAGATAGTTACCTTTCATATTTTCCTGCTGCTGATTTGATCTCTGACTTTATGCCCCCATCATGAGTCTAAACTGATTGGATGAAATGGAAAGTCTCCTGGGACTCTTATATTTCTCTTCCTTTCGTCTTATTGACACATTTTCTTTGTGTGTTTCCCCAGTGAGGAAAAACACAGTGAAGATCAACACTCTGAAGTCGGTGAAGGATATCGGACTCAGCGCCCTTTCAATCAAAACGTCAAAGATTCCCATCAACCCCATCAAGCTAGTTAATGTACAGTTGTTTTGTTAAAATCACAAAGCCTAAGCTGTAAAAACAAAGTTAAACCAGCCTTGAACCAAATAAAAATGAAGAATTGGCTGGTGTTGATCTCTCCTCAGGCCCCGCTGAAGAAACTGAAGAAGACAGGGGAGGAGCTGGAGGAGGAACCACCAGAGGTGGAGGAGTTGGACTGGTGGTCCAAGTACTACGCTTCATTTGAGGAGCTGGCGAGACAGGCGAGACTAAACTGAACCAATTGAGTGTAGTCGAATGCCTTTAAATGGGAAAAAAGTTTTAAAAAATTAGTATAATCACTCTCCTTGATAGCCTTAAAAAAGGAAAGTAATTGCACTGATACGTTCTTTGCTGAGAATGAGTTAATGTGTCTGCAGGCTGCCGAAGAGGAGGAGATGGAGGAACAAGCAGAGAAAGGTACTTTGTTATTTCAGACATAATAAAGTGTATTTTGCTGTATTTTTAAATTGTTTAATGGGTTAAGTGTGATCTGCTGCAACCTTTCTAAAGTCTAGAATGTGCTGTACTTAAAATCTGAATGAAACCAAAAATGAGTAAATGTCAATAGTGTGTTAAACATATCAGCACAGAAATAAATGCTAATAGAACAGCTTTGTCTGAGTCAGTGCTGATAAAATAATCTTTTCTTTCTTTCTTTCTTTCTTTTTTTTGTTTTGCTCAGATGGAGCAAATCTGACCATGGCAAATATTGAAGAGGAAGAGGAAGAAGTGGTGGTGGAGATTGAGCCTCCCAAGCGCAAAAAGATCGCCACACTAAAGGTCAGAGGTCGCATTTTATGGTCCAGTCTGAATTAGATATGAAGGTTTGAATGTGTCTCTGGTTGTCATGGCAGCAACGAACAAACCATGATTAAGCCCTATCCAAAAGGTGGTGGACTCAAACGGACTTGGTCCATCTGAATCCAAAGGGATCCTACCAGACCTGAATGGTCTAAATATACTTTCGGCCCAGTCTTAATCTAGTCGCAGGTCTTGGACAGTAGGAACTCAGGTGGACCCAAAAAGGCCTTCAATTCAATAACCATATAAGAGTGAATTATGATGTAGGTGGAAGGAGGAATGAGTAAATAAAGTCAGCTCTACATTTTGTGTGTTCTTTGTGCGTCCTAAGCTGTATGGTGGTGATCTGGAGTCAGAGTTCAGTCAGTTTCAGGACTGGCTACAGATCTTCCCACTGTACAAAGGCAAATCAAGCATTGAGGACGAGGAAGAGGATGAAGAGGAGAGGTTTATGGGAAAGTACAAGGTACTGTGGCTGAAGAGCTGTTTGTCCATCTGGTTGTCTGTAAATTTCTAAATGATTTATTTTCATAGTTGTGGTTTTAGATGTGTTGAACTTGCACCTTAAGGACTGCATTAAATTTAGTTGTACATTGCACAATGACAATAAATGTATTCTGATTCTGTTTCTTAGTGCTCATTACTCTCATACTGTCTTTCCTCAGGGCTCCTTCCTGGTTTATCCTGTTGATGCAGAAAACGAGGAAGACACCAAGTGTCAGATCATAAATGGAATCCCCAAAAATTCGCCCATCAAAGTTTTAGTCCGAGTCTATATCGTCAAGGTGCCTGTCTCGCTGTCACAGTCTGTCTTTGTCTTCCTTACTATAGCTGTCCAATAAATAAACACTTGTTTGTGTCCAGGCCACCAGTCTCGCTCCCACAGACCCGAATGGCAAGGCCGACCCATACCTGGTGATCCGAGTTGGAGATAAGAGTCTAGATACCAAAGAACGATACATCCCCAAACAGCTCAACCCCACATTTGGAGAGTCAGTACCTGTTTGTCCAACCTGTCCAACTCTTTCTGACTGCCTAATGGTCCGACTG
Source organism: Echeneis naucrates (assembly GCF_900963305.1). NCBI lineage: Eukaryota > Metazoa > Chordata > Actinopteri > Carangiformes > Echeneidae > Echeneis > Echeneis naucrates. Next base: position 4,324,210 of record NC_042515.1, on the reverse strand, counting down.
TCTGGGTGTCTGACTTTGTCTTTCAGGGTGTTTGAGCTCACAGTGTCGTTCCCACTGGAGACAGATCTCGTTATCATGGTGATGGACCACGATTTTGTGGGGGCTGATGACGTCATTGGCGAGACGAGGGTTGACCTGGAAAACCGATTCTACAGCCGCCACAGAGCCTCCTGTGGTCTGGCGCTTTACTATGACACGTTAGTACTGGAACTATGCCACCATTAATCCATGTCATGTTACACAATTTGGCTAAAGGCGATTTAATTTATTTTACAAAATGTAAAAGTTCATTAACACATAATACAACAAAGCCAAACAGGCTGTGTAATACCAGCTTGAATGGCAGCCTCACCAAAGAGGAGGACCAAAACCAGAATTACAACACATTAGAACCAGTCATACATGTCTGAACATGGCATGGGAGACCCAGTATTAGGGCACCAGGAAAAGGAAGGCTTATTATTAAAAATCTGTTACATGCAGCACAGGATTACGAAAAGTACATATCTGTGTCAAAACTGGCACTTGAGAACACATTTAAGAACATTTTATACAAAAACTAAAACATCAAAAGACTAACATTAAAATCAGCAATAGAACACATTAACACAACTCTCTCTCTTTCTTTCTTTCTGTAGTGATGGTTACAACATGTGGCGTGATGCCAAGAAGCCATCAGCCATCTTGGCTGAGCTCTGCAGGAAGAATGGCATCCCATCTCCAGAGTACAGAACATCTGAGGTCAAAGTGCTCAACAAGATCTTCAAAATCCCACCAGAGGCAGTACCTGAAGGTAGGACAGACAGGTAGACAGGCAGTTCTAATGAGATTTCCTGCAGTATAACAATATAAAGACTGTTGCTGTTGTTGTCAGGTCTGCTGAAGAAGAACCAGCGGTCTCCTGAGGAGGAGGCAGAGATGGAGGAACATGCAGCCCTGAGCGTGCTGCAGCGCTGGGCTGAGATGAACGAGTTCCTCCCTGGAGCTCTCCCTCTAGTTCCGGAGCACGTGGAGATCCGGTCTCTGATGGACCAGGACAAGCCTGGAATGCCTCAGGTAACCGCAACACAAACAGCATTATGAAATGTCAGCAACGAAAATAACAACACCATAATGCTACTTGTGTGTGTACGTGCATGTTACAGGGGTACCTTCATATGTGGGTGGACATGTTTCCTAATGACGTCCCAGCCCCGCCCCCTGTGGACATCAAGCCCCGCCTACCTGAACAGTAGGTCAACACAATGTCAGATAATAAAGAACAGAAGGGCGCTGTGTGTAACCTGAAGTGTTTCCATGGCAACAGGTACGAGCTTCGGGTCATCATCTGGAACACGGACGACGTGTATCTGGACGATGTCAACCCGTTCACCGGTGACCCGTCCTCCGACATCTATGTCAAAGGGTTAAGTGCACACACACTTCGATCATCTTTAAAAAGAATTCAAAGATGAAAATATGAATAACTCTCCAGGACTCAAAAATAAAAAGTTTGATTAAAAGAGTGGGGAAAATATCGAGTGTGTCTTTGGATTCGTCCCCATGTTGACTTGTTGTGGTTGGAGCTGTATTAAGAAAGGGATTTCTCTGACTGGCTCAGTGATGTCTGTGCAGATGGATAAAGGGAATGGAAGGAGACAAACAGGAGACTGACGTCCACTTCAACTCTCTGACCGGAGAGGGAAACTTCAACTGGAGATTCATATTCCGCTTCGACTACCTACCCACTGAGGTAAAAACACACTGCCCCGTTTCCATCACGACGAAGAGCAGTACCCTGAATTATTATTATTATAATGCCAAGTGAACACACACACACACACACTCGCAGCTAATTGAAGTTATTTTAGAAAGTGATGAACAAAATTTCCTCACTTTCCTAAAATTTCTGCACTGCTAAGATCTAAACCTCAAACTGGTCCTCACAAAGATAAAAGTATGTAAGTAAGAAAGATTAACTCTTTGGTTCTCCATGACAATATTAAAAAGCTCAAAGATAATTGGTTTTATAAACATATTAAACCAAGAGAAGTGGAAAATAGTGTAACCTAACAATTTTTAGAATTATTATTACTGATATTTTGGTGAGATCAGATGAGTCATTGCACACAAACAAATATCAATATTTAGTCGAATTATCCAGTAAATATCCTGATCCCATTCCTGCTTCTCAGAAGATGAACCCAGTGATAACAGTTTCGTCCAGAGTCTTGTTATTAGTCTTGTTACTCTAAGAACTCTCTGGTCTTGTAGAAAGAGGTGGTTTATAAAAAGAAGGAGTCCATCTTCTCTCTGGAGGAGTCGGAGTTTCGACAGCCAGCTGTTCTGACGCTGCAGGTGTGGGACTACGACCGCATCGCTGCCAATGACTTCCTGGGTGCGACTAATTTCCATTTTTTCCAGCTCTCATATTTTAATGACATGCAACTCTGACTGAAATACTATTTTCATTTATTATTGTTTTTTTATTTTAATCACTTCTGCTTTGCTGTCTTTTTAGCTGTTCCTTCTTTTAAGTGATAACCTAAATAAAGTTAGTAAAAACTTAAAAAGCATTTTCAAATCAAAGCAGCTGAAAGTGTATAATACATTCACAGGCTTTCAATAATTTCACAAAAACAAAGTAGAATCAAGACTAGAATTAAATGTAATTATTAGATGAGTATTTCAGACTTAATTATTGCTTTGTTTTAGAGTTTACAATCCACAAAACGCACAATTACACTTTACCTTTCTGTTTTTTACTCAATAAACTATTGATTTAAGAGAGATTATAGGCAAACAAACGCTGTTATATTCACATATGAATTATATATATATATATATATATATATATATATATATATATATATATATATATATATATATATATATATACATATATATATATATATATATATATATATATATATGTGTGTGTGTGTGTGTGTGTAAATATATATATATATATGGTTTGTTTTGTTTTTCAAAATGGGCAAATTCACCCTTTCAGTTAATATAGACGTCGAAGCATTTTATAACTGAGCTTTTTTTCTCCTAACTTTCTCAGCTTCTTCATCCTCATCATCTCCACCATTACTCCTTTGTGTCTCCTCTTACAGGCTCCATAGAGCTGCGTCTCAGCGACATGGTGCGAGGAGCGAAGTCGTCCAAAAAGTGCACAATTCAGATGGCGAAAGATCGGGCCAGCCCTCGATTTTCCATCTTCCGCGCCAAGAAGATGAAGGGCTGGTGGCCGCTGACCCGCCTGAAGACGGCCGAGGACTTTGAGAAGGAGGAGAAGGAGAAGGAGGAGGCCAAGAAAAAGGGAAAGAAGAAGAAGAAGAAGAGCAAAGACAAGAGGAGCAAGATGAGGGAGGAGGACATTCAGTACACTGACAGCAGCGGCAACGTTTACCTGTTAATGGTAAAAACTAAGCTAATGCTGCCCTAAAACAGCTACTTACTGCTACATTTATCACTCTAATTTCTGAATTTGAATTTTGATGGGATGAGAAGAAAGGTAAAGGAACCCAGAAGTGTAAGAAAATAAATAAAAAAAAAAAAGCAATTGAAATATTTGAAAAAGGAAATGCACATTATACTGAATTTACCATGCTAGCTTAAGTTAATGCAAATCTACGGGAAGTGCTTAAGTGTAAATATTTTTGGTGACATAATTCTTTGTGTGTGTGAAGGGGAAGGTGGAGGCCGAACTTCAGCTGGTGACATTGGAGCAGGCAGAGGCCAATCCTGTTGGACGGGCCCGTAAGGAGCCGGAGCCTCTGGACAAACCAAAGTACGACACACACACACACACACACACACACACACACACACACACACACACAGAGAGGACCTGTTAGAGTAGTCCAGGAGGAAAACAGCTGTAAACTGTCTTCTGTCGTCTCCCCAGTCGTCCCACCACCAGCTTCACCTGGTTCGTCAACCCAATGAAGACCTTCATCTTCCTCATCTGGAAAAATTTCAAGAAGTTCATCATCGCCTTTGTCATCCTCGCCATCCTCACGCTCTTCCTTGTCCTCATTATCTACACTCTGCCGCAGCAAATCTCTTCCCTCATCATCAAGGGATGAGCAAACCTGGAGTCTTCACCTCCTCCTGCCTGATGTCCCAGACTGGCTCAGGACTCGTGTCCTGGACTGATGCCGTTTACGATGAGTTGACGTCACGTTTTATTCCTCAGCCTAATTTCTGGGAAACACAAATGGTATTTAAAAATAATATGCTTTTTACAATAAGCACATCTGAATATATTCAACATGGACTGCACTACATTACCCAGCATCCCTGTCGCTGTAAACATGACCTGATGAGAGGAATAATCAGGATCCATTTTTACAGTTGGATTCATTGATCACCTCAGGACATTATTGGACACTTATTACTTCAGGATTTATATATCTATACAATGGAATTTAAATATTGTTCAACTGTATAGTTGCACTGCAAAAAGCCCAGAGAATTTATCTGTTGTAATAAATCAAGCGTAGGTATAATTGTTGATTTCTAACATCTGCAGACAATTTTTTTTATTTTGAAAGTGATTAAGTTTGTAGAATAAATAAATTAATTTTTGTTTCATTTTGCTCACCATAGAAGTTGATATTCTCATTTGTGCAAGTTTGAAGGTGATCAATCCGAATTATTAGAAATAAAAATTTTATTTGGTGTATAATTTCCCACATTCAGCATTGAACACCAAATCAGTTTGATACATTGATTATAAATAAAGTTTTTTCATTTCCATGGATAGATATTTGAAGCTGATGTAACTGTTCATCAGTTTGAAATCAAAGTCTTAAGACGGAAAAGTGCTTTAAAGTCAGGATATGAACAAACATCCTGATGGTTTATCTGTTACATAAATGTAAAGCTTGTCCTGAGGCTGGAGACGTTGGGGTCACGGGGGTAATTAAAACCTAGAGAGATCATCCTCTGGGGAGCAGGAATGACATCCAATCCAGCAGATGAGGAGATGAAATTGGGCTGACACAATAGATCCAATCAAGAGAAAGAAAGTTTGACCCACAAAGTGTAGGAGTGTAAAAGAGAAGCCAGGATTCAGACTCACTGAGGTCTGGTCCTCGTATTCACTCTGAACAGCAGGAAGTCAGATTTGTTTGTTTACAGACGCTCGCTCTGATTGTTTCCTCTGATGATGTCAGAGTCGGGGTCAGTCTGCGTCAGCCGATAAAAGGAAGTGATGTCTGAAAATGTTTTTTGTTTTTCTGCCACTTTGGGTCAGACTCAGATCTCTCAACAACTGCTGGAGGGATTGATGTGAATTTTTTGTTACTGACTTTATTAACCCCCCCCCCCCCTTTTTTTTTTTTTTTTTTTTAAACCCCACAGTGAATTTAAAGACATTTGTGACAAACATTCCCATTCCTCACCGTTTAACTTTCCTTTGTCCAGTTCTTTGTTGTACAGTTAAATACCTGCAAATCCAACCTCGTTAAAAATCAGTTCAACTCAATTTTACAAATCTTAGCATGCTAAACATTCATGAAAAAGAGCAAGCTCAAAATAATTTTCTTAGATTATGCTTGTTGGACTTTTGTTATTATTGTCTTGTAGAAGAAATGTAAAAATCAAAGGTTTGGAATTTTTTTTTTTATGATTTTTATTATTATTTCAGTTAGGTGTTTGGTATAAATTAGGCTGTGTCCTGGTAGAAGGTTTTGGGGGGGGGGGGGGGGGGGGTTCATGTGTCTCCGGGTCTGCACAGCATACCTCTGTGCTGGGTCAGCAGTGCGCGTCCCCGCGGCGGTGGGCTCAGCCGCTGTGCGCCGTGAACGCGCCTCCCAATGCGGTTTGAATAAAGGAGGAAAAGAATCAGTTGATGCCGAAACAGAGATGAAACCGGCGCCGAGGAGCAGAGCAGAGACTCCTTCATCCTCCCATCTCAGCTGCTCTTTGTCAGCCGCTTCACGCTCAGAGTAGGATTTCTGTGAATGAGGACGCTCCGCCGGAGGGAGACTGCTCGGTTTGGACCGGGGCTGGCGGGGGGGGGGGAGGGGGGGTGACCGGGGGGGGGGGGGGTGTTTTGTCTCTAATTTCCTCCTCCGTGGTTTCTCTGAACCCGGCAGGATTCCGGATCCCTGCAGGATCTGATCACCTTTTGTTCGGGGAAAGAAGCGGCTGACGCTGCGGTGAGGTGGAGGACTCACCGGATCCGGTTTTTAATTGTGGCTCTTTTTTTTTTTTTTTTTTTTTTTAAATCAGCCTGTTCGTGCTCATTTCTCTCTCTACCGGACTGTGAGAGTGTGTGAACAGCTCTGACTGGATCATTTCTCCACAATCATTATTTCTTGTTTTTATTATTATTGCCATCATTGTTATCGTCCCCGGCTTTGTGTTTGCGCCTGCTCCCCTCTGTCTTTTGTGTGGAGCTCTTCCGTCGGTCCCGGACTCTGTCAGACTGCCCCGGTGTGTCCCGGATTGAGGACCACCATGCCGGAGTGTGTGTCGGTGTCAGAGTTCGTGCAGGAGGTTCAGGATGACTGGAGCTCCCCCACCACCTCCTCCTTCACCTCCAAGATGATGAGCTGCAGAAACACGGTCTACCTGCTGGAGGAGGTCAGTCTGCCGGGGTGATGGGGGCCTGGGGGCCTGGGGGCCCTGGAGGGGGGGTTGTGTGGTCACTCATTCAACAACTGTGACTCATGTTACCAGATAAATGGGAGGAACCAGTGACAGGTCTAGTAATCATTTCTTTATCTTTCAATCAGGGCTGGTCTAAGTCGCCTGGGGGCCCCAACGCCATTAATGAGTTACTGTGGAGCCCCCCCCCCCCACCCCAACCTTTTCCCTCTGCTGCTTTTCTAATTCTTTTCTAATGTAGGAAAACAAAACTAATGCCACCATTTTAAACAGTAAACAACCAACAAATACACACTTATAAATCCCATTTACATACATCCAGTAGACAGCTTGGCTCGACTGTGTGCCACTTTGTTTTGCTGCAATTTATACACCTTTTCCAGTTGCATATGTTTGTGTTGTTATAAACTCCTTGTTTGTTGTGTTGCATCTTATCTTTCACAGTTATCCATCTTTTAGATGCCTATTTCTCAGTTGTGAAGCTGAATGAAGAAAGTGAAATAAAGTGAAGAAAAAATGTTGACACCACAAATTCCTGGAAACTCTAATGAGGGATTTTAGTCCGACACACTCTGTTGCTCGTTGGAGTCGTTGACCTGGAGACTTAAGGTCTTTGGCTGGCCTGGCTGAGACCAGACACTCAAACTGCCCCCCCCCCCCTCTGCCCCCACCTTTAAACCCCAACAGAGTCAGCATATGTTACCAAGAAGCAGGCTAAACCTCATCAGTATTCGTAGCTATTGTTATTTATTGTTAATGAGGAGGAGCCAGAGAGATAATTGTTAACGAGGAGGAGCGTTAATGTGCAACCCTCATAATGATGCCAGATTAAAGGGAGATTGGAAAACCTTAATGAGAAAACCTTTATTCATAAAACACCTTGTTAACAGGACCACACCGTAAAGTTTCCTGCTGCCTTGTGAAGGTTGATTTTTAATAGCCTACCCCACGTTTTATTTGGAGAGCTAAGAAAGGATGAAATTGTACAGTTGAGGCCTTCATTTCCTCGTGTGTCTCTGACGCTTCATGCGGACAATCAGGCTGACGAGAAACCACACGGGGATGTAGCTGTCTGTTGTCAGAGAACAAAGCTTGTCCTCTGCCTGTGTGTTGAGTCAGCACCACAACCCCCCCCCCCCCCCTCCTGCATGAACACCACACAGACACACCCACGCACATATAATTGCAACATGACTCAATGTGTTAAGTGATCAATGTGTGTATTTGCTTGTGTGTGTTCAGGCTCTGGACAGTGACCGGCTGGTGCTGCAGAAGATGAAGAAAGCTGCTAAAGCCAAATACACATCAGGACAAGGTAAACACACGCACACGCGCACACACACACACACACACCTATTAATCTCTATAGTAACTCAACGTTTCCTTCAGATCACGTGTCTCAACTGGAGCAGTACATCAGTTCGATGGAGAAGCTGTCCGTCAACTGTCACTCAAACGGAGAGACGGAGGTCGGCTCGGCCTTCTGCCGCCTCGCAGACTTTTCTAAAGAGCTTGTGTCTCCAATGAAGAACCTGGTAAGTGACAGAAGTGTGACACCACCCATAAATGCATTAAGAACCCAAAGGTGGATTCCAACTCTCTGTTACTTTCTTCACCTTTTGAAAATCCACATCGGTCTAACTTAAACCTGATGGTAATAGCCAAGTAATGAAGGCTACCTCGGCCAGACTTCTTTGATAAACCCTCTGGCTGAAAACTCTCACACCAAACCTCCACTGAAAAATCTAAGATAAGATAAACTAATCCACTCCAAGCTCTTCTCTGAGCCGTCTAAATTTTACTTTTGCTTGGTCATTCCAGATTTCAGTTAGGGACACCTTTGATTAAAACCACTTGAGTCTTAACTTTTTAATTCAGCACCGTCTTCTAATAAAAACACTGCTATCTATTTAACCTTTCCAATTAGAACTCCCTCATGAGAACAATTTGATTACAAACTGATGGTTTGTTCCAAGCTTCACTAAAAAACAGCTCTCAGCCATTCAAAAGCAGTTTGATCTCCGCTGGTTAATTTCACCACCAGCTGAAACACCTTCTTGTTAGAAAACGTTATCTCTTCCAAACTACATTGAGGAATCCCTTCAATTTTAAACTTCTAATTGCTGAACTGTTCCATCCCAAACTTCATTGGAAAAAAAAAAAAAAGAAACTCCAATTAAAAACCGATTAATTTGCTTAACACGTTCTTTCCAAATTCAAGGCAGTTAAGAAATTATCTTGAAAACTAGCCGGCTTTTATCAGGTCTGGTCAAACTTCAGATGGTAAACAATCTAATTAAACAACAATTGGATCTTAGCTGTGTCTGTAGCTGAATAACTTTGAAATTATCTCCTATTCATTATTTAAATAACTTTAAAGACATTTTTCTCAAAGACTGAAATAATATGTGTAATAATTTTGCAGATATAGTTTGTCTGTCTGAATGTAAATGGATTTTCTCCATAATTGCTGAGCTGTGTTTGTGTGTGCAGTTAAAGAGCATGCTCCACAACATCAACTTCTTTCTGGACTCTCTGGTTAAAGGAGACCTGCGGGAGGTGAAGGGGGTGAGGACTTTATTCACTGTATCTTGTGCATAATTCATATCAAGTGTAACAGGAATAGACCTTTTGGTCCACGGGGTGGCGCTGTCTGTCAGCTCACTGATCATAAAGGGTTCATGCAGCAGGGAGGGGTGCCGTGGCTCTAAAGTGTGATCTTCTCCCGCTGTGTCTGCCTCTTCAGGACCTGAAGAAGCCTTTTGACCGAGCCTCGAGAGACTATGAGAGCAGATTGTGAGTGATGGTCACACAGTACATGTGAGCTTTGCTTTTCTGGACCGTTGATGTTTTCACACAACACTAGATTTTCTAGTTGTTTAAAGCTGAAGAGAGAAATCTGGAAAATAGAAAAATTAATAAGATAAAATAAATAAAATTAGAGAGACTGATCTGTTAATTAAGAAGCGCAGCGGAGGTTTGTTGGCTCGACTTCATTATTTCCCAGGTAGATGTGGGAAGAGAAGAAACTCCAACATCCTTTGGAAGATACAAAAGAGCTTTATCATGAGACCAACACTGGTAGAAATAATAAAGCTTAGTGAAACTAAAACCTCCAAAGAAAGTTCATTTCATAGTATCTGAAACCAGCGAACAATATCAACATATCTATGAATCTATTTTTATTGTTTTTACGTGCGGGTCTGCAGTAAACAGGTGGAAAAGGAGAAGAGGGAGCTGGCTCGTCAGTACGGGATGGTGAGGAGCGAGGTGAGCGGAGGAGAGATCGCAGAGGAGCTCGAGAAGGAGAGGCGCTCTTTCCAACTGAGCATGTGCGAGGTCAGTGACCGAATCCTCCTCCTAATCATCACCTTACCGTGGGAAAGTCAGCACGACAAACCTCTTATCTACGGCTGGATTGATGATCCACATGGCCGTCCTTCACCGAGCCGGAGCGTTATCAGCCGCTCGATGAGCTGAACCCTCTAAATCTGGTATCAGCGTTTGTCAGTTGTGACAGTGCTGCTGTGTTCAATGTCTTCATCAGTGGTATGCAGCTGGGCCAGACCAAAAACACAAAGAGGCCTGAGAAATAACCAGACTCCTCAGTTTTTTTAAGGAAAAGGAAAGATTTGAATTTGATTTCATCAGACACCCTGCTGGGTTAGTAAATGCTCAGCTGGCTCAGCTGTGCTATTCCTATTGTTTAGGATTGTTTTGTCATTGTTTCTTATTGTTTATTGTTCTCTCAGGACCTACAGCTGAGTCGGTGGAAATCATGGTCACTGATTTTGGTGAACAAACCAATAGGATTCCTGCACATTCCTCGAAGAGATATGACTAAATATGAGGTTCAGGGCAGGAAGGGCACAAAGGCCAACAGCAGAGGCGCTTCTGCTCAGAATAGATGATTCCTCAGTTCTGCTCGTTAAAACTTCAGTAAACATGCTCAGTTTAAGCCGTTATGAGATCCATCGAGCTCTTTGCTCAGCGTCTTTCACTGTGATGATTCAAATCTGCCCAACAGGAGAGACAGAGCTGCAGGGGAAAGACCGAAGTAAAGGAATCTGAGATAGTCAACACTCTCCCTGCTGCTTCTCAGCAACTCAGCAAGGAAATTTCACCATCATCACTTGAGAAATGTGCGTCAGCCTGATTTCTGATCTGTCACACTGACACCCTCCTCTTCTCTCTCAGTATCTAATTAAGGTCAATGAGATAAAGACGAAGAGAGGAGTCGACCTGCTGCAGAACCTCATCAAACACTACCACAGCCACAACAAGTAAGAGCACACACACACACACACACACACACACGTTCAGCAGCCTACATGCACTAAAATAATTTGTGTGTGTGTTTGCGTAGTTTCCTGCAGGAGTGTGTATCCACCACTCAGAGGCTGAAGCAGTACATGGAGGAGCTGAACGGGGTCTTGACCACAGTACGACAAAAGCCCATACACAACATCCTGTATACAACAGCACGCATACAACATCTTACATTCGACAACTTTGATTTTTTGCTCAATAGTGAGTGATCAGTGACTCAGGAGTCACCAACCAAACCAGAAAAGAGGCATAATTCATTATTTAGCATCAAAGCTTCTTAAAGTTGTGTTTAAATATACTGTCATTTGGAAAAACATCAGAGATGATCTCATGATAATAACATCTCAGACAAAATAATAAGCAGTGATTCATCCAATCTTCCAAAGAGACGCTAAGTGCATCAGCTTTAGAAAATGAAGTCTTCCCTATGTGTAAGTTTTAAACTGCTGTTATTCAAAGATCAACACTCATCATTATCATCAGTCATCAGAGCGATGACCATATCACATGCTGAGTTTTCAAAATAAGAGCACACTAATTCACTATCATGTATGATGAGTCCAACACGTCTGACAGTGTTTGATGAGCAAAGATCACTTTAACCTGGTCGCTAAATCATGTTGTGCGTTCGTTTGCTTGTGTGTGAAGGTGAAGCAGCGTCAGGAAGAGGAGAAGAGGCAGCTCTGTACGCTCAGAGATCAGCTGAGGCCGGTCGTCCACACAGAGCAGGTGAGATACAGAAACACACCGACAGAGTGACATTATCACACTCACAGGTTATTAAGCTGTGTGTGTCTGTTTCTTTGTGTGTGTGCAGGACTCTCTGCCTAAGCAGGTGTACAGCATGCATCAGCTGCTGGGAGACAAACAATATGGCATAGAAAGATCTGGATTCCTCTACAAGAAGAGTGACGGGTGAAGAAAAAAACAAAAAAACAAAAGGAACGCACACACACAAAGCAATGTGTCATTAATGTGACTACATTTCTGTCTGTTTGTGTTTCAGGTTGAGGAAAATGTGGCAGAAAAGGAAATGTTCAGTTCACAACTGTTACCTGACCATCGCACATGCTACTGTAAGCTCCTGTGTGCGACCTCTGACCTTTAACATTAAAGTGAAAATCGGAGCAGGAATTCTGGCTGCTTCACAATAAAAGCTGCCATGCTTTTATTGTGACGTACTGGCAGAAAACGAATGTTTGCTAATTCTTTCCTTTTTTGTTTTCAGCCATTTCACCAGCTCATTGGTTAATGGATTAATACTAACCTACCTGACCTAACCCCCCACCACCACCCTCCCTCCCCCCTTCTCTTCCTCAGCCCAACAAACCTCCTACCAGACTTAACCTGCTCACCTGTCAGGTTAAACCCAGTGTGGAGGACAAGAAATGCTTTGACCTCATCTCTCGTAAGACAGATTCACACACAAACACACACACACTGACGTAAAGTATTCCCCTGCTCTTCACCATCTCGACTAAACGCCTAATCCTAATCCTAACCCAGCTCACTAACATTCATCGTGATTTTTACTGCTGATCTTCACTCGTCTTGATTTGTTTCTTTGCTCTTTCACTGGTTTGACACAGTTTTTTTGTCTTAAGAGAAGAATCGGTGCGGATCAGGGACATGCTGAGGACAGAAATATTTTTCCAATCTCATGTTTACTCTGAGTTTAGAGAGACATTTTACTGCCGCGACCTTTCCATTATTCCTCCTGCTTAACAAATCCTATTTTATAGGCTTCACTCACACTCCGAGAGGTCAGCTGGTGAAAACATTTTCACTGATAGGCGGTTATTCACTATTTAGCTCCTCTTATGACTGTCGATCTCTGTATGGATCCATCTTCATCCTCTCAGGTTCTTCCAGATAAGGATGCAGGGAGAAGCCTCGCTAAGAGGAGACACAAATGCACAACGTTAGTTAGATGAGGACACCTGGGTTGAACGTAAACCTGCTGGACAAGACAGAAACTGCGCGTCAGTCTTTCTGTCCGAGAAATCTGACGGGCTTTAATACTGAGCATTATTAAAATGTGATGTATGACAAACACTTTGTCTTCCAGACAATCGGACGTACCACTTCCTGGCAGAAGATGAAGCTGAATGTGTGGCGTAAGTAACGGTATTTCATTTGTTGATACAAACTGATATTTGTGTGTTTATATGTGTCGATTATATTCTTAAAAAAAAAAATAAAAAATTACAACACAGTATTAATGGATCTCCAGTGTTTCTGAACACATGCTGGATGTGTTTTGTGTATTTGTGCGTTGCTCAGCTGGATCTCGGTGCTCAGTAACAGCAAGCAGGAAGCTCTCAGTATGGCTCTGGATGGCGGGAGGAGAGGAGGAGGAGGCGGGGAGAACAGCGTGGAGGATCTGACCCGGGCCATCACTGATGACATCAGACGCATGCCAGGAAATAACAACTGCTGTGACTGCGGCGCTCCAGGTAGACGATCAATCAACCAATGAATCAACACTCCTCATCTCTGCCCTCTTTTAACCAAACACCGACCGTAACGCTTTACTTAAGCAGGTCGTTTCATGACAACGAAAACGTTGAACAAAGAACAAACTGATTATTAAAAACAATCACGACTTCTCGGACAGTTTAAGTCATAACAACATTTATTGATTTGATTTGATCACTTTCAAGGCAAAGACAAAGAAGAAAGCCTTCTCCTATTTTTAAAAGTCAGTCATCTTCAGCTCCTCCATAAATTCTCCCCTCTTTTTATTTATTGTTCGTCTTTTATGCATCTATTTTAATCAGTAACTGGCACAGAGGCCGACAGGAAACAGGAAGCTGGGGGGCAGATCCCTGACTGAATTCAAACCAGAGATGCTGCGATTACATGGCATGCTCTCGAAAGCACTCGGCCATCAGCGCTCCAGATGAACCTCTTTAACTAAAACACAGTGATTTTTGTCTTTGAAATGTGGTTCTTCATTGTTTAACTCTCTCTCTCTCTCTCTCTGTAGATCCTGGATGGCTCTCGACCAACCTGGGTATCCTGACCTGTATCGAGTGCTCGGGGATCCATCGAGAGATGGGAGTCCACGTCTCCAGGATCCAGTCTCTGAGTCTGGACAGTCTAGGGACCTCAGACCTGCTGGTAGGTCAGCAGTCACAGTGTGTGTGGGGGGGGAGCTGTGGGCTTATTAGACTTAACACAGATTCAGTGTTAATATTTTGTGTTACTGTCACTTTTCAAACCAGTTTCAAAGTGTTTTTTTCAATCAGATGCGATGCCTTCTGGGATTAATGTCAGATTGTGAATATCGTTAATTAATTCAAATTTCCTCGACATGTACATCATTTAGGAAACTCCTCATTCTTTCTCTCTCTCCCTCCCAGTTGGCCAGGAATGTTGGAAACTCTGGTTTTAATGAAATACTGGAGGCAAACTTGCTGAGTCCGTCGCTGAAGCCTTCCCAAAACAGCCACATGTAAGCAAACCACACACGGTCGCACACGTCTCATGGGAACACACGCTGACACTGTGGTGCTGCGCAGGGCGGAGCGCAAAGACTTCATCCTGTCAAAGTATCAGGACGTCCACTTTGTCCGGCGGACCCACAGCTCCTCCGTAGCTCTGCGGCTCGGACTGCAGGAGGCGACAAAGAGCTGCGACATCTACAGTCTGATCCAGCTGTACGCTCAGAGGATGGACCTGAGCCAGCCGCTGCACACACACATTCAGGTATACACACATATACATATAAGTATGCACAAACAGGCAGTTTTTATACACAGGTGTTTGGGACACAAACACACACAGTGTGCACACTCTGACACACACATATATGGATATAGAAGTGTACACACACTCACATACAGGTGAATACATGTACTTTGCTGTATGTAGAGATACACACACGCACACAAGTTCATACACTCAGAAATATGTTTCCATGCCAACAGGAAAAAGGGGAGACCGCTCTCCATCTAGCCGTCCTATTGGCTGACAGGACATCGTTGCACATCCTGGACTTCCTGGCTCAAAACTGGTCTGATACAATGATTTTTCCACCTCAGTGTGTGTTACTGTGTACTGTGTACTGTGTTTACTTGTGTTTACCGACATGGGTTTTTGTTTGTTTGTTTTTTTGTAGCTCCAATGTTGACATGCCGACATCATCAGGAAACACAGCTCTGCACTACAGCTGTCTGCACAACAAGAGCGACTGTGTGAAACTACTGCTGAGAGCCAGAGCCAACACACACATCAGTAATACAAACACACAATCCTTGTGTTATTGGATTTGACTGACTGACTGACTGACCGACCTGCTTTGAGAGGAAACACTGATATTTTTTGGTAAATTTTTGATAATGAGATCATGTGAGGTTATTATTGGAAGATGGTAAGACTTCTGAAGGTGAGGATTTATTTCAAAGAATGAAATTAAGGCATTTTTACAAAATTTAAGGACATTCAGGGAGCATGGGGATGTATGTCTAAGGTCAGGCCACGATTGAAGAAATTTTTAGAAACATGATAACTGAAAGAAATTCGAGGGGGGTAAATTTCCAAACATGGCAACATTTTTTGACAGTGTTGTCTTGATTTATGGGCAATTATGCAAATCCGGGGCATTTTAATACACAAGACTTTTCTAATTGTGCTGCCAGAAGACATCTCAGACAATTATTTTGTGTGTTTGTGTGTGACCAGAGAACGATTTGGGAGAAACAGCTCTGGATGTGAGCCGCAGGTTGAAGCACAACCACTGTGAGGCGCTGGTGAGCTGATCCCTCTGATCATAGTCCCCCTTCTTCACATGAGACTGTTTGTGGTGACTGTACGTGTGTGTGTACAGCTGCTGCAGGCCCAGTCCAACCAGTTTGACCATCACATCCATGTGGAGTATGAATGGAGGCTTCGTCACGATGACCTCTATGACAGTGATGACGACTTTGATGACAGGGTAACTATGGAAACGGACAGCTCTGTAATCTGTCTTCATCCCAGGCGTGTACGGTTAATAGGTCATGGTTTGCTTTTATAAAATAAAGAAATAATGTCGCTTAAAATAACTAAATTAACTAATTAATTCGATTAACACGAGTAACTGAGTGATTCTTATTGATAGATGATATTTAAGTCAAGACTTCTATTGACATCTTTTGTTAAACCGTGCTTCACTAATTAGTCTTCAGTGAAGCATATTTTATTGATTCGTCCCAAAATGTCCACCAACATGGCAGCACAGCCTTCATGCAGAATAAAAAAAACAAAACTCCTTTTTTACTTTGTTTGAGGCTGTAAGGCTGAAGACTCATTTCATTTTTAGAAACTCTTCTCTCATCCAGTTTGTGATGAGCAGACTAAAAATAGTTCAGACACGCTTCCATAAGAAAATCAACCTGCAGCTATAAAAGTGACATGACATTTAAATAGTACTGTTTTTGGATTGTGGATTGTAATTCTTGCATTTATGTGTTTTTATATTCTCTTTCTAGTATTTGGAAGCATTGTATATGTAGTATGAGATCTTTTATGTACATTGAATATTATTTATTTAGCTTTTTATTGCATTTTGTCCCGCTTCAGAACGGTCCCGTGAAAAAGGAGCGCACGTCCTCCGCCTCTTCGTCCTCCTTCACCTCCTCCTTCTCCTTCACTTCCCGTCCCTTCAGCTTCAGCCAGTCAACGTCCTCCTCCGTCATCGTGCCTTCTTCTTCTGCAGCAGCAGCAGGAGGGGGTCTGCTCAGTGTGGGGAGGCGGCTCGCCATGGCCATGGAGCTGCACGGCCGACCCGCTGGCCCCGCTCCCAGCCCCCCTCCACCTCCCCCGTCCTCCCCTGCACCCCCGCTGCCCCCTAGGGTCAAAGGTGAGCTCTGACTTTGATCACCTGCACTGCAATATCTCAAACGGCACGTTTAGCAGTGAATCAATCGGTATGTGCCCGTGAAGTACACAGATTTTATCAAGGCAGTCAGATAAAGATAGAGGAAGTTCATTTATATAAACAGGAGCAGAAAGAAAAGATCAGTCTTCCAGCTCTGCTCTCTGTCCCCCCTCCGCCCCCCCAGCTCCCAGTGTTCCCCCACCTCCGCCTCCTGCTGGGGGGGAGGGAGTTGGTATGGAGGAGGATGAAGAGGGGGAGGTTTTCTTCTCCTTAACGGGAAACAAAAAGTCAACCCCTCCCCCTCCCATCGCAGCCCGGCACAAGAGGAGCTGCTCCGAGTCCAGCAAGCACGGTAACATCTGAGCCATGCACTGGAATTAATCTGTCTGAGTGACGCTATGTAATTAACTGTGTGTGTGTGTGTGTGTGTGTGTGTGTGTGTGTGTGCAGATTATGGGTTTCCCACCAGTCCAAGGATCTACGGTGGTCCAGATTCTTCCTTTAAGAAGTGTGTGTGAGTATCTGAGAGACAAACACTGAAATGGTATCACAAAAAGCACAAGAGAGCGAGGCCTCTGATTGGTCCAGGAGCTGAGCCCGTGTACTAACATGCAGCATTTTACATGTTTTAGAGAAAACAAATTACGTATAATCAAAGGGAACACATGTCAAAAGAGATAAGTAAACAATAGAAACCTTGGCAGTCTGAACAAATACAACTGTCAACGCAACAACAACATGGTTGTCGTCATTCTCATCAAGACAAAAAGAAACACTACTAAACATCTGAATCACAGACATCCCGCATATATATGTATACATACATATATATATATATAAAGCTGATTTAGGGTAAATGTTAAATTTTTAGGTTCTCTTGAATTAGTTACTCTAAAATTGCATTCATCTTCATGCACTTATTTCTGCCCAGTATTTGTTTAAACTCCCTGACCTTGGTGAGTGAGATCCCAAAGTGTCCAACTGTGGTTTGTTGAAATTTATTTAAATGTCTTAAATGATGCAGCAGATGTAGAATATTTCCACTTTCTGGGACAAATGGGCCATAAAAAAAAAACTAGTAGCCTTTGGTTTGTATTTTTTTTTTTATTATTCTTTAGAGGGAAACAAGCTGCAGCAACAAGAAAACAAAAACAAAAAACATCCTTTCATGAAATTGAAGGATCATTTTGTTAAAAGTGTAAAGTCGGAAAGTGAAATGAAGATAGTTCTGTTCGTATGATGTGACTGCGCTGTCCTCTGGTGGACTGGAGCTTCATTTCAGGTCTGTTTAATGGAAACACCACAGATGACAAACCTGTCCCTGTCTGTGTCCCCCCCGTCTCCAGGCCGGCTTCTCCTCTCAGCTCGCTGGCTGAACGACCAGACAGAGGTACGATCCAGAGTCTTCGTCTCGCTTCCACATCTGTTTTACCTGTCTGCGGTCTGCTGAATTTATCATGTGTACCTGCGGCGAAAGTGAGCTGCAGGCCTGGTGTCCTCAACCAGGGGTCAGGAGAGGAGGAGGAGGACGGCAGACACGCATTTGGTTTTTAATCCAGTTTTTTAAGCAGATTAGTTTACAATCACCTTCATAATTTTATTTGTTGTTTTAACGATGTGATGATGAGGTGGTCAAGAGAAACTGTTGTGATTATCTATCAATTTGTCTTATAAAGTAAAAGTGTTTGATATCTTCAAGCCAACAAAGAATTTCCCTGATGGCAGAGTTTCTTGTTGTTGCAATGAGATCTTTTAGTTTTGACCAATTGGCCAAGAAAAAGGAAAAAAGGGGTTAAAAAACAAACAAAACAAAAACAGATTATATTATTTTGTACTTAAGGAAATTGAACATCATTTTTTTTGTAATTGAATTTTATTTTACAAAATAAAAGTGAGTTAGAGAAAATGTTTTTGAATTTTCCAGATGAAGCAGCTGCTTCCGGTTTTGCTCCTCCTCCTCTTAAAATAATGAAATCTTTTGAATTTTTCATCTCTGAGGTTTTTGGAGGGCGGACAGCGACGGTAGCTCCTCCCACTATCTCCACCCAGTGAGTAAAGCTCCGCCCAATGGGTCCCCCGCCAATCAGCGCTCTCAAAGCTTTGAGAATGACCTCAGAGGCCCCGCCCCCCAGCCACTTCCTCGAAGATCATTGGTCAGTCAGACAGCAAACGCTGTTATTGTGGTTGCTTCAAATTTTAAAATCAATAGAACAAATGACAGAAAGTAAGAAAGTGACCAAATATGTAGCTACGCAGTGTAGTGTATTTTTGATAATTATTAAATGAAAGAATATTATTAGGAGGAACATCTCCAGAATTATTTCCTTGTGTCCATCAGCCCCGGGGCACGGCGAGTCGGCGGGTTCAGGCGCTGTATGACTGCCAGGCCGATCACCACGATGAGCTGAGCTTCTTAGAGGGACAGGTGCTGGTGGTTCTGGGACAGGAGGACAGCGACTGGTGGGTGAGTATCGATATATTCAGCTCCGGATGATAGAAACTTGGATGCTAGAAAACTAAAAACAAACGTATCACATAATTCATTGAACGAATAACTAAAGTTTTAGAACAAAAACTTATTCAGCAGCTTATGCTGAATGACCTTCACCACAAAAATACAGCAAAATATGAAGAGTGCAGGTTAGAACTCAACTACAAGTCTCAGTAAGAAACATTAAATCCTTTCACTGTTTTTAAAAATGGATGCAGCCATACCGCAGAAGAGCCCTGAACCTGCACTCTGTCTAATGACCATCAGGCTCCACTTCTCTTCTTCTCAGGAGTCATATTGTATTTAGGTCGAAGTGAAAATGGCTCCACTCCTTCTGTTGATTTATGACATCGGTAAATGTTTTCTTCATGAGTTTATGGCCCCAGTTTCCAGTTTCAAGTCTTCTTCAATGCAATATTCCTATTTCAAAATTCTCCCCCGCTTCGAGGAAAACAGGCCATAAATTGGAGTAAACCAGAGGCTGTGTGATGAGGAGACTGGACCACACACAGTGTTCCTGGTTTGAAAAAACCAGAAAAATGTTTGATGGCAAAATTGCAGACTTGAGGCTTCAGAGCAGCAGCTCACAAACCAACCGGCTTGTGGACAGCCTGAAAACGTTTAATGAACATTTAAACATGTGAGTGTGTGTCTGTGTGTGCAGCACGGTTACATCGAAGACGAACCGGAGCAGAGAGGTTTGTTTCCGTCCTCCTTCGTCCAGCTACTCTCAGACTGACACAATCCTGGACGGATCCAAACGACACCAGACCAGATCCACGCTGAGCAGCTGAAGCTGAAACCCCTGATCTTCAGTGGACCGGGTCAGCGATCTGGTTTATGTTAACAGCCTGTTAACAGCCGGGTTGTCATGGCAACCTACTCACCGTCTGCTTCCCGTTACCATGGAAACGTCACAGATGACCTTTAAGTGAAGACTAGATCTTAAAGTGGGTCTCGTTTTAACGTCGCCATGGAGACGGCCTCACGCCGAGACTGATCCGCGATGATTCAGCGTTGACGATTCTTTTATTTATTTCCGTCGATTTATTTAAAAATGCAAAAGCACACATCCAACGACTGCACAACGAAACTCCAGTCTGCTGGACTTTTATTTTGAGGCTCCTCTAAACAACGTTTCCAGTTCGTGTTTATTTATCTCAATCTACTGAAAGTTACTGATCCTCATACAAGCTGCCTCTGGCCCATTTCAGGCTTCTGCTCTTCAGGGGGGGGCAGGACCCGACAGGATGGGTCCTCTAATGGACCCGATCCGTGAAGTGACACTGAAGACCAAAGGATCAAAACCACGCCTGCTCTAAATTCAGGTTAAAGTAGTCTCACCTTGTTGACCCGTTTTCTCTGATTTGGTCCGTAAAGTTGGACCTTCAGACGAGGTGAAGCCTGAAATGAGACACATCTGATGCTTCCAGCTGCCTTCGATGTCCCGAGATATCACAACAGCTCAGTGAGTAAGTGCCATGACAATTGTTTTTTTTTTTTTTTAATTTTAAGAAACAAAGTTCCTACCAAAAAAAAAAAAAAAAAGAAGCCAAAAACTTTTCTAACATAACTAAACATATGTGTTATGTCATTAACTCTTGATCTAACAAGATTGTGACTTAGTGTTAACATTTAACAATACAAAAAATATCTTGTCCAAAACTGAGCAGATTTTGTCACAGTGGCCGTTAATGCCATTCTTGCCCATCTGGGTTTGATCGCTTCAACCATTACCTCCAAAGTTTGAAGGACTTTTTTGGACAAAAGACAAAAACACCTTGAACTTTGTGTTATACATGTTTTTTTGTTTTTTTTTATTTCGTTCAAAGTGACAGTGGCTGGTTCATGGTTCATGTTGTTTTTTTTGTCGGCTGAGATATGACAGTGCTTCTGTTTGTCAGTCATTCATCTATGAATACATGAATAAATGAATGAATGGATGATCAGTAGGTTGTTTAAGAGAAACTGACGCCTGTTTTTTCAAACAGAGTCACAGTTTAAAATTGATGCGCTGAATTAAAGCTATAGTAACTGAACATACATCACACATACATCTTGTTTGGTCAGCGGACGACACTGTTTTAAGTTTTTCAGATCACAAACAACCAAATATGATGAAATAACAAGCAGCTGATTGGTTGATTTTAATGACTCTGCACATTCTTGCGTCCCTGATGGAAATAAACTCAAAATTTATACAGACTGCACAGAAATGAAGAAGCACAACTTTGGATTTATACTTACAATAAACTTGCTTAATTGTGAGGAAGCAAAAAGTTTAAAACAACTTAGCTTGTTCTAAGCTGGAAGTTAGATCCAGCTCAGGACACTGGAGGGCCGCTGCTCTGTCACTTAGTTCTGAGCTGGTTTAATGGCACATTCAGGCATTCCCTGTCAAGTCGTAAAGCGGATAATTTCTGAGTTTACTAGCAGGAAGTCTTCCAACAAAACGTTACACCTCAGCTTTGAAAGAAAACTTTTAAAAAACGAGCAGCAGATGTTTCAAATTAAACCGGCAGCTTTAGATGACTCAGCAGTCGACTTTAAGAGTCTACGTGAGTTGTTCCAAACGAAGAGAAATTAAGCTACGCTCTTCTCACGCAGAAGAGAAGAGCAGCAGAGCTAACAACAGCACAGCAGCCTCCAAATGATGATTCAGCATTCATGATTATTTCTAAGGCTTCGGTCGGCTTCAAGCACAGTGCTTCTTGGATTGTCTGACAGTATCTGAAACGTCTTTTTCTGACAAATGCATTGAACAAGGTCTGAAGACAGTGACTGGCCAGTTGTGGAAGTAAGAATGTCTTTAAGCTTCTCTTTGTCTCTCAAACTCTACTTCTGTCACTTTTCACACGAACATGACTATAAAAACACAGTTTTTCTTTGAGCTGAGAGTGCGTCGCACAAAAGAAACAGTTGTTGGAGGAATCTAAGAGGCGCTGTGAGGCTTTTTTTTTTTTAAACTCTGTCTTCAGCGAATTGTTCTAACATCAAACCACATATTAATCAGACTCACAATCCAACAAACTTAACGAGTGAGAAGACACCTCAAACTACAAACACTTACACATCTGTGTGGACAATAGTACGGCTGAACGATTAATCCTTTGTTAATCGTAACTGCCATTTCAGCCAACACATTAAGCAAACTGCCAAAAGCTGCAATGTAAAAACAATTTAATGCAGCGAGTTGGACCCAGACCAAAGGCATGGCTTTTCTCCTTATAAGACGGTCATACTGAGCAATGTTCCCCAAATCAGAAGTGGCCTCAGCCAGCTGTCTGCACACCCACGTTCACGTGACCCATCATGAAGACAAGTTGATGAAAGCTGTCGTCATAATTCATCTCAGGAACAAAAACAAATATTTGGGGGGATTAGTCAGAATAAATCACAAATCAATAAATTAACAATCTAAAAGATACTGACAGCAGCTCGTGGTTTCTCGTGAATGATTGATTGGCCCATGTAGTGTCTGATAGGATCCATCCCCCAATGGATATGTGTCGCTGCCTTTAGGACTCTACGGTCATCAAACCTGATGTCTCCGTAAAGCAGATCAGGTTACTCTTTGGAAAATCTTCCTCATGTCTGAGACGCACTGCAATCTCATCAACTTTCAAAAACTGGTGGCCATATCAGCGGAAATACACCAAACCTGCAACTGCACTGGAAATTAATTAAATCCATTCAATTAACCCCTCACACATTATTTTATTCTATAGTAGATGCTGATTAAGAAATCTTCTCAGTACGAAGTGTTAGCCCATTTTCACACAAAATACAACTGCTGTGAATGACACAACAAAACAACAAACCACCTCCACTTGGAAAAAGGCACAAAATAAAATCACAATCACAATATCTGGGGATATTTTCCTCAGATCTCCCAGCCCTAGATAAAATGCAACAGCTTTTTTTCTACATTCACAGTAGAGGTGTGAAACCTCCAGCATGCTGTTATCTCCCTTTGACACAAACCTCAGCCGTCGGCCGACTCACTCTTCTGTAACCTGCAGGACTGGTCAGTTTCTCCTTATATTATTTATATGGCTGGCCATTTTTGGTTGGACCTCAGAATTAGTTTTTTTTTTTTTTTTTTTTTTTTTTAAAGATGCATTGCACTACATCCATGCACAGCTCTCACACTCAAAGTTACTGATTGTTTGATTTTGTCCTTGTTAAGCTTTCTTTACTAAACAAGTTAAAAGTCGTCTTTGTCTATCTATGTCATGACGGAGGAGCAGTTACATCTGTATATTAGGTGTTGATGAAGTTCAGCAGTCTGCAGTTTAAGCTCTGATAAGTCAGTATTATTATTTGGATTTGATGGCCATCAGGGAAACTGCCATTAAAAAAAATGTTGGATGGTTCCTTTAAAACAAATTAAAACCTGCCAAATATACTACTAATAAAAACATTCCAGTTTTCTACACTCGATCGTACGCTGACCTGCAGACTACTGAATCATCGTAACCACAGGCTGAGAGCCTCATACAGGCCTCTCCCACTCGCTGCTTCCACATATTGTCAAGACAGGAAGTGACATTTTAGGCAGAAAAAGAAAAACTGATTGACATATCTTAAAATGTGAACCATCATCCTGTTTTCAGTTCCAGGTTTGGCAGGATCCTCCACATCAGGATGTTTTTTGTTTTGTTTTTTTTTTTAAAGAAAAGGATAAATGGATGGATAATAAACAACAACAAAAAAAAAGTACTGTAACTTGGTCTGACAGAAGAGTAACAGCATGGCCTCCTTGTGTCATTTCTTCTTCAGCGCAAAGTGCTTTGATTAAAGAGAAAAATATTATCCCCATTTATTAATGTCTATAAAACCCAATAAAAAATATAAAGATATAAAAAGTCTGTGGTTGTGTCCCGCTCAGAGCAAAACTAGTGTGGTCAGTCCATGCAGTCGTAGATGGCAGGACGAGTTCTCTGTGTGAACAGTGGAGAGCCCCGGAAAAAGCACTTTTGTTTCTTCAAGTTGAGCTGAAAAATCTTTAAAACAGCAAGAGTTTGCACATGGAGGAAGCCCCACAACTAGCTGGAGGTAGCAGATTCAGCTCCTCCCACCCCATTAGCCCCATTTTTTTTTTTTTTTTTTTACAGATAGTCTGCATTTTCAGGCTCAACAGCAGCCTCAGTCCAGCATACCTGGATTCTTATCCAGGACTCAGCAGACCGGTGTGACAGTCAAGCACGTCAGCGGGTCAGTCCGTCAGTCAGGGTGTAGGTCGGCTTCAAGGTCAGCATGTCTCCAGACTGTGGTCTTTCTGTGTCAGTGTGCTGGTCCGTCAGGAGTCTGATCGTCTTTACTTGTCCATCCACCGGCATGCTAAGCTCTCAAAAGTGTCAGTCAGTCGGAAAGTCCGCCTGGCGATAGACTGTCAGTGAGTCCGTGATGAGGTCTGCAGGTCTGTCAGCAGGTCGGGGGGTCGACAGGCAAGTTGCCGTGTCACAAGTACAGCGTGATCTTGCCTTCTTTGTTGAGCTGTTGGATGACCTGCGCCTCAAAGTCGCCGCTGTGGACGCCGGTCTTCCTGAAGGCTCCGGCATCGCGGTTGTTTTCCCAGTAATGATGCCAGTGTCCCTGTTCGTTGGCGCCGTAGCCGAACACGGACACCTGTGGACGGACAGGAAGTGATGCCCTGAAATTCTGCCATTTAATAACAACACAATTGAACATGACATGCTGTTAGGTCACTAAAACATCCTGCGGCTGCATGACACTTTAATAGGCTCTAACTTTTATTCTTGTTATCTGATGATGCATTTAAGATCAGACTCAAAAAACACGCGTGCAGTTATTTCCCTTAGTGCTGCATTCAGGGACAGATTTGCGCACTCTTTTGTCACGTCACGACATGATTGGTTCCAGTGATTTAATTGTAGTGGGCGGAGGCCTCTCCCCACCTACCTCGTCACAGATGTGCAGAGCAAAGATGATGGCCAGCATTCCAGTGGAAGGGTAGCGGCCGTGATTCTCATTCCAATGATCGTGGACATATTTGAAGAAGGTTGGATTCAACACCATCACCTGCACACACCCCATGATCAAATGATAAATGTGCTGACGTTCATCGGCTCTCAGCAGTTTCCATGTGTCACTATAACATCTTGATAAATACCCATTGTCAACTGAATCATCTGATAACCAAAAGTTTAACGAATCCAGGAAATGTTCCTGAATTTTGGTAACAGTCAAAATGCAAAAACTGGAAATATTATCTGTACGTGTCTAAACTGACACGTACAGATAATAAGCTTAGAGCTGTAAATGTGTGTAACTCTGCCAGCGGGCCAGAATCCTGAAAACATGGTTAAAATCTGAATAATTAGTGTATTAATTTGTGGCCTAAACTGGGATTCAATTTGATCAAAAAATTCTCAAAATCTTCAGAAATTCCCTTCAGGGGAATGTGAGAGATCACATTCAAGCAGCACCAAGATGTGATCAGTTCACTCAAGTCAAAATGAATGTTTGTGCCCTGAAGGCCTTCCTGATGTTGTGTACACCAGGATGGGAGCGATGGATATAGGGATTAGCAAAATAAGGGCAAGGACAATGTAGAAGTGTTTACTTTACCTTGTCCGTGTCAGCCACCAGCCGGTCTTTCACCCTCATGTAGGTCCTGAACACACAAACACAACATTTGGAGTTTCTCTCGTCGAATTAATTCATACAAATCCACACACTTCACGTGTAAGCACACTTTTTGCTCCATCAGACTTAAAAGTTCATTTGAACTTTGAAGCAGAAATAAATATGTGTACTTGTTATAACATGCATTTATGTAAAGATTAGAGAGCAGAAACACACATTACATTAGAGTGCGATCCGTGTTTGTGCCAAATGAATTAATTTAAAAGTTGTTCTTTGCTGCATATAAACATGAGTAGGAATTTGTACAGAAAGCAGGTGCAGGTGTTGTACATTTTAATCTCCCCGGTGGAGAACGCGCTGGTCAGCCACTCCAGATCCCTCACTTTGAACGGCAGCAGGACGAGGTTGACTCCCGGCTCAATATCTACGGCGCTCTCCGGGTATATTAAGTGATGCGTGGTCCGATTCCCGACATGTTTCTCGAACCCACGAGTCACCGCCTTGTTCATCCTGAGGAACGATCAGGAAAACCGAGGTGAGGAAGATGAGGAGAAAGAGTCAAGATGTTCGAATGGGGCGCACATACGTACCGCATCACGTAGCTGTGGGAATCAATCTGGCTGCCATATTCGTGCAGCCGCAGGTTGCCGGAGTTGCCGACCACGGCGCACTTACGGCAAACGGTGGGGAGGGGGCTGAAGTCCATGGTGGGAGGGGAAATGACCTGGAATAGCTTTGACAACACATCCTCCAGATTCTGTCCGTTTCCAGAATGTTGAAGACCCTATGGAGGGGAGGGGGGAAGTCGAGCTGAGATATCGGAAGTATCTGAATTTATCAGTTCATAGTTGATCCTTCCACGAGGACCATAAGTGTCAAAGTGATCTCGGAAATAACTGAAATGTAACATTAGTTGTGTATTTTTCACAGTTACAGTAAACCTATGGCAGGTGTCTCCGGTTTGTTTACAGCTCAATCAGACTCGCACACAAACACACACTGAATGTACAGGATGCTGCGTGCTGTACTCCTTTTAATCTACTAATGGTTTCTGCTGCAGGACTTCTAATCTATAAATGCCTGGAAAAGAGACGTTTGTCTCCTGATGCTCACTGCTGACTGCCTCCACAAAGACAAATTTAAGACGTTACATCTCCGCCTTCTATAGAAAGGCAGCTTTACTTAAACTCGCTGTATGGACACAATGCAGATGTCTGATTAGACATCAGATTATCTGTCTAGTAATAATGCTGCTTCTTTTCTCAGTGTTATCACAAGTCGAGGAAATCACATCAGCCTTAGAAAAACTCCTTACCAGCCACCACTTCAGTGAGTTGGGGTCAAAGTTGTTTCCATTTTTTCGGATGATGGGCTGCATTTTGGGGTTGTAGCGTTGGGTGAACCAACTCGACGTGCCCAGGTCGGAAATGCAGGTCTTGGAGCAACCACAAGATCTGAAAACAGGTTGACACGGTGGAGTCAGACAGGCGCAGAGTGCACGACGGTTGGATTCAAAGCGTCCGTGACCTCCTGTGTGCTACCTTTGCTTTGAGGTGATTTTGGGCTCCTCCTTGGTTTTTGGCTGGTTCATGCTGGGAGGAGGGGTCGCCTCAGCGTCGTCATTTGTCAGATCAGCAGGGGCTTCTGTGAGTCCAACCACTGCAAAGAGAAAACCGAGTCAGAAAACAGCTGACGTCTTTATGGCGCACCTGCCATTTGCTGTTCTGACCTTAAGGTTTAACTTCTGTTAGTGAATCGCTCTTCTGGTATATTTTTTAGATTATATTTTATATGATATTTATTTATGTTTATACATTTTTAAAAGGCGTGTGAGGGCCAAACATCTGCAGGGGGTGAGGCAGAGGATCAGACTGACTAATCACTGCTCGGCGTATCTGAGATGGATATTCTGTGGTCGGAGCCAATTAGCCAAGAGCAGCCACCGTCAGACAGTTGTTTTTTTTTTTTTTTATTTTACTGCTGAGAGTCTGTTGGGGCTGAGAATGTGATCAGAAGCAGATTGATGGTTAAGTCACTGTGTAGACACATGCACTGAAGCTGAGCTCTCTGGTGTTCGTGCCTTATTGTGGCAGAAAAATAAATGAAGCTTGTGGACAGCACCTGAGTCCCTGCTGGCCCCCGTGGCCCAGATGGTGGGCAGGGTCAAGGACACAGGCAGGAAGTGTCTCTTATTGATGCTCTGACTGGCGAGCATGAGGAAGAGGATGGCGGCGATGAACAAGGCAAAGGACAGCTTCCTCCTCAACAACATGGCTGGACGGCTGGATGGACAGACAGACGGACAGACGGACGGCGGGCAGCAGGCCCAGCGATGGCAGGAAGTGTTCGGTGATGTTGAGATCTCAATCAGCTGTTCATCCTGCTATGTCAACATAGTCAGACCGTGTCATCTGCACATGTCCCTCTGCTCGGTCGTCTCCATAGAGCCCGAGACTGGTCCACAAAGGTGCTTTCCTACAGGTGGAGAAAACACCCGAGTCAGAGGTTAAGTGATTAGCCACAACAGACGATACTAACTGAACGCAGCTTGTCTCCACGGAAGGAGAATCAGATATGAAACGCAGGTGTGTGCTGCTGCTGTCAACACTGTGAATTTCCTCATTGTGAGATGAGAAAAACGAACCTTAATAATAATCTTAAAGTTAACAGCAACAGGCTATCTCTTTGTTGGACCAAAAACTGCATTTCTAAAAAAATGCATCATCTACAACAACACCACCCAAACCCACATCAGCTTTGAATTTTTCTGAAGAGCAGAGCCGCTCTCTTCCTTCCTCCCCCGCCTCTTCCTCATCCCGGTCCACCTCCCCTCCGCTTCTGCAGAAATGGCTGCATGAGCAAGTCTCTGCATACCAATCAGGTTTGGCTTTAGTTCAGCGCTCTCTCTCTCCAGTCTGTTTCAATGCCACCCCCGCTGCGAGAGCAGTTATTCAGGTGTGTCAGTGTTTCTCTGTGTTCCATTTTTCAAATGTGATTAATTACTGTATTTTAATTTTGCTGCGCTGAATGCAGAAATGTAATGACTGGCTGCAATTATGGGACATAAATTCATTTCTCTACCCTCCAGCTATATCTCGCCTATTATCTACTTTTTGACTTCACTGAATTTATCTGAGACCAGCAGGTACGACTTTCAGTACAAAAAGCTGTGTTGAGTCGGGCTCATGTTTTATCAGGCGTTGGCAGCAGAGGCTTCTCTAATGGGTCCATTTAGATAACAGTCTGAAATGTGAAATTAATGTGAATTTGTGCGACAGAAACAAATAATGTGTGTCCCATTAAGCTAGCAGTTCCTGTTTCTATTTCTATAAGTAGTGTGTCTGAGTGTATGAGTGTGTTCACACAGAGGCTCCATACAATACAGTACAATTACATTTAAGTCCAGATATCATTATCCACCTTTGTGGGTTTGTGTACATTTACATTATTATATTATGATGTATATTTTACTTCTTAAGTATATTTATTTATTTTTAAACTTAAGATCGGGGGGAACTAGACGGTGCTGAGGCCGCATTCAAAAAAATTAAACAAAGAGTTTAATCTCCAAATAAACTTTGGAGCAAAGGAAATAAAGTATGAAACCATCTTCACTTTGAAACCGAAAGAAGTATTCACAGATGCTGAAAATAGAATTTATCTGACAATTTATACACCTTTACAGGGATTTTAAATAAATTATAATAATATTATACATGTCATGTATTATTCGTTTTTTTTGTTTGTTTTGTTTTTTTTTTTGAGAAAAGGATTGGAGGAGTACTTTTTCCTCACCCATCCACGTTAGCCAAAGCTCTTTAAACCTGAAAAATCTCATGAATCACTTCAAGCACAAGTCCAAAGCAGTTTTCCAAGCTGATTTCAAATGTTGAGGAGGAGGAAGAGTCATTTCTTTAATTGGTTTGAGCCTTTGAGAAGAGTCTGATTTCTAGTTGGCATATTGAAATATTCACACAATATTCCCAAAATTCACCGAAATCCCCTCAGTAGCTGAAATATTCCAGTCTGAGTCCAGCTGGTGAACGGACTGATTTTAGACTCACTTAGATTGCTTAAAATGTTTGAAATAAGAAAGATAACTTTTACCACAGCACAAGTTGTTCATTGTGGGATTTTTTTTTTTTTTTTTTTTAAATCAAAAGCAATGTTGTCATAAGTCTATTGACATGTCTTTCTGCGTGGTTTCGGCAAAAAGGAGAGGTCAAAGAAAATAACCTAAAATGACTGTCTGCTCATGAGTAAACTTGTTTTTGTCTCTAACACGGAAACTGGAGGAAAAAAAACAAACCTCAAAGCTATTGTCCATTGTTTCAAAGAGGCAATCTGCATGTTAGTTTTAGATGTTATTTCGAAATAAATTGAAAAAAGGAGGAAAAAAAAAAAAAAAAGAGCTAAACATTCATTTACATCCCTGTGGGGAAAGAATCTGCATTTACTGAGACACATCTGCCCGAAAAAACAAAAACAAGTACTGCACTCACTGTAACAAAACAATGAATCAGAGTAGTTTTCTTCATAGCACTGCAACTAAAATCTTAGCAATTATAGCAAATACTGTACAATACAACAATAATAATTGGAATTTTGCAAGAACAGGATACGAGTCTGTGAAGGAGACGTTATTACTGCTGGGTGTGTGAGTGTTTTCATATGTATGAACTTTAACACTCTATTGCCGAAACACTGGCACATTGATGGATTATATAATTCAAAAAACAAAGTTGCCAGACTAGATCTGCATGTTAGGACAGAGACTGAATGTGTGCAAACTTACCAGCTGGATATTTCAGTTCAGATCTGACAGATCACGCAGAAAACACAGTTAAACTGATCAATATCTATTAATGATTGTTCCCGGGAAGTAAATAACTACTGACTGATCATTGGTAAGTTCTTTTACTCTCGCCTCTTTTCTAAACTTCAGCCTCGGCTCACTCAGACTTGGCATATTTAACACTGTGCTGCCGCAGTACGTTAATCTGCAAGCACTCAGCCCAGACATGCGTAACATAACAGAGAGCCCCCCCCCCCAAATCCACTCACTCACAATGCCCTGGGGGCCAAAAACAAACAGTTCAGTGTGTTGCTGATCTGCCAAGATATCCATACCCACAACAATCAGGTGTAGGCTCATGCGGCGCTATGATACGTCTGGTCCTGAGCTGTGACGCAATCAGACATCTTCAGATCAATCAGCCACACATTCAACATAAAAGACAATGTTATATTCAAATTCCTATTTTATCCTATTCTTTGTTTTTGTTTGAGGAACACCCCTCCTCCTTCACACACCTCCAATTTTACTTCTGAGCCACGAAAGAACAGATTATTTTTAGAAAGGAAGCCAATTAAAGTGACAACTGACAGCTAATAAGAAGAAAATTGCATTTGGATTGCATTTTTGTATATAGAGTGGTCTCCACAACGTTCAAATGCAGTTTAGAGGAAGGAAGTTAAAACAGCCAAACTAACTCTTGACTTCCTGT
This sequence comes from Echeneis naucrates, assembly GCF_900963305.1. Classification (NCBI taxonomy): domain Eukaryota; kingdom Metazoa; phylum Chordata; class Actinopteri; order Carangiformes; family Echeneidae; genus Echeneis; species Echeneis naucrates. The sequence continues at coordinate 4,292,802 of NC_042515.1, read as the reverse complement.
CTTGAGGTGATAATTTATAGTGGGGAGAATAACTAAACTACAATGCTCATTTTAGTTCTGTTGCTATGTTACTGTTTTGTTTTTTGCAGTATTTTTTCAGGCTTTTAATCTCACTGAAAAAAAGAAAAAACAATTCAATAAAATTGGGATTATATGTTGATGGTTTGCTGGTTTCGTACCAAACAAACGTGTTCCTTCACATCTGGGGAATATCATTTGTAGGCTCACAACATTTACACTGCATGTAACCTTGTGCACTATTTTACCTTCACTAACAAACTGCAGCTTCATCAGTTTAGTGCACTTGAATGATGTCCAATCCAAGCCAACAGTTTGGGGTTAGGTTTCAGTCAGCAGGAGATAAGAGGCGATTAAGCTGAGCTCCTCCTCTCAGAGTCACCGGTTTCTGTGCAGTGGAAACTTGAAAAAAATCACATTTTTATATGCCAATTCATCTTCGTTTCAATGTTACTCAGATTTGAGGTGGAGTTCCTGTCAGTGCTAGAAGAAAAAACCACAACAGTCCTCCCCTTTTCTTTCAGCCATGCATACAGTGTGCCGTAGCTTACACGGCTCAAAGTCTTTGACACGAACGTGCTAGGAGCTGATTAGAAACTCCGCTGATGGAAAATGTGGCCAAGAAATGAGAAAAGTAAAGCATGTGCATGTGCTGCCAGAGGTTAGAGGACAGCGGAGGGTTAATGACTGTCAGCTGAGTCACACAGCTCGTATGTTATTTTAGGGTTTGCAGGGTGGGGGTTGGGGCCTGGCAGGTTTAAAGGGGGTCACATGTTTCCCTATGCTGAGGAAAACCATGTGACGGCCCTGCTTCCTGTCTCTCTCGTCGACCTTTGACCTCAACGTGGACACTGGGATGGAAACCAGCTGCTCTGCAGAGCAGCAACGTGAGAGAGAGGCTACGAGAACAGCGACTATCTTCGAGATAAAAACACCACAGAAGACGAGCGATGCCAGTTCTCACACAGGCTGCCAGACTGGCAGACTTTTTTTTCACAGACCGACCGCCCACAGAGAAGAGGGAACAATCCACCCTGCCTCCTTTTGCTTGATATTTTAGGAAATGAGAAACAAAGGTCCCTGTTTCAGGTGAACCTTCCTGTTTTTCAGGGCTTTTTTTTGTTTTTCTCACTTCCATCACACGCTTTAAGCCATTACATCTACTATAGACTATTGGCTGACAATTAATCAGCCAGTTGGTACAAGTTTAGCGTTAAAAGTTTTGAGCCAATTTAATTGCATTTGGAAAATTACACTTTTCTGTCTTTTGTAGACCCAACAATTATTACAATATTAACATCAGCAGTTTACTAGATTAACAAACGGGGACAAAGGGCACATCAATACTTTTTTGATACCAACCAAAGTCAATCGATAACAAAGATTTGTATGTTCGTTCATATTGTTCCTACTGTCTACCTTCTCATGTTGAGACAACGTGCAGGAACGGATTACTACAAACTGACTTTTCTGTTTGTATTAAGCCATTGATTGGCACGCTGCTTAATACCAACTTTACATTAAAACCTGTTCTTGTACTTCAAAGTTGGTACATCATATAACATAGATCATATCTCACAATTTTGAGTGTCAGGAGATTCAAGAGTGACAGAAACACAGCAACACCCATTCCATTGTCACTCCGTGCGTCATTTCACCTTCATCTCTTCACCAAAAGACGGATTATGAAAACAGATCCTGAAGAGGACGAGCTGATCGCAAACTGAAGACAACATTCACAGACTAAAGAGAGAGACCCTTCAACAGTACAGTTATCACTGCAAGAGAAACAGGAAGCAGCAAACTTACAGTTGGCGTCGCGTATTCGCAGAAGCGGTTCAAGGATGGAAGTGAAAAAATATGAAAAGTATCGATCTGTAGTGTCGATGTTGCGTCAGTCATCTGCTTTCGTTTTCATACATTCACACTTCTCACACAGTTTTTATATTTAACAACCTTCATATTTTAACTATTTAACAGCTTTAAATGCCTCCTTTCCTCGCTTATTTCACTGTTGGAAATAAGGCGAAAGCTGCTCCAGTAAATATAGAACCAGTCTGTGTAGAATGTGATCATTCTTCAGGTCCTGATCTGGTGACTGGGACCTGGTCCAGATCAGGACCAGACACTTGGTGAGCTCTGTGGTAGTTCATGCATGATTTGACATTCTAACCACCTGTGTTAAAGTTTTACCGTTCCCACACCCAACAGCTCTGAATCAAAAAGATGTCTATATATAGTGTTCCAGATAAAAGACATTTTATGGTATTTGGTTGTCTTGTCTCACACTTCAGGCACGGCCCATCCAGCTGGTTTGACAAAAAGTGGCAAAGATGAAGAGGAACAGATTGCTCATAACTTGGCTTGTAAACCTGCAGATGAAATAACATAAGTGAAATGACGAGAGGAGGCAGCTGCAGTCGATGAAAACTTTAGGTTTAGGACTTTAAATGACTCTGGGGGTGAGGGCTCACAATCCAGCCTTAATCTTAATTCAGAGATTACAAAAATAAATAAATAAAAATCTGGTCTGGGTGCAAAACTAACAGACATTTTGCACAGGAAGCAGAAGAATCAATTTCAGAAAGCAGCTGCTGCAGTACAAGGCATTTTATGTTGTGATTGCACAACAGGAAGTTATATTGTAACCGGATTATCACATAATTCAATAACATGTATGAAGACAGAGGCAGACGCCACAGTCCTCTGCTCCTGGTGGGATACCGAGGTGCGTTTAGGGTTAATACCCAGCCCAACGTAAATGTTTCCGTTTCGTTGTTATTTCTGTTAAGACTCACTGACCAGCAGCAGAATGGAAAATTAGTCAGGCTGAAGAAGTGTACTACTCAGACATGAGGCCAGATACACACACTCTCACACACCCCGAGGTAATTCTAAAGAGTGACTACAGCAACAGTGCAGACACACACACTATTCCTGTTAAGATGCTGAGTCACAGATAGAGGGACTCTTATGGCCGTTTCAGACTACATCCTGATAAACTGATAGTACTCCGCAAAAATGAGATACTGACTGTCACTTCCCATCTGGCACATCGTGATGGGTTGGCGGTATCAACTGGCACTCCTCCTGATGTCAAAACAAGAAGGCTGGCGGGTCGGGACTTATTTAATCTGCCACTCTGTGATGCCAACCAACACAGGCGCTTTTCTCCACTTTCACTATGTGAAAAAGGGGAGCAATGGACGAAATGGAGCTCAGCGTTAGTTCAGGCAGGCCACGTACTCAAGTTATACTCCGGCTCTCGGCCTGCAAACGCTGGCTGATCGCCATGACAGTCCAGCCCTTCGCCAGCTGACCAATCCCCTCCTATGCATTCAAGTTGGCCATCTATTTAAACTGTTTTGGCCTCTGCACGCTGCCTCAGTCACCACCTTATGAAAACAACACGTTTAGCCTATCACGGGGCATCAGAACTCTCCTGTTCAACATCCTTGAGCTGGAGATGGAAATCAGACTGGCACCCAGGCCGCTGCTTTCACATTTATTTGATCATGGGACTGGTTTAGGGGTGTTTGGTTTTGAAGAACATCATTTGTTTGCAACAATTTACAGCCCACAAAAGGGGCCCAGGGCAGGGGATGCATTTCTGGGAAACAGACGTTAAAAAAGTTCTCGTGATCGGCCAATTTCATAAATCAACTTTTCCCACAAGTATCGTCAATCCTATAGGCATAGTTCTCTGCAAATATTCAGAGACGGCGAGAGCGAGAAAAAAAAAGGGCTTAATTCATTCATCAGTCAATCATTGGCTCTCGAAAGTCTTCATTTTGCTTTGTGTGTTTCTCCTCAACGTCGCTCCTTTGTGTTCAGACTTTCTGACCTTTCCGGCTCGGTTTAAAAACATCATGTTGTGGTGAAATTGGATGCTGGTGGCAGATCAGAGCTAACCCTAACCCTAACCACCTTTGGCCAATTTTGCTTGATGAATGGATCAAAGTTTGATTCTTATTTAAAAGGATCAGGAATCTTCATTGGTTCTCTGTTGTTTTTCAGGGCTTTTCAACAATCAGTGGTTTGACATGTGGCCTGAAGAACGGCCGCCCTTTCTGCCACGGTGCTGCCTCCAATGCTCTGATGGAAATATATCCAAATGTTACTGTATGTCTGGCTGAAACCAGCTTGACTTGTTAATCCAGACAGAGCTGGGTTTAGGGTTAGGGTTAGGGTTAGCAGGGATGTGAGTGGAGCATCAGTTTTTCAATTTCTGCTATTAATTCTGCTTTTTGTCATCTGTCATCTGTCATCTGTTGGCCAAGTCCAAACGTAGTCCATTTCAGATTTGATAAATCTTCTGTCTGTCTTCTGGTTGAGGCAGACGGCTGCCCGCCCTGAGCCTGGCTCTCCTTGGGAGTTCCTCCCTCTTACAGTAAGTTTTTCCTCGCTACTGTCACCACATTCTTGTTCCTGGTGGGATTAGTTGGGTCTTTTTAAATAACTCTGACTTTGCTCTTTATGTATGGTGGCCTTGAAGTAACTCTGTTATGATTTGGTGCGATATAAAGAATTTGGTTTAGATTTAATCAGACTTCCTCAGCTATCTGCTGTTCGCACTCTTTCTGCTGTACTATTCACGGGCTTTACTGTTAACCCTGGTTTAAAACCTCACAATAACACAACTGTAATACTGAGATAAAAAAACAAAACAAAACTCCAAACTCCAGACTCCAAAATTATTCAGAGGAATTCAATCCAACCCTAACCCTGGATGACGCAGTCAGTCAGTGTTGATGGTAGAACTAAAACAAATAAAAACAAAACACAACCTCATACTGTGAAAACAATTATTTCACACCATCAAAAACAAGCCACAGATAAGCTATGTTTTATGCTAACAGTTACTAGACCTCGCCTCTATCAGAGCCAGTTCCACTGCCAATGACACACTTTTTCTTGCCACGGTATATTTATATTTATCCCACTTCAGTCTGCAGTCTTCTCTGGAAAGACGACAACTGTTTGTCTCTCTGTCCTGGACAACTGATCCCGCCACTCCTACTATATTTCTATTTTTAATATTGACCATGTTTCTTTTTTTTTCTTCAACATGTATATCTTTATACTTCTCATACAAATATACATCCAAGAAGTCCGACAGTCTGACAGGATGAAACAATCCGTTTGTGTTATTCTGATTTAGAGTGAAGCCTCTATAATTACATCTGTCTGAATTCAGAGGACAGTTGCCTCACAGACCACACAATCAGTCTGTCCCTGTCTATAATTATGCTTTTCAGTATCCCAGTTCACAAACCAGAGAGGTAATACATGAATATTACACACAGTGCCGGAAAGAAATATTAAACTTATTCTTCAATGATTTGGCATTTCACCGTAAATATCATATGACATGAAACAAAGTAACAAGAAAACTCCATAAAGAGTAATTTATAGCCCAAAGGTTGATAAAAGTAAAAAAGAAATTAAATTAAATTAAATTTAAAAATACTTCTGAGTACATAAGAGAAAGGTTTCTTACCGTGAAAGTAGGTTCAGTAGATGAGATGACTTCATCCAACAAACATGACAAATGATTCAGTCGCTACAACAACCTGCCTGATTTGATGAAAGAATCATGAACAACAATAAGGCGGAGTCTGAAACAGTTTGGTGATGGCCGTGTTTAAGTTCTCTCTCTCTCTCTACTTCGCCTACTGTAAAGCAAAAGTGTACCATCCTGGCGATCAATAAGTTTGATCTGACGGCTGAAATATGAAAACAGAAAAGAAATATACTATAAATATTTATTGGTTTCTTGTCTTCTCTGCTTGGTGTCGTGCTTTTTTTTTTATTTTATTTTTTTTTAACTAGAGGGGAACAAGTTTCACTGAATGACAATGACTATCCATACATGTTTACTTTAAATAATTTTGAACGCTGGCCAACAAGGATATGAATGTTATAGTGTTAATGACACAGCAGGATCTTAATGGACCAAACTGTGAACTGACAATGTTAGAGTTAAACTTGGTTTAGGAAGATGCGGGAGACGTTTCAATGAAGGAGTCCTTCAAAAAGTTAACTACAGGGAAAACTGTGGTAATGGTATATGACATGATTACACAGTGGTGCACATCAAGTAGACCAAATATGACACACCCAGAATGATCACTTTATAGACGTCTTATTAGCATTTATATGGTGAGGGGAATATTGAACATTACAGTATTTTCATTTTGTTGCCATCATTCTGAGCGAATTTTAAAAAAGAAAATTCAGCTCCTGAAATGTGAATTTATTCTGATTTCCACTGTCCTTTAAAGGTGTAAATTCAACTTGGTCATTTCAAGGATCGCCTTACTTCCTACTAACACAAGGAGACAAACGAAAGCAGAGCAGGAACTGTTTGAGTTAAATTTAAAGCTGTATTATTTTGAATTTAGCTGGTTTGACGCTCCAAAAGTTGTTTTTTTTTTGTTGTTGTTGTTTTTTTTTTGGGGGGGGGGTTGTTCTCTTTTTCATAACATGTGAAAAACTGAACAAATTTTAGTTTTGGCCTGAAATAAACAAGACAGGATGTAGTTCTTTTCTCTCTCTCTCCATCAGTATAGACAAAACAATGAAGGCGAAGGTTAAACACAGTGAGTCCAAGTAAAGTTATATAGGTCAAGTATAATTAAGGTGGAAATGGAGCCCAGCTGCTCCACCAGACTACAGGCTGATTATAACGGTATACTGAGGAGACTGCATTTCAGATAAAGACGTGCAGAAGCCAGCAGAGAAACACAATCAAACAATTTGTGGAAGAGTCCTGAATTTACAAATGCACCAGAAATATCGGATTTAAGGGGGACGTGGAGGAGAACTGGAGGAATTCACCAAGGAAAGTCGAGACAAAAGTCGGAAGGTACCCGCTCCTCCTTCCTCCTCCTCACGTTGCTTCACTTTCAACGACAAAACGACAACAAACGCACAACTCAACAAACTGCGTGGATAGAAACACACATCGAGCCGCAGACAAAAATAAAGTAGAATTAAAAAAAAAAAAAAAATCAATCAATCAGCTGCAAGTTTGGTGAGAAGTTTCCGAAGTATCTGGCACAAGTTCCCACCGCGCGCGCACACAAACACACACAGACACATTTAAGTGTGCGCGTGCACACACACACACACACACACACACACAGTAAGACAGCACTAAACTCCGCAGAGAAAGAAAGTGAACGGGACTCACAGGAAGCTGCGACCGGAGAGTTGTTCCGCTGCTCATTGTGTGAAGCTGCAGAGCCACAGTGATGCAGAGCAGACAGGCCCCGCCCGGCAGGGGGAGGGTGGGGGGGAGGACCAGAGGGAGAGGGTGGGGGGGAGAGACCGGAGGGAGTGGGTGGGGGGCAGAGGGTGGAGAGGGGGAGGACCAGAGGGAGAGGGTGGGGGGGCTGAGGAGGACCTGAGAGGGGCCGGGGGGGACCAAAGGGTGGAGGGGGGCTGAGGAGGACCGGTGGGGGGGGGGGCACTTTATTTTCTTAGTTTGTGGGTTTATTGGTGGGTGTGAACAAACCAGATCTAATTTTTTCTCTCATGCTGCATTCAATATCAGAAAACATAAAAGTGTCCGTCAGCTGAGTGGAGACAGTAAAATAAAGACGTGGGGGGGGGGGAACAAACAAAAAAAAAAAAACAAACACAAAACTGCTGCATCATCAGCAACACAAACACAAAGGCAGCACTAATCTGAAGCTCTTTGTGTTAAAACATCCCTTCGATGACTTCTCCAAGCCAGGCAGTATGAAAAAATAAATATAGGAACTTTGCTCCATCCGGTAATCCACAAAAAGCCTTTTCTCTTGTAAAGATAGAGATGAACCAAAAGGCTGTCAGGGCCGAGATCAGCTCTGTGTCCGATATAAGGCAGACCTGCAATTTGCTAATACTGATTGTGGACATGAGATAGATTGTCTAGATTGTCTTCTTTATTCTTGCATTTGAAACTACTTCAGGAATAATTTCCAGGTTTTTAGGATCCATCGCATCAAAAGTGAGTTTCTAAAATGTTTCTGAAAGCGCAGCATCGCTCTCCGAAGCTTAAGCCGCTTTGACCAAACGATTTATTTTAGAATAGAATAAAATGTAAATATCTGAAAACCTAAAAATCACAATTGCCAACTGCTTCCAGCAACAACAACAACAACAAAAAAAAAAAGCTAAAAAAAAAAAAAATACATTTAGCTCAACACCAAACAGCAAGCAGGAACAGCTACTAGCAGATATTTCAATTAAGAATAGGTGGAGACCAAAAACTGAGCAAACACTTGGTCTGCATCAGTGTTACGTTTGTCTGTTGGCCAGAAACTCAAGCTAATTTTCTGCTGGCTGTATTTGTAAAAGTGAGCATCTGTTTGCTGACACACTTCTGATATCAACTTAAAAAAGGTTTTAACATGTCATCGCAAAACTAGCTGCCGCCCCCAAGTGGCCTCAAAAAGCTCTTGCAGTATTTGTTTTTATTGCCTATTTGTCCAAATGTTTAACAAACTCAACACAACGATCAGCCAAAATCTGGACAGTTAAAACACACCGTAGTGAAATAATTCAGTTACTAATTAAGAGCTGGAAGATTTGATTGATTTCATGAAGTTAATGGCGCTGAAGTGTTGATTGCACGTCTGACTGGCTTCATCATGGTAAAACCCTGCAGGTCTCAGATTAAAAGGAAAATTTCATCAGAGATGTGAAAGAACATTAAAACAGAAACGGCTTTGATGAGATGTTAGTGAGGAATTCAAACAGGTTTTTTTTTTTTGTTTTTTTTTTTTTAAGAAATCATAATACTGTTTTCAAACAAGTATAAATGTTGCTTGGAGCCGTGCAAATGTTGACTTCTCTAAAATAAAGTTGTTTCCAAGTTCCTGCATCTGGTGTACCACTACACATTTCCTGTTTGTCTTCACTGTCAACAACTGGACCGACTTCCCTTTTCAAGCCAAAATACATTCTGGATTCTGGATGTGAGTGGCTTAAGTTCATCACTTAGCGGAATCAGAGGACACCTTCATTCATCTGATGAATTTATGCATTTTAAAAAGTCTCAGTTCGGCTGAGAGAGGCCTGCTTATCTGTTGTGAGGCAGAGAGGGAGAGCCATCTTTAGCAGAGAAAGAGGCGAGCAGTTTGTGTAACAAACTGGCTGCGTGTTAAGACTTGATCTGCCAACAATGTAAGCAAAAAGTGCAACAGCACAGAGAGATGCAGCTTTAAAGCATAAATCCTGCAACTCTGAGTTTTGGGGGACGAGGTGGAGCCTGGCGGTTAATGCTGCTAAAATTATTTTGTGCTGCCCTGAGACACAATAAAAACACTACAAGACAATAAAAAAGACTATCAATGAAAAGAAGGACAAAAAGGAAAAGGGTTTGGAATGAGTGAAAACACCAAACATGGCTTGACACGACAACAGCACGCCAAGGACGGCTCTGCTGCAGAACCAGGTAAATTAAATTAATAAAGTGCTAGTAAAGTGTAAAACTACTTCCTGTGTGCGGGCCCAGCTATAAGGAAAAATAAGGTTTTTAAAGTGAAGTCAGAAACATGAAGCATCTCCCCATAAGAGAACTGAAAATGCATTTTTTTTTTCTCTATAGCTGATTTTTGTCAGATACTCACAATCCTCCATGAGGTTGCTGCTTCAGGTGGTCAAATGATTTTTTTTAGTCTTTTTGAACCAAGGCGTGAGAGTTGTGAAAGGATGAGTCAATTTTTGAAGAAAAGGAAGATACAACCAGCTTCTAGTTCCTCTTTGGCAGGAAATTAATGTAGTGTAAGAAATGGCATGTATTTATGTAGTAAATAAGAAACACTGCAGGTGCAGACTGACTGTAAGGAGACACAGCAGCTGGGCATACATTTGCTCATCTCAAAATGAACGCCCTAAAAAGTAGCACCGTATAAGGCCTTTTTAGATAAAGCAGGGTCGGCCATGGATTGTATATTTAATTTAAAACTTCCATCTTGACTATTTATTGATCTTGATTAGACTTAAATTGACTATGACAAATACCTTTGGTAGCACTAAAGAAAATTAGGACGCCAACTCAACATGGATGTTCACCAATGGGAAAGTCAGACAGATGGACGGGAATTAAATGTAGTTTTATTTGGCTTCTAAGATGCATTTGGAAGGATTCTTGCACAGATAGTTTTTTTTTTTTTTACCTTTATGTGTGTAAACAGATGTAACAGAAGCAGTTCGGTCGGGAAGTTTATTTTCCACAGTAACATACAGCAAGAGTGTTAGACTGATAGTGCGAACGAAGAAATATCAGGTGTGTAAACAGAGTCAGTCACTGTATCGATACACGGCATTTACACCCAGAGTTGGATGGATGGAGCTTCTACTCAGTGACAGTTTAGCACCACTTAAGTTTAAGATGATGAGCAGTGACGTCCGGAGCATGCTGGACAACTTTTAACGCAGAATTAATGTCAGAGAAATAACAGTCGGCTGCTGAAACATGAAACATTGATGTACACACAAAAAATAAAAAAATGTCTCATGAGCATAAAAGATGACCTTCATGAACATTAAGCAGCTGTGATAAACATCAGGTAGAATATTGATGTACATTTTTATAATATCGGCCCTTTATTAAACTGTAAACATGCAAAGAGTAGTGAGCAATCTTTTAAGCATTTTGATAAAAAAAAAATAATTACAGTGTACTTCTGAACATATTTCTGAAATAGAACGGCAGAGGGTGTTTCTGAACAATCTTCTGAGCTTTTCCTCAACACCTCAGCCAAGTTGTCCCAAAGCTTTGAGGATGAAATACTTTTTTTTCCCCTTGCTCTCTTTTTTAAACAGACATTGAAAAGAATTTCTCTTCAACACTTTTTTACACAACAAAACAAAAAGTTTCAACAGTCGCACAATACTGGTGTGTGTTTAAACCCCCAATTAGACATTAAAGTGGTTTATCCTTTTAAACCAAAGAAAAAACAAAGTCGCAAGTATGAAGAAACAGACAAACCGTTTCTATTGTTATTCTACAAAACATCACTATGGAGTTCACCTCCTGTTACACAAAGTGACTATATAGCACATGATATACATGTCCAGCTCTACCAGGTTAAAATCAAATGGATTACAGTTCTTGCTTGCTTCTTAAGCTTTACTTTGTTTTTAGCCTCACATTTAATCTATTTCCTCTTCTCTGTAAAATTCTTACTACAGCATTCTGGACATAAAAAAAAAAAGATTTCCTTTCAATACTGAGGACATTAAATGGCGTTTAAAGTAAATGAAATGTTTAAAGTAAACAGTTTATATACCTTTGGTAAGTGGCATCAGAGACATTAAGGCCAGTATAACTCAGTATAACCAGAAGGTGTTCTTTTCCGCTACAATGTTGACAATATTTTTTTGGATATTAGCAAGTCATTTCTTAATGTCAAAGTTTAGACAGCACTGTTAAAATCTCTACAGGAGGTAGAGGTTGAGAGCAGAGAATCCATGAGGCAACAGGACCAAAAGGCAAATGTACTGTGTGTGTATGTATATATCACATACACACACACTTTCTTAACGTCAGGAGCATGGATGCTAGCAAAGACAGCATTTGTGATATTATAGTAGAAATAACAGTGATAATTATAGTGATTTTAAAACAAGTAATTATGGCTCTAACGTGGACAAAATGTCAGAAAAGGCTGCTGAGGTTTTATTTTTGATCCCTACAATGTGAACATGTCTGTCCCTTTTCTACTTGAGCTTGGGTTTACAATGGCACAGATGTATAATAAAATCTATTCTGTGGTCTTAGTAAACAATGTGTGTATGTGTGTATATCTTTATCTGTAATAATTGGACCCAGCAGAAAGGTTTGAAACCTCTGGATTAACGTGTCACAGATCAACATCTCTGAATGGGTGATGAAATCAGGAAACATCATTTGATTGGCCAGAATGAGCAATGAAACTTTAAGATCCTGGGGAGGAGCTAATATGAAAGAGAAATTAATCAGCATGTGTGTGTGTGTGTGTGTGTGTCTACAGGATGACACAGCAGCAGGTATCTGGGTAGTTGGCGCTGATTTTATGCTCGTTGCCATAGACATAGTAGACGTGAGAGTTGTCTTTCCACTTATAGTTCACCTTAGTGATGGGGATCAACTCAACCATCTGCCTCTGAGAGAGAGAAAGAGAGAGAGAGAGAGACAGAGAGACGGCCAAAACAAAATCTTAAATTCCTTTGGTGAAAAAAAGGCACTAAAAACGTAACACTGGTCTCCACAATTTGTATTTATTTCCTTAAGGCACCATTTGTCTAAGTGCTGACTTGATGCCGTTTACCCCGAAATATCTTCTCTATTTTTACGTGTAGTAAAAGGCTTCAGATCTGCAACAGTTAATTTTCATCTATCTGAGAAGACACTTGGTCTCCATCCAGAGACACAACAAACAGATGGATAGATAACAGGAGGGAGTTAGCCAGGAAGCGAATAAAAGAGGAGTTAGGTATCGGAGTGAGGAGGGGCACGTATTCAGTCCAGTGGGGAGTGGTTTAACTTGATTTGTAGAGAGGTTAATATGTGAATCAACATAAAGCGCTCGGGGTAATGGAGTTAATATAGAGAACATACTCTGACTTGAAAAGGAGAGAACCAAAAAAAAAAAAAAAAAAAAAAAAAAAAGAGCATGGTTTCTTTTTCTGTCGAACAAGTTCTGCTTAAAGTTAGGCAGTAAGCCTGCCATTCAGCGGCTCATCTCCTTCTCAGTGTGAGCAGCAGAATATCTAAAATATTAAAACAGCTTACAGCACTGTATTTTTTTCTTTTTTTTTTATTTAGAGAGAGAAAAGGGGAAGCCATGAAGAGAGAGAGAAGGGATGATGTGCACAGGTCAAACTTAGACCACTGTGGTTACGACCTTATTTATGAAACTCATAGAGACCATAACTGACACAATATATAGTCTTATTGAAATACATGCAGGAAATCTAAAACAACAGTAAGACCATTGTTGCTTTAGAAGAGAAATTTGGCCCAGAAAATGGACTGAAGACTGAACTACACAAACAAATCTAAGTACTGCTTTGTTCTTTCCTGTGTCAGTTCTCAAAAAGCCTTCAACCAAAAAAAAAAAAAAAAAAAGGATGTGAGTACTGAGAAGACACATAATAATATATAATATAATGAAGTAAATGCATAAATAAAAATCTGTTTGACCTATGACTTTTGAAAGCATCCTCACAGTGTTGTATATTGCTTCCTTGTGGATTCTGTTAGTACTTTATGACCTATGATGAGGTCTAGTTCATCTCCTGGCCTACCTGCTGAAGGATCCTGGAGGTCTGGGCGTACTTGCTTTGGTGCTCTTTGATCAGGCGGTCTGAGGCCTCGGCGATGGCCTGGTTCGGGAACCCGAGCAGGGGGTACAGCTGAGGAGAGGCAACAGAGAGTCTCACACATGGTACTGAAAATGACACAGAAAGCGCCTTCAGCCCTACACCCCCTCCTTTTTCTTTGTTTTTTTGTTTTGTTTTTGTCACAAACTCAAAGAGCTGTTGCATCAGGGCTTTAGTTTAAGTTACAGCTGGAGTTAAACATTTAGTTAGTTTATGACAAAGGGCTTGGAAACTGGAAATACAGTGTGTGTCTGTGTGTTTGCGTACCAGGTACTGGTTGTTCTTGAACAACTCCTTCCCGCTCACAGACTGAAGATCACTCACATCAAGTCCAGAGTTCTGCTCCACCACGTGGTCCTCTATGTTGTTGGTCCTGAACACAAAGAGAGAGAAATATAAATGCAAATCTACTCATTTCTTCACATATCTACAAACATCTGGCTGCTTGTAGAGGGTCCAGTTGCTGTTACCTCAACTATGACTGGTAATTGATTTGGGTTTCTTTTCTTATTTACTCAAACACCTTTGTCCTTCTTTGTCCATACTCAGTGTCGTACAAACATGACAAACAAAAAACAAAAATAAGCACTTCCCTCCATTAAAAAGGAAGAACAAACTGAGAGAACACACAATACACATCAACTTTAAAGGGCATATTGCAGGTTAAAGACCGCAGATTGACATATGTCCAGCAATAGCAAAATTATTAATGGTCATCTATTACAGGCAGGAGTATTGATACTTGCAAATAATCAAAATGATCTTGATGAAGTGCCTCATACTCATAATATCCGTCACCATAACAAGGTATAGCTGTGCTACTGCCGCCGGAGAGAAACACTTTGGTGATCCACGTTTTGTTTGATAGTTGCTTGTGTGGGAAATGCGAGGCCATGACCGCAGCCGAGGAGAGCATGTGCTGCAGGGAGGTAGAGGCCTGCTGGGCCTTAGTGGAGGATGTCACCCCCAGGCTCCAAGTACAGGGCTTCACACAGCACCCAGCATTTGATGTTTGCTGTCTGAATCCCTCTGTGCTTCAGATAGCCTACATACACTACAGACAGGAGCATGGACCTCTGCAGGCCAGCAGACACGAGTATGTTATGTTTAGGGCTGAAAGTACTCCGGGGAGTGGACTGTGATTAAAAAAAAAAAAAGGCTCAACGTTAAAAAAAAAAAACAAACCCTTTGATGTGAGATGTCAGGTTAGAGCAGTCAACTGAGCTCGTCCACCAATAAAATGAGAGTAACACAGCTTTCCCTCTCAACCAAACTAACATCAACAGCCAATTAGCAGCTGTGGACAGTAACAAAGTAAATTTACTTGAGTACTGTGCTTAAGTAAAATTTTTGAGTATCTGTACTTTACTTGAGTATTATTTTTGGGGGGATACATTGACTTTCACTTCCCTACATTTGAAGGACAAATACTGTACTTTTTACTCCACTACATTTCTATTGATGCTCTCCTTAATCGCTACTTTTGTGCTTGTCTAACATTACTGTTCATTGTTTTTGTAAACACACACACCTCTGTGTGTGTTCCAGTTAAGAATACGGCCACGATGTATAATCCTACCTGGATTATTTCTCCATAACGACCAGCTCATTCTATATCATACATCTCGGTCGTATTATTACCTGGTGTACACAACACACACCGGTCCTTGTGTGTGTTGTGTCTGAAGCGTACTCAAAATAAATCCCCCCCAGGACCCTCCGTGTCTCTCTCTCTGTCTCTTGCTTTCTGATGGAGCTACCAAACTCTGTTTCTGACAAAGATAACGTTTTGTGTCGGGCTTTAATACAAGCTAGGCTAATGGACGTTAGCATTAGCATTAGAGCTGGACAGTTAGCTTACGTTACAAGCTAACGGCCCTGTTTCTTACCTTGCTTTACGTTTCTCGTCGCAGCTTCACCATCACCACCTTTTTTTTTTTTTTTAAATATCTGTTTATGAAATTTCTTAACCCTTCATTTTCTTATTCTTCTTTCTTTTCCTTTCTGATCACTGGACTGATACTGACCGGACATTTTCCTACCGAACTTCAGACAACAGAGAACAGGCTAGCATAGCAACAGTAACCAAGGGGGGCGGGGCTTAGCGAAGGCTCGGGGGCCAAACCATTTGTTTGGGGGGGGTCAAAGTTCGAAGAGTGAGTTTGACAGATAAAATTCATGAAGCACCACAACAGGTCCATGAAATAGTTAATTAAATAGTAAAAATAAATAGTAAAATAATTATTTATATATATATATATATATATATATATATATATATATATATATATATATATATATATATATTTTTTTTTTTTATTATTTTTTTTTTTTTTTTACATTTAATGAACTGGTATATTAAATTTTGTCCCCTAGCCCCGTTTCTGGTCTGGTCCAGTCCGGCCTAGGTTCTGGGTTTTAGTCTCTTGGCATGATCCCGGTCCATTACTCGTAATCAGTTACCCAATTAACCTCACTGTGTTCGGCTGCCAGCACCGGAGATCGAACCGTGTCTCTCTGGTCTGGTCTCTTTAAAGGTCCTGTATGGTCCATCTGACTACCATCTGCTGTTCCTTGCTGGAGCCCCCTCTTCACCAATTGACCGTCTGTCCCTACCGGGAATCGAACCCTGGGGGGGTCGGCAGCACTAACCACAACACGTGCGTGCTGCTCAAGTTTAAACGGCAGAAAAAAAAAAACGGTACATCAGCATCCTCCATCTGTATTTTAACTTTACATCAGAAATACAGAAATATTTTTAATATTTTCAAAGTTTCACACTTTTACAACGCAACAACAGCAGCAACAACAATAAAATCACAACATTAAGTAACTATAATACAGTGACTAAAACATGATATGATTACAAACTAGTGGATTGCGAGCTAATTAAGTTATGGTTGATGAGCGCATGATTGAGCTG
Organism: Echeneis naucrates; assembly: GCF_900963305.1. Classification (NCBI taxonomy): domain Eukaryota; kingdom Metazoa; phylum Chordata; class Actinopteri; order Carangiformes; family Echeneidae; genus Echeneis; species Echeneis naucrates. The sequence continues at coordinate 4,276,502 of NC_042515.1, read as the reverse complement.
GTTTAAGCCATGATTTTATCTTGAATTTAAAACCAGTAAAAGGTGCTTCTCTCTCTTATCTCGCTGGGCATTGAGTTCCAATAGTTAGTGGCTCTGACAGAGAATAGTGACTTGCCAAACTCTATATCTGTGCTTTACTGCACAGGGACCTCTGTTGGTCGTCCTAGTTATTCTCCTGTTATCTGGGCGCAGAGCTATAAACTGAAGGGCAGCCAGATCATGAATTATTCTGTCCACTAAACTAACACCGGCAAGGCGCACAAAAAGATCAAACGTCAAAAGTTTATGCTTTTGAATGATATTACAATAATGATAACTTCGTGGCTTTTTGTCTAGCAACTTGAGGGTTTGCTGAAAGAGTGTTTGTAGTTGAGCAAGTGTTGATTTCCCAGTTTGTGACCAGCTTGTGATGCGATATGCAATGTGTAAATAGATCACTGAGGGCATATATAGTTTGGCAGCATCTAAGAGGAGCTGATTTTGAATGTGTCAAAAATTTCTCACATTGAATTTAACTGTGTTACACACCTGCTTAATGTGTTTCTAAAAAAAAAAAACAACAACTGAGAGTCAGGGTTAGGGTTAGGCTGGTTTCCATTTTTTCTTGCGTGAAAGTACATACATGCAGTTTTACTGATGTTTAGTGTCAAGCACGACTCTGAGAGCCAGGTGGATATTTTGGCCATCACTGATGATAATTTGGCTGCTACTTCACGTCTGTCTCTTCCATGTGCCAGGATAACTGTGCCATTGCGTACATTGGATTTCACCTTCAGCACATGCAAGTGGTGGATCAATCACATATAAACTAAAAAGCAAAGGGCCTAAAATTGAGCCTTGTGGTACACCAACGGAACTGTCAATGAATGGTGACGTCTTGCATCATTCATATTTTCCATATATGGATTAGGATAATAAAGTACATAATAATGTTGAATGTTCAGCAGATTTGTAAAACTCAAAATTTCTCTGGCACAACCGGATCCTGCTTTGGACAACTACTCCCACACTGAGTGATGGCAGAGCCTTGCCTATAGCTCCATCTGCCTACGTCATATGACGTGGTGTTGAAAAAATTTGCATTTTTAGGGGCTTAGCTCAATACTGTCACTTTTTGGACTAATTTTGCACTCTTATGTCTTGAAAAAAATTTTCAGACCTCCATTAACTTTTCAAAGGGAATTCTTTAGACAAGATTATATATGCATCTCAGACATTTTTTTAACTTGCAATATACCCTTTAAGTCACATTGTGCAGTTTAAAGTAAGCCACCAGAGGGAACTAAAGAGTCACCACTGTCCATCTGAGTCATTTGGCTCATTTGAGTCATCTTCCACAACTACAGAGGGCCCTCAAAATCATCGTCTCATGGACTGGTGAATCTCCATCATACAGGACATTTTTAACATCTTCAGGGTCCTCGGGATTCCAAAAAACCCCTGAAAACTCTGAAGGGAGGCAGGAAGACTCTTAAGCAGATATTTCCAAAGAACCAAAACTGACCCCGAGTTGGTAAGGTGCTCACACCTGAGAGGAGTCATGTATTCATGGATCTAAAGGAGCTAAATAGTCCTTCACAACTGAATCTCACAGGTCCAGAAATGCTGAACCTTTTCAAGGAGTGTTTACCCGCTGTAACCCCTCAACGACCTTACAAACCTGAATGACCATGACATTTTCAAGGACGAGTAAAAACACGTCTAAAAGCTCTAATAAACCCCTTAAGACAACTTTTCAAGGAGGTTCACGACCCACTAAAACCTCATTATAGTTAACTGGAAGATCTTCCATAATTACAGAGACAAACGCAGAACCCCGGGCACCTTTAAGGATTTCATCCTGGAACTTGTTCAAGGACCCGTTGTTGTGTTATCATTACTCACCACTCCACTTTGAGCTGGATGAACGTCAGGAGCTGTCGTTTTCCCTCACAGGTTGCGCAGTTCTCTGATCCCCGAGAATCACAATTTCGGCACCTACACACACACACACACACACACACACACATTTACTGTTACTGTTATTTCAAAAGCGTTGAAGGGAGGACGATTAAAACGCCCCTCAACAGCACGCCCTGCAGTACCTGTCTCTGCCGGTGCCGTTACAGTGATGGCAATTCTCTTCATTTTTAGCCCCAGATCCATTACACACCCAGCAGGGTTTCTACGGACAAACACAGAAAATAAGTATGCAGTATGCATCCATGTAAAGATTATGATGATGTTTATTATTATTATTATTACTTACATAACCATTTCCATGGCACTCCTCACATGGTTTCTCCCCTGTACCGTGGCAGCTGTGGCAATCCTACACACAAACAGACACACATGCTGTTAAAATAACAGTACAACAACAACAATAACAAGACAATAGGGCCACCAGTTGAACTTCTGTTTTAGATCACAGCATTGGCAGTGAACAAAAGAAGCTCAAAACACTCAAGATGCTGGAACGGCCTATAAAGAGGATCTTCCAGGCATCTTAAAGCCTCTTCAAGGCTTTGAAGATCTCCTAGCCTCTGAAACTACCTGGAACATCTCCAAGGAGTTGTGAAGCTCCAAGGAAGGGTCCCATTTATGCTCTGTGGACCCTTAGAAACTCTCCAAGGCATCATTGAACCACCACAATGGCCGTTAAACATCTTTAAGACCTTTTGGAATTTGTTAAAGGTCCCCTGGAAGCTCGCTGAGCCATAAGGAACTTCTCCAGGACTTCTAGAAGTTCTCAAGGAACCCTGGAACTTCCATTAACTTTGAAAATGAGAGATTTATCATATCAGGATAAATCCCTACGAATAAATCTTCCCATTTGTGCAGTGGACACAAAATGAACAGACTTCTTCAGGGATCTCCTCAATGACCATACGAACCCTTCAAGGATTGCCAGCACACAGTCATGGTCCCATAAAACATATTTTTTTACTCATCAAGTAAATTTGAGCTGTCTCAAGTAGCCTTGAAACCTCCAACAGCTTTTAATGCTTTTAACGCGGCCTCCAGGAGACGTGAAAGCCCTTTAGACCTTCATGGATCCTCCTCAGGGACACATTGAACTTCCCAGATATCCTTCCCAGACTTCCTGAAGGATCACTGGAACTTCCCAAGAGACCTCTGGTACATTTTTGAATTAAAAAAAAAAAAAAAAAAATAAATAAATAAATAAACTCTTCTCTCCTTCTCAAGGCATCCCAGGATAATTCACACCACTTTTTAGTCCTTAAATTACCCAGACAACAGCAAATCCTGGTCTCCGACTGGCTTTCAGGTGCACATTTGAACCTCTGATGTAAATCATAACTAAAACACATCAGGTAACCATGGAAACAGGGTGGTCTCCAGCTAGCACTCACCTTGATGGAGGAGGTGAAGGGCACCTGAATCTCCTGCTTGTGATTGGTGAAGAGGCTGGGGGGGTTGGCCTGGACCTCCCAGGGCCGGGGGGCAGTCTGGGTGTAGAAGTCAGGCTGCTCACCTGTAAGTCAGTGAAGAGATATGTCTTACTCATCAGTCCATTCAAGAGGCACCAGTCAAAGTTTACCGGAAACCTGCTGGTGGCATCAGATTCATGACAGAAAGCACAAACTTTAGGGCTGGATTTTCAAAGATATGAATGATCTAATGAAAGACAGCGTAAAATGTGCAATATGGGAAATGTGGGATCTGGTATTTTTAGAGGCTGACCTTCATCAAAGACTGTCCCTTCTAATTGACCACTTCCAATCGAACAACTTTATAGAAAATTATCAACAAGGCAGAAGAAGAGAAGCTTTTTTTTTTTATATATATAAGAAACAACCCAGTTGGCATAAATATTTCATGACATGTCTGTTGATTGTTTGTTTTCTGGGTTTGATGTTTTCACAATAAAACTCTCACCTCCAAATATCCAGCACAATATATAAAATGCAAAGAATGTAAAACTTCTCAGAAAAGTTAACTTTTAATGTCATATAATTGGTACATTGGTGTCCTGTGTTATTTTGCTCCAGTAGTAACCTTAATGATGTATCCTGAACATAGCAGGCTTTTGTTCGGTCGTTAACATTCATACTTTTAGAGTTAAAGACCTTTAAATGGAGTGTAAAACTGAAACTCCTCACAAATGACCTTATGACACACTGGTGATGCATTCAAGTTCCCCAAAAAAAAAAAAAAAAATACAGGAATCTCACCTTTTTATCCATCTTATCGGATTAAAAATAAGTGTGACCTCTGGTTTACACTTTAAGCAGATCCCACACTAAATGAACAGCAGGCAAAAAGCATCAACGATTAATTCGGATTGAACAAATCTGTGTGTGTACCTTTGTAAGGTCTGGTGGCCCACTCAGTCGACCTGGACTCAGTGAACGTCTCCAGTCTGTACTAAAGGAGCACATCCAAATCAAGTTTTAGTGCAAAATAATTACATGAATTGATACAGATGACTTGATTTGGATGGTACATGTCGCTGATTGGTGTGACTGAGTTGTGCTGGAGGAGATGTTAGCATGCTATGAGCCACCAGAGTAAGGCTTATGTAAATGAAAACTGGATTCTTGGGGCTTATCTCTGGAACAAATTGAGCTGTGTTTGTTTGCGGCGTGAACTCAAAGGATGAGCACGAGTACACAATCACTGTTGTTATGAAAGTAAAAACACAGGAATGTACAAGTGACAAAGTGAGCTGCTGCATGTTTGTGTAAGCAGCTGCATCCAATAAAACCAGAAGCTTCTGTGAGCCACTTTTAACTGGTTTCAGACATCAAGGCACTCTGTCAGCAATTTGGTTTTGTTCACAAGTCACATGAGTGTTTTTTTACAGTCTGTTAGTCATATGAGAGTCACTGGAGTGATGAAACTATTTATGAACTTGCGTAAAACAATCTGACTCTGATGTAAGACACTTTTCTCTCAGTGTAGATACATCCTCTGTTTTATATGTAGACCGTTAATTCACACTGTGGCAATGTAACAAGATAATCATGTCATCTGTCGTGTTGTTACGGCCGATTAGTGTCACGGGAGGAGCGCTGCCTGTGTTAGACAGCGTGAACATCAGATCACCCTAAAAGTGTTGAATGGCTCCATGGAGGTGATGAGTCCATTTTCAGCTGGAGATGAGCCGTAGCAGCAATGAGAATCTGCGTACGCCTTGAACGCCTGACGAGCCACGTCCTCCGTCAGGGATGGGATGCTACAGCATGCAAACGCACACACACACACACACACATAGAAACAAAGAGTGAGACAGGCTGTGATTGGATGTGCTACCAAGGGATGATGAGAAGCTCAGCAAAGCATGTGAAATCGGGTCTTACCACCAGTTGTCAGGTACAGGGCCGGGTTGTGGCGGGGCTACGGGCTCCAAGGGCATGGGAGGAGGCAGAAAACCACCTGCGGAGACAGCTGCGCATTTTAGCTGCCGCAAGAGCACGAATGCTCTCTGAGACCGAGCAGTATTAACAGCACTTACCACCTCCTGCCACAAGGCCCTCATATCCGGGCACGTTGTTGAACATGCTCGCCGGCGGGGCGCTGGGAGGGGGATACATGGCTGCGGTGCACAAAAAAAGGAAACAGTTGTTTTATCAGAACATCAAAAAGGAAGTGGAGAGCTAAATGTCAGAGGTTTTCAGTACACAGTAAAAAAAAAAAAAAAAAAAGGTTGCTTTGGCTTTTTTTTTTTTTTTTTTATGTTGTTTTCCTCAAACAAACTACCCAGACAGTGGCAGAAACATAACCAGGGAAAAATAAAATTACAAAAAAATAAAATAAAATAAAAAATAAAAAGCTGACATTGGAATAATAGAAATACTAGCCGACAAAAGTAAAAGAGTCCTATTGTTGGCCAAGGCCAGAGGGAATGTGAAAGAAAACCAGGTATGGCAGCAGTGAACTTTGAATGGGAACAATCTCTCTGGAGACCGCCACGGTCCGACAAACGTCTCTCCCGGCTGCCAGATCAAAAAAACTATTTGGCCCACACTTCAGTTTACGCTTCGATTTTTGTGGATTAAACAAACTGGCCGTGAGCCATGAACTTTAGAACTTAGTAACTCTTGGCAAAGAAGCAAATAAGGGCTCTGTCCAAAGTGCAAAAATGTAGTGGATTATTCACGCTCATCGTTAAAGGGATATTTATGGGTGATTCTTTTTGGAAACTGGTGGATATCTAAAATCTCCTCTAAATGCTTGAAAGAAAAAAAACTCAAGGTGTTTTCCAATGTTGTGTTTCAATAGAACTACATGAAACCAATGTTTTTCAATTCCACAAAACCTACCTCCAGAAATAATGTCACACACACACACACACACACACAATCTTATTACCTTAACTACACTCGCCCACCACAAAATGAGGATTGCACATGTAACACAAATAAACTTTTTTTATGCAGAGCCAGTTCTTGCCTGTGCATCTCTATTTATCCATCTTTGATGTTAACCACAACGCAACAGTATCAATAAAAGGTGCAACTTCTTCAAGCTGATCTTATCTGATTTGCTGCTCCACAATTCACCTTGTACAAACAAAAAAAAAAAAAAAAAAAAACGATAAAAAAAAAAAATAAGTTTGGACATGACTGCTTGAAATGCCCCAGAATTGTTAGGCTCCGCCCCTCGCAGCACATCAGCGTGGCAGGTTTTAACGTGGTCGTGGGACAAGGTGGAACCACGACTGACTGAAGGTAAAGTCTGTTCTCAGGAAACAACGAACAAAGACAATCGTGGGATGAGCTTGCATGTGCAGGTGCGTTCAGGATCCGTTACAATATCGCAGCATCAAAGATGTTTATGCGTATGTGGCCACCATGATCATATTTCCCAAGTATTTTATCCGGAAATTAATCTAATTTCTTCATCCCAATGATGTCAATTTGCTTTTGTGTTTGAAATTGCCTGGTGCAATTCGAATTTGTTCTTAGGAAACCACTTGCACAATAGTAAGTTGATGCTGTGACATGAATTCACCTACCCTGTGACTAATGCAGCTACGATGACTGCCCCACAGTCGGGCTGCCTACCAACATGCAAATACACTAAATGTCTTTGCGTTACAGCAAGAAGCAACTGTGACATTTAGATCTCCATGTGAGCTTAATCTTTGACGATCTAGATTTCTTCAAACTGTCACAACTTTCTTCGATGCGTCAATTGTGTAAATGACTCATGTTGACACCCTGAATCTAACCGATTCATCTTCACTAAAGTTCAAGATAGCCCCTCAATTTGAAATCACACTTTTCCTGCTTTAGGTAACTTCTTGGATTGTCACTCATCATGTTGATGCACACAGACGTTCACATACATCCTGTTTTTAGAATGCAAAATGAGTTTTGAGCTATCCAACTGTATAAAGAAAACCAGAAAACGCAAAGGGATGTCTAAAAAAAAAAAAAGATTCTTAGCTGTGTTGTTAATTTGCTGCAGATGTCGAACACAGTGGAACTAGGGGAGTGTTTATCTGAAACTGAGGAAATGTTTTCAATTATCCCCTAAAGGAGTTGGCAAATAAGAAAAGAGGATGCTGTTATCCACATGTGCTGGACTGAAAAACGTTTCCATACTGTATCCACCATTTCCAGTCTCACCCCACAAAACTTTTCGAACTCTGTTGGACGTGTCAAACCTGTCCAGTGCCTCAGTCTCTGCAGGTCGCTGGCCTGCTCACACTTAGCAATGAAGTGAGACATCTCGTTTAAGTTGTGACATCTTTTTAAACTGATGCGTCGGTTTAAGGTGGATTACATTGAAAACTTAAATGAATGGATTTTGAAGGGGAGGTTAAAATGAAGTCAAATTTTACAATCGACAATCTAAAAAAAAACAAAAAACTGAACTGTCCTTTGCCATTATCACCATTTGCACTTTGTGTTTGGTGCTTGTTAGTTTTAGTGCCATCAGGCAGCTGTTGTTTTCCATTAGTGCGAAAATCACTTAGCAGATTGTAAAAACGTGAAGCTTGGAATCTGCCACAGTGACACATTTGGGGCAAAGTCACATTAACCAACAAATGTCAACACTCAAAAACCGTGGTGAGAGGAAACGCCACACTGAAGCCAGACCGGCAGACCGAAAATCACCTGATCCACCTCCACACCAGAGTCCATTTCCATCTGTGAAACCCAACAATCAGGAAGGACACACTGAGGAGGCAGAGGAGGGGAGGAGGTGATGGATGAAGTGGGGGCTTTCTATTGCACAGTCATCTCTCACTTTGCTCAGCAACCTTTGAATCACCGCTTCTTCTCAGACTCAACTCCTTTTTAAATTTCACTTTTTTTTTCATGCATTTTACCTTTACTTCACATTATAGCTGGTAATTTTTTTAATTTTTTATTTTTTTCGTGAAATTATGTATTTTCAACATCTCACCTGCACAATGCACCCAAATTAACTTTGTTTTATTGTTGTGGAAAGTTTAGTGGGTATAGTGGAGCAAATAATAATAATAAAAGAAAATAAAAGAAAATAAAAATCTAAATAACTGAAAAACTTAAAGGATTTTGCTAAATTAAAATTTTTAAATGATATAAAAAAAAAATACATCCTATTTTTGTTGTTGTTTTAATTAACTGACTTATTAACTATTAACTGGTTTAAACCAGTGACCGGTCTGCAAAATAAAAGGGTGAATCCACCGTTTCTCAAAACCAGATCTGGATCCAAACCTACAACCTGGTGCACCTGTCGGAGTTGAACCCGGACTACAGGACCTGTCCGGGGGATTAAAGATAGATTCAGAGGAACAATTTAAAAAAAAAAAGCCCTTTCCGTTTTCCGGGGCAGCGTGTGTGTCACCGTGAGGTATTTCTGCAGAGTCCTGCAGACCTGACCCTCCTCCCCGGTCCCGGTGTGTCGGTGTGTGGTCGGTTCCTACCTGCTGAGTCCATTCTGCTGCTTCTGCTGCCGCTGCTGGATCACAAGGTCTCCGGTCTTAGTGAGTCCACAGTCCCGTTACCTTCACGCCTAATCCAAATATTTCTCTGCAGCAGCCGTGAGGGTGGAAGTGGCGACGCGACACTTCAAAATAAAGCCGAGGGGATGACTTCAGCTGTGCAGCTCTGTAATGAAACAGGATGTGTTTGATAGATAAGCAGTGTAAAGACTGAAAGCCTGCAAGAATACCATGTACAAATGGACCTCTTCATGAAGTTTAAAATAAGTCCAGTTTTCCTTCACATTTAACTTTCTCTGACAAATAAGCACACTTCCTTCATAAAATCTGAATCAGAACCAGAAATACTTTATTAATCAAGGTTTAATTTTATAGAAAACAACCATATGACCATATTCTATGATGAAAGGTTATTTTGGTTTTAATCACGTCTCAATGTACTTTTGTGTGTTTGTGTTGTTTTAAAGCACTAATTCATCTGTTTTAATATTTTTACAGCAGCTTTTTTTATTACTCTCATTGCAGCGGGAAATTAATTCACAAATAAAAAAAAATAATAATAAAATGAATCGATCTTTTAAAACGATTTGTGGCTTTTACTTTGAAAGGAGCACTGGGCGCGGTTTGCTGCAGGAATGTCGGCCCCGCCGATCTGCAGTCAAAAAAATAAAAAAATAAATAACTGGGCAGATATATAAAAAGAAAATGCCACAAGAAATACAAATTAAACAAACACACCAAAACGCCCCTGAATTTTCTTTATGCTTGGTTAGAAACGGGAATGTGAACAGGAAACAGGGTGCTTTTGTGTTTCGATTGAGACTGACCGACAAATATTTGATGATAATAATAATAATAATATCAAATTATCCCTGTAGCACAAGTGTGGCATGTCTGGAGTTGCAGTTGCCCCCTGCCCCCCCCCCCTTCATCTGCGTGACTGGCATGCTAAGTTTGTGAGCTAAATATTTCCCAGGTCAGAGGAACTTGACACCAGCTTCAAAAGGAAGCTTCAGTGAACACCGAGTCTGCCAACCGTTCTGGAAGTGCAGAAGCTGAGAGCAATTAAATCCTGAAAAAAGAAATGAAAAGAATGATAAATAATCTGCTCCTTGATGCGGAATACAATGAAACTCTGCCACTGTTGCTGCTGTTTTTAAAACGTTCACAACGGCGTTTTAATTTCACCTTTCTGTGGGGAAACTCCAGCAGCTGAGCTCAACTGATGATAGCTTTATCTTTTTATTGTTTGTTGGTTTGTTTTGTACATGATCATTTTGCCATTTCAAGGCTCATCAGCACCAAATGAAAGGGCCGTTTGTTCATTCAGGGTTAAAAACGCTTGGATGCCTTTGTGTGAACTCCATAGAAACATATGGACGGGGCCGGATTTACAGAAGAGGCCGTGGGCTAACCCTAACCCTTAATCCCCCCCCCTGACAAGGATTCGTGTCAGGACACACACAAACTGCCTTCCCTTGGGCCTGAAGCGGTCAGGCAGCAGCACCCAATATGCAGTAATACTGTCTCAAAAAATCAGCAGCTGATTTCTTCAAATTGTTCTGGACAAAAAAGTCTCAGACGCTTCAAAGTCTGATGTGAATGATGTTTATTCAAAATACAGCAAGTATTTGAGCAAACATCTGAGTGGATCAGAATTCACACCGACTAGCAGCTCTCAGCTCCCGGCCCCGAGGCCCCTCATGTGCTTCTCAGAGGCCACAACCATACCACAACAATTATCTTTTAAAAACTCCAGTTTGAGCTTGTCTGCCCCCATTTTTGTGATCTAATCCTGCCCTGCTTTTATTTATTTTATTTTTCTAAACGTCAGAGCCACTATGCAGGATGCTTCAGGACGCCGTTGAAGCTGTTGGAGGCCACCTGGCTCTCTCTCTCTCTGTATTTTCCAAAGTGAATTCATCAGCAGCATTTTGCTCAGCTCGAGCTCCATATTATGACTTATTATTTCACTTAAAAAAATCCCTCAACAACCTCACATTTCTTTCCAAGAAAAATTGACTGTTATATTTGAATTTACTACACTGGATATTTAGAAATAATAAGTTTTAAATGTAGATTTTGGTGCAGGTCAGGTGGATTAGGTATTAAAGCAGAGCCCAGCGTAAGACTCTAATCAGGCCAGATAATGCTGTGTTTTCCTGTGGTGTGTTTTCCCACAGTGCACGTGAGTACAAATCAGTAGAAACAGGCGATTGGACTCACTATTGTGTCTTCTAAAGAAATTCAGAGCGTTAAATTCTATTGGAAAATATCTCTATAAAAGCTGCAGTGCTCTGCAGACATGACATGGACAACATTATACTTTCCATGATGTATTAGTTTTCATCTTTCCTTTCCACCACAAAACAGCACCCATGTAGCCCATAAAGCAACAAATAAAGAATAAAGCACTTTGTAATGATGCCTGTTGTTTGTGTTTTTTAATGGCTCATTTTTCATCCACAGAGAGATTAAAGTCGGTTTCAGAAATAAAGACGTGAGGCGGTTTAGTCAGCAGGAGGAGCCAAAGTCCACACACACACACACACACACACACGGTCGAAATCACATTTGCTGCTGGACTACTCTCCTCAATTTACATTCCTGTAGTTGTTGGCCGACTCACAGTGTGTGTGAGTGTGTGAATGATGAGGCAGAGTTACAGTACTGAGATCTGAAAACTAAACCACAGACACAGAGAGAGAGAGAGAGACAGAGAGGAAACTGTACGCTTTAAAATAAACACAAGGGGGTGTCTGACTTTCTGAGCTCACTCCTCCGTGTCAGTAAATCAAACACACAAAGGGACTGAAATGTTTGAAATATCCTCGGTCAGGTCACCAACGGTGTTTTCAGGCAAAGGCAAAGCCACCACAGAGACTTTCTCATTCAGCGGAGGCTATCAGAGTTGATAGAAACTGTATTTTCTGATGGCACAATCAGGAGAGCGTCGTTTCTTTTTTGTTTTTAAGGGAAATCAACTTAACAACATCTTCACCTGAAGTCTCACTTCAACAAACTCTCTGCCTTTTCATTTTATTAAATAAATCTCATATTCATCCACATTTACACAATCTCACTCAACTATTCATCACTGAATTTAGAAATTATACCAAGTCCTTTTAAAACCGATTCAATATAAATATACAGACAATTCCTCCAAGCCTTTGGAGTTATTTAAAAAGACTGAATGGAGAATCTTTTTTATTTTATTTCACCCCCCCAAGTCTATTCTTTAATTTTACAAAGACAGATAGATGTTGCTTTCCCTGCAGTTCAGGATCAGCATATTATTTGATAGTATTTTATTTTAAAATTTGTGCAAAATTCAGGTTTACGATTACAAAAATCCCGTAGTTTGGGATCTCCAATTCAGGCGCCATAGTTTAATTTTAGTCCTGAAACATGTCACCTTTAGCAAAGTTCAAACGAACCTTACATGTTTCAGAAAAAGTTCGTTCGAACCAAAGCAAACAGGTGAAAGTTTCCTGTTTGCCCTTCAGCTCAGGTGGTAAAACACGAGTCCACCTCCAGTCAGGCGGTGACAACACATCGATGTGTTGAAACCCTCATGAGATACTTTCACTCTTACATACTGGTTTTTAACAATTGGCAGTATAATTTGAGTCAGTTTAATTGTGTTATTATTGTTTGAAGGCTCTCTGTGTGGTGGGAATCTGAAATTAGTCAGACAGACCCAAAGACCTGTGATGTTGATTCTTTCGTAATGACATTAAAAAAAAGCTTAATTTCAGAACAAATCAGCCGCTCTGCTCGTTGAGGTGCGAGTGAACAGCTACAAAGCCAACACACTAAAGTTTTGTGGTTTTTTTCAGGTTTTCACTCATACAGTAGTGAAAAACTGGATGTGAAACAGTTGAAGGCCATGATGGTAGCTACACTTTGGAGTCGAAACATGAAACGAGAGACCTTGAGATGTAGTGAGATGCCCTGCAGTACGACAGCACCGTTTCCAGCACACGCAGCCGAGCAAACAATAATTTTCTATCTCAGCTCCCTACGTCCATCTTAAAGCTCCATTAGTCATGACCTGATACTCGACATTATAAGAGTTTCATCAGCACTGCTGGAAATGAAAAGCCCAAAGAGCAAGAAGAAGAACATCGAGATGCTGCAGGTAAAAGTTATTAAAATCAGCATCAGAAGAAACTCGGAGACACATTTCTCCTGATCTGATCTGTTCATATGAGTTTCAGGAGGAGACTGAGCTCACGGCTCTGAACCTCTGGTCCTCCTCCACTGAGAGGATGTTTACACATCACTGCATGTTCGTGTGCATGTGTGTGTGTGAGTGTGTGTGTGTGTCTTCCGGGTTGAGCAGAGTCATGCATTCTTTCCATTACACTCATCAAATTGATGTTCAACACTCCTCCATCTACTGTCCGTGTACCACCGCAGCTTCAGCGAGTGTGTCGCCCAAACACCAGATCAATAGATAGAATATCTGATCAGTAAAAACTGGGACAACCAGTCTGCCCAATCTCTTCATTTAACAGTAGCTTGGCTCCATTTCTGCTGGCTTCTTCTGAAAATAAAGATAAGTTACTGGTTCGGCTGTGAAATGACTTTTCCTCTCGCGCCGCCAGCAGACGGACATTTGTAGTTTTGAATGAAACGACTCAACGACTCTTGGCCTTTAACGTCCCTCTGAATTAACTATACAGCACCCAGTGCCATCATGGAGTCAACATTTTAATTTGTCCACTACTTTTATTTATGAATAGCTGCAACATTTAATGGCAACCCCGTCAGCCACAGTTGCATTTAAGTTGAATGTAAATTAGTAAATGTTAGTCAGACTGTTTACAGACAGGGACTGTGCGCAGCCTGAGGGGGCTAAACTCAGGACACAAAAGTCCCAGAGTGAGACACTGTCCCATCCATCAGCTGAACACTGAGTCTGTTTTTTCTCAAACCACACGGCGGTATCAGCCTGCAGCCATGCTGTCATGGCGGCTGCTGTGTCTCCTCTTCAGCGGGCCACAAGTCACCATGGCAACAGCAAACATCCAGGAGGCCCCGGGGTTGACATGGCGGTCTGAGAGTGTTTATACGAGGCGGATCACAGAGGTTCACTCCCTTGTTGCTCCTGCAGATAGGAGATTAAATAAAACAAATAAAACAGACGAGGAGACTAGATGAACAATTTGACGTTAAATCGAATGATAATAAACTGAATGTCATAATAAAAAATGAGCACAGAGATAAATCAAATCTGAGTAAACCACACAAATATAACCAATAAACAAATAAATCCAATTTAAATGTAAGTGAAAAAAGACTAAGCATGGACTTACTGGTGCTGGTCCTGTCAAACCTTCTTGGATGGTACATGTGCTGCTTACTCCACTACAGTCAAGCTGGAAACAAATAAGCTATTTCACTGAACGGCCAAAGCTGATTCAGTCAGCTGTGGCTAACCAGCTAATGAGTTTAATGACAGTTTATAAAAAAGGTTTTAATACTGTAGATTTTTGTACATAAACTGACCAAACAAATAAAGGACGTCAGCTTCACTTTGGCTGTATCATCAGGCTACTGCTAATGGTTGCCAGCTAACTGGCTAAACATTTTTGCTTGTCCCATTGGTTTGTGAACCATGGCCTCGTGGATACTCTCAACACTTTACGGCTTGTCTCCATCAAAATGGAAGCATCGTTAATAATTTAATATCGAGTTGCATTGAAGAAGACTTGGCCATAATCTGCTTGGGGAAAAAGTTTACTGAGCTAATGAATCAAATGAGAAACAAATGCCCCCTGATGGGCATTGGAGAGGAAACAGTTTTAAGGCACTTCAGCTGAGACTCTGTCCATTTTTTGTAATCAGTCAACGAGTAACACACCTGCAGCAGAAGGTTTTAGGCCATGAAGGGGCTTACAATTGGTGACAAATAATAATAAAGAAACAAACAAATAAACAAACAAAAAAAGCACAGTATTGAAATTGATGTAAATGAAATCCCTGTTTATATCACAGTGATGTCCATAAAAACATGATTTGAGATGACAGTTCCTTTTAGACTTTATTCTGCACGGTGCTGGGCTGAAAACAACATGAGGACAACAGAATGGACAATGGAAGCTACAGGACGTGAACAGTCATCCGTTCATGCAGACGCACACACACACACAGACACTCTGATGCTGAGCATGTATCTTTAACGAGACAGCGATGCTCCTGCACAGTCCACAGATCTTTATGTATCCGAAGGAAAAGTCCCAGAAACGCTTTAACCCGAGGGTCAAACAGGAGAATGATCTAATCACAGTGAGAGTGTTCGCAGCTGGTTGTTTTGTTTTGTTTTGTTTTTTTTTTTTTGTGTCTCAGCTGTGTGTGATCTTCATGGTGGACAAAATCCTCCACAATATCACAGCCAGCAACATGTTCAACAAGTCCAAAAAAAAGAAATCATCCAAACTCATGTCTTCAGAGTACAGCAAGGTCGTGGCAGCTCTTTGACCTCACTTTGACTGCCATGCGCTGGTTTTTGCGTGCAACCAGTCGGTCTAAGAGCCGCCGGGCCTTCTGGGTAATGCTCTCCTTGCGCTTGTAGATGGAGCGCCGGTGCTGGGTGGACTCACCGCCGTCCCGACGGAGACGGATCTGTCGGACTACGCCCTCAAACAGCTCGGCCACGTTGTGCTGCAGAGATGCAGACGTCTCTATGAACTTACAGTCGAATACCACCGCACATTCTCGGCCCTCTGGGAAAAAAGATGATAAAGATGTAAAAAGATGGTGGCATCAGCTGATTGCGACCTGTTTTGTTTGTACAATGGCTTCAAAAAGTATTCAGACACCCTTCCCTGTGTTGAAGATTTTGTTTTGAGTTGTCATTTGTTGATAAACATTTTGATAAGTATTAACTGAGAGACACTGTATGCATCCCCTGTGACCTTTGACCCCACCTTCCACAGCGACTTCTCTGGACCGTACCAGGTCACTCTTGTTGCCCACGAGGATGATGGGAAGGTTTTCAGCCTGACGGGCTCTTCGCAGCGTGATGCGGAGCTCGGCGGCGGAGTCGAAAGTGGAGCGGTCTGTGACGGAGTAGACGATGACATAAGCACTCCCCACTTTCAGACAGTCGTCCTGAGAGAAGCCGTCCTCCCCCTCCTGCCAGGGGGAGGGAGAGTAATTATTAGCATCATCATCGTCTCGTAGTTCAGGTTTTCACAGTTGCTTTTTGTAATAAAATTACAGGTTTTCAAGAAAGCATCATAGTATAAATAAACTTTAAATATAAAGTGACTGATGATAGACTAACAGACAGACAGACAGATATACCGGTTTGTCACTCTCCCATGTATCCATGACAACGAGCGTGGTTTTCTCTCCATCCACTGTCAGCGTCCGTTCGTATGTTTCCTCTGTAACAAATGATAAACACATTAAATACACGTTAGGGAGCTATTTGTAACTGTTGCTATTGGTACACAGCCAACATTAACATTTTCAGCCGTTAACTTACAGTCTACAACAAACATTACAAGTTTGCAGCGGTGCAAAGAAACTTTCCAGTTTCTCTTCTGTTTCTATCACCTCTTTCCTTCGACTGAAAACGGCGGCTCCTTTGAAAGCTAACAAATAGCCAATTGAAATGCTACTATCAGCATACTTCATATTCACAGTGACAATTACATGCTGACAATAAGATGGTATAATGTTTCTATCAAAACTGTTTTTCTATTACCAAATTTGTTAGTTTCATAAATTTCATGACTGTCACCCAAATAGCTGTTAAAATACCAGAGCATTGCACTTTTGTCACCTGAATATTTTACCCCAAAAGCCGCATCAGTATTCGTCAAACACAGTTAATAACCAACAGCAAGTGGCATCACCGAGACGCTGAAAATACGACAATAACAATAATAACATGTAGAACAGATCCAGAATGTGACCGGCCAACCGGAAAACTAGCAGCCGACAGGCCCTGCCCTCTCACACCAAGCCAGACTATTACCGGATCAATACAGGCTGTCAATCGCAGCCTCGGGCCAAATGACACGTGACACAGGAGTCGATCAATCGTGTCGGGTCAGTCAAGGTTGGGATGTGAGAGCAAAGTCAGGGACAGAAACTGAGCACTGAACCTCAGAATGTAAAAGTTACGGCGTGAGGATGAAACGCAGAGGACAACACGGTGAACTGAGAAACAGCTGAGGTCTAAAAAAGATAAAAATAAAAATAAGGTGTGGATTTCCATTTTCAAGCCTTGAATTTGTAATTTGGCTCTCACCATCTTGGTTTTTGAAACCAGTTTTTGTAGGAGCAGGTGGAGCTGCGCAGGAGTGACCTCTATCCTGATTGTCAGTCACAGGTTAGGTTTCACAGTCTAATCCACAGTTTCACAGTCTAATGAATATGCTGCTTTATGATCTACGCTCCTTCTTGTCATGAAACAGATTTGATAGATTCAGTCCAGTCCAGGAGACTCAATACATTTCAACGTGCGGTCTTTGATTTTTTTCAGCTCCAGTTCGCTTCTAGTCTAGTTTTTGTTTATTCACTTTCCAAATGCAACACTCATAATTTCCCCAGCACATGTGCATTACTTCCTGTCCATCAATCTAACAGTTTCCAGGAAAGTTCAGCTGAGGACTGATTGGAAACAAATGATCAGAGGAGCACGGCTGCGTTAAAATAGCTGAACCAAAAGGCAAATAATAATAATAATGATAGAGTGCTGCATATTTCATTTGCAGAAAACAAGAGCTACACAAAATTCAGTAATGTTTATATATGTATGTTTAAGGATAAAAATCACAAAGGTGTATTTCATGTTGCAGAAAAATGTCTAAACTAACAACCTAAACCAAACCCCCAACCCCCCCCACCCCCCTCCAAAAAAAAAAAAAACCCCAACCAAACCATAAACTTCTTCAGGATGAGGGAAAACCTAGAGAAATGCAAACTCCTTTCTGGAGTTTGGACACAGTGAATTATGAGAAAGCATGTCAGAGAGAATATTAATAATGAACGGGATTTTATTGTAATAATCAGACCTCCAGGATGCTCATCTTTCTCCGTGATCCCGGCAAAGATTCCTGCAAGGCTGGTCTTTCCAACACCATGGTCTCCCAACAACACAACTCTGTAAACGCAGTCCGAGTCGCTCTGCGAGTCATCGTCCGAGTCTGAACTCCAGTGGGCACGGTAGTGGAGGGATTTGTCTCCGGGGTGGTAGGAGGCCGACTGTCCAAGCGGAGGGTGGCAGCGCTGGGGACGGGGCTTCTCTGCGTCTTGTTGGTTGCTGCTCTGGAGCTGGGGGTCCCGGGTGCAGGACGGGTGCTGATAAAAGTGGGCAGGAGGAACCGGGGTGCTGCCTCGCCGCAGGGGCTCCTTTTCTCTCTGGGTGTTGAGGGTCATGTTGCTAAAGTAATGGCATCAGGACAGGACGGGCCTGAAGGAGAATCAGGACAAGTCAGGATAAAGTCCGGTCCACTATGGTCTTTTAAAATGTTTCAGCTTCTTTTGCCGGCTGATAATAACATTGGTGTTTGGATTTTTTAAGTTCTTGTGGTAAACTTTTTTAATGTGGTCACAGTCTGTAAGCTGTCAGCCAATGACGGTCATGGAACACTGTTCACATATCACGCAGATGACACCCAACTCTTCCTGTTGCTGCTACCAGACAACCTCGCCGCCTCTGCAGTCTCCCACTAATTTGCAAATGAGCCCCAACCAAGGTTGTGAGAGACGTCTGTCATTTTTCTCTCTTAACAATGTTGCAGCCATTTTCTTGTCGCGCTGCTTTGTTCTGCTTCAGAAAAATCAGGCTCCACCTGCCACCTAGCACTCGGTCCAAGCCACTGACTCGTTTTTGTTTTCGACTACTTCACTGCCCTTCGGATGGACCGCCTTTCATGCACAGTGAAACCGTGACGCATGGTCCACAAAGTAGCAGCCCAACTGGTCTTTGATCTGCTACGAACCAAAACGTGCTGTATCACAAATGGCTGCCAAAATTTAATTTGAGCGATACATTTTTAGGAATCTTTTCAAGACGCACCCCTTTCAAGAGCATCTCTTCTCCTTGGACCTTTAATACACCTTCTTCACTTATCTCTTTGTTCTTATTAAATAGAGCAGCACTTCAAACTCACACCAAGGTCTCCCACTACAGCAACGTTGGCCCATCCATTTGGCCAAATCGCTTTAATAAATCTCAAGCAACTTAACATTAACATTAACATGGTTTCCAGCGATTACACTTTACCTCCAAACACTTTGCAGCACTGTTTGAGCAGAGAAGTAACAGTGGCAACGATTTTATGGAGGAAAACCTAACTGTCGTATTTCATTTCACCTAGGGATTCTCACTTATGTAACTTTTGCTCACTGATCCGGCTGAAACCCGAGGAAAGAACTTTTAGAGCCGACACGAAGTAAAATGATTGTTTACACTGTCGAGGTGTTGAACTCAAATAGGAGCAAATCTTTTACACTGACTATTCAAAGTGAAACTACTGGATCACCGATCTAAGTTTAAATGAATAAGCATTTGAGCTCCACTCTCTGGGGCAGCTGTCTCCTCAGCTGTACTTCAAAAAGCACGGTTCCACGGTAAATGTCATAGTTTCAATGAAAAGTGATGTGTTTACTTGCTAAAGCTCATCTAAACAGCGATGAGAACATTCAGCTTATTAAAAAAAAAAAAAAAAAAGGAGACAAGCCACATCCTGCAGTCAGTGAACCAAAGTGTAGAACCGTGAACTGAAGAAAATCCATAAAGTGAGTTGTGATTTACATCTTTGTGACAGTCTAACGTCTCTGGCAGCGCTCTCAGATTACACGTTTTCCCAAACAATCTGCGCACGTTCACGTCTATTCACGTTCACGTGTGTGAAACTGGCATTTCTCAGCCAAAAAAACCTGCACCCACTCTCCACTTCACTTTTTATGCGTACTGACGTTTGCTCCTTGCGCAAAAGTGCCAAAAGCTGATTATACAAAATGTCATTTGGAAGCTAACAAAGACCTCTGGTATACACAATAGAGCACAGACTCACAAACAAAAACCTCCTACAATAAATAATTCAAGTATTAAAGGGTGCCAAGTATGAAACTAAGTGATGGAGGAAAGTCAGACCAGGTCAAACTTGCCTTAGGAGGTAATCAGGAAACAAATTACAGTAACTTATTTTTGGTAAACAAATCCTGCAAATGTTGGAGTTCACCATCAGTAATAGTTTTTAAAATGTTCCCTCATTCATCCACAACAGAATTAAAAGCTCTACTGAGGTCAGAGGTCACAGATCCCCCATGTTACATATCTGTGAGATGATTGCTTGGTGAGTAGAAAACGAGTTCATGAACTACATCAGGTGTTTTCAGTTCCTGTAGAATGAAAACCCTTATTTTAATTCTTCATACCAAAAATCACACTTTCACTGTCAAATGACTGAAAACCACATCATCAATGCATTCAAATGAAAATTGGAGTGAAAAAGAAAGAAAGAAAACAACCCACGTATCCCTCTATATGAATTTGAAATGCAGTATTCATGATATTAGATGGATAAGCAAACTATTTTTTAAATCACACGTGCTGACATAATCTTTGGCTATTTCTCAAAAATAGAACATTTAATAATAATAATAATAATAATAATATTAATAATAATAAAGAACTCTGCAGTGATGAGATAGATAGATAGATGGACGTACCGTGCAGCCCATGAACAGCGTCTGTCCCGGTCCAGCCTCAGTAAACAACAGAACCGGACAGAAAGCTGTCTCTCCGTCTCAGTCAGTGTAACAGTAGCCTGGTGCCACAGTAACCTGCCTGGAAAAAAAAAAAAAAAAAAAAGTTCCACAACAGCGTTAAAAATTCAGCAGTGGAATCACAGAGTTATCTACCTCCCTCTGTGTGTGTGTGTCAGAGCGACAGCAGAGCAGTAACAGATATCTGAGGAGGGTGTGTGTGTGTGTGTCTGTGTGTGTGTGTGCTTCATCAGTGTGGAGAGTGAGTTTGGAAACATTTTGGTCACTTCCTGTTTGACCCAGCAGACACAGACTGTCTTCATTAAGACTCCCTTCTTGTTTACATGTGAAACAGAATAATAATAATAATAATAACAATAATAATAATAATATAATTTTCCTTCCTTCCTTTGAGCGTTTAAGTAAATGGATGTCTGGATGACTGCTAGCTGCTACTTAATCTTACAAAAAACAAAAATTCTTTGTCAGTTTACGAACTGGCATCCTCACAGAAGATCAACTGCGATGAGTTAACAACCTGGTCAGTGAAGAAATATAAAAAATAAAAAATATGACTTCAGTGTTTGCTAACGTTATCCAAGCAAAGAACTAACTGGCCAAACGTTGTCCTCTTCCTGTCGAGGACACCAACTAGCCAGATTATAACCAGCTAACTAGCACTCAGTGTTGCTGAATTAGTAATCTGATGCAAACATGGAAGCAATCAATGTAACATTTCAAAAACGTCGTCAGATTGCAGAAAAGCATCTCATGTTACGATCTGATGTTTTTCCATTTTCTTGCATTTGTTACCATGGAGATCTGGGAAAAATTACCTGTAAATCTTTGCAATGAATGCTTGTTGAATAAAATGAGGCTTGTTTAATCTACTAATTATCCTTAGACATATAAATATCTGTAGAGCAAATCTAAATGATGACTTAGTGCTGTTTGGAGTTACCATTGATTAACATACGTTGTCGTATTCTACTTACATCTTTAGACTTTGGGAAATGGGCTTCCATAGTTTACACATGAGCTGACATGGAAAATCCGATTACACTGGAGAAACACACATCACTTCCTCTGTGTCAGTGTGAGGGCTCTTACTGAAACTAAGCTGAACACAGATGTTTAGATGTGATCCACCCCCTCAGTTTGAGAGTTTAAAACGTGAGAGGAGGAGCCGTCTCTGGGTCAAATCCAGCGAGGAAAAAAAAAAAGAAAAAAGAAAAAATCTTTTGTAGTTACTAAAAGAGAAGCCAGTTGCTGACCAGTTCACCCAGTTGATCCATCGATAGCCGCTCAAGTGATTGTACTGCTTTGTGCCATATTGGCTCATGCTGCCTCCGGATGGTCTCTAGAGGAAATGCAATAAACCACTGCTGCTTTCTCACCAGAAAATAAACAATAAGAAATGAAACACCTAAAATAACTAATATAATAATAATATAATAAGCTGTAACATGGCTAAAGTTAAGTTTTTTGTGTTTTCTGCAGCACTGAATTCTTCACCAAGCTTAACTTATATCCCAAGGAGGAACACCAATTGCTGCATATTTTTACAATATTGTATATAATCTATTTATTTCCTTTCTGCACCTCAGCAAAACTACTTTCCCTTCTTAGTTCGACAAACCATCTATAATTTTATACATTTCATCTTTTTTTCGGCCGTTTTGCCCGTTTTGATGCTCTGAATCACAGAATCATGTGATTAACTGGCAGCTTGGGTACAAAAAAACCAAATATGATCAAATATCACGCAGTACTTGAGTTGTTCCAGCAGAGGTATTTACATCAAATTCAGGATTTGACAATTTCATATTGCAGAAGTCAGTCTTTATTTATTTGGAGGCTATTTATATCACAAAAAGCCCTTTGTCCTTAAAGGGAGTACAGTTTATTCCTCTCTAAGGTTGTGACCCCTCACATTACTCTGCCTCCTTTGTACTGCAGGAAGCAGCCTGAGAGGCGCAAGAGGCATGCTGGGATATATCATCAGGCCGAGCGCAGGGGTCAGTAGTTTTATCCTGATTGGCGGATGAAGAATCAGAGGAGGAGGAAGAAGAAGGAGGAGGAGTAGCTGGAGGGGAGTATATCAAAATCAACTATATTCATGCCTCAATACGAAAACAATTCAACTAAATATACAATGTTTGAAATCAGAGAGTGATTCTTTGGTTAAAAAGTATAATAATAATAATAATAATAAGTTTTTTTCTCACCTGGTCTAGGAAGAACAAAAGTGACCCATTTCCTCGGTTTGTCGAGAAGCCGGTTAACTTCAGGATACACATGTAAAAGGAAAAAAAAACAAACAAACAAACAAAAAAAAAAAACACACACAGTGTAAATTCAGATGGTTTGATAAGTGTTTCTATTAAGTTAACCTTTGCTATACTTTTTACTCGGCTCACCCAAAACTCTATTGTTTGCCTGCAGACGTGACCACATCGCTCCTGTTTTAGTCTGCAGCAGAAGCTCTAAATCTCCAGGTTTCATTACTTATTGCTGTTCTAGCTCCCTGAAGGCCCTGAAACAGTCCACCCAATCAAAATCTTTGATCTCTTTTGAGTCCCTTTCAGAACACAATTTATCTGAGAGCTTTCCTAACTTTCATTTTCCTTTATGAGTTTAAATTGACGCAGCTGGTTTTTTACTTCTGTTTTAATTTTCATTGTTTTATTTATTTATGTTTGATTTTCTTCTCTTTGAATTCAATAGAAATCCCTGTTGTTGTTTTATTCCTGTCTTTGCTTAGAACTTTGCAATTTGCAACTTTGCTAACCCTAACCCTTTTTGAAAAGAGCTTAAAACGATACGTATGACATTATTATCTTTTTATCTGTGTTTATATTTTGAGCCTGCGAAACAACCACAGTGTAAGACTTTGAGGATGTGAGAGGTTTTGATTTGATCACGCCTACCTGTGGGGGGAAAAGTAGATGCTGCGGGAGCTGAGTCCGATTCCTCTCCCGGCTCCTCTCTGGACTCTGGCTGAGGTTCGACCTGGAGGAAGACTCGGTCCAGGAGGTGGTCGAGAAGCTTGCGTGTGTGTTCCTGCCCCGTTTTAATGGTCAACACTCGAGCTGGTTGTCCTCCTGAGATCTGCAGCTGAGTGAGATTTCTGAGGAACAAGAACCCATAAACAAACTTTTAAACTCTGAACCACAACACACCGTAGCCGGGCTTCTTTCAAAATGTGACACAGTTGGATTTTCAGAAATTTTCAGATCTCAGAAAGGTGAATCAATGCAATTTTAACTGGAGCAATTGAACCCAGCAGGGATAATTATGGGCATGCAAAGAAAACATGTAAAACAACATGACGGATGTATAACGTTTCAAAATATTTCAAGAAAATGTGAAAAAGTTAAATGAATAAATGGAATAAATCCCCTCACCTGCTTCCGCTGTTTTTAAGGATCCAGCAGACAACAAGCAGGAGTATCAGTACCAACAGAAGAACCACCAGGCCCACAAAGAAGAGGTCAAAGTTCACCTCCTGGGTCATTGTCACACTGACACCTGAAAAACAACAGGGGGCAGTGATGAGGAGGAACACGTTTGCATTCATGTTTAGAGTTTATGAATGAAGTCGAAAAGAGATGAGGAGGATGAAGACTTAAGGCTTAAGGAGCCTTTCTCATGGGATTTCTTTGTTGTGGTCTAATCTTATTTATAGGTTCGGGAGGGAAAAACAACACTGAGCAGGTAAAACGTGCCATAAGACGGATTACAGTAAGCATAAAAATCACTTCCTAGTCTACTTTACATTTTAATAATCAGGAAAAACTGTCCACTTTGAGCTCCATTTCACGTGACACTTATACATCAAGATGTTGTGTGTTCATGGAGCGTCTAGATGATTCTCGCTGTCCGTATTTAGGATTAGTTTAACACAAAGCGACGGAAAATGAGGACAACATTACACTTCAAACATATATTGGTTTGTATAATTAACGTACTCACCTGTTCTCTTTAGTCTGTAGAAAAATCAGCCGGATGTGCAGAAATTAGCTGAAAAGTTTAAACCTGTTTTTCGGAGAAGGTTGAAAGAAAACATTCTGTTGCTTAGTTGTAATTCATTCTCATTCGTCACTGGGAGGAAAAGTTTGACTGAGATGATTTCTGTTACCGGCCCGGACAGGAAACGTTTCAGTTCAATCAAGTAAATCCGCCTGTTTAGTTTAGTTTTGTTGTTTTTGCACAGTCACTTTAGGAAACAATCAGCTGAATTGTGCTCATTCCGATTTATTTATCGACTGTGACAGCATTTCCCAACCTCACAACAACTTTAATGTGAAATACCCGTCGGGAACTTTCAGTTTGTCACCATTTCATGCACTTAAGCATTTTGTAGCTTGTAGCGTGAATCGGAGGAGAAGCCGGAGGTCAAAATAGACTTGAACTTAGAGACCGAGACCAGAACTGTGGTTGCTGTGGTAACGTGAAGCTCATATATTTTCCACTGCTTTCAACATAAAGAGTTTGTGTGACCAACTGTGGCTGGATCCAGTAACACATTAGTGTTGTTACCGCAACACGCTGGTGTGGAAGTCAACTTTTTCAGCCGAATTCAGACATGAATTTTAACGTCAGCTGTCAACTCAAATCAAATCAAAGCACTACACAAACAGGAAACCACATGTTAGGCAGCATATTTTAATCAGATCAAATTGAATCAAACTTAGATTTTGTTATGTTTTAAAAATAAAAACAACGAATTACAATCACTCAACAATGTACGAGACAAAAAAAATGAAAAATAAAAAAGATCCTCATCAAAATGTTCATATTAAAGCACCATCAAATACAGTGGTCAACAAAACATTAATTTTAGAATGAATCAAATTAGACAAATAAATACTATTCCGATTTATCCCGGCAGAATTATTAGGCACCATGGTGACATAAATAGTTTATAACAGCAGAAAAAAAAAAAGAACAAAACAAAAAGAAGCTCTTAAAAAATGCTGAAAATACATTAATTCAATATATACACAATATCTGAACGTGAGTCTGTGTAGCCGTGCACACATGTGTGTGTGTGTTCAGTCAGCATTTTTCACGATGTTGTTATTGATCTCCATCCTGCTGATCAGTTCGGTCACCAGCTGCTGCACAGCCTGCGAACGCAGCCGGCCGACCTCCAGGACGCCCTCGTGGTTCACGCTCTCAGAGTCCTCGTAGCTCTTCACCACCTGACACAGATCACGTAGGCACACATGATTCAGGGACGATGCTTTTTGAACGTGGAACCATTTGATGATATAATCTGATAAAGTTGCTTATTCGAACAAATTAACATGATAATATAAATGTGGCATTGGTCACAGGAACATATTGCATTTTAAGAACTTTACGAAACTCCTCTGACAATGAAAACAAACTAAATGGTGCGTTGCGACTTGTGTCTGACATTCAAGTTCAACCGGTCGCTGACTTGATCAGCGTGTCAGC
The DNA here is from genome assembly GCF_900963305.1 of Echeneis naucrates. Taxonomy (NCBI): domain Eukaryota; kingdom Metazoa; phylum Chordata; class Actinopteri; order Carangiformes; family Echeneidae; genus Echeneis; species Echeneis naucrates. The sequence goes on along the minus strand of NC_042515.1, from coordinate 4,250,416 downwards.
TGTGTGTTTACCTTGTTGGTGATCAGAGAGAGGCCAAAGACTCTCAGACCGCAGTGAGCGGCGACAACGACCTCAGGAGCCGTACTCATACCTGCAACACACGCCAACAGGTGGTGAATAAGAAACCGTTCTACTTCCTGTGGGGGATATTTGGAGGAGGGGGGGAGGCTTTTGGCTTTTTGTATCCCAAACTCAGATCTGCTGACAGTTTGGTTGAAACTGCGCAGAGCAAGCAGGACTACTGAAAATGATGCACAGGAACAGGAAAGCGAGCAGCAGAACAGGAAGAGGAGGAGTTACAGGGACCAGCAGGATTTTTGTGTATTTGTGTGTGTCGTACCAACAGCGTCCACCCCGAGTCGATGCAGCAGTCTGGCCTCAGCGATGGTTTCAAAGTTTGGCCCCCCCACCATGGCGTACACGCCCTCCTGCATGAAACCGGCCACGCCCTGTTGCTTGGCAATGTCCATCGCTAGGCAACGCAGGCCTTTGTCATAGCAATCTGACATGGCGGGAAAACGAGGACCGAACCTGTGGACAGTCGACAACAAGTCAACAACAATAAAACGGGAGTGTTGATACTTTGTTTCCGTGACAACGTGGGCGCAAACGCAAGCGTGAAATATTAAAAGCGTGACAAGTTATGAAACGATGACACAGGAAACAAAAGATTTAACCACAGAAGAAGAGTGACAGTGCCTTACTTGTCGTCGTTGGGCCCACTCAGCGGGTTCAGGCCGACCAGGCCGGGGAAGTTGACGTGGTCTTTGATGATCATGATGTCACCGGGATGGAAGCCGTCAGCCAATGAGCCGGCAGCGTTCGTCACAATCAGAGTCTCCACCCCCAACAACTTGAAGACTCGAACAGGAAACGTGGTCTGACGGGGGGACGCACACAGACATCATCTTTTTGAAGTGTTTTAAGGGTTTCACTTCTCATTTATCATGACAAGATAACGTTTGAATTCTTTTGAAACTCTATTATTCAAAGTCATTTTAAACAGCTGGAAAAGAATCAAATTAGCTGTTGATTCTTAAGCAGCAGCAACTCGAACGTTCAGCACTTCCATTGTGTGTGTCTGTGTGTGTCAGTGTGTGTGTGTGTGCGCTATAAAAGGAAACAATAGCAGCATTGATCAGTCTGCTAAAAGGCTGCATGTGACCAAACTCATGCATGAGCTGCTCTGCACACTAAATACACTAAATTATGTACAGGTTGAGTCTCATGCTGCTGATTTCATTCATGTGTGTTTACAATGATCGTGTTGATCAACTCACAGTGGCAGCATTTGTGTGTGTGTGTGTGTGTGTGTGTGTGAATGCTCCAACACAAAAGCACAAGTAACAGAAAATTTCACATCAGCTTAGGAAAGCAGACAGATTTTATACCTTGCAGAGTGAATGTCCTTCATACATGTGGAAGCGACCCTGCATGCACACACACGTCTTCCCCTTCAGTTCCCCAAAAACCAGCCGCCCTGCATGACCTTGCACTGCAACACACACACATTCAGGATTACACTGAAAGACAGGAATGTAAATAAACCACAAAAAGTCTATCATAGGGATGTCCCTAGATGAGGTCATGCGCTCGTTCCAAAATTCCCCATGCCATTTCATTGTATTTGCATTGAATCAGTTTACCAATTAAAGCTGTTAAATGTCCTCATATTTATTTTTTATTTGATATATTTGATGTATTTGTTTTATAAAGCTGCTCCCAGACTTTTTGACGGAGATGATCCTAACTGGCTAATTTTCTTCCGAGTGAACAAATAAAAATAAAATAGATTTCAGGCAGAAAGACAAACCAAATCCTACAAACACTGGACAGTTGGTTTGGTGTGTTTGACTGACTACTTCATTGTGACATCACAAAGTTTCAGAAGTTCAGGCAGTTTAATTTAAAGCATTTTCTGAACATACCTCATTACTTCCGAACCTTCCTGTTATCTCTTTATTACTCTCATGGAATTAATATAGATCATATTCTCCAATATGGGACCTTCGATATTAAAAACCAACCTAATATTCTGCGTACCTGTGCTCTGAGGGAAGCCCGGTATGTCAGAGTAGGCGAATGCGTCCTGACATTTGAGGCTGTCGGCGAGCATTCCCAGCCCGGACCCGCAGATGATGGCCACCTTGGGACGGTGCTTCGTGTGAGACGTCAGCCAGTCAGCTGTCTTCTGGTAGTCGTCGTGACTGCGGACAGGTAGAAGAGAGGAGGAAATTCTTCAATAACTTACTGCTAAATGACACGTGTCGCTGCTCATTCAGTCTGAAAACCGCCACAGGCTTACGGGTACTGTGGTTTTTAAATCTGTTCAACAAGCTGACGGAAGATCCTGAAAGAGTTTAAATTATCTGAGAGACCTCCAGGTGCTTGTGTCCACCGACACAAGCACCTGAATCAGGAAATGGGGAAACAAATGCAAAAATAGATTTAATTTCTCCTTTTCAGTCAAATATTTACCTTTTACTCCATTTATATTATTCACTCCGTCTGTATCTTCATGTAAACACAAAAGAGAATCATTTCATACGCTCATACAGCTAAATGAGTCTATTTATTTAAGTTTTAATATTCACATTTAAATTTACCCAAAGTGAGGCACAGGTACTGTGTATATTTTTCCTTTAGTACTACTGCACATACTTTTTTTATATTGTCTATACTGTACATTGTTATATTGTCTAATTATATTTCTTTTTTTACTGATGCCCTCTTTTGCTGCTGTAATACTGTAAATTTCCCCACTGTGGGATGAATAAAGGAATATCTTATCTCATCTTACATCAGCAAAGCTTCAGTGCAGTAGCCTTGTACAATATCTCCTAAATCAGAGAGAGGAAAAGAAGGGACGTCTCTGATCGAAATTGAGAGTTTGTTCCACCATCTGGAAGCCGCAGATGATAAAAATCTGGGTTATAATTGGAAAATTTGGCCGTCGAGAAGCAGCGTGAGACTGAATCTCTGAGATCGGACAGATGGGAGGAAACCAAGAAGTCTGTCAGCATCAGTGACTTATGTTCAATGAAGCTGAAGGAGTGTTACAAAGGGTCAGTAAAAGCCCTGAGGATCGGTGCCCAACACAATGACTTCCACGTTAAATATGAGTCACATGAAAGGAGAGAAAACAAGAACCATCACATTAATTAACACATCAGCATGAAAATAGACATATAAAATAGTTCTCGTCTTACCTGATCTGTTCTTTGCTGTGCATGATGGATGTTTGACAGAGCACTGATGATGGTGATGGATGTGTGTGTGTGTGTGTGCGCCTTTTAGTGAGCAGCCTGAGACACTAACTGTGTGTGTGTGAGATGGAGGAGCAGTCAGCCTAGATATTCACCGGTCACATGCTCCTGATTGGTCAACAAACCAACAACACAACCTGAACTCCATTCAGAAGCAGCAGCCAATCAAGCCACAGCGTTTTAAAAAATGTTAGTGTGTGTGTGGTGGGTGTGTGTGTTTGGATGGCCATATATGGAGGACTCTTGTTGTGTAAGCAGGGGTCTGGTTTTGCGTCACACCTCCGCTGACAGTAACGTGATTTTACTTCAGTGTTCATTCAGTCTAACTCTGATCCTGAGGCTTAACACACACACACACACACACACACACACAGAGATACAGTCAGACTTCATGTGGATGAACATAGATCGGCATTTAGGGGGGACACATAAATTATATCTCCACATTTACATTCAATTTTATTCTCATTTGCTGCAGGACAACTGAAAATATTTCTAAATAGTTTGGACTTAGACTTCGTTTGGCAGAAATGACACGTTCACAAGCGTCCACTTTCTGTCTCATGACCAATAACATACTTCACGTGTTCAATGAAGCTGATGGATAATGAGGCGCATGTGGGTCCAATGGACGGGGGACCGGGTGGCTCCGGGACCTGGACGGACTGAAACCGGATGACCTGTGGACGGTTTAAAGCGACAGGAAGTGCTATCAGCAAACTGAAAGCCTGAGCTCAGAGTCAGCACCTCTCCACCTGCAGAACGGTCATGTTCAGGAGACACCAGGTCATAAAGGACGACATCTTTGATTTTCTTCGTTTGGCATGGGCCACTCTGTGTGTGCGTCTATTTAACAGGAACCACATGGAAGCTGATTAATTAATGAGCAGAGTGGAGCTGGTCGTTACAGAAACACAGAAATTTAGATGTTTGATTATATTTAAGAAAACTGTTCAATAATACATTTACAGTATCGTATAAATGCATTTTCAGAATTTCTTTTTTTTTTTTTTTTTATTTGTTATTTTTCATCACAACGGTGCCTCGTTCTGTAGGATAAATCTGAATGAATGCGACATGTTGTGGTTTCTATAAAGTGTGTTTTACTGGAATATTGCCTTCTTTTGGTAACGCATTCCTCATATAGAAACACTAAATAAAGAAGCAGTTGCAATCACTCACTGTAGGGACTTCCATAAATCCCAGGAACACGGGAAATATGTTTTCCTGATTTTTCTTCCATCTGAGGTTCATGTTTTTGGTCTTTTCTTGAATATCTCTACAGATATTGGAAGGATCGGTTTCTATTGGAGCTGCTGTCGCTCTGCCAACACGTCACACACCGAGTTGAGTTGAAATTAAGCATTTCCCAGCGACATCCCAGCGATAAATTGATGTCATTTGACGTTAGGTTTAACTGTCACATGTTGAACTGACTGATATATCCAAGTTTCCTCTGGATGCTGCTGCCTCTGTGTGTTTAATGCTCAGCTGGATGCTCAACATTACTGCCATCCTTCACCTCGGTCAACATGTGAAAAATGTGACCACGTCCATTAAGATGTCATTCGCAGATCTGGCATTGTGAGGACCTACGTGACCTGTAAGGACCCGGCTCGTGTGCTGCCTCCTTTTTCCTGCTGCTTCACTTCCACAAGGCCAAAAAATGTCCAGCGGCTTGTTTCCCACGGAGCAGTGAAAGAGTCAGTGAGATGATTATCTGTCACCGGTGGGGTCTGACGGTGAGAGCAGGGTGATAATGGACGGCCAGTTGTGGGCGATCATGTGATGTTATGTGATTTTTTTTTATTTATTTTTTTGCCACATGAGTAGCGTGGCTCTGCTCTCTCTTTCTCTCCTGTCCCACCACTCCTGACGAAATGGCTTTAAAACATTGCCTTTATTTCTGTGAAATGCTGGGCAGGTATTCTGTGTCCCCAGGGGATGAATCCTAATGACTTTGGTGATGCTCTGATTTTCCCTGAATTACTGTCATGAGATTATTATTGTGGTTTAGAGACACATAGATAAAAACTGACCGGATGGATTTTGTTACAGTTAATGAGCTATGTGAATGATGAACCTTTAGCTTTTCTTTTCACACCTGGATCAGGACAAAATATCAGCATAGTGGGTAGAACGCATGGCCCATGAACAGGAAGTTCTCCGGTTGGATATAATTTCCTGTCACAGTTCAATTTGACCGATCTAATGAAGCCAGAAAAAAATTTTGGTTGATTTCTAGCTAAAAAAAAAAAAAAAAAGTCTGCCATTTGCGACACAACATTTGTCTTTGGTATCCAAGTTTTCCTCAGAGCCCAGACAGCAACTGTTGAACTGAACAGGGGGAGCAGACTCTGTTGTCAGATGTGGATGTCTGAGGATTGCAAAAGTTCCTAAAAATCACACCTGGAGCTGAAAGACAACAAGTCTGACTTCAGGGTGAGAGACTGTTTGAGGAAGGAGTGCAGAAGCAGAAATGCCAGTGTTGGAGGAAGAAAGATCCTGAAAAACTGGCCAGCTGATTTTTTAACTCAAACAAATGGATTTGTTTTTTCAATTAAGACCAACCGTGCACTCATTTAGTTCACACTCCGCTCATCCTTACTCCCTGTAAAATATTATCTCAATAAATTGAAACTGTCGTACATTTCCACATGTGGTTGGATTTCAGCGGTTTTCCTCCGGTGTTGGCAGCATGCGGGCCAGATTTGGGCCGAGGAACAAGAGAGGAAGCTGGGCCAGGATCAGAAATAACAATATAGACCAGAGCCGCCTTGCTACCTGAGGAAGTCATTTTAAAAAGTAAGCAGATATTTGTAAATGAAGGCCAAGTTCTTCACCATGTTATGATCAATAGTCAGCTTTTTAGATTTAAATACTATCTAGAATCAAGTCTGGAAGTTTTATTGTGAGGATGCCTGAAACTGCAGTCAGTTGATTGTGAATTCTCATTTAAATGACGACTAGATGTGAAGTAACCTGGTCCTGGTTGGACTCCTACCTGGGGACGAAACACTCCGACCTGAGCTGCTGCTGGTGTTTGTCTCCCTCTGGTGTCTGGAAGGTGACTCACGTATTCAGTCCTGGTGACAGAAACAAACACTGAATGTGATCGATCATCGTAAAGATCAATAATCAATAAAAGGTACAGAAGAATCTGATGAAGGCAGATAAACTCCTTCCTGACGTCGCTCCAGAGTTTAGAAAAAACATTTCTATTAAAGGTCTGAATCAGATCCATCAAGTGTGTTTGCACTCGTGTATTATTGGCAGTTGTGTGTGTGTGTGTGTGTGTTGTATCATGTCGCAGATCTCACATAAATAAAGCAGATTTTGTTTTTCTCAGTTATTTACCAGTGATCCAGAGCTCCGACTTTCTCTGACTCCAAACACTTTTCAACAAATGCAGCTGAGATGTTTGTTCACTCTGCTCAGTTTCTTTCTGAACAGTTAACCTAATTTAAAACTGTACAAACACTGATCAGCCACAAGCTGCTGAATGACACGCATTTTTATTTATGTGCACCAGTTAAATGCTGAATTTACTGCACTGACCTGCATTTGTTATGTGAAGAAAAGTGTTTATGCAGCATCAATGCTGATGTTTCTGCGAACTACAGTTTTATTTGGCTTTATTGGTTTTCAAACAGCATATCACATCACCAAGAATAATTTAATCCTTGATTTATTGATATCAAAGAGTCTTCCTAAATTGGCTGTGTCCGAGTCTTTTTTTTTTTTTTTTTTTCTGTAAGAACTGCAGCCTAACTTTCAGTGGCGTCATTAACTCTGCAGAGGGGATCTCGTAAATAGGAGCTGTGCTTCTCCCACACTCCCTCAGAGGAGCCCTGGTTGAGGTCTCCTCAGGACTCCCCCTGGAGCAGCACCCCAGAGTCTCACGTCTCTGTTGGACATGAATCAATCATCTTCATAACAATAAACCTTTTGTTTTGTTACTGAAGCTGATTTTTTTTTTTTTTTTAAGCTTCAACAGAGACTGAGGCTGAAGTTCCCATCTGTCCAGATATTCATGTTCTGATTTGCATCAGCAGACAGTCGCCAACATGGACGGCTCAGGATGCTGATGGAAACAGACCATAAAGGTCTGTGTTGGTCTGCAGGGCCCAGCAGGGATATTCAGATCCACAGGGAGGTTTAAATATCATTTCCCATCACCTAACAGCTACAAAAGTGTCTGAGTGAAGATGGACGATTCATGCAAAAACTGGAAAGAAATAAAATAAGACAATCATTCGGGATGTGTCATGTCACAGTAAAATATTGTTTAATTTCACTAAAAGGCCGAATGAATATTAGGAATCAGTGAATTGCCTCAGAGTCCCCAGAAAAGCACAGAGGCCGTGACCTCATTGTCCCCAATAGAGATGTTGGCTCAGTGTGTTTAGTTTGGCTCAGTATCAGTTTTATTTTTGATGAAAATTTCTGATGAAAAAAAAAATATATCATAAAAAATTTAAATGTATAAAAATGTTTGATTCCCTCTAAGTTTGTTTTTTTTTATGCAGAAATGTGAAAAACTTCAAGCATGCAGACATGAAGACTGCTGTTAATGCAACCGTTCGAGGTGTGACATCATGGCAATATGAGGTCAACGCACACACACACAAACACACACACAGGAACAAGTCAACACCCTGTAACTCTTCTGCAATCAGAGGCTGACTTCATCCTTCAACCAGCCTCACTCAGTGCGGTGTGTGTGTGTGTGTGTGTTTGTGTGTGTGTTGGTCAGCGTTGCGTGTTGATTGCACCTCGTTACGGCAGAAAGCAGCCGGATAGTGATGGAGGGAGTGTATGTTTGTTTGTTTTGTTTGTTTCAGTCGGAGATGGGCAACTGTGTGTGTGTGTGTGTGTGTGTGTGTGTGTGTGTGTGTGTGTGTGTGTGTCCATGGATTCATTGCTCTCCTGTGCAACCATCAAATGCAACTTGAGGCAATACCCTACGCACACACACACACATACACACAAACAATTAATATTTGATGCTTTTTCTATCTTTACATTCTTTAGGTTTTTATTTTTGTATCTTGATGCTAAAAACTTTTTTATTCGTCCTCGTTTACATTTCTGACATTTCAAACATTGTATTCGTTTTTCACATTAAGCTTTTTAAAATTGAAATTACTTCACAGTGTTTGTTCATTCTACACGCAGCTGCAAGTCAGTGAGGTTTTTCCTTGACTGCTTCATACTTTTTATTTGACAGCTGTAGTTTCTATTTCCCAGATTTGAGTCACAGTCACAGATGAAACACTTAAACTTGAGGGCAACGACATGATTAAACAAATTTGCAGTCATTAGTCAGTTCATCATTAAGTTGGTCAACAGAATATGATTTATACTTAATTAATAAAAGATTAAATGGTATCTCTGGTTGCAGCTCCTTAAATATGAGGACTTCTGCTACTATTGATGATATTTGAATCATTGATATTTGAATTTTAAAATCACAATTTAAACAGAATGCAACTAAATCGATTTCATTGGATCTTATAGCAATTCATTCATACAGTATGAACTCCCTTGTCCTGTTGTTTCGGGGAAATTCTTCTAGTTATCGCTGTAATCATTGTTATTTTGTGTCATACAATCCACTCGACATCACTCTGTCTAAGATTAAATACAAATAAAGGTAATTAAAGAGTTCAGACTGGATGGAGATGAAATGTCTTCCTTGTGTACGAGTGATTGGAAAACGTGTTAAATAGTCACCTGAGTAAAACCAGGAAGAACAACAAATATGTCTTCACTCACAGAATACTACTAGATGGATTAATACGAAACACAACTCTCACCCAAACTGGGACCATCACACCTGAATATCCAACTCCAACCCTGAAAAGTCCAAATCCAAACATAAAGCCCAGGTTGAAACACTCGATCCTGTGCACAAGCAAAAGTCAACACGCTGCGACACACAGTCATTTTATCTAGCTGTTTTCATGATTTAGTCAAGGTCAATTTTTTACCAACAAAACTGTAGTAAAAGTAAAAGTAAAAACTGAAATTTCATGAGGCCACATTACATCCAGACTACAGTTCTGAAAAAAAAAAAGAAAGAAAATCTGCAGCCCTCCCGTGTGATCCTGAATGGTTGTTCGACCGGCACCCTGTCCTCTCCAGCGATATAGATGATGGATTTATTAATATTATTTTGCATTGTCAGATTCACATTGTAATGTGAGTTATCGACAGCTGGCCGTAGCGTAATGTGGTGAAGTTGGATGTGATCTGGATTTAGAGAGGCCACCACACTCAGTGCTTCAATGAGGGTTAATTCAGATATTTGCTTTCAGGCTATTTTGGTGTCTAAGCTAAATGGCTAAGATTGGACTTGTTAATAGTGTTCAACAAAAACAAATTGTAGGTCTGCTCTGAATTACATTCAGCGTAAATACCCCAGAACGGATACTGGAGTTATATTGTCAGTTAAGAGCGTTTAATATCAACTCTGGTGTTTTCACAGCCGCCTTCATGATGCAAGTTGTTAACGCGGCAGTCTTTTCCGTCCCATATCACACCAACACTAACAAAAGTCAGCAGATCTTCCACCAGCCCTCGTTCTGCTTTGATAAACTCTCTGCAGAGAGTCGCCGAAGCTCGGTCTTCACCACAATCAGGAAAAACAAGCGTCATCTTTGCTCTCCTCAATGGGTGGTGTTTTATTTTGGTAAATGAGGGAGCGATTTAACGGTCCGCTGGGTGGAAAGAGACTGGCTTCTAATTAGCTGCTGATGCAACGTACCTGGGGAGACACTGATCAGGACGGTCCTCAGAGGGAGGGAGGGTGTTGTTTGATTCTTTGTTTCAGTCTTAGGCCGTCAGCTACACGAAGATTAGGCTGGTTTAAAACCCTGGGAGGCCTAAAACCAGCCCTGTTAGCACCATAACAGGTGAGTCCACACACACATCTGCAAGAAAAAGTAAAAACTCTTCTTAAATGCAGTTTTTAAATGGAAAAATACCTTTAATGTCTGACTGAGACTTATTTTCAAGTTTAGATCCGATAAAACAAAAACCCACTATTTTTAAGATTAAACCATTTCAGTTCAGTTTTTAATCATCTATGACTTTTTATTTAATCACAGATGTTTAAGACATAAAACAACACAAACAAACACACAAACCCAAAACGTTTTTTTTAGAGTTGAACTCTACTTTTGTCTCCAAAACCCCCAGATTGGTCTTGTGGCTTCTGGCAGCACTTCATTGGAAGCACATACAGTATGTGTACTTGCTTATTCAAGCAGTTTATCAATCAGCCAGACAAGCAACAAATGAACTTCACTTCCTGTTTATATTTAACATTAGAAAAAGGGGAAAACTGATATCTGTCATGTCTGTAGGTGGTTTAAGTTTTTCTGAAAATGATGATTTTCAGTGTGGAGGTTTCTTCAGAATTACTTGGAGGTCAGTTAGCATTGACAGGCTGCGCTAACTCAGCTAAACCTTACCTTATGGTTAATGTCACGGCAATCTAATATTCTACTATAGAACATTTACTTTAACTTTATTGGATAAATGAAATTTGCTTCTTATAGGTTAGGTTATGTTTGTTTTTTTTTTTTTTACTGCAACTTTTAATCAAGTAAAAATTTCAATACTTCCCGCTCTGACGTGTGACACCAGGACAACAAACACACAGATAAATCTTAAATCTTTTCTTTTTCTCCGGTTTAAAATGTTCGTCAGGGAAAAAAAAGTCAGCTATTATGAGACAAAAAAACAGAAGTCAAAGGTTTAGATGGAGTGACTCACAGGTGAGTCTTTATATTAGGAGGACAAGTCAAACAAAAGGGAAATAACAGAGTCTGGCTGATGAGTCTTCAGAGCAAGTAGCATAAAAAAAAAGCTTTTAAACAAACGATAAATTTAAACCAAAGCAAAAAGGAAAACCAGTTTTGTGACCTTGTTTGTTTGTTCTAGTATATTATACAGCAGCAATGCATCAAATCTGGTTTGTGATTTAGGACTCAGAAGTCTCTTCTTGAATAGATGCAGCGAAGAGGTCAAAGGTCAGACTCTCATATACATGAATGGACACACATCGATGCCTTCACGCACACACGCACAGGCAAACACACGCGGTCATGTCATATTGGATGGAATCGTCATGCCAACAGCAGACATTACTGCTGGTTTCATCACAAAGACAATCCCAGGCTGGCCTCATCGTGTGTGTTTATAGAGAGATCTACCCCCTACACACACACACACACACACACACACACACACACACACACACACACACACACACACACACACAGAGGTCACCAGGGATGATGCAAAACTGAAACAAGAAGACACTTAAATACTGTATGTGTGTGTGTTTGTGTGCGTGGTGGGGGATTAAAGAGGAGCTTGAACTGGAGAGACAGCGACAAGATCTTGTTTCATGAGCTGAGAGCACCAGACAAAAGAGCAAAAGTGGACTGATTATAATAACTAATGGTAACATACAGTAGCTGCTTCTTGTAAAGCTCCACAGTCCTCCATATTTATTGTTTGTGAAGCCGAAAAGATAAATAAATTTGCTGATCGACAGAAAATTCTTTCAGCTCTTTAAATAACTGATGAAAGACAAATGAAGACAAAGTCACATTCTCCAAAACCTCCATATGCACCTTATCTGCTATGGAGCTCCTGCTGGGATGGACACCGCCACACTAGCATGTTCACATCGAGGATGTTAAGACAAAGAAATGATGGTTCATACCTTAATATGGACTCATGGGCTTCTAGACTTAGACCACCGCAATCCAAAGTCAGTGCACGCACAGGCCCGTCCCAACAAGATGTTGACCTCACAAAAGCCAGAGAAAGGCGCCTTTGTTTGTTGTTCTGTATTTGGCTGCAAAACAAGAAAAAGACAAAAGACAGTGGTTGTGCAACCACTGAGGTACACAACAGAAATGACACGTGAAGTGTCCAGTTTGATTTTCAGACACAGGCCACAGCTGAAAGGTCGAAATAACACTTTTCCTTCACCAGACTAACCCAAACCTAACCCTTAAAAACACAAAAAACACAAAACAGAACTGAAGTAAGATAACAAGCTAAACGAAGGGGGGCTCCATTGTAGTAATAATAATAATTAATGCCGACATCCAAAATTTTAGGGCTCAACATTCACATAAGTTTCCATAGAGGCCACCCAGTATTATTTTGTTTATTCTATCTTACTTGATATGTTCTGTCGATAAAGCATGCTGAAGTGATTGTCACGTAAATCACAGTAATTTAAATTCGTTTCTGTTTGGCTTGGATACAGACCAAAAGATTCTTAAAATAAGAAATCAGAGCAAAAGGTGTTTTTTGGTTTTGGAAAATAAAGTTTAAAACGTTCAGTGTCAAAAAAACGGAGTGTTCAGTGTTGAGAAATGTGTGAAAGTAGCTGTAACTGTGCTCCTGCAGATGGAAGAGCATCTGTTTATTTACAGGCAGGATTAGTTTAGGATCGTACCCTTCAGGAAATCTGCTGTTGGCTAATTTAATCTGCATTTAACAAAGACCACTGGGTGCAGCAGCTCAGGGATATTTTATCCTCCAGCCAGCCCGAGGCTTTTCCTGTTTCTTAAAGCTCCCACTGCTATTCAGATCTTAAACTCTGCACCACCCAAGGCTCGATAAGACGAGGATGCCCCCGGAGAAGCACAGAGACGGAGGGAGAGGGGGAGACCACCGGGACAAGACTCAGAGACCTGACAGCAGGTCCGCACACAGGAAGTGGATTTAAAGCTGTAGAACAGGTGTTTCTCAGGTCATAATCCTGAGAATGAGGACAGTGTGTGTGTCAGCGTTGTGAGCTCTCAGCCTGTGTGTGTCTGTGTGCGTTCTTCTTGTGGCAGGCCGTAGTTGAGTCAGACACTTGGCCTCTGATTTCATCACGTTGGTTATGAAAGAGACAGTAAAATTTAAACACACACGCTAACACACACACACAGCGCCACTGTTTCTTCAATATTTCATCATGTCGCGTAAAAAAACACGCTAAGCATGTGAAGATAACCTGCTGTGTGTGTGTGTGTGTGTGTGTGTGTGAGAGCGAGTGTGTAACCAGGTCAGTCAGACTCTTTACCTGTTGCTTGGAATCACTCCAGTCAGAGCTGGCAACGCACACTCACGCACACACACATCCACACAGGGAATCCACATAATGAAGATTTCCTGCAGAGCAGCAGGCGCCTTGTCTGTTTCCTGCAGGGATTAATCGCATGTCCGCAGGAACATGGAAGGAGCCCGTTGTGTGTCACTGAAGCTGTGAAATGATTCTCCTGAACGCGACCGCACTGTAAACAGTGACAGACCAAAGCCACGGCCCTCATTCAGTGTGTAAACAAACTTAATGCGGAAGGTCTGACATCTGTCTCTGCTGCCCAGGTGACCCATAAATTCACCATCTGTCATTTCCACTTCTGATCTGATAGAAGGCATCAAAATCAGGCAGAGAACGTTTAAAGTGTTTGTTAATAATAATAGTAATAATAATAAAAAATGTAAATTAGTCATTGTCATTTCCATTAAATTATACAAGACTGATGTTTTTAAATGTGTTTCTAAGTTTAGAGGAAATGAAGGAGTAGAAATAGGCCTCATGTCAGTAGATGAAGAAAAAATCAGTTTCATTTACTGCGATTGTTGTTCATGCAAGCTGCTTTCCCTAAAAATGTATCAGATCCTGAGAGTTTCATCTTCACTGTACGGCTGTGAACTCTGTAAACTCAGCTTCAGCGTCGACAGACATGAAAAGGGAATCAAAACCAATCTTGCTTTCTGTCCTTATAATCCTGACGCGCTTGTTGGTAAATTTCTGATATCAGTCAGCCTGGTGAAAAGAAAAAAAAAATAAAATAAATAAAAGAGCACACAAACAAACAGACAGACAGAGATGTTTGTCTGAATTTCTTCATCAGTCTTGTGTACACACTTCCTGCATCGCACCAATGACACCCATTTAACCCAAACCTCAGTGCAAAGGTGTGCACATTTGTTAAATTAGCGATTCTACTCTTTGGTGTGAATGTGTCGGCCCTGTGACGGACTGGAGGCCTGTCCAGGGACGAACGTGTCGGAGAAAATAACAGTTTGTGTTGCTGGACTTTGAGTCACGCTCAGTGTGTCAGTGTTTGTAATGTAATAATCTATGAATGGCTTCAACATAAGAAACAGGCAGCTGTTGTATAACTCACAGCTCGCTCTGCTGTCGATGATATTTTAACACCACACATCATCCTTCCTGAGCTGATAACATGCTTCATGAACAAAGTCTGTAAGGTCTTCCCTCCTCCTCTTCCTCTTGTTGGCTAAAAAAATGTCACAAAAAAGCATTTTAGAAAACCCAAAATATCCTGCTGTTGATAAAAACCGAACTTGCTCCAAAACAAAACTGAGAAATAAAACCCCCGAAACACTGTTAAACCGTGACTCACTTTCTTCCCCATAGAAGACATCAAATGTTGGTGCGACGTTAATGCTGAACTCAGCGCAATTTCACATGTCAAGAGGAATTTATCTGAAACAAAAGGTTGTTTTACCCAATAGGGGCCATCCCACCAGGAGTAACAGTAACCTTTTTTAAAAACATGACTTCGTTGTTCTCTGTTTCACCAGGAGAGATAAGTCATGCACACACACTGGCCTGCTTCTGCTACCGAAACTGCTGTTGCTGCTTACGAAAGGAACCGTCATCAGCACAAACAGGTCGCTCACTGACAACTGTGTGCTTGTGAGAAATATGTAAACAATGAACACGATTTGAAAGGAATGAATGATAACATTTCTCTGCTATTTTCATCAGGAGGACAGAGTTTGCCTAAAACTGCCTGACAGCGACACGAAGGCTGGTCGTTATTTTTCAGGATGTCAGGATGAGACGTATAAACTATCTTTCTAAAGTCAAACAGTGGAGCAGGCTTTCATTCGTAACAGTAACTAATCATAATACCACAACAATGACAATAAGATCATAAGGACATAAAATCCTATCTAACATCTGTTGGGTCTCTTTAAATTATTTTATAAAGAGTTTGGTCAAGGCCTGCTATATATGTAAAGTGCCTTGATGTAACTTTGTTATGATTTGGCGCTATTCAAATAAATCTGATTTGATTTGATTTGACATTTTAATTTAATTTAATTATATATTACGTCCTACATTAATGAAAGCTATCTAAATATCTGACTGTGATTGTGTGGAAGTCTCAGTAAATGTGAAAGTGAAACCTCTTCTGTGACAAATGTAGAAAACAGAGAACACTGTGCAGTTTTCTCTTTTGACTTTAGAGATTCGATATTGGTTGTGGAGAGCGGGTTCCTCTCTGTCTTATTTTGTATTATGTATTATGTATGTATTATTGTATTCATACCCTTTTAAAAGGTTGAAGATGAATAGGACAGTCAAAAGGTGAAGGTACATAACAGAGCCTTGCTCATTAAAAATGACACAAACTTGAACAGCTTTGTTTGCTGTCAGATTGTAATAAAGTGTGAAGTTAAATATCAAACGCTGATTTCACAATATTTACACAGCATTGAACTATGCTGCTGGAGTTGCCACATACAGGCCTCATAAAGGAAGCATGTTGTGTCAGTATCTTGTATCTTGGGGACTTTTGGGGAATGTGTTTTTTTAGTTTTTCTACAGAAAACAAAGGTGACTTTGCCTTTATTTTGGCTTCACTGTTGTGTCACACATTTTTACAGTCTAATGCAACAAAACCCTCCTTTCATTATATGTTGGTTTTAGTCAGTGCAATATGATTCGCCAGCATCACAAGCTGCAGCCTATCACGATGGTAACACAATCCGCAGTGGTATTACATAAAAGAAAATTTTTTACATTTTGCTCAGAATAATTATCACATGCTATGAAACCGACAGACAGCTCCTGCTGACTAAAGTGAAAACACGTACAATACAGAAAACAGTCACTTACAGAGCAAAGTTCAAAATCTTGTTGAAACAATATAAGTCAAATATTTGGAGAATGGGGAAGTAAGTGCATGTATGCATAAGAACTTCGATTTGGTGACCAGTGAGGGATGATAATGTGTTTTCTTCTGTATGATAGAAGAGCTGGAGAGTTATTGTGCTGATTGGGCCGACGGGGAAAGAAAGTAAACAAACAAACAAGAAAGAAAGAAAAAGAAAGCAAGAAAGTCAGAAAGATAGGAACAAACATACAAAAAACTAAGACAGATAAAGAAAGTAACAAAGAAACAAAATACTAAGAAAGAAAAAGAAAGCAAGAAAGTAACAAAGATTGGAACAAACATACAAAAAACTAAGACAGATAAAGAAAGTAACAAAGAAACAAAATACTAAGAAAGAAAAAGAAAGCAAGAAAGTAACAAAGATTGGAACAAACATACAAAAAACTAAGAAAAAGAAAGAAACAAAGAAACAAACACAAAGAAGGATAGATAAAGAAAGTAACAAACTAAAAACAAAAAGGAAAGTAACAAAGTGACAAAGAAAGAAAGAAAGAAAGGAAACAATAAAAACTATGTAAATAAAAAAAGTGTAACATTTTGAAAGAGTGTTTTGTTTGTCTGTTTGTCTGTTCCTAATAAAGTGGTTTGACTGTGAACTCCTCTTCTGATGAATGATCGCTCCGGAGTTGCAACATCGAGGCCCCGCCCCTCCGGATGACGACACCGCGGGAGGAAACAACGTAACCAAACATAGTCGAGTTAGTCCGGGTCCTCAGTCCGGGTCCTCAGTCCTGCTGAGAGGTCTGGAGGCGAACCGGGTCAGGAGAGACCAGAGTCCGCAGACTGGATTTACGGAAACCAGAAGAGACCAGTTTGTCTGTTTGAATTCTGAGAAGGACAGAAAGGACTCGGTTTGTTTTTGGCTTTGTTTGTCGGATCTGTGTTGTTAAAACAAAACAAAAACAAGTTTCATTTTTCTCTCCTAAACTAAAGTTTCGGTTCGGTTTGGTCTCGGCTGTGTTTTCTGTTTTATTCCGACTGAAGAAGAAACTCAACAACTAACAGCTGACTGAAGAAAAGGTTGCGCAACCGACACAATCATAATAATAATTATTATAATAACAGTAATACAAGGAGAGAGACAACGACGTCACCACCGGACCGAGAAGACCCGGTCCTCCCAGTCCAGGATCTGGTTCTGGTTCCAGTCCGGGTTCAACAGCTAACAACTTTCAGCCACGTTAGTTCCAAACAGGCGGATTCGGGGAGACCACCAGCACCGCGCTTTCCGCTTATCGTGCTGGATCCACTGGTTTCCTGTTGACCCACCACTTGAACCAGTTTGAGGAGATCAAGGTAAGAAAAGTGTGCTGGTGGGACAGATGTCTGACCTTTTAACCAGAGTTTCACAAAATATGGACCAATCAAAAGCTGAAATATAAATGCAAAGGCTCGTTTACATGGTGAAAGTAATGCAGAAATGATATTTAGTAACATTACATGGAGGCTTGTTGAATTTCTATGAAGTTTGTTGCTTACAGAAAAGGACGTGTTAAATCTGTGCGATGAACTCAAACATTTGAGTTGGGATCAGAAATGCTTGAACTTTTACTGTAGTTGGACAAACTGGCCTTTGTTGGGGCTTTCGGCCATATGGCATGGTCTTCCTCAGCTGACTGCGCATGTGCTGGACTTCTCATCTGGTCTGAAATGAGTTTAATCATGAGTGATGGAAGATGTTGGGAACTTTCCTTGGAGGCTCAAGCTCCATGTGGACATGATTGCATCAGACCATTTCTGCCGGTCTGCCGTTCTATCCTCCTGGATTCAGGTCGAGCGACTGAGGAGGCCGCTGAGGTTCACTGCCATGTTCATGAAGCCGCTGTTGTTTTGTGACACTGGAAGTGGCCTTTAGAAGATGATTAACTGTGGCCATAAAGGGAAGCATGCGTGGGATCCGGTCAGCGGATTCATGCTGCTGATGCCAAATCCAGATTCGCCAGAACAGGCTTAGTTTTCTGAAGTCTGGTTCCAGGCAGATTAACCTTTGATTCTCCTGGTGCAGAGGAGCCACCTCAGGGTTGGATGCTTTGTTTATTCCGAGGTGCTTTTATTTATTTATTTATTTACTTACTTTTGGCTCACCACAGCTGTGAAGACCAGTTATTGAGTTAACTCAGCAGACTTTGGAGTTTCAGGTCAAATCAAATCAGCTGCAGACAGTCATGCTCATATGATTTTTTTTTTATTTATTTATTTATTTATTTATTTATTTTATATGATGTGAACAGCAAGTGAAGCTTCCCGACCTGAATCTGCATGAACTAATCTCATAGACTGTATGTAAAGCTGGACATAAACATCAGGGCTGAAACATGAAGCCAATGTTCAAGGGTTTTAAAAATCAGACTAATGACCAACAGGTGGCGATTCTTTTGGTTTGCAGAAAGGAGTCAGTGTCTGTAGAAGCCTGTGAGGAAATGGCCTTCCTTCTCACTTGATTTATTAGCTCAGTGAAATGTTTTCTTCGTGACTTTATGATCTCAGTTTCCAGCATTCTTCAATACAACAGGACGTGCACTTCTTAACCGACGCTGCCCTTTGGAGGGGAAGCAGACCATAATAATGCAGGGCTATGCATCAGGGCGTGGCTACCGTGTGGTCGACATCGACGGGGTTTCAAAACAGAAGCTCACAAACCACTGGCTGACGTCATGGTGGGCTGCACTGCCGCCACCTGACTGAGTGATTGAATTACGGCTGATATAAGCTGCTGTGTAGGTGTTTGTGATAAAGAGCTCAGGAAGGGCAGAGAGTCGGCCTCCAGGTTCTGTTCCAGCAGGCACTCTCTCTCAACAGTATGTGTATTTGTCTTGTTTACTAATTATAGAGATGATTTAAAAGAGAAACAGTTTCATATCCTTCTGTAATCTAGAGTTCTGACTGGAAAGCTTTAATGAACTTAATTTCCCGTAATGCCTTGATCTTTTGCCAAAAAACGTCACGGATCAACAGAAGAGACGAGCCTGTGGAAGAGTAGAGGGCTTAAAGTTATCTCAGAGGATTGAACCATTTGGAAGTTTTTAGGGCGGACCTATGAAATGAAAACAAGATCCTTCAGAAGAGAGCTTGCGTCATTATGAATGTAGATGTTCAATGTGAACTAAGTAATACGGATTTGTGTTACACTGTGGACATGAAACTTTTCCGCACATTGATGAGAGAGATGTTAAATGAGTGAACGCTGACAGTGTGATAGTGTTCACAGGCCGAAGCGGTGAGACATCAGCCAGCACATATTCACCTCACTGAGTGGGGGTGTGTGTGTGTGTGTGTTTGTTGGAGGATGACGTTGCCACGGTGACGCTGTGACTCAGGTGGTTTCACCAGAGTGAAAGCAGTTTGCCAACATCAGGTTACCACACAGTGAAACCACAACAGCTACGGGCACTGCAAAACTTCATATAATTTCCACACACTCCCTTTCAGAGTGTGAGTGTGAGTGTGTGTGGTGTTGACTATATTTAAAGCCTGTTTAAACTATAAACTGTTGTGCTCTGATGCAACGATCTGAAAGCCGAAAGTGTCTGTCAGCTTACAGGAAGTTGCATCATGAAGCCTATAGACACGTTAACAGTAATGCGAGCATCAGAGACGCTGAACACAGTGGGATGTGGTTCTAATACAACTCATTAATGTATGTATGTGAAAATATCACTGAAGAGGTGAGAGGTGGTGGGGGGGGGGGGGGGGCATCCAGCTGTGAGAACACCTGCAGAGGGTGCTGCAGAAATCAAAAACATAAAGTTTGCCCTGAATTTCTTGGGTTGCCACCTCTGACTGAAATCTTTTGAAACTTTGGGATAACACTAAGTTCCCAAACTGCTCTTGTGTAAACAGTCGTAAACTTAGAGACAGGAAGAGGACCTACCTTTTCGTTCAGGCAGATGATTGTCAGAGAGCATGAAATAACCCGATGATGTCACCTGTTTCCTCCAATCACAGATGAGTGAGGGAATGGCCGCAGCCAGGTCTCAGCTGTGTCTGAAGCGGCTTTTGGACGAGCCCCAGGAAAATATACAGAAGTGTAAACGAGTCCGTCTGGCTCCGCCTCCTCCGACGCCGGGCCTCTCACCCTGCCTCGGGCCCTCAAGCCCCGTCCACAAGTCAAGCCAAAGCCAATCGCCATCCAGAGTTGGACCGTACTTCCTGTTTGAACGCTGCGAGGGGGAGGAGACTTACAGGGCCGTGCACGTACACACTGAACAGCAGTACACTTGCCAGGTACTACACACACACACACAACGTATGCAACATTTGTGGTCCTGCACAACACACTACAAAATACACAGATTGAGTTTTTACACATGGTTACCCTGACTGTCCTGTCACCGTGGTTACAGGTGCTCCCTCTGCGTGGTTACCAGGAGCAGCTGGGTGCCTACGCTCGCATTGGTCACCATGACAACGTCTGTGGCCTGTTGGACGTGGTGGTCGGCCAAACCAGCGCGTACATCTTCCTGCCCGATCACCACGGCGACATGCACGCCTACGTCCGCAGCAAGAAGCGTCTGGGAGAGGAGGAGGCGGGGCTTCTTTTCACTCAGATGCTGAACGCCGTGATGCACTGCCACCGCAACGGAGTCGTCCTGAGAGACCTGAAGCTCCGCAGGTTCGTCTTCACCGATCGTCACAGGTGAGACTCAAAGACCACTAACCTGAGTGATGAGTAGTACACCTTTAAAAACAGCTGATCTTAATGAAACCCTTAAAATCCCATTAAGAGTAGGACCCAGAATGACTTGACTGCTAATAATGCATAACATTACTGATGCCACTGAAACGACTGGTGATGCTAATTTGAATTATACCGACTAATATGACTGAAAAGCTGCTGAAAGTGTTGATACTGCTAAAAACAGTACTTTGAACGACTGTGCATACTGTGACTTTGGATACTAATTGTGATGTTTTGCTCCTGCAGGACTCACCTCGCCTTGCTCGGCCTCGACGACTGTGTTCTCCTGCATGGCGACCATGACGACGACTCTCTAACGGACAGACACGGCTGCCCCGCCTACGTCGGCCCGGAGCTCCTGACAAACGGGAACGGTTCCTACTCGGGCCGCGCCGCGGACATCTGGAGCCTGGGGGTCTCTCTGTACACCATGCTGATTGGACGGTACCCGTTTCAGGACACCCAGCCCGCCGTGCTCTTCGCAAAGATCCGCCGTGGGACCTTCAGCCTGCCCGACTGGCTGTCCCCGCGTGCCAAGTGTCTGATTGGCTGCATGCTGAGGAAGTCGCCTGCTGAAAGACTGGAGGCCTCTGAGCTGCTGATGCACCCGTGGCTGACCAATCCGTGCACGCCACATCACAACGTTCACAAGACGCATCACAGTTCACACACACCACCACAGAGTAAGCAGGAGGACGATGACCAGGTGGTGCCAATGTGGACACAGAAACACTGACACTCACACATTTGTACCTCTATACTTGTGAGGACCCCCGACTCCCTTAAATTAACTATAACCATCATACATGATTCGAGTGCGTTAACCCAACTTAAAAACTTTGATTGGTCGGACTGCTGTGAAGCTGAACCCCCAAACTTACCAACCAGACCTGGGTGTCCTGAAAAGGACGTCTCAGTCTACTTCCATTTAAACACACCTCAAGCAAATGTGTGTGTGTGCGTGCGTGTGTGTGTGAAGGGATCAGCCCAGTGATGTGATGAGTTAATGAGATGATGGCGCAACCTCCGCGAGCAAAGTTGTTTTCTGCGTAATACAAATAATACTTTTCATCTACTCATTCTTATAGCGCTCTGTGAACACGAACTGGACGTGAGCTGGAAGGTGACAACAAATTCTTATGTCCTTTCTCGGTCCAGAGTCAGTAAACTGAATTATAGGTGTGAGAGAGAGGTGAACAATCAATCAATCACTACTGTCAAAAACTAATTGGTCCTCACAAAGATAGACAGACAGACACACAAGACCATAGAAACACTACAGAAACAGTCTGATCCTGGATTACTTGACCTTTGGGTGCCTTTCTCTCCCTTTTGCTGTGTCTCAATTTCCAGCTCCGCCCCCTCAGAGGTGAGGCCACCTCATAGCCTCGACTTGCTCCTTGTCTTCCACAAATGATCTGAACTGCAGAGGATTTATAACTTAGTCATGAGTCCCACCTTTACCTGGCACATACTGGGACTAATGGTGCGTTCAGGTGCTCCTCGTCAGCTCGTACATCTGAACGTTAAGTTGGAGGGGATCTGTAACATTAGACTTCTATCGGTGGAACAGGTGAACGTCAAACGTGCCCTTTTTATCAGTCAGTGTTTCTATGCACTTTAACAAGAACATTGGTGATAGTCTGGTTGTTATTATTACTGTCAACAAATCCCAGAAAATGATCGAAACCATTAGCGGATGAGTCCTATTACTCAATAGTGTTTTTAGCCAAAGGCTGATGTGTCAGCGCTCCATTGTTGTTTTAAAAACTCATCAATCAAAATCTTTTGCTTGGCAACGTGCTCCTTGAGTAATGTGAACACAAGCGATGGAGTTTGAGTCCATTCCACATTCACCGTCCTGCTGCTGTGAATACTCACGAGGCACCTCATCTACTAATCCGCAACACAACTGACCCTTTGATGGGGGAAAAAAAAATAAAAAAATCTTTATTTTATTTCAGACCAATTTTGAAGGATTTACATCCTTAATAACTGGAAGAACCAGCAGGTTGCAGGGTGAATGACGAGGAGCATTGACAGATGGACTTTTTCATGGGATTTGTTCACAGTAAGGAAAATGTTAGTTACAATTGGCTTTCTCCAGTAAATGAGACAACTGTCTTTGACATCCTTTCCCACAAGCAGAGTTTTGTGACTTCACCACTTACAGCAGCCGTCCGCTGGAGAAACCCTTTTGTTGCCCACAGATAAAGTTCACCAGGTTGGGTTTGTTTTTATGCAAATGCACATGGCAAAGGTAAAAGTAATGAGGCGGGAAGTATCAACTGTTACACAATAATTAATTTCAGCCATCTGAATGGAGACTAAAAACAGCATGAAGCAGCCTCACCAAAAATGTCGAGTTTAAAGGAGGAATGTGCTCATTAAGCCACTGCATGTACCTACAGTATACAGTAACCAGGTCGCTCCAAGTGCATGTAAATGTTTCCTGACTACCTGTATAACCTGTTTACCTTAAGTGCATGTAGACGTACTGTGTCCTGAAGCAACTGAATCCATTTAACACAACTTTGTAGATGTCCATTTCTGATTGAAGGAGTTGGACTTCACTGGTTTTCAAAAGGTGGGACTTTGAAGGAGCCTACAATGGGACACAGCCTATATCTCAGTATTTACCCTCCCTAGAATTATAAAAGACGGAGGGTCAGTGTTTGTGTGCAAAATCCAACAACAACAACAAAAAGATGTTTGGCTAACAGAGACACTGTTCAAAGCATTAAAGACTCCTGTCCTCCTCCAACGATTCGGATTTTACTCTTCTGGAACAGAGAGCCAACATGCAGCAGCCAGTAGGATGCCTTATACTGATACACTGTACGAACTCAGACCTCAGTTGAGCTGGAGAATGAATAAAGATATTTCACAAACTCCTCTGGTCCTCAGCTGTTTTGTTTAATTGAAGAAATTCACCCTTAATGGGTCCTGGATGATCATCAGTAGGCTTCACCTATTATCAATATCAAACCTGTCAGTGCAGTCCGTTTTGAACATATGATTACATGTTTTCAGATTGGATAAGTACAGAGTAGACATGAAATCTTTAGTTTGTATCAGAGTAAACATCACACCTGCATCAACATATCTGCAGTATTGGTACCATCACAGGTTTGGGACGTTTTATCAGCTCAACAAATTTCTCGTGAAGAGAATTTAAATCACCGTCTCAAACTTCAACAGTTGTTACAGAAAAGGATTAAATTAAATGTATACTTATTTTTAAATTCTCATTTTGTTACTAACACGAATAAATAAAGTGTCCACTCAGTCAATGCTGACCAGTTCCATCAGACATCGGCATCTTCAGGTTTAGTTTGAGAGGAATCTCCTCCCTCTAAATTTAAATCTCTAAGATTAAATGGAGGTGATACACGCTATGAAAAAGAGCAGTAGATTAGATATGATCCTAAAGATACCCTTTGAGGATTTTATTAAATTTTTATTTTGAAAAAAACATTTAAAGTTAGGTTGTGGCAATGTTTGTCAGCATAGAGCAGCCCAAACGTGGATTTTTCAAAATACTAGCAGCCCACAAAACAGGAGGTGATGATGTTAGACAGAGGAAATGGTGATATGCAGCAGGTGAACATCAACACCATGTAGAACAGGTTTACTCACAGCAGCTTTTATTGTTTAGTCCCTTGAGAGACCAGATTAAATCCTGCGACTTGTCTGTCACCTCAGTCGAGGTCGCTGAGCTCTCTTTAGTCCTTCATTTCTCTCCAACATCCTCTTTACGCCACAAACATTTGGCTGTAAGGGTTTTTCAGCCTCAGTCTGGAAAACACACTGGCGGTCGGTAAGCTGTCTCTCATCTCAGTTTATTGTTCAGTCAGGAACCGTCAGTGTCCATGTCGTCAGTGTCGTCACCCTCTGAGCGGCAGATCTCTTCTAATGCCAGCTCTGTGAGACAGGAAACAGGACGCAGAAAACACAAGCATTTATATTTGATGGCCAGAAGTAAGTGGACCACAACATTTGAGGTACTGTCTCATATTGAGAAATCAAGTTCTAAGTTAAACAATCTCAGAATGAGGGTGAATTTACTCAGGATGGATTTTTATAACCTTGTGACAAATTTGATGATGTAACAACAGATCTTCCGCATTACATGATTTTAATGTGCCATAATATTGCTAATATGTGGGAGGGCATATTTTATCATCACACTGATGTAATTAAGTGGGCATGCTGCATGCGGATTAGTGCTTTTGCCCCACAACAAGAAGGTTGAGGGTTCAGTTCCCAGGCCTGGGACCTTTCTTCAAAATCTGCCTCAGTGGAACAGAAGTTCCAAGATAAAATGTTCTAATTTTTTTTCCACTGCTGAACACCGTTAGACTTTGTGTACTAATGTCTGTGTGTGTGTCGGCGTACCCTCGCTCTCGCTCAGCTCGGGGATCTTCCTCAGCGTCTCTCTCACAGCGGGGATCACTTGGTCATACATGTGCAGCAGCGGCCTGCAGCTCTCTGAGAAGCTGCCGTGATGCAGCAGCAGCCAGTGCAGAAGCAGCAAACACTCTCTGAGCAGAGATGCTGCCGGGTTGCGCCACCACGGCCCTGAGAGGGGAGAGCAATGCGGTAGAGGTCGAAGCAGGCCTGGGGGAGCATTTATTTTAGGGGCAGCCTGTTTTAGAGAGTTGACTGCTTTTGAGCATTTTTTTTTTATTACTGACCTGTCGAGTCTGACAGCTCCTGAGAACCACGAAGATCTAACCACTGACGATGGAAAATAATCACCACGGTCTGAACCAGCTGGAGAGGGAGACAGAGACACATGATGAAAGGTGCTTCAGCAGAGGGTCAGACACAGAGCAGAGGGTCAGATTTTTACCTCAGTATAACACTGGCAGCTCCTGTGGAGGTTTGCAGTCCAGCTCTCTTCTCTCTGAGTCAGTAATCTACACAAAAGACGAACCACCTGAGACACAGAAACATTAATATTACAAATACAGAGAGCATTTTTCAAAGGTGGTACTTCTGTATAGGTGTATTTGTGTTACCTTCAGATCCAACATAACCCAGTCTGTGTGTGATGCCTGGTTGTCTGGCCTGGTTCTGATATACTGGAATAACTTAAGAAAAGCACAGGAGTCTGAAGAAAACAAACATTGAGTTGAATTGAGTGATTCAGTGACCTGAATGAATATTTGAAGTATCCTTATAGAAGTCACTGCAGTAGTGGAGCTTTAACAGTGGAAAAAGCCTCACCATGCTGAGAGCAGAGCTGCTGAGCCAGCGTCTGGTGGTCGGACATCGATGTGAGGATGGACACAAACTCTAAAATCATCTGCAATTTGATGTCTGCTGACAAACAACCACACAACACCTGCAACACACACTGCAACCTGAAAGACAGCGAGTGAGAGAGGTTGGGTGTGAAAAGACCAATGTCTCTCATTGAAAGCTAAAGATGAATCCGAAGTTGCAGTTTCTTTGAGTGCTGTTCTGTTTATGGACTGTGCGTCAGGCTTAAGACATGACTCATGAATCCCGATGAAGTAAAGGACAGCTGAATAGAAAGTCTCCTCAATATGTGAAAGCTTCAAAAACGAATGACAATACAATGGCTGATGCTTTAATGAACTCAAAGAGCACCGATCAGGTTCACAGGGTGAATGTGAGCAGTGTGATCGGATCCTCGAAAATGTTTTTGAAATAACATCCAGGAACTTTTCCCAGTTTGGAACTCCCACTGATCAGTCTTCTATCAGTTGTTCTCTGTTCCTGTAATCCACTGACTAAATATCTGCAGGTAGCTTACACTAACACATTGCATAACTACAAATCAGCGAGCAATGTCAAACATGCATACACTCCCTCAACTGCTGTTTCCAGTCCTGCTCCACCCAGCCCAGTGTTGCATCATGTGTGTATCTGCTGTGTACTGCAAATCATTCATATGAGTGTGAGTGAGTGCGTGTGTGTGTGCGTGATGTCTGGAGCACACACACTTTAAGGGAAACAAACTCATACGGTCTTTGTTGGTATCACTGCAGAAACCTCTGAATTCAACATCAATAAAAACAAATATTGTTACTCAGAATTTAAATCTTTTGTGATACAGCTGCCCAGTAATTTACTCAATAGATAGGAATTGAAAGGAAAATGATGTTGGCAAATTTCAGTGTGAACTAGAATTTGTGTGTTTACCTGTCTGTGTGTGTTTTTGGCGTCCTCTCAACGAGGACACACAGCGTCCTCATGGTGCTGAGAACAAGCTCCTCCCTACACGAGCTGCTGTGGCTGCCACCGAGTCCTGCTTCACACAGCTGTAAAACTGACTGGAGCAAGGCATTCTGGGAGCACAGACCCACACCTGCAGCAGATGACTCAGTCTGGGAAGGAAAAGGGAAACATTTTACTGAAATATTTCTCTTTAAAAGGCAATTTAAATGAACAATTGCTGTCCAGGAGAGATGAATAATATGTAGTTTTGTTTATCAAAGTTGATATTTCAATATTAACACTTTTACTGTAAGGAAAACAAAGATTATACAGTTTCTGCCTGTACCTTCTCCTCTGTAACTCTGCTTTGACTCTGTTTTGACAGCACAGCCTCCACCACCTGTGGAGCAGCAAAAAAAGTATTGATAGAGATAATAAATAATCAATATCCAAAGATAAATAGAAATATTCTATTCAGCAGGAAAATGATTGTTAGCTCTAAGACTGTGCACAAACAGCAGAACATCACTGAGTTCCATTCATATAAAATTATTGATTCTGGTCTGATTTTCCTGACTGAAAAAATAAAGACCATCTTAAACATGAAGAAGAACTCATTCCTCTGGATTCTGGGAGTCTGAAGCCTGATGGGTCACACTTTCCTGTGGAACATCTAAGTTCTTCACAGTCCTAGTTTAATATTCTGGTAACCACTGTTATGTCAAACAAAATGGCAAATTGTTCATTCCAGCATCTCAAAAGTCAAGAAAATACACTTTTTTCTTTGTCATAAATCATTACAAAATGAACATTTTTTTTGTACTATTGGTTGGGCAAGATAATACATTTTGATTATGTTATAACAGTAATTTTTCTCATTTACCAGACAATTCATATGAAAACTAATGAATGAGTGTAATTTTATGATAGTTCGTCACCTCATCGCTGTGGGCCAGCAGCAGGTAGAGAAGCCGCAGAGCAGCCAAACCAATGTCCTCCACACTGAAACCAGACAAGTCGGTCTCCTCGTGTCTTCCTAGCCCATCAGCGGGAACAGCATGGCCTGCTGGGAGTGAGCAGGCAGCATTGGCGTCTGAGCCACTGCCACCTGCAGTGTTGGAACGGGCTGAGTCCAGAGTCTGACAGAGTCGAGACAGGTGGAAGTCCAACAGAGGGAGGAGAAGGACGCTTCCAGGACAAGACCTACACACAAATTGAGATATTTTTTTAAGACAATCAATCACATTAACTCTGAAGGTTCACAAAACTGGTGCAGGATGAATTTTCATGCAGATGTATCAGTGTAAAACGTAACTGTAATTGTTGACACATTTTTAAAAATCTTTTCTTGACCATTTGGTTATTTCAGTGCCGTTATCACATCATTTGGCCAAAAGAGGGCGCTGCTGTCAACAGAAATGCTTTAATATTTTCTGGGCTTTACAGTCAGTAGAAGATACTCAAGTTACTCAAATTATATAAATGAATCTCGTGGCCCAAAGCTTGTCAATTCCCTTTATTGTCGCCATCATGATTTTGTTTGGGTCTACACCCTCACTGGGTCAACTTTAAAACGAGAGAGAATTGGAAGTGGGAGAACGTTGGTAAGCTTCGTATTTTAACATAGAAATTTGATCGTGAAGGTTGGAGAATAGAAGAAACAGACCTATAAGCAGCATCAGTAACAACAATGGTATAGATACAAATGCTATGAATTTACAACTCTGGCATAGATGTTTGTTAAGGTTCAGCAGAACAGCTCCTGCGTTCCCAGTCGGTCCATTCACCTGCTGTTTGTGCCGCTGGCTGCAGCTGCTGGTCGACTTTGACTGAGCATGTTCAGTCCAGTTACAGCTAGACTCTGAACCGCACTCAGAGCAGTGCTTGGAGCACCACCTCCACTGACACTTCTCGCTGCATTAGAGTGGAGCAGAAACTCTGCAGAAGGCCCACTGAACACAATAAAACACACAAAAACAGTTCAGTTGTCCACATTTAGTCCTTGGAAGGAGCCCAGCTGCTTTGTGCATGAGCTGAAATGGGTACGATTACAAGTACAAAACAATACAAACACCCCTAATGCTAATCCTCTTATTAATTATTTAGTATTATCATCATTATTATGTAATATTACAGTGGCAATAATTACATTTAAAATATTTAAAAGGGGAAACTACAGACTTTACAGATTGATGCATTGTTGGTGACACCATGTGGTGACTGTTGGTTGCATCAAGTGAAATCAACAGAAGACGTTCAGGATTCAGGACGTTCTGTTGTGATCATAGTGCTTTTCACAACTGATTAAAAGTCCTAAATATTAATATTGTTTTAGGGTATTTTTAGGCAGGGGATGATTTAAACTTCAACGTAAACTGTCCAGAAGGAGTTTGGTGTGCTGGCTTTGGAGTCTTAAATCTTGTGTTGATGTGTCTAAAACACATTACAATGTTTTTACTTCTAAACTTTACAAACATGGGATGATTTAGAATGACTTTTAATCCCTTATTGTGTTGTCTGGAAGTGAAAGTTTTGGTTTCTTGGTGTCAAGGTGTCAAATTGCTGCAAGAGACTGTACACACTCAAACACACACAACACCCCATTTTTATCCAGATTGTCATGGTTACGGTGCAGCGTGCTTACCTGGATGTCAGGTGGACGTCTGTCAGATTCATAGACAGCAGGTGGGAGAGGCTGAGGCCGCTGGGAGACAGAGACTGTTGCAGTAACAACCCCAGTAAGACACCACCTAGACGACAACACAAAGCCCACACACCCGTATTTCACTTATTTTGTGGGGAACTGTCATTGACATAACGCATTCCCTCAAACCTTTAACTAAACTTAACCAACACAGATTACTTTCATCCCTACAAAGCTGTTGAACCCCAAATTTAACAGTTTTACCAGTAAACATCTGTGCAATCACCCTTTATCCTCCACTCAGTCAAGTGTAACCAACAAACGCAACACTCATGTGTGACAGTTTAGTATTTGCTTAGCTGTTGTGTGATGTCTGTGACTCTTCCTGTAGATGGAGAACCAATTTAAATTTTACAGATGTGCCTGAGAGGAGTATCAGACACATCTGACATCACATCAAAGAGATGCTGACCGGTTTGAAAAGAAGAACCATTTAAATGTGTTTTAGTTTTTGTATTTACATGAACCTTTTTAAAAGACCTACCTCGATGCTGCAGGTGTGCAGGCCTGACAGTCAAAAAGGGATCTGGGCGACACACTTCCTGCCTGCTGTCACCAGATCTGCTGTGGGATGCTGCTTTGTCTGCTGGAACACACACATTCAAATATTCACTTCTGTCACTTTTGGGTAAATTACACAGAATACCAATCATTTTACCCAGATCTTCAACCTTAATTTTATCTCTTACCTTAACCAAACCATAACATTGAATACAGATCCAGAAGTCTCTCATCCCAAATTAACAAATTTTTAGTCTGAAATTTCTACCTGTTTTACCATACAAGTGTCATGACCTTGACGACATCCTCATTTGACCTACCATCTCTTCGCGTCTTCATTGGCGTCTTTACCGGTGTTGTTCTGCCAAACATCTCCTTGGTGATAAAGCCATTTGCCACTGGAGAGGAAGAGCTGCTGCCACTCCCATGATGCAACTGGCCGAGAGAGCTAAGCACTTTGGGACTGAGATCAGAGAGAAAGGAAAAGACTGTCACATTAGAGATGAGGAGACGATCAGCCAAAAAGGCAATTATTACAAAACTGTTTGATGAAAATGTTAAGACAATCAAACCTGTTATTGGGAACCTGTGCTGCAGTAACATTAAATATTTAACTGATCATCAAATCTGTTGTTACTTGTATTGATTATGACTGACCTGTTTCTATGCAGTGGAGAGGCTGTCTTGTTTCTTTCTGTGCTCTGCAGTTTGGTCTTCATCTCATTGATCTCTGCTTCTTTAAACTGCAGCTCAGACTGCAGAGACTGGACCTGCACATAGAAAAAATTATCATGATCACATTATTCTGAAGAACAGGCTGTACACACTGTGTACGTAAGAGTGATATTAGCTCCTTCACCTTCTTGTTGAGCTCCTTCTCCCTGTCGCTCTGTTCTGTCTGCCTCCGAGTCTCCAGCAGGATCTGCTTCTGCTTTTGAGCTTCTTTTTCCTGCTGAGAAGCTTTCAGGGAGTCCCTCAGCACACGGATCTCCCCGCTCTTCAAAACAATTTCATCCTCAACCTCCTTCAGCTAATGCAGACATGCAAAAAAAAATAAATAAATAAAAAATACACAACCACAATGTTACCCACAGAATTTGAAGTTTTCATGTTTCATTCTTGTATATACAAGCTGGAATGACCTGACACATAATAGACTATTTGTAGCCCATAGACATGATGCTACACGATAAACCTGAAACGAATATAACGTTTTCAAGATTAAACATTTTATTAATTGGTTTGCTCCAACAGATTTAAAGCCAATTTTCAAAAGCCATGCTAAACAAAATATGATGTTACACAAACTGACAATATAGAAATGTATATGGCGATATAACTAAATTAAATGGCCTGATGAAATGCGTTCTGTCTGTCTGCAAAATTGCCAACCGCGGCTGTCTTTAAACCTGCCCCACTGATCCTGTGCTGTTGGACACTTTCTGTAAACCTTTATAAAGTGAAGCACACCTTCCTCTTCAGCTCTGCATGCTGGGCTTCCAGCAGACAATAGGAGTCCCCTCTGTCGGGCCCGAAATGCTGCTGCCTATTACCTGAAGAAACAAAACACCACAGTCTGCAACATCTTTTTAAATATACAAATCATAGCTGACTTTATGTGTTTTTCCTTTGACAACAAACAATTGATTAGACAACTTTCCAGATATTTACTCCATTTCTTCCTGGTAACCTCCTGTCTACATTTGCTACAGCCACTGATTTATATATTTGGCCTCCCCTTTTTCCATTCAAGGGGTAAAATTTGCTTACTGTTTCTTTAAATCACCAAATTACCCTTTCTGATGCTAGAGAGGGAATTAATGAAAAAAAAAATAAATAAATAAATAAATAATAATATAAGTGATTTTCATCTCTGCTCACCAAGAGGCTCTCTACTCGGTATCCCAGATTTCCCTTTGTTGTTGTTGCTGCTGCTGCTGCTGAACGTGTTCTCTCTGCTGTGCTTCATTGTGTCTCTACTTAAAGATTTGCTCCCTCCGGCAGATGACGGCCAGGCTGACCCAAGACCCGACTCCACAGATTTGGTCCCTGCAGTGATAGCCTGCGAGGCAATGATATCAATCTCATCCAAGTCATCTTGGGTGAAATCCTCATCATCTCCAAATGGATCATCAAAGGCCATTGGTGTTGCTACTTCATGGTTCAAGCCTCTGAGGCGCTTGGGGGGAGGGAAATTCATACTGTGAGGGACGAAGAGAAAAAAGATGGGTTAGTGACCTTTTAGATTCAAACAATCATTAGTTTACAATGTTTTTGTTTAGCAGAAGAATTCAGTCAGTCGTGGCCAAAGAGACTGACTTTTGTCATTCTTCAGAAAGACAGGTTTTCTATATTGTCTGAACAGTTACTTCAAATTATGAATTTTTATTAAATCAAATAAAAATAAATTATTAAAACCCCAACATGCGCTATGATCATAATGCAAAGCACAGACAATCAAATTTAGCTACCGAATCTCTCCACATCATTAAAAGTTGTCCTAAGTACTTAATATATATGAATGAATGTGATATACGACAACAGTATAATTATAGCTGATATAATACACACATACATTTATGTGGGTATGTGACTGTTTAATATTTAGGTTGACCCATTTTAACATTTTATAGCCTCTGAAGGTATACAGTTCTTCTTTCTGACAAATACTGTTCTTTTCACTTTTAATTAAACTGGTCCTGACATTTTTAAACGCTAACGGTGAACTTTGTCCGGCTGCAGGTGGGCGATCATCCATTAGGTCACAATAACTATTCAAAAGCGGTGAGGGCCAGCTAGCAGCAAACAAACAGCCCTTACTTTAATAAAAAAAAAACAAAAAAACAAAACAGCCAGTTAATAAGGTTAAAGTAGATTGTAGGTGGTGGTTTCCTCCGGTTTACCTCGTCTCTTGATGCTGCTGCTGCTGCTGATGCTCTTTGATAACTAGCAGTGATTCCAATAGGGAATTAGCTTGCTAAGCTAACGAAGCTAGCTCCGTCAAAACACATAAAAGTCGGGGAGCGTCTCCTTAAAAATAAAAGATGGCGGCTAATAATAGCCTTCTCTCTTCACGTGGCACATCAGCGCCAAATAAAACGGTGAAATCGTTTTAAAACAACTAAACAAAACGAAGTTAAAGTTGCCAGTATGATACTGTTGTGTTGCTAAGCCCGCTTCGGTGTCCTTCGTATGGCGACCAATCAGAGCCGAGCTCGGACGTGCTGACCAATCAGAAACGCCCATGCACTACGGGTCCCCGATCAAGACAAACTATGCTAAATACGCAGGTGAAAGAAATATAGAACTCAAACACTCAAAGCAATTTGTTTATTTCTCTTTTTGTTTATATATTCCGCTGTGTTTGATGTGTTTTTTTTTTCATTTTGTGACCTATCTCTTTCTATAATTGCTGCACATTCTGTCATATTGGTTATGATATATATATATATATATATAATTCATTTGTATATTTAGATCAGAATAACTCCTGTAGACAAACAACTGCAGGCATTCTTGTCTCAATATCGCAAGAACTGTGAAGGCCGATGGATAACAACATCTACCTCGCACCATTTGTGGTCCACTCATTAAAATGTAATGATACAATAATTTATTTACATTAGATATAAATATGAAAATGCAGAGGAGTGTTTCTTGGCCAGGGACAAAACGAGAC
Organism: Echeneis naucrates; assembly: GCF_900963305.1. Lineage (NCBI taxonomy): Eukaryota > Metazoa > Chordata > Actinopteri > Carangiformes > Echeneidae > Echeneis > Echeneis naucrates. Next base: position 4,216,383 of record NC_042515.1, on the reverse strand, counting down.
TTCCACTTTGCTCCTTCTTACTTACTAAGAGAAGAAAAAAGTAGATTCTAGTTAAACTTTGCTTAAAACAAAAAACGGAAAATTGCAAACTGTTAGTATCTGTCTCTATAGAGATGACAAAGTACAACCATGTAAGACACTTTCAACTCTCGAGTGTATTTTGTCAGATGGATTGTGAGATCACACTGTTAATAAAGATTTAAGTAGGAAAAAAGAGAGTAGGATTTATCTGTTAATGCATATATTTTGGATTACACAGTGATATCAAGGTATGCAGGCTGTAACATAAATCTTAATTATGCAATAAGACTATTTTGTCCAAATATTAGTGATGTTGCCAGTGCTGTGCACGAATCCACTATAATTAAGGAATAATTTCTTTCTCCTCTTCTAAAACCTAAATTTCTATTTCCTTGTTCCTTTGCAGTGCAATAGTGCTTTGTCCTCCACTGGTGCCTGATTAATAAAACAGAATTACAGGATAAATGATTGGCTGTATCATAACACAGAGCAAGGAAAATCACACCAAAAATGAAATAGCAGGGAGACAAATATTCAAAAAGGGGGCTTCTTCTGTCACCTGTGGAAATAACCTTGGACTTAAAAACTTCTAATTAATTAATTACGCCCTTGTAACTTGTGTTGGCAAGCAACCTGTTTTAGCTGCCAGATCTATCTACAGCTTAGTTCAAAGGCAGGCGGGCGTTAATATGAGTCTTTGGAAGAACAGTGTCTTCATATAGAAGATTCTTGTGGCTTCTCAGCAACAGCAAGTGTGCTTTCCATTTATAGACACAGACAGGTCTGTGTGTCGAATCTGAGGCTCTATAGTGTGTTTGTGTGTGTGTGTGTGTGTGTGTGTGTATGTAACTCTGACACATGCTCAGTCTCTTCCTCCGCCTCCATACTTCATTACAGAAATGGCAGAGCTCAGGCATCCAGATGCACCCATTGGCGTCATCAACATCATCATCATCATCATCATCAGGACACACACACACACACACACACACGAACATTCGATCTTCACCAACATCTGCACCAACACCAGCGCTGGTAACATGAATGTGCACCGTGACAGGTCTTCTTTTGCACAGACTTAAAAATATCAGTGAATTGCCACAGCCCCTCACAAACATTTACATGTTTGGCAGTCGAAGCGGTTACCATAACAACCAAACAGTCAAAGCAGGGTCACTGAGAGTGAATTAGATGAAGTGAAGCCTTCATACGTGTGTGTGTGTGTGTGTGTGTGTGTGTGTTACTGCAGAGCAGATGCTGTAACTCTGACGATGATGACGTTTTCTGGCTGTGTGCAGCGGAACCATCTTTGATGGTATTTCCCTGCAGTGTCTTCTCAGGAGACACAGCGGTGGGAGTCCAACTGATGCCCAATCAGAGGTGGAAAGGATGTCCCCCGTTCCCTCTGATGTTTGCCATATTCCTAGACTGACAGAAACCTTTGGATTAAATATGTTCACACTCCCATTTTTTTTTTACCTTAAGAAGTTCAACTCAAGAGTTCACTTCCAATTCCCGAGGCAAATATGTTTATCTGACCGTTTGCTAATTCAACTAGGAATGTCAACATTAATCTGATTTAATTTACAAGTGGATCTTAGTTTTAGTCATCTTGAAATTTCTCTGATTATTCACTTTAAATGTCAGAAAATCTGAATACACCAAAGAGCTGCTTCATTAACCTGGATTTATGTTTATTTGGTGCGATGACACTGCGGTTCTGATTCACATGTTGTGTTCATAAATCAATATTTAATACTTGCTCCGGGCTGTGACAATGGGAGCAGGAAATTATGTAAATGATAACAGCTATATTGTGTATTTGGCCATAGTGTGACACAGTAGTGATGAGAACCAAGAGCATGAGGACAACGAATGAAGCTGCAAGAAGATGTCACTCATCGGAATATCAGCCTGCATTTTTTTTTATCTTGTCGCTGCGTGAAGGAGACGACTTTCTTTCATCAAAAATCTCCTCTGTAATCAACGTCAAAGTCTATTATGACACAGCTGTTGTGTTATACTGCATGCTTCATCCATCTGGTGAAGTGATGGGTCTTTAACATTCAAATGCACTGAAGAAGAAGACAAAAAAAGTCACACATGCAGGCAATGCTTGGCATCTGACACACAAGAAGGAGCAGCAGTGAGTCAAAAAATGTTACAGCATGATAAACACAAGCGTTTCTGTTTTTGCATGGGCTATTTTTGCATCAAGCTGGTTTTAGTATTGTAGTACAGTACTACACATGATTGGAAATGACACAATTTAAGACAAAAATATGTTTAAATGCTGTGTTTTTGTAACATTATCCATTAAATTTCCAGGTACAAGAAAGAAGGAAAAACCCTGTACACAAATGGCATAAAACCAACGGAATAAAAACTATTTGCTAAATAATAATGATAATATTTGTTCAGCCAAGTGTTGTCCCTTGTCTTTGCTTTCTTAAAATGAATGAGCACAAACAATCAGGATTTCCACTGTGCATCATTGGTCATTGGGTTTCCTCATTATAAGACCCAATTATAACAAGTGACTTTTTAGACAAACCTGAGAAGGTTTCTGTAGAATAGTTGTCGGTACTGACTGATCAGGATGAGGCCTGACTCTCCCTCTGCATTTTTAGGTTGCACATAAGATATTACTTGGGAGTTGAGCTTTTTTATAGTAAACTTCAGTGTGTGGCAACTGTTAATGTTTTAATCTGAACTTCATTTGTTGAAACGAAAGACTTTTTAGCTAACCTACAGACAGCTGTCTTAAATTATGATTAGCATTCATGTGTATTCATGTGGACAGAATATTAAACAATGCCAATGCTTAATGTTAAATAACATAACAACTTTGGGAAATTTTCTCTCTATATATATATTATATATATATAATTTATTTTTTAAAATATGACTTTATTTTGCATTTTCATTTCACTACACCTAAAATGTCTCACTCTAAAAATCATGTGTGTGGGAAATGTTTACGTACCATTTAAACATCTGGCCCTGCAGTGGGTCTCCCAATTCAATTTGTTTTCCTTATTTGGGGGTGCCCCTAATTTTTCACCCAATCAAGGTCTCTGACAGACATACCGGAGGACCTACATCTCCCAGCATGCCATGAGCAGCATCCTGTGATTGTTCCTAGATGAACAGCTACAAAATGAATAGTGTTTCCTCTGTTACTGTGTGTACTGCTGCAGTACAGGCTGCTTCGCTGAGGAGTTTCAGTCAGAGAGGAAGACATCCACAGGGAAACCACTGTGCGTGATTGGCTGAGAACCCCCAAACACCACCAATCAGACACCATCCTCACTGTGTGACTGTGTGTGTTTCCCTCTCCATCTCTGGATGCTCTGTCAGTTTGCGCATATTTTTATGTTTGCAGCGCTGCATGCATGCATGAGCGTGTGTGTGTGCACAGGATGCTAAAATCTGGAAATGTGAAGGAGGGGGAGGTGGAAGGATAGAGATACTGAAGAGATATATGAAAGCAGGATAAACACAGAAGACAGAATAAGAGAGAAGGATAAGGAGGAGTGGACAGATGTTGAGGAGAGAGTGATAGTGAAACGCACACTGAGGAGAGATCGACAGAGAGTGCGAGGAGGAGGAGGAGGAGGAGGAAGAGACGAACTGCTGTAGGAACCAGCATCGTCGTTGATTTTCACAGGAACCGAGGCGGCTGTCCTCTGTTGCCGTGACGATGGGCTGCTGGCTCTCTGGACCATGGATGGGCGACCAAACGGTGAGTGACCAAAGACCTGCCTCAGTGTTGTAAATGGTGCTTTGTGTGTGTTTTATGAAGATGCGTTTGAAGAAAATGAAAACAAGCTCTCTGATGCCTCTTCAGATTTATGTCTGTGTCAATCCAGATGCAAAAGAGCATCATGCCACGATATCTGCAGGACTCTGCATGTATGGATAATTCATCTGATGTGTGTGTTTAAAATTGCTAACACAAAATGACGGTTGCTTTTGTACATATGAGCAATTTGAATGTTGAATGTGTGCAAGAATGGGGTTCATATTTGTCATGTCGCGCTGCTGAAGGCTCACAGTCATTCTGCTGCTGTCCTCTGTCTCCACACACAGGTGCCATTTTGTGCTTCTCAGCTCATGCTGTGCATGAGAGTGGGTGTGTGTGTGTGTCTAGTTGAGTGTAGTGGAGGGTGACTCATGGTTGTGATGTGCTGGAGTTAACAATACTGTTCATGCGTCTAATTTGATGGTTGCTGAGCTGCGTGTGTGTGTGTAGGCATGCATGAGTGTGTGAGGCAGTATGGGGCTGATGTTGGCTTGTAGAAGTTAACCCTTTAGTGCAAACATGGACACCATGTCCAATACCACAATGCTCATCATATACGTGCGTTAAATCACCCAAAAATCTAGCGTCCGTTTGTCGTATAAGTATGAATCTCGCCTCTGTCTGTCGGCAGAGCTGCGTCCTGTGACCCAGATGCACAATGTTGACAAATTCAGAGTTTTTAGTCTGTTGTGTGTTCACACTGTACAAATACAGGCTGGAAGTGCAGATAAAATGGCAGCGTGGAGAATAATTGATTGTGGTTTTGATGGATGGGCTGTTTCCCCCCCTAATGCGTGGCTGGATTATAAAATTCCTCTGGTGATTCAGTCCATCAGTTCCATAAAGTTGTTATGAGAGGTTCATTAAAGAATATTAAAACAGCGGCTGAGATATGCTGATGCTTAGTTCTGACTTGGGATCAACCTCCCTAAAACACTGTTCTCAAAATGCAACTGGATAGTATCTTAAATTTAATATTAAATTCATGCTTGTCTGGTAATTAGTCATCTCTAACACATGTAGTTTTTAATTCAGCCTTCCAGTCAAAGAGGTACTGAGAGGCTGTGTCCCTTTAATCAGTTAAGCAGTTTTGGGAAATGAACTCGCTCTTGAGGTCCTCTTTAATTTAACACACCTTTCCTGTAGAAATACGCTGCGAACGCGTATATTCTGAAGCTTGCTGAAAAATTATTTTGGCCTGTTGTTCTTGGAGAAAAGCATATAACTCTGCCTGATAGACAACATAAGACTTAGTAAAAGCTATCACTTGTCTTGTGCTCCCTCCCTCCCACACATTTGCTCCGATCCCACCAACAAAACACAGAGTGATGTGGGAGGTTCTTTATGTTCTTCAAAAATGCCTGAAGTCCAAATAAAACACATCATACTATCTAACACTTATATTACAAGAAATGCCACGTGTTATATTGACTAACCTTTGCCACCAGTCATGCTAATGATGCTAAAGGTTGGAGGATGCACATGCAGGAGGGCTGCTGTGCTTTCAATAGCAACAGATTGAAAATAATAATTAGTATAATTTCTTTTTGTAAATAGTTTGATTTAAATGATCAAACAGGAAATAAATCATGTGGCTTGTGTTGACAGAGCTGAATTTTTTTCCTCTTTATAATCAGATGCTTTGACACTAACGTCACGTTGCATCGATACCTGTCTGTGCCTGTCTCAGATGAGTGGGCGGAGTCTAGCGCACCTGAGCCAGCGAGATGCTCTGCGAATACTGGCAGCCAGTCAGCGTCCAATCACCATGCAGATCAAGAGGGGGTGTGGCACTGAGGCAGACCGGGGAAACTGGGAGCCCCTCCCCCTCAACCTGCAGCACCTCAACCTGCCCCTTCCAGTAATGGGGGCAGGACTTAATGCCTCAAGCCCCTCCTACCACGACAGGTAAAGACACACAGACATTACAAATAGATAAACATAGACAAATAGACAATACATTCAGCAATCTGCTGCCAAAACCCCCCGCAATGTACTTACTAAAGTAGAAGCTCAACCACCTATGTGACATCATTAAAATGTCTGTTTAGGGTCTCTGCAATCTCCATCTAAGACTTCAGTGGCAACGTATCTGTGCCATGTCTTTGGGTTTGTTTTGCAAAAAGGATTCAAAAGGCCCAGAGTCTTGAAAATGTCTAAATTCGTCTTGCTTTCTGTTACAGGCATTATTATGGCCATCTGTCTCTGCCACAAGATCACTGTGATGGAGGACGGTACAGCTATCTGTCCAGCTCTCCACGGGACACTGTGGACATCGGCCACCAGGTGACACTCACGTCATTGATAATCAGTTGTGATTGAACACTTGCACTATATAAAACCTATCGGACCTTAATCAAACGTTTTATATATACATATATATTTTATATATATATATATTTTTTTTTTTTTTTTTTTTTCCTCCACGATTTTTCTGTTCCAGTCTATTTTAATATACATATTCAGAGTCCATCTGTATGATCAGAAACATCTCAGTTTTTTTAAAGCACATCTTAACACAGACCTTGTATGACCTTGTATTGGCCCATCTGAAGCTTTGTGCCTTTTTCATTTGCTTTGCTTCACATTATGAATCCTTCAGGATCCAGAACTCACGGGTCGTCGACCAAAGGGACAGAACTGCCTAATGGGGTGCTGCAATACCAACTTAGAAGAACCTAATGGCTGCCAAAGTCAGGTATCTGAAATTACGCTGTGTATCTTCTAGTCAGGGCTACATATCATCTTCTTCAGTACCTGTGCCGACAGGATGCAGTATTGATGTGGTAATAATAGTTTTTCATAAACCTTTTTCATTCTGGATGCTTTCTACCAAAACAAAACAAAAAGAAAAAGAAAAATCACTCATCAAAATCATATAACAAAGAAAGTGTTTCAATAATTAAATATCTAATTCACTGCAAAATCAAACGTTATTTGCCAGTTTCTCATATTCAGACTGTAGTAGATTATAAATTGGATTTATATAAATGACCTGGTGACTGATGCCTCTCGTTGCAGACTGATGATGAGGACTTCATGCTGGAGAAGCCAATGAGCTACCTGCCTCTCCATCATGAGCTGGACAGTGGTCTTGGGTGGACTGATGGCTCCCTCCATCAGGGGGACCTCTCAGGACTAGAGACAGAGGAGGGAGGCCTGGAGGACTGCCATTCACATGGAGCCCTTGCCCCAGGGGGATGTGGGGGCTTTGGAGGTGGTGGTTCTCCTTCTTCGGAGTCCTTTATCTCCTCTGAGCTCAGCGACTCTGGCTTCTACAGTGTGAGCACCGGCGAGTTCAGGCACTTCCAGAGGCTGTTGGAGAAGCGAATGCGGCTGTACAACGCCAGGCTGCAACATCAGGGCGAACCCTGTGAGAGGCGGGAGCGCCGCGACAGTTGCCCCAAGAGCCACCGCGAGCTACTGGAGGCCATCCCTGAAGCGCTGACCATGCAGCCGCAATGTCAGCGGTTGCAGCTTGGGATGGAGGAGGATGCTGGACCAGTCATGGACGTTCCACCCCGTGGACTTTTCAGGTAGAAAGGGACAGAAATAGTCTTCCCGCTTTAAGGGCCTTGAAATACCAGCAGAAAAAGTATTTGCCTATTTGAAAACCATTTTGCAGTAGTTCCCAGGTTTACTGAGGCTAAGACCAGTCTATCCCTTAAAATAAATATATAAATAAATAAAGCCATGATTCTGCATTAGCTCATGAAGAACAAACCAAACATTGGCTGAAAAAAAAAGGGCATTTAACATTCTTACATTACGTGAAGGCCACCTTGGTCTCTGCGACATGACAGAAAAGGGACGGATGAACTGGGGGTTATTCAGATGGTTTGAAGTCTGATACCTCACCACTAGATGCCACTAAAGCCTACAGACCAAACTGTCTTAGCTGCAAGTCATCCACGGCTTAAATATTTTGGATCAGTTATTCAAATAGATCAAAACGGTTCAAAATCTATTTCTGCAATAACCTCTTGAACTCAAAACTAAATCGAAAACAGTAAATCTAAGTCGTTCATATTAATGGAGTGTTACAGTTCAAATATATATATATATATATATATATTTTTTTTTTTTTTTTTTTTTTTTGAAAAATGCATTGAGAAATTCTGGCTCCAGAGTAACATAAATATCTACTACTGTGAAGTCCGCTGTTATGAAACTATCCTCTGACTTCTGAATATGTTTCAGTGCTGTTTGTTGACTTTGGTGTTTGCATTTCTAGGGTTTCTTCTGTCCAGTTCCATAAAGCCGACCGGCCCTGTTTGAACCGCCACAGCTCCAGTAGCGGAGCCCTTTTCAATCCCTCTCATGCCCACGCTGCAGTCTCACGAATGACTGCACCGGTGCTCTCCACCTGCAGCACGCCCTCCAGCCACAGAAGACCGATAGTGCCCATGCAGCAGCAGCACCACCAAGGCTCCAGCTCTGTGGGGGTGCTGAGGAGAAGCCGAACGCTGCATCATCGCCCTCCTCCACAGGAGTACCGCCGCAGGGCAAGCCATCCAGCCTCCCCCTCCTACTGCGCAGCAACCTTGCACCACTGTGGAGGTGTTGCGCCACACAACGTGCTCCAACCAGGTCTGCCAGAGGAGGGTGAGGAAGTGGCTGGTGTGATATCGGCTCACCCTACAGCCCTGGCCCTCTCACCCCAGCAGCACCCTGCCGCCCTGGGACACATGAGGCCTACCAATGCCCACGACCGATGCTACGACAACACCTCAAACGGCCAAATCGCTCACCATGATTGGTGGCACTCACAAGAAAGAATCTTGATTCCTGAGCCGATGCTGACGGAACGAGACAGAGAGATTGAAAGAGAACTTGAACAAAAAAGACAAATGCAAAAGGAGAAAGAGATGGAGAGGGAGCTGGAGGTACAGATCCAGGAGGAGATGGACAGACAGAGGCAGCATGAGCTCGAGAGGAGCCTGGCCAGAGAACAGCAGCACCTTCAGAGTTTGGCCCACTCTAATCAGGCTGCAGACATCAACGATACCTGGCCGAAGCCAGCCAGTCGGCAGTCACTGGGCAGTGGCGGGGGCAGAGGACTCTACAGCACCCTGGAAGGCCACACGGGCACTGGCACTGCTGTTGGATGGGATGCAAAGATGGCACACGTGAATCCAAGTTCAAGCCCTAATCCCAGTTCGGGTCTCCAACCAAAACTTAATCCCATCTCCAAACCCAACACGACTTCGCGGATCTCCAGGAACCAGCTCCTGAGGGACCGGGCATCTCAGCTGGCAGATGAACGCAGCGGGATGAGCACTGATGAGGAGACCAGCACTGACATGTTGATGGGTAGGTATTGGAGTCGAACAGAGAGGAGGGAACACTTCTTGTTGGCTCGCGAGCAGAGACAGCAGCAGCTGCAAGCCAGAGGAGGCACTGCCCGAGACGCTGCGAGCAGGGGAGTAGCCATGATGGGAGGAGGAGGAGGAGGAGGAGGGGGAGGGGGAGCCTCTCCCGGAGACGGAGGCGTGCTGGATGGCAGAGGAGTCGGAGCTTTTGCGGGAGGACGATGTAACATGGTCCTGGAGCTGAGTCAGAAGAAGTTGAGTCGCCTGAGGAACAGGAAGCTCTTGGACGACTGGACAACAGTGGAGGAGCTGCTGACTCATGGAACCAGGCTGGACAACCAGGAGGACATGCTGTGTCCCAGCTCCCTGCTGACAGTCACCACTGTCTAACTGCATGGACACCACATCTAACTGTTACTGTGTGTCTGCGTGTGTGCGATTTGAACATGAAAATATGACATTTTGGTAAATCTAGTGTTTCTGGCTTTTCCAGAGTGAAAAGAGAATATGCCAATCAGTTTCATGGGCCGACGCTAGGGACTCATCCTGGAGGGGTCACCAGTTTATCACAGGATAGATGCATTAGACACGCTCACATTCACACCTAAAGGCCATTGAAAGACACCAATTAACCATGCATGTATTTTGAGTGTGTGTGTGTGTACCCTGCACAGATGTTCAGCAGTTTAGCTAAGAAGAAGGAGGAAACGGCTAACCTTTCTCCAAAGAACGAGGAAAAACAAAAAAATGTAGCTTCTAACCTCTGATGTTTTATTGAAACAGCTTTGACCCTCCCCCAACCCACCAGGGGGCTTGAATTACCTTGTAAACAAACAAACCACAACAACTAAATCAGTCCGATTTGAGTTATTAGAAATTAGTTCATCAGCTCCTGTTCTTTACTAATAGTTTCATTAGTCAATTTTGTTATCTGGCTAAATAATCTCTTAATTCTCATGTAGCTAACAGATTTTACCATAATTGGACTGGATTTCTTATTCTCTGGAATAAGTTATAATATATATTATGTATTTGGCACCATCAAATTAACACAGGCCCACACTGCAAAGCTTCACGGTGTTAATGTCTTATCGTATTTATGTCGATAACACAGGTTTGCAATCTGCCCTGCTGTTAATGTCCTACGTTGTTTTAGACATACAAAAGGTCCCCCTTCATCTGAAACTGATATATTTCTTCTCATAATGACTCTGTAGAAGACAGAGATGAACCGGATTTATGAAAATATCAGACTGTTCCTTTAATGAATGTCTGCGAGAGAGCGAACCTCACTGTCATTGCTGTACATCACCTCAACTGATAGCTTTATGTGTGGGTGTGTCACCACTGTACAGCACTCCCGACAAAATGTGTGCGCGTGCGTGTGTGTGTGTGTGCATGATGCTTGTAATGACAAACAACAAGGTCAGATGAGTGCATTTGCGTCACGCTTTTCATGCAACATTTTATGCGACATTCATTTTTTGGAATCTTTGGGAAAAAACTAAATTGCAACCATTTGGGTTCGGACTCAAATCTTCAAGCAGAGATTTTTGGGGAGCAATACTTTTCCTGTGTGACGTACCTGGCTGCGAGCAAATGATCCATCACACACAACTTCTTTTATATCAGGGCCATAGAACACACCAACTGTAGCAATGCAGGCAATGACAACTGAGATTTGATACCAAATCCTGAATGGTGTTTTTTTTTTTTTTTTCTATAAAAACTCTGTTTACAATTAAAATATCCGTCAGTGGGAGCTTTTCTAACTCAATGATCAAAAACGATCTGACTCACTTGCTTTTGCAACACTAGTCATACTGTGATGATCGCAAATGGGGAACAATGTGCCACAGAGGTCTGAAGGACAATTGTAATCACAGTTTTGATCTGTATAATCAGCTGTGTCGTGTCTGGGCTGGTTTAAACTGCATTCACAGCTCACATGCAGCTGCTTTCTAAAACATGTTCATGCGAATCTGTAATCTTGAGTTTTATTTTTTATTCTTAGGACTTTCCGATTCCTTTATGTGTAAAAAATGTTAAAAAGGGATTAGAATGAAGCTTAATACAAATCTATTATTGATTCATAGTTTGATTTATATGTCTGAGATGTGAAACTGGCTATTTTAGGTTGTATTGTTAAATATTACAACCCATTCTTTTTGAGATATGTGATCAGATTTGGAGTAGATGGGCATCAGTAGCTTGCCATCGACAATGTGCTGTTACCTGCAGAACGCCAACACCGTTTAATGGCATGACGATGTGTGAATGTTTCACAGTCCTAATAATAAGAGTTTTCCCACAATTCTTCTTCCTGTTTTACTGTCAGGGTGGTGAATGCAGCTTAAGCTCTCTGGCCCTTTGTGGCTCACGGCTCCCTGCTCCCGCTGGTGTCTTTACTGTGGCAGGATGTTTACAGATCTACCTACCCAGGTCACAGCTTATGCATGTTTACTGAAATCTGCCATGATGCATTGACTGTGTGGAGACGATTTCAGCGAAAAAGGAAGATGCACCTCAAACACAGCGTTAAAATTAGGTTGTCCAGACTGCCGCAGCATCTGTTTCAATCTGCACAGATGGGAGCTCCAGACAGCATCGTTGACATTCCACTACAAAGCAGGTACAGCGTGAGTAAATCTGAAATCTACCAGATTCTCCATCTGCAGTTTTGGGACAATGTGCAATAATACCTCAAGCAAGTTTTAACATGACAATGACAGCGTCGTGTGTGCTATCTGTCAGGTTTCCATCGAATGCAGTCACTAATTTTAAATCGAACACATGCACAAAAGTGTGGAGTCACGACAAGTGCAGAGTACTTCTAGAATCTAAAACAGCAAGAGCGAAGGTTATGTAGATATTTACTTTATTTGTCTAACTTGTTTTCCATGAGAGGGACCTAAGCAAATGACTTTTTGCACATAGTTTTTTATATCTGAAGTTTCCCCTACCTTTCTGTACCAGGGACGGAGGCCAGTGGATCGACTGTAGATAGAGCGACCATGTGTGTTGATGTTTTCTTTATGAACTATCATAGTGATTTATGAAGGAGAAAAAAAAAATCTGTTTATTGTAATTATGTTGAACATATTTCAATATTTTTATTGTGATCGTTAAAGAAAAACCCCCAAAAAAAACAACAACAGTGTGAACAGTTTTCATGCTCTTTGAAATCTTTAAAATACTTAAAAGCTGGTGATACTTTGATTTGCCATTTTCAAAGAGTGGGCACACCATGTGAATAATTATTGTCTCTTTAAATGGCTAAATTGAATTTTACTGTTGTTTTGTGTCATTATGACATGTACATATTGATTTTGTCGAAGCGTACAGATGAGGTTGGACACACTGATGGCATCAGACTCCTCCGGTGGTTTATCATGTGACTAAGTTTTCCTCGACGTGTGTGGAGGCTGTATATACAGCACGGAGATTAACATTGTAATATTAGTATGTCTAACACTCACAATATTGTCAAAGTTCATAGAAAGTGGTTCAGTTTGTTCTGAATGTTACATGTGGCATCCATAAATTATGAGTAAGGTCACTGACACTAATCGCTTAAGGAACATTACATTTCAAATGATTCTTCTCGTTCTTTATGTCCTCCTGGGTCAGATATTTCAGATGGATATCAGTTTCATCTTTGAAAAAGTCGGTGACAGGGATTGATTTATGATATATTTAGCCTTGGCTATCCCAAATAATGGAAACAATAGAAAAAAAAAAAAAGAGGCATTTTTCAACATTACCAAAGCTGTCCAATTTAGAAGTTCCACATATTTTATTTAATGGGATGTAATCAGCTTAGAGAACTAAAAGAGAGGAAAGTTAAATGTGTTAATATGCTAGATTACATGCAAATGCACAGCTGATGGCGATGGGGAGTTTTGGAGGAACTAACAAAAAGGATTTCATGAAAATTGAAAATGCTTCAACGCGTTTCACTTCACAGGCATACTTTGCATATTGAAATCGAAGTTCATGGGAATCCATTCAACACAGAACCAGTGGAGACATTTTAGTCTGGACCAGAGATGACAGACCAAATAATACGACCATTTCTTGAATCAGTGTGTCGAAAACGCAGCTTAAAAATGTATTTACTAAAATTGGGAATGGCTGGATTTCACTTTGACATTCTGGTTAACTACATATTATAAAAGCCTGCTGGGAGATTTCAATAGAACTGAATTATTTGCCTCTACAGCCAACGAACTTTAGACCTCTTAGGTTCTAAGAAGTAAAAAAAAGTGGTGTTGTGTAATTGGGCCAATGAATACAATTTATAATCAAATATTAGGAGTTGCTACTAGCAGTAATCAAATTGTTTTCTTTAAATCCTGCACGACTGCAAACCTCTAATTCATTATAAGGATCGTCATCTGCAATCGCGTTTACATCCAAAGATGAAACTGATATTCCTAATTTTCTATCATGAATATCTACAGAAATGTAATTTAAAACGCCTAAAAGACTCAGAGGGAAAAGGGCTGGAATGAAACCTCCACCTGGTTTGTTTCCACCTTTCCCCTCTCTCGGCTGTGACTCAAACAGTTTGAATAATGGATGACGAAGGGAGAATGTTTTTATTTATTTTTTTTTTCTTCCCACCCGCCCTCCATCGCCCTCTTTGCTTACGTTACACAAGGACACAGCGAGCTGAAAATAGCCCAGATGTCCTCATGTGATGTGAAATTAAAAGCACACTGGAGCGGAGACACTTTGCTGCTAGGGAACTCAGCACTTGTTTTACTCCATCTGACAATCCCTCCATCCAGCCTGCAACACCACCTCCATCTGTCCGTGCAAGAGCACTTTTCACAACGGCAAGCTTTTTGAAATATGATGTACATGTGATTGTAATAAAGAGATTTTAATTAGCTATGACAGCATGGTTTTGGTGTTTTCACTGACGTGTTGGCGAGTAATTCCCCAAACATGTAACATGCATTAACTGTCAGACACGAGCAAAGTGTTCATGGCTGATTTTAACAGATGCATTCATGTGAGTAATAATTGATTAGGATCTATTTTTTTTAATGTACGACATATAATGTAACAGTTCTTTTTTTTTTTTTAGTTATCAGCCAGAGCCCAAATGGCTTTTACATTATATATTATCATCCAGTATACATGAACTGTTGCCAAAGTTTGGATTAATGCAGTTTCAATAAATAATACAGATGATTTTTTTTCTTGTATATTCATGTGATGACCATATTTGATGATGTCAACTGGGTGCAGATGGCATTACTTTAAAAAAGTACCATATTTTAAAACAGCGTCAATTCTGCAACTCAGACTGAAAAACAAACAACAAAGAGGTCAACATAATCTAATCAATCTGCAAATCAACGTGCTATGTTATACGAGCGCACCACCCCACCTTCCTTCACAGAGGAGGACTGCAATCAAAATATTAGAATAAATTACAAGATAGACACCAATAACATTACTAATTTCATAAATCTGATTAACTTGACTCGTATGTCTATAGATAATCACTAACAAACTGAATTGGAAATATTTGCTCTTGGAATATTAAGATTAAAAAAAGAAAAGTGTTTGTTGCAGTTTAGAGCTCCGGGGGGGGGGGGGGGGGGGGTAGTTCATTTTAAAACGCTTCCCTTTTCAAAGGGTTGCTGTGCAGCCAATGTGATGCTCACTGGGACACATTTGTATTGATCGTTCAGAAAAAGCAGTGAAAGGACGGAGTGTGGGAAACCAGAGACAAGCGACTCCCAGAGTCCCGTGGGACAAAAGATCAAGACCTCTGCCCTGCGGAGACATGCTTCAGGACAGAATGTGGTGGAATCACAACTGTGAGCCCACCCACATGTTCCAGGATTAATATTACATAACAGTGGACAGCAGCGAGTCTGCAGCAGTTAATATGAAATGTAGTGTGATCATATCTTTACAACTGTACAGAAGCGTGACAGGAAAAAGAAATCGGTGTTCATGTTAGCAAGAAAGATATTTGAGTGAAGGTTTCTGGTTAAATACGTTTTGTGTGTGTGTGTGTGTGTGTGTGTATTTTTGTCATGTGTAATATTTCATCACTTTATTTATTTTTTTTTTTATGCAAACACTCACCAGGATTGGCTCGTTGTTTGCAGCATTTCGACTGTTTGATTGAAATGATAAATAAAATCTATACATTTTTAAGTGGTGACCTGCCAGAGATCCACCTGAGATATAAGAATTTCTGAAATCAAGCCGGTTACACTGCTGCCTTTCCATTGTTGTTTATTCAGCTACATTTAAGTTAGAGAGCAATGATAGATACAAGAGATTCTCTGAGAAACTCCAGCCAGACCAAGACCCACACATTCATATGGAGATGTGGGACTATAAATAGGAGGGATGAAGCCAGCTGAGATCACATTCTCTCTACAGAGACCTCTACAGCACACAGATCCAGCTATGGCACCTACAACCACTGCAGCAATGAGCAGAGTCCAGCCCACAGCACCCCCTGGAGGCCGTGGTAGACCCCTACAGACTGGACTCACTACCAGACAAACTCAGAAGGCCATGTTGGTCAAACTGGAACTGACTTCTGTGAAACTTTTCCTTCTGTATTAACAGAAGGTTGAATTTTGTGTTTTACCTTTGACGATGAGATTTCTGAATGGAAACGAGAGCAACAAGTTGAGAAACATGCATTATTATTATTATTATTGTTATTAAACTTCATGACTGAATTCTATGATTCAGTTATGAGTCCTTGTTCTTCTGTGTTAAGAAAAACTGCTGAAATACGCTGAGTATATTAAACTTGTCGAGTGTTACAGAGTGACAATCTCTCACAGAGAGAGCAGCTTTGTCATGCATGCTGCATGAATCTCATGAGCATTTGTTACGGTAAACAAGCTTACTACTTCTTGATTGTTGGTCATTGTTTTGGTCGAAAGCTCGGCCATATGTGAGGATATTTTCTCACTAATGACTTAATTTTATTCTTAAGTATTGATGAGTTATCAGATCAATGTGCGTTTCTGATCATTTCGTTTTACTTATTTTCAGATGCAGTCTCAGACTGAAACTGTATGCTAATAATATACCGACTTCATTTGATATTCATCCAACGAATCACTCTGATTGTCTAAACTTCCTCTGCTTTAAGATCAGTATTTTGCGGACTGCTCGTTTTTAAACCAGGCACAATGGTAGACTCACAAATCAGACAGGTCAGTTCCAAGGCTCGGGGTCAGGAGGGTCAGCTCAGGCAAAGGTATCCAAGACGGTCGGGGAAAAAGCTCACCAGTCAAAACGAAGAAAAGTGTCACAACCAAAAGAAGAACACACGAGGAAGAAACGCCAGAAGGCCCAAACAGAGGAAAGCCAATCCAGCAAGGGAGCAAGAGGAAGACACTGACTATACAGCAGGAGCCTGACAGGACATGGGGAGGCAAAGAACAGGCCTTCAAAATAAAACAGGAAGCAGAACATCACATTCAGACAATGACAGTTTTGAAACTGATAATGAACTTAATGAACTAATTTGTCTTTTGTAAAGACGACGGGCCGTCGACTCACTTTGATTGCAGTGTGTCTTGGAGACGTAACCGAGTTATTGTTTTAATGCACCATGACATTTATCTCCTGATAAAAAAATATCTCCGAGTGTTTCTTCTTTTCATGCTTTGGTATATTAGAGTAATGATCGATTGATTCATAACAGGACTTTTGTACCATTTTGTTCTGATAACGGGCTTTATTGTGAGTCTATGGTGCAAGTCACTTATTTTTAGCATGGATGAATGAGATTTAATTATCTGACCTCATCAGTGTCACCAATTTTAAAATCCAGAGTCGTCATGAGTCACCAAAGCATGACTCACAATGACTCATGAGGAAAGTGAAGATATTTTTTGCCTTTTCATTTCTCTGAATGACAAAACCTCGGCCGTGCTATGATTTTTGAGCAGCTGTCGACTGCTTTCCATGTTCTGTCTGACAAGATGTTCACAATCAATGAAAGGACAGCCTGTGGGGAAACCAGGGGACACTCCTAGTGCCCAAGTGGGACATCGATCCAAACTTCCGTCCTGACCCACGTTAAGGGGAAATAATTTGGGATGAAATGAAAGACCAGGTCATTTGATTCAAATCATAACAGAAAGAAAGAGTGAGCATCAATAGTTATGGAAATATTGTGAGATGATCGAGTGGAAAGGAATATTTTTACTGTTCAAAGTAATGCCGAATTAAGTAAGAAGATATATGAAAGTAAAAATCAAGTTTCTTACAAATACAGACTTACTAATAGATCCCTTCATTGTATGCAAACATTCTGAGTCTAGCGAGAATGCGCGCGCAGCTTGGGGGTCAGAAAATGTCAGCGCGGAGCATAGAAGAGAGCATGGATGTTGAAGATCCTCCACCAAATTTTTCTGATTATTCGGAATATGCGCTTTCGTTGTCTCTTAAGGACAGTGAGGAATACCTCAAAAAATGACTTTCAGCCGACGGCGATAGTCTGCCTGACCCAGCGTCATTAAAAGATTGGGTAGACGATGTTAGCGAGTTGGCATTTAACGTAGACTTTACTTTCTCTCTCACTGTCCAACACGGCATAGCATCATCTGTTGCTTTAGCCTCCTTATCTTAATCCTCTTTGCTCCAACTCCTTGTCGGCGATCACGTTTATATGAAAACATCTGCTGTCAGAATGAAGCTGACTGTTCTCTTTAGCAAAGTAGGCTATCGCACGTCAAATGTGAACTGACAATGGCTTCGCCCAGTCAAAATCCAGGAAGGTCGTAAATTTGGTTATTTTTTTAAAAGAGGAACTTGACAGGATAGCAACCAAAACAGCACAGATCTTTATTATTTACTGCCTGTTTAGTTAAATTAGACCAACGGAATGGCCCTCCCCTACACTTTGGGAGAGTTCAGCGGTTTTCTGGCACCAAGCTGCATTTCTGTGGCGTTGCACTCGAAGGGGTGTATTAATGAAAACTGATGAAAATGAAGCATTCTGAAGGCCCATCACACTCACTGTTTTTTTTTTTTTTTTTTACTGTGAACTTTCCAGGAATATAAGACTGTCCAGAAACATGCGAATGTTTAGAATTATATACGTTTCTGAATAAACCCTGAGTTCTTCCATTCATACCAATAAAAGATTACTTAAAACTTTGGCTTCTGCTTACGACACAAGATTCCTGTTTTAGCCTGACGGACAAATTGGCTTGTCAAAGGAGAGAATGAGGGAAAGTCCTGGAAAACTGAGCCCCAGTTGAGTTTGACTGGCGTCCTTAATAGCACCAGCAGTGGACTATTGTCTGAAGGGATTTGGCACACCTCGAGAAACAGCTGTCTTATCCACTCCACCCTCTGAAAAATGTTTAGACCCTTTAAACAATATGAGGGGTCCATTCTGGCCACACATTTGAATGCCCCAAAGGAGCCAATAAACTACTGTAAATTTGAACTTTTCAAATATATACTCTTATATTAAGCAAAATATTTCACTTTGAGAGCGACCAATCAGGTTCTTTCCCTCCAGATGGTCAGTGACGTCAGGCTGTGTCTCCGTTTCAGCAGACATCCAACCTCCGCCACAAAAGCTCCATTCAAAGTCCTTTTGTAGTGCGCTGACCACATCATTCAAAAGGCTCGGTGTGGGAAGCCGAGAGAAACTTTCTGCTCATACAGATGGACAGCCGCAAAACAGAAGACACACCCGCTGCATCTGGACATCAAGGAAACTTTGGCTCAGTTGAAAATAGAGTGAAACAATGAAGACTGGCAAAATGACATCGTGCATAAAAATAAAAATACCATAACAGCTCAGGTTGCCATCCTTTAAAATCAAGAGAATAAAAGTGGATGCATTATAAGCATACAACATACTGAATACTATATTATAGTATAGTTGATACATGTCGAGTGAAATTTATTGATTGCTGTTGTTATTCAAATAAACATTGCACAAATTGAGCACACCCTAAATGCCTAAACATGTGACAGAATGATCAGAGTGTGTCCAGCCAAAGTCATTGATCCCAGGTCTGCTCTCTCTACAGGGTCACCACTTTCCCAGATTCACTTAAAGCCCTTTGAGTCTCTGTCCATCACCCCCCCAGTCCTCCACCTGTTCCCCTGAGATCTAACTATTGTCCTCAGTTAATATGACCACGGAGCATGTGGCAGGCCAGCAGTGGAGCACACCCGCTTCTGTTAAAGCTGTCTGATTGGCTGAGACTGTGAGAAACTCCAACCAGACCAAGACCCACACATTCATATGGAGATGTGGGACTATAAATAGGAGGGATGAAGCCAGCAGAGATCACATTCTCTCTACAGAGACCTCTACAGCACACAGATCCAGCTATGGCACCTACAACCACTGCAGCAATGAGCAACTCTCAGGAGCATCTGACTCTGACCCACAAGGTGAATTGGAGATTCAAAACCGAAACATGATTTATCAAAATGGTTCTTCTTTTACTGCTGACTTTATACAGCAGAATAAGTTTACTCATGACTTTGTTCTCCTCTCTACAGCTCAGAAAGCCTCTGGTGGAGAAGTTACGCAGAGAGCGAATCAACAGCAGCATTGAGCAGCTCAAGTCTCTCCTGGGTCCAGAGTTCCTCAAACAGCAGCCAGACTCCAAGCTGGAGAAAGCAGACATCCTGGAGATGACAGTTTGCTTCCTGACACAGCTGCAGCAGCAGAATCTACAGCAGAGAAGACTCCTGAACCACGTCAACAAGCTGCAGTCTTCCTCTGATAAGAACCTGACTGAGGCTGACTTCTCTCTGCAGACCAGCATCACCAAAGACCAGAGTCCAGTCCACAGCGCCCCCTGGAGGCCGTGGTAGACCCCTACAGACTGGACTCACTACCAGACAAACTCAGACCATGTTGGTCAAACATCACTGGAACTGACTTCTGTGAAACTTCAGGACTTGTTCTTCTGTATTAACAGAAGGTTGAATTTTGTGTTTTCCTCTCAGTAAGAGGAGATTTCCTGATGGAAACGACAGCAATAATATCTTTCAAGTTAAGAAAGAGAAAATTTTTCATGCATGTTGTATGAACACAATTCTGATTGTGTCAGCAATCATTATTATACTTTATTCCTGAATTCTATGAAACAAAGGACTTGTTCTTCTGTATTATCAGAAGCTTCTCAAATACTTTCGAGTGTTTCAAACTTTCTTGTTTAAAGAAAAATATTTCCTGTGGAAATAGTGTTACAGAGTGACATTATCTTTCATACTGAGGAAGAAGCTTTGTCATGCATGCTGCATGAATTACATCATGCAACATTGAGAAAATTAGAATTTACTATGGTAAAAAAAGTCCATCACTTTATGGTGGTATATGATGAAATGAAGTATGCTACTTCATGATTGTTGGTCATTGTTTTGATTGAAAACTCTTTCTTGATCCCTTTGTTGAAAGGGTTTCCTTATTAACCTGATCCAGTCTGAAACTGTGTGAAAATGTTCTGACTCATTTTAATATCCAACGAATCACTTTGTGATTATCTAAACTTGATCTGTTCTAAGATCAGTATTTGAAGTGCGCTGCCTTTGTTATAAAGTGCTGACTGCTCATTATGAACTACGTTTTATAGAAAACTGAAAAATCTTCCACTATTTGTCTTTTGTGAAGACGATTGATCCTCGACTCATTTTGAGTACGGTGTGTCTTGGAGATGTGAACCAAGCTGTTGTTGTTGTGATGTATCTTCACCTTTATCTCCTCCAGTAGGAGTTGTCAGAAAATGAATCAATGATTCGTGTCAATAAAAAATAAATCCATGTGATCGAATGACTTGTTGTGTCCCCGTTAATTATTCTTGTTTCTGGTTGTGAATCACTTTTTAAATTTTAGATTTACCACGTTCCTTATTCTAGAAACGGAAACGACAGTGCAGCCGCGTAACACAAACGCCACCATCAAAATGAAAACTCTGACTAACTGAAGAATTAGTAATCATTTCAGGGAGTTATGTGTTTTACCTGTCGTTGACATCAGCTTTCACACCCGGTGGTAGAGTACTACTAGAGTAATACTTTGATATTACTCCATCAATCCAAGTGAAAAAGTTCATTTTCATGTGGATTGATGAAGCAGTTCCACGAACTGGATGTACATGCTGCAGGCTTCTGTTAATCACCGGAGCAAATGCTCTTCCTTCTAAAGATAAACTAGTTGCTGCTTCTCAGTTTCGGTTCTGTTGCGTTGGAATGTGAAGATTTTAAAAGATAATGAGACACACTTCTATTGTTCCCCCAGTGAAAGCAGTGAAAGGACAAAGTGTGGGAAAGCAGAGAAAACACACTCACAGAGCCCTGAGGGACACCACGCTGGGACCTCTATCTTGGAGAGGGGAGGGGGGAATTTGGAGGGATCAATGAAAACTGGCGTGCTTGTGAAAGTAGTACCACGTTGAAACCAACGTCAGAAGTTAAGGACTTATTGCACAGAAAAAACAAAAAAACAAAAAAACAAACCAAAACGACCGTTTACAATTTTAATGTTATATAACATGATGCAGAAAATGTAAATTCAGAATGAGGTTTGTCGAGTATTTGTAATGTGTTTCGTCATTTTTGGCTTTTTTGTGTCAGTGTTTTTGTTTTGACAATGGACCAAACTTTTTGAGAAAATCGGTTCCGCTCATCTATAGATCATGTC
Source organism: Echeneis naucrates (assembly GCF_900963305.1). Taxonomy (NCBI): domain Eukaryota; kingdom Metazoa; phylum Chordata; class Actinopteri; order Carangiformes; family Echeneidae; genus Echeneis; species Echeneis naucrates. The sequence continues at coordinate 4,194,566 of NC_042515.1, read as the reverse complement.
ATATTTTCATTTTAATATTGGGTTTTATGTTAAAGAAATGAAATTCAAATCTTGCATCCTGTTTCCACAGACGACAATGTCATTTTTGCATGTCACGCAGTAAACAGTGAATGCACAGAGTGTGCAGCTCTGGACAGCTGAGTTACACTTCAGGTCGATTAGCATCCTTAGCCACGAAAGCAGCTGATTGTTGTCCAGATGGATTTGGCACACTTCAGGAAACAGCTGTCTCTACCCTGCAGCACCAAATATAAAGTTTTAATTCCACTAAATTATGCTGCAAAAGTTTTATTGTGAGGGGCTTTTCCTTTTATCTAAACCACAAGCTGCATATTTGATATAACCGTTGAGGCGTGTTGAAATTTTTTGATTCCGTTTTTATTTGTTTATTTATTTTTTTATATCAAACGTCTGAAGCGACCAATCAGGTTCTTTCCCTCCAGATGGTCGGTGACGTCAGGCTGTGTCTCCGTTTCAGCAGACATCCAACCTCCGCCACAAAAGCTCCATTCATAGTCCTTTTGTAGTGCGCTGACCACATCATTCAAAAGGCTCGGTGTGGGAACCCGAGAGAAACTTTCTGCTCACACCTCCGGACACACCTGCTACATCTGGACACCAAGGAAACTTTGGCCCAGTTAAAAGCGAGAACGGAAAAAGGCAGATTTTGCTTTGAATTTCGATACAAAGACTGTTCACTCAAAGATTTCATGTGTCCCTGTGCCTCCTATATTTTGGTATATAATTGTAGTAACACTGCTTATCTTTTGATTACAGCTGATAGTTCTGATGAAACTAAATATCCCATTTGTCCTGTGCGAATAAAAGTTTCCCTAACTTAAAGTGATAATTTAAAATTTCTATGTTTGTCTTCTCAAGTCAGTTCTTTTACTGCGAGCATTTTAATTAAGTCAGACTGTCGTTTATTTTAGATAAAATCAAGTCAACAATTTCAAATGACAGAAGAAAAGGCATTATAAATGGCTTCGAAGTGTTGATTGCAATCTTGCCATTATTTTTTACTCCGATGGTTTGTGGCACAAGTCCAAATGTTGAAGAAATTGAAGTTAACCATTTCCCTCTTTAATGAGCTCAAACAGTGTATCTAATGTGATGGATAAAAGGGCACACTTCTATTGTTCCTCTGGTGAAAAGAAAGAGTGTGGGAAGCCAGAGGAAACCTATTCACAGACTCCTGGGGGACAATAGAGCCAGACCTTTGCCCTCAGGAGAGAATTTAACGCCTCGCAAAATGGGAACTCGATCTATTGTCAAATTTCTTCTGAAAGTTGAACACCTTAAACAAAACAAAAAAAAAAAAACATGTCAAACTTTGTTACCAGTTTTACACGAGCTTCCATGTCCAAAAGTACAAAATTATATTTTTGATAGTTTTATAAAATGTAAAACTGGATTGCAATCAGGATTACAGCCCAATAATAATAAAATATTGGACGAAAGCCATTACTGAGAAATAAAACCAGTTATATGACCACAGCCTGCTCACCCATGTTGAAATTGCTGGCTACATTTACACTTCAGATTTTTTTTAAATTTTTAAATGATGTAAATGTTCCAACGGTTAAATTTCCCTCAATTTTAACTGCATTTAATTAAAAATTGGTATTCACTTACATTTTAACTGAACAACTAATTTCATTTCTTTAAATGCACAGAGAGTGAGAAAGTTCTGGAGAGAAGAGTTGAAGAGCTGAGACTGATTTACATCCTTGACTCCACCAGCAGCCGACTATTCTCCAAAGGGATTTGGCACACTTCAGGAAACAGCTGCCTCGACCTCCCACCCTCATGTGATGAGCTGAATTTCTAATCCAGCTGCTTATAAAATGGCAGAGAGATGACTGGATGGGCAAAATGTGTGATTGAATGATTAAGAATTTACTAAAAAAAAAAAAATGGGAGAAAGCATTGAAGCTAAACTTCCATCATACTTTTCGGCTCTGAAACCTGCCAGAGACAACCAATGGAGCTCTTTCCCTCCAGATGGTTGGTGACGTCGGGCCCTGTTTCCACTACAACACACGTCCAGTATGAGCCACACACGCTCCATTCAAAGTCCTTTTGTGGCTCAGTGACCAAAGAGCAGGGGAGTGTGGGAAACTGAGAGCAACCTTCAACTCACACTGATGACAGGACACAAGTCAGAAGACTGTGCCACATGTCCACAGCAGCACGAGCATTGTGATTGCGCCCCAAATATATCAGAAGTGCGATGATTGTTTTCAGTTCATAACAAAGACGGCCTCAAGAATATAGTATTTTATGAAGAGTATTAATAAAAGAGAAAAATTCTCGGGAAAGAAAAAGGAAAATTAATCATCAAAATAGATATATTGTAGACACATTACAAGAAATTGAGGTGATTATTTAAATGTAGTGAAGCCTTTAAACAGAATGAGTCCACTCTGGGTAACTCTAAATACTCAAACGCTTCACTGAATGAGTCAAGAGTGTGTCCAGCCAAAGTCATTGATCCCAGGTCTGCTCTCTCTACAGGGTCACCACTTTCCCAGATTCACTTAGAGCTCTTTCAGTCTCTCTCCATCACCCCCCCAGTCCTCCACCTGTTCCCCTGAGATCTAACTATTGTCCCCCGGGCATATGTAACACCATTCAGCATGTTGATGCTCCAAATGTCCTATTGTCTCAGCAAGTTATCTGATTGGCTGAGACTGTGAGAAACTCCAACCAGGCCAAGACCCACACATTCATATGGAGATGTGGGACTATAAATAGGAGGGATGAAGCCAGCAGAGATCACATTCTCTCTACAGAGACCTCTACAGCACACAGATCCAGCTATGGCACCTACAACCACTGCAGCAATGAGCAACTCTCAGGAGCATCTGACTCTGACCCACAAGGTGAATTGGAGATTCAAAACCGAAACACGATTTATCAAAAGGGTTCTTCTTTTACTGCTGACTTTATACAGCAGAATAAGTTTACTCATGACTTTGTTCTCCTCTCTACAGCTCAGAAAGCCTCTGGTGGAGAAGTTACGCAGAGAGCGAATCAACAGCAGCATTGAGCAGCTCAACTCTCTCCTGGGTCCAGAGTTCCTCAAACAGCAGCCAGACTCCAAGCTGGAGAAAGCAGACATCCTGGAGATGACAGTTTGCTTCCTGACACAGCTGCAGCAGCAGAATCTACAGCAGAGAAGACTCCTGAACCACGTCAACAAGCTGCAGTCTTCCTCTGATAAGAACCTGACTGAGGCTGACTTCTCTCTGCAGACCAGCATCACCAAAGACCAGAGTCCAGTCCACAGCGCCCCCTGGAGGCCGTGGTAGACCCTTACAGACTGGACTCACTACCAGACAAACTCAGACCATGTTGGTCAAACATCACTGGAACTGACTTCTGTGAAACTTAAGGACTTGTTCTTCTGTATTAACAGAAGGTTGAATTTTGTGATTTCCTCTCAGTAAGAGGAGATTTCCTGATGGAAACGACAGCAATAATATCTTTCAAGTGAAGAAAGAACATTTTTCATGCATGTTGCATGAACACAATTCTGATTGTGTCAACAATCATTATTATACTTTATTCCTGAATTCTATGAAACAAAGGACTTGTTCTTCTGTATTATCAGAAGCTTTTCAAATACTTTCGAGTGTTTCAAACTTTCTTGTTTAAAGAAAATTATTTCCTGTGGAAATAGTGTTACAGAGTGACATTATCTTTCATACTGAGAAAGAAGCTTTGTAGCTTTCATTGTGATAAAAACAGTTTTATGGACATCATGATTTTCATCATGATCTTTACATCACTTTAATCTATCTGATTACTAAAAACTGATCTGTTGTAAGATCACATTGTTCATTGTTTTCTCCTAAACCTTTAGTTAAAATCCTAATTTTGCTGTGATATGTTTGTGCTTTACTGAACGTAAAATATAATCCATGATTGATGTTTGTTACCTCCTGAGTAGCATTGATCATTTTGATCAAACACCTTAATTGTTCAGTTGATGGACGTTCCCTCACTTTATGTGATTATTGAAAACTGATCTGTTTTAAGATCAGCATGTTTATCTTTTTACTGTAAAAGGTTTAATGTCACATCGTCACAGTTTTCCAGTGACAATATGACTTTTACATTCTGAGGATTTGCCGAATTTTGTGATTATGAAGAATGTGACCTGTTTTTAGGTCAAGTTTTACTGTTTGGAACAAACTCTCCTGGGACAGTGACTGCAGTGTCCACCAATACTGTAAATTGATTGTCTTTTATGAAGACAGTCGTTCCTTTACTCTGTCTGAGTACAGCGTTTCTTGTAGAACTCTACAAGTTGTTGTTGTGATGTATCATCACCTCTAGGTGGAGCCTTCGTAGTCTTTGTGGTTCATTGTGTCCTGTTTAATAAACAAACAGAAAAGATAAAATGATGTTTCCATGTCATTGTATGAAAACTCAGCCCTCCACATGATAAAACTCAGGCATCCCATTTCTTTTTCATTTTCTCTTCATGAATTTTCTACACGTTTCCATCAATGTTCTTATCTTTAAATGGCACTTCAAAGTAAAATTCACATCATTCATGATATACCTAGTTGTAATTATTCCAATCCAGGTTTCTGATAGAAAAGGAGGAACAAACATGTCATATTTGGAGCACGCCATCCAACCAAATTAGAGCATGTTTCAGAATATTTTCCTGCACCATTCATTCATTACGACTGCATCAGTGCATGTAAAAAAGTGGAACATTTCCCTCTTTAAAGAGCTGAAACAGCGTATCTAATGTGAAGAACAATAGGACACACTTCTATTGTTCCACCAGGGACAGCAGTGAAAGGACAGAGTGTGGGAAACCAGAGGAGACCCACTCACAGAGCCCTGAGGGACAACAGATCCCGACCTTTGACCTGAGGAGGCAGAAATCTAAGGCGACGCTGAATGGAAGAGAAGAAATTTCTTGATGTGATATCAAATCATGTCAAATATCAGACCTGGCTAAATGTTAAAATCCCAGATCGCATTTTTACAGAATTAAAACCAGATGATATTTGGGATGAAGACATTGCATTGAGAAAGGGGATATTTCGAATGAATAAAACTGGAAAGGTTTGTGTTTTTTTTTTTTTTCTCTTTTCACCCAAACGGTATGACGGCAGTCAAGCATCACATGCTGAAGCTGGTGGTCACGTTTGAAGTCTGCGTGTTTCTAATATCTGAGTGTTGTACATGAAGTTTCCAGTTGATCCCACAACTCCAGATTCTGACTGTTTAACGGAAATCTGGATTCAAGCTGCACTTTAATTTAACAATAATAACAATAATAAGAAAAAACACAGCAATATGCTAAAAAGGGGACGTTCAAAAGGCCTTTTGGATTCAAATAAAGCTTTGATTTCTTTAAATGCACAGAGTGTGGGAAAGCTCTGGAGAGAATTGAAGAGTTGAGACTGATTTACATCCTTGACTCCACCAGCAGCCGACTATTCTCCAAAGGGATTTGGCACACTTCAGGAAACAGCTGCCTCGACCTCCCACCCTCATGTGATGAGCTGAATTTCTAATCCAGCTGCTTATAAAATGACAGAGAGATGACTGGATGGGCAAAATGTGTGATTGAATGATTAAGAATTTACAAAAAAAAATGGGAGAAAGCATTGAAGCTAAACTTCCATCATACTTTTCGGCTCTGAAACCTGCCAGAGACAACCAATGGAGCTCTTTCCCTCCAGATGGTTGGTGACGTCGGGCCCTGTTTCCACTACAACACACGTCCAGTATGAGCCACACACGCTCCATTCAAAGTCCTTTTGTGGCTCAGTGACCAAAGAGCAGGGGAGTGTGGGAAACTGAGAGCAACCTTCAACTCACACTGATGACAGGACACAAGTCAGAAGACTGTGCCACATGTCCACAGCAGCACGAGCATTGTGATTACGCCCCAAATATATCAGAAGTGCGATGATTGTTTTCAGTTCATAACAAAGACGGCCTCAAGAATATAGTATTTTATGAAGAGTATTAATAAAAGAGAAAAATTCTCGGGAAAGAAAAAGGAAAATTAATCATCAAAATAGATATATTGTAGACACATTACAAGAAATTGAGGTGATTATTTAAATGTAGTGAAGTCAAAATTACACAACGCATTTTAGTTTAATTATTAACCTTTAAACAGAATGAGTCCACTCTGGGTAACTCTAAATACTCAAACGCTTCACTGAATGATGAGAGCAACCTTCAACTCACACTGATGACAGGACACAAGTCAGAAGACTGTGCCACATGTCCACAGCAGCACGAGCATTGTGATTATATTCTATTGAAATTCAGCATGGGAACGAAAACGTTACTAAATACACAATTCCATTGGTCTCAAAAAGAAAGTGGTACTTTTCCCTCCTTGTAAAAGAAGTCATTAAGTTACAATAAGAGTGACACGATTTGTATAAGCTGGTTTGAATGTTACTGGAAAACACAAAAACCACAACATATAAATTACATTTTGCAGCCAATGATGAAATATTTTTTTAATGTGCCACCAGTGTAAAAAAAAAAAAAAGACTAAAAATAAAATGCTCAGTCAAACACACCGATCCCAGCATCAGGGTGCAGATCTGCTCTCTCCATTGGGTCGGATCTTTTTCCATCACAACACAGGCAGCATCTGTCACTGAAGTCCTTTTGTTGTCCATTGACCACAGCTCAGGGAGTCAGTGTGGGAAACTGAGCTCAGCTTGTTACTCACTGACTACAAGACGGCACGTGTCCAGAAACTCAGCTACATCTGGACAGCAGCAGGATTAGTTCTGACTTCACTTCAAATGCCATTAATGGACAACACAGTGTTTTTTCATGTTTTACCATTTTGCTTTTGCTAAATGGTGCAATTCTGGTTGTGCTAAATGAATATTTCTGGTTCTATATGAATACATTTCTGAATTCATCAAAATGCCGAATTGATGGATATACTTTTAAAAGGGCCAGACACAGACTAACTAACTAACTAACTAACTAATCAGCTAGATATATATTTCCATCAAGTATAATTCAAAAGTTATTGCATAAATATTTTTCTCCCTCACATGTGACAGAATGATCAGAGTGTGCTCATCCAAAGTCATTGATCCCAGGTCTGCTCTCTCTACAGGGTCACCACTTTCCCAGATTCACTTAGAGCTCTTTCAGTCGCTCTCCATCACCCCCCCAGTCCTCCACCTGTTCCCCTGAGATCTAACTATTGTCCCCCGGGCATATGTAACACCATTCAGCATGTTGATGCTCCAAATGTCCTATTGTCTCAGCAAGCTGTCTGATTGGCTGAGACTGTGAGAAACTCCAACCAGACCAAGACCCACACATTCATATGGAGATGTGGGACTATAAATAGGAGGGATGAAGCCAGCAGAGATCACATTCTCTCTACAGAGACCTCTACAGCACACAGATCCAGCTATGGCACCTACAACCACTGCAGCAATGAGCAACTCTCAGGAGCATCTGACTCTGACCCACAAGGTGAATTGGAGATTCAAAACCGAAACACGATTTATCAAAAGGGTTCTTCTTTTACTGCTGACTTTATACAGCAGAATAAGTTTACTCATGACTTTGTTCTCCTCTCTACAGCTCAGAAAGCCTCTGGTGGAGAAGTTACGCAGAGAGCGAATCAACAGCAGCATTGAGCAGCTCAAGTCTCTCCTGGGTCCAGAGTTCCTCAAACAGCAGCCAGACTCCAAGCTGGAGAAAGCAGACATCCTGGAGATGACAGTTTGCTTCCTGACACAGCTGCAGCAGCAGAATCTACAGCAGAGAAGACTCCTGAACCACGTCAACAAGCTGCAGTCTTCCTCTGATAAGAACCTGACTGAGGCTGACTTCTCTCTGCAGACCAGCATCACCAAAGACCAGAGTCCAGTCCACAGCGCCCCCTGGAGGCCGTGGTAGACCCCTACAGACTGGACTCACTACCAGACAAACTCAGACCATGTTGGTCAAACATCACTGGAACTGACTTCTGTGAAACTTCAGGACTTGTTCTTCTGTATTAACAGAAGGTTGAATTTTGTGTTTTCCTCTCAGTAAGAGGAGATTTCCTGATGGAAACGACAGCAATAATATCTTTCAAGTGAAGAAAGAACATTTTTCATGCATGTTGCATGAACACAATTCTGATTGTGTCAGCAATCATTATTATACTTTATTCCTGAATTCTATGAAACAAAGGACTTGTTCTTCTGTATTATCAGAAGCTTTTCAAATACTTTCGAGTGTTTCAAACTTTCTTGTTTAAAGAAAAAGATTTCCTGTGTAAATAGTGTTACAGAGTGACATTATCTTTCATACTGAGAAAGAAGCTTTGTAGCTTTCATTGTGATAAAAACAGTTTTATGGATTTTCATGATTTTCATCATGATCTTTACATCACTTTAATCTATCTGATTACTAAAAACTGATCTGTTGTAAGATCAGATTGTTCATTGTTTTCTCCTAAACCTTTAGTTAAAATCCTAATTTTGCTGTGATATGTTTGTGCTTTACTGAACGTAAAATATAATCCATGATTGATGTTTGTTACTTCCTGAGTAGCATTGATCATTTTGATCAAACACCTTAATTGTTCAGTTGATGGACGTTCCCTCACTTTATGTGATTATTGAAAACTGATCTGTTTTAAGATCAGCATGTTTATCTTTTTACTGTAAAAGGTTTCATGTCACATCGTCACAGTTTTCCAGTGACAATATGACTTTTACATTCTGAGAATTTGCCGAATTTTGTGATTATGAAGAATGTGACCTGTTTTTAGGTCAAGTTTTACTGTTTGGAACAAACTCTCCTGGGACAGTGACTGCAGTGTCCACCAATACTGTAAATTGTTTGTCTTTTATGAAGACAGTCGTTCCTTTACTCTGTCTGAGTACAGCGTTTCTTGTAGAACTCTACAAGTTGTTGTTGTGATGTATCATCACCTCTAGGTGGAGCCTTCATCGTCTTTGTGGTTCATTGTGTCCTGTTTAATAAACAAACAGAAAAGATAAAATGATGTTTCCATGTCATTGTATGAAAACTCAGCCCTCCACATGATAAAACTCAGGCATCCCATTTCTTTTTCATTTTCTCTTCATGAATTTTCTACACGTTTCCATCAATGTTCTTATCTTTAAATGGCACGTCAAAGTAAAATTCACATCATTCATGATATACCTAGTTGTAATTATTCCAATCCAGGTTTCTGATAGAAAAGGAGGAACAAACATGTCATATTTGGAGCACGCCATCCAACCAAATTAGAGCAAGTTTCAGAATATTTTCCTGCACCATTCATTCATTACGACTGCATCAGTGCATGTAAAAAAGTGGAACATTTCCCTCTTTAAAGAGCTGAAACAGCGTATCTAATGTGAAGAACAATAGGACACACTTCTATTGTTCCACCAGGGACAGCAGTGAAAAGACAGAGTGTGGGAAACCAGAGGAGACCCACTCACAGAGCCCTGAGGGACAACAGATCCCGACCTTTGACCTGAGGAGGCAGAAATCTAAGGCGACGCTGAATTTGAAGAGAAGAAATTTCTTGATGTGATATCAAATCATGTCAAATATCAGACCTGGCTAAATGTTAAAATCCCAGATCGCATTTTTACAGAATTAAAACCAGATGATATTTGGGATGAAGACATTGCATTGAGAAAGGGGATATTTCGAATGAATAAAACTGGAAAGGTTTGTGTTTTTTTTTTTTTTTTTTCTTTTCACCCAAACGGTATGACGGCAGTCAAGCATCACATGCTGAAGCTGGTGGTCATGTTTGAAGTCTGCGTGTTTCTAATATCTGAGTGTTGTACATGAAGTTTCCAGTTGATCCCACAACTCCAGATTCTGACTGTTTAACGGAAATCTGGATTCAATCTGCACTTTAATTTAACAATAATAACAATAATAAGAAAAAACACAGCAATATGCTAAAAAGGGGACGTTCAAAAGGCCTTTTGGATTCAAATAAAACTTTGATTTCTTTAAATGCACAGAGTGTGGGAAAGCTCTGGAGAGAATTGAAGAGTTGAGACTGATTTACATCCTTGACTCCACCAGCAGCCGACTATTCTCCAAAGGGATTTGGCACACTTCAGGAAACAGCTGCCTCGACCTCCCACCCTCATGTGATGAGCTGAATTTCTAATCCAGCTGCTTATAAAATGACAGAGAGATGACTGGATGGGCAAAATGTGTGATTGAATGATTAAGAATTTACAAAAAAAGATGGGAGAAAGCATTGAAGCTAAACTTCCATCATACTTTTCGGCTCTGAAACCTGCCAGAGACAACCAATGGAGCTCTTTCCCTCCAGATGGTTGGTGACGTCGGGCCCTGTTTCCACTACAACACACGTCCAGTATGAGCCACACACGCTCCATTCAAAGTCCTTTTGTGGCTCAGTGACCAAAGAGCAGGGGAGTGTGGGAAACTGAGAGCAACCTTCAACTCACACTGATGACAGGACACAAGTCAGAAGACTGTGCCACATGTCCACAGCAGCACGAGCATTGTGATTATATTCTATTGAAATTCCGCATGGGAACGAAAACGTTACTAAATACACAATTCCATTGGTCTCAAAAAGAAAGTGGTACTTTTCCCTCCTTGTAAAAGAAGTCATTAAGTTACAATAAGAGTGACACGATTTGTATAAGCTGGTTTGAATGTTACTGGAAAACACAAAAACCACAACATACAAATTATATTTTGCAACCAATGATGAAATATTTTTTTAATGTGCCACCAGTGTAAAAAAAAAAAATACTAAAAATAAAACGCTCAGTCAAACACACCGATCCCAGCATCAGGGTGCAGATCTGCTCTCTCCATTGGGTCGGATCTTTTTCCATCACAACACAGGCAGCATCTGTCACTGAAGTCCTTTTGTTGTCCATTGACCACAGCTCAGGGAGTCAGTGTGGGAAACTGAGCTCAGCTTGTTACTCACTGACTACAAGACGGCACGTGTCCAGAAACTCAGCTACATCTGGACAGCAGCAGGATTAGTTCTGACTTCACTTCAAATGCCATTAATGGACAACACAGTGTTTTTTCATGTTTTACCATTTTGCTTTTGCTAAATGGTGCAATTCTGGTTGTGCTAAATGAATATTTCTGGTTCTATATGAATACATTTCTGAATTCATCAAAATGCCGAATTGATGGATATACTTTTAAAAGGGCCAGACACAGACTAACTAACTAACTCATAAACTAGATATATATTTCCATCAAGTATAATTTTAATTTTAAAAGTTATTGCATAAATTTGTTTCTCTCTCACATGTGACAGAATGATCAGAGTGTGCTCATCCAAAGTCATTGATCCCAGGTCTGCTCTCTCTACAGGGTCACCACTTTCCCAGATTCACTTAGAGCTCTTTCAGTCGCTCTCCATCACCCCCCCAGTCCTCCACCTGTTCCCCTGAGATCTAACTATTGTCCCCCGGGCATATGTAACACCATTCAGCATGTTGATGCTCCAAATGTCCTATTGTCTCAGCAAGCTGTCTGATTGGCTGAGACTGTGAGAAACTCCAACCAGACCAAGACCCACACATTCATATGGAGATGTGGGACTATAAATAGGAGGGATGAAGCCAGCAGAGATCACATTCTCTCTACAGAGACCTCTACAGCACACAGATCCAGCTATGGCACCTACAACCACTGCAGCAATGAGCAACTCTCAGGAGCATCTGACTCTGACCCACAAGGTGAATTGGAGATTCAAAACCGAAACATGATTTATCAAAAGGGTTCTTCTTTTACTGCTGACTTTATACAGCAGAATAAGTTTACTCATGACTTTGTTCTCCTCTCTACAGCTCAGAAAGCCTCTGGTGGAGAAGTTACGCAGAGAGCGAATCAACAGCAGCATTGAGCAGCTCAAGTCTCTCCTGGGTCCAGAGTTCCTCAAACAGCAGCCAGACTCCAAGCTGGAGAAAGCAGACATCCTGGAGATGACAGTTTGCTTCCTGACACAGCTGCAGCAGCAGAATCTACAGCAGAGAAGACTCCTGAACCACGTCAACAAGCTGCAGTCTTCCTCTGATAAGAACCTGACTGAGGCTGACTTCTCTCTCCAGACCAGCATCACCAAAGACCAGAGTCCAGTCCACAGCGCCCCCTGGAGGCCGTGGTAGACCCCTACAGACTGGACTCACTACCAGACAAACTCAGACCATGTTGGTCAAACATCACTGGAACTGACTTCTGTGAAACTTCAGGACTTGTTCTTCTGTATTAACAGAAGGTTGAATTTTGTGTTTTCCTCTCAGTAAGAGGAGATTTCCTGATGGAAACGACAGCAATAATATCTTTCAAGTGAAGAAAGAACTTTTTTCATGCATGTTGCATGAACACAATTCTGATTGTGTCAACAATCATTATTATACTTTATTCCTGAATTCTGTGAAACAAAGGACTTGTTCTTCTGTATTATCAGGAGCTTTTCAAATACTTTCGAGTGTTTCAAACTTTCTTGTTTAAAGAAAAATATTTCCTGTGGAAATAGTGTTACAGAGTGACATTATCTTTCATACTGAGAAAGAAGCTTTGTAGCTTTCATTGTGATAAAAACAGTTTTATGGACATCATGATTTTCATCATGATCTTTACATCACTTTAATCTATCTGATTACTAAAAACTGATCTGTTGTAAGATCAGATTGTTCATTGTTTTCTCCTAACCCTTTAGTTAAAATCCTAATTTTGCTGTGATATGTTTGTGCTTTACTGAACGTAAAATATAATCCATGATTGATGTTTGTTACCTCCTGAGTAGCATTGATCATTTTGATCAAACACCTTAATTGTTCAGTTGATGGACGTTCCCTCACTTTATGTGATTATTGAAAACTGATCTGTTTTAAGATCAGCATGTTTATCTTTTTACTGTAAAAGGTTTCATGTCACATCGTCACAGTTTTCCAGTGACAATATGACTTTTACATTCTGAGAATTTGCTGAATTTTGTGATTATGAAGAATGTGACCTGTTTTTAGGTCAAGTTTTACTGTTTGGAACAAACTCTCCTGGGACAGTGACTGCAGTGTCCACCAATACTGTAAATTGTTTGTCTTTTATGAAGACAGTCGTTCCTTTACTCTGTCTGAGTACAGCGTTTCTTGTAGAACTCTACAAGTTGTTGTTGTGATGTATCATCACCTCTAGGTGGAGCCTTCATCGTCTTTGTGGCTCAATGTGTCCTGTTTAATGAACAAACATCAAGATGAAAACGTTTTTTCCATGTTATTTCTGTTATATATGATCTTGTAGATGATAAAGAACTAGAGACTTTTTGCCTCTTTTAAAGAATTCCTCTCACTTGTTTCATTTCTTTCCACCTGCCCGTGGATAGTTTTAAAGATTTTCATCTTTGTACTTTTAAACACGAAAGAAAATCCATCAAATTACAGCATTGCTCTACATGCATGGCTTGTACTTAAGAGCTTTGGGATAGATCACAATAAGAAGCAGAGGAGAAAAGAAACACAGGATTAACTACAATTACATTTTGACTGCAGCATTTATTTACAGCTGCTCAAATCCTGCGGTGCAAAGTGTAAATGCTCACACTCAGTCGGTTTTTAGAGTTAACAACGACTTTTCCTCTTAATTGGCTCCTCGTGTTGGAGGTGCAGTGTGACGGGCAGCGGGTGGTTTTAATGAGTCCCATTCATTGTGAAAGCAATGGTCGACACCATCACTGCTGTGGATGTTTAAAAAAAAAGAAAATAAATAAAAAAAAAGGGGGGGAAGAAGTGCTGCAACACTTGGTGGCAGCAGTGGATTATTTAAAAAAGCGTGCACATGCGCCTTCAGTGATGTGTGCCGTTCTGTCTTTTTGAGGCCCAAGACCTTGAGAGGACATTCAGTCGGGCCTCAGTCCTGCACAGGTAATGAGGTTTTGAGATGAATGCTGGCGGGTTAGTGAGGGGCGACCCGACTAAAACAAAAAGCAACGTCTGAGGATGCTGACAGAACCAGACACAAGTGCACTTTCTGAAAATAATCATTGTTTAGTCAATGTGTTGTGTTATTTGCAGATTTTGTCGCCACATATCAACAAAGAAAAATAATTATATTTGTGTCTTTGCTGAGTGGTTGTGAAACACTTGTGACTTGAGGGCTCTTGGGGAATGTTTGACAAAGATACTGTTGCAACATCTGCTGCTAAAAAAAAAACAGGAAAAAAAAGAGAGAATTTGATGCAAAATCCCATCAGCCCCTGTTCTGACTTGTAGATTCTCAAAAGCGTCCCTTCCAAAACGCTAACTGAAGGAATGAGGACAAATGTTTTCTCTCTCTTGTTGTCTTCACTATTATTAACACCGACATTTGGCGACGGAACTGATCTTTTGAAGTCTGCAGTCTCGGCCATCTTGGTTTCAATAACCAAGTTGGTCACTTAAATCCATTTTACATCCCTGATTCAGGATCAGTTATTCAACAGAGACTTTAGAGCTGTTTCAAATGTTACTCAGAATATTAGCAGCTGCAACTCTGAGCATATCTGTCCTTCAGATTATGGCAAATTAGGATTAGCCCGATTTTTGAAGCAACAGGAAAAGATGGCATCCGTCTCAGCTCGTCCTCATCAATACAGCCGTGTCACTTCCTGCTCCGTCTCTCCACTGAGACATTTTCGAATATGGTTGCAGGTGGAGCGTATGGGGGTTTTATCACCACCTGTTCGCCACCCGCCTCTCCTGGGGGCTCAGGGACAATAACCCCCACCCTCTGTTAGAGCTAATTTAGCTGAAAAATAACGCTTTTAATCAGCTAATGTGAGTTGAGTGCAGCCAGCCTAATTCCCCCCCCCCCCCCCCCCGAATTGTAGCCGTCCCTCAGGAACCCATTTGGTTTGGTCCTGATGAGGAAAAGAGGTTAATGGCTGCAGATTTTCCTCACAGAAGGACCCGTGATGAATGGACTGTTCAACCTGAATTGGGCTGTTGTGCGTTTGCTGGTGTGTCTGCAGGGGAAGCTAAAGTCCTGTCGAGCTAATCAGAGAAACAAAGGCTTAATGTGCTTCCTTTAGAAGGCGGGGGGACTTTATTTGTAGGCCTCATTTCATAAAGCAGGGAAATCCAACGTGCTTTAAGGTCAAAAATTAACAGGGTATGATGGGTAGCTCAAATCAAGCACTCCGATTGGCTAATTACTTTTCACATCAACGGAACAGCAGGAAAAAAATGCGATGAAATAAAATATGTATGTAAGGTCGCTTGTTGGTCTGCTGCACAGCAACCAGCCAGGATGAACCACTATTTTGTGTATTAAAATCATATTGTTCTGTTGCTATTACTTTTTTGCCGTATTTTGTGATCACGTATAGAAACAATAGCTCACTTCAGTCCATGATATGGGCGCTTTATACCACATATCGGGATGGAACAACACTCCTTATCTGTCATATAATATGCAAATGTCACGACCTGTCATGAGCTTAATTAAAAAAAACAAAAACAAAAAAAAACTGCAAAAGTGACAAAGGGAAGCCAAATTATGAAAGTAAACTAGTGCAGCTTGAATCAATCTACTGGCAATAAATACTTTGGATGGATCACTTGAACATGATTTCTGCATCTAGTCTCAGTAATACACGCACGTCAAATACAATCTTTAATTAGACTTCGTAATTTGGTGAGAAGGAAAAATATAGAGATTCAACAAAAGATGCTCCAAGATGGATCCTTGTGGATCCATCCTCATGCACAGTTTCCTGTGGAGGCAAAACAGTTTGACGTGAGTTTTTTAGGTTTTCTAACTTACTTGCCAAAACAAGCCAAACAACAAAAAAAGAAAAACTAATCAAAAGTGTCAGAAATCAGCTTTAAAATTCAAGAATAACAAAAACGGAGTCATTAATCAGCCAAACATTATTTGGTAACTTGTTGAGTGCAGGCTCTGGGACACAATAGAGCCGAAATCCTGATTGAAAGTTATCGAAGCAAGTCCGGGGTTATTCAGCTCAGCAGCATCAAGTCTTTTCTTCTGTGCTTTTTTTTTTTTTTTTTTTAAAAAGGCCTTTGGGAAGACTCCAGGTTGGAGAGAGTTTTTAACCACACCGTTTTCGGGAAAGCTACTGGTTGAAACCTGCATGCCACATGTATGAACTGAGATGGTTTGTTCACCAGTTGGACTAAATTGCATCATGTGGAAGTAACTTTTGAATGGCTGAGGTAACGATGTTTTTTTTTTTTTGTGGGGAGTTGTTAGTATTGCTGATGCCTTGATTCTTATCACCAAAGAAGGATGCAAACTCAGCTGAAGTTTTGGGGAAAGCGGAATCTGATTGTTTGCTAATCTGTCAATAGCAGCAAATAAGATGCACAGATTGCTCACAGATTGTTGTTCGTCTTGTTGAAGTGAATCTGTAAGTTGATTGATTGTTTTGTTGTTTGTCCTTTTTTTTTTTTTTTTTATTATTTCCACACTTTGTCAACCTTCTATGTTAAAAGAAAAAATGTTGACATGCTGATGGATTTGCTGGTGAAAACCAGAAACATTGAGGGAATTTTAAGTACAGTGACTTGCTTTTTATTTCAGATTTTAAAGCCTGCTATTTGCTTTGGAACATAAAGTGTCTTTCATAATTTCCCTCATTCCTATGGAGTCGAGACTTCGTGTTCTGCTGCGACTGCAAGGTGGCGGAGAAAGACGAAAAAGTCGATACAGAACGGGAAAAGGTGCAGTCCTAAATAAAATCAAAAATTGCGTTGTGTGATGTGATGCAAACCATCAATTATTGTGCAACTGCAGCGTCAGACCGTTTGCCTCGTCATCGGCCACAGAAACGTTTTATTTCACAGGTTTCTTCCCTTTCAGTTGCTTCTGTAGTTAACGCTGTGGAGGTTTCATCTGATCCCCTGTTGCTGCCTGTAAACCCCGCAGAGACATTAAATGTGATATTGGGCTACACAAATAAACTATTCCCAACTTTACTTCAGTCAACAGCTTACAGCCGAGCTGCAAATGGGGGCACAGTTTGTGAAGAGTAAATGAGGTGAAAAGAAATCAGAGATGGAAGGAAATAGACATGAAATTGAAGGAACAAATTGAGAGCGGAGACAAGAGATTGTCTGCGCGCTTCCCCACAACACGCATACATACAAATCAGCAACTAAGAAACTGTGTATACCACAAATCGGCCGAGCCAGCTGCCAACTCGAGTGCACTTGACATTTAAATTCACATGCCCGGCCCTGCTTCTCGCACCCCGCATATTGATGCCTTCTGGAGCCGGGGAACATTAAGAAGAGACTGAACGCAGGAGATAGGAGGGGAAAAGGAGGACAAGGCTTTAAAAAAAAAAAAAAGCCAATTAAAGCGGCACACAAACAGAAATAGCAGGCCGTGGCTGTGTATAGGAAAAGTTTTGTTGTGGTGCAACATATCATTACAAAGAACTGATTTCAGGATTCCCCAGTTTGGGAACAACAAAGTAAATTTATCTATCTACGATCTGAGAACGGAGGTCACCTTTGTTTTTGTATTTTTGTGCTCAGAAATACAGTTGTCAGCGAACCGGACCATGAATGAATGTCATGGCCACAATTTCTAACTCGGCTGCATACAATTTTTTTTTTTGGCCACCATAGCTGTCACTATGCTGATATAAAAGTTATGGGCTCGTTTTCTGCACGACAGTCTCAGGAAAAGGGAAGTGAACTGCAGTTCTTCTTCTTTAGATAACAGAGTCACAGATTCTTGGGATTTCTCATAAAAGCGGTGAAAGTCTCAGGCAGTTTGTTGGTACTTTCGAAGTTGCAAAGTCTGGGGCTGCAACAGTGGACTTTTTGTGAAGTTGTGGCTCGAATGCTTAAGCTCCACCTTCACATTTTCACATTTCAGTAATCCTAAATGAAGACATTTGGAGAAAGTTTGAAGCACTGGCCTGATTAAAAATAAAGACGAAAGAGAATTCTTCAGTCTCATGTTTGTTTGTTTGTTTGTTTTTTTTGGGATATTTATCCCAGCTCATGCTAGTTTATTATATAAATCACATTTCAGGAGTTAAGACAGGAGAAAAAGAACATTCTTTCAAATAGTGACTCAAATGAAACGCATGTTGTCGTGTTATGAAACTTTGTTTATCTCATTAACTCCAGTTTCACCTCCCGTTGTGTTGACTAAACATTTGACGTTTGACAAAGTTGTCAAATTCACAGAAAGGATTTAGGCAGTGCTGCAGGGAGGTTACGATTTGAAGTACAAAAATGGGACCATCTTAAAAGAAATGCTGCATTTGTCGTGTACATTTGAAAAAGAAAATATTCCCCAAGTCAAGTATGTGGCACAACGTGCTGTTAACAAGCCATTCTTCTGAGATGAACAGTCAGACTAACAGAGAGAAAGAACTAAACACATAAATTCCTTATTTACATCCAACTACATAATAAGTCCAATTTTTAAGTAACAAGATGAATTTATTCATTAATTGCTAAAATCAAACATTTCCACATTCCAAACGGAGGGGGTTTGACGTGAGCAAGATGGAAAACAAACAAAAAAACAAAACAGATATAAGTTAATTTATATATATATATATATATATATATATATATATTGCAGTTTGAGGTTTTATTAGAATAATAAGTGATGCAGTAATGAGGGGAGAGTTTGTCTATGCGAGATGTATAATACAATACCTATCAACAACACAGCATGCAGTTCTGACAAACTAATACACAATTAAGAAGATGAAGGTAATAACGTTGTCTTCCTCCAGGGCCGCTCAAATGCAGAAAATTGTTTCTGCTCATAATTGGAGCTAAAACGACTGTTTTGTGTTTGGGGGGGTGTTTGATTTTCCTACATTTCACCGGCTGCTGCCGTTTTCTTTTTTGTTAGTGCTACAGCAGAGATGAACGAGAATAGCTTCCAGATTAATATTCAAGCCAATCTGAAAGGAATAATAAAGTCTTAACGGAGAGAGAGAAAGAGAGAAAAAAAAAAACAAACAACTAATTTAAACTTTATAGGAAAAGGCGCTGGAGGTCCTCTGCTGAAAAAGACACTCAGACTTCACACCTCGATGAAAACGAACAACAGAGGCTGCAAAAATCTGACAGCGAGCTGGGAGTATACTTCATTCCTTCATCTTCTACCGCTTATCTGTTTCCGGGTCACGGGGGGTGATTGAATCAGTCCCAGCTCTCACTGGGCGAGGGGCGGGGTCACCCTGGACAGGTCAGCAGTCCATCACAGGGCCAACACACAGAGACAGACAGAGACCAACAACCACTCAGACTCACACTCAGACCTACAGACACTTTAGAGTCACCAGTTAACCCAAACGGGATGTCTTTGGATGCTGGGAGGAAACCAACGCAGACACACAGAAAGGCCCCAGGCCGGGGAACCAAACCCACGACCTTCTTGTTGGGGGGCAACAACGTTAACTACAATGCAGCATTTCTGCTAAATAACAAAAAAGGAAAATAAAAGACAACTATTCGGGCTGTGCTCCCAAAGAGGAAGCTCTACTGATGTCCTCTGAGTTCAGCTGGACTGGCCTCAGCGTGTCAGTCGTCCCTGCAGGACGGGACACATCTGCAGTCATGTATGCTGAGCGTACAGGCGCCGGACGCTGAACACAGATTACCAACCCCGGAGAAAAAGCGAAGCAGGTGTTGCATTTCATTCTTCTCTGTTTAAAAGATTTGGACGAGACTGTTTGCGTCTCCTTCACTCACGAGCAGCGAAGATCCAAACTGTGTGCTCAATGACGACGCCAATAATTCAAACCACAGGACGGGGTTGTTTGTTTCGACACAAGACAACGGAGAGGAAGGGAGAAGGGAGGGCCAGGCAGAGAGGAAAAAAAAATCCCCCAACACATTTCCGCTTGTTCATTTCAAGCTGCAGGGATGAAACGCCTTGATTTGGGCAAAAGAACGATAAGACTTGGATGTTTGAAAGACAAAGAGATATAAAGCGAAGGAGCCAGAGAGAGAAAGCACCTGGCGTGTTCATCCCAGCAAATCATTTGGACAAATTAGATAAACACCTGAAAGTCAAACATGAAACGCTTGTCAAAGGCTCACTGAAAGAGAAAAATACTTTTCCCAATTAAGGATGGAGGGAATGTAATAGCTGATGTCCGATTGTCACGCGTGCTCACACACTGCACTGGGTTCAACGGGATTGTATTGAAGTGAACGGGAAAAATGTCCCGACTTCTCAGTTGACTTATTACCTCACTGAGTGTTTTCCTAATGAGATTATGCTCTTGAGATTCAAGAGCAGGAGCTGGATCAGGCGAGATGATTTATGGACTCTACAGGGAACAGTGACCTGCCTGACACTCAGGAGAGAGTACAGAAAAGGTCAGATCCAGCACCTTCTTCTCCAAAGATCCCTCACCTCATCCCTGATGGATTTTTCTGCCAGGTCAACAATTATTCTAACCACCTCCTTCCGTGGATTGCTTGCTAACCTCGCGTTCACTGAAAATTCAAATCACATCCAGAACCTTGTGAAAATGACCCCTCATTCTACGAGCGATAACCGGCGCTCCGTAACCAGCGATTCCACAGCTGCTGAACTCCCAATGAGGACAAATGTTGGTTTCAAAGGTTGTTTCTGTGGATTTGACCTCATCCCATCAGTGCTTGTTGCTCTGTCATCTGACTTCCTCCTTTGCTACTGTGATCGTTACGACGTCCACTGGAGGGCGGCTAAAAATAAAACTGCAATGTGCATACTAATAAGCTGCTGCACAAACAAACCCATGGCCATTTTTCACTCTCCAGTAAACAACAAGCATTAGCAGCCTTTTGTCTCCCTCTGGAGCTCAGACTGGAACCACCTTCAGGTCTGGCTTTATCTCCACATCCCAGGATTCCTGATAATAAATACACAAGCTGCAGGCAGGTGTTGTTGAAGAAATCCAGCTCGAAGGCTTATGGAGGTGGAAGGGCAGAAATGTAAAAATGTTAAGACGCCTCCCAAACATTTCATTCATGTCGGAACGAACAAATATCAACAAATATTGATTTTTATCCGTCTATCATTATTGTGGTATAAAGGCAGCACTTTTATGTCCTCTTGGCTTCTATTTTGAATTAATTTATGCTTCACCTCCTTTTCCTCTCTGCCCACCATTCTACTGAGAACAAACGCTGAAAATTGGTTTCGAATAAAAAAAAAATAAAAAAAAAATCAAAGAAAAACAAATAAATTTGTTTAGCTGATAAGAGCAATCAGCAAAAGAACAGATGCGCTTTGTTTGGTTTTTCAATTTTTTTGAAAGACAGTAATACAATGCAGAAGCATTGTTGGCCGTGTAGATTATTGCTATCTGGAGAAGCAGGATAAAACGTAGTGATTTCACTTATTTGAACTGTGATTCATTTTCAGTCAAAATCATATATTGTTGCTTTAACGTCCCACAGAGAGAGGCGTCAAACACAGCCAGGGGGTTAAAGGCTTGGCTCCCTCTTTGCCACTGGATGGAGCTGCTGTTCTTCCTCTCCACTCACAGATTCCCACTCATCCTTCTTCACTCAGGTGTTTTTAGTGTCTTGCTGGTAAATTTTCCAGACAAAATTTTTTTTTTTTTTTTTTATATATATCATGCTCACCTTTATGAAGTCATATAATAAAAACTATGTCCACAGACCAGGAGAGGAGAGAGACTGCTTTGGTGGAATAAGCTGTTATTGCTGTGTCAGAGCGACGTTGAGGGTCTTGCGAAAGCCACTCTGGACTGAAATCCAATTTGAAAAGCTCCGATGGGCTGTCGGAGCGACGCTAATTGCTCTCTCTTCTACCAATAGACAGAAGAAAAGCCTGACAATCAAAGTCTTCTTTTGTCACAGTCATTAGCCCAGTTACTGCCCATTTATTTCAGATGGGTTTTCAGTCCTCCAAGCGTCACCACTGAGCATTAGGAACATTATGTGGTGGGTGGGTGGGTGGGGGGCTATAAATACTCAAAGAGTCCAGCATGAAATTTGGTGGAATAGGAAGGTTCAGACTGGTGAAAATTGCTGCCTGCTGCTGCTTCGATTTGTTTGCCCCCCTCCCTGAATTCACTCAGACTTCACTTACGCGCGGGATCAGAAGTAAAGCTGTTGAGTCGGGAGGATGATGCGTTGCATGAGCGAAGCAAAACAAACACAAAAACAGAGTAAGTAATGGCTTTTTTGGCACGGCACGATGCCGTTTCCAAAATGCGAGCGGGTTTCGCGGCCCGCCCGCCCGTTTCAAGTGGCCATCCTGAGGAAAGCGTGAAGGAACTGCGAGAGCAGTCTTTAGCCTAAGCCTCTCACTCAGAGAAGCACATCGGGAGGATTTACATGAGGCAGCAGTTTCGGATGTTTGCAGTCAAGCCCACACCTGGGGCCACAGATGCAGCCATTATTTTCACATTATCACAGTGTTGCACAAAATGCGGCATCCCACATGAACGCCAAAGCAGGAGATGAAGTGATGGATGTTCTTCAGGATGTGGAGATTCAAAACAATCTAGGGCACTCTGACGGGAATTATATTTTCCCTGAGGCACTTAGGAGCCAATGTTTTATTTTATTTATTTATTTATTTTTTATCACGTCTTATCCGTTCACCTTTAAAATGTCACAGGAAATACTCCGACAGCAAAATAAAGTCAACGCACACTTGAAAAATGGAGAAACAAATTGAATCTTCTTCGCCTCCAAGGCTGATCGACGAGTAACAAATGGCAACTCAAAGTATCCAATAACATAATGCAATAACATGTCCAGCACAAAAGACATGGATGAGCATTATTCTTAAATAATGTCATTCTTCACAACAACATTTAGGAAACAGGGATCATATAAAAGGGCGTCAGAAGGTCGTCGGTGTCGCCGTGTGGCCATCAGCCAAAAGGAGCTCTGTCACAAAATGCAACAGAAAGGCAGCAAAGCTTTGTTTGTTTAGCTTTGGCTACGGATGATGATGAATCAACATTGCAAATCATCTTGATCAATCGTTGTCTAAAGCGATTATTTTTAAAAAAAGGTAACAAGAGGGAATAGTTTCTGATTTTGAATGTCAGTGTAATGGAGTTTTCTGCTAACGTTTTTCTGAACTTTGACGACTCTCACTCATTTTTAGCGGAGTTGAGCTTTTGTGGTTCTTAGAGCCTCACAAGAATGATAAATCCCTCGATATGCTCAAACTCTCGAAAGCCTCAAAGGCAGTCTGAACCAGAGGTATCAGACAAATTGAGCTGCGGGAAACTCCGGAGCTGGAAAGGCCGAAGTCAGGGTGACCGCTTGCGATTTAACCATCCAATTAATTTGACCTGAATATTTCGGAGGGCTTCAACCGAAGCTCCTGCAGCAGCTGGAGCGGGAAGACGGGGTCGTGAAGGGGTGGCGCAGAATAACGAAGAGAGAAGATCGGGAGGATGAGGTGGAGGACAGTGTGGGAGTTGTACATTATATCTGTTTGGATAAAGGGCGGATATACCACGTGCCCCCACACCCCACCCCTAGACTCTCCAAGACCCCTGCTGCCTTTAGAGTGAATGGTGGTCGGGGAAGGGCCCCAAATTTGGATGGTTTTGTCCACTTCATGAGTAATTGTGTCTGGTCTGCCAGCATGAGGCTGTGAGATGAGCCAAATGGACGCCCCCCCCCCCCTCCACCAAAACCCCTGGAAGAATGATCGATTTCCTCGTCTGGGAGGAAGCAGATGAATCCAGCACCTTATCAGCAGGTACCACTTTAGGGAGCAGCTTTTTGTTTCTATTCAGCCATTATTTCCGGATTTATTGATTCACGTTGCCGTAAAATCTCCCTTTCACCTTCGTCCTGCTCCCCACTCGGTGTCAGTCAACGAGGCCTCTGGTTTAATGACTGGGATGCATTAGTGCGGCTTTAGGGAAGGGGGGTCTTTCAGATGATTGACTTGACTTGTGTGTTCTCTTTTATTTCAAACAAACAGATTACAATTGACTGGCTTGATCTTGGAAAATGAGCTCCGTAAGCATTTAAGCGGCTGTAGAATCTGAGTGCTGCCTGATGGATGCTAGTTGAATGCTAGATGGCGGCAGCTAGCGTGGCACTCTAAAACCTGAGCACCGATGTGATTTGTGAAGACCCAAAGTGTTAACAGAGATGCAGTCAGGGCTTTCTAAGCAGAAAGCTTATAAAGATGTGAGTGTAAGTTAGATTTTGAAGCACTGTGAATTTCTGCAGGAAAGAGCAAGTCAGAAAAATCTCCACTTTGGGTATCATGATAAGCTGATTTGTTTTGTCTGTGTCTGAAGTCTTGGATCCCCTTTAAAAGGTTCACTATACAAGATTGGTTGGTTGCTGTTTGGCCAGATCAGTGAGCCAGAGAGCAGCAGTGGTGGAGGGAGGTAAAGAGTGAATAACGAGAATGAAGGTTTGGTGCCCAGAAATGAGTTGCAAGATTTCATTTACTCACTAAAAATTAAAACAAGAAGGGGAAAAAAAAAAAAAAAAAAAAAGATACCTTAACCAAAATAAAACCAACACTTAACTGTAATTGGAAATCAGGTCGTGCAGGAAAAATGACACCGGTTCTCTCAGCAAATAGCCACAAAACAATATTCAATGTGTACGCTGGCACTGAGCTGAAACTACAACTGTCGCGCCATAAATCATCCGCCATGACAGTCTGTTTTTGTTGTTTCATAGGAGTTGATTTGACTGTAGCCTCCTTTTAAGGGGATATAGTCTCTCTTACGTTAGTCTGCCCTCAGTGGAATAATGGGGGGGGGGCAAAGTAATAAACACACCCTTCTATTAGATGAGATAAAATTAAAATGACATCCCCTGATTCGTGTCTCGCCAGTCAGACGACTTTGCTTACTCTTAATCATGATTGCTTCTTACAATGAAACGATTGCCTGTCATTGTAACCATGACAACTAAGGGCTGTTTCATGACCTTCA
The DNA here is from genome assembly GCF_900963305.1 of Echeneis naucrates. Lineage (NCBI taxonomy): Eukaryota > Metazoa > Chordata > Actinopteri > Carangiformes > Echeneidae > Echeneis > Echeneis naucrates. The sequence goes on along the minus strand of NC_042515.1, from coordinate 4,169,638 downwards.
ACCAATCTGAACTCCATCTAAAAAAAAAAAAAAAAAAAAAATCACTCTCCGCTTCACTATTACTGATGTCACATTTGCAAAAAACTTTGTGCATTTATAACAAGCCTGGAAAGAACTTGAATGCAAATCAAATCCGTTTACGACCTCAGTGTCTGGAAAACGGTGTAGAGTTGTGGGATTAAAAAACAAACAAACAAACAAACCCTTTAAGTCCTCTTACTGTTGCTACAGTGAAAGCAGCAGCCTGGGGCTAAATGCTAATGTACACAGACGCACACCAGACATGGATGACAGTGGGGAGGAAAGTGCGGGGCCGGAGGGTTCACCCACACAAACACGCCTCATCCTCAATGGGGATCTGAGGCAATAATAAAGAAAGGTCTGGCCGAATCAGATTGGATCTAACTGGAGCACGCATTGATTTGAGGCTGGAGACCTTATTGGAGGCACTGCAGGACATACTAGAGGAATACAGAGGCAATTCATCTTTTGATGAGCTGTGGCAACACTGAGGACACAGCAACAGTGAAGAGTATTCAGAAAAAGGGGGTTCTTTTACTGTGAATTAAAATCATTCATGAAGATACGGTGAGATTTCAGCAAAGCAAGGTCAGGAGAGATGATGAAGCTCTTTAAGAGGGTTTTTTTTTTTTTTTTTTTAAGCCACTATGATCTGGGAGACCTCATGAGACGCACCAGAATGAGAAATCAGTGAAGAAGAGAGCCCTTAATGTGTGAACAAGTCTTCCATGTTGACTTGTACATTTAAGTATCAGAAATGGGTGGACAAAACGCTGGGCTTTAACAAAAATGTTGTTTCCAGTTTTTTTTTTTTTTTTAATCCTTATGTTTGTAATTGTTATTATGAGTCTGGAGACGAATGTCCTACAGTCTCTCCAGGAACTTTTTGGTTTTTTTGCACTGCAATTTGCAGTATTTTTGTGGTAAATCTTTTGCAGTAACATTGCAGGAACTTGCAATCTTGGTGGGTGGTGGGGTGGTTTTTGTGTCTTTTTATTTTTGTGTTGTGCTGATTCTAGCCCTAACAACTCTCCATGAAACTACCCCAGTTGGGTTTGTGTCCGAACATTACGAAACTACAACTGCTAATTTACTTTTCCCCAACGATAGTTAGTCAAAGGTGTCGTCACTGACAGTCCGAAGACTTAAGCCTGTCATTTCATTGGTGACTCAGACTTTGCCATCTTGGCCTTGCACAGCGTCCACTGTGATTGGCTCCAGCTTCCTGTGATGGTATAAAAATTTGGATTCCACCTGATTACATTGTTAACGACGGGTCAGAAAATGCCTCTACGTGTCGCGCTGGAGAGGGAGGGCAAACTTCATTTAATTTGCAGGACCTTTCTAACCATTACGGCTCTACTTAAGCACACCAGCGTGCAACACGACAATTCAATCACAAGCGGAAATGTTTGAAATGAACAGAACAAAACAATCCCAATCAGTGAAATGACATTCCCAAAAGACAGAGACGGGAATCAAAAAAACATTTTAGATGACCTTCGGCGTGGTTTCAGCCACGTATTCTGTCCCAAAAATGACAAGCAAAGAATGAAAGCGTTCATTTGAGGTCGCAAAATAATAGACTCTTATTCCTTATTCTTGTAAAAAAAAAAAAAAACAAAACAAAACAAAAACAAGACACTTGTAGAGATGGCAGCCAATTTAAATGCATATCAATGTGAGTTAGACGGTCAGGAGCAGTATGATGTGGCAAAAATGGTTAAGCAGTTTCCTTCTCCCTGTTTCTGTGGAAGCAGTCGAGAGGTGACGCATAATCAGTCTCCATCCTGCTTTGTAATTCTGAAGCGCGAGCTGAGCACCTCATATCTGCACTATATTAAAATGCAGCAACATGAGAGGCAGCATATGTGAGGAGGCGCAGTATGGGGCGCTGCATCTGCTGCTGAGGAGAACAGTGAACTGATCGAAGGCATCTACAAATGAGATCTAATCAGACATCCCTGCAGTGTGTGTGTGTGTGTGTGTGTTAGAGAGTCAGCAGTCTTTGGATCTCTTTCCCTGCAAATGTACTGATCTGTGTGTGCGTGGAACATACAGCACAAACAGTTCTCCTCTGCTGCCAAATCATGCAGATCTTAATGAAAGAGCATCTCTGCCCTGAATGTTAAACCCCCTACTGAACCTCCAGCTTCCCAGCGGAAGTCACAGCGATTTTCTGCATTTGACTCGAGAAGGGCGGAGGGAAGGGGTTGGGACGTAAGGCAACGACGAGACGGAGGCGGCCAGCCAGTTTGTGTGTGCGCGCGCGAAATCGGGTTTGGCTGAAAAGTTGCATGCCGCTGTAAGAGTTGCACCTGTGATGTCAGAGCTCTGGTTTGCATGCACGTCGAATCGGCAACATGCTGCAGCTGTCAGAACACTGACTGATTATTATGAGGAATCATCAGGAGATAACGCTGCTCAGTTACCTTTTTTTAACCGTTATTTATTCAGGGTAGTTTCATGGAAGCTGTCTTTTACACACAGATACATGTTTTAATGTGGGTAAACCCATTAATAAGACACAATGGACCTGTTTTGCGCTGTCAGTTTGCCTCTCACATGCAACATGCAAGCAGCAATGTCATCACAATGTGCTTACAGAGCGCACAAGCCAGTAGTGTCTCACATGGTGCATCTGTGTGAGACACTACAATCGGCGGTTGTGCGTTTTTTTTTTTTTTTTTTTTTTTTAAGGGCTTCAGATGAATCTCTCTCTGTCAGTGCAGCCAACAGGTGACGGGTCTGTTTAAAAGGCGTCGCAGCAGGAAAGGAGGTAAAAACGAAGGTGTTGAGTTTTCACCAATGTCAGCAGGTTTGAACTGTAAACTTTTAGCATTGCACACAAAAACTAGATGTTGGCAGATGTCCGCTGGCTTTTGGCACCAGCTTCACAGATCACATTCACCCAGTGACACCCACACCGGGACGCTGCCCATTACAACCAGAGGGATCGAGCCTGCTGACCACCACTGGCCACCAGTGTACAGGACGGGCCTGTCCCACTGGAGGCACTGATTTCATGGAGTTGACTTAAACCTGAATAACCTAAAAAAAATATGAATCATACTGATTTTTTTGTGCAGTGTCATTTTGTTTGGTGGAAAAACGATTGGATTCAGATTAGCCCTCGAGTTACCCATGAGTACTCCAGCACTTGGCCGCTTCCCCCACGTCGGCATAATAGTTAATACTAGATGCGGTGACACTTTTAATAACCAGCAGTCAGAGTGCTGAGCCTTCACGCTGATTTGGAAAAGTCTCCTTGTGAGAAAAGCTTCTTCGTGGAGGTGGCTTCAGCTCTGTCTGAGGTGTGAAAGACGCTGATGGATTCGGATCTTTTCTCAGCAGCCAACCAGGACTTCTCTGTGCTTGAGATTTTTCCACATCACTCTTCCCCATCTATGTCTTTCTCTGTTTCTCTGTACTTTGTATTGCGTTATTGAGCTGTGCAATAGTCTGCCATTTTACAATTTTGTGTTTTTGACTTGCGTTGAAATACGTGGCTTAATTTTCATAATTTAAATTCGCACATTAACCAATTTCATGCAATTACCTACAGTGTTGAAATCTGTAAACATCTCGTTTACACCTACTAAAACGTGCTAACGTGCCCTCACACAGTAACACACTGAATGTGTGGATTAAGTATGAAGGTCAGGCCACACTTGAATACCAAATGTAAACAAGGTGCAATGTCCACCTGATCTGACAGCCGGATCGTCGGCGTGTCGTCGTGGGTCATGATTCAGATCTGCTCTGCTGTTTCTTCAGATCCGAGTCTGATTTTGAAAGAACATGGCAGCTGACATTTCTCAGTCACCTTCACTTGTAACACCATGCAAATCCCCAGGACTACTCACTGAAAAATAAAAATGTTAAGGTATGACATTTCTTTGTGTTAAAGCAGACCAGAGATACGATACAAAGACAAAAGATGCAAAGTAATTAAGGGCAGTTTTTTCCAATATGGCCAATAAAAACAGTTTGAAATTAATGCGCCAAAACCTGAATGCAGTGCAGTCTAAATATTTGTACCATTAAATGTGTGATGTTCAGTTAAGCCAAAACTCAAAAGATCTCAAATACATATACAAGTAAAAATTGTGGGAAAAAAAATGAAAAACCTTAAAAGCCCCTTAAAGCGCCCCTCCGGTGCCAAGATGGTGATGCCGTGGTGACGTTTAGAGTGTCCCGACTTATCATGAGATGATCTCTGAAATATTTTTTTTGTCTGCGTGCATAAATAAAGTGTGAAATTCTATAAAAAACGTTTTCTAAAAGCATCGGCCCTCGTGTCTCCTTCGCTTTGCTGCGTTACCCCGAACAAGGCTCAGCTGACCCAATAACGTTCTTTGATGTTTAAAAATAGAGTGAATTTTAAATGATTATAATTCAGCAGCAGCCAGAACTTTTTTGTTATTATTATTTTCGGCTTCTTCTATCAAAGCAGCATCATTTTGTTAGTTGGCTGGTTTTGCTTTTTACGTGGTCTCCAACTCACTTCAACATTTCCGAGCTCCTTTTCTTCTCTTCTGATACGTTTTTTTTATTCTTTACAGCTTGTTTATGCACTCACATCTCTCCCACTTTCAAGGGCGTTAGCTCCTTTTTGTTATTTCTCTCAGCACATATGTTTCACAGCAGAGTGGCATCCTTTTTAGCCGGCTCTTTTCTTTCTTGTGTCATGTGGCCATTTTGCCCCCAAAAAACACTTTCTTAACCTTTTTCAACCAACAAGCCTCATCTGACCCTCTTTCTATTAAAATAAAAAGACCAAACATCTCTCTTAGCAGTAGTATTCATATTTTGATGTTTTTTAAAGACCTTGTCCTTTTACAGCATGTGAAAATATTATGAATGTAGATTTTGATAATATTATAAAGCTGCGTTCCGTCGTCGCCATCTCGCCATCGCCCAGCACCACCAAACTTAATCCTAAAATGGCCGACACTTCTGCACACACGCCGTTCGCTCAGCAGAGCTTTAAACATGAATAAAATTTCAAAACTTGAAAGGGGGGAGACTGACAGAATGGGGGAAATGACATGCACCCACTTCCTGAACTTTTAAATACCTTTCTTTTATTTATTTATTTATTTTTTAAGCAATCAATGGGACCATATTCGGCTGCTGTTTTCAAATCACCTTCATTCCCACAGCACTTTATGTATGCTATTTGAATGCATTTTGAGAATGACTTTTATTCTTTCATATTTTTTTTACACGGCCTAATCAGATATTATTTTAATTTTCACAGTTATTCACAGGATTTAATGTTGGGATGAAGAAAAATGTAAAAGTAAACTGAAAGTAAACTTTTTGTTTTTGGATCTGTAGTGTCACCGCTCATTGTTGTCCTACGTAATAAAATCTGACGCGATCAGACCAATCAGACCACCATTGTCCCCCCCTGCTCGCTCCTCTCCTGCCCATATCATTCACCAACCGATCTGTGACTTGCGTCCCTTAAAGTCCGCGATGGGCCAAGACAGCTCTGCTGATGCAAGAGTCCTATGTGCATTAAGGGAAGATCCAAGACCTCTTTGAAGTACCCCTTATCGATCTCTTTCTCTGAAGTCAGGGGCTCTTAAGGATGAGAAGAAGAGGGAGAGATAGAAGAGGAGACAGTAACACAAACAGAAAGAGGAGCAAAGACCTTTCCTCAGCTTGACGTCGTTGTGTCTTGGAAACTTAAAAATCACATATATGAGGTAAATGGGTATTGGCTTCCCTTTTTGTCTGCCAGTTACAAAGTATTTTTGCAGGAAGTTATGCTATCAAAGGGAAGCTGATCAGACGCCGACGTGTCATCACATCTTCATTTTATCCTGTTGGATAAATTGAGTGAAACTTCATCATAATTAGCATAAGAAGTCACTTTTTAGACTTTCGACTCTCGTCAAAGAGTTTGTCACTGAAAGCGTTGTGAAGGCGTTCCCAAGATATTGCGATAACAGGAATGAGATGGAAAGAGAACACGGACGCAGCAATGACAAAAAAAAAAAAAAAAAAAAAGATTCTTCTTCTCTTTTGGTTTTCATCAGGGAGATTTCAGTGCGCTGGTATTGCACTCCATTATGTGGATCTCTTCAAGCCCTTGAAAAACATCCCTACTGCTTTGTGTCTACAGGCAAGTTTTACCACCACATCTGAAGTCGGACCTTTCTGGGGCTGGAGTGGAACCAAACAGAAAGACTCACACTGCTTCCCGAGGATGGAGGAGGTCATGGTGATGTTAATCATCCCTCCTTACATATTGCCGTTCGCTCTGGTGGCTGGGGTTGAGAGCAGGTGCTCTGAGGGATGGTGGGAAGAGCCTTTGGCACAACGCGACCAAACCTTTAGTTTGAGCTCAGCAGTGTGAGGGCAAGAGCAGAGCATCAATTTCTTTCTCTACCTCTTTCTCCAGCCGGCTCTGCAGAAATCTGCTTTTGTGCCAGAGTGTCTTTGTATGTTGTGGGTAAGATAAGATAAGATAAGATAGACTTTATTAATCCCTTGGGAGGTCTCCGTCAGGGAAATTGTTGTTCCAGCAGGTACAGCACCGACAAGAACAGTAAAAGAAGCACACAGTTTGAAATATATAAACAACAAATGTACAACCATAAGTATTCAGTTTTTTTAGTGTCCCATCTTCTCCAATCCCTCTTTCTTCCTGCTACTCCTCCCCCTCCCACCTAGTGCAGAGTTATACAGTTTTATTGCTCGGGGGACAAAGGAGTCTTTGAATCTGTTGGTTCTGCACCTGGGGAGAAGCAGTCTGTCACTCAACAGGCTTTTCTGTGCACTGATGACAGGCTGCAGAGGGTGACTGGCGTTGTCCATAATAGCCAGCAGTTTGTTTCTGGATCTCCTCTCTGCAACTGTCACCAGAGAGTCCAGCTTTGTGCCAAAGAGAGTCCAGCTTTGTGCCAAAGAGAGGTTATACAGTTCCCTCAGTTAAGCCGGTAAATGGTGAATATTTTTTATAATAATATAATGAATAATATAATGATAATAAGACAGGCCTCCCTTCTGTGTGAAGGTCAAAGATTTGATGAGTTTGTGTTGTAAAAAAAAAAAAAAAAATCCTGAGTTTTGTTAACATAAGAAACACAATCCTCTGATCCTCCTTCAGAATAACACGGCGCACAGCAGTGAATGAAACAGTACTGAAAAGACCAGACGCCTCCTCCATCTGTAGTCCATCAGGGTCACACTGAAATGTCACAAAGAACAAAACTATTTCATTTTTCAGCCATGTATAACCAAACCCAAACCCTTAATGTGCAGGCTTTGTCATTTTGTCATTTGAAGTATGACATCAGCAGATATATCGCTGACACTAGATTTTATAAAACAGAGTTATGTCACAATACCCTGAACTCTTTTGTTGTTACAGATTGCCTCCCTCTAATGTAATACTCAAATACTGATCCTGCTCAAAGGCCAGAGAACCAGAGAAAACGCTAACCACAAGAGAAATACGTAATTCACGAATACAGCATCCATGAAAAGAGAAAATCTTCATGGGGGCCGTTTGTTGTGAAGACAGCCACACAAGTATTTACCCTTTTGTGCACTTGTGAAGACAGAAGTGATACTTTGAGCACCGCTGTCATTCAGGCTGCCATTTTGGTCTTTGTGCCGCTTTTCTGCCAATTATTAAAGAAGCACCTTCACGGTTTACAGGATAAGTCTGCGATTGTTATTCTCTCTGTCAACAAATCCTCTTTAGAGCTCGGATGAATTTGCCCTTAAAGCAAATATTGTCTGCGTGGAGTACACCATGTTTGGTAAAGAGAAGAAAGAAATAAAGAACTGATATAATTCCCGTGCGCCACAGAGCTCCACCGTTAACAACACTGGGTGACATGTTGGTCGTTTATTTTGACTCAGTCTTACAAACGACGTTACGACACTCAGTGAACCATCGAATGTGCAATTATCTGCTGCTGACAATAGTCCCCAGCACTTTGAGAAAGAGGATGTTGACCAAATTATTGAGCCTTGTTTATCCTAACAGGGAATGGGATCGTTGGGGGGGGTAAAACCTGGGCAGGTCACCAGTCTGTGATTGGGTTGATGTATACAAAACCGCTCAAGGAAAAACAAGGTTTCTCAGTAGTTAATGGAATTTATGAGGTGCAGCGTTGTAAACTTGTAGGTCCATGAACCCTGGTATCCTTTTTTTCCGCTAAAATCAATCGAGATGACCACATGTTTTATTGATAAAAGCTGACTAACTCCTTTTCTTCTGCCAGAGAAGTTCGCCTTCCTTAATAGTTCGATGACTCACTCTACCAAGCCAATAGTATGACTGAGCCGTTTGACCTCATTGTCATGAGGAAGAGGCGACAATTGTCCCAAAATCCCGACGTTAGCGGGACTCGGCAGGCTTTTTGATCATTGGAAAAGGGGCTCAATAGAGGCAAACAGCCCTTCATGCTCTGTTATTGTAAGGCAGAGAACATGTAAATACCCCACCGGATTGTAATTTAAACCCCGTCCTATTCATCCATCATCCTGATGCTACACTTGAGTGACTTGCTGCTGCCATCCTGCTCTCTGCATGCTGCAGCACAGACAGAGTTACTGTGAAAAGATGGTGTTTTATGTGCAACTCCGGCCTGACCTTTTCTTAAAGCTTTCTTCACTCATATTTCTAAAGACCAGTCAGATGCTTCAATTCAATGTGTTTTATCAAATTTTTTTACAAATGTGGCTGTTGATTCTGATTTTTTTTTTTTTTTTAAATAAATATCTTCCTTTAGAATACAGAAGCAATTCATTCTTAAACGTCCTTCAAAATATTCAAAACGGACCGACTTCAGCAGCAGACACCGTTCATGGCCATCACCTTCAGGATACTGTAACTAAAGTGGTCATCAGGTGAAGAGTATTAAATCAGTAAAGATGAAAAATATTTTCAATGCTTGAAAGTCCAAATATGATAGTACACGGGAATTCAGAAGTTCTTTTAGAAGTATCTCTTTGGGGGGTTACATAATACAGTGTAACTGCACCGGTCTGCATTAGAATTAATGTTATGAAATGAAAAGACAAAATCGGGACACCTCACAGTTTCGGATTTAATCTGACCTTGCCTCGGACGTTCGATTCGGACACAGGACTTGAATCCCAGAGCTTCTTGTTATCCTCGTGCGAGACATCGAGCAAAACCTCGTACACTGAATTGTCACGGTTGAGAGGCGACAGTAATTTCCCACATAGAAACATCCCGGCATTGGGTTCTGATTGAGACTGAGTGGATCTTTATGATGGCCTCATTATGTTGAGAATGTTCTTCTGTGAGAGTGATTGAGAATAATTGGGCAATCGCAAATCATTAGTTGGAAGAATAAAAAGGAGAAGCTCGGCTCCGGTGAAATAATTTGGCGATTAGAGATAAGCTATAAAGCAAGCCGTATTTGTGTAACGCTCATATATACACGCACCACAAGACAACGTTTATGCAGCTGTCAACGCACAACGAGAATCATGTTTACTGAGAAAATACAATTAAAAAGAGACAAATGGACTCGCACCTTAAGAAGCACGCACTAAATAGTTAGCATACATCCTGAAAACACCCACAGACACAAAAAGCTGTGTTCTGCTCTCTCACGTTATTATTCAACAGTCGTGCCGTAAGCTGCTCTCTGCGACTTCCTCCATTAACCTGTAATTGTTGCAAGGCTAGCAGAGGGCTAAGTGTTGGATGTAATTAAATCTGACCTTTCCCCAAAGCTGTTTAACCCTTCTGTTTAAGTATGTGCGCTGGTTTGTGTCTCTGTGTGCGAGTGTGTGTCTTTCTATGTAAATATTGTGGAGGATAATAAATATTTAAGTGACTGATAACAAATCCGAAGACAGCCGGAGAATTTCTACCTCGAGGCGCAGTTTGGATATTTGTGTGTGCATTCAACGCAAAGAGGACAGACAACCGCTCGCTGGGTGAAATAAAGAACACATACACCAAAAAAAAACAACAAACAAACAAGTAACCCGAGAAATTTTGACCTTTAGTCCAAGTTGGACTTTCAATGGAAACTATCAATGTGCTCTTGATGATCAAATGTTAAAAGCAGACGTAATTCATCTGGAGCTGAAAAAGAAGGCTCAAGGAGTCACAGTCCTTCATGACTGAAAGTAATTCAGTAAAATCTGATCATACTAACGTGAAATATAATAAACATATTGTAGACATATTTGTCATGGTGGGTAAACTTTTAGAGGGTACTGTAAACTGCACTGTAAACGTTAAAACGCTTGCTGTAACTCAGCAGAGAGTAGTAACAGGAGTAAATCTGTCCAGATACCAGGCCATGGCGACCATCGGAACATCCACAGCATCCGATGATGGCGCCTCTGTTCGGGCTGCTCTCCGTCCGTCACACTCCTGCCGGGCCATCGGCGGCCCCGGCACCCAACACGCAGGAATTAAAAGACGTGCTAATCACCAATCACACACAAGGAGACGACAAGCTCCACATTCCAAAGGGACTTCATGGCGCTTCATCAAGTCACTTACCACTAAGCCACCAACCACTCTGACCTTTGACCTCTGCAGATGTAGCTGTAGGGGAATATTAGCAGCTGTTTAAAATGCATTCAGAAGCTAAAATAGTGTGGAAGACATTTTGGCTTTTGTCCTATATTTTCTATTTAACCCTATGACGACTATCAATGCCGGCAGCGACATGAAAAATCAGAAGGTCTTCGTTGTCACACAACAGAAGTAAGTAAATTAAATACTTAAACCGCTGCACTCGACCTGACTGCCTGAATTGTAATTCATCGCAGCAGCACAGAAAGTGGACTCCGGGGACGGGGCGCCAACACACCTAAATTAATATTTAGCTTCATTCAATTAGAGACAATAAATGAATGGAATAAAGCTGGCTAATGAGCAATTCAAAACAGCTGCCAGAGAAATGCGCATTTATGCGGTTACTACTTATGCGGTTCGAGGATTCATTTGCTTTTGTATGAGGCGCGTGTGTGTGCGATTTCGCACTGATGCTGGAGAGCGTCTCTGGAGACGGTGCAGACAAAGTGATCGGCTGATGAGTGTCCTCTCCTCCCATGTTATTACAACATTAGAATAAGAATTGGATTCTCCATGTGTTGGGGATTTTATATTGCCTCTTTGATTGCATTGTACTCCTCCATTCACCATCACTGATATTGTCCCGAAGGTGGGGGTGGGGGGGGGGGGGGGCAAAACAACATGCGGCACCAATCTCTTACAGGTCATCAGCAAACAATTAAGGTACCTGCTGCATGTATGTGTGTAGAATGAGGGGGGCTGAGAGCGGAAGGATTCCCGTGGTGTTCAACCACGTGCACAACTTCATCCAACGTGAGGTTGAGAAGGATAAGGCAAAATAATGAAGAGAAAAAACGGAATGAAAGAGTGTGTGGAAGCTAAATAAAAGAACGCACTCAACCGTGTTCAAACCACGTGAAGGCTTCACGTCTGCTCGTTTCACCACAGACCCGCGAAAAAAACGCGACACAATAAACACCGGCCTGATATATTGCTTCATTTGTGTGCGTTTGAGCGTGTATGCACGCTTGTATCTGTTTGTGCTCTTGTTTCATGCCTCACTACACAGCAGCCACATGTTTGCATCGTAAAATACGGACAGCCTTAAATCTGTTTTATTGATCCGACATGTCTTAAATGTACAGCAAAGCAATCGATGACTCTCAGCAGAGCGACTGTAACCTCCCACTGAAGCTGGCAGGTGGAACAATATTCTGCTTTTACACAAACGCATCTCTAAAGGCTGAATGGGGGTTTGGATAGAAGATTAAAATGATACTGCTTTGAAACATTGTTTACTGTCCTTAGAGAGCTCCACATAAACCGTCCTTTTATATGTGCTTCACAATCCTTGTGGTCGGAAAATTAGTTGCATGCACGGTTTCTCAGTTTTTCATGAAATGCGCAGGCTGCAGATTACCAGTGAAGGAGGATATGTAAGAAAACTGAACCTAAACAAGCTGCAGCTCAGACAATTTGCATTAAATGCAGCTACACTTTGTTTTATGCGGCTGAACTTTAATCGCCAGGAGGAAAGAAACCTTCAGCAGCAGCTGCGTATTCGCCGTCTTGTGTGCGAGGAATCCTGATCCCGTCGGCTCGGTGAAAAGGTCAGTGCCTGAATGAGTCATGGGAACCTCGATACCCGCAACTTCGCTGTCCCCCTCCTCAGTGAAGGTGAAATACCTGCATAATAACTATTACCACCACCTGCTTTTGAGTTGTGCTGCGATCAAGCTGTTATTCTGACTGATTATATCTGACTCCACCACACCTTAATGCCTATTTTCCTTGAAATGGGACCCCCATTAAATAAAAAAAAGAAAAAAAAAATTGAAGACTAAAGAAAAAGAAAGTAGAACCATAAATTAATCAGGACATTTACAGATCAATTAAAAAAAAAGAGCCATTTTCACATAGATTTCAAGGTAAATCATTTAATAACCAGCAGCGTTACCACCTGAATGTTTAAGCGCCGGTCAGAAATATGCAACAGTTTGTCATATAGCCATCTTTGAAGCCGACGTGTGCCGTTTTTGAAACTCAGGAAAACACGAAATAAATAAAAAGACAGAACAACCGCTGCGAACCTTCAGTAACTGCCCTCCTTTAAGTGCACCCAAAAAAAAAAAAAAAAAAAAAAAAAAAAAAATCTGTCCACTAAATTTTGTTATTACCAGCTTGTCTAATCAACCAACATGCCAAGCGTGTTATTTAGCATATTTAACAGTTCCTTTCATCAGCGACTTAAAACGAATTCACCTTTCAAAGGCTGTTGCACTTGAGGACACATTTTAGAGACTCTTTCCCTCACTTTAATAAGACCATTGATCCCCCGCCTGCCTCACCTCCCTCCCTCCCCTGGTGTCTGCAGTGGTAATAAGTATTGAAAAAGACATTGATGGGGTCCAAATGAAAGTAGATGTCTGAGTGAAGTGGAATTTCTAACTTCCGTATCAGCCGGGCTCTGATGTGTGGCCTGGCCTCCAGGAAGCCCTTCACTTATTTTATTTTTTCCTTCCTTTCTCTGACTCTTTTTCTCCACTTTCTTTGCAGTGTGGCGTCTCTCTTCGCTCCCTCAGGTGGTCGACTGCCAGCGACTTCTGAAAGCCAGACACTCGATCTTTCCTCACTGGATGGCCAAATTCCATGAACTGTGAAAGCATTAGGTGGTTCAGCATCAGCTCAGCTAGTGTGTGTGTGTTTGTGTCAGGCTGTCTGTGCTGATCTGTGGCCACTCGCGCAGAGCCAGTTAGTATGTTTGAATGTTCATTTCTGTCCGTCTGCAGGGACATGTTCTAGAGTCTTTTTTTTTTTTTTGCAAAAATAATATTTTCTTCAGCTGCCAAAAAACAGAAAATTCACTTCATATTTCTCCCATTAGGAGATTCTGTTGCACACAATTTATCTCCTGCACCAACAGATATTGCCAGACAGAGCAGAGATGTAGTCTATGTTAAAGCTGGAGCCAATCCCAGCTCACCTTGGGCGAGGGGGCGGGGTCACCCTGGACAGGTCACCAGTCCATCGCAGGACAGAGACCAACAACCACTCACACTCAGCTACAGACAGTTTAAAGTCACCAGTTAACCCAAACATAATGTTTTTGGATGGTGGGAGGAAACCCACAGAGGAACCGAGTCCGCTCCTTCGTAGTTTTGGGTCAACAGTGCTAACCACTATGCCGCCGTGCTGCCTAAACCAGACTTCTCAAGACAAAGCCAAAGAGCCACATCAGCATTCCCTCAACCAGTGATCTGAATCATTGGTTGCGGGTCAACAGGACCTTTGTCCTCCACCCATTTGCTGCAGTAATTGAAAGTTAGTTTTTCTTCATCGCTTGATGGTAAAAATCAACCGTTACATCCACGAACATCTACAGCTTCAGATTCATCAGCACCATCCCTGCGTCTCTTCATGTTCCAAAGCAGCTCCCGTCTCTGGGGCCCGGAGTCCTGGCTTTATGAAATGAGCTATTACTTACTTAAATTTAGAAAAATTATATTGACAAAGAAGTTTTTACAAAAAGTCTCCCGGACAAATTCTTCACAACAGATTCATTGAGCAGACTCTCCAAATCAACTCCACGTCAGCTTAATATCAGTAAATACGGAAAGTTAAACATAATACACACACAAAAAAAAAAACATTTATTCACTCAGTAAATGGAAAAATTAAAGGAAACGTGTTAAACCCGGCGGATTGTGCTTTACACAGCACATCAGCTCATAAGCAGGAGTGACCGACAAACATTAAACGCTGTGAAGGGCTGAACTCAGAAAAGAAGCGGTGAAAAAAAAGAAACAAAAAACCAAAATCAATGGTCAGGTTGATGATGTGTCGCTCACAGATCCAGACAACAGAGACGGGTGGCTCATCAGTGGCAGTCCACTTTGTGCATCGATGTGTGTGTGTGTGTGTGTGTGCGTGCAAGTGAGGGTGACTGACAGACGAGACAACTGCCACCGTTTCAAGAGGAGGGAGGATCGGTGAAGTGCACAGTCAATTCCAGCGCAGCTCATTCACACAGCGGTCACGTCTGCATGGAGGAGGCCGACCGGGCGCCAGCGTGGCGTCTATCCCTTTTCTGTCTCTGCAGGAAGAGATGTGTGGAAGATAAAAGGCGTTCAGTCTCCACACATTTTTCGCTGTCCCTCCGCTGACAAAATATTCAACTCCTGTCAGGGTGAATTTAGCTTTTTTTTTTTTTTTTTTTTTAAATGTTTGGTAGCATCCTTCATAATTTTTCAAACATTTACATCTGTGGAAATGTTCTTCTGTGAGTGATGGATATGAATGAGCCATCATTAACCCCTTTGAGTTCTCACATTGCAGGAAAGCTGCGATTAGCCTTTGAATTCAGGTATAAAAGCCAGTTGCTTATTTGCAATGTAGCTGAACTGCGAACATAAATCTGACTTGAGCTGCAGAGTTGTGAGTCTGTCCTTGCGTAGCTGGAGCGATGGATGTTGCTACTGGTATTGAGAACAAGGTTTGTTTTGCATCAGGTCGGATCGAGCAGAAAGGGTGAAACAGAAGAAGAATTTGTTGTATGCAGCAGGTTTAACATCACTAAAGGCCCAAAGTAGGATTATTTAGCACTGAGCTCTACATAACAAGCAGGCAGGTTGCTATGACCCACAGTTAGCTTTTGTTGCTAGACAACATCTAGCGGTCGCACTTATGACAGAAGCAAAAATTTAAAGTGCAGTGACCTACAGCTTTTTTTTTCCCCCCTGCTATCAGTGAGCTTTTCAAATTGTTATTCATGTAACCAAGGCAATTATTTTTATTATTGTAACCATGGTGACAAATGGTGTGTGTGTTCATTGTCACCATGACAAAGATTGTGTAAAATTGAGGAATTACTTATCTCAACCAAAATCACCATCTTAAACCGTACCGTACCGTTAATGGGTGATTATTGTTTAAATAAGGTAAAAAAGAAAAGTGCGAAGTGCATCATCATCTGAACTGGTGTCTTGTTTCGTGAAGTTGTGTCACTTTATAGTGAAACACGTCTCCGTCATTCTAAACGTTTTCAAAAAACAGATGTACAACGTGTAAATATAAGTTTGACGATACAAAATGAATCAACTTTCAGAGAACATTACAGTCACACTGCTGGAAGTTGAATTTATTTGATTTCATTCCCCCACAGTAACTCGGTCACAGTGTCATCGCTCCTTTCTGAGCTGCAGGTACAAACTGGATATGAAAGACAAAACGCTCCTCGTTTTCGTTGGGACCCTTGTCGCCTGTGCTAAGAGCAGCTGAAACACAGAAAACAGCTTTTTGCTGCTTTTCATGTAGCTTTTATAAGCTAAACCTCTGTCTCTTTAACCAGAACCCCCCCCCCCCCCAAAAAAAAAACAAACAAAACCAAAAAATATTTCTACAAGATGCTTGGATTTTTGTTGTGAAAGAAATCTGACAAGTCGGGGGAATTTGCTTTCCTTTCTTCATGTTTATTGCGGTTGGAAAAGTTGGCCAAAAAAAAAAAATAAAAAAAAAATATATATATATTTATATTATATTTTTTTCTTCTTCTTCTTCTTCACACACACACACACACACACACACACACACACTTTGTTGTGATGCTTAGTTAGGGGTAAATAGGCATCATTTCATGCTTAGCAGGGGGCTGAGAAACAGACAATTAACAGACGAGCTTTGACTTGTAGATGAGTGCGCTATAATTTAGGAAACAATTAAATGACCATATCGGTCTCAAAGCTACATTAACCATTTACATGATAATTAAATAAATCCTTGTTTGTTTCGTTCAGCAGTGATTTGGACCCGCCACCATTATGGATGCCATAACTGCATGATAATGCCCCGCTGACTGAAGCTGGAGAAATTATGGTGATGATGCAGGAATGATAATTGAGCAGGATTGGGCCCAAGTTAGAGTAACGGTGCTAATGCCCTTCACACGCAGGAACAAGACACGCTTCACAACTTTCAGATATTTGTGATGGCATTTTTAATTCAGATGATGAAATGTTAGTATCGACAGGCTAGCCCACATCATGGTAGAGCAGCGAGGATCAGACTGAGAAACGTCATTGACAAAAAGATATACAGCTGTTACGTAACAGACATAAAAGTTGTGACTGATGTTGCATTGGAGTATTCAGGGTTTCCTAATTTAAGATAAATTAGGATTTGTTTTTTGTTGCACCAAATCCATAATATATTAAAGTGTAGGATACGAAATTTCTGCTTCACCGGCAGCTTTCATTTCCAACTATACATTCATTTATTTTCCCATCAACCCTGATGTTGTTTAGGAACTTCAGCTTCTCCATTAACGCCTCAAAAACACAATATTTTTACTCCAATTACTGCTGAGAAGTCCACATCAGGGAATGAAAAGAGTACCTCAGCTGTCAACGTTCAGTCTCGTCTTGTGTGTCAGCGATTAATTCCCAAACCCCAAAAACACATCTTCGGACTATTAGCATTTGTATGAACCCACTCTAAGCAGGAACTTAAATCTCTCTGGGGGCTAATAACATACATTTCCCCGTTGGTGAATGACTTCTTCAGCAAACACTGTCCATACAAAGACCACATAACAAATGAAACTATTTACTTGTCTGCTGTAGTAAAAATGCTTTATGGTCATTAGTGTTAAGTCGGCTTCATCTTCAAGTCGAATTTATGTCCGAGAGATGAGTCACTACTCCAGGATTTTTCTATTCCATTTCTTTAATGGATGAAAAAGAAAACGCGAGGCTAAATATATAATTGAAAATAAATCTCTGCCCACGGCAGTGACAAGTTAAGAGAAAACTTGACAAAACATGAGTTTGTGTTTTTTTTGGGGGGGGCGTAACACAAACAAATGTAATGTTCCCTAACGCTCCTCTATCATTAACAAGTCCACCACCCCCTCCCTCACTGAGCCCCTTAACCATCCGTCCCATCTCAGATCTCATTCCTCACTGTGTCCACAATCATCATGATGCTTTATTTGTTGTGTTTGTTTTATTTATCCAGCTGCCTCGTGCACTGTTGTTTACCCTGCTGGCGATGTCCTTGGACATCTATACGTCTTAGAAATGGATAATACCTGCCAAAATCTAATTTAGCCTGCCACCCCCACCTCCTACAACAGCCCCATCCCGCCCTACAACCCTCCTCCCTTCCTTGTCAGACCTTGTAGGCAGATCCTTTCGGGTCCACAGATAATAAATATCTGATCTGGGGTGCTGTGGATGAGATGGATTATGGAGGCAGAAGAAAATTGGATGGAGGAAAAGTCCTGGGAACAAAAAAAAAAAAAAAAAAAAAAACAAACCTCCAGGAAGAACAGAATTAGAGGAGGAACAAGGGAGATGTTATATAAAAGGGCGTAAAAAGGCAGCAGAGTAACAGAAGGCCTCGCAGGAGCCAGAGCCGGAGCAGACGGTGTCTGTTTGTGCGAGAACTTACATAACTTTATGTTAATGAAATGAAAAGATGCATTTATGAAAGTGTGAAAGTCGAGTCGGCGGTTTTCGTCTTAAGCCCAAACAACAAGTTGAGCCCCCCTGTATGGATTGAGCTCTGAGGTCTGCGCTAGAAAAAAGAAAGAAAAAAAAAAAGTTACATTTGAAGTTAGGGAGGTAACCTCAAGTGTAATTTCCCCATCAGCATGGTAACGTATACTGAACTCCGAATCTGCAGCAGAACGGGCAAAAAGAGCTGCTTCTAGCTTTCATTTAACCAAGTTGACTGTCCCTTCTGTGCACGTGACACCAGGTCAGGAGTATGTGAATGTGAATAAAAGCTGAATTTCATCCACCAAAATAAATAAATAAATAAATAAATAGTAAATGAAAAGATGTTGGCTGTGACCATAATCCAGCTGGAGATCCTGTTTCCCCCTCAAAATATGTCTGCTGCTGCAGTTCAGTTGGAGATGAATGTCAATTCTAGCCGACAGAGATGTGTGTGTGTGTGTGTGTGTGTGTGTGTGTGTGTGAGAGTGAGAGATATTGGACACATTTAAACGAGGCTGCTTGCGTGTTTTCTCTCTCATGTAGTGCGTTTTTCCCTCCTGGTTTATCTGCATTATGTAACGTTGAGTATGTGAATGTCCACGGATACATTTCATCATTCCCTGTAGACTCTGTAGAACTGCGTGTGTGTGCGCATTTCTTGGGTTAATATATGTGCAGAGGGCAAAGTGTGCTTGTGTACGCGAGTGTGTGTAGTTCAGGATTTGCCTTTTGAATAATGCAGGAGTGTGTTTGGAAAGCATATTAGCTATTCGATCACGCGCTGAGATGTGCGTTTTTCCACGATAAAATTCACTTAAATATACACAAATTCCAGCCATTTGGTTTATGCCTCTTTGTCTTAATGCCACACAGACGCTGAAAGTACAACAACTGAAGACTGGCTCCTGTTTGTGTGTCTTTTCTTGTCTTCTTCTGTTCCTCATTTTTTTTGTTTTTCTTTATAGATGTATTCTCACACGTTTTAAATTGTTTAAAAAAAAAAAAACAAAACCTTTCAGCCATTTTTAATTATTTTTTCCACAACTTTCAGACAAATGTACACATTTACCTGCACCTTCATATGCAACGTCTACCACACAAAGTTTCATTCTATTTTCTTCCCGAGTCTGCGACTAACTCTGCTCTCGCAAATGATTTCTAAATATTGTCATCCCTGCGCTCCAGCTGCGTGGTGGTGCTGATGTCATCCCGTCGCCCCCCGACATCAAGCTTCAAACTGAATTTAGGATGTTTTGTGCCCCACCACCTCCCATTTCATGTCTGGGTGACTGAAAACACAGGGAGGGAGTTTCACAGCTACGGGCAACACAACATGAGGCGAGGTGATTTATTTTTTTTATTTTTTTGTTGGTCTGTACATGTTTGTCAGGCGATTTGTTTACTTTCAGTTTGCATGCTGTTTTATTTGGAGTCCTATTGAGGTCTGCCCCCCCCCCCTTCATTCCCTCTCATAATAAAGATAAATAATGCAGTTTTTAAATTCCACGTTTTGTTTTGACTGACATATGAACAGAACGAAATTTACAACTCGTGTCTCAAAATCAATTCTGACCTTTTGATGACTGAGGAGATTATAGAACGGGCGTTAGCTCCATTACAGACAAACTAAAGTTGATCTAATGGATGAAGCTCAGAGGATCAGATAGTTTTGAGTCCAAAAGTCACATTGTTGTCGCCGCCAAGTGAGATCTGTTTAAACGCCACACAGGTTGTTTGTCGTTACCTTCCAATATGACCTGCAGAAGCTCAGCAGCCACCGAAGTGCTGATTTGAGAACAGACTGGAC
Organism: Echeneis naucrates; assembly: GCF_900963305.1. NCBI lineage: Eukaryota > Metazoa > Chordata > Actinopteri > Carangiformes > Echeneidae > Echeneis > Echeneis naucrates. The sequence goes on along the minus strand of NC_042515.1, from coordinate 4,149,777 downwards.
TCCAAGTGCCATATTGGTTGGCAGTTAGATGGAAGCAGAGCCAAACCATAATGACTTAAACTGGATATGGACGGCCATGGATAAGCCCTTTCCGTTTCCTTTCATTTCCAAACAACAACCTCCGGCTCCTGCTTGATTGGCCTGGTGTGGCCCGGCCAGTATCTTCTAAATGCAGTACCAAATATTTTCCTGGAGCTGCTGTGCCCCTGCACCTCCATCATGTATGCATCTTTAAATTTTCAACACGGCGACTCAGCACATCTGAACAATGTTTCAGAGATAACAAACCTGCTCCCGATGCTAGAAAGCCAACAAAAAACGACTACAAATCATAAGAAATGACCGTGAAAGAGACAAAGTGAAAATAAATGATGTATTATAACAAAAGAGACACAAGTTCAAAGAGACAGAAAATGACAGATGCTAATGGAGCTCCCTCCCCCCGCCTCTTTTCACACGATGCTCTTTGTCTCTGAACGCGGTCTAAACGTAGGCGTCTGTTTAAAATAATGGCAGACCAGCATCGCGATTATCCAGTTTCTGCTTCGCTGTTACTTTCTTTGTGGTACTTAACAATAGCTCATTACATTCCCCTCCACCACACTGTCACTGTCTCATTGTATGCTACCTGTAATATTGCCCTGATACGTACTTTAAACCTGCTAAGTGGTTTGAGAGCACAACAGCTTTTAACAGGGTTCAAACGACTCATTTTGCTCAGTCTCCTTTTCTTTCCACGAGCCTGTTTTGTATTAGTCACACGTCAGGGGAGATTCGTTTCTTGACATTATCCTCATGTTGACATGGTCCTTTGCGCGTCCAGAATAATTCAGGATTTCAGACTTTCCACTTGAAAGTCAGTCCAGTTTAGCTAGCTGCAAAATGACTTCTAGAAGAGAACAGAAAGGGGGGGGGGTTCATTTTGAATGGGAAGATTAGTGAAGCTAACAGCTATGAAACACAAAGATGGCGTGAGGAAAAACTGTTTGCACGACTCTCTGCCGCATGAGGATGTGCTGCTCAAACTCTTTACTGCCCCCCCCTTTACTTAAATCACCCTTGCCATCCCTTAACACATGAGCAACCTTTTTTTTTTTTTTTTTTTTTTTTTTTAAAAGCCAGTTTCTCTCTGACTGTATGATCTTCATCAACTCACCTCCACAACTTCTGCCAATCCACTCACTGAACTCCAAAACTTATTTCCACTATTTGGGTTGGGGGGGTTAAATATGCTTGGTCGACTCTCAAGTCTATGCCTGAAGTGTACACACACACACACACCTTTTTCAGATGGCAATCTTGACCCCATCATGCTGTAGGCATCAAATTTGACACATTTCTGAGACCACCACTCGGCAAAATAAAAGTAAGATTAAAAAAAAAGAAAAAAAAAGTTCTTGTTATTGCCCGTATTGGGTGAACAGCCCGATGCATCAAATGTGATACAAACAAAAGCATATTCACACTTTTCCACATTTTGTTAAAAAGGCATGACAAAGACCTCAGCTTAAAAAAAAAGAAAAATTAAAAAAAATACACAAAAAAATTTGCTGCCCATTATTTCTTCGGACAGGCGTCATAGGATTAAATTCAAATGGCTGTTTGAAGTTAAGATGAGAATCAGGTTTATGTCCTTACAGTCTCCTCACAAGTGTGTGTGCGTGAAATACATAAAAACTGAGATAAAACTGAACGACGCATCCTGGCTACTAAATCACTGGGATATCAGCATGTGGAGTAAAACCTGCGACAACTGATATGTCACACTTATCGGGGCCTGAACCAGCGTGGATGTAAAAACGAGGGTGGAACCTGATCTGAATGTGTCACGCCAGTGAGCGATCACCATACTCACTCATTCATCTGGCGCACTTGAACCATCAAAGTCAGCAAATCAGAAGCAAACTGGTTCACGGTCAAAGCTAAAAGCAGCAGAACGGCACGTGCAGGATCGACAGAAGCTCGTCTGCAACTATCTGCCTTTAGAGGAAATAAAAAGGCGCTTGGTTTGTCATTAATAATATCAAAAAGCAGACTGTCGCCTCTCCAAACGCATAAAATAAGGATGTTGGGCACCAGACAGAAGTCACACTGTCAAAAATAATTTTTTCCAAATGCTATTTTTTTAAAATGACTTTATATATGTTAGAGAGGTAAGGGGAAAAAAAAAAAAAAAAAAAAAAAAAAAAAAAAACTACTCCTGTACAAGGTTCTGTTCTTTTTTTTTTTTTTTTTTTTTTTTAACACCCCAGTTCTGGTTTCCTTTTTGTCACTTCTCACACCGTTTCTGTTTGCTTCAGCATCCTTTGTTCGAACTCCCTCCTTTTCTGGCTCAGGTGTCTCTGATTTGTAAACTCCCCTCATCCTCCTTGTGTGTGATGTCACTTCCTATTACCTCAACTTCCTGTGTGCTGCCTTGCTACAAGATATAAAAAAAAAAAAAATTAAAAAAAAAAAGAAATTCAATATTGGATCTCCCCATCAGTCATGTGTTTTGTCTGCTATTAGAAATGTGTGTGCTCTTGTTTCTCACTGAGAATCCCACTTTTCTCTTTTTTTTTTTTTTTTTTATTAAAAACTGACCCAGGTCACAGGCCGGTATCTTTAGACTATTGTTTGCACAGGCAATGATTTTTCTCGACAGCTTAGTGAATCCTGTTTCCTTAGTGTTGGAAAATAACTTTTTTTTTTTTTTTTATTAATCTTTGGCCTGTTGTGTGCAGGCTTCCTTTGATTAGCCTTTGAGCTAAAGCTCAAAGCACCGTCGCGTCTCGGCTATAGATTAATCTTTTTCCTCTCTCAGCAGGACAGAGCGACTCACGCTGCCTTCGATTCCCTCTCCACTTTCATTTAATAATTCAAATCATTTATCAGTTACTTGTTAATCACCCTCTTGCATACTGTGGAAATGTTGATTGTGATTAACTGGCCAGGGCTGAATACGTGATTGTGGACAAAATGCTCAGTGGACTGATGGAAAAAGATAAAAAGAAAACCCTTGACTGCTTGTGTGTGTGATAAATAGCTGTAATATGAACACTCCTATTGCCACAGCTGTACGTGACATGCCCACACGTTCCCCCGCGGCCATAGCCAGAGGTTTTCTTTCCATACATCTACACACAGACACACCTCGAAGGCATAACTTCACAACACTGCAGCAGTAAATCAGTCTTGCTCACGCACAAACACTCATGCATGTATGCATCTGAAAAATACACAATGATGGAGGAAGCTGACAGCGTCTTCATTTTGCTTTTCCGTCTGGTGTAAAATAAATGCACCTTCTGCTTTTCCCTCAGTCTGCGCACGCGCACACACACACAGCACATATAAAATGCAGCACCATGCACACACACACACACACACTATATATGTATATATAAATAAAAATATGAGTAGGGCGTTCCACACTTGACCGGTAAAATATTTATTCTGTCTCAGCAGTGTCAGAGACTTGTCAGTGCAGCTAGCTTTAAAATAAATTTTAATTTCTGGGAATGATTCAATGATGCACAACATGAGTTCATAGCTGGTTCTAATACGCACACACAGTATTGACCAAACTATCAGTTAGCTTGGTTTCCAGAGGATGAACCCCATTCAAGTTCATGTCGTTCAACATTTTACATCTCCACCAAGTTCACATTTCTGGCATTATATTTTGCACACCAACCTAGACAACTTCAGACGGACTGACAGTAGCAGATACTTCGACAACAGTCACATTAGAGAGGACTTTGAGGCGAGACGGGCCAGAAACTGAAAGTGTGCTTACCAATCAGTCTGCGCCGTTCGTGTTGACGGGACATGAGCTTGACATCTGCAGACAGCTGTTAGCGCGTGTTCGCTCTCCAGCAGGGACAGACGGAACAACCAGAATCCACTTCCACCATAATGCCTCTTCAATGAGCACAAACTGAGCTCAGACCAGTCAGCCGAGTCTTGTCCCACTGGCGGATGTCAACAGCCAGTGAGCCGTCGCAGCCCTGCAAGTGCCCGAGACTGTTCTGTTAAAATTAAAAAAAAAAAAAAATATATTTAATTGGTCATTTGATGTGAAAACTCCTCACATGGAAGTAGTGTTAGATACCTGTGAGAGTCAGTCAAGTTGTTATTCCTTCAACCAAGAGAACAAAAACTGAATAAAAGCTGAATAATCAAGCAGCTTATTTCAATTCAATCCTTGACAGCTATTATTGTAACTATGGAACCAAAAACAGGTACCCCACTGTCAGTTAGGGCCTTTAGTACTGCCTAGTTCTCACTTACATCATTAAAACTTATGTAAGAACTTGAGTTCAAATCAGGGTCAAAACCAGGCAAAAGGCACAAACAACAGACGACTAAACTGGAAACAACTGCTTGAACACTGACGCAGCGAGGAAGGGCAGCACAGAGGAGACAGAGATAACGGGACACAGGTGAAACACATTAGGGCAGTCATCACACAGGTGGGAAGCTTGACAGGAAGACAGGGGTGTGATCAGGGCTTCAAAATAAAACAGGAAATGACAAGACAAAACAAACTTCATAATAATCTACATCGAGCAGGGATCTGACGGGCACAAAGATCCGTTGTCGGAATCATTATCAGATAACTAAAAATATATACACAGAACTTGAGTTAGCCTGCAAATATGCACAACTAATGATGATGTGATTCTGCATGTGACACTCTCCACCTCTGCCAAGCAACAGCTTCCCTCCTTTTTCTTTGACCCCGGCTGAACATGGTCCAGTCTGACAGGAGGTTTAAACCCTTTAAAACATCAGAAGGAATCAAATCTCCCCCTGTCATCACACCAGTTGTTGTTTTTTGTTTGCATAATTATGCTTATTTAACTTTGCCCCTTCAAAAAAATAAATGATTCAGCCATCAGCAGCAGTTTTGTTTGGAGGAAAAACAGCTCCGCTCTCTGCTTCTAAATCAGCAGTCAGGCGTTAGTTGGTGCCTGGAGGTCAGCGTGAGTGTGTGTCTGTGTGTGTATAGACGTACGTCCACTGGATATCACGTTGTGTGTGATTTTTGAAACGGAAATAAGACTCTGATGTTGCGAGTGATGGATGATATAAATGTTCACCCACGAGCGTGCGTGACCGCGGTGACAGATGGAGGCGGCGTTCGCAGTGACCTTGTGGAACGATGGCCGCCAACACGTCCGTGCTCTCAGTTGTCACCGCTCGGTGTGAAATGTCACCAGGAAAAGCTCACCTCACGGGCAAATCCTGCACCGAGTGCCACCAGTGACATTCACTGAAACTTACTTAAACAGTGAGGAGATGAGAACAAACTATTACACCTCCTCATGTAGATGCTGCTCCAGCTCTATGACATTTATTTGACATTACAGAAGGGAAGACGAGTGCAAACACCTGCCCATTGGCATGTGCGCATCAGTCACTGTAATCTCTAACTGCAGAGCCAATGGGATAAATATATTAAAACCAGCAACAACTAGAAACACACACACATCCAGCTGGCCTGATCTGTACTCTGTTTTGACTGTTAGAAAGGTCACAGGAAAATCTGTCAATCACGGGGCAGCCATCGTCTGATGCATGCTCTGCATTAGAGCCCATTTCCTCCAGGGCCATAACTGAAAAAAATTATATTTAATTAATCAAATTTAATATTGAAATGAAAATGAAAAAGAAGATTCTCAACTAGAAACGGATGTTTTTATCAGAAAAACATCTGCTGAGCTAATAAGTCGAGTGAGAAGGAGCGCCATTTTCCCAGTGACTTCAATACAAAAGTAAATTTTGCATAATAAAAAGAGCTACATGCCGATTGCTTGCTTATTATTTCAGCTGTAAATCCCCATAAAGACCGAACTTACCGTGAGCTGCAGCTGCTGACACCAATCAGCGTGAAATCAATCAGTCACCATGGTAACTGAACTCAAGCAAAAGACTCAACCTGATTCCAAAAGCTGATCGGCTCCATCCAGGAACCAGATTCCTTCAGGGTGCTGTCACCTTGATGTGACAGAACTCTGAATTAAAAAAAAAAAAAAATAATTGTGATAGTTCAGTGACTTTCAGATAAAATAGATACCCCCACATCACATCTTAATTTTAAAGTTACAGTAAAAACTGCGCAGCAATGAGACAAATTAAATCCAACTTATCGCAAATCACTTTCCGATGGAAACGGCTATCTTAGGCAAAGGTGTCCCCCAACAACTCTAATTACAGCTAATCGTCCTTATTAATCATTACTGATAGTCAAACCTAGTTTTTTATTTCTGGCTGATGTGTTACTCTGTAATGGACTGCAGTTAAGAAATAATACGACCGGCTGATGAGCCAGGAGACTTTGTGTCTGCCAGATTGGCTTCTCTCTCCTTCACCGAACTGGAGCCACATAATTACTAGGCAGCGGTTGCATATTTGTCCCTTTTTCATTTCATTAACTGTCAGACAAGACAAGTGGTTTATAATCCCTTGTTGTTGATATAGTGGCTAATTTTTTTTGAGGCCCCTGAATTCAATTATTATTGTCTTTTTTTTTTTTTTTTTGGGGGGGGGGGGGGTGGTAATTATTTTATCCTCCCGGGACACCAGACAACCTCCTTCACAAAGGTTCAACATCAGGTGTTTACACCTGTATTCTTACCTATTTATGCAGTCAGCCAATCAAGTAGCAGCAGTTACAGGTCAGCAATTTTAGTAAGTTACTGTTCACATGTCAGATTTCACTAAGAAATACATAAAAAAAAAAAACAGCTCTATGAAGGGATGATAGTTTGATTCAATCGATGCAACAAAGAAATTAGCCCCTTCCAGGTTTTACACCAGTGTGAAGGTTGATTTCTTTCAATCCAGCCCATGGGCAAACCAGTGGTCTGGAAATAAAACACTTTCCACACAAGTATTTACAAATAAATACAAAGTAAACTTAAAAATATCCTGCAAATATAAAATGGATTTGATAATACTAAAAAAATCCTTCAAAGCATTGAAGTTAAACTGGTTTGTGAATAACTAAAATTTGAACTAACAGCTGTTGGTTTTGAGGGTATCAGATCTGTGCTTGTGAATTAGAATTTCACATCTCACACAGTTTTAACTTAAACTTTTAACTTAAAACAAAAAAACGACTCATACCGCTCGTCCACATTCAGAAACTGGGTGATGGTTTGATGCCGTACAATGAAAAACCTGAACCAGGATCCTGTTACACAACTTCCAAGATGAGAGCTGAACATGGGCACTTCCTGTGTGTTCTGGCCTCAGTGAACTGGATGCACTTGTTTAATCCGGCCTAATCACTTTTTGCATCTTTTACAAATAGTCAAAGCAGCAGGTTTGGAGCCGCTCCACTGCTCTGACCCCGAATAAAGACAACAGAAGAGCACGACCGGGTCTTGGACTCACTGAGGGTGATCTCGCCGCGAACTGTTGTATAATGAAACTTGGGAAGATGGACTGCTGAGCCTGAGGCCAATAATGCACCGCTGATAGAGTGAGGTGAGCTACAGCTATTGCTGGGCCAAGTTAAGAGAACGCCCCGCAGGCTCGCTCCGCACCTCTCCGACTGCATGGGAGTCACAGAAGCAATACAAAGCAACCCTGCAGCTTTGTGATTAATCAGCGTGATATTCGAGGACGCAGAAATCACTGGAGGCGAATGATGAGCAGCTGACAGGGTTGTTTCTTTATTGCTCCGTCTCTGACAGGTGATAAAAAGGTGGTGGTGGGGTGGAGGGGGGGTCAAGCAGACGTTGGACTCCATCAGAAAACCTTTTAGATAATTGGTTTGTTGTCATAATTACCGATGCTATAACATTTTAATGCATTTGAATGGATTGCTCTCAGAGGCCAGAACTTTAACTAGTAGAAAGAACTAAAGTTCACAGGTTGTGTGACAAAGGTGAAAAGTATTCAGGACGTCTTTGATAAATTATATAAAAGAAAAGAACAAAATATCTGCTGCAGTCATTTTATAATCTTTTATAATCTCACCACAGCTCCATTTACAAGCAGACAATGTCAATAAGAATGTCTTACTTCGTTGTGTTTTGTTTTAATTGGGAAATGTAAAACTGCAAATTTAAATGAGTCATAAAAACTCGGTTCGTTTGTGAAAAATTTCCAAATACCTGAAATGATAATAATGGTATGAGTTGGGTTTTGTTGAAAAGAAGTTGAAATGAGGATAAAACTAATTTTTCAATTTTATTTACATAAAATCACACACTGATAAAATTGGTTAAAATAAAAAAAAAAAAAACTACCAACAATAGAGACCGGAACGAGGGTGCGGGTGTGTGAAGTCACAGAGAGGGTGCGATGATGAGAAGGACACAAAGTAAGCGAGGAAGACATTTGCTTCAGGCAAATCAAAAGGCAGAAAAATGGAGATGGTGTCAGGAAGCGAGTCCAGGCTGCGAGCCAGAAGAAGAGGAGAGGAGGAGGGACAATCCAGCCCATCACATCACAACTCTGACACAGTCCCTGTTCGCTCAGGACGGCATAAACGGGACAAAGGAGGAGAAGCATCAACATGGTGAGCGTGAAGCTTTAAATTGGAGGGCAACCCTTCAGTTTTAACCACGTCAACTTTTCCTGGTGTTGAAGAGAAGTTTGACTGTCGACTGCAAGATATTCTACAAGTCTCTAAAAATCAATCAGCACTCGGCCGGCAGTCGGGGGACAGCAAACAGGAGCACCAAGATTAAAGAGGTTTAGGAATAGGCTTTGCTTGATCAGTCACCCAAGCAAGCAGTTCGAGGATCACACACCTGAAAAGGTGGAAAAAGGACATTTAACCACCTCACTGCCCGTTATTGTGCTCCACTGAATAACTTCACCGACCGCCACTTTTCAAAAACACTAAAGAAATGATGCAGGTGAGAATCAAGATGGAGGAAATACGACTCACGTCTTGAAATAGAGGAAAATATTGAAGGATGTAGATGAGCGCTGAAAGTAAACAGCTGCTGGCTTGCGTTGAATGATAATTTTAATTATTACATCTCACCTTATTAAGCGCCAAAAGCAGCTGTCTCATTAACTACGTTTATTCGTGGCACAGTCAGGTACACAACTGCTGGAGTCCTTGATGAAGACGTGCAGAAGTAAATGCGAAGAAAACCAGGGCAGGAGAAATTCCACTTCTGAAAAACAAATAAATGCGTGGATGTCTTCGTTGTAGTTCTACATTTCTTCAACCGTCACACAAAAGCTGGCTACAAAATGTTTCTGACTAAATCCCAAATGAACACTGTGGCCCAAAATCACAAAGCTCCTCCAATAATACAGCACATCAGAGCTACATTAAGCCGGGCAACCGGTTTTATTGCACAAGCTATGTATTTTATGTCTTTTATATATTTTCTCTGCAGAGCACTTTGGTCCACTGTGGTTGTTTCAAAGTGCTTCATATATAAAGTTGGAGTGGACAATATAGCTTTGTGAAGCAGCAGATCTTTTTTTTTTTTTTTTTTTTTACTTCAGAATTTTTCTCTCACCAAAAACCGATTCTAATGAGTCTTTGTACTCCAAAGTAGACTCATCACGATCGTCATCGTAGCAGCTTTAAATGGTTTTTAGATTACACTATACAATGCTTCAGTGAAACTCACGCATTTTCCGACGCATGTTGCCGTGGCTACCAAATTGGTTTGTATGAAACGGTGCTTTTATCTCATTTGCTATGTGAGATAAAATCCTGAGCAGCAAACGACGAGGAGCTAAATCTATTTAGTTTGACTTTAAGAAACGGAGGAAATAGCATCCAGCTTCTCTTATATTTATATATATATATATATATATATATATATATATATATATAAAAAATGTTGGCCTTTGCTTCCACTTCAGAGAAAGTTCCAAACATTAGATTCGACTTTGTTGTTGTGTGGAGTAGCGGTACAAAGTCAAAGAAATTCATCCTTTATGCCTCACAAATAAAGAACAGTATTTTACGCAATATCACAAAGAAACTTTACACCCCATTTCAGACAACCATCAAAACAACGGCCCAGCTTTGCATCCTCACTTTTATTTCAATAAAAATTCACAGAAATGATAAAAATGAGATTCTGTCTGTTTTCCAGTTCTGTCGGGTTTTCTCCAGGCTGGTCAGAGCCTCTGCCTGCCCACGTTCGGCGGCCAGAGCTGTGGTGGAGGTCACGTTGGAGCAAACGAGCTTCTGAAGGGGTCAGAAATCCATCTCACTTATCGGCAGGTGAAAAGTAGCCTGAAGGCTAACATCTGTCTGCAGCCCATCCAAAGCCGAAGGAGGCCCAGAGGGAAACAGAAGAGCCAAATTAACACATCTATAAATAATCTAACACAACTTGACAAAGTAATGATGGTCCTGCTTGTTTATTTTGCACACTCATAAAGAAGCGTTGAACATTTCTTGAAGCATGTGTTAAGTCAGCTTTTAGGTTGGCTGTTGAGTATCGATTAAAAAGGAAACATCAATATCAATGACTCCAATCTTCTGAACTTCAAAGCAAAATACTGTACCTGAACAACCGTTAGATGGACTACAATAAAATATAAAATTACAAAATATTTTAAATCTGATGAGTCCCATCGGCAGATATTGTATGGGAAGGTAATCTGGTGAAGGAGGTAAACATCTAGTGAGTTCATATTGTCTTTGAGGACATTAGCATTGAGCTCAAATCAATGTGCTTCATCTACTTGATGATCACATTTACGTTGCAGCTATAGTGTCTCAATCTGTCCGTCTACACGGCGAGACGAAGAGAATTATTACAAAAGTCTGTCAAAACAGACTGAAGCAGAAACTGTCTCTGGAAAGGAACTTGATTTGGGCTGTCAGGGCTAAAGAGTGCAGAAAAGCTGATGGCGGTAAAACTCAAAGACACAGACAGTGTTTCCTAAAACGGTGACTGTGGGAGTCATCAAAAATGATGGACCAACAAAAGCAACGGGACTCAAAGTAAATGCAACTGAGAAACGCTGAAGGAGAGCTCAGAGGAAAAACACGTCCCTGTTAAATCAAATCACAGCCGCCACCAATGACTCCTGATTACTGGGACTGCACCACAGACACGCCGTTACTGCTCTCACCGTTACACACATGTACAAAAAAAGTGTTGTATTCTCTGACGTTTGCAGATTTATGAAGCCTAATTTGCTGAAGTTTTCTCCCTCTGCGCTTTCATTAGTTCAATGATGCCAAAAATAGTTGAGCTGGGAGATGTACTGTAGACCTTGAAGAAAAAGAGTATGCGAAAATGCAGGATCGAAGCGGAAAACAAGAAGCGGATAGAAAACCGATAAAATGAGATCCAGGGAGGTAGAGAGATCAAAGTGGTTGCACCAACAGGAATAAACTGGTGAGAGCAGAAGTCTGAGATGAATGGATTTGTGCTGCAGGCTGATAAATCTTCGGGGCTTAATTATTGTCGTCTTCAGACTTTATTTTCTCTCCCATTATTCTATCCATCTGGAGTATTGTACACAGCCTGGAGAATCATAGGATCATTCTTCCTTGCCTTGTTCGGATATACAACGGGGCAACAATAGAAGGCGCCAGAGACGAGCCGTCAATTCTTTTTTTCCATTTAATCTTAAAAGGTTAAGGCTGATGTGTTTTTGTCGAAGTGATCACTGATCCCTCTTTAGTGGACATGTTTTGTTCCTCCTGCCCTCTCTGGAATTGGATTGAAATGTGGAAGTTGTCCGTCTTTTCTTGTTTTGTTTTTTTTTTTTTAAGACCCTTTCAGCAATGCCGCAAGCATGAATCAAAAGAGCAGCTCGATTGTTCAGAGACCATGTCGGACGTGTTCATTTTTTACTTATTCCCGCTTAATAGGTTTATTAATTACTTGCTATCAAAAGTGATTAGTTATGCTACTCGAGTATGCATGGAAATTGTATTCCTTTACTCCAGTAGTGCTCAAAGTGGAGGAGACCAAGACCTGCAGGGGTCCCCGAAGAGGTCCTTGGGGGTCCCCTGCAAAAAGAGGAATAATTTATTACCACTGTATTTCCACCCATAAGGAACAGTGGCAGTGGCAGAATGTGTGAGTAGTTTGGTTTCAAAAAGCTTCTGGAGAGTGACATTGATGTGGTCTAATGTGTGTCAGTTCGGAAATCTGGCATGTTAAAGAAAGCTTGCTTTTGTCTAATGACCATCAGGGGGGCGACTCTGGCGGTTGTAAAAATAAATCAGGTTGTAATGAAGTCTACGGGGGGAGCGCTCTACTTATCACTGGATTTACGACCAAAATAAAAGTTTTCCTCATGAGTTTATGGACCTGCCTGACAGTCAGGATAGAGTGCAGAGCAGGTCAGAGCCGTCCTTCACTCCTTCCAAAGCTCCGAAGCTCCGAAGCTCCACAACCTCTGGTTCCAGAAAGTCCATGATGGCAACGTTCTGAATTACAAACTCAAAACGGCAGCTTGCAATCTGACGGGTGACGTCATTTAGCTTATCTTGTTGTCATCTGTCCAAGCCCGACGTTTATTGTTCACAACTAGAATTTTCTATTATGTGCGGCTAAAGAGAGATTAGACATTGAAACAGTGAACAATAAACAGAGGAGTTCCTCACAGCGAAGGAACAAAAAGCTAATCATTTTTATTCCAGACGAGCCGAACCACCAGCTGTGAACGGACCCAAACCTGTTTTAGTGTCAGCGGCCATTCATCCGAAAATTAAAACCAAATCTGTTCTGATGGTCTCTTTGATTATGTAGAATTAGATATTTATTTTTCTGCTTTCTGCATCTGGGGCGGTTAATATGACCATCTTTATAGTATTAAAACACAGCACATCCACCTGTTTACCTTCAGAAACAGCACACTCATTCACATGCTGTAAAACATTCGACAACAATCCTCTGCAGACAAATTCAATAAGCCCACGGGACTACTGCAGGGAGCCCATATGTCTGCTCTCCCAGATGTGAAAGTCGATGAACATAGGCTTCACAGCAGAGCTAAAACTGAATGTGCTTTGGGCCTTTTCGTTGTTGTTGTTGTTTGTTGTTGTCGTTGTTGTTGTTGTTGTTTACTCCTCTCGCCTTCTCTCTGTGGGAAACACGAATATCAGGAGAAAAACACTGTTGCAGTGCAAATATGCACAATAACCGTTTTATGTGTGGATCTATGAGAATGTGTGCGTTTTTGTGTGGCTGTATAGGCGCGTGGGGGTGCGAATAAACACGAGGGTTTTTATATTAGTAGCTCGGCGACCACGGAGCTACGAGGCAGGGGACGGGATGAGAAGATGTAGAGAGCGTTGTGGGGATGCAGAGAAAAGGGAGGACTTACGTAAAAAAAAAAAAATCTGATTATATGGAAGTTGCAGAAAAGGACAAGTGGGGACACGGAGCGAGGAAGGGGAGGAGGGAAGGAAGGAAGGATGAGGACGAAGGAGGTAGAAATGGATTAGAGAAGATGTGGGAGGGGTTGAGGATTTGGAAGTACAGCATCGGGATTCCACGATGGGGTGAAGAAGGAAAGGAGAAGGAGAGGACGAGGACGAGATTGTTTCACTCCTGCTATTTTCTTTCACTTTGGTCGAAATAAGGGAACAGAAAAACAGAAAAATAGGCTTGTAACAAAAACACATCTGTCATCATCTGTCTGCTGTTCTGACAAAGGAGCACAGAGTTCCTGCCCTAAATTGTTTTATGATAAAAGGTGCATAGAATACTGATGGGAGGCTGCACAAATACGGTGGCTCTGTCTTTGACTGTGACTGATTAAAGGAGCTGCATTAGTTAAAAGGCCTCTCGTCACATCTGTCCTGTCGCTTTTATCACAAGTCTTATTTTTTAGCTGCACTGGCCTCAGACGAAGGAACATGACATAGTGCAAATAACTACGGCCAGTTGAATGTGCTAATTATCCCAACCAATGCTATGGGCCCTTCACAGACAGTTCCAAGGTTCTGTTGAGATGACGTCAGGATGTCGCGGGCAGCTGAGTAATCAACTCATCTGTCGAGACACTTTCAGCCCCCTAAAGGCAGCCAAACGTCAGCGCAGCCTGGTCTTCACTGAAATATCGGTCAAGGAAAATTATATAACAAGCATGAACCGTCGTCAGAGTCGTGCCGGTTGTGGGGAGGGAGCCATTTATTAAACTAAACAAGATTGTATGAAAAGAAGCTGTGTCTTATCAACAGGCAGAAATCGAAAACATCGAAAAGCGATTGAAGCCGCCAGATCATTAATGAACCGCTGCCGCCCCCCCCCTCCCACTTAGACACAGTCCAGGTCACTGAGCTCAACGGAGATATCCAACGAGCGAGAAAACTGTGGCGTGAAAAGTTACACCATCTGCCGTGGTAAATTTGGGGTGAAGATGTATTTAATGAGAGGAAACGCATCTCAGCGACACCCTTTGTGATTACATCTTACCGATGCAATAAGTACAAGACTTGTTGTGTCAAACAAGGGGCAGAGTACTCCTTCTGACAGCCGACAGCTCGATAGGGACAAATTAGACTTCGGCAGACTTCAAAGGCAGTCTTATTAGCTGCTTGCTATCATTTAGTTATGTACTTCATCAGTTAGAGCGGGAGACGCTCTGCAGGCGAATCTGCTCACATGGTAATTATTGTGTTAGATAGTCGCGCCACAGAGCGACATCAAAGCCAGGCGGCCAAAATGCACACGGTGGAGAGGGAACGGTTGAAAAGAAAAAAAAAACAACACTTCCTTTATAGACTGTCGTTTTCAAAGTTAAGTAGTTAAGTAAATGTTGGAAAGCTCTTTTGTTTGCAGTGGGAGTTCAAGCACGGCTAATATTTGGCCAAAAAAGTAAATAAATAAAATAATGCTTTACCAAGTTTTTTGTTGTGTCTGAATGAGAAATGCTGGATTTCAAAATTGCAGATGAGCAGTATGGATTACTCTTTCAGTTCATTTAGCAACAACATTTCATCCCTAATACAAAAGATGTGAACTTTTCAAAGTAAAAGCGTCACCTCGAGTGAAGGCATGAGCTACGAAAAACTGCTGTTATAGAATAAAATTTTGTTGTGTGAAGTACACATAGCTCTAACAACACAGTTGTCCACAACGCCCATCCAGCTGCTGATGTGCCGAACGTCCACACCCGTCTCCGCTCACCTGAGTTTCATGGCTGTATCTGCCATGAAAACAAACACACACATTCACATTACCGCACACTGCTGAAGCGGGTAATGAAAAGTCAATACTCATCTGATTCAAATGTCAATTTACTGACACGTTTGGATATAAGTACAACCCAAATACATTATTGATGATATTACCAATTTGCTGTGTAGAAAAAAAAACCAAACAAAACATTGATCTAACAGGTAAAAGATCAGCTTAGTGAACCAGGAAGACGGGTGAAACAAATTGGATGTGCTAAATGGGGCATGAAGAGGTGGAGGATGCAGCGTGAGTTGATGCGTGGAGGACGAGGATAATAGAAATGTTAATGGTGTAAGTCATATTAGTCTGTTAAAGTAACAAGCCGAGAGGAAGTCATATTTGAAATAAATCCGTGATGCAGCTACGACTTTAGATTTAGATACGTTCCGATATATTGTAACTAAATGAGAGACAGGATTTGTGTTGAATTAATATTTTTAAGTTAATAAATAAATAAAAGCACTTCATTCAGTTTGGTGCATTTCAAAGTGCCTCACTAACAACTGACAAGCAAATGAAAAATAAGATCCAAGAAAAAAAATGTAAACAAAGACAAACAAAAGATCATTTATCAAATTAAAGAGCGCATCAAAGCAGAGTAAGTATGATAGAACTTTTGTTTTGGTCAGAAGAAAAAAAAGCTTGGATTATATTTGATGATATATTAAAGATATCTTATATTTGTATATAAAACTAAAGATCAAAATATGATCCTTTATTCAAATACTTATTCTGTTTCATCATCAATTTTTAGCTTTATTTTTTTCCTCATCCAGGGAAATGCTTCCCCGCAGAATTTACACATCCAGGAGACGTTCAGTGAAAAGTGCTGTCCTGCTTTTGGCGATGGTGCAGCTTCTATAGTCACTGATTAAGTGCCTTGCTAAAGGGCAACTCTCGCAGGGAATCCTCAGAGATGGAATCGTTAATCAAGTGCTTCTGTCCGTCAGCTCCCCATCCCCACGTGGCTCATCAGTTTGAACTTACGATATTTATCATCACAAAGCAGCTTCTCGGCACTGTCACTGACTCATAAAACTTTAAAGTGTTTATCGAGTTAATGATGCATTAAAATCGACTCGCCACAAAAAAATCTACTTCACAACAAAAGTTGCTTTGTAGGTGTGTCGCACTGCGCCTGCAGCCGCCACTTCTGCTAATTACTTTAAACATTTTTAATTGTTTGTTTTCATGCCAACATCGTTATTATTATTATTATTATTATTATTATTACCGCTTTTCTGTAAATGTGTTCCCTTTTAAAAAGCGCAGGCCATATTCTGGTTTACAGTGTTGTAAACAAGCGCGGTAATGCTTTTCCCTCCTCCTTCTTCTTCTCTTGGCACAAAGCAGCTGATGTGATTTAAAAGGCGTCACACAAACAGACGGCTCGTTCATATATTCAGTCTGTGGAGCGTCTCTGGCAGCCGAATGTGTTGAAGGGTTTTGTTCGGGGACCTTGGCGCCAGGAAACAGACAAAATGAGGAATGAGAATAAAAACGGTGCCAGCGTGGCCCTCCCTCCTTCTCCGCCTCTCCCCTCAGGTGTGACGGTTGTCTTTCGGCAGCTGGTTACCTGGCTTTGCCCAAATATCGGTTGTCCAAGTGGCGCATGAAACGCTCGAGTTTCGCGAACACGTTCGAAGTCGGAACAATGACTGAGGTCTTCATAATGTTTGTTTCAGAAGACAATCTGGTACCATCTCAAAATCCCACTGGCATTTGTTAAGAAGTCCACTAATCTTGAGTGTTTTTCACATGTTTGTGCAAAACGAACCAGTGGCCTCAACAAATGCGATTTCCCTTCCCCACCATGAAGTCACCGTTTGGTCAACAGCCCCTGACAAACACCGGGACATTTCTCAGCCTCAGGTTTTTCCAGAAAATATGTCCACAAATGTGCCTGAAAAGGCCTGAAACTGGATGAGCTGGACTTTTCCTGTTCTGGTAATCCATCATTTCCAGAAAAGTGCATCGGTTCGAGACAGAGAGAGAGAGAGAGAGAGACAGGACGGCACATCTCGTGATGCAAGGCGGTCCGTTTGGCGTGGCGGAAGACCACCACAAGACCTCCTCAGACAGGCCAGCAGTTCCTCAACAGCCGATTTTCAAAGTCTCGCTCGATTTCGATTTTTACAAGAGCGACAGAAGCTCTCAGAGGGTGTAAAAACTAGAGTGCTGCTTTTTTGTTTTCCTCTGTGAACCTGGTGATGCATTATCATATGAAAGGCAAAGCATAATGGCTACATGCCACATAGGAACACATTAGATATATGGGAGCAATTTCAGTCAAGCTTTGATGGTATACTCATTGTAAGCATGCTCTGTGATCTCTCCTCCACCACCGAGCCCTCTGGGAGTGCGTCTGGTTTTGTCTGGAAGGTGAGCTGCATGGCGGCGGCAGCAGAATCCAGATCTACAGCTTCTGCTCTGTAATTCTAACGCTCCCTCGATGCCCCTTTTATACGCCACTAATTGAAGAAAGCCTCATCAGGATATTTACTACTCAGCTGGGTAGATGGCTGATCGGCCATTTGCTGAGTGCAGCATTGCTGGGCTCTTGGTTATTCAACAGTAATATCTTTTTTTAAATATTATATACTTGGAGATGAAGTAAAAACCATTTTGCGGGTTGTCTCAATTAATAGAGTAGATCTGAAATAGGAAAATGGAGCTTCTATCTGATGTTTTTTTTATTTTTTTTTTTTTTTAGAGGAGACCAGTCAAAGGCCTTTGGAATAGAAGCCACGTTCAGCCATTAACACAAGCACCCATTCATTGAGGGCGCAGCCAGGAGGCACAATTTAGAGTTCAGGATCCTGTTTATGACCTGCTGCGCCTCTCAACTCCAACAACACAACACAGCAGCACTGCGCAAACCGCCTGAGGTGTGGGTTGTTTTTTTTTTTTTTTTTTTTTTCGTTCTTTTTTTGGTGCAGTTCGTTTCCTGAACACCAAAGTTTCAACGCTGCATGAATAACATCTGTCCCGCCTCAATTACATCGTGAGCACAGCGGGACTTTTCACTGAAATCTCATGACATATTCTGTCAAGGTTGAATAAAATCTGCAACCCCCTCCTGAAAAATGACGCCAGCAGACTCCCATGTTTCAATGTTCAACTTCACAGCAGAATCAAACATCGCTGGAGGTCTCTGTAGTTGATTTCATTCTGAACAACTGTTACAGGGATGAATTGCAACATTTCTCGACCTTTTAGGATTGTCTGCCTCTCATGAACCAAAATCTCAACACTTCTAACGGGGACTTGGCCATGGCGAAGAATGGCTCTTGAGAAATCACAGAGACCAGAGTTCATCTTTACCTTCTTTTGACTTGTCAGTCGTCAGCCAGTGACTGTATGGCGCTCATCCAGAGTGCGAATGGCTGCTGATTTCCTGAGGATTTTGTGGTGCGTGTTTCCTTCACGGGACAGCGGTGTCCCTGCTCGAGGACGAACGTGATGAGTTGTCAGAAGCATCTGAGAAAAATACAAATTGCTATTTTGTGCGTTTGGAATTCATCCACGTGTCTGTGCTCCTGTGATTGATCCCTAACCACAGGCTGAGCAAACAGGCAAACAAAGGAAAATGAATATTCTTCCGCTGCAGGCTCGGGTTGATTCTAACTTACGAGTTAATATTCAAATCAACGCGAGATTAATGTCGCCTGATTTGCTTCATCGTCCAAATTTACATCAAACAAAGTTTCGATTCTGAGCTGTATACGTTGTATGTTAGTTGTCAGTGATCAGAGAGAAAAACAGACTTTTATGCCAGCAAGAGGAGTTTCACGAGGTATGAGGCATCAGTGCGGCTCGACGGTGCTGCTGCAGTCTGAACATACAGCTCATACCGGCTGATAGATGAGGAGGATGACGACGAGGCTGGTAAACACACAAATTCACAGAGCAGGGAGAGCAGACTGAGCTCAGCGCCATTACAACAGCCCAGACAACACAAACAAAAGACGGTCAGAGGCAGACACGGGGAAAAAACGAGAAAAATGATGATGAGCCGGCCGCAGCCAGAGAATACAGACGGAGGACGTCCGCAAGACACAAAGGCCCAACAGCGCACACCCATCGAGACGGACCGGGTGAATTATTGCAAAGAAAATGTTTCACTCAAATTACGAGAATTAAGCCAGATTTTAGACTCGGTCTTTGATTTTTTTGGGTACAATAGCAGACTGTTTGAAGGCAACCATGCGTGAGAGACTTCGAGAGAAAACGTGTCTTTGATGGAACTTCAAACAAACCCGACGCTGAAACATGACAAGGAGACAGAACGGCACGTCGATTCAAAGACAAAAAGATCGAGAGGTGCCACTTGGATCTCCGAGTTCCCACCCGACTTGTGACACCGAAAAGTACAAGTACAAATGTTGATGCTGTCTTTAAGCGCGTTTGGCGATTGACAACCCAATCTGAAAAAGCAGCAGCGGGTTCTGTTGTCCGAAAGGATCAGACTTAGTTGAGTTGACAGAAAACTACAATCTTTTGGATTATGTGCAAGTGTTAGTTCACAAGCTTTGAGACTTTTTGACCCAAATTTGAACACACAGAATGCCATTTTCTTGGTTGTGTCCACTCAAAAACTTCACGATGGGAGCACATTAAAGAAAACTTCACACTAAATATGTTCTTATTCTGGCTTTATTTGAACACTTGTGGCCATATTTATTATCTCCTGCAGCTTTAGGACACATAACCTTCATTTATAAGAATTGGTTTATTATTGGAGACTTTAAGCAAAGGAACTGAGCGCCGTCTCCATTCTCTGGATCACAACATCATTCATGAAAATGTGATTCCCAGTAGAACAGTTTGGTTTGTGTTGCACACACCAGTTGAGAAGATGAGGCTGTTTGAGTGGAGATTCATGTCAGTATGACGTTAGAATGACTACAACGGAAAAAAAGGAAGCGAAAGATTCTGCTTCATCAGATTCAGCGCACGAAGGCAAAGCACAATAGGTTTGTCTTGTGTTACCTTTTTTCTGCCTCACTTAAGCGATCCTGCAGATCACACTCAGGTAATTACAGTTTTTCACAAAATCTGAGTCTTGAGCGTTCTTCCGCATTGCCCCTCCTCATACGATGGCCGTGTGCCGGCAATAACAAAAGCCAGGCGGAGATTTGTTCCCACCCAACGATTTATACACACTCGATAGAGGGGACACTTTGCTATAGCGACTGAAATGGCTTCTTCTGGCTGCTCTGTGTTTGGGTAAATTGAGATCTGATTGAGTGCGTACTCGGATGGGTCAAACTGTGGCCGATATTTCCCACCTGCACATCACTCTCGACAAAATGTCTTTTTTTTTTTTGCGCCTCCAGTTCCAGGGCCGCAGATATCTGGTGACTTTGGGGGGGGGGTGGAAAAAAAAAAAAAAATCATGCTTGAACACAGTTATTTTCAGATTCCTGATGCATTCCCAGCTGCTTCTCTCTCGCGGCCCGTGCTCGCCATCCCTCCACCTGGTTTATCTACTTTGGCTGATGACGTTCCTTTCTCAAAATCGTCCTTTTGACAGCGCTCAGGAAATGCGCCTGATTGTGGTGCGTGATGCCCATGGGGTGATAAGTGTACATGGGAAAAGTGATAACCACAATGACAGCGAGAGCTTTGAGGCGTTTCCACATCAAAACCTCTTCATTTAAATGAATCCGTAATCTGTTCCTGTCTAGAGAAACGATAAGAACCTGACATTCACCACTAACGTGATAGTGATGTGTGTGTTCCACTCTTCTCTGGTTGTGGGTTGAACTTAACTTGCCAATAATGTGTGTCATGTGGCTGATGTGGACCAAACGCAGGAAGTTTTAATGAACGATGGCTGCTTTCATTCTGCGTTCTTCAGTACATCCTTTCAGCGTTATTATGTTGTCTGTGGATTTAGTCTCAGATCTCTACTGGAGTTCACCTCCTGTCCCTCGTGTTTATGCGTGCACCGCAGCGTCAGCCATGGCCGGGGGGCTTATTGCTTTCAGGTTGTTCGTTCCATCCTTTATTTAACCTTCAGAAATCATCTGTAATAATGTCCGTGTGTGAGCGCCGAGGTGGTTTGAAATCGTCTGTCTGATCTGCTGGTTCCTCCCGAGTCTTCATCTGTCCTCTTTGATTGTGTGTTCAGTAATCATGTCTGACTAACTGTGGCTGGCCTACTTTTCCTTTATTGCCTCACGCTCATCACTGATTGTCCTGCAATTAAAAGTCTGACCTTCCTCTCCGGCCTCTGCCAGTTTCATTTTGACAAATTCTGTCGATGGCCTGTTTGCTCGGTTTCTTGGACGTCCTGTTCTCCGGACCTACAACAGCATCGAACTGAGAAATAAACTATGAAGTTATCAACTAGATGTCTTTGTGTAGTTTAACTGGAAAACTTGACATCATCATCTGGATTTGTCGACCTTGAAGGGTATTTCGCAGGTAATTCCACGTTTGGTGCAATGAAAGCTAAAGGCAGATTTCCAAATTCTCAGTTAAACCCGGGGGAAGTGAACTGCAGGACAGTGGAGGGTGTTAAAGGGATCATGAGGATGAACCTTGGCTCTGAGTTTGAGAGTGGAAGCTGCAGCAAGTCTGCAGAGAAAATGCAGCTCTTGAAGTGAAGCCAGTTCCGTTTCTGCTTCAGTCCGCCTGCACACAGCGACTTCTAAGCCGATCCCTCATTTAAGTCAATCACACAAATCCAGCGTCCACCCAGTATCAAATGACTTCACACACACCAATGTTCCCCAGAACTCTGCATGTGTTAATTCCTCTGTGTTATTTATGTTTTTTGTTTTTCATGGGCTGAAGGAGCTCTCAGGCTCACACTGTAATTCACTGAATGGATCTTTCTGCTATTGAGTAGTTACACATGACTTGATTGCTAATATTCTCATAATTAAATGTGCTGATGCAAGTTACGGGGTTACAAATTGACGGTGAACCAGGAAAGTTAATGTTCCCATAAGATATGTAAGAGTCATTAACTTCCATATTGTGCTGTTGTGGATGTTATTTTGTGTTTTTAAACTTTCTCGGAGTAGCTGGCACTTGTTCAGAAATGGAAAATGTGAAGAAGTTCCCGCTTTTGCCACATTCCTTTTTGTGATGTAGTTGATCTTATTTTTGTTTTTTGAGGATTGATTGATTGTTATGTGTGCATTTAGCATCGGCTGGCACTGAATTTTTGGATGGCCCGACCTTCACCTCAGCTCATTGTGTGTGCAAGATAAAACCCCAAGAGTCCGAGCACACGGGATTGGCTCAGACAAAACTGAGCTACGCTGATGATAGAAAAACATAACGGCAGCAGGTGGATGAAGTGCTCCTGGGCACTTCTCCATCCAAAAAGAAGCTCAGGACAAAACAAGCAAAGGACATGTTGAGATGATGAGTGGGGGGGGGGAATGGAATAGCTCAGAGCAGAAAAGCATTGTGGATGAATGAAAAAGACTTATTGGGAGAAAGTATTGTGTGTTTGTGTTTTTCTACTATTAATCACTCCAATCACAGGTGGACTGTTTCTACACCTGCAGTCTCCTTCTGCCTGAATCATGGATTTGTGTCAGCATTAAGGCTCTTCGTCTGCTCTCAGATCATTCAGACCAGAAGGTACCCATGAAGCGGCCGGTGCTGTTTCTGAATACAAACCGTAAATATATTCACCCTGGCTCCGAATGTTTCTGGACCAAACTGAGACTGGGATGCAGAAGGAAAGGGCAGTCAGTAAAGAAAAACAAATCAGTTCTGGGGTGAGGCGCAAAAACCAAAGTCCATAAATCCAGACAGAGTCAAAAACAAACAAACACACACACAAAGACAACCTGGCAGAAGGTAAGTCGGCACCAAGGGGATAAATATGGGACGCTGAATTGCAAACAAGATACAGGTGAGTGTGGGAACTTAGCAGGCAGCGACAGGAAGCAACTTCGACAAAATGCACATGAACCGCGACTACCAAAATAAAACAGGAAGTTTAACCAACTAAAAAAACACAACCGGGCAAGATAATAATCCTGAGGTTATCTTAAAATGCTCAGATCCCCAGACATAAAAGAAAACAGAAACACTAGAATAAGCAAGATGGAGTAAAATGAATTTCGACAAACAGAATATATAAATAAATAAATCGTGCACCTGAAACCCTGAAAATGGGTTTAGAAACCAGAAAGGGGCATCAAGTCTACATATTTAAGACCTTTAAACAGACACGTGTAAATTGGAATCTTTTGAATTAATGAAGCCCTGTGTTCACAGTTGAAGCCATTTGGATTTCTCTTATTAGAGTTTTAGAAAAGCTCGAAGACATCAAGCGGCGGATTCATAAAATTTAATGATTCTCTGCGCTGCATCTTACCTCTACGATACTTTTCTGCTTTTCAATGAGCGAGATCTGATACAAGTCAGAAGTCTGAAGTCAGATGTGTCAAGAAATCTCAGAAAATGAAAGCCATTAAGTGTAAAGTTTATAAATTTCCATTGCACTTGCTGGTCGACGGGAATCCGAGTCTTCTGGACACAAACACAGAATTTTATCATTAAGTCGCTGCTCTTCTTCCAACTTCAGCTGCTTGTTAACTGATCCTCTCTCTTATCCTGGGGTCTATTTGGGTCAGGTCTGACTGTGCCTGGTTCGCTGTTTTGGTTTATTCTTTTAAAGAAAGATGAAGAAGAATTAATAGGATTTAGTTTCAGGTAGGTTTTTTTTCCACAGCCCCATTTAAGCTCTGGTCTCTCTGTCTCTTGTGCGCTTACATAAATTATTCATTCCGGCTTCTCTCAGTCCACCTCGACATCATTAGTTCAGGGATTACCAGCCACACTATCAATAATTGAAACTGTTGTTGGATTCCTCTGTTTTTCAGATGTTGCTGTCCAGCAAGCGCTTTGACAATTATTGAAAAGGGCCATCGTTAATCCAGATACGACAGTTTGTTTGGTTTTTTTTTAGCACTGTGCATCGGCCAAAATAAGCATTCAAAACAATATCTGCTAATACTGGAGAATAAAACGACACACTGTGGTCACAGTTGCAGTGTCGAAGCTAAACTGCACAGAGGTGATCTATAGCCAGAAAACCAAAAGACCGCAATATACACAACAAAAATATGCTATAGCAAACTAAAAAGTACACTGAATGACCATTGGCAAGCAATTTGACTGAGACCTTCTCTGCAGATGCTAAAAGTTACTGACCCTCAACAAAAACATTTGTGGTCATTCCAGTCGACCAAATCTCCACAAAGTCCGCCCTTAAATCGTGAAATCTCATCTTCTTTACTTTCCCCTCCTGTTTCTTATGATCTGAAATAGTGTCTGAGTCAGACGGCTAAATAAAATTCATGAAATTTGTCCCAGAGAAAAAAATCAAAAATAAATAAAAACATGTTGGATTAGAATCTCTTATTCTACATTTAAATGTCATCAAAGCCCAAGACGTAAACGAGAATTAATGGTAACAGAAAAATCGCTCATTATTTGATGTTGTGGCTGTGATTTGGTATTTAATGTAGAAAGTGAAACTTCACCATGTGTCAAATTTGTGAGGTAAACACAAATTATCTTTCATATTCCACCAACACGGGGGTCAGTGGATTTAATCGCAGCCACATATTCCCTCTGCGAAGATTGGCCGTTTGTTTTCCTCCTCTGGGTGAACAACTACTGACGCTGGGAACTATTCAAAGGAGCTCTCGTAATATTTCAGATTCAAACAAACACGCAAAAGAAAACACAGAATGGATCCAATATGTCACTTTGGGGAACCGGTCAGCAAAAAGGATTGGGATGATCTCTGGAGAGGGAATGCTGTTAGTTTCACCAGACATTTCCAATCACTTTATTCTGAGCTATAAAAGTTATTTTTATTTATGTGTTATAAATAAAAGTAACAAGTAGACTTTATCTACAGTATAACGTACATGTTCAGTACGACCCAAATCGTCCTTTCAGTGCCATCTGTTTCCGTAGCTGGGCACGGTTTGTTGTATTTACTGCAGTTTTGGTAAATCCTCTCATGATGTGTCATTTCCCTTGACTGAAAACTATTTTTGTGCCATTAACATTTACTTACAGTGGAGTTGAGAGCTTTGTAAGGAAGGTGTTATTATTCATGTCATGGGAAGCATCAAATGAAATAATTATAACACAATGAAGAGTTTTTTTTTAAATTAAAAAAAAGATTCATTATCATTGTAATAATTTAAATAAAACATAATCACGCCTTTCTTTTTTTATTCTGTGGCTTCACTCAGTTTGCACAAACAAACCAAAAAAAAAAAAAAAAAAGACTTCACGTGATTCATCATACATGCAAATGTTGCTTGTGGAGGGCTAAACCCCCTTTCATTTATCATAATTATCCATTTTTACATATTTGTAAAAATGACCAAACTTGAATGGTACTGACAACTTTTTGGATTTTAAAATCAATATCTCTTTTCCAACGGCAGAGGCATGGTTCATTTTTATCTTATAGATCTTCTCACCTCCGTCCTTCTTTACTTTTCATCTGCGGGAGATAAAGAAAAATAAGCAGCACTCCTCGCTTCTCACCGTTTAAAATGAATGTTATGACCTCAGAATTACACGTTTTCGATCTGATGTGTATGAGAGAGATGATTCTTGAATGTTGCCCATTGAAACTGGTGAAAAAATTCAAAATCAGTTCAAATAGTTGGACTTAATTGTCTGGCTGGGGGATTTTAAACCTTCAGGGCTCTTCTCAGGATGAACTTATTGATCTGAGCCGATGATTTTAAATAAAAATGACTGCGGTGGGTGGGTTTGTCTCAGTGGGGCTCTATGAGGCTAATGGCTTCCCCCTCCATCTGTGGCCGCCGCAGACAAATACACAACTGTTCAGCTAAACGGACAGTGTGTAGTCACGAACTTTATGATGCACAGGCAAAAAAAAAAAAAAAAAAAACACAAAACAAACAGTTACCTGAAGGAGGTGACTGAAATCATGTTGGTCTGTTAGCTGCTGTCGCCATCTTGTTTTGACCGTAGTTTACTAACAAATGTTGTGTTGTTTTGCAGAATATTTCAAACTAGAGACTGAGAACATAAACACATCATGAAAATCTTATTGAGGTGATAAATCAAGTGGTTCATTTCCCCATAGATTCCAATACAGCCTGACTTTATGGCACTTAGCCATCAGCCCCAGATTGTATTTTCTTTTGTACACAGTCTGTTGTTGTATTAAGCACACACTATATCAGTTGAGTGCAGCAACAAACACACACACACACACACACACGGACACAAACAGACTCACAAAGTGAAACGTTTAGCAGCTACTTTTCTCAGGAGAAGCACGAGAACTTATTTGTTTGGATGAATTTCCGTTAATACACAAAACCCTATACAACAGAAATGCTGATGTTTCGTCGACAACAAACACCCGGTGCACTCTCTTTCTTTCTCTCTCTCTCTCTCTCTCTCTCTCTCTCTCTCCTTCATGAAAACAGCCACAGATACCGACAAGTCACGGTGCCTATATATTAAAGAATAAATAATTTAAATACAGAAACAGAAGATAACACAACAGGTTTCTGAGACACATGACGGGAAAACGTTTTTAAAGTGTCACGACGATGATACAGTTTCTCAACAGCCTTCGGTGAAAAGACAGATTGTTCATTGGTCAGTTTGTTTTTTTTTTTTTATTCTGAAAGTTTGAACACACTCTTTCCTTGAAGCTGACCTTGGAACTCTGCAGCGATGCCGATACAGTTTCTTCACAGGTTGAATGATGTCTTTCCAGTGCTCAACATGTTGAAAAAGAATTACTCACACAGTGTGCATTTTAAACTTTGTTTAGCTGAAAACGGTTGTTTTCTCAGCTTACCGCATCATGTACATTTTATATTCTTGTAGGCTTTTTTCACATTTTTTTTTACCTCCCCTTTTGGCCCAAGGTGCCATCAAACAACTCAGGGTAAATGGTGCACACATAAAACATTTATCCAGCTAAAAATGTCTACACGGACAAGTACAGTCAGAAACACATGCAGCAGCACGCACACAAAGTAGCCGATGCCTTCAGGTCTTCACGCTCCCTTGCTGGAAACGGAGCAGGTGCTTTCTGCCAAACGACTACTTTGGACAAAACAACAAGTAAACAAAGTTAATTCCCTGAAACGGAGGGGTGAGGGAGTCGAGCTGGCCGCCGACGCCGAATACTCAGCATAAACGAAGATGTCGTTCTCCATAAATTTACATGGGAACGAATTAGTTAGCAGATCGGTCGCAGTGTCAGCTGTCCATGGTAATGCGGCAGAATGCCTGCAGTCCCAGCGGGCCTGTTAGCCCCTAAATCTGGAGAGAAATACCAATGCACAGTCCACGGTCCTGCCACAGATTTAGTTTTCTAACACTCGCCTTTTTTCCGTCAAACTTAATGTATGTTTGGAGTTAAATGCCACAAGTATGCCGAGTCAAACTGGTGGGCGTGTTGATTCGTTAGCTTGGTTTTAGCCTACAGATGGCACGGATGGTGTACCAGAAACATATCAGCAGCTATTGGATGGACTCTGTCCTCCAAATCCTGCTTTTACTGCAAGGGCGGCGACGAATAAATCATCAGAATTACAAATTCACAATTCGTTTCATGCTCATGTCATGCCTTGTTGCTTTTATAGTCCTGCGCTGTTATTTTGTGTAATTTGTAATGTTCGAGTTCCACTTTATAAGTGCACACTAATGGAAACAAATCTGTTCTGTCTTTTGTAAAATGAGCAGCCTGGTATAAACAAGCGGCCGCCTTTTCAGGGCTCCGCTGCACTGTAAAATGACAGTTTTCTTTTTTTTTTTTAGTTTCTCTGCCCAAGTTAGGACTCAGCGGGGAAGCAAAACTGAACCCCAGCGAAGAACAAACATGTTCCATAAAATGGAGGGCAGAAAATGTCAAGCTGGTTAGAGATGCTGCATTCCCTCTGTGGAGTCTGCGGAAACACATAAAATCCTGCAGTCTTTGCTCACTGCTCTCTGAAGTCTCCCGCTGAAGATCCCACCTGTGGCAAATTAATAAAATAACGAAAATCTGATTTAATCACAATCCCATTTTCACTGACGTATTCTTCTTCTTCTTCTTTTTTTCCCAATTTGACCATTTGAGTTGTTAATTAGAGGGTAGAACAAACCTTTCTCTCAAGTAATTATCATAATAAGTAATATTTTAAAGTTTCACTGAAACCTACTTCGTTTTTATTTCCTGCCTGTGGCGTTCCCCACGGATCAGTTCGGGGACCTGGTGTATGGTTTGCATGCGCCCTGCGAGGCATGTTAGCTGTCAGTTTAGCTTTTATCATCGCCAAGTTAATGAGGGGCTGCAGTATGAGTTGAAACTTTTTGATTGTGAGATACACTTGGAAGCGTGAACTAATTTCAAAATGTTATTGTTAATAGTTGTTTTCTGAAATATTCACAATCAGCACAACTTATACACGTCACTCAATGAAGACTTCTGTTCACTGTAATAGTAGCTCATAAAATAAGAGGAAAAAAAAAACTGAAATGGAAAATATTTTTTCTCCAACACAAAGTTCTGAAGTTTCCGTCTTTATCTGATCACGAGTTCTGCTCGTTCTTTGGAGCAGTCATGATGAAAAATCAGCTCCAAAGCCTCTAATGCGCTAAATATCTGATTCTCCACGTCTCTATTCTGTCAACACAATAAACTACTACTCACTCTGAGATCAGAAAAATCCCAAAGACTTTGGATATACGAGCAGCTGACAGCTCAGCCTCTGACACTCTGATTGGCCCGGAGCCAACAAAAAGTGTCGGATGTAGAGACATGATGACTTCAGACATCACCAGGAAAGACGGAGGATGAGAATCAACACAAAGAAGTGAAGCAACAATGTCAAAGGGTCAGACAAGCCTTGACGGCAGTAAGCGTCACTGTGGGCTTGTTAGAAAGTGCTGATTCTCCAGTTTATGGAGTAAAAGAGCAGCTTGTCTCCAGCTCAAAAAGCAGCAACACGACTTTTGGGCTTAATGGGGTTAGAGCAGCTCCCCCTGTGTGCTCGGAGGAGCGGCAAACAAATCCATTCCATGGCTCTCACAGGTGCTCTGAGAAACACACAACTATCGCACAACTTCTTTGCCTCCTCACATCTTGGCTCTTTTAACACCGTATTCCTGTTTTCGTCTATTTGGTTTGTGTTCCAAGAGCTTCCGGTCAAATGTAAGATGAAACTCAGATTCCTTTTAATGAATTCAATATTGGCCCACACAGTTTGGCTCAACCTGATTTTTGATGGTCCCATACAGGTCGTCTCCGAGTTTTGTCTCACAGAGTTTCTGCCTGTCTGCTTCCAGATTACGTGGACATCAGAACGGTAAAGTCTCTTTCCAATGTCACCTTCAAAAACTATTTCTGCAAACAAATTCCACAAATACCATTTTTTTCCAACTTTATAGTAACATAAAACATACACTTTTTTAGACCTCATGGTCTGGGCGACTTTAATTCCAACTAGAAGGGGAAACAACAGTGTGTCTTCTGCTGCCCCTGAGAGACAGCGACGTTACACCAATTATCATTTGGCAGATATTTTTTGTCCACAGCGCATCCTGCTGCCATGTGTACACACGTCTGCAGCATGTAGGCCCCCGGTGGGTGAGGGAGCCCGAACTCTGGCAGAGTCGCCGCGCTCCATTAATTCAAGAGTACGAAAAACGTTCCTGCGTCTGCCGTCCTCGTTGGCCAGGAAAAACTCATCAGATGTTTGGCTTTTTATTTATTTAACTTTTTGTTTGTTTGTTCGCTAGCAGAACACAACGACCGCTATCTCTGTCCCCTCCACCCAACCAAATGTAATTTACTCGCAGAGAAGAGGAACATATGTCAAGCCGTTTTGTGAGTTCCTGATATATGAAATGGCCCGCACTTTGTGAGGACAACAAGGTATTTCCAGGTCTCTTTGCTGAAATGACTGCTTCACAACGCTGAATTACCTGAAGTAGCACGACCGCACAACCACATCAGGGAAATTTTTACAGCCCGCTTGTGCGAGATTAACAAATTTCAAGGAGTGAAATTCAAGTGTCGCTTCGGATTTAGACGAGCTTGTTGGAATCGTGTCTGGAAAAAATGTAAAATAAAAGATCTCTGAAGAAAAGCATGTGTGTCCACGGGCCTATTCCAGCCCATGACATGACAAAATGTGTATTTACATGTGTGAGAGCGGCACATACGAGGAGAAAGAAACTGAAGAGGAGGGAAGAGAAAGAGACGGCCATCAATAGGAGAAGAATTGAAGTTGTCCTCGTTTTCCCCACAAAATTAGGACACAAAGTCATTTCGGGAAAACTAAATCAAGGTTTTCTCTTCAGTTTCGCATTTCATCTGAAACTCTCACAATCCGTCGGCGAACACACAGAGCGGCGGTAAATGGCATCAGGTTGTGAAGCCGCTTCATCAGTCGGAGAAATAAGGCTCGGCTATCTTCCGCTTTTAATGAGGTGTCCCTCGTTCTGTCGCCGCGAGCGGGTGTAATGTCTAATTGCCAATCAAACGGTTGCTGGG
This sequence comes from Echeneis naucrates, assembly GCF_900963305.1. NCBI lineage: Eukaryota > Metazoa > Chordata > Actinopteri > Carangiformes > Echeneidae > Echeneis > Echeneis naucrates. Next base: position 4,119,114 of record NC_042515.1, on the reverse strand, counting down.
CAACACAGCATATAGATGGAGTGTGTGAAAAGACTAGAGGTTAGCAGGATGAATGGTTGAAGCTGTTTCATTAACAAGCCCGAAGGGATCAGGATGACGCAAGTGGTGTCTATTTGTATTTCTGTTGAACTCACTTTATACAGAAGATGTAACACAACGGCAGTTTTCCTTTCTTAAATCACCAACTCGCCTCAGACAACTTTCGATCCTTGATCCTCGAACTGAGAAAGGAAAACTTCCACTCAAAGGTTTTCCAGTGAAAAACAATCTGAGGAAAAAAGGCAAGAGTATTCATAAATCATGGCAGTATCTGGAGGATATGAGGCCCTTTATGATGTCAGGTTACGTAGAAATGCAGACAGAGGAGGCAAACGTCACTGACACCGTTAAGGTGATTTCATCACAGGAATGAGGAGTGACGGATTGAAAAAGAGAGAGAGGTTCACAGTGAGCGCCCTGCATGACCAACGATACACCGTTGGGTCCACTCACCCGATGAGTCAGCCAAAAAAAAAAAATCTCTGCTCATGGGTTATTTATTTATTATTTTTGTCATACCAGAAGTGGCCACTGTGCAAAAAAAAAAAAAAAAAAAACACAAGGGAAGGACGTGAATCGCACAGAAGGACGGCGGCAAGGACGTCATTCACAGAGACACATTCAATTACCCTTCAGAGGGACGGAGTCTTTTCACACACTTTTCACAAAGACACGACGACGCGGGTCACGACAATGGTTTTCTTCACACAGAAGGAGAGGTGACCGGGACACTATTTACACAAAGGGAGCCAGAGGAAGACGACATGCCCCGAGGGAGGCGGGGCAAGGGCAACATTCTGTCAGAGTGACAGAAAGACAGGGAGTCCGTTCTTTGAAAGGTGGAAAAAAGGCAAGTGTACCTTTAACACAAAAGGATGGAGTGACAAGGGAGGATCCAATTCCGGGGTGTCTGGGCTGACAGTCAGTGGGACCAGGTCTACGGGGCCTCGGACTGTCCAGGAGCCACAATGTCCGCTTCTGAAAAGACAAGGCAGAAGAGAAAAAGAAGAGAGAGTTTAGTACACAGACCTGAGCAGCTTTACAACCAGTTGTCTGCCTCACTGTTTTTGTTTTCGCACCAATCTATCAGCGTTTCCCCTTCAACCTGCTCCGGCGTTTTTGTTTTGTTTTTTTTTTTTTCTTTTTGGGTCCCGTGATGCACGGCGTTGATAAATTCGGCCTAATTAATATGTAAATGCGGTGACATTTACAACAGAGTTTTGTTTATTCAAGTGCTGGTGTCTGACGACCGCGCACATCAAATGCTGCTTTGCCTTCATCGCCTCAGATTCCTTTCTCAGTATGTAAATTTTAGCCAGGCGGCAAATGAGGCATCATGAAAATAATGTAGACTAATATGGACTTGGAGATTAGAGTCTGAGCCACTTTGTCACCTTGTCTGCTTGTGTTCGCCTGCGACAGGCTTGTGGGGAACACATGAATAGATGAATACACACACATATGCATACAATCTCCAAGCCATAGTTGACTTGCTAAGTTAATCAACTCCCCTGAATCTCATTGAATCTCATTAGACTTTGAGGAGACTTCACGACATTTTGATGAAGAAACAAGGCATCATATCATTTAAGGAGGCGTTATCTGAATGGCAGAGAAAGTTTAATCAACTTGCGAAGAAAGGAAAATAAAACTGGATGGTGGCACACATCAAATTCATGCTGTTTTCAAACCTTTAGGCTTTTTTTTTTTTATTGTTTTGAAGGAAGGAAACATATTTGGTGAAGAAGGTGGAGCCAAGGGTTTATCTTTGTGGTGCTTTATGGTCTGTTTTCCTCTCAGATATTATCATCAGGTTGTATTGAAGACTGACACCATGAGAGAAAACATTCTCTGAGGTAGTAAACCAAGTGATAGACCTCACATAACAACCAATGGATTGGCCCCCCGATGGTCACTGAATAAAATCCATGCCACGGACAGGATTTGACATATTAGAGCCTCCTTTGCTGTTGAGTGGAAATCCGACAGAGTTGCAGATTCTCTCCGTGTCTGCGTGCTGTTTACCCCATTTGAAATATTTCTGCAACCCTGGACAACATCTGTAAATATTTCATGGCCAGTAAATCGAGACGTAAAGAAAAGTTTGACTGCAGTGCAGTGAACCAGCAAAACGCCGAGCCTGAGCTGCAAAGTGGATGCGTTTCTTCCACAAGCAGTCAGGAAGGAAGGCTCAATGGCTGTCATTTCTGGAAAGTTATTTCTTCTTGTGTTGGTCTTGATGTTTAGCTACAAAGCTGTGCACATCTGTGCAGTGAAGTTATTATCCAGAGAAGAGCCCAGAGCCTGATCCTTTGTTGATCGACCTCCCTGGAAAGCCCACGAGAAAAGATGTGAGACCGTACAAAACAAACAAAAAAAAGAAAAGCAATTTTTTTTCTCACAGTCACGACAAGGAGGTGAATAAATATGAACAAGGGGAAACTAATCACTGATTCTGCGAGCTATAGAACCGGCTAATTCAAAGAATCACATGACGCCATCTCAGCCTTTATCATTGTCTTTGCCGTTATCGACCTCCCTGGTCGATTCCATTTAGAAATGTGTGGGTGATTAAACACCAAAACCTGCGTCCGTATGCATAAACTTATCTGCAGCCTTACATTAAAGATTCCACACGGCCACATTCAGGGAAAACACATTTCTTCTCAATCGTGCTCTCATTTGCATTTGAAGGTGACCCTAGTGTTGACATGTGGAATTAAATGCAAAAATGACATGCTGGATTATAAAAAAAAAACAATGTTTAAGCTGCATGTGGTAAAATTTGATGTGTCACACATACCTCAAAAAAACAAAACAAAATCGGTATATTTAAATGAAGGGGCAGCAACCACCGAAACAAAAACCACTTAGTTCTCTGAAATGTCGAGAAAAAGTGAAGTGGTTTCCACTAATTCATAAACCACAGCTCATAAAGAGTCATTAAAGCTTTTATATTCTGAATGGATTCAGTTTACATATATACTTCAGACTCATTTATTTCTAACGTTTTCCTCCAGATGCAGCTTCACAAACAAGAATGAGCCTTCGTTGTCTCCACTAAATGTGAAAAAAAAAAAACAAAACAAAACAAAACAAAACAAACAAACATATTGTTCAGCTTCGGCAGAGATGGGCAAAAGAAATCAACAAACCCAGGAAAGGACATCAGTGCCAAACTATTACTGACTGACTCCTCAAAGACAGATAAAAAAAAACAGAATCACACGGGAAACAGTGATGCAACAGGCTGGAAACGCAGAAGCCGAAGTGATCTACGTCATCCTTTCCTCTGTCTGCGGGAAAATGAAAAAGGTCTTTGAAGACCGGCCGTGATGTAAACGTTGACTTAAGGTTGTTTTAAGGCCCGTTCGGGACTAAAAAGCTCCCACGGCACAAAAACAAAAGACCCAACTGTTGAATTTTGAACGCCATTAGGATTTTTATTTTTTAATTTTGGTCAGCGTGCAGGTCAAACAGTGTTTCTCACTGAAAGCTCTCATGAATTTGTTCCCACGGTTCGGACCAATGTGTTTGGCACAGAGGTAGAACAACAGAGCCTCAAACCTGCATCGGAATCTATGGGAAAATGTTACTCTTACTCGTTTTAATTGTTATCTCGGTTAATGTTTTCCTAATGAGTTTACGTCTCAGTTTCTACTTTCAAATCTTCTTCAATACAACACGATTTAAATTTTTTAAGAGGAGAATAGGAATACTTCTTGAATTTGATGGACGTACTGCAGTAAGAGCTTAAACACACCACAAAGAGGGATAGACTGAAACGACCGAGTGAAGGCTTAACTACCCACCTTCATCATGTCCGTGATTTCTTGAGTCCTTATTCGACATGTTAAGCCATTTCCTAAAGACAACAACTTTCAAATAGGAAGGAAAAATCTGATTTGAGGTTTTAGGGTACTTTTCATCTTTCTGGGCAAAACAGCAACACAAAACTTCAGTCTTAAAAAAATAATGCTGAGGGGAAAATGAATATATTCAAAATATTTCAAATTGACTGCCACGTATTTTCAGATGAATTAATTATCCGAGGGACGCTTTACTTATTTATTTTCTATTGGCTTGAGGCCTTTTTGGAAAATGTCTGTGTCATCCTCGTTATCAGCGGCTACACGTTGTTTTTGTGGACCCGCTGTCGTCAGTTTTCGCTGACACTGAGCCTTTTTTGTCAGGACTCCAACAGTTCAAAGTCTTCCTTTCTTTATTGTTGTCACTGGGATTAAAATACTTTAGAAACCAGATTAATCAGCGAGTTTGTTTATTCATTCTGGCTAATGGGTTTGGCGCCTTCCCATTGAGGTTTGATAAATCTCAATCCGGCGCTAATCGTGGCCATTGTCCAGCATCTAAAATGATGATATGACTGACATGTGAATGTCAATGTGCAAACGAGAGCAGCAGCTGGAGTCTGTTTCATTTTACTGTCTGTCGTACAGCCTGTGGTGCAGTTGAGTTCAAATCCGAGTCAAGTTTAAGTCGGGCGTCTGCTGTCTGGCCACATGTCAAACATTGAACATGCTGTTTTCAGGTCCAATAGTACACGTCGGGCAGAACCTGCACCGCCCCTCGTCCCACCGTCCACTGGTGAGCACTTCCTCCTGCCTCCTCTTCTTCTTTCCAGCATGAGTGAGTGCATCTGCCACCTCCAGCTCGAAAGTCTTGAACTTTTTGTGCTTTTGCACACCAAAACAAAATTACAATTTCATGAAAAATGATTTTGGGATCGCACTTTGTTGGAAACTGCACATGTAAGCGCTGTCACCTAAATCCCTTCAGTTCTTTTGGACTTCTTTTGGATGCACCTCTTCCTACCTACCTCAGTCTCATGCTGGCTGAAAATGATTTCTTCACGACCCTCATCACTGGAGTCTGTGTCTGAAGAGCTTCAGTGGCTCTCGTTTCTGTATTCCTCTTTCTTTTAGCAGAAAATGAGCGAACTGAGATGCCCTGCAGGAAAAAAAACATGTATAAAAAAAAATACGAAAAATGGTGATACTGCCATTTTCTAAAGCATAATAATGGGAATAATAATTTACACATTTGTCTTAAAATAATTGAATGACTTACCCTGTGGTCAGCACTTCCTGCACCACTGGTGACCATGCTGGATTTTGATCAGACTGACCAAACGATGACAGATATGGACCAAATCATGTGACTTATAAGAGCCTTTTACCAGACAAAACTTTTGATAACTGATAAACTGGTTCGGGTGAAAATCTTCAGCCGTGCTCCTAAAAGGAGTGTGCATCTTATGAAGCACGTTGAAATGTTGATTTGATTTCATTTAGATTTTTTCCCGTTAAGATTTAAAACCAAGACATCAGAATTTGAATCTGCTAAGGTTGAAGTTACGTGAAGTTCCCTCGATGGAGACAGGCACACAGTCTGTGCAGGGCCCAATGAGAAACTCCCAGTGAAATGTGTTCGGTCCTGAGAGAAAATGGGTGAATGTGATGAGTTCTTTTCTATCAGGAGGGATGAAATGGCTTCACACGGAGCATGACGGGTTTTCGTGATGATTTAAAGGCTGAAGATCCGCTTTCACACGAGAATTGAGGGGACAGATGGTGGATTTGGGGTTTTGGACGGGGGAAGCGTGTGTGTGTGTGTGTGTGTGTCGGGGGGCACCTAGTACAAGTGAAGGAGCTGCATTCAGCTCTTTGTATGAGTGTGTGTGTGTGAGTGAGTGCAGTGAAGTAAACAATCATGTTTGTTTTTCATCACATCCAGAATTCACTTTGTCTTCTTCGCCGCAACTTCAGAACTTCAAACGCGATTCAGTTGACATCTTCTTCCCCATTGAAAAAAAAAAAAAAAACAACAAAAAAACAGAATGAATGCTAACCTTTAAAGAATTTAGATGTAAAAGCGCCGTCTTTTAAGACTGACAGCAGTGAGTCTTTTGAAACTGTGCAGCAGCTTTAGAATGGATTTCATCACATCTAAATCAAAGGCAGAGGATCGCATCCTTTAATTATTACGGTCAAAAAAAAAAAGACATTTTTCTTTATCTGTGGCCTCCAATTTCAACTTTCAACTTTCGGAGCGCTGTGAGACAGGCAGTTGCAGCATTATTCATCATTCAAACATTTATGTCTTTCTGTCTGAGTTCAAATAAAATGGTGTGATTTTATAAAGTTTTACTTGATGAAAGCCTTAATAATAAGTTCTAACCCTGTTTCAGCTCAGCATTTGTGTATGTATGATTCACTTTACGTCCCTGATGTTAGGATAGACCAACACATCCTGCTGTGTGCGACTGGAGACAAAGACATGACAAACACAGTGACTTCCTGGTCCAGTTTTCTTGACGGCTCCGCTCAGATACGCCGTTTACACCTCAGTCTGGTTTTATGACAAACAAACCGCTCAGCTGCTAAAAACCCACACCTGCTGTTACCACGGTAACCGGGCGGCGACGTGTACATCCCCCAGTCTGTGTCTCTAAGGCTTTTTAAAGCTTAAAATAACAAACCAGAAAATGTCTGTGTGCTGCCGCACAAAGCAGGTTGTAACTCCGCAGGTCTCGAAATCCAACAAACGTTCCCTCGTAAAACTTTGATTTAAAGGCTTATTTGCTGCTTGTAAAACAAATTAAAAAAGGCCGTTGAAGAATATATTGCATTTGGAATTCAACGCAGTTAGAAATCGGAAGAATTCGGAGGAGCTCAGTCCAAAGCGCTGACATGTATCTTTATCATGTCATCCGTCATCTTTTACCTGCCGTCGTCGTCGTCTTCAGCGTCACCGAGGATTCCCAGACTGGTTTCTGCTTGTGTGTTAGCGATGAAGAACACGAGTTTGTGTCTTTGTGTTGAAAGAGACGTGGAGAAAGCGGGAGAGAAGTGACACTGACAAAAAAAAAAAAAAAAAAAGGCAGAAAGAATCAATGTGAGCGTGAAAGTGGGTGTCTCAGTTTCCTTTATGTACACAAACATACAGAGACACTTTCCCAGGCGCACACAGAAGCTTGATGGTGTGTCTCTCAGGGCTCTGTTTAAAGGTGTCGGGGGGCGTTTGGAGGGCTCTGGGCCTCAGCCATAGTAGCGTTTAATAACTGCCCCCCCAAAACCCCTCTGAGATATAAACCAACGTAAACGGTGTCCCTCCTTCCTTTTCTATTTGTCAGGTTTTCACGTCTCTCTCGCCCGGCTTTCACTTCTTCCTCCTCATGCTGCTCAGCTTTGTTGAATTGGTTTTCTGTTTAGTATGTTTAGTATTGTTTTAAGAGCTCTTATTCTTAAATTTGAAGCTCTGACTGAGCTCAGATTTGATCAGTAGAAAATTCTCTAATGTCCAATGATGAGGACTGAGTGGTAAATTACATGCTCTGGTTTATTTACAAACATTTACCACCCGCTGCAGGAGTGGAAACCTGGAAATGAAGACTCTGATCAGGCCTTTTGTAGACATGAGGGGTTGTCTCGACTTCTTCTTTTAACAAATGACGAGTCAAACGACGAGTCAACAATAAAAGATATGAACATTTTTTTGGTGGAAAAAATGCCACAACTTAAGTGCAAAAGAAATCTTTGCTAGTTTTATTTAAGCCACTGCAACTATCTTTTTATTTTCTATGTACATACAGTACGTAATGCATTTGATCCACAGGTGTTATTGTTTCTGTCACACAGCCTAAAAAGCAATGCCGAGCTCTCAAATTTCAAGATGTGCTTCCAAAAGTCCTGAAATTTCAAGCTCCATGTGGATGCCAGGCAAGAACATGGAAAAAATAAAAACACAGTGCAGAATTCTCTGCTTTGGCTCGTTTCCTGTTGCTACGCCTTTGATTTGATCCTCTGATTCTCCTCACCTTCATCTCCATGCGTTTCTCGCCTTCTTCCTCCAGTCCAGCTGGAATCCCAGTGGAGGTTGATGACACCTTCCTCCTGCTGACGGGAAAACTCGCTTTCCCGTCAGCTGCCAGTAAACTTGCAGGAGACATTTCCAGCACGGCCGCAGGATTTCATTTGCTGCCCGCACACGCCACGCCGACACCTGCAGCACGTCGATTCATAGTTTTGAGTTTGCAGTTGAATTAGTGCCCCCTCCTCCCCCACAGGTTGAATTGAAAACAGAGGGACGAGGAGGACAGAGGAGAGAACTAAAGTCACCCAACAATAATAACAAATGAAGAGTATATTCACACACCACAAAAAAAAAAAAAAAGGGGCCTGATGTGTTTTAAGAAAAGATCAAATACGACTACTGTAGCGTGGCTGCTGTGGCGGCGTGCAGCAGCGAGAGCTGATGAAGGCACATTAGCGGTGACACATGCAGGGAATGTGTATTTACTTCCCAGAGGCTGGTGGTTCTTCATTTCCATGTGAAATGCGCCACTTCTCAGCTGCAGCACTCCATAAACGTAGTAGAAGTGCATTGCGAAGATGTGATGGAAACACTTTTTTTTTCCTGTCGCCTCATGACGATCACATGACCAGTTCACGGCAAACGAGATGGCGCGGTACGTGTGGACAAGAGGAGGAGGCCGAACATTGTGCATCTAATAAATGTATTAAATCTGATTAAAATCCTCAGAGCAAAGTCAGTGCTCCAAAACCATGGAAATGCAAAATGCTTCGGTCCATCATCCTCAAAGTGGAATGAGAACTTCGGATCACCGTTCAATGGAAGCTTCTGGAAGCTGTCAAAAATTTTTTAAATGTCACTTTTATTTTGTGAAAAACCGTGCTGAAAACACAACTAATGCCAATTTTGAAATCTTGAAACACATCTTTGAGATCCCGTCTTTTATCCGTCATTTATATCACTAGAAGGAAAATAAACTCATCTGTGCAGAGGTCAGAGCTCGGCCAGACAAAATCGATGCGCCCAATGAACATAATGCAAACGTCCAATCCATCCTGTAGCTGTAAATATTTCAGTCTGGCAGATCAACAGACTGCATTATGTAATCCATGAAATCACGCTTTCAGCATTGGCAGTAAAGTAAACATCACCTCTAAGTGCATGTTTGCTGAGTGAAAAGGAGGACGATGTCCATTAACAGCTTCGTCTGGTCACTCTGTCCTTCAGTGAGAACCCCGCTGTGGCAGCCTCTTAAAAGATCTCACCATCTTTAAGAAGCAAAACTCTTCTCTTCTCCACATCAACAGCAGGGGGGGGGGGGTGCTTCACAGTCCTCTGCTTTTACTTCTTTACCTTCCATATCGTGCTAATAAATCCTGCAGCCACAGAAACACAACAGCGCTCTGACTCAGATGTTAACTCTCACCTCTACCGCTGCGTTGCCATTCGTGTCAGTCATATTGTTCACATTTTCAGACTAGTTAGAGCTAAATGTCTGCGAGTGAGCTAAGAAGGCATAAAAAACCTTCAGCTAAATGTCTGAAATGTGAAATTCATCTAGAAGAAAATAACACTGGTGTGATGTAACCTGTACTGAAAATACATCATTCAACGGACAGCACAACAGCCACTTAAATGATTTATCTTGCTGCTCCAAATGTGACCTGTGTTCAGTTGGCGATGAAAATAAAGCCTTGCATTTGGCTGTTCTCTCTTTTTCTAAAGACAACTTTACCTTGCAGAGAAGATGAAGGAAGGAGGATGGCTGAGCTCAGACATCACTTACTAAATGTCGGATTCACTTTAGGTCACAAACTGTTGAAGGGTATAAGTTTTCAATCAGTCGTTTCTTACAGCACATTACAGTTTTAAAGTTTGACGTCCCTTCGATGGCGTTGGCGTCGCCCACTTTGGAGGAACAGAAAGCGGTTCAACTGGCGGTCAGGAGAAGCCTCCAGCACAGACTCCCAGTGCTTTAGACCCTTAATGCTGCACAATCCCATTATATGCAAGAGAAATATAACTTACAGCCACACGGGTCTTGGAACGCCATCCCGATTATAACAAGGTCGGTTACATGTGTCGGGGGAACTGGGAAATCTTGATGACAGGCGGACAGCTGGAACCAAACAGACACGGACAGGAAGTGAACGCTAAATGGATGGAGCGCCGCTGTATCAGAAGACCCGAGGAGATGCAGACGTCACAGGCCCGGCTTCCCGTTCTCGTGTGTGTGCTGTGTGAATCCTTTGCGTGCCGGGGTTGATGATGTTACTGCATGCTACTATAGGTAGTCGGCAAAGTGTCCACATAACAGCGCCAGAAGCGGTGGCCAGAAAAAACGTAATGTCTCGGAGCCCGACGGCGAGTGCAAGACAACACTGTTGATTCAACGCAGCCAAGCAGTTGGGCTAAGATATTTACACCAAAAAAATTCCTGCAGGTACCAAATTTGCCAAAGATGAAAGTTATCACAGCCAGAGGTTGGAGATTCGACAAAAAACTTTGCAGAAGTTAAATGCAAATGTCAAATCAAATGGATCTGGTTATGATGATGCTCGTTTTTCTGCTCAAAAGACGCGAAGGATTTAAGACCAATTCACTCTGCAGAATAAAGCTGCCGTGTGGAATTTGTCCCTTTTTGCGAAAAACAAAAGCTTTGTTTGGATTCCAAAATCGTTTCCCAGGATGCTTTGTGTATCTTTCCAAGGTCTAACAGTCGTGTTTCTTATCTCTTTAAACACACTGGTGACCCGTCCAACACAAAGCACACTGGAACAACGCAAAGATTTTTACAGCAGCCGTGCAACATATTGGTGTCTATAACTACACACTCAGTGCGACTTGATCCAATGAATGCTTGAATATGTACACAGTTAGTGCTCCACCCCCATACGCACACACACACACATTCATAAAACCAAACGTAGCCGCTCTGTCCACCTGCCATCTTTATCTCTAAGCCTCATGTATCCATAATGCTGCTTCTAAAACCGACATCCCACTCAAATGCATCAACATTATGTCACTTAACTCAAACAGATTACTTCCTCCCACACACACACACACACACTGCGCTTGTCACACCTGTTGGCAAATCCATTTGTATGCATTCGGATTATGAAAACACACACTGACACACCTCGCACGCTGCGTTTGTGGGCGGGTGAGAGGCTTTCTGAAACGTGGGATTTACACTAACAGGCACAAGCCGTCACTCCATACGGTCGATCCATCGTCCTAATGGGGGAATCACAGCGGCTGTAAAGCGATCGCCCGCAAACACGCGCTGCTTAATCGAAGTTATCACACAGCAGCACGGCGGGGAGTCCGTTTTTTTTTTCGTTTAATAAACCTTTAAAAGCTTCTCGATTGTCATTTACGTGCCCGCCTCTCTTCTTTTATGGCTTCACAAGCTGTCACCGAGTGTTTTATGAGGATGAACGAGCACCATGAAAACATGTTTAGGTTTTCTTGTCACTCATACTGCCTTTCATGATCGTAATGGTGCTGACTATAAAACACACATCAGTCAATACCAGGCATCTGTACACACACATGACCTTCTCTCTGGTGTTGCAGCCATGCTGCTCGTATGTTCCCATGATGCATTGTGTCCCCTCAATATCCTCCCTCTTACTGGACTGTCAGTTCTAAAACAGTGAGTTAAAATAGTTGCATGCATCACATTACACACTCATTTTGTTGTTTCACAAGAGTTTTATTCAAATTTCCTTTTATCAATAAGAGGATGCGTTGTGATTATGAGTACCAAAAGCCAACTTTGTGTAGTTGCACATCTCATCTAACTTTGTGTCTGTCTCGGGGCTTTTAATGATTCTCTGCGGTTGTTGTTCGGCTGTTTTCGGACCGATGCATCTCCAGAACTACCAGGAAACAGATTGCAGTTTGAGTTTGGTAAAACCCTCCTGAAGGGGAAAAATTTTTACCAGGATAGATGGATTCTAGCGGGCAGTTTAGGCTTTTTTAAAATTTATTCCTTGTTGTTGTAAGATAGTGATGTAACAGGCTAATCTTTTTGCTCGCAAGGTCAGCAATGAAATCACAAAGTTATACAATCCTGCAAGAAAGTTAATCACAATCCTCGCATCAGTTGCTTCGACACTTTCCTTTTATTTGGTTCAAATGTGTGTACAGCTCACAAATACATGATGTAAGCGGTGTGTCGTCCTGATTCTAGTCCGTGTTTTACTTTCTGTTAAGTGCACCCTGAGATTTAACTGATCTAAAATGAGTGGTGATGCGCTTTGTGCTGTCTCCTTAATAATGAATGAAGCATGGGCAAACTGAACTGATACCTTGGTGTCATTATTATGAACAAATCATACCAAGGTCATATGATTGATGGCTACCGCCAAGCGCCAATGAGATTGTTATTATTGTGTTACAAACCCATATTTGAAGTAAATCCTGCTATTCCATTTAAAACAATAAAAGAATTTATGCATTAAAATATGCTCAAGTAGAGACACACGAACAGTTAAGTAGTGCATATGTAATAAAGTTCACTTTACATACTACATACTTGTTTTGGTCCAAATACTGTACATGGTTTGTGTTTTTGTCTTGATGATTCTCTTGTGGTCACTGGCTTCCGTGTTGTCGCCGGTAATTTTCCCGCATTGCTGGCTCTTGCAAGATCTTGCCTCGGGACTGAGGTTGAAAATTAGCCAGCTGGTTAACGCTGGCTCATTGACAGTAATGTTGATTCATGTGCTTTGTCCTTAAATAAATTAATGGAATTTACTTGCAAAAAGAAAACCTCCTGTTTTCTTCAAAACACGAGTGGCCAACAAATAATTTAAGCTCAGATCCAATAAAATAAAAGAGGGATTCACAGATGTTATCTGGCTGATGATGACGACAGTTTACAGCCTACAGTCCACGGTGTTCATATTCAGCCCCATAATATTCAGTCTCTTTGGTTTGTGTGAATATATACTGTATAGAATGTATAGGAGGTCAGTTTGTCAGATTCAGTTTCATAAAAAAAATAAAATGCTTTTTATCAATTGTTCTAGCACCTGTTGTTAGATAATGTGTCTTTATACAGCATCTCCATATTCATTCAAACTCTTTCAAAATGTACAGTGTCAAACTGGACGACTGAAGAAAAATGAATAAGGATGGAAATGGCCGACACCAAAACAACAGGAAGAAACAACCGCCTGACACGCAGCTCGATTCGTAACACGCCTGAACATCTTGCGGCTCAATTTGATGGATTAAACGGTAAAAGTGCCTGTTGTGCGGATTTCCTGGGAGTTTTTCTTCTGTCAGCAGCACCCATACGGAACCAAAGCGCAGGTCAAAAGCTTCAACAGAAGATTCGATTAAAGCTGAAGTTTCACAGACGTGTTATTGACAGAAATCCCAGTTCTGGTTCTGCTCCGAATCAGCATTGGCTCCAGCGTCGTTTCCCATTAAATGTTGCTTTCTCTTCTTTTACCATTTGGAGGTTTACATCTTTACTTCCAATAGAGTGCCGTAAAAAAAAAAGAAAAAAAAAGAAGAGGAATAAATAAAAAAGTGGAAATAAAGAGATAGATACATAAAGGAATGGAAAAGAATATTAATAATAAATTAAAGCGTGCTGCATCCTCCCACCATGACTGACAGAGAAAAAAAAAAAAATTGAAACCAAATGTTTACTAACAGGGAGTTTTCCCGACACGTTTCAGACGACCAGCTGGAGCAGGACAGTGAATAACCAGCATCAACGGCAGGGGTGATATTGTTTTCACCTCGTATGCTGCGCGTGTGCGTGTGTGTTGTTGTGGTGTGCAAATAACTTCATCACAGCAAAGACAATCTTTGTACCTCGACGGTGCCCAGCTTTCATGGAAAGACAAACAAATGTGCTGCTTCCCCGAAGCTGTTTTGTTTTTTCCCTTTCCAGCAGCGGATGAAGACGAAGAGATGCAGCAGAACGGCACTTTCCTCACTTCCTCCTCTTTACTGCTGCCAGTTTTGCCGCGAAGGCCTTAATTATGCCACAAAACAAGAATCAAAACTGTTCACTAGTCATTTGTCAGGAAATAAAAATAGGCATTTTGCATTTGCAAGAGGCTTAAATGGATCAAACTCCGCAGCTGTGACACATCAGCTGGAAGGTTCTGGCTCTTAATTCAGGCCCCTGTACTCGCTGTGAGCAATTTACAAGTCTTCAAGAAAAACAATCAATTCTTGAAGTTAGGTTTTTGCAAAGAGTGTTAAAACAGTTTGGGTAGCTTAAAAACAGTTCAGTGTGCATTTAGAGTTTGAATCACTGTGAGCTGGAGACAGGACTCTGAGGGAACAGGGGCTGGAGCTGGATCCAGAAGGAGAGGCGGGACTGACAGTCAGGTTCGTCTGAGCTGTGGACCGGTAAACAGGTGGGTGAATACTGAGGCCAGATCTGAAGATCTAGACCGGATGGAAAACTGATAGAAGCAACAAAGTGGGAACTAACCGTGATGTCACCCGTCGGTTTGAATTTTGGCCTGTCGCTGTCTTGGTTTTCCAACCGCAGAAGAATCTGTATTTGAAGGAGAAGGCCGGATTTGATCTCCAGCTTTTCCTTCTCACAGTAACCACACCTGTCTCATCATTTAAAAATGAACATGTTGTATTGAAGAAGGCTTGATAAGGGAGGCCAAGAACATAAATAAAGTGAGAAGTTGGGCCCTTTTCCCATAGATTTCAACACAATCTGATTTCCTTTTACAACAGTGGAGTACCTTGGCAGCTGCACACAGCACTCAAACGCACACTCAAGTGCAACAACAAGAAAGACGGACTAAAGACGGGGGGAAGAGGATTCAGACAAACATCTTCTCAACACAGAGTCCGGCGTACTGACGCTTTATGCCATTAGCCTTTTCTTGAAATCTCCCATCCCCAAGGACACAGATACGCTGCTGATAGCGCCAGACTGCCGCTTCATTTGCTTTTAGCGTTCGCTCGCACCTGTTTTCTCAGCAAACACACCAACGCACACACGCACACACACATTTGGGATTCCTCGCGCGCTGCAGAGGCAGATTTATTGGCGAGGCTGACGTGGCCTCCGAGCTCCATCCAGCTGCTGCGTTCTCTTTTCATTTTTTAAAATCACTTACTTGGGCATTTAAACTTTTGGATTACCTACAGGTGCATCTTGCGTGGTGCGTGGCCCCTCCGCCTCCAGCCCCCCTCTCCCTGCAAGGCGATCGTTCAGCTAAAGCGGGATGGGAAGCGAAGGAGAAAAAATTAAAAATTAGCGGGGCGAAATTTCAGTCAGAAAGGGATTAACAGTTAATGTTAAGTCTTCTCCAAATACCTCAAGCAAACAGATGGAGGAAGGCTGTTATCTCCTACCTGGTCGGCTGCCAGGGTGCGATAGCGTGTTGGGAGGGTAGTTTGGCATTGTTACTGTGAGTTCAATGCAGAAGTATGTGCAGCCAATAGTGGCTTCCAGCAACAGAAGAAAATAAATTACACAATAATTGAAATATACGAGGACATTAAACTTCTATAATGTATAAAGTACTTGAGTCTTATCTTTGCGATTGTACCACTCCCACAAAACATATATCCTTGTGAACGTGCTCCAAAGGAAATGAGTCATTAAACTCGGCGCTCAGATTGTTTCAGCTCCATAACCGATGTGGCAATTTGTTGATTATGACTTACATGCTCTCAGCTGACTATAAAATGTGCTTTACCTGTTCAGTTTGGGTTTTCATGGCCGGCGGAGCAGCCGACAGCTGGAGACAACCAAACAGCAGCTCAATACAAATGAGGAAGCTCACAGTGTAATGGCGGTAGTTTGGTAAAAACTGTTTCCAGCAGCGTGGGACTCTGACAACAACTTCCTGATCACATGTGGGAATTTCTGCTGGAAATAAACTAAGCTGGAGGAAATACTGAAACTAGAACTCCCAGCAAATGTGTGTTGTTGTTTTTTTTTTTGTTTGTTTTTTTTCTTGCCTTCAGGTTTATATAAGAAATACATTCTATTGCCTGCAGCATCATTCATTGATCAGACTTCGAAAACATCATCAACAGTGATCATCAGTCAACATAAGAGAGCAAGCATCTTTATTATTCGCGTCGTATTTTTCTGTTCGCTGTGAAACCCCCCAGTTAGAATAAACACAGTGCATTAAGGCCATCCTTTGGATTTTATAAATACTAATTATTTATGGTTTTATTTATGGTTTTAGTGACAATGCATTGGCTGTTGTAATAAAGATTTTAGTTATAAATAACTTATTTCATAACACATCATTTTTTTTAAACTGTCGATGGAGACATCCTCAGCCTAGTTAGCAAAATAATGCTAAGGTTTGCCTCCCAGGTTTTCAGGATTTGGGCCTTATTTGTCACATTCCAATTATTTTTATGTAGAAATATTCATTAATGCCTTTGATGACTTGCTTATGCCATATGGACATGTAAAGGCATCGTTTGTTATAAATATGTCTTTATGGTCAATGCAGTCTTTGTATAATTTGTGTACTAAAGGTTCATGCTTGTGTGTGTCTGTGTGCTTGCTTCGCCTCACAGTCCTGGATGTCTGTTTCAGCATAAGGAGAAACATCTGGACAGGTAACTCGTGTGGAACATTGAATAGGAAACTTTGGACTTGACAAGAAAGTCAGCTGTGACACTTCACGGCTTACGAATCGCCAACTGCTGCTGCTCGGAAAACAGCCGACAGCGAGACGAGCAGCTTTTCGGTTCATTCTGCGTTGCTGATGGGGGATCAAGTGAATTGGATCCAAAGACAAAAAGGAGAAAAAAAGACAGAAAAGTTTGTGATTTGGAAGGAATCGGAGGGAATGTACGTTTGGATTTTATGAGGTCTGAAATGGCACCCGAGGGAATACAACAGAAAGGAAACGGGAAAGAAACTGGGCGGAGGTGAAATGAAACATGTCAGGCCTTTTTTTTTTTTTTTTTTTTTTTTCAGAGATATTACAAAATGATCTGTGTTATTAAGTGAATAGAAAATTGAAAAAAAAAAAAAAAAATCCTTTACAGTTCCCTGGAGAATCCACTTAGGTGCTGTGTCCATAAAAAGCTAATGCACCGGTACTGATGAAACACGCTCAGATACAAAAGGTTACTGTTCGCCTGAGTGACGGGTGAGAGCAGCAAGTGCATAAATATCACACTGAGCCATCACTGTGAAAAGAAACCGAGCGGCTCCACGTGACGATTAAATGATTTTCATTGTCAGTTTTTACGCTGTTCACGGATTGCAATTCGTTTGAGGTAAAAAATAAATAAATAAATACAAAATAATGGCCACTGGCAGGAGGCAGGAACACGGAGGAGTCCAGTCCGCAGTCAGGATTTATTGTAAGCGAATTAAAACACTTTTTCATCTGCTTGTGCTTCTACAGGCTCATTTACGCACAGAAAAGCCCAGAAAACGTCAAATGTCGCCAACAGGCAACTTTTAAAAGCATGAATTGTATTGAAGTCTATGGGAAAATGGCCCCTACTTTTCACCCCTCTGTAAACATTTTTTCTGATGAGGTCTCAGTTTGTAGTTTCAAGTCATCTTCAAAAGTTGGGATAGCCCTCTCCGATTCCGCCTCAAAAATCTTGTTTCAAATAAACGACGAACAAATTACAGTCTGGAGGCGACACTGACTTTCTTGTTATGCACATAATTTAAACCAGGAAACATAACAGATAAAAATCAACCTGGGAAACCTACCCATCAAAGATTTATGCTCAGTCCTGCCTCGTCATTAGTGTCATTTTTTTCAAGTGGAAGAAAATAATGAATTACCGTGCTCAGTCCACTCCAATGTAATTCATTTCCTTTCAATTAAGTCTGTCTTTAGATCGATTAAAATGCAAAACCAGTCATAACCAGTCCATTATTATATCATTTTCATGAGAACTGAACATCATCAATCAAACAAAATGGCATATATACAAGGTCGAAGGCAGCATTGGTTTGAGTGTCTGTCATTTGTAACGCCTTTCTGCAGATTGTTGTTCATCGTGAAGTGGAGTAGTGCCAAATGCCACGCACACTTTCAAACATCAAGTAGTAGTTCAATAAAAGTCAAACAAAATTAGCCAAAGCTAAAAAGAGAAATAAAAATGAAGGTGTGAAGACGCGTGAAGTGAAGTACTGCACAGATTGGTGGAAGTTTGTTGCACCGATTGAAAAGGCTGAAATGGAGCCAGAAGGCATTTAACTGTGAGTCCTTTATTTGTTGTACAGTCTCACGGCATCAGGAAAGAAAGCGCTGCTGCAGCTTGTGACGCGATCTCTGTGACCGCGGACCGACCGCCAGAGTGGCAGCCACTCGCCAACGTGTTTAAAATTGCCACGAGGCCACGCTCAGGATGGAAACAGCAGCCGCAGCAGGGAGATAAATTACGTTAAGAAACAGCGAGAGACAAATAAAGGGGAACCTGAACAAAATCAGCTGTAATCAATGTAAAGATGTCCCGCCTTGTCTCCTTCTCCCGCCTTTTGGGCCCAAACTAGGCTGCCACTAAATTCCTCATGTCTCTTCGTTTGAGGCGAAACAACTTGTGCACCAGCAGGAAATTAAGGCATAGATCAAAAAGCTGGTGGGGAACAATACACCGTGCAGCACTGCAGACATCTCATTTGGGTTAACAGAAACTGCAGTATGGTTCAGTAGCAGCGCTAATGACTAGACTGATAGTGTTGAGTTTGATGGATGGGGCTGAAAACACACTGATTGGATTGGTATGCAACAATAGCCCGGATTCCACCGGCAGGTCCAACAGGGCTTGTAAACTCATCATTTCTCTGACACACTTCCACCCAAAACATAATAACTGGAAATCTTTCAATACGCTGTTGCTCGTAGAGGATTTTGGGAACACAGAATATTTTTTGAAAGGCACAAGTGTGTATAGCTGGACTCTAGGCGGTCTTTTCTCTTCGTCAAGCGGTGCCAGAGGTTTGAAGCGGGCCGAACAGAATCAAGCAAAGGCACATGGTCCTGGACCGGAGCTGGAAGAGCTGAACCAAGGATGAACTGAAAGCTTCTACCGTCTGAGCCCGGCCTCGAGCGCTTCAGCACTCGGTTCTGATACTACACGTGCCCACCACCTTAAAGTGAGATCTCATTTCACACAGAAGAGGATTCAAGCTTCCTGACAGACGGGCGGCTGACAACCTCGCCTGGCGTTTGTGTTTCTCCTCCTCTCGTCAGCAGGTCATCCCCGTGAGATCTGATGAATGACAGGAGAGCCGCTAATAAAAATAAAATCTCCTCCATGTCTGTACAAACCGTTTGACTTTTAGAGCACACGGTCGTCAGCTCTCAGTGGTTTGGTTTTCTGCTGTAGCATAGCAACAGTTGCTGATCATGTGGTACTCAGGAGGGGTGTGCCAGTTCATCAAACACACACACACACACACACATATATATGTATATATGCATACTGCTGCTTTCCACGGTTCTCCTATTGTTGCTGGCACAAACGGCGTTACACTCAGTAGGCGGAGGACGGGGTTTTGAGTTTCACTGCATCACACGTCGACAGTAAGAGACCAGTTTGCAAAGAACAGATGAATCTGGCTGGAAGTTATTTTGATACCTTGACTTCAATTCTGAATTTGAGAGCAGCACTTTTTGCAACAGTGAGGGCTGCTTGTTGACACGGCGGCGCCACATCTTCGTTATCGAACTGCGCCAAACGTAGGCTCGGGGGAACGTCACCTCTGGGCTACGGCTGCTGCTGCTGTGTGATTAGTTAAAGTGGATTCAAAGTTTAGCAGCAGAGAGTTGAATCGAACTTCTCGCTGACCACTGGATGCCCACCATTACTGCTGAATATAGAGTGAAACTTTCAGGACGGCGTGGAGGCTTTTCATTGAAGGTTCCCAGCAGACACCGCAGCCTTTGATCTGCGGCGGCTTCCCCGTCCAGACTGCCCGGCATACGCACATTGTTGCGCTCTGTCGTGGAAACCTTGTGATGTTTCCCTTCCACATCACCTTAACCCGTGCCTTTGATTTTTTCCATTTCTTTTTTGTATCCTGCCCCCCTTCATTCCTTTTGTCCTTGAATTTAATTCCCCTTGTAGCTCCTTCCTGTTTCTCCTCCCTCGGTTAAACTTGCTTCACCGTGAATAAACAGTGCTTATTTATTCTCAGCATGTTTTGCTGAATGTGCGTAATGTTGACCATAGAGGGCAGTGCTCCCTGCTCTTGAAGCTCAATTGCTCCCTGAACACACTTCTTTCTTCCTTCTTTGCATCACCGACATGTTGCTGCATCTTTTCTCTCATAAGAATCTGGAATTAGTGGAGTTTTATGTCAAAACTCTTTTTTGTTTTTCTTTCCTATTGTTCCTTTTGGCCATTCTGAGGTATTTAACCTGATTCCCCACTCTTGTCATCATATTTTCTTTTTTTCTCCCCCCCCCCTTTCCCCCCTCTCCCGGTGTCACATCAGCAATGTGGGTCAGTGTAAAGTAGGACAGACACATTAGCTCTGTGAATTGGGTTAATCGAGATGATCCATCACGGTCGGTCATCCCGACGGAGATACTGAAACGTCTTCAGGTGCAGTCAGATAAAGGCACCGTTAATCCTGCATGAATTTGATTCAACTTGAAAAAAAAAAAAAAAAAAACAAATTTGCTTGTATCGCAAAAAAAAATACGCAAACGCAGTTTAACAGACACAGCAGACTCCCTCTTTTTCTTTCACTGCTTCTTTCTTTTTCCTTCCATCTTCCCCAACGTGAAACTCTCTTGACATCACATTATTGTGCGTTTGATATTGTAGCCTATTACTGGAACATTAGCAGACAGGGCTGCTGATAACACAGGGCCCTTCTTTTTAATCAAACGGCATGCAGGTGCTAATCCAAGCACACACCAACGCATTATCAGGGTTGGAGGAATGGAGAGGGAATGCGGTTCTGGGTGGGCCTCAGGAAGTGACCACATCAAGTGAGTTTCAGTTGTCCCCATTAAAATCTGCTTGTGTAGTCCAAATGGGTCAGGAACAGAGTCCTGACCTGAATCTCATTGGGGAACGCTGTCCGGAACCTGGACTTTTAAAAACCTTCTCGATGTAATCTGACATCTCTTAGTCTCTCTTCTGACTGGCTGACTGTCTTCTGATCAGAAAAGAAGCAGATAATCAGCAGCACCTATTCTTATTTTTCAATGTGGAGGGCAAAATGTTTTTCTGGATCCTGTGATCAACTTTTTACAGCGGACAATATGGCACCGGTCCATCCCTTCCATGTTCTCTGAAGCTTGGGATTGGGTTTGAAGGATTTCCACGCCGAATGACGAGGCAAGGCCACTTCCAAGGGCTGATGGGATATTGGCTGTATTTTTAGTTGTAATTAAATTTGCAGTGTGTGTATGTGGGGTGGCACCTCTTAATATTTACCGTCTTCCTTTATGTTTCGATGCGTTTGCAATCAGACGTGGGTTGTTTTGTTTTTTTCCTCCCCTGCCGTTTCTGAAAGACACAACCTTATAGGACTGACGGCATACAACGGGGGGGGGGGCACCCACCAGCCACCTCACCTCCCTCCTGCTCCGCTCAGCCCCTCAGACATTCCTTCAGGTCAGGCCGCCCTAATTGGCCCATTGATTGGTGACAAGTCTGATGCAAAGCGGCGCTGCAGAAGCAGACCGGGACGAGGGGGAGGGGTGTTGACAGGTGGTGGAGATGTTGCACACTCACATGAACCTCTGGGTATAACAGCATAAACAGACGGTGAGGGTGACGGCTACAAGGAAGACAGACAGGCGTAGCGGGGGGAAGGAGACGGGGAGACGGGGGGGGAGGCAGAAAGGGGATGACTGACGAAAATGACAGTGACAAATGAAAAAGCGTAGATCTAAGTTGTTCCTTTGGTGGGATCACATTCGGAATGTGAATTAACAACGTAACAGTGTCAGATCGAATTCAATAAATTGTTTATTTTTCTGCCTGTTGTCGTTGTGGGGGTGTGTCCCCCCCCCCACAATCCAAAGACGTGTACATTTGGTTAATTGGTGATGTCTGTAGGTGTGAATGTGAGCACCGATCGTCATTTGTCTCAATTTCTCGGCCCTGTGAAAGACCGGTAAGATGTCCACGGTGTATTCCTTCCCCCGTCCACAGGGAATGGATTACTTCACCTCGGCTGTAACTTCTATCTCTATGTCCAAAGCAAAGACGACATTTTAATGGTAAGTGACAAATTTTCAAAAAAAAAAAAAAAAACAACTCAACAAATGAACACATTTTATATTCGGCAGGTCGGTTACACATTTAAAATCGGCTTCAAAAATTAAATGCTGCTAATCCAGCGATACATCAGTGTTAGTCAGGCTGGTAATGTTCAGCAGCAGGTTTTCATTTTCAATCACTATCTTTGAGAAAGATCATGTGAAATATGTCGTCACAGAGTGGGAGCCGGACTGTCCCCCCAGCTTTCAGCCAATCAAATGCTACTATACCCAAATCAGCAGTTTTGAAGATGCAGATTACACAAATGAGTTTGCTCGAATATTCCTAAGTACATTAATGTGTCCGTATTCAAACCTGTTGCACAAAAAAATGACATCTTTGTTTGTTCAGTATCTGGTTGATGAAACCTTTTTGAATTTCTGGCCCCCTCGAAAATCTCAACAAGCCAATGATATTGAAAGGAATCGTAAAAAATATTGAGTGACAGCCACCATAATAACATCCATGACTGAATGAAAGCAAAGAAGCTCTTCTTCTCTTCCATTTTTTTTCCATTCAATGGGAGACATCGCTAACACGGTTTGGGCACGCCACTGTTTTATGAAATTGGACCACTTGTTGAACGTAGACTTAATGGAAGTGTCGAAAGGTTCAAATCAGCGTGCAATCTTCTTTTTTTTTTTTCCCTATCCCCTCCAGAATGGCACGTTAATGAAGTGAATTTCGGACAGCTTGAAATGTAGTCACCTGCAGCTGATGAAGGGAGACCTCGGTACAAAAGGGAATGTATAGTTCAATAAAAGCACTTGAAGTGGTTTTTCCATAATCTGAGATGCATTTAGCAGAGATTTATGACTCTTAAAGGGCGAGGTGCAGCGTTATAAATCATTCTGAGTATGACATTTCAAACCCATGGTGAAATATTTCTATCTAGGAGGAAGCGATCTGTAGCGAGGATGGAAACGTTCCCGTGTGCACGTGAACGAGAACCAAAACAGAAGCAAAAAACTGAACCAAACTTTCCGAAGCTCCAGAATCAGATTCGGGGGAAGATCCAGGTCTGGATTTAGTGCCCGAGCACCTTTTGGTTTTTGAATGAACCTGAAAGAATTTGGCTCATTGATATGCAGGAACAGTCCGGGTGGCTCATCTTCTTCATGCTCTGTTTTCAAAATCTTGTTTGGCTATAAATTTATGATTATTATCAATCAAATTTAAGGTGAAATTTAAGATTTATATCCGGCACAACTCTGTGTTCAAAAGCTGCTCGCTCTCTAGCACCATCTGTTTGGAGATGGGTGGGTTCACGGTGGGTTTTACATTTTATTTGTGCGTTTGTGTGTATGTGTGTGTGTCATGTGACAAGTAGAAATCACCACACTACGATACGCTGAAGCATCTGAGGTGTTCAGAGGGCGATAAGATACTGAATATCTTACCACAAATACACATTTCCGTGCATGGAAACTGGATATCAACACACATTTAGGTCACTGCATCTATTTTTGTGATAAAAAACAAGAAGTGTGTTTTATTCGAAGTCATGTGGGACAGGACATGGAAGCTGGCAGGGAAGATGAAAACTTGACAGTGTGGGGACAGCTGCTGTGTGAATCAGCAGAAACATCTGAAGCACTGTAATGTCACAAAAGTCACAAAGTCGGAGGAGGAGGAGGAGGAGGAGGAGGAGGACCAGCCGAGCTGCAGAAGGAGCCCGCACGATAATGATGCCAAAGGCAGCCAGAACTTTCCAAGTAAAAGTTTTCAGTGACGCTTCAGATTGTTGAACAGCAAGGTTGGATTGAGATGATGCGATAAAGGTCCCATACTGCGGGGTTTCTATCTTGTCTTTGATTATGAAGCAATTACTATTTGCACTCATTGGTTAGTTTTAATAGGAGAGTTTTAGAAAGTAGCCTAACTATCCCTCAGAGATCCAGAGAACAGAATGTAAAACCAGATTCAAATGTGTCTATGTTCTTAAAACCGTAAATACAACTTTGTCTGGTTCAGCAGTTCAGTTAATGGACAGGAGAAAATAGAAAATAACTCATCTTCTTTTTAGATTAATCTAAGAGGAAATGTGGAAGGTTTTCATTTAAAGTTATATCAACAATTTGATGGTCGGCCGCCAATGGAAGTATTTCAATATTGGTATATTAATCTTCTGATATATTAATATACTTACAAGGTGCAGCATTTGAAAATTTGCAAACCAACCATTTCCTCCTGCTGCAGCCTCACATGAAGAGCTTTAAACCGGCAAAACGCAATTGAGGGGAAACACATTGCTTTGTCTGTCATCAGCACTTAACACTATCTTTTACAGAAAGCATCTAGAAAATAACAAGCATCATTTCCTGACAGTTTCTCCTTCTCCTCGCATTTCTTCAAAGTTAAAAACTAATCCACTGTCTCCTTCCAACTGATTGCAGTATGGTGTGTAAATACCGTCAATACTCCCCTACAACAAACAAACAAACAAACAAAAAAAACATACACATGCATGAGATGCATCAAACGCATTTCTGCACCACGCGCTCACCACGTCTCCTAAAACTGTTGCACTGGCCGTGCAGCCGCCTCCTCCGCCTGCAGACAAACATGCGTAAACTGGCAACATCAATGTCCCAGCAGTCCGGTAGCAGGACCGCAACTTAACCATGCAACCAGTAAAGCAAAGTCCAGTTGTCCCATTATGGTTTATGGGCACCAATATGGATCAGGCTGTACCAAAAAAAGACATTTAAAAAGTTCATGGCCAGTAAAGGCAGCTGGAACGATTTTAAAGCGACCAATAACATTTCCCAAGTACAACTGTGAAATTGTCCTATATTGGAGATGAGTGGACCTTTCTTCTCCTCATGCTCTCTAACCTCTGCTCCACATCTTTGTTTTACCATTTTACCATCTCTCGCTCTGTCACTCCTTTATGTTGCCATCTCTTTCTCTTTTCACACACACACAGCACATTTTCTCCTGTAATTATAACTGAATTATCATCACAATCAAAGGCTCCATTATCACAGTTTTGACTTTGGCCTCTTAATTTACCCACCCCCCACCCCCGCGACCTCTCTCTCTTTATTTCCTTCTCCCCATCATCTTACAGCTCTCTTTCGATTATTATTGCCGGAGAGATGTTTGACGGTTGAAAAGATGGACAAATAAAAAGAGAGAAGGGGAGGGAGAGGAAGAGAGACACCCCACCACCAGCAGCACCACCCCCCTCCTCTCCACCCCGCGTCCTTGCCCGACAGATTGTGGCAGTAATGAATGTATGTGATTCCACAGTACTCGCCACTCCTGGCATTTTAATTGAATTTTTTATTTCTGCACTTCAAGAGGGCTGGGAGGGACAGCGGCGAGGATGAGTCAGTGTGTGTGTGTGTGTGTGTGTGTTCTGTTAAATATAGTAAGTCTAAACTTTGCAGAGGAGCAGTGGTGGATGAGTCAGTATGTATTTGTACTGTTAGTAAATCCCCTCCTGTGTGTTATTTGTTTTCCACATTCCCCCCTCCCCTTAACGGAGCTATAACTCCCCGTCATGTGTTTAAACTGAACCACTTTGTTGTCATACTTGCAGAAGAATCCAGGTTGGATGGTCATCCCCCCCCCCCCCCCCCCCCCCCCATCCATCGCTGCGTGTGCTCGCCGTAGCTTAGCCCTGAGTTTCATGTTGCCTCTTGCCAAACAATCCGTCTTTAGCCCCGCTTGTGTGTCTATGTGTGTCAGGCGCCACTGCTCGTTTCCTTCGGTGTTAAAATATGTGTGTCAGCAGTCAAGTCATGCAGTCACGGTATTTGCAGAGAGTTTATATTGGATAAAGACATAAATCACCTCATATGCACATTGGCTCAAATGTTTTGAGCAGCTTCTTCTTTTCTTTCCATTCGTTTCCTGTTTGTCTTCAAGGCTATGCTGAAAGCAAACAAAACAAACCCACCATCATTAAGTGTTGAGCTTAAATTTTAAAAGGCAGCTCAACAGGAAAACTAATCTCACTTTTTATCTACGGAGGACTGAATGTCTCCAATGTGAGACCAAGGTTTGTTTTGACATTTCTCATTCCAACTTGGATCTGGGCGGTATTCTGGCCAAGAGGGCTACATATGTCCGGATGTATTCTGTCTGTTGGTCTAGATCAAGGATAACTAATTTATTCTTATAAGGACATGATCAAATTCTCTCTTCTGAGACGTTGGATTTCGGGCGAAGTTCATTTGTTTTGCTTGCAAAATGACACAAAGCTGCTTTTCTCTGATCATCCAAAACAGCAACAACAACAACAACAACAACAAAAAAAAAGAATAATCTTTTTTCGACTGCACTCAGTTTTGTTTGTAAGAGTTGGCTGAAAACCAAACACTTCAAATCAAAGATGGTGGAGCGTCTTTGCAGATTTCAGTGATTGTTCGGGCTGATCTCAGTAAAACGGTTGTAGACAGGTGTGTGTGCGTGAGTGTGTATTTCTGCATGTGTGTTTATGACAGACATAAAAATTAATAAAGCAACGTGACAGCAGCTTCTTGAGAAGCTTGATGTTAATCTCTGACCAGTGGAGTAATTCCCTCCTTTAATTTTCCACATTCCTGTCTTTGTTTATTAATGCTGTGGGACCGGCTGCTCAGCCTCGCACTAATTTGTTTGTGTGTTTGCGTGTTCACGCTCGCATTGTTTCCCACTGGAAGGTGGTAAGCATTCCCGTTTTCCCATGTTTCCTCTCGGTTTGCGCTGCAGGGGGTGCAGAGGTGGGATGTTTGCATATCTCTCTTTTTTTACGGCAAAATCAATGTTTCCACCTTCATGCTCCAGCAGGAGCTGACATGTGACTGAGTACAGGAAACTTTATAGCTGAGCGCACACACACAGAGACACAAATGAATCACGTCTCCAATCACTAGTTTACGCACCTGTAATCATTCGGGCTAACTAATGCACCCCCCCACCCCACTTCTGCATCACTTCATACCTGCAAAATGACAAATGCATCTCACTCCCGTGGAGCTCTGGGAGCGTGATTGTGCATACCGGTGTAGCCTGGTGATCGAGGTAGAAGTAATCGTGCATGTTGTGAAGAGTGTGTCGTTGTATTTGCTGTGTTAGGGAGGTAGGGAATCCAGTCCCGCTAGGCAATAAATACAGTTAGAGACTCGAGCTGCCTGGTGCTTATTGCTTATTTCCTTTAATACAAATCGCAGGGAGGACGAGGACAGTGGGGAAGGAACGGCGAGAGATTTAAAACCTGGAGACACAGACAATGTAGCAACAAGCAGTAGAGAGGCAGAGGGCGGGCGATTCAGGCGGTTCAGGTGGACAGGTGATGGGAGGCATTGTTGGATAATGAGGAAGCTGTTGGAAGTACCTTTTTGTGCTGCTTTCATTGATATGTGACTGTAAAAAAAAAAAGAGAGCCACTGTTATGTGAGCGAGGCCGATGTGATCCGTCTCGATGCTCACATCAGGGCCATTTTTAATTCAGCAGCCAGGAGCAGATATACAGCCAGAGAGCCGCTCGAAACATAGTGGAGTTTATTTTTTTTTTTGGGAGCCAAAGAGACAGATATTTCCCTCAGGACCCAGTGGAGACCAAATATCGAGCTAAAAAAGAGAGAGAGGAATCTGGACCTAGATTGGCCATTGGGCACAAGATTAATTATAAAGCTTTGGAACCACTGGATGATTTTGTCTTTCAAATCGGATAAAAGACATGCTGTCAGTTTGACATCATGGTAACAAATATTAGACACACACACACACACACACACACACACAACCCCCCCCCAAAAAAAAAAACAAAAAAAAAAAAAACGCCCTGTTTTTTCTGCCATGGTCCAGAAAAATAGAAGCATATTTTTTAGGGGTGGGCCCAAAAACCAGTTCACATAATTGTGATTCTCATTTACTATGAATGTCCTGTCTGTACATCCCAAAAATCTATTTCTTTGCTGTTCCCAGGCCATCACTCATTACCAGTTAACCTAGACATGTTCAGGTGCCCACACCAGGAATCGAACCACACCCTTCTTATTGGGAGGCAACGTCAGTAACCACCACGTCACCGTGCTGGTGGTAACATGTGATCTTGCTTTTATGCAACAATTCCATCTAAGCATGGATAAATGTTTAAAACTTAATAAATGTGAAAAAGACACTTGAATGTCTCCATTTGTCAGACTGGAGTAGATCATGAAATCATTATGAATCAAATCTTTTTGAATCGAAAATCGAAGTGAGTCACTTCACTCTCAGAAACTAATTTGAAATACATTTTTAAATTAAGAGAAGCAGACAGAGTTGGCCGCAGCGAACACGCCATCATCTGCCATCAGCTGCACAATGTCAGCGTGATGACACACACGCTGTCAGAAAGTCACAGTGACAGCTGATGGGGAAACCCGAAGTACAAGTGAGCCAGGAGCAGGAAATTCTGGGTGACAGTGAGTGAAGGAGGGGCGTCTTTTTGTCACACAGCGTTGCAGGCAGTTGATCTCAACACGTGAGGGCGCAACGCAGGCGCCATTAAAATGATCTTGAGGGGGACTGAATGGAAAGTTCAAGGTTCCTAGATGAAAAGCAAAGGAACATCCTCAGAGGAGGCGTTCGTGTTTGATTGGTTTCCTGCCTGTTCGGGAGCTCTCAGGGTCAAATTGGTACCCAGATGTAATTTCACCGGGTCGACTCACAAACCCCTCAAGTCTCTTGACTATCCATCTAAATTTTTTGCCAGATTATTAAGATGAACTGCTTCTCCAAATGGCCCCTGCTGGAAAAATCAAATGACCTCAAACGACTGTGTTAAAAGCATGTCGAGACCCATCGCACCCCCGCTGTGGGCGCAGAGGAAGGGCTATGTGCTCATATGTGTGTGTGTGTGTGTGTGTGTGTGTGTCTGCGATTACATGTGCTTGCATGCACTTTTATCTGCATGCACGGGAGCGTCAGTGTTTATGTCTGCCGCAGGATACTTTATTATGATTATTATTATTACTTGCAGTTTTCATTTCGCACCAGTTGCCCAGGTCTGATCATGAGGAGGATATGTATGCAGCGTGCCAGCTGACTCCACATTATGCTAATGCTTCACTGCTGGCCACAATCGTAGCACTGCTCTCCTAAGCTTGAAGCGTTAGCTGATCGTGTTGTGTGGATGAAATGCCTGAAACGTGTCTGGGGGAAAAGTTGATGTCGTTTTCAGGTGATGTCAGTTGAAGCAAATGCTCAAGAGTCCCAAAGTTGCATTCCATCCAATGACCATCATCTGTGACATAATGGCCATAATTCGAAACAAAACAAAGTCAGGGTATGAATTTGGCCGGGGCTAGCTCACAGGTGACGACAGGCAAATTGTCCAAATAATTTCCAAAAAGCCAAAATGTTGATCAGTGGATGACATGGCGGGTTCGTGTGCCCCCTCCCCCCAGCATCTACAGCTATCTAATACTGAAGCACACGGATCAAACACGTCGCAGTTTAGTCTTGACGTAGCTTTAATTTATGTTCCGCACAAACCAACGACAAAAGGGTGGCGTGTAAACCGTATGCTGCAGAAATGAATCAGGAAAGCTGCGAGCATGCTTCAGCGCCTTTCACCAGCAGCACATCTGATCCACTCCTGGCAATCTTCTTCAAGCAAACACGTTCATTTTCTCCCCCTTGTGAGTTTTCACTTGTGCTGCTGGAGCTTTATTGAAACGGCAATCTGACAGCAATGTGACATGAAGGCACACACGTCCGTCGTGTTGCGGATGATGTCATACACACGAGTTGTGTGCTGCTGGATGATTTGCAGCTTCTGTACCTGACTTTCTTCATACGCTGACTTGTATTAAATCTGCGAAGGTCTTTGTGTGTGTGCACAGATTGACACAAGATTCGTCAACCTGCAGACATTGATGTGCAATTTAAAATTAAATTTCATTTTTGGTTCTGCGTTTGTGTGTGCACGACTTACACTGACCTTTTGTTCCTAATAGTGTATTTTAATCCATATTTCAGGTTATGTGTGTCGTGCATGCGTGTGTTCGGATGAGCCAATAGACCAACTACAGGAATAAAAGCCTGAATGGAGGCAGGACTGGCGCTGCAGTCAAGTGTAGCCATAGCAACATGGGTTAAGGTGAATCTCATTGTTGTGGCGGTAATGATTTGAATAGCTCACACGGTCCTACCTGCGCTGTATGCATCGGGGAATTTGGGACACATTGATTTTTTTTTTTACACACAGTAATAGATCTCAGATTTTTATGTCGGTGGCAGGGGACCAGCAGGCTCAAGTGTTAAAGCTGGAATTTTAATGGAAAAGTTTGGCCCTCCACTGTAAAAATCAATCTGTTTTTCAGCATTTGTTGAATATGCTTACAAAATGATGAAGCCTGAGAGACACTTTTATAACGTCTGGAGTCTTGGCAGAAAGCACTTACAGTCAACTCAGACTGCCAGCAAGCAGTCGGCAACAACACTGCGAACTAAAATGTGTTTTTAAATATGGCAGCACGAACACAATATATACATTTATACATACATATATATATATATATATATTTTTTTTTTATACATTTTGGAACTTTATCAAAGTGAAAGGCCACCTTGAATGACCAGTGGTGACATTTTCAGATTTACAATCTAAAGTTAGTCAGTGATATATAGTTATAATCCCTAAATTGAAACCGTAGTCTGGATTGGAGACAGCGGTGGTTATCCCACTGTGGGTCATGCCCAGCAGTCATTTTGAAGACTGGAGTTTTGCCGTTGCCGTTCCTCAAAGTTCTCGCTGGTCTATTTCATTTGAAATGAAACTATAGCTTTAAAAAGTTAACATCATGCTGTATTGAAGAGGATTTGAAAGTGGTGACTAAAAATCGTAAACTGGCGAAGAAAATGTTAAATGAGCTAATAAATTGGGTGAGAATTAGAGCAACATTGATGTTTTAATAAGGAACTGAATTGTGTCTGAAAAAAGTTCCAGATCGCCGTAATTCGATTCGAGTCGAAGCCGAAATTGTGAAATTCCGTGATGGATTTTGTTTTCCTGCAGCATCAGAGGTGCACCAGACGTTCTACGTATAGAGGAGGGGATTCTTCTGGGACTGACAGCAGCACCACAATGACCCCTTCAAACTTTCTAGTCCGACATGAAACTCCAATGAAAGACGAAGGAAGGCACAGTAAAAATATCTTATATTTTGGTTTATACTGTCAAGACCTGAAATGATGAGTTACTCAGCTGACTTACAGTCGACCAGCATCTCACCTGCTGCAGTTCCAGCCACCTTCAGCCTCGGGACTCCAACCCAGACTCTCCATTTGCCCCCCAGATCTGCCCCCTGCCGAACTTCTATCCGGATAAACTGCTGAAAACTTTCCTCTGGGAGTGTTTCTGCATTGAGGGTCCAGTCTCATTTCAAGTAAATCTCAAATGGCATGTTGTTGACGTGCTCATACTCTGAAATATGACTTGATTCTGAACTGACAAACAAAAAAACACTTATTTAGGTGACTGTAGCTTCAGCTCACAACAATAATGGAGTGAAAACAGCAAAAATGAATATTTCACATCCTTGTCACCTTGTTGAGAAGTGTGTTAGCACAACAAGTGGAAAAAAAGCCTCTGGTGGTTTTGTTTTGTTTTGTTTTGTCGCTCCGGCATTGAATTGGTGTCAAGGATCATGAAAATTCAGTGATAGTGTGAACTGATATTCACTCAGATTTGACATCACTAGCCATTAAAAAACAAAACAAAGAAGAAAAAAAAAACGAAATAAAACAAAACACAAATTTTCTACCACAAGTAAATGTTGTTGACTTCACTCTGCACTAGGCGTGATCCTCTTGTGGTGGAGCAGCTCAAATATACATCAGACAGCACAGGTGAGCGAAAAAAATGTCAAGAAATAAACAACAAGCCGGATCGAATGGCGCTCATTCGGCCTCCAGTACGATTACAGTGACTTCTTCGCTTTAGGTTGGATGAGCACAAACAATGGACTGTAATCAAGAGCTAGACTGTGAAAGAGAGACGTGCCATCGAAGAGAGGAGCACGAGGCAAAGCTCTGGATCAAGAGTGAGTGGGTGATGAATCAATGATGGACACATCGCATCTCGAAGCTTCATCTTTTATTTATCCTGAGCTGCTGCCGAGAATGACATAAGACAAAAAAAAAAAAAAAATAGATTGGAGGAGGGGAGGAGAAGAGGAAAATGAGACAGACAGAGAAGAATGGGATAAAGATTTTACAAAATAGAGGAGGAAATGAGAGAAAAGGGAAATAAAAGAGAGGAGGAGAGAGCGATATTGATGTGAGTCTTTGTGGCTGGAGTCTATAAAACTGTCACTGCAGCCGTTTGATGAGCTCCCATATTTCACTTTCCCGTGGCTGCCATTCAGCTGTTGTACCCCCCCCCTCCATCTTGTCTGAGTTCCTGCTGCTTCCTGAGAGTCTTTTCCACAAATATAACAACCTGGATGCAAAAATAATCCCAGCACAAAGCATTACATTGGACGAACTGCATGGAATTTGGTGAATTAGAGGGAATAAATGACAGTTTGGTATTTCCCTGACCTTGAATTTTTCTTTGACTGTCTTGACTTGAATGCTTTAATTTAAATGTGGCATTTCAAACTGAGCTGCTGATATTATGTTGAACTTCAGGTCTGATCATGTTAAACCTATTCAGCCCACTGATGCATTCAATCTTCTTAAAATCCAGTTTTTCATTTAGGTGTTATTTTTCTGATTGTTTTTTTTTTTTTTCTTCTTCTTCTTCTTCTTACACTGGAGAATTTAGAAGCTCCATCCTTTGCGATTGATGTCTAGAGTTACATCTCTACATCGGACGCTCCTATTGGCTCAGGTGGGTGATGTCGCAGCCAATAAGAGTGTCTCATTCAGAGGGCTGGCTGTCAGCTGTTTGTATGTGTTGACAGAATAAAGACAGAGATACATGGACAAGAAGATATTTCGAGCTTTTGAAGCTTTGGAGCTGATTTTTCATCTTTTCTGCCCAAAACAATGAGCAGGACTCCGGATCAGATGAAATCAGCTCTAGAACAACACAAACACACGTGAGGAACTCTCTGTTCAACTTTTCTTTTGTTTTCATGGTTTAAAAAAAGAGAAAGTTTAAAACATTTCAGCAGCGGCTGCTGCATGATGACATCATTTTTGTCAGGTCTGACGTCATTTCAGCTCCTGCACAGTTCGGCCAGCTCAGCTCAGGTCAACACTCAACTCACACAGGCACACACACGAACAAACACACACAACGGAGAAGGTGTGAAAATCTGAACACACTAAAACACTGTGTCTTTAACTATTCAGCGTCATGCTAACAGAAAACGCATCATCATGTGCTGAGAGGCTTTACTTCCAACACCAGAGAATGAAACTCCACGAGCAGCTGATATTAGTGACCAGGTGACAGCCGATTGAACGAACAGTCAAAAAGTAACACATGCATATTGCTTCACTGCGATCTGTGAAATGCATTCGATTCTCAATATTGGATAATATTTTTTGACACCGCAGTCCGTACACATGCTATTAAATCAGAGCTTCGGGTCACATCTTTACCTCATCTTACCTGTGACCTTCTCACAAGATCTACGGTGGAAAAATAAGCCTCTTATCTGCTATTTCCCCCCACTTAGCCTGCTGCTGTCCCCTGCACTCACCTCCATGGATTTTTGTTTGTGTGCAGAAAGTAGTTTTTGGTTTTTTTTTTTTCCTTCAGTGTCTCGAGCTAATCTGCTCAATCAATACGGAGGCAAAGCGGTCTGACTCCAAGAGAGACGAACACATTGAGAAATTATTCACCAGCTGGGTGGGAGGTGTTAGAGGACGTCCGCAGTGCTTTTGCATGCGAGGTCTGTAATTTCAACAATTAAAAATGTTACTCCCTGCCTCAGACAAACAAACAAACCAAAAAAAAAAAAAAAAAAAAAAAAAAAGAGAAAAATAAATAAATAAAGCTGTTTTGGGAGAGCAGGCATTGATTAGCACGTTGGCAAAATGAGGAGCGAATGTGAACACGTGAACACGTGACACGTGTTCTCTATTCTCACCTGCCACTCATGCAGAGGTGAGAGCAAGTCCATCTCTGACTCTTAAAAGCTTTTTTTTTTTCCCCACCATGAAAGAAGATGATTTCATGCTGAAGAGCAGCAGGAACTTTATTACAACCTCAAAAAGGTTTCATCCCCGTCGCTGCCAAATGACCTACAGAATGAAGCCAAAGGTTTCAAATGATCTACTAATTAGTCCGAGCCACGATCTGCATAAACAAAGACATGGAAAACTTTATGTCTGACATCCCCAAGAAATCGTGCCTGGTTCGGATTTGTTTGGGCTTTAGGTAAACTCTGGATTTTCCATCGACAGCAGCTGAAGTTTGCTTTCCTCAAAATAGACCCTCCTCAATAAACCCTCTGCTCATTTATTTTCA
This sequence comes from Echeneis naucrates, assembly GCF_900963305.1. Taxonomy (NCBI): domain Eukaryota; kingdom Metazoa; phylum Chordata; class Actinopteri; order Carangiformes; family Echeneidae; genus Echeneis; species Echeneis naucrates. Next base: position 4,084,604 of record NC_042515.1, on the reverse strand, counting down.
AAGAGCCAGGCAGCGTAATAAGGCAGGTTAAGCCGGCATTATTGAAGTTCTTTCAACAGGGCTGGACTGCTTAACTGGAGAGAGAAAGTTCACCATGGTATAAGCAAAGGGGAAAAAAAAAGAAATAAATAGAAATAACAAAGAATTCCACAAATGAGAAGTCAGACACTCCCAAGGGAAGCGTGCGAGCATGGTTTACTTTTAATGATCTTTTTTTTAAAGAAGTAATGTGTTTTTCCTTTCGAGGCAGAGAACTCCTCCGGCTTTCGCCGAAAATATAAACTGCATACAGATCAACCTTGCCTACTTGAGATGTGTGAAAATTGGGCCTCAAGCAAACAGACAGGTCTAAAACTGTTGCGTAAACGGCTGAGAAGGAAAAAAAAAAAAGAACAACAACAAATAAATCACAGTTTCATGGGTAAGTGCAAGGGATAGCCAACTTTGTACACAACCGTTCTCTGCACAACATTTACGGCCACCATTTCTTTTCCGGATGTGCGATTTTATCGGCTATTCTGTGCCCTCAAAAATGCAACAACAGAATAAGAAATAATCTCTATGACGCTGACAAACCGCCCCCCCCCCCCCCGCTGTAATATGCTCTGCATGTTATGTCTGCCATTGTGCAAAAGGAAAAATCTTCACCATCAGCTCGTTTCCCAACTCTGCAATCACTGCTCATTTTTGAATGTCCGATAAATCAGCAGTAACAAATGAGTGATCAAGGGAATGACTTTGGTTGAGGCAAATGGATAAACATTAGGCTGGTTTAGGTAGAATAATGACTAATTAATGGGCATGAAAGCAGGAAAAGACTGATGAAAACAACAGGATATGGCCAAAATACAAAGCCGGCTGATGACTAACAGAATTTCTTCACTCAATTAAAAATGACTCAAACAACCCGATTGAAGGTCGAAGACACAAAACAGTGTTAAGAACTACAATTCAAAACAGCATTCAGTTTAAAGTCAAGTCGGGTGATTAGGAGCATTACAGGCGGTGTCGTTTGTGTGAGCAAAGTTAGACAAACTGATCCAGCACACCAGAATACAAGCACAAAAACATTTCTCATATTCTTCCAACTCAGCCTTCAGAGATGTTGGTCTCCATTCTGCTCCTTTAAGAAAATAAGAAATAAAAATCAGACGACACAAAAAGACACGTTTTTCTCGCACATGAACATGTGATGCAAAAGAAAGAAAGAAAGAAAACAGCACGTTGGATTACGCCGCTTTAGCACGCAAAATTCAAATTCGTGAGCGGTTAGCAACAGACTTGCCAGATATTTTTAACAATAGAAGTGAGTTGAGAGCCAGCCTCCTAAAATAGGCCTCACACAACCCCCACCACACCCAATCCCATGTGCTCCAAAGAGCCAGACAGTGTAATGAGGGTACATAGAGATTTTTATTTTTATTTATTTTTATTTATTTTATTTATTTATTTATTTTTTCAATAGATCTGGAGCGGGAGCCCTGTGAGAGCGAGTTCCACATGATGAAACAAATCCGCCAAAATAAGGGGAGGCAGCGAATCCTTAAGGGAAGACTGCAACAATCGTTTGCCTCTCTGAACATGCTGATCGTTTTCACGCTTGCTGCATTTGGATTTAATGAATGTAAAAAGCTTTGTGTTGGGAGTTTATCGGATCGCGGTTGTCAAAGTTAAATTGGGAAAGAGTGGAAAAGTAGCCTACTGATTCTGAGAGTTGTGCGAAAATTTATTTTACAAGAGGCCTTTTTTTTTTTTTTTGGTCTGTGTTATCACCCATTCATCAGATGAGGGGGAACCAAAAGTTGACGGCTAACCGCGGTGTCCCTGAGAGAGAGCCCAACTCGCCGCGGCTTCAGAAAACACAAACAAATGTGCTGCAGATACAAAAGAACACAACAGAAGTGTTTCAATGAATACAAAAAGTGATGAGTGATGTACACTTGTTTGTGTGACCGAACCCCCACGCGAATTTGTGCTGGGTTAGCATGTGTTTTTTTTTTTTTTTATTAAGATGCAGCTGTGTGGAACTTTCTTCCTCTCTCATTAATAATTTTTCACCCCCCTCGTGTTAATCTGGCGTTCCTGTAATTTAAACTTCATGTGACATAGTTCACAGTAGCGCCAGCTGGCAGGACCGCTGAACTTAACAGCTCGAAGACACTCGGTCAGGCTGATGTGGCGTTTTGACAGAAGAAGAAAAACCAGACTTTCAGTCTCGGAAACGGGTGAACAAGCTGTTCAAATCCACTGATTCATGGAGCCTGTTAAGTAGACTGCAAAGTATAAAGAAAAAAAAAAGCATGATGCATAAAAAAACACATTTATACTCAAATGCAAATAGCAGGATGCTAACTTGAGAAGTGTTACATAAGTGGGGCACATTGACTTTTAATGGCTCACAAGGTTGAATAAGCTAATTAAAATTATGACCGAGATATTTATGTGAATGTGAGTTCAATTGGGTGTGAGAAACTGGATTGAATAGCATGCAATTTAGCAAACGAGGCCCTGAAAACATTTTATTCCCCTCATTTAAAGTGATAAGCAGAGAAGTTCTTTAAAGTGAAAAAAGAAAAAAAGAAAAAAGAAGAACAAACACATGAAAGGTTGAACTAAATGAAATGGAAATCCTGCCCGGCCAGTCATCTGGAATTAGCATTTTGCTAGCGTTTATTATTCATCGTGAAAGTGCACCGGAGCGGTTTCAGCTGTGTTGGTACAGCGGAGCTCAGATTAAATGGAACAAATGATGAAACGTCACCTCCACTGCTCTGAGAGGTGTTCGGCCGTTAAAGTGTATCTCATTCAGATGAATCTCTTCCCACCTTATTGACTGCATTTGTGTTTTACACTTCAAGCGTTTACCTGACAGTTTAATCCTGCGACGCCGCTTGGTGTCGAGTCACCACAATGATATACGACGCGTTGTCCTCGTTATTATGTCAGGACTGAGTAAGCTAACAGGTTTCCTGCTAGCCTTTATTCCCTGATTAGCAACTCCTGCGTCTGATGGAGGCGGAGCCTGACGGGTTGAAGTGACATTCATCATCTCCTACACTTGTTTACCAAACCGATTCGATGTTTCTCACATGCGTTTCTCCCTCAAGTGTTGGGGGAGGTGCGACTCGCCAAGCGTGACAGCTGTAATTAATGGTAGCAGATGTGACACGAACATGTCGGCGCTTTCCTGTCCGGCACCAGACGACTCAGACGTGATGTGTGTTGTGTCTCGGACCGGACGTGCCGCTGCAGTCGTCTGTGTTTTCACTCGATGCTGAAATGAGCAAGAAGGATTCCAGAAGAGCAGCAGAACATGACGTGCCAGTATTTGTAATGCATTTCCAAATTCAGCCGGGATAAAGGAAGACCTGTGCAGCTGGTTCATTAGCTGTCGCGGCTCATTGGGGCCGCTTTAATCAATATTCAGAAGTTATACACTGAAACTCCAGTGTGTTTGCATTGACCCCCCCTCAGCCTGCACCAACTCAGCCTGTCAGCAGGTCAAGGCTTTCTTGATAAAATGTAATTGTTGAAGCCTGAAGCCGAGCAGACCACAATCGGTGCGGCGCAGTTGAAACAGCACAGTGGATGCAGCCAATGTTCCAGTTTTAAATTAGCAGCGGAAGTATTCTTTTATTTATTCCTTTTTTCTTCTCTCACTGCTCTTCGGCAGGGTACAGTAATTGTTGTGCGACTTCCCTTCAGCACACAGAAAATGCTTTCTCGCGCAGAACGCTTTGAACAACACCGAAAGGGTAAAGGATTTCAGCTGGCGTGCTCTCCGGAGTGAACGCAGGCCAGAAGACATATATTTCCAACTAATTAGTTATTTTCTAGGCCGAGCGCGAGTAAAGATGAGTTTGTAGGTTCCTCTGTAAACCTTTCCCCAAAGCTGCCAAAGACAAACTGGGAACATACTGTTATTAAAGAGATCTCTCCCTAAACGTTTGGACACTCAGATGTCCGTTCTCTGCAGAAACTGGACGACTCAGCCGTCTCTGAGGACAAGAAATTTCTCCTGATTTCGATGGGACTGAGAATAAAATACTCTTTAATTTACTGGGCCTGGCGCCTTTCTGTCTGGAGTTTGCATGTTCTCCCTTTGCCTGCGTGGGTTTCCTCCCACCATCCAAAGTCTTTACGTTTGGGTTAACTGGTGACTCTAAAGTGTCTGAGTTGGTCTTTGTCTGTCTCCGTGTGTCGGCCCTGTGATGGACTGGCGACCTGTCCAGGGTGACCCCGCCCCTCGGCCAATGTGAGCTTGGACTGGGTTGGATAGTTTTTTGCTGTTTTGTTGTTTTTTGTTTTTTTTTTTCTTCCCCCAAATCATTAGCTTTCAGTCAAGCTTCTCCAGAAATTTTCTGCTGGGCATCTTGTCAATATAACAGATGGACGTAGATTAAAGTATGTTTAGATAGAAGCCGTTTGACAGCTTTGTTTTCATTAAAGTCATCTGTGTGTGTGTGTGTGTGTGTGTGTTTAGTACAGTCGCTGATGTGCAGCAGCACATATTGGCTTCATTTTCTTGACTTCTCCCTCTGAAGGTGATGTGAGTGGTACTTTGTGACAGATGTGGGCTGAGCACCTTTTGGCGTGCACCACTTAAATAGCTAAATTAACCCAAACATTAATTCACGTCAAATCAGCGACAAAGACGCCACGTGGGGGCCGTAAAGATATGATTAACCTGCCTGGGCCGAGGACAACGTGAATAAGGCTGGCAGGAAGGAGACATTAGTAACACGTCTCTCAGCTGATGATCAGTGTCAGCTGGGTATCTCCACCCCTCCATCCCTCCTGAGGTGCCAGCATTAGAAAGTCATCCCCAATTATGACCCGTCTTTCACCTCAACTGTCACCGAAAATCAACATCAGACCGAGCCATACATCTTCCAAACATTACGACATTAAAAAGACACTTTTCAGACAAATCGGGAGGGAAATGACCTTTGTTTGTCTCAGCAGATCTGGAAACAAAGATAGCTTATCTCTTTTAGCTCTGGTTGCTTACATTTCAGTGCTGCTGAATAAAACTTCACAGCCATTCAGGAGACAGGAAGTACATATCATTTCGTAGCATCGCTGCTTCTTGGAAAAACTGACCTGTTAGTGGTGCTAAATGAAACGTCAAAGGGATCAGTTCTCTGGAGAACAGGACTGTTGGACATTTATAATGAATCAATATTTGCAGATAAAAATGTCTCTGTCTGAAGTGTTGGACTCCATAATCTAAATTTAGTCAGATTTTGTCTAATGCCAATTAGTGTCATTGCTGGTGGTTAGCTGGGTTTTTAGGAGAGAAATGTCGACCAGTGCAGAGAAAAATATTAACTTTAATGGAAATCAAAAGCCGCACTTTCTCTTCATCTGTGCAGTTGTGGAGTTCAGATGTATAAACTTATCACCATCATCATCATCATCATAGGCCGACTGAGCCTTCAGCAGGTGAAGGTCCTGCATAAAAGCAAAGGTATGTTCAATTGCCTGAAATTAAATGGCTGATCTCTGGAGACTGAAGCCAGTGAGAGCTGCAGGAGCACATAAAAGACTATATTCAAAGACGGTGCAGGGAGCTGAAAAGCCCAACTCAACACAACCAGGCTCAGCCTAACAAGGACACACATACACAGGATGTAGCAAATACAAGCAAACAAGCAAAGCAAATCCCAGCAGGCGAAAAGGAAAGGTCACTCGTGTTTTGAGAGGAAGCAGGGCGTTTTCTGACTTTACAGTCGGCTGCAAAAAATCAAAAGGCCATGTCATGTTACTATAGTTACAGAGACAAATGTCCCAAAAGCTCTCAAGATGTTAAGGGCGGATTCTTCTTCTTCTTCTGGAGCTGGAACTCGGGATTTTCTCTTTTCGCTTTATCACACGCACTCGGCCTAACGGGAGCCCCCGTGGCTACCTCAGGATTGCAACGGAGTCTCTGCTCTCTGAAACAAAAGCCCGGCTATTATATTATGTAAATTTTAGACCCGTCTGTCGCACACCGCTGGCAATGATTAATTGCTGTCTAACCGCGAGTCAGAGAGATGCAGAGGTATGATGGTGCAGGGACCTTTTTTTTTTTTTTATTATTGTTATTTCTTTCTTTCTTTCTCACATGAAAAACAAAAAAAACAAAACTGTGACACACACATGCAGTAAAAAAGTACATACAAATCCCTTCATGCGGAAAAATTGACATTTCTTCAGAAGACAATGCCTCAATCTGAGTGAAGTCGGTCTAAAACAACAAATAAATACAACTTTAATGTGAAATGGATGTTCTGTTCAAGCTCACATTTACCGCCCCAGCTTTTGGGCAGTAATAAAAAGTTACACTGTTTATCTGCAGTAATCAATGAGCACAAACCATCCATCCATTAGCTGGCCTCTTATTATCCTTCGAGGGTTGTGGGCTGAAAGCAATCAACTTTGAATGTAGTAATGTCAAATATTATCGTAAACAGCTGCTTTAAGTCATTCCAAAGATGAATGAAATGAAAACATCGGGGGTGGGGACTTTTCGGCCTGTCGTCGTCAGTGGCTAACATCTTGCTCCGCCCCTCTTAATATGACTTTTAGATTCTTTGGGGGTTTAATCTGGAGGTTCATTCATTCATTCATCTTCTAATGACTTCTAATGTTTATCTGTTTCCGGGTCACGGCGGTTGCTGGAGCCAGTCCAAGCTCACACTGGGCGAGGGGCGGGGTCACCCTGGACAGATCGTCAGTCCCTCACAGGGCCAACACACAGAGACAGACAGAGACCAACAACCGCTCACTGTGGGGAAACAGCGCCGTGCTGCAACCTGGTTACATAAAGCTAGACATTCTCATTTCCACTCAAATCTGCAAATCTCTACCAACTCACCAGTTAACCCAAACACAATGTCTTTGGACGGTGGGAGGAAATCGGAGGAAGCCCACATAGACATGAGGAGAGCATGCAAACTCAACACAAAAAGGGCCCCAGGCCGGGAACCAAACCCACAACCCCACGCTAACCACCATGCCACCGTGCTGCCCTTAATCTGGAGCTGTTGGCAGTTTGTTCATTGAAGTAGTTCTGAGGAAATTTTCACTCCCCCTCCGGTAGCTGCTTCAGAGTTATTCTGCAGGTCGCTGCAGGGGAAGCGACCCCTTCACACCTGAGAGGTGTAACATCTTCCTCTCTCATCTCGTCTCATCTCCTGCTTTGCTTTCGAAAAACTTATTAGCATCTGTCAAAGCGCGGCTCTGCTCTGATAGCACTTCACCGACAGCTGTGCTAATATTTTCTAATGGTTTCTGGACCCAGCGCAGCTGGATTCGCTCTGATCTCGCCCTCTAATTTCTTGCTGCAGACTGGAAGCTCGTCGGCGGGAGATTTTAACGACTGAGACATTTGTAAATGCGACATGTCACACGTGGAGCAGAAAGAGTCGGTCTTACGCGACAGCTTTAGGGCTGACGATTACGCAAACATTCATCAATTTGAAGCAACAGCTTAGTGTTTCAGGAGAGTTCACTGGATGCCCTCATAACCAGCGCTGCCAGAGGTTGCCACCACATTGAACAACTTTTCATGCATTTTCAACAAATCCAGCATCCTCCTGCCCTGATGTTGACTCTTCACTCTCACAGAGACGGTTTCTCATGAATTATTTATCATTATGACCCTTTTGGACCAACACTAAGGCTTTTTCAATTTGTGTTTTTTCTTATAAATCTGCATTTTTTCTTTTTCTTTTTTAAAGAAAATGTTCAGTTTACACTCAGCTATTTAGGTATATCGAACAACAAGACTTCTTTATATTAGAAAGTAAGAGCATAATAGCTTATGGAGACAATGGAGCCGATTGGAGGGTCTGATGTGAAGACATGAATCTAAACAACACTAGCTGGAGATGATGGAAAATGCAGCATGAGAGATGATGAATAAACACAAAATGAAAGCGTAAATTCAAAAATCAAAGGCAGTGTGAGGAGGGAATGACGACAACATTGTTTCGGCCAGCGCTATAGGCTTTTAATAAGAAAATCTAAAAAGGAAAAGCATTCATCAAAAAAACTTGAGCAAACATTTTAACCAGTGCGTCAGGGCCGTCTCCACATAAAGAGCTCTGGTGTAAATATCAAATTATAACACCTCTGCTAAAATATTAAACCAGTAACAAAACACAACAGGCACCAGAAAAGTCCAGCTCTGCCTGTTAACGTTTGAGTCTGTTAAATGATTTTAAGGTCTTTCTTGCTACTTAAATCTTATTTCACAGTCATTTGAAGAAAAAAAAAAAAGGTTTGTGAAACATCTCAGCCTTTCTTTCATGATAAACACACAGATACGACTGGAAAAAATAAAAGGTAGCAAATAAAAATTCATTATGGGGTTTTTTTTGTTGGTGTTTCTCATCGCAATTGGTGTCACGTTTTAAAGCACAGGGAAGCTCTAGCAGGACAATTGTTGGATGATTGTAGCCATTCTCTAAACAATAAGAACTGTGGAGTCATGAGAGGCCCAAATTAGCCCTAAAAGTGCTTCCACCGGCCAATCATCGATCTCCATTGTTAGTCCGGCCATCAGCTTCTCCTGTGTATTTACTCCGCAGTTTAATTTTCTCTCTAAATCCTCAGAATTGAACTGTCATTCATCTGGATCCTTTTTAATTTACCTTCAGCTCAGACACCATTCCAATACAAAATGTAACTCCATCTTTGTTTTTTTAAGTAACTAATTTAACATAGAAAACTGTCAGCGTTCTGGAGTGATTCGCATGTGTTTGTGTGTGTGTGTGTGTGTGTTTGCTCGTGGATCTTCCATGACATGAGGAATAACAGGAGGACATTTGCAGGAATATGTCCTGAAAGTTTGGGGGGGAGAAACCCTACTTACCTCCAAGAGGTAAGAGTTCATGCACGTCATAAAATCTGTCCTCGCAATAAATCATATTTGGAAAGACAGATAAAGCACCAAAAAGTTGCACAGACAAACAAACACTAGCGTTCAGTTTGTTTTCCTCCCTGGAGATGGAGTGATATTAAAAGAGGTGTCATTCTCCAGGAGGAGCAGGATTTGAGAACTCTCACCTCGTGGATGGAATATATAAGGAAACATTTGGGATGTTATCTGAAATTTCAGATAAGTTATTTTTGAAGTTTGCATTGATCTTAAATTGTTTTCTGACAGATTTTCAGAAAAAGGTAAACTATTATATTTGCAACTTTGGGTTTCCCCTAAAAAGTCACTTTTTACACTCAATTTTAAATGGAATCTTTTTTTTTTTTTTGTTAATTTGTCAAAACTGTCACTTTGTCACTTTGTCAAAGGCTTTAAGAGCTGAAGAGTTGAGTGACGCCCTTTTCACATTTATTGTACTTATTGATTCGAACAACATTATGGCAGCATGTGTTTATAGTTCTCACATTCTCTGATTTCTCTCTCCTTTTGTTTGCCACATTTGTTCTCAGCAGCGAGGGGAACAAACTGAATGCACTTTCTAGCCAAGTTTCAATGATTGCTTATTTTCCATGGCAAATTATCCGTGTGCATTCAAGTGTGTGGTTCCCAAATTAATGACTGATGTTCGCAGCCAACAGGCCCTGATGTCGTGGCTTGAATGCAGACGGCCGACCAAAGGAAGGATTCACTGTGTGCTGAATATAAAGGGGGGGCAATCACCTGCCTAATAGCCCTGCTGGTGCCGATCTCTGTCGTAGCTTCATCTCTGTCCTAACACAGACATTCAGATGGAATTGGACCGTGGCAGGTATTGGGAGAGTTGGAGGAAATGCACCATTGTTGAAATAGCACAAACCTCTCAGTAAGACAGTAAATCCCACCAACCCGCCTCTAAGTCTGCAGATAAGACTGCAACAAAGAAACCAATCAAGTGTCAGCAGCAAAGAGGATTGATACGGTCAATACTTAAGACTTTGGCTGCACCCGGCTGCTCTGCTGTTACTTGTTTCCGTATGATAGGGAAGTTCTTAAGGGAAGAAAACAAATAAATGTGGGGCAAAAATATAGGACAAAAGCAGCAGAGCTCAAGCACGGACCAGAAATCAGTGTTGCCATCCTGCTCCAGAAAGAAAAGCTGCATTCAGGTGAATCAGGCTTTCATTCACAACTCAATTGCCTGACCGACAATCGAAAGCGGTAACCATTTTCAGAAAGAAATCAATTTGAACGTTTACCTCCAGGAGCACGAGAACTTTCAGTGAAGCACCATTCGCACGAAGTGTAGTCCTGCGTCTGTAGCTGGAAAAACAGCTGCTCTTACAGAAGACTAGTTTTATCGTGAACTGTCTGGAACGGCAGCAAATGGACTGCACTTCTATTCCACTTTTCAGGTTCAGGAAACAACTCAGCGATGGCCTGCTTCGCCCCCTCAGCTGTGGTACATTCAGCAGATATAATGCACACCTGAACCAGCTAGCTATGACAGGAACAACGTAGTTTATACAGCAATATGATGTTTTCCTAAACATAGCTGGGCCACGACCATTATTATATTACTGACTAGAAATATTTCCGTAAAGGGAATATGTTAGGAAACTCTCCTAGGTCAAAGGGTTGGAAACAAACAACAACAACAAATCTCTGTGGGGGTTCAGGTTGTTGGAATAAGCTCTGACACTGACCATTTATAGTAATTATATTAATTAATCATTATATAGCTTTATTCCAAAGAGCTCTACAGACACATGAATTACTTGCTCATCTATAAATGGCTACCAGACACACACTAATCAGAGCTGGATAAACTGGCCCGGCCAGTATCGGCTTATTCTGGATATATCACTTCATCCCTCTTCGTTTTGGGCTCCAATGGTAGAATGTGCTCTTGACTAAAAACCCCACCTGCTCAAACTACAACTAAGCTTTTGGCATCATTTGCCGCTCGTACTGTTGCACTTAACATTGTTGTTCAGAGAGTAAACGCTCCTAGTTGTCTGCCACCTGATGAACGTGACATAATTGGAAGTCACTCTGCAGATATTGCAGTGACTCAGAAAGGTGTTTGACCCAAAAGCACGAACGCAGACCAAAACCAGGACAAATCTTAACTTGGGTGGAAAACGGGTAAAACTATAACATTTGTAACAGGAGACATGCCAACTTCATCAATAACAAAGAGTACAGTCAGACAAACCAAATGTGAAATGCAAATAAGAGCCACAGAAAAAACACCAACCAAGCCAATTCATAAGGGCAGTAAATAAAAATGAATGAAGGATGAGATCACTCAATAGATAAATAAATTCAACTTCCAATAAATGCATCAACAATGAATACAGATGGTAATTGATCAAATGTGCAAGCACAGGTGCATTTAATTGCACATGAATTCATAATTTCTTTTGGCACGTTGTCAAACTTGCAGCATGCACACTCGTTTTTGTGTGCATTGATCACAGAATGACTCAGCAACAATTAAATAAATCAGTCACAGTGCAAACAGGCTGTAAAGAAATCCCTTCACCTTTACTCAGAATCGTTTTCTCTGTAACTGCAACTTTGCACACGCGGTGACTTGAGTTGCTGTTGTTGTTCTGTGGCGCCGTGCTCTTTCAAATTGTTGTATCGCATCAAGCTTTAGATCTTCAGGGCCGGATTCAGGGTTCGTCTCCAGTTCCTTCTCACACATTTATTTGTATTTCCCCCACTTCAGCAGAGACCTGTCCCCGGTTAAAAACGGGCGAGGAAAACGAAGGTGCACACAGACTCAAACTCCAGGTATTTCGGTAGGCGGTTCAACTAACAGAATATTGTCGTATTATTGTCGTTTGTTTGTTTGTTTTGGAGCCAGAGGTGACTATAAAAGGTTGGAACTCTAACTCCAGTTTTGAAGCTTCTCATTGGCTACTCATTTTCTTTAATACATATTGTCAAAATACATGAACCCGAAACTGCCCCTGTTATGTATTTCATTATGATAGCATTTAAATTTTGACCTGGGTGCTGAAAATGTCCCCGATTTTCATTTCAAATATCTGGTCACCTTAAATTTTAACCCTAACCCTAACCCTAAAAATCGCCCTCACAGTATTTTCAAAAACCACTATTAGTCTTCAAAAGTAACCCAATTTTCATCTCTCCCGTCCAACTTCATCAAAACAAGCCCACTTGCGCCCAATCTGGCAACACTACTGATGAGGATGATGGTGGAGGAGTTCAGGTGAGAGGAATGAGGTCAATCAGATCTGAACTGACAGGACAGTTAACGACTACATGAACGGGGAGAAACAAACTAAATCTGAACCAAGCAGACAAACCCATGACAGATCACCAAGTGTATTTCTTTTCTTGTTTATTCTTGTTCTCTGTATATTTTTCACAATTAATAATAATAAATAATCACAGATGTGTTGATGGATACTGATTATTTCTCTTCTCTCTCTTCAAATGTGTCCCTAAAAGACAACGCACATTTTTACCCTTAAAAGACAAATCTTTGGAAAAAAAAAGATTGGTGGTGCAGAAAATTCTAATAAAACATCATCACGGATTTATCACCGAGCCATGTGTGGTTTATTGCAGCGGTCGTTACTTTTTCATTTGCTTGAGGCTCAGATTGAGGCTTGTGTAAATCTCAATGGAACCATGCTAATGTGTGCCTGCAGCATTAGCTCTGCGGGAAAACGCTGGCTGGATGGAGTGAGGCCAGCGTCTCGTAGCAATAAGACGACGTCAGTGTTGAGTCAATGTCACGAACCCTCTGGAAAACTCTGGAGTTACTACAACTTCCAAACTATTATCACCATGGTTACATTAATAATAATAATAATAATAATAATAATAATAATGATGATGTTTTGGGTTAGAAGATGGACTTCCTTCTGATTTGTCTATATTTGCACTCGCAACAAATGTAGTCTCTTCTGACTACGCTTTCCTCCGGTTTGTTAAAGAAAAAAGATTGTGACAGTGAAATTACACACTGGAGGCTTCAAACACATGATTGATGCCGCAGTGGATCCCCTTTTCAGCACAGTCGACCTGTGGGCTTCCTCTTCAAAAAGAAAGTTTTATTCTGTCTAATAGTTTGATAGTGTCCTTGGACGTCAGACGGTCACTGCGCTCTGGTCACGAGGGAGCCAACTAGCAGCAGTTTCTCTTCTTCTGATTTTGGGTTTAATATCACAGTTGTTTCGCTTTTTTTTTTTTTTTTTGCATCCGAGCCGCGCTGGTAGTCACAGAGCTGTCAAGTGGCATCACGGACGATACAGTATCTTTGAGTACCATCTCCGCATCAGCTCCCCACTGTCGCAGCAACAGGAAATGACTGTACGCTCAGCAACCATCTGCTTCCTGCTACAGAGGGATCCTCTGCGGTCCTGATGGACCTCGGCAGAATGTTAATTAGGGAGGAAGCAAATTGTTGCCTACGAAATGGCTACAGATGGAAATCAAGTCCAGCTGAATTGGAAGAGTTACAGTTTTTTTTTTGTCCCCGTAGAGATTTGCAGATTTGAGTGGAAATGAGAATGTCTAGCTTTATGTAACCAGGTTGCAGCACGGCGCTGTTGCCCCGCAGTGAGCGGTTGTTGGTCTCTCTCTGTCTCTGTGTGTTGGCCCTGTGATGGAATGGCGACCTGTCCAGGGTGACCCCGCCCCTCACCCCCAATGTGAGCCGGGATTGGCTCTGACATTAAAGTCCTGGGTCAGAGGGTTGAACCTCTATTTTCCAGCCGAGGTTTAAAACAAATGTTTTCATCCAAAATGTCTCTCTTCCATCCTTAACATTCATGAGTTTGCGGAATGTGTTGTGAATTTCCATAATCCTTCGGGGGGTAGAACTTCTCAAAGACATTTTTCATTTCACTTTTGGCTGCATTATTTTTATGGAAGCACCAGAAAACACTTTTCTTGGAAAAATGCATAGGCGCTTTTTGATGATCAACGGCGTAGTTTTATTTTATGTGACACTAACATATACAAACCGTCAATGTAAGGATTGGCATATTGTTTGTCTGAGTGATCCTAAATTAACCCTATTTGGGAAAAAAATGGAAATGTTGTATTTCAACAGTGTTGTTGGATGGCATTCAGGGAAGAATTGATGAATTAGAGCATTTAGATACTTGGGAGAAGTTGCTGCTCCTGTTGAATCATAATTTTTTTGATGGATTTGCAATTCGTTGTTCTTGCTAAGCACCTTGCATGCGATGCATGTGGGATGTAGTCAGTGATGAGAGCTACAATTTTGCACCAGAGAAAAAAAAACTAACTAAACTTCCAAACATGATGCAGTGTCATAAATTATTTCCTGACAGCCCCATATGGCATTTTGTCAGACAAACAATATGAAAGTGTACTTAAAAAGTACTCTGGTTAGCTAGAGGAAGAACTGTTGCCACTTAAACCATCTTGCACCAAATCATAAAAATAGAGAGAGAGAGATGGGGAACACTGGAGGCAGGATGTAAAAACATGCTGCGAAGGCAAAAACGTAGCCGCGACAAAAGGAAGTTAAAGACACAGAGCTTTAAACTCTGCACTCCGTTTCTGTGATGAAAAACGGCGAAGAATGGCACATTGCTGGGTCCAATCCGGAGACGCAGAGCCGCGGTCACGGACACGGCGGAGTGCTGTGGGGAAGTTCACCGCTACGGTTGGAGATTCGCTGATCTGCTGACCTGTTTGTTTGTTTGTTTTAGACCTTTTCAGTGTGCGCGTCCAAAGTAATACACTAACATACAACCTTCACAGAAGCGTTCAAAGAACAAACTGTTTGACTCCTAATTCTGCACAGTGACGTGAATGATAAAGTAGATATGATAAAAAGAAGTGGATTGAGTTGTATTTGTTGAATCCTAGATATATAAAACAAAATCAATCAATTTTTTCCCAGACTTCTTCTCATCACACATAATAAATCAAAATAGATTTTTGTGTGGAGGCTGATGGAGCATAATAAGGTTTGGAGAGGACGATGGTGAATTCATGTGCATGTATATGAAGCGGAATCGGGCCGAAACACCTTGAAGCTGAAAGGTGACTCCTGATCATTATCTGGCATCAAACACATTTCTGCCTACGAGCTGATTTCATTTCAACGAACAAAGCTTCATCCTCTGACAGTTTAATCCTAATTTTCAAATTTTCCAGTAGCACTTTAATAACACAAAGTTATACAAACACTTGTGAGTTATTATCTAAATGGTTGCGTGTGCAAATATACACAATGTATAGTCCTGTGATTTCCTCAGTTTCTGCGATGGTTGTCCTGATTTTTATCATTTTTATTTACTTGGGAAGTGAACGGGGGGTGAGAGGTGATATACCAGTTAAGTCAGATTGATTTATTGATTGATTCAGTTACATTTAAATGTACACTGGTTGTTGTATGAGCTCATGTCTGCTTGTCTGTGCGAATTTATACCGGTTTGTCTAAATCACATAGGTTTTGGTGTCTCTCTGTACGCATACTTACAATATTTCACTTTATTCCACTTTTCTGTGCTCACTCACTGGAAATTCACGGCAAAATCTCGATCTTCAATGTGACTCCCTGATTAAATAAAGTATTCTTAAAAATCGGAAGCTTTTACACTCTCGCTAAGACAACTGAAAAATGTTTTAACAAGCTCATAATTGTTCTGTCGTTTTTTAAAAGTTCTTTTATTTTAATACTTGCGTGAATGCTCTGACACAACCCAAAACATTCCCAGCAGCAGCAGACTTTAGCAATGTTGGAGCCAGAAACCAATTCATGAGTCATCTCGATGGTGCTCTTGTTTAATTAGCACCTAATCTAACTCACTGACGTACCAAACCAATCAGGGAACACTGGAAACGGTGGGCTGCGAGTGTCAACAGAACAAAATGTAATTGTAGGCACTTATGAACTAGGAATTTTTTAATTACCATCAACAGTGAAGTTGATTAACATCAAATAATTACCAAACAAATAAGCAGGTCTGTGAATGGCATTTGATGTTGCCTGTCTTTTAATAGTAATTCATTTTGGTGTAGCTTGAAAATTTTTCGATTTGATTATCAGGAAGTTCAATCATCCTGGACCCGACTGCTGAGGTAAAATGAAATAATGAAAATGATCATGAAAAATTAATTGTTGTGTGTTTTGTTTTTGGGGTTTTGTTTTGTTTTCAAGGTGGTTGAAAAGAATTTTTGTCTTTTTTCATTTAGAGAGTTTACAGCCATCTTTCTCTTCAGTGGATGCCATCACTCAGCACGGCACAATTCACGATTTTTATCACGTTCATTTCTCTTCCTTCACCCTCCCTGACTCATTACAAGGCTTCAGTGTTTCTTGGCAGTTGGCGTGGTTTGGATACATATCCAGGGTAGTGCGAGGAAGTGGTGGTGTGTGATTGATTGATTGTTGGTATCCCTGGGCTCGGGGAGGATTTCACAATATCCCCTCCAGGTCCCAGGTTTTCCTCTGCAGGTCCTGCCTTCCCATCCAGGATCTCTCAGAGCTCTGACCTTTGTTTCCCGTCGTCTTCCTGCTTGTTTCTGTACAAGAAGAGGGGATGACCTGGGTTCTTGTATATTTTTTAGGGGTCATATAACTCCGGAAGTCCAGTGAATACAAAGCAGTTCTCATTGTCAGTGTCTGGTGGATTTACTGAGCCGTAAAGATCGTGCCCTTTCCCGTCTTGACTGCCGAAGAATTGTGGGAAGTCGTCCGGCCTTTGTAGCTTTCTGTTGGTCGGTGGCTTTGTCTCCTTCGTTTTCACGAGCAGTTTTGTGACGCACATCAAGTCGACGGACAGATTAGGTTAATATTAGACTCAGATAATAAGACATAAAAGTGAAACATGGTGATATAGCTCGCCCATCACTCACTCTCTCTCTCCGACAGACTCTTAATATGAGCGATTAAAATAATTTGCCCAGTTTGAGCTGCTCGTGTGAGACAGCTATAAAGCTGCCTGACAGATGACTGGGTCTGTTCCTGCAGCCGACACTGAGGAGATATCGTAGACTTGTTTTGATGAAACGCTTTAAAGGGCTGACTACTTTCAAAAACACCCAATTTTGTCGCCTGAATGGACACGAACAAACAGCAAGGTAACGAATGCAAACACCATCGTCCACTTTGCAACCACATGTGCTTACAGATAGTATTCCTAAACACGACTGCATTTTTGTTTTATTATTCTAATAAACGCCACATGCACTGTGTGGCTAACAGCTGTTGTGGGGCTTTTTGGGGGATAAACAGTTACACATCAGCGGCCCTCCTCTCACTGAGTGATAATTGGGGCTCGTCCTCCTCTTTGTGCCAGCAGATGCATCGACGTCACACTCACCTTCACCACCTCGGGTTGTTTCTGGCATCAGGACGAGCTGATAAATCAAATAATTCCACATTTTTTTGCAGCGACGAAGCTGCACAGTCTTCGATTTAATGATATGTTACCCATGACTGCGACACGTCTCGTGACTCAGGCTGTTTGGCAAACACTGACGGCGACGAGATAAGCTCTTGCCTTTCTGCAACAGATATCGTAGATTAGGAAAGAAAATATCTGTTGGGTGAATGGAACTTATAAATAATCAACTTCTTCGTCAGTCCCTTCTGCCGTTGGAAACAAAAGTGTTTAAACGGCCTCTCCTCTGAGCTGCTGAGCACCAGGTCGTACTTCACGCTTTTTCTTTTTTTTTTTTTTATGTCATAATGCTGGAGCTGCCACCACTCGTTACACTTACCCCAGAGGGAAAAGCAAGATAGTGCGAGAACATGTTTGAGGAGAGCAAAAGTGTTGATTTGCATGAGTCAGTGTCAGAAAAAAAATGAGTAATAATGATGGTGTTCAAGATGATTAAAAGTGGCGGCAGCGGGAGAAAAGCCTGTCTGCGATTCAGCTCGGAGTCATTCATACTCCGGTCAGACTCAGCGGGGAGAAGGTTCAGGAGTTTCTTTATTCTTTTTTTAATCAAATTCAAAAAATGGGTTTTAGGTAATCCAAGAAATACAAATGGAAATAAGCCAATTTGGTAAATAACTGAGGCCTTGAAAGAGGCTGAGTAGAAAGAAGTCTATACAGAAATGTTGCTAACAAACTGGACAATAACTCAACTGGTCAAATAAATACATGCTGACTGATCAGACCATTAGCACCAACCCTCCTGTATTGATCCAGCTCAGTTCTTTGGCCTCCGTGCTGTTTGGGCCAAACCAGGAAGTTGGACTTTATGTCACAAATGTTACAAGGAAAAATTCAACTTGTAACACAACTTGTAAAAACTAATAACGACAGAAAATTGTGCGCCTCTTGTAGAATGAAGTGAATGATGAATAAAGTAGAATTGCGCTTTCTATAATTTACATAAAGATGCAACAATAATGTGTGAGATTGCATGTGTAGGTTTACGCTGTGGAGCCCGGACGTCATGGTGTTTGTGCTTCAGTTGTGTCTCTGTTGCGTCCTACACTGCAAACACCGAACTTCAGTTCAAGAATTTCCTCCATCCTTGTCTCTTCACTGTATTTGTTTATTGTGGTCAAAGGTCAAAGGTCACGGTGTTCTTGAATAGGACATCTCAGGCTTGATACAAACATGGATCAAAGGATCAGATTTTCGTTGGACAAAGTTCAAAGGTGCAAACAAGACAAGAACTCAACTGGCAAAACAAATATATACTGACTGATCAGAGCCTCTCGTACGCGATATGGTTGAAGGTCAAAGGTCAAATTCACTCTGACATCATTGTGTTTTCCAAAAACACACGTGGCCGTTACTCAGGAGGGAGGTGGAAGACTCAAAGCATCAAAGTACTATTCATCCTGGAAGCGAAAACATTAGCAGCGGCAGCGTGGTCCACAACAGGTCTGTTTTTGTGCGGCACCACCAACAACTCTGATCACATTGATTTCATTTGTCATCATATTTGATTTATCTTCATCGTCTGCACTTGCCAAGCTGCTACAGCCTATTTTTTTTTTTAATGGTTTGTCTAGCAGCTGAAGTAATTTTTGTTGTAAAATTATGCTTTCATTTGAAGTCACTTGATGGATATGTCTTATTGTCTACGGATAACTTTTGGTTCTATAGTCTGAGCAAGTTGTGAGTCTTGTGTGTCGCAGACTGTGTGTGCTTTAATCGGTGCAGAGATACACAAACTGCAGCAGCTGTGGATTAAAAAAAACCTTCAGGACTTTCACCTTTTTTCTTTGTTTCTCCCATCGTGTTAGTGCATTTCAATACAAAATATAATCCTGTTGCATTTGATCAAAGATAAATAAACACCATTTCAAAATCACTATTTCCGTGTGAATGAGCGAGATGGTAGAGATAACATATATAGCTGTCTGTGCATCCATGTGTGAATTTAATGAAATACTGTGGAAGGTACAGTCCTAAGAGTCCTGAAGATCCGGTTATTATCCCCTTGTTGCCTTTCACAGCCTGAATCCAGTTGGTTGGAACTCAACAATATGATTCATCAATGCAGCTCAGACACATCCAAGGTCTGACTGATAATCTAATTTATTTTAACTGTCATTCATTTGAGTTAATCATTGTCCGTTCCCACACTTTAAGCTTTTAATATTATCACTTTCACCTCATTTGTTCTGTTCTGATCATCATTTTGGCCTAAATTCATTAGATGTCGAAAAATCGGCCAAAAATTGACCACTTGAATTCACAGCATGAATAAACATAATTCCAGCCCAACACACAAAAAAAGCTTTGCTGTTTCTTGCTAATTGATTTTATTTAAAGCATTTATGGTATAACTCATGTTTGAATCCTATTAAGGCTCAAAGTTATGTATGATTTGAGTGACAGGTAGGTGACTTCATATTTGGCTTGCTGATCGGCGTCAGCTCAGGTAATTTGCATCACTGAACATGACCTCTCACTCACGTTTGGGGTATTTGTGCCATCTGGAGAACTTTTCATGCAAATCTCAGTCACGTAATACGGTTTCTCTGGCGGAGAATGTGATGAAGTCCGTGCTGCTGCTGTTTTCTGAGTTGAATGAAATTATTATGTTGATTTTATTTTAAAGGTTTGCTATACCTTCAAGATACCTCGCAGCTGGCCAACCAGCTTAAAGCATGTGCTTTCAAATATTAAAAAGCTAACATCCATTAAAGTCTTGGCTCCACACACAGAAGGGGAAGTTGAGTCCGGCACTCTTCAGGAAATTGTGGGAGATATCACGAAGGCCACAACTATACATTTCGTCCGTGGTTCCACTTCAATATATATTTTTGAATGAATTAATTAATCAAAAACGGTGTTCTGTTACTTTAAACTCTTTAACTTTCCATTTTTCTGAAACTGGGATCGGTAGCCATCAACAGGTGGTGTGTGTATGTGTGCGCTTGTTTGTTTCTGTGTGTGTGTGCTTGGGGGCAGCGAGGATTGTATGAAACCAAAAATGAGACACCTGTTCCCTCCTCCACGGAGCGTTTCAGCGCAGCCAGAAATGGGGGGAGAGTGAAGTGTTAATCAATCACCACGTCTCCCAGCTGCCCCCCCTCCCTGCCCCCGAGGGGGGCTTCTGAGAGGGGGAGATAACAAAGTGCAGCTTAAACTGGATCACTTCCATAATCAGTGTGTAATACATGTGATATCTGAAAAAGTGTGTGTGTGTGTGTGTCAGAAGAGTCAAGTCACACAGAGTCAAAATGTGAGTTTTTTTTCTGTGTTCTTAGTCTTAAAATGCTCAATGAGAGGGTGCGTTTATGTGTGAATCTGTTTTGATATGTGTGTGTGTGGGTGTGTTGTGTTGTGTTGTGTTATGTGGGCACGTATCCAACAAACAAGCGACAGCTGCCAGTGTACAGAAGAGTCTGGTTTATTCAAAGCTGCCTCTGTGGAAGCGGACTGAATGTATTCGTCAGTCCTGGCAGAGTCGAGATGTTGCGTCCGTGAATCATCTCCAAAGCACTTTTATGGCTCTGTAATGAAAACCATCGTCATGTTCTCTAACAACACCAATTCAGAACCCGGGCCAAAGTCTGAATACACTATGAGGTGGCGTGTGTGTTCCCAGTTTGTGTTTGCAGCGGCGCAGGTTAAAAATGTGACAGCCCGACACGACGTTTGTCTGTTTGCACAGCTACATCTGTCTGTCTCTGTGTGACTGTGGACCTTCAATTCTTCCATCCGTGTTTGTAACTTCAAAGATAATTAGATACTCCCTGTTTTGTCAGATTTGAACAAAACCGCCATCTCTGACAAACCTTAATCTAAACCGCAGACTGGACTCTGAATGAATCCGATCTATCACAGTTGTGCTCGTTGTGGATCCAGCTGGTCCCCCAGACTTTTTTTGCTAATCAAAAACAAATTGGATTTCCTGCGGGCGGCACGGCGCTGCAGTGGTTAGCACTCATCTGATGTCAGCCAGGAGCATCTTCAACTTCCTGTGAGCCCCTCCAGGGGTGTGCAGTGACTCTACACCCACCTGAGGAACTTTTTTTTTAATTAATTAATTAATTAATTTATTTACTTATTTACTTATTTACTTACTTACTTACATGTACACTTTTATCAATTTTGAGAAAGACACACAAAAATTCTCTCTAGAATCAGGCAGACTGGTCTTTTAAAAATTGAGGTCTGTTGGATTCCCTCAAAATCAAAGACACTATTGCCCCTTTATACGTTTATTTAGAAGTTTAGCTGCAAAAGATGGAGGAAACAACAGCAACAGTTTAAACAGTTACCTGAACGGAGCAAACGATCACACTGTTTTTGCATCCTGCTTTTGAGTTTTGTTTTGTTTTTGCTTTTTTCCAAAGTGGTGCTCAGATAGTCTGGGCAGAAAGCAATCGTGGAAAGTTAAAATTACATTGGGCAGATTACACAGGAGAAAATAATTGATTAGAAAAAAAAAAAAACAAGAAGAGAAAAGGATAAGACAAACAGCAGCTTGCTGAACCATATTTTAAATCTGTCTTTAAAAAGCAAATTGTGCAAGCAGCAGGATCGAGTCCAGATGAGAATAAAACTGTTTTATAAATAAATAAAAATAAGAGACTCTCCTTTGCTCCGTCAGGTCCTGTCTATATTTCTGTATTTAACAGCTGATTTATTCTGCACTGAGGAGCAGATCCGGTCAAAAAGTATGAAAGATCTGTTCAGTCCTCCTCAGCATGACCCTCTTTTTGTCTCCGTGACCTCACATCTGCGTGAACCTGCCGATGTGAACAACGATGTACACGTCTGTTTGCCGCGTGCGTGCAGAAATACAGCAGCATCTGAATTCAGCGGACGACGCGCCGGACTCAAGCTGCTCGGTGACATTTACATGAAAGACTCTAAGGTCACAGAACCCTGGTGGAGCGCCGCGACCGCACTTGTAGTCCTCTATCAGACTCTAAACGCCTGACACTTCACTGTGTGCGAACAACAGTGCACAAAAAATGTCTTTACCTTTCTTTAAGCTGCAAAGTCAGCAACTGCAGGAGCAGCGGGAGGTGGAGGGAGCGGAGGGGGTTTATTGGCCTCCACCTGTGATGACAGAACTATGCTCTTGTCTTACTTTGTAACTGTAGCTGTATTTCACAGTCGGGGAGTTACAGTCTGAGGAAGGACATGTTTTGTCCATCTGAACATATTTCGTCTTCACTCTGACCTTTAAACAAACCAAGAGCAGTAACCACCAGCTCCTACGGACTGACAGGCAACTTATCGATTTGTGATGTCATCCAGCATCATCTGCACCACATGGACCTGAGAGAGGAAATTAAATTGCGGTGACTGACAGCAGGTCAGGCTGCACTTTACCGAACCTGATGAGTTTATTGATCCTCTCTGAAGTCACAACGGCAGGAAAAAAAAACAAAATCAACTACTTTGTGTTTGCAGAATGACCAAATCACGCCGCAGACGTGGAGATGACTAATCTTTAAACTCTTTAAAAGCTTTCACACTCCTCGTAACGTCACACGAGGTTGATTGATGGCTCTGAATGAACTGCACCGCTCGGACAAACCGAGCTGAAGCAGATCAAACAGGTTGGATGTCAGCGAACCTTCCGGTTCAACCGGCGTCTCGTCACTGATGTTTAATGGAGCGTGGGTGGTCTCCTTTTGGTGTCGTCTAAACCGTCTCCTTTTTTTTTTTTTTGCTGCAGGCATCATTCATTGCTTCCATTGCGTTGTGTTTTCATTACCTGATGGCTTTCATGTTCTCTGGACGGACTATCGATGAAGCTTTGTGCCGCTGAGGCCTGAGATGAAGTCAATACTGTTACTGGATCACGTCTCTTAATTAATGATCTGGCAGTGTCAAGGAAGAAGATTATCATGTCGCACGTGTAGTCTAGGCTGGTATTTATTATTATTCTTATTTTATAAATCTATGTCTTCATCTGATTGCTGTCAGTAATTATAGTTGGCTTTGAGCAGCAGCGAGCTTTTTGCCCGAGGACTCACCTCCCAGCCAAGAAAAGAGTTTATTAAATATTCACACTTAGTTTAGTTTAGCTTCCCCTTATGTCGATCATTTTTGATGCTCTTTTGTTCAGTCTGTTTTTGTTTTATTATTGTTTTTATTGAGACTTTGGGGTCGTTTTTTTAGATACTCCTGTTGTGAGTCTGTATGTGTGTATCTTTCTAGAGACATCAGCTGTGGGACTTTTCTGTACTTTGGCAGATGTCTTTCTGTCTGCCTGCAAGACATCGTCGCAAAACTTTTTTCGATGGGGAGTACTGAGTGCTCATGTAAAGTCGTAATGCACTGAGGGGCCGGTCGTCTCCTTTGCATTAAAAATAAGAAAATAAAACACCTTGAAATGTAAATGTGAAGGTTGAATACTTAAGACATCAAATTGTTATGCTTTTTAAATCATTTCAATATTGTTTGTTAACAGACTGGTGCTGTTTGACATGTCAAGAGAAAAATATAAAAAATGAGGCAAATGCATTCAAATCCAATTAATGTGAGGTTTAAATGATATTGTTCGTTAAAGAAATTTGCCAGCCCAGCGTCAGACGCTCGTATCGAATGACCTGGGTGTGTGTCTGTACACTAACTTGTTGTTTTCATTTCAATTACTGTCATTACTAAAAAAAAAAAAAACTAAACATTCCAGCCACATACGGTTCATATACATCTGGAGGAAAACATCATTTTGCTGTCTGCGTTGCTGCTGTTACCGTCTCCAACTCAGTTGAGATTGACATTGATGTACAATCAGAAATTCATCTCATCGTGAATTTTAATGTCTATCAAAAAAACAAACAAACAAAGCAAACACAATTTCACAGCATTTTGCCTCACACACACACACAGAAGGAGAGGACTTTACATATAAAAACATGAATGTGTCATCAGATAAAGTTGCTTTTTTTTTTGGTGTTGTTGATGTTTTTGTCACAGAGACAGAAAACGTTAAGTGATCTGTGAGGGCGCTTATCTACTGGAGGGCCTAATTACTGGACTTAGCTGAGCGATGACTCCAATCTGAGAGTCATCTCGACCAGCTGACCTTCACATCGTGCCTGCGGTCTGCTTTTCCATGAATTGTGCCTCCCCTGGGGAGGTTCTCTTTACGTCAATATATTGACTCGCGTGGACCTTGGGAAGTCACATTCGGCTCCCCCGTGAGAGCAGCTGGTAAGATGATTTGCAAGGAGTACATAAAATAAAAGCAGGGTGGGCTCAGAGGAGCAGAAGAGCAGTTTCTTCTCATGTGGAAGAAACCAGACAGACCTGGATGTCAGAAAGATTTCAGCTCAGGTGTCCACAAAGAGCTTCACTCTCCGTCTCAGTTAAGTTTAATAAAATACAAACTTTAGAAGCAACAAACTTGAAGTTGTTGTTGTTGCCTCTGACTGATGAAATCAAGGAGGAATTACTGCTGCAGCGAAAACAATCCCATTTACTTTGACATCTACCGGAGCTGTTGTTTCTAATCCTGTGTGGTATCAAAATTATGGAAATTCATCACCAGGAAATTCGATGGTGTAATTTTTCTCCCCACAAAGTTTTCGACTGCTGCGCCACAGAAGAATTAAACTATTAAACAGCTTTGGCCCAACACTAATATGCTGATTGTGGATTGAGACCGAGGTGCCGCGTTAAACTTTCTAACTTGCAAATCGGAACTTAACTGTTCAGTAACAGTGACAGTTGAGGAAAAAGGACCTTGCGGATGAAAAATTCCCAAAGTTACGTCCACATTGTCATTTCAAAAAGATAACGAACTAACTAACACACCCAAGGGACGCTGAAGTCTCATCACAATATCCTGCAGCTGCACATCTGTTCACTCTAACAAGAGATGCCTTTTAGTGCTTTTGGTTAAACCTTAACGAGAAGGAAAGAGAGAGGTTCATAAGGTCAGCCATTTACAGTCTATATACTCAGCTGAGTATCCGATTCTCTGACAAAACAAAAACCTGACTGTCGATCTGAAGGTATTCCCAGAATCCTCAAACATGTCTGGCCATCTGGATGAAGAGAAAACATGCAGCTCAATGCGCGACGAAAAAAACCTAACAAATCTCTAAAGTTGCTCGAGGGAAACAAACACATCATTCATCCATTTAACAACTTCAACTCCTAAACTTTAATTCCTAAATAATTCATTATTTGATGGAGTTGGGCGAAACCTAAAGGGACAGACCGTCCGCCATCGACTCATGTTTCTGGGACGAAATTGTTTGATTTTTGATGAATCAGAATGTCAGGGATTTTATCACTGACAGCTAAACAGTAAACAGCTGCCGCCTTTGGAATTTAGAGACAGTTACTGAAATAATATTCTGTTCAGTCTACGTAGAAAAAAAAAACAAAAAAAAAAAACCTTCCTGTCACAGCTGCCCAAAAATCAAGTTTTTTACATGACAACATGCATCCAGCGTGATGTCGAAATCAAAATGAAGGCAGATAATATGTGCTGATATAAATCTGCAGCAATCCCGGACTGAACCCAGAAACTCTGGACTGTATATTGTGTTGAAGTGTATGGGAAAATTGGGAAAAATTCATTACCTCAGTCAATGTTTTCATGGTCAGGCTTTCTTCAATGCAACTTGATGTAAATTTTTTTAAATGATGCGCCCGTTTAGAGGAAGCTAGAACATAAATCTGGGTTCCAACTACAGCATGGGTACCCTGACTATATAAAAGAATCAGGATAAAAATCCAGAGCGGGCTTCCTCCTGTACTGTGAGTTCAGTGTGGGTTACAACTCGGCTGAAACATGAATCCAGAGACACAAAAAGCCAACTGAGTCTGGCACAGGAAGCGAGTCAGTCCTGACCGACTCCCGTGTTAAATGTCAAAATTTATATGTTTGGAGTCCGATACAAAAACTCTTTTAGCTGATTTTCTCCCTCAGGATACAGTTTTATAGAAGTCACTTGAGAGCGCTTAAGCTCTGTGGCCGATGTGACCCCGTCATTTTCGTTCTTGGTCCATTGAAGTTGAATTTCTAAGTTCACTATCTCCATCAGGAGCCTGTTTTTTTTTTTTTTTTATGTCTTTGTTGTGGAACTATGATAATACGTCATGATCTTTAAAACTGAAGTGCAATTTCTTTTTTCCACTTCACACCTCAGTGGGAGCAGTTCAGTGTTTAGGCCGTCTGTAAAAATCTGTGAACGGTACAAAGTCTTGAGCTACCTGCCTGTTCTCAATGTCCCTGAGAGCACAAAAAAAAAGGCTAATGTGTGAAAGTCCAGTCCCCAACACATACTATTATGTGGGTTATACTCCATTAAACTAAAGTGGAATGAATCTGATACGGCTGCTTTGATATTTTTAAATATAGTTTTTCTTTTCACAGCCCTGCAGGGCCGAGATAGCTCCATTGTACTTCATGCTTTCAAAGTACCGCCATTTTATATAGAACATTTGAAACCCAAAGGGATATTTCAGCCAGTAAAACGGATCCATTAGCAATTCATACAACTAACGGCTCTTATTTCAGCAGCAATTAGAACCTTTTTAAACTGATGAACGATCCATCCTGAGTTTGAACTTTATGCATTTATTTGCAAATTTACAATCAGGACGGTTGGTTCCCATTTTCCATTTCAACTGCAATATTCAATTCTAAGTTAGGGCCTTGTTTTAGTTTCAAAGAACCGGATCATCCATCTCATGAAAACAGCAGGGGTGGCTAATTTCTTCTTGGTGTGGCGTTTAAGTCTCCCTCTCTTTTTGTTTCGCTCAGGGCCTCTTTTTAAATCGTATTTTTGCTTTATTTTCCGTCACTCTTCTTCTCCACATGCTTGCAGGTGTGTGCTTTTTGTAGGGAGAACAGCCCCCGTTGGTGTTTCCATGTGTACTTTGTAATTCCCTGATGAAAAGCAGAGCGAGCTATCGTCCTCAGTCAGTCACTTAAGCCTTTTATTGTTCACAACTTCTATTGCTTTAATGATGAAACCTTTGGTGATAAAAGCAGAACAATATATAGTATCCAGTAGGACATTTATGCACAACAGAATTACCGCAATGAATTAATAATCTCGTTTTCGCTAATCACTGAACAAGACAAGGGAAAATGTAATTACATTCTGCGTAATTAGAGGGAGACTACCCCGAGTCTGCAGCCTGTCTCCTGGTCAAATCAGAGATTCTCCCATAAACACCCTAATTGGTTTTGGCATTAAACAGCTCTGTGGATGGAGGAAATGTCCTTCACTCCCTTTTAACAGGAAAACAATGTCGTAATAGACAAGTTGATGGGATGATACCAGAAAGAGGCTGTCACTTTATTTCCCATACATTGGCAGACCGCTTTATTATGAACAATTGAGAAAAATCCAATCTGTCTTTTCCAATACAAAGCCTCCATTCACGGTGCCTGTAATGTAGCACAGGTGTTGATTGTGCGCCGCGTTAACGCTGAGCTCGCATTGATTGAATGGTTTTTATTCGAGACGACGTAAAAGTTTAATTAAGTCTCCCTTATGTATGTGAAAGGAAGTGACGCCATTATGAATATATCGAAGTCCAGCACACCTTCAGTCTCAGCACCTCGACCTCACCGTCAAAGAATTCACATTATAACCTTTTCGATTCATGGTCCGAGCCGTTTGATTACATTTATTCAATTAAAATAAGACAAGTAGAGTATATTCATGGCAGTAATCAGTTTTCTGAAGCTGCAAGAATAAGTGGAGTCAGGACCTTTAACCCACAGAGTTGTTGTAGCACAGTTTAAAGTGAAAGGAGCCATCTTTAATATTGTTGCGATGCTTCTCTTGTGTCAAGTCTTCCTGCTTTGAAAAATGCCCGTAACCAAGTGGGCGACTGGAACATGGATTAAATTGTTTTCCCGATGGGCAGATTAAAGTGATGAATGGGTCACATAGCAGTTTGTATTTCTCTGAAGGGACGTTTCTGACAACGTGAAGTTTTCATTTGCGTGATCGAGAGATGCATTCGTCCTGTCTAAATGTTTCGTGTCCTCCCTGACAGATCTGTTGTTGAAACATCACGATTGTTGATGAATTATCAGAACCAAAACTCTTCGTTCAGCGTGCGATTGTCAGCCAATCAGTGTTTGAGAAAGACACACAAACTGCATCTTGAAGCAACAGGACGCCAACGGGTCATGAATTCTGTATCTTAAAGGTCTCATATTTGGCAGATTTTTTAATCGTTGATGAGACGCTTTTCCGTCCAGACTTCTCACTTCATAAAGTCAGTTACAATTATTTGTTTAATCAGGACTTTATTCTTTGAGTATGAAGGATTCAACGATACTTAAATTTCCACAAAGTAAGCTAAATTATGCACAAAGTTTTCCATTATCAATCAAAAACAGTTTGTTCCCTTTGCTTCCCCAATGACCAACAGCTGTGCCCCCCCCCCCCCTTTAAAACAGCTCTGGCTCCCTGTGATACAAGGTGTCCTCTAGTGCTCAGAGAAGAAGACCAACCAAAAACCAAAACCAAATTCCTTGTGACTGGATGGCTGAGAGCAACAAAGTTACAAAACATGATTTTTCAAGGGCCAGTTTCTAATTACAGAGGTGCCGTTTTCCGTGGGCTCACTTTATGATGAAGGAGGTTTAATAATCCAACAATTCGCTAATTTATTGGAAGTACACGTATGTTCAGATATTGTTCCTCTGCAAACAAAACAAACGCTAACACAGCTTTAGCATCAGTGTTAGCATCGTTGTTAGCTGCAGTTTTCAAAATTATCTTTTCTTCCTTCGTAGCTGTTAAGATTTATGAGATCCATATCTCGGCTTCGGCCTTCTCTCTTTTTCTGGATCTGTTGTTCACTCGTTCTCTCGATCTTTCTGTTTCAGGGATTTATGAGATTCCGATCTCTCAGCTTTTGCTCTGCTTTATGATAACACTTTCACTCGACTCCATCTCACTCTCCTCATCTCGTCGCTGTCCAGAGATCAAATGTTTTATCAGACACAGGACTGGATATTCGTCAGCGACTGACAAGTACGAGTGAACTGTTGCTTTCCACATGACCTCCCCCCCCCCCCCGGCCCTCCCTCCCAAGTCCCCCCCATCCTCTATCACTTCCTCTGTTGCACGGCCTCCTTCTCATTTTTCTCTTTCTCCATCTGTCTGCCTCCCACCACTCCTGACCTCGCCGGCTCTCAAGTAGAACCCGGCTCCTTCGGGAAGCCAAGGAGTCTTCCATTACGAGAAGCGGGACCTGACACGGCCAAGATCATCACTTTTTCTTCCGTCATCGCAACCTTCATCTCTCCATCAGATGACTGTCTCTCCCCTAAACAACCCCCACCTAGTACTATAAAGAAGCCTCTGATGGAAGACACCACCTCCATTTTTGTTTGTCTTTTTTTTTTTTTTTTTTTTCCTTCCAGATTAGTGCTTTTTCTTGGTTTATTCTACTGACTTTGTGGGTCTTTTCTTTTTAAGAAAAAAGAAACAGCTTGTTTGGACTTTGACGGGTCTTCATCAGGATTCACATGATGATCACATGATCCTTTAGCTCACAATTTTTAACTAACCACCACGGCTATTGTGACTTAGTAAAACGCTGCGCCGCTAACAATTTAGATTCATTTGTGTCGCTTCTTTAAAGTCTTAAAACGAACAGTTCTGGGGTTTATATTTGGTACTTAAACGGAGCCAGCGTGTTACCTGGAGTACGTTTTGGAGGAGAATTGAGGAGAAAATAAGTTGTGGACCAGAAATATGCTTTAAACAAAAAATACTAGAAGATGATTTAAATGCTTTTACTTGGAGTATTTTTTACCACTTTATCAAACAGCCGTTTCTACTCTGAACTGTTGAACTTCTGTATTTCCATGCATAAGTGCACCTTCTCCACGTACTGTATTAAGCCTCAGATCAAATTAGATACACTTCTGCTCCTCCGTGTGAACACCTGAAGGTTGTTTTCTCGCACATTCGAAGAGTTAATCCCTTTTTCCACCTGTTTGCCGACAGCACACGGAGCTGTAGGTTACCCAACGAGCGCCTGTGTTTCCCTTTCCTTGTTTTGTCCTCTGTTATCCGGCACTTTTTTTTTTTTTTTTTTTTTTAAACATTTGTACTGTTGTTGGCTGTGACAGACGTGATCACTGAGGTTTTGACAGCGGTGAATGTGAAATCAGGCTACCTCATCCACATTTCTGCCGTCTGTTTGAGTGACTCCCAAGCTTCTTCCTCTCAGTTCTGCCGTGCCGGAGGAGCGAGGGCAGCGATCTGGCAGGCACCTCGTTAGATACATATCCCCGACTCCACTCCGAGAATCTCAAATAGGCAGACGCAGAATCCCAGTTGGAGAAGTCATTGCAATTCATTGAGGCCTGAAATCAATTTCATATGTCTTTACAAGAGGATCCGGCGAGATGTGGAGACAAAGAGGAAGAGAAGTAGTGGGAGAGAGGAGCTGAGAGAAACTAGAGGCAAGGAATTCACTGACATACATGCATGGGTAAGTGTGAATATTCATAATCATGATGATGATGATGATACAGGACTCTGCTGCGTTGAGACAATATCATCTCAGAATGACAGAAAACAGGCCAGAATCCGGCAGAGGAAACACGATGGCATTTAGACAGCATGTAAGTCGAGTTGAACGTAAAGTGAAGTGTTTGAGGCGTCGATCGTGCCGTTGGTGGATGACGTGTTTCATCTCATTTCGTCAACTTTACACTGATGCTGACAGCTAGAGTGATTAAAAAAATGAGCCCTGTGAAGCAGCACAGAAGCATGAACTCTTCAAAAAAAAAAAAAAAAAAAAAAAAAAAAAAAACCCACCATCTTCACAGCGCTACTATGAATCAGTATGACATTGTGATGACCCTTTTCAACCTGTTACTTCCTGTGTGTGGCTATTATGCTCCAGGTACTATAAGAGGTTGTGGTTAAAGGTTTGGTCGTTCTTTGGCTCACCACTAAACCAGACACACTCACTATGTTTACATGGCACCTAAAAAAAAAAACAAAATTATTGCGTTAGTCCAACCAAAACTGGACTTTTCAAGTACATGTAACATGACTGAAGTTGAACTTGTAATTGTCGGACTAACACACCCAGACTGGAGCTGCGCATGTGCTAAAGTTTTGTCCAAAGCTATGACCGTACGCGCTGTGTGCCAGTTTTCTGAAAACGGTGCTGGAGTTTAGCTCTTCTCTCCTTCCCCCTCCCTGAGGCATCTGTTTGGTTTTGGCTGGCGTTTGGTTCGTGTTGTTCCTGTTGCAGCATTCTCCAACATTTCACATTTTATCAGTCAGTCAACTTAATCTGCCAATTTTAGACACCAAACATGTCACTGTTAGTTTAAGTTCCCGTCAGAGATTTAGGGCTCTTCTGTTTGGAATAAAACATGTCATTTCAACTGACTGTGCGTGTCTCCGTCGATTTGTAATAGTAATCAACAGGCCTTTCACTATTTTTTGCGCACCACGTGTGGACAAATATGCACCGAATCTCCACATTATGCGAGCAGGCAGCCACTGTTGTGCTGTCTCAGGGTTCTCAGACAAAGTCTGCACAAAATTTCATCCTCAAATACTGAAAATGGTTTTTGGAAATTCTCGTCTGTGAACAAAATGAGGCCTCAAATTTTTAATTTCATTTGAGAATCATGAAAGAAAAAATTTGAGGCCTCATTTTGTTAGTTTTCTTTAAACCAGAAGAGACCATACTTTGATCAGCATCACACGGTAAACCCCACTTTACTTATTTTACTCTAAACGTTACCACTGATGGTCATCAGACAGATTGCAGGTTTAATTTCACTTTCTAGCATGAAACCTGCGTCCATTTTTAGGTACTGTCTTGGTCTGAACCATGAAACTACTGTAACAGACCAGCTACCCGATTTCCAGGCACGTGTGCATCGTATTGGGACAAACAGCTGAACAAGAGGCCAATAGAGTGAGTCTCTTGTCACACAATAATAATATCAGTCTTATTAGGTGTTGTTGGGTAGATTACCAAAAAAAGAAAATCACCACAAAACTTTACTCCAACATTCTTGGACAGGGGGAGATTCACTGACACAAAACTGCAATGGCAGCCAGTTATTGAGTGTATAGCTGATGTTCGTGTTCTGCCAATGTATGCTGTGTGTGCTGTTTGCCTTCTGGCAAAAAAAACCACTGCTGACACTTTTGGAATTGGAAGCACAATCTCTCTCCAGGACTGTGGCTGATACATCCCTTCACTTCAGACTATCACATCTACTAGTGGCAAGCGTCTAACAGTGTTTCCCTTTGAGTGTTAATCAGTCACATAATTAAGTAACAAGACAGTAAATTATAAACCAATCTAGAGAGTTGGGATGTACCGCATGGAGACGTGGTAAATAGGGAATAATGAGGAAAGCCGGAAGAGTGATGAGAGAACTTCAGACTTTTAATTTGTGTGGAAATTCAGTCGTGCAGAATAACAATGCAATTGAATTTTGTTTTGGGTTTTTTTTTTTTTTTTGCATTTTTGTCGCAGTTTTACTGTTTTCATTATGAAGCGTTTTGTACAGTAATATCAGAGCACGTTTTTCCTTGAAAAAAATGAAACAATCGAGTTATATCAAGTGTATGTTCTGGCTCGATTAGTTTCTGTCGATTCTCAATTATCCTTGTGGCAAGATAGATTGCATGCTCTGCAGGTTCCACTTTCTTTGTGAATGATTAACTGAAAACTTTAAAGACTTTAAAGTATAAAGACTTTAAACACCTCCCATGTCTTCACCTTTTCCTGTTACTGTACAAAAACTTTTAAACTGCTGAAGTCAACTGAGGTTTTTTTGTTGTTTTTTTTGTGTGTCCTTTGTTTCCATCAAAACTTGTGAGACCAAATTTTTCTTTTGAAACATTTGTTCTTGGCAGTCGCTGAACAGAACAGAAACAAAAAAAAAAAAAGAAAGTGAGAGAATTCAGAGGGACCAGGAGGCCTTCAGCTCGGAGGACAGGAACTTGCAAAAAAAAAAAAAAAAAAAAAACATGATAAAGAAGATTAAAAGCAAGACAAAAACACAGACACCGACACGGATCACTGAAAGAAACGAAAGAGGGAACTGACAGAAATGGAAGAATGAGAGTAAAAGACATAAAGGGCAAATAAAGAGATGGGCAGGATTTCATTAATGCCCAAAGATATTATCAACATTATTCTGGGTAGTGATGGCTAATAATATGGTGTCTGAAAATTAGCAAAAGTGAAACTAGCGCCATTAATACTTAATTATTTATAAATTATTAGTTCTAAAAGCAGTCCATCACAAAGCAGACTAACGGATAGATTAACTGAAGTTAACATGCCAACCAGCTTGCTAGTCATTTGGGCTTTAATGGGCCCCCGAAGACGCAATGACTCTCAGATGGCACATTACAGCTGAAGCTCCCGTGTGGCAGTAATCACCGGCAGGTGAGAAAATTACTGGCAGCAAATAAAACTTTTAAAACAGCAACAGGAGTATTGGAATCCTTACGATTCTTTAGTTTAGTAGCAGTTTATGCACAAATACAGCGTTTGAGAGAAAACAGTTGGTTGTGTTGCTGAAAAAGCTTAAACTGATTCTCCAGGAAAAAAACAGTTGCTGGGTCAGCTTTAACAAACAGTACATTTCCTGTGACTGTTTCAAAATAAAAGTCTCCCCCGTGACTGTAATGTTGAGCAGCAGGAATCAGGTTTCGTTCGCATCAGCATCAACTTAATCTGGAACTGACATGAACAGGAATCATTAAAGGATTCATCATTTTCTGATTTGTGTGAGTTTCAATCTGGGACATCAATGTTGAACTCCAATACTTGAAGTTAATAATAATATATACAAATACATATAAACGCCGAGCCGGCTGCCAGCGTTACTGTGTCAATAAAAAGGAAACCTACAGTAGATTTCTGAAGTCGACATTGTGTTCCCTCAGGCCTATTGCATGTCTTTTGATTTGAAATAAATCTAAAAGACAACTTCATCGAGTGATCGATGAGAACTATTCTACATTGTCAATATGGCCCCAAAACTGCTGGGAAGCTTCATCAGTCCATCCATCCTACATTCATGCATCTGCTGCCTGTCATTTGTCTTTCTGTTCCAGCAATGTAAAAGAAGATTTTTCTGTCTGATTTGGGATTAATCATTATTAATCTACAGCTACGATGTACAATCTGGAGAATTTCAAAGCCCAAATAAATACATCTACAGCTGTTTCTAAAAGAAAAAAAAAAAAAAAACATTCACCACATACGGTATAAAAAAACAAAAAAACCAAAAAAAAAAACCAAACAAACATCTGACTAATTAAAACTAATTTCAAGGAAAACTATTGCAGCTGACCGTGTATTTGCTTTACAGATCTTCCATTTTGAGAACAGTTTGTCCCCGTTTTTATACCGCGTTTACAAGTCTGTATTAGATGTAGGTGCATGCATTTTAATTCTAATTTAATCTGACAGCGGGCTCTCTCTGTGTATAATAACAATAATGATGATAATACGGAGGCTTTGTGCTCTCATGGAGAAGCTATACAGGCTTTGTTAAAACTCTGCCTGGGGTCATATGGCCATTTGTGTTATTGACTGATACAAAGGATTAATCATCATTAACGTGATTGCATCAAAATGCAAACATGCTAAAGTATTGTGCCCCAGAACAAGTGCACGCTCTGTGTGTGCGCACGTGTGCGCCCGTGCAAGCTCCCCAGTTACTGTAAATCTACATTATGAGCCGAGCTGCACGTATCTGCTTGTACATGCACGTTATATTTCCAGCAGAATGACTGCGTGTGTTCGTGCTCTGCTGCACACTGATGGAGGTCTGTGTGTATTTTTTTTTTTTTTTCCTGTGTGAAGTTAAGCAACAGCAACAGCAGCAGCAGCAACTGTGCATTAACCTACTGCATGAAAAAAAATGACAAGAAAACTTTGTTCGCTGGAGCTCAACCTGAGGGACGTTATTTAAAATGACCTTGAGATGCACATCATGGCGCCGCTCTACTTCTCTGCCAGTCAGAGGGGCCTTCATCGAGAGACTGTCATTTGTTAAAGCAACTGCCGTCCATCTGCTGAAACAGCCCGTCGGTGTGACCAGGTGCAGCCAACCTCCGGCCTCCGCACAAAAACAACATAACCAAACATTCAGCCGAGGCAGCTTTGTGACAGCAACATAAACCCCTCGACTTTCAGATCTCCTGACACTGCAGCTTAGCTCTGCCCTGGCTCTCGACCTGCAGTCGGGAATCACATTATGTGCAACCATTGTCGCTGTCCTACTTTTTACAGCGCGTTCTGCTCACTGCTGTGCTTCGTCGCCGCTCTGCTCTCCTTCCTGCCTCTGAATCGGGTGGAGGACAGAAAAAAGATGAACCCATACTTCTCAGTAACACTTGGAACGATCTGGGAAGAAATGAACTTCACGTGTGTGGTTATGAAAAACATGCGTAGGCCTGCGTATCAACAGAAGGACTATGAATTATTCTTCTCCTCAGTTCAAGACCAGACTTAATCGTGCTTATCGCCAATGATCCAGTTGATACTGTCCCCTTTTTTAAAAAAAAAATACTTCCTCATCTTGCAGCTCCATCCTGCAATGTTTTCGTTTTAAAATTCACCCCATCGTCTACATTTACGCTTGATGTTTTTAAAATGTCCCCGTTTTAATTTGAAACTAGTCCAGACGTGCAGGAACCAAGAGGCAAGTGATGCTGCCGGTTTTTAATTTAGCTGCCAGCCTTTTGTGTTTTTTTTTTTTTCTTAAACAGGAAGAAACCATATTTGCAGGAGAAGACTGAGCTGATGATGTGTGGGAGAAGAATCGGTACCCGTGCTGATCTGCATCTGCTCTCATTGATTAGTCAGTTAAAAATAAACCGGATCAAATGCGGATTTGTCTTTACTCTGCCTTGTTCGTCCACCTTCGCCCCGCTCCTTGCTTCCCTACAGCTGGCTCGACGGTGCTGCATGTCGCCACCTGTGGGAGTGAAAATTAGAGTGTGTGAATGTGAAACACGATTTGGGCACAGTGGTGTCTGACTCAGAGTTCAAGAAGCTCATCTGCCCAATCTGTTGTCTCTCCTCTCTTCAGGCAGTGGAGGAAAACATTCAGGTTGCTTCAAGGCGTCACTGCCGTCCCACCCTCACACATCTGTCAGATCTGCAAGTCCTAAATCTCTCCACCGTAAAAAAAGTCAGTTAGCTTTCTTCAATGTGCAAATTTCCTTGCAGGGAAGAGCAAATCTCTGATCAATCTTGTGCACAGTGGTGCTGACTTCCTCTCCAGCAAAACCTTCGGCTGATCTCCTCACTACCAAGAGTCTCGCAAGTACCTGATCAA
Organism: Echeneis naucrates; assembly: GCF_900963305.1. Lineage (NCBI taxonomy): Eukaryota > Metazoa > Chordata > Actinopteri > Carangiformes > Echeneidae > Echeneis > Echeneis naucrates. Next base: position 4,047,955 of record NC_042515.1, on the reverse strand, counting down.
TAATGTAAAGTGATCATCTCCAGGGTTTTGAATCAGGATCAGGGAGCTCATTAAAAAAATAAAAACATGTTTACAGTTGTTCTGTGTTAATACAATGCCGATTCTCCGGCTGCAATTCTTTTTTATCGTGATGAACATCTTGGCTTCAAATCAGACTCATACACAAATATATATATTAAAAAAAAAAAAAAAAAAAAAAAGACATCTGTGTCTAAAATGACGGCCCGTACGTACATTTCTGCTGCAGATATTCACTCCCAGTGTTTTCAGGAAACTGATCTAATGTAACCACCAGGCTTTAATTTCAATTTGTACACAGAAAATATCTAAATCTGACGGCGCCATAGCTGTGACATTTACCGCACTATGGTTTGATGGTGTGGTTGAGGTGGCTCTGCACACCAATCACCAGAGAATCTCAGGTTTGTTATACATGACATGTTAAAGAGCCGAGGACGAGAACGTCTTTATTTTAAAAGCTAATTAACCCGCCCCGAAGCGTCACAGCTCAGACATGTTCAGGTCGGATTGAACACATGAGACCATAGTTTGGGATATTATGGGTATTAGTTTTAAAGCTCAGGTGACATTTGAACGTTGATCTGGGGTCATCTTTTTAAATCCCTCCTATAATGATGGGATTAAAGCTGTGCAAAACAAAAAAAAAAAAACAAAAAAAAACCTGCTCTGTGCTCAAGGGCATCTTTTTCATGGCTGACATGAGACATTAGCTAAATCAGTAAAACCCAATCCAGCACTGTAGATTTACAACATACACCGCTCAAGGTAATGCAACCTAAGCCAATGTCACTAACTTCGACCTCCAACCACATTCTCAGTTAAAAAAGTTCTTCCTGGTACTTCTCATGTGCAGCCAAGAGTGATAAAATTATATTCATACATTTTATAACCACCTGGATGAATCTTGCGGGTTATGGAGGAGACATTTTACCTTAAAGAAGGCTTTTCTCTGCAGGCTTGAAGTGGATGTTGCCTTGAAGCAACCAGTACAACAAAGCTCTGGCAGCACTGGATCCCAGAGATGTGGCTATTGTGAAGGTGTCGAGGTTTTTGATTAAAGGGCTGAAGCCACAACGGAGCCACAAAACACCCAATGTAGTCTGTAAATGCCGCTGCAGATGAAGAGAGCTAGACTGTTTGGAGCTGACTGCAGGGGAGTAGGAAAGGTGAGGAGGGGAAAAAAATAAATAAAAGCTGAAGGACAAAAAGGGGCCGAACAATCTGAGATCCAGGCTGGAGGACCAAGAGCGGGCCGGATACTGAGACCGGGCTTTTAGCTGCGGGGTTGGCTCGTGGCGATCAGTGATGATGAGCAGCAGGTGAGCAGGCAAGAAAACAGAAAGTAGGTCACCCACACCGAGCCGAAGATAAACACTGAACGCACAACCAGACGGGGGAGACAAAACACAGAACAAGGCGGGGGAGGCAGAGGAAGCACAAGGAATACGACGGGAAACCTGCAGCGTCTCCATCTGCTAATGAACCTAAAATTATTTTTTCAATCAGTGTTTGAGATTGTTTACACATCATGTTTTTATTGCTCTTTGCTGAAGGGTAAATTGTGGATTTCAATGTCACGCGTATTCATCACACAATAACACGTTTAAGTAATTGCACGTACTTTTAGTTTATAACTTAAATAAGGTTTTAAAGATGGCTTGGTTCAGATTCTAAGCCATATTATAAGTTGAACTAACTTTATATAATTCAGAAAAGCTTTTAAATACTTGGTGTTTAAAAACACCAGGAAAAAAAATGCTATTATCTGCAGAAGAATACAATTTATGGCCCGACACTGACCATGGCAGGATTATATTAATATCATTTCTAAAGCACTTTCTTTATTTGTACCCCCTAGTATGATTTATTCTACCAGATGCATCATTTTAAAAGTTGTTGATCTCTCTGATCTATATTTATTCTCCTTTCTCCTGAAGAGTTTTTATGTTTGAATGAGTTTGATCAAACTTCAGAACAGTCATTCATCACATATGTGGATTTGAATAGGTTGAAGTTAGAACAAAGCCCAAGTGTTAAGTGCTCCCACGGCCACAGCCAGCGGCTTCGTATTATCAGTCTCACTTTAAATTTGAGAAAATAGCTCCTACTTTAATTGATCACTCTTTGCAAGCCCTTCAGTTGCCACCCCTGAGCTCAGAGCGAGCCAGAAATCATTAAGCAACGCTGCTAATGGAGAGAGCTGGAGAGCCTTAGTAAATATGATGCTTGGAAACTGGAGTTACAGTGATGACTGATTTGGAGCCTGAAGGAAGGAAAACACAGCTGAAAGAATATATAATGTAATGTATATAATGTATGGCAGCTTCTATCACTTGTGCTGATTAGCTAAATATAAATGCAGCACGGATTAAAACTATCTATAAATTAATCCAAAGTACTTCACACAGTGTCCGTCGTTCATCAAACAAACGTACGACAGAAAAAGGGCGTACGGTCATTCCTACGCAAACTTCAGCAGTATGAACAAATATCATGTCAGGTCTCATAATAATCATCGTTGTTTGGTTAGTCAGGGGGGGGGGGGGGGGGTCATTGGAGACATAATGTCCGAAGGAAGTGACGACATGTAACCTCCAATGAGCTTCAACAATGATCCAATCTCTTTTTGAAGACCTGAACGAGGCGACCCGTCATGCTGATGGTGTGACTGCAATCGACGCACTATGAGAATTAGTGTATTAGCATGTAGGATGTGCTGTATGGGTTTAGTACACCCTCTGGGTATTTTCTTGCCAACAGCTGTGGTCCCATTTTCCCCCCATTCCCCCCAACTGCTGTTGTCTGACACAGTAGAGTTGTAATTCAATGTCTTTGTGTCGGCATCTTCAGTAAACTGCTTAGCGGCGTCTAATTACCTTTATGTGTTTGCCAACTGTGTCAGGGATTTTATTTTTATTTTTTGTGAAATTCAAATAGGCCTTCACAAGTGAACCACTGGGATGTGACATGTAGTCTGGTCCATAATCCTGAAAGAATTGTTTACCTCGGAGAATACGGGTGGGTGGGGGTTGATTGTCTTGCTAGAGCAGTGAAGCTCATTATTGGTGAGGTATTAAGGAGGAAGGGAGGGGAGAGAATCCTGAAAGGAAAGCCAGGAGAACCTGAACCGTCAGTTTGGGGAAGTTAGGCAGGTTTAGTGAGAGTGAATGAAAGGAGGACGTATTTTAAAGGAAAACACTTTAATCGACAAGAAATCCTTTCTGCCACTGTTAGCGCTAATTTGTCTTCACAACGATCCTGCTCATGATAGAAATCCTGACAAGTTTACAGCGTGAAAGTTAGCCGCTGAAATAAATGTGAATGTCTCGGCATCACTGAGGTAAGTCAAAGAGTTTTCCAGCTGCAGTGTTGGCGATTGGAGGCCGAGCTGAAACATCGAGGTCGGACAACAGAAAGCATCTTAGCTATAACGACACATAAATCTGAGGCTGATTAGAAAGGACATGTGCAACGCGCATTATTATTTATCATTATTTATTTTACTGTTATTCACCTTCACCTTCTTCTGGGGATAGCTGACAAAACCTAATTGAGAAGATAGTAAAATAAAAGTGAATTAAGATTGAAGACTTCAGGATGTGAGGCGTTGATGGGAGCGAGGCGAAGATGGAGCAAATGGTGAGGTCGTCTCTACGGGTGTCTGAAGTCAAATTAAAATATTTCCTATAATGGGTAAGAAAGGTCGATGCATCACTGGTGATTTGAACCTTGTGTGTTACTTAAGCTCACACTGCATCGACCCAATAATCACATATTTTTCTCTTGATTCTCCGACCTTCTTGCAGCAGAGGGCTTTGGAGTACAAATGTATTTAATTGATCCCTGCGGGGCGAATTGTTTGAGCAGCTGTGACCAGTTCAGAGCACCAGGTCAGCTCCCACACACCGTGGTTGGCAGGACTTTGGTGTCGTGTCCAAGGTCTTTTTAGCAGAGCAGATGCTGACTGGCACCAGGTCATGACCTTTGTGCCTGCTGATTAAAAAGCAGACTTTGAATCCAACAACCTGTTTCTTCCAAAGAACTGAGCTGATATCACACTGCAGCGAATTCCTCTGAAAGGGTCACTTTACCAGAAAAGAAATGACAAAGTTATAACGTCAATAACGTCCAGTCGGGGCGATGTGTCCTCCTGCGTCCCCCGTTGTGCAGCATGTGCTGTCTTGTGTGTCAGTCCCCTGGTGGGTAATATGCAGGCAAATGCGAATTAGCCTTTATTCCACGTCATGCCGGCTCCTGGAGCAAACATGCAGCCCTTTCCATTTGACTTCCAGCCGGTCTCTGCGTGGCGTTGCCATGGCATCGGGCTGTAGGTTTGGAGGAATTCGCCCACCATTGGTGGAAGTCCGCCAGGAGGCTCCTCAGGATTCTCTGATGCATCACCGCCAGTAAGCCGTGACTCTCCTCTCCTCTCATTCACACATAGACATCTCAGACTTTGTTGGTTCACATAAAATCATCCGCTCCCCTTCAGCATCCTTTTCTCACATATCACCACTTCTGTCCTTCCATTTTTACTCCTACGCTGCTGTTATTTCTCACGCTCACTATCCCGCTGGCTCTTCCAGCTGTCTGTCCTTCCATTCATCTTTTTCCAAATTTGTGCCACCCTCTCTTCACAGCTCATACCTTTTATCAATCTGTTCATCCCTCCGCCAATCGCCCCTCGTTCTTATTCCCCCGTTTCCGCACTTCTCTAACCTGCTTTTTCTTCTTTTCTCTCTCTGCCAGTAAAACCTCCTTCCATTATACCGCTCTCTCTCCATCCTCGCTCACTATCTCAGCTCCCACCTCCGGCCTCCTCTCATCATGGCTAACACGCCACTGAGGGTAGGAAGGGACTGTCACGCCGCCAAGAGCCAAGTAACGAGCTGCAGGAACGGAGTCGTCTTGTGGGGAATGAGAGGGGCATCATGGGAAAAACACTGTGCGAGAGTCACGGGGGCCTTTTCTGTCTTCTTCCCCTCTAATTCCCTTCATGCCTCATTCCTTTCTTCGTGTGTTTTTCTTCCTCTTTAGATTTAACCCCCATCTTTCAGAGAGACTCTCTTCAGCAGTGGCATGTGCTGTTATCGCAACATGTTGCCATCCCACACACACACACACCAATTTGTCTAATGAAGTCATGAAATTTTCATTCCTGCAGTTCATGCTGCCTGCAGAGATGTAGCTGTGTGTTTGCCATGCAGCAGAGGCTTTCGCAGTTCAAGTTATTTTTATTTTCAGAGCAAATAAAAGAGGGCTGAATCATTTATTTTGCATTTGTTTTGAACAGATTTTTCATTACAGGTAAAAAAAAATATCAGCTTGAGTGACTGAAAAGGTGAATTGTTGACGACTGTTTTTTTGTATCCCTTAAATGTGCCTGTGATTGATGGACAAAACCCGACGACCTGGGATGACCACCAAAGAATTTCCTGTCATGTTGAACGCCAGGTTTTCTCTGTGGGGGGGTTCGCTCTCCTGTTCGTGTGTTCGTGTTTTCACATAAACACTTCCGTTACCTCCATGAATCTCAAGCTTAAATTTGTCTCTAAATACAATTTTTTTTTTTTCCAGCGTGAAATGTTGGTATTTCTGATTCAACCCCCGCAGCCTGTCCTTGTTTCCCCTCCTGAGTAAGTCAGTCTAAAAATTACCACCCATCCTCCGAGACCACGACTGGATCGGCTGCTGACATTATTTTTGCTGATGTGAGACTTGTGCTCTGTATTTAGTAAATTCTGCATCTGCGACAAAGTTATTTTTCCGTCCCTGGAGGAACTAAACCTGGTCACTTAGGGATACAGCTAATCCAATTTCTACAAAGTGTTTACAGTTCCTTCAGAAGCCTCATTTTCTCTTTCCTTTAGTTCTGATGCCAATTTCCTGCAATCATAGTAATTATTGGCCTCCTACAGTAGAAGTATGAGCTATAGATAAAGCAGGTAAATGGACTCATGGAGAGGGAAATTAAAGACGGAAATAGTTGTTAGCTGCAGCCGAAGGTGCATATAAAACACAAATGTTAATGAAACAGGATCTGAATGGATTTTTTTGTGTGTGTTTTCAAAGTCAGTATCTGCAGCCTGAACATGAGTTTCATTCTGCTGACTGTGCCGAGCGTGCTGGGTTTGACTGACACGTGCAGAGAATGGCCATCACGGCGTCCTGTGCTGACAGCATAAACACCAGCGCTCAGATGAGGTTTTATTGATTTTGATATTAAAAGGCTTGCATGTCAAAGCTGACAGTTTTCTTTCTGAGCCAATTCTTCTGCCCTTATTAGATAGTTGACAGAGGATGACAGGAGGTCATTTCAGGGTGTGGAGGATGGAGGGGTGGGGGGGGGGTGTGTGTGCAAGAAACAGGCAGCAATCGGGCCCACTGGAGCAGGGGACGTTACAATTACATGTTGTGTATGTTAGATGAGCGGCTGCAGCGTCGTAATGTTTACAGCTGCCAGACGGCGAGGTATGATGGAGTCATCTAGGATATTAACGGCAAACCTGTCCTGCTCCTGATGCCGCCATGATCACACTGATAAACGCACAATGTGCAGTTGGTTGTCTAAAGTACAATAATATGAGTATTTTATATTTACACGATTCATGATATCAACATCTTTGAAACTCTGCTTGTTTTTTTTGCTAAATGCTGTATTTATGTATACGTACACTTAAAATGGACAATCAGAGCTAATGTTCTTTAATAATAGTGTAAGCATTAAATTATGGGTTTTCAGTGTTTTGAGGCCATCACCTCAGTTCCTGCTATATTTTTTCTCATGTCATTCTTTTCTACTTTTTGTGCTGCTGTAAAAACACCTTAAGCCAGAGGAATGATTTTAGAAGTACACATGTTGGAAAAGTATTCTCAAAGATTTGTACATCTAGCCTGTATCTTCATAATAGTTTAAAGAATTCAACCTAAATATTCAGCAGTAAATGACTCCGTCTCGATACGGATGTAGGAGAGTGAACAGAAAACAATGAGGCTGATATCACACTGAATTACTGGCTTCATCACTTCCTGTCATTCCCTGGTGGGTGTGAAGGCAACGTGAATCCTGTGTGGGATGGCGGGCCCCGCAGCTAACAATTAAACCGGCTTCATGGGAGCTAATTAGAGGATTTAAATACATTGAATGACAATCGCTGATCAGAGATCCTTAAGAGCCCAAAAATAGGAACCGAAACTGGGCTGTTTTCAGAAAAACCTGAAAGATCTACCTTAAACAAGGCTTCGTTCACTCACCTTTCCACAGGGAATTGGCCGCCTGCTGCTTTGAAAGATTGGACCTATTTTGTGAAAGGTTAAAGTTTCAACCACCACCGCCACAGCTGTAAAACAAATTGCCCTTGTCCACAACTCAGAGACTAAATCCAACCAATTCACTTAATGCACGACAGTCACCCTGCTGAAGAGTGTCAGCTAAATGTCACACCTAGCCCAACGCCCCCCTCCTCCCTCGCTGCATGCACGATCCCAAAAGTATCTGGATATCTGACAGCGTGCCATCAACGGTGTAAAGGTCATCACCTCAAACACTTTAGCAGCCCTTGGCCACAGTATTGTTTTCACCTTTTGGGTCTGTGTGTGTTTCTTTCTCCTGCTTTAGTGTCTGAAGAAGTGAAAAGTGGTAAATTTAAAAGGCCATTTAAGGACGAAAATCTTGTTTTGTTTTATTGCGTTAGGGTTAGAAATTTCAGTTTGGTTTAGCGTTAGGCTGTAATGTTATCGTCACGTTAAAGGAGCATGGTAATGCGTCATTTGAATGATGGATAGCTGTGTTTGTGTGATAAACGTGTGTGGCTGTGATAAACGCACTGAAGTGGAACCCCTGCGTGTGCAGGGGTTTTAGCATTAACATGGGGATGGGCGTCGCGGCCAGTCAGTCATGCATGAGTCGCATTTCATTCACAGTGCAGCACAGCTCTGGCTTTGGATGGAAAAAAACATGATTGGAGAAAAAAAATGAAATAAAATGACATAACTTTTTTTAATCAATAGTTTGTTGCACAATTCCATTTAAATAACAGGTAATGTGTGCCGCAGCATCATGATGTCAGGGGCAAAGGTCAGCTGTTAAGTGTCCGTCCTGGGTTTAGTGGTGATTTAGAAATAATTGAGAGCTTTACTTATTTTTATGGCTACATATTTCTTGCTGCCTCATTTCTTGTGACAACAAATGAGGCAGCTCTTATGTTTTCCCCTTCCTGGCTCCATATTTCCTCAGTTTCCTCTCTGCCTTATCGTCACTGTCCTCATCCTCTTCAACACAACAGCTCTCAAACTCCACACCTCTGCATCCCCCTCCATCATCCCAGAAAAAAAGCCTGAGACGCTGACGGTGTCTGTTCTGGAGTGGTACTTAGCACGTGCATTACTGAATAGCTTCCATGCAATAAAACCCCACAGTCGTACAAAGAACATTAACCAAACACTCAGCTGAAATTTCACTTATATGTTGTTTGTTTTTTTTTTTTTAATCCACAATAGAAAACAATTAAAAAGGTCCTCTGAAGCTCCGGGCTTCCGCTTTAAAAGCACAAATCCCTTCCTTTATTGTTCCCAATTATGACTTTGGTGAGGCTATCACCAGTAAACGTACATATTCAAACATACATAAGAAGTTTAGGAATGGTGTAATCCCAATGAAATACTGATGCACACTCGTATACGTGCACATGGATATGATAAATTTAGCTGTTAACGCTTGTTTGTTTATATTATATCCATAAAGGACCACAATAAAACTAAAAGAACACTGGAATAAATTGTCAACATGAAGAGAAACAGCAAACGCACCGCTATATTGGAAAAAATAAATAAATAAAGGCAGAAGATTATTATGGATAGAAAACTAAGACAGACAACATTGAAGTGAATTATTATGCATTAATGAAACAAGTGAAGCACAAGACGACAGAGCACAAACAAAAAGCTGCAGACGCAGTGCATAAAATACACATCATGTTGTTCACCACGTTTGAGGCAAAACTATGCCGTAAATTCACAACAACAAACCCGGCTTTCATCTTAGAGCCCAGATAAGACCAGATAAATCCAGGCCTTGATGCCCGTACTGCTTCTCCTGTTCATACCGACTTCATCCACCCTGAATATAATATATAAGATGTCATCTTCATCCGCGGGTCATGTCCAAAAATGATGGCAACAAAGAAAAACATTTAAAACACTTCCAGTTCGACGAAGGTGTGAGGAGCGGAAGAATAAAGTCTATTTAAGACAGCTCATGTTTCAGTTTATGGCAGTGAATCCCCTAGTTGGGACTTCTTGACTTTGTCTTTAGGCTTCAGGACTAAGGAGTGTTTACCACATGAGCTGTTACAGCCGATTTCATTCCTTTGTGATTTTTTTTTTTTCTTCGTCTTTATTCAGCAACAAAACTGAGCGAACGCAGATAGAGAATTGAAACGTTGGACAGATGAGTTGACAAGGCGATGAATCCTATATTGTTGCGTTGATGCGAATTTGAAGGTGGACTCGTGCGTACTGCTCCCTTTAGCCCGCTCTGATTTACTGCTTATCTGGTTTCAGTGAACCCACAGATGCCTCTGAGCTGTCCCAGCTCTGTTAGCCAGCTAACATGAGCAGTTGAAATAAGATGTACAACACCCCAAGGAGCTTCCTAATCAGCGTGGCTGGCCTGTGTGTGTGTGTGTGTGTGTGTGCAACCCTCACTGGGCCGCCTGTCCTCAGGGTGTTTGTGCGTTCTGCTGGTGTCGTTGCAGTTGTGTGTTTTCACTGAGCATGACAGTGTAAGCAGGCCGCCATCACATGTACTTGGCTTCGGGTCAAAGCGTCGGCTGAACTCTGCGGTTTTTCACCGTGTTCGTCTTGTTTACAGAGATGGAGAGCGGACGGTTGTCAGTAACATTGATTTATTACCCATAGTGCTCGGTCCGACAGTGGATCCCTTAAATAGGATACCAGTTTATTGTCCCTTCTTCTCCGCTATTGGATTTCATGGCATTTTATTGTCACTGCCCTGTTTGGATCCACACAGAACAAATCAATAAGAGAAACAGAGCTGTTCTGTCTCACACAGTCTCACCAGCCTAATAAATAATTTACAACTCACCACGATGTATTTATTTTCCCCTCTCTCAGTATATAAATATGATACATCAGGTTAGAAGATAGTAAATCATACGTGCTTAAAACTTCCATGACTGACGATTTCACAACTCATGAAAGATGTTCACTTTTTTTTTTTTTTTTTTTGAAATTCGATTTACCTGCCTTCCAGCAGCCCATCAGTTTCAGTTCATTTCAACAAGCAATCAAAAATCAACCGACGGAGACTCAGAAAATAACTCTACATAACTAATGAGTCATGATGAAACCCAAAGACCTGAATTAAAATGCTGAGGTGGTGGCAAAATGAACTATCACGTTTTTTTGGGGTTTTTTTTGTAATCACTTATTGAATGTGCTGAAAATTATTTTACTACTTTGAGGGTGGACGACAGTTTTGCCTCAACACTCCATTACACAGGACAAAGATGTGAGGACACATCATTCTGAGTGAAGTCAGGAGTAAATTTGCCAAATGGATGAATGAATATCATGATGAACAGATGTCTTCACTGCTGCTTAGAAAAATCTGATAATTTGAAGGATGAACACACACCGATTGGCCACAACATTATGACCACCCGCCAAAACAACTCTGAACCGCCGAGGCTGCTAAATGTTAGCAACAGAGCCTGGAAGCTGGGAATTAACTTTCTCAGCCTTAGTTGTCGATGATCCGGTCTCGGGTTCACCGGTTTTACTGCCTTAGACCACTTTAGACCAGAAATGTTGCACATAAGCTGTAGTTCTGGAGTACACCCGAAAAGATAAAATCAACTCAATGTGTGATGTAGGTGACGCCACGATCGCCACAAACAGCACGGAGCGAAGAACAAGAAGGCTGAAAATGTCTAAAAAAATGGGAACACCTAAAAAGTGCAGCACATTTCATCCAGAGCTCGTTTATCACAAGAGCACCACTTCAACGATGCAGATGATCTGCGTTACTCCTGTAAAGACGTTTTTATATATCCTTTTACTTTTATACTTTTTGTGTGGTTGTTGTTTCAGCTGGTTCTGGACGAGTTGTTTGTCATTTTCAGACAGGTCGTTTTCAGTTTATTTTACAGTTTCATTTTACAGTTTTTGTTTTTTTTTTCCACCTATTCAAATAAACATTTTTAATCGATGAATTAATCGATTACAAAAACAATCAATAGCTGCAGTTCTATTCTGCAGCTGCTTTGATGCAGTTGACCTCACACTTTCCAGTTTTTCTTAAATCGTCATGTAATTAAACAGCAGAGCGGTAACACCCCCATTCATACAGTTATCCCGAGGGAGGAAACTATCTATAGAGATGACGTCAAGAGGTCATTTAAGGAATTGCACATTTCCATCACTTCTGGGTATCAGGCACGACAGTGGACTCACCAACCAGACAGACTCTTCCCAGGCTCAGGGTCTTTAATCCAGGCAGGCCAGTCCACAAAACGCAGTGAGCTCAGGCAAAGGTATCCAAAACGGTCAGCAAAAAACTCAGCAGTCAAAACACAGAAGAGCGTCGTAACCACCAGAAGAACGGCAGAGAGAGGAAAAACAGAGGAAAGGCAGTCCAGCAAGGAGCACACTGAGGGAAGGGAAGGCACCGACTCAGGCAGGGGAGGTAAGGAAGCACAGGTGAAAGCAATCAGACAATCAGGACTGCAGGAGCTTGACAGGACATGGGGAGACAAACAGCAGACCTTCAAAATAAAACAGGAAGCAGAACATCGCATTCAGACCCTCGCACTGTGTCGGAAACACGCCAACCAGGAACGGCCTAATCCGCTCTGAATCCAGAGCGCTCAAGTTGCCGAATAAAGGTGCTTCTCTGTCTGTTTGTATCTTGGTATGTGGTGGAAAGAAAACTAGAAGGCCGATCAACAGCTGCGATATTAAAGCCTGCTTAGAACTATTTAAACTTTGAAAGCAAACAATTGCAGTTGCAGAATTAAAGCCTGACGTAATGAGATAGAAATGTAATTTAATAATAACAATAATAATAATAAATAAAAAAAGTTTTACTGGAGGAGAATCACCCGGATGTGCAATACGCAGCGTCCATGGAGGCGGTGCAAAGGCAATCCTGGTTGTTTGGAAAAATTAGGGACGCTCCATTACTCCTCTCTTCTTCAAAGAGATAATTTCATGAAAATGGAAAAAAATGAAAGCTTTTTTGTCGGCGTTTGTGTTTTCCAGCGAATGTTCCTCATCCTGAAGTTCCACCATGAGCACAAGGCTCAAGCAGTAATTGTTGATTACTGCTCGATGGCTTCAAACCAGCAATTGATTTTTTGGGGGTGTTTTTTTTAATCTGGGGTCTTCTGTTGCCTCGGACTATTTTCCACAGGGATCTGTCTGTAAGATGGAGCGTCGATCACGGAGGTAGGAAACGGTCCATCTATCACACATCCAGCTGCAGGCTTTATTAGCTCTTTATCACTTCCTTGCAGCTCGTGGCCGGTTGTAAACGATTAAAATCCAAATCTGATTGTTCAACTACTGTGTGTATGTGTGTGGGGGGGGTTTATTTACCCAAGTTTCATATTGATTCACTTACGTAATTGTTGTTTAAGGAGATTCAAATTGTGTTTGTCACACAATGCTGTTCTTGTCATCTTTTTTCTGTGACAAAACACAGGGAACGTTTCCAGTTATTCCAATTTCTTTAAGAGATGAGAGTAAAAGACTGAGAAAATGAATCCGGGGATTTAATTGGATTGTTTGGATTTTGCAATAAATTGAGCGTTGACAACAGAAAATAAGTTTATAAAGACTTATTTCTTTCCCTAGAAGGGGCAAGTTGGATCAGGCACAAAGTGTTCTCTAGTACACATCCACTCGGTGGTTTTTAATATTTACATTTGCTTTTCTCCACTGGATTTCACGGGGAAACATTGTACCTCCTGCTGCACACTTTTTATTTTTTCGTCTGACAGCTAAATGTATAAATTATGAAGCGCAATTATGATTAAACACTCTATTTTAAATTAGTTTCAGCTCGAGCTGCTGGGACAGCAAAAACATTGCACTAATTGTCTGTGTATATCTGAGAGTACAGCATACAGGACTTTGAAAACTTGTGCAGGGTGAACCCCGTCCTGAGCCAGTGTCAGCCCCCCCGCCCAGCCAAGAACCTGCACTGATAAGTGGAAAAGATAATGAATGGATGGATGTGTAGTTACCGTTTACATCTGCCATTACACTCTTTGTCGAACAAGCATTTCCTAAATTGCAATTTCCACCCATCTGGCTGTGTTCTTCTACATTGTTTTTGTTGTTGTGTTATGTTGTTGTGTCGTCAGGATGTCAGCAGCTGTATGGATTATGTGAAATTGTCAACTATATCCTGAAAAAAAAAAAAAAAGAAAAATCTGCTCCAGAGGGCTGCTAGCGGTCAGAAACACCAAAATAAATCCTTGCTTCATCGCTCGCCCTCCGCTCCGGCTCCCAGTGCGGCTAACTAATGTGATGTCTGTCTTATCCTTTCTTTCTGGAGAAGTTTCTGTTACAGTCAGATTGTTTCCTCTTTTTGACAAATGCCATGTCCAAGAAATCACGTTTAAGGTTATTCTGTAGTTTTTTGTTGTCTCTGTTGTCTCGTGACTTCCTGATTTATTTTGAAACCCTACTCTCCTCTCGTTTCAGGTAACTTGCCCCTTCCCCTTGTGTGTTTCCCTCTGGTCTGATTGTCTCACCTGTTTCCCGTCACCTTGTGTGTGTATATATAGTGCGAGTCTCCCGTTGTCCTGTGCCAGTTCGTTTTGTCTTCGTGTCAGAGAACTTGCATCTAGGCCACGTTTAATGTCCAGTCAGGTTTTGTGTTTCTTTGATACTTTGTCTTGTCGTTTCCCCCCCCAGTCATAGTAGTTAGTGTGAGAGCGTTTTCTGTTTTCTGTACATTTATCTCCTAGTGAGTGATTTTCTGTTCCTGCTTTTCATGAAAGTTTATTGCGTATGAAAACCATGTTCATGCGTTAGTAGGTTGTATTGTTACTATTTTAATTTCTCAGGTTATCAGGAACAGGCTTCCTCTTTGTTTCCGGCTCAGGACCGAGCAAGGTGAAGCAGGATTGAGCGTCTATGTTCCTCGACAGTGGAACAAACTCCCTCCCCACCTGAGGTGTCCGGAAACTGTCAGCTAATTTTAAATCAAAAACATAAAACCGCAGCTTTCCTGTGATTTTTTAAACTTGTTGTAATCAATCTCATCATTTTAAGTTTATTGTAATCGCTCTTTTATGCCTCTCCAGGCCGTTTCACTGACCAAAAGTCGCTGCCTTTAAGACTGAAGGGAAAAGCCGTGACTTGCGTGATTAAAATTCACAAAGCATGACTGACCGTTGAGCTCCTCTGAAAAATGTGCAATGATCCATTGTGAATCGGTGGATATTTTTAGGTAGATACACAGTGAATCCTTCTGTCCACAGGTGACTGTATCTAACGCCTACACATTCACACCAGAGCGATCCCGTACGCATCCACGAACGCCGGAGCGAAAGTGTGTTTACTACTGCGAGTCTTTTGTGTGTATTTTGATGTGTTTTTGTGTTTACTGCCTCCGGGCCTACATCAAAACAAGCAGCACGCTTTAATGAGATTCACAGAGTCGAGGCATTGACAAGTCGTGTGTTTGCATCCTGGAGGCTCCTCCTGGGAGACGGGAAACCTGAGCAGTGAGACCCGAGTCTCCGTCAGGAAGGTTTTCTCCCAGCGCAGCCAGAGGCACGCAGCGGTAGGCCGGATGTAAGGTAACGGCGGCCGGGGATGAGAGCGCCACCAGTCACTGGAGTCTATCCATCTACCCACAACACCCCGGGAAGAAACCTCCCCTCCTGCTGCACTCCTTCTGAACAGCAGGAGCGTCACTAGAAGTCCAAGAATGCAAGCGGAGCGACGTGCTCCGTCTCAAAACGGACAAAACGCAACCTGCGGTCTGCAGTTTCTGGCTCGAGGAACCAACAAACATCTCAGCTCAGCGCCGTCTGCGTGTGACAAATGTGAATAACTGCTCGGTTTTAATCAAGATCTCAGGTGGTAAAGACGTAAGGAGGTCACGTGGGTTCGGATTGTCGTTACATTGAGAGCATTTGCCACGTTTTTCGAATCCTGAAATGACCTGTTTTTATGTTTTCTGGGGAAAAGATCCCTCACCGCTGTCTGATTTAGGGCCAGTATGCCAGGAACAAACCCGACGAAGGTATTGTGACATTGTTATTAGTGCCATAAAACATTGGAAGGGGGGAAGGATGGATTCATGGGTCAATAAACTCTGCTAATTCAACTCAGGAGCCGGCCGTTTGTTTCAGTCCATGCTGGACTTTTTTCTGAAGCTTATCTGTACAGTTGTAGGTCTGTCTGTTTAATAACGTTGTTCTGTCTGACATTTTGTCCCAGACAGAAATATCTTGGTACGAACGTTTGTGACCCCCGCTGACTTTTTCTGCTCAAATTCGGATGGATTGACTTCAGCCAAGCTTCTGATTCCCTTCAAAATGTGTTTTGCTGTAGCAAATAACAGAATGGGGTCGAACATTAGAGGACCAGAGGACGAATGCTACAGAATTTAACTGCACAGGTCTCCACCATGTAAGCTCTTCAGCTGGAGCTATTTCAGTGAAACATCTCAACAGTTGGTGACAAATTAAAACAATAAAATAGATCACTTAAAGAATTACTTAAGTAATCCTCAACAACATTTTACAGCAAATCAGCCAGCTTTGGCACACTAACACAGTAAACCATGCTTGTACTAAACAGGTTCAGGTCTTCTCATTAAGTTGGACTTAATCCTGACAGATCTGCTTCATTGCAATAAGTCTGCCCTGAACTGAAGATCCTGAAATCTCCGGTGACAACACCTCATCGACAGCTCCCCGCTGACAGCCGGATCCAGGCGGCTCTTACCTTGGACTCTGCCACACGCCAAGCGCCGTTCTTTAAACCTGTAACCTGTAGTGGGTAATGTTGGCACTTTTACTTCGAAGAGCGCAGCGTTAGATTGAACTGTCAGTCTGAGAAATGAAATCACAAATCACCGGGTTAATTGCATCACCGCTACGAGAGCTTCTCAAGTCACCGCGCATTCAGTGTGATGGTTGCAATCGTGAAAGCTCATTATAAAGACTCATTTGGAGACATGAATTAAAATCTATAGGTTTTCCATTCAATCCGACCGGCGCTCATCAGGACTTCTGACGAGACGTTTGTGCCGGAGTTGTTTACCACAACAGATGAACAGCATTGGCGCATGCGGTCACGACTTTCCTGAATGTGTGTTTCCAAGCCGCTGAAATGATATTCTTTAATTAACATTTCGGTATCCACACAGCGTTCCCTGTCTGAAACTATCCCAAAGACAGATCTCTGTTTCTTTAAAGCGGTACATGCAGAGGTGCGGTGACATTTCTATCAAAATGAAAAAAGCGGTTTCTTTTGGGGCAAGCAGTAACTGGTAAGAATAAGACTGATTGAGAATGAAGCTTGCTTTAGATTGCTGTGCAACAACAGATGACGGGACTCCGACTACGTAATTACACTTCTGACCTTGGCATTTCTGATAGATTGTAATATGATTCATAAGTACCTTTCCTCTACCTGGATATTATTCAAAACGTGTGGCTGCAGTTGATTTGTGTGTGAAAGCCTGTGAGGATGAATGACATCAATGATTATAATTTCTTAGATGCATATAATACATATAAGTGATTATAATTCCCGGGCCATCTGCCTGTAACCCGCAGAGCCTCTTTGGTGAGGCTCTGCGGGTTACATGACCCGAGTACAGGACCTGACAGGTCGTCATCCCTGAACAGAGAAAGTGGCTTTGATCCTCCCTTCATACTGTACATGACCTCCTGTCGCTGACGCCTGATTTTCTCCGGCTGAAGAAGGTTGGGAGAGATACAGCCAAAAGTGAAATGAAAAAATGACTTTGAGAAGAAGTTCTACCACCCCCTCCCCCCACACACACACACACACACACACCAAAAGGATTATTGAAATTCCCGACGCATCCCACAATTTATGAGTGTTGAGGATGGAAGAGAAACAATTAGGATGAAAAAAATTTGTTTTGAACCTCGACTGAAATTTAATGTCAGCGAGATTAACATTCATTCATCTACCGCTTCTCCGTTTCCGGGTCACGGAAACCAATCCCAGCTCACAGCCCATCACAGGGCCAACACACAGAGACAGACAGAGACCAACAACCTACGGACAGTTTAGAGTCACCAATGAACCTAAACATGATGTCTTTGGACGGAGGGAGGGAGCCCACGCAGACGCAGGGAGAACATGCAAACTCTGCGCAGAAAGGCAGCGGGCTGTTTTTATGAGGAAAGGTGACTACAACTCTGCGTGTGCATGATATCTATAATTTATGTGTTAATGATGTACATGAATGTGAAAAGCCTCAGGCATCCTTACAGATACAGAAGGCGAACACATCAAGTGAAGAAGATTTTTACCCCGAAGGAAGACACCACGTTGTCCAACCTGAAAGACCCTCTAGGTTCGTTTAACCCACATATGACCCATAAGTAGGTAAGGTAAGATAATAATCCTTTATTAGTCCCTCAGAGAGGAAAATTGCACAGACGTATGAGGGGAGGGAAAGAAGTACACAAGAATAACTAGATAAGGTTGAAAAAAGAAGGTGAGAGAAAGAAAATATGAATAAATATATTAAACAAAAATGTAAGCAACAGATGTGTATGAGGAGTGTTTCCTAGAATAGTGTTTCTATGATCATCCAGTCGATGTGATAATGCCAACGTGATATTTCAGTTGTTTTCTCTCACTAATTAGCAAGAAATATCAAAAATCCCATTTTCCATTCGCCATTATGGGTTATTAAGCGTAGACTGATGAGGGGGGAAATGTATTAAAATGATTTCAGCATAAGGCCGTAAAAATAAGAAAATGCTGAAAAACAAAATTGGCAACAGGTTTCCACTTCCACTCCTGTTCAAGCCTTTTCGGCCTCGTCTCCACCTCACTGATGTTAATGTAAGAGGTGCTGGGGTCACAACACAAGGACCTGACGATCGCTGCGACACAGGCGCACACAAACAAACATATATATATATTAAAAAAAAAAAAGAATAACCCCCCCTTCACCAAAAAACAAGCCAAAGCCAGTATCTCCTCCTCCTCTCTCACCTCGTCCTCCCCCGGCTCCGGTGCCTTGGTGAGAATTGATACATAATGGCAGTGGTGGGACTGTGAAGTCGGAGCCTTGCAAATAACAACACGTACATCGTCGGGGGTTGCCATGGCGACGGACTCGGAGCCCACAAGGTGCGATGGGAGCTGCTGTAACAGTTGCGGGTGTACAGTAATGTCAGGCGTCTTCCTCAGCATCCTCCCCCCGCCCCGAAACGTGCACACCGGGAGGGAGTTTATGTCCACACGAGGAAATCAAAAACACAAATAATATGTTTGTTGGGGTTTTGGTTTTTTTTTTATTATTATGATTTTCAACGCTGCACATACTACAGATTTGATAGCCTGAATGTAATTCTCCAGCTGAAAAATATATCTAATAATAGACTCATATGGTCAGAGAGCATCTCTCATAATCAGGACTCTCGCGGTGAAAAGCTGGGCTACAGAGACTCGAACGCCTGAATAAAACAATAAAGCAAAAATAAAAAATAAAAAATTAAATAAATGTTAAGATCAGTCAGATATTTCATAGCAGGTTTCAGTTTTATTTTTAATGTTAGTGCAGCCCCCCCCCCCCCCCGGTTTTACACATGAATTAACAATTGGTAGTAATTAACCAAAGCCAAATTTCATCTAGCTACAGTCGGTCTCTGTTCCTAATTTGAATATTTCTGTCCCCTTGACTCATGAGCTGCTTGTGAATATGCTTTTACCCCCCCACCAAGATGTTACTCTTTCACCTTCTTCTGCTATTACACATCCCACATTTAGGTACAGTATGAAGCCGGTTCAGTTTCATTCATTCATTTCAGAAAGCGGGTCTGGTTTCTCTTGGAAAGCCCACTTCTGGATCTTTGTGATCACGACACTCACTCACACTTGACCTCCGTCGCCGTTTGTTGTGCAGGTGAATCTGAGCTCAGCCTGAACTTGCCGACAGCTGTGAAGTGTCGGTAAACACCAGCGGGGCACTGTGTAAATGCTATTTCAAAATATGTTGGCTGGGGAAACGTTTAGATGCATTTAACCTCTGTGACTGCGCCATTCAGATTTCAAGAAATGAGAAAAAGCCTCCTCAGCTGAAGTGACTGATCTCGGTTGTTATGAGGCTGAAAAATAAAAGCGTGTCCTCAGTAGTTTAGAACTTCCTGAATGATGATAACAGGAAAATGCGCTGCGTTTCTTTTTTCCTCTCACCATACACTGTTGTGTCTTTTAAAGATCGCCATTTTAAGGTATTTAATTCAAAGTCTGACTGCGCTCACTGTGTGATGTGATCATTCATTTGTATTTCAGCGATTCTCAATCGCTGATAATTCCACCCAGTATTGTTTTTTGACAGTGAACTCGGAGGCAATCATAAATCATACTTTTCTGGTACCGTGCAGAAACAAGATGTCCCGTCCAGAGTCAATTCATCATCTTAATAAATGTGTCACCCCTGTGCTTTTTTATATTCTCACTTTTCTTCTTCTTGCTGAACTCAAAGACAGAGGAGTTAATCTGCAGACGGGAGATTTAAAGCGGACAGATTGAAATGAGCAAGACAAATGAAAGCTGTGGAAATGTAACTTCCACACCGACTTTGTTGGCGAGTGGAAGAACCTTTTTATATCAAGAAATGGAGGAGTGCTGAAACTTCACGCTTTTCTGAGAAACTCCATCGGCGGTCTTGTTGTTGTCTTGTTGTTTTGAACCATCTCACTTTGTCGGGGTAAGTATGGCGACCGCACTGACTCTAACCAAATGGCCGGTACCAAAAAGGACGGCAGTTCAAAACGCTAAGCTCGACTCACTCACTCTGTTCTCTGCTGGACAACAACACACTTCCTGTATCTGTCTCTGTGGGGCGATCAGGCTGCGTGTCTGGGTATTACCTGAAAGGATGCTGGCTCGAGGCCCTGCGTCAGTGTCTTGCCAGCAGTCGAAGAAACGGGTGTATAAAATCTTGATGGCGTTAGCCCGGCAGCAGTTTCAGTACTCTTTGTCAAAAAAGGCAGTGACACGTCACCTGTTAGGTCTCGACCCCGCGCAGTTTTCAGTGAAAGGCTTCTCCCGTGGAAAAC
Organism: Echeneis naucrates; assembly: GCF_900963305.1. Lineage (NCBI taxonomy): Eukaryota > Metazoa > Chordata > Actinopteri > Carangiformes > Echeneidae > Echeneis > Echeneis naucrates. Next base: position 4,027,613 of record NC_042515.1, on the reverse strand, counting down.
CGCTGTTATCTGCCGTCTTTAATTTGTATTTGGCCTCTGCCCGAACCCTGTTTGAGTGACATCGGGTTAAATGACTTCCTCGGCAGATCGGCAGCAAGCACTTGTTCAATCTCCTCTTCCGGAGTCTGCGAAATCAGGCCCAACCAGCGTTAGTCACCCTTTTTAACGTGACATCTTTTTCTCACTGTGCAGACTGTAAGCCCTGACGTGACGCCTGACTGAGCTGATCTAATTTATTTTTACGTCCTCGTTCATAAACTGGATTTGCATCGCCACAGATGCAAACACAGGAGGCTTTTCTGCGACGATCCAAAAATCAGTTAAGTGGATTAATTTTTTTTTTTTAATGTCATTTTACTGTGAATCTGTAAATTTACCCCAACAAAAGGCCCAATGCCAAAATTACAATAAGATCCATTTGCACTAAAGGTGCTGCATTCAAAACAGCTTCGAATGTTGGTAGTTTTATCAGGGATGGAAGGTTGAATAACAGACAACACGGCAAGCTGCATCCCTGAAAACAAGACCGGCTCACTCAGCACTTTCATTTTTGCAATCCAAACGTTTTAAATGAAACTTTTTACGACCTTCATGATGGAGGATTTACTGAAGGACTGCTAGTTTTCGGAGCGGTGCGGCTGAGTTTATCAAAATCATATTAATCTTGATCAAATCAACTGAGTGGAGTGTATATTCAGATATTTTTGGCTCATCATCATTTAGAAAGTCGTAGCTGGCATTGGTCTATTTTTTTATCTACTTTATATAGTTTGATATATTAAATTACCTGACAAGATATAACATGCAAAATTGTGTTTCTTCTTGTTGAAATTGCATTTGTAGCAGTGTATGGGGGGTGCGGTGGGGGGGATATTATAATTGATGGCAGTATTTACATATTCCCAACATCAGCGCACCTGCAGGCAGAGATAGTTGCATTAGGGGCTGTTTTTTTTTTTTTTGACCCTTGACATTGTTTGTTTATTTGTGGGTCTCTCAGAATTAGTCTGCATTAAAAGTATTTGGATCGTCCACTTTAACCTGCAGGTGATTCTTAAGACTTATGCAGTAAAAAAAAAAAAACAGAAGTTGCAGAAACACAGCGCGGACCATGTGGCTTCATTTGCCTGTTGAGCAGTGATACCGGCGTGCTTGTTGCTCCATATGTGCTTTGAGTTCTGATTATAGCTTGTGCTGCATTCATTAATTAAGTTTAAGGGTTTGTTTATTTGGATCAAGATCAAGGCTCATTTAATGCTTCATCGTTTTATTATCATACTAACTCAATTAAGACTGTTGAGCTTACATTGTTTGACATCAGCAGCGATATTAACAAAATAAAAGTACATGCAAAAGCTGAAGGAGCTGAATTATCCGTTTTTGAAGGATTTGAATATTATGTCCATTCATCTGAAGTCGTCCTCATGCTGGCACGATCACAGTGATTTTGCATATTTGAAGGATTTCAGCAGTGACCAGCTGTCGGGCAGGTTTTTGCAGATTTTGGGGCATAAATCTGGATTCAAGAACCGCTCATTTGACGTTTTCAAAGTCGAATCATGATTATTTGTTGGTAGTCGTGATAAGTATGAATGAAATGTTTATTAATCAGCGGCGGCAGCTGGCGGTATTCTAAGTCGCTCAGTCATCCTAATGTTGTATTTTGATGTTGGAAGAAATGTCCTGCAATTAAAGCCAGCCCAGGTAGGATAAATCTGAGTACGTCAAATAAACAGCGAGACCAGCCGTGACATGACAACACCTCCCGTTTGTTTGTTGTTGTTTTTGGTTTTTTTTTCTATCCAAAGACTGAGTTTGTTTCTTATGACCTTGGCTTTCATATTTATCAGCGAGTCGAAGCAGGAGAGAAGCACAGAATTACCAAATAAATGGAAGAAAGCTCATTTTTCTTCCCCTGTGATAGAAATTTTATCTCGCTGAAGTTTAAAATCCTGAAATGTTTGAGCCTCTGTCATTGAGATGATGCGAGTAAGCACGCTGCAATTCTTCCAGTTGGTGTTGAAATCACGTTCCCTGTCAATAGAAGCAACACAATTAGAAAGATGAGCAATCAATGAACAGTATGTACATCTGAATTTTATCATTAATGAGCGCTTCCCTTATATTCTCAATGGTGCTCGGCACATACAGACGAGAGCGGAGACCAAAAAAAGTCTGGGTTTTCCATTTTTCATTTTATTCTTCTGCTGTTCCTCGTGTGCTTTATTTTTTATTTTTTTTGCATCTACTTAGGGAGTATTAATTTAAAAGGTTCAATTCATTGTTACCTCTCATTGTGCTTATATAAGAGAGACCAAGTCAGACTGTTTGACTGCGACTTAAACCTTCAAATGATTTGAATATTGCTCAGCTGATGCAAAGTGCAAATGTGTATATTAGTTATGATTTTGTGCGTTCAGGCACAGTGTGCATCACACTCAGTGAAAGCAGGCTGATGTGGCTGAATTGGAGCGACTGTTACAGGATTTGAGCAGTCTGTGGATGATATCAGTTTGAGTTGTCCTCATTCTGGCACCATCACAATGATTGGTGACTGTGAAGCATTTCAGCAGTGAGCAGCTGTCTGCCAAGTTTCGTGCCTGTCACTTTTTCCACGGGCTGCACTCTTTCACGATTACGTAACTGTTGCGTTATGTCTGTCCTGACGCTGACGTGCATTTGCAGAAAAACAAGTTGCGTCTCTGTCCGCGTTCCAAATATTCAGTATGAACTGGCGATGACACACTGTCGTTGCAGAAACCCGCCTCAATGTGATGTTTCACATCGAGACTTTGCTCACCGAACATCTCGCACAGGTTCTTTGGTTCTTTGGACGCTTAGTTTGAAGAGAGGCTGCGGTCAGGTTTAAAGGTCAAGTTGTGTGACAGCACAGATGATCGGGGAGGGAAGCTCGCTGGGACATTTACATGCCTGGATTCTGATACTGACATGTTCACAAAATCGATCAGTTACCTTCTGTGTGGATTTAATCATGTGTGAGACAAATGTCAAGGCATTTGAAAATAATGAACCGGAGGGAATGAAGGAATGTATTAATGGGAGGAAATGGATCAGAAGACTCTGCAGGTCTGAGGATTGCACCAAGGGGGAGGTCACGGTGGATGTAGAGTGAGAAATGGAACAGGGTTTGTTCAAAGCAATCACAAAGAAACGATGGGACTCAATTCAAGTGCAGAACTAAAGCTACCCCATTATGGCACATCACCGAAGCTGTGAGATCAGATGAATGGAATGCATTTTGTGTACCGTTTGAGAAACGAAATCCCCAGAAGATTATCCGTAATGGTTATGATGACATGATGGTGATAGATTTGTGTCCTTTTTGCCGAGGTTTTTTTTTTTTTTTTAAACCTCACCACGTCGACAATACAATGGTCGTGTTAGTATGTCTGCTTTTCTTTATCACCGCCCACTCCTTCAGCTCTCTGCAGGAACAAACACATTGCCAGAGCTTCAGGGGGGAAGAGAAATATCCGTCATAATTCCTTTTCCAGGACAGTCTTGTCCTCAGGAAAATAACAGGCTTGAACTTCCAAACACGGAGAAACCGCTGGAGAGGATCGTAAAGAAAAGGAGCTAGCAAGAGGTGGAGCTTCCTTCGATCAATTCCAATTTGCTTAATAGAAGAAACGGCAGCACAAATACAGGCGTAGCCACATTACTGCACCTTGTCTGGAAGCGCTTGGAAACTCCTGTTACACATGCCACACTGCTGCTTATTGATTTTAGATCTGCTTTTAATTCTCTTCATCCACACACTCTGCTTTAAAAAACAAGCCCAGCTGAAGGCTAATCCTGTTTTGATTAAGTGATTTTTTTTTTTTTTTTTTTTTTTTTTTTATCAAATACACAACAAGTAAAACCAGGGGTGTGTTTGTTCACTGTTCTTTATTGTCGTGTTCCCAAACCGCTCAATTCGTGGGGAAACTCTCGCTGAATAATCTATGACTCCAGTGACTTTCTTAGAAATGTTTAAAGGTCCGCACCTAATGTCAGATTGATCGAAAAAAAAAAACGTTGCACAATATAATCAGTTTTACCTAATGGCTTAATCATCTGGTTCAGAAACATAACAGTCAAGTTTAAAGCTCAATTATTCTTCTTAAAAGCAGCAGGGATAATTATGGGAACCCCCCCCCGTTCTCCTTTCTGTTTCATTTTACTTTTCCTGCATGTGTTGAGATCTCAGTCTGTGCCTCTGAGAACCGTGGAGGGAAGCAGGCACAAACTCCCATAGACTCAAAAAGCTCTTAGAGGACAGACGGAACAGAATCTGAAAATCTATCCACGTTCATTTCTGCAGAGAGGAAATCACCTACCGTTTTTATTAAAAAAAACAAAACAAAACAGCAAAAAAAAAAAAAAGATTGTGGTAAAACTTTATATATCAGAGTAAACTGTGATGGTGCCCAATGGTTTGAAGCCTCAGTTTTGTAATTTGGCCACCGCTGTCTTGGTTCGTTGTTTTGTTTTGTTTTAGAGCAGAACAAACCATATTTGAGGAGTGAGACTGTAGAATGATTGTATTGGATCTGAGATAATACAGGTTTTATCAGTTGTGTGTGTGTCTGTGAAGTGACATGTGTGTTACTGTTAGTTTAAGTTTAGTTATTTTCTCTGTTAACTTCAAGCGGAGCCCAATCCAATCCAATCCACATCCTTTATAAAAGTCAGTGGGCAGATTAACTGGAAACTCTGGAATGATTTTTTGAATTTGCGTCCCTTCTGAGTTACACGGATGCAGAGAGCGAGCGAGCGAGACGGACAGGAAGTGATGCGTTTTCCGGTGTTCGATGATGTCCCATTGCTCAGCGGGCAGCAGCGTCTCAGCCCACAGCTTCCGAGGCCAGCACCATCTGGCTCGGTGTCGGCGCCGCACAATGGAAGAGCTCGCCCGCCCGTTTCCTGAGGCCTCACAGCAAACACAGCACAGTATCTTCATGGACGGTTACAGTCGTGGAGTTTGCACAAGCACACGCTGTGTTGTCGCTGTGGTACAAATGAGACGCTCGAGCTGAGCCGGGGGGAATTACATTTTCTCACCTTTAAATTTTTCTGCTGCCTCTCTTTCTCTTTCTGTCCCTCTCTCTCTCTGCACGCACACAGTTATTGGAAAGAGGAAATAGCTGCGTGATAGCATATCAGTAATTTCCGCCATAACTGCAGGGAGCCCTTGAGCAAGTGCGGTGAAGACTTTGTCTGATTAAACTGTTTGGTGCACCACAAAAGGGCACATTCAACACTTTAGAATAATCAAACTGCACCACACGACAAGAATCTAAAATAATATTTTTTTCTTTAACCTGCATCATTTGCGTAAAGCCCAAAAACATGCCTCTCTGTTGTTTGTCTGGGCAAAGCAGTGGACCTGCAGCGCCGAAACAGAGGCGCATCGCTGCTTTTCAACGCTCTCCACTAGTTTGTGTGGTCTGCATGCTGATCCAGCTTGCGTTGAAACCTTCCCAGATGAGCAGTTAAAGCTTGAATACAGTTTAGCCGCACAGCTCTGCTAATGCATTCTGTGTCATTATGAGAAAATGGAAGTCAGTCACAAAACCTTTCATATTTTTAATTATGCATTTGAAGTGTTTATGCAGTACACTCATACCCATGTGGATTCCATATTCTCTCAATCCTTTTAATGTGCTACAGGGGCCATGCCATGTTTTTTTCCCTCTCTGAGTAGATGGAGAAAGGACAGCAAAGACTAAATATGTTGGGTAACTGTGAGTATATCGAATTATTGTCAATTGCAGCAATATTTTTTCCCCCCATTTGGCAGATTGTGCATCAGTGCAAAGACGAGGGCAAGCACATGGACAGGTGTAAGTAATCCTCCTTGTAGTACTGAATGAGGTAACGCCACGCAACTGAAGTATTTTTCAAACAGAACTAAGAGTCTTACTCGATCAGGGCTCCTTCTGCACAGATCATTGCATCAGTGAGCTTTGGCATGGAGACAATCAGTCTGTAGCTCTGCTGATGTCTTATTGAAGCTCGGGTTTCTTTGAAATCGGCCTTCAGCTCATCTGGATTGTTTCTCATTCTCCTGTCAAAAACACCACGTAGATTCTCTTTAAGGTTCAGCGGAGCAGGTGCTGGAACAGGAAATGGGCGTCTCTGTAAACGGTCCTCTCCTGGTAGACATTACGTTGACTTCATAACTTCAAATGTGACCGACGCGTCACAACCTCCCTTTTCTTCAAGCAACTTTGATCGTTAGCCTCCCAACTCTTCCACCAGATTCTGTCCCGACTGGCTCCTGTCTTCTCACTTCCTGTTTCATTTTGGCGTTCTGGTGCCTTTACTTCCTCTCCTTCTGTGTTTCACCTGCGTCTTGCAGTATCTATGCCCTCCTGTGTCTGTTATCCACACCAGGGAGACACTGTCTGTTCCCCGTCGGTACTGTGGCCAGTCTGTCCTGCTCCTCCTGTGTATGACTCTTCTGGACTCTGGCTTTGCCTGCCTGGCTACCTGTCTCACGCCGACCCTTGCCTGTACTGTTGTCCATCTGAACTGCCTTAGTATCTTCTGAGTTGTCCATAAAGAATTGTGCGTAAACTTGGAATGTGCTTTTGGGTCCAAACTCCTGAGATCGTGACAGACTCTAGAATCCTTATTTCCTGTTACTTGAGTTTTTTCACGTCATAAAATTAAAGCAAACAAATAAAATCCATCATTTAAAGGGAAGCTACCAGAATCTCAGCTGTGGCTTTGGGGTGATTCTCAGACACTGGTGCTCAACCGTGCGCTACATAAAGGTCAAGCCTGACAAATGCTTTGCCTTGGTACAGCTTCACAGCAGACCATGATAAAAGACAAATGAGGCTGGAAAAAAATACAATTGAACAGTAATGTTAAAAAAAAATAACTTTAAATAATAACAAATAATGGAAATGACTCCTTTTCCGGACTACAGCGTCACGCATCTGGACGGCTGCAGCTCTGCTCTTTTCCCGCCTCAGTCGACTGTGAAAATGCGACCTCTTTACGTCGTCATTGTCGATGTGTCCTGACAGCAGTATTATTATCCTGCTGAGATAATCAGATGTGTACTTTCCTCTTCGTTTGAATCAATGTGCACATTGATTAAAAAACACACAGGTCTGCGGTGTGTTTGGCTAAGGGGATCAATCGCCATACACTCCCGCCCCCCCTCTGGGTATAATGCAGAGGGACTATACGAATGAAACTAGCAGGTTACGATCGAATAAGCCGCCACTGACCTTTTGTGCCGATCTCGAGGTTTGTGGCAGTACACGGAGTCCATCGACTGCGAGCAGGACTCTATGACAGCCTGATCACATGAGCCATAGAGGATTTTCACCGGCTTATGTTGCCCCACAGAATCTGGGCACGAGAGCAATAGGAAAGCATTTCCTACAGCATTCAATATTTTAAAAGGCATTACTCCCTTAACCTTCTTTTCAGGTTCAGGCTATTACAGTAAAACTCACATTTTAATGCTTGTAAAAGTAAGCACTTCTGGAGAGGAAATCAATAGCTGACATTTGTTTCGCTGCAGGGAGTCGATGTCGGGCGCAAGAGATTGGCCCGAGTAACTGCATGTTGAAATTACAGGAGAGCACGGAGATAATGCAGGAGCGTTTAGTGTTGATTTACGTCCTCTTTTAACCTGCAGCGCAATGTATATCCGTTTAGCTGAGCAACGTGTTGCAGCTGTTTCACACTGTGAGCTGTTCTCCAGCAGGAAGTCGAGTGCTAACTAATATGACGTATGCAAAAAAACAAAAATGTGTTCGCAGATGCAGAAGTATCGTTTAAAAATCTTCTACCGCTCGACTCTGTGGCAAAAACCATGGCTGCTTAATATCCACCCATGTAACAGTCAATGCGCTTAGACGTGTTTTCATCAACCGATGTTCTCTTTCATACCTTTAGATAACTGTTGGCGTAGTTCTCCAAATGTTATTCTGAACAAAAGCAGCTCCACGTAGTTTAATGGCGTTTATGATCCAACTGCACTGAAAATCATTCCGTTGGCAGCAGAGTGCTGAAACGCCACGTCAGGCAGCGACAAATGTTTTATTTTGTTGACGACACAAATTTGTGACTAAGCATTTTCAAATTTGAGGTGGATACATTACAGCTTCATTTTTATGCCTGAAATTGAGAGGAAATAAAGAAAAACCTTTCAAAACAAATAAACATGAAAACAAATGATCAATTCCTTTTTAACTTTACACATTTTCCGTCCTGCCTCAGAAGGCGGCAGCGCGCTCAAAAGGGCAGATTATTAAATGAGGGGCACTCCATTCGTCGCTTGAAAAATAAATACCATTTGCAGGAAGCTGACTGTGGTGGATATCTCTAGAACTCCCCCCCTCCTCCCGATGAGCATGTATTGCTAATTGCTGCAGAGGCTTAGGGGTTTCACACGGACATGTAGCATAAACTCCTTAGCACTGCACCGTTGACTCAACATTTCAAATCGGCCCGCCGTCAGCGGATTATGCAGGATTATGTGCAGTCTAGTCATTTCACGTGTGCAGAGTCGCACCTTGTCGGGGCCTCGGGATGCCGCCGTTGGCGCCACACAAGTCTAAACACTATAAAGACCGGGACCTTTAATGTGTGACTGAGCTGCTGCGTAAGAAACTCACAGCCCAGTCAGAACTGATTTAAATCCCAGAAGAATTCATTCATTGCCAATTAACCTATTTTAATATTTGACTTTTTACTTGTTATAGGTCGCCCAAAAATAGCAAAAGCTGCATTGCATTTGTTCTAATGATGGCAACCACATTGTATCCAGTCTGTTTTACTTTTGCTGCCAGAACATCAACTGTTATTTCTAAATCATGAACCATCCAGACTTGTCTGAGGCTGAAACTTTATTTTATCATCTTGTCACGTGAGCCGTGTGACTCCAATGTCGGTCCAACATCTGATGACACTTCAGAGTTAATATTTGGGGTCCTCTCCGAATGAATTTTACTTTCTCAGCCAGCTTCTTTGCATTAATGATGAGTTTGTTTGAGCCACATGAGAGATTTGATTCATTTTGTGTGTGTGAATAGTCTGCGTTCTTGGCTTGAAGTGAGTGAATTGATATTTGGATTTTACGGCTCATCACTGTCAGTCGAACCTAATTGATGGAATTGAATATTTCCGCCATTGTAAGATAAGAATATTAATATCTATTGCATTGTTATTGGTACAGTACGAGGAGATATTTAGTTACAGGGATGTTTGTATTTGTCAGTGATTAAAAAGACAAAACTGAGTGTGACACAGTGCCATTTTTAAACGCTCATGTCTCCCGCCATGTCACGAGCGGTGGGGAGGGATATCGATGTTTTTATGCATTTTCTGCATTCCGACCAGGCAAAAAAAAAATACAAATAAAATAATCAATGTCCCTGCCTTGACTTTGATCTCTGTGTTTACTCGTCCCTATCGATACTCCTTCCTGCTCTATCTCAACCTTCATCACCTCTATCTCTCGCTCCCTTCCCCTCTCTCACCTCAGTCGCTGGAAAATTAATCCTGTTCCTCTTGTTCCTTTTAATCAAAGAGCCCTCACGCATCCCGCCAGGTCATCATTAAAGGTCAGCTCTGTCGGACGGCGGGGGAGCAGCCGATTTGCACATAAATAATACGGCAGCGCGTAACAATTTACTCATTATGACTCATTTCACAGATAAAGGGAGTCAATAGTGATGGTGTTTTCCTGCTGTGGAAATGGTTTCATTGCATTACTGTGCTGCCGCTTTCAGCTGAGTCTGAACGAATTTATGTGTATAATGCTGTAAGTCCTTTGAACCAGAAACCAGTTTACATGAGCCTTTTGCACATTTCCACGAGACCAAGGTGTCTGCTGTTTGGATTAAGTAAGCAAACCCTGTGGCACAAACATGCAGAAACGATGGTATTAGTAAAAACTCTGTGTTTTATTATGAGACGTGTTCAATCTATTACAAATCTTTGGACAAAATTCACTCCACTTCATGAATTGTTGTCTTGATGAGGACAGTGTCGAGGTAGCAATACGCTTGGAATTAACCAGACCTCACCTCATTTGAAGACCAACACGTACACGAGCGTGCTGATGGGCCAAAGTGTATTTGTTACACAGAATGGAACTTGCTAGTTAATTCACCAGGTTCAGTGTCCTGAATGTGCGGTAAGATGTGTGTTTGTTGACTTGTGAGTTGTTGGATTTTCTCTGCAATCACTCACTTTAAATGTCACAAACTTGTATTGATGTTGATCTTGCCACTGTTTTATGTGTATAATTAATTTGCCGGGTTCTGTTGTCTGACAGCAGAAACATAATGAGAAATATGAACATGGCAACAAACAAATCATGACGTGATGGCCATCGGAGGGACCAGGAGTCTCTCAGAGGACAAGTCAAAAATCTGTTGGACGAAAAACAGCACAGCAGGAAGAAATTAGCAAATGTTAGAGAAGCCTGATCAGTCAATACATTTATAATCGATGAGTGATTCAAACAGCTTTCTGCGGAAATCAAGCTGGAATTCGTTCTTCTGATGAGCTGGCGTCAAACAGGAAGTGGCATTCGCAGTTACTGTCTGATAGCGGCCACACGATCTGATCTGTTGCCATTTAAGCTGTTATTTTACAAGTTTTGCAGTCTCAGCAGCAGACAGAGTGGAGCACAAAGCCGGGACACGAGCAATGCTTTAATGATTGAGGCAGAGAGGACACTTTCTCATCCGTCTAGCTGCTGTTTCCGAAGGGGACTGGACAAAAAAATAATTTCAAAACTTTTTTTAAAAAAACAGCAGGTGCAACATAACCCCCCCCCCCCCTCCCCCCTTTCGGAGAACCTGTTTCTGCTTCTGAATGGCCAACCGGTTTCCGACTCCTTCCTTGTTGACTTTTTGGAAATTGCTGTAATCAACCGCTCTGGAAAAGGAGCCCACCAAGGAGGTTAAAGTGAGGCCTTGTTATTATGTGAGTACTTTTCAAATTGCCCATTAAGCTTCAAAGAGGAGTGAGAGAATGATTCCTCGTGGTTTCATGGTGACTTAACTCCCTTCAGCCAGTCCATTGGAACGATGTGTTTCCTCTTCTTATTGTGTGTTTTAGTATGTTTCCAGTGTTTGGATGGGTTCAACAAACTCATATTAAGTCATATTGATTTTTTTTTCCCTTAAAAAATGATGGAAGCTTGAGTGCAGTTGTCAGAATCTGACATTTAATCCGAGTTTCCTACAAGGGACTAAAATAAAAGGACAAACTGAAAGCATCCCTGTTTGCGGAGCAGAAAACTGTGCATAAAGACGGAATTAGCTTCCGTTTTGAAGAGCTTTTCTGAGGCTCGGCGTGGCTTTTGCCATCTCAGCTGTGCCCAGTGTCACCAAATTCCTGGCTGATCAAAATGTCGACTTTGGTGGGGCTTCAGTGAATGTCACTTCTGCAGAACGAGGTGCCTAAATAAACTTCAAACCTGTGAGCTGTGTAAGAATGTATCCCTGCACAGCTACCTTGAAGGAGGAGAACAGAATCAAATTTGTACCAGGTTTACTTTAGCATGAGATGCGTATTTCAATCTGTCAGAGACAGTTGTCACGCTCGGATGCACGTTTTGCTTTATTGTGTATCGTCCTCTAAATGGGGCCATCATTTTAAATAAATGAGCGTGTGAGGACGTGTTGTCATTGTGTAGTGTAGTTTGTCTGCATTCAGACTGAGCTCTGACTCTGTCACAAAATGTTCTTGACCCGCCGATGTGAGAGACATTTTACCTTCATGGTGCTAAAGCTATACAGGCCCGCATGAAGCCGATTTTAAGGGTGAAAAATAAATATTATTTCACTGCACGGCAGACTGAAATCCCAACAAGAGATGAGGACGAGCGCCAACAACAACATGATATTGCATCCAGCTGCAGCGCCGTTAGCAGTTCAGTCACAGACAGCAGGCTCGGTGACAAAGGAAACACAATAAAATCATCTTTTGCTTTTCAAGGCTGTTCATCATTGCATGGCCGGCGCGGCTGGCTTAGGATGCTGAGGAGATTTGCACATGAATTCTCCTGTTTGTGTTGTTGCTGAATCATTTGAGCACACCAGCAAATCAGTATTGACAGATATTGACAGCCTTCTTCAAAGCACCAGTAAATTACAAACAGCACACTGTAAGAACTTCTCAAACAAACTATTTGTGTCTTTCATTTATTCTTCTACAAACATATATAATAATTGCCTGGGACACTTTAATGATGGCAACACGGTGAATGCGTTTTGTTATTTTTCAGCTCCATTAACTTGCTCAGCCGCATAGTGATTACAACAAGAAGGTCGCGGGTTCTGTTCCCGGCCTGAGGTCTTTCTGTGCGGAGATGTTCTCCCCGTGTCTGCGTGGGTTTCCTCCCACCGTCCAAAGACATCATGTTTGGGTTAACTTGTGACTCTAAAGTGTCCGAGGTCCCTGTGATGGACTGACGACCTGTCCAGGGTGTACCCCGGTGTGAGCTTGGATTAGCTCCAGCACTCTCTGCGACCCGGAAATTTATATTCTAAGCAGTAGAAGTTGAATAAATTGATTCCTGAAAACTTCGCCTAGCATGGCCCAGGCCTGGAAACCAAACCCGCAACCTTTTATATTTTGGGGCAACAGCGCTAACCACTGTGCCGCTGTGCTGCCCAGGATGATACATGTCGGTGTATACGCTCACTACACAACACTAAGGAACCAATCAGATGGCTTGATTTGAGATTTTATTACTTCCTTGACCAAAGCGGACGGGCTGAGCCACGAGGAGTCCGCCTGACAAACAACAGCTGCATTTCTGAGTCGTATTTAAAGCAGCCTTCAAAACCGGACAGCCAAGTTTTGGCCCCGCTGGCGCACAGATTGCCGTTCCTCTGCCTGCCTGTGGATGTGTTAGTCGGGGTTAGTTCTCGGGTTCTGGCAGCTCTCCACCTGTTTGCAATTAAACACTCCAGCTTTCCTCTCGTTCATCGTAATCATGATAGGAACACTTTCGACTGCTCAGTATTATTTCCATCTGACGTGGCTTCACCTCCTTCTCAGGACTCGGTGCCAGGTCTAACCCCCATTACCTCAAACCTGCTACCTGCTAAGCATCTCCTGCTGTTCACTTCAAACCGTCATCTGCAGTTTCCACCGCTCAGCACTCACCACCTTTCCCCCGGATATTTGACCTTTCAGGTCTGCTTCTCCTGCCTCAGCCCCGACCTCCGCATTCAACTCCCCACCAGCTTTTCATTACTTAGACATCTTTTACACCGACTCCGTTTGCCTCGAGTTTCCCTGTCTGCTTCTGGGCTCGGATACCTAAAAATGAATATTACAGCTTATTCAGAGGGGTAAAGATCACATATAGCTGTGTGCTTGCCTCTGGCCTGGAGGGGAGAGTGAAGCTCTCCCGTAGGAACAGCACTGCGCTGCAGGAGTGCTAACAAAAGCTGACATCAGGTCTGCTCCCAGCGCCTTCACCATGAGGCTCCTGTCATTCTGCGAGTCCACCGTCCTGCCGACTCTGCCTGGAGGGATAGGCAACGAGCCAAAGAGCAGGAGTGTTACAACACGGCAGAGGCCTCCCTCAAATAAATAAATGAACAGTTACATACATAAAACATCGAAGCTGCCGGTGGGAATATGTTTACATATAACTCAGTAGCATTCACTACATGTACCTGCATATGTGTCCACGGTGGTAACGTTACAGCACATGACAATGTCAATACTTTTTCTGGTAAACAAGAGCTGAGAGGAGAATGCTCTAATTAAATTGAAACAGCATATGAAATATGAGCTTCGCATCAGCGGCCACCTAAAAGCCTCGGCTTCGGGTAACATAATCAATGTCACAAAGTGCTGTGCCATTCCTCTCAGATGGTTATTAACCTTCACGCCGTCTCCCTCGCAACCTGCACACAGGTGACATCGTCCTGGTCGCACTGTGAGCGACAGAAACGTCTGATTACGGAAAGAGGACTCTGGTGGTTTAATGAGAGGGAGCACAGGCAGAAATACATTCTCACCCGCTTTGGCTCAGACTGAGTTCAGAGCTGCTGGACAGATTGTGAAATGCTTCAGAAATTCAGATTTAACTGTAATAAATCTGTTGACATCATTTATAACAAAGTACCTGCAGAGCTAATGACCTTCCCATCAGCCTCAGCTGCTTTATAATGTCTGTTCAGAATAATAGTTTAATGGGTGGGGTCATTGTAGACCTGGGGGGCCTTTTTGCTGCAGGAAAATGTAGTTGCATGTTTTCCGTGATGTTACTGTCATGGTTGGCCATCCGGTCCAACTGAAGCTTGCTGGTTTTGAAGCTCTTCGCTTTCACGAGGGGATCGATAAATTGCCGGAGTTGAGTTTTGAGCCGAAATAGCAGCCGGGTCCGAACGTGCTGTAGAGGAACGCCCTCGTGTTTTGCCCTCAGGCGTTGGCTACCGTACAAGACGGCTTCATTCCTTCGAAAACGGCACGGGGAAAGACAACCAACGAAGGAGATACAGACATAAACTACATGTATGTGTCAAAGTGTGTGAGTGATGGAGGAACAGCCATTCATATCCGACAACAGCTGTCGGCACATCAAACAGGAAATGTGCCTTTGTAATGAAAAAAAATTTGATGCGTTCATTGTGTGAATATTTCTCTGAGTATTTGCAAGCATGGCGGCTTAGTGGTTAGTGCTGCTGCCTCACAACAAGAAGGTCGTGGGTTCAGTTCCCGGCCCAGGGCCTTTCTGTGCCTGTGTGGGTTTCCTCCCACTGTTGGGTTCACTGGTGTGAGTGGTTGTTGCTCTCTGCGTGTTGGCCCTGTGATGGACTGGCGACCTGTCCAGGGTGACCCCGCCCTCTCACCCAGAGTGAGCTGGGATTGGCTCCAGCACCCCCTGAGACCGGGAAACAGACAAGCGGTATAAGATGAATTAATGAATGACTATTTCCCAACTTTTTAAAATCCAAATTCATCACAAAACCTTTCCCCAGAACTTTGACAGCTGATTGTGCGAGCAGCTGTTCTTAATGAACAGGATGCGAATATTTAAAAGAAAGAGGAAAGAAAAAAAAGAAAAAACAGAAGAAAAGGGAGCTGAAAGCGTTTCGCTCAACATAACAATCACACTTTGGAAAATGCGTTTGGTCGGCCACAAAGTTTCTCCGTTCATCTTTCTCCCCTGCTGTTCGCACAGATCCTGTTGATATTTTTCAAAAGTACACAATGGGTGGAGAAACACTCAAACTGACAACAAAATTACTCTGATTTAACGGTGCTGTGGGGGGAGAAAAGGCCAGAAAATTTAAGTGCCTAATCCATTGTTTTTAAGGCTTTTTTCTCAGTAATGGGTCAAACCCAGTGGAGAGTAACAGAGGACACAGGATGTTGTGCGTCTTTTTGTTCAATGAAACAAATGGAATAACGATAACTTTCCCATTATGTGACCGCCCAGTTGTTTGATTGTGGATGCAGCTGGGACTCGAGACAAACATATGGACGGACAGGAACAGAATGAATTTTACAAGAAATTGAAACTAGGTGGGAAAATTATTGGTTATTTTTTGTTTGCCTATATTTTTTCTATCATATTTAATGACTACTTTGAAAATTTTAAAATATGGAATGATTTCAACTGATGTATGAGAGAGATTGGACGTCTGAAAGGTGGGTTGGAAATTAATGTCGAAGAACAGCTTGTGCTTTTTCCTGTTGCCATTTTTTTTTCTTTTTCTTTTTTTTTTTTGCAGAAGAAACTGTATTTGGAGTGAAATAAGAGTGATTCGGATTTTTAGGCAGACAAGCAGCTCACCGCTAAAGCTTTTCTTTTCACCCGAGAACTCATCAACACGTCAGACTTTAAATGCGGTGTGGTTGGTGTCAGTAACAAGAGGCACTCAAGAGGCAAAAACTTAGAAAACGCTGTGGGCTGTGGGTCGATTAACATATGCAGAAATTGAATGGGTGACAGCTTGAGACAAATCAGAAACTCAGCTTTCTTTCTTTTCATTTCCTGTTTTCCTTCTTTACATCCATGAAGCGAGATGGTAAGGCGTCATAAGAAGCTCCACCGTTTCGCACTTCCGGTGTAGAAATCCAAAATGGTGGACGTTGTTTGGCGTCAGTTTATCGTGCACTGAGCTCATCCAGATTTTTACCTCAAACTAAAACTAAGATAAAAGTTTGTCAGTCAGTCGATCACGAAGACTCCAAAACAAAATGGTTTTCTATTATCTCCACTGCCCACATCACCATAATTCCTCCCTGATCGGTTTTTCTTTTTTCCTCTCTCACCCGTTTTTTCACTGACATTAATTTAATAATGCCACGGTGCCGACCAGCCACACAAACAACGTTTCTCCTCACCCACGGGAAAGATGACTTAGATACGGGTTTTCATTCAGACTCAGGAGGTCGAATAATCTGTGTATAATTATGTGCAAAAAGACAGGGAACAGCGGTAATTGGCACCTGATAGTCCCCTCTTCTCCTCCTCTAACAGAGAGAATTTGAATAATCTCGGCAGCAGGGCACACACACTCTGAGATAAGTGCTTCTCGAGGAAAAAGAGCTGGAGGTCTGGAGATAGGGGAGAAAATGACATATATTCATTGTCAAAGAAACATTCAGCGACTGATGGACACATACTCCTTTGTGGCTTTTAGGTTTATTGCTTTTCCTTTTTCACCTCTATAGGTGAAAATATATGAAACGTAGAATATGAGTATAAGAAAACGGTGTTAAATCTGTCAATTTTAAATAAAAACTGACTCGCACAAATTAGTATTTTGAATACCTGCACATGAGAGAAGGGAATTATGAATGATTTCCAGTTGGTTGCATCCTTAAGGAATGGAAATGTAAAATGTTCAAGTGTCTCTTTGAGCTAAATTAAAATGCTGAAATGCTCAAAATGACAGCCTCTGCTCTCTGAGATGTTTGAGAACTTGAGAAGAGACCAGCAGCGTATGAAACAGCACCGATATTGAAATGTAAGCAGCCCGAAGAGCGACAAAGCTACAAGTCAGGGAACAATTCAGAGGGTGAAATGTTGAATCTGATTCAGTTTACCTGTAAAGACGGTGAATAAATTCATGAAACAGCATCAGATTAAGGGTAAAAGTCAGATTGTGCCGCAGACATTTCTATGTTTGGAGGTTGGTGATCTTCACACAGCACAACAAACTACTCTTTAAAAGACATTTATTCTGGTTGGTGCCCTTTTACTGGATTTCCCTCTCATTTCTACCGCAGTATGAACCGGCACTTTGCTTTTCTCGTGGTCAGTTTCCTATGTACCACTTTGCTACGTTTCTTCGTGTACTTCATATAATAGCTGCTGAAAACTGAGCAGTGACATTTACTGAAAAGAGAGAAAATGTTGGAGGAAATGTGAACCAATTTTCTGCGTTTGTACAGTCACTGAGAGGCTCGCAGCTCCCTGAAATACTGCTCATTTTATATTGTAATTTTAGATAATTTTATGTTTGTGAGGCACTTTTATGAAAAGCACCATACAGGATAAATGTTTACTTCCAATCGTAAACCGGCTCTCCATAAACATCAGGATGTTTTACATAAGGAAATGTAAGAACACCACAAGGTGAATAAATATTTAATTCATAATACCGACGTTGAAGTGAAAGCACTTTATTGTGCAGTAAAGTGTGGAAGGAACTGTTGTGGCTGCTTTTAAACACATCCTGCTGGTTCTCCTAATGGTTGGGCCCCTCCAAAGTAAAGTTCCCTGTTTCCTTCCTTTCCTTTCATCAACGATCGTCTTTTGTCTAAATCCTAACCATCCTAACCAACTCAACCATTTCTGAGATCAAAGTTTATCTGACTTTTCTTTTGAAACTGTCACTTTTGATGGAACTGAAAACATCAAACAAAGCGCATACTCATATTATTTAGCTTATTTTAAGAAAAGTAGTTTTTGATTGTGAATGTTAGAGTTTTCAGTGTTACGTTTTGAAATGCTATAGACTGGGAAATAGCCAACATTGGTGATGTGGTTGCTCATTTTATCTTAATCAGAGAATTGAACCTATAACTTTATCATATCAGCCACCAAGTCATCATTTTCAATTCAATATTTCCTTCTGAAGCCACTGACCAGATAAGCAGTCAAAGATTTCTTTCAGAAAGTTGGTGCCAAAATATAGGGCCTGAACACGAGAAAATTCACTCTGGCCTTTGGGAGCGAATGATTCAGAAACCCAGGAGTATAAAGTATACATTTTTGGGGGATGGATCAGAAGAATACAGATATGATTAATAAAGATTCCCGTTGGTGCATGAGGATTTTTATGATCTCCCTTAAGGAGCTAAATATATCATGCTTATTTCCAAATTAGCCGATTTCCCCCTGGGTGCATGAACACGCTCTTAAAAAAACGATGCATTTAGAGGCGACGCTGCACCGTCTCATGAAATCCAACCGTTCTGCCGAAGAGTCTGACGCTGGCGCTGTTGAACGTAAACTGGCAACTGACCGACTTTGTCTGTGTTTTCCTTCAACAACACAACACAGGAAAAAAAAGGTCCTTATTTGTTTGTCTCACCCATAATTCCCGCAGAGGGGTCGTTCTGGTTTGAAAAGCCATTGATCGCCACCCTCAAACGTAATGATATTCCCCGTCTCCTCCATAAAAGCCATCAGAATTACTCTCCAGCGGCGACGTCGATGTCCCTGATACGTCTCGGGCACTGAAGAGACGCAAGAGGCTTTGTTGCATCCCAGCAGGGTAGTTGCTGATGGTATGCGGTTTAGCGGGGAGGCAAACAATGTTTACGTTGATCTTTGCTCCCCGGTGAGGACGACCGTGTGCCGCAGTGATTGATCGACTCCATCTTCCGATGCCAGGCCGTCCTGCAGAGTGTGATCTGTGTCTGCCTTCGGCAGTCATCTCATGAATAAGTGATGTTTTTAACAGCGGCTGGTTGTTATTGTTCCACCTCTACACCCTGGCCTCTCCAGCAAACACACAAACACACACACACAAGGCAGGACGTGTATATATACAGACTTTGGCTTTGGCCATGCAACTTTCATGGCTTTTCAAACGGCAGGTCTGCATTATTCAGGACGTTGCTCAGATGCTTCTTTGCTTCAAACACTGACCGGACTTCAAAAATTCATCGACGCCATAAAATAACAATCAGTCCAGGAAAATGTGCGAACACATAAGGGGAGAGAAGTTTCCCAACAGACCACGACATAATCTTTAATCGATTTTTATATTCGCTATAACCACTTGCAACACACATGCACAGTTGTGGTGTGTATAAAATGGACAGGCAGCTGTGACATTAGGGCTCTCATGCAAGACTCACTTATGCTATGTATATATATGTTGCACTCATTTTTGCGCAGAATGTATTCAGAATTCTCTTTCACTATCAAGCATCACATCTTGAAATGACCGGATAAAAACAGCAGCAGGGATCGAGATAGCTTTGCTGACAGCACAGAAACATCAAACGAGAATTTTCTTTCTTTCTTTTCTTTTTTTTGTTCAGTGTGGATATTGGACAAAGCCCTGATTTGAACTTTTTATTTGGTTCATGCCGAAGAGGTCGGCTGAAACAAAACAAAAAAAAAAAAAAAAATCACAGGAAAGCAGACGCCACCCGCAATAATCAAACCAAAGGGATGGTGCGGGTGAAAAGATCGGGAAGGGAGGGGGAGTGTAATGCAGCAGTCACGATAAAACACCTTCAGAGTAGTGTGGGGTGAAAACTTTCCTCACTGATGACATGTCAGTGGCAGCAGGTGGGTTGGCATTGGCATTGTCACCCCCCCCCACCGATGTTGGCGACAGGCCTGAGTCAATTATTGGAATAAATCTAATTCATCGTTTCCCTTTTTTTTTTTTTACCCCCCCCCAAATGTACATCTTCAGGCCCATCAGATGAAGATTAACTATCGTGTTTATGTTCACAAACCCGACTTGGGAAGTCACACACTCGTTCTAGCTAAGATTTTGTGCAGTCAAGCTAACTGGCCAGGTGTGCGATGGGCCACTTGTCGGTTTGTCAGGTCCGCTTGGATAATGTTTTACCAATCGTCCGGTCACATTGGCGGGTGTTACGGCAGGAAGGACAGGCCATTGGGTGATAGGAAAGTGTCAGTCCACCCAGTGTGTCCAATCAGAGAGCTGTCTACCTGGACGTTCAGCCTCACGAGTCAGTGAGTTTTCTTTATTTTCCGCCTCCACCTCCTCTGTTTTCTGTTTTTCTTCGGCTCACAGAGGACAGTGGTCGAATGTCGCTCGCTACACTGAGTCCACTGAGAGAGGACGGGATGTACAGTCGAGGGCTTTATTGTTCCCTGCAGGAAAATGTTCTTGGCTGTAGCATCACGAGCAGCCGCTCCATCGTCTGCACCGTCAATGAGTCAGAAAGAGCTCAGTGTGTTTGTGCGTAAGAGAGCGGCGGTGGTTCAACGGTTGAGAAAATGGAGCTCCAAAGGAAAAGGTCTGCAGGTGAAGCAACTCCACCGCAAATAAACCAAACTCTCGCTGCTTACCGCCAAATTCTGTGACGCGATGAGTCTCCAGATGGGTTTTGATGGGTCAGTCCCACTCAAAATCCCACGCTGCCTTTTATTCTGAGAGCCAGAGCTGGAGTTACTGGCAACTCTTCAGGTTACGGTTTCACATAAAAACTAACAGCATAATATGAAATACAAGAGAGAGAAGTAAAAGTTGAAACCAAAGCTTCCTGACATGAACATAAGGCCAGTGTGCAGCTGACAGATCAGCCAATCAGACATTTATTTATTTTTTTCTCTTTTCAACCGAAAAAAAAACTCAATCTGAATTTTTACTGTCATTGCAAAAGTAAACTGAAATAGCAGCTCTCAGATTCAGTGCAGTTTAAAGTATGAAATTAAAAACAAAACTATACAAATATAAAATTCAAACCGATTTCATTATTTGTCTAAACTCCAGAAAGGACATATTACACAGCAGAAAGAAAAACGCTTCCATTGCACATGACTATTATAAATATCAAAACTCAACGAGGAGACACTGAGGGACAGGCTGAGGCAGCCTAGACTGCTGTTCTTGTTGTTGATTTCACCCCCTTATTACTCCATTAATGGGGAGTCTGTCTGTCTGTTGAGTTTCTAATTGCCCCCACTAAAAAAACCATCATTATTACTCTCTCTTCCACACCTTACCACCCATCTCCATAAATCTGGGTCTGTGTGACTCAGTACTGCTCTTCGAGATTAGGAACCACCGGACTGGACCGTACTATCCAAATGTACCGGAGAAGCTACGGCAGTAAAAAGCTGCTGAAGCATCAATCACTCTGGATGCTCTGATGATCTGGTAATGGCAGATTTACTTCCATTTTTTATTTGGATTTTGTAACCCGACATCCAATGAAAACGTACTTACTGCGGCCAGTTCTTTCCTTGTCCTTTGTACCACAAACACAAAGTACTGACTAAATGCCCGCTGACACAGACACACTGCAGAGTCAGCTGTCAGATATTGTCTTTGTGATGTGTTCAAGTGCAACTTTTAACTGAAGACACGAGGTGAGGAGAAGAGTTTGATCAGTCGGCTTTGAGGTTGGCGCGGCGTGTCAGGGGCCTGACTTTGTCAGTTAAAAGCCTGGAACATGAAGACTCCAGATAGCACGATGTGTCCAAGTCCATGGGCGGGACGCGGTGAACAGAAGAATCCATGTCCTCTGATCCCTGCTGAAAAAGAGATCTGAATCTGAGAATCAGACAGTCTGATTAAATCATGACTGAATTAAAAACCATAAGTAATATATGCTGTGTTGGTCCGAAAACAGATAAAAAAAAAAAAAAAGCACAGGAAGCAAGTGTGGTAACTAGACAGGGAAAGACTGTGGAGCAGGACTGAGGGCCGCTTTGTTCTAAACCTCTCTGCTCCCCAGAGGATTGAACCTGCAAAGCTGGAGCTTCTCTGATCTTCATCATCATCAGGCCATTACCAAACGGCAACCAACCGTAACCTTTTCCTTTTTATCGTTGAGCGGATCGGAACCGTATTCTGCACTAAAGAGAAAATTGATTGCGCACGTATTCATTCTAAATGTCGTCTTAATACATAATCCATTCAGCACTGCTTCCAAAACTTCACTGCAGGTGATTGGATGAACCGGATGTCTGTCACCAAAGAGGAAAAACAACACAAACCCAAGCTGCAGTGTGCGTGCGGATGCACAAATTTCTCCGCCTGCCTCAGAAAAAGATTTTCTGGAACTTTGACTGCACGAATCTGAGAATATGCTTTATTAAGTATGATTATAAATGCAGGACAGTTACTTGTAAAAGATCTGACCACTTTTTCCACCACTTCATATCACTCCCATCTGTTTAAACATATGGCTGATAGCACAAACAGCCACACTTCAGTTGCTATAATTACGATAAGATTTACTTCGCTTTCCTCGGGCCCTCGTTTGGGGATTTCATGTAAAGAATCTCCACCTGCTGTGAGCTGTTTATGAATAAAAACAAGCCTGAAACTAAGCGCTGATTTACGGTAAAGTATGTTTGGTAAGATAGGACCTCCAGCAGATTGGGAGCTGGTGGCTTGACTCCAACACAGCACTTCAGCCGGTCCTCTTGCCATCTGATTCCGCCTGAGTTCTGCCAAAAGAGCCGCTGTGTCTACCTTGAGATGTTTGTTGGTGATTAATTACGGTTATTTTTCATTTGACGCTCAGAAATGTCAGCCAACTGATCGAGTAACAGCCACCTAATTACATTTTGAGGGCTCTTTATTCGGACTTCAGTTATGCATTAAATTAGTGTACCCGGTGAGAAGACGCCGTCTCCCTGAGCCTCTGTGACCTTTCATTGATAAAAAATAGCCAGCCAGATGTGATGTAATGCGGGAATACAGGCACGTTGAATGATGCCCCACAGTCATCCAAAGTTAAATGTAATTATCTTTATTTTGTGTGGGTGGGAGAATCGTGAAGGACGACTCCACCAGGGAGTTAAAGTCTAAGTACTCAGGAAGTAGAAGAAACATTATGCTGTCATTTATTATGTTTAGACTCAGCGCTTAAAGGTGATACACAACCTTGAATATACCGCGGGGCCATCGGATTGTCTCGACACTCACAGTGTTACACGATGTTAGCGAGGAATAAAACAATTCAATTATCCCAAGCTGCCATCTTTGATTATGTCATTGGCTTATTTTGATCATTTTCACTATATTATTATTATTTTTTTTTTTCTTACACTGTTGACTGGATGATGGAAAAGTCGGATGGTAAATAATTACAGCTCATCCTAAAGTGACTATGAACATCTTAAGCACATTTCATCGCAAACCAGCCAACATTTTTGGAGCTATTTCATTCAGGAGTTCTGCTATGAACCTCATGGAGGCAATAGCAGTAAAGTTAATCATAATCTGGGAACGCCGAAAGTCTAAACCCATTTTTACTACTTCCACATCAGGACCGTTATCCGGCATACACAAAGAAAAACTTCAAGCAAGCCTGTTAGTTTTTTAGCGTCTGTTTGTTGGGTTCAATCTAGATTTTATTCTACTTCCTGTTTTATTTTGAAATGGGCATTTCACTCCTCATTTCCAGTCAAGCTTCACTTCTTGTGTCTGGCCCCGCCCTAATGTGTTGCACCTGTGTCTCATTGTCTTCCCCTTCCTAGTTTATATAAGCTGAGTTCTCCCGCTGCTCTGTTTTGGATCATCTTGCCGTTGTTGTTGGTGTTGTTGTTGTTGTGTGTGTATATGACCCTCAGTTCGGATTCTGATCCAGTTTTTCTGAGTTTTAGCCTGATGAGTTTTTTTTTTTTTTTGGGACCGCCACCTGATTGATTGGATTATTCTGGTTTTGACCTTGGACTGAATCATCGACTCGAACCTATCTACACCCCTGACTCTGCGTCCTCAAGTCTGCTGTGTTCCTGCTCCTGACAAAGGTAAAGTGCAAACACAACATGACAGACCGAGGAATCAGGTTTATGTTTGGGCGGAAGTTTGTTTGTTTGTTTGTTTTTGTGTTTCCAGAGAGGGATGCCATCAGTTTTAGTAACATGGAAGGAGATTTACAGGTTTCTGTAAATTCTGTGATTATTTTAAATTCAATCCTAAAATCAAAAGGCTGCTTGTGCAACTCTCTCTAAAAGTTCAGAAGTGTTTAAAGCAGGCTCGACCTTCTGAACAGCCAGCAGGGCTCAAAGTTGCTCCTTGAACTTGCAGGAAACCAGAAATAGAAAAGTCCCGTAACTGCTGAATCTTTTGCACTCTCTCTAACATCATCTTGTATCTTGTGACTGATTGAACCACACTACGTATCTCAGTACGTCATGATGGAAGCAGAAGCTGGTGCAGCTACATGCAAACTCCTCAATCTAGACAGCAATATGGAGCGGGGGGGGGAGGTGAATCTGCAGGTGGGCGAGTCTCTAGTAGACACGCATGAACAATCACTGGCAGATTGTGTGTGGTTTGATGCGGTTGACACGTTGCAGTTGTTGGAATCAAAACTTGTGACCTGTTGTGTCTGGAACTGCAGCAGCAGCTCCTTTTTTGTGTGTTGCTGTGAACATTTGGCAGCACTGACTGTTGAACTGTGGGGCTCTCTATATTCCCTCTGATAGCTCAGTACACTCTGAGTGGAATTCAATACCACAATTCAATTACCAGGTAAGGTGTTAACAAAATTTGCACTTCAAGCATTTTCCTATGGAATCAAACCGCAGACATTTTTGATATGGAACGGTCGGCAGAGATGTATCATTCATCAAATGCGTTTTGGCTCGGCAAACGTCCTTGAACGCAGGAATTGCTTGCACTCCACAAGTTGCTCTGAATGCGACCATCAGCCAAAGTCTTAAAAAACATCAATGAAAGGTCGCCCGGCCCGTCCTGTATTTGTAACATTACAAAAGGCAGATTTTTCATTTCCTTGGTCGATTTCCAAATTGTCTTTCTCGCTGTGTGAGCTTGCAGTAAAACGTGAGAGGCCACATTTCAGCTGTGTGTGTGTGTGTGTGTGTGTGTGTGCGCGCGCGCGCGCGTGCATGTGTACATATTTCATTTTCATTGTCCAACAAACCTCATGTTCACAAACCCTCCAGAAGTTGACGCTCTGCTGGAGAGCATTCAGGGACAGACTAGATTTAAGATGCAGTTTGCTAAAGTGTTTTCTAACACTGTAAGCTGTTGATTGCACTTTACAGAATTTTGAGCTCTGTGATTGGCCGGCTGCGGGTAAATTCACCTTCTGTGAGTCGTAATTGTGTTAACAGGCTCCTGTAATTGGAACATTTTACGAAAGAAACTGATATTTTCTAACACAGAAGGGCGAACACCGTCAGTCACGAGAGAAACGATGTCTTCATCTGTCTTTCAAATATCAGACATCTTTCCATCACAGTAGGATTGGCCGACTTTCTGGACAATTGTCTCTGTCATGTGTCATATGTCCCTGATTCACCGTTTGCCATTCCTGCTACCCAGCTCCAGCTTTTCCTCCATCACTTTGTCATTCCCTTGTCCCCTGCATCAGCAATGAATGCCTCCTGTTGCCAACTGGCTTGCTGTCTTATTCTAATGACCCAGAGCATTAAGCAATGCCCAAAACGTGTTTCCCTGAATCTCTGAAGGAAGAGAACTTGACCTTCCTGGAGCTGTTTGGATGTCATTTTCAGTCATCCACACAGTCTGAATCTGAATTTCAGAATTACAGACTTAAAAAGAGGGGAGAAAAAAAGTTAAACAAGGTTTCTGTTAAGTTACAAGACTGAGCCTGAGTCAAAGGAGAGGATGAAGACGGGATGACGAAGAGGAGGCTGCAGCAGGCAGAAAACAGCGGTGTGATGACCCTGAGGCTCAGGCAAACACAGGATTAACAGAGCATAGATGGCTCGAAGGGAAATACCACAGGGCAAAAACGGGGATCTTGCATAAAACTGAATAATTTGGCAAAGGCTGAGGGGATGAAGTAGGATTTTTAAATCTGCTGCTTCCTGCAGGAGGTGATGAACACACCAAGGGAACGGGTCCAGGTATCCTCTGATTAGTAACTGGTGCTTTTTTTTTTTTTTTTTTTAAATTGCATTAATCACGTGTTGCTATTTTGTCCTTTCACCTCACCCTTAACTTGTTATCTAGCTGTCAGCCGCTTCCTGCTTTCAGCGATACCTTTCAGAATGATTTGTTTTACTTTAAAACAAAGTTCCAAATTAGGTCAAAGGTCATTTGTACCTCGTGTGAAGCAGAACCAGAATATTTTAGACGTGAAGCGGAGATTGCGGTACCTCAGACCCATTACAGCTCTTTAGAGTTTAAATAAATCTAAAAGTGCAGTTCATAAAAAGAAAAGCAATAGAATTTAAACATGAGGTTAGATAAATACAATTATCGATAAATAATAATTTTTATTTATAGAATTATTTCTTTTTTTAAAGGCCCTATATCTTTACACTTTTTTTACATCCCCCTGCTCAGTTTTTATCCTGTAACTCTTCTGATAACAGGCCGGTCAGCCAATCAGAAGAGGCTCCGAGCCTTCCTGCTTCGATGGTGTGTGTAGGTTGCTGGTTGTGACTGTTTTTGTGTGACATCACAAAGTTGCAGAAGTCCTGATGACTCATTTGAAGTCGGTTTCTGAATGCAGGCTGTGTGCTGCCTGTCTACAGATCTGACACTGCACCTTCAAAAAGACATTGACATGGACGTTGCTTTAATTATAACATGGGTCTTTTAATCATCCTCACATTCCGCCCAACTCCATTAAGACTGCTGAATTAATGGTTATCAATGATATCTGTTCCCTTGTAGTCCTCAATATATAATTATCAAGCTTTGAAAAGGCTTGATTAAACTCCTCGTGTCACAACCTTGACTTGGGAGAAGCACAATAAAGGATGAAACGGGCTGAAGTATGTTACAACAGAGTTCTGGCTGAGAGTGTGAGGAGGTGGAGGATATAGCTTATGTGACTGGATAGGAAGAGCTAATTATTTTATTTTTTTTATTTTTTTAAATAACCCTGCAACCCGGAAATGGAAAAGCGGTGGAAGGATGGATGTTCAACTTTGAAACGTTTGTCTCTCGTGTCAGAGGAAGGCTGGGACAGAGCGGTGTATGTTGCTGGTACAGTTCCTTGTCTGCGGTTTGCTTTGGCTTCCAACCCTGCGGAGCACAGAGGGGGTTTATGGGAAGCAGCAGATATCCAACTTTCTAATTAAAAACTGAGGAGCATCAAGTAACCAAAACATGGGCCAGTTAAACGGCATAATGGTGAGAGAGATGGTATTAAAAAAAAAACAAACAAACGTACAACTCAGGCAGTTTATCTGCTCCCAGGACAGGACCGACTTTTGTTGCTTTGTTTTGTTGTTTTTTTTTTTTTTTATTTGCAATAAAGCCTCGATCACATTGAACTCAGAAGACTTCTACTACAGCTGCTGCTGGTTTAATCAAGTCTACAAATCATACGGCGGAGGATCTGAACTCGTCTGCCCCCATCATCTACGCTCGTTAGCCACATTCAAGATACGATGACGAAGAACAGAGGCTGATTATTCAGGTCTCATCAGGTTCAGCTGGGGCCTCGCTGCATCGCCGTTTCAGTCTTTCGGTCTTCGTCGTCTCTGTCCTGAGCAGCGGTGTGACTAGACTTTCAGTCCGAGAAGGCTTTTTTAGACCGACCTTTAGTGACCTCAGCATGAACCGGTCCGACCAGGCCAACAGGGCCGGTGCTCAGGTGTGTTCACCTGCAGCCCAAAGCCAGCCTGCCAGTCTGACGAAACTGAGAGCGTCAAACTTGAGCTCAGGTTTTTTTTTTGTTTTTTTTTTTTTGGGGGGGGGGGGCTCAGGTGAAAACATCCACATCCAGACAGTTCAAACACCCCCATATCCTGTCTGTGTTTCTGTGGAAGAGGAAGAAAAACGCATGATGAACAGGGAGGGGTGATGTTTCTAGAAGATTAAGGTGTTCTGGACCTGCAGCAGTTATTTCTCCCTCCTCTTTAGTGCCCCTCCAGCTGGTGGCGCCAGCAGTCGTGGGTCAAAATCACGTTCATAAACATAAAAAAAAAAAAAAAAAAAGATATGAGATTGATAAAACGATGCTGAGTTATGAATTCCCAGAGACACAAACTGAACTCTTCCTCCCTTTTTTTTTATTCATAATGCACATATTCAGTCATCCATAATAACAATAGAAGGTATCAATAAAAAGGGTGTAGTGTTTGTTCTGTCCACACTGTTGGACTGATTATTAACGGGTGTGGGTGGATTGCGCGCCTGTGGAGTCAATGAGATAGAGAGCTGGTGGGTGAGAGAGAGAGAGAGAGAGGAGGGAGGGAGGTGTGCTCCTCCAGCTCTCTGAGGAGACCGGGGGATCTCGCTCTGGCTCCTGGTCTAGTCGGACACTTTTGAGGAGCGTCGAGCACCGGAGAACTACACGACTGTTTCCAGCGCGGGGAGGGGGGGAGTTGGATTTTACGCGTTTTCCCTTCACGCAACGTCTCTACCCCAGACAGGTGACTGTGGACCGGTTCTGCTGGAGGGAGAGAGAGAGAGGGAGGGAGGGTGAAGCTGAGGGGGGGTTTGGTGCTGCTGCTGCTGCTGGTGCTGCTGCTGGTGAGGAGCCTGTCACAGACATCTCGGCTGCTTTTGAGCGGAGCGCAGTTATTCAGCCGGTGCGCCGCCGCAGCGCATTTTTCCTTCCGTCTTATCCCCCCCCCCCCCCCCCCCAGTTATTTTCATTTTTGTTTTATTTATTTATTTATTTATTTATTCATTCATTCATTCCCCAGGTTCGAGGAAACTATTAAACCCCAGTTTGGGTTATTTATCCGCAGGTGTTGTTCACATTGATTCATTATTTATTTCCGAAGTGTGACATCAGTGCCGAACGTGGGCTGGGTTATTCACTTCTCCAACAGACGGAATACCGGGAGAAACCTGCAGGAGTTCACCGGAGAGCTGCTTCTTCTTCTTTTTTATTTTTATTTGTATTTTTATGAACAGCGACTGACGCCGTCGTCTTTTTTTTTTTTTTCTTTTTTTTTTTTTTCGTTAATCTATTTTTTTTTATTTATTTGGAGGGTAATAAAAATAAAGAAATAATAAAAAAAATAATAATCCTGGAATGGGAGCTAAAGCAACAAGCGATCGTGGCTGCGTGCGGCGGCGGCGGCGGCAGCAGCAGCAGCAGCTCTGCGCACACTTACGAGGGAAAACGCGTTGGTGAATCAGGCGCCGAGGTTGGTTTGTATGTTTGTGCGTGCGCGCAGGAAAAAAATAAAAATAAGAAATCCACACGGGATCTACAGGGGCGTGAGAGCCCGACACCTGCCTCTGCTTTCGGCTGAGGACGGGGATGAACTCGGCTGCTGGATCTGGAAAACTATCCTAAAGTGCCTCGCAGCTTGCAGCGGTTCTACATTTTCCGCCTCCTCCTCCTCCTCCTCCTCCTCCGTGGCGGAGCTGCTTTGATTCAACTGTTCCTGGGGAGGGAGACGGAGCGGAATCATGGGCAGGCAGTCCAACAGCCTCCCCCCACTCAAAACGTGCTTTCCTTTCCGGGTGTTGTGGATGGTTCAAGCCTTCCTGGACCTGGCCGGCTCTCAGGAGATTTACGCGCCGCACTCGATCCGGGTGGAAGGCGACGTGACGCTGGGGGGGCTCTTCCCGGTGCACGCCAGGGGGGTCCCGGGGATGCCGTGCGGGGACATCAAGAAGGAAAACGGCATCCACCGGCTGGAGGCGATGATGTACGCCCTGGATCAGATCAACGGCGACGAGGAGCTGCTGCCCAACGTGACTCTGGGCGCCCGGATCCTGGACACCTGCTCCCGGGACACATACGCGCTGGAGCAGTCGCTGACTTTCGTGCAGGCGCTCATCCAGAAGGACACGTCGGACGTGAGGTGCACCAACGGGGAGCCGCCGGTGTTCGTCAAGCCCGAGAAAGTTGTCGGGGTCATCGGCGCGTCGGCCAGCTCGGTGTCCATCATGGTGGCCAACATACTGCGCCTCTTCCAGGTAGGCAGGGACCCGGACGGTGTCTCTGTCTCCGTGGGGGAGGGGGGAGGGGGGAGGGGGGGGGCAGCAGACACAGAGACGTGCGCCTCCACGCCGTCTTATGCAACTCCACATTTCACATGCAGGGGGTTCAGTGGAGTCAGCATCAGATACAGTCTGCATACAGTGGCACCACACACACACACACACACACACACACACACACACACCATCGTGTTGCCTGGCAGGTGGTTTTTGTGGAGGACCCTCTCACAGTTGTGTGATTGTGAGGTTGGGTCAAGTTGGCGCAGCAGGCATGCTGGCTGTCATGAATCCGGCAGGAGTGCACCACAATTCCAACAACTGCAAATCACACGTTTCTGCTGAAAGGGTCAGTGCTGTTATTGTGTGTGTGTGTGTGTGTGTGTGTGTGTGTGTGAGATGCACCTTGACAGTTGTCATCCTCTCACTGATGGCCAGTCAGACTTGCTCTTTGGGTGTTGTTGGTTTCACATCTTTCTTCAGTCCTGGTTCGTATTAGCAGTAGAGCTCCATCCCACTTAATGTGTTGAAACTTGCCATTGGTTGTGCTTTAATCTTTTTTTTTTGTTTGTTTGTTTGTTTTTTTTTTTTGTATGGACTTGTGAATATTGTCTTGTTGCATTTTGGCCAGTGTTTTTGCATTCATTTCAAGCTAGTGTGGTCTCGGTCTGGTTTTGTTGCTTGTATTTAACAACTTTTTTTTTTTTTTTTTTTTAATCTGCAAAAGACTTATCTAAGTAAATACAAACGGTGTTGCTGTGCATAATTTTCATTATTTTGGCTGAGCTGGACTTTCTTGAGGATGAAGATTGGATTAAATCGGGGTGACAGTGAGGACAGAGTGAGGAGAAGAGCCATCCGTGGCCAAATTGTGTGGAGGACAGAAAGTCACACAGTTGGTAAAGTGAGTGTGAGACATAAAGAGAAGAGAGAGAGAGAGACTCTTGTTGAATCTTTTTTTTTTTGGTTCCTTTTATTCAGCTTAAAGCCCCCAAAGCTCTGAATCGGACCCGTAATGAGAATTACTTCGACCTGAAACAGTCACGTCAGTCCCTCTCTGTAAAGCTCTGACTCTTTCTCATCTTTCTGTTACGTTAAACGGCTCCAGCAACATTAAAGAATCACTTTATTTGTTAGCAATTAACATACAGTGCCACGATTTAACAATGCTAGTTCCATTTTATATTGTTCGTTGCAGAGAAACACAGCAATGTTGAGCCCCCAAATTATTGGATTCACGACACAAGCTCCTCTTCATAGCCTCGAGATGAGGGGTTGATTTACTCCTGATGTCTCATATTTACGTAATTCTTCCAAATCTTCTGTATCATCTGGTGCTTGAGATGCCCTGACATGATTGCTCTAACTCTGAAATCACGACCCCCCCCCAACAATCAAATGAAATTCAGACCGCCTCCCTTCATTTTGTAGACTGTTTAAAATACTTTTTTTTTTTTGATTTCTCATCCACAGCTTAGAAACTTTTGTAAGCTTTGCAGAGCTTTGGCTTTCAGGCCCGCCTAACTCTCACCAGTGGAAAGCTGATTTTTGAAAAGAAGTTAATGTCCAGGAAGCTCCAGGATTTAATGGCGGCTAAGCTGTGGATGTTTTTAATAACAGCCACTGAAAGGCTCTTTCACACTGGAGGCTGGAAGGCTTTCTACTGTCCTAAGGTTCTTACAGCACAGTGCCAAGGCTCTGACTTTTTCTGGGTAAACCATGACCTTGAGTCAAACAGAGATGAACAGAATTGAATTTCATTTTCAGAGCACACTGGCCACTTGGTATTTATAACTAAAGAGTTCTTCACAAGTATGAAGAATTAATTGATTTACAGGATAATTTATCCACAAAGCTCGCTGAGTTTTCACCACGTCCTCCAACTTTGAGTTGATGTGTCTGGCACGGCAACAATGCTACTAGGTTGAGGAAAGAAGATGGCATTTAAAAGATATACTTCTAAATATTTTGATGTGACGTGTGCCAACCTGGAGTTTGGGTGTAAAGCAACTGTTCGACTTTTCTAGACCTCAAAAATCACCAGAAGGGGACATCGGAGCAGCGGTGTGTTTCCCAAACTTTTGAAAATGGCAACAGAAGTTGCACAGAGGGGTGAAAGGTGAAAGGAAGCCGCCGGAAACCCAGGAAGCCAAAGCTGCTTTCTCTTTTCCAGAAATGCAACACAGAGTGGAATAAAATGGGAGGGGTAATTATTTTCCCCTGTGATAGAAAAGTCATCTGTTCCACAGCTGTTCTCACTTCATTACACCCCTGATGTTCATAAATGGCCTAGTTGGCGTCGCAGGCAAACAACAAACACATTAAGGCTCCGCTCTCTGGATTCCCCTCACTTCCCCCCTCGACGGCTCCTAGGCCAAGTCAGAGCTAGAAAAAGGTTTTTCACAGTACATGCAACTGTAAAAGTGCGTACCTGTATGAAAATCAGACTCGAGTGAGGAAATCCTTCTTCCAGTCCTCTCGTTGTCAGAAAACTTTTCATGCTACAATTCACGTGGCCAAAAATGTCTCATGGAGTTATAAATGGAAGACTTATCAGAGCTGACAAAAGTAGAAGTTAATTTTAAACCATTGTGCAGTAAACAGTTGTCACGTTTTGTTGGACGTTTAGAAATCGATAATTTTTAATTTTTTTTTATAAAAATCGATGGCCGCTATCACAATGACCTGAGTCTCCGAGTCGCAGCACCGAGCGGCCAAAACATTACGTGGCCTCCGTGGATCTGGGCTGGTTTGTCCAGCTCGGCTCATAGATGGAAGGGAGCTCTGGGAAGTTTCAAGCCGAGCCAACACCTTGAACTTAATAACCACCGATATACATGTCACCAGTCAGTGGTCATAATGTTATGGTAGGGCGGGGTGAGGCTCTATGCGGGAAAAGAGAAACCGATCAGGTGTTTTGAGGCGGTGCTGATTATAAACCAAAACTTTATACAAGCATTTAAAGCACTCTGCGAAATTATAAAAAAGAGAGAAAATAATCTGCACATTAATTAAGAAATTTAAACCAGACGTGAGCTAACTTCCTGCTTCTCTTCGTGTTCACCATGTTTTTTTTTTTCCTTCCTCTCCCTCTCTCACTGGGCGTGTTTCATTAGGCCATAACACGGAGGCGACCCGGCGCAGGTGCACACCGGGGGGGGAGCTACAGGGTCATTAAACTCCCCCCCCGTCACTGCACATAATGGAGCGGACCTCCTGAGTTAGCCATAAATTGTAGTGAGCGTGAGAGCAAAATGGAACTGCTCACCATCCCTCTCCTGTTAAAAAAAAAAAAATAAATAAAATAAAAAAATAATAATAAAAAAGAAAACTGTGTCAACACGGTCACGGCAGCATTTAATGACTACAGGTCTTTTTAATCTAGAGGATAGGTATGGCTTCCAAACACCCTCCACGTATGAGCCAGCTCATTAGACTGGTGGGTGGGTGCGTGCGTGTGCTTTTGCTTTTATTTTTAAAGATAAATCACGATTGGATATGTTTTCTGGAGGTGGTAATGGGAGTTAATGGGCGGGATGTAAGCTACAGCTCATTAGGTACATACAGTGTATTCCGACTCCACCGTATGTGACAGCATTAATGTTGATAATGGGGCACTGGTGCTCGTAATAAGAGGAAAAACACGTGTAGATTTCTTTTTTTTTTTTCACCAGGAAAGAAGAATGTGACTGCGTTTGCTGCTCGAACATTAGAAGACAATTATGTTTTGTTTTGTTTTTTTTATTATATGGTGGTTGCATTAAAAGAGTGCAGAAAAATCCAGCAGCGTTTTCTTTTACTGACTGATACATTTGGTAGAAGATTAGAAGCAGACACAGTGGTAGAAACATTAATTGCTCCGTAGTACTAAGTGGCCATTTTCTAAAACTACAGATGTTGGAGTTCATCTAATTTGCGTGAAGTGCACAAGTTTTGAGAGTAATTGAGTGCAAAACTTAGTGCTGTTTGTTGGAGTCTATATTGATGTTTGGCTTGTTATTTAAGATAACGACGGATATTTGCATCTTCCTGTTGCTCATGTGAGGATTTGCTGCTTTGATCCTTGACGCTTATGAAGTTGTCTCCGTAAACATCATTATTTATTCGTATAAATGTTGGCTGTGGAGTGAATGAGTCATGAAACGTCTCCATCCTTTCTTGGTCAGGTCACGCAGGATGAGCTCAGTGAAACCATGAACAATAACAGGCAGTATTTCTGCTCTTTCGTCTTGAGTTTCTGTGCGTGCGTCCCTTTTTCACACTGCGTGGATCTAATAAAACACTTCTCTGTCTTGCAGTCGTCACTATTTGATGATTAAAACACACCATTTGTATGATTGTCCACCAGCATCTGCCGTATATTGCGCCTCGGGGCAAGGAAACCTTAAAATACATAAATACATGAGACCACGCTCACCGTTTTCCGCACCAGATCCAGCACCAAAACGGTCATCCTGTTGTTGTGACTGATGGCTGGGATTATAATGAACCTCCTCCTGGGAGTCCCCAGCCCTCACTTGACTAATCTCCTGATTTAGTGAATCAAATATCTGAAATCTAAAAATGTTCCCTATGGATAGATCCCCTGACGTGTGCAGTGCTAAAAGCAAAAAATAAATAAATAAATTAATTAATTAATTTAAAAAAAAAAAAAAAAAAAGGTTGAGGGTTTGGGTCTTTCTGGTCCAACTGAGATCCAGAACCTATAAATAGTTCCCATTACAAAATAAAAGCAGTATTTCTAAAACTAGAACAGTTGGGACGTGCAGGTGTTTCCGACAAAGGGGGTGCAGCGAATGAACCATTACTCTCATAAAGTCTAGTAATTGGTGTAAAATCTCATTCCACGAGACTCCACTGAGGAAGAACGACGATCGTGGGAAAGTGCTTCCACTACGCTTCAACGATATCCGTCTACATCGACCCGTCCGGAAAAATAAGCTAATGAGAGAGTAAAAACTTTTCAGCGACGTGTGAGAGGCTGTTGGAAATGTAGGCGTTTCCATTCCCGTCCCTCCTTCCCTGATATTTCATTCCCAGAATCCTCTGCTAGTTTGTGGCGAGCGGTCCAGCCTTTTTCCTCCTGTGGCCGGATGTTTGTCTGTTCTTTTGGAACACCTGTACAAAAACTTTTTTTTTTTTTGTATCAAACACAATGTCTTGCCTGAAAAGTCTTCGGATTCATTATCTGTGCTTATCTGTGCCATTCGCACGATGCCCAACACTGCGGCTAGAGTTGGAAACAAACGTCGTCAGATGAATAATTGAGAAAAAGAAGAATGAAGCTGTTTATTTGCTATGATGTGTTTTAATAGCTGATTATAAAATGGCTGAGACTGACTCTTCGGATGTGAAGGGAAGTAAACAAAAAGAAGGAAAGGGGGAACCCAAAATGAACTTTTTATGCTAATTCGTGTAAATTGGAATATAATGTCCACTGTGTCCCACTGGAAGTCTCTCCTTTAATAAAACTGACGGAGGAGGGAGGGGGCAGCTTTTCTAGCGAGAGTTTTTCCTCCCGGTAGGTTTAGCAGGCATCAGAAGATGAGTATTTAAACTGCATGACAAGAAGATCCTCCATTGAAACCGAAACAAATCCTTTTAGTCGGCGCGGCTGCTCCTGCAGGCAGGACAGCCACCTCATCTGTTCGGTGTCGAGCCGAAAACGCTTTTTTTCCTCTGCTTAAAAAAGTGCTGAAAATCAGACCCGGGTCAAACATTGTTTACGTAACGCAGATTATGTGGCTGGTGGGTATATTTACATACATATTGAGAAAATCATAATAAAAAGTCTCAGGTGGCTGAAACTTAGCAGACAGTTAGCGCATAATGACTCACCCTAAATCACCTCACAACAGAAAGGTCCCCGGGGTGAATCCCTGGAGGTGGTTTTCAGAGTCCGTGTGGGTGTCCTCTCGGCGCTCCTGGTCTCTGTGCACCGGGTCAGGCGCATCAGACACTGAGGAAGCCATTAAACTGTGACAAAGTGAACGGGGGAAGTCAGTGTGGCACTGTGAAAATGTGAGATAAATGAATGAAACACAAAAAGGCCGCAAGAGAGCAAAAAGCAGCGGCATCGGCTCGTGTCGCTCTGAACGCAATAAATAACCGTAAAAGAGGAAAACAAGAGTTTTTGACATTATGACATTGACATCATTTAAAAAAAAAAAAAAAAGAAATGGCGTGAATATCAAGGTCATCTCGATCGAAAAGCTGTGACGTCGTTCGACGTTCAAACTTGACGCTCTTTGTCACACAGCATCAAAAGCACAACACAGCCTGTGAGACAAGACTGGATTCTTTATTTTTGGGGCACTTTTGGGCATAACTCTCGCTTTTCTGCCACAACAAGAGTGCTAACTCGTTAAAGCGACGGCCGCGCTGGTTGCACGTGCCCCCTTTCCAAACACCTTGAGGTGGGAGTGGAGCTGCTGTGCTGGCAGGAGATAAAACCAGCATCAGAAGGGTAGCAATCAGTTACATATTTGAGGTTGCGATGCAAGTCAGAACAATTTTGCCCCAAAAAACACCACGAGAGAGGCCGTTTCATCTGTGAACTTTGTTGCCTGTAGCCTGAAGGCAGAATTGTCCCTTTACCTTACTCAAAAAAAAAAAAAAAGAAAGAACTGCAGTTAATGAATATGAATGACTTGCCCACGGAAAGTCAACCACCGCTTATGAACGAGGCAGCATTCTGTATTAAAAGCAGCACACAAATATAATAATTCCACACATCAGTGTTTTGTTAATGAAGACGCTGCAGAGCTGGAATGAATCATGCGTCATCCAACATCACAACCCAACTGCTCCTTTCATGATAAGTGGCAAAGTGGGTTTTTTTTTTTTTTTTTGCAATCACGGTGTAAAAAAAAAAAAAAAAAAAAAAAAAAAAAAAATGGTAGGAAAAGGGGAAGTAGATGTTAGAGCGTCTTAAAAGCACCAAACTTACTGAAGGAAGTGGCTGCCTGGGGTTGTAATGCTGGTGAGGAAACACTTCTTTACGCGGCCGTGAATATTAGGAGACGTCCTGCAGTGGGATTGTGAGGATTTTTACGAATGCACTGAGCCGCAGGAGGCCAGGCTTTAGTTTAGAGGTGAATGAAATGAGCATTTAGCAGATAAAGAGCTGGATGTTTCCCTCAGGAGCTGCTGGAGAAAACTGAGCCAGAACTAAGGGATTTTACTATCATACACACTTTTTTTTTACAATTACAATTTGGATACAGACCCCTGAAAACTCATTCGTAAGCACCTTCTGCGTACTTCACCAAGATACAAAATAACTTAAATCAATCTGCAGTGAAATGCTGATAAATCGCCCGTTTTATCACAGACACAATATGTGATGAGATTATAGCAGATTATAGCTGTCAGGATTATGGGTGTGGAAATAAGAAGCAGTTTGCTCATAAATTCAAGTGCAAAAGTGATGAGTTATCAGTTATCACAGGTTAGAATTGTCAGGGATTGAGT
Organism: Echeneis naucrates; assembly: GCF_900963305.1. Classification (NCBI taxonomy): domain Eukaryota; kingdom Metazoa; phylum Chordata; class Actinopteri; order Carangiformes; family Echeneidae; genus Echeneis; species Echeneis naucrates. The sequence continues at coordinate 3,990,096 of NC_042515.1, read as the reverse complement.
TCTCTGTTTGTGTTGTTCACGTCCTGTTTTATTTTGAAAGTCGTGTCTCCCTAATGTGGTTCACCTGTGTCTCGTTTAGTCACTGTGTATTTAAGTCATGTTTTCGTTCCAGTCTTTGTCAGATCCTCGTCGTCTGCCTTTGTCATTTCCTCCTTGTCATTTGTTCCCTAATCCATGTCCGCAGCCTCTGAGACATTTTCATGTTTTTTTTTTTCTAGTTTTTCATTAAAAATATTTATTTTTTTCACCTTCAACCTGGTTCTGCGTCTGCTCACCGACACATTCTTGACAGAAATCGGCCCGCATTAAGGATTGTTTCCATTTTATTAACGTGTTTAATTATATCGATGCTTTGGTCTGTATGAATGTGAAGCAGGCGTTAAATTACATTCTCCGTGGTGTTGGAAATGTTGTTCAAACTTCGAAATTTCCCTCAGATAACCCCACAGAAACTTTTTTTTTTTTTTTTTTAGGAAGCAGAAGTAGCAGAGAGACAAATCCCTCTCGGGTTTTTCAGTTTTTATTCCCTCCCTCTCGTCATTATGGCCCTCAGTCCTCACTGAACAAAGCAGCAGCCCTCACATTGTATTAATCCAGCACCCAGGAGAGGAAGCCTGCACTCTCAGCCGCCTCTCCCCTTGTTTTGGGTCGTCGTTGAGTCGCTTCTCAGCCTGCCGCAGCTTCTTGAAAAGCCTCTCTTTTTTTTTTTTTTTTTTTTTCCCCCCGCTGTCCTCGATAAGTCGAAAAGAATAGACATGTTGGACTTTGTCAGGCCTGCAGCCGCACAACTGCCCATCTATTACCGGCAGTAAAGCTCCCGTGGGTGCGGACTCTCCTCAGACTACTGTTTCCTTTGTTAGTTTAGATGAAAAAGCCTCCATCCAGCCTGTTAATACTGATTTTACACCGGTGCAGGTTCCAACTCGGATTTATTTTAAGTCACTGCTTCTGAGTGTTTTTTTTGTTCCCTGGCTGAAATTGAGCAAATTAACTGTCACCGCAGGACAGGCCGCTGGGTCCCGTCTTTTACTCTTCCAACACAATGACTCGACATTGGGGATGATTTCCTCCACGATCAACTAACCCTAACCCTAACCCTCTACTACATCTGAAAAACATTTTTTTTTTCAAGGCAGTGATGGAAAATGTGGCGGTTAAAGGTTCAGCGATTACTTGGCCAGTTAGAAATCAGATTTATTTCCTCCACATTACTGCCGCAAACGCAAAGGACACAAAAACTGAGCATCTACAGCTGTAAAGGCTTTTTCCATTTTCCTTGGAGCAAGATAGTTAAGCAAAATATGAAGCCTGTAGCTCGTCGAAGACATCTTTATTTGTCACAGAACCGACTCCAACCTGCCTGTTTCTTCAGGTGGTGAACGTGCACCTGAACTCAACACAGAGGTCTTTGACTCCTAGTTCAGACCTGCTTCATAAATCCACAGACAGCATGTTTGGAACAAACCTCAGCAGGCACCTTTTCCTAAAATCGTTTCACACCAAGCCTCATCAATCCTATTTGTACTCGTGTAGCTCCCACTTTTGCTGCATAAGCTAAAATGTCAGATTTATCCACGAGTCAAATTCCCTCAATTCACTAAATTACCACCAAATGCAACACACACAAAAATAAAAGGTGTAAAATCTAAATAGCCCGTTTTCTGCCAAAGCAGAGATTGTTGAATTAGTTTAGATTACAAGGCCGGGGTTGGCTGCTGTAACTGTAGTTATAGTGAACATATGCAGAGTTTTTAGAGTAAACTTTTTTCCTTAAATGATCTGATCCTAGTCAGATTTCACAGCACAACAAACTCAAAGAGTTTCGTACACAAACCGCCCGTATGAACAGATTGTGAAGAGGCACGGACAGTAATGCCAAACAACCATCATGCACACGCAGACTCTAGGTCCGGACCATTTTATAACGCCTTTGTTTTTATTGTTTTTTCTGATACGTGCTGTGGTAAAGTGGGGACAATAAGGCGTATGAGACGACAAAGCTGGAACCGCAGAGGCTGAACAGTGAAGCCAAAAACTGCAGTTCATCTAAGGAGCACTAAAGTTTGGCTTTAACATATAGATGGATACAAACCTTTTCCTTTTTTTTTTATTTATTTTTTTTTTATTACAACACTTGTAGTTCTGACATAACTGAGGGTGGGGGCTCCACAATACCTTATCACAAATGTATGGATAACGTCATGGAGTCTACTATGCTGATGTGGTGAGCAGAACCTTCCCGTAGTATTAAAAAGTTACTAGAAAGCCATTAAAATGACGACATGGCCCTTTTTATATTGCGGTTTGACAAGCCATTATATTTTTATCTCGTTAGCTGACACTGCTGCAGGAGGAATTGCTTTGGGTTTGTTGAAAAAGTGCTTCAATCCTGTTTAAGTGATCCGACTGATCTTTGTTGCTGAGCAGTAAGAACATTTTATTCTTTGTTGTACTCTTGATGAGGAAAAAATAAAATCTATTTTTCAGGTGCTGTTTATTTTATCGCTTATTCAGAGCTTCCGCTTAAGCTCTTCTTCCAGGAAGCCTAGCAGTGCTGCATGTAATTTTGGCTGACCACCCCCAGGTGCAGAAACTCGGTGAAAAGCTGCTGTGCCAGAGTCCGGTGGCCACTTGAGGGACGGAGAGTCACACCGGTTCATCTGTTGGCGTTATTCATCTGAGACCTCACCTCCGTGTTTGCATGAAAACCTCAGATGGAGGCGAGGATCAGTTTCTAAACAAGCAGATGTCGCCTTTGGTTTGGTTGTAGCTATCACAGAGTGAGTAAATAAGTTTATCTGAGAGAGAGCTCATACTTCAGCTAAACCGACATTCAACAGCGAAAACTTCTTTATTTTTTTTTAATCAAAGTTGCCTTGTGTATTTGAAATCTACCACTGGGGGCCAAATACAAACAGCGTCAGGGCACTGTGAGGGCCCCTGGCCTTTTTCCAATTATGTGGCTCTTTCTCCATCCTCAGATTTCCTGGTTAAAAAGAGCCAGCAGTTGGCAGTTTTTGTCAGGAAGGTTCAGTTTTAGTCACTCAGCTGCTGCAGTCCTGATCACGCTGTCGCTCATACTTCATAGGTTTTTATTTTATGTGCAACATATTGTCTTCTCCACGTCAGTCTCAAATCTGCAGACAGAGATGGTATTTGCTGATCTTTATTTCCCATTCTCCTTCCTCAGCTGATTTGTTGCTGCGTCTTGGATCTGGATCTGTTTTCTGTTCTGACGTGCTTGCACACTCAACACTCCTGATTCTCAGGTGTTAAATAAATAAGGCACAGCAACTAAAAATAATTCCTGAGCCGGGCTACTCTCGGCACCACTCCCCCACCTTGCATGACATTAGATTCTGCTAATAAAACATTTAGAGAAGAAGCTGGTTACTGACTTTCTCACACCATAGGAGTCTGTGACAGGGACATTATGTGGTCACACTTCTTGCTACGTTGGCCTGTTTTTCTGTCGTCAGCGGTTCTTCACCAAAAAACTACAACCGCCGTCTCGTGGGCGTAATGAAGCCTCCAGTGAGTTTGGACAAGTTCGGGGAAGTCGGATGTAATTTGTGGCGTAGTCAAGCCCATCACTGGAGACATGTGTTCATCCGCTGCATGGAAAAGGGCTCAAAGCTGCAGTCGTTTTCTGTGTTTTCAAATTAAAGTAACGCAAAGATGGTCAAACATCCGCTGTAGAGCGTTTGTGAAGATTTTCCCGCTCTCCGTTGAAGGCATGCTGTGAAAACCATCAACCTTTATCAGCTAATGTGAACAGCAGAATGTTATTTACTGTGTGAACTTGATTGACACCCCAGCCGAAGCCAGCTGGCATCTCTGTGTAGCCGAACGTGAAGTACAAACAAGTCCACACATTAATCTGAGCGATAACCATGCTGGGCGACTCTGGAGGATTTCTGGAAGCCTTTTTTTTTTTTTTCCTCACAAGCTCCTTCTTTTTGGCACGGCGAAGAAAATACGGCGCCAATTCTCCTGCCAATTTACAGCAGTTAAAAAGTCGCTGCAGTATTTATTGTGGTGCTTTATGTTTTTAAAATGATTCTCGGCCACAGACAGAAAACGGTGGGGGCAGGGCCACAGGCCGCGCCGCTCCCGTTCTTCGCAGACTTCCACCTAAGCAGATGACGCGTGATGCCGTGGGCTCCACCTGTAGCTGTCACCAAAGCTGAATGAAGGGAATGACACGGTGACAAACGGGAACGTGCCATCATGCGGCGTACTCGTGTAAACGCTGGAGTTTTCCAATCAATCAATCAAGCGATGCTGAGCCAATGCAGTTCTAATAGACTTCACGATGAAGTAGCGTCTATAGCATGAGACGGAATCTAGGCAATAGTTTGTGAGGTTTCTGATTCCTTCAAGTTCCCTCTTTCGTTTCCTGGACGCAGGAGCTTCCCTCCGTTGTCTGCCGCTTAAAAGAGACCCTGACGCCGCCGGCGCCAGAGGAAGAGCAGCTTATCGCTGCCTGTTCCGTTGGTGGGAGCTGGCTGGGAAACTCACCTTTCTCAAGCTCCGGAGCAGCGAAACAGCCCGACTTGGGGAACACGTGGTCGCCCACAGGCGATCTGAGTCTCTGAAACAGATGTGGAAAGAGGACAAACTGTGACCTCAGCTTTCACATATTTGAACCAGGTGCATCGTGAAACATGGATTAAATGAGCATGTCTCATTCAGTCAGTGACAAAACTACGTGTCCTTTCTCTGCACAGACTGATATCTGTTAACCGACCATCACTCCAAATCATTTAGTCGGTGAAACAATTCCAGTCTGACCTTTGATTATTTTTCCAAACCGCACAACCGGCGGTGAATTCCCCAACATGCATAAGCAATAACTCAGCTCTTTGCTCCTGTTTTAACTCACGGGAGTGCTTCCACCTCCTCCCACTCTCAATCTGCTCGTCGCTTCTCCTCAGCTGTCGCTGCCGTCTCTACATCCACTACACCCGCATACAGATGTTACATGCCTCCTTCTCCCATTTAAAAAAATAAATAAATAAAAAAAATAAAAAAATGATAATCATTCAAAACAGTGAGAGCGTTCACAAACTCAAGAGCAGCTGTGTGTTTGTGTGTCTTTGTGCGGTGACAACAGGTGGTTGTGAGACTCTCACAAAGGTGATATGATGTGGAAAAATTATGACGGGAGGCAGACAAAGCCCGCCACGTAATTACAGCGAGAGCATGTTGATGTCGTCCTTCGTGGCATGATTGCGTTTGAGGAGACAATGAATAGTTTTCAGCATGAAATTAACCTCCGTAGACACGGTGTTATTATGGTCTTTTAGATCCAGGTTTATTTTGCCGTTCTCTTACAGCAAAATGATATGTCTGCTCAGCAGCTTCCCTCCTGTCGCTGAGGTCGACGGCCGCGATAGAGCCGCAAAACACCAGGCATTATGAGTGCAATGCTTTAAATTATATCACCAATAAATCAAAAGATAATAGTCTAATCTGAGTACTTGTTGGAGATAACACCACTGAAACAGAAAAGGTCAATGCATGCATATTTCAAAAGCATATTTATTCTATTTCCAGTATTCGCAAAATGTAGGACAATTAGTTTGTAGATTAGGAGACGACGGTTGGTCTGTGAAGATAACTGCAGGCTGTGCGAATACCTCATATTCATAAGAAAGCCGTGACCCGAGGTCGCCCCATGTCGGCAAAAACACCGCCTGTCAGGTTTGTTCCAGCTGGTGCAGAAATGTCCCACATCAGTCATCGGTCCTGGCGCCTGGAGGCAACCACCGCACTAAGACCCAGCATCGCCGCGGTCAGAAGCCAAAGATTACGCTTTGCAAGTGCAGCTGTCAGTTCAGGCGCTCAGGAGAAGCACAGATGGGACACGGTGACGATGATCCTGCAGCTGTCAGCCTCAACATAAGTTTAAGAGCTTTAAAAAAATAAAATAAAGACTGAACATTGAACATTTGGAGAATGAGGATGTTGTATTCATATACAGCAACGGCCTTCTATATTTCTTTCATGTTGCAGGTATAGATTGTTAGTCGTCAGATTCACGGCTCCAGTAATCTGGGTGGGAAAGAGTGCAATATTAGATAATGTTATCAAATGCCAAGTGGGAATCAGTCATTTTGGGTAAACATGAAAGAGCAGCCCATTAATACGTCCTCTATAAAACGTTATCCAATCCTTCCCACTAATCCGATGGCACAGGAGACGTTTCTCACTGGACCGTAATGGCGGACAGCCACCGCGTAAACACACCGCAGTGAAGGCCGGATGTGGAGAGTAAAAGGGCGAAAGCACAATGACATTGTTGTTTAATGAGAGAATGAGACCAAAAAGAAATCCGCGCTTCAAACACCAATGTACTGACTAATGAAATCATTAATTAGACCACGAAGCCGGGGCCTCGTCCCAGATTGTTACGCCGCAGATCTGTCGGGGACTCCGACAATGGCTTCTGTGGTGCCCTTTTATGCTTTGTTCTTTGTCTTACATGCAGATTCGGCCACCAAAGTGGTCCCAGTATTCTCTCTGGGTGCCCGCTGAATCACAGCTGCACTGCTGGAGGGGAGCTGTTTGCGGTTTTTGGGGACATTATTCACCCCTCAGCTGTTAAAAGGTGCAATGAACCCACAGATCATCTCCAAGCGGTGACTCAGCGGGACCCGGTCTGCCTTTGTCAGGCCAACTGGGTGTTTACTTCACCGATTCGTGTTCCTGCATTGACCGGGAGCCATCAGAACGACGGCGGGTCAGTTCTGCAGCTGTGGGAACACCATGAAGAAGGCAAAAATGGCTTCAGTGAATCAGTCCAGCAGTCTTTCCCGCTGACGCTTGTCTGTTTGAGAGGCAGTACACACCTCCATCAGTCTCCACACCTCTCGACCTTTTTATCGACAAGTTCAATGTCCCATCTTGGGATGACGACCGTTTCCTTCCACCTTTTTAATAACATAAGCTCTTAAAATATATGTTATTATTTATAACATCTATTCTCTGTTCCCTGAGCGAACCGGGGAAAAGAAAAACATTCATACATGTTTTGCACTTCCCTTTTAGGAAAGCAGCTTGTTTGCATTTTATAATGATGGTCCCATTGTGAGGAAAGTACACTATAAAGTCGGGGATGGATTGAGAGGGTGTGGCTACCATGTGAGTGACAGACTGCATCACCCAATCAGGATCAAGTCCAGAACAGCTCAAATCCAATTTTCTCGCTTTAAGGGTTTTCCTGTGTAAAGTTCAGTTTTATTTCATTTCAGACTTTTGTGATTTATTTCCTGTCTCTCTGTCACTCACACACACACACACACACACACACACTTAGAAAAAAGAAAATACCACAACATCTGAATTTCTCTGGTCTCTGTCCTCCTTCCGCTTCTTATTTCTTCACCCACACAAAAACACATCCTCCACCTCTGTCTGCTCCCGCCATCTTTTCTCTTTTCCCTCAAACAAACTTCACACAAACTTCACATAACCCCGCACCGTCTGGTCTCCCTTCTCTTCCCGCTCATTAAAGTCATAAACCGGCGTGCTGGGACCGCTTGTCAGCCTGTCAGGCCTTCATCTTCCTCCTTGGTGCCGTGGCGAGAATCCCACTGCAGAGGGAATCTGCCAGAAATGGTTACAGCCTTCCTCTCAATCATCTCAATTCTCCAAGTACTAGCTGATGACGCATTATGACAGTCATGAATGAGGCACCGCTCTCTTTCGTTCTTCACACTTTCTTCCTTCAACATGCGTGTACGTACGTAAACGCGCCTGCCACTTTCCCGCTCAAACTGCGATCGATAGCAATACAGTGTCCCCGCTGACCGACGCCGATCTCACTTTGACATTCATCAATCTTGAGCCAAAAGCATGCTCATTTCAAAAGAGGTTGACAGGGAAAATTATTGCTTACATCTGTATTTAATATTTATTTTTACTTCTTTAAACCAAAAAGTCATTTCTTCCAGGGCTTCATTTCATAATTTACATTCAGGTGGGTGGAAATGTCACACGCTGACTTTTTAACAGATTTTTTTCTGATGTAGCGCCTTCAGGTTTTGATACAGAAGGAAGAAGCATTAATTTAAAATCCTCTGTTCCAGCCGGAGTCTCACTCATCACTCTGTTGTGCGTTTCATTCCATTAGTTCAGATGAAGACGGTGAAGATGACTGAAAAAGACTTAAACACCATTTCCCATAATCCTAAAGACTACTGCAGATGAAGTGCCTGCAAATATTGACCGAGGAGACGAGTCGAGAGTATGTGGTTAGTTCCCTGTCTGAATATACTGTGGGATAGTGGATGATCTGTGGGACGGTCATATATTGGTGGTTAGTTCAATGTCTGACTTAGCAGTGGTACGTTTCAGTTCAATATCTGTGATAACATTGGGACGACTGACCACTGATGGTGAGTTTACTGTCTGTAACGGCAGCAGGAAAGTTGGACACCTGTGGTTAGTTCACGGTCTGTAAAACCTATTTGACTTTACTTTAAAAGCTCCAGCTCCAGTTTTAAAGAGCGAGTCCCGTGGTGCAGATGACTTGTCTCAGAATGTGCAGAGTGAACTGCAGCAAAGGAAGAACTGTGAATGACGGATGGCACAGAGTTACAGAAGTTTCTGCAACAGAAACTAGGCAGGAAGTGACTTTGGGTTTCTCCATATGACATGATTGCTGGTTACATTATTTATGAAGCATTTTGCAAAAAGGCCATTTCATGGACGGGGATTTATGCTGAAATGGAATGAATGTATGGGACCATAATGTGCTTTGGATTGGGGCTGTCAGCAATCAGCGAGGAGCTGTGCAGTGCAGCTAAATTGGAGGAGAATGACATTAGAGGATAATACCAGTGTTTTTGGTCGGCTGAGCTTTCCAAGTTTCTTCATTTCACACATTCCTGCCGCCTCGACTCGACGAACATTTACAGGTGGTCACCATAAAAACGACGCCTTTAAATTGATCGACCTCGACTCCATTAAAACGTTGTGTAACTGCCAATGAATAAATTTGAAATAGCCCATTAATAAAATATAACACAACACATCCATCATCACTTCCATGGTTATTGTGCTACTCTTGTAGTGGCATGAATAAATGCCCAAACATGATGGACATTACCATCATTCATAGTTTCTTTGAGTATCTTTATTGACCTCTTTCTGAAGGTTTGACATCATGTATAGTTTTTAAAAACTATAAAAAAAAAAAAAGAAAGATACAAAGCTTGATGCTCCTTATCAGCTTCCAACATTAATTTATTTATATATGTATTTATATATACTTCTTTTTTTTTTTTTTTTTTTTAAGGCCCAGTAAATTTTTAGATCCTTTTGCAATCTGGTAAACCTGTGTCCCCGATCCCTCACTCCTCCATCAGAGGTTTTTTGTTATTGTTATGTAATTACTTCGAGGCATCTCAGGAAAAATGAGGGCGCAAACTGCAAGATATATGACAAATTTATTTACTGCTCCGATCTGAAGTGACAGTAAAAGGAGCGGTCAGATGTTTCGCTGTAATATACATGACGTGACTGTAAGACTGTAGATTAGATAAACTACCTGTGGAGACATCTACGACAGCGCAGACAGACAGCGCCACTGTTATTAACATTTATTCTTAAAATGAAAACGATCTGGGGCACCTGAATCATCAATCCCTCCGATAGCTTTATTTAATTTATCTTCATACGGATGAGCCTGACAAGGATGTCAGACTTCAAACTGACTCTGCTTTTCTGGTACCGACCAAAAACAATTTAGATTTAAATCAACGACAGTCTCTCTCAGGATAGTTATGATCTCATCGTGTGACAAAATAATCAGTATTGGTGCATCAACACCCGTCATATGCTTTCTGCATTGTTATTTCCTCAATGAGGACTGTGTTAAGGAAGCCAAGTATTTAATTAAAAGCAACCAAATTTTAGTCTTTTGCTAATTTTAATTGTAAATTTTAAATCGCAAATAATTTAAAAATCTAATTTTTATTCTGTATCCTTTTATTAGGTTAATATTTTATTGTTTTTTAAGCTCTCAAAATGTTGCAGTGTAAATAAAGTTATCATGTCGCAGCCATTTGCCAATTTTTCAAACATATCTGCTCAACATTGGCACGATTGGACAAAAAGAGGGAACTAGCAATAAAGAGCATGTCAAAGAGCATTATTTGCATTTAAAAAAAAAAATAAAAATAAAAAAAGGTTAATACAACAGCTTAGCGTCTGAAATGGGCCAGTAAGGTAAAAAATAAAAAGTAGAGTCTGAGCCAGATTTCTTTGCGGTTGCGGACTTCAATGCAGTCGTCTTGTTCGCTGTTGAGTTTAGAACACAGTAGGTCGTTGTGTGTCTGTCTGCATAGCCATCAAACGACACAATTGAATTATTATGCCTACAGACCCGCCCGAAACACTCTCCGATAATAACGTTGACCAGGTTTCAGAAACTCCGATTTGCCTGCAGTCTGAATATACAATCTTTCCAAAACAGACGTGTGCAGCGTTTTGCCATCACCTTCCAAATGGCTATGATTGTCTTCAGGCAACGTTTAGACCGAACAACACAAAAACAATATCCCAAGTCACTACAAATTACTGGCTTCATAAAAATCTGGCTCAAGGTTTTTTTTTTATTTTATTTTATTTTTTTCCCCACGAACGCAGGCAGTCTAGCAGGGCGCTAGCAGGCTTGGCTCAAATCAAATTAACTTGGAGGAAAATGGTTTGATTATAAACTCATTAAATCAGAAATTTAATGAAGTAAGTGCAATCAATTTGTTTGACATCGCTTTTCCTTCCATTTGAGCGCCGTCTCGCCGAGGCCCACCTGAGCTCCAAACCACCTAACATGTTAATTGACTAACAATAAGTGTGACTCTCTCTAATCAACGGGCCAAAAAACGGCATTGTACATTAATGCCTGCTAAATGAATGGGGGAGAACAATGCGTTCCTGATTAGGCATCCAAGAGTAAGACCGTGCCCTAAATTTCCCGGGCACGTTAATGCTAATGCACGGTTCATTTGCTGCCGTTTCACACCAGCCATGTGACACGGCGGCTGTGTGCGTGTGTCTGTGTTGTGTACTGTATGTTTCCAATTGTGCACACAGACAAAAAGCGCAATGGCTCTTCAGGAAATGAGGAGAGGAGTGACTGTATGAATGTTAGCCATGTGAGAGAAAGACGAGGGACAGAAAGAAATAGTTAGAACAAACTCTTAAAAAAAAAACAAAAAAAAAACAAAACTGCCCATGTGGTCCAAAAGAACCAACACAACAAAGACATGGTTAACTTTTCCATTACTCTCTAAAGATCACGTCTGCTGTCATCCAATTCCAGAGTCAATCCGTTTGTTTTAAGACCGCAGAGGAATCAGTCTGAAGTGGGCTGAGAGCCTCCTTTCACGATGGATCAATGGTATGTACCAGATTTTGATTGACAGCTCTCACACCAGCCCAGACAAACCAAAATAAACAGATCTGAGGTTGATGATTGGGGGGGGGGGGGGACAAAAAAGGCCCTTCAGCAGGAAACAAAGGGAATAAAACTATCGCTTTCCTTTTTCTCTAAATATGTGCTCGTGTCTGAAACGTTGCTGTGTTTGTTCCAATATGAAGGCCAGCTGAGGCGTTCTGTGTGAAATGTTTAGACCTGCATTAGGATGTAAGTCGTGGCCGTGAATAGAGAAAATGCGCTCCTCCCGCGGTAACAGCTGAGCTCCGGGCTCCGCAGTTCGGCTTTACGGTCGATGCAGGCTTCACCCGAGCACACCTGAATAAATCCCATCAATGACTAACGGCCGGGCTGGTGTTGATACACAGCTCAAGGGTGTCTGGATATGGCTGAAACATTTGTGTGAGATAAATGCTCATCTGTCCAACACTGCACGTAGGAAAAGCCGGTTTAGTGCATCAAACAGGACGGACCTGGAGCCAGAGGCGGTACTGTAGGTTCTGTTCAACCTCAACAATTTGACTGGTTTGGTCCTTTAAAGCAGAAAACCTGATATGTCATTTGAATGAGGACTGCATTCGCAGCTTAGACTGGATATAACCTCTCTGGAGTGGGCTGATTCGCTGATGCTGTCTTGGCATTGGCTGCATCCCACCTCATTAAAAAAAAAAAAAAAAAAATACAAGGTGGAGCACTTGCCAATCAAAGCAGCCACTGTTTATGAGGAAATGTGAGTTTTAATATAATTTAAAGACCTTGAAAGTCGTCATAAGAGAAGAAAAGTAACTAGATATCAACACGTGTTTGTATCAGGCTGTAAATATATTTGTAACTGCTGTAAATTTGATTAAGTTAACGTGGTAGCCAGATGCAAAGATTTTTAGAATACCATCTACGCATGTACGAGAGTGAAGTTATAAGTATAAAATCGTAATTCATAACATCTGAAGAACGTCTCGTAAACTTTCTAATGTTCTTCAGAGAGCATGGTGGAGCTGTGTGTCAGCTGTTTGGTGTTAAATGGCAGGTGTGGCTCACACCTGTCGGGGCAGGTTTCTTACCGAAGAGCGGAAGCCAGCCGCCGGCTCCGTTCTGCTCCTCAGGGATTCGGTTTTCCAGCTGACAGTCGAGTCAAAGAGCAACGCCGGGAATATCAGAAAGTCGAATTTTCTACCTGCCGCACGTTTGCTGGCTCTTCTCTTGTTGCTTAAATAATTAAAGCCAGAACTTCATCTACCATCTCCTTCATCCATTAGCGACTAACAACACTGTTAAATATTCACTATGATGCTTTTTTTTTTTTTTTTTTTTTAACTACACAAGCCACTGAAATGATGAACTACATTGCAAGCAAGTTCATGTTCTTTTGGAAACGGTGATTAAAAATATAAAGATGCTGTGAATCTGGTCTATTAACATTAATGGAATGTATTCTTTATAACAAGTCTATATGGACTTTGTAAAATCTTTTATTCGGCTGTTGTATAGAAATAAAATATGCTATTTCATGAAGTTTGATAAAAGAACAAAAGCCTTCTTTATTTCCTTTGCTGAAGGTCAAAATTTAAAATCTGTAATATGAAGCCGGTCTAGAGAGGGACTTCTCAATGAATGACCTGCAGAGATCAATTCTTTTGTATTGTCACTCTGAGCAGGTCTGACATTTTGAAGGAGTGGATGTCTCATTTTGAAACAAAAGGTTATTTGGGTGGAACGAGACAAGCCCACAGGGACCGACGGGGGGCTCATCAGCACGGCTCGAAGTTCAGCTTAGTCAGAATTGAGCGGTCACGGAGGAAAATCAAGTCGCTTGTTCAGTCCACTTGGCAGCTCTCGTGTCCGTCTGCCACCAATACTAGACAGTGTCGGACATTTTAAAGCTGCGCTTTCCTTGGCTTCCTTCTTTCTTGCCAGCTATACTACCATTAAAACATCTCTGGAAGTAACTCATTCAAATGTTGTCAAATTAACTGAATAGTTCCTTGTGGTATGTTAACGTGTGTGTGTGTGTGCTGGGGGAATAAATAAGAAACTCTTCCGATGGATCAGCACCAAAGAATGACTTTCCTGTTAGCGGTGGCTGCAGTTTGCTGTCCTGCTGCACGCTTTTTACATAAAATTCAGCTATTCATATTGAAAATAGGCTTGTTTTTCGGCATCGGCTGCCACATAAACGTGATGTTTATCTACGCCGTCACTAGCAAATATTCACATTCACGCGGCTGCAGGCAGTGCGTTTTTGACATTTGTGCCATTTAGATGATTTCTTTGATTAACTGATCATCAAACGTATCGTGTGTGTGTGTGTGTGTGTATGCAGTTTGTCCCCTCCGTCTGTCTCGTGGTGCTAAAATGAGGCCAGCGGGGTGCGTGAACTGAAGCCACGAGGGATTATCTGACATTTCCCTAATTTCACACAAGAAAAAGACAATTGTTTCATGTCCCAGAGCCATTTTCACGCCACTCCCAAACCTTCAGAGTGTCCTGCTCTTCCAGTTGGCATTTGAAAGTTTAGCCTCGGTGATACCGCAGTATGGAGTCATGGAGAGGAAATTATCAGATGGTTTCATTCCACAAAGCCTGGGGGTTGGTGGGGGCGGGGGAGGGCTCAGATGGTCCAGCACAGTACACAACAGAGGCAGAACATTTCAACAAAAGGATTAGCACCATCACAGAGTTTTAGTTAACGTTCAGCCAATCTGCACATGTAACGTCTGCTCTGGCCCAATATTATTAGCCAAGAGAATTGTGTGGTGTTATTTTTATAGTAGGGGAGTGGAGACAACTACAATTATATTCCTGCTGTCATTCTCTATGTTTGAGGAATAGATTTCAGCCTGTATTTGTTCACATGCTGTCGCTGTTAAAGGTGGATTCTGCTCACAGTGGCTTTCTCACTGTGATACTGAAGGCGAACTATTCTGAATGATAAAAGAAATTCTCGTCTGTTAAATTGCAGAGATAACGACATCTTCAGCTAGTGTGACTCAAACTTGTGTGTTATTTTAAGTCAAATGCGGACAGTGGGCCATTTCAGGTCCAATATTGTCATAAAAAGTTTAGTTTGGCATCCCAGAATAGGTTTCCTTGGTGACCCTGATGAAATATGGATAGTGGATTTAATAAAGCTCGTGCACGGCATCCACAGTGTTTTCAATATTAATCACTAACATTTTCCCATAGCTTCCATGTGTGTTGCAGTCTGCTCTTTGTGTATGCCGCGCTCTTTACTGTCCTGCTGCTGTGTGAATTTCCCTTTTGGGACAATTAGGTCTGAACTTGAACTTATCTTGTTATCTGGTGTTTTCATTAAGCGTGTTGGCTCAGCACCAGGTGACCTTGTTAAAGAGCGCGTTGTAACGTTGCGATGTGTGAGATTTAACAGAAGGTCCGCGTCACCACAGAGTCGATCAGATGGACGCAGAGCGGATCTGAATGTATGAAGGATGGTTTGTGGACGAGCTCAGAATAATTTCCGGGTGTTGCTCATTAGAGGTTTTATTTTATGCGGATCAACGATTCTGTCCCGAGTCGCCGCTCCTTGTTCAGAGGAGAGTTCGTTTTGGATTAGACCGTGACTCATCCTGTCACAAGTTGTTTAACAACTTCCTGTAAATAGCATCATTAAAAAAAACAACAACAATAACTTGGTTTCATCCATGTCTCCATAATTCACTTTCTCAGCTCAGTCCTTTCTAACCGCGCTGTCAGTAAGGACACCAAATTTGCACACAAACTTTGTTGATATGACATTTAACGCCTAAGTCTAAGGATTATGGGAAACTGTATTTGTGAAAGGCCACAAACGAACAGACACTGAATAACATTTATTTAAGATTAGATTCACCCGTTGCTTCTCGCTTGCGGTTGTGGGCCGACGATGGCAACAGCAACAGAGCCAGCAGCAACAGTTAAACAGGACTTCGCTGTTTATTCGCCTCCAAGAATGAAGGTGTAAACAAAAGGTGGATCCCTAAAGGCTCCCGCAAACATTTATCTACTATACGCTTCCTGTTTTTCCTTTTTTTTTTTTTTTTTTTGTTGTCATTGGTGTTGTTGTTGTTGTTGTTTTAACGCTCCCTGCATCCCTGCGTCCTGGAGACGACGTAGGTAACAAACAGGAAAAATGTTTTTAGTGTGTTGCCCCATGGTGGATGTCGAGGTGTAACTTCCATCGTACAAGGTAACCTAGTAAAAGAGGATAGAAAGTAAAAGTTTGTCACCGTTTTACTTAAACGTAACAAATGGACTCCGTCGGGTTTAGTTGAGTCAATCAGTCAGATAATCTGCCCGTCAGTCAGCCGGTGAGCTCCTCTGTGGCTTCCTCAGAGTGAATCTCATCAGTTGACTGCTCTGCCACTGCACATTAGCCCTGAAGACCCCCCCACAAACCCCCACCGCCTCCCCGGGGAGGGGCCACACATGGGTGAGCAGCACGCACACACTCCTACACACACACACACACACACACACACACACACACACTCACTTTCACCTCTGGACTGACAAAGAGTCACTGTGGATTCAAACTCTGGTTGACAGAAATACAAACATAAATCTGCCCGTATACACACACACACACACACACACACACACACACACACACACACACACACACACACACACACACAATCACAATGTCACTGTTGAACAGATATCCTCAGAGCCCACAGATGCATTTATTTTGAATGGTCCTTATCTTGGTTGTTGAACCAGCAGTGTTATCATTCGAACCCCCGAAAATTGTCAGTAATCACTCTGTTTACAGGTGAACCTCTCTCTCTCGCTCTCTCTCCGTGTGTGTGTGTGTGTGTGTGTGTGTGTGTGTGTGTGTGTGTGTGTGTGTGTGTGGTTCCTGCTTAGTCATACACTTAGCACAGCTGACAATGACTTATCCTGTGATCAAAAAAAAAAACAAAACACACACTCACACTGTCTCGGCTCAGTGATATTCACACCAGCGCTGCTCAGTTTATTTGACTTGACGTGAATTTAAAAAAATAAAAGTGTTGTGTGTTGGATCTTCAGTCAGCTCCTTATCATTTTGGTCTAATTTCATGTAAAACTGGAAATTTACCTTGGTAACTTTCTCTACCTGTGATTGTTGTTGACTGGATCCCCTCATCATAAATAACTCAGTTCGGCTTTTGGCTACTGGCGTTATTATTGCAATTATTTATTTATCGTCTGCATTTATATTCATACAGTACTTTAACACCACTTGTGTTGGGTCTACGCTCATCATCTCTCATTTTCGTTGCAAAAGAATAGAGGAAAAAAAATACGGAACTTCTCCGAGCACATTTTCATTCATAACTTTCACGGTATTACGTTTTTCTGCACTATCAGACTGAACCAGTGCGAGTTGTCTGCACAGCCGTGACTGATTACAGCTAACTCAGCAGAAAGCAGCTGCCAAAATGGAAACTATCACAGGCCCAAAATGGAGCCCACAGTTTAGCCAGTATTGGCGCTGAATTGGGTTGGTATGGTGAAAGTTTTGGCAACTTTCTCTCAAAACACTGAGAACAAAAGCAAGATGTTCTCATTAGTCAGTCTGCTTTCTCTACATTTCGCTCTCTCTTTTAAATATTCACTACTCAGCGTTTGTGTCTGGTGCCACGTTGTATTTTCAGATGTTTTTTTATTGATCCATTTATGATACATGGAAATAATTGTAACTGTAGATGCAGCTTTCTACATAACTGAGTATTTTAGTGTAGTATAGTCGTATGAAGTATAAATCTGGTCACTGAATAGTTTGGAGATGGCTAATTTTTTGCTCTGGAGGTCTGTTAGTCCCTGATATGATGGACCTGATGCAGCAGGTCAAACAGCCCAGATCCAGGGTGACGGGGAGGTCATTAATTGGGCTAGCTTCTCTGCCGACGAGCTGAAAAAGTGCTGCAAAGGAGGAGTGGTCTTATCTCAAATTATCATCCGATCCCAACAACCATTTTCAATGTCCTGTGAATTGACAAATTGATCGAATGGCTTCTTGTTGCTACGCATCTGAAACCAACACCAGAAGAAGATCTGTCATTCTTCAGCGGTTTACTTCAATATTTAACCAGCCATGTTTAAAAAAAAAAAAAAAAAGGGGGATTGATCCAGTTTGAGCTAAGGGACATCTGCAGGTTTAGATCTGGCCTGCAGATGAAGTGGTCTTCAGCTTCAGGTCGCTGTCTGACAGGTCCCAGCAGATCTGCTTCGAAGAGCGCCCTCCTCTCTGCTGCTGAGGTTCATCGGGGGGGTCAGAGGGTCTCGGAGTTATCTCTCACACCGAACCTTTTGATTTGAAATTCTCCTACAGCAGCTGAAACATGACAGCTGCCAGTCAGCTTTCTCTCACTGTGGGCTCCACAGATGTTTGCATAATGATTCTTAATATTTGATGAAGCATATGGTTTCCTGCAGGATGGAGAAAAGCTAGGAAGTGTGGGGTGGGGGGGTTCCTGCTCCTTTACAGCTTCCTCTGACAACGCTTTCTGTCTGCTGCAAAAATCCCATCCCCCTTGAAAGGCGTTGCAAACCAGCACAGCTCCACCTGCAGAAGACTGGAAGGGTCAGTATCGAGGAAACAGCTTTATTTCGCCTTCGATTTTGCCTTCTGCAGCGTGTCCTGCTCCTGAGCCGACCAGCTGAAGCATCCCCTCTGTTACCGAGAGAGGCCAAATCAAAACTGCCCTTTTTATTTGGATGAGAGATTTTGGAGTTTCTCCCCAAAGAGCAACTTTAACCGGTGACTCTGTACTTTTTTTTTTTTTTTTTTTTCACCCAGTGTGTGTGTGATAATGAGCGGATAAAAACTGCGGAGGGGTGCTGGTTTAAGCTGAGGCATGCGATACGGAAGTGGCAGGAGGATTTAAGGAAGGATTAGCTAATTGAATCGGGGCTTTCTCTGAACTCAGCACTCCAACCCAGCCACCGTCAAAGTGCCCCTGAGCAAGGTGTGAAGCCCGAAAGTTAAAGAGCTCTTCTCAGCAGTGAAAACTATTAAGACTGCAGGGTTCTGCTCGGGAGACGGTCTCCTCACAAAGATTTAAAGACTTCATCTAATCCATCTTGAGTGCTGTCGACTCGTTTTAATGGAGGACTGGTGGGCATAGCTGGTCCATCTTGAGGTGTGTCTACAGCCGGTGATGTGTGTTGAGGACCGACAACATCAAAAGCAAGCCCCAGAAATGGATTATTCGTCACCATGCATATCTATATATGGTGACATGTGCTCTATATTTAACAAAAAGTCATAAAAAAATAGGCTCAAGTCAAAATTCATGTAGTATAAAAATAGAATGTGCATGTCGATCAACTGTCAAATTGAATTTATTTATTTTAATATATATACATTTAATGTTATTTTAATGTATTTCTATTACCTGAGCCAGAGATCATCGGTGTTCAGCTGCCTGTCTGTTCATCCGTCTGTCCGTCCATCCGATCATCAGTAGCTCAGGTGCTGAACAGATATTAATATAAAACAGAACAACAAGATCCTCCATTTATTTAAAATCCCCATCCGTCACGGCGAGCGGACGACGCTCACGGTGACATTTGGATCCCTGTTCAGTCGTTCGGGAGGGGACGCCATTGATAAGCTCACAACATATGAAATGAGGTGATGTGTGCGATTGAATCATCGGTCTGAGGAGGTTATGCTTCAGGTACTTCCACTCTAAAGACTCCCAGTTAGGACCGGCTGCTGTTTAAGAAAAAACATGATTCATCCCGTGAAATATCCTGGTAATGATCGCCATGAAAATGGATGTTTAATGTTGCAAGATGAACCATTTAGTAAGTAGTTGTGATTCCCAAGTACATTTTTTTTTTTTAACAACTTTTACTCATCCCTGAAATCTCTACACAGCTCTGTGGTTCTGTCTTAAATGGATATTTTCCATTTCTGTAATTTTTAACCCAGACTGACGGCCAACAGTCCCTGTTGGAATGAACTCACTACGGCCAAAAAATCGATTCATATAAAAATCACGATTCTCATTTACTACAGTTCAGAATTGATTTAAAATGTGCTAAAATCGATTCAAATAAATAAAACAAATTCGCAGGCTGTCTGCCTCCATTTTGTACGCAGGAAGTCCTGACGTCACCACGGAGCCGGTTCTGGAACGTAAGCATGCGTGATAAGCACCAAAACAAGGAGGAAACTGCAATCATGGAGGAAAGAGAGATTTAACCAGCCCCGTCCTCGTTGAAGGCAAAGATTTGGACTCATTTTAGTTTTTATCCAGAGCCCTATAAAATCTGTTTTATTGTTTCCCAAATTCCGTTAAAATTTTCCCATGTTCATTAGTTTTTTTTCTCTCATCTCACGTCTCGTCCAGTCAGTCTTTGAGGGGGGGGGTCCGGTGTCTCCTCCGGGCTGGTCTAGTCTCTACTCTCTGCAGGGGTCCTGTTTCTGGTCTGATCAGGTCTAGGAGCTGGGGGTGGCAGTCCATTACTCGTCACCTATTAACCTAGACATGTTCAGGTGTCCACACCGGGAATCGAACTCTATCGAACGCGCTCTTCTTGTTGGGGGGGTGACATTAAAACTTAATGAATGTGAAAGACACTTTAATGTCTCCATTGGTCATTCTGTCTTGCAAAGCAGACTGCAGTAGATCATGCGGATCTTTTGCAGACCAATAGATTGAAGCAGAAATAATCATGAATGAAATCACAGCCCCAAAAATCGGAATCGACTCGTGAGATAGTAAAAAATTCCCACCCCTGCTACTCACCTCACCTCATTCTCCTCACCTGCTGCACTCAGTCAGTATATAAACCTCTCCTGCATGCTCACTCACACTGCCAGATTGTTTTTAGCTGTCATCCGAGACTTTCCAGCAGTTTTCACAGGACTGATACCTCTGTTCCTGAAGCGTCCGCGCCTCTCACCCATCTCCTTCGTCTCTGCCTCGAAAAACTGCCCATCATTCCGATCCTGACCTCTCCTATTGTCTGTTCCCCTCCCCGGGTGGCACAGCCCATTCACAGCCCCAGCATCTAATCCATGTCAGTGGCATCGAGCTTTTTTTTTTTTTTTTTTTTTGTCCAAACCCAGAACCCTTGTAAGAATTGTCATTCTGTTTAAATCCTGAAACACTGAAGCTGCTCAGGTGGCCTCTGTTTTCAAAATCCACAAGACCTAGAACTGTTGAAATTCAATACTGCAGTCTTTTTCCTTTTCTTTTAGATTTTTTTATTAAAAGTCGTGACAAACAAATAAAGGATAGGAAGTCTGATACGGGTGAATGTGTCGTAGCACCGAAAAAACCCGGCAACACAACAAAAACACATCCAGTCATCTGCATCCTGCAGAGAAACCAATTAAACTGCATGACAACATGTAAGCACATTAAAGTAAAACAGACAAATTATGTTGGTGTGAATTTGCATCATATTACTGTCCAAAAAAAGAATCATTTCCCACGGCTCATATACCGTATAGTAAGCCAATTATAAGAGCTCCAAAGTTATTCATGTCCTGTCTCTGCCACGTTGTTAGTACAAATGAAGTGTTGTCTGATTAAAAGTTACAATGCTGTCTACTGTGATGAGTTTATGCAACTGGGTCAGAGAGGCTGCGAGCGAATAAAGGGGCAGAGGAGAGCGAGGCAGAGTCGGTGGGGAAGCCGCCGCGATGATTGGCACGCGGCGCTTTGCTACGTGCCTGGATCAGATACAGTTCCATTTTCAGCATCCTCTTTCTGCCGAGTTGAACTGAGCAGCTTGCGAAGCTGGAAATGCATTGATTTAACTGGTGTCTATTTCCCGGTGCGTTAATGTTGCGACTGTGTGTGTGTTTGTGTGTCTGTGAATTCAGCATCTGTTGTTTTTTAGACTGCTCGCCTTAGGACACGGGCCTGCATACTAATAATACCGCTAATAATGACGACAAGCAAGCAAACAGAGATAAGAGAGGAGAGCAGGGCAGGCAAAGAAGAGCAGAGTGGATAAGGAAAGACAGCGAAACAGGAAGGGGGGGTGAAGAAAGAAATTAGGAAGTCGGGAAAGAAAGAAGATGTTCGACGCTGCCGAGGTAACTAATGATGATGAAAACAAAGACGGGCACGGATTCTGCTTCTGCATTGTGTCTCACGTTAATGCGGCAATCTTTGCAGCTATGAACGGTAAAAGCGCAGGATGGAGTTATCCAAGAGTGACCTCGCTTTTCAATTAGCGGGAGCAGGTGAGGAGAAGAGCGGAGAAACAAAAGGAAGCCATTAGACGCTTTTGTCAAGCGGGACAGCGAACCTCCATCAGGCAGAAAGTGTAAACACACCCCGTGCACACAGTTTGGGCTGATGTCTTACCTTTAGGGTAATGATTATTATCCTCTGCATTATTTAGGTGGTGCTGAGTGTGTGTGTTTAGCCTCGTTCAGCAGAGGGGGGAGGGAACCAAACGGGGAGAGGAGGGGGCAGCTTGGCCGTGGGATGGAAATATTCCTCATGGAATGATATTGATTATCGATCAGATTGTTTGTTTGAAGTGTCGGAGAGAGCCGCTACAGGTCTGAGCAAAGGCTTTGGGTGCTGTGGGGTTAGAAATGGGCCACTTCGCTCATTAGTCCGTTCCTCATTAGCTGCTTCTGGCATAACACAGCCAGCTGTCAAAAGTCCTGATGCACCATGGGTAATAAAGATGGCAGGTTGGGAATCGTAGAGATGATATTGTTGGAGGGTTGAAATTTTTTACGCTGTGTCTCTGTGTTAGCCCAGTGACAGATTGGCGACCCGTCCAGCGTGTCCCCCACCCTCACACAGGTGGGATCACTTTTCAGCCCCCCTTTCATCATGACACGGTGTCATAACAGAGAGTCTGTGATGAACGTTGGTTTCCGATGGCGGCTTAAAACAAATAAAACGATATTTGTTCTGCTGTTAGTGATCAGTCCAATCAGCCACGGCGATGCCGCACTCAAGACGCCATCTTGGCAGGGTCAAAATCCAAAATACATACCCTCCAATATACCCAGCTTTAAGCCGAATCATATAAAAGTTCATCCCCGTTCAGTTTTAATGGAGTATGTTAGACGATACCGTTTTCTGCAGCGGGCTGCTGCGAAGTTGGACGTGTGATAACATGAGTTGTCGGACTGACTCACTTCTGGAGTCACCTTCGAGTGGCCATTCAGGGAACTGCAGGCTGCTTCAGCTAAAAGGGCCCGTCTCTTATATCCTCTCCACGGAGCCTCCTCCATCCACAAGCAGTTAACTTATGCTCTGAAAGACAGTTTGCAGCCTTAAACCTCAGTGGGCCGAGCATCCAGTCGGATTATTTCAGCTCTGCCTTTTAGAGATAAAACTCTCAGCTCAGTCAGAAAAAGGAGAAGGAAAGGGTGAAAACAACCCTGAGTACAGCGAGCAAGCGAGCGGGGGGGGGGGGGAGTAATCTGAATGTATTTAAACTCGCCGTCAGCTGAGAAAATTACCCACTCATGGCATGCAGCCTCACTGATTTTATTATGCCATCAATTTTGTGTGTCAATGCTTCCACACCCCACTTCCTGTCTGGTTCATTCCCGCACACTCTTCTCTCCTCCCTCATCTCCCCCTCAACCCCATCTGCACCCTCCTCATATACGCAATATTATCTTATTCTCTCTTTTCTTTTATTTATATATTTCCCCCTTGGTATTAAAGTGATTTATCTTCTGTGTTACATTTCTACAGTTGCAAATTAATTATAGATCACAGCCGTCATCACATGGCTGTGCACCATGGAGACGGCTCGGTGTGTGTGTGTTTGTGTGTTTTCCATCATTGTCACTTAGTTCTCTGCAGTGGAATCATCCAGAAAATCAGGTGCACCAAGAACAAGTATATCATGTCAGAGAAGCAGCAGACCCCGACACAGACAGAGTCAAATACAGCTAAAAATTGCATGAGCGCACAGAAAGATCATCTCAGATCTGGTCATTTTCCGGGAGACCAGGAAGAGTGCAGCACTGCAGCAATCGTGTTGTAAATAAATCTTCTGGTCAGCAGCTCAGAAGCTGCTCTCATGTTTGGCTCAAGTTATGTGAACGTTCCTTTTGTCGATTCAAACGTGTTACAAATCAATATTCCTGAAAAGGTTGATTTGGTGGCACCAAATTCAGTGTTTCCTGTCGGGTCTTCACAATAAAAGTCGAATTGTTTTACTCTTGCGCATCACCAAAGGGAGGAAATGTTGTTAGCTTTAGCAGGCATTGAATCCAACTCTGAGAGTGAACAGTGAAGCTGATGGTTTCCACGTCCACACTGTCATGCTGTGGCTTTAAAAACAAAATGATGAGCGTCTCAGCTCCGCCTCTGAAATAATGTCCGTCCACACAAACCCAACTCAAACGGTCATTCAGCCACTCGCTTGTGAAGACGAACAAGATGGTCCGCTCTGCAGTTTCAACTCCACGAGCGTAAAATGCTGAATTTTTACTGCTAGCAACGACAGCAGGGCGAGAAACGCTAATTGAAGTAATTATCCGTGTTGTTTTCACCGGCAGTTGTCAAGGCCGATAAGACCCAATCAGGGAGCAACCACTGAGGCCTACATCATTAACTCGATTAATTTCTGCCCGGACTACGACCCATAAGAGCTGAACTGAAATTAAAACAGGGCAGGCAAAAGTCTCACACGGTGTGAAGAGCTCTGAAGCTAACATTAACAAAAAAAGCTGCCGTGCAGAGTTCATTTGGACGTTTGGCACAAAAAACTGAGCCTAACTTCATGATAAATCTCAAGATGTTGAGTTTTCCGTCGTTTTCTTTATAATAATTCAGGTATCAAGCTAAAAAGTTCTCAGCGCAGTCTTTCATTTAAACCTGAGCGCCGTTCATGGCTCTGTATATTATGGAGACTAAAGATGTTGACAAACACAGGTCAGAGCCGGGCTGACACATTCGGGCTCTGCGTCTCTGCAGACAAATACCTCTTCTCTCTCGTGTGGCAGGAAGTGGCGAGTAGAGTGGTGCTTACCCAGCCTAGCATAAAGAAGGTAATTACACTGACATCTCATTGCCTCTGAATTTGTGCCTCTGTAATGGCTTAGACACACTGAACCGCCACTGCAGAGCCCGGGCCCTCTTCGCTCAAACACACAATGACTTGAAATGATACTTTCAGCATTGTATCTGCTGTTTTATTGTTATTTCAGCTGTTAGTTGTCGTAGGGAGGATTTCGCCCAAATTGTAATGATATGCGTTTTGGCTCACCTGTGCTTGATGAATGTGCTCTTTGTAAGTCTGTGTGAGTGCGCGCTAAATGACTGAAATGTAAATGTGATTGCGCTCGCACATGCAGGGAGAAGAATCGGCCCCGTGGTTTGCATAAAATGCCTTCATTTGTGGAAGTGAACAACACCCTCGGTGATGGCGATAGCGGGGATAAATGTTCAGAGGCAATTTTGCACGTCAGTCAGTCGACTGCGCTCTTTCTCTGTAACTGTACAGATCAGTTTGACAGTAAAGTGATAAAACATCCCAGGTTTGATCAGCGACTCCGTCCTGCAGCATGACGATGGGTGGAGATTAGTACTCACATCCATGAGAATTATTTTCATGGAAAACTCTGCTAATTAGGCTAATTACTGGTGTATGACGCACACACACAGAAAATCCAAGGCAGGGATTAAATATTAACTGTGCTGCCATATGTTAGATCCTCCGTTTCACTTCTCAGGCTGAATCCAGTAGAATAACCTTGTTGCTGTTAACTCTGCTGTCTTATTCCTCTGTAACGCTGCTTTTAGGTGAGTCTGTGTCCAGATTAGGAACAGAGATTTCACAGGACTAAAATCGTAGCTCTGATTACTTTATGAACCGTCATTCTCAGAATCTGGATGAGTTCGGATGCTGTCGCTGTAAAGTTCAGACCGCTCAGGAGGTCAAGTACATCTTTTCATATTGCCCACAGAATAACAAAACTAATAGGGAGAAAAAAATCTTTCAGTATTTAGTCTCTTCATAGAGATCAGTGAAGGACTCTTTTTCTGTTGTGATACAATTTACACTTATCGTCTATTTTGTTTCGAGTCCCATTTAAATGTCATTTTTCACGCTGTGTTTTTAATCATACACTTCTCTGATGCACTCATTATATAAATACATGCGTGACCTTATTGTTTGAATGAAATAGGTGGCAGACACAACTTGGCGGTGAAATGATGATTTCTTGTACTGAAACACATTTGATGCTGACCTTTAAAAAGTTACCGTCATTTTCATCTTCAGCCAAAAGATGTAACTGGGTGTATTTTCACTGTATATGAGCGACTAACCTTCCGCTGGAAAAGAATGCATACTGTCAAGCATGCGTTGAGATGTCAGTGGTATCCGTTGATAACTAGCAACTCCTGAATAAAATAGATGGTATAAAAAGTATAAAAACATTAAGACTTGGTGTCTGTAGGCGTCTGTCAAATGAGTTTCAAAAGCACTCTGGACACATAATTGAAGTCTCCCTCTCGTTCTTTTTTCTTTATATTTTCTATTCACAGCATCCTCATCGTTCTCCCTCAGAACTACATGAGCGAAAACACATGAATAAACAATTTTTATTTTGTCGCGCCCTCCACCTGAACCCCCTCGCCGCGTTGGGATGCATAATTGCGCTGTGGACGAGATGGACGTAAAATTAATGTCGGCACGGAGAATTAGGAGCTCACTTATTCATGGTTGTGACTGAAGCTGAAAAAGATTCCGTCATTCTGTCAGCCCGGGTTTGACACGACCGCCTACATCTGCACGGACCCCTTCAGAAGTGCTTACAGACCTAACACAAAAGTAATTTGCACGGGGAATTGATCGTAGCATGAAGCCGTCTCTGTTGTTTTGCGTGTCTTTCAACAAAAACTTCAGGAATAAATAGCAGATTTATTACATTTAATGTATTAAACCTACTTTATCCGAAACTCTGGACATTCTGCTTTTGTCTTTCACTTTCAGTCGCTCTGTAGCACCTGTGTGGATTTTCCCTAAACTGCATCTGTATCCACACTCATTTGCTATTTTAAAAAGACACATTTCTGTTGACAGCATGGAAGCTGCAGCAGAGATTGTTTCCCAACATGCCTGATAACTTTTTTTTTTTTAAGGCAGATGACAATTAAGTAATGGGGTGTCAACAGTCGAACCTGCCATTAGTGTGGTTTTCTTGTCATACTGTAGGTATCCGACGGCAGACAGGGACTCTGAAGGGGGCAGAGGAGGAGAAAATGTCGGGGTCGTGTGCAGCAGGAGAGAGAGTGGGAGAAGAAGAACGATGACAGTGTGGGCAGGGAGGGAAAAAGTTTAATGTGTGTACCTCCATTTCTTCAGCCATAAATAAAGTATCTATTAGAACAACACCATGATAACAGGCTGACAGGGACAATGCTGGATTGCATATTAGTGAAGTTGGGAAGGAATGAATAACATAAAAGTAAACTAATGGATCAGCTCCATGATCTTTTTTTTAACAAAGTAGTTTCAACCACTTTTGCTAGTAAACATGTTAATATATGTTAATATGTATATAGATGGCTAGTGCCAACGATATGCTTTGATAAACATTTTCGTACATCCAAAATGATGCGTGAAAATCAACAAATCTGCCTTTCGACCTAACTCGCCCGATCCCCAACAGGAAACCGATCTGCAGCACGAGAGCACAGATTGATTATCTCACAGATTATTTTCAACAAACACCTCTAAAATCAATAACCTAACCTGCGCTGTCTACTTCCTGAGTTGAAGCATCAAATAATGTCCGGACATTATGATGTCACACTGAAGTTGACCTTTGACCCGTCAATAGAAAATGCCATCGCTGCATTGATTTTTTTTATTTTTTTTTTTGACTAAAAATTTCAGTTTAAATTGAATTTTAATACACAGGTCGTGATGTCTTTTTGACCTTTGACCTCTGACAAGCTCTGATCAGTTCATCCCTTATCGAAGTATGCGACGTGATGAGCAGCATTACTGAGTTGCTGGAACAGACGGACAACATGGAAATGCAACTCTTCCAGGCGTGAAAGAACAAAAGAATAAGAGAAATAAACAGAGCGGGAAAGAGAGAAGGAAGGAAGGAAGGAAAGGGAAGACATTTTGGCTGGTTGTTAGCGCTCGGGGTGTTTGTGTCAGAGCCACTCGGGATTAGACGTCCTATGACACATCATATTTCTTCACCTTTTAATTGGCTTGTCACACATCCGACCCCCCCCCCCAAATCCCTGAGCCCCCCAACCTTCAGGCTTGTGGGCCATCATTTAGCCACCTTCTTGATGGCGGCCTGCATATTTCATGCCCGCTTCCACAGAACGACCACAAGCGGAGAAGGAAATGACGCCTTTGGATAGCTACAAATGCTGGAAAATCCCCGTTGGTTAGTCCGGATGTGATGGATGTTTGTTCTCCTCCAATCAGGTGATTAGTCAGTTTCACTTTACATTTATCTGCGCTGATGGGCTTTTAACTTGTCCCCTCGAATTCTAGGTGATAACCACGCTGGGAAATCAGAGCTAATTAACAACCCCCCCCCCCCCCTCCGTTTCGGGTGTAAAAATGAGCTTTGCAATTCACGTGTCACGTGTCACTCGTGTGTCAAATGCTCCAGAGGCTCCAGCACGGGGACAGGAAAACAGAAGCAACTAAGACTTAATTGGATATTGGTAATGGTTGGTAAAGGGGACATTGTTTTTAAACAGATTCTGAAGCTTTTGTTGACGATTGGTTTAAACTGAGGTGGGAGAGGCAATTATTATTATTAATTTATTTCTTGCCACCATGCTGACGTTCTGCTACCGCCTGTGATGTCGGCGTCTTTGTACCGCTTCATATTTAAACATAATCGTCACCTGACTGAGGATTTTGTCCGAAGGCGGCGTTTCCCACAGCTTCGCCACTTCCTCAGCTGCAGGAACAAGATGTTTGGTATCTGTGTTGAGATGTTGAACTACACAGCCCCCCCCCCCCCCCCCCCCCCCCCCCCCCCAGTCTCTCTGCATCATTTCTCATCCTGCGTTTCTTTCGTGTGAACGTGAATAATTTTCACTTCTATCTCCCGCAGAAGCACACGCTCTCACAGAAGCTCTCTCATCGATGAAGAATGGGTGTGTGTGTGTTTTCGATTGCGTCCTCCATCTTTTCTCTGCTCTTCTTCTGTGAAACCCCAACCAAAAAAAGCTGGGGAACATAACGTTTTTGCATTCGGCTCATTTGTTTTTAATGTCTCTCTCTCTCTCTCTCTTTCTCACTTCTGCTCCCGCTCTCTGTTTACCAGCGGCTCATAGTGAAAAGCTTCTTGTTTTGATGATTAGGAAATGCATGGCGGTGGAATTTATCCTCGAGGAGCGGAGAGAAAGGGGTAATGATATCTAGCTCAGTGCAGTGCTGTGTGGGTAATTTACCAAGAGAATGAGACTAGCGCTCGCCTTTCCCACCAGGCGCCTTCGGTTGCTGTTTGTCTATAAGCGAGTCGGCTGGACCTCAGTTGACCCACTGCGATGGCCGTTCAACTGAAAACGAGACATTACGTCCTGCGATTGTAGTACTGTATAATTTGCAACTTTGAACGAGTCATCCAGTCAGGCAGATTGTCAAGATGACAACTTGATGCAAACACGGACGGACTTGTTTTCTGGTTTTTCCAGGTTTTGGTTGGACCGGAATTCTGACTGTAAAACTACAAATTAAAAGCATGGCTTTTCGTTTGGGTTGTGCCTTTTATCAGGACAATCATTTCATCTTAGCATACTTACCTACGCTATTAAAAATGTCTCTCCAGCTACATTTAATTAAAAGCGATCCTGTCAAGATGGTGTGGAGTGGCGGCAGCGAAGAGTCTGGGAGCTCTGGATGAAGCAAAGCCTGCCAAAGTACCTGAGTACCATGATAAAATGTCTTTTTTTGGGAGGGGGGGGGAGAACACAGCAAAACGTAGAATATTTGGACCCAAAATGTTGTAATATTTACACAACACACAACCTTTGGTAACCCAAATTTTTTGACTTTATTCATAGTCTTCAATCAAATAAACACGCAGCTCAAAGTCCCAACAAGTGGGGGAGAAAAAAAAAAAAAAACTTTGAATGACTTTTTAAGGAGTCCTATTAGTTTTGTTTTTTTTTTTTAATTAAGATTATTTGATGATAAACAAATCCTTAGACTTATTACACATTTAAAGAGTTCCCAGTTACCATAAACCTGAGATTGAAAACGTTCATTCTTACTGTAAATACCCATTAGCAGTTTACGCCACAGTTTCCAAAGTACTGAAAATCCAGAATTTACTGTCAGCTTGAGAAAAAAAGAAAACAAAGATTTTTGAAAAGGAGCCATCTGATAAAAGTAAAATGGTAAAAAAAAAATAAACGGTGGTCGTCCATTCTCTGACCTCTGACCTTGTTCTACAACCTCTGATCCAACTGAAAAAGGAAAAGGACAAAGATAACTAAAACCTTAATTCAGCATTCTCTCTTGACGGCACCTGCTGCAGATGTGACGAGTAGCAGTCCTCATTAATGTATCTCTGTGCTGCTAAAATTAATTTATTGATGAAATATTCCATACGACCATCTGGTGCACTGATAAGTCATCCATCAGTCTCAGCAGGAGATGGTAACTGATTTAAAAAAAAAAAAAACAAAAAAAAAAAAACGTTGCTATCATGAAATGAATATATAAATTCATCTGACAGTGAATGTTAGTGAACATCCAACCGAGTCTGTGATGATCCTTTTACTTTTATGTTCTGAAGTGTGAAATGACAGAAGTGAGTATATCCTCATGTGTGTGACTGACACAGAACGGATATATATTAAATTTATTCTTCACGAGCGGCCCCCACCTGTCACAAAATGTGAGTCAGATTTATGGAGCAAATCTTTTGGTTAGTTACAGTTGAATCATACAAATCATCTTCCTTCGAACGATGAAAGAAAAAATAAATAAATTGGCGTTTTGTTCGGGGAGGATTAGCTGCATTGTGATGCTGTAAGTTTCTCTGTGCATTTCTTTGTGTTGATAAATTGTGATAGCTAACTCTGTTGTTATAGATTTAGTGAAGAAAGGTCTGGATGCTCCCTGATGCTGATGGAAATTGTTTTACTCATCGTTCTTAGATTTTCTTCTAATGCAGTTTCCCAAATCCAGCTCATCTGGATGTTTCATTAACGTTGAATTAAGTAATCCATGAAACAGAAACAAAAAACAAGCTCTTATTTTGAAGGGGCTAGGAAAAAGTTGGCTCCATGACGAGAATTGATTTTACCAGTTCAGAGCTGATTGTGTGATTGCGGTTATACGAAGCAGGTGTTTTGGGGAATGTCCCAACATGCACTGGGGCAGCAGATTTATGGCCAGAATTCTGGCGCTCTCAGGGTGGCCGGATCTAAATAACTTACCTGAATGTCAGCAGTGAGAACATTTCATCACAGTTTATGTGCCCGCGGGATATTTTAGGAATCTCTGTGGCCCCAAGAAAAAAAGACAAGTCATAAAAGAATGTGTCAAACAAGATGCGGGTCCCTTTTTCCCCTCGGACCTCCGCGTGTCCTAATGGTGTGCCTCTGTACTGGATTTCCACCTGAGAAGGGTAAAAGTCACACACATTAGCTGTAAGGACACTCAACAAAATGTAGTCCTGAAGGCTTAATTCTAACCGAACTGCAGCCTTTATTCTAAACTCAAATTGAAGCCAGTTCTCTCTTGCCTGAACCATAGATATACTGTATATATATATATATATGTATATATATATGTATATGTGTATATATGTGTATGTATATGTGTATATATATATATGTGTAGAGGGAGTGAGAGCAACATTTTAATTTCAGTCTAAACCCTCTGCTCAAACTACATTTCAGAAAATTTAGCTGCTGCCACTAAGAGACCTACTCAGAAATTTCAAGTTCCATATTTGCGACAAAATTTAAATATTCGCCGTCTGGTCTTATTCCATTTGTCCCCGGTCTGTGGAAGAAGCCCAGCCGCCATCACGATGCAGTACAAACGCGTTTTTACCTCTTTACCTCATCAGGAGTTACAAGGCAGGGCAAATTGCAGGCTTGTGAAGAAACACGAGTTCCAGCGTTTGAGTCCATAAAGCAAAGAGCATGTGCGGTTTTATCAGCAGGAAGCTGCAGGAATATAAATGAACAAGCGAGGGCCGAGTGCTGGAGTTACCTGTCCCTCTGTGCTTGCTGCTGGTTAATTCCATTGTTGACATTTTCTTAAGTTTGAGTCCTCCCCCTCCTCCTCCTTTGTTTCCCTTTACTTTGAGTCTTTCACCGCCAATAATCTCCACGATGACTGCAGCAGTGAAAGGCGGTCGGCTGGCAAGAGGTGAATGAATAATTTAGCTGTGGTGGGCTGTGTGGCCAGGACAGACCCAGCGAACCCAAATACCTCTGTCTGAAGTGACTGAGGTGCTGAGGAAGGCCAGCTAGCCTAACCCCAGCATCCAATGAACGGTTAGATCTCCCGTCCTTGTTGTATGGAAGAGTCGGAAACGCATGTGGGGAACACAAGAAACAGAAAGTGATGGGAAACAAAGGCGCGTGACACTGACATGCCACATCGATTGCTTTGATACTCTTTGGAAACATTTGAAAATGAAAGAGTTAAATCGTGTCTTCAGCGTTCTATCGTATTCTTCTTCCTTCCTTTTTCTGAACACGCTCTGTTTGTTCCAGTGTTTCTGATTTCTGTGCTTATTTATTCTGAAAAATGAGCTGTTATATCAGTCCCATCTCTCCTTAATCCCTGCAGAGGTGTGGATGGGACAACCCCCCCCCCCCCCAGCTTTTTATGCCAGCAACAATCACAAAAACACTCTGTATTCACAATATCAATTCAAAATATATCGGTAACATCAGCGCAGTACCCCTGAATTCATAGAAATAGCAGTTGGTGGAGGCAGAGCTGAAGAGCGTGAATTTTGTTGACTTTCCTTAAAAATGAATTGAAAATTGTCTTTAAAAAAAAAAAAACACACACACACTTGGAAAGTGAAATTTTCCTGGCCCGGCACAACATCCGCAGGCTTTTTCTTGAAGTAGCTGCAATGCACATTTGGAACAAGAGAAAATGAGGCACTACTGCCGTAATGGAATATCGTAAAAGTGGACAATGATCGGCAAAAGTTGGTTTCCATCAACATTGCCACTACACTGGCACTTTTCCCCACTTTTAAAAAAGCTAAATTCTACTTTAAGACCCTACTTTCCTACCAAAAT
This sequence comes from Echeneis naucrates, assembly GCF_900963305.1. Lineage (NCBI taxonomy): Eukaryota > Metazoa > Chordata > Actinopteri > Carangiformes > Echeneidae > Echeneis > Echeneis naucrates. The sequence continues at coordinate 3,957,444 of NC_042515.1, read as the reverse complement.
GACATAAGATGGAAATGGACTCCTGCTGTTCATGTTGTACAATTCCCTGGAATGATTTGGATGAATCATAGTCTGCAATCTGGACAAAATAACTTCTAACTCACCGTTATCCAGCCTGAAGCAGTGGAGTAAAAGTACTTGGCTATATTGGTGGAGTGGAGAATTAATCCCCCTCCCCCCTCCCCGTCCGTTGCCTGCCTAAAGCATTTAAAAAGTTAGAAAGTGCTTAACCTTCTCGTGTCAGTTGTTTTGGTTTCTTCAGTTCTGCTGTCAGACACACAGTGGAAAGGTTTGAAGTTCTCGTTTTTTGCCGTGCCCTGTGGGCCCCTCCGGTCGATCCTCGGGAGCCTCTATCGGGAATTCTTGACTGTGCATCGTGGGCGAGAAAAGTGAAGAGGGTTTTAATCTTAAAGTGGCCAAGCATACAGCCTGAAGCAACGAGAAAAGAAAAGAAGAGGAAGCCTGGAAGCAGGAAAAATGACGACCCCACATAAACTAGTGTCTCTTCGACAAACTCAAACAATGATGTCGCAGTCTCGTGACTGCACCACTCGTACTCATCCAGGTGTTGGATACGAATCTGAAAGGAAATGGACGTTTGTGTTGTGTTTCAGGTCGTGGAAAACACAAAGGGGACCTTATTTGCGGTTCACATGGCGAGTCCATGCAGCTGTGCAGTTATGATCCACTTAAAGCCGAGGCAAGAAGCGAGAATTGATTTTCCTGGACTGAGCGCGGGCAGTCAGCGATGCCCTGTTGAGCCCTGGCATTTAGTGTGTGTGTGCTTTTGTGGGTCTGTGTTTGTGCGCTCCAGAAACGTATCAACACTGCACTTTCAGAGACGGTAAATGTTAGGGGCGAGCACTGACGTCGGAGCTGCTGAGTGGGCCTTGGTCAGCATTTCAAAAGGAAGTGGATGTGTTCCACTTTGTACGGGAGCCCACCAGTTAAAACGTGTGTATAGAAATATGCAGACACTCTTCACCACGTTCACAAAGCCACAAGGACTCTTTGTGTCCCTGCTTTGTAAATCTCGAGCACCGGGGAACAAGGCTGTCGACTTCGATCAACCGTTGGCGCGTCCTCCACCTTTGACTTCTCAAAGAATGCAGGAGAAGAATAGCAGCTTCATTGATTGTGGTACACTTATTCATGAATCCTTTATTATCAATTCCTCACATGATGCTTCTGTCATGACTAAATGTTGGAAAGGTAATTGGTGGTTGTTCGCTGCATGAATATTTGTCTGGATTTGTTATCATTAGTGACGTTTCATGCATTTGACACCTGTTTTACCAACTTCTGGGGAGTTTATAAGCAGAATTAGTGAACTGTATGATTCCATATACAACGTCTCCACATCTGGTACCAGTACAGTGTGGATGAGCCCATAATGAGGAGCAGACTAGAAGACGGATGCATAACTGCTTTCTCAGGTTTCTCTGTGTGGACGGCAGCATAATTAACCACAGGCACAATATCGCACAGCCGAGGCAGCTACTGACTCATGATTTGGCGGTTACGGTGGACATCCAGACTCGGCTCAGTCTGGCTCATTTCAGCATCGACTGCGTTTTCATGGTCTGCCTGTCAGACACCAGGCCATAAATATTAAACGTCTAAGAGAGCATCGAGCCGGAGCGGATGAGTCTGTTAAGATTGAATCTGTAAACCTCTCACATTCCCAGGTGATATATTCCAAACAGCAAACCCAAATCGCTGAGCGGGAATTCTGCTCGGACTGTCGGCTCCCAGGACAACACAACAGAATCAGGGTTTCTACATTCAACAGTCTTACACAACACCTTTTTTCAAGACAGTGGAGGGGGTTTGGGGGGGGGATTATAAGGATGTAGCTGGCCATTTTCTCTCCTTCTCACACACCCCCAACTGAAATGAGCCTGCCAGCTACTGTTAATGACTCGGTCTGAGCCCCAATCCTCCAGACCAAACTGTCGATTACACTCACTGGTTCAGCGAGGGAGAGGAGGAGAGACAGATAGAGGTGGGAGGAAGAGCGGGGATGAGACAGCCAGTTGCCGCAGAGAGAAAGAGATGGATGATTGAAAGGCTGATTTTGCCAGCTTGAAACATATGTGCGTGTGTGTGTGCGTGACAGAAAGAGCACTTGAATGAAAGGAGTTTTGTGTTTATATTCTTTGCCTCGGCTTGCACACGGCTGATTGGACAGCCTTGGTTTTCGTGGCTCCGAAGACACTGAAGCATCACAAGTTGAATATCCAACCACATCCCGGTTCTGCTAAACACATGATAAACAGCCACATCCTTTATGTCTGTGTGTGTGCGCTTACACCCACACACTGTGTACACACCTGTGCAGTTCTTTTTGCTTTAAAACTAGTCTGAACTGAATGTGCAAGCAGACACCTGCAAGTACACAAAAAAGTCACCATTATGTCATCTGAATGAATGAAAATAAACGTTATCGAATAATAAAATGTTTGTAGAGAATTCACATATCAAAAATGATAGATTGTTTGACTTTACAGATCTAATCATAAATTAACCTAATGTAATGTCAAGATGTTTCATCCATTGTTAGATTTCTAACAGATCCATTGAACATCCATTGGAAGAGCGCTGCTTACCAGGAATTTAAGCTTGGTGCTGTTTTTCTTCCAGGCTGGAAAGTAAACAGCTATTAATTTCAACGCTGGCTACGCAGGAATGACGAAAACTCATTAGTTAATTACAGTTAGAGACAGAAAGAACTTGATTAATAGCGTGCAGTGGACTAATGTAATGGTGCCTTCATGTTGCTTGAACGTATTCATCACAATTCAGCCAGCTATTCTGTTTGATGACATAATAAGGAAAACAAATCAGTGAACAGCAAATAAACGTTCTGTCTTGGAGATAGATAGAAAACACTGAAAGCCAAAAAAAACAAAAAAACTGCTCCACAACCTCAAGGTCTGCAAGCGTCATGTGGTAAGGGAGCATCAGCTATAAAAGTAGGAAATGGTGTCCAATAAAAAAAAAAGGGTAGACCTGAACAGAGGCAACAGCCGGTGCGGGATGATCCTGCAAAAGCTAATTTTGTGGGGAAATTCTTGGGGTGAGATAAAAAGGTGAGGCAGAAGAGCAGCATCCAGCCCAAGGCAACACACTGCAGCAGAGAGCAGCTCTTAATGTGCAGAGCCTCTTTCATTGAGGGTCTCCCAAAGGGAAACCTGAGGGGGGTACAGAGGAGGATGCTAACTGATCCGAGGGGCATTAATTCCTCACATCGCCTTATTTACTGCAGCTGTCCATCATCCCCTTTCACACATACCTCCTTCCTCTCTCTTTGTCATTTTTACTTTCTATCGGTCTCATGCTGGGAGTCATTAAATCCTTCTAGGTTTCCAAACTGCACAGGAGCAGCTAAACATCCCTTTTATAAACATTCAGGTTTCTTTTCCCCTCCGCCCTTTGTCTATCCATCGGAGACAAGATGATCAAATCACGTGATCTGATTGTTGTGTAACGAGCGGAAACAACGGCAATGACATTGAATTATTTTTCACTTGCCACTCTTTCACTTGACAAGCAACATGCTAAGATAGAAAGAAAAACAAACGGCATTAGACACCAACACTAAAAAAACAACAACAAAAAAAACAAAACAAAGCAAAAGCACGACAAGCGGAGCTAAAGAGCAGGCAGACAAACTGGCAAACTGAAAGAATGTGTAGTGACGAAATGAAAAAAATCATCTTTAACTTTTTTATGATTTTATAAAAGCAATAGTTGACTTCAATCCATGTATGAAATCTAACTGTCTGTCTGTCTATCAGCCCATCTGTCTGCCCTGTCTATCTGCCTGTCTGTCTGTATGTCTGTCTGCCTCCTTCCATTTCAGCCACTTTAATCTCTGCTGTTTTGTCATCTGTCATCCATTCGTCAATCCTCCTTTCACTTTTTTGTCTCTCTCTCTCTCTCTCTCTCTCTCTCTCTGTCACTCACCATCTCTCTCTCTCTCTCTCTCTCTCTCTCTCTCTGTCTCTCTCTGTCACTCACCATCTCTCTCTGTCTCTCTCTCTGTCACTCACCATCTCTCTCTCTCTCTCTCCGTCTCTCTCTCTCTCTCTCCGTCTCTCTCTGTCACTCACCATCTCTCTCTCTCTCTGTCTCTCTCTCTCTCTCTCCGTCTCTCTCTGTCACTCACCATCTCTCTCTCTCTCTCTCTCTCTCTCTGTCTCTCTCTGTCACTCACTATCTCTCTCTCTCTCTGTCTCTCTCTCTCTCTCTCCGTCTCTCTCTGTCACTCACCATCTCTCTCTCTCTCTCTCTCTCTCTCTCTCTCTCTCTCTCTCTCTGTCTCTCTCTGTCACTCACCATCTCTCTCTCTCTCTCTCTCTCTCTCTCTGTCTCTCTGTCACTCACCATCTCTCTCTCTCTCTCTCTCTCTCTCTCTCTCTCTCTCTGTCACTCACTATCTCTCTCTCTCTCTGTCTCTCTCTGTCACTCACTATCTCGCTCTCTCTCTCTCTGTCACTCACTATCTCTCTCTCTCTCTCTCTCTCTCCGTCTCTCTCTGTCACTCACCATCTCTCTGTCTCTCTCTCTCTCTCTCTCTGTCTCTCTCTGTCACTCACTATCTCTCTCTCTCTCTCTCTCTCTCTCCGCTCTGAAGGCGTTTGTATTCTGATCAGCTCCGTCAGAAGCAGCCCAGCAGGATTTCCATTTCCAGCCTGATATAAAATTTATTGCTTGTTGGCTACTGAGATCAAATGCATGTTGCATGCTTGGCCTGTTCTTTGTTGGGCACAGAGTAATTCAGACACACTCATCTATGTACACACACGGAGCACACAGTGTGTAATGTAGCTTAGTGCTCTCACACACACACACACAAACTTGTACTTCTATCTTTGTGGGAGCATTCCTTGACATAATGCCTTCCCTATCTGCTTACCCGCATCAAGCTAACGTAAACCTGAACCTAAACTGTAAAACCCCCAGATTGTGTGTAAAGATACAGCTGTGATTGGCCGGTGTAGCTGCTGTAACAACGTCCCACCACCAACCTAAAATGACAGAAGCCGTCTCTGATAAATGCATGTTTCCACTGTGCTTTGATTGTTTGAAATTTCGGTCCACAAGCGATGCTGCGGGCATCAAGCAGGTGCTGGATGATTTCGATCAATGATGTTGTCATCCTTCCTGTGTAGGGTCTACAACAACGGTCCTCACAAAGGGAGGAATACAAGAATGGATACACACGTGCACATTATACATGCATCATGAAAACATACATGATGTGGTGGTGATATAAATAGAGGCAGGATTAAAGCTATTTCACGTCTTTCCTTCTGCATGTTTTTCCTCGTGCCTGTAAATGTGTGTTTTGTTTTTTGTGTGTGTGTGTGTGTGTGTGTGTTTTCTGTACCTGTGCTGCTGCAGTGTTTTTCTGCTGGGTCAGTTGGATGTTGCGTCTCTTTCTTCCAACAACGGGCGTCATTAGATAATGTCAGAGGAGGAACGAACAATCAGTGTCTCGACAGCCAGCACGACATCCTGATGGTGTCACGCTGGGACGTGTTTTGATTTTGATACTCGGAGCAGCAAAAAGACGACCCAGACTGAAAGCTTGAAAACGGACACGCAGCAGTTTGTGCGGCTGAGCTTCGACACTCCCTAAGCATCCTGAAGCCCCTGAATTTATGGACAATATAACTCTGCCCAAACCAAAACTCAAGTTGAAGACGATGTGCAAATTGCAGCATCGACCGAGGCATTTAGGGAACATCTGGGACTTTTGGCATCTACTAATAGCCTGCATGTGAGCTCCTACGATGACATCGCTATGTACATCATCAACCAAGTCTCTTAATAGTCTGCACGTGAGTTCTTAAGGGGCATTTTAAATTGTATTGTCTTCCAATAATCACCCCCCTCCCCCCTCTCCCAGGGTCCAGGATTGCCACCTTTTGGTCATAAACTCAAGCACTGGGCAAATTACCTCAGTTAGTCAAAGAGACCCTTCAGACAGAGTAAATATTCTTTGTGTATCAGAGTTGAGGCTTATTTAAGAATCCCCCCCCCCCCCCTCCCTCCCTCCCAGCGTTCACACAACAAACATTAATATACTCTAGCGCTGAGCAGTCTTAAACTTTTTCAGCTTGGGATCTGATTATGATAATTTATTCCCACCCAGAGACCCAGACTCATTAAAACATACAGGTAGCCTTGTCAAGTCAGGGCTCATCACAAATAAGCCTGTGGCCCATTTTGGAGCTCGACCCAATGCTGAGTAAATTCTGCCTGAAACTAAAGGATTACGTTATTTTTGCTCCATCCAACAGTCACTTGTTAGTACAGTCACCTCAGTATGCTACACTGGCCTACAGCTTTGCTTTACAAATCCATAGTCGGTTATGAAGAGCGATTAAAATTCAAAAAGTTTGATTCAACCCCCCCCCCCCTCTCTTAAAGTAAGGCTGTAACAAGGACGGGGGACTTCCATTGCCCTTTTTATGCAATTGTGGATTTTTCTGAATAAATTTGAAGGAGTTGAAATGTATTCTGGCAGAAAAAACAAATCTCCAGTGTTATGGGTTGTAATTGGATCGAAATGCTAAGACGTTGGTGCCGATGAAGCCGCGTTCAGGAAATCCAATAATTCTGAAAATGCAGAAGATTCTTTCACGGCATCTTCTTCGACAAAAGATATTTTTCAAACTGTTAGCTACAGCCAATTGAGCTCTGTTGATTTCAGGGTGGAGGAAGTTTCTCAGTAGTTAACAAAACACAACAATAACAACACACAACAAACCTGCGCCTTACCTTATGCCTGAATAATAACCAGGGAAAACATTACTGCAGGAGCAGGAGTGGAAGAAATATCATTATATCTAGAAGTGTCACTTTTTATTTTGCATTATATCCAAACTGCCAAATGTATAAGAACGCATTTCCATTGCTAGGGCTGTGTTTTATTTTTATTATCATATCATGCTATATCAAGGCCCTCTTTACATTAATTTTATTATTTCATATATACCGGAAATAGAAGGTTACTAAGTAGATCTCCTCTAATAATAAAAACTAAATCAACTTTGAGAAACCACGAAACCACGACGAATATGTAAAATGCTACTTACACATTAAGACAAGTAACTTAAGTCAATATTATATATTACAGAATCTATATATCTAGGATTCTATGTATATTACATGCATATTAAGCTTTCAACAGAATATAATATCGTGCCATGTCGGACTGTGCACATTTGTTATTACTGCTCGCTGTTTAGTTTCGAGGCAAATTTTTCCGCAGCAACATTTGATAAATACAAGTCTAAGTTAATATAATACAATATTTCAATGTCACCTCTCTGTCTTTATTTTATTTTATTTTTTTTTTATTTTAATTTTTTATTTATTTTCTTTTTTACCCCTGTAAAGTGTGCTATCATCGGAGACCCGTGGAGACTTTCACAGCTAAACTGAACAAACGGTGGAGCGGCTCATCACAGACAGCCGTGATATCTTTAAAATAATTCTGCTTTGAAATAAGAAGTTAGTCGACAGAAATGACGAGCAGTTTTACAAAGCTGCGCACCAACACGCCTGCCACCAGGTTGATAATAAGTTTGTCTTTGTTTTTTTTTTTTTTCTCCTAAGAACCTCAGTGCATTTCCTCACAGGCGCCTCCTTGCAGACTTCATTAGTCAAATGAACTATACGAACTATATTACATAAATGAATGCAGAAAAATATGAAAGAGCGAGAGTGGCACTGTTCTGAACCCAATTAGTTGGAGTTACATCACGAGCACAAGATGGAGTTCAAGAGGCTGAAGACAGCACTGAAGAAAGCAGGCTTTTTTTTTTTTTTTTTTGTTGTTGTTTGTTTTTTGTAATACAAAGTAAACAGTGCATACCTGAACACACACAGTGGAATGAAATGTACAGAAACCCTTGTGTTGTGTGTGTGAACACTGAAATGAAATGTAATTAGGATTATTTTAGCCAAATTTAATATCATAAGCGACAATAATAATTAACTATAATAAAATCTAACTGCTGAGAATGAGCAGGCTGGAATAAAAATAACAAAACAAAAACAAAACAACAGAAAATGGACAATGGGAATTGAAATGATTGTGAAATTGAAAATTTAAAAGTGAAGCTCAAAATTCCCAAATGTAAATTAGAAAAGATTAAATGTAGATTAAAACTGAAAAGTTTCATTAAAGAGGAAAGTTAAATGTTAAGAGGCAGCAAAATATACCAGCAAAGGCCACGTCCTGCTCTAAAAGGTAACCAAACATGGGTCAGTCACAACGTGCAGCATTGGAGAATATTTTAATGTGAGTTTTTGCCTGGTTTGACCGTCCTGATGGTTCACCTCTGCATGTTCTCAGAAGCCAGGAGCCACGAGTTTGCGTGAAGCTGGTCTTCTCATTATCAGGGATTACACGGCGTCCTTCAGCAGCCACACAGAGTCGACTTGCTTAAATTCAGTTCTGCTCAGTAAAAAAAAAAAAAAAAAAAAGATCCTGCTGGAATCTCCTTCTGAGAGTCGTGGCTGCATTAATGCAAAACAAAAGCATGCGGTCTTAATATTTTCTCACCTGAGCAAACCCTCATCAGCAGCTGTGGTACAAGTGTCCTTGTTAGCACAGCCCAGGCCGTGTGTGTGCTAGAATGGTTTATGAGCTGACCAAGTCAGGTACAGATGGCGGTCTCACCTCGCGGGTCACCCTCTGTTCCCATTGGCCGGCCGGAGGGACTCAGCAGCAAAGCTAATATTGAACACAGCAGAACGGCCGCTGACAGCGAAAACCACACCGGAGGCTCCGTTCAGTGTGAGGTCAACTGTACGGGGCCGGTGTGTGAGGGTGAGAGGAGCCGTAACTCAACATCCAAGCATCCAAAATCTGAGATTCGTTAATTCATGACACCGGCCTCAGGCTTTGTTCCTTAAACTCATCGGACTGTTGGAAATGGACTGAGAAAAAGCCTCGTCTTATTAAGGATGACACTATTGAACCTCCGACTCGTCTTCGTCCATGCGTGAAAAAAGGTTTTTGACCAAATGCATTTCAGCAACGAGGATTTGGCTTTTGGATTTTGACGTTCCGGTCTTGTGGCAGCTTGTTGTCATCTGCTGCTTAGAATCAAATTACCCTTCATTTAACAAATGTATGGCCAGGTTTGTGATTTCAAATAAGCACTGACGGACTGATAATGAACCTTCTGATATCAGGGCAGCACAGTTCTCCTGCACTATTCTTGGATCGGCTCATTAGTCTGTTCAGAATGAATGCGGCTCATTGTGTGTTTATAACTATATTTGCAAGATGATGTTTCTTCAACCGAAACACAGTCACAGCGGAGACTCATCCGGTTCATACGGACTCGCTTTTTAATAACTTATTTTGGGGTATTTCTGAGTGTCAGAGAGAGAGACAGGAGGGCCGGGGAGTCTTGATTCACCATATTATAAAAGTGTTCGATTGTCCTGATAAAATGTGTCGAAATGAGTGCACTTTTGATTCATACTGACAAACCGACGAAGGAAAAGGGATCAATAAGTGAGTGAATAAGTTAGTAACGTAATAATCTCTCTCTTTGTCGTGCTGATTTATTTGCTGTGCGTCCGTGGCCCGCTCTCTCTCCCCATTTCCTGTCCCTCTCAGTCCAATGAGGGGATAAAATGGCCCATAAAATGATCTGACAGGGAAGATCAAGTTGTCGTAGCTCGTCTTTTTTTTTTTTTTTTTTACCGCCGATGGTTTATTTGGTCAGATCTCTGGTCATATGGATCTGCGTTGTATATGCACGTCTCAGTATTTGGATAAATGAGGCCTACAGCTGCGTTCACAGCCGTCGTGCACACCCATCCGAGACTCTCCACTGTAATTGATACTAACCACATATATCCTCCACTCCTGGACTTTTTGATTGATGCCTCCTCCTCTCTCCGTCTCTGTGCTTTTATAAATAGATCACTTTGGAGTGGAGTAACGCTCCCTGACGCCCGAGCTACCATCAGGGACATTCCTCATTTAACAGAGAGGAATTAGCATATTAGTGCCATTTTACAGCCAACCCCCCCCCAAAAGGAAAAAAAAAAAAAAATCCTGCCAAGGCTTCGTTTTTCCACAGAAGGCGCGCCAATGTAGCGAGCCAAGGAAGACACAGTGAGAATGGAAGAGATGAAATATAGAGAGAATGGAGAGGATGAAACAGGAAAAAAAAAAAACAACAAACAAACAGAGATCAGAGTTTCACTCTTTTGTATCGTCACCCAACTCTCGAACACCCCCGCAACGCTCCTCTTTTTAGCATTTCCATCTTTGCTCCCCTGTCAGTGTGATGCGTTCCCCATTACAGTAATGAGCTTAGCAAAGAAATGGCTGGAATTCCCTCTGTGGAGAAGAAAAATAAAATTAAAATACAGCCACAGTAAGTTGGAGCAGGATTGCTGATCTAGCTTCAGAGTTGGATGAGCGGTAATGCAATAACGTGTAATTCCATCGTCGTCTACAGTTGCAGCAAAGCAATTCATAATTCATAAGGATCGAGAAGAACACGATGAAGTTGGAATGAGTTTCGGCCCGGAGCAAACAAAAGCCGCGTCGGGCCTCAAACTAAGTTTTACTTTCGCTGCACATATTATTCTGCCTGGTTAATGTCTGATCAACAAACAAACAAACTGGTACAGGTCAGCCACCTTTCCTTTTTCCACCAGCAATTAATTTTCAAATTGTTATCTGGTTGACAAAATGTCAGGAAAGAATGATAGAAAGGCCATTTTAATTATGTTGCTGTGATGTCACGTCTTGTTTTGTCTGACTAGCAATTCAAAAGTTATGCCCCCGTGAGACAAATACAATAATATTAATTATATTTTAGAAACGCAAACCAGGAATTTCTAATTTTCTGAACTTTTAAGACTTCAGTAACATTTCTCTTCAAGTTGCGCCGTGCTCTTCGATTCTTTTAGTGCTGCAGAGACCGTGGTTAGTGTGTTCGTCACGCGGTCCAGGGGGAGTCGACACTTTGGGGTTTCTTTCACGCTACACTGGACTTTGATGCAGAATTAACCTCCACCTTGACCTGCATGAAGACGAGGGTGGAGTGAGGCAGGTCGGCGCTGGACTTTTTTTGTTTCTCCCCTTGAGGAGAGTCCATATCTGTGCAGAGCAGAACATAACGACACAGAAGCGATAGATAAATGTCAGATAAAGCACGGCACAGTTGGCAGGACTGACTGACGTGTTTCCTGACAGGTAGAGCAGGAGACATGTTCAACTGTAAGTAACTAAGACCGTTTAAAATGTTGCTGAAAGCGTACAAGCCGGTCCCCGAGGCCAGCTGGAAACACTTTAGGACCAGGATGAAAGCTGAGAAACGGACTCACCTTGAGTTTGACAACTTATTTCCCTCGTTGTGTTCCGCCTCGGGTTTGTAAATTCGCACAGACTCGCAAAATCCTTGAGTCAATTCTTGAAGAATTCCAGTGCAGCCTCTTATCAGATGGAAACGCTGAGTCCCAACTATCGAGTAAAAGAGATTTTTTTTGTTATTACATTATTAAATTTAGTTTTCAAAAATCTATGAATATTTGAAACAAATATAATAACAATCACAGCTTACAAATAAAATTAGACATGTGCCGTGGGTGAGGTAACACTGGAATAATAATTTGAAGACACAAAGAAATATTAATGACAAAGCTCCCAAAGGGCAGACTACGATAATAAGCTGGTTATTGGCTTATTAATCATCAGTTAATGATTCTCGCACAGTTTTTTGTTTTTTTTGTTTGTTTGTTTGTTTTACAAGTGGCAATAAAGGACAATTAAAGATTGTGTTATTACAGAACACACTTCTCTGTCAGGTTGGATTTTCTAGACTTTTATTTTTGTTTCCTTGAGGCTGTAAAAATGTTATTTTCCCCCACTATAATCAATGTTTAGTGTTAAATTGCTTGCCAGCAATCAACCATTAGACTGTTTTTCCACCTGGAAAAGTGCCAGCGTGATCATCTCTGTCATTACTGTGCAAATGAAAGGCTCCGTGATATTGCCGTAAAAGGCTTTGAAAACAGAACGCCTCCCATTTTTTATTGTCCACGGAAATAAGTCATCATCCAGTTGTTTTGACGGGCACGTAGGACATTAACAAGGGTGACAGCAATAACTGTTATGAGTCCCAGCTGATAATGCTGGGACTCATGAAAACGCAGATTTGTACGAGTGATTGTTGCTAACGGTCTATTTGAGGCACAAAAAGTCTCATTTTATATGTTAGAAAATGGGGAAAAAAAAAAGATCACCTGGTGTGTAGTATTTTCTATGAGCGCGTTAATGACCTCTCTGCTTGAGGGAGTTTTTCATCCATGTTGGCGACAAGGCCCTGCGGACGTCAGTGTCATCCATCTCTCTGTCGATGAAATGTAGCTCAGACACTCATGTCCCCCGCGAGACAAACTGGAACGACTCCTATGGTCCCCTGACGTAAAAACGTTGGCCTGATGGAAGCAACTGGAGGTTATTTGTTGAGCGCTTTGGTTTAAGATGGGATACGTGCTGACAAAACTGACAGCAAAAAAAAAAAATAAATAAATAAAACAATTTCATTGAACCGTCAGCTCCTACCTCTTTTGCTGAATTTGGGATTAACTGGATTTATGGATGATGTCACAGAATCTATGTCGCTCTTCATCTACAGCCTTATAGCTTTTAATTTAAATTTTGAAAAAAGCGAGGAGGTGGAGGTCATAAGACAAGTTAGGTCCAGATTTTAGATTTAGGTTTGTTGTTAATTTCAGTTTTACAGCATGTATAAGGCCTATTGTCTGCTTGAGGCAAACCATGAAGGGAGGTAAACTTCTCCAAATAACCAGCTGCTTCCCTAATTGCTGCATCTTCTGTGTATTTTGTAATCTTGTTAAACACCACCTGACAAATGTGTCCATTTGGACTTTGCCGGACATCTGGTCGGGGACCTCTGGGTCTTTTAAATCAGTTTCAGTGTTCTGCATCAAAAGAACAGATGCATGTGTTAATGTCGCTTCCTCGCAGGCACCAAAGGTTTCAGTGCTTCAGTCTGGGGGATAAATAAAGGGCCACGTCGTATCTGCAAGTTCAATCGGACACAAGCTGCAGTCCGCGGCCTCGTGTCCCGACAAGCCGCCAATATAAAGTGAGCTTGTTAGGATGAAAAAGAAAAGCCAAACCCGTCCTCCTAACAGCGTCTTCACTAGCCTGGCATCAAAACTAGTTTGTCTGTCTCTGTTTGCGTCCGTCTCCGTTCATATCTTTTGATTGCTGTCTCCCGCTTGCCCGTCCGTCTCTTGGCCACATTTTTCTCCCGCCCTGGGCCTCTGGGGCTGTCTCCCCACAGACGCTCAGTGGATGATTGGCCATTTAATATCTAATCTGTCTGACTCAAACTTTGGCAGAGCTGCCACTGTTGTTTCTATCTGCAGTGTGGGCCATCTGCCACGGCCTGCATTGGAAACAAGAGCATAAAAAAGGACAATGAAATCAAGAGAGGGCTTAGTGTTATTATTCACTCCACAGCTCTGTGGAATGTGCCATAATAAAATGATTCTTCGCTCTTCATTTAGAACGATGGGGTACCAACAAAACGACCTTTATTTCTCACTTGTGGTGAAAGCGGCGTCTTATGCAGCACAAAAACTAACTAAAGTCACAGCCAGTGGGATTTTTTTCATTATTAAAGGTCGAACTCGAGACCTTTTTTTATCCTCTCTGAGGAGTTTTACAGTTGCCAATAAAGCTGAGATTTCGTGATGTTTTCATCTTCCTTTTCGGTCGTAACTGTTCAATTTTCAGAATGTGGATAAATCAAGGACTTTCTAATCATCCTAGTATTTAACTGGGTAATTTTCTCTAAAAATTCAACCTTGACTAAAGCTAAACAGAAAGCCCGTCTGCTGATTTACAAGTTGAAGAATTCAAAAACTGATTTGCTTTCGCATATTAGTTTTAATTCCTGAAAATTACTTTTCCCGGTGGCAGTAAGGGTTTAATTTTGGAACAAATATGAAACATATGTATTTGATTTAAGCTTAGTTTGAACAACGCTGTGCTGCACTCAGCTGAGGTTCCAGCGGCGCCTTGGAAAGGGTCCGGTATAAAACATATGAATGAGTCCTCTACAGCTGTATAAGAAGGCAGAACATAAAGCAGGAAGTGAAAACATGGCCGACACAGTGCGTAGTTCCAGTGCGCGCTGAGGTCGTGTTAGAGGTGCGTATGTGCTGCCTGCTCAGGTGATTCGATTGGTGGCTCGGGCAGGTGGGATTGTGTTTCCGGAGAAGACTGTTTGGCAATTTGAGCAAAGAGCAGCCTCTGGAAGGAATTAGCTGCACACAAAGAGAGAAAAGACCAGCGGGCCATTTTAAAAACCGGTTAAAGGCCTTTATTCCAACAAAATCCGGAAAGTGTCACTGCATCATCAACCTTCATAATGAAGGAATTAAATGAAATCAATTCTTTGTATTGTTTTTGTTTTTTCTAATTCAGGGTGCCAGATTCCATGCACATTTGTCGTCACTGTTGCCTTCTTCCCCCTGTTTTATTTGCTCATTACGCCCACCTGTTTCCGTCTGCCTACACCTCGAACGCCCTGAGACTTGGCAGTGCGGAGCAGGTGTGAAAGCTCTTGAAAGCAGCAAAGAATTGCCTTCGATCAGGGGGGAGGGGACGCCGGCAGGGTGTATGGCAAAAATGGTCAGCGTGCAATTATGGGAGCGTTTCAGGGGTTCGCTCGGCCAGAGCTGTGGCTCGCACTTTGCACACCGTGCAACCTTTTTGGCATTACTTTTACACCTCCTAAAAATGGCCGTGACACAGAAGTTTGCCAGAGCTCAAAAGGTTCGTGATGGATCTGAAATGAACACCTGCTGAGCACCCTAACCCTTGTTGGGGCAGAGTGAGTCATCCACCAATGAGAAGGTCGGCGGGTCAATCCTCCATCCTGAGTGTTAAAGTGACCTCGGACCAGATACTGAACCCCGAAATCCCTCTGATGGCTGCTGCATTAGAGTGTGAATACAAGAGGCGAGGGGGAAGTAATGTGAATGAATGAAGCAAAAAGAAGTTCTTCACCATCAGTAATGTTAATTTTGGACTTTGATTACAGGGGATGGTTTCACACGCAGCTCCTTCCTTCAGCAAAAAGTTAATTTGTTCTCTTTTCCCAAAGACAAACAGACATCACAGACTTTACTTGACCCATTTCCGCAAGAGGCGGCGCATTTGCAACATGTTTCATTGGACCTTTAAAACCTTGCAAGAGCTTCCATGTTTGTGAGACTCCTGCAGTAATGATGTTTTCATTAGGCCCCCATAAACTTGATAAACCTCTCAGAGAGCCGCAGGAGAATACATGTTTCTGTGTGCGTGTACTAGACGTCTATAAATCAGCCTTTATAGCAGCTCTGCTGTAAACAGCACTGATGGCTCGGCCCGATAAACAAATATAGAGCATATGGTCGGGATAATGCTCATAATCAAATTTACTTACCTGCTGTCATGAAACTGTGTGTGTGTTTGTGCGCACGCCTTCACACATGTGTATAATTATGTTAGTGGTGGTGTGTGCAGGATCACAAGTCGTGCAACAAAATGGATTTTACAATGTGGCAACGTTGCGTACGCTTTCCATAATCTCAGATACGAGGCCGATCAACCTGGATCACGCTCAGGGGTTACATTCATGCAGCCACATCCGCCCTCAGGGAAAAATTCTCACGGCTGCAGCTTCAACAGGCGCTGAAGTTGCTCACCTCTGCACTTCATCCCGATTGGCTGAAAGCAAAACCTGCTATTATTTTCTGATTCCCTCTAAAATGGAGCACAAATTGAGCAAAAAAGTATCAGTGTAGCAAAGTAAAGTTTGCAGTGCAAGGGAGTAAAGGAAATAGGGCCATTTTCACATTGACTTCAATAAAATCGGACTTTGTGTGCAGTTTTATATTCAGTCAGTTACTCTCTCCTGTTGCTCTGTCAGCTCATTTGTTTTTACACGCGGCCACTTTCATATCTGCTGTAAAGCAGTCGACTTCAGGAGAAACAACCTTCGATATAAATTGTAGGTGTCGGACAATAAAAACAGTATTTCAAGTTTCTCACTGCGAGCCGGAGCTGGCTGCCTGGTGTGTTCAAGAGTTACCGTCGGTGGCTTTCTTTATGTGGATTAAGATGTAAAAGGTCCTACCAGCTTAATGTGACTCCCGGCGTTGCTGCTGTTTTTGTGCTGTGTCAGATTAGAAACGATGTGGCTCAATTATTTACGAAGTGTGGGGGGGGGGAAATTGAAATAAATAAAACAACAGTAAACACAAAAAAACGAGTCTTTTCTTCCCTTAAATATTCTTTATTACTCAGATCCGGTTGCTCAGCAACTCAGTCAACACTTGAAAAAGTTTGTGTAGTTTCCCTTTTGTGATATAATACCGGCGCCATAAAAGAACCATTATGGCAGCCTGTTGCCCCCGCCTCCTTCATAATGTATTAAAAGTGTCGACTTACTCTAATGAGCTAATTATTTTGGCAAAGTAATGCTTTAATTAGAAAAATGTTTCTCTCGGTGTGCTTCATGGGTGGGATTAATGTTAACCTTCCGGACTTTTCCTCAAACGTGAGGCAGAACGGCGGTGCCTTATATATCCAGATGTTAGTCAGTTCCTGAACTCCAACAGTTCCAAGTCTGCACTTCTGTAACGAACTGTTGAGCTTTTGGTGTGCTGCCTTCTGGTTGAATGCACCCGGCGCTGGGAATCAGAACCAAGGGCGACCACAGATCGTCCGCTGGTTTCAGATTTTTTTTTTTTTTTTTATCTGCTGCCTCCAGCAGAAATTAGCAGCTCGACGCTCTCCGCCTCCCAGCGCTGCGTCGATCACTGAGCTGTCCCCAAAACGGAGCTCCTCAGCCATCTGGGCCCTCTCTGCGTTTCCCCGTTAACCATCAACAGTCAGGGAGTGTAATCTGTCTGCGCTGTAACACGCTCGGCAGGCTGGGGGAGGCCCAGCTTCATTCTGGCCCGTGATAGCGGGCGAACTAACTGGCGTCTGGGATGAACCGGCATCACCAGAGCAAATCACCGAGGGGAGATTCGCTGTCTGCGCTGTTGTGTGGAGCAAGTATCTCTCTGAAACACGCCTGGCGTCGAGCTGAACGACATTTAAAGAGCCCACAGAGAAGTGGATGCTGTGGAGAGGACTGTGCGTGTGTGTGTGTGACTGGTCGTGCTTGCCGTTGTGTGTGTTTACGCCAGGCAGCGACACTGAGCCTTCAGCGTATGCACTCAACAGTCAAGTGTTTCATTGCTGCTTTTAGCAGAATGATGGTGCTCTTAACAGCACTTTGCGATTGAATGCAGTGAATTCACACCATGTCACCACAAGATCAATATGTGCGACTGTGTGCGCGCATATTGATGAATGAATGAAGGAGCTTCCATTTTGTTGATGATGGCTTAATGGGTTCTGGGCAGACCACAGAGAGTCGAGTGCACGGCTTTGTCAGAGGGAGGGAGAGAGAGAGACTGAATAAGTCAGGGGACGAGAGAACGAGACCGACAAAGACAAACACTTTTGAGTGAAAGTGCTAGAAACAACAGACATGGCCACAACAATCTGCTTCGTGATAGATAGACTGAAATCAAATATTAATAGCTGTCATAACTCACCTGTTGGTAGACCCGAAGCTCACAATAACATGATGCCTTTTTGGGGTCGGGCAACAAAGTGTGCGTGTGTTTGCGGCCAACCAGCCAAAATGAGTAGTTTAGTTTTTACCACTTACTTTTTGTGCTGCTGAGAAAATGCCGTCGTTGCCTGTTCCTGAGTTTAGTCCAGACCCGGACACGATAACTTTCTAAACAGAAACATCAAAACTCTTCGACAGCAGCAGATTTACTGACGGATCGTAGCTCCAGTGTGGTTTTATTCTCCCCTCGTGGCCACTCCGGAGAGGAGCACTGAGTTTCATCTCGCCCCGAAAGCGTTCAGGTCTCCGCTCATCCATCATCTCTTTCCCCCCTCGGTCACACCCGTCTGGTTCGACCAATCCTCAGAGCGTATCATCATGCCCCCTCCGCACGCCCCCCCCATCGCATCCTCCACAGATTGTCCAGTAAATCATCAGGTTCAGTCTTTCACTACAGATGAAGAATTATGAGTGGAGGTGTGAAGCAGCACCAAACGGCTTCATCTGGCCCAGTCCCGACAGCGTATGTTGTCCGACTCCATTTATCAAAGAGGATATCAAGAAGTGCCGACGTGTTGTGACACAGCAGGCCCCCGGGCGCAGGCGTAAAAAAGCTGCCACTCATGCTACTGGACGCTTTGTTGTTCTCTTTCGGCCATCCTGTGTCTTTAAGCCGTCATTTGGCTTCCATCTTTGGTCGTTTTGAGTCCCGTTCAGGGTTATTTTAGCAGCCGAGGCTCTGGGCATTACTGAAGTGCGCGGAAAGGTCTATTTCGAAATGATTTCCGAGCAGAATAACGGCAGCCAGCTTCCTCAGATGGGCCTAAATTAAAATGTTCATTGTAACTGGAACTCTGCCATTCAAATAAGTGGGGTCATTCAGAATTTAATTGGCAGTGGGGTCATTACTTAAACACTGAAGTGTTTTGGGACCTTTCAACTCATCCCTCCTCTTCTAATGACCCCCCTCTCCTTTGTACTCTGTCTTCTCCTCACCTCCTTTATGTTTGCCTCCTTTCTTCTCCCTCCCCGTCAGCTCTCTTACATTTTCCTCCCCCTCCTCTCCGTCTCAGAGTGACGGCTGAGGTGAGAATCGAGGGCCATGTAGGACAAATGAACTAACAGCATCAGATTAAACAGGATTAGTCCACTCACTGACGACTGAGAAGGGCCCGGTGCTCCTAATGAATTATGTAAGCACAAAGCGTCCCGACCACATTTAATGGCATGCTACTGAGTTTCTGGGACATTGGGTTGTGCATGAGAGACGTAAAATCAGCAGTTAATGTGATGCTGTGCAGGAATGAAACGGAGGTGTTGTAGCTTGTCTGTATGATTCAGTCAACAGACTTATCTGATACCTTTTACTGCAAGTGGCTGCATCAGTTTTTAAACAAGAATGGGAGTACAGTTAGTGGTCAGAAGTTACATCAATGGGCAGAAAGTGTCCGCTGCTCAGGGACATTTCTCATAATATTATTGGTATTTTCTGTGTGTATGTGTGCGTGGATTAGAGAGAATCCAAAATGAATTCAAACTTCTGCACCCCATTGTTGTTCTTAGAAATCATTGAAGATGTACGTCGTACAATCATTCGACCCTGGAAAAAGAGCAGCCCACATAAATCACTGAATCATTGTCACCATTATTATGGCGAGAGCAAAGCGAGGAAACTGGCGATGTCCTTTTTAACTGTCGACGACTTCAGGGGCTGAGCCCAAATGGGACGTCTGGTCTATGGAGGATTTTTGTGTTGTTCCTGTTTGCTAACCATCTTCGACAATAGCTAATGTTTTCTCAGAAAGAAATGTAAGGTTTTAAAGCCTTTTTCTTTTTTGCGTTATGAATGGAATGTTATTGGAAGCAAAGTATCCACACGTTGGATCCTTGCTCATCGAAGGAAAGGAGGAGACATTAGTTGGATCTATTTGCTGAAATGGGGATATCCTCTTTGCTGTGATTCCGTCGGCTTTTGAGCGTGATGCCTGAGTTGGAGTTGGAGGAGGCTGGGGCCGATCGATGTGCAATAAAAACATTTACATTTGTAGAACCAAACTACGCTTTTGCTGTCATTATTTTTAACCGCGTTACGAAGTGTCCTTCCCCTAACCAAGTAGTTCTTGCACCTGAACTTATCCAGGCCATGATCATGGACGATAAAAACAATACTTAAGTCTTCATGTTTAGCATCCAAGGACACTTCTTATCACAAGTAGAAGAGCAAAAACACCGAAAGCTGAGATGGACGAAGGAGGTTACAAGCGACAGAGGAGTGAAGGATGGGAGACACGAACGAGGAGGAAGATGTGAGGACGATAAAAGGATAAAGAAAGTGAGTCAGTCAGTCAGCGAGCGGCCTTGTCAGATGGCGGGGTTGTCAGATTCCTTTTCTTGCTTGAATCAGTCTATCTGAAGGCTGATTCACCGTTTCACAAATACAGCGATAAAAAACAATGTATACGAACTCAAAATGTCAGTCAGTGGCACACACACACACACACACACACATACATCCAATGAGTCAGGGAGTGTATAACTACGCAGTAGCTTGTTGCTTTCTGCTTCATTTACCCATCCGTCGGCAGGCTGGGAAAATAACAGCATGTTGATGAATGCATGAGCCCACATGTGTGTTTTTCTATTAGTGTGTTTCGGTGCCAAAATTTGACCGTTGTGTGTGTGTGTGTGTGTGTGTGTGTGATGGCTGACTGTGAGAGATAGGGGGAGAAGGAGGATGTCGGGGAAAATGAGATGGTGTAATGAAATCAGTGATTGCTGTATTCTGAGCTAGCTGGGGTCACTGTAATTAAGGGTGATTAGGACACAATGTTTCTGCTTCTCTCATGCACAGGCTCGCTGTGTGTGTGTGTGTGTGTGTGTGTGTGTGTGTGTGTGTGACGTTGAACGGACTTTTATTGACTGCGGACAGCCTTTCACCTCGAGTGTTTATCCCAACCGAGGCCTCAGAAGTGAGCAGGCTTCAGTCTGCGTGAGGATTTCGGGTCCCAGCGTGGTCTGTTTGTGTTGGCGAAGATCCAAATGTAAAACAAAATGCACCACAAAACAATAATTGGTTCATCTCACACAGTTGTAAAGGCTGGTTTTGATCATCTGAACAGGAAGTTGGTTAATAACGTTAATAACGCAGATAAAATGAACGCAATCACAAACTGTGTGACTTGTGAAGACTGTAATTTCCTGCCGTTGATCATCGTCAGTGACTGATGACGTCAACAACGTGCTCCTGCGGGAGACATACCTGTTAATATGTTTTTTTTTTTTTCTTTTAGCCTTTTCAGACCAAACGTTTTGGGTCAGGCTCACCTGACTCTCAGCATATTTTAAAAATGGTCCTTCCTTACCGTCAAAAAAAAAACACCAAGAGATCTGCGAGAGCAAGGAAGCTCAAGGAAATGTTCAAGGCAAACTGAAATCTGAGTGTTCGAATCATCTCTCCAGTTGGTTTGAGAGGCATTTTAGATGCTGAAAATATGTAAATGTACCTGCAGGGTGCATTTGTAATCTTTCCTCATCGCTGAGTGGAAGATCTCAGTGAAAATAAACACTGGGTTTATCATAGCAACTAAGGTTACATTTCTATCAGCCGTTGTTTGCTGCTGAAGCTCCACAAAACCTCTGTCTCATTTTTTTTTGCCTAAAAAAACGTGCGTTTGCATGTTTGCGTTAGTTTGCGGATAGCTATCTGGAAACAGGTTTTGCATGATCTAATCCACATTCATGACAACACTGAAGTACTGATGGAGTGTGTAAGAGCGACTCTACACTTTCTGGTGGTGGTTGTTGTTTAACAGAAAAAAAAGAAAAATACAAGGGTTCTTTACTATGGCGCTCTAGAAACAAACTATAAAAGCTTGTGAAGCGTGAATAGATGTAATCAGCAAGTTAATCTTCAGGTTTCCTTTCACAGATCCTGCTACATAAAAACTACATTTTCAACACTGACCCTTAACTGTCCGGAATAATAACATATGCTGGCTTTTCCCATTACAAATGCTGCCTGCAATTTATTCATCAATGGATTATCCGTTGATCAAATGCTGACGCTTTCCGATTTGTTGAATGAATGCATCTTCAGCGTGAGCGGTTATTTTATTAAATCACCCTTTTTTGGTGTAAATGGGGCCAGATTGGAGAGCAACTTAGAGCCGAGACCATTTTTATTCCTTTTTATTATTGTTTTTGGTTTTTTTGGTTTTTTTTGTCATCAATCCTCCTGTTTACTATTCAGCTGCTAACTGTCAGGCTCATTGGGAAACTGTATGTAATGATGGGAACACAAATAAACTTGACTTGATTGTAGGTGGCAGTTGACAAGATTGTTGGCAGCAAGTAACGACTTAATATTCAAGATCCGTCTCAGTCAGTTAGCGCTGATTAGACGCAATGCAAGTGTACACATGTAAAAACATTAGATGACTGCATAAAAAAAAAAAGGGGGAATAAATAAAATAAAATCCAAACGAGTTAAAACAACAGCTGTGGAGAACAGCTGGAGAGAGCTGTGAATACAGCGGCGAGACCCCGATGAGGGCAAAACTTTTCGCAGTTTTCCTATTTTTCAGTTTTCCTCAGTAATAAACATGAGCCGGTGAGAGTCGACTCCCTGCAAACAAGAGCTGGAAACAAACAAGCAGGGCTCACGCAATAGCTCGCAGCATTACTTACTAAATCTGCGGCATCACTGAACTCCCCAGTCACCGCTGGAGCATTATGGGATTTGTAGTTGAAAAACCTTAAGCGTGATTGACAGCCATAGCCAAAATCAGTTAACATGAACTTGGATAAATGTTAATTAAAAATGTCTTAGTAGCTCATTTGTCTTTTATGGCAAGTAAAGAAAGTGAAAAATTAAATTCAGCTTTGTGTGATCTATTAAAATATATATATTTATGACGCTTATGAAGCGAGAGGATGTTTTTTTTTTTCCCCCTTTCAGAGAAATCTTCCCTTTTGATAATAATCTGTGTGACAGTTTTACCCTCCCCAGTGAAAAACAAAAGGAAGTCACCAAAAGTGAAAAGTTTCCCGTGTTGAAAGGAGGATGAGGAGGCGGAACAGTGTGTTAGCAAAAGGAAGGATCAAACCGCAACTAAAAGTGTCTGATTTCTGACAAACGAATGTCGAGTTTAACACAAAAACGGCACTTCTTCTTCACACAGCGTGGAATGAAAAATGGAATAACGCAAGAAATAGACGTGTCAGCATAGGAGGGGCGACCCCACCTAACAGTCTGTTAAAACGCACAAACACCCACAAAAACAAACAAGCAAATTACGCAAGACCCACGCAGACACACAAGGCTTTTGTTACTGAGGGGTGTCCGGTCAGCGCGGCCGTTGTGTGCCAGATGTGCTGCGTTGGCCCCGTCGACTCCGCTCGGTTCAGTCGGGCTCCTCATGTACCAGATGTGGCCTGCTGGCTAATTAACGGAGAATAGAGAGATCTGTCAGAGATACAGACGTAGAGCGAGGAGCGAGAGAACGGGGACTCGTGACGTAACACAACATCCACACACACACACACACGTTCACACACCCATGAATTCATACACAGTGTTTAATCAGTCTAATTAATGCTCGGCGCTGCCCTGTTGGAGAGCGGCTGTGGTAATTAGAAAAAGCTCCTCCAGTATTTTGATAATCCTTTAGTTTGCCCTATGGCGTCTTTTTTTTTTTTTTTTTTTTTCAGCTCTTTCGGTTTTCATACAATTATAACACACCTGCCTGTCATTTAAAAGTCCAACATTTCCACGGTTTACCAAACAAACCCCTTCGTTGCTCCGCCTGTGTCGTATCCAAGCCGATGGCGGTCCCCACCTCTGATTCCGGGCCACCGCTTTCGACGAGAAGTCCGGCCCACGCTGTGGAAGCGGAAAGGCCACACGACACGAGCGTTTCCTGTCATCACAAATCACCCGGCGCCACTCCCCGGACAAGCACAGCCATTTAATAGACATCAGCTTTGAGCGGAAGGTCAATAATTTGGAGTCCTCGGCCATCGGAGCCCCGCACAAATGTCAGAGGGAAATGTCGATAACTGTGTTTGGTGTAACGTGGTGGTCAGCCAGATTTTTATTTATTTTTTTTTCTAACTCTCACTTGCTGTCTTTTTTATTTTTTTAATTTTTTTTTTTGGGGGGGGATTTCTTTTGTCGTTCAGTTCAAGTTCAGACAAGCTTCTGGGCCTCTGAATGAATTTTCGATCTCTCCCACCTGCGTTGTTATTCTCACTCCAGCTCCGACTCTTCCCATTCCCTCGATGTTTCTTCTTCTGTCCCACACCTCCTCCTGTTGCCTCCTTTCTTCAATCAATGCGGCTTTAGCCACTGTCACCTTCCAGCTCAGGTCGTGTTTTCCTCTCTCCGACTGCCCCCCCCCACCATCCTCTCTCTGTCCAGGATCAATGTGGGCTTTAGGCATTGTCACATTGTAGTGCAGGTTGTGTTTTATTGAAGCCGTCAAGGCGCTGACCTTTCCATGTCCAGGGGAATAAAAGAGGGATGCCAGCAAGGTATGAAGGAGAGAGAGAGAGGGATGGTCAAGCCATCAATCATGGAGGGCGGGGTTTGGTTTGGTTTATTTCTTTAAGATCTCCCCCACGCCGTGTTGGTCACCTGATGGTCCTCATCTGTTTCCTAGCCGCTGATGAGTTGTGAGCGGCTTCCATGTTTCCCTTTCCAGTTTGGACATCCTTCAAAGTTCTGCGATGAGCTGAGGGGTTGATGTGTAGGGAACACAGATTAGCAGAAATGCTTCAGCGCAAAATATTTGAGGGATGAACTTGGATTTGTCTGTTTAACTGTGTTGGAATAAGATCTATGGTGTTAATATACATTATATAGCAGACTACAATGTGATTCTGGGGGTCGGTGTGTTTGTTAACAACTCCCCCCTGAAGACACACATCTGCTGTATAACATGATAAAGAAGCATAATATAGTAAAACACCATCGGGATGTATTAAAAAATGTTTAAAATGTTCTAATATCTGCTTACAGCTACATTATATTGAATCATAAATCACTTGAATGTTACTGTACGTCCTATAAATCATAAATCCACAGGCTAAGGCCGAGTGTTGCCACATTGACGTTTCCTTTCTCGCAAAATGAGTTTTAGATGTGAAAGGCAGCTGAAGGCTACAATGATGAATTGATGAACAAAGAAAAAATTAATCAGCCACTATTTAAGGAACTCATTAAAACTTTGGTTTTGTCAAGAAACTAGTTGCCTTGTTTTTTTTTTTGTTTTTTTTTTTTATCTTCCACACATGAAATATCAGCAAGAATCAATGCTTATTTAAGAAGTTTAACGTCTCAGGACACTTGTCTTCAAACTTTCCCAGACGTGAGAGTCTAGTGAGGTAGGATGTCGACTAAACTAAAGTAATATTGATGAAAGAACACTTTACCTTTGGCCCGCTGTGGATTGCCTGTGTGACAAAGCATCACTCCCTCCTACTTTACAGCAGCTTTGTTGGCTCGAACCCGCCCTCACTCCCTCTCCTGTCAGGCTTGTCATTAGTTTCACCTCCCACCTCTAACTTGAGGTTATTTAGGGGACTTCAGTGTGTGCAGGTTGCACATATCCTTTTTGTCACACAGTGGGACAGACTAATGGATGGGGGAGATAATTGGGATCCTCTAATGATTCCTTTCACCTTCTGTCTCTCCGTCATCTCCTTTTCCTTCCTTCTTTCCCTCCTCAGGCTGAGAGACAGAACAAAAGCAAAACCTCCAGCAGCGGCTGCACTCGACCTGTACTCAGTGTCCATCGCTTTTCATCAGTGTGTGTCTGCGAATGTGTCATCACAATAACACAAATACGGCGACATGGCTCATCTAATGTGACTGGAGCAGTATGTGTGTGCACGCTCGTCAGTGTTGAGAGGAAACGCCGCTCAGACACTGAGCAGATCTGGCAACCTCAGTCGTGACGGGCAGCTGTGTGCCCCGCCGGAGGGGGGGTGGCAGCGAGGAGGTGGACTCGGCTGGCCCGCCGCCATTCTCTTTGTCTGAAAGCCAACCGGTTACCTGCTGGGGGAAAAACACACGCAGGGCTGTTTGAGGAGCCGCTGGTCCTCAGCAGCCTCGCCAGGCTGAGGAGTATAACGTCAGATCCAGCCAATAAGAGGCCACATCCACATTTCTGTTATAACATCAGGTCCTCAGAGTTGCTGTTTCCAATGTCCGGCGTTGCTTTAGGGATGTGAGCAGGAGGTTTAATGTTCCTGTAGTCTACTAAATAAACCTTCAGGCTACAAACCGACTCCTGTTTATTTAGCCTGAAGTTGTTTCCATCCACTCAGCCCGTCTCCATTAAAAGTAGCCGAGCCAGCTGTGCTGCTCCTGGTTGTAGCGTAGCTATGGATACATGGACAACTCTGCCTTTGATTTTAGTAATCGAAGGTGAAAGGTCGCGGTGGTTTTGGCTTCTTGAATGTGATATCTCAACACAGCTGGTGAACTGCCGTTCTGCCTGTTTGTATGTAATTATCTGAATCAGACGTCTGTGTGGATAAGTTTTTAATTCATGCTGGTTAAGTTTTGGGTTCCTTTCTAGATTGATTGATTGATTGATTGACGTACTTTACTGATCCTAAACTGGGAAACTCTTATTAAAATGGAAAGTATCCATTGCCCCTGAAAAGAAACAAACTGCTGGAAAAATTCACAACAATTAGACAGAATGTATCAAGACAAAGAATAAAAACAGGCAGAGCCACCTAGCACGGTGCAGATTCTTCCTCATCGCCATTTTGTCTGTCTTCCTGTCCTCTGTCTCTCGCTGGGGGACGTCAGGATGACGTCCACAGTCGCTGTGATGACGCAGGAACAGGTTGAAGGTGTCTTCGGTTCCCTGAGGTTTTTAATGCTGAGACCTGCGACCATTATTCAGCCAAAACGCACCCCACACTGTGTGTGTGTGTGTGTGTGTGTGTGTGTGTGTGTGTGTGCGTGCGTGCGTGTGTGTGTGGATGATGCAGCATCTATCCCCACAGGCCAGTGAAGTGGCCTTTGTGGCATCTTGAGTCAGAAACTATAAAACTTTAAACAGTTTTAGCTGCATTTCAAGGACAAAGCCACTAAAGCTGCCCGGTTTGGTGAAGACTCCAGGCTTTGTTTCACGGCTGCACCGCTGCACTCAGACCGACACTGACAAACACAACCGGAAACTCACTTTACTTTGCTTTCTTTGGGCCCAGACCGGCACCACAACATGCAGAGCAGCTAAAAAAAAACAAAAAGGGTGTTTTTAGTTCTTAATTTCTTTTTTTCTTTTTTTTTTTCTCTCTCCAGTCTGATTGTGCAAGTTTCTTACTAATAGAAACTTTCATTTAAATTTTTCTGGCCTTGGGATTTAATGGAACATGTAGTTTTATTGTTTTCTTGTTTTCCTGGCTTTCTGAGGGAGTGGAGGGTTACATTCATTGTGCTGTTTTACTAAATAAGCTGATAAAGTGCTTGCAAACGAACAGCATGAATACTGGATCATAAAAATGGAAATATTTTATGACAGTCTCAGAAATGCTCGAATATTCCGAGCTCTCTTTCTTTCTCTGCGTTCCCGCACTGATCGTGTGAATTATTTTTAATGATTCAAGGTTGATTTTCTGTCTGAACATTATTCTCTGATTATCTGGCCTTAAGTTAGAAATGTTGACAGATTCATCAGAACTGCTTTCAATTATTACAGAGCGCTCGAAGCAAAGGGCTTCACAAGCAGCAGTTGTGAAGCCCTTTTTTTTTTTTTTTTTTTTCCCTGTCTGCAGGAGCATAACCAGAAATATTAATTTAGGTGGGCCTGTGGGATATAAGATGTGCAAGAACCGCAGCAAAAAGATGATCTGTAAAACATCCATTGCGGTTACTTGCTTGTATTTTATGAGCTCATTGAAACAGAATTCAACGTTTCTGCTTACTGAGCTTCCCCACTCGCTCACTGAACTAATAGTTCCTGTAACTGTGAGAAAATAAGTTTATTTTTAGGTTAAAGGTGCTCGTGCATCGATTTCGATGGCTGGGCCAGTCAATTTGGAAGTTGGAGGAGCATCCTGATCATCAGTGTCCAAATTTTACTTCTGGCTGCTTTTCTGACTGATGAGATATTTTTTAAAAATGTACTTTTGGCGTTTGGATCTTTCACTGGCCATCATGTTGATAGTTCAAACGCAGCGTCGCCTCCTGCATTGACCTAGGGTTAGGGTTAGGTTTCGGGTTCCAACTGTCTCCATTCCTGTTTTCTTCAAATGATTTCACAAGTGTATTTAAAAAAAAAAAAAAAGTAATCAAATTTTCTATTGAATTTGCAGTCGAGTCGTATATTTGATCATAAGACTTGGTGTGCCAGCTCCGTATGGAGACACGCCCGGGTGCAGACGTGCAGCTTGGAAGATGTCACTGCCTTTATTGAACGTTAAAGTTTCAATCAGCAATAACTCTGGATGGTAAAACCTTTTCTCCTGCGGTTAGGTTTTTATTTTTGATTTTTTTGGACGGTACCTGAAATGTTCAAACAGCCTAATGGGTTTAAAGCCACCAAAGTTTAAAGCTAATAAAGTCCCAGAAAATACAGAAAAAGAAAAATCATTAGGGGAAAAAAGTATTTAAATTGTATTTATGAAATCCAGTCTGCTCCCAGATCTTTGTCATTAATCAATTACTAAAACCAAATATATTGATCCCTGTGTAACAAACTGTGGGTGAGTGTTAGGGTTAGGGTTCTCTGGGCTTTTAGCTCATGTACATTTACATAATGTGAGCGTGTGAGGGCAGATCATATTTTGTGTGGGGATTTGACAGTTTAAATTATCTCTGACCTCTCGCAGGTTTTGTGTAATCACCAAAAACTTATTGCCCTCATTGCGTTTTTTTCAGATTTCCACCTCAGGTTTCAGTCATGTATATACAATCGATTTTTACTGGTGTCGTAATGATAAAATTACGCAGCAGTAACGAACATCCTGACGCCATGTTTCCTCTCCTCTTCTTCTCCCTCCAGATCCCTCAGATCAGCTATGCATCCACGGCCCCGGAGCTTAGCGACGACCGGCGGTATGACTTCTTCTCCCGGGTCGTGCCCCCGGACAGTTTCCAGGCGCAGGCGATGGTGGACATCGTCAAGGCCATGGGCTGGAACTACGTCTCCACCGTGGCCTCGGAGGGCAGCTACGGCGAGAAGGGGGTGGACGCCTTCATGCAGCTCTCCAGAGAAGCAGGTAAGACCGGCAGCTGTGTGCTCGGAGCGGGGCGGACGACGATCGTTTTGGGATATTTGCCTTAAAATTGTAAAAAGTGACACGAGACCGTCGGTGATGAATCCAGAAAAAGATGGTGAATACGCAGGAGATGTTTTGATGATTCTCACCCTGCACTTCAGATCCTTCATGAAAATGCCAGACCAGAGTTGGCAAGTCGAGCAGTCCTTGATAACGTTTATAAAATTACAGCTCCAGATCCAATCGATCCAGACCTGGACCTGTCGCCTATAAAAAAATTGATTTATATTGATTCTCTTTGTCATTGTGATTGAGAAAAACATAAAACTGTAGAGACGAGACACAGTCTTTGAAAAAACTTCAAGAGCCCCAACTTTGACCACTTGAAGTATTTTTAGAATATTATCTCTATATTAGCACTTCTCCTAACAATGTGCTTTACAAAAAAAAAAAAAAAGGTACCTGAGTGTAATTGTATAGTAGACACGCATCAACAAAAACATCACAATATATCATGTCATTATGCAAAACGAGCTGGCAGGAAGTAAAAAGGTGATGAAAGAATATAATTAAAACTGTAAAGATAAACAACAGCAGCTGAAAACTGAACACTACTTGATTGCTGCGAACGGATGATTTAATGGCCAACTGCACATATAAGCTGCTGATCGCTGTGGTAAGAGAGGAAACTATGGTGGTTCTGTATCCGAACATGTTTCACTAGCTGTTCCCGCTCAGACACTTTAAAACCTTTAATATCACATCGCTTCAGTCGCCACCAAAAGTCAGACTGCCTCTCCGAGTCATAACGGGGTGGATTACACTTCCAGAGGACGCCGTCACCTCCGATGTCAATCACGAACAAGCGTCTGTAAATCAGCTCCGTCCTTGTAACTTTTCAGAGGCGCAGAACGTGACTGTGGTTAAAGTTTTCTTCGGTGCTTCCCGCACATCCGCCGCCGCGCTGCAAACAGGACATGCTGATTGATAATCCGGCACATATGAGATTCGTGTTCGCGGTTTCAGAGGCCCAAATCATGTCTTGACACGTCCCTCTACTTCTGTAACCGTGTGAGCTCACATGAGCTTGAAAGGAATTAATTAGAGTACATAGTCATGTTGATCGCTCTGAATAATCTCAGTGACATTTAGAACAATCTGATGACTCTTCACAACTCACCAGTTGGGATGCGTCCTGACATTTATGTGCCGGGGAGTTTTTTGAGGATTATTAAAGGACACGTCGCTGCCGGGGAGCACAGAGGACGGCTCAGAAATCTCTTAACTGTGCTAACAACAAATAACCGCCCGATATTTCCACAAAAGCGTAACTCACTCGCTCATTGATCTGCTGTGCTTTTTGAATAGCGGTTTGAGAAAAAATGAATTGCCCCCTGTCAGAGTTAGCCCGAGCGGCATCCAGACTCCTTTTTTGAAAGCACATTCAGGGAGAAATCTCAGGCCTTAATCCCCGACTGCATTCTCATATTTAACTCACACTGTGTTCATGTCACGTTGAACAATTTCAGAAACAACAGTTAAAAAAAACTGTAATAATACATTTATATATCTTCACAACCTGTTTAGGTAGAATTTTTTTAGAGACTGATTTTGAAGTTTTGAACTGTTTGTTTTTTATTGCCTGATGATTGCCTGATCTGAGTTCATACGACCTGAATTTGGGTCCTAATTTTGACGATAAGAAATAATCAGACTGACCATAATGTACAGTTTAGCACAGACTACTTTGAGCCAGAGTAACCAAGGACATTTGTTAAGAAACAATAAAGTCCAGCATGTTTTCATTCCAGTCATGACTCGTAGATCAGCCGGTAAATCGAGAGCTTCGCCTTTTGGCTCAGCTCCTTCTTCACAGACAGACCAGTACATCGGCGGCGTCACTGTCTATCTCACCGTCCATCCTTCATGTTGCCTCCTTGAGCCGCGGAGAGGTCTGAGCACACGGATGATCCTTACAGCGATGTTGTCAGTGGCTTAATGGCCACAGCAAACAGGTCCTCGGTAATTCTAGGTCAGCGTGGAGCAGTTTTAAAACCCCCTTGTGGACGGAAAGAGCACGCACAGGACAGCTACATCCCTGACTGGCAATGCCGAGGCCCCTCCCCCGAGCCAGGCCTGGGGTCGGGGCTTGTATGTGAGTGCCTGTTGGCCGGGTCTGGGCCCGGGCCAAAAGAGCCACGTGAGTCCGCCTTCCTGCAGGCCCACCAACAGCTACGACACAATGAACTTCAAGAAAAGCCTCAAAGCCGCGTTACGCACCAAAGCTACAAGAAAAAATGTCCAAGTTCTTCCATCAGTTTTGGAACTGAGAGAACTGCCAACAGGTGTTTCCATACTGGGCAAAGGTTCCCGTAGCTCCTGCAAGGGAACCCACGTGTGTGTTTGCCTCCTTATTAGTCAGATGGACACACACACACCCACGAACAGAGGATGTACTTGAGCTCAGTTTTTTACACTAATCGTATTCTCCTCCGTTTGTTTCTAATGATTGAAAGAATGAACAAAAGTTCAATAAAACGCATGAAACTGCATGCAAATGAATATAATTTATTTTGTGTGTTGAAATCCTCTTTGCGGACAAAGTCATGGAATCTTAGGTCAGTCTGATTAAAATGGCAGACAGTTTTCAGAGATTAAACTTTTAAATTTCCCAGATTTGACCGAACACAACGCAAAGGGGTTAATTGTAATGAGCTGATGAAACCAGCAGCCACTCTAATTTAAGAATTTGTTGTCAAGCCACACATGGACGGCATCACAATGACACTGTAGAAAAGTTTGCAGGATCATCCCAGACCGGAGTCACTCATATTCAAGATCAGGAGAAAAAAGAAACATATTTCACTCACGTGTTGTAATTCCGTGAAAAAAAAAAAAAAGAATATGTGCTTCTTTTTTCATTTTCATTTGGGCTTGTTCCGATTCAAAATGTTGACGTATCAAACCGGAATCACTGTGAATGATATCCAACACGATCATAACAGGAACAAACAAGTGTTGGATTCAAGAAGCTACATAACCAGCTTCGTTTGGGTATTTACTGCAGTTGGTGAATATTTAATATGCACTTAATGAACTGTGAAACAACTCTGAAGAGTTCATTTTTGATTTTAATGAACAATTTTGGCAGATGGTTGTCTGCCCCCCTCCCTCCACCGTCGTGGTTGTGCAGGGGCCAGTTTCAGACGCGTTCATTATCTCTGCTGGTACTGGATCATTTCAATTTGTCAGTCAGCTGATTGGATCCTAATTAACCTTCCCGCCATTAAAATACGCATTTAAAGTTTGATGTCATTGTAAATTTTTTTTTACTTTTTTTAAACAGCGCTATTATAAAGAGGCTCGCTGCCCGCAGCTGCTGTCTGACTGAGAATCTGCTTCCGGAGACTCAGATTCAGAAAGTCAGGATTGGTACGATCTTATCAAGCTTTCTTTTCAGCCTCCGGGAGTTTTGTGAAAAAAAAAAAACAAAACGAAATAACAGAACATTTCTCAGTAAAAACGTGCATCTTAACCATGGTAGATGAGCCACGCCTCTGCAGGACTGTCGACCAAACATCTACAGTGGTCTCCTTCCTGTGTCAACCATCGTTTGGCGAGGCGGCGAGGGAGCATTCTTTAACGTCTTTAACGGAGTCCGGTCTGGTAATTGCTCCTAAATCCTCTAATTTCTGACGCTATCAATCCAAGAATGGGACTACACCTCCTTAGCCGTCTGGGCGACTGATAAATATTTGATAAGCTGCATTCATGTGCGGGTCTTTGGAGGTTATCTGCAGATTTGGGTATAAGCCACCATGTATTGATTGTGGGACGGTTGCTCCTATCAGTTCAGACACGTATCCGCAAACTCTGGCGCACACACACTCACAAACACAGAACCAGTAATGTAATTAGACAGAGTTGGTCTCCAGCAGGGCGTTGAAGATAGGAGCTGACGCACACGCACGCACACAGGCGGTAAAGCAGGGAGGAAGCCTTGAGAGCGATTAGTCAGGTGGTTGGCGACTGATTAGCAGGAAGTTTTTTTCCAAACTTCTCCCTCACTGGCCTGATCAGCCGACTGACTCCTGGCTGCAGCACAACACGACACAAACGCAGTTGCAACAACACGTGTTTTTCTCAGGGTGCAGCCACGGCGGCGAGAAGCACAAAGCTCACATCTGAGGGATGATGGCTCCCCATTCGCGGGATGATTCTGAAAGCTTGACGCCCACGTTGGCTGCTGCCACATGCAGATGGAGCAAACACGCTTATTCTCTAAAAAATATTCATGTATCTCATAAGAAGCACTACAACAATGACCGGGTAGCGAGCTCGAGCTTCCCCTGATGGTGAGTTGATGCCCTGCTGTCCGGTGGGAGGTCTTTCCTGAATCACGTGACCAACGTCCAGGTTGATCAGTTTGCATCGTAAAACTCAGTGGATTAACTTCTTGGCTCCAAGTATTTGCGTATGTTCTGTAAGAATCCATGAAAATCCAAAACCGATCTGGAGACTGAAAATTATGTGAGCTCTCACCAGTTATTGGCAGCAAACGTGGCCACGTTTGAAGCTCTTTGATTGGCTTTTCATCGCTGCAATGCACCCTGGGAGTCGTAGTTGACTGCCCCTCTGCTTCAGTATTGATGTCCACAGGCTTTTTTGTAAAAACAGGAAGTTTTACAGATCGATTGACCAACAGATTTTCAGCTTAAAAGAGACAAACGAGGACGCTTTCTAGTTCAGATCGTTTCAGACTTTTTACAGTCCTTGTCCACTCCACGTAGAAAGTCCATCTTTGGAAAGACGAGGAAGACTTCTGCTTCTGAATGGAGCTCAAACCTAACAGAATAATTTAAAAAGCTCTGGAGAAACTGAACCTATTTTATCTCCATCAGGCGAAAAAAAAAATATTCATTTTCATTAATTGG
Organism: Echeneis naucrates; assembly: GCF_900963305.1. Taxonomy (NCBI): domain Eukaryota; kingdom Metazoa; phylum Chordata; class Actinopteri; order Carangiformes; family Echeneidae; genus Echeneis; species Echeneis naucrates. Next base: position 3,923,567 of record NC_042515.1, on the reverse strand, counting down.
ATTCTGACTAATAAGATGCACAGGAGCAGACATCCCACCGAGCACGCTTCACCACATTATGACCATCGACTAAACGTACCTGCGTTATGGATGGAGACCTGATGAAGGTGGTGCAGGAAAAAGGGCATCCATATTCTAAAAAATGACTTTTTAAATTTTTTTTTATTATTTATGAGGCAGCATGTTCCAAATCCAGTGTGCTGAAATAGATAACGGGCTCGCTCTGCTTGCAGTCGCAAATTTCAGAGTGTTTATGCAGAAAAATCAGTGAAGCTGTTGGTTTTTCTGCCTCAGCTGGTCATTAAATGTGATCTGAATTTCATATCTGTCAAAAATTCAAACAAACACAGTGCTCCTGACTTAAAATCACAAACACAATCACAATCTTTTGTGTCCGTTTTATGCTATTAATCAAAGTGCTGCTGGAAGAAATAAGCGAATCCCCATATTTGGTGTCTTCCAATCCTCATTTGGCACCACAAACCCGAAACCAGGTCCTCAACAAGCTGCTGCTCAGTGTTCAGGAGGAAGTTTTGGACCTTCCTCGCCCAGACAAAAACTTCAACTCAGACATATTCTCAGGAGGTCCAGTCGGACCGGCTCTTTTCAGGTCACGCCACATCAGATTAAGTTCTGGGCTCTCACTGGACCGCTCCAGACGGTGGATTTACTTTGACCTTTAAGGTTTAGAGATTACCCCGAGCTTCAGCAGGTAGACAGCCACCCTCATGTGAACCTGGAAGAGACCTCGATACATTTAGGAATTTATTTTCTCCTCCAGGATGTGGATCTGTCCAGGACCAGAGGAAGCAAAACCCCAAATCACCCAGCTTCGCATTTCCAACTTTTCCAGTTTTCACACAGATGTGCAGTGTACCAGCAGACAGAGCAGCGTGTTCTGTCCCAAACTGTCCATTAAATATTTTCCCAGTAATGCTGGTGAGAGTCCAGCTGCTTTTTTTTTTAAACTGAATGTCAGGTGAAGTTTTTTTGGTGTTCGCTGTGTTTTTTTTTTTTGGGGGGGGGTGGCAGCTTCACATTTTCAGATATTTTTTATATAGATTAACACGACCGCTCGTGTGTTATGAGCTGCCGTTGCTTGAGTTTTTGGTTGTAACTCGAGAAGATTTCTGTGTTCTTCTTGTCTTCATAGACTGTCCAAGTGTTGAAAACATTGACGGGATGACACAGCATCATTTTCCTGCTGTCAGTCTGTTTTATTTTAAGCTCAGCAGGGCTGAGTCCGCCGATAAATGACTGAACACGTGACGGTGATGTAGCCACGCTCGACGTTGTGCGTGCAGCTGAGTGAGTCTTCCATATTCTTGTCTTCAGCTTTGTTTAAAAATAAATGAGAATATAAATAAGTCGTCTTCAGCAGAGGAACGTACATTATTTACACTGGAGCTTCAATCTAAACAAATCCACCTTAGTGGGGCCAAAATGAGGGAAACAAATGATAAATTATGGACTCATTTCATTTCTCTACACCAAATCTTTCTCCGTCTCTGCAAAATAATTACAAAAACAAACTCTCAGATCTCGTTCAGTTCAGGTTCGGGTGTGAAATTGAACCTAATCTGCACATCTGAGGAGGAGAATCTGGAGTCTCAAAGGAACGTTCTAATCAGGGGTTACTGTTTTGCTGCTTCCTAAATCCAGGCGCACAGAATAAAAAGCCGTCGGGAATCCGCCCTTATTATCTCTGAATCAGCAGGAAAATACTGTGAGATATTTGCTTCCCATTTCTTTAGAGTTGGAGAATGCTGACTGGGTAACTGAGCCCCTTTAATACCATCTGAACTCGGTATTGGCAGCGTGTAGCAGGAGGTATTAATGTCTCTGAGCTATTTGCCATGTGCGAGCTTCTGAGTGAAGTGTTACTAAAAATCACAACAGTCATAAAAAATGTATACCTGCTGCAACTGTTTGCTTTAAAATTTAAGCATTTGCAGAGCCGGTGTCGATAAACGTCAGCATTATTCATGAAGTCGCACTTCTAACTGAAGGCTGAATCATCACATGTGCTGCTGGAAATGTCAACGTCCGCCATAACTGAGGTGCTACAGAACGTCTCTTCGTTGCTTGAAGTAGATTTAATCCTCATCATGTCCTCATTAATTGAGTTGTAGTTACTAATGTGTATATGAATGAGCCCACATTTGTTTTTCCTCACAGTGAAATTGTGAATGAGGTTGGCATCCTCCGATTTGGGACTCTGCAGAGGTCGCAGATTTTAATGTGTTTAATTGTCGCACATAAGTCGTACCCACAATGTCACTATTATTTTTTCATAGATTTGCTGGTACAATTCTGTTGAAATGTGTTTATTTATGTCGTCTTTTTGACTTCACACTGTTTGTTTTTTGTGTTTCATATTTTCCATCTGAGGGAATAATGACGGATTATTATTTTATCCTATCTAACCTAAAGGAAAGAATGAGCGTTTTTGTCGCACTAATCATACCTCTCTGGTTTGATTACAGCTCTGCCTCCAATGTTACCACCCTCTTTATTAGCGTCTTTGAAGCAGAACAAGAAGCAGCTCAGGCATTATTTGGATGTTTCCAGCGAGCGGGGGGGGGGGGAGCGGGGCTGCATTAAAAGTCTCTCTGGGGCCTGTAAAGTAATAGTGATACCCCACCCTGAATTAAATAAGGCAATTAGCACTCTCCACAGGCTCGGCTTGAACGCTAGTGGTAATTCAGATTTATGCGGGGGAAAAAAAGAGAAGGTTATCAATTGGTTGTTTCCCAAGACAAATGGGAACACAAGGTTAGAAGAAAAAAAAAAACATATAAAAAACAAATCCTCAATGTAATTTCCATGCTATTATTAACAATTACACGAATGTAAAAAAAAACATGGCAGAAAAAAATATATTTATATTGTACCGATTTTAAAGAACTGAAAGGGAATAAAATTCAAGAGCGCAAATAAAGGAAAACCAGCCGTCAGGATTTCTGTGACGTTGTGATGTCACAGTATTTGTCTAAAATCAGCCACATTTTTAAGGAGGCGTTCAGAAAGAAATTGGCCAACGAGACTAGAAGAGAAAGTGTTTTGCCGGCTGTTGAAAATCATTAACTTGACATGGATCTGGATGAATAGATATCAACAAATAAAATTTTGTGATGAAGGTGTGACGCTGCACGTACATCCAAAAATTTGTTTCCGTTAGTGTCTGTGTGATTGTGAGCATACCGATGGACGACAAAAACCGACACCTGTGCAAACGGGAGGTTCAAAAGTTGGAATATCTTGGCTGAAATTGAATGCAGGGGCCTCTCTCTGATCGAGTTGTTGGGATGTTCCCACATCGCTGCCTTCGTGTCTCGGTTCCACGGGGGCCCCACATCTCATCCTCCTCCATCTTCTTCTTAAACAGACATCCCCTCAGTGTGTTTATTTACAAATTCATCAGGCTGGAGAGCTATTAGAGGCAGCACACCAGCTAATGCGGCATCTAATTTGCCTATTTGATTACCTCGGCGTCCCGGACGGCATCCATCAACCGTTTGTTAGTCTCTTTTGCTTCCATAAGCAGAGGAGTGACACGTACTTATCGCCGTGGCGGTGGGCGGGAAGGAGCGGACGATGGATGAAAAGAGAGGTGGTTTCACCTTACTTCATCAGACCGCGCTGCGTTGCTCAGGGAATGATAGTCCAGTCCGATCTCATTCTGGGAGAGATCAGTCAGCTCAAGGAAACACGTGACATTTGTGCTCAGCGATATAGTTCATCACGACGACAGCAGGACTAATGTTTTCTCGGCGGCCGTTCATGCAAAGTAACTCGTATTACTCTCGCCTAAATGTTCCGTTTTGTAAAACGAACAATAAATCAGTATTTTTTTTTTTCCCCCTCCCCTTAGACTCAGCAGCTCAGCAAACAGCCAAATCCGTCCATCAGATTGACATCGACCGATGTCTTTTTCATAAGCAAATTACACATCTGACGTGCCACAATTTCCAAACAACATTTTTAAGGAGGCGCTTAATGGCATCCCCCAAAATCACGTTGAAGCGATATGAATATTTCAAAGTGGAGTCTTCAGTCGTCGAAGAGGCGTTGTCTGCCTTCTGATACGCTTCAGCACAATAACACGTCGACATTAAAGACTTTAAAAAGAGGAACGAGAGGCAAAACAGAAAAAATATCCCTTCAGTGTGAGTGTTTTGTTTACCCTGGATGTTTGGAGGTTAGCGCAGCACAACAAACCCTTTAAAGATCGTCTAAAAATTCTTCCCCCGCTATTCTGTAACATCTAAAGAATCACAAGTCTGCAGTGATTTATTTGCATCTCTTTCTGTGTGTTTTAACTTCCCGTTATCTCACATAACCACTGAGTGCATCAACATTAGCACAGAGCGTACAGAATTGCATAAATAATAATATTCCATCATGTACTGCGTGTAGTGAATCTGATAGCTTTGATCTGAATCTCAGGAATTATTTGACAATAAGCGAGATGCTAGTCATCTATGTGACAGGAAATAGGGAACAACAAATGTCAAGAATGTTCTAACCCCATTTACAGTCTGCAGATTTAATTTCAAATAAATACATTTTGAAAATGTACAACATTTGTTTAAATCAAGCAGCACGTCAAGTAGATGAATTAAAGAGTCTTTTTTTTTTTTCCAAATAGAAGTTTCTAATCATGTTCAGTATTTAGTGCAGCCAAGTGTTTAATGTTGGAAATTGACTTTAGACCTTTCATACGGTCTGCGTTTCGTACATGTTAATAATTTTATCTGGCTTCTACGACAGAAACAACCAGAACTGGATCATCCTCTAAATTTCCAAATCATCACTCTTTAAGTAGATGTGAAGTGAGTTTTTTTTTGTTGCCTTGTTAGTTTTAAGGATGTTGTCGAAGTGGATTTCTTTGGCGGTCTGTTATATTTGTTGTAGGATGTCTGAGCTTCTGACGTTTCTCACGATGTGAGAGACGTGTTTCGTTTTGGAGCACACGCCGTCATGGTGGCCGTCGGGAGGACACACAGACTTGACAGAGACTTAACTCTCATTGTGGACGTCAAACGCCTGTCAGCCCGGTTACTGGTCATTAAGAGGAAGGCGCGGCCTCCGTCAGTAATGGCTCGCTGCGTGACTCATTGACACGGCCGTCGACTTTCGTGACTGTTCTGGTTTCAGCAGATACCTCTCATTACGCTCCCATTTTGATTCCAAACATGCATCCAAGTCTCGTGGTTGTTTGAGTGCTGAGTGCTGCACAGTCCTCAGCGTCCATTTTGAATGTTTTAGTGCCGGATTCCTTTTTCTAAATAATGTGGAAGCCAAATTGAGGGTGAAGCTTTCTTGCAAATCCCTCTGCATTCGCGTTGTCGGGAGAGCAATGAGAGCAGGATGTGTGTCCTTCAGTTAAGCCACGAAGTCAAAAAGACAGACCTGGGGGGAAAAAAAGAAATGTAATAAAGACCATCTCACTTTGCAGAATATCTTCCTATAAAACAGAACCTGTGAAGCAAATAAAAATTCAGTTGAAAGGTTGCAGATCTTAGCGGCCGTTTGTTTCCAGGCAGCTGCTACAACTGAAGACCAAGTTTGTGTCCTTGACATTTCCGAATAAGAAAAAATGAAAGATTCACTTTCTCCTTGTGGCAGTTTTATTCCCTGCAGAGTTTAATGCAGCTTTTTAAGCCTTCTGGTTTGGGAAAATCCATTAAATGATACGAAACATGTGACCGATATTTTACTAATTCATCAGTGTGCATTTACATTTTGTGAGAGAGCCAAAGATATGTAGACGTTCCACGTCGACACAATCCGCGCAACAATCAAATCTATGGAGTTTAATAATATACACGAAACAACCAGGAACATCAGGACTGGAGAAGACACAAAAGCAACACAAAGGGACTGCCACACCACCAGTATATTGTAGATTCATACCAATCAGATAGTAGCAGCTTAAAAACTATTTTAGCTAATAGTGAGTAGTGAATGTATCAACAATCGTGGCTTTTTAACCGAACATTAGCTTGAAGCATTGATCCTCATAAAATATGAAGTGCCTGTTTGAATCATGAAAATCATTTGAATTTGAAATTTGAAATCATGAACAACAACAAAAAAAAAATAATAATAATAATTGGGCATGTCAACAAACATTTAGCAGTTTATTTAAAAGGGAACTTCAGGCAAATAATTCGATCCAAATGATAAATGACTGCAGCAGCTAGGGACTTTGTGTTGACATCAAATACAGAAACAACATGAAGAAACCAAAACTGGCACAAAATAAAATAAATCTTTTAAAAAAAGTTAAAGTGGTCGTCTAAACTGATGGAAAGGGGGGAAAAAACTGAGAAGTAATTAAATAAAGAATATTAAAAACTCAATTGAAGGCAAAGTAGTAATGATGAAATATGCTGAAAGTGAAAGATGTTTTGAAGCAAATGAAACCAGACATCAAATCTGAAGAAAGTATTACAGAAAATAATCACGTTAAATGATGCAATGCTTTAAATCAATGGAAAAACCCAATGAAAAGTCGAAAAGGAGCTTCAGTTGAATCATTTTCATCAGCTGCAGAGATGTTTTGTTTTTTGACGGGGAGGTTCTCCAACACGTTGATGGATAACGACATCGAGCTGTGACCTGACTTTCTCCGGTTTAAACCTCGACTCACTCCATCTGTCAATATCACGGCAAAATCTAATCCCAAACAGCAAACATCGGCCTGGGATTTATTTTCTTTCAGCACGTTCATGGCACATCGTTCCGCTTTTAAATAATCAAATTCCCTGAAACAACGATTCTCCTGCTGCACTCGGCGCAGCGTGCACCTCTGCTCATTATCGGATATGTAAACAGGTGATTACCGTACAGCGTGCTAACCCATAATGTGTGCCGCAAGCATGTAATAATGTAAGTCTGAGAAGATAAATAAATCAACAATGCTTCGTTGTTGTTTTTTTCCCCTTAGCCTGAGAGCAAAAATGGATTGCCTGCTCTGCACATCACGCATCGTCAATTATACATTGCATGTGTAGACTGAACGGTGGGGTCTGAAAGCATGAGGCCACTTCGCTGCTTTATTTTTCACAAACACTTTGCGCTTTGTCACGAAAAGATTCTGAGAAATTCTGTTTAGTTCTGCGTTTTTTGGTTATTTCATTATCGCATACTTTGCCTTGTGCGGTTAATTTTTTAAACACAAGAAACTTGTGCGACAAAAGATGGACCAGACTCATTGACTAACTTCCTAACAACAAACTTTCGCCCTGCGCTATGTGCCCTAAAGATAATATCTAACTAGCTAACATGTCCTTGGGGTCATCAGGCGGGTGGAGTGTCGTATTTATTGGACAGATTGTCCGTTCAGCACATTTTTGTGTTTCCGTGGCTGCTGTAACGTCTCAGTTTTCCAGTCTGGGATGAATAAAGTAAACATAACAGTGACAGATGAAGGAGATTACACCGATTACCTGGTCACCATGGCAGCAGTCAGTGGGCGCCATGAATCAGGCAGCAAATGAACATATAGTCCTGAAGTTGACGTGCTGAAGCAGGAAAATTGGTAATTATGTGCCGAAGAAGTTCCTGCTGGTTCTGATAGAAAAGTGTCAAAACACACAGAACAGCCTCACTGCGAAAACGACTCGGGTGCCATCTGAAGGAAAAACAACCAGTTCAGGTTGTTGACTCGGCTCATACTTCCCCAAATCTCCGTCTAATCCAGCATCTGCGGGACGACCACCAAATCTGATTCACGGAGGCTCTGCCTCACAACATCCAGGACTTAAATGGATCAGCTGCTGCTTGGCCCAGATCCCACAGCTCACTTTCAAAGGTCTTGATCAGGGCCGTTGCTGCCAACACAACATGACGCATGTGGTCATAATGTTTTGACTGGTTGGTTTATAATTAACCACCTTAACACGGAAGACGAGATTAATTCTTCATTAAATATCAAAACACCGAAAAAAAAAAAACCCAAACAAACTGACGTCAAATTTAATATCTCCGAGTTGTGGACTGCTGCCTACTGTTCCCGCATGTTTTATAGTCCAGACAGCTAATTAAACCGTGTGACAAACATTACTTGCAGCCCATTGTGTTTCCTTCTGAAGGTGTGCGATTGTCCGACAGCGAGGATTGCTGCGGTTGGCTCTGCTGCCTTTGGTTGGACGGTTTTAGCCTCTCTGTGATGAGTGTGAGATTCCCATTACCCCCCCCCCACCTTGTAATGGCCTCTGCTTTGCCATATGCTTTGCACTCAATCAAATGAGAAGTACTCTTCTCCACCTCTCTTTTCTCTCCCTCTGTCTTTGTGAGCGATACAAGAGCTCCTTCCTTCCTCCTCACGTCGTCTTTTCTCTCCTATATATGTTTGTTTGACTGTAACTAACAGTTTCTGTCTTCTTGTGTTGTTCTGTCTCTTTTTTTTTTTTTTTTTTTTAATAATTGACACATACTTCATCTGTTTTAAATCCACCTCAATAAGCTGGCTTTCTCCAACAAGTTTTTTTTTTTTTTTTTTTTAACTGTCATTGAGGAGCTCGGTGACGGTAATCTTTGCCGTGAAGACGCGAGACTGAAACCACAAACTTGGTCGAAAAAACATTTACTAAGCTTAATAGGGTTATTTTCCCATAGAATTCAATACAGTCTGGCCTGTTTTTTGTGCCCTCTGATGGCCATTTGGTAGAAAACAGGTTTAAGACACTTAAGGATTAGTTTCTTACATACAGTCTACGGTGGACGTTTTCTTCTCCGTCTTTTAGCAAGACGTTCTTCAGTAAAGAAAATGAGGCTCAGATGAGGAATGAGAGCCAGGGGGGATTTCACTGCTACAGCAATGTTGACGTGCAGCAGCCCGGTTGCTTGTAGGCGCAGGGGGACACACAACAGACGTCCGTGTTCAACCATTTGAATCTGCAAAGGCTCGGAGGAAACCTAGAGGATGAGGAATACTGACTGTTTCAGGTCTGTCTCCATTCCCGCAAATAGACTACACCTCCAGCACGGAGCTGCTGAGGGACTCAGGGTGGCTGCTGTTGTGTGTTTGTGCACACCAAATGGCAACCCCCCCCCCCCCCCCCCCCCCCTCCCTCCAACCCTTCTCACTCACTTTCCCGCTGTGCCCTGGAGAAAATAGAAATGCTAGTTGCTGTCTCCCCTGACTATCAGCAGCTCATCAAATGTTCATTTCTCTGGCCAATAATTGACTCTGGCCCCTTTATTAGCCTTCTGTTAGCAGAAAGATTAGAGAGGGGACCTGCTGTTGAGCATCTCCTCTTTCATTAGGAGAGATGAGGAACAGCATTGGATTGATTACAAATCCGGGGAGGTGTATGTGCGTCTTTGTGTGTCTGTCCGTGCTTATCAGTGTATCTGTGCTGGAGGAGGGGGGAAGCGGGGAGGGAGGCTGTTGCCCATCAGGAATGTCCGCAGCCGCGAGGAAAGAATTTGCCATCTAATCATCAATCCCTTGAACGTTTGTGTGTGAGTGCACAAAAGACGCACAAAAGACGCAGTGCTTGCGATGTGGAGACTCGCTGACTCATTTTCCTCCGTTCAATTATGATTAAGGCGACTGAGAATGAGCCCGTCACACCGAGCGGGCCGAGGCGCTTTACTTCTGTCGCTCAGTTTCATCCACACCTGCTTTATATCATTATGTTGCATCATTATGTTGTGAGTCATGATGGTTTGACTCTATTCAAGTTAAAGTTTGGTGCAACAATTCCCAGCCACAGTTTGAAAGCACTTCTGGACTCTTTTGGAGACGGACAGTAACAAATTAGATTTCAATTTAAATCCAAATTTTTCTAGTATCTTTCGTGTTATCTTTGTTGGAACTCTAGAACTTTTACTCCACCACATTTGAAAGACAAATATTGTAATTTTAACTCCAGCATGTTTCTGTGAAGGCTCTCGTTATTTGTTACATTTAATTATAGCTTTGAAGCCAGCGGCTGTCATTCCTTTCCTTTTCTAAAATGCGATCTGTGTGTGATTTAAATTAGAGAAGAAAGAAAAAGCGACGCTTGTCCTTTTGTCGATTAAATCGTATTTCTATCAGCTTCATAGCATATTTTATGAGCTCTTTATTCAACAGGCACTATAAGCAAGCCAGTGTGTTCAGTAGGTTGTATCAGTCATCAGATTCTGTAAATTATCGGGGCAACAATACAACAATGAGTTGGAATTAAAATGAAAGTACTCCAGTACTTCGACTTCAGTGAAAGGTTGAATAACTAACTTGTATTGGAGTAATGTTTGACCCGGATTATTTACCTTCAGTCGGGTCATTGAGCAGCTCCTTTTCAATGAAGACTTCTTGAGTCGGCTCTGTCTCGTTTCTCTCTGCCTTGAGTGGACTCCACCTGTGGTATTTCAAATATTTGAACACGGTTTAGAGAAGCACACTCCTGTCTATACAAGCTGGCGGGTTTCCAACTGTAATTCAAATGGAAACTGCGAGCATTTGAGCACCAACCTCCAAAATCGTGCCGAATGTACATTAATGCGAGAAGACTTGTCGGCTAAAAGCCTGTAAATAAAGTGAGAAAATAAAAACGAGCATAAAGCCGAAGCTGCAAGCAGTTTTAAAGCGCAATTTTTAAATAATTTAGCTGCAGTAATCTAATCCAGAGTCCAGAGATTTCCTCTTTTATCTTCTAATGCTGATTTCAACAGCTGCCCCTCCGGGGATTTTCACCGCATTTCAGCATTATTGCCGCCAGTGTATGCTATAATGCACACTCAGTGCTTTATCTGGGCTGCATATTCAGCCCTCCAGTTCATCTCTCTGTCACCCGTGGTCCCTGCGTATCAATACAGCAGGTCGTTACTGTGAGACGGCGGAGCCCAAATGACACCGGAGCAATTTCTGCAAACCTATCCAGTCTTATGTATGACATGCGGCCATAATTTCACCGCCATAATTTCCCTAAACTGTGTCTGCCACGGGCACCATCCCAGCTACCCAGCACAATATGAAGCCTTCAGCTATACAACTGCAGCCAGGGGCCAATTTTAGCAAGAATGAAAGACGGATGTGACCCCCCCCCCCCCCCCCCCCCCCCACACACACACACACACACACACACACACACCCACAGCGAATACACAGTATTGAATTGATTCCTTCTTGCAAACTCTCCCGTTTTTTTCTGACAAGACTATTTTGAAACAGCATCATTAGCCGTCAGTTACTCGACGAAAAAGCGGGTTGGGCGACGACATCCCAAAACTTTTTTTGGCTTGTTTGTCATTGTATCCTTACTGTGCCACTCCTCAACTGCAGAAACTCAGAAAAAAGGTTGAAGGTTCAAAGTTTTCTTTGTTGTTGTTATCGCTCAGTGAGTGGAAGAGAGAAACTGTCTTCAGTGCTGCAGTGACAACGATAAAAACTGAATGCAAAGTTTGGTGAAGGTTGGGGGGGAGACAAAGGAGGGAACACGACAACCATCATCAGTGAGTTAGTTATTGATTGGATGGCCCAGTCAGTGATGTCACAGGGCGACCCGCAGTATCATCCAGAACGGCCACCACCTTCATCAAAAAAAGAGGAGGAGGCTCATCGTTCCTCGGGGCCTCTTCACCTCTTCACACGTAGCAGCAGTATGCCAAAATCTGTTCAAGGCCTCCGTGTTACGCGGCCGAACAGGCCATGCAAAGGAATTAGAATTTTATGTGGAAAAAAGGGACAAAATGAATTCAGCTGCTGTGGCCTGTGAACCGTGTGTCACCATTCAGGTTTGTTGAGTGAAATTAAGACTGAAGGAAGCATGAAGAGATGTTGGACCTGGCCTGAGAGTATTTACAGATCCTCTGTCATAAGGCTGCGGTTGCATCTCTGACTCCTCCTCAATGGGACAAACAACAGCACCATGCTGGTGTGATTTAGGTACAGGCTTAAAGGAATAATAAAAATAAACAGCAAAGAAGCAGCAATAAAGTATTCTACATGTAAGTGCACAAAACCAATAAGTGTGTTTGTGTGTCTGTGAATGTTTTCCAGGTCAAAATGTAAAAACAGTCACAGATTTTGTGTGTTTGAGCCGATTCTCAACGTAAAGCATGTGCATATTCCTTCAGTCTTCCCTTTAACTGCGTCAGTGGGAATAATCTCCAAGGTAATCCCCCAAACAGAACCGTGTTGTGTACAGTCTTTTCTGGTTCACGCTCGTACAACGGCACAACGTCACGGAAATGTGTTGGCAAATCCTCTTTTATTCATTATTATCAAAGCCGCTGGAACAACATCACCGCCATTACACGTCCTCACTGTAGTCATAATTACCTGAAGCGGCGTCGTCATCAATAAAGCCGCATCAGTGACAAAGTGTGCGTTCTCCAACAATGGCTCTCTGTGCGCCTCCGTTTCGTCCTCTTGCTGCAGGACGAGTCATCTGAATGTAGAAGCATCACAAATTAAAAAAAAAAAAGGAGGCGGGAGAGGGGGCGACACTACATTGACAGGTTGTAGCCTCGTTATTGTGGCTCACAAAGCTCCCCGTTGTTCAAACCTGACATCTGGTTTGTGCATGCTGCACCTGTGAGCTTGTTTGTTGTGTGTATAAATAGCTATAGGGGATAGCTGCCGGCTACGCAGCGGACAGGTGCTGGAAGGTGGTTGGGCGATGTTGTTGACTGAGGTACCCACCGTACCTGGCCCGCAGTCGTGTAGCCAGCAGCCTTCCCTAAGGCCTCCAACTCATTTCTGATTCACAAGATAACTTCTACGAAGACCCCACAACATCAAAAGCAGTAGTATTATTGATCTGATGCAGCCGGGGGAAGCCAGTCGGCTGCCAGAAATGCGACGGGCAGGAGGGGCTGAAGGTGACACGAGCTGATTCAGCTCACCAATCGCAACCCGGCGCCATTCCGCAGCGGTCCATTTAACACGGGCTGCCTCCGCGCTCATTCATACTGCAGACATGCACACAGCTCCGAGCCGCGAGCCCGACCTGCACAACGGGGACTAAAATTAGCATCACAAATGAGGATCATCTGGAGGCTGCGCTGTTTGGATTACTCAAATATGCATGAAAAGAAACAAATGAATGAAATCACAGCTTCTCGTTATGCACCGTGCGAGTTCTTGTTTATTTTAAGGCCTGATTAATATTTTTGTTTGAGAAGTCCATTACAAAAAGTAACACGTGTTCATCTCTCATCTGACGGTTTGACACCGCGTCTTTTGTGTACTTAATTTGGTTTTGCCCTCACGTTAACAATCAGGGAAATGCACTTCTCAGGACAGATCCCACGAGAGACGGAAGCGTTTTCCGATCCTAAATGTCTGCTTTCACAAGCACTTAGCTTGTGAGCTAAATGCTAACGTCAGCTGTTCAACACACCATCTTAGTTCAGGCTGATGAGAACATCAGCAGGTATTAAGTCAGGATGTCGACGTGATGAAGGCGTCAGAGGAAAAAGTTGTATTCATCCCCTTTATTGTCCTTAAAATTGAGTGTTATCCTTTGTTCTGTTTGGGTTTTATTGAGTTTAGCCGAGGAAACCTCTTCTGTTTGTCACACAATTTAAAGGAAGTGAAATCCAAATCCCATCTGTGACTGAGGCAGGAAATCAAATATAGCACCAACAAATTTAAAAACACCTCCAGAGCTGGTTTTTTCTCTGATGACAGCAATCGCTTTTACCAATGACCCATTTTCCTCATCCGGCTCCCCCCGGTGTGTTCGCACAACACGAGAAAAGAACACAACCGATGCAGATTTGCGACTCTGCTCTTCCGGAGTGATTTTTCACATCCTGAGCTGGGAGACCCAGCACCGACCTGAGACTGAAGACGTACGCTGAGGCTGACGTCTCAGAGGGCAGCGGCAGATCGCTGAGGATCAGACAGCTCCGCAAATCCACTTTCAGCACCCATCACAGATACTCACATGGCCCAGATCTATAAGTTAATGCACAACAAAGAAAACCTGAGAAGATTAAGAGCTGCAGCGAAGATGGACACTCACTTTTTCCTCTTCACAAAATACTTCCTTGTGCTCTGCCTCCGCTTTATAGCTTTACTTTCATTCGCTAAAAGATGCGTCCTCTGACTGTCCAACTGTCCTCTGAGTGTCCCTCGGTCATTAACCTGGTCTCTCAGCATTTGCACTTTACAAGCTGCAGCGAGGGACAACCTCACTGGCCCACATTTCTCCTGCCAGTCGACTTTTAAGCGGCCCCCTGCCTCGAGGCAGATATTCCCAGCGGCCGTGAGGTGAGCAGCTTGTGAAGAAAACCTGTATACAGTAATGACAAGGCTATTAAAAAAAAATTAAAATGTCGTCCAACTGCCAAGCATTTTCAGGTAAAACATTTTTTTTTAAGTGTTAACTGTTGGCATTCAAAGTTGTCGCCACGTGTTGGTAGATTGTTGGCTCCGTTCAATATAACGCAGGCGTACCAACGAAAACCTGCCACGTTAGCTTAGCTCATTAGCTCTGTGATAGCAGAAAGAAAATACTTCTCTACTTCTGTCCGTTGCAGGTACTCCGGGATAGTTAAAAAAAAAAAAAAAAAAAAACGAAATATTGTAAGAATATGTATACAATTACAAGAAACACCTCAGTTATAATATAGATGAATTTGAAAAAATTAAAATAAATGTAATATTAAGTACAAAGTGTGAGTGATTAAGTGCACTATATACTGATAAGTATATACGTGTATTAATGAGGCTAATGGTTTTTGCACTCTGAGCTGGTTGCGTTCTTATGTGTGATGTGTTTGTGTTGTGTTCACGATTAGCCGCTCACTTTGTCAGCAGGTTGTTGAACTTGTTAAGCCGTCACACTGAAGTGATGATTGTTTAAAAAAGAGTACCAGTGAACTGAGAGCTTGAATTTATTCTCAAAAGCGGCATGATTTCATATTAGCCACTCTTTTAATCAGCGCAACTGCTGGTTAATTGATTGTCCCTTTTTCTTTTATTAAACGGAATTCATTTTGATTTTGTCAAAAATGGTCACATCCACAGAGGCAGTTCTTTTTTTTTTTTTTTTTTTTTATTTACTCAACTCAAACATTCAGCTAATGATTTCTGCTAAAGTGTGTCCGTCACAGCAGAAGAGGAAAGAGGGCTCTGAGTGTGTTGTCGATAATTCATCATGGGTCCATACTCCACGTTCACAAGCCTGCGATCAGATTTACCAAAGTCATCAGTTCATCGTTGACAGATATGAACTCAGTTCGTTTGGCTTTCCTCTTCTTTCCCCAGTTGATAGTTTTTGTTTGTTTGTTTGTTTGTTTGTTTAATACTACTGAATCAGAGTAACTCAAGATTAGAGAGAGAGTAACTGAAGTCGGTCATTTTTTTACAGAGTGTAGCGGGAACATAAGCGGCATCATGCAAGTTGGAAAATTAGCATAAGAAATGTGCTGGAAATGAATACAACTTTACGGGAGATTTGTACATGAAATCAGAATCTTAACAGGCCTGGAAAGAGACAGAAGCATCAAACGTAAGACATTAGCATTACTAAGAAACTATCATCTATATTTGATGTGCAAATGTCCAGAGCAGATTATTTCTGTAGTTAGAGGCCGAACAGCCACGTTAGCTTCTCCACATTTGCTCCTGAAACATCAACCACGTTGTGTATTTACAGAGCTCTGCGAGAAAGAATACCGAGCAAGCTCACCTCAGGGGGGTAACATGAAAGAAGTGACACACTTCATGCCCCCAGGAACCCCCCCACCCCCCCACCCCGCCCTGACAGAACTGGGGTCCCTAAGCCATAAGCCTCGGACTTGATGCGCATCCACTGACTCAAGTGGTGGAAATGCATCAGCACACAACAGCGATGACGCACAAGCTTCAGTCAAAAAACATTGCAGAACCTTAATCGCACGCACAAACACACAACCACCCCCCCACGCTGCCAGTGTCTGCAAACTTTCACTTCATCAAACCTCTCTGGGTCATTACCTCCCTCTCTCGGACAGCGGCTGGAAAAGACAAGTAACTCCAAGAGCGATTAGTCTGTCGTGCAGTTCCTGTAAAGACGGATCCGTGCGGTGGTAATGTGTCTGTGTGTGTGTGTGTGTGTGTTGATGGACGTGGCGCCACAGTTATGTTTACATGTATTTAAAGTCACAGCTGGTGTTTGTGTGCGTGACTGCGAGCTCGTTTGTCCCTGCGGCAGTTATTGTTGCAAATTCAGTGTCAATTGATGAGCTCCCCGAGGTGAATGGATCTCCGGGGGGGGGGGGGAGTGTAGTTGGAACGTGGACCCCAGAGCTGTTTATTTCTCCCCACTCATCACCAGAAGCACAGAAAGCAGTAATAAAGAGAAAGAAGGAGGAGGGAGAACAAAGGAAAGGAAATAACAGGGACGATGAGGAGGAGGAGAAGAGTGAGGATTTTTAATTTGTTCGGCTGAGAGCCATCTTTGAATCTCATTTAACACAAATCAGTTTTTCTCTTTAATCTCTTTTCCATGAGGACGGAGCTTTAGAAGCGGCAGCCCACTGTGACGTCACCCGTCCGTTTGTGGACTATTTTCTTCACCCTGCCAATTTGTAATTCAGCCGTTGACGACTTGGGTTTTATTAAAATTATGTTAATTGAGGTGATAAATCAACTGAGAAGCTGGGACATTTTCCTATCGATTTCAATGTAACCTGACTTCTTCTCATGTCCTGGTGGTCATTAGATATAATATAGGGTTAAGGCATTTCAGCCCCGGGCTCGACATCCATTTTTTGAGGAAGAATATAGAATTTCCTGAAAACACTACTCTGAAATTCCCAGATTGATGATCGTCAGTGTTTCACCTGGCGGACTAAAAGCGTCGGAGACAGTCCATCTTTAAGATTTGACCCAGCTGATGGTGACAGCTGTAATTTCTCTGTTTAAATGAGATGCAGGTCTCATTGAATCGGACATTAATATCAATTCATGCTGTCAGGGAGGCTGACAGGTGGGGCAAACTCAGGGGAGGATGAAGGTGGTTGGATGGAGGCGGCCATTTTTCTTTGCTTTTGATGGTGATTTAAAAAGGACATTTCTCTTCAATATAAAGATCATTGTGTTATTATATGATCTGCATTAATGTGGGCTTTTCCTGCCTGAGCGACGGAGGGAGGGAGCTCTGAGGAGCTGTGCTGGTGCGACCGGTCATTTGCATCCCGGCGCTTGATGCTTCTCCCCATTCGTCATCTCTAATGGGGCGAAGCCCTTTCAGAGACCTGGCAGGCGAGAAACGCCTCCCTCCCCTCAGACAGGCTGTGCCCTCACTCAGTCCTCCACCCTTCACGGATCTCTCTGAAGCACGGCCTTGTGGGAAATCTGTGCTGACGATGGTGTATTTGTGCAAAAATTGTGTTCCGTTCGTCGGACATGGACTCTGTCAGCACTTATGAAACTTAGTAAAATGTCCTTAGTGTCTATTCTCTTGACCTTTTAGTTTAATCAGGTAAACACACAGTGATGAAGACGCACAAAATCCAACAAAATCGCACACATCTCTTAAAAAAAAAAAAAGAGTGTGAAAAGAGCCCACAATTAATCAGAATTTCCTGAATTACTTACCAAGAGTTTAGTTTTGGAAAGGGAATAATATGTAAAATAAATTTCTTTGCTTGATAAATTACTTCAACGATTATTCATTCATCAAAATGGCCACATGATTTCTATGAAGATGAAGAGATTCCTTTAGATCAAGACGAATAAATAAAAAACGCTCCACGTGACTTTCACTTTATTGGACATCTTGAAGCTGCTATTTGATTATTCAATAGCTGTCAACTAATCAAAGTTAGAAATGATTTAATCCGACCACTTAACTCCTGAATGCACTGACAGCACGCGCTGTGATCAGCTTCGTGTTGACGGGGAGGTAATCCTAAATAGAGGGAAAATTTAAACTATCCTTTTTTAACGTACGAAATCTAAAAATGTTCATTATGCGGTGAAATGGCCCCTGTGAGTGTTATAATATTATTCACCATACTGCACTGTTTTTATTACTCACGCTTTAATGTTTCAACATTTTACTGCTGGGGCTTCACGAGGTGGAATGGATTTTTAGAAACTTAATGCACCGTTGCATTTAATCAAGAACGCTCCATATTTTACAAGCTTGTTTTTAAAGTACCTAACTCTAGTTTGAGAGCAAATATAGACCCTCACAGATGTAGCAGAGTTCATCGCAGAGTGAGGCGAGGTTAAGTATCGTCTGCTTAGATCGTGGTTAGTGAAACACGGCTTCAGTGCAAGAGACTATAGCAGAAAATAGATGTTTCCTGCTGAGAAAAATCAAAGTGAATTTTCGTGTGGAAATATTCGTCACGGGGGAGCGTTGGCAGAGTGGTGTTTGCGCAGGCGTGGGATTTCCGGCGTTGGTCCCATGTGAGAGGCCGCGGCTTTGAATCGCTTTCATCGCACCGCTAACCTTAAAATAGCAGCGTGCACGATCTCCGGTGGTCGCTGGTTATAACCCGCAGCGTCTACCAGCAGCTGTGATCTGTGGAAGCATGTCAAACAAATACACTCCATTCATCTCAAAGAAATTCACGATATTTGTGAACAACATGCCGCACGGCTTTACTATAAATACATTCATCTGCAACACCAGACCGCAGATGAATATTGACCAGATGGGTGAGATGGAGGATTTAAAAGACAATGGAAAGAACAGAGATCCGAAGAAGGAGAGGACAGTGAGGTGAGGTGAGCAGATAGATGACGCAGGAGAGGACGGTTTGTGGAGGTGAAGCCGATGCGAGGAAATCAGCAGAGGAAGAAAAAGGTGGTGATGCAGTGAGAGATCCAACGGAGTGACGTGTTCGTGGGATTGCAAAGAGAAGTAACACAGTCATCGAGAAAAGCTGCAGTTTTCCTGTGAACAAACTGTGTGTGTGTGTGTGTCCAAGCGGTTTGCTGTGTCACACTAGTTTGTACCTTCCTTGCTTACGTTGTTGTCAACCCCAAATCTGAGCTACTGAAGAAAACCAAACAAACAGAACGCAAAAAAGGACCCAACTGTGTGTCATTAGAAGAAACTGAAGCTCAGTTCTTTAAAATTTTTCCGAACTTAAGCTACTTAAAACTTGAAATAACTCTTGCCTGCTGTTCAACCCCGAGTTTGATCTACACTGAAAAGAACAACCTGTTTCATTTAGCGCTCATCATCATTCATTTAAGGGGAGATCATCATTCACCTGGAGGTTGATTTAGTGTCCAATCGAGCCATAAAGGCGCTCCACCTATGAGTCATTTTGCATCTGCTATCGAAACGGGAATGGGACTGAAGCTCCGTTGTGTCACTCGCTGCTTCAGCAGGAAGAAAGCATCCTGTCAGCACAGCGGGAACACGGTAAAGATGAATTTTTTTTGTCTGTAGCCACACAGTGAAGCATTATCTTGGTTTTTAGTCGCCCTCCCTCTCATCTACTCCTCTCTTGCTGATGTTTTACCTCCAAGTGTGGCTCTTTTGGGGAGAAGCCAGTAAAAACCAAAAACTCCAACCTGCAAAGGTGACTCTGGGGGGGGGGAAGACAGCGGACTCCGGACAGCTGGAGGGGGGAAGAGGACGGACAAGGAGACTAATGGGGAGAGGGGAGATAGTGAAAGTCCCAGCTCTCTCTCTCTCCAGGCGGGGAACAAGGAGAGGTCTTGATCTTGACCGTCAGCTGTCTGATAGTTTTCCAGCAAAGCAGGAGTGATTGGACGCACACACACACCACCACCACACATACACACAGCTCAGACAGAAAGATTTTCATCGTCATAAAGCCATAAAAATGCGAGTGACCTAGTTTTACAGTAAGGTCGGAAACCGTAACAAGAGCAGGTATGCAAGTTAAAAAAGATGCAATTTAAAAGGCAGAATTATTAATCAATAGGTGAAATAGTAATGAATAAAAGGAAATAAAAAAAAAGTTTCACCTTCCTGTGAAAACACGAATTAAAAAACAACTTTAGTTCGATTTTGTAAGGTAGCGTCTCCTGGTTGTTGAAATTCTTGCAGGACTAAAAGGAAAAGTGAATTATCTGGAGGTGGATGGAGATAAAACAGCAGAACGTGAAGCGTTTGATTCCCATTTGAAAGGCGTCATCACAACGACTGGACAACCTTACCTTCGTTATTTCAACCTGGCTCTGAGGAGTATCAGAGCTTAAATATTCATTTAAATCCATTTGTTACTGCGTCACAGCAACGACGGTCAGCAGTGCCTCGTTATTGTGTGATGGACCAAAATCTAGTACGACTGAATACACCGTAAAGTCGCACCAAAGCGCTGTGCAGCGGGGTCAAGTAGATATAATACCGTCCAAGGAGCATTATGACAGAATGCAAACTTGTGCTGGAAAGCTGTACGACAACATTGTAAAAACAAACTGCAGCCGTTACAGATTTTATGAAACAGCGCCAAGGTTTAACCCTTTAAAACAGGCAGGAGCGCCCACGTATCGCACTCAATTATTTTTCAATGCCGGCAAAATTGCAACCACATAAAAGAGAGCAATAATTTTTGCATCTTTTTGCATATAAAACCAAAGGAGGTAGACGCTGTGAACAAAACAAATCAACATAGTCCAGAAAAATATGAGTGCAATTAAAAAAAATAAACTAAAATTCCTCTGCACTTTCAAGCAGTTTATTATTTATTCATTTAACACAAGTCTTCGCATATTATTAAAATTTGGGATATGAGGGATGAAAAGTAAAATTAAAATGCTCAAAAAAAACCAAAAACTAACTCTCTCCAAAAGGCAGAACGGCCAACCAACAAACTGCAATTTAGGGGCATAGCTGTCATTTTACAAGCTCTTAGATTCGTCAGGTAGCAGTCCAGTACTTAACTTCGAGTTCTTTTGGCCCCTGCTGGTTCAAAAAGAATTTAGCAGCTTTGGAGTTTGGTTCCTCTTTCCACTGAAAGACGGCAGTGAGGGGGCGGTCGTGCCGGAGTGACCCCCCCCAGGCTTCACCCGCCCACACCCTGTCACTTTTCATTAATGCCCGTGGAGGTGTGTGTGCGAACGCTGCCATGCATCACGACCGCCATGAGCTACCGTTTCAAATTAGAGAGAAGTCAACGTGACTGACAGCTCCGGGAGCAGGTCATTAGACGGCTGCAAGCTGCAAGAGAAGAAAGGACAGCGACAGAGCAGTACAGCCAAAAGGGGATATATTAAAGAGAAGGACGTATAAGGGAACAGGACTCAAGTGGATTTTTATATATATATATATATTTATTTTTATTTTTTTTTCTGCTGAAAAGGCAAAAGTCTGAGACAGATGTTTGAACCCTCTTAAGGGTTTACACATAAATCACGCCTTTACAGCTGCATTCCTCCGCGAAGGCTGATTTCTCACTTCAAGCCGATTTATTTGTGTGTAACATTCACTTTGGTTTTAGTTTAAAACATATTTAAAGGAAACACGTGACAGGTTTTATTGTAAATATAATACCCGTTTTAAATCGAGGACCAGAATGTGTCCTGCCCCTTATGAACAAAAAACTGTTTACTATTTGTGTGACGTTGGATTTCAACACCTGCTCGTTCCAGTTAATTTGGTCTGTAGACTCATGGATGAATTCAGATGCTTTACTTTTCTACGTTCTCCTCATTTCTAAATGTAAATACACTTATTTGTTATTTATTATTATTGACCATTTAACCTTTTATTTTCAATTTAATATCTTTTTCATTCACTGTTATGCTGCAATACTGCGATTTTCCCAACTGGGGGACAAGTTAGGGAATTTGAATTTAATTTATCTGTCCATTCTCATCTTCCATCTTTGCTAGTGACGTCTGGAGTCACGTCTCCACATCAGACGCTCCCATTGGCTCCAGTGGGTGATGAGTTTATTGAGCTGAGTAAAGACGGAGAGTCGGACAATCAGATATTTAGAGCATTGGAGGCTTTGGAGCAGATTTTCTTCATTCCTGCTTCAAAGAATGAGCAGAACTCCGGATCAGATAATGACAGAGACTTCAAATCAGCTCGTGAGAGGAACTTTCATTGTTAAAGTTTTTTTTTTTTTCTTTATTATGGTTTGCGGTAAAAGAAGAAAATATTGTCTGTTTTTTCTTTGTTCTTTTTTTTTTTTTAAGCTATCATTCCCTTATAGCGTGATCATGTGAACCAACTCGTTTTCTTTTTTCTTTTGAAGCATTGACTCGCACGCCACTGCAGCATAAACGTAAAATAAAAACACAGAACAAAAAGATGAGAAGAGAACGGAAGCAGCAGAGAAATACTGAGGACGGTGTGAAGACGTTCAGCGTGTGTTTTCATCTTTTCAACAACTTAGAATACCGTTAATCTTTCACAGTTCAATCTCACTGATGCTTGTCGTTGCTCAGCAGTAGTACCGCCCGCTCACACAGAGTCTTTGAGTCTGACGGCTCGGCAGAGAAATAACTGTAAAACTGGGCATCACTGATAAACCCGACCAGTGATGGAATAACCCCGTTGCTTTTTTCAGTAACGAGTAATCTATTTCCTTTCCCATCTTTATAACGCCGTTACCGTTGCTGCCAAAAAAAATTAAGCTGCTTTTTTAATCTTCTTCTTTGGTTAGTGGGCACGAGACAATCCCATAAATGACGCCGATTGGCTAACACAATAGCTACTTTCCGCAGTAACTAGTTACTTTTAATGTAACTTCCCAAACAAAGAGCTTTCCGTTGTCTCCAAGATGTTTCCAGATAATTTCAGTTTGCGGTCGTTTCTTCTTCAGTTGCCCACGTCGGGCTCTCCGTTCTCAGCGGGCAGGAGTCAGCTTCACTCATCTCAGAGGACTAACAAGCACAGTTGGTTCATTTTTCTGGTGTTTTCATTCTTTTTTGTGATTTAAAAAAAAAAAAAAGAAAGAAGCTAATTTAAACCATTTTTTAATTGTATTTCTTCACAAAAATTTCATGATCACAGATGGGCTTTGTTTTGTTTTGTTTTTATAAAGACTTTAAAGGTCTCCTGTGGAGCGACTGATCAGGAGATGAGCTACAAAGGAATCAAAAAATGGTTTTGAAAATGTTTTATTTACGAAATAACACTTAATTGTTGAATTGTTATTGAATTAGAATGAATGATTGTGTTATATGAAAAGTTCTTCGTGCTAACACGGATGGGTTAGTCTTTCCAGAGTTAATCTCAAACTCGCAAGTTACTGAACTTGGTTGCAGTGGACAAGATGACAAGACATTAACTAGAAATGTTTAATTGTGCATAAACAATTTGTTTGGCGACATCTCCAGCTTTTGCGGTGGTGGAGCTGCTCAAAGTGCCGAAAACAGACGCTCAGGTTTGCTGTGAAGCAGAAAACACCCGCAGAGTTGAATGCAGCTCCGAAAACCAGCTGGTGATAGAAACACACCTTTAAACAAAAAGCTTGAAGCGATGTTTTGGTTTCCACTCCCCCGCATTTTAGATTGTCTCACTTCCATTTCTGACTTCTTCATAACATCCATTTTCCTTTCCAGTCCATCCATCCATTTCGTCCATGTCACTGAACTCAACCACGGCCCTCTTTCTGTCTTATGAGCTTTTGTTACACTCTCAGTTGTATTAAGACTTGAGCCAATATCTTTGATTTACTGGCTCCCAGCTTGTAATTTATTTCCCAATCACCCGGATTCTGCCTTCAGCTTTACTGCCTGTTGTTTCATCTTCAACACGCCGGCCAGGCCCAGTGTGTCGAGGTAAATCACATTCAGCGAAACTTTCTTTTTCAGGAAGTTCATTCTCGACATTAGTTTGTTTTTGTTGTTTTTTTTTTACAGATTTTAAAGATGGTAGTGGCGAATTTATTAGTTTTGGAAAAGAA
The DNA here is from genome assembly GCF_900963305.1 of Echeneis naucrates. Taxonomy (NCBI): domain Eukaryota; kingdom Metazoa; phylum Chordata; class Actinopteri; order Carangiformes; family Echeneidae; genus Echeneis; species Echeneis naucrates. The sequence continues at coordinate 3,899,780 of NC_042515.1, read as the reverse complement.
AAAAGTTCAGTTGGAGCCAAAACTCGAGACTTAAACTGACAACTAAATGGGTATTATTGCATGTTGAGGACACACTCGCACGCACTGATTTGGCTTCTGCTGAATAAATTAAAACTAGCTGGCTGCCGAGTGGGACATCAGTAATATTTTATTGTCAGCCTCGACATATATAAATGGGAAATTTGGACTTTTGATGGCATTTGTTCTATTGTGACACTATTCTATGCACACATTTGTGATGGTATAACGATTTTGATAGCCGCAGCCATCACTCCAGACTAACTTTTTTAATGTTTGGGTTGGCCCTTCGGACCAACTCAAAGTGTTTGCACTGCAGATGGGCAAAAACCTCACTGCTGAGGGAGCCCTCGTGCTCCTCCCAGGCGTAACAATGGCCATCTTTGTTACCCAGGTTGAAGCAAGTAACGTTGTGCATCTGTAGTTTAGTTTTACAGTCCATCGTGCTTGCTTTTGTCTTTGGGGCACAGAAGAATGCATTGAAGGTCTGCTGTCCACACTGAGAGTTTTTCACTGGATTCCTGTTTATCCTTAGCTTTTACAGCTTGAGCTTGAGCCTTTAATTTCGTGTGAGTAGCAAGGGTGTCCTGATCTATATTTCCCACCTTGGCGCCGATACATGCATCAAAATGCCTAAGTCAAAGAGACGACTAAGGCAGACCGTGATTTTAGACTCCTTATAGGCTGAGGACATAGGCAATAAGGCAGGGTGATGCAGCAGTGGTAGGAGAGTAAAGTTAGGCAGATATCACAATTTGGCCAATTATGCTATTAGGCTAACAACACGCGGAAACGGTTTTTCCAAGCCGCTTCTGAATGCATCACAAGCAGGCGGAGCTAAGGCAGCAAACAAAAAGTGCTGTTGGCCGTTTGGCACTTAATAATCTGGCTACTCACCCTGTAGATCAGAGGTGTCCAAATCCGGGCCTGGAGGTGCCAAATTCAAATGAGTGACTCCTGATCAGACTTCAGCAGAGCTTGATGACGAGCTGATCTTCTGAATCAGGTGTGTTGGAGCAGGACGGTGGACGCCTCTGCTGTAGATGTTCATTCTGTTTCTGTTTCAGTTTGGCAGCTTTACATTTTGTCTTTTGTCTTTAGATTTTGATAGTATATCAGAGACACAGCTTCATATAAAATTCAGTCATTTTTCTTCTGGAAAAAAATGCACAACAGATATGAATACAAGAGAAAACTTATGGGTTAGAGTTGTGTTTTGGCCCAGCACATATGTTTTGCCCTGGAAACACCAGCATGCGTTAAATATTGAAGGCATCACTCTGTTTATTTTTTTTTTCTGGTGTATAGGTCAGGTTACAGCAGAAAAAAAAAAAAAAGAAGAAAGAACGAACCATGGCAAAATTGCCCCCCCCCCCCCATGTGTAAGCGCTGTGTCTAATATTTGTGCGACCCCTTCATGTCGCACAGGGGTCTTTGCACAAACAGCCGGAACACAACATTTGTGTTCTGCAGCTCGAGATCAGTCGGCTGTGGCGCTTTTTAGGACAGCAGCCTTCACAGTCACGCTTTTCTTTTTTCAAGCCGCTTGAGATCAGTGTTTTGACATTTTTGGAAATTGTCATCAAATGCTATGAAGTGCAGTATGCAAATGAGCGTGACCCGGCGGTGACCACTGCCAACGCCAGGCGTGTAACTAACAAACGCAGTCAGCCTGTTATGTGTTCTCTCACGCTGCGAATACAAATGCAGAACTTTGATATTCCGCTGATGGACCGAGTGCAAAATGGCTCTGATGATGAAAGCTCTCCCTCTCTTTCTGATTCATCCCCCTCTCAAAGCAAGCCATTTACAACTTATTTGATCAAACCTTGTAAAATATGCATAATGTATCTACATATTTCTACATTGAAAAAAAGAAGACGAAGAAAAACGCTGCAGATTTGTTAAATTACAGTTTCAGGGATAATGTCCGCGCGCTGGACCGAATTCTGTCGCGGTTTTAATCCAATCGTCTCGATCAAATACAATTTTCAAACACGACCCGGAGCAATCTGAATGTGTTGTTGGGTTACAGTGCTGTAACATTAATCTCTGAAATCATTTTCTCAACTGAATTTCACTGTTCCCAATGTGGAGGGATGCTGTCAGGACGGAAAACCTCGGAAAACTGTTCCAAAGCCAGCTCCAGAATCATTTATCAAATTCAGAAAAATAACAGTCCACTCCTCTTCATTTCCGTCTTTCTGAGTTACATCAAAGTCTCCACTCTCCCAACCTCGTCTGCGTTCCTGTGCATCTGCACGGTTTGTTTTCTCTTGCATGAACTCTTCTTACACTGTATCCCACCGAAGTAAGAGCTCGTCTTCTGTCAGACCCCCCGTTACTTTCCCTTGAAACATGGAAAGTACATCAGAGGGAAAGTTTTAAGGGCTGAAAAGCTTCATCACGGATAAGTATCTGCCTGCAGTGTGTTTGTGTGTGTTTGGGTTGAGGCACCGCTGCACAGAGGTACAGCAGACACGGTCAGAGAGGGACTGACGGAAATGCAGAGTGACAGTTTCACTTTTACTGGAGGATTTGGTTGAAGTCTTGTACATTTTTTTTTTTTTTTTTTTAACTGCACAAAAAAAAAGTTTTACTTCCTTTTGGCAGATAGGAAAATGAAAAAAAAAAAAAAAAGAGAGATGTATGACTGGAGGTCAGAGGATCGTTCCTTTTGAAACATGCTCCTTTGGGACCAGAGCAGCCATAACTGTAAGATCCAGTTATCTCTGACAGGTAGATATTTCAGTCCGCCACGCTCCACAGTCCACGCTGGCATTTAGTGCTCCTTCCTCCACTTAAATACTTTCCTATCTGCGGTGCTGAAGGATTACAACCAGGATTACTTGAATCATTTTCAACTCATAAAACTCAAGTTTTGAATGAGAAACAAAAAAGAAATCCACGCTAGAAAAGCACTGGTCCCTTTAATACCAGAGGAAATAGCTCTAAAAATCAGAATATATTCCACTGTCAGAGTTCATCGATGTGAGTGATGTGATCAGTTCAGGAATTTCAGAAAAAGCATTTAACTTACAAAATCTGACACCAAGATGCATTAAAACTTCTTTTTTTTGTGAGCATTGATGATTGATTTCCAGTGAAAAGTTATTTAAACTTAACTCGAGCAAAATATATTAAGTCCCCTATTAAAAAAAAATCAATAATAATCTATGGATGTATAGAGTCCCAGTGGGGTCAATATTACATAATTAAACACTAATGAAATGTTTAATTATTCTTATTTTCATGATTAAAGTCTTTTTACTTCATTCATGCCATTTTTTTCAATCGCACTGCTCTTATTTCATGTCGGGTTTTAGTGCCTCATATCAGCTTTCATCAGGGCAGAGTATTAATTATTGATAAATATGATTAGAAACCTGATTGCGTGGATCCATGTTCAAGAAATTGTTTTCCAGCAGAAATTCTCCTGGGAAATCAAATCTCTCTAATCTCTGACCACAAAAATGTTTTTTTTCTTTTAAACTTCAGAGAGAAAGTAGGCAACGCATTTAAGGCGGCATTCACGTTATATTGAAGTTAACGTAATTATATGTTTGTCATAAATCATGCTGTGATAAGAACAGGAAAAGAATATATTTTGGCACCAGAAAGTAAAGTGGCAAAGTCAGCGTTAGAGGTAATGATGGGATAGATTCAATGCTCGGTAAAGATAGTAATTTATGAAAATATCACACTGAAAATGACATTTATGGTGGGTTGTTTTTTTTTTTTTTCCAACTGTTTTCTTGCTCAGTCAGATAAATGTACATGACTCATCTTGATAAAAACAGCTGCACTTTCCAGTGTTGAGGCAAAAGAAGACGTCCGGCTGCCACCGTGAGTTGTCAAATGATGTCAAATCTTTCCGGTCGAAGACGTAACCCCCTCCTCGTCCTTTCTTCCCTCCCCATGTGACACGAGAACAGCTTCAGTGCATAAAAGTCCCAGAAAGTCCTGAAGGGCTCTGAGCGAGTGTTATTAATCTGCACAGAGGGATGCTTAATTGACCTTCTCCGTCTTTCCTCTCTGTTGTTAAGTATCATCTGACTGCTGCAGAATCTGAGCTCGACAGCGTTGGCACAAAGTGCTCCTCCACTCCGAGCCAACCTTTGGATTTATCTGAATCACTCATGACTAAATATTGATCCAGGTAATCATTCTTTGCTTAAAGTATGTCGGCGTCTTTGTGCGAGCGCGGCCTGCCGTGTATTGTGTGTAGCAGGGCCGTGCGGCGCGTTGAATTATGGCCTCATTCCGCTCCGGCTGCAGAGTGTCTGGAGTTATGGCTGCCAGTGTCAAAACTTGCAAGGTCGAAGCTTGAGCCGCTGCCAGGAAGTCGTCAAGGCTGAGTGGTCAGGAACGACTGCTGGAAGCCAACACGGCGTCGCGATCCAGAGGAGCTTATCACAACCTCGTAAGTCTCCCTCCGTACGGTGCGGCCCAGGACGAGGCTCCGGTTGTGTTTAACCCCTCGAAGCAAACTCAAACTCATCAGCCGTGTTTACCTGCCGACTTCAGAAGGTCAGCTCAGCACACAGCCCCAGAGACGACGACGTTCAAATATCCACATCGACTTTTTACGGTTCTGCTGTAAAATTGGAAAGTTCACAGCAAAGCTTAGCGTTACGCTCAGCGTTCCACACAAACCTTTACAAAATAAACACACACACTAAAACATAACACCGAGATTTTGCTGCCCAGAAGACAGATGTGACTGGATGCCCTTAGTAACATTCATTCATCCTTCTTCTACCGCTTATCCATTTCCCCGTCTCAGGGGGTGCTGGAGCCAATCCCAGCTCTCACTGGGCGAGGGGCGGGGTCACCCTGGACAGGTCGCCAGTCCATCACGGGGCCAACACACAGAGACAGACAGAGACCAACAACCACTCACACTCTACAGACAATTTAGAGTCAGCAGTTAACCCAAACGTGACGTCTTTGGACGGAGGGAGGAAACCCACGCAAACACACGGTATCTGTGGCCCTTTGCTCCATGCCCTCCTCTCTCTCTCTCTCTCTCTCTATCACTACGAGTATGATAAATGCAAAGCAAGCCAGAAAAAACTAAATAAATGAATAAACAGCATTTGCGTTTGGTTTGTATGACTTATTCTGAGTATATGAATGAAAACATGTATTTGCTGTAACTTGTGGGCCATTGCGTGTATCGGAATGAGGAATAAGGTGCATTTTGGGGAAAAGGCTGCGCTTATTCAGCACTGAGGCATGATGGGAGCACTGCTCGGGCAACTTTTCTTCATTACTGACTCAGGCATTGTTCTTTGCAACTCCGCCGGAGAGTTTTTGCATCTGTGACAACAGACATCGTCCCCACAGGGTCCCTGAGTTATGAGGCAGTTTCAGATCCTTATAAGAAGAAGCTGTAAAAGACATCTACGCTTTTATTCACACTTAAGCCGCTCAGACGGAGGAGCCATCCCTCTAACTCACCAAGGCCTCTATGCAAATTGTTTCTGATGTTAAAGTAGAAGCTTCAAAAATGTATTTCGAAAAGAAAAAAAAAAAAAAATGCAAGTAAATAGCCTCCTCCGACAGCAACTGCAGTCGGTCTCCGTCAGTCTCACAAGACCAATCAACCACAGATACCAAAGTGGACTGCTCAGCTCTCTGATGTAATTTCAGGGCTCAGGATGAAAACCTCCCTGTTTGCTTCCCTCACTTCAGCCTCTCTCAGCGTGAACGTGGATCTCTTCCAGCTGAGCTACTTAGATGTTGCCCAGAAGCCTTTTTTTTTTTTTTTTTTAATTCATTCATGTCTTGCAAAAGGATGCAGAAAAAAAAATAAAAACAAAAACAGTCTGTTCTTACATTGCCCGCCCCTTCAGACGTCACAGCGGCCGTGTCATGAATCGTCCATCGTGCGGTGACACGAAATTTATCGAATGCGGTGCAGACGATTTTACACGATACTGCTGGAGAGGATTAGCTTTTTTTTTTTTTTATTTCTACTTCAACAGAAGAAAGTCAAATACGTCTTTGTCACATAAAATTTCACAGCCTATTATAACAATTACATTGGTAAAAGTTTAGGTGCATTGTGGGTAATGTAGTCAGATTAGCTGTCTGCTTTCTTTCCATCATGTGTTAGTATTTCTTATACTAAGAGCTTTGCTCTGTTGTATTGATGAGCCCACCTTTATGAAACACATATGTTAGTACACAGAGGCCGAGTTAAAAAACACAGATCCCTCATTACTTTTTACCTCTATGATATATATATTTTTTGAAGATTCAATCTGCTGTGAAACGTGGTGATATTGTCGGGAGGTGTGAAGGTAATTTAGTCCTGAAGCAGCGAGATGCAAATGTAAAGACGCTGTATGAGCTCCAGAGGGGATTACTGCAGTGTTGACCACTTCACACCCGATGCCAAATGTTTTATTCATCTGTTGGATAAAATGTGGTGCCTTACACCGCGTCCCCTTTCATCATTCATATATTTGATCTCGCTTCGCCAGGTGAATTTCAGATGAGGAGTCACGCTGGCACATTATGGAGTGTTTTAACAGATGAGATGGATGTGCCATCATTTTTGTCCTTGGCCTTCGTGGGGCCAGATGAATGACTTGGAGGCACGTGTGTGTATTATCGATAGCGTTAACAATGGAAACTGATATGGCATGTAATGAGCTCAGATTCTTCAGACTGCATTAATAATGTTCAGGGTGAATCCTCAGAATTCATTCATCTGTCAGATGATGGAGAAAAAGCACAACGTCAGCGGTGACACGCAAATGGTCACTTTTTAAAAGTATTCATTAGGATAAGTTGGGCTTTATTTATTTCTCCCGCGTATGGGAAAGTAAAAAACAAATCCAAGCTTGACCCCCACGCAGGAGGGTTAAATTTCGTATTTTGTTTTGCTGAAAAAGCAGCGTCAGTGTCGCTTTGCTCTCAATCTAATGCACCTCAGCTTTTCGATCGTGACAATGAGAAGTTTCCCTGATAAGGCCATACATCACCAGTCGCTGAGGAAGCTAATTAGGGAAGGTTGTCTATCAACTTAATGTGCGTCTCACTTCAGTACGATCTATTTCGAGGGGCTTTAAATTTCCCCGTGCCTTTCTTGCATTGACAGATGAGCCGTGTGTGTGTGTGTCGTGGATGTAATCAAACGCAGCCTGATGTAAGAGGAGCTCCTCATGAAGAGCAGTCATCAACAGACACACGTAGTTTTTGACAAAAGGTGACAAGTCGTATTCCTCCAATCAGAGAACCCCAAAAACCTCAGCAAGAAGACAGAAACACGTATTCACCTCCTGCCACGGCGATTAAAGAATAAATAAATAATTTTTTTTTATGAATTCATTATACAAATAGGTTTCACTGAGGTGGAGCAGTTCTTATAACTGTCCCCAAATTACACAGCCAGATCAAAACGGACCACCCAGCAGCGTTTCAACAGATTTACGCCAAACAGGAAACTTCTGCAGCTAATTATGTGGCTTGGAGCAACAGATGCAACAATAACTGCTCATTTTAATGCATGAAAGAATTCGCACACATAATTAAGGGGAACTCTTTTGTTAGCTTTTGTGTTCCTCATAATGCGTTTTCCCGTTCTGCTCATTTTAAGTGATCAAATAGAGACATTGCGACTAATTAGCAAAAACGGTGCTCAATATATGCTCTTTGATAAATACGACTAACAAAACAATTTGTATTATAATATTTGCCTCATGCCTATAGTCATGACAGCAGACGAGTTACAACTGATCAGCCTCTACTGTGCCGAGAAGCCGTATTGATGACTTCACACTAAAACTTTGTCACTATCTGAGCAAGTAATTGAAAGATCTACAGGTTCATGTTTTCTGCTGCTCTTTCGCTGGCTCCTAATTGGCTTTTTAATTATGGTTAACATTTTGAATAAAGCCCCATCAGGTCGATGGGAGGTAAAAAAAAAAAACAGAACAAAACAAACGTGGTTGGCGGAGACCTCGGGATCACATTACAGGCATTTCTTCACAGACAAAGGTTCAATTGTTTGTGACGTTTGTTGTGAGTTAATTGTTCATCAGCGGTTTAACAAGAAGGTCACATTTGATCACCACATCCTCATTATGGTCCTTACTGACATCCATTTATCTGAAGCACCAAACTGAACCCGCCCCTCACATATGAATGTACATGAAATGACATTACATTGGATGTAATGATGCCAATGAGGGAAACGGACCATTGAGGATGCTCCTTCTTGTCCCTTTACTCACTGAAGAATTTCAAATTTATCCTCTGACAAAAAACTAAATGAAACAGCTGTTGTCTTGTTTTATAGAAGCATTTATAAAGAGGTGTACGTCATCACCAACCTCGGGGACGAATAACGACTTGTTTCCTGTGACCACTTCAGAATAAAAGTGCCCCCAGCATTTGAAGTATTTCAATCTATTGCAAAATGATGACTATAAAGAATAATCCATGAAAATACGAAGGATTAGAGCTTTATATATGCATTTTAAGTTACAGGTAAAGTTTAAATAATGCACCTTTAACAAATAAAAAGGACTGGGAGTGAGAACCTTTTACCTCAGGATTATTATTATTGTTGTTATTTTACCTCCATTTAACTTTGGTAGAATTAACCTTGTTGATGTGGGAGCCTCAAGGAAGACGGCAGTCCAGACAGCAACAGATTAAACACGGAGACGGATTAAAACTGCAATGACGACTGATAATAATGTTCTCAGGGGTATTTTTACTTTTCTCCATTAAAATGAAAGAAAAAAAAAAAAAAAACTACTTGACTTGAATCACCTGTTTGGTTGCGATGTATACGTACATGATCTTAAATCTGAACTATATCCAAGCATTATCGCAACACAACCGCTTCCATGTAGGATTATATGTGGACTGAAGTCGCTCCACAGCTGGATGGCACTGACCTGCAGAAGGTGCAGACTTCGGGACTCTGAACAGGCAGGGCCCTCCGTGGAGGGGAATCAGGCTGGGAGCAGAGAATAGGTGAGGTCAGGATCAGGAGGCTGGTCAGTTTTTTCCGAGGCAGAGTCAGGGGAGACGGGAACGGTCGGTAACGGCCGGGTCTCACACGAGGGCTGAAAAAGGTCTGCCAAAGAATTAGTAAGCGAGGAGGAAACTGATTGGTGATCAGGAGCAGCTGAGAAGAACAGTCTGGCTCTGATGGCAGTCCTGAAACAGCAGGAGACTGAAGCAGTTTATTGACGACTACGTTTGGTTATTACAACAGATCAGTGGATTCATTTCTCAGGCATCAGATAGATGTTATGATTCTTCCTCCTGCGTCGACAGCATGTCAGATTAACACCGTCATCAAGAGCCTCAGTTGACAGTGGTTTAAAAAATAAAAATCAAAAAGACCTTCATCTATCCAACCAGAACAAAAATTCTGCCTTTAATTCTAAACAAATATCTGAGGGAGGGAATGCTCGACTATCTTGTCCACTAAAATAGAAGACAAGCTTCACATTCTTCAGCTCTGTTTACCTGCCTGGGAGAGAAAAATATTTCTTAAGCGTATAAAAGCTGAACCGGGTTGCTCTCTGTGCAAATGCATTGACGTCTTTGAATTACTGTATTAATCAGAGAACAGCAGTGGATTCGATCTGCGCTTGTAAAAACGGTAAGGTGGCGATAATTCAATTCAGGGAAATAACATTAGAGAGAGAGCGAGAAAGAAAGACGCGATGCGAATCGAGGAAAGAAGGAAATAAAGGGAAGGAAGGGCGGAGGAGTGTGAAAGGGAGCACGAAGGAAAGGATGGAAACACGGCAGCAGCAGACTCCACAACGAAACCGAAGAAAGGTGGAAGGAATGAAGGAAATAAACGAAATCTGAGCGTTTCACATTACTACGTTTAGTAATAAACGCAGCCATAAAAAGATGGGCTCCCCGTGAAGACTGTATTAACCTCTGAACATTGGAATTGGCTTCTCAGTTGGAGGCTCATTGGCGTGAACCGAGTCGTACGGCACGCGGATGCCGGAGCTGAGGTGAAAAGGTGACCGGAATAAACATTTTCCTCTCCTCCGAAAGGAGAAAGGTTTATGAAACCTACCGTTGTTTTCCGTCTCGTCAGACGCTTTTAATTTCTTCAGCGTACGAATGTAACCAGCTTGCAGTTACTTTTCCGTCGTGACAAAATGCTACCCATCACTCTCAGCATTGTCCTCTTGAAGGTGCTGAAAGGCCTTCACAGTGTGTGTGACTTTATCTCCTGCTGATTAAAGGTTGGAGTTGCCACTCCGGGTCGTGAGTCAGGAAAAGAAAATGACTGAGTGAGCGCTGGGAGACGGTACAGAAACAAAATAAATCAATAAATTGAAAACACAGCCTTTTTGTTTATTTATTTTTTCACTCGTTACGGGCTGGAACTCTCTGTCTTCTTCGCTCATACTTTTAAGATGGCTGAGAGCAGAAATGTAGGTGGTGTCATGAAATGTCAGGCGAGCGGGGAGAGGGAGGGGAGCACAGCTCGCTTTTCTTACTGCTGCCTTTTTCCCTCTTTTAGACTCCGTCACTGTTAAAGTAACGAGCACTAAAATGTTTTCGTTTTCGTCCCCCTCCTTTTGATTTTATCAGGATGTTTGGGAAAGTCCGGTGTATTAACGTTGCCGTGTGTTTCGTGTCTCCTCAGGTGGAATCTGTATAGCTCAGTCGCTGAAGATCCCTCATGACCACAAACCCTCTGACTTCGATAAAATCATCCGCCTGCTGCTGGACACTCGGTACGCCAGGGCGGTCATCCTGTTTGCGTCTGATGAAGACATCAGGTAAGGGAGCACGCTTTCATCAAACGCCTCTGACTTTAAGTTTTAGCTCACCTGTGAGGGAAACATACAGAATAATGAAAAGGTTAAAGGTTCTCTTCTCTTTTACCTGCATTTCCTGTTTTCACAAAAATCCTCACACGCAACAATTCAGCAAGTCAGAAATGATTCGGTTGTGGGCGAGCTTTACTCACTGAAAACGGAGGGCTTTATGTGACTGTTGGGTTATTTCACCAATTTAACGGAGATACAGTCCAACTCCAAGGGAAGAAAATTACACTTAATATTGGCCTAATAATGCAGATTTGGAATTATTTGGATTTAGTTTCTTTGCTTTAAGAAGGTTAAAGGGGTTAGTGAAAGCATTACCTGTTGACTTACCACTTGAGAGATGCTGCAAGTTTGACGCTCAAAAGGTATATTAAAAATCTATTTTTACTATAGACAGAAGATAATCCTTCACAAATTATAGATCTGGGTCTAATTGAGTTCAAATGTGAGCTGTTGAATCCACCGCTGAGTTAAAATAGGGATATTTAACTTGGGGTAAATAACCATGTTGGGGCATTTTAACAGGAGTCAATGGGAATTGGGTCGTTTGTACCACCATCTGTGAAACCACAGTTTTGGGAACTTCAGTGTTTGAAGCCAGCTGCTATCTTGTTGATGTTGTGTAAACCCAGTGACATCGAGTGTAGCTGCGACAGACACGCGGTAAGGCGCAGAATGTGACTCAGTGATGACGTACGTTTGCACGCAGGGGGATCCTGAACGCCAGTAAGCGAGCTGACCAGGTCGGCCATTTCCTCTGGATCGGCTCCGACAGCTGGGGGGCCAAAAACAGTCCCATCCACCAGCTGGAGCACGCCGCAGTCGGAGCTGTCACCATTCTGCCGAAGAGAGCCACCATCAGCGGTAAGTGCCTCTACAATGCCTTCATTTCGGGATGCTCAGTCACCTGTGTGAACGATGTTATCTCTGGACCGCGAGCCTCGCACATTATCTGCTTTCCCGATTGAGCAGGAAAAGTCAGTCGTCGGTGAAAACATAGGACCCCTTCAATGACGACTACACACGATTGTTGTCGTGGCCGTATCTGCTGTGCTTCTATATCTCAGTCATTCCCGAAGATATCTCTGATTCAGTCATCGGGCATCATCTGTCCACATTGGAAGTCTGTTAACTGACCGACGTATCTTTGAGTGTATTTACAAACGGCAGAGGATAACGAACTGCACCGGTGTGTCTGAAAGAAGCTGTAGTTTTTATCTTCTTCACCCATGAAGAGATCAAACCGACGGCAAGTGTAACAAAGACAGTTCTTTTGAGTATTCATGGTAAACTAGCTGCTCGCTGCTCCGGTGAAAGACACACTAACGTCCTCACACCACTTTATCGATCATAACATTTTGGTTTATCAGTGTACTTTCTGTTTCGACTCATCCACGTTGAGAATATCTAGTTTTCAAGCGTCTGCAGCTTTGTAAAACCTCTGCAAAGTAAATTTATCGTCTGCAGATCTCCGGTGTGGTGCATAAAGCATCGCTCCAGAAAACGGCATCGATCAAAGACGAAAGAGGCAAATTAAATTCTTTCCTGCATTAAAAAACTGCTAAAACACCACAAGCTGCGAGGAGGGATTCTCCACGCCGAGGTCATCGGCTGAGACACAATCCAACGCTGAACATCTGTACAACGTCACTTACACGAAGTGAGCCATTGAGGAGCTGGCAGGTGGATTTAGTCGTCTTTCCCACCGCTTCGTGCTAAGCTAAGCTAACCAGATGCTCGTCCTATCGATCTTCTCCCACAACGCTGAACCAGGCAGATTAATTCGTTTCAGGGAGTCTCTGACAGTTTTTTGAGGCAGCTCTGACATGAAGACCCAAAACGCTGATCAGGGGAAAGTTAACTTTCAGTGAGGGAGGCTGGCAGAAGCAGCCACCCCCCCCCCCCTTTCATGCTGATGGCAGCCTTTGGATTAAGATGCCTCGGTGTTACAGTTAGATCATGACTAAGACACTGACACGGATTTAAAACTGTATTTGTTGTGCTAGTTTGAAAATTTTGCCTTCAAATAAAACATGAGTCCTTTGTTCTTTTTCAGTGATAACACAAATTCTACAGTGAAAAGCTTAATGGGAAGCAGCCAAATCTGATTTTCCTTTCCAAAATCTAAATCCTCCTGCACACAAAAGCCTCTGTAATCACATCGCCAGCGTTGTGGGCGCAGCATCAATCTCTGACCTTTTTCTTCTCCTTGAAAAAACATTTTAACTTGAAGAACACCGGCCCAGACTAAGATGACTGGCTGTCTGGATCATTGGCTGGTGCCCTAATAGTCGTCGTCCCTTTCGATGTTCTCTTGCGTTCCATCTTTTTTGTCAAATAATTTATGGAAATGGAGGTTTTCTGGGCATATAGGCAATAGGAGAATACCGGGGCGTGACGGGCAGTCTGGATAACTCAGGTATTGAGGCAGGAGATTCATTATCATCAGACGGTCTGTTGCAGAGGTGGGGGGGTGGTGTCATGGTCAGATTAATACTGCAGGGCCTTTATTAATTGCTCATTCCTTCATGAGTTTTTTTGCTTCTATTGTATTTAAGTATACCGCCCAGACCCATAAGTCGTGTGCCAGTTTGATTAAATACAAACTGTGACTGTGCACCTTATCGGTACCAGACAGATAAAGGAGAGATATTAGAAATACACAGAAATACACGAATGCTGGAGTTCCCGGTGATTCCCCCCACTGGTTTATCGCCGCATCATTGATGTGGTAAGCACAGTTTGATGCGTTAAAAAGGGGCTGAGCGCTCCTCTCTACTTTTATTTAAACCACAAAAATCTTTCCACTTGCTTGCGTGTCCAAAGAACATTTCATTTGTTTCTTTCCTCATTAAATATTTGCTGACATTTCTTTATCATCATCACAGAACAGATTTCTTTTCTCGCTCGCCGTTCAGGGCATGTTGGTGTGCTACCACTAAATATTCCACAAATATAAAAGTAGAATTCGTTGACAATATGGCTTATTTATTATTTATTTGTGAAAAGTGTTGAGTCCAGACTTCATGCTAACCAGCTAGATTAGGAGTTTGATGCAAACTGAGAAGGTCAGATTCCCTCTAATGGTCTCCCCAGACAAAATTGGAAATGATATCAAGCTCCTGTTTGTCCTGTAAATGTAAATCTGAGCTGCCTTTCTGAACACAGCACCGGTACAGTAGCTGTCAATCACTGAGACAGAAACTGAGAGGAAAGTTAGAAAGTACGAGCTGGAGAGCACAAAACAACAGGAACACACACACAAATGAAAGATACACAAAAAAAAGATGGAAGGAAAGAGAGAAAGGCAGTGAAGGAGCTGAAAATGAGGCAGAATGATGGGGTTTCCATCCCGCTGAGACGGCTCCACTTCCCGGAGTCAATTACACCCTGCAATTCACAAATCTCAGGCGTTTGATGTCAGACCTCTGAGGAACAGCCGAGCGTACGGACTGTACACAACCAGGTTGGTCACAATCACCATAGTCTTTCCATCTCATGCTCACAGAAAGGCCAACTTTTTCTTAAACCGCTCAACTAACCCACGTTGACCCGCCTGAATATTAAGGGTCAAGACCGAGGGTGCCTGTTTAGCTCCGTTCGGGAGGCTGGAATGATTTGTTCTGACTCCTGCATCATCTCCGACCTCTGCGGGTGGCGAGCGTTTACGCCCGCGACCCCGAGCGACTTTTGTTTTCAAGCTTCACTTCACAAAGTCGTGTCAGTTTGAAAGGAAAACTTCGCTCATCCGAAAACGCCGCAAAGCAAAGCAAACTTCCAGCAGCTCCGGTCCGGAGGGAGAAATACGGCCGTGGGTCTGATTTTATGTTTTTTGGCAGAGATGTAGAGGGAACTGAGGAGAGAAGCCTGCCTACACATCACCGCCTCCCACCTCCTCTCCTCACCCCTCCCCTCTCCTCCTCCCACCCACTCATCTCTCCAGCCTCTTTTGTCTGAAACAGAGCTGGTGGGTTCAGTTTACCCGTGTGCGCTCTGCTGATAGCAGAATGTGGATTTTAATCTGCCTCTATGTTTAAAACATGATCAGTATCCGCCAAGATGGATGTCCTCCTGCACACGTTAGCCTGAGAAAGCAGGAAATGACTGGGAGCTCGTAGTTGGCAGTCTCGCATGCTTTCTATTGGGTATGAAAGGTGGGAAACTTTTCACGGCTGCAGACTTCAGATGCACTTATGAACTACGTTACTGTGCTTTCCCTTTTGATAACCGAGCAGTTTATTTTTGGATGTAGCAGAGCGAATGACAAATTCAACCGCAGCTATTTTACTATTTTACAGAATACGACAGTGATATGTCTCCGTTTGATATTTCCCTGTCGGCCAAGTGTGACGGGGCCACCCACTGTAAACGATGCCTTATAATTTTATAATTACACATTATTAACTCGACATCTCCTCTCGTGACTTTCCTTTTCAGCTGAACGCAGCCTGGTGTTGTTGGAACAGTCCTGTAATGAGGCAGTACTGAGCACGTTAGAGAAGCTGTTTGTATCCAGGACCGACGGTGTAAGAGTCACACCTGTTATTTCAACAGTTTGTATCAAAAAAAAAAAGACCCAAAAATCAAATCGTCTAAATTTAGTTCAAGCTTTTATTTTTTTTTTATTTTTTTTTTATGAGCCAAGTTGTGTTCAAACTTATTTTTAGAAATTTAAATTTATAAGTCTCCCCGAAACTTCCGCCTTGGTATCTCACACCTTCGAGCTACAGGGGTAGCCAGGGGAAAGATAAATCACCCTAAATTAAAAACTGAAAAATGACAGTAGCATTTCCAAAGCAGCAATAACATTTATAATGACTAAGTAGGATCTAGTGCCTTCTAAGTGGCCCCTGAAACCTCCGTCCCTCCATCCCGGAATAATTTGTGTGTCCGCTGTGGCAATCCTGAGAGCGGTCTGACACAAAGCCAAATTGGCCCTTTTACATAAAGTGAATGGCTTATGAACAACTGATTGGCACTTCAAATCCCATTCAACACTCTTATTCATGGCAAGGCAGGAAACCACTAGAAGGTTTGATGGTGATGATGATGGACTGTCAGCTGCTGTAAATCCAGTTTAACACCTGTGGGAGATTTGGATTAGACAGCACTTTACAGCAGGCGTCAGTAACGCCCAGTGAGGGAATGTCTTCGGGAGGAATGGTGTTGATCCCTTCACGAAGGCTTTTCACGGAACGCCTTTCTGATATGTGTAATGCCGTCTCTACGGCTGGCCACTAAATCGATTTATTCGAATCATTCAAATTCGTAGTTTAGGACGATTTCTTTTCGATTGAAAATGGGTTTTCTCTTTAACGTTTTTTTTTCACGGGCTCCCGTAGTCCACAGAGCCTGCCACTGTTAGCTCTACGAGAACAGACATTCGCAGGCGGGTCTGCCATCTTGGACAGCTCCACTTGGCGTGGGCGATTTAGAGGAAAATAAAGAAATAAAGAAATAAAACGTCTGAAACTTTAGTCCAAATCCCAAAAGGGAAAATCAAAACTTGTTTTGAATAATTCCTTTGTCATGTAAACTTTGTTTTTAAGGGGGGAAAAAATAAATAAATCAATTAAAATCGAAGATCCGGTCTGTCTCCACTGTATGAATGTTAAAACCCGTGCCTTTCCTCTCCACTTATTCTCTTCTTTGTCACTCGTTGGGCGCCCTCATTATACCGCACTTCTTCCCGTAGCTTTATCTCCCTCGGTGCTGAAAAGGTCCTGCCCATCTCGCCCTTCGCCTGCAGGCTCCTCCGGGTGGTTTGAGAAAGCAATGACCTTTTCACTCCTCCATTTGCTGATGCCACAGAGAGGGTCCCTAATAGCGACAGCCTCAGCGTGTTATAATGTGCGGATGTAAAACATAATGAAACACAATGATATAGATATATACATATACTCTTCAATGATTCACCAAATGCCTTCAGAAAGACACAAAATGACCCAACAGAGACATGAAGGGATCCAAAACCACAGACCGACAGCAGCTATGAACTAGTTGTATCGTAACACAACTTTTAAAAACGGGCAGATTATTTTCACCACGAGTCAGGCCTTCAAATTAGAGTGCTAATACATTTACAATAAATAAGGCTATCACATGAAGGGAAGAGGAAACTCTGGGTCACGGGGGGGTGCTGGAACCAATCCCAGCTCACTCTGGGCGAGGGGCGGGGTCACCCCGGACAGGCCGCCGGTCCATCACAGGGAGAGACCATCAGTCACCATCAGATTCATTTATATCGCACCAAATCATAACAGAGTTACATCAAGGCACTCTACGTATAGAACAGGTCTTGGCCAAACTCTTAAAAAATAAAATGATTTAAATAGTCCCAACAGATCCCTCAATGGGCAAGCACTTGATGACAGCGGCAAGGAAAATCTTCCTTTAAGAGACAGAACCAGGCCCGGGGGGGGGGCGGCCATCTGCCTCGAGCGGCTGGGGGTTGAGAAGAATAGGGAGAGAGCGAGAGCAGGAGGAGGATTTACAGGTGCAGGCAGGAACATGGTGCAGCTTCAGGACGAGGAGAGAGAGAGAAAGAGAGAGAGAGAGAAACATGGTTAGTGGTTCTGTTTTCGAGTATTCTCAGCGATTTGGTGTTCTTCCTCGCCAAGCGAGGCGACCTGCCCGACGATCTGGATGGAGTACAGCGCGGGGCCAAATTGCATACTGGAGGTTTCATTATGTGCAATGTGCAGTCCTCAAGTGTTAGTAAGGCTTCACGCAGAAGGCTGTCAAAGGAGCCAATATGGTCATCCAGTTCTTGGCAGGGCCGTGATGCCGCTATCTGTGTGTACGGCCATCAGTGTTTGCTCCGATGGCTGAAAATATAAATTACACACCTTATTTTGGAAGGTGATGGTGCATCCCCACCTTCTCACTGGTTGAGACAAGCCTTGGGTGAAGCTTCTTATTTCTGCCCCAGAATCCTTTTATAACTTTTTTTCTTCTTCTACGTGCCATTGCCTCCTCTTTAGGCCCGTGTGAAACCACTTTCACCTCACAAGCCTCTGCCCTCGTTTTCAAATTAAGGATTAGTCTTATCTTAAATAAGGGCATTAACTGACTTTTTCCAATTGTTTTACCCACTCAAGGCACAGCTAAATAAGAGCTGTTAATTGACTTTTTTTTTTTTTTTTTCTTGTTTACTGGCTCCGGCCCCGGCAGCAGCGTTGGCTGTAACTCCAGCTCTTGGCAGTTGGATTTAATTTTGCCCATTAGAGTCAGAGCTTGGCTCCGGTTTTAGCTTTGACCCTCAGCGGCTCCTGTTGGTTTCGGATTATTTCTGTCCAGCGCAGAAGAATCTCGGATGCTACCAGGGAAGATTTAATTTCATGTGATGCGAAAACACAGAACAGGTGATTGATTTGTATTCTTCAGGTAATGTCTTCTCATAAATACACGGTAAGTTGTAATCACCGACTGTAAATAAAAGTGGAAACCTGAATGTTATCTGAAGACCATCGGGCAGAGACTCAACTGGTTGTAAAATGAAGTCAGTTTGTATTGAAGTCTATGGGAAAAATGACCCTGCTTCTTTGCTTCATTTATTACCTCAGTAAACATTTTTCTAATGAGTTTATGGCGACAATGATGATGGATGAAAGGTGATAACGCAGAGTTTGCAGGGTAGATGGGGCACGACTCCCTCATGATTAACACTCTGTACCAGAAAGGCCGACCTGCCGGAGCGAGCGCAGAGCAGACCACATCCACCCCTCACGCCGCCTCCTACTTTGGCTGAGGAATGAGAACAAACTGCACGAGGCGATGGATTGTTTCAACGGAGACAGATGATGGATGCGTGTTGCTTCCAGGTGGCTGTTTAGTGGTGGAGTTGATTAGAGTTGATTCAGATTTGTCGATGCCATTAGCTGCTGACTTATTTCTGTCCTTAAAAAATAGTTGAATGATTGGTATGCAACAGGAGCGAGTTTGATTTGGTAATCCATCTGGATTATTCACTTTTCTGAAGAAAAGCTCCGAAGCTGATTATTATCAAGAGCTGGAATTATAAGAAGCACTTGTGTTAATACTATCGCTAAACACTGCGTGTGGCTGAGTTCGAACTGACTCAGTTTGTATTTATTCATATCCCAGTAACGTGCTTGTACATTTACAAGTTAACCTGAAAAATACGGAGGTGGATGTTCAGGCTATTAAATATGCAGATACGTGTTTTTACAGAAAATCCTCCCGCTTCTCTTCCAAACGCGGTCTTGAAACTTAATAAATAAATTCAGCTCCAGGGTCATGTTGACCCACCAGCCGTTCACCGCCCCGGAGCAAACACAGGCATCAAGCGCACCATACGTGTTTGCAGAGGACATATTTTCAGTTGAACTCTGTGACCTAAAGGTTTCATTCATTCATTTATTCATCGCTTGAGGATGCTGGAGCCAATCCCAGCTGACATTGGCCGAGGGGCGGGGTCACACTGGACAGGTCAGCAGTCCATCACAGGGCCGACACACACAGACAGACAGAGACCAACAACCGCTCACACTCACACCTACAGACAGCTTAGAGTCACCAGTTAACCCAAACATGATGTCTTTGGGCAATCCCATGGAAGCTCCTCACAGAAAACCGCGACCTTCTTGTTGTGAGGAAACAGTGCTACCCGCTATCCCACCATGACCCAAAGCGTGTTTTCCTCATATTTGGCCGGCTGCAGTTGCAGTTGAAACCATTCCACCCCTCCGAGATTTTCATTTCAATTGATTGCGAGAGGAAATGTTCACATACGTTCTTTAATTAGCACCCCGCTAAGAAACCAATTCTCCCTGGTGTCATGGATCACTTTGTTCCCTCGAGGCTCCCACTCTCCGAGGAAGAGAATATGTTTAGGGTAAAATAAGAAAGGGAAAATGGTAACATGCCTTTAAGCGTGGTATATTTTGGTTTTAAAGACCACTACACCCTCCTAAAACATTTGTCGAACACTTTTTGGATCGGAGCAGCTACACGTCTTGTGGTGGTAAGTGCTGTGATTCCTGCACTTTGTGCACATCGCATATTCCCCCACTTCACAAGGGCTTTGTATCCGGTAACACATGCAGCACATACCCTGAGAGATAAATCACGTACCCTGCAGCACCAAATACTGTGTGAACAAAAATATGCGCCCAGTTGCAGAACCCCTCCCCATCAAACACTTCACAACCTCTCCGTCTAACATTTGGAACTTTACAAAACTCTCATCTCAACACTTTGTCTTTGATACTGAAGTGCAAACCTCACATGTGCCGAGCAAGAGTGTATCAGGTATGAATACATCAGTGTTTATCTGGTGAAATGCCAGAGAGGCAGGTGAAAGATAAAAAAAAATAAAAATAAAAAATAAAAACATACACATCATACCGCTTCACCTTTCTAAATTTAAACAAGTGTTCAAGTGCAACTTTGCATTCTCAACGTCATGTCGAGGCAGTCCAGTTTTCTTTACGGAGCTCTGACTGACAACAACAAAGTTATCTCTGGGAAGCATTTCTAATAATATTTGCCAGACAGTCTCCCAGTAGTGGCAGTGGCAAAAAAAAAAAAAACTTCCTTTAGCAGGTCGAAACTTGGAGTCGACTCAGACTCGTGGTGGGTGGACATCTGTCTGCAACACTTTGGGTTGAAGCCAGGGAGAGAGAGAGATAAGTGGTTTATAGGAAGCTAAGGGCAAAAGGAAGTGAAACTTTGTACAGTGTGAGTCGCACAAAGAGGCGTATGAGAAGGAGGAGGCGCAGTGGGCAGTAATAACAAATCAAGCTTTTGTTACGTGGTAAGAAGTGGAAGTTACAGGACATATCCTGTCATACCTTCACTTTTTCCTGAAGTTAGCGTCTTTGAATCAGGCTTGAAACTTATCGGTTTTCATTTAGCTTCATTGATAATGTTTACATTTGGTATCGTCTGCACAATGAGCATTTTATGTTGTGTGTTTTGTGAAAGTATTTCATAAATGAATCGCATAAAGTGGAAAGAGCGCGTCCAAGCACGCACTCTTGTGTAACTCTGAGTCTAACATTTGTCCGAGTGCAGGATCCATCACTGATGTGTACAAATTTAAATTAAATTGATGAATAGGCCAGCTGGGGGCCTTAATTCCTGGAATGTCAGTTCAATATTTCCAGCCTCCCGT
Source organism: Echeneis naucrates (assembly GCF_900963305.1). Classification (NCBI taxonomy): domain Eukaryota; kingdom Metazoa; phylum Chordata; class Actinopteri; order Carangiformes; family Echeneidae; genus Echeneis; species Echeneis naucrates. Next base: position 3,878,792 of record NC_042515.1, on the reverse strand, counting down.
CTCTGTAATTGGATGTGATGGTCAGTGGTATCAAACGCAGAGCTACGATCGAACAAGACAAGCACAGAGCAAAGTCCTTAATGCAACTAGAAAGCCATTTCTAACTTTCCTATGTTTGGATTGAAAATTCTCAATAAGCCATTATTTTATTGGTAGTTACACCTACTTTAAGGGACTTCGATTTTCAGCCTCGTAGTAAAGACAGGTTGCTCATATCCCATAATGAAGGACGCGGCTATTTCCAGCAGCCTAACGAAGGCTGATTAGAGAATCAGGGCTTTGCAGCTGTTTCTCTGACTCTCGTGTTTGTGGTTTAAATCAACGTTGGTGGAAGCCAGGAGGCGAATTTTGTCTGTAATAGTTAGAACTGAATCATTAAATAAGCTTCTGAAGGCGTTACTGCTGAGAGCCGAGAAGTTTTTATTTTCCTCTATCAACGATGAGTAACGGGCTTCTTGTGGACCGTCCTGCATGGATTCCCAAAGTCTGGCAGAAATTTTACAGTTTTCTCTGGGAAATGAAACTATGATTGATGTTTTATGGTCTTGACAATAGAGTTAGAGATCTTTTGCACTGAGCCTGCGGCACCATCAACAAGACAGTCAATTTTGGATGGGAAAAAAGTAGCGCAGGAGTCCTCTCTCACACACGAGACTTAAATTAAATTAAAAGCTGAAAAGGGACACCCGCTGAAGACATTTTTTGGTCTAATCATATATTGTGCCCTATGAGACGAAGATTAGATGTTAAATTCTGACGCCATCAGCCGGAACAAGGTGGAAACTGTGTGAGAGAAGCGAATGGAGTTGAATAATGAGATGAAATGCTGAGCTAAGTTTGTTGTCAACAGCTACGCAAACATTAAAGTCACGCACTCTAGACCTTGATACATCTAAAGCAGATAAACTTCGTGAAAACTTCCGCAAAAGTTTTGGAATATTTGGATTCTTGTGTTTAAATGGAGGGAAAAAAAGAATTATTTGAAATAAAAAAAAAAGGCTAAAAATCGAAAGGTATGGAAAAAAGACGTGAACTAGAATGAAGAAACTATTTAAGTGCTTTGTGAACCAGCTTTGGGAATCGTATTAATTACCTTTCTGTTGCATTTCTCTTCTCTTCTACATCCAATAACAGCTAGCAGGAAAGTGTGTTACATTAACCGTGCAGACGACCAACAAATAAACTTTAAACGATGGAAGTTTAAATATCCAGAAGTTTCCTTTCATCTAAAAAGCTTCTTTCTCAGTTGTTTTCTCGTTTCAGAAAGTATTCTCCATCAGTTGGAGAGTCATGAGAAAAAGTAATAGTTTGTGCCGTTTTGTTTTTGTTAGTTTTTTTTGCTTTAGAAATCAAACGGAGGAGAAAAGCGGAAAAAGGGAAAAGGGGATCCTACGTAGGGGGGTTTTTGAAAAAATAAATTAATAATTAATTAACAGAAATAACTGGCAGGTGATTTTTCACCTTTTATTGGTATTTGTTGTTACCTTTAGTCATCATCGCCCAGTTACCCGCTCGCTTTGTGTTGCCTTTGTGAAGTTAGCACAGTCTCTGCAGACCCACACAATCACCCCCCATCCCTGTTTGTGTATCCACAGCTCTGTGGAAGTGAATCCTCTTGTATCTGCGAACACACAACCAAGCAGGTGCACACACACAGACACACAATACCGCCTCCTTCTAAACAAGATTGTCTCACCACGCACACACACACGCACGTACACAATGCACTCTCAGCAACTGCAGCAGCTCACATTTGCACAGGTGCCTGAAACTAACTGCTCCCTCAGTGTATTATTTTGCTTTCATGAAAAAAGCTTTGAAAATATAAAGACATTCAAAGTAATGACCAAACACACAAACACACACAAACACACACACACTACAGCCTCTCCTCTACACTTCTGCTTAGACCTGGAGTGCTCGCCAATGACTGCAGCTTCAGCTTTCGGGAGCTGCACAGCGAACAAACTGAAGTCCTTAACAAAGATTTCCTCACATTCATGATGATGTTCACGCTGTTCGTGTTTGAAAAGCAGTCCTGAGCTCACCGGCGCATAAATCAGTTTTGGGAACTGCGATACAATCTTCAGTGTCGATTGCTTTTGTGACGAAGACGCCCGTCAATGTGAGTCTGGTAGATGATCGTATCAGGAACTGCACGTGATGAGGCCGACAGTCGGTGCTGTTGGATAAGTAAGAGATTTAAAACATGAAGTCAGACTGAAAATTAAGTGAATTTTGTTTGTCTTAATTTGACTATTTATGTAAAATGTCCATCCATTAGCTACGCTGTTGATCCTTGCAGGGTTGTGGGATGGAGTCTCCAACCTTTACTGAGAAAGATAGACCTGATTCAGGAAGCTTCATCTGCAATTCAGCTGCCTCAGAGACCTCGCAGAAACTTTCTGCTCTGCAACACGCAAATTATTCATTCATAAAAAGCTTTTGTATGACAATCAGGTGATCAGGGTCGGTTCATTCATCTCAGACGAAGGCTGCTGAATTAGAAAAGGAGAAATACTACTGTTTACTATGACAACAGCAAAATAAGGAGCAGAGCCGCTCCTGGAGACCTTCATGTGACACTATTAGGTTTATCTGTAAAAACATGGATCCAGATTACAGACAAAAAGCTTCTCACAACCAACAGAAACCACCATCACACAGAAAAAAAAAAAAAAATACAACAACAGCAGCCCCGCTCTGTGATATTACAGAGTGTGTGAACCGTCACAAAAGCTTTATTTTGCAGAGCGTGAAGTTGGACAGGAGGAGTGGAAACAGGTTGGCTTCAGACACCAACCTCGGAGCACCAGATGGCCGCTCACGGAGCTCGCTGCGGCGTGCGGTGATCATGTTGTGGCACGGATTTGATGTGACACACAAAGGCGGTTAGGATGACACGGATCTGGTTTAACGCAGCCCCGCGGCCCTGAGGTGAGAGGGCTAACTCTGTAGGTTTCTACGCAGCAGCGGTAACAACGCACACACGCCATAACCTATTCCGCCATCGCCGCGTCACAGGAGTGCCCTCGGCTCACAAGGTCTTTTCATCTGTGTGAATCAGCACTTTGCCTTTTCAAGTCTGAAGCCTTGTGGAAGTTGATATCCTTCATTAGGTACAACTATTTAAAAAAAAAAAAAAAAGAAGAAGAAGAAAAAATATGATAAAAGGTCACGGTGAGGTCAGCAACAGTACTATAGTTCTCTTCCCACGCTCCTTCGAGTCAGAAGTCAGACAGTCATTCAGCACACAGGTGGGAAGTACTTCCTTCGTTTCAGTGTCATTTATATTATCTGGGGATATATTTTACTTTGGTGTATAAAAAGCTTAAAGATTATAGGAAAAAAAGTCTTCTGTGAAGTAAACCAGTGACAGTTGTATCCACGGATACTGAAAATTTGGAGGTTACAATAAAATGGAATTGAAAATGGAAAATAAAGTTGTGACACTCTGCTCCAATCCTATTCCTTGAAGATCTGAAAATAAACCCTTTTTGGTCTATTCTCTGATCTCCAAGAACTTGGATTTGCTTCCTCTTACCTGACCTACTTATATAAAAAAAAAAAAAAATGCTAATAAAGTACGATAACCTTGGAGTGGGTGATATATATTTATAGGCAGTGACGTGGCGCTCATCACATTACCAGGCACAGTGACCTTGTGAGGACTTTGTAATCCCCTCACACTGAAGGCTCATTACTTTGGAGCAAGTTTCACCATCATGTTGTACTCAATAAGATTTGGAAATCGTGAGCTAAGACGTAAAAGTAGTAAAAGTAAAAGTAGTAAATCAAACAGGAGCACCGGTGACTTCTTGTTGCAAGCAGTGGAGTCGCCCCCAACATAAAAAACAAAACGGCCTAAAGAGCAGGTTTCGCTCTCAGATTCAACTGTTCATATCACATCCCCCCTGATGGCATGAAAAGAAAGGTGGGCTTGAGAAACTGACTTGTTCTTTTTTTTTTTTTTTAATGTTGTTTGCTCCAAGGCTAAATCGCGCCTGCCTCTCAGACGCATCGTCGTTATAAGGTGCCGTTAAAATGCTGAAATCCCCCGCACGCTGACATCAATGTGTCATCAATGAACACAGCTTTTTAAGCTGTTATGAGTTGTTGTTGTTGTGTGTCTGCGTTTGTTTGTTTGTTTGTGTCTGTGTGTGTGTGAGTGTGAGTGTGTCCCAATTAGGAGGATGAAAAGCCGGCGATGACAGAGGAGAGGACGGGTAGGTGGCAGTTAGAGAGAAATACACGGAAAGCCGTGAGAGACGAGCCTGAGGAGGAGTCGGAGCGGGAAAAGGCAGATTCATGGCGTCGTTAAATGACAGACCACGGCTTTTTTGGGAAGACTTGTCAGGGCCGTCGCACACAGTCGGTCGGTCAGTTTGCGTTACTTTCTCACGCACTCAGGATGATTTTTCATCACACAGGATGTTCCCATACACACCCGGCTAAGTGCTCCGAGAGTCCAAACCGAACCTGTGATCTAACCTGCACATTGAAAAATGGAGCTAAAGTGCATTGAAAAGTGGCACAGAGATGTGTAGGATGTATATATATATGTGTGTGTGTGTGGGAGGGGGGGAATCGATATCCCAGAAACCACTGGGAACTCCCCCTGGTTTTCTTCAAAGCCTTCTTCATTATGCATGTGCAGCAATTACCTGACGTCTGGGAGGAAGCGCGGCGAACGCCAAACGACACTCTGATTAGTTCCAGCAATCACGAGGTCAGAGAGGCAGCTCGGTCTGCAGACACACATCACACTTAATAAGTGCTGATGATCCTCACTTGTTATCTGCTGATGTATGGGACTGTCAGTGTCTTATCACTGTCCTCTCTCTGCCTCGTTGTCTTCGTCTTCTGCTGTAAAAAAAAAAAGAGAGAGAGAGAGAGAGAGAGAGCCGCCTTTCCTCCTGCAGATGTATTCATCAAACATACCCACTGGCGTGGAGTCACAGTTCAGATTGTGTATATGTGTTTGTTTGATATATCACAGTTGCGTCACAAATGTGTTTAATTTAGAAGAGTCACGAAGAAGCAGGAATGTGATGCACAATTCAAAACTCTTCTTATTCTTCATATTATTATTATTATTATTTAGTTTTGTTGTGCACGTATTCTTGTAACATTTCATTCATTTTGCCTTCTTTTATCCTGCAGCACCTCTAACAAACAGAATTGCCTCTGGGGGTTTAATAAAGAAGTTCTGATTCCGATTTGCTAAAAGAAGGATGTAGTTCTTATCGCTCTGATTTCTGTTTTTTGATTTTTAATTTTTTTTCCTCCAGTCCAGCACTGTATGGAGTCACTCATAAACAACAGCATCTTCTGAACAACACACATTACATACACTTTGCTGCATGTCGATTATTGTGACCATGACAAGAACGCTTCCATCCAAGCGGAAGGACCAGCAACACACAAACTTGCCCATTTTATATTCTGTTTTATACTTTTTAAATCTATAAATCAATCTGCATAAATACTTGAATCAAGTAACTCCTTACTCGAGTCGAATCAAGTAATGAATGTGATAAATATACAACACCAATTCCAAAAAAGTTGGAACGCTGCGTAAAGTCTCAGTAAAAAAAACAGGACACTTTGATCCGCAAAATCTCAAAAGGCCATATTTTATCCCCAATAGAATATAAACAACATATCAGATGAACTCATTTTGAATTGGATGGCAGCAGTGATATAATTAAAGCTGTAATGAGGCCAAGTCAAGAATTTCCATCTTGGTGGTGACACGGCAGATATTACTGTTTCCTGACGATGTTTGCAGAGCGAATCAAGAAGACGCAGCTCTGTTGTCACATTCGTGGCGCGGAATCTGACACAGTGAGTCTCTGAGATTTGGCAGCACAGACTTTGTTGCCCCAGTCAAACCCCCAAAACACTTATTGCCCACTTATTGAATGACTGGGGCAACCTCTTCCACTGTCGGATAAACAAGAAGCATCTTTAAATTCAGACTCAACAGCTTTTTAATGATCACTTTTGGACTATATGATTTAATTTAATTGTTTGATATACCAACATTTTCTCTGTAAAAAAAAAAAAAAAAAAAAAAATAGTCAGTTTGAGTTTTTCTTCCAACATGTCAGATGGAAGAAAACTTCTATTTGTCCTCACGCTTGCACAGCTTTGAAAAAAAAAAAAAAAAAAAGAGAAAGAAAGAAAAAGTGGACTAAAAGAACAGAACATTGACAGACAAATCCACATCACAGCACCTGACCCTGAAAATCTCCGCCTTTGTCTCGGCAACGGTTGGCTGTGTGGAGTGCTAATTCACAGAGATAACATTTTACAGTTGTCTGATGCTCTTTACATCGCGCCGTCTGTGAAATCCCTGACCCAGAAAACGTCAGAGAACCGGCAGGCCGAACCCCAGACCGCCGCAGCCGCCTTTCCCCACTGTGTATTTCTGTCGCAACTTTGCTCGCACGACTTTTGCTGCGTTTGTCTTTTGATCTGCGCCAGCGCCTGTGATAAACACTCCCCTCCTACATAGCTACAGCTACCGACAACAACATGCTTGTCGTCCCGTTCAGTGAGTTACGCTGTGCTCAACGGTTTTACGTCTGCTTACGTTGTTGGAAACTGTTGTGATGAAAGGCACCTGAATCAGGTGTCAATGTATTTTATATATTATATCACTATTTCATGTTTTAGGATATGAGACCATATTTCCCAAGAAGCTGCTCAGACTTTTATTTTTCAAACACAGACTGTGCCGTTCAGTGGACATCCTCATCAGGATCAGGTTATTTTATTAGTTACGTCCTTTCAACACGTAAACACAAAACAAGGCTCCACCAATCAGGACACAAAAAACAGAAGTTCAGCGAAAAGAACGACTGAAATGAAAAAACTTACAAAACCCCCCAAAAAACTAATTTGAACCCACATTATAAATAAATAAACATTAAAGGAACACAAAAACGCTGCTCTTACTCTTTTTCAACCCTCTGATACGTTGAAGGGGCGAAACAGTAAGTCGCCCCTTGGTGGCATTTCAAAGCCTCACGTTTCTAATTCCGTCGTCAGCATTTCGTTTTGTTTTTTTTGTTGTTGTTGTTCTTCCTGATTTGGAAATTGTTGCTCCATGCGCTACGTACGTTTTATATCTGAATGACCTACAGAGTCACAGAGCGATGCGAATATTTGATAAGCTATAAAACTGTTTTGTTTCTCACTCACTTCACATTCGCCCACTTTCTGTAATTAGCTTTTTATGTTATCTTCAGACAGCGTTTTGCAGAAGTGCATTGCTGGAATAATGATGGATGGGTTGTTGCAGGGCTGTTGATTAAGAAATGGTTGGCGCTGAGGGCAGTTCCAGCCATCTTTGACAGCACACTGCAGCTGGCTGACTCAAAGGTGAGGGCAGTGGGAACTAAATTAGTTTTCATCAAGCAAAATACATACTGCTTGTGTTTCTAAGTAATTAATGTTCAGTAATGCCTTTGGCCAGCTGCCCTTTGCCATGTTGTGCTTCAGTGAAGGACTCTGGACGCCGTGAACGGCGACAAGTCTTCCGAATTCTAAGGATAAAATGCAACACTTGTCTTTCACAAGTGCAGGACACGGTGGTTTGTTCGTGCCCTCCAACCCTCCCACCGATCTCCTCTCAAGTTTCCATTTGAGTTTTAACTGAACTTATCATCTAAAGTGAAACACGTCAGAGGATTTGTTTCACTTCTGAGAAGATGAGATCATTGAGAGGGCTCTTTTGATTTGATTTTATAGTGTAGAAATATAGTTTGTTTTCAGACAAAGCCCTGTGGCGTGTCTGTGAACTTGAGCCACGTTAAAGTATGTGAAGACAGAAGACCGACTGAACATTTGGATTGTTAAATAACTCAAGATAAATAATCTTTTTGTGTGTGACAGCAGCATCAGTTAAAACTTGATCCTAGATGACATTTTGGAGGCTTGTATACAGTGCGTACCTTCTCTATGTGCTCTCTTGCTTCTGCGGGTTATGTAATATAGCATCATGTTGGGAACACTTCAGGTCTCCGGCCCATTAATAAAAAAATACTCCTTTTATTTATTCTTCATCAGGATTGTGCGCCTGGCGGAAACACACGTGTATGATTCAGCTCCAGTCTGCTGTCAGAAACGAAACCATTCTGATGCAGAGGAGGAGGAAATCTGCGTAACTAAACAAGAGCGGGGGGGAAAAAAAAAAAAAAAAAAAACCCAGGTCGTGCTTGCACAATAATACAACAGTGTGTCCTTGGTGTTTATCAAACAATGGTGGGGGTGGTTGTTATTCAGTTCAGTGGCACTGCAGCTTCTCATCAGGACCCGAAGACAAACTCAGATCTGACGTTATATGCTCCATAAAGTAGGCTGAGTCCCATCAGGGATTCATATAAATTAAGATCAAGCACTGTGTTCGGCCTTGAGGTTACATCCAGCTACAATTATTGTTGAATTCCCCCCACCCCCATTTTTTTTTTTTTTAACTCAAACATACGCCCTGCATACCGCACTAATGCTCCTTTCCACCGAGTAATTACAAGGACATTTCAAATTTAGTTTTCTTTCAAGTAGTGGAGAAGATTCCGCACGAATAATCAGACACAGTTTAATGTCTGTTCTTTTGTTTCCGTGTCGCTTTGAGGAGAGAATAAGCTGCTTCCAGGACCGATAATAGTAAATGCATACAGACGGGTTAAACCGCGGCACGTTTAGGGGCCGACAGTCATCACTTATTTAAAGCACCAGTCATTTAAAGCATGTCATAGTGGGCAGTAGCATGTTTGCTTCTCTGTTTTTATTCATTAATCATCTCTTTGAGAAAAAAAAAATAAATAAATCCTTTAATAGATGGTAGCAGCACAGCAGGGGTTGAAACATCCAACTCAGCTTGTCAGTCGTGGCTTCGCCCCAGTTTTTAGCATCCACGCCGCCTTCCTCTTGCTCTGAGGCTCCACTCATAAAAAGGAATATACAGTAGATGAAATCCCACATCGGCGATGCAGCAGATGCACAGATGATACGTTACGACTGATGAAAAACAGATGCAAAGAAAATCATCCAATAAAAACCATTTTACTGAATCAAAGAGAAAAGCAAATTACTCTCAAAGTGGTTGTTGCGTTTCCCATAGTAATGGTAGAAATGTTGATTAATCCTCTGTGCTGTAACTAAATTATCGGGAGTTCCCCTGGCAGATTCCTGAGACTCTCTGGTGGAAATCTTTTTGGATTTGTCACAAAGTCGACCGTTCTACCTGACCAAAGACGTTGTATTAAACCAGATTTCCGGGGGCAGTCATGATCTCCTGGCAGATTTCGATGAACTGATGGGCTCACATGATTAACCGAGCAAGCTTCCAGCTTAAGCTCGCCAATCCTGACTACTCTTGACCTTCTCTTCACTTTTGTTTTGGATTGTTTGGCCATTTGTTCACAGTAGAAACTGTGTCACGACAAACAAGTCAAATCCTCTGCGGAGATTTGCTGTTTTGCCACGTTGTCAATCCTGCAGGCAGGTCTCTCGTCCTGACGGCAGGCCGTTGCTGACGTTGACGTTTCTTGGTTCCTCTTGGTGCTACACCGAGCTTGTCGAGGCTAAACAGCATTACGTGTCTAAATATTTCACCTTCTCACCATTTAGTCTCAAGAAGCCATCTCAGAATTTGCTCACATGCCAAAGGAGTAAGATATCACCAAGCATTGTTAAGCATGGTTGTCTATCTACGACAATAATTGCGGTAAAATGATGCCAAATTGCCATTCAAACAACAATACAATGTAGAACGTGTGAAAGCAGACCATAAAAAAAAACAAAAAAAAAAAAAAACAGGCAGGATAAAAAGGCTTGTCAGGCAGTGTCATGCAAAGTAGGACAGTTCAGGCAGTTAATAGAGAACAAAGTTCAGCGGATAATCAATGCAGGCGAATTAAAGCGTCACGCAGAAGTCATGGAGAAGTGTTGCAGCAGCGTCACGGTCCCAACATGCGAGTCGCCTGAATGCAGCCTGACAGGGACCGGGCTCCACACAGCACTTGTCGAATGACTTTCTCCTCTTTGTTAACCTCGGAGCTTCGAGTGCACGGCGATGACTGAAAGCCACTCAGACGAGTGTGTCTTTTTATTTATTTTTTTCCCAGACTAGGTTCTTCCCTCGTCTGGACTGTCAGAGAGCAATTTACAGAGACCGGAGCTACACAACGAGCCTGAAACTGTAAAAAGTGAGGAGAGCGCCTCGGGTTGAGGTTGAGCAGGTTCACGTTCACAAACTGTGCTCATTTTAACAACAGCACAAATGATAAACGCAGTAAATTTACTCATGCCTTCAATTATCACAGAGTCACTGACAGTGGAAATATCTTTACGGCTTCGCTACATCCAGTTTGTGTGAATGACGGCCACTGGAAAAACCTTTTTCTGCAGCACTTTGGAAAAATAAACCGACAGGAAGAAGCTGAAAGGTGGGAGTCGTCACTTAAAATGGAGCCAGCCGTCCGCTGTAACTGTCTCCTGAACAGGGACGGTTAAGCTGTCACTCAACTTTCCGAAGACTACACCGTTTAACAATTTGTTTCTGAGAACTTCGGCTCTTTAAGACGGTTTTTCTAAACCCGGACACCAAAGAAAAAAAGAATTGATTCAGTAAGAGCACAGCAGAATAAAGTGGTCAGAGTGGAAATGGCACAAACAAGCTTCACAATTTACTTCAAAGTACAGTTTTTAGTCGATAACATTCCCAGGATTGGACACACTCAGCTGTCTGACCCTTAATGGATACGTGTTCGGCCATTTCCTCAAAAATCAATGACTGCTTCTTTTATCTTATACGTTTAATCGCTGGTTGGACTTGCTCGGCGGTTGTCGATGACCTGGCTGCGGGCGAGCTCGTTGCCTCGGAGCTGACTGAAGCATTAACCGCTCACTTCAGGACGGCCCTCTTTTCGCTCCTGCTGTGACACATTTTTCTGGAGAAGATATATAAGAGGAGGGAAAGTATCCTGGTGAGGAGCCAGCTTAGTCAGACGTTTGCCTCGCTCTTGGTGGAAAAAGAATCCATCTTTATTAGGAGCTTTAGGATTTAATATTTCTGATTAAAACTGGAAGATGAACTGAGTGGAGAGGCAACAAAAGTATTGCTTGTTAAAATATGAAGTATCTTGAGCTCTCCTCGTCACTGCAGCCTTTTGACGCAGAGCAAAAGGCGCTCAAAGGCTGTTGATGAACGGTTTGATGTCCCAGTCTCGCCCTCTCTCTCCGTGGAATCTGTCCACGTTATTCATCTGGGACCGGACGGATCTGTGCGACCTTCCTGTTACTATCCATCTTTGCACCTCAGGTTTCGTCAGAATAACATCCGGTCACTGTCGTGTCTTAACAAAACCCTCGAAGGTCAAATACGCGTTCCTAGAAGCCGCCGATAGATGATCATCAAAAAGAAAACTATGAAGAAATTCATGTTCTCTGCCAAGTTGTGATACCATCCAGGTCAGTGGCTATTTCTTTTCCCCCCGATAAGCACTTTTGTTGGGTGAGCAGAGGGCCTGACTCTCCGCATCCAAAACACAAAGAGGGGCCAGAAAGATAAAGATAAAGCACTGTATAATCCTGGTGATAAATGGATTCTTGAGCTGCCTGACTCCATTTTGACACATCTGTGGCGGTAAATCTGAGCAGAAGAAGCTCACGAAGCAGCGATGTGCAGTAAGAGAGGAGCCGCTCTTTGTCGCACATCCTGTTTGGTATGCAAAGGAAAGTCAGAAAAACCGCGGCAGCTATCTGACATCTTCAGGCTCCGGCGGCTCAGTATCTTCCCTCCCGGAGTCACTGCGGTGTAAAAGGCCATCGGCCCGTCTCACAGCGAGATCGCGTCGCAGGGCGAACTATGAGTTAGATATTTCACTGTCATGGAGTCTTTTCAAGTTTCGTTTCCTCCTCGTCAATTCTTCTTTTCTCCAGCTCTTTCATGTCTGCCTTGAACCGCCCATCCCCTCCGTTAAAGGCTAACTCCATGCAAAGAAACGTAGAGGTCAAGATCCCAATTTCAGCCAGAAATTATTAAAATGTGCTCATCGCTGACGCAGTCGCAGGGATGTCACGGACGTCTTGCCACCGTCAGAGACGAACAGAAAGACTAAGTGCAGACACGTTACGACTGTGTTGGGATCAGAAGGATAGGAGCAGAGAAGACAAAGACAAAGGAATAAATGAAGTAAATGTATTCATTTATGTATGATGGACGTTATACATTTAAGGTAAAAAGGTCTTTGTTTCTGGTGGATCGGGCTTTTTGATCACATCCAGGTTTGTCAAAATAAACCTCAGAAAGTAACACTCTTAAGTTTCAAAATACCAGCTGCCAGTCACTCAGCCTTTGTAGCGTATGCGGCATTTAGAAATATTCTAAATATTAAAAAATGTCTTATCGTCATTTATACCAAAATGCCTCGTTGGTGACTTCGGCTACTCATGAATTAAAATTTAATAAAGTATCAAGAATAAAAATCATTCTTGAGGTTTTCATAGAAGCCGAAAAAATTAGGAATGAAACTGATGTTGTCGAAAAGGGAATTGATGACATAAATCACTCGTGTCCAGTCAGCTGGTTTCACTGATGCATTCTGATGGTTTTTATGTTTGTCTTGCTTTTTCTAACTTATATAATTCATCTCACAGGTTTTGTTTTGTTTCTCTTCTTTTTTTTTTTTCCTTCCCATTTTGCCTTTTACCCGTTTCGTGTTTTGAAGTCTGATTTTCTCCTCACGGTTTCATCTCTTAATGTGATTAGAGGCCTACACACCACCCTCCACATCTCCGAGCCCTTTGTGATTTGTGCATAGGTTATATGTTTAGAGCCGTTTCTGGTGATTCAGGGCACAGTTTCTATTCATTCCTGTGGAGTTGCTTCTGCTTGCCAAGAATATCATTGCCGTGTGTGAGGATTTTTTTTTGGTCTTGGCATTCGTTTGGACAGTGATGCATAAGGCGTTTTGAGCTGCGTTACCTGGCAGCCCCGTCTCAGATTGCGCCTTAAAGCAGTTTTTCTTTTCTTACTGCGAAATTTTTCGACTGTTTTATTTGTTGCTTTTGGACTTTGGGTGTATTTACAGTACAGCGCTCTCAAGCTCACCTTTGTCATGTATCTGCTGTTTACATGCTATTTGCCTCATTAGCAGCAGTGTCAGTTTGAGTGAAGTGAAGCTCCCTAACAGCTACTTGCATGTATTTGCATAAAAGCACTGACAGACTAAGCAGGTAAACAATCACGCATTAGGGAACACATCTTGTTTGTTATGTTTCTTCACGCATGAGCGCTCCTGTCGCCTTCAGTGCGTGCACGATCTGCTCTGTGATAGTCACAGTCTAATGAGCAAACCTCCTTTGTTTTGTTGACCCTTTCAGGGTTCGATGCGTACTTCATGTCACGGACTCTGGAGAACAACAGGAGGAACGTGTGGTTTGCCGAGTACTGGGAGGAGAACTTCAACTGCAAGCTGATGAGCTCCTCCAAGAAGGACGAGAGCAGCAGGAAGTGCACAGGTACGTTCGTGTGCGTCTTCATCAAGGTGTCCTGTGTGCACGCTTGAAAATACTTGGAGTGGAGTCACCATTTGCAGGAATATAACAGGAATCCTTTGAAATTATTTCCCATCATGCTCCTGGTGGACATTTCTAAGACTTTTTTTTTTTTTAATATTATTATTATTTTTAAATTCTGACAGTTTTATTTTAGCCATTTCTGAACGTCACTATTTCCACGAGCCATTAACAACTTCTTCGTAGTTACTTTTTAAACATTTTTATCTGAGAACTGGGACGAAAACACTTCTTTTAGATGAATTAGCTCGGTGATCACGTTGCAGTGAGCGATCGAGTTGGTGTGAGACTGAGGCGACTGCAGAAAAACGTTCATGGTTCTGTTTTTTGTGATTAAAAAATTGTTCATGACAGCCTTTTAGTGCCTTTTAACTAAACTTGTTGCAGCTTTTTGAGGATCGTGTACTTGCTAATGCCAAGCAAGCAGTAAAAGTCTTAAAAAAGACTCTTCGACAGTGGAGTCACTGTGACTGAGCTCATGTTCCATCATCCTCCTGGTGGACATTTACCAGAAGGAAAAGTTTTTTATCGTTGCTGTTTTTTTGAGACTTTGTAATTTGTCATTGTTATATTACACATTGTCATGGTCTCATCCCCGTTTGGAAAACAGTTCTGAATTTTGTATTTGAATTTATTTGAACATTAGAAAACCGTCTTGGTGAGCGACCGGGTTTGGCCCAACTAAGGGGCCGACTGGTCTGCCTGATTTTCTCAGCACAATGGCCCCACACGGCCCAAAACCAGCTAACAGTTAGAGCATTAAACCGTTTTAGTGCGCTGAAAAAGAAATTATTCTACTTGAGAATTTCAACTTCATCACGGCAAATCTGAGGAGCTTCCCCCCGCTGCCCTTCTAATGAACACCATCATGGCATATTGAATTTCTGCACACCCTTGATATTTTCTCATGGAGCTTGCTTGAAAAGCACAGCTGCATTTGCAATTATAAAGAGAAACTCATAAGTCCGTCGGGTCTACAATCAATAACGAATCGCAATTAGAGTGCGAACGGACCTGGAACAATAATGAACCCGTTCTGTTCTGAGTATCGAGTGAAGCCACAAAATAACTTATTACCTTGTCCCACTTTCTTTCCTTTACATTTGTCTCACGTATCTGTTGCCTTCCGCCCTCCGTGGCTCTGATTGATGATACTTAGCTGATGATGATATTTGATTTAAGATAAATCACATTCCCTCTGAAATCAGCTGGTCTAATTATTATTCCACTTTCCGTTTCCCTGAAACTCCTTGTTGTTGTTTATGGCACATTGCAATTTGAAGCGCAGAGACTCTGGGATCATCTGCGCCTCCGAGGATCGACGGTTTAATTACATAATGTAGACGTCTGCTGTGCCACCTCGGGAAGCTTGACCTCATCTGTGCTCTGAAAGCAGCGGGCCTGCTAAAACGCAAACAGCAGAGGTCAGGCTTTCTTTGTTAAAAGGGACACAAAGGGATCATTATTGTCTCCCTGTTTGGAAAGAAATGAGCTACAATCAGTAGATAAACCTTCTAACTATATGTGGAGTTTGTCTTTAAAGTTTTCAGCACTGGGACCTTTGTAATCTCTGTAAAGCTCCTTCCAAATCATCATTTTGCAGCCTTTCAGCAACATTTTGGAGTTAGTTTTCATCTCTGCAGGTGTTTTGTTATATTGTGTTATTATTTTGTTGTTGGTATATTTGTATAGTTGGGCCATTTAGCATCGGCTTTAAAATGCATCTAATGACACTAACTTCAGCATCAACCATTTAATGTGTTTTAGAAATATAGCGTGGTGACATTAACACATTTATAAAAACATTTACATCCTTCTGTTCTTTGTCTCTTCATTCTTCTTCGGCAGAAAAAGCCTGCCTGTTGTTTATCTCCATTTGTTAATTGTGTTGTGGTGTGTGTTGTGCAGCGTGGTGACCCTTCCCGTTTGACTTTGGAACAATCATCCATCTGGTTGTGTCTTTTTGAACTCTTCTGGGCTGCTTGATCCTGAGGAGGAGTAGAAGAAGCAGATCGTACTTATTTGAAAGATGAAATATTCGGCAGCAGGAGTCAGTCGAACAGGAAAAAGATATTTTCATGATGATTATGAGTAATGACATCATCTCTTCACGAATGATAGATATTGTCACAGTGTGATGAGGCAAACCAAGCGTATGTTTGAAGCCTTGCTCAAAGGCTCAAAGGGAAACCCTGTGGGCTCCTATATTGGCACATAAATCTGTGAGGTGTTTAGGGGACATCTGTAAATGGGAGTGAATGTGCTCAAAGATACAGACATTCTGGATTGGTTGGTGCCTTCTCTTGCTTTTACCCGACCTTTTCCTGGACCACACAAAGGTGTTAGTTTATTATTGTTTCAATTATTTTATGATTACACGTTAATATTGTTACATTTCATTTGCTAGTTCTGCAAATAAAACAGACGTACCGAAGATAGAAATGTGAAGTTTTTGGAGAAAGAGATTCCGGGTTTTCATATCAGTGGCTGTGACTTGTTGTGTGGCGTTTGTTGGTTTTGTCGCACAGCTCAGGCGAAGCTGTGACTCCGGGCTGAACACTAGTTGTGAATCTGAATGTGTTTCTGCCATGCACAGCGCGTAACTCTATCTCTATCATGCATGCATGCATGCTGGGATACGCTCCAGCCCTTCGGTGACCCTGAGCTGGGATGAATGGGTGGATCTGTACCACCTTGAAAATTCTACACATGGCTTTACAAGCGCTGTAAACACAAACCTGACATCCTCAGCTGTGCTGTTTTTATGTGTCCTGGTGATGATGCTGAGTGTGTGGCCGCGCTCATCTCCATCATGCACGTAATCTCAGTAAGAAACAGTCTATCAGCTGTTATTGCTGTAATAAAGCTGCCACATGCCGCGGCATTAGGCCGGCCTTTGGTTTGTTTAGAGGAGGTTTACTCAGTGGCTACTTTACAATCACCAGTTTGTCACACCGAATGGTTTTACGCTGTTTGATTGCACTGGTGTTATGTCTGTTTGAAAAGATGGAGCTAATCAATTTTTTTTTTTTTCTTTACGACACATAATTGTGTTTATGACCTCAACTGTCGAGGATTAAGAACTCAAATTCGAATTATTTCATTAAACAGCATGTGATTTCTGTCATTCAGGATGCAGTCGGGACTGTTTGGCTCGTAAAATATGTGATAGAGCACAAAGGCTGCAGCCATCTGCTCCGCTCAGTGCTGGAAATCTGCTGTAATCACAAGAAAACACTAACGGCGGCCAAAAATCCAATGAATCCAACCGCAGGCTCGGATGATCCTGACGGCCCGCGCGGCAGAGTGGGTTAGTGATGACCGATCATGACTCACTCCATGTAAAGGCGTTTTTATTCAGCAGAAACTCCAGTCTGTAAGCTATAAATACAACTTACATTTTCTGAATATTTACTTTTTCCGCTCTAACAATTCACATTATTTACTCCCCCATATCTGACTCCTTCAGGCATTTACAGATCATTTTTTGCCCACTTTTTCAATCCAATTTAAAGACCAGGTGGCTATAAAAAAGTGCGCGTCATTAAGATTTGTGCATTATTCTGAAAAAAAAAAAAAGGGAATTAAACAGCAGTCTGGATGAAAAGACTTTAACAATGAAGAGGTAAAGTGTGAAACGCTGCTGAAATAACACAAACGTAGCGAGCGTCACGTTGAGCTTTAAGCTGTATCATCACAACAGGTTGCCCTCATGAAACCACAAAGTAAACTGATGCTCAGCATCCCTCAGAGGGACATGGAAGCATTTTCAAGGTAACACAATTTTGCTGAAAGTCTCCATCTGTGACTGGAAGAAAACAGTCTGCTTCTCCTTTTCTTTGATAAAAACATCACTGTTTGATATTTCCTCCTGAGAAACAGGAGCCACGATGAGCATAAACGTCAATCCAGACTGAATTCTCTGACGAAATGATGCTCGGACTGATTGTGAAGCTGATGCGAGCCCTTTTCTGACAAACCATGAAACCTATTAATGAAAAAAGAAATGAATGGCAACAACAACGACAACAACAACTGGGCTCCCTCCCTCAGCACCGTCGGACCGATTCGACTGTTCAGGAAAGCGATCTTTGCTGACCTCTGTCTTTGTGTTTTTCATTTTGGCTTATTCGTCCCCTGACTGCTTCTGTCTATGAAGCTTCAAGTTTATATCTGCTGTCAATATTCTGCACTGGAAGCGTGTTACACATGGGGGGGGGGGGGGGGCAGGTTTCCTCAGGGTGACTTTTTGTTTTGCTTTTTTTAACTAATGCTGTAAAAATAATTTTACCACTAC
Source organism: Echeneis naucrates (assembly GCF_900963305.1). Taxonomy (NCBI): domain Eukaryota; kingdom Metazoa; phylum Chordata; class Actinopteri; order Carangiformes; family Echeneidae; genus Echeneis; species Echeneis naucrates. The sequence goes on along the minus strand of NC_042515.1, from coordinate 3,860,905 downwards.
ACCTAGGGCAACTATTTGTGTTACTAACGTAGATCTAAAATTAATATGACATCTGCTTCAAATCATCTCACGCTCTCTTTAAAATAACCTAAAAGACGTCAGTGAATGGTGTGTTTCTATCATTACACGCCTGATTTCACCTGAACGTCAAATAAACCCACTGAAACTGTAGCCTTGTTACTCTGATATGTTTATTTAGCACACGTAAACACGCAGTTAACTGCAACAAATTCAGATGTGATTGTCAAAGTTGTTTCAGCATTATGCACGTTTCACTCCATCTTGTTCTCCCGTTTGTTAGATTCTCTCATTGTCGCACTAATTCTCTGACAAATAAAGATCTTGAAACAGCTGGTTTCAATTTAGCCTCTAATACAAATGATCATTTTTCTGAAATGAGTGGTGACTGATTCGGCTCAGCAGAATGTGCAGCTACTAGTCGAGGGTCTTCCTGGTGTTTTTGAAGCCGTTGAACTGATTTCCATTACGGTGCCTTCCTGTAACCTGAAGCTTCCACAGCACGAGCCCAGAAGAACGCAAATGTCGTCGTTCAAATTTTGTTGTTGCTTTGTTCGTCGCGTTTGGTCGGAAGGTGAAGCGAGACGGAATATTTTTTTTGTTTTGTTTTGTTTTTTGTGCTGATTTTAAAATGTCAGCATCAATAATTAACAAAAGACACGTCCAAAGTGAAGCGCAGTGTGTTGTGACACACACAATGGAGTATCTCTGAGAACGTTGTGTGTCTGTGTCCTCAAAACTGGAACAAATCACAGCTTAGATGATGATTACATTATTGCATTACTATTTTCTGGAGGATTTATTATTATCATTATAACAAACTTACTTTTGTGGCAGCTTTCAATCAGCTTTTACAAAAAAAAACCTGCTGATCTTTGAAAGTAAAGTCTGCGCAAATGGAAAGTGTTTTTGACAGTGAAGGGCAGATTGTTCAGTAATGTTAGAGCTAAAACGGTGTAACTGCACAACACGCCGCAGCCCTGTTGTGTCTGTCACCATTACAGGCTTAGCGGGGAATAACAGAATAACTAATTCAGTATGATTGAGTTAGTTATTTGCAATTCAGCCAACAAACCTCAGTTTAGACCAACAAATTCAGTGAAACAAAAAAACCTTTTTGTGTATTCATAATCTCTATAATAAATCAAATTTAGCGGACCTCCGTCTGTAGCTCCACGTTCAACACATGCAAATCTACTGCCCAAGATCCAGGTGCATCGTGGGTAACGTATGTGATGCCTATTTCAACCTTTTTCTTTTACACAAGGGTTCAACAGGGGGAGCAGCTGAATGTTGAAACATTTGGGAAGGACCGCCTGAGCAGAGGCGGGATTCAGGAAAAAAAAAGGAAGAGGAATGATTTCAGACCCGGACACGAGCGTTAGAGTCGCAGGTGGTTATTCCTGGAGTGGAGTGACAAGCGGCAGCTCTGCTTCCTTTGGAAAACATTATACTCACGCCGCCTTTTATAACTGGAGTCAAGAGAAAATTATGCCAATGGGGGTCCGACGGCGGTCCTGTTTAGTGTGTGTTGGTAAGAGAGTGAGAGATATGAGCGGGTCATACAGAAGCCAGGGGGGACTGAGGGGTTCCTGTTTACGAGATAGCATTAAGCTCTGGGTCCCTTCGCCGCCGGCAAGAAAATAGAGAGGGTTTAGAGAGTATAGTCGGGGCTCCCGGAGGCTTTTCTAAAATAGAGATAGGAAGGCTCCCATCACCATCTGCTCCGAGCTGCAGCCGCGTGGCAGCAGATACCCCGGGGTATTAATTGGTGCTGTCAGCCCAGGGAGGCCGTTGATAACTGAGCTGGGAACAGTCTTCCTCCTCCTGCAGTTTAACTAAAACAGCATCGAACAATGTCGGGGCGCGAGGTACTCGCAGGCATTTAGTGTGAAGGGAGCCGGACTGGACTGAGGAAATCTGTCTTGCATCCAGATTGTTTCCACTATATCCACATTTATTTTTAAAAAAAAGCTCTGTGGTGTTACGTTTCATGTAGACTTATTCAAGTAGCTTTGTTTTCTTTTCATCGACCGCAAATGTCACAATGACAACAGTTTGACGTTCTGAGGGAAATGACTAAATTAAATGGCGGTCTTCACATCAACTGAAAGTTGCCTCAGATATTCAGACCATAATATTTATATTTATAATGTCATCATGCTTATAAGGTCAGATGTCATCATAGAGATAGACTCACTTCTCTTATTTGCACTTGATTTGTTTGCACAAATTTCAAAGAAGTCAAAATTACTTTTACAGGATTCATTACCTGGCAGGAAATGTCAAAAAAAAAAGGAAAAATAGCGTGGCGGAATGAATAAATAAATAAAGGGAAGTTGGCAGAAGATCAGTGTCTTCTGCTGCCAGATACGTGATGAATTATAGGAGGGCGGTTCAAACACGCCAAACTCCTTTCAGCGGCGGCGGTCTGTGGCAGCGACAGGAAGTGGTCTCTTGGTACAAAGCGAGTTTACCGTTCTCTCCTCTGATCAGAGGACTTGAGACCTGCAAGGATTAGTACAGTGAGTAGGAAACACAACACAGCACCAACGAGACGCTGATGTTGTACTTCTCTCTCCTGCCTGTAATGAGACTCGGGTTGTGTTTGTGTTGGCGGCGTGAATCAGTCTGAGCTTCCTTCATCCTCGTCCTCGTTTGGTTTGCTCATTATTTATTCTGAAACTGGACACCAAGGGCAAATAAAAAGCACCAAAAAAACTCCGCACTCCACTTCACCGCTCCGCTTGCTATTATTATTGGGTTTTGTTTTTTGTTTTTTTTTTTTTTTTGCATTTTGTTTGTTGCTCTTCCGATTCATCAGTGAGGCCGTTTTCATTCACCCTTTACTGATGGAGAATGAAAGCTGTGAGGGAAGTTAAATTGAATGTAAATTCAGGTTGTTTCTCTGTAGTATCTGTTCCGGCCCCCTTTGACCGTCCCGGCCTCCTTCAGTGTGAACTAAAAAATGGTCAGTGATCTTCAGAAAAGTTGTAAAATAAAAGTTTTTCTGGCTTTCTTCTTCATCCACTTCAACCTTTACTGAGCACCTGAATATTTTATTTTGTTATGCTGTTTTGTTTTTTGTTTTTATTTAATCCCAGCCATTTAAATATTGATGCCAGCTTCTGGCTCCAATCAGTGAATATTAACTTGGGAAATTGGTAAAACCAATAAATGTCACAAAGTGGATGGTGCTGTTAAAGTGTGCAGACATTCAGAAGCACAACAGTGTTGCAGCAGTTTTAGAGCCTGATTTTGATTGAACTTAAAAGCATTTAAGCTTTTTTTTTCCTTTGACTCGTAGTTTTATCAACAAAAAAACATTTTACTGTCTTTTCGGTTTTTCCTTTTTAAGCCTTCATATCTCTGTTGATATTAAAGCAGTCCCCGTTTCTACTTTGTCTTGTTACCACGGTTACGTGTGTCATGGGCGCTGTTCCTCAGTTACAGCTGTTGCCATAGATGCCACCGTTGCTGCAGTTACAGCTGCTGTCATCTTCGCCATGAACAGTCACCATAGTTACATCCGTCACACAAGAATCGCCATGGTTACCGCTGCAACCAACCCCATCATATTCAGTTGCCACGTTGACACCTGCCACCGACTGCAGTTACCATGGTTACCTTGGAACAACAGTGTGTTGTTGAAACTGTCGTCTTCCACATAATTCCTCGTTTCTTTTTGAGGGTTAGTCGTTTTTGTGTTCAGTGGTTACTTTTTGGAATCAGAGAAAAAGGGGCAGGCGTAACGTCGTTCCTTGAAGCTTTTTATGATGAAATTCAGAGCGGACTGCAGCAGTAAAATAGCGCTCATACTTTAACATTACTCTTCATTCACAAGGGCAGGAAGAGGAGGTCACAGGACAAACTGCTCCTCATCGCAGACAGCACATCCAATCCCATCCACGGCAGACTGCAGACGACACACGTCGGTCAGCCGCTCTGCACACTTTGTTTCCACCTTGATCTGTCCGTCACAAGTCGCTTGATCTTTGAATATTCAGCAAAAAGCAAAATCCGTAATCAGCTTTGTCTCCAGTTAGTTATCAGATCTTCCCATGAATTATTGAGAAAGACACACTGCGCTCTGTTTGAGCAACCTGCTGCTTGTTTGTCCGTCGGCCGTCGTCACATCTGGACCTGAACATTTCTGCCACAGCTGCAGTCTCTGTGTTCCATTTATACCAACTATCGCACAAAGCTCCCGCACAATGCTGCTGTTGTCACAAGCTTTAAGGGAACAATGTGATACCACAGCGTGTTCCTAAGCTTCTTAAGCGTATTCTTCCTTTGAGAAGGAATCCTGGAGAGAACCTGGAGCTGCAGCAGTCAGAAGCACACGCATGCGACGCGGGTCAAGTATTTGTCTTCAAACAACAAATTTAAAGAGTGTGACGTGCCACAATCCAACTTTTAATTGGAAACCAACAAACTGTAAACCCTTTTTTTGAATGTTTGTTTTGTTTTTTTCCTTCATCTGATGTTTCGGCAGAGTGATTACGGTTCTCATGGGATTTCTGGGATGTAAGGACTGTTGATCTAACCGGGGAAAACAGTGAAATAAACATCTTCAGCGAACGCTGTGTGGGTGATCTACTTTCCTGTCTTTTGTTTTGTATTGTGTTTGCTTGGGTTATTGTGTAAAATCTTTGTATGCGTTTTTTTGTTTTTTTTACATAGAGAAATGTATGCAGATTATGCTGTGGAGAAAACAAGTCATCTAAAAATACTCTGTTGAGGAAAACATCCTTCCTTTCTCACCAACTTCAGAAATGAATACTGTCTGTAAACTGGAATTTATGCAGTTTAACTGGAACCTTCTCTGGCCTGAATGGTCGAGAAGGGTTAGGGTTTAGGTTTCAGATTTGCCAAATGCTATAACAGATAGATAAACTGTTGGCTCTTGCAATTTAGCTGTATAGCATTTTTTGGGAGCCATGTTTGAAGGGCTTTGAAGCTCAGATCGGGCAGCTCCGCCATCGCTGCACTGGCATCATCTTTAGTTTATTTATTAATGGAAGAAATTAGCAACAGAGCCTTGAAACGGGTTTATTTCTGCTGTAAAGTCGGACGTTTTAACAGGAGACTCCTGCTGTGGCCCAAAAACTGGCCATCGGAGGATCTTCAGCGTTCTTCAGCTGCTGTGCTGCTGCTGTTACGCTGATGGACAGACGAACGCAGTGACATTCAAAGGAACACAGCAACGTCTCCAAAGGTACAGCGAAAAAGAAAACCACAAGCAAACAAACAAAATCTCACGATCTTAGTGGTGAGAGATTTTTTTTTTCAGTACTCTAAGTCTGCGTGAGATCACACATCCTCGCTGCTTTCCTCTGACCTGCACTTTGTCCTTGTTTGCTGTCCGCGACGGGAAACTTTGGGAAGGAAGCCTGCTGGCTGCTGCTGAAAATGTGAGACTGGAGAAATGTACTGAACGCAATCGTGACTCAGCCCTGAGTCATATTTAACCTCCGCAGGACTGAGGTGGAAAGTGTCGCTCGTTGAGCAGAAGCTTTAGTGGAACCTGTTTGTTTGGAGGACAGGGGGGCATACCTCTCCAGAAAAACCCACAGTTTACTCAGCGATGGTTAACGGCGCAGGTGGTGGTGTCGGTTAACGAGACCCCGGGGAGGACGAACTCGGTGCAACATCACATATTTGTCTGCGCACTTAAGAGTCGAGCAAACCCGCCGTGTAATTACTTTACGTGCTCCGTTTGAATTAAACGGACTCGACGTTGGATCATCAGTTCGTCCAAAATGTCCTACTTAACATGAGCTCAGGGGAAACGAGCTAATAGGGAGACCAGCAGTGAAGGCTGTCGCTCAAGGGCAATTCAGAGTCGCGAAAAAGGGTTAATAATGTGGCTGGAATTTATTAAAGTGATGTGATGTTATGAGAGTTTGGAGGAGAAGTAGTCTGGAACCGAACAGTAAGAGGTTTGGACTTTGATGGAGTGCGTTTGAAACATCTGTGTGACTGCACAGAGAGAAAATGTTCTTGTCTAAAGGGGACAATATGCTACGTTTTTATATGAGAAACTCTTTCTATTAAGTAAGAAAGAGAGAATTTAAAGGCTTTAACGTCCCACTCATTCTTATGTATAGCTCAGCTGGCAGTTGATGTCGGACTCCCTGACTCATTCATATCATTGTGTTCTGACTGGCTGGGGACTGTCAGTCATTTAAAGCAAGAAAACAACGGTTGTCAAACCGCATCATTTTTGTATTCTTCGTTTACAGCTTAAACCTTTTTTGTTTTTCTTTCTTTCCGGTGGTGTTCGTTCATGCGAGTGGTAAGAATCACATCCATGAAACTGTCACCATGCGGAGGTGTCGGTACATTTGCAAAAGCAAAAGTTCAAGTTCTGCTGTCGAAGAAGACCTCACACTATTTATAAAACATTAAAAAGATCTGTATTTATGTGGCCTGCTCATGGAAAAGTGTGCAAAAAAAAAAAAAAAAGGAAGAAAATCAAACTCAACTCTTCTGTTTCTTATTTCGATATTATGCTGATTCATGCAGAGCAATGTTTGCGAATTTTCACTCCACGTTTGGTCTCCACCACCTCCGGAGGGAACTATCCGGTTCTTTAGCTGCTAAATGTTCAGTAGCTGCTCTCTCTAACTGCATCTGTCTGCTTTCCGCTGAGGAGCTAATGGACGATGGCTTTCTTACAGATGTTTGTCTGGAAACGGCTACCTGCTGCGATGAAAAAAGTGACGCACTGCGACTGAACCAAAAGAGCAAAGTCGTGTCCAGACGGATAAACAACGAGCCGAAACTCACTGTAAAGCCCCACAAAGCCGAGGGGGAGCTGCAGATTCGCCTCAGACGCACCGGCATTTCATATTGTTATTATAAAAATGCATAAAAATCACAGAAAACAAACACACCACTTAAAAATAAATCTGTTAAACATTTCAGATGGTCCTTGACAAATTTAAAAAACAATCAAAAAAAAAAAAAAGCAGCATTAAGCAGAGAAAGAAAGAGGACGGAAGACGAGGGCAGAATGAAAAGAGGCTTCATCAGAAAGAGAGAGGCTGGTGCATAAAGAGCAGGAGCGATGGAGAGATACTGTAGCATGAAAGCAAATCAACACTGAAAGAAGGCAGAGATGTGCAAGAAAGCCAATGGGGTGAGACAAAAATCCCAGAAGCCTTTGCTGCCTTCTGCCTCTGCCCTTTCGCATGACCGTAACAAACACGTCTTGTACTCCGCTTAACGGGGACGAAATTTTGATTTCAGAGGTTAGCTTGAGTAGGGGGGCGGGGCTTGTGGGCGGTCTAAAGGGAAACAGGCGAGCGGCCATTTTCCGCTTGGACCGATAATGTTACTTGTTTTCATTTTTAAGCTTTGCTATACGTCAACGCCGCCTGCTAATTAACCCCGAAAGGCCTGCTGGGTATTCTTCCGATCAAAGGGAAGATTTGTGGGGGCGGGATGGAGTCTGAACGTGCCTGGGCATGTTCTTTGAATTGCCCCTCTGACCTGGGACTTGGAGGTTTGTCTAAAGGATTCTTCTTCTTTTGTTTCCTGTTTCAAATCATAAACAGGAAACAGGAAAAACACTCATAAGTCATGAGTGTCTTTCTGATCTGATCCTCGTTTTTTTGGGGTTTGAGAACTAAAGCTCCTTATTAAAGTTTGGAAGAGATCCCCGTTGCGTGGTAAGAAAATCACTGAAAAGGGGAAATCATCTGTTTGCAAACTCATTTTTGTTCAGAGACAGCGAGCTCATCTTGTACCAGATATCAGTTTCCACCATCCAGCCGTGACCTTAGCACAACTTTGGCGACGCTGTCGTCGTCGTGAACTGAGGTAAAATCCGCGACTCACGTTTAAATGCGACAATCGTTTGGTACTTTGTCAACATTGTTGCATTGTAATATATTCAATCAGGCTTTTTTAGACACACAGAGACACTCAAATGAGTGTAATTGCGGTATTTTCCAGCGTGTATTGTTAAATAAAATATATTGAAAATATAGGAAAATATCCTGAGCTTGTCTCAGACACAGACCTCATTTGATTGGATATTTAAAAAAAAAAAAAAAAAAAAAAAAGACAACAGCTGGAGGACAAGAAAACTGAAAATTGTGCACAGTTTCAATACAGCACGCTACAAAAACAGGCCAGGGAGTTGATGTTTGTTTATACAAAACGGACGATAGCAGTCACATGTACTAAACTAGACCTACAAAGATAAACCTGTGAATAAAAGACTAAATGAAATATTTCCCTCCACGTGTAATGAATCTAGACTATAAAGTTTCCTGTGTTGTGTTTCAAACAAACTTTGTCAGTCAATAAACGAGTGAGTCACTAATAATCAACCTTCAAACTACAGAGAGAAAGTTCAGAGAGAAAACGCCTGGATATAAATATTTTATATCTCATGTTACAAAAAACAATGTTGAGAAAATAACAGTACTGTTTTCATGAAGATCACAAGCCAAATTGTGTTTTACAGCTCAATGATTATTGATGAATTCATTTCATGAAGATTGAGGTGTGTTTTATCGGCGACTCATCGGTTCGATTTCCATCTTTTATGAAGCGTGCTTTTGGCCATCATTGTCTGAACGTAGCTAGAGGAGAAGTCAGATGTGCTACAGAGAAGGAAAGTTATCGCTTTTCAAATTCTCAGATGGACCTGAGTCAGACTTCAGGCCTGTTCATGCTGTAAAGCATAATTAAATAGCATTTTTTAGAAGTAGGACAAAGCAGTTTTGAACGGTGCTCTAATGTGAGAAATTCAAATTTATTGAAGCAGCAAGGCCGCAGAAGAAAACTTTCCTGCTTTAAAGTCTTTAGAGAACTCTTTGGAAGCCAAACACTTTGTGTAAGCGGCGCCTCTGCAGCTGCTCCCATTTAAACTGCTCGGGTTGTTTAGCATTTCGCTCCATAATGTTTCCGCCACGAGAACAGTGAGAAGAAGCGTCGCAGTGAAATGTGCTGCTGTTTCACTAAACCGCGAGCCGCCCTGCTGTCTCCGTGATTGTCTGAATGAATTTGCATCTTTCCCTCTCATTGTCATCAAGCGTATTTAAGTTCATCATCACACAGACTCAGCTTTTATCATTATTATTATTATTATTATTACTTTAAGTCTGGATGGCTTTGACGGGCAGTTGAACTCTACTGGACTCCGTCTGGATTGTGCAAACAAATTGAGAAGCAGCTTCATCTGCATCAAGTGCCTGAATATCTTTTATGGGTCAGAAATGATAGGTCATAAATCATATGTTGATTTTATCCATTGATGTTTGGAGTGCTCACTGTACAGTCCTTGGAAGTCCTGAAAGTGCTCAATAAATAAGATTTATTGTTATTATTATTATTATTAAAATTGTACAGAGCGACGGCTCAAAGGTAGGGCCTTCGATCTGTGCGTCTTTGTGTGTCTGTGTGTGTTGGGATGACTACTTTCTGTGTGCCACTATAATCTAATTCAAGTCACATATATTAGCCCATTACGACAGAATTTTACTGCTATCCTTTTTGTTTCTGAATAAACATCCCATAATTATCACTGGGAAAAACTTGAATTCAGCTCAGATGTACCTTTTATTTTAAACAGGGATCTTAAAAAAATATATATCAAAATGTATTTAATTGGCTTTTATGTCATTGTTGGGAATGTATACAGGTGAGAGTCACACATCTAAATGTGAAACACGATAGTGAGTAAGCAAGGAAATAAATAAGTGAAGTAAATGTTTGTCTGGATTTTCTTCAGTCTTCCTGATACTTCATTTTGTCCTCCAACAGGCCTCCAATCTATCTGATGAATCATTCACCACAAAGGGAGTCATAATTTAAAATATAATCCATATTGGGTTGCTGTAATTTACCAGCTGCAACAATAATCTGTCTGATTTACACACTGCGTTTCAACATCTATTTACATAAAAGATCTGCTGTATTTTCCTCCCTGCTGTTTTTCAATCTAGTTTTAAAAGTTGTCTGTCTGTGTCACACGGTTTTATCTACCCGAACTGGATGTTTTTACCTTAATGAGGCAAATGCAATCAGAATCTGAATTTTTTTTCCATAATCGTTATGCCACGTGCAATCAAGGTATGCTAGATAAATGCAAGTGATTAAAAAAAATAAAAAATAAAGCAGCAATAATAAAATAAGAAGTAGTAATGGAAACAGAAAGAACCCTAATCTTTAATAATATAAAAGTAGGATAAAGGATAAATTCAGATTAGTGCAAACGTCTCTTCTCTTCGACGCCTTCATTTCTCATCGCCCGACCTTCCTTCATAAAGTTCGGGAGTCAAATGTCGTCCAAACTTTGACCTCCGCATTCACTGACCTGCACATCTGATCTGCGCAATTCAAACTCTGCTTTGTCAGAGGCCCGTTGTGGAGGCGCCTCGGTCACAGACTGCCATGTCCGGTATTTAATGAAAAAGGGCTGCCACGCTCTGCCGTTATTGGCAGACCGATCCAGCGGTCGGCAATAATCCCGTTATCGTGCTCGAATTGAATGCGAACTGCTGCTGTTTTTAGAGTTCACGACTTTGGATAGGCTCAGGTTTCACTCCCTCGGGCTTCGCCGCCAACTGGGAGAACAGCACTCTGATAGAATGGCTGTAAGAGTCAGGACGCCCCCCCACAGTTGTTTTGTGCTGGCCAACAGGCCGTAGAATAAACTAAAACTCATGTGAAGGAAGATATCATGTTGCATCCAAATAAAACACAGGAAGGTGATGTGGATGTAGATTTATTCATCCACTTCACTTTATTATTTAAATTTTCTGCTGCTTCTACTGGTGCATTTCAAAAGTTCAAAAATTCTAAACCCCTGAAAACAGACGCGCGTCAGAGCCGTGATTCTCAGTCTGGTTCGTCTCAGTGACTGTCTTCTCTGCCCGTCTCCGTCTCTCTCAGGTCAGGAGCGCATCGGCATCGACTCCAAGTACGAGCAGGAGGGGAAGGTCCAGTTTGTGATCGACGCGGTGTACGCCATGGCCCACGCCCTCCACAACATGCAGAGGGACCTGTGCCCGGAGAACTCCGGCATCTGCCCCGAGATGGACCTGGCCGGAGGGAAGAAACTGCTCAAGTACATCCGCAGCGTCAGCTTCAACGGTGAGTGGACTGATGGGCGCCGACTTCCTGCGGGTCATAAAAACCTCCCTCGCTCCAAGGCTGGAATGCACGAGCAAATCTCTGCGAGTTGAGCAGCTTCAGATGGGAGGAAATGAAAACCAAACCCCAGCAGCAAACTAACCGTGCTCATAAAAACACTGCCGGTTATGAAAGTCCATAAAAGTTTAGATTGGCTCACAAAAATTGCTTCTGTATGAAGGTTTTTCTTTTTTTCTTTTTTTTTTTATTCAGCATCATCATCATGTTATTTTTATATTTTATGAAGGTTTTCATCCATCCGTTTTTTTTTGTTTTTTTTTATGTAATCGTATCTAAACACCTTAATGCAGACTGAAGTGTAGGTCGGGGTCCGGGCTCTGTTTTGGGACTCAGCACAGAGTGAATGAAAAACAAGGCCATTTATAGCTGCACATTACTGTTTCCTCTCACAGTGATGCCACTGAGTTATGTAACACGCACACAAAAAAATAAATAAATAAATAAAAACTAAAGGATTGGTTTTAAGGGAAATCTACTTTATACTAGAAGATGCAGAACTTGAAGAGTCCTGGTGTGCGAGGCTAAATTTAAAGAGGTTCCCAATTTGAAACGCATAAAACGACATTTCTTGCATCCCTGAAATTTTAAACACAAACGCACAATCACCTGTCGCACTGTCTCCCACGGGAGCACCGACACTTTCCTTGGTTTACACGGCGGCTGCCTTCCAGCTCTCTCCTTCTCCGCTGAGTCTGTGTAAGTGCTCGAGTGTTTCCAGGATAGGATTTCCAAACAGAAAGGCGAAATCGGCTTTTGTTATTCCATTTGAGAAAGGTACAGATATTTGTTTTTGTTCAGGCCGTGGTGTTGGAGTTAGTGCTGGAGCCGATGGGCTGAGGTCACGGCCCTGTTGGACAGAGTAAATCTGAGTGATTGGCAGAACTTGTGCTTTTATCTGATCCCACTGACTTTTATTTGTTGATGGGTAAAGAAGGAAAAAAGCTCAAGGTCTGCAAATATTTTGTTTCATGTGATAACATCTCCGGTTTCCTAAATGCCAGCATTTCTGTGAGCAGGACACAAAGCTGGGTCTCAAAGTGCGTCTCTGCTGGCGTGAAGAGAATACAGGACATTCATTGAGTCTTGGAGACATGGAGACGTTTTCTGTTCCTGTTCCCTTTCCCCTTTTTCTTCCCATTCCTGCTCTGATGTACGCTCCCGTTACTCCTGCTCCTCTTCTGCAGGTAGATGTCATTACTTAGTTCTGACCTCCTTTCTGCAAAATATTTAACGAAAAAAAGTTTTAGTTTGTTTTTGTTTGGGTTGTTTTTTTTTGTTTGTTTTATTTTTCAGTCCATTAATCAAATTAAAATTTGAATCACGTATTGGTGATTGACTGGTTAGTGTGCCCGCCAAGTTCGCAGGGTCCTGAGTTCGACATAAAAAGCAAAAAAAAATAAATTAAATAGGCAACCTATGAGGTGCTCTTCCGCATTGCCCCGTGCATGAACTCCCCTAAAACATCAGATCACAATAGACATATTTACCAGTTCAGTCATCTGTACAGGCTGCCAGTCCATCACAGGGCTGACCAATCTGGTAAAACTGGTGATTAACTAGTTTTAAATACAGTACGGCGTTGAGTTGCTTATTATTCTTTCAACAATAAAAAAAAAAAGAAAGAAAAAAGTATAAGCTGAAATTGGGTCACAGTTTTGCCTGAAGCGACGGGCCTGTATGGAACTGAACTAGTTTCTACTACGAGAGAGGCTTTGAACTGCACGCACACTGCTGGCCTGAAAATGTGCAGGACCATGCAGAGGGCTGAGTAAATGTAGTAAAATATGCACATCCTGATTTCATTCATTATTCCTGTAAAATGGACAAAAACCAATTGGAAAGGTGACAAAAAAACAAACAAGAGCTTAAAACATGCAGTGTTGAGTGATGCACTGATCTCATTTTCAGTCATAGTAAACATTCATATTGTATGAATGTACAAAACCAACAGGTTAAATTCAAAAGAACACTTAAGATAACGATCAAGTGAGACCAAATTAGCCCAAATTAAACACAATGTGGAAAGTGAAGTTTGACAATAAGAGTTTCTTGGTTTAAGATGGAGGAGCTGCCTCAGCGGAGTCCTTGTGGGAACAATAAAAACTTCTTCACAAAAGGAAAAAGGGACAGAGGCAGCACGGAGGACGTGGCAGTTCTTGTTGGGACGTGAAATAAAGAATCGGTGATGTGGGACGAACCCCTGATCAGACGGAGCTGGTGTGGAAGTCTATACTTTAGAAAATAAACAAGCCACTAACTTACACCTCGTGTAACTTTGCCCTCTTTCCTTCCGATGTTCATCCCATTTTTAGCAGTTCTCTTTGACTAACAACGCTGGACCAAAAGCGTGACTTAAAAATAAAAACTTCATGTTAATTAATAGGAACTAGGTTTTTTTGGAAATCTCTCTTTTACAGCTAATTTAGTGTTGAAAGCGGACAATTAAACCAATAATAGGAGGTTAACACGAATAAATAATAGTAATCTATCAGCCAACTGTTCCTGCAGCTTAATAAGGAAAGAAGATTTCCAAGCGATGTGTCCAAGCGGCTGCAAACTTTGTCATCTCCACCGCAAAGTTGTCCAATTAATCCCGAAGAAGTTGTAATCCGCTGGAGATCCTTTTCCCGTGCACTGACAGAACAGATGTTATAAGGTGGGGTGATAAATGATCCAGGCCTTAAAGGGCCAATAATTAAGACTTTTATTGCCTCATAGCACAAAATGACGGCTCCCCTCGAAGTCGGAGGCAGGTGGTGAGATTTCTGGCTTTTTAAAATTTACTTTCCATCCAGTTCGCTGCTTAGGAACATAAACTGCCCGAGGAATTAAATCAACCTCCTCTTCTTTTCATACATCCAATAATGGAAGACAGAGGGACTGTCGTGAGTGGAGCAGTTGGCCTCGGAAAACATTTCATCCTGCTGCCAAAATGCAAATGAAATGCAGTGTTATTATAATGGTATTCTGCAGCATGATATTATTGTCTTTACTCTGGCTGCCTTGAGCTGAGGAGGGGGAGGGGGGCCGGAGAGGAGCGGTGTTTCTTCATAGTGTGTGTTTTTTGTGTTTGTTTTTTTAAAGGGATACTCCCGGTAGTCGCCATTACGGGCCGATGGGAGGTTCATTTCCTCTTTAACGGATCGGCAAGGTCACTCTTCCTCTTCACTCTCAGCATCGTTTTTTGTTTTTTTTGCAGCAGCAGCAGCAGCAGGCTGATGTTGTTTGCTGTTTGGAAAAAAACAGCTGGATATAGCAAAACATTTTGCAGCTTAAGAGACAGACATGTCCCTCAGGACGTGGTGTGGACCAAACACGGAGCTAAAAGAGTAGGAGAACAGTGAGCATCCCCTCAGAGGAAAGATTCAGTTAGTGCAGTTACCGAGAAGCGCTGTCGGTTCCAAAGGTGCCATATTGAAAATAATTTGGGAGTCGCATTTAAATCGAAGAAAAGCAGAAACACAACGTTAAGAAACAACGTGATGAGGGGGAATCAGTTAAATGCGGCATTGTTCAGATTCTGATTCAGATTTTTTTCCTCCACAAAGAAAATTGGAATGCGTTTGTCATGTTTGTGAATCTAATATCTGGGGCACTGGATTAAAATTCCCCACCTTAAAACCATGAACCAGATTACCAGATCCTGGACCGAGAGCAACGGAACAGTTAAACCTGCGTTCTATCTAATGATAGACTCCACTGTTGGTAAAAATAAATCTGATGTGTATTGAAATCTATGGGAAAGTTTTATTTACTGAAAACTGGGATGGAGTACAGACCGCCACCTCTCAAAATATGGTATAAAATGTTCCTTCATGAGGCAATTTTTCTAAATCAGCGTGCAAATGTCTCAACGAAAACAAACAGTAAAAAGGCAAACAGCAGGAATGAAAGGAAAGAACTGAAGAATGAACTAAAATATACATTTACACTGTACACATATGAATGCATTCATGTCTTCACTTATAAATACATAAATACATTTAATTAAATTATTCTAACCTGAAGGAAAATGTGGCTTAAATATTGAACATGTCATGAACGTAATGCTCATTATAGTGACTAATTAGCTACTTGTGTAAATATTATATTAGTCCATTTTCATAATGATCCACTTGCCTTTTTTTTTTTTTTTTTTTTTTTACCTGTCGTATTCATTAAATTATTTCCATAGTTTCTTGGTTTTAACGCATGAGACAGAGCCTGCATGAGAAATCTGCCCCTCCAGAGAGACATTCTATCAGGTAATTAGCAAAGCTCGCAGTAAACTAATTTAAAATGGATTTGGCAGTTGAACTGTTCACTCAACATTTATTCGAGTCTTAATAATTGCAATGAAAGGAGACAGAGAGAGAGAGAGTGGTGAAAGATGAAGACTCAGCATTTCTGCAATTTCAGCAGAGTTAGCATCGGTATGTTTTCTGCCAGCTTCTCTCAAGAAACAGATAATAATATAATATTTCTGATATAAGATTTCATTAATGCATTTCCATAAAAAGTAGGATAGCCAAAAAAAAAAAAAAATCACAGGTAAATTCACAGATTCCTGAGACGGACCATTTCTTTCTTTTTGTTTTTTCCCCCGTTCCCTTTTTGGAGCAAACGTGAGCCAAATATCGACTGAGAAACAAAATCTCTTTTATATCAAGAGTTTGCCTTTGGTATCTATTAACCCCGAGAATCGATCTGAAGCAGCCGTCTGGTCACGGGAGGAATGACTAATTGAGCTGCTCGAATCCAAACAGAGACCGAAGAGACACTTTAAGATCCCTGCAGCTCAGAACGTTTTTTTCAAATCCAGAATCTATCGGTTTTCCGATCTCACTCATGTAGAGCAGTGATTTAAAAACAATCTGTTTTACTGAGGGAATAATAGGCAATCAAATGTTTGATATCAAGAGGGAGAAACTTCTATTTGTGTCAGAATATTTCTTTTTCCTGACGCATTGACACACACACACACACACACACACCTGACTGCGTTTGTGTACTTACTTTTCTTTTTCCTTGTGCCTGTTATTCTTTTTCGGAATACTTTTGATTCAATTCTGACGTAAAATAGCACCTCAATTTGTTTCCTCCATGTATGTCACCGACTCACGCTCCATTTTAACCGCTGCTAACAACCACATCCTTCGTAAAAGCTCTTCCACTCCACATTTAAACCATCATCTTCTCCATCTTCCTCCTCCAGAGCAACACGGGCCAGTTCGCTTCTCCTTCCATTCCCCCCCTCTTTTTTTTTATGATTTATACCTTTTAATCCAGATAAGTACTTCATTTCCTGGAAGTTAATTGCTTTCAATTTTTATAGGCCTGGATCAGATTTGAGGATTAGAATATGAGCAGCGCTTCTACCTCAGAAGACAGGATGACGCCGCTGAGTAAAGTTTCTTTAGCAGGCCGCTCCGCTGCTTCGGATTTGAGATGCTTTTCAGAGAAGTCGCTTTAAAAAAAAAAAGTAAAGACATTCTGAATTGTGGGCTTTATAGTTGTTGTTTTTTTTGTCGTTAAAAAATTTGTTAAAAGGTGAGAGGCAGATAAACAACTGAGAGCTCAACTCACAGCATATTAACTGAAACTGCACAACCTGAGTTAATTATACGTCACTCAATAAAGACTCCGTTAACTTTAATATAAGCTTGTAAAACACAAATATAATCACAATAACCATAAAGGCCACGGCTTGTTAGAAACCGCAGATTCTCTAGGTTGAGTCTGTGAAGCAATAACACACTGAATTCAATGGGATTTTGGAAAGTAAACACTTTAATCTGCTTTATTTATAACACAAACCATCTGACAGCATGTTTTGCAAACGCACGCTGCACAAAACCGAGCGCAGAAATGGGCTGCATATGGCGCGGATCGCAATAGAAGCTCTGTTTTGTCAGAGCTACTCGCAGCACGTTTGCGTATTTGTCTTCGTTGTGGGCGCTCAGGGCCACCGTCCGTGTCGTCAACCTCTCACAGACCAATTGCACAAGAGCACAAAAGTTTCCTCCGCTGTATTGAAGAAGAAGAAGAAGTCCCTTCGGGAGCAGATTAAACTGCTCCGCTGCAGCAGCAACAGCAGGATAACTGGTTTACACCTGCAGTGATATCCTTACAGAGGCAGAAGGTTTAGATTGACTGTAACCACGAGTCATTTGTGCTCTCCACCTTTATACTGCAGACAGGACCGGCCTGATAAAACCCGGCAGGCATTCATTTCTCTTTTCCCCTCCAGACTTGATGCAAACTTCCTTTCACTTTGTGTTTTGTTGATTGTAACTTAACAAGGATCAAATTGAGCAAAGAAGAAAGAAATTTTGAACTTATCTGGAACTTATGTTTAGAGAGTGGTGAATCAGCGCCATGAAAAGACATGGCATGAATCTGAATTTAGTCTTTGAGCAGCCACAGACCATAATGCCAATGTGACATTTGCTTTATCTTTTTCTCTGTCGCAAATCAACAACAACAACAACAACAACAACAACAACAACAACAACAAAAATCCTGGTCTTTATGTAAGGCTGTCACGCCGCTTCAGTCCACTGATGTTGTCTTCTGTTTAAGAAAAAAAAAAAAAAAAAATCTGATTCTGTGGCTCATGAGGAATTTGGCACAAAAGAATGAACAAAATTGAGTATTTATACAACAAAATATCTCCTTCTAAAAAATAAAATGACACATGGCTGAGGTGGAAAAAATAAAAATAAAGGAGTGTTAAAACAGCTAATGGCTGAACAGGATCAGACCGCACCAACACACACACACATACACACACGCCTTCTCATTCAGCTGTGGATAACAAAGTCATACCCGCAAACACGCGAATACACACATGGATTCTAAACTGTTGCATTGATGAATGACACACACACACACACATTCAAATAAGATCAATTCATGGCCGCCTCGCAGCACGCGTCATTCTACACTTAACCTAACATGATGAAGATTAAAAAAATAAATAAATAAAGGCCTTCAGGTGGAAATGGAAACGCGGCAAAAATGATGAGTAAGAAGGGAAGAAGTCCGTTTTAAAGTTCAAGAAGGGAAAAAGTAATCGATTATCTGTAAAGTAAACAAACAAAGAAACCCACAGCCGTTCCTAACTGGCTCTTTGGAGTTCATACTGAGGAGGCCGCTTTCACTCCCTCCCCTCCATTTCTGATCCTGTCTCTGTCCGTCTTCCTCCATTTCACCCTAAATTGAATGCATGAAATGACTTGAAAGGGCCCCCCCACCCCCACCAGCTTCACCCCTGGCTGCAGAGACCAAACCCTCAGAGATTGGCTGGTGGATGTATATGTTATGTAAGTACAGCAAAGTGAAACAGACTTCATGAATTAACAACGACCTAAATGAAGGAGGAAGGGAAGAAAACTCCAGATGAGGCTCAAACCTTCTTCACATGAAACGAGCAGAAATGTCAGGCTTCCATCACGTTTTCTGCCATTTGACCTTTGACCTGATCTCTCATCTTAATGAGAGGAACTAATATGAATGAAGAGCAGTTTGATGTGGTGTGAGCACCACAGTGTAGTTTGATTGATGGATGAATGGATTGACTGATTTTATTGGCTGCTTGTCCTCCGCAGGGAGTGCCGGCACTTCAGTGACATTCAACCGCAACGGTGACGCTCCCGGACGCTACGATCTGTTTCAGTACCAGTGGAATAACATCAGCGGACCGGGTTACCGGGTCATCGGACAGTGGATGGAGAACCTGCAGCTGAATGTGAGTGAATCGCACGGCAGCACTGAGTTTCTGTACACAAACCGCCGGGGCACAAAACGTAATGGCAACATACTTACTTTACTTTACTGATTCATAGTCGCTTTAGCTCTGAAGAAGAACTTGTGGGGAGGGTGAGGAGTCAGTGAGCGTTTTGGGCTTGGCTCGTTCACAGCACATTTTGCATGTTTGAAAAAAGGCCCACTGGTCTGTGAACGGCCTTAAGATTGGTCCACTAAATCAATAAATGAACCCTAATTAAAAGAATTTTCATCACTTTGTGTTGAAGAAAAGTCTGAGACCAAAAAGGAAATAAATCAAGTGAGAAGTAGGGCCATTTTCCCATAGATTTCAATCCAATCTGAGCAGCAGCCCCCCTCGAGGGTCATTGTCCACAGAAGCCTTGCTGAACCAGATTAGCCTCTGAATTGGGAATGTTTTAAGGTCACGCTTTCGATCTGAAGCGGCTGCAGAAGCAGGACGCAGCCGGACTGTGAGTCCATCCAACCGTCTCAGTAAATCCCACTGCAGGACAGAAAGGGAGCTCCAGGTCATCTGTCCGTCCCTGCGACCTCCTGATTGGAGGCTTGTTCAGGACTGACGGTCGGCGCAGATAATCTGACGGAGTGAGAACTGCTCAGATTTATGAAGCCCTTTGAGCCGGGGCCCAGCAGAGCAGAGGCAAACATGACCACAATGAGGAGATGTGTTGGATCACAGCGCACAAAACGACTGTACGGTGGCCCATCAGAAAACACAAGCACAACAAATACTCACTGCACAACCAAATCCAGAACTGTATTCCCGATACGCACAACACAGCAAAATGCAGATATCTGCTACAGCCTCACACAATGCAAATGCGTAAATATACACAAGTCCACGAGGGACACACTAAAGTGATGGACCGAGCACTTGTTGTTCAACATTTTGTGAATTTTCAAGTTTGTATATCTGCTTGTGTTGCGTGCATTTGCATTTAAAGTGTCATCATATTAATGATGATCTCATCTGAACGTTCTCGTGTTGTATCACTTTTTCTTGTGTTAAGCGGAGCAGCAGTTTGAGCTCTTCGGGCCACCGTACTTTAGTCGTGCAGCCATTTAGAAACAACCCAACAGCTGCTGTTTGTGTTGAGGATGAGATCTGACACTGCCAGCAGATTGTTGTCATCATAGTCTTTTTTTTTTCTTTTTTTTTTTTATGGCATTCGTGGTTTCCAGATGATGAACCGTAATGTTAGCATTAGCTCTTAATAGCTTCTGTTTATTTATTCCACAGAAATGAAAATGAAGCAGAATAAATGGATGTTTGAATTATTCTGAACTTTTTGAGTGAACATAATGAAACTTTTGCTTGACGAGGAAGCGAAACTTTCTTAAACTGCTAATAAACGCAAATAAACTGACGACAAACGCCGACCTAAAGACACAACGGATCTCATGAAGGTGAGATCTGGATTGCAAATGTTTTTAAAAATGTTTTTAAAAACCCAAAAGGGATCTCAGGACAGCAGCTTGTGAACGGCATAATGAAACACATCCAAACGAGCAGCGATGTTGAATTATTAACTGGAGTTAGAACAGGCACCGAGCTCTTCAGTCGAGCTGAGTCACAGTGCTGCTAACAGCTAAAAAAAAAAATGTCTCCAGCTGAGTTCATCGGAGTCTCTGACAGGTTTGGAGATGAGTGTGAGTCTGATCGCAGCAAGAATTTACACTGTGTTGAATCAGAGGTGATCACTGACGCCTTTGAGTTTTTACATTTCGACGTGTGCATTAATAAATGTCCATCAAATGAACAAGAGTGTCGACGAATAGAAACGGATTGTTTTGATACGAGCAGATAAGCTGCAGAAAAGGAACTTCGATATTTTCCAATTACACATTTGCCTCCCTCCCTTCCTTCCCACAGGAATATTCAGCAAAATGCACTCTACATTTTACATCTCTGCCATCCATCAAATGTAAAACATCAACAATTCTCTGTCAAATAACGTTGTTTAGGACTTAACACAAAGTTCAGACTTTGCCTTCAGTGTTAAGAATAGAAAGAAAAACCGCTCGCAGCCAAATCACGCCGAAGCATCTGACAGGTGTGGAGACTGGATACAGATGGGCCGAAATGTAAGCAAAAGGGCCAAATAAACACACAGCTCAAGTTGAATATTTATATTCAGCGAGGTTTATTCTTCATTTCTGGCCAAGTATATTTTTCTCCACCATTTATAATACGTATGTGTATATGGGACACCACTCAACCTCGAGCGTTGATGCTTATCTCGTGTTAGTAAAGTGGAAAATGAATAAATGTGGCTGTTTGCTCCAATAAATACTCGAACTTCCAACCATCATTAGATTGATATCTGAGGATAAATTACTGTTTACTGTTTCCTACTGCTGTGATTGTGTAATGGGCATCTGTAGTTTCCACACACACATTGAAGACGCTCCTATCTCGCTGTAATACTGCAGTGACTAATGAAAGACCTCAAGATGATGTCACCGGTCAGAGATTTCCAAGTCAAAGGCTGGAGGTCAAGCTAGCGTCAAGAGAAAGTAACCTGTAAGAAGACAGTAAATTAGGAAAAAAAAAAAAAAACGAAAACAAAACTGGAACGATTTTCTGAGATCAGACTTAAGGTTCGAAAAAGTCGATTTGGCTTCCTTCCTCCATCTCGCAGATTCCCACAGAGCTGCCCTCAGAAAAGTCCTCCTTCTGCCTCCTCTCCTGTCTGCAGCAGGTGGAAATCAGACATGTTTTCGAACACCGGAGCTGCAGTTTGATCTGCAGCCCCCTCGCTTCTGCATTCAAGGCCATGTCTCTGCTTCTTCACAACACTAAATTATTCACCTCAATAGCCTCCGGTAAGCCAGATGTGGCAGAGCCGTTGCTATTAGGCCTCCCATTATTGCTCCTTTCCCTCTATCCACATAATTCCTTTGTGTGCATTTTGCAGCATGTGTCACTCTCTATACCACTAAAGGGAGCTATTACTGAAAGTATGTGTTTGAGCGTGACAGTCGAACTTAATATGATTTAAATGAGGCGCACGTACGCTGATTTACTCAGGCAATTCTGAGATCAGCCAGCAGAAGAGTAATAAGCATATTTAGAAGATTAGTAACCCGTGTTTGAACTTACTGCTGTTAACAAAGAGGGAAAAACTCCCGGTCCTGAAGCTCTACCTGTTCGGATCCTCGGCGCTCATAATCCTGGAGAACCACAGGGAAAATGTTTCAGCAAACTAAGAGGAATGAAGCCAGCAGTGCTGCCGTTTCTTCTTCTTCTTCTTCTTCTCTTTATTCCGCTCCCTGCTGGCACCGGGCTTTGCTTTGGCTTAACGCACCAATCTGAGTGATTTGGTCTGATGGCTTTCTGTCGTGAGTTTATGTGGCTGTGATCCGCACCAGGACAACCCCCTGCACGACCGCTCTGTCTTTACGACAAATCACATTTAGCGGCGTACACAAACACATACATCTTTAATTTTTCCCAGATAGACTGTGAAATTCGTGCAGGAAAATCCTCCCCCGGTGTGAAATAATGACAGTGGTAAATGCTCGGCGGTATTTTTAGGCCTGATCTCTGCTCATTCCTGAACCGGAGACCTGCAGGAGCTGCTCGGCCTACAGGTGCTGCCAACGGGTGAATGAAATCTATATCAGAGTGTATTACGTTTCACTCGGACTTTAAAGGCAAAATAAATGATTTCTTACTTTCTTACTTACTTTAATCCAGGTCCAAAAGTAACAACCTAGAAATCCAAAGCCTTGTTCTTTATTCGTCCAACCGTCTCAAAAGGCTGAAGTCAAGTTCTTTATTTTTTTTGCGTGTTACTAACGTGTGTCATGTAACATTAGGTCGCACAAACAGCAGGTGGAGTCACGTGTGTGTGTCTTAACTGAGGTTTGCTCTGAGTTGTGGTGGACTGGCTGAAGTCAAACCGTCGGCTTTGTGAAAGTTTGGGAAACCTGCATTGGCAGAAGGCAGAGGGAAAGCGGCAGTGAAGAAAATAAACATCTGAGGATCATCACTGGACCGATCAGCTCCTCCTGTTGTTGTGGTGTGTGTTTGTTTTTGTGTATCTTTTTGAACATATGCAATGCCTCCTGTTATATGTGATGTAAACCTTGCATTTGTATCAGGTTTGAAATTGAGGCGTGGTTAAAGTGAGCGTTTGGAAATGAAGACCTCTACGTTAAAATCTGGCATCTTAAAGAAGAAGATGTCTTTCTTAATGCAACTCTAGGGGAAAAACAAAACAGAAGTTGCGATGGGTGGAGGAGGTAGAGAGGCTATCTGGCCATTTGTAGACGGCTGGATTTGGATTGACAGTCCACAACGTGGAGCGAGAATCAGAGACTCGACTGGACTGAGCAGTAACAGAGTGAGTGCAGCTGGGCAGCGAACAGGAATGGATGGTGACTGTGTGAAATACAAGGTGGCGATTGGAAGTGATGGGACCGGGATGAGCAGAGAGACTGGAAATAAGGCACAAGGAGAAAACCGGTTACAAATAATCCAACCAGCACAAAAAAAAAAAAAAATAGATCGAGTGACCCGAGAATGGCCAAAATGAGACAACGATGTTCACAGCCCGACTGTCAAAGAGCGGTGGTTAGAACCGGTCCCCTCAACACTGTAGCTGATTGAGGATTTAATTACCTGACTGGGGCCAAACAGGAAGAGAACCACTTCCCTGTGTTAGAGTCAGCGGTTCAGCCCAGAAGCCGCCTGTCAGATGAGCTGAGGTTCTCGTGAACTTAACACTGCACACGTCTGCGCCATTTTCTGGAAAATGCACTCAGAGATCTGACTGCATTATTTGTATGAAGGCTGTTATTCATCAGCGCCGCCGCGGCTGGATCCCTGAGAGCGACTGTGCCCCCCCGTCACTCTGTTTCTGACAGTTATTATCTTTCTAAAACTATGAAATTTTCAAACCTACTGCATTGTTAAGATGCTTGAGGCAATTTCATGGTCTGTGAAATTTGGCTGTATAAATAAAATAGATTTGACTCGGTTTGTTGCGGCGTATGTGGTTAAACAGGCGCGTTTGGATCAACGCCGACATGCGAGAGGACAGAAAAGCTGAAGTGGTGTCGACAGACGGGCCTCCGGTGGTCAAGTGGAGACTGCATGGGCGGAGACGGGCCTGTTCGTCAGTTGGAGGCCGCGCAGCCTCCGCCGCGCTCCTGCAGGTCGACACGGGCAGCAGGATCTGTTGTGTCTTCGTCCCGCTTCCATCTGATCCCGCTGGTTTTGGACAACGATGTAGATGAGGTGCTGGCGGTCACCGTGGGAACCCGCCCGCTTCCTTTTGTCCAAGGAGCCTTTGTGCCAGTGTGTTTGCTCCAGCCTGCGGCTCCTTTTGCTGGGAAAGCTGCTGACACAATGCGGAGAAGTTGGAGAGATTTGTGCAGTTGAAGGTTCAGCAGTTAATCAGGCTCGACCCAGAGAGGACGCATCCGGGTCCAAACCACCCCTGATTGATATGACATGAGCTTTGGATTGGAAGTAAATGAAATATGAATAGTGACATAAAACTTAGGTAAAGTTTGAAATTGTGGGGGTGACATAAACAAAACACAATAACAGCCCGGGAAATGGCGGATTAAATGGCCGAAGTTTCCACAGCTGAATTCCTGTGGGTGGATTAAATTGTTCATACCCATGATAGGGGATTACCAGCTTCATTTAGAAAATGGCACTTTCTAGTGATGACTCTGCAAACTGCTATGAAGCTCCGTAAAAGTGGTTTTTAATATTCATAGACTCGTGGCCCCGGGGCGCCGCAGAAGTTGCCTACCCATCACTCGTAATGAATTTCTGTCAATTCAAAACTCTTTCTTAATATCGTAACTTGGTGCCAGAATCTTCGCTCGAGAAAGAGAGTTATTTATTTATTTTTAACACTGAAGGCAAGGACGCCACAGGACACAGACAATATTTTCCCCTCCTTCATTTCCTCCCCGTCTCCCCCCTACCCTTACTTGACATCTGCTGCTAATCTTCTCCAGGCATGAGATGCCGTTTCATCCCATTCCCAGCCTCGATTGAGATTAATTCAATTCATCATTTGTAATTTCTTTTCTCCCTTTAGTATACGCCTCGTATATTAGCTTGGCAGTTGGTCTTCTTCGGAGGGACAAATTGATTCTGCGTATTGCGTGTTACTTTTCCGCCTTCGGGGGGAAAAGCAAGTCATGTGGACCAGAGAGGAGGAAGACGAGGTGGGAGGAAGTCTCCCACATCGCTGTTGTCGTGTGCGTCTGTGCATGAGTCTCGAATGACTCTGGGAGAGTCGCCGTAGTCCTGAACGTCATGCCTGCCTGCCTGTGTGGCATTAAAGGTGGCTGTAATGTATAGTTTGATAATAATAATGTGACGGTGGCATTAAATATGTTTCTGTCCCATATCACTCGTATTCACCTTAGTAAGATAGAGCTTTATCGTGGCATTCAGCTCATTGTGTATCTGCTCAGGGACAGCTTTACTGCTCTGCTTCAGCCTCATTGGGCCGTTTGGAAGTTTTGTCAAGTGGGTTGTCGAAGAAGCCCTATTTGGAGAAAGAGGTGGAGAAGAGCTGGTTTAATCTTGATTCCGAGTGATTTCTCTAAAATTGTTGGGAAGCCTGATGATCATAAACACAGTGCAGGCTGTGTGTGAGAGGGAATAAACCCTCGGTCTGACTCTGTCACAAAGGCACATTAGTGTCGCATCAAGAAAGGAAGGTCACCGACAGCGCGCGGCGAGGAAGTGAAAATGGGCTGGAGGAACTGACGGAAAAAGGAAGAGAAAGACAATGAACTCATCGCCCAACAACCATCACAGCTGTGAAGTGGAAAATAAAAACGACGGAACAGTCGCTGAATATGTGCAAAGAGGAGCAAAGACAGTGGGATCTCGCCTTTTTATGACGCTAAAAGCCCGCTTGCAGACATACATTATCCTCTACGCCTGCGTGCATTAGTTAATGGAAGAGAAAGAGAAACTGGCGTTTTCAGAGCGAAATGGGGAATTTTCTCCTTTTTTTTTTTTTTTGTATCAGGAGACATAAACTGTAATGACACCACAGCTGCATCTCTCTCCGTTTATCAAATCCTTGAAGCTACTCTTTCTTCCATCCAAAGGCACTTTAGTTCGCCTCTGTCTGACTTTTAGAACACAAAACGTGTTTCAGCGCAGATTTCTTTGAAAAGCAAAATATGATTTCATTCTGTTCATGTTTTGTTTTTCGTTTTTTCTTGTTGTTTTTTTTTTTTTTTTGTAGGTGTGAGTGACATGAGAGAAGAGACACTTATACAAAATGCAGAGTTGCACAGAATGAGGGTCCATCTGCTGCTGTACACTTTCATGAAGCTTTGTCTGCAGAAGAAATGAACGTTTCAGGTTGGCAGTCGCGTTGTCAGGGTTTCAGTTCTCTGCTAGGGATTGAGTTCACCGTCGTGGCCCGGCTGGGAAGCTGACTTATCCTTTTGTCTCTCCCATTGTTCCTTGTCTTCTACATCCTGTTTTATTTAGATACTCACCTCTGGTCTTGTTCCAGGTCCTTCACTTCCTGCCCTAATGTGGTCTACCTGTGTATTTAAGTCTTGTTTTCAGTCTCGTCTTTGTCAGATTCTCTTTGCCGTCTTCACATCGTTGTCTTCTGCGTTGTCTTCTGCTTCGTCTTTAGTCTCGTCGTCTTTTGCCTCGTTGTCTTTTGTCCTGATCCATGTTCACAGCCTGATCCTTGTCACAGTCTCAGACACTGTTAAGTTCCTGTTTTTTTTTTTCCATTAAAAAGGATTCATTTTTCACCGTAACTCGTCTGCGTCTCCTGCATCTGAGCCCTCACCCCCACCTCCTGCTTCCATTTTGTTCATTCTCAGACAGCCTCGCACGACAAAACGATACAAAAGTCAACACACCACCTCTCATGTATGTCTCATTCACTCACACAATCACCATCATTTCATCAACTACAGCCAAAAAGTAGTCAGATTATCCATCATCAAGACTTCAGCCTTCATTTCGACCGCAGAAATGGTGAGCGTTACTTTAAACTGAAGCGATTAAGCTCAGAGATAATCACGTCCCTCCGTGTCGTCCTTCATATTTCATACAACTTGCAAGATGTCTCTAATAAACACAATAAAAGAAAAACAAATATCATTTTTGGAAATCTGCAGAAACAAATTGGATGGAGATGCAGAGAACATAGAAAAATAAATGACAGTTTGTCAGATTGGAAAACAAAGGCGGACTGCAGACGGAAACTTCATCACGAGTCCTCGTCTGTGTTTCATCCTACACGTCTCTGAAATGTCACGAGACAAATGGAGAAATGCACATTTCTCTGGACGCTAATCAGAGAAGAAAGAAATGACGAAAGAGATCGGACGAGGAATCAGAAGACGGAGACAATTGTTATTTTAGCCTCGTGACCGAGTGCGTGTCTAACGAAAGCAACTGAACGCCACGCTGTGAATATTAGAGGCAAAGGTTTGGGACGAAGGTCGGAGCTGTACGACAACTGATGGGACATCAAGAGAGCAAGTTGTTGATTGTTTGTAAGACTTATGAACTTCTGGATGGAATCCAATGACGAGTGGCACGTTGGCACAGCGGTCACAGAGATGAGACGACTTGTGAAATGAACCCTGATACAATTTTTACATTCGATTCGAGGTGTTTCAGATGATGAAGAATCAACCAATATTCATTTTCTTTACACAACCCAGACCTTAAAAGCTTCTTTTTTTTAGGAGGTGGAGGGGGGTTCACATTAATCTTTTCTTTTCTACAGCAGTCGGGACAGAACTCTTCAAAAGAACATGAAGCAGCTCAGTGATCTGACAAGATGATTATAGCATCTGTCAAGGAAGAGCGCCGGAGCCCGGCAAGGGTGAGATAAGATAACAGACAAGCTCTGAGACGTATAGACGTATGTGTACATGCACACGGACGCGTATATACAAGTACGCACACGAACCGAGGTGGCAAAGATGGCTGTGCAGGCCGTGACGCGACAGCAGAAAGGGAGGGCGCACATTCAGCCCCGTGCCGGAACACATTACATTACCTCCGAAATGACACAAAATCTCATTTGCTTGAAATTACAATTGTCTTTAAAAGTGGTTCAGGGTTTCTTTTTTTTCTTTTTTTCTTTTTTTTAAGTGAACAAGAAGAAATGCAAAGCCATTCTCCGGGGGGGGGGGGGGGGGGGTGAAGGTGAATCTGACCCAGAGGCAGTCGGGGAGAAGATAGCGTCTTATCTGTAATGGCTCAGAAATCTGCTGCCGCTTGTCTTTCATGTCTGTGAGCTGGAGAGAGCGGTGGAGGGGGGGAGGTTGTGATGGGTGCTAGGCCTCATTAGGAGTAATGAAATTTGACCTTGATCTTTGTGAGAGTGACCCCCCCCCCCACACACACACACACACACACACAGCCCCTTCCAGCTGTAATATGAGTCAAATGCAGAGTTTTGGTTCAGACAGTGACGGGCGTCTCACGAGCACCGTGAGAAGACGGAAGTCTGGTTCCAGCCAGTCCACTGAAAATCTTTACAGACAGAAAAGGTGTCAGAATTATTTTGCTGAGCTTTTTCTTTTTTTTTTTTTTTTTTTTTTTTCCCCAGAAACAAATTTAAACTCCAGCTTGGTGTTTTCAGAGTCTACAAAGGTGAAACTGAGCGTGATAATGAGAGCTGCACAGCGAGGGTCAGACAGCGTGTGACAGTTAAAGTATCCAGCTCCGATAATAAAATCATGAGCTCAGCACGCAGGACAGCTGTTGCCACGCTGATGTGGCCGGGTGACTTCAGAAAATTTGAAATTAAGATTTTATCTGCAGCGGCGGCTTTCGAACTGCTGCTGCTGAATATTCAGAGTTCGTGAGCCACAATTAAGCCGTCACACTGTACGGTGAATGCAGCTGCATTTAACCCCACAGACCGGATACAAACACCGACGTAACCTTCGACTCCGCCTATAAATTCCAGCTAATTCCAACCTCATTTATTCAAAAATGCCAAACTGTTGAGATCTACTCAAATTCACCAGGCATACAGTTTTCATGGCGGAAGAAATAAATATAGACCAAAAAAAAAAGTTTTTTGTACATTTTGGGCCCTGATACACTGAAGCCCCTTTTCAGCAGTCAAAAAAAAAAAAGAAAAACTGCCAAGATCAGCTGACGACTGCGTCCACACCGGAGTCACTGCGGGTATTTAGTGTCTCCATCTTCAGCATGTACGTACACAGAAGAGCCACAAACTGCCGTTCAGCAGGAAACACCACACTCTGGGATCCATGCAGTCGGCCGCTGCCTTGAAATAAGAAATCCGAAGTGTCTCACGCGGAGGCCCAGACATATTCACTGGAGCACAGACGTGGGGATGATACATTTCACGTCCGTTTCAGTGGCTTTGTCTCTCCGCGGTGTGCGTCTGTGTATGTGCTCTGAGCTGCACGTAGAAAAGGTTAATCAGCTTTTATTAGTGTGGGAATGTGGATGCATTTGTTCATTCTAGTCGACAATAGTAGTACCTTTCGCTTCAGACAAGCACACTGACCCGTTGTTCTACTTCCTTTGTCTGTGATCGCTTTCTCTGATCACTCAGCGTCTCACTGCAGATGTTGGCTGCGAGGCAATTTCTGTGTTTGGCAACTGCGAGGAGGAAGAAGAAGAAGAGATTTAGTCGACTCTCAGGCGTTGCTCTGAAAAAAAAAAAAAAAAAAACGACCTGGTAACACAATTCATCGTCTCGCAATAAACAGCAGGCGGCTTATCGTCGGCGCAGCCTCGCCGGGCCTGCCGAAGTCGGCGCTGGAGTTTTCTTCATTGTTCAGTTCCCTGGTGTGCATTTAAGTCCAGCGGACCGCTGAGAGAAGCTGCTTTGGGGAACCATATCCCCCACCTGGGCTGTTCTCCTCCACATACCATTGACTGCCATTGTCAGGAAACTAAATCTGATCTATATCTAACTCTGTTAACACTTGTGTTTCGGTGCTTGGCTTTTGGCCAGTCGGTTAACAGAACAGCCGATTCTGTCTGTGTGTCCTCATACGTTCTGTATGAACAACGAGGGAAGCATTCGTTTCAGAGATAAATCGAGCAGGAATTGTTTACTCTCACTGCTGTCTGTTTTCAATGATGTATACCGTCTCAGATGTTTAATAGTGTGGTGCACTTATGGGAGTTTTTCTTTCTCTGCTGCGTCACGGGAATGCAGCAGAAATGAACGTAATTATTCAAATTTCCCTGCCACCCCCCCCCCGCCAACTGTGCCTTTCCTTTGAAGAAGAGTTGTGTTTTATTCAGAAGAGAACAAAGGCAGTCAATTCCTCACCTGTGGTGGGAAAACTGCTCTCCCGCCCAGTTAATGTACACAATCCTGTCATTATTTCCATTTAAATAATTCCGAGTCACAGCAAGTGGCAGAGAAGAAAGTTGCAATATTCAAGACTTGAAATTATTGTGAAAAGAAAAAGAGTTAAGTATAGCGCACACGTTGCCCCTGGGATTATGATAAAGGCTTAAGTGAAGTGAGATTAAGTTGCTCTCAGCTTTAATCCTTCCTTCTCTTCAGAAAGTTTCTTCATAGCGAAGAGGAGCGTGTTTTGCTATCTCTTGTTTAAGCATAACAAACAGTTGTAGCAACTTTTTAACTCTTTGTTCCTTTTTGAAGGAAGTTAAAATTGCGAGTTAAAGT
The DNA here is from genome assembly GCF_900963305.1 of Echeneis naucrates. Classification (NCBI taxonomy): domain Eukaryota; kingdom Metazoa; phylum Chordata; class Actinopteri; order Carangiformes; family Echeneidae; genus Echeneis; species Echeneis naucrates. The sequence continues at coordinate 3,830,288 of NC_042515.1, read as the reverse complement.
GAGCCGCAGATAGATTATCGCTGAATTTGGTGGTCCTGGGGGGGGAAATGAACTGCTGCTGCATTTTTGTTTCATGCTGTCAATCAGAAGCACGTTACCATGTTGCTTGTCAGTCAAGGAGCGACACAGCTCTGTGAATAATTTGACGTCATAAATGAAGAGTAAAAAGTGGTATGCACGCATTATACGACCTGATCGGCTCTGCTCTGACCGTTCGGGGACTAACTGATGGTTTTGTTTTGGCGCTCCCTCACCAAAAATTAAATCAGCATTTTTAAACAAATCTCCCCGACTTCATCACGGCTGCTCCAAAAAGCTTTGATATGGGAATCACTTGACTTTTCCTCCTCTGAGGAAAACACTCTTCTCGTGATTCAGCTATGAAGTAGAAACAGAAGAGACAGCTGGAGGTGTTGATGAAAAAGTTACTGCCCTTTTAAATATCACGCCGTTTAGTTGAGGGATTTTTCTCTTTTTTTAAATCATTACGTTGAGTCTCATTTCAACCAAAAAGTCTCTCACTGTTCCCTCCGCACAGTCTCGAATGAGCGGACCGAATGCTTTCACATCTCGTCAAAAAATATGGCGCCAGCCTGGAAGAGAACACGTTTTTATACCGTTTATTTGTCATGCCAATGTCATCGAGCTGTATTAAAGCATATTTTCGGAGGCATTCATGCCAGTAGCGCTGCGTTCGGTGTCTGATTAGTCTGTTTTTGCTTCTGTTTCTCAATTTTCTTTCCTGTCACTTGGGCCTGCTGCTAATCTGCTAACTGCGTACACATTCAGCTGCACTCAGCCCTTCCAGGAAATCAGAGGACTTGTTTCCTTTTCCATTTAATTAATCAATTTAATCATGATCCACATTCACCGAGTTAATGACTGTGGCATGCATTAATGGGAAGGAGACCAGATTCTCGGCGTACACGTGTGTTTGTGTGTGTTTGCACGCCGGGGATATCTCAGTCAACTCAGCCGAGAGATGCTTGAGTTTTGAAGACTTCTGTAATTAACAGAGACGGTTAGTCACAAGTGATAGGAGCCATTAGCCACACTGCTGAACTGAACATGAAGGTGAATTTACATATTCACATTTACATGGAAAACCTGCTTCTTCTGCTCTGTTCGGAGGGCATGAGTGATTTGGAGCAGCCGAGATCCTGAAATGAGTTTCCATCCACAAAGAATCTCCAGCCAGGCAGCAGATCGGAGGCTTCGTAGCTAAATGCTAACATTGTGCTAAACTGCATCAGTGTGGCGGTCATTACGGTTCAATCCCTGGAGAGGTGGACCATTGCACATATTAATATTTTGCTCGTCAATAAACGGAAACTTCTTTATGTTTTTGTTTCGCTGGAGATGGAGAAAGGCAGAGGGAGGAAGAAACAACGTTTGAAACAAGTATGGACGAAGCTGAGGGGGGAACAAAAAAGAAGCCAGAGAGTCAGAGCTGGAGAGGAAGGAGGCACGGGGGGCCATTATAAGCATAGTAGCAGCACACAGATCCCATAAATTCAAAGTTTAAGGGGCCGGGCCCCCTAAAGGCCGCCACAGTCAAAGGGTGGAGGAAGCTAATGAGAGCATGGATTAACTGCTCCCAGCTAACAGTCAGGAAGAGAACGCATTTGATTTGAATCCATTTGATTCAGTTTAGTCCGGGGAACCGTCATCGGAACATATCTGTTATTGTTAGTGTTGGTAATTATTGAATTTTATGGGCCAACAGGAGATCTCTGCTGTAGGTATCACTTGGACGGGGAAAAAAGGAAAGCACTGAGAGAAAACGGCCATCGAAATGCATGACAGTGAATTGTTGAATATCACAAAAACACACTGAGAGAGAAGCCCGAGGCCCCCCCCCCCCCCCCCCCCCCCCCCCCCCCAACCCTCCCTCCTGTTCCTCCTCCTCCTCCTCCCGCTGTATCTGCACAAACAACACCGATTCCCCTTTCTGTTTCGCTCACAGGTGGTGTGTTTGTTTTGGACGGTTTACAGGCCATTTATTCAGACCGGAGCTAATGTCAGGCCATTTAGAGTGTTCACCTGACCCGCTGCCTACAATGGCATCAAAGTGGGCAGGCGCTTTATCGACGGCGGAGCCTGACAGCAGAGCAAAGGCAGGCCGAGGAGCAAAGGTCTGCTCGCCACTGATAAGAAAACCATGGGAACCGAGGTAGAGAGAGGCAGGCAGAAATAGGCAAAGACAGAGAGGAAACCTCTTCTTCCCTTTCTCTCATCCTCTGCAGAATACTGCTGAAAGAAGAGAAAATCATCAGCTCCCGGTGTCTCGTGCTTTTGCTGTTTTTCAGTGTTCTGATGTCTTACCGTCTCGATTTCTGAAACTGTAACTCTCCTGCTCGCTCTCTCGTTTCGAATCCCTTTTTGTTTTCAGTTGTGAAGTTAAAATGCCCTCAGACGCCCGCACAGTAAGCCAGACTGAGAGAGAATCACAGCAGCAGTCACGTCTCAACCACAAGAAGGCTTCTTTCTCCAAAAATAAGTCAGCCACCAAAATATAAACCAGATTTATTGAACATTGGACTGAGGAGCTCAGTCCGGTAATTCAGCTGCAGTATTAGTTTTAGATGAGGGGATCTCTCTTTTCTTCTTATAACCTTGCACCAAAAAAATATATATTCAGTGTCAATAAAACACAAATAGACCCCTTTAAGAAGATCAGTCCAATTTTATGCATAGATGTGAATTTACTTTTATTTTTTTGATCTATAAGGATCAGAGGAGTCACGAAAATTTCTGAAATTACCAAAAGTCCTGAGAAAATGTTAATGATGATGTATAAAATCCACCAAACTAACACTTCGGCCAAAAGTCCCGGCACAGCAACTCTGCATCTCAGAAACAGCTTATAATTGGTTTTCTTTGTTGTGATGTGGTAATAGGTTTAATGGCTATCTTCAGGTTTTAGAGAGGACCGTAAACACCATCAAGTCTTTTCATTTCCTGTTGGAAATAGATGCAGTCATCACAGAAGGGACCTGCTCAGAGTTGTGATAAATCACACAGAGAAGCTCCTCGTGAACTGCTGCAGACGGCTCTCCTCATTTTATTTCATGTCTTCTGTCAGAGTGTATAGCTGAGTTCAGGACCCCGCAAGATAATCACTTGCTAAAGCAGCCCGCAGACTTCTGTAGGAGCACCGAGTCAGAGATTTAAGACCGGTAGGACCTCTTGTTCGGATCTTTCTGCCAGCTGTGACGCTCCTTCAAAGACCCAGGTGAATTATTGAACGCGCCGCAGTGGCTGGAAGCCCTCCTGACCGCTGCTCAGGCAAGAAGACAGATGGCGTTTGTGTTAAATGATTGACCCGGAGTCGCTCCTGACATTTTGAATCCCATTTGAATCTCCGGTCTGAAGAAAGCTTTTTGGGCCGGCGAAGCTGTGAGTCATTCCAGAGCCAGGAGCCGCTCTGCCGCTCATCAATCCCCTTTAGTCAGCCTTGTTTTCATACATGACAAATCAGATCTTAATGCATTTCACAAGCTAAACGGGGAAACGCATTCACCTGCCCGTGAACTACTGCTGAGGAGAAGAAGCAGGGAATTTGTGTCAGCCGGCCATGTAATTTTGGCGGTCCATGTGTCGCTTTGTTGTGCTCAGCGTGCAATAAAAAGCCAAGCGTGAAGTGGACAAAATGTGGGAGTGATGGATGGATGTTGGGAGGCTCGGGACTGATGAATATGATCAGAAAACCATAATAGCACAGAAGTGAAGTACGAGAAAAAGAGAGCTACATATGCAGGGGATGCGTGGGAGGGGAGAAATGCCTCTCTATTCCTTTTCTTCAGCGCTGGCCTGCTGCCTTTTGGAGGAAGGGAGATTAGAGGCGCTGTTTGGAGTTTTTGCCTTTTTTGTCGAGCTTCTGAATCCTCACCGTGGCCAAATACAAGCCTTTGGCTGACTCAGGATGTTGGCTTGATGCAGCCTTTTATCCCCGAGTATGGCAGGTGAACAACTTGTGTTTTTTGGTAGCGTGCAGGGAGCCCGGGGAAAGTCTGGTAGATCATGTGTGGTGATAACATCCGGTGTGGTTTTTAATTATTATTATTTATTTTTTTTTTAAACTTTTTTCTTCAAGCATGGCCGCTGGCATCCAGAACCAACGGCTGATTCAGATTGGTCTTTGTAGATAATGTGTTTTAGGGAGTCCTTAGCACTGTGTAATTGATCCGCTTTGGGTCACGCTAGCATTTCAAATCCCTCCAAGTCCTTCCAAATCCTTCAAACACAGCCAGCTATTTGCCAAAATAAAAGAATCAACACATAACAGGATTTTTATTTTTTTATTTTTTTTGGCCTCTGTCCGTCTCCAAGAGTCACTCCCAAGGTCCGGACGCACTTTCACGACAGGACTTTTTACAATACAACTTTAATTGCATAATGTGAATGAAATATTCAGGATACTTCTGACTAATCCAATCCGTCAGCTTTCAGTGGGAATATTAAAAATATTGGGAAGCTCAGTAAAGTTCCTTCATTGCTTGAAAGCTACTCGAGTACATAAAAAAAAAAAAGAAAAAGAAAAAGTGTTGCGTCAGGCCTAGGGGTGCTCTGAGCCCAACATAAAACGGTCTTCCTCTTTTCCCGACACCAAAGAATGCCCATTGGTGACAACAAATCTGAAGCCCAATATTGTTTTCTTCCAATTGCGGTTGTACAGGCATCGGGGCGAGCGATGCCAAAATAATAAAGAAAACAATCCAGGTTTTAACCACACCGGCTCACCTGAAACAATAACAAAAACAAAACAAAAAAATAGAAATAAAAATAAAACACAGGGTTCTTACCTGCCTCGAAATGCTGCGATTCACAAACAGAAAATGACATGTCACCCCTTCAGCGACCAGGACTGTTTCCAAAAAAAAAAAAAAGAAAAGCAATCACACAAGCTGAGACCGCTACAATCTTCTTCTAAGGTCATGGTAAATCAGCAAAACCTTCACCGAGGCGAAGGCACAGGCGAGGTCTGGTTGTGTGCCAGGAAATAAGATAAAGGTCGCTATCAAACTCAGCTCCAATCAGCCGCCACCTCACGTACATTCAGAAAAACCAGGAGAGGTGAACGACGCTAACCCAAACGCCAAAACCATCAATATTCACAAGTCACAAATTATGACTCACAACACCAAAGCTTCACGTTTAAGTCCTCTAATCATTATAATTATTACGATCTGGTTTAGATTCAAGTGTCACTCTCTGCTTCCTACATTGTAAAGATTCTTCATATTTTTCAAACAGTCCAGAGGTTACTAAGGGTTAAAAAAAAAAAAAAAACTGTTTCCTCCCCTGTAGACAATTTCTCTTGCTCATATTATAAATTGGAGATAACCAAGATATTCATCCAGAGCAGAGCTACGAGCCAGGTGGGATTCTTCCCTATCGATGTTCTACTAATAGAGTATTCATTACTCATTAGCAGCAGTCAAGCTGTCAATTCAATGAGACCTTTGCTTTAGTAACAAGCTGGGGCCAAAGCAAGCCCCTTGTCTAGCATCGGCAATACAAAGTAGAAGATGAGATCAGGACGAGAGGAATCCGAGATGGAGACGCTGTGACTTCTGAGTCGATTAAAATGGATTTCCCAGCACGTTAAAGTTTTCATTTCCACAGTGTCTGGGAGAGACGCTCACTCGCCCAGAATACTTTTTCTCTTCGTTTTGAGTTAAAGTTGATGGAAATGACGGTTTAGTATCTGAGCTGACTTAGTCCCCAGAAGATGATTGATCGCCTCAAAGTCAACAACAATCGGTGCAGGACGAAGCCAGAGTGTCAAATTTAACGACTTTCTGCTCCGGTGTTGGTTTGGTGTGTTTGGGGGAGTTTGTCTTGTGTTGACTCCCGACTGGAATCGATATTTTGCCTACAACTGTATAACCTGTTTAATGATTGACTCTAAGTGTTTGCGGTTTCCCATTGCTTTTTCTCCGTCTCACTCCAGATTGAGGACATGCAGTGGCCGAGGGGGGAGCAGGAGATTCCCAGTTCCGTCTGCAGCCTTCCCTGCAAAACCGGCGAGAGGAAGAAGGTGGTGAAAGGCATGCCCTGCTGCTGGCACTGCGAGCCCTGCGACGGTTACCAGTACCAGTACAACGAGTTCACCTGCAAACTCTGCTCCTACAACATGAGGCCCAACCCCAACCGCACGTCCTGCCAGCCCATACCCATTATAAAGCTGGAGTGGCACTCCCCCTGGGCGGTGATCCCGGTTTTCCTGGCAATGCTGGGCATCATCGCCACCATATTCGTCATGGCGACGTTCATACGGTACAACGACACGCCGATTGTCCGGGCGTCGGGCAGGGAGCTAAGCTACGTCCTCCTGACTGGGATTTTTCTGTGTTACATCATCACGTTCCTCATGATCGCCAAGCCGGATGTCGGCGTGTGCTCGTTCAGGAGGATTTTCCTGGGCCTGGGGATGTGCATCAGCTACGCCGCGCTCCTCACCAAGACCAACCGCATCTACCGGATCTTCGAACAGGGGAAGAAGTCGGTCACGGCGCCCAGGCTGATCAGCCCCACCTCGCAGCTCGCCATCACCTCCAGTCTCATCTCAGTCCAGCTGCTGGGCGTGCTGATCTGGTTCGGGGTGGATCCGCCCAACACCATCATAGACTACGACGAGCAGAAGACCATCAACCCGGATCTGGCGAGAGGGGTGTTGAAGTGCGACATCACAGATCTCCAGATTATCTGCTCGTTGGGTTACAGTATTTTACTGATGGTGACGTGTACTGTTTACGCCATAAAGACCCGCGGGGTCCCGGAGAATTTTAACGAGGCCAAGCCCATCGGGTTCACCATGTACACCACCTGCATCGTGTGGCTGGCTTTTATACCCATCTTCTTCGGCACAGCGCAGTCTGCAGAAAAGGTAAGAGGCGATGGATGAGCGATAAGGAGTGACAAACTGCATGATGGATGAAAGTTTGGATGTGTCGTGCACTTGCCTAAAAATCGTGCTGATACGGAACCCGAACTCTCCATATCACTGCGTTTTTTTTCCTCCCCTTTTTCTGTTTATTTTGATGCTTTCTTAAAAGCAAGAGAACAGGTGACACAAAATGCAAGAGCTGCTTCTCAATTTGCAGGAAATGTCGGCTCTGGAGGGTGTTTTTCTGCGACAAACTGTCACCTTAAGCTAAAGCAATAAACCAGAACTAAATTATAGCTGCATCTGCTTCTCTGAAAGTGACACAAACTGAGGAAGTGGAAGTTGAATTAACGTTACTCATCCTGCAAGACTCCTCTCACTGTTTTTCTTTCCGTGAGCCAAGTTGGCTCTTAATGTGAACTTAACGTTCAGGTTTGATATATCTTTAGCCGTTCAAGTTAAAATGTCTTTGGGGAGCCAAAAAAGCCAAAAAAGGAAATAATAATAATCTTCTCTGAATAGATCCATTCTCTTGTGAGCTCAGTGGAGTTCTAGGTTAGTTGCGAGCGGATATACAACAGCGACAAGATGTTGTGTGTGTTTGTGTAACTATCAGAAGTTGAAGCTGTAAGACGAACTGATCAACAGCATGTGATTAAGTCAGATTTTTGAAAAAAAAAAAAAAAAAAAGTGATAGTGATGATTGTGACGATGTCATCTGGAAGAAATAGTTTTCAAAACTAAGGTTGGAGAATCTCAAATAAAGTTGCCGGCATAAAAATCTATATCGGCCATGAACCTGGCCTTGAGTGGAAATTCACAGACCCCATTAGAAACTGGTTTTGACAGGCAACAGCAGGTCCACAGGCCCGAGTTTAGAAAGTACGGGCTGATGAAGGTACGTTTTTAAAATTAAAGTCTCCCTGAGAATTTTGAATCGCACGAAGACTTCAGTCTGAAGCCAACTCTTGCGAAGGAATCAGCTCATTGCATTAAATTCTGACCGCCTCCTGTCGATACTTTTATTAAGTTGTTAGTGGCAGTTAAAGTGTGGCCAAAGACATTATTAAGACGCAGACAGGCCCAGAGCTGAACTTCTGACCATCTAATAAGACCAAAGGATGAAATGATGTACAGACCCCAGACAGGCTACATCCAGCCCGGGTTAAAGTTAAACGAGTTCATGTTGAGAACGCAGTTGGCAGAAATGCATCAGATCGATGGAGAAAAGAACTGTCAGTCACATTCATAGAGCTCCATCGGCTGAATCTCGGCCTGAAAAAAAAAAAAACAAAAAAAAAAAAACACCACCAGTTTAAAAACAGATCGTCTTCCTGTTACTCTGCAATTACTAATCGCCAACAAAATGTAATATAGCAAAAGTCCATGTAAGCGGAGCGTTGCTGCATCGTTCATAATGAGCGACTGTTGCCGATGTGTCCCACTTTATCAGCCTGCAGGCTTTCAGACGAGCTTGATCTGCCACTGGAAAATAATCTCAGTCCCATTCGTGCAGCGGCACAAAGGCTTTCTTATGAAATTCAATGAGCCACGTTTCGCAGAGAGATGAAAAATGGGATGATAACACAGATATAAACCACGCAGTTAAGATGTTCAAGATGTTCTTGTTTTATTTTACTCATGCAGGAATCCATCTGAAATTTAAGACCAGAGGAATTCTGGCGAAAGTATTGCATTGAGAAATTGACAGATTTCTTGTTATTTGAGTGTTACGAGCTCTGGTGCTGTTAGTGCTCGTCAGGTGCAGTGTGGAACTATAAAGGTCCCACATCATAACAAGGTCTCTCTTTTTTTTTTTTTTATTATTATTATTATAAATCAGGTGAAGAGTTTAAGTGAAAGTATTAAAGGTTTCAGTCTGCGTAGAGGTGCAAAAACTGCCGTCAGCACTTCTGCAACTTTGTGATGTCACAACAAAGCAGTCTCCGCCCCCTGTCTAGAAAACAGTCAGCCAATCAGGAAAGAGGTTTTGATCCTCTCTTCTGATTGGCTGATCGGCCTGTTGTCACTACAGCTACAGAGGGGAGATGTGAAAGTACTCAGAGATAGATTTTGCCCCTAAAAACCGCAAATATATCTCCTTATGGATTTCAGCGCTTCAAATAAAACTGAAAAAAATGCACAAAAGGGAGCTTTAATAAGGCAAACAGATGCATTAGGTGTTAAATTAAATGGAGGTAGTTGTGCTGCTAAGGGACTAAAACTGATTTTTTTTTTTAGGTTATTAAAAACATGTTAGAAAAGGTTGGCACAATAATTGGTTGACCTTTACATCTCATCGGGACTTGTGCTGAACGAAAAAGGAGCCCCCACGTTCGGGCCTCGCTGAAATGTGGTGTGTTGAGTGGTGTTAAAAAGCTCTGGTCAGACTCCGTCGTGCCCTGCGGGGATAAATAATCAATATGGGAGTGCGGTTATAACTGGCCCGTGTCCCCGCAGATCTGTTGTTTTTTAGGAGCTGTCATGAAATCATTTATCAGAGCAAAGCCGTAAACATTCAAAAATATAATTTATTTCCTTTGTAGAAAGGAAGTTGAGCGTGTTTGGCAGCTGGAGGAGTCCAGAGTTTGGATTTGATTTAATCCAGCAGGAAGAGTCAATGATTCCCTCTTTAAATCTTTCTTTTATTATTATTATAGAAAGAACGGGACGTTAGAATAGACATTTTAGTGATGACTGGGAAAACGGAGATGCTCTAAAACTTTCCAACACTTTCGTGCCTCTGACAACAGTGTGAGATTGTTACCTGTATTTTCTAGATTTACGATGACCCTGAATTAGATTCTGTAATTTATCTTAAACCAAAAATAAGCATTATATCTCCTTACAGCTACAGTTTGCTTTGATGCCTCAAACCGACATAATTCAGTGAAATCAGAAAAAACTAACTCAAGCACAACGCCAGTAAACTCCAGATTTGTCCACTAGTTCTCATCTCTGCACAGTATCGCGTCCTCCTGTCCTCCCTTGCTTCCTTTCCTCATCTGCAGGGCCATCTGGTGCTTCAGCGAAACTCGTTGGATGTAGACGTAGCAGAGTCATTTCCAGAGAGGAATTGCATGCAAATCTGTGAAAGTTGGAATAAATCCACGGCTGTTTCAGCGTGACAGCGAAGACACTTCATGAATTTTGAGCTGCGATTGTAAAAGCAGCGAAAAATTACCCGCTGTTGACGCCACTCTCACTGCCGCTGTGCTGACTGTGAGGAGAGTTGGGGAAAAGTGACTCACTGTTGAGAAATGAGACAAACTCTAAAAAATCTTCACCCAAAAAAAAATGGCATCAGGGCAGACTTACAACTTTTGCTGATGTGATGAGCTCCCTCTGCATTACCGGCAGAGTGCATTTAAATTGCATTTTGATTAAGTACAAATATCCTTCTAATGCCTAAGTTGCCAGTGATTGAAGTTTTGGCTTGGCGCTCCAAACCCGACCTGAGGCAGAGATTAAGAGAGCTCTGCTGGTCCCCCACATCCCAGAGGAAGAGGATGAGGATATATGTGCGTTATCAGCAGCCCAGGTGAGTGTCCGGTCCAACGCTGTGGCCTCCAGGGTTTGATCTTTGGCAGAGTCGCCGGAAAGACTAAGCCCCTCTGCACGGCACTCAGCATTAAAAAGGTGGACCGCTGTAAACCGCTGTGATGGACCTGTGTCCGGTGCACAGGGATACACTTGTCCAGCGAAAATGCTTCAGGCTACAGAGGCAGCCGATAAGCTCCTGGACGCTGAGCTGCTTAACGGTGTCGGGAACGGCGAAGGGGACTCTTGCTGCCTGTGGCAAAAAACAACACCGCAGTTAATCAAGAAAGACTTTAACATCTATTACCAATTTAGTTATGTTAAAAGAGACAAGCTCTAAAGGTTTTGTTCCCCGGGTGGGTTTTTTAAGCGAGATACTCTGAGGGCCTCTCCAGACCTACAGTTTGTTTGTTCTAATCTGAATCAGGAGATGAGTCTCTGATGAGACAACGCAGGTCTTTACAAACGGCCTCGGGCTTCCATATCGACTGTGAGCGCGCTTTGTTTGCGGTGTGAAAACAAGCCGGCCCGACCGCAGCACTCTTTTAATCTAAACTGCTGCTAAACTGCAGGCTGCAAACTATCGATCCGTTTTAGAGAGGCCGAGTCCTCCGGATGTACAAGATCATTTTGTAACCATGGCAACACTGAGCATCACCACGAGAGCAGAATCAGAAAGTCTCAGTGGTAAAAAGAAACCGTCCTGCTATAATGTTAAAAAAAAATGTTTCTGTCACCATGTGTGATATGTGAGGTCAGCTGCAGTGTGGACTCACAACGTTGTGACTAAGTTGTGTAGCTCTTCATGTCACATTTTGTCGCTTGAGCCATTTTAATTCCTCAAGTACACATCAGCCCAAATATAGCCATATTATAATATTCTATTCATATCTGCAAAGGCCCAGTCAGCGGTAAGCTACAGTCATCAGGGTGAGCGAGATGACCTGCGTCAGTCCCACATGTGGCTCCGATGATGCAGGATGACATCACCAAAGCTGTCAAATCCCTGCTCGTCTCAGTCTGTTAAAAAAAAAAAAAAAAAAACATCCCAATTACACAAATGACTCAGAGCAAAGCAGTCAGGTGATAAAATATAATTTGCATCATTAAGACACCCCCCCCCCAAAAAAAAAAAAGAATTTGTAATGATAGAACGTGTTTTAAGTGACATGTTCAGAGCCTGAGAAATGACACAGTTCAATTTCATACATGGAAGATCACATTAATGCTGAGTAGTTTCAATCATCTCCTTCAACACAATGCAACTCTCCCGCAACATTTTAAAGAAGTCGCAAGAACTGATCGTGTTCTGATAAAGTATGAAACCAGAAAAGCTCACTGAGCTGCAGCGACATCAGAAGAGGAGAAGAAACACAAAGCACAAGCTCATCAGGTGTTATTTACTTAATGCAAAGGGGGGGTCGTGAAGGACTTCTCAGTGGAGAAAGCTGATCTGTGGGGAAGTGAGAGATAAAGCAGGAAAGCACAGAGTGATCTGCTTGGGAGGCTGGGGAGACGAGGAAGGAAAGTTCAGTGTGAAACGTGGTTGGATAAAAAAAGAGATGAGACGTGATGGGGGGGGGTGAAGGGGGGAGACGAAGAGAAGCAGAGAAGGCAACACAGGACGGGAAAGATAGAGATTGAGAGAGGAGAGCTATATGTGGAAATGCCAGCCAGGCGTTGAGATGGCCCCGAGGCTTTCTTCCCCTTCAGCCCCGCCGAGCTGCAGCTGGAGAGTGATGTCGAATTCAAGGTGGAGGCAGAGAGGCTGCATCATTTCGGGGGGGGGGGGGGGGGGGGGGGGGGTCGGAGTTCAAACAATCTTTATTTGATTTTATCACATCAGGAACTGACAAAAACAAAACAAAACAAAAAAACTGACTTCATCACGCTCCCTCCACTAACGGCAGACGGCGGTCCTTCCCTCTCCAGCCGTTTCTTCAACATACACAAATGTTGTTGTTTGTTTGTTTGTTTGTTTGTTTGTTTGTAGGGATGGTTGTCTTTCTTCCTGTGTGACTGTTAGCCGGAAAGATTGAATCAGATTGAATTTCTCACTAAAGTCAAGGCAAGTTCATTAGTGCAGCACTTTTCATACAAAAGCTAGTAAAAGTGCTTTACGAAGGCAAAAAGAGACAAATGCACAGACATTTAGATCAATTAGAGGAAAGCATAAAAGCACAAAGCAGAATCTTTAAAAGAGCATTTTAAAAAGAATAAAGAGACAAAAGCGAGTGATTTAAGGTTATCTTCCATTTAAGTGTCCGGAAAAATGCTCAAATTGGAAAGACGAGTTCAGGAGGTGTCGGGACGGTCGGTGGTTTAATTCCCAGCTCCTGCATGTCGCAGTGTCCTTGGCTGAGGCGCCAATCTCCTCCTGATGTATCACCAGTGTCTGAGTGTGCGCGTGATAGAGGAGCGCAGTCTGCACGGAAACAGAAACAATGCGTCTTGCAGTCTAAATCACTCCAAGTGGTCGATAAGACCAGATGAGCAGGATGGGAGGATTTTAGCAGTCCGACGGTCTGTGGGTCGACCCCCCTACTGAGCACCGCTGCACCTGATGATGGCGCAGAAGCATCTGCGTGTGAAACGGTGACTGTGACGTGCAGCACAAAGCCATTTCAGCGGTTGTTAAGAATAGAAAACTGCTTTAAGTGGAGTCCATTTGTTTTTCGATTTGATTGCTGCAGTTCCACGGCCCTTCGTCTTCTTTTCAGACTCAGTGTGATGTACACCGTGTGCAATATCATTATCTCAACTGTTGTGAATAAACACCCATAAAATCTGAAGGCAGAGAAATAAGACGGCTCCTCTTCACGTCCTGCTGGAACGCCGAATGGTGTGACGTTTTGTTTTTCTTTTTCAAAACTAGAAAGTCGGCCAAATCCATTATTCTTTTTATCTTTCTGTGTCGCACAAGTAACTTTTACAAAAATTTGAAGAAATGCAGTGAGCTAGGATGTATCTTTACGTCTGCCATCTTGACACACATTCAGGAGGCAGCACAGCAAAGACTCACTCAGTGTGAGTCTGTATACAACATGTGGGTTTGTGTGCGTTGACGTCAGCAGCTCAGTGGAGCAGTGACATCCTGGCCTTTGCTGCTTGTCATTACCCACCTGTCCAAAGACGAGCAGAATACAAATAAGAGAAGGAGAGGAAGAAGCCGCTCAGACTGCAGACACACAACATATAGAGACATTCACACCCACACACAAACACACACACACAGAGCGAGGCAAATAACTTACAAATGCAAACATGAACACTGGCAGGCAACGACGACGCAGAGAGCATGAAGGAAGAGAAGAAGAAGAGGAGCAAGAGCGAAGGACAACATGGAGACACAAAGGAGAGGGAGGGAGGCTGTTCAAAAGGACAGTTTGAAGAAGATGAATAACAACACACAAACTGAGGGGGAAGGAAAGAAAGGCAAAACTATCCTCCCACGCAACACAAGTGCAACGCTCAGAAGTGACTGACACTAATGAACGAGCACACGCAGGGAGAGCGCGCACAAATCATTGATACACTTTAACTCGCACACACGAGCGTATTTACAAAAACAGACATTAACCCAGAGATAATAGCTTTTGGATTTAAAAATAGCCACCAATCATAATAAAGCTGATTTAAGGACCAAACACAGAGTTCACATATATGCACAACAATAACAAACAGTGTGCTGCAATTGTGTATCTGCTGAAAGCTGCTTCGTTAATGAGAATGAGAACGGCAGAGCTGAAACAAAACATTAGAGCACGAGATGGTTAGATTTACAGGGGGACACAGATCCTGATGACCCTGATGGTCTTGTTTTTCATAAGAGGAGAATCGTCTTAATAAATTTAACCAAGCTTTAACAAAGACCCGCAGCCTCTGATGTGTGAAACCGTAGAGCGCTCTGGATAGAAGCCATGCTAGCTAAGTGGACTTAGTCGGACTTTACAAGAAAAGATAAACAGCATTTTCCCGAGTGAATCATCAAAACGATGAAATGAATCCGGTCCTCATCAGTTTTCCGTAGCTAAACATCTGAAATATCAAACGTAAGTGTAGCTGCCAGATATTTTTCTCTCATAAACACAAGCAGACAGCAAGTCGCTGATTTCCTCTTGAAGGCCTGAGTTTTTATTTTAACTGAAGTTAGAGACGATGTGTCGAGCTGAGTTATTGAGTATTCCAATCGCACACACGTAAAGATGGTAAAATTTTAATCATAAGATACAGAGCTTGTGCTGCCACATACGACCGTTTCACCTTCGATAAGTGGCCCATACATTTTTGATTCCGCCAGCTTCCTAAGCTTCAAACAAAGTTTTGCACCTTATGTTTACCTCAGAGGTTTTTTTTTTAACTGCTGTTTGAGACACAGAAGCGTTTGCACACTCACAGACATACAGAAGCGCGTCTCGGTGCCCCCATGCAGGTTTTGCAGTATCAAATAATGCAAAGGGATTAGCGTCTGTGTGTGTTTAAACAGCGCCTCGTTCTCATATTGATAAAAGCTGTTTGTTGTATCCTGACGAGGGATTTGCTGTATCTGAAGGTAACAGAGGTATATTGTTATTGTGCGCATTCTCTGATATGGACGCAATTGCAGACTCATTCAGGATTTGGTGCAGAGAGATATTAAAGAATTTAAGTTCAGGCCACCAGGTGACCCGATGCATCCACGACGGAAAGGTGAGATGGCGTTTGAGAGCGAGTCTTATCGACATACAACAGCCAAGTTCAGACATTCATATGAATCAATTTTAAAATTCGACAAAAAGCCCATTTTCTCCTGTTACTATGAATTTGTAGTGTTACAAGACTTCCCAACCCATTTCTGTGAAAGATCATATTAAATGTGTCGGTTAAATATCTCTGCAGTAAAACGTTTTGGAGGACATGTCGCGCTTTAACATGACTCCTCTGGAATCCACAGATTTTATTACTCTCATTATTATTATTATTCTCATTGTTAGAATTATTAGGGTCTCATCTCTGAGGGAGAAACGTGAAACAAGCTTTTTCATAACGTTAACTTTTGCTAACATTAGCTTTAGCATTAGCGTTACATTTAAGCTGCAGTTCAGAAAACTCATTAGCACGCGGAAATAGACATGATATCTGTGCGCCTTAGATTTTAGACTTTTTCTTTTGGGTTGACAATTTTAGCTCTTGTTGAATTATTGCACATAAACAAACAAACAAACAAAAAAAAAAAATTCTTCAGTCCGCCATCACAAAGGGGGACAGATTGTGGTCAAAGCGTGTTCGTGACATTGTCGCTGTTAGCTTAACATTTTTTTCAATCGTTTACCAAATTCATTCAAATGTCCGCATACTTTTGACGGTTGGTGCGTAGTGTATTCCATGGCCGGCCCAAACTTTTATATCAACACAATCAGTACATTTCGTGTGTCCAGACAAAGAAATGTTTCCTGTGGTGAAACAGCTGCGTTTTTACTTCCTGTTGCTATTTTAAATGACGGAAAAATGGCCGCTGTCATACTGTTGTGAAAATACCATCTACGCATGTCATTTATAAAAACGGAAACAGGAAGGGTCTTATCATCACGCTGTTGCCCTTTAAGACTCTTTAAAAGACTTTTATTAACACGGCCTTTTAATGGAGACATCTTGTATAGCGTGATGTCCTAAATGCTGTTTCAGGGGCTGAGTCCTGCACTTTGTCTCATGCATTGAGATGTAAAGACGGCATCTAACCGTGACATGGTAGCACTTCATGAATAAATCAGCGGGGAAAAGTGTTTTTCTTCAATCCACAGAGCAGCTCATTTCCCCAGAGGGCCATACATCTTCTTATGCAAAATGCCAAGGTCACACAGCGGGGAGTTGTTCTTGTCATTAGGCCTTAAACGGCCGCCATGTGACTCGATTTGAGCGAGTGTCTTCCAGGTAGATCCGCAAGCGGGCAGGCAGGGCTGAGGTGGGAGGGAGGGAAGGGTCGAAGGGTATTTGCAATTTTAATACGGCCCCTTCATGCAGCATGCTTTTTATGGCCTCCGATGATGTTTGTGTTTTCCATCTGCCTCTTCTCCGTCTCCTCCTTCCTCACATGTCATCACGTCTTATTGTTTTGTCTTCACCTCTCTCATGTGAGCTGCCTCCTGTCCTCCCCTTCCCTCCCCTTTTCCTCCCACACCTTCTGGTCTGCCACGCAAGCAGTCAGGAAAAGGTCTGTGCTGCCGTGTCACTCCGTTCTGCTCGGGGGGTGAAGGGGGGCATCTGGCACAGCAACGTGTTATTAAGACGTTGGCTTTTCAGAATGATGGTAGAATAACGTGACAGTTGAATTTTCCTCCGCCACAGCCTGTAAAAAGTTTTATAACCCTTTGTTTGTTATCTCAAGGCACTTTTCAAATAGAGCAGGTCCAGACATTTTTTCCTTTTAAAATATAATTTACATAAATTCTCACCAAGCTCAGGAAAAACACTCAGGGGGGACCAGACATCTGCCCCAAGAGCAGGAGAAAGTATGGGGGGGGCATCATGCAATAATTGCAATAATAATAATACTAATAATGATAGTAGGGGAAGTAAAACTAACATGATTTAGAGCATTGAGCAGTTATAGTCAGTTCATAAATATTCAATAAACGTAGCCATAAATGAAAATAATGCACTTGCATCATAACTCTGTCTCCTCCTCCAGCCTCCTCATTAAGTGGAGGCTGGAGTTCATTATATAAACTGATAAAGAACGACAACACTAACACTTTTCGACCCTAGCTTTATTGTTTTGTTTGGGTTATTTTTTTTTCATGCCTTTCTGTTTTTCCTTATAACGAGGTTCATTTTCTTTCGACATGTCACCCAGTCGCCACAAATTTGCAATCAGCACTCCCTCAGATGATTAAATATGTCACTGAAAGGCTTCCGTTCACTGTATTGTGTAAAACAAGAAAAAACATGAAAAAGATTACGTTGGATTTTTCCTGTTCTAAAGAAAAAAGCTGTATAAACTACATTAACTAAAGAAGACACAGAAAATTAGACGTGTTTGTGTTGTTCTAGAGCTCATCTTTATCTGATCAGGAGTTCTGCTCATTCTTTTAGGCAGAAAAGATGAAAAATCAGCTCCAAAGCTTCTAATCCTCCAAATATTTTACTGTCCGTGTCTCTGTCTTTATTCTGTCAACACAACAGAGCTTCTCCTTACTGAGATCCAAGGGACTTTGGATATACACGCAGCTGACAGCTAGGCCTCTGAATGAGGCACTGTGATTGGCTGAGACATCACCCACCAGAGCCAATAGCAGCGTCCGATGTAAAGTTGTGACTCTAGACTCAAATATTACGTCTTTATTTCACCGTGACTCACCATCACGGTGAAATAAAGACGTAATATTCGGTTAAAAGTGACCCAACATCAGCTGATCACACCTAAAGGACGTTTTCCCTGCGATGTTATCAATGGGAAGCTGATGCGGGGACAAACAGGGGCACAGGTTGAAGCTAACGCCACCTGTGTTTCTGTATTTGGTTGTGTTTTTCTTTGTGTTGTGAGTGCGTGGGTGGCACTCACTGTCAGAGGTGCAGCTGCTCGCTGTGGTCTGGTGTTGTGTTTAATGTCATTGCGGTGGTAAGGAGCGCGACCTCTTGTTGGGGCCCAGCTGTGCAGCGGCCTCACGTTAGCGTCTGAGTTATTTATATCTGGCACAGCGTCCGCTGTCGTGCGTCTGCCGTGCCGCTGTGTCTCCAGGAGGTATCCGACAGCATCTCCGTTTTCAGAAGCTTCTGAAAGGAAAAGAAATAAACACAACGAAGACGAGCGGCAGAACTGAGCCAGAAACGAAATGCAGGAATGGTGTGAACGGTGACGTCGCTCAGTGGGAGCTGTGGGGAAATACTGAATATTGACATTGAAATATTTTCTTTTTATTCAAATTTTACTGCTCTTACGTCATCCTGGCAGTTTGATAACTGCTGATGTTTGGGCGGGCAAAAAACCCAAATATGAGCCAAATCTGTGACCCGCTACCGAACACAAGGATGCATGAGCTCTAAGCCAACATCCCGTTTCTGGGTGGTGTGACTCCTCCACCCCCCCTCTTAATTCCCTTCTTCTTTCTCTCTCTCTGATCAACATTATGGAGTTTGAAAAAGCATCACCAAATAAACCAAGACACACAATTATTTCAAGGGGGACACGAGAAAGGGATTTATTAAACTGGCCGAGGGTCTTAGCTGGGTTCACGAGCTTTTAGAAATTCTTATTCCTGTTATCAGGCAGTTTATTCTACTTGTGACAGGCACCAAAGGTCTGACGGTCCGCTGTCAGCGTGCTGCACAGCTCGTGTTGTCGAATTGATTTGGGCCGTTTTCAGAATTATCTTTCTGTTTTCGCCTCTTTACACATTGTCTTAAGCTGCACTGCATCAAGCTCTCGGGGCCGCAGCATGATGAGCCGTTATGGAAACAAAACAAAATAGACGGGCACTTATTATGCATTGGACGGCCCGCTGTGCGTGGAGGCAGATTAGATTTTTATAGCTTAGGAGTGATATTTAAAATGTAATCAGAAGCGTTGGAGAGGAGGAGGACTCGGGGCGCCGAGAGCCTCAAGAGCAGGCGCAGCGATCGTGGCTTCGAAATGATTTCTGATGTAACAAAGAATAAAATATGAAGGGATGGCGAGATCTCGGGGACGTCAGAGATGGATAGAAAAGTTGACAGCGGAGAGAGTGAAGAGAGGGAGTGATAGTCATGGCCTTTGTGCGCTGAGGTGTCGGTATTCAGCAGCAGCAGCAGTCGCTCCAAAGTCAACTTCTAACTACTGTCAATCACAGCGTTAACACCACAACAGTGTGGTTTACTCCGATACCAAATCCAGAGGACAAACGGCCTGTTCTGCAGTCTGCGCAGCTTCCCACCGGCTCAAAGTTATGCAACACGTGTGACATATTGAAGCACGGTTCAGAATTACAACACAGCAGCCGAGCGTATGTTAATGAGAGCTTCTTCCTAAAATGTGTCCCGATTGTTTGATGAGTTTGGGGATTTCGTGATCTGTGTGAGGAAAGAGGACAGGAAAGAGAAAGTTTAGCTGTGTTTGTCCCATGCCTTATGTAATGTCAGCCAACGGAGCTCCTCCAAAAATGTATCCTAATAACAGACACAATAACAAAAAAAATCAATGCAACACAACCAGAGATACTTTCTTTTTTTTTTTTTTTTTTTCATTTCCAGTTTGCAAAAATGCACCTGAACCTCCAACAGCTGGTTGATGGATTTGGATGTTTAACAGTCGGGAGGGTCTCAAAGGGTCTATTTTCTTCTCTTTATGTTTAATTCAGCACACAAGATCCAATTATGGGTGTAAAATGGAAGAAAAAAACAGACTCTGTGATGATTTCGATGTGAGCTGGCTGTATTGTGAAGTGATCGTTTCTACATACTAACACAAATATTAGTGATATGGAGACAGTCACAATCACAGATCATATATCCCCAGTTTGTTAAAAAAAAAAAGAAAATAATAAAAAAGATGATGACAAAGGGAAAGGCGGCGTCTGTGCCCCAATCAGATGACCTCTCGGTGTAACGCACAAATCAACACAAGCAGGGTCCACTGGTGTCAAATTGACCTGCTAGCCAACAGCGTGTAATCTGGTTAAACGCAGCCCATCAACATAAGCCCCCTTCCTCTAACTACAGCCTATTGATTATATGTCACGGAGTGTGTGTGTGTGTGTGTGTGTGTGGATAGTCTGTTGTGTGCCGGGATTCTCTGTTTCCTCTGTTTCCTCTGCTCTCCAGCGCTTCATGTAGATAATGCGCTCTCTTTAAGACACGCACACAAACACACAAACACACAGCTTCCAAAAAAAAATAAAAATTTGTGCTGAAAATAAAGATTGTTCTGACAATGAATCTGCCGCTTATCTAATTATCAGACAACTTGTTTTTGTCTGATCGCACAAACTTTCAGTTTAGAAAAATAAAACTAAGAAAAGCAGTGAATCATCACAAAGAAAACCCCGAAAAGCTTTAATCAATAATCAGGATCGTTGGTAAATGATTTTCTCTTTTGAGAAACACACACACAACAATTAAAATACCAATACACTTCTTCATCCGGGCTTTTTTGGACTTGAAGCCACCATTCAAAGGTCACGAAGGTTGAGCGTGCTCGGGCTCGGCTTCATTGTGGACAATCAGATGAAGATACAGTTGCAGGAATCTGTCCGTAAAGGAAAGTGAACGCTTTGTTCAATGGAGGCAGTAAAATTAACTTTTAGTGCTGCTGTTTGGTGAAACAGTGAATCCGAATATCAACGATTCAGCCGTAGTTAGGGTTGAAGAACTTATTGTCTTAAATTTCGCTGATTGACCATCCTGGTTTTTCAAAACCAGTATAAAGCCTGGGATAGATGTGACCTGATTGGTTGGTACAGTCTGTCAATCGCAGCGTAGCCACGCCCCCCCAATGCAGCCCCTAATTTATGGTCTCTTTTCCATAAAAAAAAAAAAAAAAAAAACTAACGTCATTTTGTATTGGAGCAGACCTAAAACTAGAGAAACATTAGGGCCATTTTCCCAGAGATTTCAATGCACAGTGATTACTCTCTGGTGTCTTTGCCCCCCCATGATCATCAGACAGGAGTCAGACGTATCATGGTAACCATGACGGCAGAGATCCTCGTCACCTGCAGCGTGACCTCTTCGTGTAGACCTTTATTCTGAAGGGGATGTGTCACACTCTCCCGTCTCGTTACTGACTTGAGCAGAAACTGATGGCCTCCAAACTTATTATCGCCCTCTCACCTTTTTTCTCAGTGTTCAGTTCTCAACATCACCTCCCCCTCCTCCCTTTCTCTGACATCTTCTTTCTTTTGTTGTATCATAACGACACTCTGCGACTTAACCATCAATCTTCTGCTGTCACCTGAAGCCCTTTAAAAAAACTTTGCGACCTCTTTCTTCCCCTCTCTCTCTCTCTCTCTCTCTCTCTCTCTCTCTCTCTCTCTCTCTCTCTCCTTTTCTTTCACTCCTCACCCGTTCACTCATTCATTCATCATTTCCGGCTCTATCACCACGGCTCTCTTTCCACTTCCTATTCTGCGCCTGTCTCGTCCCAATTAACCTTTTCCCACCGCTCGTCTCTCCTCCTCCGCCAAGCTTTCTCTCCAAATCGCCACCTTTTCATCCCCTCCATCTTCTTTTTATTCCTCCCTCTCTGTCGCCGTCACTCTTCTCCTCATCCCGTCTTTCTTTTCAATTTATCACTCAGTCACTTCTTTCCCTGCTCGGCCGTTTTTTATGAATTGTCTTCTGTCGTCAGGCCCATTTTGACCCAGTTCGTCCTGAATCCTTCCTGCTGATGCGGCGCTAACGTTTATCGACCTTTGGTGACCAAATCTGGTTACAGATCAGCTTCAGTATCCGGGAATTACATTCATATCTCTCTAAAATTTATTTCCCAATTACATTATGCTGCTAAATGTAATCGCTGCCTCGATTCTTGTCACAGCCAGTCTGTTTTTGTTTTTTTTTTGAATGAATGAATGTAATTTTTTTCTGTACACAAAGCAAAGGACCGTGACAGGCGATTCTGCTGCTTTGTTGTTTTTGGGTTTGGTTCCATAAAACTTTGGGTTTCTCTGACACCTTCAACTTTGCAGCTTTAAACTTTAAACCGGATCACGATCTGATCTTCCCCTGACTTCAACCGTCCAAGCTGAGAGAGTCTTAATCAGATCCACACACGGCTCGTTTGAGTGGATGTTTTTGTGTTAAAAGATCAATTTTCTTTGGTAGAATTTTGCATGAATTTTAATTTGTGCCTCATTGTTCATGGACTTAGCTGAATATCCTCAAGGCCAATTTTGACCCCATTCAATATTCGACATCTCTTTAAAAGATTGGCATAAGAATTATAAAAAAAAAATCGCCTTTAATGACTTTTCCTCATTTAACGGCGCCGACTGGATAAACCCAGCTAAAATTAACAGGATTATATGTTTTTGGCATCCTGTACGCATTTTTATTCATATTGTGCTTGTTTAGGGGTTGTTTGACTCCAGGCTGCCACTTTTAACACACATTTGTTTTGGTTGTTAAGGATGATTATGAAGTTATGATAAAATGAAATTTTATGCTCTTCTTTTTGCTTTGGGGCCAGAATCTATCAACCCGTACCTGTGGCTCATAGCGTGGGGAAACATAATAGAATAGAATATAAATAAAGTCCATAAACTTTGATTTAACAAAAACGATTAGAATCATTTTCTGCAGGTTCAACTTTCATTAAACTTCCTCCAAAATGACAAAGTAAACTGCAGAGAAATAACATTTAACGTCAATAACAAAAATTCACCTCAAGTATCTTTATTCGATTTTCTTCTTGAACTTTTCACATCTTAGAATTTACTCTATGTGAAGTCAAATTTTCTGAACGTTACACAACGATTAAGAAAGACTCATTTAGTCTTGAATGATTTTTTGTGTTTGTGTCCACACCTGACTGCCACTAAAACAATGGCTGAACATTTTCCTTTTGTTGATTTCTTTGTTATTCTTGTTTTCTTAATGGCTCTTTCTATGAACTATAAGCTCTTTGGGCTTGTAGGAATCACAATTTAAAATCTTTTCATTCTGCAGGTTTGACAGTAAGTCAGTTCAATCTGCAGATATTGAGATACTCTGTGACATAAATATAATTATTTTCCATGTGAATGTTGCCTGTTGATATCAGCTGAGTAAAAACCACATTATGTTTTCTGTCAAAATGAGTCATGCTGTAGTTGAGTTCAGGTCGCCTTCTTCCTGTTTCTCAGACTATTTATTAAAACAGGGCTTTAAAATATTCAGTTGTCGTTGCGAGTAGGCTGGGGTCTCCTCCTCCTCCTCCTTTAAAAGCAAAACCCACAACCACCAAGATTCACCACAAACAACCATCCAACAAGCTCAACATTGGGCCAGTAATCTTTTCATTAGGCGAGTCGGTCTTTTATGTGCTGAAATAAATAATCAACTTTGTGTTGTGTTGATGTTGTTTCCAGAGCTGCAGCCATCTTATCTCTGAACTCTCCTGAAAGAAACATCAGAAGTCTATCTGGCGCAGAAACAGCTCTGTGTCTTTTCACAGTTTATCATCAACACGTTTTATATTTCTGCCTCTTCTTCTCATATAGATACCGTCAGCAGCTGTGGATGTGAACGCTCATTTATAGGCCGCCCCAGAGTTTATATATATATATATATATATAGTGCCAGAGGAGTAAAAGAGGGTAACAGTATAAAAGTGGAGCAATTAGGCACAGATATTTACTGTGAACGATCCCCAATGGCTGCAATAAATTTCAAAATGATCATTAACTGACAACAGGCCACCTAGAGACGACCTTCTGAAGACACAGAGGGCCGAACGGGAGCGATAAGCACCTGCCAGGCACACCCATCATGTCACCTACAGTCCAAAGGGACACCCAGCGTGAACCTCCAGGGAGGGACACCCTGCCCTGTGCTGCAGCAGGAGTCATCACTTATCGTCAGCTTGGGACCAGCATCGTCATCCCGCTTATTATCCATCAGAGACGGCGCTGAGAGCTCAGATAAGGCCCTCAGGCGGGCAGGCACGGGCCTGATGGGAAATCATCATGTTGCCCCCTAGTGTTCATGTTTAAAACATGGAAATATATCTGAAGCCTCCACAGACTGAAGGGATGAAGTCAAGGAGAAACCCTGCATTCAGTTATGACAGTTGTTAACATTTAGAGCGGAGATTATTTTATATAGCACACATATCTCCGAGGATACTTTCATCCACAGCCATCCATCATCACCACATTATTATTATAAATGACACCGTTCCATATCAAACGTACACATTCATGTTAAATGTTAAACTGAAAAGCAGCTGAAGCTGGAAGGTAAATTCAATATCTGTCTCTGAAATGTGGTGAAGTAGAAATACTAAGACACGACTGTGCTGTTGAGTAAATGTATTTAATTCTGTTCCAAAGTTGCAAAATAAGCAAATAATAATAATAATAATAAAAAGAAATGCACTGTAGGGTCAAAACTTATATTGAATTTATATTCATTCATTATCTCTCTCTCTCTCTTTTTTTTTTTTTTTTGGTACCAGGAATTAAATCCATCTCTTTCAGCCCGGTTCTCTCTTCATAATTTCCATTTACTGCATAACATGTTTATCACATCTGAATAATAATATTGCGCATAGTCCTTGACCCACGCATGAACCACACATGCATACGCAGACAGGAACATTGCATTAGTCATCTTGTTCTGGACCGGGACTCTTGTGTATTTAGGTCAGTGAACACAGGTTCCCTTATGTAAATCCAATCCACCATCCGCTGAGCATGCAGAGCTCGTAACGTTGACGGACAGATGAGGCGCTGACCTGCAGCAGAATTCACTCAAGTATAAAGAAAATCATGCATGGATTCATGCAAAGCCTCCACTGCAGGCTCCAGGTTTCTGATGCTGTCTTAAAGCTTGACTCCACGTCCCAGACGGAGGCTGGAACATGCAGAGCAACGTGGACAACAAATGCGTGAGATAATCTGCGTATTACTCCTTAAAACAGTTCCAGTTCTCACATGGTTGTTTCACAGCCCCGGACTGCAGAGAGAAACGGCTCAGTAAGACCTTCAGTATCAACAAACTGCAGAAAAGAAACCCGGACCTGTACAGTATTTATCCCGCAGCTCTGTTGTATGTTCACATACTGTATCAGATCATTTGATGTGCATTTAACTAATCACTCCTTCTCTCTGTGTGAGACTGTTCAGGGTGAAGATATTCTGATTTTGGGCAATCAGTTCTCTTTTTTTTTTTTTTTTTTTTTTTTAATGAGATTATATGTAAGTTTCCTCTGTCACCAAAGAGCCAAAGAGAATTGGCCACTCAGCGTTCGTCAGATTGGAAGTTGAAGGGAATCACAATCTGATCTGGCAAAACTAACAAATGGTTCCTTTAAAATTTTAGGTTTTTGCACAGTTAAATAATTCTTCTTATCTGACCTTCTGCGAGCGGGAGAAGACAAACTTTTAATTGAGGTTGCCACGTGTTAAATGTAAAATGGGACCGATTTGATCCTGCCACTACTCCTAATTTTGAAGCAGCCCATCGTATAATTAACAGACACCGTTCCCTCTGCGTTGTTCCCCTTCTGTCCTCGTTTCCTTCTCTCCTTTCTGTGGTCGCTGCTCCACAGCTGAATCTTTGCAGCACATCTGGCTCCATTTCCACCCGAGCAGAAATGTTTTCTCCGCCCTGGCAGATGTTGAAGGATCTTCCTTTAAATTCCCACATTTCACTCATGTAAAATTATCAATGCAAGCAAGCAAAAGCTCTCCATCCATGATGGAACAAAGTGTGAATTTATTCATGATTACGTAAATTTCAAGTAAGGCTGCAACTATTGAAGGACCTGTTTGAGTTATTGAGAATTATTCCTTCATGTCTCATGTCTCATGAAGAAGCTATCAGCAGCTTGGTGATTTTCACCTCGTGTCGTATTTTATATGTTTGCATTCATATTTTTTATATTTTGTATTTGCACATGAATGTTTGAAGTAAAACTTAATGCTGCAATATCAAGTAACACTCACTTGCCAATATCAAGTAAATTTTTGTTACCACAAAACATAACAGCTGTGAAGATGTGAAGTACATGTTACTTAATTACACCAACGTTTTTTTTATTTATATTTATTGAAACTGTCACGACTGAACTTGGACCGGACTCAAATGCACGACTCAAGAAACAAAGTATCAAGTAAACAATCTTTTAATAAAAAGTATGGACGGAAAATGACTCTGGTGTGTAGCTGCATGTAGCACACGACCCACGAAGGTCGTTCATCCGCCCGTTCATCTTCGATAGCTTTTCCGTTTCCGGGTCACGGGGCTGTTGGAGCCAATCCCAGCCGACGCTCCGGGCGAGAGGCGCACAAGGACAAACAGAGACCAACAACCACTCACACTCGCATTCAGACTTCAGACGATTTAGAATCACCAGCTTTGTCTGTGTGGGTTTCCTCCCACCGTCCAAAGACTTGAGGGTGAGTGTTAGGGAACATGCAAACTCCGCACAGAAAGGATCCAGGCCGGGAACCGAACCCACAACCTTCTTATTGTGAGGTGACAGCCGCCGAGCTGCCCCGTTGTTGTTCATTTACATCATAATCATTCACAAATTTTGTGTTTCTCTCGCTGCTTTCATGACAACAAGCACGCTGTCGGGACTCAATACGAGCATGAAGGAAACAGAGAAACGTTCATTTTAGCTTGAAGCTCATCACTTGAACAGAAAGCAGATAGAACAAAAGTTTGCTGATAAAATGTTCACAGTCTGTAACTGTTACTGATCGTGAAGAAGAACTTTTGCAGCACTTTTTTTTTTTCCGCCAACACTGACTCATATTGTCACTGCTTCAGAGCAGAGTCATAATGAGCTCCCCCACCTCCTGTTTAGAGATCCCAGGGAAGTGTAATTAATGGACTTACTTACGCCCACACTCCGGCTCCCCGCTGAGACCGTTTGACGCGTAAACTCCACAAACACAGATGATAAGAAAAAGATCTGAAAGTCTTTGACGATGTCAGTTCTGAGCAGAACTCAGCTCAAAATTGAAACTGTGTTTAGCATCTCTGAAATTCAGATGAAGGGTGTGGGAGGCGGTGGCTGCGGCGTCACAGACATTTCGCTGAGGTGTGACACTGGATCAAACATCGCTACACGTCATCTTTAAGTTTCTTTTTGTCTGTGTGATTGAAAATTTAAAAAAAAAGAAAAAACCCACAAGATTCAGTTTTAGAAATCGCACCGCTTTCAGCTCCATCCACTTTTTGTTTGGATGAAGGAAACTGAGAGACGGAACTGTGTTCAATTTAACCACCTCAGTGTGAACGTTTATAATAAGATAAGAAGTACGGCCTCAGCTTAGTCAGCAGTGTCCTTATCACGTCATTGAATTATGTGAAGACTCAAGTCGATTTTTAATTAGTGTAAAACTTTGTTGGTTTTCAAGTTTCTCCTGGCAGCGAGACAAACGCAGTCTGTGAGTTTACAGTGAGGTCAAAGGTTATGATCCGGACTCCCTGTGGCTACAAGCAGAAAAGGATTTTTCCTCTTTAATATTTGTTTTTGAGAATTGACTGAGACGAATGTTAGACGCTGGAAGCATACAAAAGAGGATTTCAAGTCCGACATGGATCATAATTTCCTTCTGCCACAGATTGGCTTTAGCTTTAGGCTGAAATGCAGACAGGTGTGAGACATCCAGCGGGGGTCGACGGGCTCAGATCCTTTACAGGAAGTCATACAGCAGTAATGTCAAACACTTCTTTACTCGGCAGCTGCTGGTCAGACTCGTTTTCAGACAGACTTTGCAAAGTCTGACTTGTTTTGTCATAAAATCCTTTTTGTGGCTAAACGATATGATTTACTCTTGTTAGATTAAATTGCAGTGGGGTTAAATGAACTCAGTGATGTACAAACAAAGCTGTCTTTGAGCAGTCAAAATTGTTTTCTTCTTTTTCTCCCCGTTTCTCTGAGCCGAGTACAAACTCGATAAATGACTCCAATAACTTTGTTCCAAGCAGAAATCCTCCATCAGCGAAAGCTACTGAGGCTTGTTCATAAAATCAAACATCATAAAACATATATGTAAAAAAAAAAAAAAAAAACACAGAATGAGCTCAGGTCTGTATGAGTTATTTTCCTAAATGTAAACGAGCTCTGAATGATGATATCAAAGAATTTATACAAAAAAAAAAAACATGAAATAAGAGAAATGATGATTAAAGACACTAAAACTCAACATCAGTAAAATAAAATAACACAGAACGTCAAAAATGAAGAACAATTAAAGAAGAATGCTCGGGAAAAGTACAAGTATCAGCGTACATGCCTCCGTTGGGAATGTTTTTAATTTACTCTACTGAATGAACGAGCACGTTGTTTAATATTTTAGAACTGCTGGAGCTAAGAACCTGCAGACCTGTAAGTCCTGCTCCGTGTTGTTTCTCTTGATAAATGCATGAGCTGCGAAGTTTCCAGGAAACTACTTTTCAACTTAAGAAGATAAATTATCCACTTAACCTCCGGTGTAGTCCAGCTTCCGCCTTTATTGTCCAGCAGCACACGCACGCAACACAACCCACGAAGGTCGGGCCTGTTTCTCTCCGATCATCAGTCTCAGTAAAAGTCTGTGTTTTTTTTTTTTTTTTTTTTTTTTTTAATGGCCTAACTCCCAAACTGAAGCTGCGTGTCCTACAACGTGCGCACACAAGACAACCCCCGACGGTGGCGGCTGAGTGAGAGGACAGTGCTCCTGGAAACGTCCGCTGCGTCTATCTGACACGTCATCTTATTGTAGAAGTGTCCGCCTCTATCAGACACTGTGTGTGTGTGTGTGTGTGAGAGAGTGAGTAAAAAGAAATGCAGTAATTATAAATAAATATCCATTTCTACAGTTTGACTTCAGAGTGAAGGAATGAACGGGAGTTTAGGGGGCTGACTGTGACACAGGGAAGTCAGGGCACGGCTGGAGGCAGCAGGTGGCCGTGGGTGAGGAGAGCCGGCCAGCCGACAGATGGGTGGGCGGGCGGGCAGCTGAGTAATGATCCTGGAAAGAGATATAACCATTAACTTGGGATATATAACACGGAGACGCTGGATCAGGTGTGCTCTGGCTGTCTCTGCCCCCCCCCCCCCCCCCCCACACACACACACAGATACACACCAAAATAAAAGTCCTTCATCACTGAAACGTTTAACACAATTACAAAATAAGATTGAAGTAAGATTAAAGCTGCATTTCCAAAAATATCTGGTTTGTGCTGCTTCCTGTTTCAGGTCGTGACATTAGCGGAAGCTGGTTCGGGAGATTCTGTTCAAAGATTCCCGCTGCCCATTTTATGTCATTTGGAGGTTTCTCGACAGGAAATCTCTTCTTGTTTGGGAGAGGTCATTGGCTTCGCCTCCTTTGTCCGGCTAACAGCTGCCAAAATGATGATTTGGCACAAATTGTGTGAGAGAAGTGACATTGTGGCCAAAACGGTCCGTCGCACTGTGGTATATATTTAGTTTTTCGTTTAATATATTTCATATATATAATTTCATCACAGGAGCTTGGACGCTTTTACTGGGCGGCATCAGGTAGCTGAGTCAGATTTCTCAGCTTCCTGTTTCCCCAACGCAATAAAAGTATTGAATAATAATAATAGTTTCACCTTCCTGCCCGGCTTCCTCTTTTCTTTCTGGTTGGTGGAAGAAAACGCTGCACACTCATAAAATACACGTTTGTGTTGAGCTCTTCTTCCTGGAGGACGAGCGCTGTTTCCTGTTCATCTAAAACGTGAAACACGCACAGACACCAGGAGAGCAGGCGCGCTTGCTGCTTTTCCTATTTCCCACGTCCTCTTTCCTTCCCTTCCTGCCGTCCGTGCCTCCACCTGTGACTTCTCCCTGTAAACGGTATACATCAGACTGTGACAGCAGGCCCATAACACATAAAGATAGTGGGGCTGAACTCTGTGAGAGCCACTCTGGGAAGCCCATTACAGCACGGCCGGGCCTCTTTATGCATTCATCCCGGCTCCATATTAGCCATCTATTGGGTTCACAGGGCCGCGGCTCCGGACGCAAGTGCAATATACACAGTGCATAAAACATTTATGCCGTGGCCCAGCTGTCTGCGGCTGCTCTCTCCTGTAGGTGAGGGTCGAGAACATACCGGATAATAAAAACCAATCCTTCACCGGCCTCTGAAACGTGTCAAGACTTTGGTTCTCTGACAAATCTCTGCTCGGGCTTATTACAAGACTCCTTTACTCCATCTGTCCGACCATTTTATTGGCCAATTCATTCATTCATTCATAGTCGGTTTCCCTTCTGCTCTCAATCCCGACGTCAGGGTTAATATTGATGTATTGATCCTTTTTCTGAGTAACAAACACAGGCCAAGCACGATATTTACAGACACACAACAGTGAATAGTACTACAGGAAGCAGTCAAGGTGACTGCTGCTTTTAAATTTCCGAATGACTTTGTATTTACTTATTTATTTATTTTTTAACAGCTCAGTTCTTTCTGAACTCGTGTTAAAATGTCATCAGACACACTGGTGACTGTGTCGCCTCCGTCAGCTGAAGACGATAACGTCTTGTCGAAAGAAGAGTGAGAAAGGTGCATGGACACATCTTCACGTCAACTGGCCGGAGACACAATGTGGCTCAGTGTGGATTGTAAAATAAAGCTTTCCAGATATCTGGATGTTTGTTCCTCGGATCTCCGGGTACTCCGGTTTCCTCCCACCGTCCAAAGACACGTCTAGTTTAACTGGAGACTGTAAATTGACTGTAGGTGTGAATGCGAGCGTGAGTGGTTGTTGGTGTGTCGGCCCTGCTGGCGACCCCGCCCCTCGCCCAATGTGAGCAGGGATTGGCTCCAGCAGCCCCATGACCTGGAAACGGATAAAGCGGTTGAATATGAATGAATGTTGCTCGAATTTATTATTATTATTATTATTTTTTTTTTTTATAGCCCAGAAGGGTTTTTGCATAAATAGTCGGCATCCGTGTTTCAAACATGGTGATTAGATTTAAAAACAAAAGGAAAACGTTCCCAGCACTCGTTAAATGCAGGACTAATAAACTACCCTGAAATATAACACTACAAAACCTTTTTTTTTTTTTTTCTGATTGTCACACTCTCAGCTAATGAATGATGAAAAGTTGTTTTCCATGAGCTCTCTGTGACTCCAGCAAGGATCAATAAGCTCGTCGGGTTCAGTAAATGGAGCCTCAACTGCTGATTTTCTACTTATGAAGCTGGATGCAAACCAATGAGTTACCCGTGTGCCCTTCTCGTCTAAAGTCTCCTCCTGTCACTCTTTCCCGTCCCACAGCTCTACATCCAGACGACCACGCTGACCATCTCCATGAACCTGAGTGCGTCCGTGGCCCTCGGGATGCTCTACATGCCCAAAGTCTACGTCATCATCTTCCACCCGGAGCTCAACGTGCAGAAGAGGAAACGCTCCTTCAAAGCCGTCGTCACGGCCGCCACCATGTCGTCCCGACTCTCCCACAAGGCCAGCGACCGGCCCAACGGCGAGGCCAAGACGGAGCTGTGCGAGAACGTGGACCCCAGCAGTAAGTGCTCAGCGGAAAACGGTGGATAACTAACTCCTCACCGTTCCCGCTGTAACATATAGACTTTATCAAATGAGGTGTAAAACTGGATTGAAAATCAATTGAGAAGTAATAAAGCATGTTATTATTTTACTCATCCAGCCATGCTTTTGTTTCACCGCCTGAAATGACCGGCGCAGCTTTCACACTGATCCCTCAGCCAGTGACATTAAATCCAGTTTCCTCCACTGAGACAATGAAAACGCCTCTGGCATGTTTAACGTTCACCAAAAAACACGTTGCGACTGCAGCTGATTCAGCCGGTTGCTTGCTCGTGTATATCACAATAAACACGACGCCTGTTTGTCTCGGTGGCGGAAGGGGACACGTTGAATCCAGATGAGGAGATTTCGTTTCCTTTGGAATAAAATCCTCCCCTTCTCCCTGAGAGTCCGATGTTTGGCTCAGTCAGAATTTACACTTCAGTGTTTTGTATAGATGAAAGAACTGAGAGGCCTCTCGCCTCTCCTGGCATCATTTCCCACACTAAACTAAACTAAACGAAGCAGCTGCCAGTTTTAAATGTTATAAATCTAAACATCTGACTCTGAAAGGGAGATTTTATTTTATTCACGCATGACTGCAAGTATTTTGGATGTATTTGTCAAATTTCAAACTCTCATAACCTCGTCTCTGAAAAATAATCTTTATGTACTAATCCACAAATGCAAACGTTTGAGAAAGATGTAAAGCTGCCTGGACAATTAGAAATATCCTCAGGACGCCTCCTCTGAGTGAAAAGTAGCACGGCTAAGTTTCCGGATGACTCACTTTTGATCTTGTTTTCATTTTAAACGTTGTAAGGATGGAAGGAGTTACGGCTGCTTTACTCCACATCGTCCAATCAGATTCCAGATTTCTGCGTGCCTTCTTTTAGTGCCACGTACACAGAAAAGTAGCACTTAAAAAAAAAAAAAAGAGGGGTGGGGGTTACAAATTCCATTTACAAACAAAATGTAAGAAGAGAATGTTTTATTTCACCATGAAGTATATTTTCTCAGAGACGGGGTTATCTGCTTTCACCTGCAGGCAGATTATTCCAGAAGGCCATCACTGACGCTAATACCAGAAGAGTTCAGTGAACTATGGGAGCTGTCAGCAGAGCCCATGGATTTACTGTACGGGCACTTTCAGTCACTGAGGGTTTCTGAAAATTTTCTCCGGCTAAATTGGTTGAAGGAAAAAATTAAATTCGTGCTCTGCTGATTGATTTGAATTAAGTTACAACCTTTTTTTTTTTTTTTTTTTTTTTTTTCAAACAGTATCACATAAAACTTTGAGCTGAAAAGAATTTCTGTCCAAACATGATGTCGTCTTTGTCTCCGATGAAGCCCGTCTCAGCTCATTTGATGCATTCTTCTCCGTGACAAAGACGAAGAGAATGCGGAGCCGTCCGATGCGCCGTTTTCCTGCATGTATGCTCCACAGGAAACCAAGAGCCCAGAATATTCATAAAACTGTAGAAATTCAGCCTGAATGTACGCAGAAATAAAATTTCCATGGCGATGTGATCAAAGTGCCAACCGCACCTCGCTGTGGGTTCCTTACCAACTCACCAAATCATGTTTTTCTCCCCCCTGACAGGCTAATTTCATAATTTATCAGAGGTAAGAGCAAATTAATCTTCTCCTGCTTTGCTGTCCTGACCTTGATCCATTTTCTTGTGGAGGTTTGAGAGAGAGAGATGGCGGGGGGGGGGGGACATTGGTGCAGGAGACAGGAGGGAGTGTATGGAGGGAATGTTAAGTATTCGTCGACAGCTCTTTATCGCCATCTTTCAATTGGCTCATAACTTTTACATGAGGAGGGAGAGCAGAGCATAATATGACTATTTGAGTGGCAGATTTACAGTCTTCCTCCGCTGCAGCGCGCATGCCGCACTTTAACAGCACGGTTGACCCCTCCCTTCCCACCTTGACCTCAGAGATTTAACTGCACGCCTGCTCTCAACAGGACATAAAATGTGCATGCGGCAGGATGGAGAATCTCTCATCACATTTGTGAAGCGATGAAGGACGAACCTGTTGAGATATTCCTCTGTGGGGTGAATCCCAGAGATCAGTCTGATCTCAGATATTAGATTCATCCCATTCTTCCCAAATAGATGTTGAGTTTGCCGCGTGTCATCGTCAAAGGTCCTCATTACATGGGACCCACGAATGCAAATGGCCAAACGTAGAATCATAATGTGAATCCGCTTTCTGCTGGTTTGATTTTGTGAAAAGCCTGACTGAGAGTCGTGATTTCAATATTTGCCAGCATAGCCAGATGACCATTTATCTGGACACTGCTGTTACTTATTTATTTGTGTATTTGCTGCCATATTTAAATGTGATTTGAAAAGTTCAGTCGCCGCTGATCAATTACTCAGAGAGCGAAAATCAAACTTCTGGCCCAGTAGACACCCATTTCACGGTCCACATCTGGCCCGTAAAAGATAATAAATCTTCCACAATTTGGGTAAATTCTGGCTATTGCCCTGCAGCGACGGCTGACACGTGAAAGGTATTCTGTGTTTGTGCCAGAGTTGGTTTCAGTTTCAGTTACTGTCGCATCCGAATGCGCTCATTTAGCACAGATGGAGACGGGACACCGTGGCCCGCAGATCGGTCATAAAACAGTCATAAAATAAGCTGAAAGTCACATAACATAAAAAAGTATGATCAAGTAAGTTACAGAGACTGAAAATTGGTGGAAGTAGATCTGTTTCCCTCTACAGGAATCTTTCCTCTGCTGATGAACTGGTAGCTCCAAATGCTGCTTAGCTAAGATAAGCTCGCAGAACTGGAACCGTTTGCTGCCACTTTACATCTGACGTTCACATTCGTTTGAGAAATGGATCCTGAATAAAATCCACCATTATAATTATCGCACACCTGGAGACACGGTTAGCCGGGGGGGGCGGGGGGGGGGGGGGGAGTGTAACCAGCTTATTTCTTTGTGTTTTCGCTGCACATCTTGACTCTCAGAGCTGAAGCTCAAATGTCAAATCATTGTTTGTTCATACGTTTCAACTGTGGAGCTTCACGGAGACCTAATGAGGCCCCCTGAGGGGCCGAGTGTCTGCAGCCTCCAGGATCTATGATAGTCACAGCTCATAAATCATTCCCGTTTCTTAATATGAGTTCGGGGGGTCCCGGTGTGTTATCAACAGTGCAGGGACTCTGCACGCCCCCCCCCCCTCCTGTTTTTAGATTCGGAGTGAGTTCATGGTCGAGGAGACACAGCAGCTCAGTCAGGAGTCCCTGAAGACCAGCAGAACCATCTGTTGGCCCGGGACGATCCATTCGCACGACCCCCCCCCCCCCCCCCCCCCCCCTCATATCTTCATCTATCACCCCCCCATCGGGTCTACAGCTTTTCCCCCTCGCTGAATTTTTCAAAATCTTCTCTCCTTCCAATCTCGCTCTCTCTCACAACCTCCTCATCTGCTGTTGCCCCCCCCCCCCCCCCCCACGCTTTCTTTCATGACACTGTTACAGCCCTCAGTCACTTAAGATGGCTTCATCTCTCCTCTGCACTTATGACACCGTCTCCTTCTTCGTCCTCTCTGCTCATACAGCTGATTCGCAGACAACAAAGGCTCCTATCTCTCGCCATTCTTCTGGCTTCAGTCGCTCTTCAAAGGCCAAATCGACTTTTCATAGAACTCTCTGCCTTTCTGCAAAGGCTGATTCCTCATACAACAAAGGCTTCCATATATTTCTTAAAACTCATATAGCCGTGGCAGCTCTCAAAAAGAATCCATACAAGCGGTACTTCCCTTTTCTCAGCGTTTCCCACGGAGGCCTGCAGAAGAGAAATATTTCTCCTCCGATTATTTCTGGGGGGATGAGCCTTTCTAACACCTCCACATGTGTAACCCACCCCTGAAATCCCACTTTGAGAACGAAGCTGTAAATTCACCAGTGAGATGAAGATGTCAATGAGCTGAATCAGCCAAAACTGTCTTATCTAATCTCTATATACCTTTTTTTTTTTTTTTTTGTTTTAAGCAGATTTGAAGAGTTAGAGCGTAAATCTGAAAAAAAAAAAGCTCCCATTCGTCTGTCGTGTTCAAACACACAGAGATGAATCACGTGAGAATATTCTCATATTCTGATATAACTCATATAACTCATGGCTGTTTCTGGTTATTACATTTTCCTTGGAAGTTGAATCTGGACTTATTGTAGCTTCTAGAAGACGTTTCATGATCCGGAAGAGATTTTAAAACAAGCATTTATTCTTCGTTCAACTTTCTTTATTCTTTATGAATTTGTAATTATGCCTCGATTAAAATGCAAAAAATAAATAAATAAAATAAAGGAAAATATCACAGGGTGGGAAATATCTTCATATCTGATATTAATCCATATCTGCTAAATTTTATCATGAATAATCTTCAAAATAATATTCAATCAATACTGTGAAGAATTTGTTCTCTTGAGGAAACCTTTGATATAATAGATCAAATAAAATATTGTGATGTAGACAATAACATGTAAGAGGGAAGTTTGATTTTTTTTAAAAAAGAAAATAAAAGAGAGAGATGTTTGATTGAAATATGATGCTGCTTCACCGTTTCGTGTGTTAATGTGTCTCATCTAATTAACTCAACCTGTTCTTAAAAAAAAAACCGCGTCGCAACGTCTGACTTGATTGAAGACTCCAACTGTAACTGAGTGTCTGCATGAATAAGAGACTTTATGACAAAGTCAGGGAAGTTCAGCGACACATTCAGGCCTCAGTATGCAAACTCTGCCATTTTTCTCTTTTATCTCTCCGACGTGATTGATGGCGGACTTTTGGCGAAAAAGCCATTTGTCATTGGTTGAACACCGAAGGCCAAGTGGTCACCAAGAGAGGCAGAGCTGCAGGGGGGAGATAGGGAGGTGGCCGTAACTAAAGGCAGCGCCACAGATCACACTTTTCCTGCCTCTTCGTTAAATTTCCATCCACACGTTAGCTGGACAGAACAAAGATGTCATTAAGGTGAGCAGCACGATGATGAGTTAGTAGAGAGTTTATATTTACGTGCAGCCATTTTGTTTTCCCGCTAAATTAATCTAAAAAAAAAAAAGTGTGATTTGTACACAGGCAAGTGACGGACATTATACAGTCGTGCACTCCTTCAAACAAACACTTTGGATGTGAATTGGCTTTTAGACTGCGTGTTATAACATCAGTCCGCTGCCACTTCCAGAGCAAATGTTCAGTTAGGCTTAAAATGCGAGGAGCGGTCACCTTTCCTGCTTTTTCTTTTCAATTATCCCTCAAATCAATATCAAATATTAAGTCTTAATGCGGTTAAAGTAGAAAGCCTGTAAATAAAGTGCCTCATCAGGCTGTAGTGCCATTATAATGATTTTACCTTCATTAAAACTCCCGATTACAACACCAAGGGGGCAACACAACAGCCGCACACATCACAGCAGATTGTTAGAACTGTTATAAATTATCCAGCAGTTTGTGGGAAATGAAGGAGAAAAAGTGTTTCACACATCGCTTTGGGCATAAAACTGATATTATGGTTATTTGTATCGTCTTTCCACTGACGACCGGGTGCGTTCACTTTATCGCAGACCCTTTTTTCCTTATTACGTCGAATGTTACCTGCTGACAGCGTGTTTTCCAGCCACCACATCCTGCAATCTGTGTTCACCTCTCTCTGGAGATCTGCTGCTTCGTGCTGCTTGCTGGGATTCTTAGAAAACAAGAAAGACAAAAACCAAAGCTTAGGTTCTGGGTTTTTACTTTGTCCACTGAAAATATTCGCACATTCAGATATCCTAGATTCAGCTAATCAGTTTATTTGGACATCATGTTGGAAGTTGTCATTGCTTTCTTTCTTTCCTTTGCTGCTGCTTAGCTCCGTTAGCATCCTACAGTACTCACCTGCAGTCAGATACCCCGAACTATCCCTTTAAATACTCTACCCTCATGTCCTATCATATCAAATGATTTGTCATATTAGAATTTAGATTGTGGGATATAAATGCTCTTATTTTGCTTTTTTTTTCTGTTGCAGATGCTTTTGCTTTTGAGTTATGACCTCTCAACACCTACAAAATGTAGCATCCCAAATTTAAAAGACAAAATAAAAAAAGGCAATTTTCTTCAGGCAGTGCAAAGATTTAAGCTTGAGGGTTCATAATTCGAGCCTTGTTTGAACACGCTGGGGTAGTTATTACGTTTACCTGTCATTAACTCTCATTTCAACATTTCACCGCCAAAAGGTCCAGAGTTTGAGCTCTTCTGTTCATTTTCTCTCCTCCTTTTTTTTAGGTCCGGCAGAAAAGAAGAAGTACGTGAGCTACAACGACCTTGTGATCTAAAGGCAATCCTCCATCAGAACAACAGACCGGGACGAAAAACGAGGAAAGAGAGCGATGATATGAGAAGTCTCTTCTCCTACCCCGCTGGGTTGAAACAAGAAACAGGAGGAGAGAAAAAAAAAAAAAGGACGATGTGTTTAATTTTCTTGTTATTAGTTTTCCTTTTTCTTTTTTTTTTTTTTTTTGGTGGGGGGGTGGGTCTCGTGTTTCAATGGCCACCACAGACTTTCAGGCGCTGAAGCCTTGTGGGACTTTCCTTGAACAAAAAGCACACGGATGTGAGGGATTCACTCGGTCGGCGAGAACGTAGCAAGAAAGCAAAGAGACTAAGGGGAGAGAAGTGTCTAAAGAAAAAAAAAAAAAAAAAACAAATAAATAAAAAGACAGCCGTGGAATTGTACTGAACATCAAAAAATAAAACCCAGAATCTTTTTGTTCCCCCCCCCCCCGTCTGTGATCATCGTGACTGAGAATGAACATGGCAGGCATCAGCTCTGAACAGTCGACGTTTTGCTCACGTCTCTCTCTCTCTCTCTCTCTCTCTCTCTCTCTCTCTCTCTCTCTCTCTCTCTCTCTCTCTCTCTCTGTTGATGTCATGCGAAGCCTGACCCTGACCTGACCTTTCTACAGAGCCTGCCTCCTCCTGTCTCTTAAATGTCCTCCCAAACTGCAAGTTTTCTGACCTACCTGTTGACCTGTGTGTAGTTCTTTATGGCTTATCTGTTGGCCTCCTTTAGTTGTTGGGTTTCACTCTGTTCTTGTTTTGTTAAATTGTTTTTTATGACAGTGAATGATCTCTTTCGCTTTTGCTTCTTGGATGCACATTGTTTGTTTTCGCTTTTTTTTTTTGTTGTTTTTTTTTTTGCCGTTGTCGTTGTTGTTTTATTAAAGCCATATTCTTCGCTTTGAGATTTCGAGGGCTTTGCTCATGCTGCCACCTGGAATCAGATTTTTGTCCCGTAAATTGTCTCGTGGCATGAAAGCCTGAAAGTCAATGCAATCCAGGAGATCCATTTTGAGAAAAGTATGTATAATTAGTGTCAGATTAGATCTGATACTGTAAAACGGACCAAACCACCAACAGAAAGCATTTCAGACAAATTTCAGACGTTGAGATTCGAGTCGCGGTGACTGGGCTCTTTGGTCTCCTCTGCTGCTAAAGCACGTTGGCTGGCGGCCGACTCAGTGTCACTGCAGTGGGATACTTTTGCTTTTCGTTTCAAAGCGCCCGCATGCACCTGTCCCTTTCACCCCGCCCACTCGCCTCTCATGCATTTTGAAACAGAGATACTTGAGATCTGAAGTTTTCTGAGGTTCGGAATGCGATCACAAGACCAGTTTGCTCTGAGAACTGGATCTCATGGACTGTGTGACTGGGAATAAGATCTGAAGTCGCCGCGTGAGCGTTTCATTTCATGGCCGTCCAAGAAAGGATGAGACGGCGAGAAAAAACATCCGAGGTTTGCGTTGGTGTTTCATAGGTGTTGTTGTTTGTGAGTCCAAAAGAGCTTCACTTCAGTCATCTGATGTCTTTTTTTTTTTTTTAGAAAGAAAAAAAACAAACAAACAAACAAAAAAACAGATTCCTAAGCTGGCCGTGAACATAGAGCTTTAAAAAAAAAAAAATTTTTAACAAGAAAAGCAAAAAGTTTGTGTTTTGAAAGAGCTTTTTTTTGTTTGAACTGTTGAAATGTTTGTGGTCCCACGATGAAACATTCCCATCCCCACCTGTGTGTGTTCCTCCTCCACACACACACACACACATACATGATGACTTCTGCAGTGTTTCATAGGTGTGTGATGCTGATGATGATGATGATGATGATGATGATGAGGAGCCTTAACTGTGTCGTAGAGAAACCTGCTTTCGGTCCGCGGCGCGTCGCTTGACTCGTGCTGGCGTTTTCACAGACTTGCTGAAAGGTGTTGATGTCGAGGTTGTCAATGCATGCCTGATATGTTCGATGTTGAAACAGACTCAAAAAAAAAAAAAAAAAAAAAAGAAATTCTCACAGCACAGCTGACTCCACCTGTCTGCTCTGAATTGTAATGTTTTGGTTTTGGTTTTATTTGCGTTCCTCTTTTTTTTTTTTTGTTTGTTTGTTTGTTTTGTTGGGGTTCTTTTTGTTAAACTTCCGCTCACACTTTCTCACACAGCAGAATATGGCTTTCATTGGTTCCTTATTTTCCTGGAAACGACGATGGGAAACGGAGAAAAAAGATGAGTATATATTTAAAAAAAAAAACCAAAACACTTCAAAAAAACAAACAAAAAAAAAAAAAAAAACAGGAAGCATGTATGTTTTCTACTGTTTGTACTAGGTATATTCATGTTGCCCTTGCTGCTTATGTGCCAATGTTGTGGGAGAGATTTACATTTGGCCACTCATGCAACTATTCTGTGGTGTTGTCCAAGAATGTATCAACATGAAATAAAAAAAAATGTTTGGTTATTTTTTTTTATATATATGTATATATATATATATATATTCTCCCTGAGCAAGAAGCGGTTTGGTATTTGTGTCTTACTCATAGAAAGCTTTTTCACTTGAATGGCCTTAAGAAATTTTCCATTTTTATTTATTTATTTATTTTTTTATAATATGCACCTCCATCAGAACAGTGAAATCAGTGTGCTTGTCTGGTTATGTAGAATATCGAAATTTGCCTGAAAAAAAAAAAAAGACTAGTTTCCATTTTCTTTCCTCTAATTGAGATTTAACATAATTTGTTTTGTGGAGAAAACAGGCAGTGGAGGAAAAAAAAAAAAAACCTGTGGGGAATAAAAGAGAGAGAGAGAATATCACGTGCATGAAGTGATTTAAGAAAACAAAACGCTCTGTCTTAATTCCTGAGCAGCTAATTTTTCAGTGAGTATCATATCATGAAACTAAATCTTCAGATCCTGGATGCACCGCCATGACAACATGTTTGCCAAACTCACCTGCTTCTTGTCCTGTTACAGAAATGGTTATCTCCTACATTGAGATAAGTTGCTGGTTCATGAGTGGGATAGATCCACGGAGGGGAGAGGACTCCAGATAGGGAGACTCTGAGGCGTCCGCCGCGAGAAGGAGATAATTATTTCCACCGGACAAGAACAGGAAATTGGAAAGTATTAAAAAGTGGTGAAATGAAAGAGCGCCAACTGATGAAAATCAACTTTTAAAACTTGTTGATGTCATTTATAGGTTAGTTAATGCAGCACCGGTCAGTCAGTAAACTCTCCTTTCAGTCTGCGACCTCCGGCTGACATCGGCGGCACCAACGTTTGTGCAGCGTCTCGTTCCTCCACCTTTCCTCCATCAGACGGCGTCCGTTGACAGTGAGTAAACACAGCGATGTTACGGTTACATTCCAGAGTAAATGTAATTCATCTCTTTCACCTCTGGCTGTAGAGAGCCAACCTGTGTAAGCTGTAATTACTCTCATAGTCTCACCTGGTTGTTGGCGCGATGATCGGCTTGCCAAAGTTTCAGCGACACGTTCGGTCGGCGGGCTGGATAATTAATCGCACTCGAGGGACCTTGAGGCATTTGTCAAAGGTTGCCATGTGGAAAATAATAAACAGGGAGGAGGGTTCAGTGTCAACCCAGTGTCTTGTTTATTTAATTAAAGGTCAACGCTTCGGCTACAAAACCGAGAAGTATGAAGTTAATAAGAGTTAAGACAGCAACAAGCAGTCAAAAAATTACCACAAATGGACAGAAATGACCAGTCAGAGCGGTCAGAGCTGCAGGATACCCACAAATATCAGCACAGACACACAATGACTACAAAGAGTTTCAAAATGACCACAATGGGGAGACATTAAAAAGACGAAGAGACACTAAATACAAAGAAATAAAAAAAAAGAGGCTCACAACATCTTCAGAGATGCTGGAGGGAAACAGAGCAATATAAAAACTTCTAACAACTACAAGGAGACCCATAACAAGTCCAATGGCACACAAAATGAGTACAATGACACACAAAAAGCATCTCAAAACGACCACAAAGCGATTGAAAGCAACTACAGCACCAAACAACACGGCAACGAGACGCACAATTAACACAAAAAGAAGCGAAACGGAATGATGCAACGGATGCAAAACTTGCATCATCATCTTCCCTGGGAATAATGACACAGCAGGATTGTCGTCTCCCGTCTCCTTGTCCTCAGTCTCGTGGCCTCTTTCTGAGACACAGATAAGAGCGGGTTTGCGGGAGGGCCAGCTCCGTGTGGATTCCCATAACTAACCTTCAGTGACCAATTAGATTAGAAACCAATTAGTGTTTGGGAGAGAAAGGTTGAGATGCCAGCAGTCATAGTCGGGCTCAGATATCCTTGCAGCAGGAAAACATGCTGACAAAGCTCTTCAATAGCCACTGCGGTGGAAAATGCAGTCTCTTTTTGCTCACATAGTAAAAGGAGAAAAAAAAAAAAGTTTTTGAACTGTGAACCAAAACACAGTGTAGAAAATATTTGGTGGAGCTGTAAACTCGGGCATTATTATATATTATATATTATAATTAGAGGTTGGACAAAAAGTATCCTGGATGAATTTCCTATCCTTTGAAAACAACAGTTGTAAGCAAAAGCTGCGTAGGAATACAAATCAGGGCATCAGGTTCATTTATTATTGTGCTGCAAAGTCCATTTTTAGCGCACCTGAGGATCTATTTGTTTCTTTAGCATGGATTCATTTCCAATTTTGTTGTCTTTGCCACTCTCACTTTGGAAGCAGAGCTCTGAAACACAGCAATGAAAAATGGCGTGAGTGGGTGGCAGCCTTCGCTTACATTGTGTTGTTATGCTCTGAAATTGAGTGATTTTATTATTTGCTTAATTTGGTCACATGTGAAGTGGGAAAGTAAACCTGGGTATCGTCTGCATAGGAGTGATAAAGCAGTTCTGCTATCATCCCGATTTGGCCGAGTGGAAATATGTGCAGGGTGAATGAAAAATAATCGAAATATGTCCTGTTGAATGATTTGTTGATGAAACATGATGTGACGGCACTTACTTGGATTCTGAGCCTCCAGACTCTGGGATCCTTATTTCCAAAAGAGCACTCAGGACCACCCAGCATCAGTGCAGTTCTCCCCCTCCAGAGGCAAAGAAGACTCATTACGGGTCAGGAGTGGCTCGATACAAAGACTGTGACAGTTATAGTCCATTTCCTGGAGACGGACAGTCACCTGTGGACAGAATAAAGCCTCAGGCTTTGAAATACTCGCTGGACCCGCAGCTGTTATTGAGCCACATGCCATATTTCTCACTCTCTGTCTTATTTCTATGTCAGTGAACAATTGAAGGTTTCAAGGAAAAAGCCATTTGGTCTGGGACTCTCCATCACTCCGCACCTTCGCAGACTGATTGGACTTCATCTCCGACAAAGAAAGAAACCATACAGCTGCAGCGGACAGGGGAGGAAGTGCAGAGGTGGAAATGTCCAGGACGCCTCACGCCGTTAACCCGAGCCTCCGTTTAGGTGGCAAATTGCAGCTGTGGCTCATCCTATCACTTTCAGACCACCCCACCCCCACGACACTTAAAGGAACACGTCTAAATGGGAATAATTTGAACTGAATTCATTCGATGAACATCCAAGAGTGAAAATCGTATCCGAAGTGTCCGTTTAAGACTCTTTGGTATGTGGAGACAAGTCAGACAATCACTGATGCAAATGCAAAGATGTGCATTTCTAAAGCAGCCTGCAGAAACGGAATCAGAAACCAACATGTTGTTCGGACAGGAAACTCTCAATGTCACATGAAAGAGTCCTCATGCTGTCTTTAGGGTTATTCCTGTTTTATTCTGAAAGAGCTTTCCTTCTATCTCTGGGTCTCTGGTTATCTCTTGTTGTTTTTCCATCCCGTCTTTGTCCTTTTTCCCTCCTCTCTGTCCCAGACAGGTTTAGTCAGGTTTTAGGAAAAGACGGTCAGGCGGCAAAGTATCACAACATTTCTGTCAATAATAAAATTTGGCTTTATTTTGTGGAACAGTCGTCGCTGTAGAAAATTCCCATCATATAGTATTGAAGACTTGAAAAAGTCATCTCATTTTTTTGATTGCCTCTGTTATTGGTCAAAGTTCGACTCCCGGTGG
The DNA here is from genome assembly GCF_900963305.1 of Echeneis naucrates. Lineage (NCBI taxonomy): Eukaryota > Metazoa > Chordata > Actinopteri > Carangiformes > Echeneidae > Echeneis > Echeneis naucrates. Next base: position 3,786,258 of record NC_042515.1, on the reverse strand, counting down.
TTTCTTGACGCACTGTCAGTCAAACATGTTGAAAAAGGAAGCAAAGATAAAGATGAGACAGCACGGACATTAACATTAAATCTTGGCTGCGTATTTCTGTCTTAAATTTAACTTTTTTAACCTTTTTTTTATGTGCTTGCTCTCTCTCTCTCTCTCTTCACACATCCATCATTTCTATTGCTGCTCTGGAATATCTTCCTTTTCTGACAAAAGGAAAAAATAAAAAATAAAAGGAGGCCGGTAATGACAAATATTTCCATATTTGAGCGTCTAGTTTGAGATAAGCCCAACCTCGTGGCAAGGCAATTAAAAAGCCTCTATGGAAATGAACATGTTATCTTAACAAGGGATCAAGGGTGGCTGAAAAGTGACAGAGCTGAAGGCCTGAAAGGCAACATCTTCTCCGGACGAGGATCAGGACTCGGGAGCTTGCATGTGCAGAGGAATTTCCTCCTCTCCTGTCGGCCAGCTTGCCCCCATCAGCGTCTTTACACTTAATGAGGTCTGCCGACAGATAGCAGGTGTCAATGCAAACCAATTTAAAGTGTCCAGAGCAAAGAAAGTTATTAACCCGCCTGCTAAAGAATTGCCCTACCCAGCCTGTATTTCTTTCTTCCTCTCTCCTCTTGTGTTTTCATTTGAAGAATGCAAAGGAGAGGGGAAGGCTGAGGAGCTCCAGCAGCAGTTTAAGGAGTAGATTAGTCATTTGACATTTTGCCTTTGTAAGTGTTCGAGTTAAAGACCGAGAAAACCGAATGCTTACAAGAGGAGCTGATAGGACAGCAGGGAGGGAGAGACACTATTCCTTCCTGCCAAGTCTCTGTGGCTGACATAAAAGACCCCTGACCATATATAACCCCCCAAAAAATTGCTTTTGGTTCCCTAAAGCTTACAAATTCTGTAATTATTAAGTGTTTTACTGGTGAAAGAATCCAAGAATCTCCCTTCTTCTACACGTTGACAGTTTTATTTCCGGCCTTCTTTGTCTTCCTCGTGTTTTCCCATACTATGAGTGTGTGTGCGTGTGTGTGTGTGTGTGTGTGGACACCATCTTTGGTGAGCAACAGCCCAGCTGGAAATCATCAGCCAATGATTCACCTTGCAGCATAAAGTTGTCGACGCCCCAGCCAGCCAGCGCCAGATTGTCGCACAGCTCTCTGAGCCAGCAGTCGAGATCTGTAGATATCTACCCATCCATCTATCTGGCTATCTACCGCTGCGTGCTCCAACAATCCTCGTGCTCTTCGTGTCACCCTCCATGCCCAGCCAAGCTAACTTCTCGTGCCTTCTGCTGCCACGGTTGCCCCCTCGCCGACTCCTTTTGTCTGCCTGACCGTGCATCTGCAGAAAAAAGACGTTTCCCCGACCTCCTAATATTTATTTAACGTGCAGCAGCATGCAGCACAACAGGAATGATGGACGCTAAAAGGATAACAGGCGCTGAGTCAAGTCAAATAAAGTTTTATTTTATGTGACGCCAGTTTTTGTGACAATTATCTCCAAGCAGTTTCCAAATAGAGCGGGTCTATTTACAGAGACATGACACTTTCCCACCAAGAGTGAGTACTTGGTGAAAGTGGAAGGAAGGAAAACTTCTTTGTGAGAGGGAGAAAACCTCGAGCTGAGCCAGACTCTGGGTGGGCGGCCATCTGCAATGCCTGAAGTGATATATAGGTATGGAAAAATAATAGCTGGTAGCAGCAATAGTTATTATAAATTACAGTAAGTCTAGCAGCAGGATTACGGGGCCGGTCTGCGGTTTCCGACAGAAGAACCAGACTGTGCAGGTCCAGAGGTGGGAAGACCTGCAGAGAGAAGGGTGGTGTGGTTTAAAGGAAACGCAGTGAGGCTTCAGAAAGTTTCCGGTAATCTGGCCGACTGAGTCCACGACCTGACCCGCCCCCCCCCTTTGACATACGGGCTGCAGGTTTAAGGATGTCTATCAGCCACACCAGGTTTTTAAGTAGCCTACCTTCATGGCCCCAGGTGTTTGCTGCTGCTGTCGATGGTGTCAATAAGGAGCCAGACTATCTTCACCTTTAAAAAAAGGGTGAAAAATACGGTTTTTAAATCCCGCATCACTATCTCCCTCTGGTCTCTGTGAGATGGACTTTTTTGTGTCTGCAGAATCCAAAGTGTTTCAGCATATATGTTCCCTAAATGTATGGCAGATGCTATTTAAGCCAAATATTCCCTTTTTCAGCATTAATGGCTGGCAGCTGCTGCTCAGCTGATGCTCTCACGCCATATTGTCTCGGTACAACACCATTGGTATCTCTCAGAGACATCTGACTATTCATTACCTCTCCAACGTCGACTAGAACGGGCTCAAGGTCGGACACAAATGCTCGACCTGGCTGACAGCAAGTGACTCTCTCATCCCAAGTTTGGCTCATTTTGTCTGAACTGCAGCCGACGTTTACGCTGAAGGCCTCAATGCTCAATTCAGCTTTCTTTGTAGATCAAATTTTTAATTTCAGGGCTGTTTGTTGTTTTTTTTTTTTTTTGACGCAGCTGTTATCTGCGACCCGGGAACGGTAAAGTGGTTGAAGATGAATGAATGAATGAATGTTCACATTATCTTTCAAATTTGGACTGTAATGTGAGCTGGTCCTGTGCCTGATGTAACCTTAGTATGAAGAAAAGCAACAAGAATGGAAGTAAACAATAAGAGGTCAGGAATAGCAAACATGGAGATGCTAGCGTTTCCATATTTCACTGTCCGCCATTTTTGTTTTGGGACTCCTGCCTTCGCACAATTTTGTCAATCGAAAGTGTTGTACTTTGAAATCTAATTCATGGCTGTTCAGACTGAGGTTGATATTTAAAAAAAGAAGGATCCATATCTGATTTAGAACCACATAAGAAAGTTTCTGTGCAATTTGCGCCGTTCACGCTGCCATTTAAGGATCAGACGGGGTCACGTCAGGGGGGGGGACGAGATTTGGCCTGTGTGAACGCAGCCTCATTTGCAGGTCGACCTCCCGCCTCCGTGGAGTCTTACACTCCTGCGTTCAGCCCTCGGCAGACGAGTCATGATTCACAAGCAGCAGTCGCTCTTGTCATTATAATGGGAATATGTATTCTGAGACGTTTTCTGAAAACATTACTATGATTTCACGGAGCAAAAAATCTATAACTACCAGCAGAGTAAAAACAGGCCTGAAGATTTGATGTGAAAAATCAAGAGATGAATAAACAAATAACCTTTCAACACCCTCATAAAATGTTGAAAGTGAGCCATTAGCTGGCCACTCTTTGTCATTTCTGCGGTTGATAATGAAGAAGTGAAATGTCAAGAAGCCTTTTCAATTTCAGCTCGTTTCAAGCCAAACAAACAGACAATATTCGAAACTCAATCAATCTTTTCACTTGAAATGTGGAGCTTGAAACAGCCGTAATTCTCCCATCAGCCTCGGCAGGCAGCGCTGTCACTTTCGATGTCTCACAACATCCCGGAAAAAAAACCTTGAGAAGCCCAAACTAAACATCGCATTAAAGCGTCGAGCATTCATTCCACACACTCCACTATTTTTATCAACATTAATATTGACAGGTTTTCCCGCCGTGCAATATCAACCACGGTCCCAGAAGAAAAAAAAAAAAAAAGAATGCCCCAACAACAACAACGGCGCCAGCTGACCCTATTTCATCCCGAACGCTCCACTTTTTGCCGCCGTTATTAACATGAATATTGACAGATTCTGCCAGCGAGGTGCGCCCGAACTCGCCGGCAGCAGCGGCCCCCTCATCCATTCTCCTATCCTCCCACTGCACACATCATCTGTTTCGGGCTTCTGGCCGATACATCACCGCGGTGGGGCAGAGAAAAGCTCTTTAAGTTGCATAAACACAACGTCGCCTGGCGCCCAGCGGCTGCCGGTGATGGATGGGGACCGCACGCAGAAAAGAGAGAGCAAGGGATTTCTTCCAGGGGGAGTCGATGACGCCGCTACGCCAAGCGACTGTCAGGACCGTCCTCTTTAAACTGGAGAGGCCGCTCAGGTCACTGCTGATGTGCAACAGCAGGACCACGACGAGGAAACAGAGAAGTTAAGAATATAAATAAGATGACAGTTATGTCGTTTTTGTCTGTAAAAATAACCTCTACAGGTTAAGAGCTTTTACACACACACACCCATCACCGACCTTCTGACCTCTGGAAGACGCAGCAGCCGTCATTTCAAACACTCCCAGCATGCACCTTCTCCAAATATGATTTCTTCTAGCTTCAAAAAAACCAAGATGGCCAGCTCAAAATTACAAACTCGACGCTGTGTTTCTGCCGTGTCAAACCGATATACGTCGAACGTGTCGTAGGATATTTGCACTCGGTTTCTTATCAGCCAGTCCACACACAGATCCTGTCATTTGGATGTTTTTTATTTGTTTCTGCGGACCCTGAAGACTCCGTGCCAGCATGCAGTCCCTTCCAGGTTGTTCCTGTCCAGCTCAAAGCCCGATTTTATTACAGCGACATTAATTGTGCGTTGTGTCCTTTTCTTACTGAAGGCCAGTCAGCTCATTCACATCAGCTTCGACTGTCGGCCGACCGAAAGGCCGACCTCACAAAAACTAGTGAAGGTTTGTCCAAAAAGGGGTTTGATTTAAAGAAAAGGCGATTCTGATCTTGTTTGAATTCACAAAGCCTAATAAAAATCTGTGTTCTTCGGCACTTTGGTTGGACATTTCATTTTCTCTGCCTCAGTCTCCTCAATGACGATGATAATAATGACAATAACATTATTTTCCTCAGCCTTTCAGAGCCAAAACAGCTCATACAGATTTTATTATTATTATTATTATTATTGACTCACGATCCAAAAGCAATCATTGCCACTGCGACTTTTGTTCTGTTACTGTGAACAAGAAACTCATTTGCAGGCCAGCGACATGACAAACAAGAACAAAATGTTTTTCTTGTTTGGTCTCACAAAGATTCAGACGCAGATCTGGAAGATTGTTGTTGATGACGTTTTTGTTTTTAGGTGTCTGGCTGTGCTCTTGATTGCCTGTGGTCCATTATCTATTAAATGCAGAGAACAATTGTGGGCTGAGTTGAAAACAATGACGCCCTTTGCTTTGTTCCTTCTGTTGGAATTGTTTTGTTTGGTTTTGTGTTTTTTCTTTGTTTGCTTCCTTGGCATAATTTATTGTTCGAACTTGCAGCAATTGTGCGCAATTATGTTAGGTCATGCAATTCTGATTAGACTGGTGATTGGCAGATAATCCTTCCTGACCAATAACTGATCAGATCCCCTTTAATATTCAGGCACTTTTAATGCAGGACACGTTTTGGAGTATTTTACACCTCAAGAGTTGGAATTTTACGAACACTGAAAATTCTTATGAACGTATTCTCAGCAGCCATCAACTTTATCTACAAACAATAATGAAGAAGTCAAATTTGAACGTATGAATGCATTTTTTAGGAAACAAGGTTGTCAGTTTGGAGAAAAGAATTTTTTTTTTTTTTCAATCTTGCATTACATATAAATATATATACATAAAAAAAAAATTCTGAAAAAGAAATGATTAAATTCCAAAGGAAATGTGTTTGACAGGAGCTGAGTGACAACGGCGAGAGTCCCTCATGCTGAAAACGTTCAGTAATTAAAGCTTCAACAGGGAAATAAGTTTTCAAATGCGTCTGTGTCGCAGCCTGATGGAATATCCTTCGTGTGATTAAAGTTCTCCAATGGCCGCGGTTTTCCAGCAGCAGCACGCTTCCTCTCTGCAGCTGCCGCGTTACGCACAAACACACTCTTTCCATTAACGCCCTGTCACATCTGAATGAGGCATCGACCTGAACGTCACCTCCTGTCTGAATGACAAAAAGCATCACTTTGACTGACAGACGGAGTGGCAATGTCGGGGCTTAGCCTCGGAATAAAAACAGCACAATTGCTGCAACTCCACGCGCGACAAAAAGGTAGAATTGGATGAATTCCACCTTTGCCCCTCGAGGCCCGTCGTCTCTTCTCCAAAAAGTGTTCTTGTAAGAGCCACTCGACAAAAAAACCAAAGAGACTAATCAACCGGGCGTCGCCAGCATCAAAGGTTCCCTCATGGGCCACTTGATTCAGCAATTATTCATCTACACTTCAATGAATTTGACCTCGGGGGCCGGGGGGAGGGGGGGGGATCATGCAGACAAGGATTTCAGAGTAAAAGTCCCACTCCCATCACCCGCCGGGCTTCAGATCTCACGTGGAGAAGATTCAACTATCTGCTGGAGTTACCATGACAAAGTATATCACAGCGATGCATGGGTTAGTATGTCCAAAAAAAAATAAAAAATTGTGCACTTGTGTGCAGGGATTGTGGTTCAACAGATGAGAAAATTAAGACGGATTACCTGTCTGAAAAATCTGTCTCCTGGGTGAATGGGAAGATTAAGAAAATTTGTAGACAGCAGAAGTATTTAAAAGCAAACTTTTGTGTCAGTATTCCTGTTGTTTCTCTAAACTGGCAGAGCATCGATCCCGGATCTACTCCAGGTAGTAATCACACCAGCTATCTATCAGTATCTATCACACAGACGTACGCCAACGTGTCAGTTAAATAAATATCTGTGTGTTAGATATAAAAACTGGCTGATGCTGCGGTTGAGACGGACGGGATGCAGGTTGTCACAGAATTAAAGATGTCAAACGAACGCAAAGTCAAACTGAAGCTTCACGCTTGACGGGTCACTTTTCACAGGTGGCCTGTGGTTAACTGTGTCCAGTCACGCTGTTGGTAAATTCATCTTTTCATGTTTGACCAAACCGAAGTACCTGAAGAACCAGATCAATACACCGGGCTGAGTTCCCTTTGGGTGGGGGGGGGGGACTTCATAAATATAGGAGACTCCAAATACATTTGTCCTGTATTCAACTCGGAGGATGAGGAGCAGTTTCTGCACTGAAATACCAGCCATACCAATATGATAGGAAACATTGGGGGGGGTCAACTGCTCAAAGTCTCATCTCAGATTCAGAACCCTAATTCTCATGTCTAGTCTGGCAACATCCCATAATTCTCCCAAAATCTCGTCCCGACTTGAACCCCTTCTTCGCCACCCGCGTGTTTGTTTTGTGTCTTTGTTCGTTTTAATTCACATGAAGACAAAATCTTGTTGGAAAATTGGTTTGAACTATTTAGGAGCTTAAATCCATCATCCCTTTGTTTGCCCACGAGCATTTTTTATGGTCTTTTTAAAAGGTATAAAAAATCTGCACAGTAGCTTTAGGATGGCTGCAGTTTCATCTTTTCCGACGCAGAAATGTGAGGAGAGGTCTCACTTTCACTCTGATGCAACATCTACTTCAGGGCTACTTCTTTAAAAAGCTGAATCTGAAGTTACAGTAGATTCATGTTTTTCCATTTGTTTGATTTTCTAATTGAATGTAAGCGTTCGTGGTTACATAAGTAAGGACTGCAGGCTGAGGTTGCTTCAGGTCTCTCTCCGTCTGCTGCCAACAGACTCAGAGACTCTGTTTCCCCCCTCGTACATTCTCGGGGGGGTATTATGAGGAGTGTTACTAACCGATCGGTAAATTCTTTGAATTCGGCTGATGTAAGCGCACTAAGTGGCAGAACTCATAGCGTGCTAAGAGAATGGAAGGCGCTGAAGTGCTCAGAGGAAAGAGAGTCCCTGGCTGAGAATTGGACAAAAATAAGTAGATGCTGGTCATGAATGCATTTCCTGCGATAAGCACAGTGGAGAGAAGTCTCAGGAGACCCTCGAGAACCGTCTGATAGATCAGCACTTCCAGCACGAACTGGAGCTGCATTTATTTTAGGGGCATTAGAATTAGAATTTAAGGGCAGGTACACAAATTAAGGGCTTATTTTTGGAGTCATTTGAGGAGAATAATAAAATTTGGGTTTTTGTTTGTTTCTTGTTTTTTATTTTATTTTTTTTTTTGTGTATCATCAAATATTCTACTTTAAATACGTAGTATGCCTCAAACCAGCCAGTCATGCTTTTAAATATTTTTTCTTCACTCCACAATTTTTTTTTTTTTTTTTCAGGCCTTTTATTAAATTAGGGTTGAGGTTTGAGCAGTTTATGCATACAGATGAAATCCATTCACTTGTGCCAAATCCTGTTGGCCTCAGTGAAACGGCTCATGATTACGTCCAAACTTTTTTTAAAAGTGAAAAGTCTAAAACTCAAGGTGAAAGCCATCATTTGAGAGAGCAGGAGCGGTTATGATTGGCAGCCTAATTAATGTTCCCAACCTCCAGGTGAAGGCTGAAAATGAGATCAGGTCAAATGAATTCAGCCTCAAAGGGACCTGCAGCCGGCGGTGGTCAGTATAAATAATAAAAAGTAAATATGTGGATCTCAGTAAGAGATATCAAATGTTGATTCGATATGTAAAATGACAGCGACGTTCTGAATATTAGCTTTATTTTGGTTTGGATTTCTTTTACGTCATTCGTCATATTTGCTGCTGTGTGCATCACAGAGCTTTCCAAAAGTAAATTCACAGTGAAGCAAAAGAACTGCAAACTATTTCCAGTACCAACATAAATAAATAATAATAAATAGCGCCGTGTGATACTGCTGTCAGTAAATTACTGTAAATATAGAGTGAAGTTTTACAGTGTAGGTTCCTCTCAGCTCTGATCAAACGTGTCTCCAACTCCCACGACAAACTTGAAGCTGAAAAGGATGATAAAAGATGATTTCCCCCTCGACACCCGCTCTCTCTCTCTCTTTACTTTGGTGCCCGTAAAAAAATAAATAAAAAGTAAAACTGGGAGAACTAACTTCAGAAACATGTAGGCTCCATATTCAATTTTTTCTGCCAGCCTTCAGTTTGATGTTTAACACTGATAAGGGCAAACAGGAAAAAAAAATCCTCCAACAAATTCTATGAAAGGAAAAAGTTTGAAGGTAAAAAAATATATATATTTCCGTGAATCAGATCAACATTTTTCAGGCCAGACAAGGACAGATTCTAATTTCCCGCCCTCCAGAAAATCACGGATCTGGTTGCGAGTGTAAAAACGAAAATCCTGTATCAGAGGGGTCAAGTAAAACCAGCTCATATTATGGGATGTTTCACGTGTGACGTGAGCTGAAGAGAGCAGAATTTATCGAACCCACAACCAAGAACACCGTCGCTGCACTCAGAGCTTCTCCGCCAACAAGCCCACCAAAAGATTTCTGTTAAATAAGAAGCCGAATTATTTCCACGGAGTGAAAACCTCAGAAAGTGGATTCTTCTTCCAAGGCGTCAAATATCTAAAACTGATTGAACTGAAAACATTTCAATGACAGTTGAGGTACTGTGTGCAGCAAGGTCAGACATAACCAGAGATTTTAGTCGTATTCTCAAAATATTTATATTTTTATTGAGATTCGTTTCTTCTTTCCTTCCTTATTTTTCATCTCGTTTACGGTTTTTTGCACGAACACGAATTCCTTCTGATTCGGCTCCTATAGATTCTGTATTTATTGCCGTGCATCATCTCCACTTTAATATACTTTGTTATTTGTATTTCTGTCTTCTTGCTTTCAGACCTTGGCAGTTATTTGCTAAAGCTTTCAACTTCTTGCTCAGTTTATTTCTGAGTAAATGTAGATATGCTGGGTTTTGTTTTCTGTACTTGTAATATCTCGTAATGTTTGATATCTTCTGGGTAGAGACAAAAAAAAAAAAAAAAAAACACCTGCGCGGTTGTCAGGAGTTGTGTTTTTTTCCCCACTTGTACGTGTGTGTCTATTTCCCATTTTGACAGACGTGCAGCGATGTCGATGTTCAAGTGACACAGCAACTCCGCTCACTTCAGAAAGAACTTCTCGCTTGATGGCGCTCGGCCTGCTGGGAAAAACAGCGGTCACCCGGAGCCTGTCAATCCGGTCAATCAATCGTGTGAACACACGATGACACGATGGAGCGGCGTGAAATCTGCAGATTAGAGCTGACTCAGCGAGAATCGCAGTTTCCTTCTGCAGCACTCCACTCAAACTGCTTCAGGTACATTTGATGAGAAGCGTCGCGTCACATTTCTTATTCTCCTCCAATTTAGTCGTTGCACAGAAACACTTGGCTGCTTTCAACCACCACAAAGTAATCACTGTCCTGATTGAAGATAATCGTCTCTGTCACCGTCATGGAGGCCAAATCGAGCCTCCTGATGTTATAAAGTATCTCCATTAAACTCTGCTGCCTGTCACGTTATTGTGAAGGCAGGACTTTAGGTCCTGTCAGGATCCATTTTCATTGATCTGACTGGTTTAAATGTGATTTGTTGCCTCCTCCTCTTTAGAGGATGCAGAAAAATTAGACCATACATTTGTTGCCTCTGGACTATTCATTCTTTCATTCATTCATTCATTCTTCTACCGCTTATCCGTTTCACGATCGCCAACCCCAGTCCATCGCAGTCCATCCACCTCTAGACTAAGCTACTGTAATTCATTACTATCAGGATGTCCCAGCGTTTCTCTGAAAGGCCTTCGGTTGATTCAGAACGCTGCTGCACGAATATTAACAGGAAGTGGAAAAAGAGAGATCACATTCCTCCTGTGTTAGCTTCTCTTCGTTGGCTTTCGGTCCTGCAGCCGATGAGATGGGAGTGTGTGTGTGTGTGTTTGTGTGTCTGTGTGCAGCTTAGTTGTCCTCCTGGTTCTTCAAGGTTCAAAACACTCCTTGAATGCAGCAACAACATCCTCCTCCACACGTGAACGCGGCGTCCCCTCACTCCACCCTGGTGCAGTTTCTGCTCCGTTTTGTCGAACACACTTCGGGTGAGCGAGCAGAAAGTCTTTATTCTCCCCGAGGGTCTGTTATAGGTGGATGCTATGTTCGTTTCTCTGTAAACTCCTGGATGCCTTCAATTTCCTTCAGGATTAACAAAGTATCCATCTACCTATCTACCTATTTGGTTTGCAGCAGCAGTCGGAAATATACTTGAGTCATACGCACAAATAAGCATAATCACTGAACTTCAAACACAGTCAGTGTCATAAAAAATGCAACAAGCACAAACACATCAGAGCAGAAGGTGAGCTAACGCGTTAATGGTAAATATCTTATCCAGAAAATGGAGGGCAGTTTGTCTTTTTGTGCTTTTTTTATTCAGCCTGATTCCTCCTGTTAACCTTCTCTTGTTGAAAACAAAACTAAAATCGATTAAAACTTTGGAAATAAAAACCAAGACGATAAGTATTATTTTTGTTATTACGCCACTTAGGACCCCAACAAGACTGACTGAGTGGAAATGTTTTCTGGAAGATGCTCTGTGAGTCTTGATCTTGATCTGGATCAGAATTAGCTGAATCTGAGTCGGGTTGAGCTTTTCTGTCTTTCCACATCAGTAAACACAGAAGAAGATCTTGATGGGGAACTGCATGAGTTGGTCCTGCTCCGGAAACTTCAGTTAACGGCCCCGCGGGTCCTGATCAGATACACTTCCACCCCCACAGATCAGCTACTTCATGTTCAGCCAGGATGAGTTTAACCAGAGGAGCAGAAATGAAATGTCGTTTAATCACAGGACATTCAGAGAGCCGCCGCTCATATAGCCGAGAAACCGATACAGCAAAAGAACAAAATGAGAGCAAGACGCTCGTCAAGCAAAGCAGCTGTAACGCCAACATGTTTCAGTTTTTCTCCAGCCAGAAGGTGAATTCCACACTTGAGGAGCACTTTGCACGCTTTCAGGTGACCGACCGACCGACCCCGAATCGGACTCCATCCAGAGTCTCGTCCAGACGCCGTAAAACGTTGGTGCAATAAATCGTTCAGATACGCCCAGTTGATTGTGTGGCCCTAAAAAAAATAGACAGAGACGCATGAAAACCCAACGATCGTTTATTATTTAGTTGTTTAGTTGTTTTTTTTCCCCTTATTCATTACCTAGCCAAGCAAAACTGGTGAAAACAACCAATCTTTCTTTCAGGGCTTCCCATCCATCAATGTGTTCATCCCTCCATCCATCCATCGTATACCTCCGCTGTCAGCTATCAATCTCTCTCTTCGTATCACCTCAGCGTCTGCAGATAAATTGAATTCTTCTGTTGCCCCAGAATTCAGCAGACTGATGACTCCTCTTTGTTTTCAAGAGAAAAGCACAGGAACTTTGTGATTTCTGCTTCTCTTTCTGAATAAATATTTTTGCATCATCGGTGAGAAGCCAGACTCCCGACGATGAGGAATATTATATATCTGAGCAGCTTCATGCCATTCATTTATTTTATTTACATCTTTTTTTCCTGGCAAAAGCAGCCGAGGATGGATGCAGGGCGAAGTCGTCAGTCGGAGAGAGATCTGAAGCTGAAGATACCGACTCTGCTCACTTTGGGATGAACAACGTTCGGCTGGAACGAGAGGAAGTTAAAAGTGTGGAGTTCAGCCACTTTCTCACGAGCTCCCTTGTTTTGTTGATGTTCTCTGTGAGCGGTGACGCATAAATGTGACAAAGCTGGAGTTTGATCAGAGTGGAACTGGCCTGCGTTCAGACGGTGCTGCTGCTGCTGCTGCGTTCTCCTGTGAGCTCGCGAGGAGGAACCCGCTATCCTCTTCTCAGCCCAGATGGGAGCCACCGTAAAGGGGCAGGAGGGGGGAAGAGGGCAGGCTTTGATCTCCAGCATCCACATGTCCTGACTGCAAAACAGGGTTCCGGCAAAAAGGCCACTTCCTCCCAGCCGGATGCTTCCGAAGGAGCCAGACACATATTTCTGAATATTAATATTTCATACATAAATGCAACTGTACCTGGGGGAATTTTTTTTATTTTTTACAACATGAACCAGCTCTAAGAACGTTGTCTTCAATATAAATGTCAGTGTTTCCAGTAAACCGTACCAGTTCCTTAAACCCATTCCTCCCACTTTGTTCGACGGGATTCGGCTGCTGCGGCAGAACAAAAAGGTTTTGCTGCCCCGACTCTTTAATTCAGCTCCCACAGATATAATTTCATGCTTGAGAAAGTGTTGGATCTTTAATTCCACATGGGCTTTGTTTTTGAAGCCACTGTCGCCCGCGGTGTGTACAACTTGTTTATATATCACAAAAGAAAAATTTTTTTGATGATACAAAAAAAAAAAAAAAAGCAAAACACCCAAAGTGGAAAAAGGAAGCGGAGATCACGACGCCCGAAATCACACAACAGCACACAACAAAGTGAAGATGAATTGACGATGATGACAAAAGAGCAAACAGCTGAAGTAAAGGTCAGCAGAGAGTGCTTTTGTTTTTACTTACTTTTACTTAATGCTGCAGATGTATATAGTCCCTGAACTCAAGACGGGGAACTATTTTTCCTCTGAAGTGCAGTTTGCTGGGAGGTTAAACCGGTTTGCTGTGTCGCAGCAACAGAACTTTTTCTTTTTAATAGCTTCGATTGATAAAAGTTGTCAGCTGAAATACAAAAGGAAATAACCAACGTTCTTCTTCGTGAATATTTGTGATGCACTCTAACGTCAGGTATTGCTTTTCTGTGAGGATACAGAAGAGGCGCTGAGTGTTTCCGAGGCTCTGTTTGTTTTATTTAGGCTTGTGAATTCGCCCCGCTGAAGTACGCTGCCCCGCTCGTGTCGACAAAGTAACACAATTACACGTCTCGGACTTTATTCGTTGAGTCCATCCAAACTCAGCTGTTTACATCAGGTTTTAATTGGATGTATAACTAATGGGACCGTCTGCTTCACAAATTTAATCAGCTCGGTCTCTGAGCCAGAGGATTCTGCATTAATACAAACTAAATACTGGAACAAGCTGAGCACTATGAACATCTTTTTAAACGTTTTTATTACGTCTGTGATTTTGGATTCTCACCTGAAAACACACAGTTTTCAGTTCTGCTCTCCTCCCTCGCGTCTTCCTTCACCTCTCAGAAACACCTGGTCTCACTCCACCAGTCTATCCGTCTTCGGTGATAAACCTTTATAATTCCATATGAAGAGCTGGGCGGCGAGTGCGTCACGTTATCTGCGAACGCCTGCAGCATAAAGGCGGAAATGGAGTGGCTCACTTCCACAGGATAAAGAACAAAGCAGCCGCCACACTTCACGGAGACGCGGGACAGAAGGATTATTGTAAAAGGTCTGCAGGTCTGAATCTCATCTGATCTGGATCGCACTGAGTATACTTCTGCTTGGACTACCCTGAACGTGACTGACTGAATCAGAAAGGATCATGGAGGCATCTGCAACTATTACTTCAGGGAATAAATTCTTAACAAAGTGTACAAATGTATTGTGATGAGAGAGGTGTCTGAATTCTGACCTGTGAGGACTGTGAGATATATTTTTTCGCTCGCCAACCGGCCTCTCTGACGGCTCAGAAGCTCGACTGTTCATGTCTGCACATCTCCGATGAGGCCGTGATGCGGGACGGTCAAATACGAGCTTTGGACTGTGGCAGGAACCGAAAGATGACCCAAACAGGCAGAGGGAGATGACACTTGATCAGAAAATGTGTTTTATTTACTTTTTCAGCTTTTTCCCTTATTGGGGTCACCACAGCAAGTCAGCTCTGCGACTCTCATGATTGATTTGGCCCTTCTTATAGCGACCCACCACATTTATCCAGGCTTTGGACCGGCACAGGCCTACCACTGCTTTGCATTATGGCCGGGGTTTGAAGCCGGGGCTACATCCCTGGGCAATATCAGAGTATTGTAATAATACTCTGATGTTATAATATCATCTCGTTGAAGGGGTCTACAACCCCTGCTCCAAATCAGAGTTTCTGCTCCGGTCCGGTCATAAAGCGGGCAGCGTGATACCTGGAGCTTTGATCTCAGATTGATCTCAGATCATTTGTGTAATCAGTAACTTTTACAGGAGTCTGTCGATGTATTTTTGAACTTTGGAACAACCATTTATCAGCCAGCCACAAAAAACCAGGATCAGCTTCACCTTCAGATCAAACAAACAACTTCCCTGAAGCGAGTCCAGCTAAAGGAGAGAAAGCAGGGAAAGGCACAACGCAGCTGCTTCAACCGGCTGAAACTTCGCTCGCTGAAAGTGAGTTTTCCAAAAAAAAAAAAAAGAAAAAGAAAGAGCACATTTTAAAGTCAACATTAATCTCACTGAAGTTGACAGAGAGGAGAAGGGCGTCACGACTGATTGTACTTTATGTCTCCCCAGATTCTCTCAGAGGATAAATGGCTTCCATATCAGAGGAGGATTTCAGCTGCCCCATCTGCTTTGAGGTCTTTAGAGATCCTGTTTTACTTTCATGCACCCACAGCTTCTGTAAAGACTGCCTGAAGAGCTGGTGGAGAGAGAAAGCGCACAACTGTCCAGTGTGTAAGAGGAGATCATCAAAGGATGAGCCACCTTCTAATCGGGCCTTAAAGAATCTGTGTGATGCCTTTTTACAGAAGACGGACCGGACACCTTCGGAGTCTGTCTGCAGTCTGCACGCTGAGAAACTCCAACTCTTCTGCCTGGACCATCAGCAGCCGGTGTGTCTCATCTGCAGAGACTCAGAGAAACACAGCCACCACAGATTCAGGCCCATCAATGAAGCTGCTCAGCTACAGAGGAAGGAACATCAGGAAAGTCTATGTAGCCTACAGAAGAAGTTAGAGGATTTTGAAGAAGTTAATGCGACGTATATTCTGGCAGCCGAACACATTCAGGACCAGGCCCAAAACACAGAGCAGCAGATTAAGGAGCAGTTTAAGAAGCTTCATCAGTTTCTACAGGAGGAAGAGGAGGCCAGGATCAAAGCTCTGAGGGAGGAAGAGGAGCAGAAGAGCAAAGTGATGAAGGAGAAGATCGATGGTCTGAGCAGAGAGATAGAAGCTCTTTCAAACACCATCAGAGACACAGAAAAGGAGCTGAGAGCTGAAGACGTCTCATTTCTGAAGAACTACAAGTCTGCAGCAGAAAGAGTCCAGCAGCGCCTCCTGGTGGAGGATCCACATCTGGACTCAGGAGCTCTGATAGACCAGGCCAAACATCTGGGCAACCTGTCCTACTACATCTGGAACAAGATGAAGGACCTGGTCTCCTACAGTCCGGTGATTCTGGATCCAAACACTGCTCATCCAGACCTCATCCTGTCTGAAGATCTGACCAGCATGAGACGAGCTGAGTTCTTTTTACGCCAGTCAGAATACAGAAAAACGATTCCTGAGAATCCAGAGAGGTTTGATACATACCAAATGGTTCTGGGCTCTGAGGGCTTTATTTCTGGGACTCACAGCTGGGACGTTGAGGTCGGAGTTGATGCAAACTGGGAGCTGGGTGTGACAGTGGATTCTATCCACAGGAAGGGAGATATCTGTCATAAATTCTGGGGAATAAGGTATTATGAAGGTAAATACTCATCGTGTTCACCAGGATTTCTATTCACAGCATTAGTCAAAGATCTCCGCCTGAAGAAGAAGCTCGAGAGGATCAGAGTGACTCTGGACTTGAACAGACGACAAGCGTCGTTCTCTGATGTCGATACGAACAGACAGATACAAGCCTTCAGAATCACCGTCACTGAGACGCTGTTTCCGTATTTGGAACTGCAGGATAGCCAACAAATGAGGATTTTACCTGGGAAGATCGCTGTGACAGAGTAGAACCCTGTTTCCATCGACCAGTTCTCTCTGATGGACCAAACGATTGAGAGGGTGAATGTTTTCATCAGTGAATTTAATCTGGCCCTCGTACTGTCAAACCGTCTTAGGTTCGCTCAAATAAAATAAAAACTGAGCAGTTGACGAACTGAACGATGGACCTTTAAACAGTTATTTCCTTACTTTTTACATTTGCTTCATTCGCCCTTTTTCTCTTTGCTAAACTTGGTGAAGCTTTGAGTTAATTTGATAGTAATGAACTTTCCTTTGGAATGTAACCGTGCAAATTTGCTTAAGTCTTGCAATTAAACATTAAAGCTGCTTAAACTTTCCCTGAGTATTTCCTGACCAACCAACTTTACATTTTTTGCAACATTTATGGGACGGCTTCACTCTTCACAGATCTGCTGCCGTGCTTTACTTCTGCAAGTTGTTGGCAGGTTCTGCCTTTAAAAACTGAACTCAGAGTTCTCAGTCTAACTCATTACGTGTTGGTTTACAGTTTATTTGCACCACAACGGCGTCACCGTTTTCTGTACATTGACATTATATAACAAAATTCAACAGTCAAGTATTTTCAGGAGAGTATTTAAGGGAAAATATTTCAACTAAATGTCTCTTTGGGTTTGGAGGATATGACAAATCAGCCTACTGCATCAGGTGTTCCAATATTATCTTTGCTCACTTATCAAGACAAACACAATAACAATAAAATTCTGTCCAGTGACGGCGTTTCCCTTCATATCAGACTTCACTTCCTGCTCGACCCTCCAACGTCACGTTTCCTAAAATATCAGAGGGAGTTTGGATTTAGGCTACTCTCATCACAGAAGCAGACAGCATTGGAGGTATAAATATAGAACAAATTCAATTAGATATGATTCACGAATTAGAAGAAAAGTCCAAATGTGTAAAATATTATAACCAGTGTTGATGAACCTGATTAGGAGGAGCTGATCCGCTTTTTATACTTTTTACACTCAGACTCTTGATTCGCTCCATCAGAGGGAACTCATTAGTGTTTTCAACTGTTACTTTCTTGTATTTTTTTTTTTTTTTTTTGTAAATAATAATCACTGAGACTAAACTGAAGTTTTAACTCAAAAGACTAAAAAATGTCCGAAAATCATTTTTGACACGCTAAATGTATCAGCAGGGAATTCATCAAACAGAAAAACATTGTAGCATTACGCAGGACTGATCAGTAAATGATGAGATTAAATGTTAAAATAAAAAAAATGAAAAATATTGGTCTCATTTAAACGCACAACTCATTCTGAAAACTGCAGTGCACCATGGGAATTTTACTGGCCTTTACATGTCTCTTGTGCCCTCTTCGCACCTCCACAAATAAACGTTATTATCCTGTGTGTCAAATCTCTCCTTGATGGCACCAAATATCATTAAAAAGCGATTATAAGGAACTCGCACGAGGAACAGCAGCGACTAAAAGCCACTGAGGAGTGAAATAGTCCGCATCTGCTGCTCGCTGCTTTGTTAGGCGGCTAAGTAGGCCTGAAAAAACTGACACTGCACACACCAACTAACACCCTTTGGTGGGGATGTGGCACAGACCCTGTTTGGATAGTAAAATTCCCGCTCTGGATGCAGATTTAAAAGGATTAGCGTATTTGATTGGTCGGATTTCAGCCGGATGTGAAAAGTTCAGCGGTATTTGTTGAAGTAACTGAGTTTAGGGCCGGAGCAGGAATGATTCAAGCCGTGATTCCTCTCAGCTGCTGCATGGCTTGAGTTCAGAGAGGTTAGCTCATCAGTTTACATTTTGCCTGGCAAAATAAATCTTTCACGGTTTTTCCCAACCCGGAGAACCCCGGCAAGCAGCCGCAGACGGTGTCTGATTGAAGGTGGTTCGTTCAGACTGAGCAAAGTTTCCACTTCAAGACTCCTGTAGCTTTTTTTTTTTTTTTTTTTTTTAAATAAAATAAAAAAAAATGTTTTTGGTCGAAATAAATAAACAATGAAAACAAATACTATCTGAAATGTGCAGAGATCAAATTCAAACCACTGAAGCACAAGAGAAAACAGGAGAAATGTGCTTCGGCTGCAGCCCAGATTTTTTGAATTCCTCTTGAAACAATCCAAAAACGCTGTGGTGTTGAAAACAACGAGTCTTCTCCTACTTCTGAAACGGTCTCTCATTAGTTTTCATGATTTGTGTCGCACAGCCGCCACCAACTGGACACCACCTGGAGGAAAGAGCAGAGAGAAGTCAGCAGATGTCTTCGGACCATGGGGGGGTTCAACGCGGCTTCGCTGCAAGTTTTTCCAGCAGTTTAGTTACTTTTAGTTAGTTTAGTTTAGTTTGCAGACTCCCTGCAGATACAAACAGAGACAGTCGCTCTCTCTGGACTTTTAGCCCGAGAACATTTTTAATACATCATCATTTACTTGAAAAACAAAGTAATTTTGTTACCTGGTGAATCTGGAGTCTGCAGAATTAAAATCCAGAACTTTGTAGAACAACAATCCTTCAAAAAGTCGGAATGAAAAATAACATTATAATATTGTAATAATACTTATGATACTTTTCAATGGCATTCAGCTTTATTTAAAATGGATTTTACAACAAGCACAGAGTGCGAATCAGAGAAAATAAATAAAACACACAGTTCACGTAAGACGCTGAATTTATAAAACATGAGTGAGGATATCAGCCAAACCGCAGCACAGAAAAGGATTTTTTGTGCGCCCCAACAGTGAAGGTGGCGTCTCTTTGGTTCCAGACTGCGTCCTGGCTCAGAGGGGAACAGGCCCAAACCTTGTCAGGGCGGACCGGTGGAGCAAACCGTTCGAGGGCTCATTGCTCTCGCTCATCAAAGTCCAGGTGCACGTGACGAAGCTGCTCAGCCCTCCGAGTCTGGAATGTCACGATGAAGTCAGCACTGGCAGCATCCGTCTGTTTGTCACAGCTCAGTCACACCTGCCTGGCGTCTTCCAACTGTTTCATTTGATTTTGTCCAACGCCATAAATCAGCGGCTGATTTGACGTAAGGCTACTAAACGGAGCGTTGACTCGGAGATGGACCCCACTGGGGTCCCTTTGGCGGCAGCTCAGCGTCCTCCAAGCAACTGGCAGGATATCAGTCTCAATCATCCTCAGCCTCTGGCGGCTCGCCGGGAAGATCCCAGGTTAGCCGGGGGGGAGAGGGGAGGGGGAGGGAGTGGAGGGGGGCGTTGGAAGGATGTGAAGGACAAGAAGCAGGAAGCAGAAAGGAAAAGTCAGCCGGTGGTTCATTCATTCTGTTTCATTTTTAACCATTTTGCACCAACCACATCACAACCAATCAGTCGAGGTCGCTGACAGACATTAAACCACTCTCTTTTTAGCTCTGTGTTTGGTCTCCACCAGAGAAACGCTTAGCTCCTCTGTGTTCACCTGTTGGATCCAGACTGCCTGACTGCAGCGCAGCAGCTGCTCAGTGGAGCTAAGAGGATGCACATCACAGATCTGCGGAGGGTGTTTGTGACCTGCGTTGGTTTTTCGATGGATCTGCCAACGGCTGTCTTGTGTGTTCGGACACTCTCCAGACGTTGGGAGGTCGAGATGGATCGAAAAAGAAATAAAACAGCAACAGTTGCAGAGTTTCAGACTGACTGAATAATAGTAATAAAAGTAAATCAAGAAATAACGTACACAGCGTATCCTGTAGCTGAGCTGTGTGCGTCAAAAGAAGGTTGTTGTCTCTGACCCGTTGTGTATCTCACGTTCTCCTGCAGGAACAGCTCGTCTATTAAGCGTCCCGAAGTGGAATTAATACAAAGAGGTTCAGGGTTTATTGAGAAATGATTCAGGACACACTTACGGCAGCAGACTGACCCAAACTTTTCTTTGTGAGCCAGTTTGTGCTGACTCCGGGTTTGGGAAGGGTCTGAAGAAGTCTAACAGGGAGCGCTGGAAGATTTCTCTGTGAAATATTTACAGCAAATGAGGGAGAGAAGAGGAAGAAATATCTGTAAAAAAAAAAACAAGTTATTCAGCATTAAATGTCAATATTTAGCTTACAAGTCAGGTGATGGAAACAACCTCCGGAGGAAAAGAAATAAATATTTGCTGATAGAAACCTTGGCAGAGAATTTGGAGTATTTTTGATGATATCTTTTTTTGCTTTGCTTTTTCTTTTTTTTTTTTCTCCAGAATTTGTTTCATGAAACGCCAACCTGTCCAAAGAAAACAGACCAACACACACACTATGTTTCCAAAAAAGAGGAGTGTGGATGTGATCAGGCCAGATTCTCTTTGGCGTTGGGTGAAATGATTTGAGAATGAGGACCGCGGGTTTTGTCCGACTCAGTTTTCATGATGCTGGTCAAACGCTGCGTTTTGTCCAAGTCGGTTAATTCCTGCAGGACATTTTCTTTCCCGTTTTAGAGGCAACAGCAAAACTTGAAGATGGAATCAGCCCCCGAACTCCAACTTCCCCCCAGACTGCTGAGGAGGCAGTTTTTTCCTCCATCATCCTCTTCCTCTCTTTTCCTCTTTTTTTTGGGGGGGAGGGGGTTTCTCTAAAGTGGCTGACTTCGTGATGTTTGAGTGTGTTTGTGTGTGTGTGTGTATGTGTGTGTGTGTGGGTGGGTGGAAGAGATGAGTTGTTTGTGCCATGCTCCTTTAAATCAAAGGCAAGAGGAAGGCTGTGCTTTAATCATATTTCACGCCGACCTCACTTATCTTCCTCGCCTGTTGTTTAAGGCCTGTCACTGCAGATATATCAGCCTCCGTTTGACTGCCACAGTATGTGGAGTTCGGCTGCACACACACACACACACACACACACACCCCTACAATCACAAAAATACACACAACCCAAGAGCGAAAGATTATTCTGTATTCATGTCCTCTCACACACACACGCGCAAATTATGTTGAAAAAAAAAACAACATAAGTCCACATGCAAAATAGCTGACAGGCCGGCAAAATGTGCTCCTGCAGGATGAAATGAAGACAGCATGTGTTAACATTTTCTTTGGAAATGCCGAGGTCGAGCGTCACTTTTCTGAGGTGAGCTGACAGCCGGGCCTGCACTTCATAAAGTCTTTCATGTGTTTCCCGCGACAGTTCGCAGCGGGGCTGAAGGTTGCAGCGACGGGCCTGTTGACCTGAAAACTGCTGATCCAAACCCCCGCCGAAGGGACGAGCTGCTGTTGCTACACGGGGACGGGGCCATGAACGCTCCGCAGGTTCAGGGATGGTGGCGGCACCGCAGCGCAGAACAGAGATCCGCCGGGCTTCAGGGCTGAGAAATGCCATCTGAAACAGTAACTGATGCCACTGAGATGAGGTTTCATGTGTCTACGGTGGCCCTGAGAGCTCAAAGCAACCTCAGCAAAACCAGAAACACATAAACGTGGACCTGGAAGTCAGATTGGATTGAAGTGTATCGGAAAATGCCCTTGCTTCCCCGGTAGTTTTAATGAAGCTACAGCTCGCCAACCCATTGGGTTGAAAATCGACAGCGTAAACACACAAAACAGGCAGCACGACGCTGTCGCCCCACAAAAAGAAGGCCGCCGGTTCGGTCTGTATTCTCCTCGTGTCTGCTGGAAACTCTTCCTGCGTGTTGTCAGTATTTGAAGCGCAGCTGTTGTCCAGTCGATGGAGCAGTTTTGTCTGTTCGTTGTGTTTTCCTGAGCGTGTTGATCTCTCTGGCCCACCGTAGGTTCACTTTTACAGATGTGTTTTTTCTAACGTGAGGCTGCAGCGCTAATACAACACACACACAAAAAGTTCAACACAAATCACCCAAATATACACACGTGGAAAAATGCACTTTAAATGTTATGCGTGATTTCTTCTGTGTGTTTGTGTGTGTGTTTGTATGCAGCTTCAAATGTTCAGTCCCAAGAAGACAATCCGTCACACAACAGACATGTTCTGTCTTTGTCACATGACAGCAGCTGCAATGATAAGCACACACAAACACACACACAGCATCTTACCCCCAAAAGGTTAAATGAATTATTGCGAGTGAGCAGCGATGACACAAACAAAGCCAACAATTTAAAAGAAGAAGAAAACCAACAGGAAGTTTTATTTCAGGCAGCAGCAGGCATCACCCACCGAGCACTTCACGTCACGCTCCACAGAAAAAAACATGTAAAACTGTGTTTATTTATAACTTCCAAATGGGCGGGACTTCAGGCTGCTCGCTACAAAACGAAGAAAGTTGTTTTGTAAATGTAACCTTGACCAAACAAGATAAAAATCCATATTCATTTAAACAGTATTGACTGATTCAGTTCGCTTCATCTGCTTTCACGCTCTTAAGTGATATTTATTTTTATATTTCTTCTGTTTTATTGTAGTCTTAAAACATAATAATTAGTTTGAAAATTCTCTCTTTATTTATTTCCTCTGTTGTTTTTTATTGCAGTTTTATGTGAAGAAACTCGAGCTGCATCTAATGAATGGAAAATGCTGTACGAATTACACTTCTGTGTATTAAAACAAAACAAAACAAAACATTACATAACCGGCGGCGCCAAGTCAGACAGTTTGAAGCTCTGTGCTTCATTTACGACCGGCATAAACAGGGAGACAGCGCAGAGCTTCAGGACTCAGAATCTGTGTCACATCAAATATCAGCCACACAAATAACATGGAAAGGCTTTCCCAAAGATTTTGACATAGATGAATACAAACAAATGTAGAAATATAAAAGTATATATATGATATGAAGGAAAGGGACCTGGACCACTAAATGGCATCAAGTTCTGCATTTCACCTACGAAGTATAAGCGTTTGTAAAAAGTGATGCATCGTCGCTGAAACTTTTTCACTATTTTAGACTGAAATGAATTTTACAGATTTCCCAGGTCCAGGTTCACATGTTTGAGGTTTTCCAGTTCAAAGAAACGAAATGAATTTTGCTTTTGGACTAACACCTGAAGGTCTTCTTCTTTACTTCTTACTTTCACTTTGCAACTTTTTCAATGAAGGTCTGCCTCTTTTTTTTTTGTTTGTTTGTTTGTTTGTTTTTTGTTGTTGCTTCTTTTGCTGTAGTAAAGAATATAAAGACTGGAACACGTGTTAGCTCCACTTGAAGCGATATTGACAAACTGTCTGATGCAGACGAAGACCGTCTGGGTCTGTCCTGACATCGGGCATCCAGGTGGCGTTACCAATCTTCCCTGTGTCCCCCTTTTCAAAATTCCCTTTGCAACAAACTCTGAGCTATGGAAACCTGCAGTAAAGAGATTCCCCTCCGACACAGGCACGTTGTCGCCTCCTGAGCTCAGTGCCGGTCTAGACGGCGGTGACGGGTTTAAAGACATGCAAAAAACTCAGCGTGGTTAATGACTCGGAGAGGACCTGGTTTGGCCTTCACCTTGGAGAATAGACCGTGAGAGCCATCACGTTATGTGTGAAAACTAACTTAAATGAAAATGCAGCTGGCCTTTTCACCAAAGTGAATCCAATCAAAACTTCCAAAATCCAATTAGTGAAGAATTTTTTTTTTTTTTTTAATCTGTGCTGTTCCGTCTGCTGCCAAGGCCTCCTGAGCCCGATGACTCTTTTATCCGGCCGGGCGCTTCATCCTGCATCATGTTGGCATTCTGTGCACAATCACAAACTCTTTATTTTCATTGCACAACCAGAATGAAACTGAGACGGTAGCTTGGGTTGCCAATTAAAACAGAATCGTCCGGTATTTAGAAACAAAACTACAGGGTGAGGGCAATCAGGTCGGGTAAAGGGCAGAAGAACAAACAAACTTCCACCTCCGGAGCTGATATACAGTGATGAGGATTTGGAATTTGATGAAATTTGATGAAAGAAGTCTACAGTTTGTAAATGTTTGCTTTGCAGGCTCCAACTGAGTGTCAGATTTCTGACTTCTGTAATTACAGGAATGAAAAACTTCTTTCAAACCAAAATTGGTTATTGCACATTGCAGGAATATGATCATTGTGCCATAAAAGTACAGTGTCAAAAGTTTCAACATGATGCGGATATGATTTAACTGTGTAGAATGATATCAACGCATTAAAGTTCAAATTTAATGGCTTTTGCTCAGAAATTTCACTTTTTCATACGAGATAAACTTCCAATGATTTCATGTGAATGGTTTACATTTTTCTGATTAAAAAAAAAAGAACTCATCACTTTATAAAATGCCCCTCATGAAGAAATCATTTATTTAGGTGAGGTGATTACTTCTGATTGTTAAAGTCCTCGACTGAATATTGAACCAGAGAGGGAAATAAATGCAGCTCATAAATATTGATTCTAGTGCTCGTTGAACTGAAGGCGAACAAATTAAAGAAGATAAATGAAATCAGCAAAGAGGAATCCTTCAACAGGACCGGGCCAGGGCCAGGACCAAGACCAGGATCGGGATCAGGATCAGGCTCAGCGGTTCTGTGGGAACTGAAACTGCCTGAAAAAAATCTTGTTTGGAAAAACGCATAAATTAAGTCAAAACGAGTGGGCAAATTAAAAAAAAAAAAAAATCCACCTCGTAGATGTATTCATATTCATATTTATTCGTGTATATTCTCCATATAATACTATAATGTGCACCAATTTCTTATGATGATTACGCTGTCAGCAACATCCGTCGAGAAGGGCAAGCAAAAACTTTAGGAAGGCATAAAATTACCATAAAAATTGATGGTAAGATGTAAATATGGAGATAATCACGAAGCTCCTGCTGATGAACATACGTGTCTTTTTATTCTGAGCGGAAAATGAAACTGTTGAGCAGAACTAGAGGAGCCTTTCCTCATTTCATCCCCTGAGGTACACCTCCCTGCTCTGACTGAGACCGTTAACGGTTCCTGTTGATTTCCTGAGCTCAGGTCCACAGGCTGCAGGCTGAAATTAAAATCTGTTTCACAAATTCACGTCACCACATTTAAAACTGAACCTTCTTCTGCAGACACATTTCATTTGGACACTATTCTCCACACAGACCGCCAAATTATACGGCACCAGTAAAACAGCAAAATGTGTGAGTGTGTGTGTGTAGGACACCCAGCTGTCAGATCCTGAGAAACAGATGGGTCCGGTCAGAAACTCTCCTGCCCCACACACACACACACACAGTTAACGAGCTGGTGGACAGCAGACTTTGCTAACAGAAGAAGCCACCTTGACAGGAGTAGGAGGCCCACAGGACGGATTTTACCTCCCGCTGAAGAGTCACAGGGGTTATTCAAAAAAAAAAAAAAAAAGAAAGAAAGAAAGAAACTCTCCGGAGTTACAGTTCGGATGGACACATTTTTATTTTTCTGGAGTAACTGTAAGTCACAGCGAAAAGTCTTTTCCTCCACAGACTGACATCCACCAGCTGACAGGAGAGATTTCACCCTAAACTCCGAGATTCACAGAAGTGAAAGTTCCTGACTGTTAAAAACTGTGATACCTTAACTAGCTCCCTAAATTATGAATTTAGTTCATCTCCAGTATTTTGCACCGAAATGTGCTGGACCTCGCATTTCAGAGGGGAAGGACTCTCCTCCTGCCGCCTAAATAAAAATGAGGACGCCTTCTAATAACCCTGCAGGCAGATTTTAATGAGTCAAAAGAGATGTGGTTTGTAAATTTGCTTGTAATAGTCTTCGATCTCACAATATAAACTAGAAATATGTATTCGAAAGAGTTCCGAAAAGTTTCCCTGCAGATCCATTTTTGTCTGCAGATGTAGATAATTAATGAAGTCACAATGCATGAAACGACGCACAAGAACCAACAAAACCTGCATCCTGCTGCCGGGGGCAACCAATTTAACAAGACACGGGTGTGAGTCTCGGTAGTAAACTGTAAGCTTACCATGCTGATGAGTGCAGAGTTGTCCAGTCAGCGATACACAGACATTTTGAATTGATTACAAAAAAGAAATAAAGATATCAAAACTTTTTACAACATTGATTTAGCTGATTTTTTTTTCCCACCGGTTGTTTTCCTCGTCACGTCGTGCCCGCCCTCGAGCTTTTGCCTCTGTAAATTAGACAGGAAGGGCTCGGGAGCTCTGATGTACACACTCCAAAACTCGACTTCACCCAAAGGCCAGCGGTGGACCGCCGCCGTAAACTTCTCCGCTCTCCCGTCATCCTCTGCAGCGTCACGTGACGTCCTGATGCGTCTGCGTGGCTTCCTCTCCCGAGCCGCTCCGCCATCTTTACTTCCTGACTTATTGAACAGGCTGCTCAGCTGTATTTCCTCTGTTGCTCGTAATGGCGGTGAAAGCCATTTGTCACAACAAGTTCACCCTAGCCGGAGGAAAAACGAAGGGGAAAAAAGGATGTCAGGAAATAAGTGATTGCCACCCTGATCCCAGCTGGCCACCAATCTTCCCGCCACCACTTTCTGAAAAGCTGTGGCGCAGACAGGTCACTGAAATCCATACATTTCAAATGAAACAGTCATTGTTCCCCAAGATTAATACGTCTTGCTGGTAGTAATACAGGAAAGCTTGATGTACCTGTCAGAAAAATAAACGACAGAGGAAAGAAACACAAGTTTGAAATTATCTTTGAGTGCAGCAAGCGCACAAGCTTTGTTCAGCTGCCTGTGGGCCTGATCTCTGTAACGGTGAAGCAAAATTAATCCCTCGTCTGTGTTTACAGCTCAGCTGTTCGCGGGGAGGGTGCTTACAGTGGATTTTAGTCTTTTCCCGCACGAAATTTAAACAGTGTTTTTGAGATAAAGACGCCACAAGTGTGACAGAGGGAGGCGTACGCCACAGGTTGTCGACGGACTGGCTGAATCGGCAGTAACTGGCTAAAAGGCTGGAAACTATTCCCGATAATAAGATGCCTTTCATCCGTGCGTTCGGCATCGTGCTTTGTGTGTCACACTGTGAAAGGCAGGTCTAATATAATCTGAAAGCGTGTCCATAAAAATCTTTCTTGTTGGGGTGTGCAGGGCGACGGCTGTTTAAGTCGAAGTGAAACAGACGGACTGAATAATGCGTGAAGAGAGGGGAAAGAAAAGATGGCGATGATGATGACGAGGATGAAACCTTCCTCGCATCAACACCCGACACTCCCAGATGTTTTTGTTTTCAGTGTTTTTTTTTTTGGTTTATTTAGTCATTCTAACTTTGACTGAAGCTCCTTCAATGACCTCAGGTCATTTACGTTACATTTACTTATTTACATTCATCCAAAGCCACACAGTGGCACACCAACGGCCTCATGATATTCAACTTCGGCTGATTTATAGCTACTGTAAATGTTTCACTGCCTGTTTTCCGTGTGATTCAGTGACTTGTGATTTAGTGGGAGACACAGCTTCGCTGTTTTATTTTGAAGGTTTCCTATAAATGTTATGTTACGTTTGAATTGAAATTGTGCTGCTGATAGATTCATGCAGGAAAGCCGTGTCAGGTGTGCATCGCTCCAACAAATCAAGCTGTCATATCGCAGAAAAGACATTTCTGATTAGAAAATACTAAATTTGGAAAGAGTTCTTTTACTTTATGTGGATTTATTCCCAGTTCATCCTGCTGACGACTGGAGGAGAATTCAGCCAGGATGAAGGAGTAAATCACGGTCTTTCACCACCTCATCGTCATTATTTAGGATTTAAAACTTTAGAAAGGTATGATACGTACTTTAACAATAATCTTTGCTGCTTCAGCTACAAAAATCTCTTTTGTCCCACGTCAGAGGCTGCATTTGAAGTCCGAACAAACTTTTCCTGGGAACCAAAGGCTCAAAGGGACGGCTCCTCTATCCCAAGAGTCATTGCATGCCAGTCATGAAAATGATATGGCTGGTAGAAACACCAGTCTTCAAAGTCTCACCTCAGCGTGGAGTACGTGAGGTGGCCTGTTGTGACCTCTGGCACGCTGAACGTACTTCTTTGTGTGGAAGAAATCACAGATGATCAAGTGACGCAACCGGATTCAAAATCAGTTTGGATTTTTGAAATGTTTAATCATCCTCACGCCAAATGATAACCCTATTTATGTAAAAATAAAAATGAATGAAAGCCTGCGTCACTTTTTTTCTTTTCTGTCAGCTCAACAGGTGTGCGACGAACTCTGCGGGGTTTGTGGAGAAGCGACATGATTTAAGATTTCCAGGAGTTGAACTGAAGCTGCAGTTCCACCGGCGGGGGCAGGAAATTATCTGTGTGAGAGAAGTTATCAGCGGGAGACAGCGCCGGGCGTGGCGTGGATTATCCCGGTGAGTTAAAGGCCCCTCCAGCTATTTGACTGACACTAAAACGTTGCTTTAAAAGGCTTCAGTGCGTCGTTTGACTTCAGCAGGTTCATTAAGAAAAGACCAGTGTAACTTTTTCCTTTTACACACACACCACCAAAATCTCTTCGGCTATAATTCACATTTTCATCATTTTTGTTTTTTTTTTTTTTTTTTTCAAACATTTTACTGAATCAGAATAATCTGTCTGAATGGCATCGTGGAAGGAGGGAAACATCAAGTTTGTAAATTTAATTCATGTCTCGTCTTGTTGTGCGCTTCCTGTTTCATTTTGTACTCATCTCCTCCCTCTCGTTTCACACCCTTCCTCCCTTTGTGTGATTGTCGAGCCCGCCCCTGATTGGTGTCACCTGCCTCATGTAGAGATAGTCCTTGTCTCCTTTTGTCTTGGTCACTCTTGCCGAGCCTCCCAGCCACTTTTCATGATTATCAGGTTTGATTTTCATGTTAATATTTTTGATCCTCATTGAGTTTCTGCTCTGTGTTGTACTTTCTATCCTCCGTGTGAGCATTTTATTTTGTACTTTGTACTTGACACTTTGTTAAACCATCCTTCTAAGAGTTGTGCGTTTGAGTCGTGCACACGAAACTGCACTCAGTTTTGTGTACAAGGCCGTTACGGGGAACGTAAAGGTGCATGCAGCTGCTTTAAAAATCCCATTTCAAATCCATAAAACAGGCAAATAGAGTAAAAATGGGTCGATGTCGATCCATCAAAAGAGAAAAAAGTGAGCTTTTCTGTCAAAGATGGAAAGGAG
Source organism: Echeneis naucrates (assembly GCF_900963305.1). NCBI lineage: Eukaryota > Metazoa > Chordata > Actinopteri > Carangiformes > Echeneidae > Echeneis > Echeneis naucrates. The sequence continues at coordinate 3,756,783 of NC_042515.1, read as the reverse complement.
TTATTTGAATTTTTTGTGTTTGTATGAAACTGCCCCTTCTGCGGTGTGGCGAGACTCCAAACTGTGCTGCTGACATTTAGAAAACGCAGCCTGAAGCACATGACGAACACAACATGCAGACTCTAGTTTGTTTTGTTTTTCAGTGAGATATCAAAATTACCGTCCCTTAGAAGTATAGTTTGGATTTTTTTTTTTTTTTATATTTTGGAAAATATAAAGACAAAGAAGATCAGCAGAGTTGGCGGGGGGGGGGGGGCGCTGTGCCTCTCGGAAAACTTATTCTCATCACTGAGCACATACTGAAGTGGTGCTCAAAGACTCTCAGCAAGGTCTGACACATGCAGTTGAGTGCCATCTCCTCACTGCTTTGTCTCCATTCGTATTCAGACATATTAAACTACGCTAAGCCTGGAAGTACAGGGAATCTGGCTTAAACAAAAATAAAATAAAATAAAAAGCTGATCCTGGTCTTGTCTCTGTGCTTATTATGCATCGAGAGCGTTGACATTTAGAAACAGCAGTGTAGTATTGTGTCTCCCTGCTTTGTTTTCCAGAAAGCATGACGAAAGCACAGATCCGAAGTTTTAGCTTTGTGGAGGAAAATGTCAGTCGTGCCTAAAGCTGGTCCGGTCCGAAATGTCTCATCAAAGTGTCGTGAAATGAGTGGCAGGTGTTTTCTACCGTCGACATCAGGTCAAAGTTTTATTTCAGACTTCAAATACGTCAAAGCTCTACAAGTGAGGGCGTGTTTGTTTCAGGATCAGGCGGGAAAACCTCACGACGTCAGAAGAAAAAGCGTTTTTGCTGGACCTACCTCTTTCAGCTGAATGAGTTCTTGTTGGTCTGAGCACAACATTTATTTTTCCTGTTCGGGAGAAATGCCTTTCCGATGGAGCCTCATGTCTGAAGCTGAAGAATGATTCGTGTTGCTTCATGAATCTCTCCTCGTGGTAAAGTCTGAAAGCAGCCAATCGTAGTTTATCGTGGTTACATTTGGAGGTTAAAGGATATTTTCACCTTTTTAGAGTGACAATCTGTCATTCACATCGAATTAGCATCATACAAATATTCACATTTTTTCATTGGGTGAAGAAAACAAAAGAAGGTTTTCACTTTTGAGTTGCTGCTCTCATTTAATGCGTACCACTATGGGAGCTGCCAGCGGACGACGCTTTGTGATGACATCACAGGCTTACATGGCGATGCCGATGCCAGCCTTGGATCTAATTTTCCTGAAAGTCCATCCACATTGTAACAGTTGAGATGCGGAGTGGCTGAGGCATGTGCGAACACTGTGGGCTTTTTTGGAGTTTGTCATCATCGTCGTGCATCTATATTAAAGTTATACAAAAAAAAAAAAAACTACTCCCGAACTCTCTCCTGTCATAATCAGACCTCTCTGTCTCCTATTTTAAAATGTGTTTCCTTGTTTTAGCCTTTACTCCTCTAAAGCTACATAAAAAAGGTTTTTGTGATAATTACTAAATACATATTGAGTGTTTGTATTTTGTTTATGATGCAACATTTTTCTTTTGTTTTTTTTTTTTTGTTAAATCCAGGCACGGAGCCTTTTCTGTCTCAGTCCAAATACAGAAGATGGGCTCCGGCACAGACTGCCCACTCTGTCAAAATAAAAGAGCCCAACGACAAAAAGCAGGCGGTGATTCCTTCTGTGTCTTCTTTGACATGACTGTGTCTGCCTCACTCTTTTATTCTGGACATTTTCTAATGCTCATATCAAACCCAGCTCTCTGCCAACATGTCTTCCTGTTCATGTTCCCAGAAAATGGAAGGGGGCCACCAACCGCTCAGATCCAGCAGCCGTTTTTTTTTTCTGGCCTGGTTTCACTTTTATTCGCTCTCCTCAGCATCTTGTTTAAGATGCTGCTGCTTCTTGAGGAACCGAGCGTTGTCAAGAGCAAAATGCCACTGGCAAACAATCAAGGTGCTCCACGCAGCTGATGAATAGTTATTGAGGTAGAATTAACCTGTGGGTGCAAAAAAAAGAAAAAAATCCCTTCTGCTGCTGAGCAGATTTGAATTTCAAAAGCTGGATTTAAATGATAGGATGTTTTTGTTATTTAATCCGTCTTTGAACTCACTCGGTCTGTCTCGTCCCTGTCCTCCTCCAGCTCCTCTGTCCTCTCAGTGTGTCGCCCAGACGCAGTAATGGGACGATTTCACCGGATCAATGACTTGGAGGGGAGAATCGGAGACACAGACACGGCAGGTTTTCAAGGAAAGACTCTTAATCTCAACTACAGGCCGAGGACAGCCTGCAGGAGGGAGAAGACAGGAAGCAGCAGAGAGGTGAAGGACAGATGAGGGTCCGTACGTCGTATCTGCCTCATCAGTTTTCTTTTTCCTACGTATTCATTTTTATTGCAGAGTAGCAGCATGACCCTGTTGGCTTCATTTAACTGATGTCAGACAAGTTCTGTGATTCCTGCAAATTATGAATATAATGCCAATATTATATCAAGATTTAGGCAAAGAAAATACACTTTGATTAAGATTTAAGCTTCATTTGAATGTTTGAAAAATTAAACTTGTGCTTTAAGCCCCTGCTGCCGTTGAACTTCATCTGTGATGTGTCAGAGTGGACAAGATGAATGTGAAATCACCCGAGGAGACGAAAGGAGACGTAAAATAAGGTGATTAGGAATAACCAAAACCTCATTAGGGTGAGTTAACCCTAACGTAGCGTGAGTCCCTGATAAGAACCTTTGACACATCAGCCCAATAAGTTTAAATGCTAAACCCAGTTGATTGTAGCTTCAAATGACTAATTGCTAAAATCGATGGTTGTTTGAAGGAATTAAAATGTTCTTTTTGCTCTAAAGGTGACATTACCGCCATAGTTGTTGTTTAATTTTCTCTCAGCAAACGACTTCTTGAAGCTCTTTTTTGTGTGTGTGTTTGTTTCTCTCCCCTCCAGGTAACTATCAGACTCACCTCAAAGATCCTAATCATCCCAGAGTCGGAGGCAGAGTTCATCTTCAACAAGCTAATGATCATTTCGGCCAGTGTAGCTGTTGCAGGCTTCGGGTTTTCAGTCTTATCAGAGTTAATCAGTGTTTCTCGGGTTCTGTCTCGCCTGTTGGAGGGAACATTCGAGTTCACATGGGGGGGTAACTCTAGAAGGATGCCAGAAGTTTTGCTTTGGAAAATCCAGATAAAACAAAACAAGCCTCTAAAAGTACAACAGTTGGTGAAAATACGAAGCAAAGAAATTAATGACTCAGCTTCAAAAGTGGTGAAATGATCAAATAGAAAAGATAAAACGCTGGAAACCAAAGTAAACAATATCATTATTTATCTGGATGCATTTGGCTGAAAACGATGGAAATAAGTTTGTGATGCATAAACAAAGTCTCTGTTCCATAATGAATTCATTCAAATTAGAACTTAAATGATGAATTTATTAAAAGCAACCAACAACACGACGGCTGCACCTTTTGTACCCCCTTGTAACTGTCAAAATTGTGAGTTTTAGATGCAAACACAAACTCCAGAGCAACAAAAGTTTTACAGTCATGGCTGTGAAATCAGCTGATCCAGCCGAACCATCTTCATCAGGAGCTTCAGATAACGGAAAGGTCATCTCATTTCTCCATAAAGGTCTTCCCATGATTCTTCTCTCCTTGTGTTTTCACCGCGACATACTAAAATTAATCAAACTGAGAAATCCCTTTCAGCTTCTTCAGAACTTCACCGAAGCATCACAGTTCACCAAACCTTTTTTTTGTTTTGTTTTGTTTTTTTGTTTCTCCTTCAGATTAAAACTGAAAAATCTAATGTTAAGTTAGTGATTTTAAAAAAAGAAAAAAGAAAGTGATGAGATGATTAGACAGAATTTATTTTATCCACAGGAAGGATGGAGATCTGAAGTGTGAGAGAGAGAGAGAGGGGCTTACAAAGACAAAATCACTTTCACGCTCCTGATAGATGTCCGGGTTGATGAGGTCTGCAGTGCCTCACAGCGAATCCTGAAGAAGAATCCTCCATAAGAGACACGGAGGGGAGCAGCGCCGGCCGACAAACGGACACATACGCTCGAATCAGCTCATATTTGTGTCAGCGTTTTATTTGGGTTGTTTTGGTTTTTTTTTCATTGAAGAATTGGAACCCAGTTTTACAGAGTGTGACATTTTACTGTGTAAAAACCATCCTGTCCTGGTCCTGCTTCCAAATGACCTTAAGCCTGGTTTGGCATTTCTGTGCTGACTTTTAATCTTAATGATCCAGCGACTTAGACACTGATCTTGATATACAGCAACTGCTGGTATAAGATATTGTGTCAGAGCCAAAGTTACATTAATTATCACCTACAGGAGAAAATCGCGTTGGATTCAAAGGAGTTTCTGCATAAAACAAGGCCAAACATCAAAATAAGGGACATCAAATAAAAATAAAAATAAAAAAAAATATCCACACTGATCTGAGATAGAAACATTCACAAGAACTTCAAGGCGCACATCTTGTCAGCAAACTCAACTCGGCAAACAAATTACACACCAACAAACAAACATAGTTGATGAAAAGCTGCAGTTATCTGAGTGACCTTTCTGTCCTTCAGCAACTGGCCATTAAAAAGCTGAACTGGTGGAGGAACAGATGAATGTTTCATTAGAACAAAACTCAAAGGTCAGGAGAAGGATTTGATAAAAGAGGGAACTCAAGCTCTGCATGAATTTCTCTCTCACTGAGGCAGGTGGCGCCTCTGCAGCCGTTGGTGTCCTGATGCCCGAAAAAATGATCATCTTCTACACTAATGAAACAATCTGATGGAACGCAGTGGTTTTAGACCTTTCTTTAATGTTATTTTAACGTTTTAACGTCTCCATCTCGACCTTTTCAGAACCATATTTGAACATATGTGACCCGCTCTGTGCTTCCTAAGGCAGGTGACCATAATGATACCATAATGATAATAATAAAAAAGAAAAGAGTATCATATCGTTCTGAAGAAGACTCAGGCTATAAGCTTGTTGGTAAAACATTTACTGAGCTAATAAATCCAATGAGATGTAGGAATTTTTCCCATAAACTTCAACACTGTCTGTCATTTTAATATGTTTAAACACACAGTTCACAGAGAAATAAACTCCAGCTGTGATTTTTTTTTTTTTTTTTTATGAAGCTTACTTGTGGCGTCCACATATTGATGTTATTATGATGCAAAGACGGCTGATGGAGTTTTCAGATGTGCACAGAGGTGTGTGTGTGTGTGTGTGTTGTGACGTTGTTTTTGCCCCCCCCCCCCCCCCAAAAAAAAAAAAAAAAAAAACAAATAAATAAATAATAAAACTACATTTGAAACAGGATTAAAAAAATTTCCAAAGATGGCGGAACGTCTTCAGGAATTAGCTGATGTCTCCATGTAGCCGTTCTGTCCCTTTTGGTTTCAAACTAAAACCAAGTGAACTCTGTTCAGCAAAAATATCAATAATAAGGACAAAAGGAATATCAGTTCTTCAGTTTTGGTTTTTGTTTTACATTTCAAATGAATGAAAGCTCCTTTTTAATTGAGTTTAATTGTAAATGTGAAATGCGTCTTTGCGTGAGGTGGCAGATTGGACTCAGCACTCATGTGGAGGCCAAACTCCGAGCAGTGGAGCTGATGAACTAAATAGTTTGGGTTTCAGCCGAAGGAGCCTGTAATGGGTTTGCAGTCTCCTTCGTGTCAGATAACGGACAGTGAGGTAAAGAAACAGAAATAAAAGGATCGGCTCTGCTGCTCTTTCCCTGCAGTGGATCAATGAGCTGCTTCAGAAGGGATCCAAGAAACAGATACTATCTACCATCACTTATCTGCACCGTCAGACCTTTCTCTGGCTCACAGCACACACATTTACACAAGCTCAGACACACACCTGGGACACACAGACACACACACGTCTCTTTACTTGGATGATTGGGTCTGATTGGGTTCACCTCTACTTCAGATCCTGCTATCTGTTTAAGTTTACTTTTTCCTCCTCTGGTGACGTGTGTGTGTCTGTGTGTGTGTGTGTGGGTGTGTGTGGGTGGTCCTGGTATTACTCATGTTGTGGGGACCTGTACTGTTCACAGCCACAATATGGGGACTTTTCTTCCTTATGGGGCCAAAGAGCAAATCCTGAAAACATAAAGAAGTGATTTGAGGTGAGGGGTCAGTCACGTCGTCGAGGTTAACGTGAGTCAATGTAATTATTTTCATTGCAGAAGCTTCTGTGTCCTGATTATTCAATCATGCTCCGTCCTCCCTCTTTATTTTATCATTCCAATTGTTACCACTTTCAAACAAGTGTTGGATTTACAGCAGAAGTTGTTCACGTTGGGTTGAGTTGGTCCGACTGGCCGTTGAATAACGGACCAATGAGCATTAGCTGTGTTCAATTAGCTTAACGGGCAATAGCTAATTTTTGTAATCCGTGACTCGCTGTCTTGAGGTGAGAGAAGAAAATGTACTTTGATTTGAGGGGAAAACTGAGCTCATTATCTCAAATTAAATCAACCAGCCTGACGAGAACCAAATGTAAGGCTGTTGTTAATGAAACCGTGAATATCTGTGGGGCTGACTGAAACTGATCTCAGGTCAGAGGGATTTGTTTGCTAACTAGTCTGGACCCGGGGCCTTTCCTTCAGCGCCTTCTCACCCTCCAAAGTCATGTTCACTTAGGTTAATGGTGACTCTGTCTGAAGCTCACGTTCTTATCTCATGTTTCATATTTTATTGTTAAATAAGAGATTAATATAAATAGAACTCTTACTGTAAAAGATGTGAACGGTAAATGTACGGTCTCACTGGTTGAAGGGTAACGTTTAGTTTGGTATCGTCATTATGGATCTTTTTAGTTCGATCATTCAAACTCAGGTTGTGGTGCCGACATTCACATTATTCACAAATTCAAGCTGGATTCAGGACTCACATTATTGTCATTTCTCATAATGGCATACAAGCCACGTCCATATATACATAAATAAATGGATGAAACCACAATCTAAAAACACTAAAACAGTCTTGGCGCAATAAATAAAATTTTCTAAAGTGCGACAGAGCCGGTACAGTGTAAAGAGCTACAACTGTGCCAGATGTCAGCTCGGCCGTCCGGGTGTGTTCGTACTGCGAGGCAGGTGCAATTACTGTCGGGGACTGAGCAGAAGGGGCCGGGCGCTCCTCATGGCGGCAGCCAGGGAGGTGGCGAGGATCACAACATGCCGAAACTTATCACAAAGCGTCCCCTCTCTCGTCTGGTTCTCTCAGACACTTCACAGCCAGAGTGTATTGAAACGCCTCGGCAATCAATACTCAGTCATTTCAAACTATAACCCCGTGAACCAGCACAGGAGGAAACCAACTCCCACCAAAGTGTTTGACTGACAGCCAATTAAATGTTCAGGACTGATCCTCAGACTCTGAGCTTTGAGGGAAACGCTCCCTGAAACTTTTTTTGTGTCTCTACCTGTTCGAGCTTCCCGGTTAAACGCCACGCTGAAGAATATCACGTCAGTACTGTTACATAACGTAACGGCAGTTAGTCAGCTTTGCAAAGAGAAAAAGCACACAACACACACACGCCTCTCTCTACGAAATAATGGAGGACAACATCCCCTTTGACTAAAAATAGACTTTGATTTCCGGCATCAACAAAAAAAATGAGCATTCATGGGAGAGCTTTTGTGCTGCTGCGGATAAGGTTGTGCTTCTTTGTGCATTGTGTGGAAAGTGTGTTCCTTATCCAGAAGCAGAAGGTGGTGCTAATGTGCCAATAAGCAATAATTACAGAGGAAGAAGAAGAAGAGTGCTGATTAATTGTGAGGTTGTGTTATAAACTTCAGATTAGCTGTGTTGTTGATTGTTTGTTTTTTGTGTTCCACACCAGATATTTGGCTTTAAACACACCGGTTGGACTTTCGAGGCCTCCAGGTGAGTCAAACACGACTTCCTCTATCTGCTGGCTTTGCTGCTGTTTTGGTGGCTCTTTGGTTTCGGAGTCGAGCCCGGGAAAAGCAGATTTTTTATTTGATCGGTCACCTGAGAAATAATCTGCAGCTACATATCTTCAATCATTTTTAAAGCTGAAGAGAATGTCAGGCCTCGTCTTGTTCAGCTGCGTGAACAGAGCGCCTTGAATCGTTCATTGAAAGTATCATCAGGAGATAAACCAATATAGAAAGCACCTGATTTTCACTCATCCAGGTCAATGTTATCTGAGAAAGGTTGAATCAAAGGTCGACTGAGCTTGGATGAACAAACATAACAGACTCTCACATCCTCCTGTGAACCAAGTTCAGCCGCTCTCAGTTCAACTTTTCTTGCACAGTGATGAATGCAACTGCTGGCAGATCTAGTTTATGCCGCGCTGTATAATGAGTAATTAGCTTTAACTGCTGCTTTGATGAGGTCGACTGTGCTAGTTTGTTCGCGCTGATCAGAGAACGATTGTAAAAAAATAAACGGTAACAGTGGAGAGTTTAACATCAGGGTGTGTGTTTGTGTGAGGGGAGATCGGCTGATGGCGTCCTGTTTCGACGAAGTGAAAAGTCTGCCGAGGTCATTTAATGAGTCCCGAAAGAGGAATACAACATCTGTATTATTTAAACCGTATCAAGCTATGACCATTTACCATCCAATCCAGCCCAAATTTATTTTATAAGTCACATTATACAGAAACTGTAGATCAACAACAAAAGGTCGACCAAAGGGCTGAAAGACAACAACAGCAGGACATAAAGTCGATAGGAAAGGAGGGAATAAGAACATCATTATCAGGAAAAATGTCCAGTACGCCGCTTTTGGTTGTGATCGTAACCATGACAACTGAGGTTAGGTATCCCTGCCTCCATTGATCCCTCCTGGATCATATCCGAGGGTCGGGAAATCATCCAGCATTGTTGTTTAGGTTGGAGGATTTGTTGGGTTGTGGTGGGATGATTGTGTGTGTGTGTGTGTGCGTGCGCGCCACCACCAGCTAAATGGTCTACGTGATTCTGAGGTCTCGGGGTTTTATGCAGGAATAAAGCAGCCGCTGTGTTCAGACTGGACCTGGAAGAATTGGAAAGCGTGTCGGCGCTCAGAGGGAGTGAAAGCAGGAACGTGTTTCTTAACTTAATGGAACAGGATGGTGCAATTACCTTTACCTTCACTTCAAAGTTAAGGTCAGCGTTAAAGATGAATCACAAGGTCCTGTCAGCCGTCCAGATTTATGCTGACAGACGCCGAATGGGATTTTTTAGTATTCAGGGAACATGATTTTCATCTGTTCCATTTTTTTTATCAAATTCTTATTAATTTTTTTTTTTTTTTTACTTCTCACGGTGGTGGTAAGAATTTCCCGATGTCACGTTTAATATGGCCGACATGAAGAGGAGTGACCTACCGAGGAAGCTCAGCTGAGCGGGGAGGACACGGAGTCCCAAAGACTAATGAGCTCCGTCTTCGGTCCTGCTGTGTTAAAGGCTGCCAGCTTTGAGTGAAATATCTGATACCATCAGCTGGTTTAGTTCGGTTTGATGTGAGATACGGACGAGAGATGATAGTGAAACTGTATCGACTCGTGATGGTCCTGCAAACCGAGGATGAGCAGTGAGTTGAAACTGCAGCAGCCAAATAAAACTTTATTTCCCCGAGTCGGCACCATGTACGTCCACATCTTGGCAGATTCCGTCTGTTATCTTTTGACCGTCAGAAAACTTTCTGAAATGGCCCACACGTGGAAGCAGCTGTAAACGGGCCGAAGGGAGGCGTCAGCTGATTCCTGAGACCGATCCGAGCCGAGTTGGTGTTTGTTGATGATTTTCACAGTTGAGTCAGCTGATCAGTGTGTGTGTCTGCCTGCTGGGGAGTCAACATCGGCTTAGAGGAAACACAAACATCTGGAGGGACATTGGCCCGCAGACTTCACTTTAATCCCGCTGAAACGGATCATGAACAGTCGATGTTTTCGTTGGTTTACCGCTAAATAGCTGCAAAACGAGCGACATCGTCGTGCTCACATTTCCATTCAGGGCCCTTTATGTCCGTCGTCAGCGTTTCATCACAGAGACGGAGACAAAGTGTCTCCGGTGAACGGCTAACAGCTCGTCCGCGACCGTCCATCACGCACTCAGCCTTGGACATGGCAGCATCATTATTGCATCCTGCTTGTCTGCGCGTATTTGTACGCATGTGTGTGTCGACGTTCGCAGGTGCAAGCGCCTGTGTGTGTTCATTGTGACTGCGGCAGCAACCTGCAGTCTGTGATTAACCTCTCACTCTGATGAAGGAGCACTCAGCACGGCACGCACCGAGCGAGACGGGAAGAAAGACAGAGAGCTCTGCAGCTTTTATGTGTCTGCCAGGGAGATGGAAGAGGAGCATTATGGGTCAGCGCCTGGTCAGGGTCAGTGCCCGGTCAGCAGAAATCGAAAGCAGAACCGGAGCGGCGTCGGAGAGAAGCTGCAGCCTGCGACTTTTCATTCGCTCTGGAATCAACAGTCACGTAATTGTTGTCGTGTTGTTGATCTAAGCTGATGAGCACGCTCGCATCTATTCAGATGCCGTGATATTAGTTGTGACGTCCCCCAGCAGGGGCAGCGGCCCGTAACCCCGTGTTGCTTTTTAACGAAGTAGTTCGCTCTGGAGCGTTACACCTCACAGTTTGTCATATAGTTGTGTAGCAACAGTTTGTCTTCTGCTGCACAAATCGATACGTGACATCTTTTCTGCCGTACTCATGAAGAAGTTTTTCCGTGATTTTCCGAAGCTGCAAACTTGAAATTGTACCTTTTTGCCAATACTGCACTTGTTGGCTCGATACACTGAAGAGAAAAATCTAAAAGGTTTCAACTGTCTTTGCTTCTTTTGTCCTGACTTGAAGGCGCCCCCTCTATTTGTCACCCGTCTGCGTCTCACCCGCCTCCAACCACCTGAAGTCGGCCTGCACAATGGGAAAGTGCCACTGGGCGTCAGACGAGATTGTTTACAGCGTCGCAGTGCTTTTTATGCTTTTTCAGACAACTGCACAGCCAGTGAGTTACAGAGACACACACCTTCTTTTATTTTATTTTTTTTTTTTGCTTTTGTTGAATACGCTGACCAAGTAAATCTGTGAAAGAATAAAAGTCCGCAACATGTTTGTGATGGAGGTGTGACGGTGAGACATCTCTCCTTCACAAAGTGTGATGTTTCACAAAGTAATGGCTCATTAAATGCAGTGCAGCAGTGTCGGTCTGTGCTTTCAGGAGCAGGCAGCAATAACGCCAAAGAAGTGAAGCAAAACCGCATTTAAGGTGTGCGATATTTAAACTGTTCTTCACGCAGACTCTGTTGACTGCCTTAAAGGATGGAGGAAGGAGAGAGGAGACATTAAAGGCAACGCAACTGTCCCTTACTGATTCAGAGAGGACATATTGGGATGTCTACCATCAACAAATCCCCAGAAATGTGTTTTAAATTAATTTCATTTTGAATTCTTGAAGATTTGAAGTTTTCCTCTGCAGTGATAGTATTTTTTATTTTTATTTTTTTTGTACATTCATGAGTTCCCTACAAACAACTGATTCAGCTGCCTTTATAGTGACAGTTTGACTAAATGGAAACTAATACAGGCTTTTCCAAGAAGTTAGACTTTGTCACCCACGGTGCGATGCTGCTCGGCTTCACTCTGGGGGAGGGAAAGATTATTGCTGCGTCGGAGGAAAAACAGAAAACACATTTCATGCAGAAGATTTTATCAGCAAAAAAACAATACATCTCATAAAACAGATAATGGATTTGCTTCAATAGCTTCGATGCTAGTTTATATGTGTTCATGCAAATGGTGTCCTCAGGGTGGAACGACCATAAACACCAAAGGCAGACGCACACGTAGCTACACACACGCACACAAACAAATAGAGACCCAAAGGTTTCTTTAATGGGATTCCAAGTAGCTTCCAGAGGTGTGATCGATTTCAGATATGATCCAGTGGCTGTTAGTGTGAAGCCCTCTGTTCCGCCTTAAATCACTGACACCCATCTCAGCGTTTTCTCTGAAGAACCCAAAGCCACGAGAGTTCATTTTCATCTCATTCTACCGAGCAGCAGAGCCTGCGGGGGGGGGGGGCGGATCGACCAGTATCCGGCCGGCCAGTTTGTCAATCACCCTGATTGAGCTTAACTGCAAGGTTGATGGAAAAAGACTGGACATAAAATGGTTCAGCCACGGGGTAAACAAGTCTGTGCAGTTTACAGACTGAAACAGAAGCAGTCCTCTCTAGAGGTCACTAGATAAGTTTCCTAATTAAACGGCGGTATCTGCAGAGAACCGGTCTCTCGTCCTGAATCCTGCATGTGCTTGAAACGCTTTCATTCACTGAAGCAGTTTCCAGTTTTCTTTCATTTGCTGCCTGGAAAAAATCTTTTCTTCCATCGACTGATGATGGAACAACTACAGTTGTGTGTGGAAGGTGATTTGGAGCTCCTACCTGAGTTACCTTCCAGATATCACACAAAGTCTGTGGTGACTCAACGGTCAGTTTGTCGGGATGCCATGTGGGTGCAGATGCTCCATTTGCATGACAACAAAAGATCTGAAGCTCTAAATCAAAGCTGGTTTTTGGATATCCACTATCCACTGAGCGGCCTAATCCCAGCACTGCTGATGTTTTTGTTCTGCTTTTGGTCTCCACCACCTCCTGAGCAACATGACTCTTTGGGTCACCTGCCGTTAAAGCAGACCACGATCTGCTGTGGTCCAAACATTAACAGCTCAATCAGACGTCAGTCCATCAGTGAACATTTAGTCTCTCCGTTTTTCACACATCAGTTCATTAACATTTCATCCAGAACACTTTTGCATTACAGAATTTCTGAGAGACGGGGTCGAGTCAACATAATGAATTCATTAATGAACGAATCCGTTGGTGGGGAAGTGATAAGTAATGTTTTTTAATTCAATTCTAATTAAATGAATTTTTAATTCAAGTTTACATTTTCTATTTTTCTCTCAGTTTTGGCTTCTTTCTTTTTTCTTTTTCTTTTTTTTGCCAAGTAATTTAGAGCTCATTTACAGTTTTTCTCAGTATTTTATAAATTTATATGGACTAAATAGAAAACATGAACCAACATTGAAGTTGATCATGGCTTTAGCCTGAACAGATGCAAACGCACTTCATCTGTCAACCAGAGGTCCTTTCAGTGTTAAGAATCTCTCTGCCACACTGTACTGGTCGTTAATGAGGCCTATTGATTGTTATAGTAGGAAGCCTTGTTGATAGCTGAGGAAAAAGCTGAAGCAGGAGGGAAATCAATGTGACTTGGTCCGTCTGTCAGGTCACAGACTAACGGGGATTTTAGCGCTTCAGCTGTGAGCAGCAGAGACACAACGAACAAAAGAAGCAGGGAGACTCTCAGTGCCGACATTAATTTAATGTTTCGATATGACCCCGTTAGAATCTGTTAATGGGATTCATATCAGACTGATAAGTTCATATTATTTTAGGACCAACGTCAAATGTTACTGCAGCAACAAACAAACACAATCGACTGATGTGAAGAAACAGCAGTGTTGTGAAGAAACCGCAGTGTGTTAACACAAAGGTGTGAGTCATTGTATTCATTGTCCAGAGATCGACTTCAGATCCTCGCTCCCTTCCATTGAGTCCATCCTGACGGGTAAGAGTGGCACTTTAATCCATATAAAGTTAAACCTTGACATAATAAACTGTGATGAGAAAAGTAAAGGAGCGTGAATGCTGTGTGAAGCCAATAAAAAGGACGGCGGCTCGTCCCTGATGTGCTGAGACGTCCAAACAGACGTTCATTCATTCATCTTCTGCCGCTTTATCCGTTTCCCGGTCCCAGCTCACCCTGGACAGGCCGCCAGTCCATCGCAGGGCCAACACACAGAGACAGACAGAGACCAACAACCACTCACACTTAACCCGAACACGATGTCTTTGGACGGAGGGAGGAAAATTTGTTTTCTGCTAATTGTGACTTTGTCAGGGTTCGTTAAACTCAGAGTCCTGATTACGGCATGTGTTCGATGAAATGGCGGAGGTGTTTAGATGATTAGATCCAGAAAAGTTAGTAAGTAAGATTAATGAAGCCCGGGGGCACTTAGAGGGAAAGCAGCACAAACATTAGTTTTCACCCCCTCCTGCAGCGGAGGACTGGTTGGTGGAGGCACCTGGGAGGGAAAAAGAACAATCTCCACGCCGCCCTGAAGCGTGACTGAACATCTGAAACTAAACCGACCACTGAACGCACCGATCAAATACAAAAGGCTGAGCTGCTGAGGCGCAGCGTTGGCTCTCTGCTAACAAACAACACAAAGCAATGACACTATTGTGATGCTGCAGAGAGGAAAAGATGTGTGTATGTGACAATAACAATCTGTCCGTCTCCAACTCTGGTGCTGCACCAGCAGAAAAAAAAAAAAAAAAAAAAAATCTAATTATTCCTATAAGACACTTCCCATTGAGAAAAACAGGAAATGCCAAACTTGCAAAATAAAACCATTAAAATGTGTCAGGAAATCCTCAGCAACATGTTTTTAAGAGGAATCAGTCAAAACATCCAGATATTTTATTCTCTGCTGAAAACGAACCACACACACACACACACACACACACACACACACACAAACGTGACGTCTGTAATTAGTCAGCTTTTTGAGCTCTGATTTGCTGCAGAGTTTAACACACCAAGGTCACGCCAGCAGCCGACCGTGTGTGTGTGTGTGTATCTACGTACCCCATTACATCAGTGGCCTTGGAGAACGTAATCAGGATTCAGAGCTGAAAATGAATAACAAACACACACTTAATCCTGTCACAGAGTGTGTGTGTCCTCTTCAGCAGAATGAAATGAGCTGTCAATGTGTCATTTTAAGGTGCTCAGCGGAGGAAGGAAGAGATCACACACACACACATACACACACACACACACACACACACACACACATTTAGCAACCACCTGATGATATCATCAAATGCAGACGTGTTGATTGGACTTTAGACAAACAAACACACAAGGACAATAACAACACACGGCTCACTTCGGATGCACACTCAGAGGGAAAGCATGTACACACACAATCACACAATCACACAATCTGTGATGTCCAGAAAGAGGTTTTCCTGCCTCAGTGAAGCCCAACAGCTCCACTTGGTGTCAGAGCAGAGAACAGCAGAGGAAGAAAACCTGAACACATTTAACGCACAAATAACACAAATTAAACTTCAACCAGGCTCTCAGAGGTTCATTTACATTTATGCTTTGACACCGCTGACTCTGATAAAAACAAATTTAGTTTGTTTGTTTTTTTTTAGTGGCAGGTCTAAAGACTACAGCACCCATGAGCCTCGGCTGTAGTTGTCATGTCTACTTATCAGCCTGCCTGAGGAAGCTCCTAATTCAACCAGAAAACATTCGAGGGGCCGTGACGGGACTGAGGTGTGAGAGAGTCTCAGCTCAGATCTGCCTGAATCACCATGAATCTGACACGTCTGCAAAGAGTGAGCAAAAGGCCCGAGGCCGGCATACCTGTGACAGCAGATAATAGGAGGAGATGATGGGGGGGGGGGGGCAATCAGGGCTGATAGGTTAACACATCATCCGCACAACTGTCTGAGGGAAACAAAGTCCGACCGACTGTTTCACATTTTACTGTTTCCTCACAGTACGTTCGAACCCTGATGAGAATATTTACTGTCCCAATTTTTTCCCAGTCCAAAGCTTTAGTTTGTTGTTCACGATGGGCCTCTTGAGTTGTTTTTTTTTTTGTTGTTGTTGTTGTTGTTGTCGTTTGATTTTCTTTGGTTTTAAATTATGTGGTTGAAACTGTCTCCAAGAAATCACATTGACGTTGTGAAGAAAACTTCTCCAGTCTGACATTTTCTGTCAGACTGGAGAAGGTGAAGAGGAGGGATGAAGAGGGAACTATCAGCAGGGCGGAACTAGTCTGCTGCCGCCTGTTGGGCGGAGGACGTGAAGAGGGACGCACAGAGCAGCTGGGACACATCAAAGGACATGGTAAGGTTGTGTTTGGATAAATGTTGGTTGTTCATTTGTACCTTGTAAACATGATTGATGCTGTTGACCGTCGATTGCGATGATCTGTGTAACTCTGCTTAAAGAGGAAAGCTGTTTTAGAGTAGAAGTTTGTGTTCTCCAAAGAAGAGTGCACTTCACACTTCACTTTATGCATTTTAAATAAATAATGTAAAAGAATCTAAAAGTTTCATCAGAACTTTGATGAAAACATTAAGAATAGTTTTTGTTTTTGTCTTTTTATGCAGTAAAAGGCCGGTTTCATGTAGGATAGTAAGTTTAGGTTAAAACCGGTCATGGAAATCATTCCTTTGAATTTCATGCAACAAACTGGGCATTTTCGAAGCTGCAGTGATGTACACACACATTTCTGTTGCTGTTTAAAGTGCAGTAATGTGTGTTCACTGTGTGTTTTTGTGTTTGAAGGTTTTTCTCCTGCGTGCTGCTGCTGCTGGTTTCCAAATTCACAGGTCGCTATCTGCTGCTAACAGCAGATGAACAACAACTGAACAATTAGTGAGTCAGATTAAACACCCAAAGTAAAGAAAGAGGTCTCAGCAGTTACAACGTCCTGAATTTAATGAAGCTTCTCTGATTTTAGAAGAACAGCTCTGAACTTTTTTTTCTCTTCTTCATTTTCATTTCTGAGGCAAAACGAATGTTTGCAGAAACATTTCATCGCTCTCTCTCTCTCTTTTTTTTTTTTTTTTTGAATATCTTTATAGAGGAAAAGATGAATTGAGATAATAATGGCACTGATGGTGAGCCGGTCTGACTTCGCTGTCATCTTCAGTTTGATCTTAACACAGAGTCTCAGCTGTGCTCTGGTCTAAAAGCAGCTTTCATCAGATTATCGTTTCAGATCATCTCTCTCATCGGCGCTCACATTCTCAGAGATAAACTGATCAAATCCACCGACCCTTAAACTCCATCAACCACCTCCAAAATGACCAATGATCGATAGATAGATAGTGTTTCAGCTACTTCTGCAACGTGACAGTAAACCATATATTTCAAAAATGTAATTTAAATTAATTAGCTTCAAAGCAGCTGAAAGAAAAGATGATCAGCTCCTGATGATGTGATCTAATGAGCTGCAGCATTTAGCCACGTCAGTAAACGCTTCAAGTATTCACATGTAAACAAAATCAGTGCAAAGAATCATCTAGGAAATACATTAGACTTAGAATAAATAAACACTAATTCCATCAGTCTATGCAAGTCATGTATCCAGAGGAATAAATGATGGGTTACTGAATGAAAAGTCCTGTTTGGCCCCGATTTGGAGTGACTAATAGAATAAATAGAATTTATCGGTCACCCTGATCATAACAGACAACTGAACAATGTTCCCGGAAACCATTCGAATGAGATTAAATGTTTATGGTTTCATTTAGCTCTTTAATGTTTAATTAAAAGAAGAAAATAATTATAACATGAGTTTAAAAAAAAAAAAAAATCCAGAATTTTGACTTCAACTAAAACTACAAAATGATAATGTTAATAAATATATATGCAAATTCTAAGAAGAAAATGTACTATAGGGATCGAAGTCATTCATTATGCAGCAGAGCGGCTCCTTCCATCGTGTTACATTATAATACCGGATTATTATTATTAATAATTGATGATGCTGAATAATGTGGAGCTCATTACAACTGCACACAATGTTGATTAGTTTGATGTATTGGCTCTTACACTTTTTCCAATTAAACCACGGGCGGCTATAAGAGCTCTGCTTTTAGATGCTTTATTACAGAAAGTTTTAGAAATCGATGAGCGAAATAAAAAGTTAGAGATGCAACTTCTGTGAAATTAAATTATTCCCTCCAGGAACTTCCACAGGAACTCCAGTGTTTTCATGCAAATGTTAGTTATGAATGTAAAATCAAAATTTTCCCATCGACGAAGCAGCTTTTCAGATATATGTGGAGCAGTAAGTGAGATGTGAATGAGAATCTTATCAGCAGACACAGACGTGGACAATCAGGGATTATCTGAACGCTCAGGGAAATCTGGGATTTCCTCATTTGTGCAAGTTTGCTTCTGATAAATTTCCTCCAAAAGTGAGGTCACGTTATCAGGGGCACATTTTAGGATTATGTTTGTTTCCTGTGATCCCCAATGGTGTAATCTGATTGTGTTATCTGAGGGATTACAAGATCTGTGTGCACTCCAGCAGCTCTCAGGTCTGCCGGCTTGTTGTGCGGATTCAGTCCTGCAGGAGGCAGCAGCACCCAGGAGCTCAGATGGTCCACGAACCCGAATCACACCGGCCTCATTTCATCTCCGAAGGTCAGAAATAACCCTTTGACAACCTGTTTTTGCAGGAGAGCCTCAGTTCAGGCTAACTTTAGCCCAACTTTGTTTATCCCAGAGAAGAAAAAAAGAGTCGAAACGACAAACAATCAAAACTGTATCTGGAATAGGTGGAGATGTCCCAGCTGAACAAAGCGACTTTACGCCTCCTTCTGCCCGTAAAGGTCCCATATTTTAAACTTCTCCTGTTCGAAATGTCGACCTCCACAATCAGGTTTATGTCTCTACGTCAGCCTCCCCTCTGATTGGCTGACTGACTTCCTGACTAATTGTGTTAAAGCATCACATATTTCTGCTGAACCAACAGAGTTGGTGAGGCTCGGGGGCGTGGCTACTGCGTCGCCATGACGTCACAGCGTTCTCGGTTCTGAAGACTTGGCGCTCTGATACTTTGACTATAATGGACCTTTAAACCTCTGACCTCTGACCTTTTTACTTCATAAGTCCTGATTAATCACTATTTAACAGACTCATCTTGTTAAATCCAACACAGAACGCATCACTTAGAATCCAACACAACTACAAAAGTCAACAATTTGTAAGTGAATAATCTGACTGACGGTGTGTGAGCAGCCTCAGGCCTCTAGGAGGAGACACACTCCCTTTAGAGTACAACGCTGCACACCTACACACACAATTACTATATTCATGGCCACATAAAGAGGAGTAGAGATAAGCGCTGTTGCCTCGAGGGGGGGTTGCTGGGATGGGACCTTGGGCCAGGTCCGGTCTTGTAAAGTGGTTTAGAGTTAATAGTCGTGCTGATCCAGATAAAGCAGTCTGGATCTGGATGCTCCGGCACGTTCAGGCCTTTGTGGAAAACTTCAGTTTTCTCTCTCTGTTCTTTCTCATTGACCTATTTACTCTTCTACACACAGAGCAGGCTGCCATTAACGGACAGGTCATGCGCCCTCCTGCTCCTCCATCGATCAGAGGAGAAAAGATGGCTCCTGTTCTTCTATAAATACACTCGGTGTGATCGGTGTCCTTGTGCTGTTCTCCTCCATCTTCCCCTCCTCCTCCTCCTCTTCCTCATCTTTCCGTCTCTCTGCTTTCTCCAGTTATTCCTGTCTCGATCTATAAACTCCGCACACTCAGCCTGGTGTCGGGTTGCTGGACAGACCGACAGGTGACGCACACGGACAGACCCGCATTGAGGCAGCTACGTGCTTCGTGTTTGTTGGTTACTTCCTTTTAAGTTTTCTGAGTTGCACGTTAAAATGCAGGCTCTGTTTTTCTGACGCTCAAAGGCTCAGAGCTCTTCCCGTGCTTCGTCTTTGTGACGTCGCTGTTCCTTCTTCTGCGCCTCACCAACCTCCATCATGCACCCGTCAGTCCTGTAGGCCCTCATCCACGGATGTTCCTCTGCACCGGCCCCTGGTCTTTGGTCCTGGAGTTGGAAAGAACGTGTTCATCTTATTTCTTCTCCAGATCTTGCCAGTTTAGTGCACTCCTCAGTCACGCAGCTTTAGTTTTAAAGTTTCTTCGTTTCGAGCAAACAATAGAAGACGCTCGTTGTTCACAGCAGTTTCCTTCTTCTTGTTGTGTTATCGTTGTTGTCAGCTTCAGAGGCAGACTGGCCATCAGGAATACCGGGACGGTACGGGCCTTTTGGCGCAGTTGGGCTGGCCTTTAATAACCAGTGTTTACTGTTTCTCTAATGTGTGGCTAATCAACGTGTGTCACGCCCCTTTCACCTCGGTGGCCAATCGCAGCTGAAGGCCGAGGGCCTCGTTTTTTGGCTAGCTTGCTGACTTCTAGCACAACACACGTCGGCTAGCTTGGCTGTCGTATAGATTAGGGCCAACACAACCTCCTGACAGATGCGTACCACATTATGGGCTCCTGCTTACTCTGTCAGTCACACAGGCAGCGTGTGAGCGCAGCTTTTCAACACTAAAATCATCAAGGACAGGCTCAGGAGCAGCACCTTGAGACAGTTATGCTCATGGACACTCAGCACGATGTTCTGAAGATGCTGGATAGTGAGGACATCTTGGACGGTGTTGCAGAAAAAGGTGAGCTGCTGCAGAAAGTGCTACTTCAGTAAGGTGATGATGTGTTTAATATTACGTTACGATCATTATTAGTGTGACTTACATGTTCACCAGTCTTCACTGTTAAGAACCATTTAAAATATTACCTATTTGTTCTAATCAAGGCCTCAGCTTAAATGATGTCATTATCATTTCAATGATGTTTACATTTATTTATTTATTAATTTTTTGTCTCCCACATATCTGTGAAGATATTTCTTCCACCAGCATCATCCGGCCCGGCCAGTCAGGGAATAAATTCCCAGTCCGCCCCGGTTAGCTTCTCTTCACGTTCGAACTGCCACGCTGCCCGTTATCTTCTGCAAGTTTACCTCTTACCTCTACAAAATCTTTTCAGGTCGGAAAGGTGAAGGCAGACCATCATGGGACGACTCTGCTGGTTGTAAAAAGAAGTCAGATTGTACTGAAGTCTATGGGTAAATGTCCCCACTCTTCTCTGATTTATTAGCTCAGTTAATGTCTTCCTAATGTTTCAAGTCTTCAATACAGCATTGTGTTCATTTTTTAAATGATGATCCCATTTAGAGGAAAGTGAACCATAAATCAGGGGGTGGATTAGGGGGCGTGGCTATTCTGTAGCCCCAGAATAACAGTAGAGTTCAGAGCAAAGATGGCCGACTGTCAAAACAGCAGCTCCCAAACTGATGATGCCGAGTTGACAAGAGGAAAAAAACACGCAAAGATTATAAATGTAGAATGAAAGAGCAGGCAAAGCTGGTTAGTTTGTTCAGGATAAATAATTTAATGCAGTTACATTATCAATATATGTGCACTCTCACTCACAAAGGAGAAATGGAAAGCAATAAGTCGGTCCACCCCCCGAGCATCATCTGTTCCCGCCCTCCTCCCCTAAACGGAGTGAGTGTGTAAACAGAACCAAAAAAAAAAAAGAAGAACAACAGCGGCTGTAACGTTGCTCAGTGCAGCCCGTTAAAAACATCCCTCAGCAGCAGCAGCTCTCTGTAAACCTGCACCACAAACACTCAGATTCATGCTGTAAATACTGGATGAGTACCGCTACAACGTCACATGGTGAGAAAAAGCAACCGACCGAGAAACAACGCACACCATCGATTCACGTTTCAACATTCGGTCAAACAGCCCTTTAAGTTCAGACCCTCCGTGCACCATCAACTCTTCTCTGAGTGTTTTCTTTAGCATTCATTTGTCAGATAAACAAAATCTCCGATCTCACTGAAAAAGTCACTCTGTTGGGCTTCAGGAGGCCAAATTTATATGATTAATGCCATTATTATTATTATTATTATTAGTTCTTTGGGAAACAAAATAAAGTAATTTATTCCCAAAGTCAATAACTGAAACATAAGAATGAAATTGATATAATTTGAAGTCCACATGTGCATTTAAACAGGAGATATTCAACATTTTCTCTACATTCGCTAATTATGTAAAATCTTACTGTGGAGCAGAGAAACGGAAAAAATAAATTGGATTATCACAATTTTTGGATGAGACGCAGTAAAGTAAAAATGTTCTCGTGGAAATATTAGTGTTTCTCTTTCGGCCGTCACCAGGTGCTGCTCGTGGGGGATTTAAGATTTTATGCTGAGAACAGTCTATACTTTTCTGTGTGAGAAGTGCCCTGAGATAATCTCTGTGATCTGTTGCCGAGAAAATAAAATGATATATTTAAATTTTTACCTTTAAAGCTTTTTCTATTTGCCATTGGAGGATTCACAATTTGAGTTTAATTCTTTACAATCAGACGCTCCTTTTTTTTTTTTTTTTTTTTGAGCTGTTTGGAAAAAATATTTAGAACAATCAGAAACCTTTAAATTGGTAACAGCTATAGGTAAAAAAAAAAAAAAAGAGGAAGAAGGAAGAAAATATAGTTCGATGTCTGACATAAATAAAATAGACTAACCCATTTTGGTGGGCGGGTTAAAATGGTTTTTGGAGTTACATGTTGCGTAGACACATTCCCCGAGAGCACAATCTTTTCATCACAACCAGGTTTCACTCAAGATTTAAAATTTCTCTTTAGTTAGTAAAAAAAAAAAAAAAATCAGCTACTTTCATACCAATACAGTATCTGACTGAAATAAAATGACAACAGCACTATTAAGGCAATGTCAAGGAACAAAAGATGATAGAAAGACATTTCTATTTGTCCAATTACCCGGCTTTAGTTTGAGGTTGGAAAACAACAGTACGCGTTCATTTGTTGCAACAACATCCAGCACCAAAAGTTGGATTGAGGTTCGTCTGAACAGGATTGTTGGAGGAGCAAGAAAGCTTCTGTCCTTTTTGTCGCTCTCAGCATCCAGATTCAACATTTTAAATGAATAGTTTGACATTTTGGGGGGAAATAAAAGCAGAAACTAAAAAAAATCCTCCTCTTTCTTAAAATATCAAACCACAAGTCCATCACAACATCAACATCAACAACAACAACAACGACAACAGCAACTACAACAACAGTCTTCATGGGTAAGGTGGCTTGGCGTGTGAATTCCTGTTTGTTGGGATAATACCAGAGTGTTGACAGTGTGTTTTCTAAGTTGTAATGGCTGTTGACCTTCTCCCTGCACCGCCAAAGGTAGCGATAGAGCACATTTGATCGTGGTTACAGTACATTGGTGTCAAAGTAAATGCTTACCTGTAGATAAAGTAATGAAAGGGTTACGTGACGACCCGCCCAAACCCATGTTGTTGGGCATGTTTGCAGCCATTTTGTATGCGTTTGCGTTTCTTTCTGTGTGTCTGTGGTCTTTTTTGTGTCTTCTGCAGTCGTCCTCCACAAAGAGTCACTTCAAACCAACCGCAGGAAGACAGAAAAAGGCCGTCCACGGGCCGGGTGAGGTACGAGTCTTCCCAATGTTCCCAGCCCGTTTGTGTTTCTCCACAGAGGTAATGAGTGTGTGTTAGTGTGCGCTGTACCTGCACTGACAGGTAGAGGTGAATTGTTGTGCTAATACGACAGCTCATCATCACACTCAAGGACGCTGCTGTCCTCCGATCAAGCACAGTTTTTTATTGGGGCCTCAGTTTTGTGTGTCTGCAGTTGTACAGAGAATGCCCCGGTGCCCTGTCATCTAACTATTAATGAGATTTATTTTATTATTTTTTTTTTTTTTACACCTCATAACATCTATGTGTGTGTGTCCTGTACTTTCACTGCAGTGTGTGCTCTGGTGCTGATAGGAACCGGATCCAACTGAGGATGGACAGGAATCTAAAACCGTGACGCAAATTTAGTTCACTGGGGGGGGGGGGGAGTGCAAATTGTCTAGTTAACAACATCTCACGGCAAAAAGAGCCTGGATTTAAATCCAACCATCCAACCAGGCAAACTGAGGTCTCTGTGGAGTTCAGATTGCTTGTTGTGTACATGCAGGAGAACGCTTATCTGTATCTACACGTTTCTAAAAAACAAGCAACAAAAAACCAACACAGAAAAACAAAGGGAAACCATTTCCAGCAGTTCTGTCACTTCTAACTAAAGCCCATTTCAGATCGGACCATCACTTTTCACACGTGAGGAAAAGGAAGTGACAGGTTTCCTCTCACACACCAAACGTCACGGATATAAAGGACGTGTACACAAAAAGCCATGCATATGCCGTACACAGAAACTTCATGAGAGACAAACGCGTGTGAACTGATGAGCTGATGTTTGGCTTCGCTCTCAATCAGAAATTCATTTGTAAACATTATTTTAAACTGTTTATGACGGATAGATTTAATCTTTCCTTTTATCAGTTTCCTGTTTCCTGTTTGGAGTCCGAGCTCTGTGAATTTATAACTCTAAATAATTCAATTCATCGTCTTTGTGACCATTCGAAACCTGACTGGCGATACTTTACACTGTCCTGTGAGAAATTAGTGCAACAAACGCTACAGCGTCCTTTTTATTGACAGCGCTGGACGACGTGTGTCGGCATGCGAACAGAGCGTGAAGCTGACGCGGATTAATGAAACAGGAAGTACTCCACGTCTGAAAAAGGGCTTTAGTCTGTTCAAGCCAACCGTCCTCCGACTTCTATTTTGAAAACTCGGTGGCGTTACACCCGTTAGCCTGCACACACGCCCACCCACCCGGATGTGAGAACATCCATCGTCTTTCTATCAAACCATCCCTCCAGCTCGTCGAGTTAATCTTTTCTTTGTGTCATAAAGAGGAAGTTGTGTCGATTTCAGTGAGCTGCTTGCGCTCGTACAAACCTCTGTGAGAAATCTTTGGATTCACTGATATGTGGTCTGAAATTTGAGTATGAAGTGCGTCACGTGTGTGAAATCAGTCTTTTACACAAATTTTCTCTTACGATGTTTTACAGTTTGTGTGTGTGTGTGTGTGTTAGGAAGAGGCAGGCTTGCTGTAATCTTCCACACCGGTGATGGTGGCTTTGCAGAAGAAACAGTCCTTGTTGTTCATCAGATGCTGGTTGATGCAGGCTCTGTGCAGACAGGAGAGGAACAGCTGGTTCATAATTAAAAACAGAGGTAGTTTACTG
The DNA here is from genome assembly GCF_900963305.1 of Echeneis naucrates. Classification (NCBI taxonomy): domain Eukaryota; kingdom Metazoa; phylum Chordata; class Actinopteri; order Carangiformes; family Echeneidae; genus Echeneis; species Echeneis naucrates. Next base: position 3,731,929 of record NC_042515.1, on the reverse strand, counting down.
CATCATAAATAATCACATAACGATGTGGAGACTTCACATTCGGTGAATAAACGGCAGTATGAGCTCATCCTCATCTTCATCTGGGAGGCTGCCTGTTACAGTGAAGTGTGAAGTAGAAAGAAAGTAGAAACAAACTCCAGCTGCAGATCACAGACGAACATTTTAAATTTCATTAACTGGAAACTATTCCGGTGAAACTCCTCCCTGATTTTTTTTTTTTTTTTTTCCCCCCTGGATGAAAGAAAGAAACGTATTTAAGCATTGACTTTGCTGATGATGGAGAAAAGCCTGACTGAAAACTAATGAAGAATAAACCATCACTCATCAAACTGCATCAATAAAAGTCTTGAAGTTGAATTAATCCAGCCCTTTTTTTGTGTGTGTGAACAAAAAAGCAGCAAAAACAAAATCAACCAGGGAATCTGTAAGTCTGACCAGAAGCTGAATAACTTTGTTCGATTATATTTCTAAGAACGGCAAACACAAGGAGCTCAAAGCTGTTTGTTCACACAATGTTAACATTCAGAAACCAACGGTGGAGCGTCTGCCTCATTTTCGCTGATCTCAGGTTGAAGCTCAGCCGGAGTGAACGCGGGAGAGTGATGACGACCAGCCTGAGTTTGGCCTTGGAGGTGATTAGACTTCACTCAGGTCTGTGTGACAGAGCTCTCAATCAGCACCACAATAATCCATGCACCTGCCGAACCGGTCCGCCGGCTAAGCTAAATGAAGCGCACCTCCAGGACAACATGAAATATGTATGGAGGAATGAATTGGACCGAGGTCGGCTGCCCGCAGAGCTGCAATCAGCAGTTACCAATCAGCTGACTCACACACATCACACACACACGCACACCTGTGTGCGAATAAATGATTTATGGCTCAGAAGTACACTGTGGTCCGTGTGCACGTACATTTTGAACACGTGTGTTTTGTGTGTTTGTGTCAGCTGTTTGGATAGATCAAGGGTCCAGGTGAATGAAAGCCCGCCTCCCCCTGACCATGAAGGAGGGTCCTTCAGCAGAGCACCCACCTGATGTAAATGAGGCATTTCTAAAGCTGGCCCTGACCTCTGACCTGCTGCAGAGGAGCTGAGAGAAAAGATCTCCTAATGCCATGAATTATTCATTATCTGATTTTAAACGTGGAAAAATGTTTCACTTCTTCTGAGATCTCAGCGCAGCTCGCTGCAGTAAACGGATTAGAATCGGAAATGTGCTAACAACGTCACGGCCAGCAATCACAGCGCGCTCTGTTACTGCGACGTTCGGTCCGAGCAGGAGTCTGATGAACGGTCCGTCCCCGGCGTGTCAGCTCGACGTGGAGTCAGACCAAATAACTCTAACGTGTCACCCAATAAATCCCAGCTTGTCTTATTAACTAACGCTCGTCAATATTATTGGTCAATAACTCTCAGACCGGTCTTCTCTTCATTAGAGATATGCGGCTCAGATGAGGGCAGGCGGACAGATGCTGCCGTTACTTTAATCTTATTTAAAAATGAGATGAACTCTGTTTGGTGTGAAGTGTCTGTGTGCGGACTCACTTGCAGGACTTGTGGGAGCAGGGCTTGAAGATGGCCGAGATGGAGTGAGCGTAGCAGATGGGGCAGAGGTCTTCCTCGCTGGTCGGCTGCAGGACAGAAAGGGAAAACATGCGGCTCATGAAGAGGCTAACATGGCTCAAGGGACCGAATGACATCCTTAAAAATGAAGTTTAAAAAGCCAGGATCCAAATTTTATTACAGACTATCGAACACTGAATTTTTATCAAGCGAAATCTTTTGATCCGGTCAAAAGTTCAAAAGTCTCATGAATCTGGCTCTTTATTCAGTCCACGTTTCCTGAAAAATAACTGACCTGGATTTCCACCTCGCTGATGATGATTCAGCGTCTGGAAGCCCCCCCCCCCCCCCCCCCCACAATAACAGACCCACAAACCCGAGCATGATGTTTTTCACAAACTGAACAGCTACTTCATTAATATTTACTGTAGAAACATCAGAGCTCAGTCTGAGGAAAAAAAAAAAAAAAAAACATCAGTCATGAGAAATGAATTTGCAGTAGCTGTCCCTCCCCCACTGCATCATGGGAGGTGTGTTTTAACACCAAAGCTGCAGAGGTAAACAGGATGTCGTCGTCACCATCGCAGCAGCTCTTCACACTCTCTGACTTTTTCCTTCTCGCCTGCGCTTCCTGCAGCTGCGTCACTACATTCTGCCACTTTTTCTTCAGCTACCTGAGTCCTGATATCTCCTACATTTCTGCAGGTTCGCGGCAAATTAGGTGTTGGTCAAAATAAACAGCTGAGGCCCGGCTGGACATTAAAACACCAACTGCATCAGCAGCTCTGACAGATCTGGATTCTATTTTCAACGAAAGAAAAACCTCCTAAAGTCACCGCACAAGAACAAGTTCAAACTCTCCCTCTAGCTCATTACTGTTCTTCCTCCAAACATCCCAAAGTTTTCTTTGACATTTTCCGACACCAACCCTCCTTCTCTCCAAACCACCGCGTGTAGCTGTTAACCTATCAACACCTGGATTTGCCACATCTGCTCATCCTCCTCGTTTCCTCCTTCCTCCGCCGCCTCTCCGTTCTCCTGCTCCATCACTTTTCACCACCCACAGCCAACAGGCTGTCAGGCTGCTGCAGAGCTGCTACTTTTCACCAGGAAGGGCAAAGAGCTCCAGAGAAAACATTTCATTCTGATAGGGAAACTCTTAGGCGGCACAGTTGTTGGTTCTTCGGTAGATGAAATAAAACACGTTTGGAATTGTGACTGTAACGTGGCCCATTCAGACCGCATCTTAACTGCGGAGTCAAAGTTAAATCAGGAGCTAAAATCCGGATTTTACAACCAGGAAAGCACATTCAGTTCAGGTGTGTGAAGATTTTTTTGGCAGCTTTGCAGGCTTTTACTGCATTCCTAACAAATGTTTCACCAACAATCACAACAGCCAGTTAGGAAACTCCACCTCCATCACATTAGAGGTGTTCCCACAAATTAAAGACAAAATAAAAATGGTTTTGGTTGGTAAGGTGAAGCAATACACCGGAGACTTTATCCGTTCACGTCGCAGCAAAGATCCCTCAGAGAGAAGGTGAGAAGCGACTGAAGCAGATGAGCAGAGCTGACTCTGATGTGGAACCCAGCGTGGACACCACTAAACGTGCACAGCACATCTGCCGGCAGGAGTTTGATTGTGGAATACAGATGTTTCTGTGACGCTGCTTCAGGAAGAAGATGTTTGTCAGGTCTGTAACTGTGGATTAAATACACCTTCCTCTTCCCTGATCTGTTTTCGTCTTTAGCTCCTCCACCTCTGACCCACGCTCTGTTCCCTCGTCAATTCTCATTCCTCTTGTTGCCTCCTTCAAAAGAAATCAATCATTCTGGTTACCGTCTCCTCTCCTCTCTGTTGACTGTTCAGTTAGGCCTCAGAACAAATGAACCTTTGACCGAAGTCCATCTTTTTTCTCAAACTCCGTCATTTCACAGATACGCTGTGTTTCCAGCCGTCAGTCTGAACCAGAACATCTTGTCTGGAGACTATTGATGAAGAAATTATCTGCCGTCCGAGTCAATACCTTCTTTGTTTCCCAAGATCAACACCAATCTCCAGACAAATCTGTGACTCTCCCTCCATCGTATTCTTTTTTTTACTACATGTTGCTTTGAGGGCTTCGTTAAAATCAAACAGCTGCGTCCTTTAGTGAATTTTCTGTCCTGCACAAAGAGAAGAAAACCGGCTCCTGATGACATGAGTGGAAAAGTCTCTGTCAGGAATGACGACTGAAACAGGCTGATATCCATATCGATATTTAAAATGATGATGAAGTTAGGGCTCCATCATTTCACTGTATTTCACCATCAGGCCATTCCTTCGTCAGTGATTCCAGCTGACATCAGGAGAAGGTGGGGTTCACCCTGGACGGGCTGCCGGTCCATCGCAGGTCCGACGCCCCCATCACGTCTGTCTGTGGGTGATGTAGAGCCTAAACCTGGACGCCACCATGTCCATCTGAGTCTCTGATCAGTGTTTTTGTGGCACATCTCCAGCAGTTAACATAATTTTTTCTGTCATTCAGCCGTAATTCGGTCGGGCCAGATTGGCCTCGTGCTGTTGGACAAGCTGAGTCTGAGGATCAGACGGCCGAGAGGACTCCTCTCTTTTTATTCTTTTCTTGGCAGTGAGGGGCGGATTGTAGGTTTATTTTTAGGAGATGCCAGAAATAGATTTGATCTTTTTTTTTTTTTTTTGGGTACCATCATTTAAAGGGAGAATTGGCCCAGCTAAGTTAGATACTCTCTGAGTTGAAAGAGGGTTTTTCCTGATGTCTTCACAGTCTCAGTCTCCGGTTTCAACTCTGTGACCACCATGGAACATCTGCTGCACGTCACGTCACCACAACGTGATGATGTGTATTTTTAACACATTAAGAAACACCGCTCTGGGCGTTGACATGAAAGTGTAATTCCTCAGGTTTTATGCAAAAAGAATCATTATGCAGTAGAATCATCTTATTCAGTTGCAATTTCACCGGCATCGAAAAATAGACAGGCAAGTGGGATCACAGACGCTCAATAAAGGCTTAATTTATAAACAGTCAACACGTTCTTTGGCGTTTTGCCACCAACAGATGGTGAAATCTTTTTCATTTCATTTCTCTAATATTGTAGCAACACCAGTATAAAGGTCTGAACATCTGGACTTGAGGAAGTTCTTGTGATTGGACCTGACAGCTGCAGTCGTGTCTCTGGCTCATTAGAGCAGCTGTCCTGTCTGTGTCAGGTGGTTCTTGTTTTTCCCCCACAGTCGCACTTTGAAGTGTGAGCCCTGAACTTTATGTCTGACAGCCCCTTTTGTGTTAAGGTTGTTTCATTTTGGTTTCATCAGACGTCTCTCAGCCAAACCTCCGGGTGTGTGAGGAGGTGTTTAAATCTCTACCACACGGCTGGACAATCTGCAGCTCTGGTACAATGAGCCTGGCTTTGTGATGGAAATCTCTGATGTCCCAGCAACAAGCTGCTCCACACAACAACGAAGGATAGCAATCAGTCTAACTAGAAAATACATTGATGTGGGAGAAACCAAACTCTGCAGAGCCTTTCTGACGTTATCCTGTCTGGCATCACAGATAGATCTCAGTTTATATATCCTCACGATAAAAACACCAATCCAGACGGCCTACACTTGGGCCACCTGGTCTTGCCCTTTTTACCCCCCCATGTTCTCTGACAGCTGCTTGTGAAAGGAATAAATGAACTTTAAATTGCTGCGGTGAAGAAGAAGAAGAGAGGAAAAACAGCAGAAATATCCAATTTAGTACAGGAGCAGAGGGCCGTGTGTGTGAATTGCATTTAAAAGCACCAATCAAAGCCTCTCTATCTCACAAACATGCACTGATGGGTCGATTTCTGGATTTTGCCTCAGGACGCTTCTGCATGCCAACTTGAGGAGCCGGGGATCGAACCTGTGACCTTCTGATTAGTAGGCGACCTAATCCCTAAATCCTAAAAAAAATCCTAAAACCTGAACGCGGCTGCTGTGCTCTGCGTCCTCGGTCCGACGGAGTTCAAAGGAAGAGAGACAGCAAGAGGAAGAGCGACAGATGGTGGAACTAAAGAAAAAGAGACGGCAACAAAGATTTGATTTTATGGCCGGTGGAGATGGAAGTTCCTGGAAGTGCTGTTCACTGCTGAGAGCCATCGCACACACACAGACACACACAGACACACACACACACACACACACAGCAGACAAGTGTTTGCCTGCAGCACAATCGTCAGATGGACATCCATTTGTTGTTATGGGGGGGGGGGGGGGGGTTACTTTTCCACTAATCTATCCATCAATAAAATAATGTTTCTGTGTGTGTGTGTATTTTTTGCTATTACACTTTTTTATTGGGTTTTTTCAAGTTCTCAATTTTATTGAAGGTAAAAATAAAGTGTCTGCAGTAGTTTGACCTTCACGTCGCTCCTTCCTCCAACACATCAGATTTGTTTACTCGGCCAATTCAAACTCTGGCCATTATCACACTTACGTGAATATGCGTAGTCAGATGATTAATCCCCACACCAACCACCGCAGCAAGAAAACTGGATTTTAACTGAAGAGATAACCAAGAAGGGATGCTTTGGGTTATTTGGCATTAGCCTGCAGTAGATTCGGGTTGGTTTGGGACGCACATTTTGCATTTGGCAGCTGTCTGTCAGGTGTCAGTGTTGAGTCTCCAGATGTGATTACAGACCAGGATGAAGCAGACGGAGACCATTTTTGGAAAACAACAAGGCAACAAGTAACGTTTGTGATGCCTCAGATGTAAAAGAAAAAGAGCAAACTGTGTCCTTTCAGACAAAAGAGCAGGTATAATCACGATTTTTTTGCTTCTTTCTACTTAAACTGTAATTGTCACTTTGGCCTTGTTGAGAAACTAAACTTCTGTCTGTCTGTCTGTCCTCCTTTGTCTGTTCGTCCTTCCTCTGCCTCTGAGTCTTCAGGGAACGATCCGATTTCTGTCCAGATGGAGGAAACACAAACTATTGTGTCCTTCCTCCTTTAATTTCGTCCTCCTCATACTCATGCCTGTTTCTGTAAAATGAAATGAATCCCACCTATTCACCAAAGGTGTGAGTGTGTGTGTGTGTGTGTGTGTGTGTTATTTCACTTTGTGTTTGTTTGCTACCCCGTGGTCTGTGCTGACACGTTGATGAGGAAACTCAGCACAGGAGCAAATTGACGTCTTTGTCCAGCTTTATTTTATTTAATTGTAATTGTTTCAATAAAAACAGGTTTTATATTATTTTTTTCCAACTTTACTTCCCCTTTTGGAAATGCAGTTCTGTGCTTCATGTTTCAGCTCGGGTCCAAACTGAAACTTCAGCTCTGTACTTTGATAAACGAGTTTCATGGCGGGATACGTAATATTCCCATCGCAGTTAAACACAGTAAATTCCATTTAGTCATTTGGCAAACACTTTTATCCAAAGCAATTTGAAAGATGGAGGCATGGGAAAGCGTCAGTGCTGAGGGAAACCTCGATGTGACAACCGAAAGTAAGTGTGAGGAAATCAGATAAAGTGCTGGTTAGGAATCCTCCACGTCTTAGGAGAGGTGGCTTTCCCAGAAGAGATGAGTCTTCAGCAGACTGTTGAAGAAAGAGAGCGACGTCCCTGCTCTGACAACATTTGGTATGTTGCTCCCCCGTCAGAGAACCACAGACGAGAACAATCTGGACTGCGAGGGTCTCGTGTGCCGGGCGATCTTCCTCGGAGGAGCAAAGAGCGTCAGTGTGTATGATTGACTTCAAGTAGATGGAGCAGGACCAGAAGTCTCTCTGAAGGCAGTATTAATAAAGTGAATTTGATTTGGGTAATTGATTCAATAAGCGGCAAAGTTATGTCTTTTTAAGGCTGATCGAAGAGACCAGAAGGACCGCCACATTCTGGACCATCTGTAGGAGTTTCACCGTGCGTGAAGAGGAGCCAGCCAGAAGGGGAGTGCAGCAGTCGAGGCGAGAGATAACCACGGCCCAGAGCAGGAGTCGGGTGTCGCTTATGTTGTGTCGAGAAAAAAATGGAGCGACTCAGTGCGCCCATGCATCCTGGTCAGAGACGGACTACAGGTCTGGTCAGAGAAGGAGACGAAGAGGCGATTTCAATGAGATCTGTCCGAAACACAATTACAGAAACATGAACCTGGAGGAGGATTTAAGAGCAGTCACAGCTCAGTTCAGACACAGCGGAATAAAACAAACATCACAAAGCAATCTGTCCAAGACACCGAGAGAGGTCGGGACCAAAAGGCTCGGCGGCAGAGCAGAGCAGCTCAGGGAGCCCAAAATCATCTGACCCACGAGATATCAGAAGAAGAAAACGTGTCCGGCCCCGGGTGAGTCGGAAGCATACCAGAAATAAAGAGGACTGTGAAGGACAGAAGGACGAATGTCCACAGCACGGGTGAGCAGGACAGACGGGGATGGAGAGGCAGGAGGAATCCCGTGGAGCAGAACAAGAGCTGAAACATAAGCCAGTTATCGTTTTTAATCAGTCTATAACATGTTGCTCACGAGTTCTCAAGGTGACACCTTCAAGTGTTGTTTGTCCAAACCCAGAGAGGCTGGGCTATATATATTACACCTCAAAACATCCAGAATATACTTTGACTGAAGGACATTTTACATTTCAAGAGAGCTCTATTGATCGATGTTGTATGAGACCAACTTTTTTGGACTTCAGTTTTCTTGAGCTCATCAGCTTTGATACTTAAAAATAAATAAGGACGACTGAAACACTGCACACTGGTATCAGTCTGAAGGATCCTGACTGAAAAGGCCAAACAGCCAATAATACCCTCTTCAAAAACAACATAATGTACAGAGTGTGCTCAGAGTTTTCTGGTGTGGAGGCTGAGACGGGAGTCAGGAAGCTCTAAAGCATCTGCATTGTTACAGTCAGGCGGTATATTCTGGGCAACACAGATCTGCTGACTGAGCAGAGACCAGATGGAGCTCAGCGTTATAAAAGAAAAATATTACAGACAGGAAAAATGACAAATGACGCCAGCATCTTTTTCCTCGCTGCAGCACTAAAACACAAAACACAAAATTCTCAAAACATGAATCATGATTTGAGCCACCAATAATGAAGCCCCAGATGCAAATTTGGCAGACTAAAAAAATTAATTTTAACTTCACAAACAGGATTCAGCAAAATGATTTCAAAACTAGAAAACTGTGATGGAAATCATTTCTGGATATGACGAAGCTGGATAATTAGCTGTAGATCAACACTTTGATAACTCATCGAGTCCAACAATACCAACCTCAACTCCCTCAAATGGGAGATTTTGCTGCTTTTCTTTCATTAATGTAACTGTGAATGAGTTATCCTTAGATCTTAGTCTATCCATCAGACAACGAACAGGCAATATGAAGAAAAATTAATGAGCATTTCCGCCGTTTGACATTTTATTAATCAATTCATTTAATTCAGAAAACAACCAGATGGGTCACTGAATCTATTAGCACAGTTCTGTCACTGAGCAAAAGGTTTATTTTATTGATATAAGGTTTGAGCTATCCAAGTTCTCTATGAGCACCCAGCTGCTGTCAAATTCATGAGTCACTTGGCATTTAATAGCCAAAAACACTAAAGACTAAAATGAAAACTGAAAGCTGAGAAGGTGATCAGCTCCTCCAGATTTTTAGCCGACATCTCCCACAGTATAAAAGTGGATTCTTAACTCATGTGAGCAGCTGATAGCTCAGAGTAAATTACGTGGAGAAATGTCAGAATCCAGGCAATCACTGATAGCGCAACAGATAGTGACCAATTTCCAGGCAGCCGTCAAGCCAGCAAGAATAAAACTTCAGTGGTTCCCAGGAGGTGACTGCTGAGATAAATCATTCAGAATGAGAGTTCGGCAGTGAAAGATACCGGAGCATATCTGAAAACTCAAAGGAGATCCTATAAAAAAAAAAACAAACAGACAGGAAATCTCAGAATACATAGCCTAAGGTACAAAAGGTCCAGAGGTAACACCGGGCGCATTGGGACTGCCATCAACTTGCAAAGCAAGTCCTACGAGTGCAGCTCGCTTAAAATCAATCTCAGCTCTCGTAAGAGTTCTTTGAATTCCCAGGAAGTTCTCCATCGGACATCAGATGTGTCTGATGGATGGACGGATGATCCCTCTGGACCACATGAGCCATGAAGGTCCTAAACAAGAGCCCAAGACGTCACAGCAGCCTTTTATATCCCCAAAAGGAGCAGAGACTAGTTTCTTTGAGATCTTTAAATGTGTGGCGGTAAGCTGATTTTAAGTATCAGGAGGCAAAGTACTTTCTGACCAAAGCAAAGCCGATGTTGTTTGACTGAAAAGTGTGAATTATCACATCATAATCACATCAGTGCTCCTTCTGAAATCACTCATTCACTCACTCCTCCCCTCTCACTATTAACAGACCTCTGCACAGAGGACTGTATATTGTTTGATTGCTTGTACATTACTTTTCCTGATGCATTGTGGGGTATTATGAGTCCATTATGAAGGGTGTAATAATTCTCAATTTCATACAGCCCACACTAGAAAATGGCAAACTCATCTTATAGTGAACTGCAGAGGGAACAGTGAGTGAGTTCACCAAAGACCTGGTGCCCAAGTAATTTAAATTAACAGACAATTAGAGCCAAAGGATCATTTAATTCCATTTTCCCAAACTGTAAATTGAATGTGTATGACTGATAAGAACAGAAGAGACCCTGTGATATATTTATTCTGATTACTGCGGCATGGGATTGCAGTGAGTAAGGTCCTGGAGAACACTGATGTGTGTTTACCAAACGCAGTCTAGCTCAGGGTGTGGAGTATTTAGACGTGGAGGTATCAGACTGTTTGACCACGTGGATGTCTGCAGGGAAAACAGCCGGTTTGGCAGATTCACCAAACTTGCTGTCCATATTTTTAACACAAAGAAAAGCAGGAGATCAGACAAATAGAGGAAGTGGAAAAGAGCAAGCGATTTTGCGTTTGGTTTTAATGCGTCCTTTTGTCATCCTCTTTGTCCAGTTTTAGCATTCTAATCAACGAACTGTCTGCAACGGCGTGTCTTTATAAGGAACAGTCTCGGGCGGAAAAGGTCGCAGGTTCGGTCAAAACCACCGACGTGAGAAGAGAAGATAAGAGAAGAATGAAAAAGGGCAAAAATTAATTCATGTAATCCGGAACATGAAAGAATTCAGCTAAAGCCGACTTCTGCCCTTTTTCTTTTCCTAAAGCTTTAAAAGTCAGGGTCAGCCGTCCTGGTGCTCAAATTAAGCGAGATGTTTAAGGCGTGTCGGCTGAGTGTAAACAGAAACTCATTGAGGGCGACAGGTCTGTTACTCTGACTGCAGCGGTTGTACAGAACAAAGCGCCTGCTTTAATGTTCAGCTTCCTGAATTTGTCATTTTAATAAAACTTCCTTTGATAGCAGCTGCTGACTTAATGACAGATTCTCACTTCACTGCCTCTCTCCACACTGAGCCAAATTTGACACTTCAACACTGCAGTTTTTCCAAAATCTGACACAGCCCAGTTTGTCCTTTCCACTGACTTTGACACAACTACAAACCAAAAATTATTTTCATTTTTCTCTGAAAGGTGCCGGTCATGTAAGAACCGGGAATATCCAACTCTCCACTCTGATATATGCATCTATACATACATACATGCATGCATACATATATATATATATATATGACAAGTTAATAGCATTGATTATCACATTACCATGGCACCTGTCAGTGGGTGGAATAAATTAGGCAGCAAATGAACATTTTGTCCTTGAAGCTGATGTGTTGAAGCAGGAAGTAGTGAGGATGTGAGCTCTGTAGTGATTAAGAGTGATCAAAAGTGGTCCAAGGAGGGAACGCCAGCGAACCGACTCGGCTCATGGGCCGCCAAGCTGAACTGATGTGGTGGGGAGTAAAAGTCCGCCCATGAGGCCCGGCCAAACAGTCACTGTAGCTGAACAAGTCCATGCTGGTTCTGATATGGAAGTGTAAGAACACAGAGCATGTCCAAAACCACCTACAGGGGGGTTTGATAAAATTGTACAGCTCTCAATCTACTCCAGCATCTGCAGGACACGCTGCAGAGTCCAACGCTAACACCACAGCTCACCTTCAGAGTCCTGGACCCAGGATCTGGACTGGGCAAACATAAGTCCTGAAAATACGACATATAACATCATGGCTGATAAAACCTGCTCCACTAAGACTCCTAAAGCTGTTTTATTATTCTCTGCACATTCGAGACGACAGCTGAGTGATTCATTCATTTGAGTGCTCTTAGTAAAACGTAATGTGTGCATTTCATCTCTCTGTATATGTTTTTCTAAGACGTGTGCCGTATTGAATCTAGTGTCGCCGCAGTTTTTAAATTAATCTTTTAGTTAATTCAATTCAGGCCTGTGCTTTTATAAATGTGTTTCATATAACAAAAGGGCCTTAACTTGATTCCAGAATGAGACCGACATGTTAAACTGCCATCGCAGACAGAAAGAGGTTCAGGTCTGAGATGAGTTAGAGTCCAGCCACCACCCTCCAAACGGTCCAACAGAGACCTGTAGTGTGATCAGCTGGGGACACGCAGGCTCATCAGCTTCAACACAAAGCTCAACACATTGGTAGGCACCACCTGTCTCCCTCACACACACACACACACACACATTATCGACTCTCCTGTTTATGTGCCGCCTTCATTTTCTCCTCTTCCATCTCTCCTCACCCCTTCCTGCCCCCCCCCCGTCCATTTAGATATAATCACTGGAGCTTTAATGTCCCGGAGCTGTGGATCTGGTTGCCCTGACATCCCAGCTGTTGTCGGGGCGAATATAAGCAAACAAAAAAAAAGGGGGTGTATGTTTACATTTGTGAAGCTGCTCTGAGTATCTGGGCACGCTGTATACACACACACACACACACACATACATATATATATATATGTGTGTGTGTGTGTGTGTGTGAAAGTGATAATTGTGTATGGAAACATCGAGAGAAAAAAGCTACCAACACCAAGCCAACCTGACAGCTTTTCAAACAGTCTAATGATTTAAGAACGTGCCGGCAGCTGAAGGTGGACTCTGCAGGAATCAGTCCTGTCTGAGGGGACAGATCCTGCAGCGGGACCAGCTCTCTCTACGCTCCGAGCTTCTGTCTCCAAAACGAGGCCGCAACGGTGTTACATTTTGATTATTTTTAATGATGACTAATGACTAAAAGAATTTTTTATTTTAGTTCTGCATATGCAAAACAGTTGAGAGGGAATTATAAGTTTGCAGCAGCCAAAGGCTCCGGCCTTTAGTGATTCATACAGGGGTCCTTTATTATTTCTGCTATGAATTAACGTTCTATCCAGCTGAACGGCCTCGGAAGAAATAAGGTGCAACCATCAATAAAAAGGCACTGGATTATATTGTCTGCAGTAAACAGGTCTATAAAAGTCACACACTGAAGAGACTCTGGGGCAGGTGGAGGGCAGCTACAGAAGACTTTCACCAAGGGGTCAGATTTCGGCCTCAGGCTGATTGAGGAAATAAAAGCGAGAGAGAGAAAGCAAATAGTTTAAAACAGTAAAATCCTGCCTGAAAAGTGCCATGTGGCTCCCTCCGTGTGTGGACGTTACCCAGAAACAGTAATTGGGTTTTTCTACACTTTGGAAGATGCTCCCTGACATGACCCTCAGCCTCCATGCCTGGACCTTCAGACGCTCTTCTGCAGAAGTGAGGGCCAGTCAAAATGAAAGCAACGGAAAAAAAAAAAAAAAAAGGATTCCTCAAACATCTTCCCCCTCTGCGATGAAAGGATGTTGGATCACCATAAAAAATACAAGAACTCTCGTAGTTCCCCTCGTAAATGTTTAACAATCAGAAGTTTTGGTTACATAAGACATTTAAGGTCCGGGAGATTGTTCTGTTCTACTGAATCTTTTCTGTGTGACTCAGGCTCTAAACAACGGCGGCAGATTTACATTAAAGTATTGTGATTACCGCAGACTCCCCCTCCTGTAGCAGCACAGTTGTGAGGTCAGCAGTCAGACTGTTTCAGACCATCAGGGACAAATGATTAGTCACTGATGTTTACTTCTAATGTGTGCGCCATCACTGTAACGGCCTCAAACAGCAACAAAGTCCATCCATCCATCAGGAAGTCACAGGGCAGCTATTAACACATTCACTGTGTGTGGACTGTGGGAGGAAGCTGATGGACCCGGAAAGTTTAAAGAATCTCATTACTTGTTTGTACCTAAAACAGATTTCTCAGATTAGTCATTGTTCTCTGGAAGAGGCGCGATTGCTAAATGACCCGAGTCACAGTTTGATATTTTCCGATCCGCCAGCATGTCTGCACGAACATCTGCAGGAAGCTGATGATGATGCGGCACGCTGCTCACATTTGAAATATGTAACTGCAGCTCAACTCTACACTCAGGACTGTAAAATACCAAAGGCCAGTCTGAATCTGAACTTGTGTTTGGAACCCGGTTGTTTCAGCTCCGGGGAGGACTCAGGAGATGAGAACAAACATACACAGAATGAACAGGAAGCCTGCAGGTAAATGAATCAGAGGGATGGAGAAAAGTACGGGTTAGCTTTGATGTATATACACAAACACAGAGTAGATAGAGTCAAAAACAAGTTCACCAGCAAAGCTCATGCACCGATTCTGAGTGAGAGTCATTGGACGGGAGAAGATTTTCCAATCATGTGGCAAAATTGTACATTAGAGTGAGAGCAGAGAGCAGGAAGCCTCAACTCTCTGCAGAGGACCATTAGTGGGTTTGTGGAAATTCACCTCGGACTCTGCCTGCGTTTTATTTTCCTTCCTTTAACCTCCTGGAGTCGATTGCCCATCGCAGTGCCTCTAATATTACAGCGACAGAAGGTTGATCTACTGCCCCTTGAAGCATGACACAGCAAAAAAAGCCTGAGTTAAGCATCTGTCCTCTGTCCTCTCTCCTCCATCTCCTCGCTCCTTCTCCCTCCTCCTTTCCTTTATCAATAATAAATCCTGTCTCTGGCCGGTTTAGCTCTGTGGTGGAGTCGACAGGGGAGAGTAAAGGATCAGGTTTCCACTGCGGAGAGGAAGAGCAGGACAGACAGGCGGAGGAAATGGTTTTCTCCTGACCATCATCATCCTCAAGGGCGACACGATTTTTCTAACTGCTGACTATAATCAGGCCTCACGAGGCAGGAATCTTCAGGGGTGGACAACTTAAGTACAGTTTTTGATTATGTGTACTTGAGTATCATTTTTGGAGGATACTTTTACTTTCTCTTCTCTACATTTGAAGGACAAATATTGTACTTTTTACTCCACTTCTATTGATGCTCTCCTTACTCTCTGCTTTTGTGCTGGTCTAACATTACTGTTCATTGTTTTTAATTGTAACACACACACCTCTGTGTGTGTTCCAGATAAGAATACGTCCACGATGTATAATCCTCATCCTACCTGGGATTATTTCTCCATAACGATCGGCTCATTCTACATTATACAGCGTGGCTGTATGACCTGGAACACACACAGCTCTGTGCATTCAGATGAGCACGCATTAGCTTGTAGCCGATGTTTGGATGTCTTCTGTGGACATCACTTACAACAACAACTGAGGTATTTTTTTATACTTTTTCTTAAGTAATATTTTGACGAAGCTACTTTTACTTGTATTGGAGTAATATTTGACAAGGAGTATCTGTGCTTTTACTCAAGTAGTGAAGTTGTGTACTCTGTCCACCTCTGGTAATTTTGCTACCTTCCCCCAAAATGGCAGACCGTCTTCTGTGAGGTTTGTGTGTACGAGGACTCAAAGTCAGTGTTATCAAACCCTCTTATCATTCAGAATGTCCTCTACAGATCCACTAATCAGACGAAGAAGATTCTTCATTTACATATCCTCATTCAACTTTTGCTCAGTGTCACAGTGATCCAGTCAGTAAAAACAAAACAAAAAAAAAGAGCTCAAGTGTTACACATAATCAACGCAATCTCAGCTGATTGTACGTCACAAAAAAAATTATTCTGCTCACTGTCATAGCTCATAAAACGTTGAATACAGAAAATCTGTCTTTGAATTTCATCTTCCACCAAAAGAGGTGTCTCCACTCACAAAGTCAGGCTGACCCAAATCTTACCTAACCCTGCTTACGAATGTATAAACCAATTTAGGTGTCAAACATGGACACAAAGGAAGACGTGATTCTGTAGTTTGAGGCTAAAATAAGCAGCCTGTCTCGAGCTCGAACCATTACAGCAGGGTCAGGAACATCCGGCACGCTACGTCACATGGAAGCTAAGCCAGAATCTGAGTTCAGAGGGTACTGACACAAAGTCGGTCTACAATGAGCAACACTCGTGAAAACATTGAGCCGAAGCTTCTGGGGAAAATATGGACCTGGTTTGAGCATTAAATCATCAGACAGCAGTTATTTCAGCTGCTCTGGTCCCATTAGCAGGCAAATTTACTGCTGAGTGAAATTTAATAAGGATCAAGTGCACGTGCACGTGCACGGGAGAAAGTGTGTAAAAGTCACTCATTAAATCAAAAGGGGTTGGAGCCTCAGAGATACACAGTCCCCACAGTACACACCCCTGAACCTTGCTGACTTCCGAGGTAGAACTGTAAAACTAAAAAAGGCTTAAAAATCCAAACTTCAAAACTTTGCTATCATATCTCTCTGCCTTTGCGGAGCAGCGCTGCCTCTCACATTATCATTTATCACACTGCAGGCTCCAGAGCTCTCCAAGAAACAACTTCAGCTTTACACTTCACGATGACGACGGTTTGGAGGCTTATCTGCCTTGTGCCTTGTTTTCTTACCGTCACAATCAGGTGTCGATTTCATAGGACACGCCGGATATAAGAGACAGCAACAAGGCAACAGGTCCCGGCGCTCGTGTTACATATAACGGTTTGTTTAGATGTGACGGCAGCAGGGCGACGTTGTGCTGATGTTTTGCCTCACACGTGCAGTTGTACTTACAGCTGTGCTGGCTGCAGCCTGTTTGGACTCCTCTGTGAGAAACGCCAGCATCAGCTCCACCTTCTGCTTTTCCTCCTCGCTGATGTAGTCCGTGTCTGTTGGTGAGAAACACACACAGACACACACGCATTAACGCACAGGACTGGAGCCACTCTACATAATATCCTTGTGGCAGCTTCTCCTCATAGCAAAGAAATTACAAATGTATTTGGATCCACTACAGAGAAAAATGCCAACTTATATTTGCTTCAGTAAAAGCTGATTGCTTCCTGTTCTGTCCTACACTGCTAACCAACCAACCTCGGTTTCAGTTCACTACCTTATTTTCAAATTAGAGCTTTACATATAGAAGTGATGCCGGTGAGAGGTTTCTACAATCTCTATGGCAGTGACACGTTCACGCAGCTGCTCAAATAGCTCTAATAGTTGATGTCAGCACTATTAAACAGCGTTTTCAGGTCTATTTTTCTGTCCTGCTGTTTGAAAGCTTCATATATCATCATAACTATGAGTCTCCAACTTATTTGGGTTGATATTGTTCAATCAACTTGGCCAATTTTTTAAAATAATAAATATGAACAAACCAAAAAAACAAAAACTAAACTATATGTGTGCTCCATATCTGGAAACCTGAATGTGCAGTCATCGCTCTGTAAACTGATCTGAGGACTGACGCTGGACTCTCGCAAATTAGAGAGACTAAAAATGACTTCTGGGAAACACTGCCCTCCAATCCAGAGATCCTGTTACCGCTGAAGCACCAGATATAAACCACAAAGGCAAAGGTGAAAGAGACAGGTGTGTCACGCTCATCCAAGCCGGACAACCCAACGGTGTTTATTTGACTCATGCACAGGGACCAGGCACCACTTAACTTTTACTCCAAATATTTTCGATTTTGACTGTTTCACTTTGAGCTTTTGACCAAAAGATCAACCCACTCTGAAGACCAGTGCCTAAACGGTCCAAAAAGGCTGTAAATAGTAGAAGCAACTTCCTAAACCTGGAAAGCCTCAGTAGGCTGACTTCGCAGGCCCGAGGCCAAAACAACAGATTTGTTAATCCTCAACAGAACATGAAGACAGGAAGTGGAAAGACCAGAGTACAGAGTCCACTTTATAACCTCTGTGGTGGGAATGGAGGGCCTGGAGGAGTCATTACTCTTCTCACTGATGGTCACTGGGATCAGTATTGAAGCCGGAAAGCTCCACTTAACCACGCCGATTGACGCCGGGATGACGGAACAGACTTCCCAGAGACTTCTACCAGTCTGATGAACGTGCACCTTGTGAATGCACTGAGAGCTGTGATCTCCAGCACACAGGAGCTCTCCTGTAGCCAGACGTGAACTGTTTGGGCAAGGTTAAAGGTCAAATCAATCCACAAAAGAATTACCCCGGACAACATGCTCAACTGAAGGTAAAAAAAAAATTCTCTAACTGCAGTGAAGTTGGCTTTTGCTGTTCACTTGAGAATGAAGCTCAAGCTGGAGAGTCGCTGAGTTTTTGGAGCTGCTTGATAATCCATCAAGAAGAGCTATTGAAGCGTAATGGAGCTGTATAGCAGGGCCTGTCACCGGGTGGTCCCAGGCACTGAAACCATATCTGGTATGTGAAGCTGCTCAAAGGTATAACACCGACTCTGCGCAGAATCCGATATTTGTAAAACAGTCGCAGATTCTGTCGTATTTCGGCGGGACATTAAAATCTGCATCAGAGAGCGTTTGTGAGACCTTCACCTGCAAATTCTGGTTTGTGCAAAGTTTAGGTTTCAGTGTTGTGGCTCTACTTTCCATAGAAGAAACCAATTCCAAGATTCTGTGTGGTCAAATTCTTCTTAGCAGTGTGAACCCAAATGCATTCTGGGAAGACATCGCCTGCCACGGCCTAATTAGTCCGGCCACAGTTTCATAATAACATGAAAATATAATATAAAACCTGATTTCAGAGTCTTTTTTTTATACACACAGCACAAAAAGGAGACATTGTATGTTTATTTAGAAGTGAGATGGAATCATCAGCTGACTCTGTGGACACGTGAAGTTCAGAGTTCACACATGGTGACTTATGATACACCGACTACATGTTTTCAGGGGACTGTAGCCCAGCAGGGTGCAGACAACTGGGGTGGGAAAGTTTGAGACGTTGTCCTCAAAGAGGAAACTGATATTAAACCAAAATAGAGACTTCTGACTCAAGTCGCTGCCCTTTCATGCAGATTGTGTCAGATGTTTCCCTTGTGGAGTCTTTCTGGGCTCGTCTCGCTGAGAAGAGTCCCCGAAGCCGGACAGACATATCCCAGCCAGCCAGCACGACCGTGAAGGACATCTGAGCTTCTCTGTGGCTCCACTGTTAGATAAGCAGCCAAAAAGTATTAATTTAGTACACAATAATTGCAGCCGAGGATTAATGTTGGAATCGTTTTAAAGGTTTTCCACTCGTAGAGGGAAAAGGGTCCAATATTAGCTCCTTCCTGACAGAAACCAGGACAGCGCTGTGATCAGAAACAGCATCCGTCACTAATACATTCCTGATTCAATTCAACAGCCCACTGGCTTGGTCCACACACCGGGCTGTACACAAGAGCCTATTATGCAAATGCAGGACTAGCTACACACTGCAGCTCTGTCCATGCAGCGTTTTTCACAAAACAGACTGTTCTTGGTTGAGTCATGGCTGAATTTATGTGAGGTTTAACTGACTGCCGAATTGAAAAACCCATTTCCGGAGAATTTCTACAAAGTAATCTACAAAGTAAAATATGAGCAAAGTCTCAATACCCTGCTGCTGCGGAGTGACGGGTTGATGAGTTGATGGAAGTATACAGCTTTTGGAGCAGATTTATCCAGTGGTTGCCGTTAAACTGCTGCAGAGGACGATGACTGAATAAGCTAAATCGGTGGAAATTAGACATTTGACACAAATAAAGCTGAGTTGTTGTGAAGCCATTTGAGACCGTTTTAAACTTTGGATGTTTATCCTCCACCGGGAACGATCAGATGTGGTTTTTGTTGTACAGTTGATGTTTTTGTTGATGGAAATGGAAATCGCATCTTAATGTTTTAGTGCATATGGTGGGAATAAGACACGCACACTGGACTCTATTATAGGAAATCACAACATTCCCACATAAATAAGTGTCCCCAGCTTTTAGAGTGCTATATTTTCAGGGAAGCGCTTCCATTTCTTATTCTAATATGATCACATCGCGCCTGGAAAAGTGATGCCCGGTCTGATTGAAGGACGTGAAGAGTGACGGATGAGAGGAATGAACAGAACATTTTCCTCATTTCAATCCCGCCTTCATTTATTTCTCTCTGCTTTTTTTTGCTGTCGGAATCAGTCGGTCCTCCACTTTGGTCCTGGACCGAAATGTCACTGCACTTTAAAAGGCCACATGAGCAGAGCTGGTAATATGGGAGCGATCAGACACAGCAGGAGGAATAAAGATGAGGAGTGGATGAGGGCCAAGTTCAGAGCTCCTGTGGCAGAAAACTTTTAGAGCTGGTTGGTTTGGTGGTCAAAGACAAATGTCAGCTCACCCAGCTTTATCTTTACACCCTGTTTTCCCTCCAAACCATGTCATGCTGAAAATGTGAAACTTGAATCCGTAAACACATTCGGAAAACATTTTCTGCGCTAATAAATCAAGTGAAAAGCAGGAGCATTTTCCAATTGGCTTCAATTCAAACATGCGATCTGGTCTGAACAGAGACTTGTAAACCCAACGGGAGGGAAAGAGTCAGGATTTAGATCACGTCTCACACGCTTATCAGTTCATCAGTCAGAGGAGCGTTTTGGAAAACAACGGCTGACGGCCTCCCTCCTTCTTCAGGAACTTTCTGCGAGATAAAGGGACAAAGACGACCTTAGCAAGAATACAAATGAGCTTGTTTTTGTGCGGCCTCCTTTTGTTTAAGCCAGATTTTATTTATGCAACACAAACTTCACTAATGTCAGAATTAATGACTGTTGTAGCAGATTACTGTCAACTGCAAGAGGCTTTTCATGACATCAACACAAAAGAGCCTGTCCGTCTTTTTGTCTCTCTCTCTCCCTGTCTCTGTCCCTGCCCGTCTGTCTGCCTTCTTCTGTCTCCATGTCGTCCATGTCTCACTTCTCTCCCCTTCCTTCTGTACTGCTTTGTCTTTCTGTCTGTCTCTCCCTCAAACTCTGTCTGCCTTTCTATGTCCATCCATCTGTCTTTCTTTTGTCCATCTCTTTGTCCCAGTTTGTCTTCTGTCTGTCTCTCTAAATGTCTCTGTCCTCTCTCCCTGTATCCATCCTTGATCTTTTTGTGTCTCTCTCTGTATGTCTTTCTGTTTACCTCTCTACTTGTCACTGTCTCTGTCCCTGTTTGTCTCTCTCCTCTCACTCTTTTCTGTGTCTCTCCTGCAGGTTGCATGTGTGGCGATTGCGATCTCTCACTGCGGATCGTCGTGGCAGCTGTCCAACTAGTCAATATCTCAGCCCGGATTGGGGCGCTACCACTCCTCTGCTGAAAGAGGATCTGTCTGATTGTGGGAGAGAAGGGCGGGGGTTATATGGGGGGAGTAAATGGAAAGACAAATCGAAAGCCATCAAGTGAGAGGGTGAACGTAGGGAGAGAGCAGAGATGAATAAATGGACCGGGAAGGGTGGGACTTAAAGTGAAGAGGCGTTGGTGGTGGAAGACTGCGCAGCTTTTTTTTTTTGCACTTAGCGAATGAACGACTGAACGGCGTGACTGATGAAGACATGAGCAGGGACCAATCCTGAAAACATTAACCTCTGCCCCCGTTCGCCGTCCACCTCTTGTTTGTACCATCCTCACTCAGTGGTAATTACAGCCTGACAGCTCGAGGCAAAATGTCACAGGGCGATAAAATCCGGAAAAAGTTTCTTTAAACCAGGAGCTGCCTCCAGTCATGCTGCGATGCTATCATGCTAATATTTATAATGTTTAATACTGTTCACCATCACCACATCACCACTTTATTGAATTAGGTGAAGCTTTGGTGACGTTTGAGGGGAGATAATGTATGTTACCTGTCATTACTTCCTCCTTTGTGCTTCAAGTGAGTGTAAACATGTCATTTTGTCTAGTCTAAATAGGTCACTTAGCGATGAAAGGTAACTATGGTTCAGAGTAAACCGTGGTCTCAATTTTAGGAGAGGACAATCTCTAACCATTTTAGTGCCAATTGCATCTCATTATGAGCCAGTTTGGCCAAATCAAAATGTCGACCTGGGACGACTATGGCTCTGGACGTACAGTCCAGCGATTTGATTCTCGGCTCCTCCAGTCTGCAAAACATCCACGGGCCAGGCAATGAACGTCAAATTACCCCTGATATATCATCCACGCGCCTTTATGTGTGGGGAGAAGAGCCGCGTGTGTGTCAACGACTAAATGTTGCTTGTATTATAAAGAGCAGGGTGGTCGATAGGACAAGAAAAGTAGAACATAAGTGCAGTCAATTAGGCTACTTAACGATGGCGCTAGATGAAAAATCAGAGGTCGGTTCATCCTGAACCACGATTCATCATAATCCATCCAACAACCGTAGAGATGTGAACCGAAGCGGCGGACTTTCTGCTTGCTTGAGTGAAAAAATGCACAAAAACATCCATTTGTAACCGCACTAATTGAGACCAGATAAACGAACGGAGGACAGCCGGAGCTTCTGCTCTGTATGTGAGCAAACCGACGGTGTCGAGGGAAACTCAAGGTCTTCCATCACATGATGCCAGCACGAGCTGTTCCAGGTAAAAAGCATAGAACCAATAAGAATAAAAAAGACATTATGTCGGTAATAAAAACAGTGTCAGATCTAAGAGAGCAAATTACAGGATTCACTTGAGGCTCCAGGATGTCAGTAAAACACTGATGAGGAAGTATTTTAAAGGCGCACGTCCCTCTGAGGGTGTCCCGAAGCAGACGCATACACGTTTTCTTGTATAGATACAAACCGCCTTCAGGATGTGTGTAGACTGGGCTCAGATTACAAAAGTGTTTCTGTGGCATCAGATGGGAGTAAAGAAATAACTCACCTAACGAATCCACTGAACTGAGACGGCGAAGTGACCTTGAGTTCAATTATTCAAATATATCCAGGCCCCTGATCATAATGCGGAGCTAAGAGCTAAAAAAACAGTTTGCCATGTGTGGAGGATTTAAAAGAAAGTGAAGATTACAGGTAATATTTCTCCCTGATGATGACACCCTGACGTCTGGGTAACAGGCGTGGCATCGCCGTATTGTCTGTAACGCTTGTGGAAAACACGTTATTTGGCAGCGTAGACCAGGTCCTGTGTGTTTATCTATCAGGTGAATACAGATGGTTCAATTTAAAAATCATTATTTACTCTGAGGATACGATGGAACATATCCATGTTTACTCAAAATATCATCACACTGGTAGAAACTACAGCAACGGTTTCAAACTTTACCAGACCTTAATTTACAGCCCGGCTGACACTGATGTTCGTCCTCGCGCCGTAACGTTATTTATTCCCGCATGTTTATTGATGCGTAGGCACGAATAGTGGAACGGGAGTGAAACCAGCTTGCCGCCTTTGTGCCGTGAACTGGGATCGTCTGCCGTAAATCCACTTATTGAGGGCGCCATGGAGAGCATGGTTTTCCCCTGCAGATGGAGAGCAGGGCTTTAATATGTGGCTGAGTGGGTTCTGCTCCCATAAAACAGAGGCTTTGTTGTTTGTAAGCTTGTTACCTTCCTGCTGTCTCTGAGCGCTCCGCCGGGAAAAACATGGAGCTCCACACACCCATTCAGACGGCGTGTGTTGTGGACAGCAACTGCTCTGGATCTCTGTTAGTGTGTTAAATAAAATCCTGTCTGGTGACCCGCTACGCTCCTTTCAGTCCATTACCTCTCCGGGCCCTTTGTACTGTTACGCACACATCATAAATGATCTTTAAGTATTTTTTACCACCTGTATGAAATGTTAAAGCTAAAACTGACTCGAAGACTGTAGAGGTGGGTAAACAGAGTAAGACTGCCAATAGCCTGCCCGCACAGCATTTAGCAGTCAAACATTTTACTCATATTGCTTGCTTAGCCATCAGGACTAAGACAGTAAACTACGATCACTGCACCACATCACTTTGTCGGTGATAAATGAGTCTGTTGGCTGCAGTGTGCCATCTGTGATTAACACAGAAACCGTCGGGCTGTGTAGTAGAGTTGGCAGTTTACAGAGTGAGCCATGAAGTAATAAAGCCCCCGGTGTAATGCTTCACCTGAGCAGTAAAAGCTATTTTTATTTTGCCTACCTTCAAATGAAAATTAGAAAACAATCGTCAACACTCCCCTCTATGTGTGCTACAGACAGATATCCAGCCCTGAGTGATGGTTTTATTGGGAAATCGGTAGTCAAATCAGGATTTTAGCAGCGGCTCTTTAGCTAAGATGTGATCTAAATGGGCCACGTTTCTGTTACTATTTCAAGCTTGTTCCATTAAAAGAGAAAAACATGTAAATAACATCAGCTTTACTGGGAATTCAGCTCAATTAAAATATGTGAGCACGCAGAAGAACAACAGCTGATGCCAGGCTAATTTTTTTTTTTTTTTTACAGGCAACAACGCTCATTCACAGTCGGCTGTGGGCTGATCTGGTTTTCCGACGTTCAGGCCCAGAGCAGGTCCAGTAGTCTGGTTTTAGACCGGAGAGCTGCAGAACTAACGACGTTCCCATCAGCCTGGACTCTTATGTTTATGAACATGGTAAATATTAAACCAGCTGATTGTTAGCGTTTAGCTCGGAGCACCACTGTTCCACAGGAGGTCTGACACACGCCTGTGACATGTTGTGTACGTGCGTTTGACGGATTGTAAATATTTAAAACCGGCATGCGTGTCGACGGTGCGGGCTGCATCGTATTTTAGCGACTGTTTGTGCTGTCATGGCGTTTTCTACTGAGTGCAAACTAACTAAAAGCGCTGATAACATGCACACAGAACGGCAGATACGCAACTACACACAAATACACACCCTCTGTTTTCTTACAGTCCAACATCAAAAGCAAACAAACAACACCTGGCTTATTCTGCTCATAGAAGTGTTTTTGTGTACTGCGGATTACCATATGGGTTGTGTGTGTTGTCTGTGTGTAAGCATGGAGAGGTTGTGTGTTTCCCACGCTACAGACATTCACTGATTGACACACACTCCTACTCACGTTGTCCTCCAGGTCAGTGAGAGGATCAACGCTGTTTCCAGCCAGTTCAGCCATTTCTCTTTTTTCTTTTTTCCATCTTTAAGTCTAATGTTATATAACAGAAGGTGATTCGGCTTTGAAATGGAAACTACTGCAGCAAGAATGCAGTGAAGAGGCCATGATGGCTGGAATTTATGTGCACAGAAACGTCTTTAAATCATTTAAGTGGGATGCGAAATGTTAGCGACACATTTCTGGCGTCAGTTTCTTTGGAGAAGAGGAAGGAAAAAGTGCCATGTCGGGTCATGTAATCGGTCATCACACTGTGGTGGATGTTACTGCAGTACAATTCTGCTAAAACTTCATCTTTTTTCCACTTGGACAACACAAACTATCAACCAGGTATCAAATTAGAGCCATTGGTCCAAGATTTGAAAATTCTAAACAAATTTTACTGGCCCAGATCACATCACATCTGGTGAGGCTGTAATCCAGACATCAGTGAAATCAGATAAAATATAATGCAACAATCCTGAAACACAATCCTGAAACACAACTGCCGCCTTTGTGAAGCCCAAAACAATAACTGTGACAGAGCACTTTCAAATGGGACACATGAAGCTGTAGTCGTGTGACAAATGACTTGTATTTTAAGATGAAGTCAAACAACAGCAGCCCGGAGAACAAAAATCACAAACAAGCTACACCTTGGTCCCCGAGGACGAGTGTTGTTCCAAAATGTATTCCTGTTGTCCTGATTCGTAGCTTTTCTCTGAGTAAAGAAACCGTCTGCTGGCAGCTGGATGTTAATGGGGCCAGTGTGTGAACACATTTTCATTTCCCATCTTTGTTTCACTCCTTTTTTTGTGTGTGTGTGTCTCTAAGAGAAAAATCTCCTGCGCTTCTACGAGCCTCATCCATAATAAATTCAGGACGGAGGGGATCTGAGTGCTTCAACACACATAAAAACATACACGCACAAACTAACAGATCTTTGAACATAAGCAGGATTTCTTCCCACGGTGCATCATTATTCCGACCTTATGTCACAGAACAGACTCTGGTTGCCTTCACATGTCACAAACACGTGAGTCACATCGTGGTTAGACCTGCGGCTGATGTCGCTCTGGCAGCAGTTGGATGATATGCGTTACATTAGCTGCTGAGAAGACACCTCACAGCGTCTGTGATAATCAGCAGGAAGTTTGGTTCAGGCGGCAGTTCTGTCTGTAGGGGGTGTGTGGTAATTTTAACTCTACCTGATTTTAATTATCACGGCCACAACGACTTCCTGTTTCTCTGTCAACTGGATGCTCCTCTTGTCTCTTGTCTCTCTGTTTTTGTTTTTGTTTTTTGCGGGGGTGGGTAAAAATGGATAAAAATATCTCCGCTGTTCAGAGAGAAACATGGTTATACCGACGTAAAGGCCTTTTTGGGGTTCTCTCCGAACACGAAGAATCCAAAACCTGCTGCCAACTTGACCTTTGACCTTTGTGCACTAAAATCTAATCAGTTCTCACATTAGTTTATACCAAATATGAGGCAGTTCCATCAAGGTGTTACCGAGATGTAGAATAATAGGAGATAAACAAGCTCAGCAAAAACAGAGCAAGGAAAAACACTGTGGGCATAAAGGAAAAAGGACATTTAAAGACAGGAGAGGCCAAAGATGACACGACACGTCGGACAGCTACATGATCACCGGAAAACCCTCAGACCCCGAAACACAGTGTCAGCTACATCCCATAGTTAAACACTCACTGCCGACAGTCCAAACACACACGTTGGGAAAAGCCTGAACTGGCAGAGATCCAGCACTAATATATAACCTGCTGGATGTTCACATGCAGCACACACACACACACACACACACACACACACACACACACACACACACACTTGACTCTGAATTCAGAGCAGAGCAGTCCTGAAGCCTCAGAGAGAGGCGGGTCAGATCACAAAACCCCGCTGAGTCGATTTAAACTTGTAATTTCAATCTTGTGGACGGCAAACAGCTGAAGTATGGGCATCAAAGTGAAGTCTGGGCCTGTTTGCTGTGTGACATCTAACTGATGTAAGAAAGCTGAAGCAAACACTTCTGCCGACACAGTGTGACTTAAATTCGCTGCTGCTCGTATTTCAGTACGCTTTGATTAATATTGAGATGATTCTCCAGCTACATTACATCATCCAAAACAACAAAAACAAACTGGGACCGTACTGCGAAAGCAGTCCAGTATGACCTCCACAGACAAGACACCAATCCTCCATCCAAGGTGGTCATGGAAACGGCTTGTGTTGCCGCGGCAACGGAGGAGGATGCCATGGTGGACAGGCCATCCCCTGCGGTGCCATCATAACTCCAGAGCTCTTCAGCCGTCTGCTGCGGCTGCATGTATCCGCAGCAGCTGAGACAGAGATCGTTTATCTGAACACACACACACGGCGGTCAGTGCTGTCATTTATTCTGATCATTAAATGGTAACACAACACTGATATTTTCTGACAGAAAACACAGATATGTGACACTGTTCCGTCTCCTCACCCACACACACACACACGACTAAATGTGCATGTTTTTACATAATGTGGAGCTCAGCTGATGAATGATTCTCTCATAGTTTCACCTTCGTGGAGCCTGAAGTTTTCTCACCGTTCGCTCAATCCTGATGGGGAGTGGGGGATTATCGGTAGGCGGGAGGGAGAGAAAGCTACTTTTAAATGTTATGAATTACTCATTGGTTTTTTTTTTGTCTGTTTGTTTATTCATTTATATTTCTTTTTTGTGCTTTGTGGTAAAAAATGAAAGAACTCCTTGTCAGATCCGACTGGGACTGAAAAACTAGGCGTGCCAATCAAGCCCAGGATTTGGTCACACATTTATAATCAACCACATCAATCTGGAGCAGACGGGCTGCGTTTTCATGGATACTTTTTCATTTTGAAAAACATCAGGATGTATTTTTATCTCTGATTGGGTCGTAGCAGCCTTGATTTTCGGTGGTAAAGAATCATGTTTACTCGTGTTACTGACCCTGACCTGCCCAGTGTCCGTTAACTGTCAGGTATTTATGCGTTCCTCCAACAGTTTCCTCTCCTCAGCACATTCAGGTTCATCAGCATGGCGAAGTGGAGGAACCTTCAAATCTTCAAAACCTTCAAAAGGAGCTGAGCTGAGGTGGGAGCTCATCCCACAGAAATCTGGTCTTATTCAGACGTTAGAGACTAAACTTCACTTTAATTCTGCGCATTGTAGTTTCATTTGAGCATTTATGTTCATTCTATCCTGTCCTATCTATTTGGACAGCTGGGACCCGGCATGTGATTAAATGATTAAAAAGTAAACATGAACAGTCTTCACTCAAGCTTGTGTGTTACATTATTAGTATGGATGATGAGTCCATGTATATTAAGATGCATGAGTCAAGCAGTATGTTGTTTTCAATTTAAAGATCCCTGATGTAATTCATAAGCTGTAGTAAAAACTACACTGTCATCAGCAGCTTTTCTGCTGTTGTCTTCTATTTCCAGATGTTTACGGACTGAAAACAATCTGACTCAGGGGAAAAATGAACGTTTCTCCGCCTGCAGTGCTGAACAACGTTCCCTCCACGCTCTGTAAAAATTAAAAATCAACGAAACGAGAACAACTCCACAACTGCCTCCTTCACTGTGGCTCTGTTTACTCTGATGCCCATTTCTGACACACAAACAGAACCAGGCGGCCGGGATAGATTCCACCGCAGCCTCAGACAAAATTAAAGTGAGCGTCAAATTACATTAAGAATGGACCGGGCCTGTTTCCAAAGCAGCTGAACTTCCAGCTGATTTCCTCAGAAGGCCGACGCCAAACAGCTTTTTGAGTTCTGTGACTCCTCATCTGTCTGTAACATCGTGAGATTGAGCAGCTGAGAGGAAGCTTTGCAGATTTCCTGTGATGATGGAGTTGTATAACCTTTATGTCTATTAAAAACATTCAGCTATGAACTGCTATGCCTTTATACAGATGTCCGATGTCTGAGAGTGAATGTTAGTCAGGAGAAAAGTTTTTTCCAGCCACTGATTCCTCATCACGCTCCTCTAATACTCATCATTTCTCCTACCTGTGTATCCGTCCTCTGTTGTGTTTTACTCACATGCGTGCAGGGAGAAGTGTTTGCGCTCTGAGGATGCAGCGTTTCCGGTGGCCGCAGGGATGGGAGCGGCCACGGACGAGCCCAAAGACCCGACTACCGGACGGGCAGCGGAGGTGACGGCCGCCGAGGAGCCGGAGGACTCCCCCCCCCTCGCCTAACAGGTGCTGGATGGAGTGGAGCTGGAAACAGGGGTCGGAGAGCAGGACGGACGCAGCTCGAGATGTTCTGAGGAATAGGAGGAGGGTGGGAGGAAGAAAGACGAAAAGCTATTAGAGAGGGTGGAACTCTTTACACAGCTTACATTTCCTCTGGAGGAACATTTCTGAACATTTTCAGAAGAAATTTCAGCACCAAATAAAACTGCGTCATTAGCATGTGGGGTTTCTTCCTGACATCAAATCCATAGACCTCACACTCTCTGATAGCAACCTGATGCTAACAGTCAGAATTTTAATGTAATCAAACCAAATGAAATTTATTTATATAGCACCAAATCATAACAAAGTTACATCAAGGCACTTTACACATGGAGCAGGTCCAGACCAAACTCTTTGAGGAGCTGTTAAGGAGACCCGACGTCGCGGACCGATAAACGTTTCAGGGTGTCGAGATGCTAATTTAGTTCCTGATCTTGATTTATCTTTGCATGGCTTTCCACAGATTTATAACTGCCTCCTGAATGTGTCATCATGTTTACTGAGACTTTGAATCAAAGTCACAAAAGCATTGTGGGCTCCTTGTTCTTTGTGCGTTTGTGAATTTATCGGCTCAGCCCTGATGTTCAAGTCTGACTCATCTGAGAAACGTCATCTTCTCCTCCTGACAGTTTTCTGCCTTGCAGATGCTAAACCACTGGATTTATTTATGATTGAGCTGTGATATATTTGATCTGGGCATGGTGCTTGGATCTGGGAGCAGTCTGACAAATCTTTATTTTTACTGTTAGTGAGACAAAGAAAAAGACGGCAAAAAGATGGGTAGATGAACAAAGTGTGCAACTGAGAAAACATACAGACGTAAAATGTAATGCTTTTGGAGATGATGCCTTCAAATTTACTATCTGGGAAGTTGTTTGTTTGTTGTGTTGTTTAATTAAAGTGAGTAACAACCTGAACACGGCCAGTCCAGCATGAGACACAAGAGAAAGAACAACATAAACCGTTGAATTAAAATAAAATATCTTTCATAACTGAACTTTTCACTTTTCCTGTTACTGAGTTCATGTGTGGAAACACTGCACATCAAAAACAAACATCTAGATGTGCTCTAACGTCGTCAGGGACATTTCCCATCATCGGTCAGCGGACATGACAGCAGTGATCAGCATTAGTGTTGCCTGGCAGCAGGTGAGAGGCCGCTGAAATCTCCTCCCGGCTTGAAGAATCGCTGCCTTCTCTCCTGTTTTTTCTGTCTCAGAGTCACATCCTGACTGAGGCTCGGTCTCTCATCACGCAACCGCCGCGATGCAGGAGCTGCTCTTCCCTCCTCTGACACGTGAAAACCGTCAGTCCGTCCTTCTGTCCGTTCGATCCCTCCGCCGTTCAATCACTGCTGCTCTCGCTAATGAAACTTCCCACCTCTCCTCTCTGTTCTGCTCTCCCCTGCGGCGCCACTCATCCAACCTCTCTGCATCAATCTTTTATAGCGGGGCTTTCCACAACACCAGACGCCCACTCACTTTCTCCCTCTCCCTCTCTCTCTGTCTCTTTCTCAGCGGGTTCATGTTCTTCTCTCCGGTTCTCTCCTCTTATGGCTCATCCTCTGCTCTTTCTTGTATTTCTGGCCTTTTCTCAGTCACAGTCTCCTTTATGAGGCACAATCCTATTTATAAAGTGCACAATCAAATAAGCATGAGATAAACTATCAATTATATGTTAGCTCGTTAGTATAAACATCTCTCCCAAATACAATGCGACACATACCTCTAAATAATCCAGCTTCTAGTGAACTTAGTTATAATGCATCTAATGTCACATTTACTTTTAACATCAGCCTTCAAGAATCAGAGAAAAAACAGACAATATTTCATTTCTACTTCTGAATCACATCTTCCTCCCTCTTCACCTGTTGCCTTTATAATTTCCATATAATGTACATTTCATTTTTTGAGCTGTAAAACCTGGAGAAGCATGGCGGATGAGTCAGCAGCGGAAACTAAACTCACCAACACAACAGATGAACATACAGGACGAATAAAATAGAACAGAGAGGCTGCTAATTAAAACTTTGTTAATATAAACTTGCATCCACTGTCTGTCTGTCGGCGCCTGAGCTCAGTGAAGGCCACGGTTTACAAACCCAATCCTGTGAATCAAACGTTGTGATGCGTTAAAATGCACGACTGGAAAAGGTTTCAGGTCTGCACGAGTTAAACTCTGCGTCAGTGTGAAAATTGCTGCATGATGAGATCGTATTGGAGGCTCCAAAAACACAACAACACTTCATGCCTTCTGTCATGTTGTTCCTGCCGGTTGTAGCCAAGGAAAGAAAAGAGGAAGATTGCACACACAAACAAACACACTCTCATCGTAACCGCCATCTTTTCAGCTTCATCCGGACACACACACACGCTCAGCCAGTCGCTCTCTGACACACATCCCGACTCTGATAGTGTTCGGACCACCGGGGTCGTCAGCTCACTACATCTACTGTCCAACATTTCATCAGAGCGCCTGAACTCAGAAATGGATCCAGCACAGAGCCAGGCCGGGGTTCTCCTTTTAAAATGAGTCAGCAGGGAACAGTGAGGCGAGTTCGCCGCCTTCGTCCTGCAGTCCAAACTCAGGAAGGTTAAGTCATTGGGCAGCTATAAATTCCCTAAAGCTGTGAAAGTGAGCGTGCATGTGGCTCCGGCCCGCCAACGACGCCGCACGGAGAAATGGACCGATAACAATCTTAGAAATAGAATCTCCTTTTTTTGTTTCCTTCTGTTTGGGGAACCTGCTGCTGTTGTTTTGAACTGAATATGTCTGAACAGATTGTAGTTCTTCGTATTCCCAGGTCTCCTCCTACACTGAAGCTTTAATGATGTCCAAGAGACTAAATGTGATTAAGGTTAGCAACAGTCCAGAGTCGGACTGAGCTCATTAACACGCACGAGAACTGCGCACGTCTCAATCTCAATTCTGTGCAAAACAAGTGTGTTTTAACCACGCAAGGCTTCTTCTTCTTCTTTTTTTTTTTTAACCAAAGATGTGAGAAAATCTAGAATAATACCAAGTTAGATCTGCATTTTTTTATAACTACCCCTGATGAGAGGAAGTCAGCCAAGACCGCTGCACTTCCAAAAGAGCAGCATCTATGAGCGATGAGCCCAGAGTGAGCACACACAAAGTTTTTTCAATAAAACCCACATTGCATTGAGCCAGAACACTGTGTGGAGGATGAATCCAACGTCAGATCTCTCTCCAGCCCGAACATTAAATCATTTTATTTCATGAGGATATTGTTCCTTGTCACGTGCTCACCAACGACATGCTGCGAGTGAAGGACTGAGGTAAAGCTCAGATTGAGCAGCTGGGCAGAAAGTATACCATAAAAAATATTCCACATCAGGTGAGATAGTGTGAAATTTAATATTATCTCAGATCAACCTGAATCCAATCTGACACCAAAGCTACAGAGTGACTTTATGAGATCTAAATGCCAGTTTCTCTCTTCCTTGTTTGACTCCCTTCTCCCTCAGTTCCTCGTCCTCGTCCTCCAGCCCTGCAGTCTGTCCTCAGCATGCAGGACGATGACGGGACTGCCCCGAGTCCAGCGCTCACACATGATCGAACAGGATGGAAAAACAATGATCATTTATCTTCCAATGAAGTAACGTCTATTCCCAGTAATGTGGCATCAACCCCTCTGGCCTAGCTGAGACGGTTAAATATATTTTTAACAAAAAAACACAGACATCAACAGAAACACTTTAGCCGACTGACGACAAAACCAGCAATACTGGAAACTTGAGTCCACAAGACCGACGTGGCTTCACGTTGACATTTCCCTGTAAAATCTCCTGTGACCTTATCATTACAGCAGCCGTGACACTTCACACTGGGACACTCCCCCCTCCTTTTCCCTCCCTGCGGTTTCCATAAAGCAGCAATAAAGCGAACGCCGAGCCGAGGGAGGAGACGGAGAAACAGAGCATTTTGAGGTGAGTCACAGTGCTCGTGCTGGAAAATGTCAGAGCCTGCGTCTCTGTCAGGACTTTGTTTTCCAGGCGACACGTGTCCGCTGTGGTTCCTCTTCATGAGCCCACAAAGGGCAGAGCTTTTGGACTGATGAGCAAAATGGCACGGGGGCCAAATGAGATGAACGGTGATGAAGAAACAGATATTTGCTCAATCTGCAGGCAAACGTCACAAAAAGGCCGCCGGATGAATACGATGCCTGAGGATTCACCACCTGACCAACAGCCACCTGTCAGTGCACCGACTTTAATATTAACCGCCATCTGCCTGCTGGTTAGCTGCTCAGCGAAACACGTGAAAGACTCCACAAAATGTCAAACCGCTTCAGTCAAACAAAAACGACATGGACATTACTTTAATAATCAACACTGACTTTTCGAATAAGCAGCTTCAAAACTTTCAGTCTCAGTAAAATTTAATCTGTGGTTGTTTTTTTTTTTTTTTTTTTTTTAGAAAGACGTGAATATGTCACTGTGAATTCTGGGAAACTGCATTTTTTAAAAATAATGCGCACAAAAAGTCAGAATAGAAAATATCAAGGTGGGGATGAACCAAAGCAGTTCAAACACTCAGGCACCTTGTGAAGTTCAGTTTCCTCCCCAAGAACACTGGGTTTTGAAGGTTTTCGTATTAAAAATGGATCAAATGACGGCAGCGTGAAAGGAAGTCGAGTTGCTGATGAACCTGCAGCTTCGTGGAGCGTTAGTGTGAATTCATTGTTTATCTGCCCGCAAACTATTTTACATGTCCAGCCTTCGTCTGAGTGGCGGTCTGAAATCGCTGTGAGACCAAGACGGCAGAGAGGGGACAGCTTGTGTTTGTTTAATGTTTTGTGTGTTAAAAACTGAGCTGTGCTAACGGATGTGTGTCTGTGAGAAGGAAGAATATTTGTCGGGGTGGTTTTGGTTGTGTGGGTGTGCGTCCGCATAGAGGTATTGAAGTTTCTTCTTTTAAGTGTGTGTGTGTGTGTGTGTCTGATGTTAATCCCCTGTGACAGGAGATCAGCATGAAACACAGCACAGACAGCTCCAAGCACATTCAAACATGCACACACACACACACACACACACACACACACACACACACACACACACACAGACGATAAGACAACTGCACAGCAACAGACACAAAGATCTAAACGCTCTCCGATGGGTTGTTTTTCTGATAAGAAATCATTCATCCAGTTGAAATAATTAGTAAGGCAGTAATAAATACCAGCGCTGCTTCAGCATATGATGAGCAGTTGATGGAAGTCTGGACTCTGGTGACTCAGATGAGTCACTGAGCTGCATCGCAATTACAAGTCAATGCACGATAACCACTTTGAAGAAAGAGGTTAATTACCTGACGGCCATAAAACGTCTCACTGTCGGAGAGACGTGACACAAAACACAGCAGCTACACAACAAAAGTTTAACTTGGGTTAATTTAAAGAGAGTTAATTTTATTTTCTCACACTCAAACCGGAATAAATGTGCAGATCAGAGAGAAAAGCGCATTTTCAAAAAGATCCAGCACTGTAATCCCAAACTAAATTACTGATGAAAAACAAACGTCCAATTAATGATAATAGTTGACTAAAGAAAAATTGCTTATGTTCATTTTTTCGTTCGTTGGCTTGTAAAGACAAGCTCACAAACACACACAGGCCGAAGTTAAGCGGAGGAGTCCAGATTTGATTAGGAATTTTATGAAACTGAAAGCTCACTTTGACCGCCGTTGGAGCTATGGACAGATTTGTTTTGTTTCATCCGATCGATCCCCGCAAACAAGGTGGCAACACAACAACATAAATTCCTGCTGACGGTTTAGCACCGTTTGCTCGACAAGAGACGACGAAAACATTTAAGCCGCGTCAACAAAAACAGTGAAGAAGACAGAAAACCTGCTGAAACAGTCCACATTGCAGCTTTAGCACTTTACAGACAACTGAACAAAAAAAACAGACACAACTGAGCGCACAAATCACCAACATGCAATAAGACGCTAACAGTACTGAGAATCAACAGGAAACAATGATATCATCAGCATCAATGTTTTTCTGAAAACTGTAGACACAAAGAAAGCAGAAATAACGCAACAATAATCACATTTTTATGCTAATGTGTTAAACGCTCCTCTCAGGCAAGTTTGAACTGTAAATATATGCGTCTATTGGAATGTGGGAAGGAATTTTTAAGTATTTCTACACCTGCTTCTGAGTAAAGGTTACACAAAGGTCATGAAGAATAATTATACAAAATCGATGAGCTGCATAATTGAGACATTTGCAGAGAGCAGAAACAGAAAATATTCCAGCATCTGCAGATACACACAGAGCTGCTTGTTAGCATGAAGAAAATGAAATACTGACGACCTGACAGAGGAAATGTCTGTATGTGTGTGTGTGTGTGTGTGTTTGTGCGCGACCCGACTGTCAACACTGTTTTCTACACAATCTGTGGACTGTATTAGATTAAGCAGCAAACAGAAGCGATTTGGAAGGAGACACTGTCAGGTGACGCCCGGCTTAATGAAATATTATCCAAACAAATAGAAACAGACAAGCAGGCGTGGATTTCATTCAGGCAGGTGGGAGTTCATCATCATGAACGGAGAGGAGGACGCATGAAGGGAGGAAAGAGAAGGGAAGAGGACAGCACAGGGTCTCCTACCCGACTTTAAGTAAAAATAACACAAAGCCATGTTGTCACAATTTCAGAGGTTTCTTTTTTCATGATGAAACTGGTCTGAGATTTATACAAATAGCAGAGCAGACAGGACGAAGGATAAACCAAAATGACATGAAGTTTTTGTGAGCAGAGTTGGATCGAAGCTCATTTTATTATTCATATAGTGAAGTTTTGAGATTGTTGAGGTTGTGTTGGCCTCCTGATCAAAGACAGTGAATACCTCAAATTTTAAAATCAAATTCTTCATTTTCCTGCCGACAAAAAAAGATGTAATCTGTCTACAACAAAGACACAAAAAGAGCCAGAAAACTGAACTTTCATTTGCATGACAGTCCTTCAGCTTCTTCAGGAAGCATCCAGGATGTTCATTTTGTTTAAACTACTTAGATCCTACTTGTACTTATTGAATTAACAATACTAATGTTTGCAGAGCAGCGACACAGTCATCCCTTCCTCATGCGCACCCCTCTCTCTCTCTCTCTCTATCGCTCTCTGGCCAATCAAATTCCCTCCAGACTCTCTCTCATAAAGCTCCTCCTGTGGCAACACAAGCCAGAGAGGAAAGCAAAGAGAGAGAGAGAGAGAGAGAGAGACGTGCTGATGGAGACCACAGCAAAGTGTGAGGTGAAACGCAAACACAAATTGACAGAGAAGTGAGCAAAGCAGCGAAAAGAGAAGAGAAGGACCAAGGAGGAGGAGGAAATGGGCGGTGGATGCTGAGAGGAGAGAGAGAGAGACGGGGGGAGGAGGATTAAACCAGAGTGGAGGAGAGGTGGAGCTGGGAAAGCACCAGAAGCAGCAGACTCTGCTCTCACAACTGAGCTGAGAGTGTGTGATAAACAGAGGAGAGGCAGGAACTCAGCCTCCTCTACAGTCACATCAGGAAATAAGCCGGACAAACGCACATCTGGAGTGGACGAAAGCCAACTTTTTCCTTTTGTATTTTTTTCTGTTGCTTCCTCCCCTTTTTTTTTTTTCCGAGCCTCAGAGGAGAAGAGAGCTAGATGTTTCACGTTTGGGGTTTCTTCTGAAAATCTTCCTGCTGATGAAAACCAACAGAAAGGAAAGGAACATTTTTCTCTGCACAAATTAGCCGTGAGAAAAAAATGCCACAGAGTGGTGCAGATGATGGTGTTTGCGTTCGTGCGTGCGTGTGTAGAGTGCGAAGCCTTTAAGTGGTCAACGCCGCTGCCGCTGCCAACCGCCTGCGTGTGGAGTGAAGTGGACAGGATGCTGACTTCTATGAAAATCTGATCCGCGGGTCGGGGCGGGCTGTGGGCGGCAGACAGCCAGCCGGGGCCGCGATTCACAAAACCTGACCTGGAGTGAAAAACAAAGAGATGCTACAACTCAGACGAGGCTCCTCCATCTCCACAGGCATTAAGTGAGCTCCTGCAGAGATTGAAACTTGAAGCTTTGTTTTGCAACAGGAACAGAATAAAAAAAAAAAAAAAAAAAAAGAAAGCAGATCTGGGGCCTGGTCTGTTTACAGCAGAGGATAATGAGCTTTACAGCCACTTGAAGCCTGAACGAGGATTTTGGGGGCTGAAACGAAACATCATTCAGGATCGTACAGTCGGCAAAGAGACCGCAGAGATAAAAAGGCAGCGATGGGATAAATGCCTTGGCAGGAGGTGAGAGGAAGTCCTGCTGAACGCTCTGCACTGTTGGTTTTTACAATGTTTAGTTTGCTTTGTTTGTTTGTTTTTTTTGGCTGGAATAAAACCAACACAAAGGAGAGAATATTTATCACCACAGCAAATATTCACCTCCTCCTTCTCCCCACTGTCCCGGATCTGCTCTAAAGACTCTGTCCTCTGCATCTTTGGACCTGCGAGCAGAGTTTCGGCTGCTCACTGAACAGATTACAACGCACACCTGGTGCTGTTTTTATTTCATTTTTTCGACCTCTCATGATGGATGCCATGTTGGCAGGTGGATGCAGATACAATCGCCTCATTCAACAATAACCAGTTTAGACAAAAACAATCTCATTTGCAGCTCGAGCTCATGAGCGTTAGCATTACAGTGACACTGTGTTTCTGTCCTGCAGCTTTAAATGTTTTTTTGTTTTTTTTTTTTTGTCTTTGAAGCATCTTGAAAATGATGAGAGACTGAGAGAGAGGAAATTAAACATTTACACTGACAGATTTTCCAGCAGCAGGGAAGAGATTTTACTTCCACATGTAAAAGGCACTTCTGCAGGATAAAAAATGAAAAACAAACACATGCAGTCTCATGTGTTAGTTAGTCAAGATTTATGCTAAGAGGGAATTCTGTCAGAATGAGATGAATCACACGGTGCAAAGGATGTGAAAAGTAAACTAAGAAGCAGCCGTTCTAAAGGGGGGAAAATAGCAGAGAAATAAGCTGGGCCACTCAGAGGAAGCTGTAAATTGATGCCCAGAGCCTGCTGCTGGCATCATGTTGTATGTTGGTGGTAGCATTGCATTTCTGGAGGGTGTGGTGGGATCAGCTTTTATAGCAGCGTCGCCGTCCTGGCTGTCTATAGTTGTGCTGTTAGTCTGTCTGCAGCTCCCCCAGCTGGGCCCGGTCCAGGCCACCATCTGCCACACTCGGGGGTCGTCCCAGTCAGGCAGATGCCTCTGCGCCTCGGACATCCTCAGCTGCACCGCCCTGGGTCTGGAGCAGGTCCCCGGAGAGATGCCCGTCTCCGCTGTCACTCTGGATCTCAGCCACAACCTCATCGACCAGCTGAAGGGGGGTGCTTTCAAAGGACTTTCTCGGTTGGAGACATTACGCTTAGCGCACAACCAGCTGATTACTATTCACAGGGGGGCGTTTCAAAACACCTCTGGAGCGCTGCTCCGACACCTGGACCTGTCCTCCAATCAGCTTTATAAGTTGGAAGGGCACTATTTCCAAGACTTGTCTGGACTGGAAGAACTGCTGCTGTTTAACAACCGTATCGTCCAGGTGGAGGGCGTGGCTCTGGTTGGACTGGGAAACCTCCGTAAAGCCTACCTCAGTCATAACCTTCTCACTGACTTCCCCTTCTTTTCCATCCGACAGCACAGCCACCCTCACCTGACCATGCTGGACCTGTCCTCAAACCGTCTGCTCAAGCTGCCCCTGGAGGATATATCAAACTTACCCATTCTGGTCCAGAAAGGACTCTACCTGCACAACAACTCCCTGAAGTGCGAGTGCTCGATGTTCGGGCTGTTCCGGGGCTGGGAGCGGAGGGGGTACGCTTCGGTGAAACACTTCATACGGGAGCACACCTGCTGCATCTCTGGGTTGGAGAAAGGCCCCGTGCGCTTCCTCCAATACGACGGCTACT
Organism: Echeneis naucrates; assembly: GCF_900963305.1. NCBI lineage: Eukaryota > Metazoa > Chordata > Actinopteri > Carangiformes > Echeneidae > Echeneis > Echeneis naucrates. The sequence goes on along the minus strand of NC_042515.1, from coordinate 3,692,938 downwards.
TTGAGAACTGCAACCTGACGGCGATGAGCCAGCCGCTCAGGGAGCAGGAGAGCGCCGTTTCAGTGAGTGCGGGAAAAGCGCTGCTGCTTCACTGTGTGACGACTCTCATCGGCCGCAGTTTGACCTTTTTCTGGGTGTCGCCAAACCAGGAGTACGTGGCGCCACCAGGGAACAACGGGTCATTAAAGATGTTCGCCAACGGAAGCCTGGAGATCGTGGCGGCGCGTGCAGAGGATTCTGGTATCTACTTGTGCATGGCCCTGGATCATCAGCGGCGCCGTAACGAAACCCATGAGGTCAACGTGACGGTGGTGCCGCACCAGGAAAGCGAGCATTACGAGTCCTTCAACACCGGGTTCACCACGCTGTTGGGCTGCGTGGTGAGCCTGTTGCTGGTGCTCATGTACCTCTACCTGACGCCATGCCGCTGCCCCCCCTGTCCGAAGGCGCCGACCCCGGCCGCCCCAAGCGGGGGGAATGAAGCCGGGGCCGGGAGCGCCCAGTCCTCCATCCTCACCCCGACCCCGCCGGCGACCACCGAGGGCCCGGGCCGCAAGGTCAGTACCAACAAGCATGTGGTCTTTCTGGAGCCGATCAGAGAGCAGCAGAACGGCAGACTCAGGGCGGGGCCGGGAGCGGGGCCGGTGCAAGGACACCTGGGGCCGGGCTTACTGCTAGGGCCAGAGCATCACCCGAAGCTCCACGGCCAGGCGCAGCCGAGGGCGGGCGAGACGGACTCCATCATGTCCGCGTTCGCAGACACGCCAATCATGTTGCCATAGAAAGGGGACGAAACACAGACAGGCGCAGACTTCCGTCACCTTTCACTCACTTCTTTCCTCCTCTGCCTCTCGGCTACCTCCTCACCCCCCCCACCCAATCCACACCCCCCCCCCCCCCACCTCCCCAAAACTGCACCCAGCACTCGACCTGAGCAAAACAGTAATCCATTACTGACTAAGAGCTTCTCAGTCCTTTTCTTTGCGGAGGCTTGAGGACGCAGATCAAGTGCAATTCTACCAGATTGAGCACTGTTAACTAAATTTGAATATATTAAGGTTGGCCCGGCTCTGCCCACAGCCACGAACCTACGCACTGTGATGGGGGGGGGCGACGGGAGGGATGAGACGAAAGAGACGCAGGGAGGAAGACGGATATATATATATATAAAAAAAAAAAAAAACAGACCAAAGATAGAAAGCCTAAGAGCAGGCTGCCTCCAAGTCTGAGCGACAAAACTGTGTTTGAGAGAAAGAGCTTAGGAACTTCTATCGAACAGGGACGGGGGGAGGTGAAGACCACCAAGAGCATGGACTGCTACTGAAAAAAAAAAAAAAAAAAAACTCTAACTAAAAAGTGCACAGGGCTGTCCCTTTAAGCACGGCTTGTACCTTTAATAAACATTTGCTACAGATGCCTTCTGGTCTCATACAGAGATGTAGAGAAAACAACAACAAAAATATCTTTTTGTAGAGCATTTTAGCGTCTCCTGTTGTGTTTTCTCGTAGTCGTTTGGGAGTTTGTTTTCCTCTTTTTCCCCAGAGCCGGCGTGTCAGTTGATTAGAGTCGAAGAAATCTTCGTAGTGTAGCGCTGTCACAGTGTGAAATGTTTTAGAGTAGACAAGCTAGAGGAGAGGAGCTTTTAGCAGGCAAAAATAGAAAGCGTTTTTATAGAAAGGATAGGGTTTGATTGTGGACTCCTCTGCCACTCCTCCTCCTCCTCCTCCCTCTTCCTCTGCTCTCATCAGTCAGTTAAACATCGGGAAAACAAAAAGGAGACTCATAAATAAACCACCACTGCAACATCAGTTGAAATTATTTATGCTGGAGAAGGAGACTTCATTTTGAAACTTTTTAAAGGTTTATCAATGGGCTTTGTTTTTTTTTTTGTGTTTTGTTTTGTTTATGTTGCTGCCGTCTTTGTTGTTATTTCTCATCGTGTCTCAGACGATAAATGTGAAACCAAACCGGGGACAAAGAAAAGATGTTTGGGTTTGACGGGACAAACAGGGCAGATGTGGGTTGTTTTTTTTTTGTTTGTTTGTTTGTTTGTTTTTATTGTCTTCACTGTACTCACTGCATCCTTCCCCCACTCCCCCCTCTGCGCTGCCTCTCACTGTCCTCCTCCTTTGTGTGTGTTAATAAACCTCTGTATCTGGACCGTGCAGGAGAATCTCAGCCTTCTTATTGCCACTGAGAGGAGGACACCTTTATTGGTGTTTGGTGGTGTCCAGTGTGTGTGTGTGTGTGTGTGTGTGTTTGTGTCGGTACACATTCGGTCGTTGCTGAGTAAATAAACTTGGCTGCACATGTTTGACGAGGTCCAACAATTTCTCTGAATTCTCTCAATATCTTCCATTCATTTTCTTGCCACTGAACAAAAAAGTGCACAATGCAAACTTCAGGATAACATTTGGGTGTTTCTGTTGTAGAGGTCAGCTGAATGATTTCAGACAGCTGTCGGCAGCGTGAATACAAAAAAAAAAAAGTACAAGAACACGTTCTGGCTCTGGCCTAAATAGATCCGTTCAGTGCAACACATTTTTGGTCTTACTTAATCCGGCTGTAAGACTTCAGCCGTCACCCTCAGAACAAGTGAGGTCAAATAAATAAAAAACTAAAGCGGCTACTTTATATATCAGCTCCATCATATTTCAATTTTGTAGAAATATTACTTTTCACTGACTCCTGTAGTTTTCTTTCATCTTAAAAACAGAAATTATCAACCGGGACCTGTGAGGACATTCGGGACCACAGGTGTGCAGTCGACTCCACCTCGACCAGCTACTTTAAAAGGATGTTTAGATGTTAACAGACGAACCATCATTCATCATTGATCATTCTGCGCGTTGAATACTTAATGTGGGACTTGAACTTACAATATTATGGTGTTTGTGTTTCTTTGGTAAAGTAAAATGCATATTTTCATATTATATTGGTGAAAATGTTTATTTTTCACTTTTCATAAATATTTAACTGTAAAAATATTTTTTTAATATTTAAGCAGCATCTGCAGCATTTTCTTAACTTCTTAGTGTGTTTGTTTAGTGATTTACGCACTAGACAGCAAAAAAATAAATAAAAAATAAAGCCGCTATTACATTGAAAAATTTTAATGCCGGTGTAACTTTTAGGGGTCGATGTGTGAGATGAGTGTTTGAGAGGAAAGCACTGACAGCAGTGTTTATCTGCACTGACAGCGACAGAGCAGGTAGACGAAAAGAGGATTTTAATGATCTGAGATAAAAACAGAAAAGCAGCAGAGACAAACGTCAAAGTGAGAAAGATGAGATTTTTATCTCAGGGAAAAAAAAACCAAACAAACAAACAAGCTGGGATAAAACCCCAGTGTGTGTCAATGATGTCAACATCTCCCTGTCTGGTACTATCACTGCAATTATCACCCCACACCCCCTTCACTGATGCCACCATCATCCCCATCACCGAACTGTCAGATTACCATCAGCAGACTGAGAGCCGTGTCTGCTCCGTCACAGCAGATTGGACAAACTGTAAATCCTTCTGCCCCTTTTAAAGCCCCAACACAGGCCTGTTTGCCCCCAGAGCTGGATGTATGAAGCCCGGGGGCATCCGTCCATCCATCAGCCTCCGCCTCTATCATCACTAATATCTATATCTGAAGATGATAGATGGTAGATGTTTTGAGTTACTAGGTCCTAAAACATCTGAGTCGATGGAGAATTCACACAATCATCAGTTTTCTTGACAAAATGTGTCGGATACTGTGTCTGTATTGACAACGCAGATTCTACCTCGACTGAAGCGATGAGTCCGCCGCAGCTTCATTTCCCATTCGTATGCATGCATGCACGCACCACGGGACATGGTTTCACACACTTTGTTCGTTTGTACTGAAATGCCCACAGGATGTGCCCCCCCCCCAGCAGCTTTACGAACAAGCCTCAGAAAATGGTGTGTGGTGGGCGCTCCAGAGGAAATCTAATCTACATCACATGTTCAATTTAATCTACAAGCACAGCAAATTTTTTTGATTATGCAGGTGCGTGAGTGTGTGTGTGTGTGTGTGTGTGTGTGTGTACCACACCATCATCGACCATCAAGATGTATTATTTATCATAAAGGGTCAATATTGTGACCATGAAAGAGAATGGGAGATCAGAACCACGCTGCCGTCACTTCAGCAGTCTCCATTGATTAAAATCTGTGTTGTGTGAATGTGTGCGTGTGTTCATACACAGTTTTTGTGTGTATGTACAGTGACGGAGCCCAGAATAGAGACTAACGATGTTGCCATGTCCATGTCTGACTGATGTAAACTGAGTGTGTTTGCAGGGAGGACTTCGTTTTTTGTTTTTTTTTTCCCGAACAAGACAATCAGAGGGAGAACCAAGTCGGTGAAAGCACAGGAGCATCTTTTTTTTTTTTTTTTCTTGAAATATGAAACGCGAATAGAAAGAATTTGCACATAAATGAGCTCGGCCTGTAATTTATACTCCTCCATAAATCAATGACCAATCTCCTGACGGCAGGCGGGCGCGTCAGTTCACAAATGAGAACCAATGCCGGTCGCCTGTAGCAGCGTGGAGGGAAAACCAGGAAAATGTCTCAAACAAACTAAACTGACATTTGCTCCTATTTGCTGAATGAACTCGTCGGGGCTCATCTTTTTCTCCCCATGTCATCAATCTGGAATAAAATTGGCCTTTTCATTTTTTATTTTTTTGGTAAAGGGGTCAAATCAGCAGCTTCCTTATGATTGTGGTTGTTTCTACGAAACAAGACAGACAGACAACGAATTAGTTCAAATATTTCAATACAACGTTAAACCAAACTAAATGGAGTACTCAAAACATGATTTTCATGAGTTTTAAAGCCATGATCTTTGAAATAAAAACAAAAATAAAAACTTGAAATATCTGACTATGAAAACCAAAACAATCGGATCGGTTTGAGCATCAAAACGGACTTTAATATCCGAGCTGAACATTTTCACCATCAGAAGTTAATACGACATCATCATCAGTAGCAGCAGCAGTTTGAGGATCTTTGAGTGTTTGTCCTCACCACACAGCTTCACTGTGAGCTGTGTGTGTGTGTGTGTGTGTGTGTGTGGCACTGGGGAGAGGATTGAGAATGAAATCTAACTGTGAATGCGTAATGGCCTGTGAGACCGGAGTAAATGGGTTTGGCCCAGATGGTTCTGTGTGTTTATTAGCAGCTGAATTCTCAGATGAGGGAATAAAGAAGAGAGAAGCTTTAGAGGCGTTGTAACCGCCTCGAACTGGTTTCAAAAACTGAGAGCTTCTCATCTCTCCGTGATGACACACACACACACACACACACACACACACACACACACACAGACGCAAACACAAGTTTTCAAATGTCAGCCTCTATCTGCTCACATGATGCATTAAAACAGCTCCAAACGCAAACTGAGGAAATTTTCTGAGCTCATCTTTACTAAAGCATCCAGAAAAAACTGTCTCCACCAGCAGCACTGGAGATCTCCTGTCCTTTACGGATCTACAAGCTTCACCTGGCGAGCAGACAGAATCACAATCGTGCAGACGATGTTGTTTTCATCAGGTTTAAACGGGCTCACCTCAGCAGAGTCTATCAGGTCGATCGAGTGTTTCATAAGTGAGGAGGAAAGCTTAAGATCATTATAAAAGAGAAAAGGGCTGAAATGTTCATTTAAAAAAAAATCATTTAAAGCAGAATCTGTGCTTTTTCTTGTTTTTTTTTTATGGCTAAATGGCTAAAAACACGCCACAGCTGTTCGACCCGTCCGTCCCACCTCCAGCGTGATGCTTCTGCTCTCCATCTCAATCAGTGCAGCAAAAGATCATTTAACAGACTCATAAATCAGTCCTTATTAGCTGTGTTACAAATCTCTTTATATGCTCATCTGTTACTATAAAAAAAAAGGTACAAATGTACTGTGAATATTTCACAGTTTTCTCACATTGGGGAGGAAAATGCTTCACATCTATTAAACGACCTCCGAGCGAAGTCTGATAAGTAAGAGGATAAAATACATTTATGGCAACGTTAAACAAAACTTTCAATTATTAATGTTTAACAATCTGAGCATTAATGTAAATATTATTGCTAAAAATAAATACAAATATCACTCAAGTATTATCCCTGCTAGCAATCAAATCCTGCTTCATTAGAAGAATAAAACAAGCATTTCAGTCTCATTGTCAGGCTGAGGGATGCACATGAAGAGTGTGCGGCTGTTTGCATCATTACAGCAGCAAATGTGTCTGATATGATGTAAGAATGTGGAGAAATCTCAGAGATTAGATTAGACGACCAGCATACGCAAAGAGACACACAATGTGTTAATGTAACACACACACACATAGACCGAAAAAAAAAAAAAAAAAAAAAAAAGCATTCAAACACAATCCCCCACTGCAAACACACAATGATGGCTCATTAATCTCCCCTCTGTGCTAGCTCGGTTCATTTCCTGTATTGCTCTATTGTTATTATTCAAATCAACGTGATGTCAGTGAACATCACAAAGAATCCTCTGCAGCCATAAATTACCATAAAGCTGCTGATCGGTGGTTCAGACACAGAGAAACAGGGCCATTATACCAAAGTAGCACATCCCACACAGTAATGACACCGAAGGGAAACCGAGGTAGGAAAGTAAAGAGATGGAGAGTGAGAGAGTAAGAGCGATCGCACACATCAGCAGCGGCGTGACGCGCAACACAAGTTAGTCAAATTATCTGGTTTGATGGAAAAAGCCAAGAAATAATAAAATTAAACAAATAAAACCACTCGCTATTTCTCAAAAAAGCCCAAATCTGAACAGACATGAAAAATGTGAACGAGGCTGCGGAACTTTATTCAGAATCTCAGAGTTTTTAAGTTTTTGTTGAGGGAGCAGAAACGTGACGACTCCCGTCCTGATTCCTGATACGACCACTTACACGGCTCGTCCAGAGTTAAAAACAGCAGCAGCAATGCGCCCCGCTGAGATGTTTGCTGGGAATACGGACCTGTCTCTGGCTAATGGAACTTTTCTTTACTCTGAGTGTTTGCAGACAAACTTGGACACTGTGTGTTAAAGAACATTTTCAGAGGAGAGTGAGAAATGTGCAAACCCCTCCAGGCCCTCCACGTTTTCATACACAGCTTATCAAAAGGTAAGATAAGCACATGCACATCCACAAATCACAGTGAGGAGGAGTTGGTCTGAGTTTATCTGTGTGGACAGAACACAGACAGAGAGACATGATCAGATAGAGACAACCCAAACGTGTGTCTGACAATCTGTCATCATGCTTTTCTTTTTTTTTTTTATGAGTTAGGGGTTCTCCTCCGTTACAGTACAGTGAGTGAGTCTTACTGCGACGTGTTGGATTAGCTGAGTTTGTGCTGATTCGGAACGTGTGGAGCAGAAAGTGAACATTTTTTAAAAACACAAAGGCATGAAAATTGGAAGAGCCTTCATTTGGATCCAAACCAGACATCATTATCTGTCTGGAACTTTAACAGCTGTGAATCCAAACAGAACCATGAGAGGCTTTTTATATTAAGACAAAAAACATTGAATTCCAATTCTCAGTTTACTGAAGCCTTTATAACGGAGACAGACACACACAACATCTACTTTATTATTCAATTCAAGTAACTGCAGTACTTCATGTCTCTGCAGATGATGATCTTCCATCCTGTCAGACTAGCGAGCCGGGTGGAGCGGGGGTTGATCCTAGACTCAATAAATCAGAGCTGAAGGGGTTAACGTGAGCGGGACTCTGAGGGATGTTCTCACTGCGAAGCACTTATAGGAAATGGAAGGCAAAGCAGATATTAAATATGTAAGAGGTCTTCCCTCGCGCTCAGCTCCCACTTCAAAACAAGTGTTTGAGGTAGTATCTTGTAAAATAAGCGAACGGCGCTGAAGTGGAGACCGATAACACAAGTCTGATAAAGCACTGGCACAAATATTAGATTTATAAACGTAACGCAGGAATTCATAGCTCTCAGAGCATGAACTGAATTCAGAAACACAACAATGCTTTCCTCCAAACCAACATCTATCTTTGATTATCTAACACCCCTGGTAATTATTGTCTTGGTCCAGTTTTGTCAGAATCTATCACATTTTTCCATCAGACACTTGAAAACCAATTCTACTTCCAGCGTAGTCTATTCGAATCCTCCAGTTTGTTGTTGCATACGTTTAAAGAAAAATCCTCTTTCCATTTTGTCACCCCACTTCCACGAAACAACCAGTTTAAAGCCACTCCAGCAGATCCAGCTGTAGACAGCAGCTCTGCGTTAGAAGACGCCACTTACACACCCACACATATTTTAACACACATGCAAACACCCACTTATAAGGCCTGAGATGAAAAGCGTGCAGCGACACGGAGGCAGCATCTGTCAGCGTGACGGGATCCAGAGCTGCTGCAGAGTTTACACTCCGCTTCCTGATTGTCATCCACCGACAGAGCGAGAAGATGCTGAGATGGTGCAAAGAAAAATCTTGATCTGCCAGAAATAAATGCAACTTAAGCACGATTTGTTGTCTGAGGAAGTCCAGGAAAGGTGATGAGGAAGAACCCAAGCGGGCGGGCGCGGGGCGGCAGTCATAACATGATGGGACATGTGAAGTGTTTATGCAGATCAGCTGTAAATAGTGTCGGTCACAAGCCGCAGCAGGTTGGTGTGAGGTGACAGACGGGGAATAAAAATGAAGGGATAAAGACGGGCCAGAGATCTGACAGCTTCATCTGCGTACAATGAGCTGCTGACTATGATGCTAAAACAGAACTTTAAAAAATAAAAAAAACAGATTTCACATTTGGCTGGGAGCCTTTCGATGCATCTAGAGCAGCGTGAGAGCTTTATGAAGAAAACAGCATCAACACTGATGATTGGAAAACTGTAGTTATCACTGATTTCCCCGTCAAACACATCCCAGAAACGGTGGCTGTTCATTTTCAGGTATTTGGCTGGAAGTCATCTTCAGTTTGATTTAGAATAAAAACGAGTGAAGAATGGAACTCTGACAGCTTGCACCACCACGGGGACTGAGATGTTGTTCTACCTGACTTCAACCTTCAAACCTCCATTAAGCAGGAATCCCCGTCTGATCTGCAGCTCCCTCTGTCTCTACTAAAACATATCTTATCTATTATTCATGGAGATCACAGGGCAACTAAAAGCAACTTAGAGAAAAATTCCATCTCATCATCACTGCCGCTCTGTCTCTCACGGTGGAACAAATAAGAAAAGGGAACCGTTCATCATTCTAGGAACGTGATATGAAGGATTGAGTGTTCGCTCTTTATCGCCCCGATGATGTAGCCTTGATGAAATGTTTAACGTTCAAAGGCAGCTCAACATTATAACGAAGTTTCTAATTAACTCATTAAGGGCAGCAGTAAATCTTTAACAAAGTGGTGAACTGTTGCATAGTCTTATTTCTTAAGGATCCATAAAGGCGTTCCTCAGGGCTTTTTTATTTTTTTGGGAGCACTGATGTTCTAACGTTATACATTCACATATATACATAGCACTTCATGATCATGTACATCATCTCTGAAGGTGGATTTTGGTCTGCAGCACTGAAGCTCAAATCTCAGTCTGTTACTGATGTTGATCTTTTAAATGAGCTGGGTTAAACGGCTAAACGGCTCTACAGCCTTTTCTGCACAGGACTGGGACGCCTTGTCGGACCGCCAACGCTTCACTCCAGGGTGGTGCTGCTTCCACGTCGCATCCAATCGCTCTTCCAAACAAACGTGACGTTCATTCATGTGACATTATGCCTATAGGACAGTGGCGAGCGACAGAAAATGGGGGATGAGCAGGCGGACTGAGGCGCAGAAAATGGTCTGCAGGTGGTCTGCAGCAAAGTGGAGCCAGACAGATCAGTATGCCCGTAAAGTAGTAAAGTAATCGGCATCATTTAACGACCGCTATGTCAGGATTCAGAAGCGGTCCACACAACTCATACTGTCACACATACTGATCTCCAAAATCCAGGCTGGGTTTGGGATTTACGTTCAACCAAGAACATAAATTAGATCAAACTGAACATGCCTTTATTCACTGGAGTTCGTCTTTTTTTAATCAGCTATAAATAAAGTATGTTGGTTTCAAAGTGCCTGAAAGGAAAAATCAGACTGCGTTATCTGTGAAGATACGTCAAATATCCACAAGGCAAGAATCAAAGGCTGTTGGTCCAGAGGACACAGTGAGGGCCCCCCTCACTGGTTAGTGAATGGTTCATTAATTCAAGATACTTTTTGCTATTTAATCAGAAAAATGGGGCTGAATATAAAAAGACTTCCGAATCATTGCGATGCAGTTTGAGATATAATTGGCATATTGGAACGAGCTGCAGCTGACCTGCATTAATTACATTTTTTTTTTTTTTTTTTTTTTAATATGACACCCACGTATGGGCTGTTTGCACACATGGACCTTAAATAAACGTGTTATTATTGTGAAAATAAATCCAGATTTGACAGTTTTATAATCAGGATATGTGTTTACACTTCAGCGAATAATGTGACGTTACAGAGCTTAATATTGCAGGAGAACTGAGCTGCTCACTTGATTTGGTCTTCCGGGTTAAACTCTGAGAAGCTCGTCAGGAAAATCTAAATTGATAAATTTTGGTCTCGGAGTTTCAAATTCAAATTAAAAAGGGGAGATTTGTGGCAGCATCTCATCCTGGAGACAGACAGGAAGAGAGGAGTTTGTATGGTGTGCAGCGACGGCCTTCCCTACGACCGATGAATCATTGACCGGAGCAGACTGAAAACACCTGCTGCTGCCGCTGACTTGTGTGTGACCTCACACGGGCTCACAATATAGACAGATGTGTGTGTTTACAGGACGCGGTGGCACAGTGATATCCTGTAAAGGCAGTCAATCAGCCTCTCTGGATCATTTCAGATTCGTGCCTCGGAGCATTTATAGAAGTTTACAGATGGTGTTAATTTTCAGCTCACTGCTGCTGTCAGTGCGGACGGCTCTACTCTCCTACGACCCACACACACCCCAACAGTTGCCATTTTCCTTTTTCTTTATCAGAAAAGAAGCAGATAGAGAGTTGTTGTGATCTTTCCAAGGTTTTTTCAAAGTCCAATATTATGAACCTCCCCTAACCATAATCATTTTTCGTGGCCTTTAATAGTTTCCATTTAGATTTGATCCACAGCCAAGTTCTACAGCCTCATTTTCTTTTTCATTTGCTAATACGTCACCTCAGATGGAAGGAAATTACAACAGCCAACTCACAATTTAGCAGAATCGCTAATGAACTTCATCAATTATTTCCTGAAGATTTAACAGTTGTAAAGAACTTCACTTTTATGACAAAATAAAAAAAAAATGTTTTAAAACCACAACATGGAAAGTTAAATAAAGCAACACAACAGCTGTTCAATAAATGACTATTTGGAGTCCACCTAGAGCTTTACTGCAGGTCAGTGAATGACTTACCTTCTAATTAGGCAAAAAAAAGGAGTTACATTAAGTCGTATTCAGGCGGGGGGGGTGATCGGACCCCAGCACTCATTTATTTAGCATGTTAGCTAATTTTCTGGCTCCATCTGTGCAGCGACTGCAGAGCCAAGCGACTGCTGATTTTGTGCCAAACGTGTCGTCGACGTCGTCCAACTCTGTCCACGTTTGTCACACACAACAGCAGTGGCATCGCCTGCTAACAATGCACGACAAACTACAGACCAGGCTGCGGATGACGTTTGGGCAGCTGCTGGATTTCGATGAATAAATCCACATATAAAAAGGTGATAGTTTATTCCAAAAGGTCTGCTGGTTTGTAGAAATACAGTAACAGAGATTGGCAGCCCTGCAGCCAAGACGACCAAAGTGTCCCCATCAGGACGTACTGAAAGTTCAGATTGTTGTTCTGCAGAATATATTTACTACATTCATGTGTAAGCCTCATTTTAATTCTTCTGCTTAATTCTTCTTCTGCCTCATTTTAATTCTTCTGCTGCTGAGGCATTTCACAAACAACTGCTCAAGTGCTTCAATTATATTTGTTGGAGATATTTAAAAACAACTTTCTTTGTGTTATGTTAAAAAAAGGACTTCTGTCATTTTTTGGTTGTACTTGTGAAGATCTATACTCGTCACGGTTTATCTGTTGACTATCAACCATATCGGATGAAATTATCACAGTGTTTCTCAAACACACTCAGAAGAAGGATTTATATTAATATGCAGTTTAATGAACCATTAAACTCCCAAATCTACTCTGTTACTAGTGCTGTGGTGAGTTTGCATGGAAATTTATTTACTTAATTATCTTTTATTTGCAGCTGGATCCCAGAGAAGGCAAACCATTAGGTTCACATTTCCTCTCTAATGTCAGCTGATTATTCTTGGCATATATTGGAAAACATAAATCTTCGGCTGATGAGACTAAACTGTTAATGATAGTGTTTGAATTCACACACGAGCTGAATTATTACTAAACTACCTGCTTGTCAGCTCCGTGGTCACTCTATTCTTTTTATTGTGTATTTCATGAATAGATGAATTCATCTATGATTATTGATTTAATGGTACGACTGTCTCCTTCCATTACTCCTCCCTCCTCTGTCCTCTTATTTGTTTTTTTTTGTTTCTTCTGCACGTTTTAATCCCCTAACTCTCCCTCAGATGTATTCCTCCAACCTTTACTCTCTCCTTCCACCCTAAACATCTTACCCATCCATCTAAAAGCCTCCATCTGGCTCGCTCCCTCTTTAATTCACAAATCTCCGTCTCATTTTCGTGGCCTCTGATCCCTCCCTGTTTGTCTGATTCCTCCTCCTGTCTTTCCTCGCCCCCCACCCCTCCATCTCTTCTCTATCTTACTTCCCTCAGAACCGCCCACAAAACTGTCGGCGTCTCCCACCCTCCATCCAGACTCCAATTCATGCTGCTCTGTGGTTTCCACGGCAACAGAAGACCACTGGTATGATGGGAAGCCACCTCCAGAGCCAATGATGACAAACATACGCACGCATTCATGCATGAAACACACAGTTGTGCAAACATCCATCGGTGTGCATGTGAAAATACTGCATGTTTGACCCGATAAGAGCTAAATTGTGAATCTCTGTAAAATCCTGTGAGAAACAGTTTGTGCCGGATTACGCTGTTTCAGAGGCTCTCGTCTTTTCACCTGCAACACAAACAGACTCAAATCAAACTCCAGAGCTCTCTCTCCATCCACTTTTGTAGACATGACCGTGAAATTCACAGCGAGTTATGAGATAATGCAGCCGCCACCTGGAGTCACTGCATCGTCGCCCATGTCATACTTCACTGTGTCATCTACAGGACTTTATGACTTTTGAGTCGCTTTTAATGTCTCAACTGTTTGACATTTTACATCTGGCGCACACACAAAATAGCGAACACATTTAACAATGGTAGGATGCCAATATGACATCAGGAGGTCTATTTTTGCTGCAAAATGTTCAGGAAAAACAGAAAAACAAGCTGTTCTTAAGATTGTTCTTAAAATGTTTCGAAAGTAACACTCATATTTGCCCTCTACTTTGGTGATTATTTAGTCAAACCATACTCAGAAATACTGATTAATATTCACGCTCACCAAATACAAGAACTAAGAAGATTCATTCCGTATCATCGCACTGAGTTTTGTCCGTTTCACTGTGGCAGGTATAGTTTAAAACAACAGAGGAAAAGTGAATGAAACACGGTTGCACTGTTAATATAATGTCATGCAATGTTCAATAAATGTGTGAAGAATAAAATCTGCTCGTCTCAGGCTCCACTTCTTCCTGATGAGCTTTTGTCAGCAGAATTTCTATTATGACAACTCCTCACAACATCTCCACCCGCCGGCAGTGGAAGAGAACTAAATCTGTGTTTCCGTGCCATCACTAGACTGTAAATGGCTGAAGAGGCCTTGAACTTCAAAAAAAAAAGGACTGACACAAATGAATGTATGAAATGAAATGGGTCTGCTATCAAGCCCAGACTGACAGAAAGCTCTGAAACTGAGGCTTCTGACAGGCGTTGACGAGCTGAGGGAGAACATCTCACCGCTGGGTGTACAGTTCACTCAGCTGGAGTTCATTTACAAGACGTCCAGGTTGAAGAGGGAAGAAAGTAATCAATTTAAACACCAGCATCTCTCAGTATCTGACAGACAGACAGACAGAGACGGGGAGGAAGATGGACAGACTTGGATTGTGTGATGGAGCAAAAGAACATGTGACTGACAGAGATACAAAACATGATGGATGCCACTTTGTCTGCCGGAGACAAACAACCCTTCCACTGTGACCGTGACCGGACGTGTGTCTCACAGGTCTGGACACAAAAGTATTGAACTGGAGGTGACAGTCACACACACATAAAAATTGACTGAATACGTAGTTGCGAGTGCGTAAATGGACGTGAACAAACCTTTGTCCCTGCGGTGTCACCTCATGTCTGACCTCTAAATCAGACTCAAGTCTGAGAAGAAATCCATCATGGAGAGCCTGACAACTTTTCACCGGCTGGTCGTCACATCAGTAAATCCAGTTTGTGGTTCTGCCAGAGGCTCACAGAAAAAAGAAAAAACCCAACATGCTCTGTCTGCTTTTCTCACACTGGACAATTGAAGCAGCCAAATACAAAATCCAGTTTTTATTTTTAAGATTTATTCCGGAGGATAAAAAAGGACTAAGAATGCTGTGTGTGTGTAAATGTAAAAAATATCAAGATTTAACAACATAAAAACAGAGCTATAACTGACAGTAAAAGCTAACAGAAAATGGAAACCTGGGCCTGGCTTTACATCTCTGTTTACTTCTGACCAAAATGGGAGCTAATGTCACAAAGCGAGGCGATTGATGGAAAAGTGACTGGCTGCAGAAAAAGCAGGGATATGGGCACAGACGTAGCAGAACATTTATCGATATGTTGTGAGTTAGCTTGTAACTGGCGGTGGCTGACACAGTGTCAGGCCATCCCTGCCACACCACGCAGCCTCACAATGGCCCTGCGTGGGGACGTCCATTACTGCGATAAAATTTAACGGCCGCTCAGTCGGGTTCAGGCTGCAGTCCAGCTCAGTGTATGCCCTGAACGTTTTGTTACTGTATTTTTAATTAATGCAGTCGGCGTGCAGATTAAACGCAGGGAAAATGTGCAGAAGTGAAGGCCTCCCCGGGGAAGCAGCCGGCCATGGACATCAGGGGCTTTTGCATGTGTGATATTATCAGCCGAGCAGAGAATAATAACTCCCCCCGCAGAGCCGGAGCCTGCAGCTAATTATAACCAGCAGGCGTTCACGTGTGCCCTTTCTGCCGGTGCTGATGACAGGGGTGGTACATTTTACTACAGCTCATCACACGCCGCCCGCCTCCTACTCTAAAAGTGGTGCTACTTGAGGAATCAGTGCAGTCGAATAACAGGCAGGAACTCTGACAGCGTCCCTCTCCACAGTCAGATTGATTCAAATATGTTGATGGCGGTGAATGAGGTAACGTAAGCCGGCGGTGATGCAACGGGAGTGAAAGATGTTGGTGATAACAGTAAAGTCAATCTGAGCCTCAGGAGCCGTGAGGATGGGGGAGAAGGTCAGCCATGTTTTCCTCTCAGGAAGAATCCATCCAATCAACTGACTGACTACAGTCTTTTTGAATGTTTGCTGCCTCCGGATTGGCTCCAGCCTGAATAGGTCGTATCATCTTCGCCTACCAGCAGTGAAAGCATCGAGAGTGACGAATAGCTCTCACTGACCTTGCTGTCTTTGTAAGCAGCTGCTCTTTATTTGAATTCTCCATTTTATTGCATATTCACTTTAGCTGTTCATATATATATATATTTTTTTTTTTTTTGCAGGAGTATAACAGAGCAGGCAATTTGCTTTCCAGCAAACATGCTGTGGAGGTAGAATTGAGACGCACGACCATTCCCGCTCACATTTCCACTGATGGTCAATTTAGAGTCACAACTTCTCCAAACATGAATGTTTGGATTAGCCTGGAAGACTTAGCACTCTTTTAATGTTCAACCTACAAATTCTGTTTTGATTTGTGTTGCCTCTGAAAGAGAAAGACGGAAGTTACATTTATTCTTACTGATGTTCAGTTGCAACGTGACAGAATCTGAATGTCTCTGTTCAGATGTTGTCCCCGTTAAATGAACCTTAAATGAAACATAAAAATCAACAGCTAGAAAATTATTTGTTATTGTGATGCCGAACGGCTGCAGCAGGAGTTATTTCTCCAGCCCGGTCACAGCGACGTCCATCACAACAACCATGGAGGGAAAACACTTTCTCGGACCACATCATCCCCTCCCGGACTCAGCGGGCCACGACTAAGTACAAGAAAACAATCCTCCCGGCTGAGAGGGATTAGCAGCGAAGACAGCGGTCGCACAGAGCAATAAAAACTCGCGGCAGGCTCGGTTCATGTGGTGGAAAAAAAACTGCATCCCCAGAGCCTGGGCCTCTCATGCTCCAAAGCTGCTAAGCTAATTAGCCCCAGTCTCAATCTAATCTGTGGATGGCTGCGAGCTGCCACATGTCTTTCAGCCCGAGGTAATGGACAATAATTAGCACCATTGATTTCCTACAGTGGAGCGGTGAGGAGGAGGAGGGGGCGGTTGTTAATAGTCCTGATGTGAACGGGGAGAGGGAGACGGAAACACGGGGGTGACAGACGGATGAAATCAACCACAAATAACAAATAAGAGTGAGTGAGTCACCATGCAGGCAGAGTGTTAGACGGAGCCCGTTGGAGGGGCAGAGACGGAAAGAATATGGAGGAATGAAGAAGCTATGACAAGAAACACTTGAGACAGCTACGGGTTCACTAAACCGAAAGAGCTGGAGACAAATCCACCTTCACCATCTCCAGGATTCAGTTCTGCAGATTCTCTGGGAATCAATCAAATAATCTAAAAAAGATTAGTTATTAAAAGAAATATATCCTGTCTTTTTCAAACAAAATTCATAACTCTTCCGCTCCCCACATTCAGGAGCTGCTCAAGAACAGACAGACACGGAATAAAATATTCTTTTCGTAAATGAATCTCTATCGTTTCTTCGACGTATTTGATGATTTAAATCAGAAGCCGACTGGAACTCCTTCACGTTCAGAGTGAAGCGACGTCACTGCTGGCAGACAGAATAAACAAAACAAAACCACAGCACCTGCAGATGGCAGCCATGGATGGTTCGTTCACATCGCAGGGGATACCAGCCACAAAGGTTTGGTTTCGGCAGCGGGAGAAACTATTTGTTGGACACAAAAGTTAAATCATCTGTGATTAATCATGCAGAAATTATTAACGGACAGTTGCAGCTATTCAAGCATGTGTATCCTGACTGCTGGGGAATATATGTGCATGTTTATCGATTTTTTTATTTTTATTTTTTTAAAGTTTCTGAGCTCTGTCTTCCAAAAGTGAACCAATGAGCTTGGAGCTAATTCAGCCACATAAAAATAAGGTAAATCAGGAAGTACTGAGAGAGACACATATGGCATGAATTGGTTTGTGAACTTATTTTGAAGCCCCCAGTTTGTAATTTAGCTACTGGTCATCTGGTTTATTTTTTTTTTGTTGTTGTTTTTTTAAATCAGAAACTTTTTTTAATGATCACATTTCTGAGTGAGGGATCTGTGCTGCTCTCCACTCAGGCTACACTTTTTTATGTGCAGCACCAAGTGGAGCAATTAGAAGTTTCTATTTGACTTTTATATCCAACCTACTTTTGTTGTGGTACCATCATTTTTCACAACTTTGTGTCTGACCCAGAAAGCACAAAACTGGCACAGACACACAGGTGAGCGGAGGCCACCAGGAATCTGGCTGGTTGTGATGGTGGTCTACTGGAGCTCCACAAAACTGGAACGCCGCAACTGATTTATGACACGCAAACACTTCAACATCCACCGGTGGCCGAAAGCTGTTAGCGAAACAGGCTGCATGTGAGAGACCAGGACATGAAAGGAGTTCAGAACGTAGCTCGAGGCCGTTCACTCGACGACCGGCCGGCCACCCCTTCCATTAATTAAGGTGTCGCGTGGCACTACAGTGCGAGACGGGGATGAAAAACACACAATTAAGTTAATGCATGTTGAAGTCAGGATTTGTTGCTGTGAAAGATTGGTAGAATTGAACCAGGGCAATTAAAATGTTTGGAATTATTCACAACACGGTTTTCGTGTTTGACTTCTGGGCTCGGGGCAAAAGACATGAATGAAATCATATGCATACAATTACAGCAGTGAGTCTGAATAAACAGCAGCAGCTTATTTAAGGCCAAGTGGGTCACTTTTACTTTAGGGCTTCTCTTTTTTTTTCTAAATGTTTTAAAATATTTAAACCAAAATTGTGAAGAGGGGAAAAGGTTGTTCTGCTTTCTCAGAGTTTGAAAGGTCAAAGACAAAGAAGGCGTCGTGGAGAGATGGATGGATGAAACTTAAGGGAAGGAAGACTGAAGTGATGAATAGACCAGAAAAAGTGGCAACTACTCAAAACCACTGCATCATCCCATGTCTGATGATGTGTGAGTTTCTCACCATGTTCAGGGGCATTTTTTATTTTACCACATTTCCACCACAGACACACAAAGCATCCCTGACAACACACACATCAGTATTAGTATTAAGTGGCTGCAAACACAAATCTTCAGCTGCACAGAACACAAAAAGCGACACCTACAAAATGTTCATTACACCAAGAAGCAAAAAAAACAGGAGAGTTCAGAATCATCAAGAATTAACCTCATCTGACTCAGTGTATAATTTAACGCAGCAGAGCTTTCGAGAAGGTTTTCAGCATCGCAACACACTGAGTTTAAACGGCGGTGAATGGTTTTCCACAGAGCGTGATGAAGAGGCAGTGTTTGTTTTAACTGCTCTTCACAGCTCCCCATGTGCCTGCGCCCGGCTCCTAACGGACTTGGATCAATATCCGGCTAATCATTTTGACATGCGTTCACGGTTCAGTGTGAAAGACCTGATGGAGCTGCAGATGAAAACACATCGTTGTTTGAGCTGCTCTGAGAAAAGAGGAACACGCAGAGTCAAAACAATAATCATACTTATGGCTGAAGATTTGTCTGCTTCTGTTAAAATTGTTGTTTTGCAGGTAATGTCTCTGTGCTGTTAGCCTGTGCAACCAGCAATGAGTCAAAACGTGTTTATCACAGCGTGGCACGCTCACCAAACATCCATTTCTAAATGTCACAGCACTGCTAAAACAATGTGTGTGATTTGAGCATTGGTGAATACACTCCTGCCAACAATGCTCACATACAGTACACAAGGCTTTTATTTTCAACTACGTGCAGAGCTAACGCCATTCCCATCAGCTTCAGCCACAGTTAATCTTCACGGTGTAATTTTAGTTCTCATCTTTCATGTTATTACTGCCGGCTGCTGGCTCAACTCGCTGCAACTCTCTGTCTATCAGAAAGTTGTGCAGCACATCTGTCAGTTATTCCAAGAGGCCACTCGCCACCGTAACCAGTTAACCTCGACATGTTCAGGTGCCCCCACTGGGAATCGAACCATCCGTGTCCACTACGCTCAAGTCACCACATTCATTCATTCATTCATTCATTCATGGGTAGGGTGGCGTGCATTATTAATAACCCGACAGATACATCCCTTTTCTTCCGGAAAATAAAACAAAAAAGCGTTTATGTAAAATGTCAGCCAGTTCTTTTCATTCCGTGTTCATAACGAATTCCATTTTTAATGTCTAATTCCGTGATACTGTGATCGTAGATTTTATAGGGTCCTATTTACCGAAGGCCCGGCAGGACCGAGCTTGACATGAGCTTCAGTGTGCAAGGTTTTCAAAATGAGGAGCCCATGTTTGGCTGCACCATTTTATTTTATTTTTTTTATAAAGAGACACTTTTTTTTTTGTAACTTAAGCAATATGTGATATTGCTTTTATGCAACAATTCTATCTAAGCATGGATAAATGTTTCAAACTTAATGAATGTGAAAAAGATACTTTAATGTCTCCATTTGTCATTCAGTCTTGCAAAGCAGACTGGAGTAGATCATGAGGATCCTTTGCAGACCTATAGATTGAAGCAGAAATTATTATGAATCAAATAGTTTTGAATCGAAAATCGAATTGAATCGAATCGTGAGATAGTAAAAGATTTCCCCTACCTACTCCTACTAACAGCTGTTAGTACAAATCTGAGCATCAACCTCTCAGGGAGAAGAAGTAGTTCAAATCCTCATTGTTTAAACATCAACAGAAACTTTAGTTCAGGAGAGTGCGACCAGAGAAAAGTTCCAGATCTGCATCGTGTCCCGATCTCTGAGTCCAACCGCTGATGAGCAGCTTTAGGAGCAGTGAGGTCAAGATCAAGTTCAAAGTCAAGAATAGATCTGGAGTCAAGACGAACAGGTCTCATGTCATGAGCAACATTCACGTCTTACAGCAAGTCATGATCACCAACTTACACATCAACTCTCAAATTGAACCTCAAATAAAAAACATCACCTCTCAAATTAAGAATCTCCATTGAACATCAATTAGACTGATCTCCATTTCGTATAAATCAGACAACACAGGACAAAATGGGACTAAAGTTATGTGGCTCTTTATTATTCATCCCAATGGACTCCCTGATATAAGATAACAGCACAAGTCTGTTCATTAAAGAAATATGGAGACAAACAGGAAGCAGAGAGAGGGAAAGAAGCGGGCTCTGACTTTACACCTCATGTGTGATCTCACTGGATTAGCTGAACCTAACAAAACGCTACACGTTCATTAAACAGACCAGGCTTCTCACCTTCAGTCTGCCTTCTGAACAGATACACCGATATGCCTGCTCTACATTTCTCCACACATCCAGGCACACAGTCGAGAACAGTCCAAAAATCTATACAACATGTTTTCCCACAAACAGACCAATTATAACCGTGTAAACACAACTTTAAAAGGGATTGCTCCACATTTTCTGGCACACATTGATGTGTTCTTTTGTAACACTCCTTGTAAGAGGAGCCTGAAGGTGGACGACGTTACGTTTGGATTGAGTCAGCCTCGCTGCTGTTTTGCCTTTTGTTTTTTGCTTTTCTCGGCGCAGGACCTGGCTGGACGTTGGCTGTTGCAAAATAAATCAGCAACCATATGAAATCAGCCGGAATTGTGTTTACACAAATGTGAACTTTGGAAAATCCTCCTGTTGCCCTTTGATGTTGCAGAGCTGTGTTGGCACCGACCACTGCACACACGGCCCAATCACATTTTTATTTGTTTATTATTTAGTTTAGTGTGGAAAAGGAGATTTAACTTTGTTGGTTTCAAATCTTCTCTTCCAAAGCAGCTGCTGGCTTCATATTTCCTGTAAATGCCCAACTATTGCTTTAGGTCTAAAGTAATCATTAATCATATCCAATAATATGTTATTAGACAGGCCCTGTCCCCTCACACTGTCTCTGATGCCACACAAGAACTGAATTCATTATGTTTAGGTGCTCATTCAAACCTCTGGAGGTGTGGCGGTGTACGAACAGCAATCAGCATCCTGTAACATCCTGGAGAAACTAATCTAACTAACCCTGGACCAGATGCCTAAATCTACAAGTCTGCGCACAAGCAGAAATACAAATTCTTTTCTTTTGATTTACAGCACTTTGTGTGCGTCTTGTTCTGTTTTGTGCATCGCAGTCATTATGGGAGCGTGCACAGGCCTCACGGTCCAGCAGACGTGGATTTGGAAAGGCCTCCACTCACTCGTTTGCCCATCAGCACGCTCCACCACTCAGCAAATATGCCGACAAGAAGAACGACAACTTCATCGCCAATGAGGGTCCCCAACAAAACTGCCTCAATACAGACGTCACTGTCTGGTACCTCAGGGCTCGTTATCAAACCTCGCATCGATGATTGCTTCTAAAATCAAGGGGTTATTAACGAGGAAACAACACAAAGAAAATGATTTAAAACTGAGTCTCTGAATGCGGCTGTTGAGCTGCTTCCATGTGCAGGGATCCACAGGGATCTTTGTGCATTTAATCCACTCTGTGTCAGTGAAGGTATACTCACAACATCCATCCTCCATAGTAACAGAGGAAACCACCAGATTATAGGAGTTCATTTCCCCTGTACAGTGGCTGCCAAACAACCCAGGCTGTCGCTTGTCACATTCATTAATCTGTGACTCTGTGACTTCACCGAGATGTCCACGGTAAACCTGACTGAACGATAAGGAGCACAATCATAAACCTCTGAGCCACACACACGAACCAGCGATAGCGCAGAGAGACTATAGTTCAATTTCCTGCTGCTGGAGCCACCGAACGGCGGTCGAATACTAAAAGATGTGTTGGCTAATGAGCTCATCCACCAGGAGCAGAGCAGCTGATGGAGACAGCAAACAGACTGACCAACAGCTGATTAATGATACTGTAAACACAACAAACGCACTATGAACTGATCTGTGTACCTGCAATTCTGCTGATAGGGTCAAGAGGGGAATAAATATTGCATTGTAAATATTGTAAATTGGCACAGAGCACGTCGGTGCTCATCATTAACCTGGATTTATTCTCATCCAGTCAGACAATGTCCAGGTTACGTAATAATGATTTTATCTGCAGCTCAGCAGCTCAGTAACAACAGTGTTTATGAGCTTGATGGATTTCAGTGTCTAACTGGGTCAGAAAATGTGTGCATGTGGAATTAGACACATTTTGAACATCTTTCTCTGTTTTAAATCTGTGTTAGTGAGCAGTTCTGCACTGCTGAGCTCATCCCTCCACCTGACAAGATCCTGATTACACAGCAGCAGCATCATTACTGCTCAGGTGTGCTTTCTGTTGATCGCAATAATGGGCCACTTTAGCATGCACAGTGCTGTTAAAAAAAGGCATTTAGTAAGCACAATCCTTAGCGCAGTACTTTATAAAGCACTGCGCTAAGGACTCCTAGAATTAGGGTTCTGAACATGCTCCTGGGTTGATGCCTTTCCACGCACCTGTCCTGATCTGCTCACGTAACAGCCAATCTCCTGGTATCTCCTCCATGCCCTGGAGACTGCACTGCGACCACACGCACTGTATATGTGCCGTGCTCAATGAGCTGGACTGCCTATGCAACCGGATTGCTACCATTAGTGACAGGGAGCACAGCAGAGCACAAAACTAGAGAAGAGTCAGTCAGGGAGGAGAAGAAAACATGCACATGCAGAACCCTTCGCTTACTGCAGGTTGACTCTCCATGTTCGTACGAAAGTAAAGATGAGATCAGATAAAATAATCCTTTATTAGTCCCTCAGCACTTTACAGCAGCATTAACCATGTAAGAGAGAGAACAGAAGCACTAGAATAGCTGGATAAGGTCTAAAAAGAGGAAGCTAAATGAAAGAAATACATAAATATAACCAAAAATACGAGAAATTGTACATATTGAATTGCACAATTCAGCTATGTTAATGTCCATTTTTAAAGTCATTCCGGAGGCAGCGGTTTGTGTTGCTGTTGGACTATTACAGACTATTATACATGCTTTGGCAAATTTTATTCATCCTATTAAAATAGAGGAGGAAAGTCTAGATAGCACACTCCTTTCTGTATTATGGAATGAAATCCAGCACTCCGAACAAAATGACAACAAATCCAACTCATCCTCAGGTCCTGCTCTGCATCATCAAAGCCTCCAAATGTGATAAAATCAGTCTGTGTCAAATCAAGTGATTAATGAAATCAGTGATGATTCTTCTGAGCCACAGTCATCCATGGAGCACTTTGAACCGAGCTAACCTGGAGGACAAGTGCTACACGAGTGCTATACAAAACAAAGTTTGACTGATCATTAGGCAGCCTGCAGGTGTTGGTGTGCTTCTCAGTCTGAGACCAAACGAGTCGGAGCCGTGTGAAGAGATTCAGATTCAGCTTCTTGACCTGTCCGCGGGTGTTTCCTGTCAGCGGCTGCTTCTCTTTGGCATGAGCCGCAGCTAATTGAATTTCCTCCACACTGCAGCCCATCAACACTTCCTGATATGATACTGTGGCCTCGTGTGTGTGTGTGTGTGTGTGTGTGTGTGTGTGTGTGTGTGTGTGTGTGTGTGTGTGTGTGTGTGTGAATACATGCAATAGAAAATACTGTCGCTTTTATTAAGATTTGGTTTCATAAACCGCCATATTCTCTGTATCAGCTCCTTATTTATTTTATATAATTCAAATTCTACTTTAGTTTGCCTCACTGTGAAAGAGACTCCTTCCTCTCCGTAAGTAAAACCATATCTTTAATTTGGAGCCACTACCAACACTACCTCAGTAGTTTTCAAATTAAACTTTGCCGTCCTTCCTCGTGTAAATCAGGCTTTGTTGTGAAAGGACAAAAGGAAGAATTTCTGTTCATCATCAGAAATGTCTTTAATAAGTGCTGAGTGTGACCCGACTCTGCAGTGCTGTGGGATTAATGGTATACTCAGTCTAGATTAACTGGGGAAGAGGGAAAAATAAAGGGCCCAATTCTGACTGTCCCTGAGGTAAATAAAGGCTCCTGCTTTTGTTTAGAACTGACTGCATGTGTAAAGTCTCTTTTCTGCCACTAAAGCAGCAAAATAAGGGTAAAAAAGTATTCTACAGAGATTAAAACTTCTCTGTGTTTGGATGAAATCCAATTATCCAGTTAACCACAGAGACAACCACCCTTCAGCTACATCAGGACACTTTAATCCGAATACATGCACAAACCCACCGTAAAGTACGAGTGGCCTGTAGGGACACTCTTACTAAACGCAATTTAGCAGACCAGATTTCTGCTTCTACCATTTCATGCCCATCTCCAAAACCGTCAGCAGACCCTCAACCGTGTCACTGGACCCGAGCGTTATCGAGAGGTAATGAGTTTGGATTCCTCGCCAAAGGAGCGGCCGTGTTAATTAATGCCCAATCAAATGTTGATGAAAAGCCCAGAGCAGCAGCTCCGTGAAAGTCACAGATGACGGACAGGACCGGATGTCTGTTTCTCTAATTAGTCCGTTTTAAGGCCGAGCCCTCACATCTGCAAAGAAGTCCTTGTTTCTTCAGAGCAACAAAAAAAGTGCGTTCACGCAGATAAACACTACAGGGTGTATCTAGACACACGATTTTTATCTGTGCTCCAGAAAAGTGACCAAAATAAGTTAATATACTATGATTTTCCGTTTGTTTTAAATACTAACATCAGGGTGATAAATTTCGGGACATGTACAATAAAGAAAAAAATAAATAAATAAAAATCTTCTCTTCCGTGAGTTCTAAAATTTTTATTTGTATTTTTATTTATAATTTTTATTTTTTGAGTTTTGTTAATAAAATGAATTGCTTCAAAATCAAATCAAATTTATTTGTAGAGCACCTAATCATAGCAGAATTACATTAAGGCACTTTATATACAGAGCACGTTTTTATTGAGTTTTTGTTAAGTTGAGACCCAAAAAAAACACAGAAGACTGATCGAATTTTGGCCCCTGTGCTCCTTTATGTTGTGCTCACTAATATACCAACTTGTTACACCCTCAATGTGCGTTAGAAAATAGTTTTGCTTTGGTCTATCTATCAATCTAGATTTTTAACAGAAGTTCCTTATAATGTCTTTAAACTGCTCTATTGTGGGCGATCAAGAACAACAGCTGGATGGACTCTTAACGGTTCACCCAGAGACCAGCTGAACAGCATTATGGGTAAAAACAAAAAAACAAAGCCCATTGAGACTCACCCCTGTCTGTCTCCATCCACCAGGATTCGAACCAGGATCCCTGTAACAGCGACGAGGATGGGGTAGTGGTCGACGCTTTCCAGACCTGAAACACAAACGCAGACAAACATGTTAGTTGTAACGTTGACATACAACAGTAATTTGAACTGGACTGCTATGCTACCAATAATCTGAACAAACAATTACTGAATTAAAATGGCTTTTTTCCCCCCATTTCCTGTCTTTGTGCTAAGCTAAACTTCTTTTTTCACTCTATATTCTCGGCTAAAATATTTGTTTCTCCCCATTTCTAGTCTTTACATTAAACTGAACCTGCTCCATTCCCTGTCTCTGTTCTTTATTTCCAGGTAAAATATCCATTTCCCCACATTTCCCCTGTCACTGCTCTTCATGCTAAACTAAGCTTGTTGTTTTATTCATGCAGCTACAGCTTAAGTTTTATCCCAAATATCTACTGAACAGCTAGAGTCTCCTGTTAGTGCTGGAGAAGGATCAAGAGATATTCAGGACATTTCCTCCTTTCATTCCTCCACACTGTCACTCTCAGCAGCCAGCTCGACAGGAAACCTATCAGGTATTAATCGGTCCTTCTGCTCAAAGCCTCATTCAGGAAATAACATGTTCACGTGCTGTGGTGTAAAAATCCACCTGAAACGCTCCCAGAGTTTCTATTGATTTACTACAAATGAACTGGAGTATCTGTGAATTCCATTTTTAGGGAAACATTCAGACTGAGACTATTTTAGTCGGGTGCAAAATTAAACATGCAAACTTGTGAAACGCGTCCACAAAGACAGTCAACAACTGTTCAAAAACTCTGATAGTTTTAGGAAATAAATGGCTTCAAAAGTCGTTCTCTAGAAAATAACAAAAGATATGTGTCAATGGAAAATGGGTGTGTGTACCTGGCAGTCTTAAGTTGACGACGCGATCAAACAGATTCTTCTCTGCCGTCACTCTGTTTAACACCTGATTCAACAGCTGCAGGGGGAGAAACATGAAGTGTTGATATGTTTCTGCACAACAATGGTAGAAAACAGACCCACAAACAGAGACGCACACAGTGACTCACACAGTGATGCTATTCGTATTTATCTATTTTTCTTTACTTATTTAAGATTGTTTCATTGGTTCTCATAAAAAAGGAATGTGATGCATTAAAAACATTAGTTTCTACCACTATGACAGATTTTCACAGTTTGCAATTTTAATTCAGGATAATCCTGACATGAAATTTTCCAATCACCCCATGACTACACAGGATGAAATGAAGAATAAATAAATAACATGGATATGTTTAGAAATGTGCGTTTCCTTGATAAGAAGCAGAAGGCATTTGTTTTCTCCAGAAAACAGAAACCTAATTTTAATTGTTGAAGTATTCAGATCACGTCATCTGAGAATATGAATCCTTTTAGATATCACATGAACAACAGATCAGCCTCTTCGGTCGTCACCTGAGCCAATCGTCTGAGCAGCAGCTCAGCGGAGGGGCGGGACCAGTCCAGGAAGATCTCAGGTACCAGAGTGACGGTCATCTCCAGCACACGCAGCAGGCTGACGGACAGGTCGAAGCAGGTCGCACACACCTGAAACGACGGCGCACATATTTATTCCACACAGCAGGTGAGTCAGCAGGCACGCACACACACACACACACACACACTCATTTTCAGCTGATCTGAGAGAAGACAATTCTTTTGATGGCATTTACATGAAGGTTTTCTATTTTGCTTCCTACTTCAGACTATATTTTAAAGAGAATAATGACTCAGTGGAAAATGACGCTATTTTCTCTTATTTTGCAAGTGAGCAACAAATTGTTTACCAAATAGTGCAATGAGTGAAAACATTCATTTCTTTTATAAGTGAAATATAATTTGTTTTTCTTTTTTTT
The DNA here is from genome assembly GCF_900963305.1 of Echeneis naucrates. Classification (NCBI taxonomy): domain Eukaryota; kingdom Metazoa; phylum Chordata; class Actinopteri; order Carangiformes; family Echeneidae; genus Echeneis; species Echeneis naucrates. The sequence continues at coordinate 3,665,340 of NC_042515.1, read as the reverse complement.
TTTTCTAAAGGAAAATCTTTAGAAACATTTAGAGAAATTTGCACACTAAAAGATCTCATCACATCTAACAACAGAAAGAGATTTTTTTTTTTTTTTTTTTTAGAAAAAGACTGTAAAGGCAAAGGGGAAAATCATTAGAGAGAGATGGCTAATTTTGGACTCTGTCTTCGTCCTAACTTGAGTGTTTATGATTAGAAACTGAGACTTTGTCCAGTTTTCATGTTTACCTTCAGCTGACGAGTGTCCACAAAGTTCCTCTCCGGACGCTCTGCTGCCTGCTGGATCTGGCAGAGAGAGAGAAAGGACAAAAATGCATTCACACATTGTGTTCAACAGGTAAAAAAAAATAAATTTAGACTTAGGTAAGACTGTTAGCATGCTAATATTTGCAAATTAGCATTAAAGACTGCTGAGGCTGATGGGAACGACATCAGTTCTGCAGGTATCTTGTCATAAACCAAAGTATTGGGCAAATGAAACTGATGATGACATTATCACAACACCAACAACTGAATCACATTTTATTTCATTCCACCCAGCAGCTGGTGGGATATTTCAGTCTGGACCAACACAGACATAAACAGACCAAACCCTAACCCCAACAACAGGATAGAAACGACACTGAATTAAAAAAAAAGTGCATGACGTGAATCTCTGTGCATCTCTGAGGGAACAACAGCTAAAGTTGCTGTGCGGAAAACAGGAAAATCTGAGCGCTGTGAGGTTGGATGGTTTGCAGAGTCTCACTGAGGATTTATTTTTCAGACAAAATCATCTTTTTTAGAGGGAAATAAATATTACTTGGTCTGTTTTTCCAATATGTGGTCTCAGCAGTGAATCTGAGCTCCTGATCTCCCCACATATGTTTAAAGTGTCATTTTTGAATGAGCATCGATGATTTCAGGTCATTTAAGTGTGAACACAAAACTATTACAAGATGAACGTTAATTTGTAAGAGCTTTAGTCATGTACTGTGAATCCTTTTTCGAGCCCAGAAAACCGTTTTTTAAAGGGTGTGCGACCGATTTTAGCTTTAAAACTCCAGAGTGGACGAGGAAAAGGAAGACCCTAACAATTGTTGCTGACCTTGTTGGTAGCAGCTGGTGTTCAGTTAAACTCATGTTGCATCAGTGACTAAAAAAAACTTTTTAACTATCTACAAAAATCTCAATCAACATGAATTTAAACACGCAGATATCCATTTGATAATATCATAGGCTGCATTTTTTTGTGAACAACAGAGTGAGTGAAATATTTGGCTTCAACAAGCAGAAAAAAAGGCCCAAAATGGCTTTTAATGTCTTTCCAAACTACCATTGTACACCTGCTCCCGTGTGATAATGGTATATATCCAATCACTGCCAATGGCCAGTGAAGCCAAGTGAAGCCTCTCCAGCTACAAATGATCCAAAAGACTCCTGGAAATTATCCTACAACTAATAAGAGTACCATATTAACATTTTTATGGTGTGTTCTCCAGCTACACAAAGTGTTTTAAATGAGAAGTTACAGAGATGATATTAGAGGATATTGCACTTTTTAAGATAGTAGAAGTATTAAACAATATTCTGCAGGTGTGTCTGAAAAACTGAAATCTACATTCTGTTCAAACTTTCAGTTTAAAAAACTTTGCAGAAAATTAAAAAAAAAAAAAAATCTGATGATGTTTAAGTGATTAACTTTCAGATATTTCTCTCCCACCAGTCATTCAACAATACAATCACACAAATCGCACAAATCGCCCTCGTGCCTGATTTTTAAAACTTTCCCTTAATGTGTGCGTCATATATGAGTAAAGCTGTATCAGTGCATTAACGGGTTGTCGTCTCACCTCCTGGATCATGCCGATGAACTCGGAGAAGGCCCAGTTGAGCTGGTTCAGGACGCTGTTGAGGAACGAGGCGGCCATGTCTTTGTCCATACTCAGCAGCTGAGCCATGTGTCTCTGCAGCAGCAGCGACGGACACGGCTCTAAACCAATCAGACGAGAGGAAGCAGGTCAAGGAAAGCAAAAGGCCACGATGCAGGTAAATACAGTCTGAGGAGCAAAGCGTAAAAGAGGAGTCCTTACTGAGGAGGGAATCGCTCACAAAAAACAGGTGAAGAGAAAGTCAGAGGAAAACTGGAAAGAGGAGAGGGAGGATACAGGAGGATATGGGCAAACAGAAGTGTATAGAAAAGACGGCGGAACTCCTCCCTCCTCTGGGAGGCATAATGGGAGTCAAGTGTTCATTAAGTTCCCCTCTTCCTCCCAGAAGAATAAAACCACATCTGCTCTGAAGCATCAAAAACCGTAAAGACATAACAGAGGTCAGACGGCTGCAGGCAGGAGCCGTGTTCTGAACTCTTCCAAGTTTTCTACCAGGAATATGACATTAATTGGAGCTCTGTCTCTGTCTTTGTGTCCTTCCAGTTCATGAATGAAACCAAACTCAATAAGCTCCACAGCAAACGCACCAATGAACAAGTCTCTATTCAACCTTCAGCCTCCGTCTGATAGTGAACCGTATTTGATTAAAGTACTCCATGTATCATAGCAGAAGTACTTTATGTAATTAAGGTATTTGAAGTAATTAAAAAATATATATATACTGTACAGAGAAAAGCCTGAGGCAGCATTCAGGCAACAACTGTATGTTTAAAATGACCCTCCATTATGCTGCTTTTCCTTGTTTACACTGAACATACAGAACAACAATGGTCCCCCTCTGCCCTCAGCCATTTCGACACCATTCCTCCCTCGAAAACTTATTATACTGCCGGTCTGTGTGTTGTTGTTGCTGCACCATCTCAACACAATAAATCATCGCTCATTACAGACTGAAACCAAATGTTTGGGGGGGGGGTGATGTGGAGGACAGCTACAGGGCCACTGCACAAAAGCAAAAACAATTACAATGACTGCTGATAATGGGACGTGGTCACGTGGTCACATCCACCACAGTGAATTTCTCCTGGGGAAGTCGCTCATGAATAGCTGCTCACTACAGACTCTACTGCATCAGGCCGGAGGAGCTTTAGGTCACAAAGGGTCACAGCAGGGGAAAAAAAAAAATAATAATAATAAAGACAGCAACTGCAGCGAGAAAAAATGACTTACTTTGGAAACTAGCAATGGACAGATCTCCTGAAAAGCATGCAGATGAGAAGGCACACAGATGAAAAGTCATTATCATGCAGGAGAGAAGATAATCACAAAACGGGAACGGAAAGAGCTTTTGATTCCACACGGAAAAAAAAGATCCTTAACACTGAATTCAATTATTTAAGGGCCATGAAAACATGCTGGGGGGGAATGAGGAGTGTCATTATCGTTATTACTTCCATGCTGACACAGACACTGTATCAATAATATATTAACGTCTCGTTAAAGTAATAGGCTTATTTATGTGGTTGAGGAGAAGCTGACCATGACGACCACTTGTGTCATTTATTATTTGACGATACAGCGGTGCAGCGCCATGTGTGATGTCAGTCCCCAGTTTGTCAGCTTCCATTTGAAACCTGCAGTTTTTAATTTAGCAAGCCACCAATCCTGTTTTTTTTTTAAACCAGGATAAACTACATTTGGAGGGTGCAGCCAAGAAGGAGTGGGAGGTGGACGTAAACTGCTCATCCTGATCTGCCTGTCAATCACATGGTAGCCACAACCTAATTATACCCCGATTTATTTCCCTCGAAGTGGGAACATTGTATTGAACAAGACCTGAAAGTCACCAGGAAAACTTTTACTGAGCTACTAAATCAAGTGTAGAAGTAGGGCATTTTCCCATAGACTTCAACAGTAGGTCACCAAAACCAGTGCAGATAGAATGCAATTTTTTCATTGGCTGCACTTTTATACAGTCTATGGTTTGGTGTTTAATGTGTGTGTCTCCCTCCTGAAATGAACTGCTGGACTCCGTCTGTATAAAAGTGTCAACGAAAACTTGGCAACAGAAGTACAGTTAAACTTCACATCATTCAAAACACACAAAAACACACACACACGGGTCATTACAGCCATAAATCCAACAGTGATACAGTGAAAATAAAGTTGCTGTAGAGTCACATTCATGGCCTCCATCTATTAATGGAAAGTCATGAAAGGAAATCGGGATCTGAACCAAGAACCAGAGAAACAAAGAAAGAAAAAAAAAGAACAAACTAAGTTGGGAGCAGACGTGTGTGTGCGTGTGTGTGTGTGAGAGAGTGAGAACGAGAAAACACTGCGGTTTATTGATTCAGTCAGTTTATCTTAATTCTGCTGAACGACTGGAAACAATCCCAGACACACAGAACACACACGAGCGGAGACGGCCCAGCAGGTTGACCGGTCCATCACAGAGTGAACACACGCCAACACTCAGCGTGACAGACAGCTGAGCCTCCCTGCTGCCCACAAACACAACTGGGACACAAAGTAAATAACACAACACATGACAGATGGAGGGAGGCTTGGGTGAGTGAGTGAGAGGGGAGAGATGGGGGGAGGGCGAGGGAAGGAAAGAAAGGGATAGAGAGAGGTGTTGAAAGGGAGAGAGGAGTGAAGAGAGAGAGAACAGATTTTATGTGTTATTGTTTTTGTGTGATTGTTGATCTCCATGTTATGCGCGACTTGCAGCAGACTTTTGTTGTTGTTGTCGTCGTCAAAATGTTGGATTTTTTGTAGTTTTGTTTATTTTATTAACCTGATGCCCCCCCTCCTGCAATCGATTCCCACTACGATCAAATCAATAAAGTTTCTTTCAATTTGAAGTTGAATTTGAAGGGAAAATATAAGACAGACAGAGAAAAATGTCAAAGGTCAAATGTTCTTGGTGGAGACACGGACAGACACAGAGGCCACCTACTCTGCAGACTGGGCAGGTTGGCGTCCTCAGGTTTGGTTTTCAGGAGGTGAGGCAGGCGAGTGTATCTGTAGCCGAAACCACAACCCTAAAAAAAATAAAAAAAAATAAAAAGGAGCACAGTAGGAACAATCTCAAACACAGACTGACATTTCACTGTCAGCGTCATCACACAAAGCCCCCCTTCACTCAGCTCCCCTCCCGTGGTATCTGGATCAAGTTACCCCAATTAGCAGAGTTTTTAGATTTAAAGAAGAAGCCGAGCTAATAGCATAACCAACAACACGAGATGTTTGTGTGCTCACCCTCCAGAGTCGGACCAGGATCCAGTTGGTCTGGGCCCAGGGTCTCTGCTCGTAGGGAGCCAGCAGATTCCTCATCATGGCGACGCGCCTGAAATAAGACCAGAGCTAACAACAATCTAACAACAATCAGCAGGTCACACTGCTTTCCTCATATGGTGTGAAATCCAGCATGATTGATGAATCGTCTGATTTGATTAGTTTCATTAGCTTTTAATTAGTTCCTTATTTCCCAAAGATTTTTCATATTTAGGCACCATCGGCACCATTAAGAGGACAATAAACACATTCACTGCAATAAAAAAGTCATTTGTTAGCGGTGAATTACCATTATCAGGATGTCCATTAATATCCTCACATGAATCATTTTTCCATCATTATTACCTTCTTTAATCTTTTTCTATGGATAAGAATAAAAAATTACACTAGAGCCTGGCTGAAAAATACTGCAAATAAGTGAAACTGACAGCGTTGCTGTTTTTACGTACTTAATTTATTCTTTAGGATTTAGAATTATTTATTATAGTTTGTTTTTGACATGGTATTTTCATATTGTCTGCCATCATGCCTGATCCCCATATGATATGAAAATTAGATTTATATTGAATTTATCCAAAGCCACTTATCGTCGAAAGCTTCGGTGCAGAAGGAGAGATTAATGCAAATGTCAAGTGCCACATCTCTTCAATAACAAAGTACACGGAGATCAAGTCGAGAAGTGAACCATAAGGGATGTGAGGATGTTAGGAGGAGCTTGAAAAGGCAACACCTGCTCATTTCCCAGACATCTGGCCTCATATCGCTCACCAACACAGACTCTAATAGCATTAACTGTTTTTATGAAACAGGTATCTGATGTGAACTAATGCGACTGACCACAGCCTGAATCAGATCAAACCATCTATCTGAATGTAAAAGTGTTTCAGGTGGAGTTTCGATCAAAAGATCCCAGGTTTCTGTTTTTTTTTTTCTCTGGATTGCGGTGGAGTCCAGATCACTGTACTCTCATTGATCATCTGAAATCCCAGCACTGGACCGAGTCCTCCATCACTCTCAGCGTAATGAGCTGCTGTTGTTGTAAATCAGGACTTAAACACATGCAGACTGCAGCCATAAATTCATTGAGAGCCACCGTGCTTATTTGTGTTGCACCATATACCGAGTCGATCTGGTCTCAGGTGTCCGGTGGCCAAGGCTTTAAATCTAAAACCGAATTGTCTGACTGTTCGTTCTCCATCTAAAGCTAAAACTTTACAGACAGATGTGACATTATTTCCATCAGTGACAAAGTAAACTAAACAAGGATGCTCACTGTTCTTCAGGGATCCTCTCCACTGCCCTGAGGGATTGTGGGTAGCAGACGTAGCTGGCCAGGGCCTGCATCAGAGAGTCTTTGATATCTGAGTGGAAGACAGCAGAGAAGACAATTATTGAAGCCATCAAGACCTTATATCTGCAAGATTACAACCATCAGACTAATGTGGTGAGTCAAAGACACTCAGATACTCAAAAAGGCAATAAAAATTTCATTTGTGGAGCCCCAACCAAACCAAAAACCTAGAGAGTCAAACACAGAATCAAAAGAGAAATTAAATTCTTTTAAAAACTGAAGATGACTTCAGAATTGGCTTTTGGCAGGAGAATGGACACTTTCAGAAACCATTATGTGGAAACCTACAGTCTCCCCCTGAATGGGTCTTATCAGCCTCCACCAACAGTGCTGAAATATTTTGACCTTCTTGTCTTTTCCAGCAACTGCTCCTGATACAAATTCTGACTTTTAACAGCCTTTTATGTTTCTTTGTTTCCTGCAACTAGTCAAATAAGAGCAGACAGTTTCCTGTTTCCGCTTGTGCACAGCCAATTTACCAGAATGTCCATGCGTTTATGAGTTTTCATTTTGTGCTAATCTGGACAAAGAATAATTCTGACAGAAAAAAAAAATCTCTTGTTTGGAGATTTTCATTTTAAAATGAAAATGCATTTGTGTGGATGCAACATTTCAGCAGAGACACTCTGCGTGTGCCTACATATACCCAGTGTGTGTTTGTGTATGTGTTACCTGTTCCAACTATGCGTGGATCTGCAAAGTGCTTAGCAAGAATAGCAGCCAGTTGAGTCAATGTTTCTTCGTAGCCTGAAGGGATGAAAAAAAATAAAGAAATAAATTGACACGTGTGCATGAATATCTGCTTATGAAGCAAAAACATGTTCGTCACTGTGATCTTCAGCTGACAGCAAACATCAGCGTCAACCTGGATCCAACTTCAGTGCAGCACAAAGAGCTGACACGACATACTGTGACACACAAGAGTTGACCTGGCTGGACGCATCAGTCTGAGAGCGTGCTTCATAAAAAGGCTTTAAACCAGCAGCTGCTGTGAAAAGCTTCCGATGCTGCTCTTTATGCTTAACAGCCAGGTTTGCAGCAACATATCTGCTCCATTATCAGTTTATTAGAAACACCATCTCCGACAGTTGTGGAAGAAATCCTCCTTCATAAAAGGCTCAAATGTTCAGATTTGGATGAAACTTTGTGATTTCCCTGTGGGGTCATTTAGAGGATGGAGTTTGTGATATTGCTGACCAGCATTGCATTATTGCCTTATTATTCTTGTCCCCCCTCAAATCACTGACAGAAACTTTTCTTTAAATAAAGCAGCACGAAACACTTTCTCCTCGATGAACGCAGACTTTTGGGTTTCATCCAAAACAGTAGAACTCTCATAGAGGAGGATTTATCACTAAACCCAATGTACAATAATTTTGCTGCTGCTACAAGTGTAACTATAAACAACACGTTGTCAGAATTATGTATGACTGAATTAAAAAACAGAAAATATAAATATCATAAATTTTACCCACCAACTACAACACGATGATACATCTCAATATTTACACTGCACTGTATTAAAATAACTCACGTTATTTCTGCTGCTGTTAGTCCGAGTTTAGTTTGTTCAAATCAGTGCTGATATGGCATGAGTACATCAACAAAAGCAAACTTTTAAAAATGGCTCCTTGTTTGGCTGCTTTCATCGGTTCATCTGCAGGCTGGGTGTGTGCCGTTTCCATGGCCACCGAGGCCACGTGGACCGACCGCTTCCATGGATTCTGTGCATCAACATCACGTTTTTCCTTCATAGTTTATTCGTGACGTCCACGACTGTAACCTGGAGACGGTGTGCTCATCACAGAAACATGAAACGAGTCTCACCTGGAAGTTCCTCCATGCTGTTTGCGGGGCTGAAGTAGTTCTTCAGGGCGCTGTACGCGTTCATGGCCACGTTGAGGTAGAACTCTGGGGTGAAGGCGAATAGGGAGCCGGTGTTGTCGGCGTGTTCGATGGTGCGAATACAAACACACAACAGCCAGTACACATCCAACATCTTCTCCTGCGTGGACAAACACACACACACATATATTTAAAAAGAGTGGGAGAAACCTCTGAACACAACAGAAATGGCAGGAATTAGCGACCTGAAAGCCAAACACAGGCCCAGAGGGGCTGGAGTACCTTGGAGTAAATGGTGGCGTTGATCCAGGCCAATCTCCTGCTGAGGTGGTTCAGCTTTTCTGCAAATACCTTCTGGCTTTTCTGGAGCTCCTCCAGGATGTCGGGTCTCTGCAGGACACAACAAGCAGGAAGATGTTTACTCAGCTTGTCACAAGTTTAACGGGGTTGGCAGAGTGTCCTCCTCCCACCAGGCCAGAGAGACTAACAGATGGATGGTGGCCTCAAACCGTGTATCACGCAGGAGGTTACCGACGGAAACATAAAAGCCTAGTCATGTGGAAATGACACAGCTTCTCAATTTTTCATCTTTTGTGTGGTGTGGAGTTCATTTAAAGAAGTTAAGGAAATTATTAAACAAATGCTTTCTGCCGTCGTGGTCAGCTTGTGGTTATAAATCTAATGCAGCACAAAAGAAATATACATTGAACAAAGTCTGTCAAAATAACAAATTAATGAAGTTTCAACTTGAACATAAACAGATACAATAAATATCTGTTGAATATTTTTAATAACACACCAATAAATACTAAATTAAATACTAAAAAAAATATATGAAGCTGCAGTTGCAAAGTAAAAAACACCTTGTCTTTCTAACCCCTTTTCTTTGACCTTGTGATATTTTTCCAAATGCATAATTCATAAATTCAACTTTATTTGTAAGAAACAGACGTTTTAAACAAAATGTTTGAAAAGCTGTGTGTGAATATGCAGGGAGAGAACATTTCTGAATACCTTTCGCATTTATTTTTAGTGCCCAATGGGAGGAGATTAAGGATAATGGCATTTATGTGTATATTATTTAGTTTATTCAGGAGCGTGCCATGACAACGGTGCGTCACCACAAGGAATACTGAAATGGCATTTTCTCAAAGTCCAGAGTCTCCAATGCTAAAAGAGATGAAATTCTGTTCCTTCTTATTTACAAAATTGTGCCAGCTCTTATCACGACAGCTGCTAACATCCAGTTCATCCAATTAGGAAGCTCATGAAAAAAAAAAAAAGACTTTTCATCTGCAAGCACAGCTTTGGCCGTCTGGGTGCCCACCATGGCTGTCAGCATCACAAGGAAAAATGTGCGGAGGCCGATACGACTGTCAGTACAGAGCTCAGTGTGCAACCTCACCTCCTCATGCCATTCCTGGAATATTAATATTTGTGGCTGTAAATATGATATTCCCTTTGATACAGATTCAAATTCAAGCTCTGCAGGGTTTCATATCCCTCCTGCTTCCACAGCGTGCACCTCTACGGTTTAGACTGCGGTCGGCTCCTCCCTATCAAAGTGTTGGAGGGTATTAACTTCATAAATTCTCTGGGTTATGAGCAACCTGCACCAGAAATATGGCAACTTTTTGAAAATGTTCTCACAGAATCTACATCCCAAAGAACAGAAAATGATCTAAAGACTTACAATTATTAACATTTTCATAATCACAGATGTGGCTGTTTCTGCATGATCCTGAAAAGACGATGCAACTCATTAATCAACGCTTCTGTAGAACAATCTGCTCTTGTGGCCAGCAATATGCCAATAAAACTGCTATAACTGGCTGAAGGGAACTCGGACAAAAGAGTAGCCAAATCAACTTTAGCTGAAACTCCACAGCAAAAGACATAAAAATGACCAGCCCGCACAACCATCAGCAGTTTATTTCATGAATACGACTTTCGGAGGAACAGGAATGACCGCATCAAACACCAGAGAAGTGAAATCACGTAGAAAGCGTGACTGAGTGTGACTGACCCGTGCTGGACACCGAGCGATCTTCTCCTCCGTGTCCTTCAGCGCCACGGCGTACTCGTGGACGTCGTCTGAGACCACCACCATCTGCAGGGACACACACAGACAAAAAAAAAAAAAAAAACAATCATGAAGGACTGAAAGATTTAATTTTATAATCAACGGGGAAATTTTTACGTGGCATGTTTAAAATTAATTACATTTGCAGATGGGTACAGTTTTAACAATTTTAAGAAGATAAAGATATTTCATTCTTTGATTCCTGGGCCTGGCATCTTTATGTGAAGCCCTCTTGGTACTCCAGCTTCCTCCCACAGTCCAAAAACTTGCATGTCTACGTTCACTGGGGAGTGTGAATCATTGATAGACTGGTGACGTGTGCAGGGTGAACCCCACACTTGACCAATGTCAGCTGGGATTGCATCCAGCCGCCCAAGGCCACAATGGATAAAATATAGATAATGGATGGATTGAGTGCGGTTGAATAAGTAATTTGTGTATGGATTGAGCCTTCTAATCATTGTCCACAGACACAAAGAAAGCTGAATAATGCACTGCTTGAAACGGCCCCTCACGGCACTCCACGAACATGACGAGCGATAAAATAGCACAGTGTAAATTACACTGTACCATAAAAAAAACTCATCACACACAGTGCCATTATGGAGCTTTATAACAGCCCGCTTCTGGGTTTTATTTTTAAATTAGTACCAGAAACGAGACAATAACAGAAAGGTCGAGAGGTGGAGCTGTCAGGGAGGATGAGCTGAGCTGCGGCAGCAGAGGGGACTCTGAGAGGATTACTGAGAGATGAGAGAGGAAATAAAAAGATGAATGTAAAAGAATGTAGACAGCAAGAAGGACGGAGGCAGAGGGGGGTGCATTCAAGTGAAAATAATAATAAACTATTTATCTGGCTGTAAAATCAGAGAACACCATTTTTCATATTTAACCAGATAAAATGAATCTACCAGAAAGACATTCACATTAAATAACGTGTGCGCCTGATGTTCACAATATGTTTGGTTTGTTAAATTTTATTTTCAGGGGGGCTCTGCTGTGAGAAGCCTCTTCACAGACAGAGGAGTCGGAGTCAACAGCTGCTCTGCTTTGGCACTGTGGTTGCTGTAAACTGTTTTTTTGTCAACTAATTCTTTTGTATTTCCCAAAAGTAAACCACTTTGTGCCACTTATACGGAGAATAAACATCAGTCACTCTTTATTCTGTCAATGTCACTATAAAGTGACGTTAGTTTTGGAAAACAGAAGACTATATTTGGAGGAGAAGGTGGAGCTGAGAAAGAGTGAGGGTCATTTTCCCATAGACTCCCATTACAATCAGGCTTTAGACAACAAGTGGAGTCACCCCCTGATCGTCAGCGCTGACCATTAAGGGGACTCACCAGGACTCCACATCCAGATATACAAATCTGTATAATCGCCCCTGAAATCAGAGTGCTTTGGCTCTAAAGATAAACTCAGGATTTTTTGAAGAAGAAGAAGAAGAAGAAGAGAAAAAAAAAACAAAAAAGTCGAGCTGCAGTCAAGAGAAAAAAAAAAACTGGATCAGATCAATATCCTCTGTGGCCTCACTTCGCCTTTGAAACCCCACCAGTTTTTCAGAAGTCATTATTTTTAGCCTCACTTCCGCAGTCGTCCATCAGCTCGAGGACAGTCAAGAGGAGTCCGTTCAAAAACGCTCTGGACCTCTGTGGGCCTCGCTTAGAAAACATCTGCCATCAAAGAGCAGCACTTTGGCATCACTCCCTCATCCTGATGTAGATAACAGACCCACAACAACACAACAAATAAACACTATCCCTTTTCTCTCAAAATTCTCATTTTCAAGTCAACAACTTTGCCTCAATGTAAAAGGTTTATATATATATCTCAGGAGAGAATGGGGGATGAGGCGGAGCAAGTTTTCTGTTGCATATCAAATAATCCCTCAGACAGTTTCCGGTCAAAGTGACTACACTTATAGTTGTGTGAAGAAGAAGAACAATAATTCTTGGGATGCGTTGGAGCGATGAATGAACCGAAAAGGAGGACGTATTTGTCAGCTGCATTAAAAGGATCCTTCGAAATGGGAGAGCGAGACTCCAATGGTGTCACAAAACTGAGGCTTAGAATTGCTTTTTAAAAAAAAACGACCATAATTTTGATTCTCTGCTCTGGTGTTCTTTGCATTTTAATTTAATGCCTCAGGCCTGTATAATCATCTAAAAACCAACCTGTCACTGCAGCTGGAAGGTAAATGTTGTACCACACAGTTATATTTCACTGCAGTTCTCTGAAATGTGATCGGCTGCTCTCCTTATTACATTATTATTGCTATATTATCCTATTAATTATATTTAAACATCACCATTATATAGCAGTTGGAAAGGCGACATTGTACTCGGTGCGCATCAGTGATTTAAAGAAAAAAGCTCTGAGACGTTGCATCTTCAGGCATCTCTTCATCTCAAATTCCAGCTCATCTCTTATTCAGTAGACGCTGGAGTTTTATTTAAGAGCAGCTATAAGGAGGAGGAGAATTAGAAAACCTCAGCACTGTTATGAGTGAATGCATGCAGATCAGTTAGCAGATTACGTAACGACTTCACGGCCACATTTCAGAGTTTGTCCGGCCGCAGACACAGCCTTCACACGAAGGTCATATTCTTGCATATGAATAAAATATGCAGCATTAACCTTTTTCTGTTTATATCCCGACAGATGCTCACTTCATGTAATATGTTCCTCCAGCCTGGGCTTAAATTCAACGCTGAGGGGAAACGAGCAGAGATGTGAAGCCCGGTGGACGAAACTCCACATCGTACAGGCTTGGGTTAGACTACGCAGGTGTACTTCGTAGGCAGTTTCATCTGAATGTCACGGCGTGCTCGGTGGTGCAGCCACAAACAGCAGCAAACAGCAGAGCCGTCGAATGACCTGGTCTTCTTCTCTAACTGGTCTTAAATGGGATCTGATCCTCATCTAAATTACAACAAGGAGTCCCTGAGCTAATTTCACACAAACAAGGTCTACTCTGCCGTTATTGGATGAAGCCATTTAAGGTTCATAGTGCTGCCGGAGAAATAAAGTGAAGTTTTGAATTTGATAGCTGGTTAAACCTCCTTTCGTTGTTGATCAATGTTCAGCAGGAACTTTGGACCGTTCATCCTCATAAAGCTGCTTCAGTTCAGTGTGACCAGCTCCTGTCTGGCATCCCTACTGGTCTAAGGCCTGGGAACTGACTGGACCACTTCAGAAGATGGATTCACTTTGGGACACCATCCTACTGATGCAGCAGTGCCTCCACCCTGCTTCCCCTTTGGTAAGATGTTTTCATGCTGGATGTTCTGCCTATTAAATCTTAATTTGTTATGCCCATAAAACATCATCATCATAAAACACCTCAAACCTGAATAAAAGAGACAGCAGATACCTTTGCTGACCCGTCTGTTGATGTATGTTCTGAAAAATGTTTTAACTCCAGGGCTTACTTTACGCTGTGTGTGTATGTGTGTGTATGTGTGTAGCTGTGTGAGCAGTCTGACCCATGCATGACACTAATCGAAGTATCATAGCTGATAACTCCAGAATTTGCCTTTTGGATTTGCCTGCTAATAAGATGCCGGTCACAGCAGCAGTTTTTCGTTCATCTGCATGTACTGAAGGTCTGTTGTGTTTACTTCTTCACCTTAAAAGAGTCACACGGCAGTCATACAACTATAAAGAGTACAAACTGGTTGAGCAAGAAAAACAGATCAAATAAAATACTGTGCATCTTAAATAAAGATCATGATGCAGCAGGTGAAACAGGTTCACATTTATTTTCCAAATCTGGATTCAGATTTGGAAAATATTGAATGTTACTAGAATAGATCAGTCAAACTGAAATATTCCTCCTATTATCATTGTGAATGTGGAGATGAGAACTGATGAACTCAGGTCGTCTTCACTCAAACCGTTTCTGCGACAGCAGGAACCTCAGGAGCTTCCGCTCACCTTCCCCAGCTGCTGATGGACGCTCAGGTTGTACATCATCACGATGCCGTCGACTATCTCCAGCAGGGATTTGTCAGCAATCGGCTGATCCGGCTCTTCCAGCGGCCGTCCAAGCAACAGGCCGTCGTTACTATGGCTTCCCTCGACTTGACATCAAACAGAAGAAGAAACAAGCGAGGAAAAAGTTTACCAAGATGTAAGAGATATTTACTTACATGCTTATCTGTCGAGCCAGTGTGAGGTGAAGTTACTCACTGTCCTCCTCGGTCCTCTGCTCCACAGTCAGGGTGCGAACCTTCACTTTCTCAGGCTGAGTGAGTGGTCGTCTTGGCGTCATGAGACTGACGGCGGCGGTGCTCAGAAAACGGTTGGCCCGACCCAAAGTGGGAGAGCTCAACCAGCTGGGCCTCGCCAGAGCTCCGCCCATCGCTGCTGCACCAAACGGCCTCTGAAAATATCAAGAGGGGAAAATTAGGGATGGGATGATCTGTTTTATCAAATAATGAGAAAAAAAGATTTTTTGGGGCTTTTAATGGTCCACCTTGTTTTTTTCTTAGCTAATGAACCTTATTCGCTGACTGATATTTTTCTACGGTGACGACACAGACCTGTGCCGCTCCGCTCTCCTCATCCTCATCCAGGTCGTCCATAGACGTGGTCTGGATCTCTGCAGGGTCGATGATGATGTTGGCTTTACTAGCCAGGTCATCTGGAAAATTAAAGAAATGATATAAATCGTTTTAAAACAATACCTCAGTTTGGTCCTGAGCTTTTATTTCCCCAGAAGGAGAGGAACTGAAAACAAGAGAAATTGCATCAAAGAAGAAAAGAACAGACAGAGAGTCATTGTGATTAGTTCAGTCCTGACACAGGAGACAGGTTATATTTCAGAGAGTCTTCCTTTTTTTTTTTTTTTTTTTTTTTTTGAAAGGCCTCAGAGAGCCGGTTGACCAGGAACCAAAGATCATGTGTGGAGAAACCACAAGCATCAGTGCAGCACTCCACCACTCTGGGCTTTACATCACACTGAGGAGGCAGAAACTTTGCAAAGACTGACCCTCAGTTTTAAGCATCATTCCTGGAGGAAACCAGGCAAAATGAATCTCCTGTCCAACACCATCCCATCTTCGGAGCAGGGTGGAGGAGGTCGAGTGAAAGTGGTCGGGGCTGAGAGAACTCAACAGATCAAAGTACAGATATCTTTAATATCTAAAGGTTTACTATCCACCAATACCCAAAGCAAACAACCAGGACAACACAGCGGTGAAGTAGGGACTCAGAGAAAACCCTTAAATCGATCATCTGGAGACAGACGGTCACCCGTACAACCTTACGAAGCCTGAATATTGCAGTTTTGCCTTTTTATAAAGGTTTGAATACAGATCGAAGAGAAACACAAAATATATACGATTCCAGCGCATACGCTGTATCTGTTAATGTTCCTTGGTAATTAATGAAAATATCCTCAAAGCAGGATGGCACAGCAGAGGCAGGTTCTGGGTTCAAACCCAGTCGCTGGCCTTCCTTTACCCACATTAGCTTAAATAGAGACTATAAATCATCTAATTTCACTTAAAAACCAATTTACTCTCAGAGCAACAAAAGAATAAGATTACTTCACTTGCGGCAATTTGACCAAAATCGTAAAATGCAAAAATGATTTACAATCCTATCCTCAACTGAAAGTTAAATACACTTATTTTTCTTCTGCCGTAATCCTTTTCCAAGTAATAAGCCCAAGCAGCTCTGTGCCTGAACAGCAGCTGCATGACAAGCAAAATGATGTTCACATTCGGAAACAGTGAAATTGGTATCCTTTCTTAAATCAACTTTTTGTTTGATCAATTAAGAAACACAGATACAAATTTAACTGAGATCTAAAAACAGAAAACCTTTAAAATAAATCCAGCGAACCCTCTGCTGATATACCTTGTTTACTTCCCTCCTCTCACAAGTACTTTGTGCAAATGGAAAAATGCTGGCGGGCATTCAACCAAATTGATCAGCGAGCTGATCAATAGATGAGGTCAACCTTAGTTAACAACAGATGACACAACATCATAAGAGCAGCTCACGGGTGATGAATGGCCCAGTGATTTAGAGAGCTAAACGATAGGGGGTGTTAATCAAGCCTTGATTAAATGCAGGTAGAGAAGTGCAGGCTGGACACAAATGCTGATGAGAAGGTAAGAAAAAGAAAGAGGGAGATTTGAGAGGAGGAGAAAGCCGAGATATGGAGAATGAACGACGACCTGAAGTAAATCAGTCACACATCTCCATCAGCCTGTAGGTCAGGTTAGTCCAAAAGACACTTCAGACACAGAGAGCCAGGCCTACTGTCACAATACTGAGTCACGGGGTCTGCAAGTATCCTCGACTCACTCTGTTTCCAATCATTAGATGACAAGACAGAAAGTCACACCTCCCCGGAGAATATGAAGGGTGTTGGGTGTCTCTGGAAGCTTCTATTTCTGAGACAGGATTTAATCTTTTTCCAGATCTGCAGCAGCAAATAGCAGATATTTGCTATTTGCTCGGTCATCTACTAAATAAACAGGTGAGCTGATAACAATCATCGCGGTATAAGTCGACGATAGAGAGTCAGGAACCAGTCCTGGACAGGGACTGAAAATGTGTGATGTACCGCTCGCAGCCTGTCAGAGCCTCCAGCGTGGAGAGCTCTCCTAATGAGGAACAATTAAGCATTATTATATTCACATATGGTCTTACCATAATAACACACACCATCTCCAGTTAACAACGTATCTTCAGGCAGTGGCACCTAACCACAACACCAAAAGAGCGTCGATGGAGAGGTTAACATGTTGACGGCGCAGCTTTCACAGTGAAGTTAGTTAAAAGAAGACAAACCTTCAGCAGCTTTTCAAGCTGAAACACTCAGTTATGGACACCTCGTGAAAAACTGTCAAAAATAACTCGGTGACTTCAGCTCATAGACACAGATAATCATTAACACACTTTAAATTCAATCCAACAAATCACAGACACACTGTGATTCAACTGACAAAAAGTTATTACTTCACTTCTATCCTTTTACATCAACAGCCTTCGTTTCATTTCAGAGTCAAATTTGTATCATAAATCCTTTGAATCCATCAGTGTTTAACTGAGTGTGTTATAATGCTACACAAAACCAACAGTGGTTGGTTGTCTCAATGTGACAGAGAACCACCACATACACTTAAAGCCATCAAATGGTGACAAAATGAACACAAAACATCCACAAAGAGACTCCAAAATATCACAAGGAGACAGAATATCATCAGAATGCGGCACAGAACCAACATAAAGAAACACAAACCCAGTACAAAGATTCAAAACATCCACAAAAAGCAGCAAAACCACCAAGAGACCCCAAAGAAACTAATCCATCCTGAAACTGGCAGATGTTTAAATTAACCAACTAAAAACATCAACTAATAAATTGAAAATTTTGCAGAACTCATTTGAATTATGATTCGATGAGTCTTCAGACAATAAAAGTTACTGTCTACAGTCACAAAGGGAAAATATTCAACACCTTTCGAAGTGACATCGAATCAGATTTCATATTTTCGAATATCCTCAAAGGGTTTTTCTGGAGGAAGTGAACTCTGTGCTTTTCACAGTAAAACCTGCAGATACTGACACAAACAGACTGACATCTCCACCTCTAAAAATATGTTTACGACAGCATAAATAAACCTTCAGGCTGACGGTGAGGAGCCTTTGTTGTCTTCAGCTGCTCAGTTTTTTTCTCCCATAAGACGGGCGACGTTTGAAGGACATGTGAAACATCAGCCCCCACTCATCACTGAGCTAAATAAAACTGAGGACCAGCTCCATTTGGAGGAAAAAAAATTAAATGAATGAGCTGCTGCAGCAGATAATTGATTCTAGTGGAGCCACTCAGTCTTCTTTGGCAGTGAATGAACGGCAGGTTGCTCGTACAGTAAGTCTGGAGAGGGAACATCAAATCAAATTACACACCTGTCTACCAAATCTGCTGATGTGCAAAAAAAAAAAAGGGCTTCTGAATGGAGACATTTCATCCACTGAGGTTCAGTGTTTGTGTTTTTCCTCAGATTAATAATTACACAGCTGCCTGTCTCCTGAAGAAAACCACGACCGCCTCAGGATATTTGTCAAGTTTACACCATTATTATTATTATTATTCTGTTAACTGAGAAAACTGCTCATTTGCTTTGCTTGTGTTAGATATTTAGTTCTTGTTTACAGATTATTTAATAAATACAACAAAATCAATCAATCGTGACACTAAATAACCTGTATATTCACATAGAATAAACTCTAAATTAATGTTTTCATTTGGTTTACTTGCTTTAATTTGTTGCATTTAAAGAAAGTAGATAAAAATGTAGACACACAACAACACAAAGACGACTGTTTACCAAAGTATGAAATTTTTCTGGTTCATTTTGCCTCATTAGGAATTAGGACATGCCTGTAGTTGTGTTTCTAGCACACCTCACACAAAGCAATTCGTCCCTCTAGTGGAGCTCAGTGAACTTGTGCAGGAGACCTGATTAATTGTCTCGGGACAATTAATCTGGTCCTCAGGTCCAGCCTTGTTTGAAGCTTTAGCTTGTCAACCAGCAGTCAGGAAACAAGAAAATTTTACTTTGTGTCAGGAAAAAAAAAAAAAAAAAATCAGGATAAAGCTGAAGACCAACCAGCCAACCATAGCAAAACTGCAAAACTGTAACTAAGGAATCATAACAAACCAACAAGCAATCACGCTCACATAAAGGTTTAAAACACACCTAACCCAAACCAATCAACCAACCACCCAGTTAGTTCAATACAATTGCATATTAACCAACCAACCAGACTACATCGACAAACCAACATATCAAAATAGGAAAGCAAATTAACCAATCCACCAATGAGATTTTACTTTACAGCTCCTGTTTGAAATATGTTTTTTATTATGATGGTAAAATTTTCGTCTTCCTTCTTTGCTGTTGTTTAACCACTGAAATCTCTTTTTAGACGAGACATACCAACCTTTGAGTGTTTTCTTCAGGTGTGAGAGGAGCCCCCCCAGTCTTTGGAGGTCAAAGTAGTCCACTTTTCCATTGTAGAAGAGTTGGGGGGGGACGTAAGCCTCTGGAAAAAAGAGGATATGGCAGTGTTAGAGGGCAGAGGTGATGGATGAGAAGGAGGGAGAGCGGAGAGAAAGCTCAGAGGGGTAAAATGAGAGGGGTGCAGGGGAAATTCAAGGGGTTGATATAAACAGAAAAAAGGGCAGAAGGGCAACGAGCAGAACATGAAGCAGAGGCCCGAGGTGGAGATAACGGGCGTCGGGGGAGCGAGGGCAGAGCCGAGAGAGAGCAAGCACATTAACAACCTTCATTATCATCCAACAGCAGAAAATGTACAAAGAGCTTCATCGACCTCGTCCTTATTTTCAGTGATTACGAGACGGTCCCCAGAGGTGAGGAGCCGACATGAGGGAAACAAACACAGATGACGTGCACATTCACACAAGCACACACTCAATCTACATCCACAACACCCCCAGTTATGGATTTAATGGCAATATCCTCCATAAAAAAACAACCAGGGATGAGGGACTGATGTGTGTCACTGGAAAAAGCTCTGAAGAGACCAGAAGAAGATGCTGTCAATGATGAGGCCTTAAAAACAGTAACAACAGTATAGTTGGACAGACTTATTTACAATGTAAAGACATAGTGGGATAACTTGGATCGGAGCAGAGATGAAAGTCACCTCATCACTCTCCGACTTCTTCTATTCTGTGTTTCGGTAACTGGTCTGGTCTGGTAACTGGAAAGTCGGATATTTGTGGACTGATTGCCTTCAGTGCATTTAAATGCATCGGCCCTGCTCACATGTGAGCTGTCACCACAGGATTTCCTTCACTTTAACTTAAAAACCATCCAGTCAGAGGCCCAAAATGTGGCTGACGGAGCATGAGTTCTGGCCTGAGATCCTGGTGGTCTAGTGCTACACCTAGTGGCAGGGACGCTTCCTGACCCTTCAGCACACTTACTGTCATTCATTTCTTCATTATTTCTATGAGAAATGAAATAAGCTATGAATCCTTCTCACCAACCCTGAAAGTTTTCATGTTTTATCTTTTCACAACGCTGAATCAAAGAAGCTTTGATCAACAGAAAAGGACCTTGCAAAATACATATTTGCATCAGCAGGACACAGACAGCAGTCAGTTTCACAGCGGTGCTCTCCACGGATGACGCTGAGCACAGTTCACTGTTGTACCTTCGTTCCTGATGCTGCCTGGACTCTTCCTGTTGCCTTCGTCCCAGCAGGTTCTGACAGCTGTGATGAGACGGTGGAGGAAACACACCATGTACTCCGGCGGACACAGAGCTGTCGGGTGCTGCGCGGGCACACAAAAACAAACACGCTTTTATCTCTTTTTTCGAAGCAAACGTGAGAAGGTGTCAGGTGCAGGGAGAACAAATTCATGTTTTCTCCTCTGGGCTGGTTTATAAAATATATCTTATTAGTTAATTCAAGACCTGAACTAAAAGACAATGGATTGTTTTTTGTTTTTTTGTTTTTTTCTGGCCAGCTGAACTGGAACAGACATGTCAACAAACATGACCAGAGCAGAAATTAAGAGTCATTATTGATTAATTTCCTAATAGTTTTTTTTAGTTGATCCTCAATTCATTAATTGATTATTTAAGTGTATTTTGTTGAAAACCCTAAACCTAACCCAAACTGATGGTTGTTTATTAAAGGACAAGAAAATCTGAAATTCAGAAGCTAAAAGTAGAGTTTTTCTTAAATAATTGCTTTAATGAATCTATTTATTATTTATTATTATGTGCAGCGTTATTCCTGACTGGGCTATGTCACGGTTTCCGTTCAGTGCGTCTGTAAAATATTTGTTGTGTTGTGGACCGTGCGACAAAGAGAGTAAAAGGTTCCCGTCTCACCCCTCGGTTGCTGGCGTTTTCCTGGAGGAATTTTCTGAACTTGTTGAGGAAAATGTAGCGAGAAGCTTCTCCCTGAAAGAGACACAGTGAGGGGAACTGTTTAGTTAATATTGCCATCATAAGTGTATCCCCAATGGCTGCGCATGGACAGAAATAATACACGTGTACTTTATGACAGGAATTTCACAGATAACAACCTATATAATCTTCCCAGAAATGATCGAAGACGTACAAAAATTATTTAAAAAAAAAAAAAAAAAAAACGTGGAGGAGGCAGCAGCTGTCGAAAAGGTTTAAGATACAAATTTCAATTTGGTAAAATGTAAAATGGCCTCCTATGTTTAAGTGGTTTCTTCTGTTTGTTCAGTTGGAGTATGGAGGCCTGACACTTCTGTTTTCGGTTTTTTAGAGTGTAGTTGTTTTTTACTTTGGATTAGTTAGGGAAGATAGTTCTCATCAGTAATCTCCCTGAACTTGGCTGTGGCGTATGAATATGTTCCGGACAGCGCTGAGCCAAACTAAGTCACAATATATAAACAAAAACTTTGTGGTGAACAGGCAAAACCCAACAATCAACACACCGTAGAAGTGTTTGGTTGCCATGGCAGCTGTGTTAATGAGTAGTTTTAAGGAGCCAAACACACACATAAATAAATAAAGCATCAGCAAACATCTGGGTCTTCCCACACACCCTCACCCTGAATGCTCATTTATCTCTGTAATAGTTAAAAACCGACTTCAACCATTCTACCGAAACTTCATTTGATTTTTCCTTCATCCTGTGGTCAGAGAGTCAACAGATAAAAACCTTTAATATATGTAAAAAAAAAAATAATATCAACTGCACATACCGTTGTTTTGTCTTTGTTATTGAGCAGCAACCTCAGGATCTGAACCTGCAGCTCTTCCACCACTACACCAGAGATGAGACACACAACGCGTCAGTTCGGGGGGATGTTACAGACGTGACTTTTTCACTTCCACAACATGAAACCGCTGCAGCTTTTCAGAGCCCGGTTGTCTCTTATAAAGCTAACACGGTTGAATGCGAGAAAAAAAATTAAGCCCGGTTGTCTCTTATAAAGCTAACACGGTTGAATGCGAGAAAAAAAATTAAGACGTTGCACCTTCAATCCTCTTCTTGAGTCTCTGACACCCTCTCTCATATGCTCGACGCCTCAGACGTTCATCTGCACTTTCATCTTTGGGCTCACGCTCGTCTTTACCCTGCGTGGAAGCAAATCAGTCAGTCAGTCAGTACACAGTAAAACGAAACACACATCCTTACAACTAATTAAATAATTGATCCAGAATTTACCCACTTGCTAATCCTTTATTACCAAGAGTTTCACAGCCGCAAATCAGTCCTAAATGACCAACACAGCTTTGGTTCAACTGGGTTTAAAATCGTTAACTTTAACATGTGAAGTTCCTCCTTTCTGAAATGAATTGAATTGAATTGAAATCAGAAATGTGTTCTGAAAATGACATGCAAATTACACAAAATGACAGTGGGAGATTGACTTTGGTTGGGAAGGCTGAGATGACTGTCAGCACCAACCACCTCGTCAACCTGCATTATCTGCAGAGCCAGCAGGGTCCTCAGCAAGAGTGGACTAAAACTTTTATTTGTCCACCAGCTCTAGAGTCAAGATTGAGGAGATTAAAAAACCAGCAGGGCCAAAGGCTGATTTATGAGAGGGCGCACCATAACAAGATATGTTCATATTTTTACAGTGTATTTCCTGTTTCCTATAGCTGATAAGAGAGGAAGACACTGGAGGAAAGTACAACTTGTAATTCATAAATGTTTTTGTTGCTTTCTCACATTTAAAATTTGTACGTAGCAAAAACTTTTGCATTCATGTCTTTACATATAAAACCTTTTTTAAATCAGTTATTTACCGATTTGGATAAAAACACAAATTCTAATATATAACATATTATAATATTTAATCAGTGAAATCATTTTATCTGGTTTTGTTTAGTCACTCTTACTGCTGGTTTTAGTCTGAAAGGAGTCTGGGTCTGACTCACCAGAGGAGTGAGGAGAGGGGAAGGTAAATAAAAGCACATAGTGAGTCAGTTTTACCTCTTTGTCAAAGTGTGTGGGCCACCAGGTGGTCGGGATGAGCTCCTCGAGTCCCGCTTCCTTCACTCTCAGAGGAGTCTTGATGTAAAAAAACACAACCGAGCGCAAAACGTCAAACGTACCATTTGTTAAGGACACAACCCGTCTATGACGTGACCTCAGTGACGTAGCTCAGTGGATGTTTAAAAAAAGCTAATCACAAAGTATTTCCGCCTCATAGGTGGATTAAATCAAGGATATAAGACGTTGTTGAGCAGGTATTTCCTGGACTTCTCGTGATGCAGGATGGCCGTGGTCAGCCGCAGGTAGTGGATCTGAAACACAGGATCAGATCACAGGACTGTAATCAATCAGAATCTGTTCCTTTATCTGGTGATGACCTCCCTTCGTTTAAACTATTTCACTGATCCCAGAGATCAGCAAGTGCTTTGTTTTTTATATTATTGGGATTATTTCTAACTTCCAAACAAAAGCTGTAGATTGGGCTGCAGGTCCAGCCAGAGCCCACATGGTCCTGCTGGCCTCCTCTACACGGAGAGTGACTCCCTCTGCCATAATAACCTCACACATATCTCTATATTTCACACTATTAGGTAGTTTGAATCAAATGCATGTTTAGGTTGATAAATTGGGTACTTCCCTAACTTCTCACTGTTTAACGTTTCCTGCACCCAAACAAATGAAATCCAGACAGAGAACCAGATTCTCCTCCAATTGGTTCCATGAGCTCCGTTCTGTCCTACCTGGAAGCCCAGGTCAGGTATGATGGGGGAGAAGCGATAGGCCCTCAACAAGGACATCATCAGCTGCTTCAGGCACTCGTTCACCTCATAGTCCTGCAGAGACAGAAGGAGGAAGGAGCGGAGGAAGAGGAGAGACACTGAGCAGCTGAATCCAGATAAGAACTTTGTTGCTGCCTTTTCAACTCACTTGTAACGCAGAAAAAGGCAGATGAGCCAGAAAAACGCTGACACCGAAATAACAACTACATTTTATGGGCAAATAAAAAAAATAAGATTATAAATACGGGTGTCAAATTGTTGCGTTATTGCGATTAATTAATTACAGTAATATTTATACCGTTTTTTTTTTTTTTTAATCAATTTTTAATCTCTAACTTTACTGTTTCTGTATGCGAGTCAGTCACACACTGAAGTGGCCATTGATTGGCTGTCACTGTTTAGCATAAGCTGATGGGCTCCCATTGTAGTTTGGAGAGCATGGTGAAGAACAGTGAGGAGGGGAGAGGAGACGAGAAAATGGAGGAGCATGTGAGAGTTGTCGGTCTAATGAATGGGAAATTTACATTTCGAAAAACACCCTGACGGCACCATTGATAAAGGTAGAGTGATGTGCCTAAAAACAATAAATCATTAATAAATTAAAAACAATAAATGACTTTACAAAGCCACTTTTTTGGTGTATATCAATGTTTTGATCTGCCACAATAATGTAATGAATTTAAATGAAAATACCTCAAGTTGAGGGCTTTTCTCAGCAATTTTTAGGTGAGATAAAAAAAAATATTAATTAGATCAACTAATTAATTAATTAATAATTAATGAATCTTAAAAAATGTTTAATCTTGTCAGCACTAATTATAAAACAAATTAATTGATCGTGTGATTAGAAGTTTGAGTTTAGATTAGTTTCTGAAGAGCATGTAAACACTGGAGATGACTCTCTGATGTTAAGCCAAAGTTTTTGTATGCATTATGGATGGGCAATGAATATCGATTCATAGATTTATCAATAACTTAAAAAATGAAATAGCTCATGTGATGATAATCTCTACAAAGGGGGACATTGCTATTTCGCTTGTTCTCAGTGGCACCCAGAAATATCGTGTTACTTCTTCACATGAGAAATAAGGCTTTTATTTTCTAGATTTGTCCCTTACATGTGCTGTCGGCACATACATTTTTAAACATTATAAAGCATCAATTCAGGGCAAAGCACCGGTAGTAGGAATTGTTCCTGAACTGTGGAACTGTGAAAGAGAAATAACCCAAAATTGTGCACAGTGTTGTTCACTGGCAGTGTGTGTGGAGCGGGCGACTGTTGATTAAAAGTGAAATATTTCCCAGCAAAGATCAAATACCATTTTTGCTCTAACTGTATATTCCCTACTACACACAAACTCTACATGTCTGAGTGTACCTCCATTAACAGCCAGAAGAGATCCAGAAGTTGTTGTATGAGCGGATGTTCATCAACTGAGCCGCCTCCCTCCAGAATCCCCAACAGGAAGTTCATCAGCACATCTTCCACCAGGTAGACTTTACACTGGACAGACATTTAGACAAACACCATAACTACATCCCTGTGATCTGTGATTATGTCCTGCTTGATGAACAGATGGCACAACAAGAGACAATTCAGTAACGACTCTCTACGTCGACAACATATTAGTGTACGATAAACAGTGGAGAAATTGACCTTCAGTAATGAGCACGATACATAAACACCACAAAATACTGTAACCAATGACAGCTAAGGTCCCTGTTTGTATTGTGTTAGCCATGTTAACACACTTACACAGCTTCAACCTGCTCATAAAAAAAAATGTTGGCTCACCATGAGCGGAGCGAAGTGGTTGAAGATGTGAGCCAGAGTGATGAGGACTGTGGGTTCTCCATGAAGCCTCCATACTGCACATTCCTTCTCCACCAGCCTCTCCTCCTGCAGCATGAACACAAAAAGACAAGAAACTTCAAAAATACTCCAATGCACAGAGGAAGAGGTGTCCCCGAAAACATATTTACTGATTTGGCAGGAAATAAAAATTCAACCATCTGAAGACACGGCTCCTGTTCCCACCTGTGTGTCGATGGCAGTGGAGAGGACGTTCTTGATGTAGCCCAACAGCTTTTGAGCTTTCGTCAGGTCTGTAGCTGGGGGGTTCTGCAGGGGCAGGTAGCCATCCACAGGGTACGTGAATCACACTCAGGTTAAAGAAAAAGACTGTAACAAGTGAAAAGTCCCAGCTGGGACAAAGTACTACATATTCCTGATATTCTTTTAAATGTATACATATAAAATTACTGGAAATTACTGGAAAAAGGACTCTGTCCTGATTGTCAGGCAGGATATTGGTGAAAAAAAAAGAACATTATATTGTATTAAAGAAGGCTTGAAGCTAGAAACTGACACCATAAATTTTATTACCTCATTAATGTTTACTGAGGTCATAAAACAAGCCATTTTTCCATAGACTTCAATACAACCATGTAGTTGATGCATGTCTGTGTCCCAGAAACATATTTATTATGATATAAATGAGAATTTTAAAATATCACTCCATAATATTGCATCTGAGTTATACTGTTTAAAATTTAAGCCATTTATTTCATTTTCTAAATACTTTATGTAACTTTTTATTCACTTAATATTGAACACTGTGGGTTGCCGTACCAAAGGTGTGTTTTATTAAAGCTATAGTTCCCCTCCAACCAAATCCCTCCCTCCCTACAAACAAAACCAAATGAAAAAATTTTAACTGGCTTAGATTAAGTCAATAAATCCTGATATTCTTATTAAATCCAGTTTTCATATTGTAAAATGTATTTTTTTTTATCTCACCTTTGCTTTTTTTTATGCTTCTCTACATAGCTTTAATTAACTATACTGTTGCTGTATAAATAAACTTACCTCACATGGTGCAACAGAAATAAAAGGAAGAGTGATTAAAAATGAAAGAAACCACCAAACCATCGATGCTAAAAGGATATCTGAGAGGTCTGCTGCCAAAGTTGAAAGCCACCGACTCTTTAAAGGAGAGACTGATGGCGGGAAAGTAGGCGACGCCTGGACCCGTCTTGATGTTGGTGAAGGCTGTGCCCAGAGACTGGCCATTTCTGAGGAGGACACAGGATGAGGTAACACTTGATGACTGTGACTGATTTAGTCACTACAAGGTTGTCCAACAGCAGCCAAGAAAGCCACTGCAGGACAGACACCCACACTGAACACAGCTGTCTTAGCTTAGCATATATACTGTAAATGTTTGGAAACAGCCAACATTGCTCTGTTTGGTTCATCCAAAACTCACCAATTAGCATCTCGTCCCTCAGCTCTTTGTCAGAAAGCAATTTAACTGAGTCAGTAACTTACAAGCAGAAAGTGATGGTTCCCTCGTCCAGGTCGATGAGACAGCTGACAATGTCTCCTGCCGCCCACGACTGAGGGAAAATAAAAGGGTCAGCATGCTCGCTGGGATGTATTTACCATATACCGTCCAAGTTCTAAATTACTGATCACCTTCCCGTAGTTGGTGGTCGTCACATTCCACTTTCTCACTCTATTTCCGTCGTATGCGTATGAATCAGGCGTGTCACCGACGCCTTCCTACAAGGAAAAACGCACAGAGAGTGGCATCTTCTGCATAATCACATACGCTCTGCGTTTCATGTCAAAGGCAACACAGATACAGATGAGTAATGCACAGAAATATAACATCTGAAAAGTAAACGGTTGACAAGGACGTAAGAACGATGAATTGTTATAGAACTCGCAGCAATTTCCAACCTTCATCTCAGCAGTGCACATGCTTTGTGTGTGTATGTGTACCTCCTGGTTGAAGCGACAGTTGAGAGTACACCACCCAATCTGCATCAGACCCTGAGAGGAGATCAGTACCTCGTAGGCCCACTTTCCTGCAGAGAGAAAATAAATAGATGACAAATACAAAAATCAAGACTTTTGGTTAAAAATAGAGGTTTCTTATCTAGTAACATGCCATTAAAGGATTCTTTCAGTAGCATTTGTAATGCACAATAGTTGTTCCCTGAGAGGTTAGACTTTTCTGCAGGTTTGGTCGAGGTTACGCTTGTTGTTGGACAGCATCACCTAAAGGTCGACCCCGCATAGATACTCTAACTCTGATATGGACTCCATGGAGTGAGCTGTTCAGTGTACAGACACAGCATGAGACAGCAGGCTGCATAATAAGACACTGTCTTAAACCCCCCACCCCCCCTCCAGTTTATCAGATGTTAAGACCTTTATGTCAGAAAAGAAACACTGCAGGTCAACATGCGGGCATTACATGTCATTACTGTCAGCACAAGACTGTCACGTTATCTTTGAGCTTCAAGGGATTCAATTCTGCATCTTTACATCCTTGAATGGGATGATTTGGGAAAGCGACGAGGGTCCTGGTTTACCTTTAAAAACACATGTGGTGGCTCTGATGGAGCTGAAGTTGCTGTGGCCAATAACCTGAAATGATAAAAGTTAGAATTTAAAGTAATTTCCTACAGAAACAGGAGAGAGTGCATCTTTTACTGTAACGTGTACCAGTTTGTATGACTATACCAAGATCACATGCTCTGGGGTCACAGTAGGTCAATTTATTTACTCTTGGGTTGAAATGTCATTTTACCCCTAACAGGTCATCGTCTACAAACAGAAGTCCTTCAAAGCCGCTGGTGTGATCCAGGACAACTGGCTGGGGACCCAGACGTCCTTCAGCAGCCTGATCTGCAGGCAGAGAAAACCAAGCTTTCTGTGTGAGAATAATTCAAGAGGATGCCTCCTGTGTTTAGAGTACACTGACATTGACCTGATTGAGTTTAGGTTTCATTCTCCTTGACCACCGTCCAGACTGACACAGCGCTTTTTCTCATCACGAAAACTCTGCATTTCAATTTGTATAAATTTAATAACTGAGCTCTTAGGAAATGATGACTCAAAATGTTGAGTGAGGCTGCAGCCTGAGTGGCACATTAAAATATCCACAATATCCGGATGAAACACATCTTTATTACAGCTGCATACTGGCTCCAGTCACTATAATGTTTGTAGTGTTGTTTTATGTTTTATAGCTTAACGGCATGTTGGCGGCTCAGTTCGATAATTGATGCTTTGTGGTGGCTCACTAACTTTCTTTATCATCACTCATTACAAAGTTTGGCACTGCAATTAACCATGGATTGATCTTCAATGTGATACTGTGATGACAAAATACAGTAGTGATTGTATCCGCAGCTCTGTAGTTACTTTACATTTAAGGTGCAAAGTTATCTTTATTATCATTGACATTATTACGTCCAAGGTAAAAAGTTGAACATTTCATTTCATCATACTCAGCAGCATAAAAATGTATAAAGTAGTTATAAGATAAATAAAAATTCCACTGTATAAAGCTTTGCATAAAATTGCACAAGTGGTTAATAAGCATTGTGCTGTGGTTAGGTAATATATTTATGAGCAGTGTTTCAAAATAGAAACAGTTTCCTGAGGTTCATTTGGTGATATTTCCCTTGATAAATTACCATTTAAACACGGCTACATAACGACAAAGAGGTGAAATCCCCGTGTGTTCTTGGAGTTTACCTCTGCTGTCCTCTGTGGGCTCTCCCTCAGACAGAAGTCTCTCCAGGTGAGCGCCGAGATCCTGGAAACTCAGCGGCTTCCTGTACAACAAGAGAGGGAGGAAGATGATGAAGAGAGAAGAGTCAAAGGAATCTTGTTATGTTCTCTGTGGTGCTGGTGATATTTTATTTAATTTCTGTTTCCACTGAGAGGATAGAGAGGTGTTATGTTGTATTTTATGTTTTACTCTCCTTGATAAAATATCCTTTGTATAGCTGATAATTTTGTCAGGTCTCCTTGTAAATAACTTTTTTTCCCTCAATCAACCTTCCTAGTAAAACAAAGATAAACAATAAAAAAGAATATTATTATATTCGTGGATATTATATAGAGTGGCTTCATACTCATATATAATATAGGACCATCCAAACACATTTACTGCTTATTCAGCTTTACCACCGAAATCATCTCATGAATGCATATTTTTTGATAAAAAAATGCAAACTCAAAACTCTCAAAGTAAACTTGTTGATTTCAATAAAAATCCTAAGATTAAAAGAAGTATGTGAGGCTGGTTCAGCATTCATATTGGAGACCTGCAGCTGCTGAGGCCTCTTGAAAGTGATGAATAACAAGTTAGATGGTAGAAATAGGAATTCAGTATGCAGCTTAAATTGTTTTTTTCTCTAGCTCCACACCGTGTTACTGATTTGCGAAACCTGTGGTGCAGGAAACTCATTAGATTTTTTTCCTTAATCATTATTAAATGGAGCAGTAGCTGGCAGTAACTTGTGCTGCAGCACAGTTACTTCCAGACTGAAGCGACACTGTCTGAGCTCCAGCTAAATATGGATCCAGGAACAGTGTGTCTTGCCTTATTTTTAAACATGAGATATGATGTGTGGCCTGCAAGAGCTTTCAGATGTCATCACCATGTGAAACTCATCCTGCTGCTGGAATTCGCTCCAAATCCTCACAGTTGGGTTTACTGAAAAGAAGTGTTTGTCTGAGTGTTTGTGTGTGTGCTGGGCTATGTATAGAGCTGATGAGAGTAACATGAAGCTGTCTGGCCTAAGGGAAAAGGCCAGCGGCTGTAAGGCACTAATTCAGGTTATAACACACACTGAATTTAAAGAGCTGTGACCAAGTTCTTGTCTGTTGCACAAGACCTCAGTGTGTGTCAACAAAAGAATCAAGCAACTGCGAGAAGAACTCATTATATCGGATCAGAGGCAGAAGAGATGATCTCACTACTTTTCCCCAACAACAGGACACACAGTGACAATCCAGACCTTCATGGATAAGCAATCTACCAACTCTCAGTGAGACTGAACCCAGAGAGTTATCTTTAACAATATCCTTTCCCCACTTTTGTACTGTTGACTCTATAAGAATCCATTATCACATGCCTTAAGAGGTAGCGTTGGATACAGATCAGAAAATTTGAGCAAAGACTCACACAAGTTGTTGACAAATTTGTCCACACAGATTAAACAGATTCTGCCTAAATATTGACATTTTTAAGTGGCTGTTGAATATCATTTACCAAACACAACTTTTAGAAATCATCATACTGGATGAGAAAAAGAAAATTTGACCAAGCTCCATGGTCTTATCTTTTCACT
Organism: Echeneis naucrates; assembly: GCF_900963305.1. Taxonomy (NCBI): domain Eukaryota; kingdom Metazoa; phylum Chordata; class Actinopteri; order Carangiformes; family Echeneidae; genus Echeneis; species Echeneis naucrates. Next base: position 3,633,970 of record NC_042515.1, on the reverse strand, counting down.
GTACTTCTGCCAAATGTTAGCACAAACTAAAAAATCTGAAATTAAACAGTCTGTTCTTTGTGTCATGGATTTCACTGGATTCTGGAAAGCTTCCTTCTCGCTTCTAAGATTCTGCTCAATGTTATTGTGCCTGCATCACATAATTTCTGCACATTCATGCTGCTCATCTCCTGTTCTGCCACTTCACAAAGGTCTGCTATTAAATTCAGGTCTGTAGATTGGTGAGGCCACTGAAGTAAACTGAACTCACGGCTTTGTACAAGAAACCAGTTTGAGACAACTTTTACTTTGGGGCATGGAACATTATCCTGCAGGAAGTAGCCATAAGAGGATGGTAGTCGGGCCATAAAGGGATGCAATCTTCTGAGGTTCAAACCTTAATTGATTGCCACTAAGGGCCTAAAGTGTGCCAGGAAAACATCCCCTACACCATTACCACCACCATCAGCATCCTGGACGGCTGACACAAAGAATGCTGAGTCCATGCATTCATGCTGTTGACTCCAAATTGTGACCCTCCATCCACTGTCTCTGCTAAAATCCAGATTCATCAGATCAAGTTTTGTTTTTCACGTCATTAGCTGTCCACTGCACCTGAGAGGAGGGAAATCTGATGTGGTCTGCTGCTCTGCTCACTGCACCTGTAAAGACTGATTATCTGAGCCTTTCTATCAGCTCCCAGTCTGTTAATTTTCCTCTGTTCTCTCTCATCCACAGATGGATAAAAGCTCAAATGATCCCTTGTATCACCAACAATCATAACAGTATCAAACTCAATGAACAAAACCTGAAAGACTTCATGGATTTCACTGCTGGCAAATGATTGGCTGATTGAATAACTACACAAACAAGCAGCTGCTCAGACGTCCCTGATAAAGTGCTTGGTAAGCATTATCAAGAGTTTCAGCATCATCAGCAACAACATCTCAGTCCTGTTTGTCCTCAAAACTTACAGTGATGGATAAATATCTAATTTTAACCTACATCAACTAAATATTGATGGTAATAGCATCATTTATAAACCAAAGCAGTAATTTAAAGTACAGTCCATAGATTAACTAATACTGCAGTAAATGATGAGTTGCAGCAGCGACTGAGACGCTGCTGTAGTGAGAGGATGTGCAGACTGTCACCTGAGGGAGGCCACTGCAGGTCCCTGTTTGGAGGAGGGAAACACATGATGCAGGTAGTCACTCAGCAGCTTCTCATTCACAATACCTGAGAGAGGGATACAGAAGAAGACCCATTTTAAAAAGCTTTTTCCGAAAATGTTCAGGTCTAAATAAAAAATAAATAAATAAATAAAAAATAAGGTTTTCACTCTGCTGTGAGACAGATGAAGAAAAATAACTCCACGACAGTCAGCCTGAGTCGGCAACAACAAGGAATCTGTACAGGATGTGTGTGAGGTGTGTGTGAGGTGTGTGTGCAGGGCTCCTCCGGAGGATCATACCTGTAGCTCTGGGTTTGTCTGTGTCTGAAGACAGTCTGTAGTTGCGGCGGGTCAAAGCTGTGCCTCCTCCTTTAGCACTCATGCTGTCTGACTGGAGTCAGCTGCAGCCTACACACTGTTGACACACAGGAGCACATTCAGGGATCCAGCCAGTTTTACTGCACGTAGCTCAGAGCACTTCAATGTATTTACTGCAAATACTGTTAGAAGAAGTTCTTTAAATGCAAATGCTTCCAATTCCACTGCTGATACTTTTTCTCTGCAGGTGCATTTATTGCAGATACTTTCTAACCGCAGCTCGTTTGACAGCTGATACTTTTGCTGCAGGTGCCTTCACTGCAGCTACTTTAATACCAGGTTTCCTCACGGTGACAATATGAGTGAACCCCAGTTTAGCATGTCAGCTAGCTGCTGCGAGTCCAACCCTGTTCCCCCGGTTGTTTACATAAAACCCCCTTCCCAGCCCCCCCGGACCCCCGTGTGGGTGGAGGCCGGCTGTGCTGGAGCTCTTCCCCCGGACCCAGTGCGGGTCGAGCCCGGCTGCTCTGCCCGCCCCCCTCGGAGAGATCAGCGTTAGCTGGAGGCTAACAGCGGCAGCTAGCAGCTAAATGAACTCGACGTTGGCACTCACCGCCGCCGTTTGGTCAACCGAGCCGGTCCTCCAGCTGTGGCCCGTCAGAGAGGCTAATGTTGGGGCAGATAGATGGGATATGTCCCGCTGGAGTCCGGAGGAAAAAGCTAATTTCTCCCACAACAGTCTCTCTCTGTCAACACCTCTCAGGCTACGGAGCGGCAGCTGGTCCAAAAATACTGTTCTGGTCAAAACGCGAAAGAAAAATGACAGTGAAGTTTGATTTGATTTTATTTATTTTATTTAAAAAAATGAAGGAAGTATTATACATGACTTTCAGGAGCGATTTTTAAAGCTGAAGAAATCACAGCTTTTTTTTGTCAAGGAAAACGATCATTAGCCACAAAGTCTTGTAAATCAAACAAAACGAACAAAAAACGAGATTGTTTACACATAAAGAATATAGATCTGGAAGAAAGACTCAAGAAGCAAACATACAGGAGCCAGAGTCACTGCTATTCTGATTTATCTGATTATTCTGTTATTCTAAAATTACCACAAATTCAGTAACACCCAGGAAACTGGAAATACTCCAACAACAGCTTATGTTTGTTTCCAGGCTCCAAACATAAATCAGTGACTTAAACTTGTGCTGACATGTTTTTAGAGATCAGTGTTGACTGTGAAGCAATAATCCAGTAAGGAAATAGAAGCAGTATAAATCCTTGAGCAAGAAACATGTGATTTGAAAGAGGACTCTTTAAGGGTATTTAAATAAGCAACAGCCTAAAGTTTAACTCTGTCACCTGACCATTCTCTGTCAGTACGGATGATCTGTTTACAGAAGGGGAAACCAATGTGCAGACTTTTCTCATCATTTTTTCCATTACTAATAATGTATGAATTTTGTGTAGATCCCTGCCATCACAGTTTTTATGTAACATAATTCAGTTCTGAATGTGTTGAGGAATATTTTCAAATGTTTCCAGCAAACATTTATTTTTATATCCTTTGAGTCGTATGGGGGTTTTGTTTGTTTGTTTTGTTGTTTTTCTGTTGTTGTTGTTGTTGTTGTTTGGGTTTTTTTGTTTGTTTGTTGTTGTTTTTTTTGTAATTATCTGTGATTTATGGATCTCTTGGATGCTGACTTATACAGACTTATTTGTAAAGCCAAGTGAACGTTTAAAACGTTTTAAAATTGACGGTAACTCGCTGAACACAATCAGCTTTGTTGTGTTTAACCTAATTTGACAAAATTAACGTTGAAAACCAAAGAGAGGCACAAATAGTACAAACAACGTTTGGGAATGCTCCAAGAGAAGATGTAAAAAAAAAATATTAAATTATAATCCAAAGCTTAGGTCGCTGTAAAATGATCAGAAATGAGAGTACGGTGTTAAAGTAAATTAATTCTTTTGACGAAAGGCCTGTGACGGAGGAGGAACCCGGAAGATCAAGAAGCGGGTCAAAAAAGGAGCGCTCCATCACGGCCTTGTGATTGACTGAGACATGGAACTGCTTGCTGATTGGTCCGTCACAGACCCGCCCACGGAATGTTCCATTTCAAAGAAAGGAAGAGGAGGGTTCTCCAAGAGACGGTTAAGATTTTACAAATAAGCACGAGCGTTCCCTCAATTTTTACCATCAATATGAATATTCTGACAGAAATATTGCTTGAATTTCAAAAGTAAATGTCTTTTTTGAAAGCGAAAGAAATCTGGCTTTCCAAACTGAATCGGCCTCTCCCCCCCGGAAGGCTTTAATAGTGGTCGGACTGCAGTCCTGGATCAGGACCTGATCGGATCGTCCTCTTCGTCTCTTCGTGGTCCGATCCAGCCAGGAAACATGCTCCGTGTGACGACGGCGGCGGCGGCGGCGGCTCTGTTTCGGCGGGGGTAGGTACCACCTGACACCGCATAGGAATGGACAACAGAGGTGGACTCGTCAGGGGCGACGGTTGCAACATGTCGGCTAATTTTAGTCTCACCTGTCCAGATCTGGACACCTGCTTGTCCGGATCTGTCCACCGGGGCTGGATTTACACAGCCCAGCCCCTTGGAACTCAGATAAATTACTCTAATAACATCCGAAACACATCATCAACACGTAATCTAGTCCAGCTTGGGTTGATCATCTGTCCCATACCTGCAGACCTGAGCCAAGTGTTGTTACCTGCCTAACAACCACCTGCCCACACACACAGAAAGACACACTGTGTGTTCATCTTGCAGACATCTTATATGTGTAAAATAATACAGTATCAGTATCAATTCCTATAAACCTCCATCTTGGTAATTTACCACTTGGCCATATTCAGGTTTGTGGAGGGTGTGTGACACTTCTGCACTTTCCTACTGTTGTTTCTTAGAATTGGTGACTTATTCATAGAAGGATCATGTGTTTTTTTGTGGGTTTCCCCCCCCCCCCCTTATACTGGTCAAAGCTCAAGCAACTAAATTATCACAGATCCTTCTGGTTTTTCTCTCTTGGTGACCAGGTTGCAAAAGCGCAGCGGCAAAAGGCTGTCAGAGAGGCTTGGGTGTGATATATTGCCGTGAATGCCACCAGCTGGTCTGCGCGCCCCCCTGCTCCTCCTCCTCTTCTCCCAAAAGCAGGCTATCAATGACCTTCAGTGCAGAAAGTTTGGGTCGCTGTAGTTAAACACATAATCAAACCTGCTGTGACGTGACATTCAGGCCTGAAGGTTCGACTCCACTCATCTGTTACCTGCACTGCTCTCCAGTGCGGGGTCGAGTGAGGACCCAGTCCACCACAGGACGAGTCACCACTTTACAAAGAGATTGATGTTTTTGGACTTTGGAAGAAGGCAGGAAACCCTGGAGGGATCCCACACACATTTAGGAAGAATCTGCCTTAGAGAAGACAAACGCAGCTTCTGTTTAGTTTAGACTGAGTTACCTTCAGTGAAGGAGGAGGCAGCAGGACAGAATGGGAAGCACTGAATTAACTCTAGATCAATTAGTGTCAAGTCACTGAGAGCAGTTGTCAGACTGGTGGTGAAATCCTGATACAACGTTCAGGAGCGTCGAGCTGAGTTCAACATCTCCCTTCTCTCTATAAGACCTTCTGACCAGTTAAAGCCAGTTCAGTCTGGACACCTCTGGGCTGAACTGGATCTGAACTGTTTTCATGCTGAGTTGCTCAGTTTGACTTTGGGCTCTCTCTCTGTTTGTTTTAAGGTTGAAAACATCTCCCTGTGCAGCTGTGGAAGTGAAAAATGAACCGATTCTGGGCTTCAAGGAGGGAAGTGCAGAAAGAAAAGAGCTGCTGAAGGTGAAAAACTGCACATGTTCACCCAACACTCACTGTTTTCACTGAATTCAACTCCCGATAATGAACGTCATGCTCTTTCAGGCCTTGGACAGTCTGAAGGGGAAGACGGAGGAGATCCCATGTGTGGTTGGAGATGAACATGTGTGGACCAAAGACATCAGATATCAGTTATCTGTGAGTGAACTTGAGGCACTTACAGTAACCTGAGTAAACTATTGCCTCAGGAAAACACCACCCCATGGGTCATATCACTATTCAAATATACAGCAGAACAAGCTGAGACTCAGCTGCTGCTCTGAACTGATAACATCTAAGTCTGATCAACTTCTTGTTTCTTTTCACAGCCGTTCAATCACTCACATAAGGTGGCAAAGTTCTGCTATGCTGACAAGGTGAGATGAGGTTCAGTGACAATATGCACACACTGATGTCTTTGTGTGTTTACATCTAAGGGCAGAAATCTAATGTTGTAGAACATCGCTTTAAAAATGGGATTTTAGAAAGATGGAAATCTGAATGCCCCACCTGCTGCCATCATCCAAAAACAAACACAGTGGGCGAAAAATCCACAAACTGTTTATCCAACAAGGCTCATAGACTTTCTGACTCCAGCAGGGGGGGCTGTAGTCACACACACCTACATCTGTTTGACTCTCCTTGTTGTGTTTCATAACTGCTGTACTTTCTGCTGAACATGGCCGATGCAGGAGCTGATAAACAAAGCCATCCTGGCGTCAGTGGCGGCAAGGAGAGAGTGGGACCTGAAGCCCGTCCAGGACAGAGCCCAGGTCCTCTTCAAGGCGGCCGACATCATCAGCGGACCCAAGAGAGCAGAAATCCTGGCCAAGACTATGATTGGACAGGTAGAGGAGAACGTCCGCTACACTGGTTTATATCTCCGCTTGTCGGACACAGAGCCATCAAATCCCCTTAAACTGGGTCAAAAAATGAAAAAGCCAGAAGGGATTACAGGAAAAAATGAAAACTGTAGGTAGAAAGATACACATGTAAGGAATACTGAACACACTGAGCATCACATAGAGGCAGACATTATCTACCTTGGGACAGATGTGTTGCTAAGCCGTGTGGCTGTGCTCTGGGGTTCTCAGGGTAAGACGGTGGTCCAGGCGGAGATCGACGCTGCTGCAGAGCTGATTGACTTCTTCAGGTTCAACGCCAAACATGCGATCGAGCTGGAGAAGATGCAGCCGATAGACGCAGAGGGGAGCACCAACACCATGCTGTACCGCGGCCTCGAGGTGAGAGCGGGTCCGGGAACCAGCTCCGGGAAACACTGAATCCCATTTTTCCGTGGGCTGGTCTCATTGTTACATGTCTCTCTGGTTGTTTTTCTTCTATCTATTGGTGAAACTTCAGGTTAGTCAATAAGTTTAAAGTGTTTAATGGGGCACATTTATTTGCAAAACTCAGATTTGAAGGATTTGAGGAAATGCTTATAAACAGTTTCATTGTTACAGATCTTCATAAATCTACAATAAGAGATTCTTGAATTAATAATTAAAGTATTTATCTTCAGAATAAATACAACAAAATCTATTTTCTACGCTGTCCAGGCCAGGGCCAGTTGTGACCAGAGACCTTTATACCAACATTCAGTAATTCAAACAATCAGTATGATGCTGGATTAATATGCCAAGAAATAACACCCAGAAAGACCCGGGGCAGACTGAACTTGGTGCAGCGGGAAAAGGGGATGAAGTTGAGCCTGTTCCAGACCTGACTGTCTGGTTTCTGTGCTTGTCTTTATATTCTGTGTGTTACGCCCTGCCCTTTTTACCCAAAAGAGGCTCCTCCCCTCTTCTCGAAAACACAATAGCAGGACTCCACTGCGTTTAACAATCTGCTTTTAATTCACAAACCATCCATGGTGATGAACACGTCAATAAGCAATCCAGATCTTCACACTTATTTATCCTCATCAGCTGCAGATCTTTGAAAGAATGCCAGTCTGAGAATAAAGTTTTGGCAAATCGTTTCTGTTTGTTATAGCTGCTCTTGCACCTTTTCTCCCCTCTAATGAGGTGAACAATAAGTAGAAATAGTTGTTGTTGTTTTTGTTTTGTTTTTTTATGTTTGATCAAATGAGCCCATCTGTGTTTCTTCCCAGGGTTTTGTAGCAGCTGTGGCTCCTTTTAACTTCACTGCCATCGGTGGAAACTTGGCAGGCACCCCAGCTGTGATGGTGAGTGTTGGACATGTTTGTCCCTGAGCGTCTCATATCTTGATCAGTTTCTGGCTCCCAGCCTGGGCCATGTTCTGCACAGCTGTCTGGTGCTCAGGTCTTTCTAACTGCTGTCTTCCAGGGTAACGTCGTTCTGTGGAAGCCCAGTGACACCGCCATGTCCGCGAGCTACGCTGTCTACAAAGTCCTGAGGGAGTGTGGTCTGCCCCCAAACATCATCCAGTTCTTACCAGCTGACGGGCCGGTGTTCGGAGACACCGTCACCGCCTCTGAGCACCTGGCAGGCATCAACTTCACCGGCAGCGTCCCGTAAGTCACATCTTCATCATCAGAGGGTGCGGCCAAGCAAATGTCCTCTCTTACATCTGTAGGTAGATCTGTAGACCGATTGGCCTGGGGAAATCATTACATTTGTTTTACAACCATAAATTCTATCTAAGAGCCGGCCTTCTGATATGAAGACATGACCTTTTGGGTTGTCTGAGCCACAGTGCTTAATGTGCACCTGCTGGCCTCATTCGACGACACGTCATCATCTTGTGATCACAAAAGCACGTGTCAATTATCGTTGTAGAGTCAAGTTGGATGTCAAATCCTTCCAACATCCAAAAGCTCAGGTCTCAGGAGGTTGATTTAATTAAAAAAAAAAAAAAAAAAAGTCTAATGATGATGATGTTTTGATGAATTGGCAACCTCACTGGTGGTTTGACTGAATCTGTTCTTTAGGACGTTCAAGCGTCTGTGGAAACAGGTCGCCCAGAATCTGGACACCTACAGGACATTTCCTCGTCTGGCAGGAGGTGAGCAGAATCTCTTTGTGACGGTCAGACCGCGGCTGTTAATCCAGTTTTCCTGAAATATCTCTCTGGATGTTTTCAGAGTGCGGCGGGAAGAATTTCCACTTCGTCCACAGCTCCGCGGATGCTGACAGCGTGGTGATGGGGACCATTCGCTCAGCGTTTGAGTACGGAGGTCAGAAATGTTCAGCCTGCTCCAGGATGTATGTCCCAGACAGCTTGTGGCCACAGATCAAACAGAAACTTCTGGACATTCTCAGGAACATCAAAGTGGGAGATGTGAGTTGATGATGCAGAAGTAGATTTGATGATACAGATATTATATTATATTATATATTCATTCATTCATTCATTCATCTTCTACCGCTTATGTTTCTTGAACACGGGGGGTGCTGGAGCCAATCCCAGCTCACATTGGAAGAGGGGCGGGGTCACCCTGGACAGGTCGCCAGTCCATCACAGGGCCGACACACAGAGACAGAGACAGACAGAGCCCAACAACCACTCACACTCACACTCAGACCGACAGACAGTTTAGAGTCAAATATGATGTTTTTGGACGGAGGGAGGAAACCGACACAGGAACGGGGAGAACTCCCCTTGTTGCCCTCTGATACAAAGCATTTGAAAGAAAAACATCTGAAATTCACTTTATAATTCACTGTCACATCTCACAGAGAAAAGCAGTCAGTTGTCTCATTAAAAGAGCTGAAACCAACGAGTTTCTGTTTTTGTTTGTTTGTTTTTTATTTAAGGCACCAAGTTGTCATTAATGATTTATTCTTCTTCTTCTTCTTTGCTTCAGCCTGTGAAGGACTTCGGCACTTTCTTCTCAGCTGTCATCGATGATAAGGTACCGGCCTCGTCCCCTTTTTGACACATTCAGTGTGTGTGGGTGTCCAAATTTGTCACAGTTGACTGTTTCCTGTTCGTCCTGCAGTCCTTCAGTCGGATCAAGAAGTGGCTCGATCACGCCAAGTCTTCTCCGAATCTACACGTCATCGCTGGTGGCAACTGCGATGATAAGAAGGGCTACTTTGTGGAGCCGACCATCATCGAAACCAAAGACCCTCAGGATGCCATCATGAACGAGGTCTGACACGCTGTTAGGTTTCAGTGGAGGGAAACTAAAGCTAAACTAAAGATTAATGTGATCACACCTTAAGACTTTGACTTTAAATTTTACTTCCGCAAAATTGAGGCCACAGATTTTGTTAACTGAGAGTGAATCAGTTCATTCCTGCATGATGTTTTTATCATCCTCTGCTCTTTCTTCCTGTTTGTACAAAGAGAAATTAGAATACTTAATATACACTGATACCTGCAGTATGTCTTAGCGTTTGTTTGCATAGAGATGAAACTGTGTTCACTCTGACTGAACTCAGGACAAACTGATGGATCACTTACCCAAACACGTGACCCGTGCCCCACAGAAACATCTGCTGTTTGATTAACTCAAACCCTGTTTCACGCCCTGATTCACAGCCTGAAAGCACAACACATCCTGTGGGTAGGCTGTTGTGCGTGCATGTGTTTGGGAGGAAGGATTATTGGTCATCACTAACTCAATCCTTTTTTAATCTTTAAATGGGTATCATCAGGAGATCTTTGGGCCGGTTCTGACAGTCTATGTTTACTCTGAGAAGGAGTACAGAGAGGTGCTGCAGCTGATAGACAGCACGTCGCCGTACGCCTTGACAGGAGCCGTGTTCGCTCAAGACAAGTAAGACAGAGAGATCATTTTTAAAACTCCCAACCTTTCCACTCTTTTATGTGAAAAATGACAATGTGCCTTAACATCTGGATAGAAAAGCCTCCTGACCTGAACAGAAATTAGTCGGGATTTATCTGCAGCTTGAATGAAAACCAGCACAGACAGGAGGCTTTTCGCAATTTTAAAAAAACTGAGTAATAGATTTTAGTCTGGGAAGTTAATCGGCTCAGCCCGACAAAACTGAGATTCTTGATAAAGCTGTGAAAACCTGCCAGACCTTTTTCCGTTACAGGACTGTGATCGACCAGGCAGCCAAAATCTTGAGAAATGCTGCAGGAAACTACTACGTCAACGATAAATCCACCGGCTCCATCGTTGCTCAGCAGCCATTCGGCGGCGCCAGAGCTTCAGGTGAGTGGTGTTGCCTGTTCCTGTCACTCCTGTGAAGTCCTGGTTGACCCAAACTGTGATCTCCTTTCTCCTCATTAAGGCACTAACGACAAACCTGGAGGTCCACACTACGTCCTGAGGTGGACGTCTCCGCAGGTGGTGAAGGAGACTCATGTCCCGCTCAAAGAATGGAGGTACCCTTACATGGGCTGAGTCCAGGACTGAAGCCTGCTGATCGTCCAGTCACCTACAACATCCTCAACACACAACAAACGAACGAAGAGAGATCGTCTCCTTGTTCTTTTGTCTGTCCACCGTCCCTCCGACTAAACCTCTGCACTGAACCTGGACGTGAAAGTATCTGGAGGAGAATCGACAGCAGAGCGCTGAGCACGTCTTCCATCCGTAACTCCGTCCTGTAGCTTAACTCCGCCTCAACGTCTGGGCAGTTTTAGGTGCTCGTACGTTAATTACAGAAAGTCTACAGAGAAGAATCAGCTCTGGCTCCCACTCCTGTCTGTCGCTGAAGACAAAATCTGTCTCTTGATGTCCAAGAATAAATGTAAAATGAGTCAAATTAGAAATGATTCTTTAATACTTTTTTTCTTGGTTCTGAATTTTTTTTTAACTCTTTCTGAGAGCAAATTAAATCAGTGTGGATCAGATTCAGCCGGTTTTTACTATGTTGACGTTTTATTGCCTGAGTGATTAATCAACAGTATTAGGTCAATGTCTTTTATATGTCAAACTATTTGAGAGCTTTATTTGTTTAACAATGAAAGAAATGTAACTTTTAATTCTGAGCCTGATGAAGACATTGTCTAGATTATGTTACTTCCTCTGCTCTGCTCACAGCTTGCATTTATGCTGCGTTATCAACAAAAGAGGGTCAAAAGATTCATGATTGCTTAAAAACTCAAGTCAGCTGTGAAACTGGGTTGAAAATAAAATGCAGATTAAGTGTTGATAATGTCCATTTAAAAAGTCTTCTATCAGTGTCTGGAGTAGATTTGAAGGTTTAGCTGGTCTCAAAAGAAAAGGAAGATTTATATTTTCAGACTGCCTTAACTGTAAATTAACAGTTCATATTTGACAATAAATATTACTATAATATTATAATTCTTTCTTTGTTTCTTTTATTTTCATTAGTGACCAGAAAGTTTCAGACTGGTTCAGACAAGAATCCAAATCTGGACAGATGTGGATGCACTTGAGAGGAAAAGAGGCTTCAGATTCTTTGTGTTTTTAAGGTTCCCTTCATATCACAGAGATCCAGTGAGATTTTTCTGAGCCTCCATAACTGCACTGCAACCAGGTGATCATCTGTTTGACAACATGTGATCAACGTGAACTTGTTTTTGTGGCTGGCTTCTTGTCGACGTCGCCCCCACCGTCAGCCTTTGAGTGTGTTTGTGTGACTCCGATCCAGACTGAGGATGAATCCTGTCACACCTTCACGTCTTCAAAGCGCAGACAGGTTTTATGATCGCTCCCCAGGATGTTTGTCCCACACACTTCACGTCACACTCCTGCCAATTTAAAGTCAACTGTGTCACCGGGGGAGACACGTGTTGGACAAAGAAACAGATACACAAGTTTATTTTTGTTTTGTTTGCACACAGTCTCTCATCAGTAATGGCCCACGATTCCTTAAAGTAATCAGGTTTTGAGGTGCCTTTGCTTTATTTTCATCAGAAACTACATTAAACTTGATATACTTACATGTTGCTGAAAATATGCAGCCAGTGCTTTTTGGAACGGCACTTGAGACAACACTTACAAAGAAGATCTCAGTTTGTCTTCCTCTGTGTTTCTAATCACATCCAATGAGGATTCAAATCTTTTGTAAAGCATGAAAATAATATGTATGAAATGACAGTTATTGCAGATTAAGAATCTGCTTGTGACGCTCGTTTGCATTTGCTGAAAAGATGAATTTAGATTAATTGGTGAAGTCAGCAAACAGATCAGCACTGATTCGGATATCCAGCAGGTTTGGGTGTCACAGTGAAGCTTCAACTCTCTGCTGCCATATTCACATGGAAATGTTAAGCTGCTTATTGCCATATGGCTGCACTTACGAGCAGCAAACTGTAGGAGCTGCTGAAAAATGGGACACACACTTCCCAGTTGTCAGCACTGAATGGTGCCAGTGTGAGAAAGCTCAGGTCCCATCTTTGTCCTGTGAGCGGCAGCTGGACTATTCAGTCCCTGAGAAAGTGCTCACTCTCCGGACACCAAACTCCCGCCAAAAAAACTTCACAAAAGGCACTCTGAAGTTTGTCTCTTTGGGAAATGAGTCTTTAGTTTTTCTGTTGAATGATCATCAGTTTTTATCTTTTCAGTTGTTGTCTTTTAGCTTTATGTGTGTTGTCTATTGAAATAATACTCAGAATGTTAATATTATAATTTTTTATTGTCTGTACTGTAATAAATATATGACAGACAATAAATGACTTAATAAAAGCACAAATAAATAATGAAATCAAAAAAGTATTTTGTTTTGATATTTTTCACTATAGTAATAAATAGATGAATAAATCAATTAAAGTCATTTAGGAAATCGTAGAAACTCATAAATATATAAATGTAGAATTGTATAAGTGATTAAATACAGAAATAAAATATGCTGGTATTTAAACATATTAATTAATAGATAAATACATTAGTTATGTGAAAATAAAGGAAATACACAGAATCTCAGAAATAAATAAATATAGTTTCAAATACAGAAATAGCTTCTTTTTTTTTTTTTTTTTTTAATTATTTTATTTTGCATTGATCTGTGCATTTATTTATACTTGTGTCACTGTAAAAATAAAAAAATCATTAAAATGAACAATAATCACAATATGATTACGGCTGACACCTTTTACCGTGTTGTTTGAGCTCATTTTTCTTTTCTTAATTAACTGATCATGTTTTGTAGGATGTTAATCTTTCACTGGAGCGGAGGAATAAATGCGGGGAGGCTGAGGACTCCAGGTCTCTGTCAGTCGGCAGGTTCCCACACTCTCAGCCTCTTTTCATCACAAAGAAACTTTCAATGACTTCATGCTAAATTGACTCTGCATTGCTGTTTGGACAAAGAAAGTGTCCCGAGGGGACAGGTGGAGTAAAAAAAAAAAAAAGTGCAGTAAAAAGAAGAAATACAAGTGAAAGGGCGGGAAAAGGAAAAGACAAAGATGACCCCGTCCCACCTTGACATTGCCGCATGTGTTTCTCCTCCAGCAGAGATAAAGATTAAGAGGAGATTAAAGCTCCTTTATTTTCATTTAGGACTAAAACGTTGTGGGGTCATGTGGTCACGGCAGCCTGATATGAATAAATAACGATGACGCGTTATTGACAAACTGTAGTAACTATGATTTAACCGGACATATGGTGGGCAGTGGTCTCTAACGATGCCTTCAACTACCTGTTAAAAATGTCACATGTCTGTTCTCCGTGTTGCTTTAATCCCATTAGAACGCAGTTTCCCGCCTTTTCCAGCCCCAGCTGCCACTCCATCCTCAAAGGTTTAATCCCGTCCCAATTTTCCCACAGCAGCTCTGAACCTCGAAACAAAGGACGTGTGCTGCAGACAACCAGAGTCCACCACAAGTCCCCAAGTCCAGACCTCCAACGAGACCGAGGCCGATATAATGTTCACACAACAATACATATTTTCTTCATTTTGTACAGACAGCAAATCTCATGATAAGAAAACACACAAGTGAGAGAGAAGGTGAAAGTTTTCATCTTTGATGGAGTGGAAGCTGAAACATGAGGAGGAGACACACAGATTCACTTTAAAATGTGTCGCACTGAAATGTGTTTGATGTAAAAACAGCAGTCAGATAAAAGTGTGGGTTCTGGATTGTCCTTTGAAGAGTCCTGAATAAACAGGAATCTGTTTAAGGTGGACTGAAATGAGGCTGTGATGGCAGCCAGACAGGAAGAGAAGCAGGCAGGTCAGTCCAAGTCTTGGACTAGATTCTGGATAAAGTCTATCCAGCCTATTTCTACATTTGAGCATCATTTAAATAAATTTACATCATGTTGTATTCAAAAAGACTTCAAATCAGAGATTGAGGCAAAAACTTGCGACTTTTACAGAGTGAGAAGTTGGGACATTTTCCCATAGACTTCAATACAATCCGACTTTTGGTCATTAAAGGTCATTGCTTTCATTTTACAGCAGTTTTACGTCCACTTTTATGATTTCGGCTTCTTCACACGCAGACGGTCATTTTCCTTTTCCTGGGAAACGAAGGAGATAATTAAAACATCAGAAACGACGAGCCAACGAGCATTTTAGGAACATTAAAGAACACACTGAGTATTGTCCTTTTAACTCTTCATTGTCCTCCGCGGGTCGTCCTCGGTCTTCCCGCCTCGTCGTCCACCTCACGGGGTCAGCTTTATCCCCGTCCTTGTGCAGACTGGGCACAAAGGGGGCACAAAGCATTCCTGATTCTGTTGTGATGAACCAGGCTTTGACTGAAGGCCTGAGCCACAAAGCTTTGGGGGGGGGGGGGGGGGGGGGGTCCTCCACCATAAAGTATCAACAAGTGTCCCTGTGACTGCAGCAGCCTCACAGAGGAGCTGGGAAAAGCCTGACCTCTGCCAAAAAAGCATTCCTGGGATGTCGGAGAAAAGCCTCTGAAGGCGGGAAAACGGTGCCACTGTCAAGTTTGTTCTCAGGTGACTACAAAAACTGTGTCATCACAATCAACACACAAACACACAAACACACACACACAGCGAGCACCTCATTGGTCGCTAAATCAGTAACTTCATCAACATATCAGGTGCGACGTGACTTAGCATTGATTCATTAATTGAGTGGTTTAAAGCTGTTGGGTCTGAGCTGATCAAAGACGTGGACTTAACCTTTGACCTGAAGTTTATTTAACCACATTAAATATCAAAATTGGAGAACCTCCGAGGCTTCTGCACAGCCAGCTGAGAATTAGCATGAACATTAGCATTAGCCTTAGTTGGTCCTTCTGAAGATGTTCTGTTCGGAGTTCTGAGGTCTGACTTCTGAAGCAGATTCCTCTTCTGTGCTAACAGACCTTCATTTGGTCGCAGTCGTAAGCTTTCTTCAGGATTTAGCTGATATCTCCTGAGCTGACTATTTCAGACAGATGGAAGGCCCATAAATAACAGAATAAATTGAGATAACAAAAAAAAAAAGGACAAATAAATAAAACCTTTCATTGACGTTAAATTGAGCTCAGAATTGAATTTATATTATGACCATCAGGTCAGCCAGATGCAGCAGTTTGTGATATAATTGTTTTTTATTGTGATTATCATCAGTAGCAGTTGAGATATCATTAGATATCTCAGCGCTCGGTGTCCATCTACCTGCTCCCTCTGCGGTGTGTATGTCAGCGTGTGTGTGTGTGTGTGTGCAGCAGCTGTCCAGATGGTCTATTGAGGTCAGGGCATAATGAGGGTCCGGAGGATCAGTGGCGGCTGCCGCAGGGTGGGGCGCTGCCCTGAATGGAGGCTGGAGTGTGGGAACGAGGAGCTGGTCGCTGCTCTCACACATTCCTGAGTGCAGAGGGGTCCTCACACACACTTTCACACACACATTGACGCGTTTGGGCTCAAAGCCATGGAGACATGTTGTTTGGCGTGTGCATGTGGGAGTGTGGTGGAGGGGGACTCTAAGGTTTTTCTCTCTGAACTGGGTGGAGTGAGGTCTGGCTCGGGGGGGGGAACCACACTGGAATGTGTTCGCGGGCCAAATGATGTGTTTTTCATTTGCATATTGTGTCATGACTCACTTCTGAGAAATGCATCCTGAGGAACGGAGAAGAAAAGGACGCTGTGGCGGCTTCACCATCTGCCTCTTTCTGCTCACACTTTAACGGCCATTAAACACACGTGAAGGAGCCAAATTACTCCGAGATTTCACCCCTTGTCAGGGCAACCATCTTATCTAAGCTGCTAAAGGTCAAGAAAAAAAGGAAAACCTTATTTGTTTCAAAGAACTGCACAAGAAATTTTTTTTAAAGTTTTTCAAGTACTTAATGTATTTAGTTGCAGATTTCACTCTAAACTGATAAAACTGCGGTGTCTTCACTCAGAACAACCCAGAAACTCAGTGACAAAAGAGTTCAACACCCTGCAGGTTGTCTGACGATCTACAGGATTATGGAAAGGAGAAGAATGGACAAATGGAATAGATTTTTAATGACGGACTTGATCAGGGGTGTGTGCTGGCATTGCGGCGGCTGTACTTCAGTGACTGATGTGCGTGCCGCCGCCAGCAGCAGGTGTTTAACTAAATGTGAGGTTTATGAGATGAGGATGAGGAGGATGAGGAGGAGGAGGAGGAGGAGGTGTAATCGGTAGGGGGGTATAAACACACAGAAACATCCCACACACGTCCCCCGGCTCAGCGGCGCCTCTGATCTGATCCTGAAGGTTGGAAGGCTCTTGTGTGGAGGGGAGGGGGCAGTCTATTGACTGGAGGATGTGTGTGAGCGGGATCCCAACCTCCTTTCCCACACTCTCCTTCCCATTTATTACATGTTCTCCTAAAGGGGTGAGTGAAAGAGGAGGAGGAGGGGAGGGGCAGTCTTTGAGGGTGAGGTGTCGCACAATAGAAGTGTGCCTTCCCAGAGGACGCTGGGTAATTGTGTTTAATTGACAATTACTTTCTGAAGCTGTTTTCCCTCCAAATCTCTGCAAGGTTTCCCTCCTTCTGCTGTTTATTTTAACAAATGACATCATCTGACTTTAACGTGCAAAAACTTTGATGTAGTTTTAAGCTGATAGTGTAACTTTTTTCTCTCCATTTTATGTTTTATGTTTAACAGCTAAGAAAAGTTCCCATCAGATCAGCGTCCTCTCAGGTGAGTCCAGGTCTCGGGGTCCTGTGGACCGACCTGCTGTCGGCTGTCTGTGAATCCAGCATGTGTCTTATCTTTATGTGTTTGTGGCCCTTATCAGGCCGCCGTCCCGGCTGCTGCACATCTGCAGCGGCCTGATCAGATGAGAGAGCGGGAAGGTTCCCAGGTAATAAAAGTGGAGGTCTGAACCTCCACAGATCTGCAGCAGCCTCCCTCCGCTGAGGCCACCAGGCCAGTTAACCATGAGATAATTGATGCCTCTCTCCTATTGTTGTGCGGGCCTCGCCCACTGGCCTCAGAGTGTGGGAAAGCTAATCCTGCCTGGGACTCATGGCTTTGTAATGCTAATGTGGGCCTATAAATAGAGGAGAGGGCTCCTCAGTCTCATCACTGCTCACTCTGCTCTCCACCAGGATGGCTCCAAGCAGCACCAGAGACTCTCCCATCTCAGAGCTCTCCACCAAAGACAGACACAAAGTAAGTCGTGCTGCACACTTTCCATCTGCGCTGCGTGTTTTTCCTCGGTGAGCTCCGTGGTGAAGTTTTTCCTGACCCAGCCTCCTCTTCTCTCCAACAGCTGAGGAAACCGGTGGTGGAGAAGATGCGCAGAGATCGCATCAACAGCTGCATCGAGCAGCTGAAGGTCCTGCTGGAGAAGGAGTTCCACAAACAGGATCCCAACGCCAAGCTGGAGAAGGCCGACGTGCTGGAGATGACGGTGGTGTTCCTGAAGCAGCAGCTGCGGCCTCAGAGCTCCGGCGCTCGCACGGCTCACAGCGACGGATACTCCCACTGCTGGAAGGAGACGCTGCACTTCCTGTCCCAGAACTCCCTGAAGGAGGTGACGCCCCTGCAGCTCCAGCACCTCCACGCCGGCCTGACGCCCACCCTGTCCTCCCACAGCCACGTCCAGGCTGCAGGGAAGCAGCTGCCGGGCCCTGACAGGGCCATGTGGAGGCCCTGGTAGGAGAAGGAGGCGACTCTTCAAGCTGGACTGGAATCAGAATTGAAAGCTCTTGTTGCTGTAGTTTCTCCGGTTTGGAGTTTGTGTGTCTTTACAGTGTAAAACTGTTTGCCGTGTGGCTCCTGTGGAGTCGACTCTTTAATGACTGTAATGCATCGTGTGCTGGAGGAGACGTCTCCTGTCAAGTGAGTGTGACTGTGACCTTTTATAAAGGAGAACTATGAGACTTATTTATTAACAGTTTACAGTTTGTATCCGCTGACATTTGAATAAATTCACTTTATTGTCTTTAAACTGCTGACCTCTTATAATTTCTTGCATTAAATGCCAGATGTTTGCCACAATTGAATCAATGAATCATGCAACAACATTCCTTTGTTACAAAACTCTTTTCTAATATTCACACTTTCAATCAAAGAGATTATTATTACACTGAAGACTGTTTTACGTACGATCTGACTGATTTCTCAGCCTCGTCATTGCATGAAAGCAAGAAAGAATTGAGAGGAAAAAGTTACACTATCAGCTTAAAACTACATCAAATATTTTTTATTTTTTGTACTTAATGACGATTTGTGTCTTTTCTGTCTGAATATCTGCGGATAACTTAGAAATGCATTATATGCATCATGATGAGCAGTTGTGCTGCTGTAGATTGTGTTTAAAAACATGGAGGCCTTTCGTACACTGCTGACACACCAGAGTCCACCTCTGGCCTTCCGGTCCAACGTGGTCTGGGATGTGAAACATCTGTGTGGAGCAGAAAAGGGCCGGACTCCACAGCTGGACGCTCCTACTGGAGGTTCAGTCATTAACGTTGATTCAGCTGAATTGATGTTAATGAATTTGTTCACCCTTTAATTCAAAGGGAAGTGATGATTTTATTTATTTAAGCATATTGTTTAATTCGATTTTTTCGTTGCTGTTTTGTTTAATGATAAATTGTTACAGTCCAGCTTGTGTAACAGTCGGATTCATGTTTCAGTTTTTGTTGAAATAAATCTTTTTTAATGTTACATGTTTGTGCTGAGTTTGTGGAAACAACAGAGCTGTTTGGTTTTTACCTGCAGGAGCAAAGAACAAATCGTATGAACCGTGTGAGGTGCAGAACTGGGTCTTATCGGGAGTTACTCCTGTTTCCTCCAGACGTGAAGCCAGACCAGTTCAGACGGTGGGACTGGGGGACATCCAGCTCCAGGATCTGTCCTGTTCTGACCCACAGATGGCTCTGCTGAGGTGACTGGACCCCGGAGGTTGATCCTGATCTCAGACCTCACACAGACCGGCCTTCTAAAGAACAAGGCTGGTTTAACGGGCCCGTTCAGACCGGTCCAGGATGACCCACAGCTGCTCTCAGGATCTCTGATAGATCAGACCATTTTAACCAACAGATGTCACTGCAGAGCTTTTCCAACAGTTCCACTTGGTTCCACCTGGTTCCAACCAAAACCCCCCTCCGGTCCGTAAACCTGGACCCAGTGGGCCACTGTCCTCCGAAGGCCAGAACCCTGATCTGTGAGACTCATCTCCAATCTGATCTCAAACCAAACCACCAAAAGGTTCAGCCGCCTTCCATGTAAAACTTGTTGGACTCTTTAGGACCTCCAGGTCTTCAGGTCATCAGCTGATGACCTCAATTCTCAAGACCTTTTCATTAAACTCCAAAAAGATGAAGTTAATTCTACAAATCAATCGTTTCCATCGTCTGGTGATATTTGTGGGAGCTGTGAGGATCTGCAGCCGGACAGCGTGGTGTTGTTGTTGTACGTCTGTGCTCAGTGCTGCTGTAACAAACTGAAGTGTGTTGTGTGTTTGGGGTTTACTGACACAACAACGACTCAACACACGAGGCTGACAGGGCAAAGTGAACAACAGGAATGTTTAATACACAATTAATAACAACACAAAGAGGAGAAGCTCATACGTACTGCGCCTGTTCCGCCTTCACAAAAGGCAACTTGAAGCAGGTTCATAGGAGGCCTGGTTGTCGTACTTTGTAGACAAACGTGGAGAAACACAAGTGTAAAGAAAGAACGTGCAAATGTTGCACAGCCGAGCCTCCGCCGTGCGCATTTACGCACAGAAACCAGCAGAGTGAGGCTGTGAGCTGTCGACACAATCTGCACACACAGACACACACACACACACACAGACACACACACACAGCAGCGTGTGTCCGAGCTACCACGGCCTCCACAGGGAGCAGTGGGACCGACCCGCCGACCCGCTGCTCCCCGGACATGTGCCGCTCCGGAGGCCGGGAGGAGCCCCGGGAGGAGCTGGGCGCCACCCGGGCCAGAGCCCGCTGCAGCGTGGACTCTTCACACCTGACGGGTTCCCACAGTCCGCAGCCATAAAGGCCCATAAAGTCCGGACGACAAACAGCCTCCTGCCCCCCACACTTCCTCTGTCAGCCCAGACAGAAGTGTGCCGCCGGCCGTGACGTGGATGATGATGATGATGAGGAAAATAACGAGAAGAAGATGAAACTTCAAAGTTTTAGAATAAGAAAAAAAAAACCTCCAATAACAACATGTAATCTAAAAACATAAGGTCTGCAAAAACAAAAACAAATATCAAACACAGTAAAACAAAGTGATTATATTAATACTGCACGTGGATCAGTAACTATATCTAAATATATCATTTATGTCTGTGAGCTAAAATAAGATCACGTGACATCAGAAAATAATAATAATAATAATAAGAAGAAGAAGAAGCTGCAGTTTCTAATGGACGACGCTGCTTCCTGTTGCTAGGAGACAAATGGGGGGGGGGGGTCTCGTGCACACTTCCCCAACAACATAAAAGACTCACAGATCCACGTGCCGGCGGTGGGGGGGGGGGGGAAGTAATAATATCTGACTCTTGTTTGCTTAGCAGATCTGGTCTGTAAGACCAACTACAGGGAGGAGGTGTGATGGGGGGGGGCAGGTTTATGGCTGAAGAGGAAGTGTGCCCCCCCCCCACCAAGAGACACAGTCATTAACTCATCTGGTTTCTCAGCATCATACAGAGAAACTCTGCAGCTTCATATTTCAGCATCATGTCTTCAGGTAAATGATTTTATTGTTGTTTCCTCTGACTGATACCAACAAATCTCTGTGCAGCCCCCCCCCCCCCCCCCCCCCCCCCCCCCCCCATGACCGATGACTTAACAAAGATATGACTGTCGGTGTCCAGAAACAGCGTTTTTGTCTGTCCTCTCAGGTGAGTCCAGGTCTCGGGGTCCTGTGGACCGACCTGCTGTCGGCTGTCTGTGAATCCAGCATGTGTCTTATCTTTATGTGTTTGTGGCCCTTATCAGGCCGCCGTCCCGGCTGCTGCACATCTGCAGCGGCCTGATCAGATGAGAGAGCGGGAAGGTTCCCAGGTAATAAAAGTGGAGGTCTGAACCTCCACAGATCTGCAGCAGCCTCCCTCCGCTGAGGCCACCAGGCCAGTTAACCATGAGATAATTGATGCCTCTCTCCTATTGTTGTGCGGGCCTCGCCCACTGGCCTCAGAGTGTGGGAAAGCTAATCCTGCCTGGGACTCATGGCTTTGTAATGCTAATGTGGGCCTATAAATAGAGGAGAGGGCTCCTCAGTCTCATCACTGCTCACTCTGCTCTCCACCAGGATGGCTCCAAGCAGCACCAGAGACTCTCCCATCTCAGAGCTCTCCACCAAAGACAGACACAAAGTAAGTCGTGCTGCACACTTTCCATCTGCGCTGCGTGTTTTTCCTCGGTGAGCTCCGTGGTGAAGTTTTTCCTGACCCAGCCTCCTCTTCTCTCCAACAGCTGAGGAAACCGGTGGTGGAGAAGATGCGCAGAGATCGCATCAACAGCTGCATCGAGCAGCTGAAGGTCCTGCTGGAGAAGGAGTTCCACAAACAGGATCCCAACGCCAAGCTGGAGAAGGCCGACGTGCTGGAGATGACGGTGGTGTTCCTGAAGCAGCAGCTGCGGCCTCAGAGCTCCGGCGCTCGCACGGCTCACAGCGACGGATACTCCCACTGCTGGAAGGAGACGCTGCACTTCCTGTCCCAGAACTCCCTGAAGGAGGTGACGCCCCTGCAGCTCCAGCACCTCCACGCCGGCCTGACGCCCACCCTGTCCTCCCACAGCCACGTCCAGGCTGCAGGGAAGCAGCTGCCGGGCCCTGACAGGGCCATGTGGAGGCCCTGGTAGGAGCCGCTCTGGATCTCAGAGGGACACTGATCTGATGGACTTTTCTTTTTCCAAGAAAAAAGGAGAGGACGATTTCTGTTTCTTCAAAGTGAAGAGTGTTTCGCCTGCAGATGAGGCAGCCGCTTCGGGTCGTGCTCTGTTGATGCACCTTTATTTTTAATTCCTCCTCCTGTTTGCAGCGAGGAGCGTCTCTGTAAAGACGTTGTCTTCATGTGGACGCAAAGCTTTGCCGTAAATGTCATTTTCATTCTGAGTCAGTTTAAATGATATTTGTAATGAGTCTTAGGCCTGTTGTGAAGGCTGCCGGAGCCCCAGATGCCCCACAGGAAGCATCGCCGTGCTGTAAAATTATTTGTTGACACTGTGTGTTTGCAGACAACTTCATTGTTAAAGTGATTGAACACTTTTCCTGAGGGAAAGTCAAAGCCTTTATGAATATGTAGTCTCAGCGGAGAAATCTCAAAATAAAGACTTTTTGCAAATGATTTTTGTCTTGTCTGTGTTTTCTTGTGCGAATGTTGTTCTCCTGTGGAGTTCACCTCCTGAGGTGGAAATGCTGATGAGGCTGGGACCTGCAGCGAACCGTCGGTGTGACTCCAGCGTCTCTCATTAATCAGAGAAAAGGAGCAGCTGAGGCTGAGGTTTACACATTTCTCTGCTTTCTCATCAGGATTTAGGAGGGAAGACGGTGCTACGTTTTATTTTGCTATCCAAAAACCTCAAGAGGTGATTTTTGATAAATTTTTGAATTCAAGTAGTGCTGCAAAAAAAATTCTTCCTGTCGTTCCAATTAAGTTATAAAAAGTACATGACTGGAAATATTTCACCTAAACATGAAACAAAAAGCCAAAATACTGAGATTAACACAAAGAGGGGAGGAAAGAACAAAATTTATTTATGAAATACAGTTCAGGGAGAAATAAGCTACAGCTGTAGTTACTGCTTATTATGCAGAGTTATTCTTTCCTGAATAAAACAGTGGTCATGTTTGATGCATAAACTAGAAACTTTAAGCTTGAAGAGTTTTTTTGTGGGTTTGCAGATTTCTAAAAAGAGCAGAATATAAAACTGTAATAAAGAAAGGCGGTTAGCTGAATACATTGAACTGAAGCTGGAAGATACCATTCAGGCTTTTACACGCTATATTTGTCTTTAGTGAATCAGAGCACAATAAATTATTTCATCTTCCAGACAACCTGAAGCCACGGACTTTCTTCATCTCCCCTGAATATTGACTTTATTATTATTATAATTTAAATTCCAAAAAATATGTTGAATGGAATGAAATGATAAAGCGAAGGGTCAAAGGTCATTTCCACTGTGACATCATAATGACCTCAAAGAAGGTCAATATGTTTTATTTAAGTTGTCACTATGTATGTTGCGTCCATCTGTGTGTGTGTTATCAGAGAGTGTGTGTGTAAACCCATCTGCTCTCACCTGGGAAAGCAGACCTGGCCTGCAGCCTGACTTACACCTGCTTACATCAGACGCAGGGCAAAGAGTTCCCACGCTTCCACACAGACTGTCAAACTCAAACACACACACACACACCAGCACTCCGAGCCGTGTCGGCACTATAACACTGTGACAGCAGCTCAGCGTGTTTCATATATAATAATGAAACTGTAACATCACAATAAAATCCTTTTAGAGAGAGATAAATTATTCCAACGACCAAACTTCAAGAGCTTATTGTCCTTCCACTGTTGTTGTTGGCTGGAACAAAAAGGCTATTGGAGTTTTAGACCTTCTGCATTATTTAGATCAGCGTTACTATGGAAACAAATACCATGTCCTGATGATGTCACCTCAGACACACGGGACACAAAACCGGTGCAAAATTTCTATGAACCATTTTTTTAACACCAAGTCAGAAAGATCAGCTGCAGGCGAAGCATGGAGATGATGCGCTTCGGTCGAAGAGGAGCGGCGTGACATTCCTTCAGGATATTGTTGGCTGTATACAGTGGCGTGCCGTCGATTGATCAGTTGATCGATGTCTTATCTCCTGATCATTTCAACCTGATAAACAACATACAAATGAAATGCAAAAGTAAGTTTTCCCTCCAGATCTGGAGGCAGATTTGTGAGAAGAGAAAGGAGGGTGGGGGGCTTCTCGCTAAGATGGAGGTGGGGGTGGAGGATAATTTAACATGGCACACTTCCTTTGTCCTGGGGGTGAAGGGGGGGGGGGCTGAAGAGTGTGGGAAAGCTGTGGAGAGGCAGACTCCACATGGGGGGGATGGGGTGAGGGGCTGGGGGGGGCACCCTGCAGACGTGAGGCCCTGCAGACTGCGGATCAGCCGGGACCGGCAGAGCTGCACAGTTCTGGGCCTGCAGACCCGCAGACTTTCAGCTCTCAGTCCACTGCTCGACAACAACCTGAGGCTTCACGCACAACGCCCCACAGCAGGCACACTCACACACTCACACAGACACACACACCTTCACACCACTGACAGACGCCATCCTGCATGTGCGACAGCACACAAGCCGATTTACAGAGACGCTGATGTTGATTGCTCAGAATCCGTGAACTCACATGTTGTGTTCTTTGTGTGATTCTTACATGTTGTTTATCTGGAGCCAAATCAGCTGTTACCAGGCAACAGAGAAAAACAACAACAGCCTCATGGGATTACATCCCTGACACAGAAGTGATCCGAACTTTTACGTAAGTGAGACAGAAACACACTGATGATGATCAAAAACCGCTGCAGGAACACACACTGTGGAATTCACCTGCTCATAATGTGCAAAACTCAAACTGAACTAAGCTGCACAAATGAATTTGTGCTAATGATACAGCCGGAAATATGAGATTCTTCTAAGAAAACTCAGACTGGAGGAATCATCAACTTCTGTCATGACTGGTTTTCATGAAAGCAACACGAGGCTGAGAAATCACTCAGATCGTACGTAAACAGTCTTCAGTGTAATAATAATCTCTTTGATTGAAAGTGTGAATATTAGAAAAGAGTTTTGTAAAAAAGGAATGTTGCTGCATGATTAATTGATTCAATTCTGGCAAACATCTGGCATTTAATGCAAGAAATTATAAGAGGTCAGCAGTTTAAAGACAATAAAGTGAATTTATTCAAATGTCAGCGGATACAAACTGTAAACTGTTAATAAATAAGTCTCATAGTTCTCCTTTATAAAAGGTCACAGTCACACTCACTTGACAGGAGACGTCTCCTCCAGCACACGATGCATTACAGTCATTAAAGAGTCGACTCCACAGGAGCCACACGGCAAACAGTTTTACACTGTAAAGACACACAAACTCCAAACCGGAGAAACTACAGCAACAAGAGCTTTCAATTCTGATTCCAGTCCAGCTTGAAGAGTCGCCTCCTGCTCCTACCAGGGCCTCCACATGGCCCTGTCAGGGCCCGGCAGCTGCTTCCCTGCAGCCTGGACGTGGCTGTGGGAGGACAGGGTGGGCGTCAGGCCGGCGTGGAGGTGCTGGAGCTGCAGGGGCGTCACCTCCTTCAGGGAGTTCTGGGACAGGAAGTGCAGCGTCTCCTTCCAGCAGTGGGAGTATCCGTCGCTGTGAGCCGTGCGAGCGCCGGAGCTCTGAGGCCGCAGCTGCTGCTTCAGGAACACCACCGTCATCTCCAGCACGTCGGCCTTCTCCAGCTTGGCGTTGGGATCCTGTTTGTGGAACTCCTTCTCCAGCAGGACCTTCAGCTGCTCGATGCAGCTGTTGATGCGATCTCTGCGCATCTTCTCCACCACCGGTTTCCTCAGCTGTTGGAGAGAAGAGGAGGCTGGGTCAGGAAAAACTTCACCACGGAGCTCACCGAGGAAAAACACGCAGCGCAGATGGAAAGTGTGCAGCACGACTTACTTTGTGTCTGTCTTTGGTGGAGAGCTCTGAGATGGGAGAGTCTCTGGTGCTGCTTGGAGCCATCCTGGTGGAGAGCAGAGTGAGCAGTGATGAGACTGAGGAGCCCTCTCCTCTATTTATAGGCCCACATTAGCATTACAAAGCCATGAGTCCCAGGCAGGATTAGCTTTCCCACACTCTGAGGCCAGTGGGCGAGGCCCGCACAACAATAGGAGAGAGGCATCAATTATCTCATGGTTAACTGGCCTGGTGGCCTCAGCGGAGGGAGGCTGCTGCAGATCTGTGGAGGTTCAGACCTCCACTTTTATTACCTGGGAACCTTCCCGCTCTCTCATCTGATCAGGCCGCTGCAGATGTGCAGCAGCCGGGACGGCGGCCTGATAAGGGCCACAAACACATAAAGATAAGACACATGCTGGATTCACAGACAGCCGACAGCAGGTCGGTCCACAGGACCCCGAGACCTGGACTCACCTGAGAGGACAGACAAAAACGCTGTTTCTGGACACCGACAGTCATATCTTCGTTAAGTCATCGATCATTGATCATTGGGGGGGGGGGGGGGGGGCTGCACAGAGATTTGTTGGTATCAGTCAGAGGAAACAACAATAAAAATCATTTACCTGAAGACATGATGCTGAAATATGAAGCTGCAGAGTTTCTCTGTATGATGCTGAGAAACCAGATGAGTTAATGACTGTGTCTCTTGGTGGGGGGGGCACACTTCCTCTTCAGCCATAAACCTGCCCCCCCCCATCACACCTCCTCCCTGTAGGTGGTCCTACAGACCAGATCTGCTAAGCAAACAAGCGTCAGATATTATTACTCCACCCCCCCCACCGCCGGCACGTGGATCTGTGAGTCTTTTATGTTGTTGGGGAAGTGTGCACGAGACCCCCCCATCTGTCTCCTAGCAACAGGAAGCAGCGTCGTCCATTAGAAACTGCAGCTTCTTCTTCTTCTTCTTCTTCTTATTATTATTATTATTATTATTATTATTATTATTATTTTCTGATGTCACGTGATCTTATTTTAGCTCACAGACATAAATGATATATTTAGATATAGTTACTGATCCACGTGCAGTATTAATATAATCACTTTGTTTTACTCTGTTTGATATTTGTGTATTTGTTTTTGTTTTTGCAGACCTTATGTTTTTAGATTACATGTTGTTATTGGAGATCTTTTTTTTTTTCTTATTATAAAACTTTGAAGTTTCATCTTCTTCTCGTTATTTTCCTCATCATCATCATCATCCACGTCACGGCCGGCGGCACACTTCTGTCTGGGCTGACAGAGGAAGTGTGGGGGGCAGGAGGCTGTTTGTCGTCCGGACTTTATGGGCCTTTATGGCTGCGGACTGTGGGAACCCGTCAGGTGTGAAGAGTCCACGCTGCAGCGGGCTCTGGCCCGGGTGGCGCCCAGCTCCTCCCGGGGCTCCTCCCGGCCTCCGGAGCGGCACATGTCCGGGGAGCAGCGGGTCGGCGGGTCGGTCCCACTGCTCCCTGTGGAGGCCGTGGTAGCTCGGACACACGCTGCTGTGTGTGTGTCTGTGTGTGTGTGTGTGTGTGTCTGTGTGTGCAGATTGTGTCGACAGGTCACAGCCTCACTCTGCTGGTTTCTGTGCGTAAATGCGCACGGCGGAGGCTCGGCTGTGCAACATTTGCACGTTCTTTCTTTACACTTGTGTTTCTCCACGTTTGTCTTCAAAGTACGACAACCAGGCCTCCTATGAACCTGCTTCAAGTTGCCTTTTGTGAAGGCGGAACAGGCGCAGTACGTATGAGCTTCTCCTCTTTGTGTTGTTATTAATTGTGTATTAAACATTCCTGTTGTTCACTTTGCCCTGTCAGCCTCGTGTGTTGAGTCGTTGTTGTGTCAGTAAACCCCAAACACACAACACACTTCAGTTTGTTACAGCAGCACCGAGCACAGACGTACAACAACAACACCACGCTGTCCAGCTGCAGATCCTCACAGCTCCCACAAATATCACCAGACGATGGAAACGATTGATTTGTAGAATTAACTTCATCTTTTTGGAGTTTAATGAAAAGGTCTTGAGAATTGAGGTCATCAGCTGATGACCTGAAGACCTGGAGGTCCTAAAGAGTCCAACAAGTTTTACATGGAAGGCGGCTGAACCTGTTGGTGGTTTGGTTTGAGATCAGATTGGAGATGAGTCTCACAGATCAGGGTTCTGGCCTTTGGAGGACAGTGGCCCACTGGGTCCAGGTTTACGGACCGGAGGGGGGTTTTGGTTGGAACCAGGTGGAACCAGGTGGAACTGTTGGAAAAGCTCTGCAGTGACATCTGTTGGTTAAAATGGTGTGATCTATCAGAGATCCTGAGAGCAGCTGTGGGTCATCCTGGACCGGTCTGAACGGGCCCGTTAAACCAGCCTTGTTCTTTAGAAGGCCGGTCTGTGTGAGGTCTGAGATCAGGATCAACCTCCGGGGTCCAGTCACCTCAGCAGAGCCATCTGTGGGTCAGAACTGGACAGATCCTGGAGCTGGATGTCCCCCAGTCCCACCGTCTGAACTGGTCTGGCTTCACGTCTGGAGGAAACAGGAGTAACTCCCGATAAGACCCAGTTCTGCACCTCACACGGTTCATACGATTTGTTCTTTGCTCCTGCAGGTAAAAACCAAACAGCTCTGTTGTTTCCACAAACTCAGCACAAACATGTAACATTTAAAAGATTTATTTCAACAAAAACATCCGACCGGTACACAAGCTGGACTGTAACAATTTATCATTAAACAAAACAGCAACGAAAAAAATCGAATTAAACAATATGCTTAAATAAATAAAATCATCACTTCCCTTTGAATTAAAGGGTGAACAAATTCATTAACATCAATTCAGCTGAATCAACGTTAATGACTGAACCTCCAGTAGGAGCGTCCAGCTGTGGAGTCCGGCCCTTTTCTGCTCCACACAGATGTTTCACATCCCAGACCACGTTGGACCGGAAGGCCAGAGGTGGACTCTGGTGTGTCAGCAGTGTACGAAAGGCCTCCATGTTTTTAAACACAATCTACAGCAGCACAACTGCTCATCATGATGCATATAATGCATTTCTAAGTTATCCGCAGATATTCAGACAGAAAAGACACAAATCGTCATTAAAAAATAAAATCTGGCACAATCAAATTCCTTCCAGTTGAAGCCACATTTTAAAGGCAGAGCGGAGCCGCCTCTTCTTCTGCGTCAGGAAACAGACGTAGGCTGTCTCTGGAGTATTTGGAGCAGCCGCTGTGGGACGGCAGCGTTCTCCTGAGCGTGATGAAGGACACCGACGTCCCGCTCTGCAGCTTCTCCACCTGACCGCTGCACCTCCGCTCCAACAGGTGGAGTTTACACCTGAGACACACCAGGGCAGCGTTAACACACACACTTTTTTAATCAATAACATCTTTCAGAATCACTAAAGTTTTTAGTCATTGTCAAGATGTTTAACTCCTCCTGTACACAATCCACGACCACATCAGCCGCCAGATTTCTCCAGAGCAGATCTGATTCGTCAGATCATTAGAAATATAATCATGAAAAGCCTTAATCCTAATTTATTTACTGCTGCCTCTTAGATGTGAGGATTGGCAGTAAACTCGGACATGAAAGACAAATACCTGTCGGGTGTATTGATAATGAAACTTTTCCAATCGTGGGGAGACGTCACTGAAGGTTTCTGTCTGATCGTCACTGACACAAACAAAATGATTTTGACAACTTAAAACACATATGTAGTGAAACTTTGGCTTTAAAATGATTCATACATGTCCTAAACAATAATCACACAAAAGCATCTGTTCATGTTGATGTAGTTCACAATGTTGAAAAACCAAAACAGTCCTGATCTGAGAACAGAGCCGGTGTTCTACCTGAACCTGGACCTGCTTCACAGCTGATTAAATAAAAACTAGACGGTTTCTTCTGAACTGTTCTCGACTACATTGTGACGTATAATAATTTGGAGTGAAGAGGTTCTTCAGGCTCACCTGAACAGCTGCTCCTTCATGCTGCCCTGAAGTGTCAGGTCCACGTACTGAGGCATTTCCAGATGTCAGTCCAGAGGACGTCTTCTCACGTTTGCGTCTCCTCTCTGTATTTATGCAACTCGGCCTGCTCTCTCTCTCTCTCTCTCTGCTGTCCGACCAATCAGGAGCTCAGAGTTCATTTATCACTGAACTACAAAAATCCAACTAAATAATATTCTGTATAAAAAAATATTTTACATTTTTAAGATATTTAATTATTGTCACTGAGCTGAAAACCAGTTTGAACAAAATCAATGATTTTTTTTTTTAGTTTCACTCCTGATTGGTTGACAATCAAAATTAATAAATAATCTGAACATTGTTTAATATAAAAATCAGTCTGTTGTGTGACAGAGTGACACAAGTGGAGCAGATGTGGTTTAGTTTGGTTTGTGTGCAGATGGAACCTGAGAGCCACACGGATGTCAGCCTGAGTGCACACACACACACACACACACACTTCTATTGTGTGTGTGTGTGTGATGGACGGAGAAGTGTGGGAAGCCGAGTGTGTCCACGGGTTCACAGAGCTGGGAGGCTGAGGGGGTCGTGTGACTGGGGCACGTGCTCCCCCCCCCCCGCCATCACCACACACAGACTGAACCATTTAAATCCACGGCAGAAAGAGAAAAAAAACAACTGAGAACCTGCAGCTTCATGGATGTGAATGTAGAGAGGATCAGCTGATCTACAGACTGATGAGGGGGGCTTCCTGTCAGCAACGGTGCAGAGCTGCACACGTTTTTGTGCCGACAGATACAGAGGCCTGAACTGTGTGAAGTCTCTGTTTCTGTCAGATAAACGAAGACGTATGAAGAGTAACTCCTTCATCTGTGATCAGACCGGTCTGTCTCTCAACTGGTCTCAGGGGCCCTGAGGGACAGCGCCACCTGGTGGCATCAATGACCCTCAATGATCTTATTCTCGTAAACTAGTTGTGGAGACAGAGAGTTTAAGTAAAGCAGGTCAGCCAAACAGCTGTTTTAGATAATCTGTCTAATTTCTGTTGATTTACTCAGTTATCAGTTTTCATATTGTTTTAATGCACTGTGTTACTATTTCTGGTGTTATTCTTTATTCTTCTTCAGTGAAAATATAAATTATGACATTCATGACCGATAATTTCATGAGTTATTATTATAGGTTTTATTACTTATTACAGTGTTTTACTTATTAATTGATGTTTCACAGAATCTGAAGTCTCATCTTACACTAACAGTCCACAGACAGAGACTGACAACGTCAAACAGCACAGTAAAGAAGCAACATTGTCGATGTCAGGGATTCTTGTTCATTCACTGTTAATGCAGAACACAAACCTAAAAACTAGATCCAGATTAGATATCTGTTCTCATCGATCCTGAAAAGAGAGTTCAGGTCTTTGGACTGTAATGTATGCTAATCCATTTTTCAGCAAATTTAGAAATAATATGTAATTACTCTAGTGACAGAAGTCAAATACAACAGCAGAGTTGATTTCAATCACCAGAATTATTTTTGTTAATTGACGTGAAATAAAATTGTTACTTTAAATAAAGTTTTATGACAGCCGGAGTACCTGATGGAGTCAAGTCTCTGCATGCTGAAGCTGAGGTTTGTTGTTTGATCTTAGATGCTCCAGAAAAACAATAGAGCGAACAACTCACTCCTGCATGTGCATGCCCTTATTAAAGCACACGCACACGCACGCACAACAAACGTGTCTGTGTGCGTGGGCAGCAGCTTCCGCCTGCAGGAACACTGAGGAAACGTCGACTGGACGTTTGGAGTGGACCTGAGCAGAAACGCTGCAGTTTTTAGGATCAGTTCATCATTTTAGAAAACCTCGTTTAACCAACAGTCACATGTCCATGAACATGGAAACACACTTTTTCTCCTGGTCATACTGGACATGGACAATTATCACACACTTACACACACACACACACACACACACGTGCAGACATGTAAACACACAGAGTTGGTCATTTTGAGATCTTGCCAGTGGCCCAACCTGCTGTTACAGGACTAGGCTTAAATGTTTGTTTCTCTCAGTCTGGTGTGTGTGTGTGTGTGTGTGTGTGTGTGTGTAGTCAGTGTTTGTTTTCAGGCTGCTACTGACGACTGACGACTTCACTCCGGCTTCACCTTTCAAAGTTCAACATGTGAAGACAGAGTGACACTTCACCTGTGTGTGTGTGTGTGTGTGTGTGTGTGTGTGTGTGTGTGTGTGTGTGTGTGTGTCTTACAGGGCTAACGTGAAGAAGAGTGAGTCTCAAGCCATCCTCAGTCGAGCTAAAAACAAATCTGTCATCTTTCAGTGCACCAGAGACGATGTGGCCTCTAAGATCACCACATTTACAGTTTCTAACAAAACAAACTGTCAGACGCACAAAAAGTGTTCGGCTAGATTTCAGGCAGCAGCTCGGGTTACAGGTGTGTGTGTGTGTAAACAGTCATCAGTGTGTGTTGTGTGATGAGAGGCTGACAGGAAGGGTGTGTGTCGCCGACTTCTTTCATCTGGAAATACAGGATTTAGGAAGAGGAAACTGCAAACACTCATTTTTCCCTGTGCAGGATCTTTGATGTTT
Organism: Echeneis naucrates; assembly: GCF_900963305.1. Lineage (NCBI taxonomy): Eukaryota > Metazoa > Chordata > Actinopteri > Carangiformes > Echeneidae > Echeneis > Echeneis naucrates. Next base: position 3,601,090 of record NC_042515.1, on the reverse strand, counting down.
CGCAGCCCGACTGAGATAGACGAACATCAAATATGATCTGATCACACACTGAAAATGATAATTATTACTATCACTATTATTGTTATTATTATTCTGTATCATTTTATAGTCTAGATCAACTTTTACATTTCTTTCATTTCTTGCTGTTATAATGGCGTAAAAAATTGCGTAGTTCAGAAAATGCCTTAGTTTAGGGGGGCTGTGTTGGATTCTCTCTCTACCTGCCACCCCGTCACACACCTGGAGGGGCGGAGCTTCGGCGGGTAACAGCAGGTAAATCCTCGGCTTTTCATCTGCAGCCTCAGTCAGAGTCGACCTCAGAGGAGGAAACGCTGCAGCTGCATCTGAAGGTGAGACAAAGACCATCAGCTTCTCAACGCACTTTATGTTTCCGTATTTACAGACAGAAATGGGCTGACACACAGGTTGAAGTAACTGAGTTTGCTGCTTTAGTTTCTTTTTGCATCTGACTCAATTAATGAGTTTTGAGGACACACTGATTTATTTCTGCTCTGATTTTTTTTATATTTTCTTTAGTGAAGATATTTGAAAGAAAAATGACAAAAGAAAGTCAGTGATTAATATTTGAGGTTCTAATTGTAGTATTTTGGAATATACCATTTTCAGTCTGTATCTAAACGAGCTGCTTGTAGCGGTTTTCTGATTTAATGTTTTTATTTTTGTTTCAAACCTTTGAATCCGTTACATTTCAGCGTTTTAAATTCTTCTGCAGATGAGAATGACTGATATTTATTCAGTCTGCTGGTAATTTTTTTATTATTTTGTCCATAAAAGCTCACAAAACGAAGTGAAACCAAGAGGCGCTCAGTTTTAAATCATGATCTTGATGAAGAAAATCCAACTCTCACATTTACGAAACAATTTTTTGTGGCTTTCAGACCTAAATTCAACTGAAACGGTCATTAGATGATGAAGGCTGCTGCCTCAGTGAACTAATAAAACGGCACAAACAGACTCGGTCTCAGGTTTTGTGTCTTTCTGTCAGCAGGACTGATGATGACTCACCACTGTGGACTCTGGTGTTGTTAGACTCCATCTACAGAGCCAGGACTTCTGTTCAGGTATCAGTCAGACCAGATCACACAATGAGCTCCTCCTGCTCTCCTCCAATCATTGAACAGCGTTCTTCTTACCTGAGCTTCAGTCTGTCTCCTTCTGCCGGACTCTGTGAGGACCGCGGCGTCTCTCAGTCCTCAGACTCTCTGTCCAGCTCCGTGCCGTTCTTCCTCTACCCCTCCAGCATGGACCCCTCCGGCCTCGGCCTCTACAAGGGCCCTCTGAGGGGCCCCGGCCCGGGGCTCCTGCCCTACCTGACCCCCTTCCACCACCACGGACACTTCAGCGTCTACGACTGCCCCTTCGAGCCGGCGTTCATCCAGAAACGGAACGAGAGGGAGCGGCAGAGGGTCAAGTGTGTGAACCAGGGCTACGCCAAACTGAGGGACCACCTGCCGGGCCAGAGTGCCGACAAACGGCTCAGCAAGGTGGAGACGCTGAGGGCCGCCATCAGGTACATCAAGTACCTGCAGGGACTGGTGGAGCTGGAGGACGGGAGGCACAGCAGGGGGGAGTCCCCCAACACCTCGTCTCCTGGACCAGACTGTGGGGGAGAGTCAGAGGGGTTCACATGTTAATTATGAACACACACACACACACACACACACACACACACATCATGGGAAAACAGCTGACAGGACAGGTCAGGTCAGAACAAAAACACTGGATTTACTGTTTCTATCAGAGTTAGAATTTAACAATTCAGGATTTCTAATGAACAAAAAGCAAATTATTGTTTGAAGGGCCTTTAAACATTTAAACATTGTGACTCATTGGGACGACACCACTGTAAAAATAAGTCAGCATGGATTGAAGTTTTCCTATAAACTTCAAAAAAAAAAAAAAAAAAAGACAACAGGTGATGTCAGAGTTCAGACCAGGTGAGATCAACTGTTGCAATCGATTTCTGAGATGGAAAATGTCTGTCAGAAAAAAAAAAAAAAAGAACCATTAACAGTTTGTTCTGATGATGTTCAATCTTGTTAAAACTAAACCAGAATGTGCTCAACCTGGAGGGGACAACGTCACCTGAGCTGCTTCTGCAGTGACTTTGCTCCTGAAGGTGGCACCGTTTGGCTTCTGACCGGCTCCGCCTGCTGAGCAAAGTGCAGACTAAAGAACGAGTCAGTTAAAACTAAATATGATCCAATTCCACCTTAAATACATATAGGAATTCTATGTATGACAGATTTATAACATCACTCTTGATAAAAACAGTAACTCCAGCACACAGGGGTGAAAAACAAAAACACAATGGGCCAGTATCATCATTAAATATTGTTTTTATTTAATATTTAAGTCCTATTGAGACTGTGAAGAAATGAAGCACGATGAGTTTTCCACCAAATGAAGCATTAGAAAAATAAAAAGCTTTCTTTTGACTAAAATAACAACAAAGATTCATTTGTCGATTTTTTTCCCCATTTTATCCTGAAATCCACCTTCACCTGTTTTCAGATTTTTAGGTTTTAATCAAATGAGTCGTTCCCTCTTCAGTTTTCACTCTAAGCACCAAAAACGTTGACCTTCCTCTCCAGTAAATCAACACAATGAAGTGACTCATCTTTTAACATCAAATCTTTTTTTACACACCGAGTTTCCTCAGCAATTTTCTCTTCAGGTGAGTGCTACTGAGGACTTTGTAGTGTTGCTGTAGGAACAGAGACTCATGCAAATACTTAAATCGGAGCAAGTTAAGCCAGAAAACATTTGACTGAGTAGGATCCTCCTTCACTATACAGACTGGTTAGAGGTTTAGATTACGTTTAACTTGAGTGATACGTCTCTCAGGAAATGTTAAAACTTTTTAAAATAAATTGTGAGGTGACGTAAAGACAATCTTTAAGAAAAATTTGTTTCCTGACACCACACACAGACATGATGATCAGTATGTAGTTTAGATTATGGGACAGTCACACCCCCACAGCTTCTTTAAGCTATTTAGGAAAACTTAGTGATTAAAATCAGCTCCACTTCCACATTTAAGTTCTGCATTAGAGCTCAGACCATTAGACGATCAATCAAACAGATGATTTGTAATGTTTTCTGTCAGACTCATTAGGACTGTTAGTCTCATGGATGAAGAGATAAAGATTAATTACTAATTATCTTTAGTTTCCGGTTTTCAGTGAAGGCATTTTTGGTTCATTTTGGAAAAGGAAATTGCTCAACCCTGTGTCCTGTCAAAATAAAAGTCCTGAAAAACAGTGCCAGCTGAAGATTTTGGCTCTGTATCATTCATAAACATTGAGGCGACTAACTCCTCACATCAATACTAACCCTGCCTCTCTGGTGTCAGGACATTCACAATCCACGGTAAAAAATAATTACTTTACTTAGTTAAGAGGAAAAAGTGAAGATTTCCTTTTGAATTTTGGACTGTTTTTCACAGCACTAAAGCGAGAAACTGAACATCTCTGAGAGACAATGTCAGACTTTACTTTAATTTTATAAACTCAAGAGACTGATTAACCAAGAAGTTTACATTTGTCAGTTGTTCCATTTCCCACTCAAGTGTTTGGCCTTTCCTTCATTTTATATTTTCATAATTGAATGTTATAATTATGTTAGTTTTCTCTGTAGTCTCTTCTCAGTCTAAATTTAATTAATTTAGTGTAAAGACACAAGCCTTATTAAAATATGAGCTCCTCCTAAGCTAATTAAATATCCAGGATCCTTGGAGACAGGAAGACGTGGCCTCATTTATGCTTTCATCTGCAGAGGGAAAAATAACAAGGTGACTGAAATTTCAGATAGAGACGAGTAAAACACATGTGATGATAATTACTAATAAAGAAGTTGATTATTTAAATGATGAGTGTCAGCCTGGATCCTGACGGTCTTGTTTGGGACCAGATCACAGCAGTGAACTCTGGGAATCTGCCGGATGAACAGAAAGATGTTTGTTCTCTGACATTTTTACCAGGTTTTACAACAACTTCATTAAAAAGTCTGATAAAACTGCAATGTTTCGGTCAAAACTCTGAACTATATATATATCTATCTTCAGTCAGCTCACTTGCTGTGGAGAAGCAGAGTAACTGTCTTGAAACTGCTTCCTGTTTTTGAATCAGGTGGATGTTCAGTTCAACATTCAGATGATAATTTAAAGGGAGATTTCTTTTAATACCACAGTGATGAATATCATACTAATTAGAAGCAAATACTATTTGATTATCAGTGATTAGTGAGTCCGAGCAGTTAAGGAACATTTTCTACAATAAAGAGAGAAGCTCATGCAAATCAACACTGAACCCTCAGTTCCTTCTCCTGTCAGAATTTAACACTCACACACCAGCAGTCTTTGGCATTAAAGAGCAGATGGGACCAAAATAAACGCTTTGGCTGCAAATACAAACACTAAACTTAGTAATATCACATACGTGAATCCTCATTATACACTGGAGGCTTCACCTGGACTGTGATGGGGTCTGATCACTGGTTTTTTATTCCTTCTGTCAGGAAGGAGTCGAGCTGCAGCCTGACTGTCAGGTGACCATCAGCTTTACACCTGAGTGACAGAGAGAAACTGGTGTTTCCATTAAAACTAAAAAAATAACAACATTTAATGAGCCCCGGGTAATTTTAAATACACTGATGGAGACATCTGCTGGTTTTCTTTGTCACTTGCACTTGGAGTAAAATCAATTGTAGGTCAAATCAAAGACAAAGATGTCACCTTCAAGAGAAATTGAGATGGATAGTTATTCACACTGAATGATCAATGGTTGCAATATCATTATTAGGCAGGTTAATCAATACTGGAATAATCATTGCTTTCATTCTAAGGACTTTTAGAGGCCAAAGTGGTGAATGAATCCTGTATCTTATAGAGAAAATAAACTGATTCTGATGCAATCTTATCATCAGCTGATCCCTGTGAGTTTCCTTGGGAGCCACCTGCCGAGTTGCTCAGTGTTACTTGACATATACTGAAAACAGAAGCTTCTTTCTGTGTCTGATGTGAAGGATTAAAAGGATGAGAAACAGATCAGAACCAGCTTGAGAAAGCACTGAAACTGAAAACAGCTGCAGACATTTTTGCTATGAAAAGAATGACATCTCTCAATGTCTGCAGAAAGGCTTTGAAGACTTTTCAGCCCCAACATGATTTTTCCTCACAGTGAAGCCACAAGTTAAGCCCTTCAAAACACTGAATACCGTAACAACACACTTCACAAGCAATAATTTTGCTGAAGCTGTCAATTATGTAGTTGCCCTGAATCTTCAATTAGTGCTGAATGAAAAACGATGAAGCTGCAGTAACACATTGGTGTGGATTCAGTCTGAGGCTGGATCACACCAGAAAGAGGACTAAAGTCAGTCAGGAAAGAGTCCAGCAGTTGTCTCTGTCCATCTGCTGTCTCTGTGTATATAGTGTCAAAGCAGTTTGCATTTCTACTAAACAAATGCAGCTTTCCATTTCCTCAGGATGATACATGTTGAACTATATGGTCATCATGGACTTTCAGGAAAGATGCTTCATCCTACTCAGGCATCCTGGACATAGAGGACAGAATGTCATCCTCTAGCATCCAGGATGAAGAAGAAAATGTTTTCCTTTGCCACCCTGGAAGTAGAGAACAGATCTTTGTAGGGGAAAATTGTCCCCAAGCATGCTGGAAATAAAATTTCCGACAAATTTTTGCCGTCAGGCATCCTGGACATAGAGGACAGACCGTTGTCCTAAGGTGTTGAGGGTGTAGAGGACAGATCTCAAGCCTCCTGGACGTGGAGGGTTATGATGCGGTGGTAGACCAGGCTGCGGTGCTGTGGCTGCAGGCAGTAGGCAATGCTCTGCTCCACCTCCTGGCAGCGTCGCAGGAAACGGCAGCGGTCCCGTGCCAGCTCCTCCCAGGGTCCCCGGCGGTCCTCCTCCTCCTCACCACAGCTAGCAAAGAACTCCTCCACATTATCACAGAAACGGACCTGGGAGTGAAAAGATAAAGGCAAGCGGTCCTAAGTGCCAGTGGATCAAACCTGAACAGCTTCTGATAAAAACCTACACCAACCTGAGAACTATTGACCTGATTTACTTCAAATTTTATTTTCTGAGTTTTGGCTTAATAGTTTGATGGCGTCTTCAGGTAAACAAGTGATCTCTGCTCAAAAGGTTGGTGATGGTCAATTCAGTGTTGTACTGATTCATAATTAAAATAATATAAGAAGTAAAAACCATCAAAAGAGAACTTTTAAAAAACGTATGGACTGACAGATTGAGACTGAAGAATGAGCTGCAGTAAGAGAATGGAAAGGGCTCCGCTGTTTTTGACTGAGCAGCGCTGTGCTGATTGGCTGTTTAGGCTGTTTAAAATGATGCGGGTTGCGCCCACAAATGCACTTCCTCTAAACGCCTATCAGATTTGCCACTCTTGAGGTGACTGTTAGAAACTTTAAATCATGTAACTTTCCTGTTTCAACATGAATTTGAGAATACCCCCCAAGAAAATCCGGTAGTGCAGGAATTTACACATTTCCTCAAAACAGTTCACCCAGACAAGTTTTATTTTTCGGGAAATGTAAAAATGTCTAAAATGAAAAGTGAAATGAAGGAGCCTTTTCTGCTGCTTATACTCCACCAACACTAAGTGAGACATAATCTCGCTGGGCTCAGGACAGGAATGTAAGCTCTCGCCGTTGCATTACAGATGTCTGGCTGTAGCTGATGATGTCAGTGAAATAAGACTGAAAATAGGATGCAGCATTAATAAACAGAAATTAGGAGCTGTTTGGTTTGTGTTACTCAGTGCTTCTAAGTTTACAACATGTAACGATCAACTGTCCAGCAAGTGGAGCGTTTTCTATATTTGAACCATTTCCTGGAAAACAAGAATATTTTCAGTAAATAGATTCAATCACCTGACGGCATCAGTCAGCCCAACTCTAGAACAGGCACTAAACTCAGTAGATGCTATTCTAATTACAAAGACTGAAGGGTACAATGACTCTTGACTCATGATCAGAAACCGTTCAGTGCTGAAGGTCAAAGTCATGACTCATCACATGACGAGCTGTAGTAAAACATCACGATGTAACAGCATAGACAAGGGGAAAGAAAACCCAAGTCAATTCCTGCAAATGACTAACAACACTACACAAATGTATTTTTCTGACAAACTTCAAAATGTCATTGGTGATATTTGACTTCATTCAGGTATTGTTATATTGTCTGTAGAAAAATGTCAATGCTACCTCAAAGTCTCCCCATTTCCACCACATTTTTGTGCAGTTATTTCCAGATTAAAATATTAACACTTTGCTTGCTAATTGAAAGATAAACGTTGAATAAACCCATTACTGCTTCAAAGTAAGATAAAATATAAAGCAAACTGAACAAACTGCCTTAGGATGGTTTTATTGAATTTCAATACTTGTTTTTGCACATCAAACTGTTGTACTATCAGGTGATATTTCCTGAATATTTACTGATATCCCTCACTGTCTGTCACTTTAAATAAACTCGTCTGCCAAGTGAGTGAATGTTCTACAACGATAAAACGAGGACAAGTCTCATGTCATCAACTAGAGAGAGCACTGTGCCACTTCAAGCAGAAAGCCTGTACTGACACGTAATCACTGTTTTGAAATATGTATGAAATGCGACGATATGAAAATATTTCTGACCTGATGTTCAAGATCTACGACTGAAACTGAAACTATGTCTTAAGGTTGGGTAACAGCTGAAGATACAAGTTTATCAATGAATAAAAACAACACAATATAAGTTCCCAATGATTTGGATAATCAAGACCAGTCATTTATTTAAAACTGGTACTGGTACTCCACTAGTGTCTAAATGTTTTCGTTTTCCCGACCACAGTCGACTGAATTTGTCGATTAGACTCGACACAAAACTGTGGGCATCAGCTTTTTCTCCCTAAATGCTGACAAGAACATTGAAAGACAGAAGAAGAGGAAACACACTGACCTTCTTGGTGGGAGCACAGTTCCTACTGGTGGAGGAGGTTGAGGGTTCAGAGAAGCCGCTGTCCAACCTCTCCTCTGCCCCTTGTTTACTGTACTCAGGTGGAGATGCTGCTTTATGACGGGGAGAGTGGAGGCGAGCCTGGGAGACCTTCTTGGCCTTGGCCCTGGAAGAAGCCCCAGAGGGCTCTTGAGTCCTGAGTGGGGCCTGAAAGTTAAAGGGGCTATAAGGGTCTAAGGAGGAGCTGAAGGAGCTCCACAGGCGAAGGTTTTCAGCTTCATCCACCTCACTGGCCGAGGTTGAGTCATCCCACACGTCCTGGCTGCATGGAGATGTGAAGGAAGTGATGGGAGGGGATGCTGCCAAGGAGGAAAGAGGAAGAGGGGTAGAGTCAGGGGAAGAGTCAGGGGAAGAGTCAGGGGTGGACTGGGAGGATGATGGTGGTGTGGGATTGGGAATGGTCCTGGGAGCAGTTCTGCCAGTGTGTAGTGGGGCTGTAAAATTTTGAGGGTTGTAGGGGTCCAGACTTTGGCGCAAAGAGTTCCACAGGCGGTCCGCCTCAGAGTCTGCCTCACTGTCCGAGTCTGAGGCTTCATCGTCTTCATCTTCATCAGTGGAGTCGGACAGATCAGATGACCCCTCACTGTCAAAACCATCGTCATCCTCATCCTCACTAGAATCCATGTCTGACTGACTGCTGTCGTCATCACTACATGGGCAACCCATGATGAAGGCAATGGTTTTGTTCTGGCACTGGGCGGTGGAGACCACTGTTGTCTCTTCAGACTGATTCTCCTGTGAGGCAGAGTGTTGCTGAGTGTTTTCTTCCTCATCTACCTTGACAGACGCAGCCTCTCCCTCCTCAGAGGACTCTTCCTCCATCTTTGTGTTGTTGACAGTGACACAGTTTTCAACCAGTTCGGTCTCCTTCTGTTCTCCACTTGGGGCTTTCACCATGAGCAGGTCGTTTCTCTGGAAGTGTTCCTCTTCCAAGCTGGAGTAACCATTGTCCTGATCAGGGGTCAGAAGTGCCACCTCACTGCAGGCAGCGGCAGCTCCTGAACTGCTCAGGTGGTCTCTGATGTCAAGTTGGTGGTTTGGTGTCGACCCCTCTGTATTCTGGACTGTGTGAAGGCCTCCATTGTTAGCCGGCTCCTTTTTGTGGTCAGTGGGTCCAGTGTTTTCTCCCAGAGTCGATTCCCTGCCGTCGCTCTGGACAAACCCATTGGTTGTTTCGGCAGCAGGGGCTTTTGTTTCATTCCCCATTTGATGTGGACAAAGCTGGCCTGTCACCATGCCCTCCTTGGCCCGGGACAAATCTGACAACAGCCCTTTCTGTGAGCTCTCCTCTCCTCCCCAAAAGTTGCCCCACCAAGTCCTGCTTTTCCCACCGCTGCTCTTCACGGAGGAGCTCATGGCCTCGGTCACCCAGTCTCTCCCTCCGGAGGGTTTAATTTCCTGAGATGACATCGAGCTCAGCAGAACATCACTGAAAAAAGTCCTGACAGAAGACAAATATCCAATCTGGGTTTCTTGGCATATTTTTAAGCCCATTTCTCCGTCTTCAATCCCCATCTCCCGCAGAGAGTCCGCGGTCAGCCAGGGCAAAGGCGTGCCGTCCCGGGGCTCCAGCAGGCCGAGGGCTCCGCCGTGCTGGCACCGCAGGTAGGTCAGGTGCGGAGCGGCGTGCTGCGTTAGCGGCATAATGTCGTCCAGTTGTCGTAAAAATTCCCTTTCTTCCTCCGCAAAACTGCTTTTTAAATCTCCATTGATCCATCCGACTCCTTTCTCGGACAGGTTCGGGGTTCGCGGTCTGCCCAGGAGATGTTTCTGCAGAAAAGCCACCGCGGGCCTGGACACCAAGGACAGCACGCTGATCCACGAGCTTTCCTGATTGCCGAGCCCGACGGAGGTGACTCCGTGGCCGCTCGGAGAGGACGAGCTCTGCCCGTCGGGTAAATGTCCCTCATTACTCATGTTTCTGAACATCTTCTTCCGATTCAAAAGTGCAAAAATATAAATTACCTGACAGTAAAAGTGGTCACGTCCTTTTTCTTTATTTTTTTAATAACAATAGCAGACTAACTGGTAATCTGACAGCTGTCAGACCGAAGGAGGTCCGGGTTAACAGCAGCGGCCAGCGGCTCTATCCGTTTCAGCACATCAAGTCTTTCTTATCAAGCATGGTCTTTACACGGATTGGCAAACATACCGATCACCACAGTCAGAGGGAACCCAGGAAATGTCACCCGTGAGCCCGGCGCGCTCCGCGGCGTCGACGCCTCGCAGAGAGTGGTGGTTGGACTTCTTCCTGGTGGACACTTTGGAGGAAACGGAGCTCGAGGAGAGAGGAGAAAGGCTGAGCACGCTTGATTCGTAAAACGAGGAAAAATCCAGGTCTGATGATGAAAGGAATGCCATTTTGTCAGATTTTAATCCCCCGTGAGAGAGAGAGAGAGGAAAAAAAAAAAGAAAAACCAACGGCGGCAGTGGCGGCGGCGGGTGGAGGTTTTCGTCCGGTCAACGGCGGCTGGCGGGTTAGCTTAGCTTATTTTAGCTTAGCTTAGCTCAGGCGGCGAGCTCGATCAAAAAGAGGCGATTATTTCAAAATATTCGGCCTCGAACTCGACTCCAAAAAGCGAAGTTGTCCCGTTTGAGTCTTTTTCGCGTCGGGTTGAGCGCTTTCTGCTGCCTCGGAGCGGAAGATTTTCACGGCGGCGTAGCTTCGTCTGGATCGGAGAGATTTCATCAGAAAGTCCGGAGACCGTCGTCAGTGACCCGCCTTTCCGGTGACGTGAGGCCTGCAGTTTGAGGGAGCGTCGCGGTGTTACTGACGCGAAGGGAGCGCGTCAGCAGCACACACCCCACCACCCAAAAAATAAATAAATATATAAAAAATAAACCCACCTCAACGACCCCCCAGGGACAAAGTCCCTGTTACATAATAAAAGGCTGTTACGTAAAAGCCTTGTGGCTCCTCACGTCTGTCCGCCACGTGTTTATCAGCCCAGAATTCACATACGGTCCCTTATTTAGACCGAAAGGGGAAATCATTTAAAAATAAACCGAAGAAGGCAGGAACTTTATTTTTAACAGTTCTGTCTTTAATCTATATAAATATCTGAGAGGCGGGGATAGATATTATAAATATAATGTATTCACACGATAAATATTTAAATTTCCAACTGCTGCTGTTTTTTTTTCTTTTATAAATATCTAGTTGTGTTATATTGTTGTCTTTATACCTTATATGGTTTGTTTCTATAAATATTTTTGGTATCTCATTTGTATTGTTCAGTTTGTCTTTTATGTGCAATACCTTGCTGTTGTAACATGGAAAATTCCCAGTTTGGAATCAATAAAGTAGATCTATCTATTTTTTTAATAATTTTTTTATTTTTAAATCTTGAAATCTTGACTAAATATTGCTTTTTCTTTGGGTTGTGTCATTTGTAAGGTGAATGAAACATTTTCAAGCGCATTTATAAAGTTCAACATGACCTGCTGATGCAGAGCGGGCAAGAAGGCATTGAAGGGGAATAAATACAGAAAAGAAAAGTCAGAAAACAGGAGTGAATTAAACATTTTTCAATTCAAGTTTATTTTTTAGTGCAAATAATACAAAACATGTTTCAAAATAAAAGTTACACATTAATAACAGCTTCTTTCTATGTTTGAATCTACATCAGAACGGTGTCTCCGACTACGCTGCAGTGGAAAATCCAATCACATTTTCATTAACTTCAGTATGTCCAGTACAAATAAAGATCCAGTTCATTTTGAACTTACATTCTCTCCCTGTAGTTTCAGGGGTGAGGACTCAGACTCACACACTTCACTGCACACCACTCTTTTCCATCAGGGAGATAAATGTGCTTTCAGATTTCAGCTTTCAGCTGCAGCTCAGTCTCATCGTTTAAAGTTCTTACTGAATTTCATTTCAAAAACTTCAGATTTAAAAAAAAAAAAAAAAAGAAAAAAAAAAAGAAAGAGAGTAGACGCTTTTCAATCCAGTAAATCTACTTATTAATTTGAATGATTACAGGGCTTGATTTGAATGCATCCTTCCTGTCCTTGTTTTTCCTTTTTACTTGTGTACTAAGTTGAGATTCACTCAAACAGCCAATGCAGTGACTGTACACATGAGCTGAAACAGTGTCAATGTCTGAGCTGCAGTTCACAGTAATGTTACACCCACATGCTAGGTTCTCACTGCAGGTTTGTACATTTTTATGCAGACCACAGGGCACAGCGAGCCTCTCAGCTCGCAGCCAAACAGCTTACAGGTGAATATTTAACACTTCATGTCAGCAGGGATGGGTCTGGATCATTAATGGTAGATCCATGGTCAGTTTCCTGTTATATATCAACAATTCTATTTTTATGGAGAAAACATCAAAGACAGCACTGCAGTCCTGTGTCAGGGTGTGTTCAGGTGCAATTCTGAGAGCAGGTCAACTGTGTTTTATCAGGATTGTGTTTATGTGTATTCCTAGATTAAATGAAGTGTATCTGTCGTGTCTGCATGCATCTGAAACGCCTCGTTCTGCAGATACACTAGAAGTGTGTTAGTAAAGTATGCAAAAACTGTGTGTGTTGCATTCAGTTTCCAAGGGCGTGGCTGCCTGTGTTTCACAAGAGACAGATGGATTAGTTACAGTTTTCACAGAAGTTAAGCCAATTTTAGCTTGTGCAAACACATCCCAGGTGTTTTTACATTTAATTTCATGTCTCTGTGACTTAATACGTTAATGCCAGCTGACACTGACTTGCATCAGGGATTGTACGACATACAGGACTGTCAGTTGACTCAGTACCACCAGCTCATATTCAGTTAGCTATAGCTCTGACTGCCTCAATATGTGTTTGAACCAAAGAGCTGAACACAACTGCAGCTTATACACAATAACGAGGAGCATTAGGTTTAAGAAAAAGCAATTTAAAATGTCTCAGGAAACCAGACTGAATGATAAATGCCTTCTCTGGACGAGGTTTCAAACATTTGGATAAGAGTGGTGAACTGAGTAGATCAGTGATGTTTGTTTCCTGCAGGTTCACCCCACCTCAGTTTGTCACATCTACAGCGCAAAAAACAACCTGCAGAAAATAAATCAAGCTGGCCTCATTAGTTACTGTGGCCTGCATCATTAAAATCCCGGAGAGGCAGCTTCAAATGGCAACAAAACCTTCCAAAAAAAGTACAAAAATCACAGGCAGAGGAGGAATAAAACGTGGAAGCAAGCAGCAGAAGGCTGAGCAGATTATTAAGATCTGAAAAGAAAAATCAGAGCAGGACAAGCTTAAAGGCAAAACGACAACAACATGTCCGCCCCGTCCACGTCTCCCTCTTAGACTTTAAGTTCCCATGTAGTCCTCGACCTGTTGGTCCACCTCAAAGATTTCAAATCAAACTCAAACCCACATCCACTCTTTAAAAAAATATCCTGTGTCCTGTCTGTAATTGAGGATCCGCTCCATTTATCCTGAACACGACTTCCTGTTAGCGACATTTAAGCTAAAGCTCTGTATGTACATGAACACAATGTCAAAACTCTTCTTCTCAGGTATTTTTTTTTTTTTTTTTTGTGTTGAAACCACAATCAAGACTTAATGCAGGTTTGTGTGTTTTCCCCAACTGACACAAGTTTTGATTATCTGGACACAAAAAGCTGCAGAAAAAAAAAAACATGCCACTGGAATTCCTTATTACAGCTTTCCAGTCCTGGAAAAAGTCCTGGGAAAAGTTTCATTTAACCTTTTTGATGAAAGATGGAAATCTTTGAAAAATAAAGGCTTCTTTAAAGTTGTGACAAACGTGAACCAGCTTCTGAACAGTAATGTGCTTTTTGTTCGTCATCGTCCCTGCAGATAAAAAACACTTTCTGCACCTTCAGCGAGTGTTTCCCCAGCATGTGATTTTTAACTTATCCGTCTTTTTCTTCTGTGTCACCTCAATGTACTCATTCATATCTGAACAACATGTGCAGGCAGAAAGTGAACTCCGCTCAATCCCTTCATAGGTAAATACTTTGAGTGGGACATCCACCTCCTCTGATCTCATGAAGCCTGTGGAACAGGCAGTGAATCCAAACAGAGTTCTTCTGTGAAATCAAGACATTTTCCTTTAGTGCCTAATTAATGTTGAATTCTGTTGCTTTAAAAATGTCTTAAAACTAAGTGTGACAGTGTGTCCTCGTGACTTTGCAAAGTTAAAATGTGAAAGTTTTGTTTACATATTCACAACATTAGAAGTCAAGTTAAATTAATAACTAATTAGTTAGTTTAACTCATCAGTGTTGAAATGACTTCACCAGGTGGAGTCTTTCTCGAAGTCAGAAGAAATGTTAATGTTTAAAGGACCCGACTACATCAGATGATAATGTCATTATCATTTTTTAAAACCAATAAATTGTTAGTCGGTCTTCCCTGTTTATAAACTAACAAACAGCTTGAAATGAACCGTGATGATGTCAGTGAAGTGACCTTTAACCTTAAACTTCTTCCCACACAGAGGGAGGATCAGCCACACAGCTTTTACTTTGAAAGGAGTTTCCTTTTTTCCTTCTGTCCTCCAGTTGAGGAGAATCACTTCTCTTCTTTTTCTTCTTCTTCTCTTCCTTTAAAACTGCCACTTCCTGCTTGCTATCCATCAGTGGGCGGAGTCAGATCCAGCTGCGCCCAGCTGGTGCCAGTCCACCCAGTGCTGACCGGGGACAAGCTTCTTCAGGGGGATGAAGGTCTCACCCAGCAGGGTGTTCTCCCAGAAAGCCCCGTCACCCAGAACCCTCAGGTGGATCACCCTCTGGTCCAGGTCTCCCCGGGGGATCCGCTCATACACCAGCTGTGGTGACAGAAGTAGGGAGGGGTGGGAAAAGAGCAGAGAATGACATTTTGTTCGGACAATTTGTCAGTTAGGTCTGGCGATTTAACGGGACTTGGGACAGGTTCCATTCGTACCATCTCGTTGTATGTGGGGTTGCAGGTGCGTCGCGCTGCCTTGGTCTTCCTCTTGCTGGTCTTCTGGGGGTCGGGGAGGAGGTAGAGCTTCACGTAGGGATCTGGGTCTGTCCCGTCCTGGAGGGGCTGCTGCACAAACCAAACACACATTCAGCCCGTAGAGTCACAGCAGCTGATCAGAACATCAAAACAACAAACAACACGTGAACCAGATCAATTGATAAATGTTCTTATCAGTAATAACATGAATAATATAGCTACAGTCGTAAACACTCATCACAACACACACACACACACACACACACACACACACAGTCAGACTGACCAGTCCTCGTATGTGCATGACCATGATGAAGAGTTTGTCGTTCTTGTAGGAGATGGAGAGTTTGACTTCACCGAGCTCTTTGCCTGAAGCTGGAGACCAGGAGATCTCTGCAACACACACAACCCATCCATGATACACAACAACACATCATTATACACACAGTACACACAACAACCCATCCATGATACACACAGAAACACAACAACACATCATTATACAGACAGAAACACAACAACAAATCATGATACAAACAGAAACACATTAGATACTGATTAAAAAATGGCCAACATAAAAAACACACTGGTGTGTCTGTCCTCTTCCATTAAGCAGGACCTGCAGCTGCATGAGAACCCGTTCTCTACACTGAGATCTGGACTTGTTTTATAATACTGTGTTTAAACGTGGACCTAATCTTTAAGGCACATTTACTTAGTAACAGTGTAATTGTGCTGGTTACTCTTCCTGTCTCCTCTCTGATAATATAAACTGAATATTGCTGATTTGATCAGTAACATATCGGACCTTAACCCTGAATATGTGTGTGTGTTTCTGTACTCTGAGCCAGATGTGCATTATTTGAAAAAGCTGGATTAGTTGATCTTTAACAGAGTTCAGAGTCCAGTCTACTCTAATGTCACAATGATCACACACAGTGATCACACAACGACACAGTCATGCTTCATTTCCTCGCACTGCTCATAAAAATGTACAGAACAAGAAAAATAAAAAAAAGAATATCTTATCTTTCTGATTTTAGACACAACAGCTGTGTGTGAAAAGCTCTGTGTCCAGGAGCAGTCAGTCGATCTGTATCTGTATGTTATATATTTAAAGGAGTGAGCGTCTGCCAGTGTTCAGGTAGCTTGTGTGTACCAGCTGGTTTGCTTGTTGTTGTTCCTGGTCTGTCGTCTCTGGGCAGCGGATGGAAAAAGCTGTAGACCAGGTCACACTGTAACACACACACACACACACACACACACACACGCGCACACACACATTATTCACACATCAAAAAACCAGCTGCAATACACAAGGAAAAAACTCTCCAATTAATGTTTCATTTTTTTTCTTTACACATTAAGTTTATTATTGATAATAACAGTATGTTTCAGTATGTTTCAGAAGACACACAAACACACACATACAAGGAGAGAAGATTTCCTGCCAAGCTGCTAAAACTGGACAGACCTGACATGGCAGCAGGGATCTACACCCACAGCGTGTGTGTGTGTGTGTGTGTGTGAAAGTGAAACATGAACACCGTGTTCTGATCAGTGCTGACTGTCACTGAACTTTGAAAACAAACTGAAGTCAGTCATTCTTCATTTACATAGTGGAGCTACAGCTGGTGATTATTTTCACTACATTTTACTGCCATGCATAATTTAAACACAAACTTATCGGAAATTGAAGATTTAACTTTTAAACGTATGAATTCAGTGTTGACTGGGAGAAATAAACACTGGTCTATTACTCTGAGAGTCCCTGTCACCTCAGCTGAAACCTTGATGGAGAATTTAAGATAACATATTTTACATATTTATCTGCAGCTGGATGGAAAATATGAACCTGACAGGAACATGGGCCACTGTAATCTGCTGTCACATTTAATCCGCTGATCAACTGATTATAAAGAAGCTTGACTGCTATGAAAAAACACGACTGATGTATACGTGATCAGAACTGGAGAAATTTGGGAAAAACACAGCTTCACAACATTAACAGGTCAGGTCTTAAAACAGATCCACACAGAAATTTGTAAACCAGTAGGGCCAGAAGGTCAAAGGTCAGAGGTTGGACTGTGACTGACCTGGGCCACCTCCGGGCTGGCGTGGATCAGGTGCCAGACGTAACCGTTCAGCTCATCTTTCCTCCTATCAGCCATCGCCTCGCCTCGGGACCGACCAATCACAAAACGGCTTGGGAAACTGGTGGCGAGGTAAAGAGAGGATGTAGAATGTCTAATGTTATTTTGTGTTAAAAAGGTTTGTGACATGTTACGGTGTGTGTTACAAAGTGTTGTATTGTCTCTCAATGTGCCAAAGTGTGTGTTTATGTGTGTGTCAGTGTGTTTGTGTACCTGGGCAGTCTGGATGAGGGGAAGATCAGTCTCATTTTACTGTGAAGTTCATAAAACTCTTCAAACGTCCTCTGGACCAGCTGCACTTCCTGCTGACCTTCACGCTCCACCTTCACCACAAAGGCCTGAAACACACATACACACCTGTTATGCTGATTACTCTCACACACACACACACACATACTGTGACTCTACTGTCAGATGTGTGGCTGAAAAGCTTTTTAATCTGCCTCCACATGCATCTTTAATTGAGGGCAGTGAAAAGTTCAGGTCTGATGTCACAACAAACTTTATTTCCCCCTCCCGGGTGTCAGGCGGTTTGCAGCTGGACTCACGTATGTCTTGCTGGGGTTGGTGGTGCGGATGTGTCTGCAGATGTACAGATTCCTGATAAGGCCATCGCTCTTCACTGTGTGAACTCTGGGAGCGAACGACAGCGTGGGACGATCCTCAGACGAGGCGAACTTCATCTGGGCCAGATTGTGGATGAAGAAGTTGAGTTTGGTGGCCACGCTGCCCAGACTGGACTCAATCAACCTGCGCAGGTCAGAGAGGAATGCGGATTAAAGAAACAGTCTTATGTTGCTTTTTTTTGTTGCTTTTGTGATCACTTCCTGTATCTGTGTAAAATGATTAAACATTTTGACCAATAATTTTCCTTACAGAAACTCATTCATGCCAGATTTAATTATTGGGACACTCTTTTGTCATTATTTAACCAGATAAAAATCTTAAGCTCCAGCTTATTCAGATACTACTGTTCCAAGAAAAGGGCAAATCCCTCCAGGTCTCAGGTTTTTGGAGGGGCTTCCAGTTAAAAAGAGAATTGAATCCAAAGTTTTACTTGTTGTTTATGAGGTACCAAAAGGTCTGGGACCTAAATATGTTTGTAATGTTCTATTGATCTATATGGAGAGGTAAATCTAAAGGGGATGAAATGTGTTTCACTGTCGATCGAATCAGTCCAAACCTTTGAAAAAAAAAAAAAAACTGCTCTGCTCTTTACTGTGTTCATTTAACATTTTAACTTTATATGTGCAATTTCACAACATATATATATATATGGCTTTGTAGTCTTCATATTTTGTCATGCTCTTTACTTTTGTGTATGAAAATGCTATACAAATAAATTTGTCTTACTCTGCATACTGTGTGTGTGTATACCTGGTGAAGTACATGGTGGCGTCGGCCTCGGACTCATGAGGTCTCAGTGCGTCATAGACGTACTTCAGATCCTCCAGATCAGAAAGTTCGGGGATCCCGCAGGACAGCATCTGCAAACACACACACAGATTAGCTTTAATGGATGGTGGATCATATGAGCTCTCCAAAGAGTTGGCCCATTAATCAAAAAACAGGACAGTTCCTTTAGATGTGACCTTTTGTCTACATATCTTTGTTTATGTGGACATATTTCAGTTTTATCTCACAATGAAGTCTCAGGGGACAGTTTGAAGGTTCAGGTGTTAGGAGCCCGCGTGTGTGTGTGTGTGTGTGTGTGTGTGTGAGTGTGTGTCTTGTGCCTACCAGGCCCAGCAGGTTGAGGAACAGGTGTGTGTGTTTCCTGATCAGGTTGTAGGCCTCACAGCACAGATCCACAAAGTCGTGGAAGCGACTGGACGGTTTGTCTCCTCCATTGATGACGTACGCCATGTCGGATGTGAAGACGAAGGGAGCGCGGTCCCTGCACGAGAGTCACATGACCAGCAACAGCATGTCAAACTAAAGACGGCCCACTGTTCTCTGTGATCACAGGTAGATCAGCCCCCTCTCTCACCGTTTGATGTTTCCGAACATCTGTGCGTGTCCCAGGAACTTCCCAAAGTCGATGTGGAACATGTGACCGCTGGTCTTAAGCATGATGTTGTCGTTGTGGCGGTCACAGATTCCCAGGATGTACGTCGCCACGCAGCAGCCAGCACACGAATAGATGAAGTTCTCCACCGCCTGAACACACACATTTGGATTTCATAACCATCATATTCAGTGATACATGAAGGGGTCAATGGTCAGGGGCCCGAGGTCAATGTGCCATTTAGAGAATTAGTTACTGAACTTTCTCTGTATATAATACAAGTTTTTCTGAAGTAAAGATTCTTCTGGCAGCATAAACACAGTCTGACCCTTCAGTCTGTACAAGTGTGTGTGTGTGTTACCTTGTCATATTGTTCGTCAGTGGGGTTGTGTTTCAGCAGCCAGTCGGCCAGTGGACGGTCTTTGAAGGATCCAGTGACCCCATGCTCCACCTGAATCTTCCTCAGAGTGTCAGCATGAGGAATCATCTCAACCATACCTGAGAACAGGTTACACACACAGCTGTCAATGACTAGTCCTACTTTAGTACACTAATGTTTCTCTGTCCTTCTCCAGTTTACCTCGTCCTCTGCCTGTGGAGAAGCATTTGAAAATGACCATCCTCATGTCCAGACCTTCCTGGATCCAGATCTTATTCATGATGCGGATCATCTGCAGAGTCAGCATGTCCTGCCGAAGGTCGTCTCCTGACTGCCAGACACAGAGACATCAGAGGTCAACGTGGACACAGACTGAGCAGCAAACACAGTTAAAGTGGACACATCAAACAAAAGACAGATGTTACCTTGAAGATGACGTTGATGTTGTCTCCCAGAGGGTCCAGGTTTTGGAAGGACAGTTTGAGAGGGACAGCATTGGAGTTGAAGAAAGAACATGACTGTAAAAGACAGAAATGACCATCAGCTCTCACTTTACAGACGTTTAACTGTTTATTAACGTGGTGAATAGTATCCGAGCAGGTTCAGTATTCATGGTGGCTCTGGGTGAAGTTCTGTACCTGGATGTTGATTCCTTTGACCACCAGAGCCGGATTCAAAGGAAGTCTACAGGTGCTATTCATGGAGAAGAACTGCTTCATCTCATCTAGACCCTCTCTCAGGACAGACTGTGACAACAACAAACATAAACAAGGTTCACATCCAAAACACGGCAGGAAAGTTTAAACCAAATTATTCAAGAGGAATAAGATCAGCTGAATGAATGGTACTACAGGGTTAGGTTAGCAAAATATTTCTTTCCAGGCAGTTATCTCTTGATGTCATTCTCCATCAAAGGCTTCCCCACCTGTCTGTTCGACGGTGTGGTGTCCCGCACTTTGTGAGCCACCTTAGAGAGTATGGAGATGAGCCAGCACTGACGGTCGAACTCATCCCGCAGACCTCGACCAACGCAGCAGAGTAGAGCGGCCAGAAGGTGCTGATAACGGCCGCTGAACTGACTGTCCTGCAGGTTGTCCTTCAGCAGCCTGAGAGACAGAGACAGAAAAAAACCAGGAATAAGCTTATAACTAAACCTTCAGACTGTAACTCCCCTCTTGGAGCAGGATTCTTGTTAATAAACCAGACTACAGCTGACCAGAAGAGGTAGTGAGCGACGCGGATGTCCCCGATGGCTCTCCGTAGGAGGAAGCGAACCAGCGAGCTGTCCAGGTAACACTCATACTTCAAAGCCTGAGACACAGAGGCAGAGACAGGATCAGTTTTAAAGCAGAGCACCTCCAGTCCAGCTAGTCTCCATCACATACTATTATTATATTCTATATGATTTAGAGGTTTGTGATCATTAGTCTGCAGTCGGTGTAATGTGTATTTCCACAGTCACAACATACCTGGACTACAAACACTTCCTCTGCCTAACAGGTCATTAATGAACAGATGTTTCATAATAAAAGGCTTTCAGGAAAGTTATGGATTATGGCTTTTGAAGCACAGGAAGCCTTTTGATGTTTTAATGAATGCAGACTGAACATGAAGATGAAATAATTAAAATGGTTTTAGTGTAAAAAAAAAAAAACAACAACAAAGAGAAACAGAAAGAAACCAGAAAGATAACTGAAGTATGAGGTCAGTACTGTCCACATGGTTTGGACAGGGACTAAAATTGTAGGAAATAGCTACATTGATGGGGAAACCTGATAAACTGGAGGAAAAGTGGGCAGAACTAAATGAGAAACATGGATTTATTCTAAAAAACAGAGATCTTCAAGTCAGCTCTGCGCTTCCAGCTTTGACCCTCCAGGGGCGCTAGAGACACATAAGAGAAACTAGAAACACGTCTTCTGCCAAATGGAACTAGATCAGTGAATATGCATCAACAGGTCCAGTCACAAATAATGGCCAAGATGAACAACAACAGGCTGACATCAATACACTGAGTGTAAGAAGTAGGAGGGAAGATGCTTTTTAAGACCCTTTTAAGACACTTTTTAATGTGAAATACCTGGGCAGGAAGTGTTAAGTTCGAGTGATTATAAAATAGGGAGGAGCAGCTGACTTGGAGCTCAAAGGCCAATCAGAGAAAATGTTTTCAATGGAATGTATGAATGTACACAACAGATAACAGGAGCTACACAACAGGAAGGTTGGGTTTATGCCAACACTGAATCAAAACAGGAGAAGCTCATAAACTCAGAGATCAAGCTCCTTCAATATGATCTGTACTACCCGACCTCAAACTAAATGACTCTGTCCGACGTGTTACCTGGACCAGCTGGGGCAGGAAGTCCAGCAGCTCTGGATCTGAGATGGAGTCCATCCACTGGACAGCCGTCCTTCTCAGCTCCTGGTCTGGGAACCTGAAAACACACATGATGATGTCACTCAGGTGCTCTGGTCTTCAGCTGGTCGAGTGAGTCTCGAGTGAGAAGGAACGTACGAGGCGTGGAGGAGTCCCAGGGCGTCCAGGTGTCCCAGACAGGCCCACTGTCTCAGCAGGGCGTAGATGTCGGGCAGACAGGCCCACTCCCAGCAGGGTGCACTGGCCAGAACCAGAGGCAGCGCTGCACTCTCCGACTGACAGAAGGCCTTCTTCTCCCACAGCAGCCGCTTGTCCTCCGCCGTCAACCTGCACAGGTACAGCACAGCTTAGTAGACTGGAAACGTGAGACACTTTGTAAATCTTAAGAGCCTCGTGAGGGACTCTCAAATCCATCTTAATCGATGCTGAGAAAGGACCGAATGTCTCACACACAGTTTTGGGTTGGGCCAAACATCTACAAGACCCAGAGTGACCGGCAGAACTCTGGAAAACCTGCTAACTGCTCCAGCAGAAACCTCACAGGAGGTAAAAGTCTGCTGCTCTTGTTTCTGTTGGCTCACATACTTGGAGCTGATCTCCCATTTCTGGGGGAAGACATCAAAATGTTCTGCACGTTGAAACGAAGTAGACCAGCAGATAAAAAGTATGTCCAGTGCTGCAGTACAGAAGCCTGGATGTGTCATAATTATGAACGAGACAGGTAATTCTATAAGGAAATACATGAATATATATAAAACATAAAATTATCCAAAATATCTCTCCCAAAATTGTATTAATTATTTGTCAAGTTATTAAATGGACATTCAACTGTTTTCCATGATTCAATATATTGATACTGAAGAAAATGTAAAAATCTGAGTTCAATATACAGTGTAGTTTTTATTTATCTATATTATTAAACACTCAATAGTTAGTTTCTGATGATGTACAATGTTTCATTTATTATGGTTCATTTAGATTTATCAGCACACACCAAAGTGTTTGTTGAATTGGTATTTATTTCATTAATATACACCAACATCTGATTATTTTACATATCAACATCATTTTGTCCTTTAAATCAATATCAGTATCAACAGCATGTGTGTGTGTGTGTGTCTCTGACCAGAAGAAGGCCTTCTTATGCAGAACGTCCTGCAGCTGGATCTGACTGATGGTGTCCAGTCTGGAGAAGTCATACTGCGGGCAGAAGTCTGCCGGAGAAGGAGTACTGAAACGGACCTCAAACGACGAGGTGGGAAAGTCCACCTGAGATATAGAAAGACAAACAAACAAAAAAAAAAAAGACCATCCATAAGAGGCGACGCAGAGACACTTTGACTTGTGAACCTTTTAAAAAGTTGGGTTTAATTTTTTTTACCACAGAAACTTTGACTTATATGTGGGTGATTATCTGAAGCATGATGACTAGTTAGTTTCAATTTTACCCTCTTTAATTTCTGCACCACCAGCTTCATGGTTGGTGGCTCTGAAATGGTGAAGTGGCCCCTTAAAACTGTGGGGGAGTGAAGCTTCAAACTGAATCTGAACAAGCTTCCCAGTACTGTGTGTGTGTTTAGCAGTTGACTGCACTGAAACAAAGAGCCACAGACTGAGTTTGTTACATCGACCTACACACAACTGCAGCGTGTGTGAGTCAAAGCTCAACATTGTAATCAGCTTAAACAAACCACGAATCAGTATTTACAGTGTTTACAGAGGGGGTGGCAGGGCGGGGGGCTGTTTAACATACAGGTTGAGAGCAGTCCAGTCTGAGGAACACCTCACTGAGGTTAAAGGTCTGTAACTCTCTCTCAGCCTCGGCTACCAGAACTGAAATCTGAGGTTCAATCTTCAGGGGATCAGACTGCGAGGTCACCTTGACCTTAAAGTCATAAATGAGTGTGTCACCTGCAGTATCACACTGTCCGGTTGGCTGAAGTTGGGCGAACTGGTCCGGACGTTCCCACTCCTCCCTGGAGTCGAAGGCCACAGACCAAGTAACTTCCTGCCACATGTCAGGACACTGTAGACACACACACACACGAGTTGGGGAGTTGTGTGTTTGTGGGGGGGGGGGGGGTTAAGTCAGCACATGAACACGCTCACATCACATCAGTATCAGTCCGTACTTCCTGCTTTTCAAATGGAAATGACAAAAAAGCTCAACAGAGGCCTCATGGAAGGAGAAACATTTAGGATCCTGTTTTACCCCATGATCATTCACACACACACACGCGTATGTGTGTGTGTGTGAATGATCATGGGGTAAAACAGCTGGCCATGGCATAGCTTAGCTTGAAGGCCAGAAACAGCCAGACCGGCTCTGTCCAATGGAATCAACTGCCTCAGGTCAAGGGTCACCGGTGGGTTGTTTCCGGGGGAACTGACTTCCTGTGTGCGAGCTTCATGTGACTCACTGTCTGAAGTTGAAGAGTGGCATGGTGACCCAGCCCAGAGCCTCGATGCTGCGACGCTGCTTCCCCTTGTCCTCAGCTCCTCCTGGGGGGGGCAGAGAGCTGGCGAAGAGGGTCACCGTCAGCTGAGACTCTCTGGGCAGCTGGTTGATCTGCACTGGGAAACACACCCTGGAGAAGGGTGGTTGGGGGGGGGGGGGGGGTGTACAGGTGAGTGCAGGTGAGGCTGTGACATCATCACTCAGCCAGGTTGTGATGTTTTGGGTCATGTGTTACATTTTCCTAAATGTATTGATTCATTTAAATTGATCTATTCATAAAATTACTGACTTGGAAAGGAGAGATGGTGCACACATCTGTCTTAATACTTTTGGCCACGTGCATTAGCTTTACTGTGTTGGCTCTCTGGGCTCAGGGGAGACTCAGGTGAAGTACGTACCTCTGGTCCCAGACCACCAGGTGGAACAGGTATTTGCTGACAGACTGTTTGCTGGTGTGCTGCGGCGCGCAGAGCTCCGCCACTCCATGAGTCAGCGAACACGACAGGAAGAAACCCTCGTAACTGGCCAATCAAAGAGCAGGAGAGGGACATGATGTCATAACGAGATTAGAAAAAAAAAAAAAAAAGATCTCAGACACATGAAATAATAGTCTGATTCTAGATCAGCAGCTTTATTTCCTCTCTCTGATTGGCGGGTTGGTCTGCACATGACAAACAGATATCCTGCAGATTATAGACAACAATAAAACATCTGCGGCTCAAACCGCATCAGCACATTTATCAGACAGCTGCCATTAATTTACAGACGGAGAAAACACATTTGAAAAATATAATTAAAGATTAAACTGGTGGCTCATCATCTGTGACCTCTGACAGGAAGGTCAGTTTACATTCTTGATTTAAAGTCACCTAGGTTCATCTAACCATTTAAACCTCTGTTTGCGGAAAAACTCTGACGTTGCAGGAAAACAACGAAGAGAAGAGTTTAAAAATTTAAGCTGAAAAACATCTATTGATCACTGGACCAAACAATCTTCCTGAATATGATGCATTTAAAAGCAGCTCCAGCTGGAGCAACTTCATTCGAGTTCGCTGACTCGTAACTTTTGCTTTCTTTCTCCAATTTGACAGGACCGGTGTTCACACAGCAGAAAACATCTGAACATTTCTTTAAATCTTTGCAGGCAGACCAGCACAAAGTGTCATTATAGATAATGTTGGTGATTCTACTTTTGATGACTAGGTTAATCATCTGTTACAGTAAAACTGCCCCCTTAGTTTTTCATTTTGTCGAGCTTCTACTGAGCCTACAAAAAGAAAAATAAACCAGCAGTTAAAGGTCATGTTGTTGATGAACATGGAGCTCAACATAAAGTTGATTCATTGTAAAAGAGATCAGCCTTTTACTACATGTAAAAGAGGATTTTTTTTTATTTTATCCCCTGAGGCTGGACTTTGAGCTCTGGTTTCTAACTTCAAACTCTGAGCTCGCTGTAAGAAGTCGAGAAAGCGGTGAAGACACAGAAGCTGCAGAGGAAACTGGAAACATCTGAGTGAGTCAAATGAAAAGTATTTCTAAACTGGCAGAGTTACGTTTCACAGTCCATGTGAGGCTCTTTAATCTCAGGGTTCGACTTCAGAAACAGTTGAGGAGCAAACAGAGGCTCTGCGGAGGAGCCGCTCCTCCTCCTGTCAGGATCCAGCTGTTACGGTCAGACCACATGACCTCAAGGAGGCACTGCGGCTGCAGGTCAGTCTCGTACAGACTGAAAACAGACTGACAGTGCACTTTGTCATCAAGTTGCAGTTGACCAGAAAATAAATCTGGTTTTTAAGACAAATGCAAGGGTGTGTGTGGGACGACGTCTTCGAGGGGAATTTCAGTATTTTCTGAAATGGATTTTCTATTGATGAAGGTTGAGATGATGTCATGAAACCTGAAGGCAGCACAACACCTCTCATCTGAAACCACACCTGCGTCCTGGCCTGCAAATGACTCAACAAACACCTGCGAAAGGAAGTGTGGAGGCTGTTGAGGCCAAATCTAGGGCAAAAAAAAAAAACAGCTACAGCCAGATGTTGTGACTGCGATGACAACAGGTGAGTCCATCAACATGTCTGATTTAGCAGCTGCACAGTCAGAGGATACATTTACCTGAAGATTGAACACACGATAAACTACACCGACATCTGTGAGAAAGGGGGAGGGGGGAGACCAGGACCAAATATCATCAAAATCCCAACGTGACTACTAATATCCAAATCATAGAAGATACAATTTTAAACCGTGCCTCTAGTGTACAGATGATCATGTGTGTTCGATACAAGACCCAACTGAAGTCACATCATTTTGCTGTCCTTTCCAATGAAAATGAAACAGAAGTTCATCGTCTGCATTTTGCATATTGTGCGGCCCGCATCAGCAACAGGTATCTCTACAGCTAATTACCATTATTATTATTATTAGTAGTAGTAGCAGTAGTACTGTTATAAGTTCATAAGTTAGTGTCGCATTGACAGATCTGAATCAATTCTATTTCTCTAACATCTCAAACATCCTTCTTCAGTTCCTCCAGTGCTAGTCTGTGTCGGAGTATATCAGAGCAAAATCGACATGTGGAGACATCTACTGACATCTACTGAGGCGGCACATTAACAGAAACAGATCGGTTTATTGCTCTCACGTGACGCCACGTCTCCATCTCCAGCGTTTGATTCATCAGCTGCAGTTCACAGCCACTGCGACAAAACAGTTCAACCTGTTTCCACACAAACCACCTCAGATTCTGACTTTCTGAAAAGATCCAGACCCTCTCACACACACACACACACACACACACACACAAAAACACAAACACACACACACACACACAGATGGTCTGTGTTGCTGACAGCCAGGTGTCAGGCAAAGCGACCAGTCCTGCCTCTTCTCAAGAGGTCAAAGGTCAGGTCTGGTTCCCAGGCAGTCAGCTCTTTGTGTGTGTGTGAGTGTGTGTTTGAGAGAGGCGGGTGGGGGAGGGGCAACAAAAACTCAGCTCTGGGTCTGAGTTTTTGTTTCAGGCTCACACAGACTCTCTGTGCTGGTCTGAGAACAGCTGAGTCATCAGTCTGTTTGTTCGCCATGAGGCTGCGATGGCGGCTGGGGCCTGCAGGGGGCGTGAAACCGACTGTGTGACACGTTTTGGTTTCATATGTGACTGTCCAAACACAAACAAGAAGCTCAGCGTCATTTAATGGCATGAAGGAAAAAATGTGCGTGGGATTTTAACTCTAATTCTGTGGCTGAAGCTCTTCAGTGTGCCACTTATGACATTTAAGGGTGCAAAAGTGGGAACTGGAGGTGTTTTCTGTTTCTGTTTACTGTCATTCTGCACATTAAGACTCCAGCAGGGGACACAGATGAACACTTTTAATCTAATTCTCAGAGAAAATGAACGCACCCAGGAAGTAAAGAAATGTCTGTACTGTGGTGGAGTATCCACTTTAAACCTGGAAAAATGCTCATCAATTTGTTCCCTAATCATGTGCTATAAAGTCTCTCTCTGTCTCTCTTCTTGACTTTCTTGTTGTCCTCTCTCACTGTGGCTTTCAAAATAAAAGCCCCAAAAAAGAAAGGACACAAGCACATCAATCACTGCTGCTCAACAACACATCAACACTTTGGACAAACTTCATAACTCCATGAAATCTTATGTTTCCTCCCTGATGGACATGTGGTAAGGGGGCGTATGGACACGGTGAACCCAGAGCAGGAGGTTCAGAGTTTGATTATAGACCAGCCAAACCTTTCCCTACATGTCTTTCCTCTGCCCTCTCTCCCACATTTCCGCTTTCTCTGTCAACTTTCCCAACCAAATAAGGCATCAAAATAACTTGGCTCATGTGTTTCGGGGTCAGAGTTCAGATTACGCTGAGTTGGATGGCTGACAGTAAATCTGCTGCTGCAGTGTCGTTATATCCAGACTGTGGAGTCATAGGTGCCCTCTGAGATTTATTTATGTGAGGTGTTGTGGAGATGAACAGGGCATCAGACCCCGGGGATTCTGGGGCTGTGCGTGCGTGTGAAGCCGTACCTGGCAGCCCAGGTGATGGGGATCCTGTGGGCGGCGTACACGTTGAAGGACAGCACGTTGTTGACGAGGCCGGCCTCTTGGATCGGCGCCGTGCAGCAGTGACTCTGCGGCGTTGTGTGGAAGTTGGCGTTAAAGGTGCTGCAGTACAGCTCCACCAGATCCAAGATGGCTGCCGTCAACTTCTCCACCACTTTCTCTGTAAGATCACACACAGGGAGTCAAGACTGAGCCAAGTCATGAGATGGTTCAGAGATCTTCAGAATGAGGATCTTGCACCTCACAGGTCACTGTAACTGGAACCACTTTCTGCTGAAGAATAATTCCAGCAAAAAGTCTCTGGGGTCTCACAGTTTTTACCCATCTGACCTTTTAAGTTTCGTGATAGTCAAGCAATTTTCTGACAAAAAAGGCAATAACCTTTCTGTGCACATGTAAATTAGCCAAATTTCTTTCATTGAGGGTTTTGAATGTTAATTATTATCAACAAATTGTTTCATATTTAAAGGAAAAAAAAAACAAAGATGTATTTTCTGATTGGGTTGAACTGACCCTTAAATATAAGGGTCTTTGTTGTTGTTTGTGTTTGTCGTTGTTACATACCTCTGTTCTCTCTGACAGCCAGCACTGAAGCATCCTAGGAGGACAGACAGAGAAGAAGACAGTCAGCGTGAACAAACTGAGACACCTTTGGTGCATAAAAAAAACAAACATTCGAGACACTTCCCATCGTCGGCCTCTCTCACCTTCAGGACTTTGGGCTGAAGACGACAGGGACATGCTGGCAGCTGGCTGAGGCCAGAGGTCACATCAGGGGTTTCCACGGCGGCTAAGGAGCTGCAGAGCGCCTTCACTGATTGGACTAGACGCTCAACGTGCAGCGGCAGCTCCACCTTCAAGCAGAGGAGAAGGTGATAGATGGTGAAGGTGAAGATATAAGAAGAGCGTTTGTTCTGCATGTGAAAAAGAGGAATGTTTACATTACGAAGCATTCCATAAGTACAGCGTATGTGTGTTACCTCCGACAGCACGAAGCACTCAGCTTCATTATGAAAAGTGTCCAACAGCAGAGTCAGAGCTTCCCTGAACAAAATGACAACAAAGACAAATAAAAAGCAAATCAGCAAAATGTGTTATTTCCTTTTGTTCTTTTCCACTTTAAAATCTCAAATGATCACAACGTTTAAATAGCAGCCAATCAAGTGCAGCATGAGCTTTCCCAGTTGAACCAATGGAGGCCCAGGCTCCGCCCCTCACCTGGTGACAGTCTGTTTGATTGGACGCTCCTGCAGAAGGATACTGTGGTTCATGGTGGATGCTGTCTCGTCGTCATCTTTCTGTCAATCAGATTTGAAAAAATGTCAGGTACAAATCTGCTTTTGTCTTCAATTGGAATGAGCCACTTCCTGTCCCGCACCAGACTGCAGTTTCAAAAACACAAATCTTCGCATCTAATGATCAAAATGGGACAGAGAGTGACATCACTGCCTGTTGGGCCCATAGCAGAAGGCCTCCTCACTACCTGCCTTTTATCTGTCAGGCTTAAAATACCACATGATGAGAAAAAAAAGAACTTGCCAAAATTGAGGGAGAAACCTGTCAAAGCTTTAAGACAGATCTGGAAATGTTGTGTTGTCAGTGTATTTGAATTAGTGAGCGCGTGTGCTGCTGCTGCTGCTGCTGCGATGAGTGTTGTCCACATCTGTGTATATTCAGGCTTCCTGTTTGTGCTAAGCTGTGTGTCTATTTGTGTTATTATAACTGGGAGGCTGTGATTGGTCAGTTTAGGCTGTTTATGTGTGACACTCTGTGGAAGTGACTGTGTGATGAACCTACAGAGACTCCAGAGATAAAACTGTCGTAGAGCAGCTGGTGAACATAGTCGAGCAGTCGAGTCAGGTATTTCCCTGAGCAGGTGGTGGAGACCAAAACGGAGCTAAAAAGGGAAGGAATGAACATCTGGGTGTGGAAATAAGTGTGTGTGTGTTCATACCGTGCGGGACAGCTCTGTGTTGATGTCTGATCTTTTGATGAGGAAAAGGCGAACATCCCAGTCGAATTTCAGACACTGCTGAACAAACTCTAGCCCGGCCAGAGTCTGAGAGCTGAGACAGAGAAAGAGAGACAGAGAGACAGAGAGACAGAGAGACAGAGAGAGAGAGAGACAGAGAGAGACAGAGAGAGACAGAGAGAGACAGAGAGAGACAGAGAGAGACAGAGAGACAGAGAGAGACAGAGAGACAGAGAGAGAGGGAGAATACGTTGGACTTCATGTTAATTTTTAGTTATTATTAGTGCCACTACAGCCGATTCTGTCTTCTGACTGCAGGTTTTCAGATTCACAGCTGCATCAGAGTAAAAACATTGTCTCTGAAAAAGCAGAAGTGATCAAAAACTAAAAATAAGAAACAAGAAGGTTTCATAAGCAACGATTCAGCTCGGTTCAGACCAGAGTTCTGTCTGTCGTGGGTTGGCGGCCATTTTCTTTATCAGCAAAAAATGAAACCAGAATCAGTTCTGCTGTTCTCTTTTCTCAGATTTTGCCTATATCTGTCTCTGTGAGGTCAAAATGTCTCATTCAAAGCAGCTGAATCAGCCGTGGTCACCTAAATCTATTGACAACTGGAACTTATGATGAATCTGAAGATCTGGAGCCCACAGTGAACAGCCGGAGTGTGTTCAGCTCAGCTCTTCAGTTAAATCTTATTCAGTTCAGGATTTTTGCTTTTAGTTTTTGTCCTTAGGGGCCAGACAAACAGAGCTGCTCTGCTGCTGTAAGAGTCAGTTTTCACAGTTATTGTTTCAGCACAGGAAGCTCAGTCGTGCTCTTACAGATGCAGGTTATCAGACTAAAACACACTTCCACAGGACACAGACACACACAGACAGCTGAACAGGAGCTCCTCTCTTGGGACTCATTTATTAATAACAGACATGAGAAGAGCTGCAGCTGTTCGTACATCCTTGCTCGTTTTGTCTCTCGGGTCCGAATCCACTGACAGGTCTGACTTGGTATCAGGGTTCCAGATTGGACTCCGGCTTTGGTTTGAGGTTCAAATAACTGCAACTGAGTGTCCTCAGAAGTGTAGAAAGACTAATAGCTGTGTGTGTCTGTTGTGGCGTGTGTGTTGTGCGAACAGTCGTGTTGCTGGTTTAGCAGCAGCCACAGCTCAGCCGTCCTCTGTCATTATGAGTCTGCACCACAGACCACAGATCAGCGCTGCTGTTGTTTTATTACTCGGCTGTTTCCTGGCCAGTCCAGCTGACGGCACGTCGACTCTGACAGGCTGAAGACGCTGAAGCCTGCATTCAAGACTCAGGGATGAGAAATCCCCCCCCCCAAAAAAAAAAAAACAAAAACAAAAAAAAAAAAAAAAAAAAACACAAAACCAAAGATACCTACTCTATATTTTCAGTCTCTTTCAGGGCGATAAATGACATTAAATAACAAAAAATTGCATTGTTAACTGGGACAATGGACTGTTGTTGTTTTTTTTTTTGAGATATACAAAAATAAGTCTTATTATTAGTTACAACATTTATCAGAAAGTCAACAAAGACTTATAATTATTTATATTGATTAATTATGGTAATTTCTAATGTAGGCTAAAACTGAAAACAACATCATTCACACCTCGTTTTTTTACATTTGTTTTGGTATTTTATGTAAGTTCAAGGCCTATCTGATCCGACTCCTGTTGCTTTTTTCCAATACCTTTTGTCTGCAGGGGCATCTCCATTTGGACAGGGGACGTTTTTCAACTTCAGCACCCATAAAGGTTTGAGGAGAACATTCGTCTCTGGTTTAATTTTCTAATGTGTAGTAACCTGATGTTACCGCCCAAATTTAATTTCTTTACACTAAGATTTTCCATGTTTTCAGTGTCTACAGTGAATCATGCACGCCGAAGTGCCACAGGAAGTACTGACCATGCAGTTACTAAACGCAATAAAAGGCTGTGAAACTGCCTTTTTGAAATGATTGCTATTCAAGCACAAAATATAAAAGGAAACAAACCACAAACACAAGAGGGGGGGGTTCTATCAGAACCGCAGACGGAGCTGAGTTTTACAAACATGATGACAACAACAGGCTAACAAAACATGTCATCCCTCCTCTGATAATTATTTCAATATTGCAAATCTTCTAAGGATTGGCAAAAACTCAGCAAAACATGAGGGGACTGAAATATGACACTACTCCCCCTCCCCCCAGGTTTTTTCATAAACCAGATGATTCAACGTGAAGTGAGTTAATTAAAAACATCCAGTTTCATAACCAGCTTCAGCTGAACAAAAGCACTCATCTGTAACAAGTTATCAATGAGAAGATAAAGCAGCTGCTTCAGGCTCTGTGACCAAAACGTCCCTGTGGACTCTGGAGGTTTAAGGTTCTTACTTGTCGAAGAACTCATCCTGCCCGCAGACCTTCAGCAGGTAATCATCCACGTTCAGGTGATCCAGATCATCCTGAGCGTAACACAGAGTCTGATAGATCAGGAGATCCACCGTGGACGAACCTCATAGAGACACAGAGACAAGAGTTATTTTTCCTGCAGGACAAGGCCTTGGCAAAACATGCAATTTTACAAGAAATATTAACATTAATTTAATTCCCCCCCCCCCCCCACAGGATCATCCAGTTCACTTATTTTGACTTTTATGAAAATGAATGAAGTGAAAATAGGAAGTGAAAATGTGTGCGTTCAGTCAATAAAGATGTTCAATATGAAAACACCAGACTGTCACATGTTGTCAGGGTCTCACCATCACAGGTAAAGGTGAGTGGTTCCCTGAAGTGTTCACTGATGACGGTGACCTTCACGCTGACCCCCAGACCCTGATGAAGCTCCTCATGACCGACTGAAGGCGACCACACGAAGCCGGCGTTCTTCGATTGGTCGCTGGACGGGTACGCCGAACGTAAACTGTGACCACACGATGAGGGCGTCATCTTCAGATTTATTCATTATTTATCAGAAGTGAAAATATTAAATAGATTTTTAAAGAAAATTACCAAAAAACTTTTTTTTTTTGGTATTTAAGCAGGTTCTGCTTTTAAGGATTAATTACTGTCAAATACATTATTTTCATTATCGATCATTTCTCTGTTAATACGTTTCTGGCCTGATGATAACACCAGCTCTGTTTGTTACTGTGAAACTGATGTTACTAAAAAATACGATAGCAAAAATGTGAATCATTATGTCAAGTTGGCCTGGAAGCCAGAGCCGTGTGTGTTGGTTTCACTCACATGTCCAGCATGTGACAGAAAGCTGCCACTTCCTCGTCTCTCTCCTCTGACACCTGGAACAGTTCATATCCAAATCCATTCATCCTGGAGCATAGAGACACCTGTCAATCACAAACAGAGCCAGCCAGTCAGAAGACAGCTGGTCCATCAGTTAGCAACTGAATCTCATTGAGTTTTCGTTCAACCTAAAAGAAAAGATGAACTCATTGTGAATAATATAATGCTCAGGGACAGAAAGAGAGTTGCATGTCTTTCTGAAAATGAAAAGGTAAAATAATATGTTAAATAACTGCAGGCATGAATAATTAATAAATTTTTAATAAATAAATGGCTCCCAGTGGACACCACTCATGTGCCTCCAGAGCAGAGAAGTCAGCTGAGGTTGAGATGAATAAACTGAAGGTTCTGGTTTAAATACAGACAAAAAAACATGCACGTGGCTACTATTATTATTTAGAGAGTTTGTATACAAACTGTCAGTGCTGACAGGGTGTAGGCGACAAATGTGTGCCTACAGAAGCAGATACTGCATAAAACTGCAGCTTCTGCAGGAAACAAACACAGGCTGCTCTCACTCTATATATTTTTACCTGAATGAGCAAACTATTCTATCTGCCGCGTCCTTTTTCAGGACCGACACAGAGGAAATGTGAGGCAGCAGGATGAGGCAGATCAGTTCCGGGCAGCTTATCATTGAAGTGCAGGAATCATAAAAACAACACATCACTGTGTCTGTAACAAGGCTTATATGTTTCTCCACCAGCAAGAAGCCTCAAGATGATCAAATACAAGTAAACCAGATGTTTTGTGGCTGAATTTCAATATGAACAGCCTTTTGTTGCTTCTAACTGTCTCTGTTACTGCAGCTCAAGTCTGTTGTGAATAATCTGACTTGTTGATTTTGTCACTAAGTAATGAATTTATCTTTATATTTATCAGCAGCTTGGGACCAACTGGTTCTTAATATCATTGTTACAATGAAAGAGCAGGACTGAAACCACAACAAACTAGATCAGCAAATAAAATCCATGCTTTAAAACTAGTTGTAATTCAAAAATCAAAAATGGTAATTCTGGTATGACAGCAGAGAGATTCAGAGTTTGAGCATAACTGATGAGGAAAAGGAAAAACAAATGCTGCTGGATCATATACAGGACGGGATGCAGCCACTTCCTGTTTACGCTGGCTGTAAACGAGGATACATCCATACACGTCTCTCAGGCCAAGTGTCATCGGTGTGTTTGTGATGTGCACTGACTTTATGAACATTTGTTTTAGGGCTTCTGTATTAACAAAACTGTGTGACATTGACTCTCCTACCTGTCGACCAGGTTTTTGTTGATCTCACCGTTATGGTTTTAGATTACTTGTTAAACTGGTCTGACTGCTGCTGAAATGGCAGAAACTGTTGTCAAACTGTGGACGTGATAAGTTTAAACATTCAACAGGGAAATGTTTCTGAGTGTTTGCTGACAAAAACATGTGAAAAGTCGTGCAGCTGGACATTGAACTTCAGTACCTGAGTTACAGATCGTTTCAAATTAAGCTAAAACACTGAGACATTTGTTTGACCTAGTTTTGATTACGACTGTACAAAATTATTACATCATTAAAAGCATCTCAAATCGTTTTGAAATCAGTATTAAGGTGTGATGCCGGTGTCAAAATTTGCATAAAAGCTGGATGTAAAACTTTTTATGTGCAATTTTCAATAATTGATTTAAATATCTGAAGCATCTCAGATGGGAGAATCTTATTTTTACATTAGTTTTGTAAAAGTTTAACAGTTATTTTTTTTGTTCTGTCTGATCAACAGTTTGTTTATTGCCCTTTAGGACAAAGAAAACTATTACTAACCATTAAAATTATGTCTCCGTGATCAAAATAGTGGCTTCATCTTCCATCAATCAACTAACAAATAATCAAATAACTGCTGCAGCTCTAATAAACGCAGAAGTAAACACACTGGATTATTTATAATTGGGAAAAACGTCTTGGAAAAAGTATAAATGCAAGGTTTTGTGCCTTTTTCAGTGAGGCTTTGATATTTTAATGACTTTATGAAATTATTATAGTCCATTGTAGAATTTTTTGGGGGTCTGTATAAATCCAGTACACAGGCACATTGTATTGGGATCCAAATTATTCAAAACACGAAAAGAAAACCAGATGTTTGACAAAACCAAAAGCCAAATGTCAGATGAGAAACCTTACCGGGTCTGCAGACACCCGCCGCTGGTTCTTGTTGCTCTTGGGAAGTGGTACGTATGTCCTGGGGGGCACCTGAGGGGGGAGGGTCTTACTCCGAGCCACAGGTTTCCCTGACTGGTCCCCATTGGTCCTCCGGCCTCGGGGCCCCGGTTGGCTCCCGTTGAGTCTGGACAGTGAGTTGTTGATGTTGTCGTAGTTCAGCTCTCCTCCTGAGGTCACTTTGGGCTGATCCACGTCAGGCGTGAACAGGTTCACGTCTCGAGGCATGGTGGAGGGTCGGGGGGGGAGGAAAGGGTTCTCTGACCCCGACGATGGAGGGATGGGGTTTCTCGGAGGAATGGCGGGGGGAACATCATCTGGAAGAGAGGGGATGCCTTTGGAAAGAAACCCTGATCCAGATCCAAATGAGTCTCCGAGGCTGGGGCCTGAATAGTCTTGGAACTTGTTGACCTCAGGACTGTCCAGGATGTACAGGGACTCTTTGACGTAGCCACCCTGAGGGGGTAGCGCCCTGCCTGGGATGGAATGTGGAGACTGGGACCCTCCAGGCTGGTTCAGAGAGGAATCAGATCCAGAGAGGCCCCGGAGCAGGTTTCCCTCAGTGGAGACCGGAATGGGCTGGCTGGGGGTTGGTCGCGGGCGTTCAGTGGAGGGATTTGGAGTCTTGGAACTGGTCTGACTGGGAGCTCTAGATCCGGCCTGGCTGATTCCCGTGCTGCTTTTGTCCTGTTTGAGTCTGGAAAGGGCGTCGTACTCCATCTGCAGGGCCTCGGCCAGGACCAGCTCCTTCTGGCTGAGACCCAGAGACTCCAGACAGCCCCAGCCCGCCTCACTGCTCTCCTTCTGGGTCTGAGCCGCCGACATGTCGCCGCCTCAGCAGAGATGGAGTAAGAGGAAGAGAAAAGCTCGGCTGAAGTGCTGCTAGAAGTAGCAGTGAGGACACATGGAGCTTGTGAAGATAAGCTGAGGACAGAGAAAAGAGATGGTAATCAATAAATACAGTCTGTCATCGTTTCAGGATGGAAATAACAATTTACCAAACGATCTCCAGATTATTCGCTTCATTAATACTTTCACTTTTTGGACCGATAAAAAATGCCTTGCTGCATGTGAAGGCACATACAGTACAGCAAAATGCATGAGAAATATACACGGTTATGTTATTTCTGGCCCAGTTT
The DNA here is from genome assembly GCF_900963305.1 of Echeneis naucrates. NCBI lineage: Eukaryota > Metazoa > Chordata > Actinopteri > Carangiformes > Echeneidae > Echeneis > Echeneis naucrates. Next base: position 3,564,044 of record NC_042515.1, on the reverse strand, counting down.
TCAGCCCAGTCCCACGACCCAAGTCTGTCCCAGATGTAGGATGATTGTCAGATTTGGACCAAGTCTGGGGCACACGCAGAAAATCTCCCAGCTGTAAGGCCACACCAGCTGAAGTTTACCCAGATGTGTATGTATATAGGTCAGACCGGGGCCGTGGAGTCAGGGCCTGGAGTCTTCACGTCTGCTAAAACTTGGCAGAAAATGATCAATGAGGTAAAACTCAACTATTTTATATAGAATCAGAAGAGAACAGTGGGCCAATGTACTGAAACCACAAAAAAAAAAAACATATTAAAAAGTATTTATTAAAATGTTTTGTGGACAGAATCTGTTCAGTCAAAAGCTGCTAAAGAGAGACTTTCTCTTTTTATCCGTGACTCATTACACTTCATCACCTAACCTCAACAATCTGATTCAAGCATACACAAAACCTGGATTGCAATATTGATTTTGAAGCATCAACCCCAGTCAGATCCAATGAGGTATCAAACTCAAAAAGCTTTGTTTTGGTCCCAGAGACCTGGGGATTGGATCGGGATCTGACTAACAAAGCCTGAGTTTGTCTCCACTGAGTGTGAAGGAAGGAAGGAAGGAAGGAAGGAAGGAAACACGAAAATACAATGAGGAGGATGCGATGAAACAAAGAGGAAATTAAAGGGTGAGGATGTAAAAACAACATCGGTTCATTACTGAACAACCGTCTATGTCTACATTACGAAATATTTCTAAACAACCTAATGAGACACGAGCGACCGGAGCAACACTGATGTAAGCTGGGGGACATTAATATTGGATGATAAGCCTGAGCAGGCCTACATCTATCAAATGAATCTGATAAGAAAAAGCTGTTCCCTGACAAGTCCCAGACTCTTCTGTCGAAAACTACCGATCATTTTCTCCCCAATTTATATTATTCAGCAAAATGGTAGAAAGTATAAAGCGTCTGTCAGAGACATTTCACAGACGTCTCCTCTCATGTCAATGATAGGAGCTCAGCGTTTATTTATATTTGTTCATCTGAGAGCCTCTGTAACGAAATGGGACATCTTATGGTGGATGAATGTGATGGATGGATGGTCACCATTTTTTGAAACACAATGAAGTCACTGAAACGTCCTTCGTGACAGGAACTCAGACGCAGCAGCGTAATCAGCCCGTCAGACAGGAGTCTGCTGCATTTTAAGCGCCCACGGGTCACGATAACACACAGAGGGATGTTGGGGGTGGGGAGGGCTGCTGGTACCCCCACCCCCCATCATTATGTGCCCCCACGGAGACATATAAATCCTGATAGTCACACCACAAAAACAGCTGTGTCCCACTGTCACAGTCTGATACCATGTGGACGCCAGTGTGGACGGAGAACTGGTCCAACCGGCCTGAATGTCCTGGACTGACAGCAAGTGATGCAGGAAGTCAGCTGACAGTCGCTTTGGAAGAACGCAGCAAATGACAATTTTTGACATCCACAATTTAGCGATTTAATTTAGAGTCTCACACTTTAAAATATTCAGCGTACTATGAAGACAACCCTGAACAAACTTCCAGGAATCCACATAGAATTCAGAAAAGTAAGCTCATTCATTATTTCATGTTTTTGGGGTTTTCTTCAGTATCACAGTGATTCAGTGGGAGATGTCTGCACGTTCAGGACTACACAGCAATCAAGAACTGATCCCAGTTCATTTAACTCATCGTGATGAAGCAGGTAAATTAGAATGAAAGCTTTATTACAGCTTAGAATTCAGAATAACCTGGAATCCAGACGCCCTGCTGATATGTCTACCAGTCAAAAGTTTTACAACGTTAACATTTTTCATAGTTGAAAAGCGAAAGCTTGATAATATGGAAGCATAGAGGGCAAACGAAGAAAGAAATTTAAAAAGAAAATTGAAATACATTAAAAAATAATAAGTGAATCTGCCATAAGTGTAAATGTTAAAGTGCTGCTGGGTGTTTCAGACATCACAGCAAGTGAGATGTCATGAAACCCAACAACACAGAGCCCAGTCTGTCTAAAAACAACCCCCCCAACCCCCCATCAGAAACTATACCCTTTCAATCAGAGGGCGGAGAAGAGAACAAAGAGCTGATGTCAGTGTGTCACGTGGTCGAGGTCAGACTTTCACTCATGAACCCCCACCCCCCGCCCGAGACTCACAAAGTGGGGGTGGGACCGCTGTCACCCTCCAAACGCCGCCCCCTGTCAGGTTTCATCCAGATGGAGCTTAGCTTTTCAGAGTTTACAGAAAACGGGCCAAAAAAAAAAAAAGATGAGTCAGGTCTTGTTTTGCTCCACTGCTGCTGAGAAACTCAGAGTTGACATGTTGACAGAGATTAGGGCTGAATAATTCACTATAGTATTATGTAAATAGCAACTCACAGGAGCTGTGCATAATTTGTCCAAATAGACTATAAATTAAATATCTGCCCTTAATATTATATTATACAGACGTAAGGGAACTTTCTTGTTTGTTGCAAGATTTAGGAAAAATCGCATTATCATTTTAACCATGACTCATTATCCAATATCTGCCAAAAATAATTACCTAATGATTTATCTTGGATTTGGTTTAGCCCTAATAGAGTTTAACAATCCTCCAGTCGCTGCCATTAAAGCCCTGCAGAAGAAGATGAGGTCAGTGGATGGAAGGCCACGTGGAAATTATGATGGAAATCTGACATTTCTGTTTCATTCATGGATTAATTTGAGAAAGTCTCCAGCCTCCTCGTCGCAGGGTTTATTCCCAAAGTGTGTTTCATCCACACAGCTACTGTTACACCCAACAGAACAGGAAACTGGTATTTGAAAGGGTTTCCACTCAGGCCTTTTCTGTTCCTTCCTTCTTCTCCATCTTTTTGTTTTTTTTTTTTTTTTTAAATACTCACATTGATCTTGCTTATAAAAACTGGTCTTTCCGAGCCGGGCCTGTTCTCTGACATCTTTACAGCAGAAATTAACCGAGGAGAAAGTCTGTCAAACCGCCAGGAATCACAGCTGTCCCCGATGAAGAGTCGGAAAACTGAAGTCAGAGAGAAGGATTCCTGAAGATGATTATTCTTATTCTTCTTCTCGGGTTAATGGGCTCTAAGGACGGGTGTCAAAAAAAACTTACTAAACTATCTAAATATTCAAGTCCTTTCTGAAAGTCCTCCTGTCTCTGAAGTTCAGCAGCTTATTCTCTTCAATAAAACTGGATGATGACGCTCACAAAAATAAGCTGCAGCAGGTTTTTCTACTTTACTACAACAATTTAAAGACAAAAAAACTGCAGAGACCACGGGGGACTGGTGACAGTGACTTTTACCTCAGGAGACAGGCAGTCCACTGTGGCTAAAGCTGGCTCAGCTAATGCTACTGTGGCTAATGCTAGAAGAGCTAATGTTACTCCGGCTAATGCTAGAGAAGCTAATGTTAGAGGAGCTAATGCTACTGTAGCTAATGCTAGAGAAGCTAAAGTTACTCCGGCTAATGATAGTGACGCTAATGTTAGTGAAACTAACGTTACGGTAGCTAATGTTCGAGGAGCTAATGCTATTGTAGCTAATGTTACTGTGGCTAATGCTAGAGAAGCTAATTTAGTCAAGCTAACGTTAATGAAGCTACTGCTTCCGTAGTTAACATTACTGTAGCTATTGTTAGTGACGCTAATGCTACTGTAATTAATGTTAAAGAAGCTACTATTACTGTAGCTAATGCCAGTGAAGCAATTGTTATCAAACCTTATGTTATTGTAGCTAACATTAATGAAGCGACTGCTACAGTAGTTAATGTTAGTTAGGCTAATGGTAGTGAAGCTATGGTAGCAAATGGTACTGTAGCTAATGTTAATAAAGCTACTGCTTCCATAGCTGCTGCTACTGTAACTCATGCTAGTGACTGTAGCAAATGCTGCTGCAGCTAATGTTGGAGAAGCTAATGCTAATGTGGCTAATGTTAATGGGCCCATTAAATATTTCAACAGATTTTCACGTTGGAGGTTGTGAGTTATAATAACTGCGACATTTTTTATTTCCATCTTTGTGCTCTTTGTACACTTCAGTGCTGAGATAATCCATCCACCTGACAGGTGTGGTGGATCCAGATCCTGATCACACAGCACTGTGATTATTGCACGGGGACTCTTTAAAATGTGTAGTTTTATCAGAGAACATCATCCCACAGATGTTGCACATGTTGAGGGAACGTCCACTTTTCTTTAAGATCCACCTGAGCTGTTCACCATCAAATAAATGATCGTCCATCTTTGACAGAGGTCTGCCTTGATAAAAAGTATTAGATCATGACAAACGGGAGCAAAAACAAAACTGTTGTGTCCTTATTTTTGTTGTGTGTGTCAGCAGATACAGACACGACGACACATCTGCAGTGAGCTCATACTCGCTGATAAACGTACCACATTCCTGCATCAGACTGCCTGTGTGTGAACTTTACACACTGCTAAATTTAACACAATCTTTCAGCCTCATCGATCCGTTTGCCTAACTCTTTTCAGTCTCATTTGAACCCCAAACAAAAACACACACAAGAAGTAAAGAACCCCGAACCTCAAAAAGAAAAGCTCTTGAACCAAGTGTGTTCATTTTCCTTAATTTTTCTAAACACATAGGACCTTTCTTCTAGAAAAAACAGCCTTCCTTCATCATGGTCGGCAGCTGCTCTTCTTCTATATACACAGACCTGAGATCAAACCTTTGGTTAACATCGATTAATCATCAAACATTATGACTGTACCTGATGACCCGAGACACTCTAAGACTATTCGCTGCTCATTCTCTCAGTCTGTGTTTCGCCATAAGGATTTGACGACTTTATTGTTAAGACTGTTGAATGTTAACTGTACTATAATAAAACACTGCTGTCCTTTCCTGTACACACACACACACACACACACAGAGGGTTTGAGTAGTCTGAGTGTGGTGACCACCTGAGAAACTGCACAGCTGGAAAAAGCGTCAGGGTCTAGTAACTGGTCCATTTACATGGTGCAGATGCCTTTCCTGCAGTTTCTCAGCATCTGGATGTGCAGCGGCTGCTGTGACACAGATCACTGAGAGAGGATTCTCCTAATTTTCAACTTAAGAGTCCTAATTGAATCAGATCTAAGCCCAACACTGTGAAACATGTGATAGGACACAGTGTGACTTCCACTTCCTGAGAATACATCAGATGGCTGTCCTCAATAAACCAGAGAGGCTGCAGAGTTTAATACATAAAAACAGATGTTTTACTTTTATTCTGTATGGCAGTAACCCAGTGGTAGTTGACTGTACAATTGCAGCCACACAGCAAAAATGGAGCTGATTCACAACTGATTCAGCTACTTGTAACGCAACAGTTTGTCTACACCAAAATACTCGTCAAGGTTAAATATGAACCGAATCAGCCAGGAATAAAAAATAAACGCAAAACAAAAACAAACCTGATCACACTGTCATTCACTCCAGTGCCCCCAAATCCAGACAAGAGACAAGCACGTTTCCTGACAGGACTATCATTGGCCGACCTTTGAGCAAGGCACTGATTGATTTATCTCAGTGATCAGGTGTGTTTACAGGTGTGTGTGACGTCACTACAAAGTATGCTGAATAACGAGATCATTTTTATTCTAATATTTCGTTTAATTAATAGATTGTTTTGTTCTGTTTTTTTTTTTTTTTTTAGTGGTAAATTAAAACTTCACGATTCAAAGTGCCGGAGAGGAGAGACGAACTGCGCAGACTCGCAGGTAAAAGAGCAAAAACAGGTAACAGACGTCATTCATTTGGAGATGAATGGGACTTTGATTTGGTGGAAATGTGCCTGTTCATCTCCGTGACAGCTGCCAGCAGCCTCCCCGCTGTCTGCTGCAGTGTTCCCGGCCAACACAGCGGCCAGCCCCGGGGAGAGCCAGCCCCGCCAGACTCCATTTAAAAATCCGCTACTTTAACGTGGCCGTCCTCACCGGCCGACATCCACACCGACCAAACGTCTATTTTCGATGTAACGACCTCTGCCTTTAACAGAAGGACACATCCGCATCGGTAGCTTTTTTAACTTTTTCAAAGAAAACACGAAAAACTTTAAATACTGGTTCAACTTCAGCCCTACCGGAGTGTGGACGGGTGGTGGTGGTGGGGGGGGGGTTCCACCGCAGCCGGCCACGGAGGGCGGTGGCAACCGAACCGGAGCCTTTCTCCAAAAATACAAAAAATAAAAACAACAACAACAACAACAACAAAAAAAAACATTCATGCAAATGTTGCCTGTGAATGTGGAAAATGTGAGGGCCGAACGTGTTTCTCCAAACTAACCCGGCTGGCTCAAACGGGAGAGCCGGCTCGGTAGATGGTCGGATTTCTGAACGGAGTTCTGTTTGACCTTCCGGATGAAGGCAGCGAGCAGAGCCGGCCGGGGCTTACCTGACTCCGGGTCTATGGTCGCCGGGGGCGGGCGGTGGTTGCCATTTTAACGCGGTTTTACTCTCCTCCACCGCCCTCACCCCCTCCCCACCCCCGGTACCCCCACCCGGCTGTTTTGTGGTCGGGGTGTCCGAGGCTGATGAGCGGGCTGCGGGCTGCAGGCTCCCGGCGTGAAGTCCTCACATGCAGGCGGTCGAACCGGATCACCGGCTTCCCCCCCCACCACCACCACCTCCACCTCCACCACCTCCTCCACCTCCGGCTGTCTATCGGTCAAACAATGCAGCACACGGTGCGACGCGGACCCGCCGGCTCCGGAGCCCGATCCCTGGCGACGACTGTCGGCTTTGCGTCAGCAGCTCCCCGGCAGGCGGCGGAGGAGCGGCGGCGTCAAGTCCGCCGGAGAAAACACACACACGGCTTCCTGTCACATTTAAAAACGAAATCCAGCCGGATGGGAAATCATAATAATATTAATACATCTTATTCACAGAGAGCTCTGAAAGCTCCAAGGCGCCTTTAAAGCAACAAAACTGTCAAAAAATACAAATAAAATCACGTCAATAAAAACATGCATAGAAGATGAAAACTGTAGAAATGAGGTAAAATTTCACATAAATGATTAATTGGGTTTAAACTTTCATTCTGGGGATAGATTAGATGAACATTATCAATTAAATTGCGGTACATTGTGTGTTTTTTTTTTTTCATAAATTAATGTGGATTATTTTAGTAGATTTATCATTCCATCTAATTTCCCACCTTCTTATTATGTGTGTTCTCCAGCAGCTGGTGAGGTTGGACTGTCACTGACAATGATTCCTTTAAAGAGTAAATTCAAAGGATCATGATTGTGTCTGAATTAAATTTCGTCTCAGACTGATTTTGTGTGACTTGACTGATTTTCAGTTTCCGGTGGAAGGAGAAGAAATAGCGACACCTGGCGGATAAAAGCTTCATCACATCTACTCATGTGCTGCCCTGAAACTGACTGATTTCCCCCCAAAAAAGGGTCTTTGTATAATAATTAAACATCTTGTATTCTGCTCAGCAGTAAAAAAAAATATCAGCTTCTCAAATAAAAAAACAAGATTCCTTTTTATGAAGTCATTTGAGTCTTTAATGATGTTCCTATTTTCTTAAATGAACAGAAGAAAAACAAACCAGACAGTGAAGAAGTGTACCATTTTTTAATATTTCAGTTGAACACAATGTTCTTCCTGCGTCGGATCGTTCACTTGTTATAATTCACACATTTCTAATATTCACGTCTGCATAGTTTGCATTTTGATATATATTTTTGATAATAATTTATATTTACCTGTTTTTCTGCTTTTAAATGTTTTTTACAGAATAAACATCTCCCCACCTTGACCAAAGCACACAAAGTTCAATTACAGGATGCTGAATTCAATCTATAATGTTTCTTAAAAAAAAATAAAGCAACAAAACAGAAGGATTAGTCTTTTATTTCTCTTCATGTTCACACGTTCTGCATCAGCCTCTAGTTTTACTCAGCTCAATCTGACTCGTTCATCAGAACAGACAGCAATTTAAAAGCCTAAAACAAAACAAAAAATACAACAAAGCCTCTGTGACATCTTCATCAACCAGCAAAGATTAAATTTAGGCACAAGTTCAGTTTGTTCGAACCAACGACAACATTTTCTTTGTCTTTAAAGAGTCTGACATGTTTGGTTTTGAACCAAGTCTCGACCATCTGAATGTTGCTGTTTTCTGATAAAATTCTTCTCATAAGTACAAGATAAAAGAGTTGTAATAATTAGGAATATGATCAATTATAAGATATGATCTTTGCATAAAGAAACTCTTTTTTCTTCTAATTTACAACATCCAGAAAAGTGCAAGCAAAGGTGTCAATTTACAGGGCGGATGAAAAAGTTTATCTGTGAGACATTTTCTTCTGATAATAAAAAGAACAAGTATCACAAATTATTAACCTTTAATACAAATTCTGATGTACAACTTTTCCTGCCGTAATGGGTTCAGCATCTTTCAAGTCCAAAAAATATATTAATACTTCCACAATTTTATGATTCCAGCTTCTCACTTTCACTTTTAATGAGACATTTGCTGATAATTATGGCTTCTCACTCTCATAAATGTACATAATTAGTATTTTTAACAACAGGACATTTGATTACAAGATATGAATAATACATAAATGAAACATTTCCTTGTAATTTAGACTTCTATATCATGGACCTTAATGTATTTAGCATGTCTTTCTTGTGATTGTTATGAAATGTGAGGAGATTGTTTTTCCTCTGTGGTTTTCACTTCATCAGTCTCTGGTCTAAGGTTCCTGGTCCCGGTTAAATAATCTCATCTTTGTTTTTGAAAAAGCAGGTTTTCTTGTCATTTCGGTTGACAGATCTAAATACTACAATACCCATGTGCCTCTGCTGTTGTTGCCATGGAGACGTGTTGCTGCCCCACGGCTGCTGATTTCCATTTTCGCTTTTCTCACAGCAAAACGTAACCTCAGCTGTAAACCTCACATGCCATTAGTGCTGCCGGCGGGAAGCACCCTGGTGTACCATGGGAAATGTAGTTCACGCTGCACTTTGACCTTTGACCTTTTATCAAAGAAGCAGAGACGTTTTCATATTGCTCACTTCTGCGTAATCTGTAAATTTGATTGATTGACTTGAGAAGAAAATTTCTTCTGGATTTTGTTGATAATGACTATCGTCTCTAACATCGTCAGGCCTTTAGTTGTCCACGTTCACGGTGACTCGTCCATCACGTACCATGTGTCCGACCCAGAGGACGTCCAACGCTAAATTCTCTGTACCTGCCAACCCGAGATCCCTCTTTGCTATTTATTCTGTTATTTCAGAGCTCCAGCCGTGAGAGACGTCACAGCTGTCCCGTCCAGCTGTCACCATCTGGGCCGTGTGTCCTCAGCTTGTCCTCACAGTGTTTCCTCTGTGTGTCCTGTAAACATGTGGACAGTCTGGTTCTCCGTTCGCAGCCTCCTGGAGGACACCAGCTCCGTCTTTACACCTCCTTCTCCTCTTTACTGGGAAAAGACGTCCGTCTCAGGTTCTCCTTCACTTTGACAAACTCCGGAGCTCTCAGGTTTTCCTCCTGCTCCTTCTCCTGCTGCTTCTCCAGCTGAAGGAAGACAGAGACACAGTCACAGCAGGAATCAGCACTAATCATTTTTTATTCTGTTTTACACGTTCAGAACGTTCAGGTCAGGAACAGATCCATCTGAACTCTAGCTTGAAATATTTGCAAGGTCTGGGTTTGTGTGTGTATTTGTGCGTTTGTCACCTCCTCCAGCTTCTTGTGTCTCTTCAGCAGCTCGGCCTCCAGAGGAGAAATCTTCCTTCGCGCTTCATCCTCCTGTTTTCTCTGTTTGATCAGCTGATCTCTTTTCCTGGACTCCAGCACTCTGTGCAGCTCCGGCTTCATCTCCACACTGACCCCACCCCTGAAAAAAAAACAAAAAACAAAACACACACACATCATATAGATTAGATTAGACACCAACACAATACAGACAAAAACTGCATGTCTGCATGTATTGAACAGTTGTGTTGGGGTTGTGTTGCAGTTAGTTTTTAATCCAGCAGAGGGCAGTCTGTTACAATCAAACAACAACAAATAAATAATAAGTCAGCTAAATAAAAACCAACAATATCAGACCTACACAAATAGATTACATATAAACTGATGATGCTGAACATGAGTTCATAAATAAACTTTTTTTATTCATAAATCACCTGAAAGTTAACATCAACTCGAAACCACAAAATTCCGACATGTTGCTTTTTCTTTTTTCTTTTTTTTTTTTTTTGTTGTTGCAGTGACTGGAAATCTCAATGACAAAGACCTAACGTTACATCATCAGTCTATCTGGTGCATAATTATCAGCCAATTTGCATTTTCAGCCTGTTTTTCTCTTCACTTCTTCAGATTCTGGAGGCATTTTCTGAGCTTGGAACAGAACAGTCCACCCTCAAGGTCCACATACAGCATGTAGTTCATCTTTTGATAGAGCTCTCATTGATTTATCAGGTGATGATGGTCACGACGGTTTTATTTGTGTGTTTTCTTGGTCGACCTCCAGCTTTGGCTTTCCTCCTGAATGATAATAGTGAAGAGAACAGTGTATCTTGTTTCGCCCACCGAGTGAAAGCTTTGTAAGGCAATGAGCGACAGTGTGGAGGTGATGTTAAAACTTTCCCAGTGTCCTCGGCCGTGGAGGCCTGTGAGGTGGGAGGCTGTTGCTTAGCAGCCTGTTCATTCCTTCAAAAACTTCACACAATCTGAGCTCAGCAGATCGGACGGCAGCAAAATGTGATTCTCTTCATGTAACTAAAGACATCTGAGCAGATAATCCTGCTCTGTGATTGTACAGCAGGCATCAGTCAGATGACGATGTGGGTCAGTCAGCAGATGTTGCGTGAGTCAGGACTGAAAACATATTTTGATCTGCAGCTGCAGAGAGAGATTAAAATCATTAACCGTCGTTAATCTGGACTAACTGCCCACAGAGATGAATTCAGGCTGATGTCAGGACTCGTTATGTTTCTCCTCAGAGTTATGAACCCGGTCAGACGGTTTGTTCACTTCAGGCCAGTTGTCTCAACACCAAATGGCTCTTTTTACTACTACATATGTAGTTCTGTCCTGTTTTTATTTGGGAGCTGACTTAGTTGTCTTTTTTTGTCGGGTTAGATTGCAAACCTTAGCTGGTTATGTTTGTTATGTGTGACGCCACCTGTTATAAATAAAAGCCCATTTTGGGCTGCAGCAGGACTTCCCTGGGAGCTGGGAAAGAGACAAGTCACTTTTTATAGTTTGTCCTTAATTCTAATTCTAATTCTAATAATTATAAAGAAGAATTCATAATTGGTGTTTTTGCTTTCAAGCAGATTCTAAATGAAGTGGAGGTTGTTAATTTGACTGTAGCACACAAAAAGAAATAAAAAGTACGTATTAAATATTGGGGGAATAAACACACTATCTCAGCTGCATCCTGGTGGTGTCGTGGGCTTAAAAGAGCAAACAAAACTCCCTCATTTTCCTAAAACAGTCTCCCCGTTTTGCCCAAATGTTTCTTCTTTCCGCGAATGTCACTGTTCTGCTCAAATGTCCCCAATTTCCTGAGCTGTCCTCACCCGTCTGAAAAGCAATTCATTGTTTTCACGTCCTGCAGTAAAAATGGACATTTTTGCAGATACACTTCACTCCAGCCTCACGTGTCCCCACATGCACGCGTATTCAAACACAGGTGTACCTTTTGTAGCTGCTCAGCAGCTCTCGGTGAAGCTCTTGGTGACTTTTTGAAGCTTTCACGGGGTTCACCAGTTTCTTGGGTTTTATGAGGTCGTCATCCTCGTCCCCCTCCAGGTAGTCAGGCTGGGGGACGTAGCTGGACACCGGGGACGGTTTCCTCTGGACGGCCTCAGCCCGGTGCTGCTGTAGGTCTGCATACGCCGAGGCTGCAGACACGAGGACAGACAAGGCCGGATTATCAAAACTCTGAGATTATCACGAAACTAAACGGCGTTTGTTCCTGTTGCAGCTACAATGAACACTGCAGCGCTTCAGACAGTCATTCCAGTTATTTCGTGTTGTCACGTAAATCAGGATGTATAGTGGCGCTCTTGGACACAGACAGCGTTTCATAGTCTTCACTGGATGTCCAAGAGTCTCCGTCCATCGTCTCTGTTTGTCTGACAGAAGAAAGAACAGATTAACAGGCATCTGATCCGAGGCCTCAGATATTCTGGGAGACAGAGATCAGATGTCATACAGTTCACTTCACACAATGACCTCTTTCTCAAGTGCAACCAGAGACCAACATCCACTGCTGCCTCATATTTCAGAAAAAATTAAATGAGCTGTGGAAGGCCGGCCATCGGCTCGTCTCGGCCCGAACGTGGACAAAAGTGTGTGGACGACGGCTATAGTCTCAGCTGCGGAGCACCGTGCAGGGATTTGTTCCCATTCCCAAGATCAGGTGATCAGCTCTGCGTTGAATATGACACTTGGAACTTTTCTTTCATCATCTGACAATAAATCCCCACAAATGAGTCCAGTAACTGATTATGATAAGGAATCGACGACTTCTCTGACTGTGGATCAGTCGTATGGAACAGAAGGACGATGTTGACCTTAACGGTGGCCGAACAGTTGTTTCTAATAGCACAAGCGGCTGAAACAGATCACGGGCGGCGGGACGAGGCTGGAGGGGCAGATAATTTTACCTTCCCTCTTGAATCACGTGTTTGACGTACAATGATTCAGGCAGTGGGAGGGAGGGCTGGGGTGAGAGTCTGAGCTGCCACACCCAGCTGGTACAGATGTAACCTATCCATGAAGATTCCTTCTTCAGGATTTCAACTGTGTGAGCTGGAGCTTGATGTAAAAGCCAAACAGAGCCGATGCTTTTCTCCAAGTTTATACCACATTCCTGAAGATAATGATATAATACACTGTTAAAATATACATTACAGCTGCTTCCAGTGATCGCAGATTAAGGTTGGGACTTTTGACTTGAACAGGAGAGAAGTCAGCTGACTGTCTGTGGGAGAACCAGGCCGGACAGACTTTGAGATAATATGTGGTTTCATATTGATTTGAGACAGGACGTGCAAACTAAATCCTCTCTGTAGGATCGACGTCTTTCTGAGTGCCTGTTATCTGGTTACACCTAGAAGTTGATTTCTGCCTCAGTCTGATAACTGCAGAGGAAAAGTGATTATGTTACAGAGTCCTGTCAGAAGATAATGTCTTTTCTCTGGAATGCTTTTTTTAAGCTTCCTCAGTCACATACACAGATTTGAGCGCGTTCAAACAGAGCAGGCCTGAAGTTTGAACTCAGCAAATATCGAAGTCAAACACACGTTTTGACTCAGGTCAAAGTTTGGAGCCGCTGATCAACTGACACTGTTCTTCGGGGAACTGGACCAGGACTAAAACACCAGTGAATACTGATGCAGGCGGCTCCTCCGAAGCTGAAAAGCTGTGAAAATGTTTTATTACATAAGAATCTCAGCAGAGTAAGTTGATGTGAACTCTCAGTCCCGGCTGTGACTTCATCCTCTCTGTCACTGGTTTATTAACAGTTCACACCACACTGCTCTCCAGCACAGCAGACCTAAATTATTATTCATGAAATGTAAATCATAAAAGCAGCAAGACAAACAGGAAGGTACTTTAGTTCAGCTAAATGTGCTCTTTACAGCTGGAGTTTCTGATTTGGGATGGTTGTAACATTTCACGGGCAAAACTCATAAAATGAAATGCAATGCATCATCGATTAAACCATAAAAAAAAAAAGTTGAAATATTCATAATTCCTCTGCCTGATTTCAAATGTATCAGTAAAAATGAGCCGATGATTTTACTGTCAGCTAGACTGAAACTTCACTTTTTTATTGTCTTGTATTATTTTTACAGAAGAAGAAGAAGTCTGATCGTTTTCCTCCATTTAAATTCCTAAAGAATAACATCCTAAAATAAAAATCATGCAATATGAGCAAAGATCAAAAATATCCTGCAAACATTCATGAATGTTTTTAACTGTAGTTCGAACTAACAACCTTGTTTCTGTTCTATTCTATTTCAGTTGAATGCTTTTCATCATTTCGGCAGCTTTTGATTCACCCAAATCACCGGATTAACAAACATGGAGAAAACGCAATGAAGCTGATTTAGAACTAGATTAAAACTGCGTAATTTTCTGTTTGTGTCTTGTCAGGAGACAGATTTAGTGGTTTGAAGAATCTGGCCATAAATCCCCCTTCTCGTTGGATTATTTCACACCACCATGAACAGAACATAAAGTAGCTGAGCCAGATTTAGTGCATACGGATGATTTATCAGCTGCTGTTCGTGCCCTGATAAAGGAGGATAAAACCACATCGTGTAAAATTAATGAACACAACATAATTAGTACACGCACAACAGCTGAGCACACACCCACAAACATCAGTTCACTACAGAAAGAAGCTTCAGAGGGATCCAGGATCGGAGTGAGTCCAGCTCCAGGTCTTACCGGACTTCACCATCCCATCCCTGGCTGCGCCCGGCTGAGCGGTGCTGCTGATCCTCCTCTGATCCATCTGATCTGGTTCTGGTTTGGTCCTGATCCGGTCCTCATGTGTTTCTTTCTGTAGGAGCAGCAGCAGCAGCAGCAGCAGCAGCCCTCCTGGATCTGGCTTCTCTCCACCAACTGAATCATGTCCAGTGTGAAACAAAGGTCACATGATCTGCTCAGTGTTTTCCCTCGCTCCGCCTCCTGCTGCTCCTCCATCTCTTCCTCCTCCTCTTCATCTTCCTCTCATCCATCCAGTATGTTCACAGAATTAGAGACAGTGAAGTCTGGATGTCCCGTCATTACCTGCTGATGGCACTGAGACAAACTTTCTCTGTGAGGACGACCAGATCAGGACTGTTGGGGGTTTTTCTCTTCACCTCTTCAGGATGTCATCGTCCTTGTTGGACAAAATCACAATAGTTTGTAGGAATGCAGCTCAGGTTTCGGTTATATCAACTGCGTCTCAACTGAGGATCACTTGCTCAGAACGCTGAATATAAACAATCAACACAATGAGGTCAGATGTGATTGTGAAAATCACATCTGATCTCATTGTGGCGTCCAGAAATGGGGTCACCATGGGTCACCAACATCTCAGCCCAAAACAAACGGCACCTGAACGTTGCACAGCAGAAATGAGGTGAAGGTGGGAAAAGCTGCTTGTGACTTAAATTGTTATTCATTTCAGGGAGTGTTAGTGTGTTGAATGTTGGAGGGATGGAGCGGGAATGAAATCCCCCAGGACCTTTGACTCAGCGGGAAATCAGTCAATCCTGAACATCAGCGGTTTGTCTCCCTTCACTGGATCGATCTGTAGCCGTGTCAGAGCAACATTTATTTATTCAGCGCACCTCGAATCTATTTATTTAAAGGTTGCGTTTATTGACCCTGTCAGCAGAGGAACAGTTCCTGCCTCCTGATTGGTCACTTGGTGCCTGTGAATGTGAAAACTTGTATGTTCATCGCGGCCCGACTCACACTTGGACCGCACTGACAAACCCCAGCACCCACTCACATCTTTGCTCTCGTGGTTGGACGGTAACCTGAGAGGGACCAACCTTTGTCTTGTGGGTGCTTTCCATTTTTCACACACTGCTGCTTCAGTGGAGGCTCGTGGTTGATGTTGTACGCCTTCTGGAAAACACAGAAGAATAAAAGAAAAGGGTGAGTTTCGCCACCACCGCCAAACAAAACAGGGACGAAAATGTCAGGCAGTGAAGTGGAAGTCCTGATAAACTGATGCTGACTCAGGGGAGGCCATTTATGACGCCACATATTCACTGGCGCTCCCCATCACCTGGAAACCATCCACGGCTTCCCTGATCAGAACATTTCCATGCAGGCTGCAGGTTTCCTCTTTAACAGACGCTTTCTTAACAACATTCAGTTTTGTTTTCCTGAATTTGCCTCTTCATCCTCCTCCTCCTCCTCCTCTCTCGGGTTGTTTCTCAGCTGCTCCTCTCCTGTCTGACTCCAGGTCAGTTGGACAACGTCCTCCGCGACTGAATGGACTTTGTGTCGGTTGCTAAGAGACCTCATCAGGCTTCAACATGGTGACAAGGCCCTCTCTGTCTCAGAGACACCCCCCCCCCCTCATCCTCACCCCTTCACCCAGAGGGGGAATCTGAAGTCTCCGCTGTGCCCCTCAGGAATTTAACTAAAGGTTTGGGACATTTTATCAGGAAGGAGACAAAGATGAGGGCAAAAATTACACCATCCCCTCCCTGGTGGTGTGCGAGGGGGGGTCCGGCAAACAACGTGAGCAGGAAGAGTGACGGCAAGACTTTTTAATAAATATTAATACCTTTATCAAGTCATTATCAAGTCACACAAGCAGTGAGCTAAGTCCGGCCCTTTTCTTTTGTTCATCACAAAGCTGATTAGCAGACTGTAACACGTCGGTGCCGGGAATCAAACCTTCCTCTGGTTCTCTCCCTCAAGTTCCTCCCTGAATCTGTTCACGAGCACAGAAGCAGAACTGAGCTGAAGGCGGACTGACCTCTGCTGGAAGAACCGCCACATAACATCATCAGGAAAGCTACAGTTCTAATAATAATAACAATAAATATCCAGTCAAACTGTAATATTCTGCTTTCCATCGCTCATTGGTAGTTTTTGGAGTCGAGTCGACTCGCTGGTCTGAGTCATTTCTGTTGTTTTTCTTGTGGTGACAACTTTATTCTTCATCAAATCAACAAAATGACAGTTGCAGCTATAAATGGAAACTATTCTAGATGAATGAACTGATATTATTGTTATTTAATGCAGCATCTATTGTAATATTAAAGGTCAATGGGGGGGGGCAGACTTCAGGAATTTAATGATCATCAGTCGTATTTGCCTCGGTTGACTGATAGAGTGAAACTGATGTGTAACGACGTCTTTCACATTCATTTTATTCCCCATGAGGACAAATAAAGGAATTTGGACTTGAAACCAAGTGAAAAGTATTTGGAGTCCAGCTGCCAAAGGCCTGCAGGAGGACCCCCCCCGCCCCCACACACACACTTCAACCCCCAGGTCTGCTCTGGTTTCAGTATTTTTAGCTGCTCTGATTGTCCTAATCTGCCTCCCTGGATTTAACCCACCGATGATCACGCCCCACCACAAACACACAGACCTGGTTCATTTAACAACACGCGTGTGTCCCTGTGTGTCCTTGTTGTGTGTGCTGTTGTGCGTTTCATGTCGGGGGCCGGTCTGACCCTGGACCCGTCCCAGGTCAGAAACAAGTTCCTTGTGTTGTTAATGAGCAACGTTATGTAACCGCGGCTGAAAATACTCTGCTATCTATTCTGTCGGCCCTGATTGACTTACTCACACATGAGTTCACAGAAAAAGGGATCTGATTGGCTCAGAATAGGCCGACTTCTTCTCTGCTGCCTTTTTTTTAATTCCATCATCAATAAAACTGAGAACACACCTTTAAAAACGTTTCACAGGAGTCTCACTGTTTGTCTTTAATCACGCTAATAAAACTTTTTACTTGTTTATTCAATTCGATTTTAGTTCTACTGTTTTGTTTAAAACGTATATATCAGCTCTGACTTGTCATTTGACAAAAATCTTCCACTTTTAATTAGTTTGTTTCACATTTTAATATATCCTCTCAGGTGAAAATTTAAATGCAGCAGCATTAAATACAGCATTAAACAGCTCCTGAAAATAAACCAGGAGAAGGTTACCTTTAATGTACGAGTGTTTTGCTGTGAGGTTTCACGGTTTAGTGACTCGTCCGCCGGCTGCTGCACTGACACAGCTGTCCAGATGTGTCCCTGATGTGCAGATAGTTTTTTACAGGAACCAGGACTGACCCGGGAGTCTGGCAGCTGCTGCGTTCTCTGTCAGCTTCGTATTTTCAGCCACATTGAAGCAGCAGCTGAAGGATATTCGACACGGTCGTCTAAATCAACTCAGGACCCGCCTGAATGTTGACGGGTTCACAGCTGCTGATGCTGCTGGATGATGAAACAGTCCAAAGTTTACAGGTGACCTTTCTCTGTGAAAGGTTAGGCTGCACATGTGCTGGCTGCTCGGACTCTTATTTCTTGTAGGCTGTGACATGTTTGGGATTAGAAGATCGAGAGGCCTGGAGGGGAGTGTACGAACTGTGAGACCAGGAACACGAACTGAAAATAGACTATTGAGTCCATCTGAGGGGACGTTACTGCGATACCTCCGTCAGCTGTCGGTCACCATGGCGACTAACACGCCCTCCTCGACAGGTGTGTCGTGCCCCATAGCTCAAATATTTGTAAATGCTTCTAAATGCTTTTTCGGAGGATGTTTGAGACGTCGCTTTAAACTGAGCTCAGCTCCAGAGATGAGGCCTGAGGCTCAGTGACGTACAGGTGGAGTGGACGTGGTTTTCATCTGTGACATCAAGTTATCAATAAAACAATTAATAAACCAAAATTAAAACTGCATGTGGCTGAGACCTGTCCTATTGGCCGAACCAGGAAACTAACAGATTTGTGTTTTTGTTTCTTTATTTTCATTATCAACAACTTTGAGTTTGTATTTTTCAAGTTCTTTTTCTTCTTGTTTTTTAATTTATGTATAGATGTCAGAAACTGAGAAACTGAAATGAAAATTTTTATAATCAGTTTAACAACAATTTCTGATTGTGAAGTAAAAAATAAAGAAAACTTATTTAAATATTATTCCAATTCAGTTGTTAGAGTGATTTATCACTGTTTCCTCCAAGTTCACCCAGAGGTTGTGATGCAGCTCGACCTCTGACCTCTGACCTTTGATCCTGCTCTCTATCACCAAAGGTATCTAATATCTCGTTGAGCCGTGATGTCGTCGTCAATGCGACTTTAAATATAGCTCACAGTTGTGGTTTGATTTCTGCCTCGTGTCGGACAAACAGCAGTTTGTAAAAGTGAAGCTGCAGCTTAATGTGATTTGATTTTGTTTATCATCGTCATCGTTATTGTTTGTTTTAGGCCACAGCTCAAACTGCCGGGAGCTGGAACGAGCTGGAAACTTGAAACTTGGCTGAAAAACTAGATATGAAGTGCACATGCTCCGTGTGAAATATAAGAGTCATTGACACGATGGTTGCCCTGAATCAAACCGCAGTGAAACAGTTGTGGAAAGGCCAAGTCCAGCTACGTATAGCTAACGTTTAGACCTATGAAAGTATTATCAGGCACCTAAAAACCACATTTAAACAGGATCCGAGGTGCCATACTGATCGGTACAAGTGAATTTGTCCTTTGAACAGTCCTGACTAAATTCACAGCGGACATCCTGCACATACACATCAACGTCCGTTCACATCCAATTAACATGAAAGAAGTGCAAGAACATTCATTTCACAGTTATTGCTTCATTCTTTGTATTTGATGAACTGCGCTGATGAAATCCTTCAACACGAAGTGAACTGATACTTTAATTATTATAATTAAGCAGCACAACCGAGTTTTTTTTTTGTTTGTTTGTTTTTTAAATGCACACTTCATTATTTATAATAAAACATACCATCAGTTCCAGTTCCAGTACTGATGCCAGTACAAGCTGGCATCAGTGTTTCAGACCAAAATCCACAAAGCTGGATCTGGTGAGTGATGGGTCAGTTGACTAAGTGACCAGTTATCTAATCAACATGTAACTTGTGAATTGTATAAATATATATTGAAGAAAAAAAAAGCAGAAACACAAACATGTAGAACTGTTAGACAAGCTGGCACCTCGGATTGATCTAAATCGACTGTAAGAACCAAACTGCTCAGCCTTAAAGTCTAAAGAATAATCCAAACTGCAGCAGGGCTGGACTGACCTTCTTCCCGTACGCAGCTCCCATTCTTCCCGGCGCTCTGCTGAGCTCTTGTTGTTTGTTTGTGGCAGCAGCTTCACAGTCCACACAGTCTTCCTGCCTTCCTGCCTTTCTTTCCTCTCTAGCTCTTTTCCCAGCAGCCCTCACCCCTCCTTCTCCTCCTCCCTCCCCACCACCACCCAAACTCTTTGTGCTCCCCTCTTGCCTCCCCACCAGCCTGGCAGCCTGACAGCCCAGGCACTGGGGTGTCTTAGCCCGCAAAACTGTGAGGCAGCCCTGCCAGCTTCAAATCACCAAACCGGGACCAAAGCAGCAGCGAGCAGAGCTGAGGGAGAGTCTGAGGGGTTGTCAGGTGGAAGGGGATGGAGGGGGGGGCAGGGAAGGAAGTGTCTCTGCCACCTGTTACCGCCTGACTCCCTGCTCTCAGCGCTGCGGAGTTAAGGTGCTCTAGCTGGATTAAAGTAATCAGTGGTGACACGCAGGGAGGGAGGGAGCCCGATCATCTTCAGGATAAAAGTTTCTCCGAGTTCAGGATCTCCTCTCATCACAGGTTCTCCAGAGACGTCCTCGAACTGTCGCCTGTTTGTTTGATTTATTTTGCATTTCGTACTCATACTCACTTTTGTCTGATGGGGGATTTTCTTGAGTTGGACCTCGGTCATCCTGCTCCCACATTTTCATTTTTACCACCACGATAAAAAGCTGCTTCACTCAAACTAAGTATTCAGACATTCATATGGTCAGTCAGGAGACGGTGACATCAGGCCACAAAGGAAGGAAGCTTCACGGTGTCATCCAGTTGGTGGGTTTCCAGGAGAGGACTGGGACATCCTTATGGAAACAGCTGAGGAAATAGGATGGAGCGACAGCAGGTTTTATTTTTAGCTTTCAGTTCAGTTTGTTTTGGATGGTGACAGACAGGTGGTACTGTCCTGACCACCAGCTTAGATATACGAATATGATTCAAAACACTAAAGTCCAACTAAAAATAGTTTTTTTACTTCATATTTTTGTTGATGTCCTTGTAGATTTCAGCCAGCTCTCTCACAGCTCGCATGCACATTTAGCAAAATTGCGATTTGATTGTTTCAGCACACACAAAAATGTGACACCTTTTTCTCCTGATCTGTGTGAAACATGTATAATCTGTGATTCCAACATTAAATGATGTTACAAGAAAGTAATAAGGACCGACGTATAAATACACAACTTGGTCCGTTTGTTTCTTTTGCCCTCTGAGCTGCTGCGAAACATTATTTACTCATTATTCATCTCCAGATAAGTTATGACGAGTTTCAATACTGCAAAAACAAAGGTCTGACTGATTAACGCAGAACTTGGTTAAGTTGTTTCAGTTCTCAGAGGAATTTCTGCAGAAAATTGTCAACTTTTCTTTTCTCATAATCAGCTACACTGATTTGTCCCAAATTTTGTTCTCAACATTTACAGTCTTTTTTCAATTGAGGCATAAATTTTTAGCGATAGATGATTGAAATGGAAAAGGTTAATTTTTTTTTATCTAATTTATATTTCTAAATATTTTAGATTCAGATGTTTAATAAAACAAAAAAAGTGTTGAGCTGAAGTATCGTATTAAATGTTCTTTATTGAGGATGTGAAATCAGTGTTTGTCTTTTCAACCTCAGACGTGTCACAAAAACTATTCAGATTTTTAATGACATTCCAGACTTTAAGCCAAAAACAACCAAAAAAAAAATTAAAATTACAATAGGTCAATTAATATGTCCTATGGAGCTGATTCTTTTTCAGTACATCTACTGAATTGTGACAAATCTCTTCCTCACTGCAACCTACGATCAATTCAGGAGCGTGTCACTCTACAATTATCAAACTATGCAAAATCAAAGCACATCGATATCTCCACAAGTCTTGAGACAAATGCTACCAAACCTGACACATTATCTAGATGGCAGATATCAAGTGTTTGAAATGGTGTTTGGATCCATTAACAGCGAGTCTGCAGCAACATTCAGTGTTATCACTACTTTATGCACGACGTCCTCTATTTCGCCAAATTTTCAAACTTCATTGTATTTGACAACACACTCGATGGATCGCCAACATGTTGATTCTTTTTTATTTTAACAGCCAAAAGAAATCATAATTCCTCAGCTCTGCACATGTGATGTCAGGTCAGGAGATGTGTGGAAAGTCTCTCTCCACAGTGGCACAGTCAGTAAATCAGGTTCTTCGAGGGTTTAGGTTCGATTCCCTGGTGGCCAAAGCCCTACGTTCAAATATGTAGCACAGGATGTCTACATATTCACATTCTGTGTGAACTCCAGTCATTACAGCTTACTGAATTTTTTTTTTTTTGTTTGTTTGTTGTTGTTTTTTTTTTTTTTACACAGGAATTACATGGGTTGTTTTGTGAAAAATTAACACAACACCACCAGGTGACATCACACTTACTCTGTATTTACTTATTTACACCATAAATAAAATATTAATATTATATGAATGGTCAGTTACTAAACATGATAATCAAAGTGAAACGGAGCTGCAGAGTTATCACATGATTTAATATTTGACCCATAAATGTGGCTCTCAGTCTTAAAACCCATAGTCGAAGGTGTTGCCGGTTTTCCTGGAGTGGTCTTATGTGAGCGAGGTCTCCGGCCCTTCGTGGCTTGGACCAGACATCTGCATGAAGAGTTCCCTCAGCTCCGCCATGTCGTCATCGAGGGCCGGCAGGGGCGGGACGGACCGCTGCTCGCGCTCCTCGATGAAGTCCCAAAGACGAACGTTGTTCATGAACTGAAAGACACAAAGAAACAAAAACTGAGTCAAGCACGAGATCCCGAACCGCCTAGCTGATGGTTCTCAATTGGAATGGCAGCTGCGGTTTCTCACCCGGACGTTCCCCTCGGAGCTCAGCTGTTTCCGTGGCCGGTCCGGCTCTGCTCGGGTTCCGTCTGGGAAGGCGTGAAGATACAAACACTTCCCTCCAAACGGACACGAACCGCGACCCTGGTCGAAGTACTTGCAGGCCTTCTTACTGCAGACACAGACAGGAAACAACACTGACCTACTACTTCAGATCTGAGGTCAGGAAGACAAAAGGCCCTTCACTAAAAGATTCATTAAAACTGCACAACAGCATCTTTATATCCCTGAAAATATAATGTGCAAGAAAAAATTACAAAAAGGGGAATAATATAAAGTTTGTACTATAAAACCTGGAGCCAAACAACTGGGCTTTAAATGTTAAATCATGCCTGTTCTGATATAAAAATTTCAATTTAGATACCTATCGTTGTAAAAAGGACAATCTAGTGAATAAGAGTCATTCTCTGAAGAACAGTCTGTAAAATCTGAAGGTTTTAAATTGTGGCAGATTCAGGAAGCTCACCTGACTCCAGACTTGAAGAGGTCTATGAGGTGGTCCTTGTCCTCCTGATTCTCCACCCAGTAAACTGAGGGGATGACAAACTCTGAGACAACCCGACACTCTGGACACGACCTGAGACAAAGAGACACTTCATCAGACAAACGGAGACTGTGTCCCAGGACAAACTTCACATATGCTGTCCCAGCGTCACAGGCTAGCAGAACCTGTCCTGGACAGGAGAGCTCACATCACCAAATGTGTCCAGACACAGACCATGTCCTGGACTCAGGTCTTACTTAATGATGGTGTTGCTGAAGGTTCTGGTGCAGCGCCACTTTCGGATGCAGGCCAGACAGAAGGTGTGACAGCAGGACGACAGGATGCCAAACCTGCGGTCTGATGGGTTCGCCTTCTGCACCACCACCTCCATACAGATGGAACACACCTGTACATCAACAACAGCCGTCACTCTTACTGTCACCATAACAACCATTGAGTGAGCAAATGAACCCACCTTGTCCTCGCTGAGCTGGGCCGCAAACGCCTTCTCCATGTCGGCCTCGAAGGCTGCCAGGCACATCTGAAGACAGAGACGGAGAATATCAGTGCTGTCCAACCCACTGGCAGCCATTTTGCCCCCTCCCTTCCTTCTTTATGTTCAGGTGGTTTTCATTTTAGTTGCAAGACCTTTACAACATGTCATCTTTCACTGCTTATTGTTTTATTTATATTGTTCCACGACATTAAATAAAATACTGTCTCTGCTCTGTCACTGCCTGACAAGCCAAGTTGCAACTCTTCATTGATTAAAGTCATTTGAGCGATGTTCATCCAGTTTTCGCCTCGAGATGAGGGGCAGTCACTCTGAGTCTCATAACATCAGGATCAATGTGGTTCTGATAAAAATGGAGTGTGGACCTTTCACCTGCAGGTTTAGAGGATGACTCACTGTTTGTAGTGGTAGTGTTGTAGTAGTGGTGTAGTGTAGTTGCTTTTGTTGTTTTTTTGTTGTTGTTGTTTGTTTATTTGATGATTATTTGCTTTTTTTCCAAATAACTGGTTGAAATAAAACAGGAAACCTGATATGTGTCCTCTGGGCTTCCATACTTTCCCACACAATTTATTTACTCCTTCTTCATTCCTTTTGAATTCACAACTCTAACATTTGAGCAAATAAATGAAGAACAACTGCTCCTTTTCTTTGAATATGTTCAATCAAATCATCATGCTCACCTTCTCGTGTGCTTTTCTCTGCTCGGGGTCGTGGGGGTGGAGAACCTGCAGCCCGCACACCTCACACATATCGCCATGGAGATACGTACAGTTGTCTTCATAGAAGCAGTGTCCAGTAGCAGCGTAGGGACACAGCAGGGGGAGGTTCTGGGAGGTCCCACCCACCGGGGGAAGTGCTACTGAGAGGACAAGTGAAAATGTAAAACAATCCTACAAGAATGCCTTGTCACGTGTCAATGGTCAACATCATGAAAGGCTATCAACCAATCAGAAGCAAGTGTGCTGCATGTCCAACCTTGTTCCTGCGCCGAAGCCTCCAGACCCGTCCTGATGGCGTCCACATACGTCTGAGGAGCTGCAGCTGTTGTGACGTCTGACCACAAACTGTCTGCTGGAGCTCCAAACATCCTGTCGACACCTACACAATGGAGAGAGAGAGAGAAACAGGGAGACAGACAGATTGGTCAGAGGTCAGACAGCTGCCTTTAGTTTTGATTTAATACGATTATTGTTTCATTGTGGATGTGGATTGTTTTCATATTCAAGTCTGTGGACCGTAAAGGAGGCGGAGAAGCATCTGTCATCAATCTGCGGTGTTTTAGTCACCTCTGTCTCTGAGAACAAGGTTCTTCTTCCCTCCACCTCGAACTGGAGGTCCAAGTCCAGCTCCCCCTCCGCTCGCCTGATCCTCCGACGCTCCTCCCCCTCCCCCTCCACCCCCACCTCTGGATGGAGGTTTGATGTGATCGTACCTACACACAAGTCGAACACGGAAGAAGAAATGTAGCTGTTCCGCTGTCGTCTGACGACATGACTGGATGTTACCCATCAGGTGAGTGTTTACCTGCAGCGTTCTCCGTATGCGCACATTCCTCTCTGGTAGAACTTGCAGATGGTGGAGGGTTTGCTGTTGTTCGGGTCGTGGGAGAAGAGGCAGCGGCTTCCCTCTCTGCACACGCCGTGGAGGAAGTACCTGAAAGACACAGGGCAGCACAGGAAGTGGCATCACACCGTCCCTGTCCACAGAAAAGCCTCCTGCACTGTCATAGAACAGCAGAAAAGGTGGAAGAGTTTGTTTGTTTTTATTTGTTTGTTAATTAACTTACAGGTTACCATAGCAACATCACTGGTCCTTTTGACCTCCAAAGCCTGATCAGGGACTCTTAATCAGGTCAAGGAGCATTTTAACTTTCCAAAAGACCTTTTCACCTCTTCAAGGACTTCTCTTCCACTTAAACGAGCCCTCTCAACTTCTCAAAGACTTTTTATTGTTTATTAACCTCAAGGCCTCATCCCTTCGACACAAACATGCCCAGCTGACTGTATCTGACCGCACAAAACAGCAGAAATTCACGCGGAAGGAGCAAAATCCGCCCGCTGTTTGGTTAAAAAAACGGAAAATAAAAGCTTAACAGAAGAGCAGAGAGGCTGAAGGAGAGTCCGAACCAGTTCGACTCAGCGTGAACTTCCACACAAGCTAATGTGCTAAAAACATTAGCACGATGCTAACGCGCCTCCGTCGACTTCCGGGTCGGAAAACCGGCCGAACCCCCCAAAACCGACATCGAAGAGGCGGACAGCTGACGGACGGCCGGCTCGACTCACCTGCAGGTCACCTGTTTGGTGCTCATCTTCCCCGCCGAGATTCAGCGACGACGGCTGCTTCAGAGATGCCACTTCGGTGTCCCGGTCAAACAGCTCCGACCGAGCGCAGCAGCCGCAGCAGGAAGGTTCCTATAGGCGGGAAGAACAAGAAGTGAAAGAATGAATGAAATTGATCAATCAACAAATAAATAGGTAGATTAAAAATACACAGACATATTTATTGATTGATTGATAGATTTTACATTTTTACATTTTTTATTTTTATTTTTTTTGTTTGTTTTTATACTTCTTTATTTATTTATGTCCACTAAGTCAAATTCCGTGTTTTCCTTGGCCAATAAATCTGATTCTTCCTCAGGTGGTTTCTTTGTTAAAGGTACAGATAAAATAGTAGTAATAATAAGGATTCAGGAAGTGATTCAAAGCGTCTGTCTTCGACGTCACGGCTGCAGTGGTGGCTCCGCCCCCACCTGTCCGCAGGTGCACTTCCGGTCCGGAGGGCTCATGGAGACGGGAGACTTGGTGCGGTTCCGACACTGCGGCAGGACCGTCTACACGCTGGGCAGTCCGGCCGGACTGTGGTGTCCGGCGTGCGGCCTGGCGGTGCGGCTCGGCCTGATGGAGGCTCCGGTTCGGATCCGGATCCCGCTCCGGGACGGACACCGAACTGCCTGCTGCTTCCTCATCACGTCCCGGTTCGGAGCGGCCGGATTCAGGTACACAAGACTCGGGTTGGACTCAATAAAACTGTTAAATCCTCCATCCGGTGCTCAGTAACATCCTTCATCATGAGTTACTTTATTTTATTCTGAATTTCCTGTTAATAGACATCAATTTTGGGTTCTGATGATTTAAATTCACCTGTTTATGACTCATTTATATTATTTTTGTTATTGTTTGTGCTACATCATCTGACACCAGGGTGAAGATAATATGATCATATTTCATGAATCTTTTTATTTTTTATTTTTTTTACGAACATCACTATCTTTAAAAACTTCATTCAGATATTTGTGTCCACAGTGAAGAAAATGAGTCTGAGCTTCATGTTGGCATCTCCAATTCTAAAGGTGAGGTTATTTTATTTATTAATCTTTTTAGTTTTCTTATGAAATTCATTATATATTTTTTAAATTACAAAATTTACCAGTTAAATATATTTTACCAAATTCATTTTGTTTAATCTATTTAGTTGTGCTTAACATTTAACTTAATTTTAGCCTACTTGTTTAATTTTCCTTTTGTTGATTTAATTAAATGCTTAGTTTAGTTTAGTAGTCAATAATTTTATTGTTTTACTTAATTAAATTTGTATTCAATATTAATTTGTATTTGGGTTACTTAAAGTTATTATATTTTCTATTTAAATTTTATTTGATTTTAAGGTTTTGTCAGGTGAATGAATATAAACCTTTCTTTTTAATTGTCGGTAATCTGTTTCATTTTGTATGTTGTTGCAGGTGTGGTTTTTAATTATACAGAGTCAGGGATTCGGTGTCAGCAGCAGGGATGGGAGCAGAGCATCGTTATCCCTCTGGTTGCCCCGAGCAACGACAGCCTCAGTTTCAGGATGTTGTGGGACGAACAGCTGGAGACGTACAGTCGTCTGAACACCTGGACGGCAGCCAGGTAGGACCTATTTCTCTCTGACAATGATGAAGACCCGTTAACTTTTGTAAATTGATCGATCGGGGTTGGTTTTTATTTAATCACCTGGTCGGCGGGTGAAGTAGCGGCAGTAGTTTTTTATTTTCTCTCTCTCTCTCTCTCTCTGCAGGTTTCAGGAGCAGAGGGAGTTTGGGTCGTGTTGCTACGGTTTCGCTTTGAGTTTCATCAACCATGTGATGAAGGAGGAGGGCAAGCAGCCAATCAGCAGAGAGCGTTTCACCTCTCAGTACATCCTGCCCAGGACAGAGGCGACCTCCAGGTATCTCTCGGTATACCAGCACGTCTGTCAGCACGGACACTACATGACTGGAGACGGAGATGGTCCGTGAACTACACCAGATCATCTTCTCTGTGGATTCTGTTGTGCTCTGATGGCACTAAACTACTCAGCGATTTTGTCTATTTCCTAGAACACTCATTTCTACCAAGGTCCTTGAATGATTTGATGTTCTTGCTGGAAATGCTCAAGTCTCCCATGCTCCATGAAGTATCTGTCTGGCTGGTGGATTTGCTAGAAACTCTCTGAGACTCCTCTGGATTCCAGATATTTTACTTTATTTATACTATCCAGATTGTTTCAGTCATTTTACTTTAAACCTAGAAGGAAACAAAAAAATTCAAATGTTCATCTCTTTTGAGAAAATATTTATTTTGATGATAAATCTACTGGTAGTACCGGGCTTTATAAACATGTACAGTTGTGTAGCATGGAGATGTTTCAGCAGGACATTACAGTCCAAAAATGTGAGGTCAGAATATGTCATGTTTATTAAGTCTGAAGGCTGAAAAACAAAAACAAAAATTAACAACATTTGAGTTGAATAAATAAGTCAATTAATTTTGCTTTTCCTCTTTTTTTTTTTTTTTATTTATTTATTTTGCTTATCCATTTGTGCTTTGTTGTTGTGATATCGACACGCACGAGCTGACAGATCAGATCTCACACACAAACACGCAGTTTGATAGGTGAGATGGAAAAAGTGTTGACCTACATTCATCCTGTCTGCTGCACCAATCAGATCACAGCTTTTATTTCAGAAGCTCAGTTTTACATTCCTTCTGTTCCGAAACCCGAATCAGACGGAGTAAAACGAATCTGCATTCATCCTCTTCAGATGATGATCTCGTTTCCTGTCAGACTGACACGGACACCTACTTGGCTGATAAACACCAGTTTCCATGACGACGTGAGAAACATGGCCTGGAAGTCACCTGCTGAGACTAAAGCAGCAATAGGTGAGCCGGTTCACATGACCATCTGTCTGACAGCAGCTACAACCTGATAGGCTGGAGGCAGGTTGATGAGGTCATCTGATAGGCTGTAACCTGGCGACCAGGTGTGTCACAGAGGAGGAAAGAAGAAGAAGAGGAGGATGAAACAGAAGTCACATAGAGAGGAGCAGAAACACTGAGAAGGAGAAGAGGGAGGAGGGAAAGGGAGAAGTTAAAAAAAAAAAAAAAAGGAATTAAGGAGGAAGAGGAGTGAGAAGTGATGGAGCGCAGTGTGATCCGGTTGAGTCACTGTCAGAAGGAGATCTTCTGCTTCTCGGTGCCGGAGGATTGTCCGAGCTGTGGGGAGGAGCTGAGGGGGAACAGACTGCAGGAGGCGCCGGTCAGCCTTCCCTCCCCATTCACCAACGGACACAAGAGCTCCTGCTGCCTGCTGGTCGCGCCTGCACACGACAACCAGGCCAGGTAAATGCACACGTATCTACACTCAGCTCAGTTTATTAGGAACACCTACAACCAACTCTCCTCAGTTAAGGCTCTACTGATTGGGTGGTGCAGTCTGTCACTGCTGTCTAAGCAGTGTGTGTCCTGTTTTTTCTTTTCAGAGAGTTTGATGGGACCTCAGATCTGCACACAGGCATCTCCAACACTAAAGGTAGGACCCTGAGGTCATGAGACAGGGGTCAAAGGTCAGACTGGGTCTGATTTCTTCTCTTATTTCAGTTCTAAGGACCAACTGGTCCGCATCCAGAGATCAGTCTGATCCCCTTTAAAATATGATCTAATCCAACAACAGTACTCCTTCAATCTCGTGTACAGATGGCCCAGTACATCAGAAAGAAAACAAATAAACATCTTGTGGTATTTTGGTCAACATCTTCGACTGCGATCTGTTTCTGCAACTTCATCGATCTCCTCCTTTGTGTGATTCTATCAACAAGGAAACATTTAATTAACATAAAATTTATTTAATAAACCAGTCTCTAGTCATTAGATGTGTTTAAATCAGCATTAAAAGGAATGTAATTTCTTCAAATGAAAAGTCAGCAGAAATGTGGGTCAATCAGTCCGTGACGGTTCACAGATGTTAAATTCCTTCACTTGATTAAATCGCTGCAGCCTCAGTGATCTGACACCGACTGTTTATTGCGTGTTTAAAATCAGGACATCGTGAAATCCTTTGTGTGTGCAGGAGTTGTGTATAACTACACTCGGGGTGGGGTCCACAGAGATCAGACTGGGTGGGAGCGCTGTGTCAGTGTCCCTCTGGTCCGACCCGACACGTTCCACCTGCTGGCTCAGTGGGACCAGTACCTGGACCACTTCTCTGAGGGGCCCATGTGGGACCCTGCGTGGCACAGGTACACCTGCCCAGATACAGGCTGCAACACATTTCGCACAAAACATCAACAAAAACTTATACACCCCTTTACCTGTTTCTCTCTCATTCTGTTTTTGTCCCACCATCTCTCACTCTCTCTGTCAATCTGTCTCTGTTCCCCTGTCTCTCATCTAACCACCTGTCTCTCTCTGTTTCTTTGTCTCAGGTTCGATGATGAACACCAAAACTGCTTCACCTACTGCCTCCGCTTTATTAACAGCGTCCTGGCGGTGGAGGGGCGGAGCTCTCTGAGCAGAGAGGCCTTCACCCACAGCTTCATCCTGCCAAGGATGAGGAGGGTCTCCAAATATACCACACTGTACGAGCACATCCAGAGACATCAGTACTACATGGTGGACAGACAGGAAGAGAAACAAGAGGACAGAGCACTCTGATTTTGACAAAACATCATGAGATTGTTCACCTGCTGAGTCGACACTTTAGATTAACTTCACTGCAGGATTCAACTGTTTCTTCTTTAAATTCTTTTACTTACATATTTTGTGCATTTTAACGTCATAAACACAGTGACATGAACTGTAAACTATCTGTGCATTATGTGTGTAAATGCTCCATGTGTACTGAATGCATTCTTTATTTTTATTGTGTTATCATGTCTGTCTTAGTCTGACAGCTTTTAATTAATAAATAATAAATTTATAAACACTGTCATCACTGTCAATAAAAAATGTCCTCTCTAGACAATCAGTCAGTTGTGTTTCCTCTCTCTTGTCCAGTTGTTGTTGTGGTATCAGTTGTCATTGCTGCACAAATGGCATTATGTCCTGAATGTAACCTCTTGTTGTTGTTTTAAATGCTAATGAGAAAAAAAAAGATTCAGCTTCATTAAAGTCTTAACGTTGTGTTTCTGTGTGTTTTTGTCTCTGGATATCACACCACTTTTGTTTTTAGGTGTCCAGGTTTGAAAAAACATTCTCTGCGTCTTCTCAACAGCGTTAACACACTTTGTTGTGTTATTTACGTGGTTAAAACTTAAAAACAACATATTTTGAAGTTAAAACGTTGAAATCAGCTGTGATCTGGTTTTACTGTTCTGATCTGACTTTACTAACCTGCAGTAGGAACTGAGAGACTGGTCCGGCTGTTCCACCCGGACACTGATTCTGAGACACCGCAGCGTCCGGCAGCAAAACAAAGCCGGCCGGAAAGTTAGAACTGTATGAAACCGAACTGGATCCGGACTTTATCGGGCCAACAAGCTAACAGGCGACCTGGTCCGCCGGAGGAGAAGCTAACAGGCTAACAGCTCAGTCCGCATCCGGATCAGAGCCACAGAAGGCCCGAACCGGTCCGACCCGGTCCTCAACATGCAGGCGGAGTTTCGGGCTCCCCGGCGGAGGAACCGGGTCTATGAGCAGTACGAGGCTCCGCTGCCGGTGAGCCGGATCCCGGAGGACAGGAGCCACTTCCGAGCGGAGATCATCAACCAGCACGTGGTGGTCTGTCATCCGGATCACATCCAGAAGATTCACAACCAGGTCTGAGCTAATCCGAATCACCTGAAACCGGGTCTGAGTTAATCCGAATCACTTGAAACCGGGTCTGAGTTAATCCGAGTCACCTGAAACCGGGTCTGGGTTAATCCGAGTCACCTGAAACCGGGTCTGAGTTAATCCGAGTCACCTGAAACCGGGTCTGAGTTAATCCGAGTCACCTGAAACCGAGTCTGGGTTAATCCGAGTCACCTGAAACCGGGTCTGAGTTAATCCGAGTCACCTGAAACCGAGTCTGAGTTAATCCGAGTCACCTGAAACCGAGTCTGAGTTAATCCGAGTCACCTGAAACCGAGTCTGAGTTAATCCGAATCACCTGAAACTAAGTTTGAATGAAATCACTTGGCTTGAGTGCAGATATGAATCAAATCACATTACTTAAAATTAGGTGTTAGTTAATCCACATTTCCAAGTTTGACTTAAACCACCTTTAAAAAAAAACCCACATCACCTAGAAAAAGAAACTGTTTTGCAGGTAAGTTCATTTGTGACAAAGTTCTGAAGTCATAAAAAAAAAAAAGTTTTCTAACCAATAAAACCAGGCTAATGATGTAATTTTAACAATCCTGATAAAAGAAACAACGACAGTAATTACACAGTGAAAGTGAAGTAAAGTAAACTGACTGAAATGGTCATTAATGATCATGGGGATAATTTTTCCAATAAGAAGTTTTCAGAATCTATGCTATTTTCACCTTTAAAGGATTCTGTAGAAATGGTGATGTGGTTATTCCTGCGATCTGATTGGTCACCGCCATCATCAGAACCCTGAAAGACAGTTACACCACAAGGCCTTCAGGCCTCAGATCAGAGGTTTGAGTTAATCTACATGTATTTATGAAATTATATCAAGTTTTATGTTTTCAAAACGAGCAGATTTTGTTGTTTCAGGGCTATTTTGGAAAAGGTGTCCTGTCCAGAGCGAGACCAGACCACAGCATCTCCAACAAATGGGAACGTGAGTGTACACCCACGCAGTGACATCATCGTCATCATCAGGTCCAATCAGTGCTGTTGGCTGAAGTGTTCTGGCTCCTGTTTCTGTTACAGAACACGAAAGTTTGTTTCTGCCCGTCATCTCACAGTCCAGGTTGGTGACATCACATCCTTTCTGCTCACATGACGACTGCATGTCTGTTCACGTGATGATGTCATTTCCCCGACGCCTCCAGGTACAAGGAGCTGCTCAGGTGGGCAGGCGCAGCTCTGTCCTCTCAGGGATTGGATGATGACGCTGTCAGTCAAACTCTGCACAGACTCTCTCAGCCTGTAGAGATGGAGGAAGTGAAGCGGGAGGTGGAAGGGGAAGAGAATGGACAGGGAGGGAATCGAGGGCAGGAGGAGGGACTGGGACCAGAGGACATCGTCTCTTCACACAAGAGACCTAAGCGGTGCTCGGAGGTCGAGCCGGAGGCCAAGAGAAGCTGCAGGTGGGTTATCCACCAGACTCCCTTCAAGTGTCCGTATATAAACTACGTGACACTAAACCCAGCTGTCATCCTTATTTTCACATCTCAGGCCGGACCTGGAAGACCTAACCCACGATCACAGCTCGGATCAGGACTCAGACTCTGACCCTGATCCAGATCCTGACCCTGACCTTGTCTCTGACCCCAGCTCAGACTCTGATCCTGAGATGGAGACTTTGGTTCCAGGTCCTGGTTATGTCCTAGTAGACAGTGAGGTTAGTCGTCATCTGAATACAGATCTGTTCTCACCACCGGGCTCTGGTTGTGGTTGGTGCTGAGATTCAGTTGTGTTGTTGTGCGTCTGCAGGTTGGCGAGGGGGTCAGGGAGGTCAGACGGACTCCGTTCTCGCTGTTAGAGTACCTGCAGCTCAGTCTGGAAGAGGTAACTCACCAACACTGCAGCTGAAGGCTGACCCTTCAAGTCCACCAGTCAAAATGTGATCATGTCATAGTAACACCTTTATCTGGATCTCAGGCGTATGATGAAAAACTAGTCGAAAGAAATCTGAGGTTCTTAGAATAAGACACCACCCGTGAGGTTTTAATGTCATCTGCGTAACATGGGCTCGAATCAGTTTTTAGTCTGTCTGCATCTACAGGCTTTCTTTCTGGTCTATGGTCTGGGCTGCCTGTCTGTCTACCTTGACAAGGTAACTATCCGTCCGCCTCCACCTGATATCAACGATGGTTCCATCATACCTCTTTAAATGACCTCACTGTCGCCTTTGTGCTGTGATTGTCAGGAGCCCCTGTCAGTTATCCAGCTGTGGAGGACGTTCCAGACCATGCATCCCAACTTTGTCAGCTCCTACGCGGCCTATCATCATTTCCGCAGCAGGGGATGGGTCCCCAAAGGTGGCAGCGGGGCCAAGTATGGCGTTGACCTCAGTAAGACAAACACACATGCAAATAGATTGAAATACCTTTTGAGTCTGTGTAGAATTCTGCAGTGCATTCAGATTTAACATGGCAATTAATCTTAATCATCATTAGTTTGTTGTATTTGAGGGTTTTCTTTTGTTTGTTTTAGATATTTATATATATATGTATATGTGGTGGGATTGTTAGCAGACAGTAGAGAAACAGTTTTGAATTGAAACTTGTTTCAATATCAACATCAAATTCTATGATGAAGTGTAACTTTACTTTTGTGTTTTCAGTGTTGTACAGGAAAGGCCCAGCTTTTTACCACGCCAGGTAACACACACACACACACGCATACAATATACAACGCATGCGAAATTAACTTATGTCTCACTGAATATGTCCATCACCTCTTACTGTAGTTACTCAGTGGTAATTGAGCGGGTTGACGAGACATTCAGAGGCTCTGCCTTGCGTCCCTTTACGTGGCGCTCTCTGGCAGCTCTTAGCCGCATCACTGCTAACGTCTCCAAGGTAGCAACTGTTTGGGTCTCATCAGATCTTCGCTGTACTTTTTATTTCTCCCTCAACATTTACCATATTTGTTTCACAGGAGTTGATGATGTGTTACGTCATTTATCCAGTCGACCTATCACAGTCTGAGCTTGACTCACCTGAGTGTCTGAGCAGACTGAAGGTTCAGGTAAGATATTTAACCAAGATGTTCAAATATCAGAGGAACAGAAAACCTGATCTGATGTGCTGATTAATGAATACCTTCAATAATTTACTGATTATCAATTCATTTTCTTTGCTTGATTAGTCATTTATGCATGAGAATGACTGCAGGTACATTTTTTAAACAAGTTAATACTCTGCAATGATAGATAACATGAAAACATGTTTTTGATAAAACAAAAGAGGCATTAATGTAAAGATTTATCTTTTTTGTGCAGGAAATGATTGTTAGCAGATGGGTTTCCTCCAAAGAGCGAACTGAGCAGGACGACATCTAGTTGGTGGACCGAACAAACTGATGCTGTGACTTTGTGAAAATAAATTGAGACTTCATAAAGAGACAAATGATGCAAAAACCTAAAATGTGAGCAGTTGGGGTTTTTTTTTTTTGGAGGGGGGGGCGGGGTTGATTGTTTGTTTGTTTGCTTCAAATATGGTGCTAATAGTTTTTTCTATTAAAAAGAAATTTCAGAAATGTTGTTGTGTTTGTGAGTGCACGCAACTATCAAGGCAAGTCTTCGCGATGCATTTTTTCTTGGAATCATAAATGTCATAAAGTCATGTGCCAAACTGTTGACGATATGATGCAATATTCCACTTCACATCTTGAAACCTTTGACCTCCTGGTGGCCTGAAAGGACAAGTGAGAGGACAACTCTCAATCTGCGAGGATCCCTCCATCATTTTTGATAGCAAAGGGTGACAGCGGTTCTTTTTTATGCTACAGTGAAGAACTGGTGGACTATACACTATATATATATATATATATATATATATATTATTTTGAGACTTTGATTAAGTCATTCTTTTAGAAGAAAAAAATCGATTTTAAACCTACACAAAAATGTTTTGTTTTTTTTTAACTAAGTGCTCCAGGACCCTCATTTTGACACAGGGCACATCTGATATATCTCTCTTAAAATAATGAATGCATTCTCACAATATTCAAACTTTTATTTCGCCCAATTATAAATTTACTCTCATAAAATCACGACTTTTTTCAGAAAATAACGACTTCACTCACAAAATTACGAATTTATTCCTTATCATTTCATGTTTACTCTCCCAAGATGATGGAATTTTCACTGTAATATGACTTTTTTTCTTGTTTTATCGCAGCTTTATTCTGATAAATGTCACACTGAAATAGTCTTTTCACTCTGAGCGCTGCTATATTTTGATCTCGCGGTTGTGAAGTCTCGCGAGAACAACCGTGCTCGCTATTTTGCGCCATTAACGGCCGAATAGCGTCGCACGGACCACCGACCGGGAGAGCGACTCTCAACCGGACAACGACCGCCCGTTTTCCGTTTACCGCCCCGGAGCCGCCGTTCAGCTAGGTAAAAAAAAAAAAACCGTGGCTGCCGGTAATTATCACTACCTCGGGGGGCTAAGAGCGGTGACACACCGGGCTTACGCGGCGGGAGGCCTGCTCACCTCAGGCTAGCTGCTAACGCGTTAGCCTCAGGAGGCCTCAGGTGTGTCTCACCGGAATTCGAACCGGCTGAGGTCACCGACATACCGGACACGGTTAACCGGGGCTTCACGGTCACTCTCCGGCTGTCGGTTGGTCTGTTTAGCCGCGTGGCTAAAGGGTTAGCCGGTGTGAGGCTGTTCAGGTCACAGGAGGAAAGTTAACTGTGGAGACGGAGAATGAATCACAACCAACTTCCTGTCAGACGGAGCTCCTCGGCTCACCTTCCTAACTCCTGTCCATAACAAAACCTGGGGCTCGCTGGTTCAGTCAGACTCTGGGAACTTACTGCTACAATCTCGATCATGTGATTAGAAGTGTTTTACAAAGAATAAATCATACATCCAGGTAGATGATTACTTTTGAGCTGATTGATTAATTGGCTGTTTGTTTCTCGGTGGGCGGAGCTGCAGAGATCGACAGAAAATGTAGTTACTGATTGAATTGATAATCAGTGAACCCCCAAACTGATCCCGATCAGATGCTTGTCAGTCATACATGGTTTTAAAGTTAGGCTTGGATTGGACATCAGAAACAGCAATCTAAACGCATAACTCACATTTTCACAGGTTTTTCACATAAACCAATTACTCCAGATAATATAAAGCCCCAACTGTAAACATGTAGTTTATTTAAATTGTCAGTGATGGACACTAAAGCACCTTGTATCTGTCTGTAGATAAGCAGCAGTATGGCAGATGACCTGGACATCGAGGCGATGCTGGAGGCGCCGTACAGGAAGGTGAGACTCTGTCTGTCCTCTCGTAACTGAGACTCTCAGCTGGACTCTACTGCTCCTCACACAGCCGCTGACTGTAACCGCCATACTAACTGAATCAGAGCTGCGTGAAGACGCTTTACAGTGCACCACTTTAAAGAGTAAAAGCAAAGTGAGGACATGTTCAAAGATATATGAATTTATCCAAAAAAAATATCTGTGAATGTTACTGAAAAGACAAAAAAAAAACAAAACACAACTCCAGTATTTTGTGTTGGCTACACTTGTTAACTTTGAAGGTGGGTTCAGGATTTTAAAAAAAAAAAAAAAGCTAAATCAAGTAGCATTTCTCAGAAGGGTTATAACGTCTTGTGAATGCCATAGTCCTTGAAGCTCTCAGCAAGATTCGCAGTAAACAGCCATTAATGCTAACGCTGGCTATGATGCAATAGCACAACTTCAATAGCTGCTTTAAAATGGCACCATTTCTCCTTAATACACTTGGGTATAGTTTTTCAGGTACTGGGCAGGTAGGTTGTTCCAGCATCTTGGGGAACTTGTCACAGTTCTTATGTGGGTTTAGTCTGTCTCTTCATGTGATCCCAGACTGACTCCGTAAGATTGAGATCAGGGCTCTGTGGAGGCCAGACCATCTGTTGCAGGACTCCTTGTTCTTCGTGGCTCTGAAGGTCGTTCTTTATAACTCTGGCTGTGTGTTTGGGCTCGTTGTCCTGCTGCAGAATGAATCTGGGGCTGATCAGAGACCTCCTGATGGGACTGTTGACGGAGAGCAATCTAAACTTCTAAAGTGCCTAAAATCCTTCCATAGTCCTATAGGTAATAGCTAGGTCACCCGTATCTGATTCTTTCAGGTCGATTCTTTAGACTGCAGAGTGTCACTCAGTTTCAGCTTTAACATGTGAGTATAACACTCACACGTTAACCATGTTTGATTTCAGGATTACAAAAATTCACAGACAGACATCTATTGAGGGAGCTTTAGTATCAACCAAGAACACAACACTGATTGATTTTGTTTAGCTCTCCAACTTCAGCATTCTGACCAAAAATTATCTGTACCTGAAGACCTCTGGATGTGAGCTGGGCTGAAATACTTTTCAGAGGTGATGCTGAAGAGGTATATAGCAAAATTCAGAGGTGCACACACCTGCAGTCTGGGAGCAGAACTCAGATTTCACAGCTGTTACTTTAAAAAAAAAGTTTCATTTTTAAAACCAAGTAATGATTTTTAAACCGTTTAATCAAATCCTGAACTATGTTGTTGAATTAATATGTTTTAATCTTTAATCTCTAATCTTAAAATTCCCTTCTGCACTTTTTGATTAAAGGACTCAAGTGATTTGTTGATCAGCACACCATTGACATGCTGAAACCGGTTTTAAAGCAAAAATTGACACAGTGTTTGGACCTAATAGCTCTAAATTTATCTTCAGTGAAATCTTCTGCTCACTCACAGCTGGTTTGTACGTTCTGTCTCTGTTTGCTTCCTCTGAACTGGTATGTGGAGTCTCTGAGCAGTAGAGTCTGGCTGACGATGATGATGATATGATGATGTTGACAATGATAATGATGATGGCGTTCCTTCACAGACTGTCATGAATAAATGCCCATCTATCTCTCTTTGTAGACTTGCCTAACGATTTCTCACCTCTACTCCCCTGAATGCCAGTGTGATCTGTCACAAACATGAAGGTAGTAAAAAGCCCCCATCATGCATTGCTGTACTGTGGTCCCCATGGTAACATGACTGTAGTCCCCTTGGTAACTGCAAACTATCACCTGGTTTTGGCCCAACTACCCCGAGGAGGAGCAGCTGTGGATTCTGGGAGATGAATTTTTAGAACAGGGAGCAGCAGGATCATTGGAAAGGAGACACCACACCGGATCACTGGCAGTGTCAAAATTAGCCTTTAGCTTAGCATAACCACCATTCTGCATCTTGACTCTGTGCTGTGAGTTGGGACTCAGAATGGTACTGGTGGGTGGGGTTTAGCAAGGTGAATGGCAGGTGAGTTGAGTATGAAGATTGAGATAAAGATGTGATGTTGGTCTCTGCCTTCAGTGCTCATGAAGTCAGAGTGGAGCGTCACCTTTAATTTTAGGAGTTGCACAGGAAGTTTAAAAGTGTGAGGTTACTTTAGTTTGACATAGGTAACAAACATCACACAGGTGTGTTTGACATGCTTCAGTCCATTCTACCACTATCTAATATTTAACGTTAGTTCTGATCCTTTTTCATGACAATAGTTTCCTTCCTTTCAGGCTGCTTGTTTCCACACAATCAAACCTCATCTTGCTTGTCCAAAGTCTTTCATTCTCTATCAGTGGGTTAACACACAATTCTGGTTTGTCTCAGGTCTGAGAGTCAACTTCAGGTTGTGTCTCTGTAAGCAGAGAAACAAGTCTTTATCTACGGATGAAGATGGGAGAGTTTCTGTTAAACACCCTCTGTGTAGACAATACTTTACAATAAGTACATTTCTATAGGAAATGTATTATATATAGAAAAACGGCCTACATTACGTGACTGCATCCTACCTCATCCACATCACATCCAATCAAAAATCTGCATGTTAATACTATGACTGTCTTAGCTGGCCCTCATGTTAGTGTCTGTAATTAAGATAGACTTGGTTTTAAAATGTTGTCACCTTACAGTTTTGCTGCAACTGTTGATGCGACTCTTCGCACATTACCTAAATTTCTATGTTTCACATCGCCTAGAAAAGAAACAGAGACCTGCTAACAAACAACAGATGTTACATATAGTTGCATATACATCACAAATCGGGACT
This sequence comes from Echeneis naucrates, assembly GCF_900963305.1. Lineage (NCBI taxonomy): Eukaryota > Metazoa > Chordata > Actinopteri > Carangiformes > Echeneidae > Echeneis > Echeneis naucrates. The sequence continues at coordinate 3,524,214 of NC_042515.1, read as the reverse complement.
TTAGTGTGGACAAATGAAATTTGTTATTTCATCTGTGCGGCCACGTGGAAAGAAGGAAATGAGTATAAACAGTGTGCTGTAATGTTAGAGGACTGAAACATGCCGAACTGACAGGTGTGTCAGGTGAGCAGGTGAGGGACTATCTGAGGTTTAGTGTGGAGGGTGTGTCCTTGGTTCTGGTTTTGGGCTGAGTTGAGTGACTAAGACTCCTGTCTGCTTCAGGGCCCTTCAGAGGAGTCCCAGCACCCAAAACCAGCACAGCATCCACACGGCTGAAGAAGAGCTGGACTGTGGAGTGTCTGTCTGCTGCGGGAGCTCCAGCCAGGCTGCAGCCACACCCAACCCCCACCCCAAACCCCCCCCCCCACACACACACACACAGAGCTCAGGCTGCAGCCTGGGACTGACTGACTGACCTGGACTGACCTCTGACACCCCAACGGCCAAATCCCTTCCCCTCACAGAACAGCCTGTTTGAATGTGACGTATTAAATTGTGTATTCTCTCTTGCCCCCTTTCCCTCCTCCCCCCTCTCTGACACCTGAATATTGCATCTGCCTCCTCATGCTGTTCTCTGTCGACCCCCGATAGGAGGACACCAAGGCCCTGAGCCCCAATGGACAGGAGGAGCGCAACAAGAGGTAGCACCAGCTGTCTCTCTGTTCATCTCTGCCTGTCCATTTTTCTTTTTCTTTCTGTTAATCTGATAACTTGGCTGTAAACCTTTGTCTACCTGTCAGTCTCCTCCTGTCTTTTTATGATGCACATTTGTATGATTACTTGTACATTTACTTATCTGCCGTGTCATTCTCATTTATTGTTTATGTCGAACTGATGTTTTCATGTTGTTGTTTTGTGTGTCCAATTTTGTGTTTTCTTTCTCTGGCTATGTAGTCATTTGTGCAGAATAGACAAGGGTGAGATTAACTATTGGATGAAAATGCAAATGTCACCTCAGAGCCTTCATGTAATTGCAACCATGTAATGGATTTTATTTTGTATTTACATATCCGCCATCATTTCCCTGTTAATGGTGTTTTCATCTTACCTGAAATTTTCAAGCACAGTGACAATGGAATCACCATGGTGATGGTTTACGGATGCATGTGATGAATTGATCATAAGAGATTATAATAAATAATATATAATAATACTTCCAGGTGTGTTAGAGAGCTTCATAGGTTTGACACCATCTAAAACAGTTTTTGTCCTTGTCACTAGCATATTCAATATGTGGTGGAGCAGATAGAAGCATCAAATCACCTTAAAAACAACATCTTATTTTGTCAAAATGCAATTTTCTTGCTTCTGTTATTTCCAGCATAAAAACTTGTTTGGACCAATATGTTAATATGTGTAGCAACCATGTTAAAAATGTTTGTCGCAGAGTTTTATGTCTGAGCCCAAATCGGTGCATCCCAACCAACCATTGTATGAGAGACCCCTGTCAGTGCAGGGACTCGTGTGTGAGACCCCTGTTGGTATGATGCGACACAGCTTCTGTGATTTCTGTCCCCTCCCCACTGAACAGGCCTCTTAGTTTTAGATCTGAGGTAGGAGTCGCAGCGGGCCGTGCTGTAATGGGCTGCTCTGTGTTTGACAGGAAGAAGCGGAGTCGCAGCCGCAGCCGCGACAAGAAACGCAGCAGGAGTCGAGACAGGAAAAGAAGCCGCAGTCGAGAGCGAAAACGCAGCCGCAGCAGAGACAGAAGAAGAAGTCGCAGTCGTAGCCGAGAGCGCAGACGCAGCCGAGAGAGGGGGGGGGCGATACAGAGACCACCACAAACAGTGAGTTACTCTGCCCGTAGACAACACAATAATATACTGCACTCAGGATCACTAACATTATCAGTAATTACAAATCTATTTTTATTCTTCGTCAAAGTCCAGTAAGAATGAAGCCAATTCCCTGCTGGAGGGGCTTTGTTGCTCTACCTTCTTCAACAACCCTCCAAAGGTTGGGGACAAATATAGCTCAGTCAGCTCAGTTCTCATCTTTATGATCATTGGGTCACATAGTCTATTCAGTTCACTGACAATTAGAGGAAGAGTAAACTAATCGGCTTAAATTAAAATGTTAATTTGGTTAGTTCATTTGTAGAACGTTAAGATAGAAATGAAGTAAAGATTCTCATTGGAAACACCCCATCTGTCTGTCTGCAGCCGTCGGCGGACGAGAAGTAAGAGTCCCCTCAGGAAGGAGAAGAGTCCAATCAGGTGAGGGAGTTTATGACAGCATGAATCAGTGAAATATTGAGGCAATATTTATGTACCGCTGTTCTTTTGTTTTTGTTGTTGATGATGATGATGCTGGTCCAGGTTGGTATGGTTCTCAATTCACGGTGTACATCTCATAACAATTTTAGGGATCACGGTTTTCAGTTCATGACATTCTCATTTTCCAGACTTTTACAAATGTTCTTTTCATTGGTAAAAACAGTTAACCATGTGATGTTTTACTTGTGCTGTTGTATCCCTGATGAAGATGATGTTGATGATGTCGTGTGCAGGCAGCCAATAGATAACCTGACCCCGGAGGAGCGAGATGCTCGGACGGTGTTCTGTATGCAGCTGGCAGCCAGGATACGGCCTCGAGACCTGGAGGATTTCTTCTCTGCTGTGGGGAAGGTAAAGAATTTACAAATCCCCAAATAGAAAAATAAAAAACAAAAACGCCAGCTGATATTCAACACTTTCACTTGGAAGAATGACTGAAACAATTATCAGCCTGATTGCTGAAGCGGTGTTTTGTCCTGAGAAGGTACTGGCGATTGTGATGGCACTGGAAGGTTTCTGTGATCCCTCTGCAGGTCCGGGACGTGAGGATGATCTCCGACAGGAACTCCCGCAGGTCAAAGGGTATCGCCTACATCGAGTTTGTGGAGGCAAACTCGGTTCCTCTGGCCATTGGACTGACGGGCCAAAGGCTGCTGGGAGTTCCCATCATCGTACAGGCCTCCCAGGTACAAACACTCTTCTTTTGTTCAGAGATGATCAGACAGCCTGCGTCACTACACTATATCCTTACTGTACAAATAATTCATTAATGTTTTTGTATAAATCATTTAAATGTTTTCAGGCGGAGAAGAACCGAGCAGCAGCAGCAGCAGCAGCGAACAGCCTACAGAAGGGAAATACAGGACCGATGAGGCTCTACGTCGGCTCTCTGCACTTTAACATCACAGAGGAGATGCTGAGAGGAATCTTTGAACCGTTTGGACGGGTTGGCCTCAACAGTATATTCAACCACACGTATGAATGTGTGTGGAAAAACAATGCATGTCTGACTTCTGGTTTCTGTTTTTTCTCAGATCGAGAGTATCCAGCTGATGATGGACAGCGAGACTGGACGATCTAAAGGCTATGGGTTCATAACTGTGAGTTCTTTACCCTCACCATTAGGGCCCTGATTGGTTTATTAATTGGTCTTGTTATTTTCTCATTAAGACTTGGATGACCAGTCTCATGAGTTACAATATGTAAAATGTTGTAATAGTAAATAAAAAAAGTAACTGTAATGTAATCATTTAAAAGATGTGTGAAATAGCTCTTTACTGTAGTCGTACATTTTGTCATTATCAAGCCCACATTGACCTTTGTGTCATGGATTTTATTTTATTTTTTTATTTTTTTATTTTTTTGTACATCTGGTTTTACCTTTTAGTCTACACAAAAAAAAAGTCCATTGTTTCTTATTCTCACCATGTACTTTTTTTTTTTTTTTTTTACCTTCAGCTCGGAGAAGCATAACTCGTTTCATTTCCGGTTTGTTAGTTCGCAGATGCAGAATGTGCTAAGAAAGCTCTGGAGCAGCTGAACGGCTTCGAGCTGGCAGGCCGTCCCATGAAGGTGGGTCATGTGACGGAGCGAACAGACACCTCTACAGCTTCCTCTTTCCTCGACAGTGACGAGCTGGAGCGGACCGGCATTGACCTGGGAACCACCGGCCGACTTCAGCTGATGGCCCGACTTGCCGAAGGTTGGAATCCTTTCAACGTCCGTCTTGAGCCTCCAGCTGATTCCAAAGACTGGACTGATTGTGTTTGTGTGTTCGTGCAGGTACGGGTCTACAGATCCCTCCTGCTGCTCAGCAGGCTCTCCAGATGAGTGGAGCCATCGCTATCGGTGCCATGGCTGCAGTGTCAGGTACACTCATCATCTTCATCCAGAAGCACGGAGCACAGACAGCGTAATGGTACCATCGTGGTCTCATCTGCATGTTTGATTTCCTATTTCCTGTAGTGGTTAGGGTTACCTGCTCAGTCACACAACGCCCCTCACTTTGCTGCTTCACAAAATTGTGGGTATATTCAGATAATTGGTGTGTGTGTTAATTTTCTCTGTACTCGTGTGTTTCAGCGGCCATGAATCCAGCCATGAATCCAGCTCTCAATATGAACATGAACTCTGCAGCTCTGAATCTTCCTTCCCAGCCGCTCGCCACACACTGCTTCCAACTTTCCAACATGTTCAACCCCAACAGGTACACACGCCAGTCTGCCTGTCCCATGTGCCGAGAAGCAGCATTAGCATTGATGCATTTAAACTCTAATTTATTTCATGAACTAGAATCAGTCTCACTTCAGCACAGTGTGTTTGTGTCCTCTAATTCAATGTCCTGTGTGTCTCAGCGAGGAGGCTCCTGGTTGGGAGATGGATATCCAGCATGATGTCATAGAGGAGTGTAACAAACATGGCGGCGTCGTTCACATCTACGTCGACAAAAACTCTCCTGAGGTACACTTGACCTTTGACCTCTGACCAACAGAATAGCTCATGACTCGAATCATCTCAGGTCATGTGTACATTTGATGTAGAGCAGAAATGATTATTGATCTACTGACCTGTCAGTTTGACTCCTGACCTATTTGTTTCCAGGGAAACGTCTATGTCAAGTGTCCATCGATCCCGGCCGCCATGGCCGCTGTAAACGCCCTGCATGGAAGATACTTTGCTGGTAAGACTTCTTGTCACGTGACATCAATGCTCTGTTCTGTGGACCAATCACAGAGCAGATCTGACGTCCCACCTGTCCTTCCAGGTAAGATGATCACAGCAGCGTACGTCCCCCTGCCAACCTACCACAACCTGTTCCCGGAGTCAGCCACTGCCACACTGCTGTTGGCCCCGCCTCCACGGCGGTGAGCCGCCAATAATACTGCCCTCTGATTGGACACTGGACATTAGAGCCGCCCTTTCTTTTATATCCTCCTCTCCTATTAGTCAACAGAGATGAGTCAGATCAGAGGATGCTGTTTTTTGTTTGTTTGGTTTTTGTTTTAGTTTTTTTTTTCTACCCCACCCCCCCCTCTGATTATGCAATGATTGAGCTCCGTGAGCTGTGAGGACGCTGGTCGGTGATGAAGACGAAAATGGTATCAGCTGTTTGGTATTTAACTGTTTTTCTAATGAAGATTTCATTTTGTAAAAATGTTGATTAAATTTTATTTTCAAGTCATTCACATGTGTCTTCTTCTGCCGACAGGAACTTTATTTAAATGTAATAAACAATTAGATACGTTTCCCATCAGCCCTTTGGGTTTCCCATCGACTGTGGTCACTCAGAATACTTGATTCCGATTGGCTGCTTTACCTCAGAGGAACCCAAAAACCTGCAATATTTATTTATCAGATTCCACTGATTTACCTGATTTTAATTAGTGTTTTCTCTTCATTTAATCATTGGAGGCTGAAAATCACAGTTCTGAATATTAATGCGTCATTTTCACTTTTCTTTCCACACACAGGTAAATAAATCACCCAGAAGAAATTCTGGTTACATATTAAAAGAACCAGGATTATTAAATGATATAAAACGGTGTGACCAGTGTGGACGGCTGATTCAGTGAGATGTAAAATCAGTTTCCACTCAGGTTCAACTGAAGTTTTTCTTTCGTCTGCTGTGTATATTTGAGACACGTTTTGAGTTAAGTACAGATGCAGCACAAACAACTTGCCGTAGATTTACTGAATATTTTCTGTTTCAACGGGGAAATATCACACTTTTTTTTTTTAAACCATTATGCTACAATCTGAAAATACTCTCCTCAGCACCGATTCCTACATGGTGGTTATTCCAGCATTTGGAGAAATAAATCAATTGGTGGGTTTAATCTCTGTGTCACTGTGAGCCCACACTGGCTCCACTGAAGATGGTTCTTTGTGACTGAATGTTTGGGCTCGTTCTGCAGAGTGATCAGACACGTCCTGGTGATGAAAAGCAGCTTAAACATATTCTGTAAATGCACACCCAGTTTATTAGGATCAGCTGAACTGAAAAGAAAGACTTATCCGACAGTCCTGTAATAAATCATCCCTTATTAAGGTTTTAACATTAAGTTTATGGAGATATGTGGTATATTTCATGAAGCACAGCCTCACTGATATAAATGAAGTGGACAGAAATTAGAAATGCAGAACTTGATTTTGGAGCAAAATCCTTTTAATGTAAAAAGAAGTTTAGAAGAGAATCAAATTTGTGACCTGGTTGATGAGCAGGTGAGCTCCTGCTGGTGTCCTGATTAAAGGTCCGGCTCATTCAGGTTTACGACGGTGACGGTGATGTCGTCGCGATACCTCCTGGCCAGCTCTGCAGGCAGACTCAGCATTTTCTCCAGACGGTTTGGTGCCACCGATCCGTACCCATCATCCCCCAGGGCGTGGCGGAGCAGGAGGGTGGCGGTATTTTGGTCGTCCATCACAGACATCACCCGCCCCCTCCTCTCCAGCAGGAGACTCTGCAGGCCGCCTAGTGTCATACCCGTGCTGGGAACGATGGGCCTCTGATACTGGAGGCCTGAATGATGTCAAAGCAGTAAGATTTTACACTAGAACAGCCTGTGAGTCTCATTTTAGGTGACACCTCAGAACTTCACTATGACTCATTTCTAAAATGTAAAGAGTTAAACTCCATAGTGAGGCGTCCGTTCCTCAGGGATCTGTCCTCAATCCTCTGCTTTTCTACATCCACTATAACATTTCTTTCCTCTTGATCTAGACTCTTGAAGTTTAAGATTTAAACTACTAAATGTAATCTGCTATTGTTAAGATTCTCGTAAATAGTTATTGACTCAGTCTTTTTAATAAAATGGATTGGAAGCACATTTATTTTCTTCCTCATTGAGAAGTTTGGATCAATTGTGCCACTTCCCCACAGCATTCTGGGGCTTGACTGATAAAAGGCACCAAAATTGCGATTTGAGGAAACTTTGGTGAGACTGAGCTGCAGACTCACGCTTCACGCTTTTGTCTTGAACCAAAACCTGCAACTCGAAGATGTAAATTTTAACACAGTTCTCTGGTAGTGGCTGGTACAGTGTTGCTGGTTATGCTGATTTAATTTCCTTCTGTGTTATTTTTCCTGTCCCTGCTTTATAATCCTTTTCTATGAGACCATCATTGGTTCACTGACCTGTCAGTTGATCCCCCACCAGTTGGACCACCGTCTGCCGGTGCATCAGCTCCCATAATCCATCAGTCGCCAGGACCAGGAACTTGTCAGCAGGTCGGATGTGGTGTCGGGTGACCTCTGGCTGGGCGCTCAGGTAGGGTGGTGTCAGGTAATTTGGCAGGGGCACCCGGATGGCCTCGCCGACCGCAGACAGGACATCCGGACGAGTTTCATAGAGCCGGCTCAGCATCTCTGGCCTCCATTTGAAGCGGACGTCTCCAAATGCCCTGAATGGCAGCAGCAGGCCCAGCAGACGATCATGTCGGACCACCGTCCTGCTTTCTGACACCGGGTGCTCTCCCAGGATCCTTTGCAGCTCATCTGGGTTTTGGGCATTGTGGTCGTTGGTAAGGCTGACCGCTGACCAGCGCCCATCTGGCTCCTGGACGCCTAGGACAGCCCGGCTGTCACCCAGGTTGGCCACATGCAGGATGCCATTGGAAATGTGGGCGACACAGGCAGTGCAGCCAGACAGCGCTACCCGGAGCGGGTTGGACAGAGGCAAACCCTCCCCAGGGAGAGACACCCGTCTGTGGACGGACAGGGAGGACTCAGCTGGGCTGACATGAGGAAACTGAAGGTCCAGCACCTTCGGTGACTTCACCCACAGTCATATTTAAAAGTTATTTAAACATCAAAGAAAATCTATGATTTCCATTCATGTCCTACAGCTGAATGGGATTCTCTCAAAGACAACATTTATTCTGGCTCTAACTGGATTTTCTTGTGAGGAAAGAACTGCAATATGAAGATATGTTCTGTTCAAAGGTTTTTCAGGTTTCTTTCTGGTCTGATTTTTCACCTGGTTACTGGAACCATCTGTGGTTTCACCCCTCAAAGGGTCTTGTTGCAACTGTTGTGGTTGAATGCAAAAACAGTTCCCTTTCTGCCAAATCTTAAAAATAAATCATCCCAGTGGGAAAACGAGCCAAAATTTCCATCAACTGGACTGAAAGGTGAGAGAGGACCCAAAAAAGTCCAAACCTGTTCTTTGTCTTGTACATGAAACACTCATATGAAAGTTTCAACAGAAAGTGACTGGACCTGGGTGAGGACACGGACAGGTGGACCTGAGCCTCCACAGACAGGTCGTAGTCAAGGCGACGGAAAGCATTTACCAATGCTGATGTCATCCTGCCGCCATCCTGCTGCCAATCAGAGAGGAGAGAGATATGACATCACAGCACGTGCAAACTGTAGAGCTGATCATGACTCGGGACGTCCAACTTCAAGATTCTCATCATGCATCAAAAGTGAAGACTGAACAAACTGCAGACGGACTGAGGTTCGATCTGCCCCAGTGAAGATGTGAATCTGCTGAGACTGGACCAGAACACGAGTCAGACCAAGTCCAAATTAAAAAACTTTAAATCCACTCAGCTCAGGTGGGCCATATGGTCTCTTTTTTCTAAATTTCATGCCCCCCAGGTTTAGGTTTTCCAGTGTCCAAGATTGGACCCTGCGAGGACCTCTAGTCTGGTTTATTGATTATTCTGATGTCAGGATGCCTGGTTACCTCCTCATCTTCATCCTCCTCCTCCTCCTCCTCAGGGTCCTCGACCTCCAGCCTTTCCTGCCAGTAGTTCCGGAGGCTGTAGAAGGAGTTTGCTCCTCCATCAGGGCAGCTGTGGTCTTGGGGGTGTTTGTGCCACTCCAACAGAGAAGGTACAGCCCGTTCCTCCTCCACTGCCCTTTCAATCTCCGCCAGTGTCTTCAGTGGCAGTGTTGCCACGGCAACGTAGTAGAAGAGTCTCTGGCTGATGACGTGGGCACATGCCGGCCCTGCGTGGCCATCAAACACGCCAAGCATCACGGCGCCACGCCCCGGCAGGCAGGTGGCGCTACTCCGGCGGTCCTCGCCAGGATGGTTTGATGGCAACATGTTACTATGGAAACCCAGGACACCATGGGAGGCGGGGCCTCTGGGAAGGGTGTGGCTGTATTCATTGGCCTGGCAACAGATGGAGAGATGGACAATGAGCAGTTCCACCTGTTGGTTGACTTACAGCCTGACTGAGGGATCGGTCTCACCTTCAGGATGTGGTTGACCTGAGCAGAGCTCATCTGTCCCATCTCCCACCCCCTCCGGTACTTCCTGCTCTCGCTGCCTGCTGGGTAATAAAGTTTGGGGAGGTCAGGGGGAGGAGAAAGGGAAGAGAGGGAGCAGCATTGCTGGAGCTCAAACCTGCAACGTCCACCGAAAGTTTGTGTCCTTCCAAACATGGCTGTTCACTGGAAGAACCAACAGGAAGTAAACCTGCAGGGATCAAGTCAGGATTTATAGTGCTGCTGGGATCATCTCAGGGAAATAAAGGATGAAGAATAAATCAAACAAAGCCTGGAGAAAATGTATGAGGGGCATCGGGAGAAACAGCAGAGTCTGGTTTCTGTTTCTTTATTTCCACCTTTTGTAAACAAATGTTCTCTTACCAAATTTTATCTCCTGCAGTTTATCCACCTGCACTATCTACACCTCCCACCATCCTTCCCCGGTACGCCGACAAGTACATTCTCAAAAAGTTTAGAAAAGAAAACCAGGATCTTTCAAAAGATATTTCTTGACGTGAAGAGAAGATTAATGGAGCAGAAAATCACCGTATTTTTTGAGGTGTTGGGGTCCTTGTTGAATCGTCCTCCTCAGTTCAGATGACGGTTTCTGCGACCTGTTTCCTGAAGTAGATCGGCTTTATTTAGCTATCACGACCTTTTCATGCAGCTGGACAGGTGTGTTGCTGTAAGTTGTTCCTCTGTACTCTTTCTTCATCTCTGTCTGTGCCTTGTAGCCAAATGTGACCTTTGACACTTTTCATTGCACCCTCAGCAATCAGTAATCCATAAACCTGCTGCTTGATGTGAAACTTTGCTTTATTGTTATTTATATTTTGGATTTTAACTGTCTCACACAGGAGGAGAGTGAGCTAGTTTGTTGTTTTTGTTTTCAGTGTCCCAGTTAAGTTTTAATTCAGTGTTAAAGTCAAACACTGGATTTGGCATTAACCAATTCATCTTAAGGCACAAACTAACTAGCCGGAGGGTCTACTGTAGTTTGAGAAACAGGCCTGGAAAGTCAACACTTCCAAATGTCTGGGCAAGCTGAAGTAAATTTGAAAATAGCAGTATGAGCCCATTACATCGGGGTAAAAAAAAAAAAAAACAATCTCAGTGACACAGTTTGGCAGCATCAGAAATTGGGAGACATCATGCTTGAAATAATTTTTGAATTTTCTGAACTAATCTTCAAACGATGTGTTAAAATGCATTCCAATCAATAATGATAATAATAGTGGACGAATAATTATATAATTTTCTTTATTATGGGCGATGCTGTCAAAGAATCTTTTATTTTGGTAGATGGTTGACGAAGAAACATAAATCCATCACAGTAAAAACAGAACAAAGTCTTACTGTGGAGGGTTTTAATTAAATATTAAATATGAATATTTTAACTCAACAAACGAAACGTGTAAAATAATCGTTTTATTGGTTTTACTTTGAAAGAGTTCCTCCAGCCCGCCGTGTTTTCTGACGTCACACTGAAGGACGGCTGCACGTTACCACAACACAGCTGTCCGCGCGCGGTCCCGCCCCTCAGCTCACGTGACCCCCACCCCCACCCCCCCCCATCATGGTGCCGTGTGCACATGATGCGTTCAGGAGCATCTCTCCAGCTCGTAGATAGAAAAGTTGAGTCCTAATTTCAGTTTTTAAATGAAAAAGAAAAGCCGCCTTGAGTCAAACAGGCTCATCATCTCTAAAAGTTTGATCCCCAGAGAGGCAGCTTGGGCTCCTGTGAGGCGGATCAGTTTGGTTTCCTGAAAAGAATCTGCTTCTAGTTGTTCAAAGAGAGAAAAATAAGGACATCGGTGTCCTGACAGTGCCTGCACATGAAAGCAGCATGGAGCGTGCGTGTGTGTGCGTGTGTGCGTGTGTGTGTGTGGGGCCGTGTGCAGACCGCGTGTGGCGCAGAGGAGGATAGAAAACAAACATCCACAGTTTCGGGTCTGAGGTGAGTTCGAGCTCCGGCCGGTCCATCTGCCGTTTTCTCCCCGCAGGAGGCCCCCCGCCGCCGGGCTGCGGTGCCGCTCGCCCCCGGGGAGAGGCAGCCAGAGCGGGCAGCCTCTCTGTGTTTACTCTGGACCGACTAGCTAAGCTGCTAGCAGGCTAGCTGACAACAAGCCCCCTCTCCCCCCCTCCCCTCACCCTGGGTCCGTCTCCGGGCCGCCTCTGACCGCACACCCAGCAGAACCGAGCCGGCGGACGGAGCCGTCCGCGCCGTGGAAAGCGGCCGGAGCTCCGGACCGTAGCCGCAGGGAGCTGCCTGTTAGCGGCGTGAGGCCGCGGCCACCCGGGGGGGGCGGTGCTGGTTTACGGTCCTCCAACTGAAACTAATCAGGCGTTTTTGATCTCACGTGAATTTTTAATCGATTAATTTTTCTTTAAAAAAAACCAAAAAAACAGACAACTTCTGTGATGATGACTGAAGTTACTGATTTATTATTATATTATCAGTTCCCATTTTCTGATTCCAGTTTGGTTATAATTTCTTTCGGACAGACCGATTTAGTTGAAATTAAACACTTAATGATGATAAGGAAAAAATATTCGTTTTGAGGTTTGCTGGTTTAATTTATGAGGTCAAACATCATTTCTGATGTTTAAGTTTTATTACAATGAAGTGGACATTTTTAAGTTTTCAGCTGTTTGTCAAACACAGACTTGGACTTATTTCACTTTTTGCTAAAGTGAAGTACGAAACAATCAACAGATATTAATCCCGTCCAGGTCCAAGTAAAAATACATAAAACAAAAACAGTGGGGAAAAAACACCTGAAGTCATCATTGTTTATTACATAATACAGTCTCTTCACTGATCAGAGTGACATGAGCTTTGTTTGTGGTGTAAAGGCTGAAATTCAACATACAGATGCAGCAACAGCTTTGTTCTCTAAGGCTGCTCCTAAGTGAAAACTCAAAACTCTGTAATATCTCTGTTCAACCAGCAGGAAAATGCTTTTGTGTATTTCACCAGAGTGGAGACTGCTCCGGAGAAATCCTCTGCTAATTTCAGTTTTTTACATCAACTTTTTATGTATCAGATCCATATCTGAAGCTCGTTAGGTTCAGGTCTGGATCAGGAGCTGGGTGGTAAAGTGTTGATTTCATTTTAGTTTGTCCAGTGGTAAACTAACAAGGTCATTTTCTGTCTCCGTCCCCATCCATCTGTCCAGCCGTCGTCGTGGTGATGAGCAGTAATGAGTGCTTTGGTTGCGGCCGCAGTGGCCACTGGGTGAAGAACTGTCCGAGCGCCAGCCGAGGACGGGGGAAAGGTCGTGGCAGAGGCAAAGGTGAATTTGAATCCATCACTCGTATAGTATAAACTCACCGAGGAGTCTATCAGAGAGACCTGTGTACCTGCTTTTTCATACCCCTATCAAACTGGCCATAGTTCAGTTCACAAAGTGTTGTTCATGTCCGATCAACGCAGAACATTAGCAGTCTTTCATAATTTGGTGTGTTGGTAAAATTTCTGACCAGCCTCGACCTCAGAAAGCTACAATTAAGTCCTGATGGTTTGAACCAGTCAATGTTTAACCAAACAGTCTTCTCTCCCTTTTTGTGCCATCTACACTTTTTAGCCTGTTTACAGTGCTTTTGTGCTAATGACTCTTTTTGTGAAGTGCTGAGACAGGAAATTTTGTTTTAAAATAAAAACTGTATTTTTTTTTTTTTTTTTTTTTTTTGTTTGCTTGCTTGTTTCTATTTTCATTTTGCAGGAAAAAGATGAAAACTATACATTTTGAGAAGCTTGCCTTCTCAAGCTTGAGGAAACTTTGTATTTAATGTTTTCGTCAACATTTTTTGAACATTAATGTATCTTGACGTTCTGCAGGTCCCATGTGGCTCCGGTAAACATGAGGACAGAAACGTCACCAGCTGATGTGTTGTGTTTCAGATCTGTTCTGTTATCGATGTGGGGAGCTTGGACACGTTGCCAGAGACTGTGAGAGGACTGAGGATGGTGAGGACACACCTGAATGCAGTGTATAGTACCCACCTGCTGTCTCAGGCAAATAAAGGTGTCAGCAGGAAAATCACTGAGCCTTCTAGATTGTGAGTTAAAAGCCAAACACCATCATACTGACATTAAAAGATCTGCACGGTTATGTATGTTTTCGTTTTTACGTTTGATTAAAAAATCAATGCAGAAGAACCAGATACATTCTTTCATCTTCTACTGACTATTGGGTGAGGGACGGGGTCACCCTGGACAGGTCTCCAGTCCATCACAGGGCCAACACACAGAGAGAGACAGAGACCAACCACTCACACTCACACTCAGACCTACAGACAATTTAGAGTCACCAGTTAACCCAAAATGATGTCTTTGGATGGTGGGAGGAAACTGGAGCACCCGGAGGAAACCCACACAGGCATGGAGAGAACATGCACACTCCACACAGAAAAGCCCCAGGCCGGGAACTGAACCCCAACCTTCTTGTTGGGGGGCAACAGCACTAACCACTATGTTGCTGCCTATCACCAGATACATAAAGGTTTATATTAATATTTGTACATCTGGTATCCTGTGGCACTTTATTTATTTTCATTAAACCACTGACAAACTCATACTTAACTACACTAGAGACAGACATATTACTAATCAGACACCTTACTCGTCTCAGCATCAGGTTATCACATTTAGACCAGGCCTAAAGGTGGTTTGCTGTTTAATTCAGGTTTAAGTGAAAACTTCCAAGTTAACTGAGAGGTATCAACACCCATGACCTATAAAAGGCATTAAGATAAGAAGGAAAAAAAAAAACTGTTTTTGATTGACTACGCCCTACTGAGCAGGTGTCCTGGACCAGTCAGTTGGTGATATTCGTCTCTAATCTGAGGTGAAGGAAACATGTAGATGTTGAACAAAAGAGGCCCGAGGATGGAGCCTTGAGGAACCCTATGTTATATTTGCCTGCTCAGATGTTAATCGATCACACAAAGTATATGAGTTATTTATTTTAAAAACTGCATGAAGTACCAGTATGTAATGTCCCCTAATCCTGGGTCTGTTGTTGTTACTGCAGCCTGCTATAACTGTGGCAGAGGAGGTCACATCTCCAGAGACTGCAAGGAGCCGAAGAAAGAGCGAGAGCAACTTTGCTACAACTGTGGGAAGGCTGGACACATGGCACGGGACTGCAATCATGCCCATGAGCAGAAGTGCTACTCCTGCGGTGGCTTTGGACACATCCAAAAGTGCTGTGAGAAAGTCAAATGCTACAGGTAAACTCATACTGCACGTTATCCCGCTAATACCTGGCAAAACAAAGTGGTTTGGTTGAGCTTTTTGTTGAGTTTGGAGCCTTTTGTGTTTGCAACTTGATACCTGTGAACAATATGTTTGCTGCAGGTGTGGGGAAATTGGCCATGTTGCGGTGCACTGCAGTAAAGCATCAGAGTTGAACTGCTATAACTGTGGGAAGTCGGGACACCTGGCCAAGGAGTGCACCATCGAAGCTACTGCCTAGCTGTTGCACCCCTCCCACCATGCTCTCTTTCATCTCTTCTTTCTTTCTTTATTCATTCCCTCCGATCCTCCTCTTCTCATTGGTCCAGAGGCCGGTCAGTCGGCCTCACAGCAGCCAGTCGGAGCAGGCAGGGGGAGGCAGAGGGGTGGACACTAAAAAAACACTTCCTCTGCATTTCTAAAAGAACAAACTGAGTCTTTGTTTTTAGTTTGGTAGCAGTGTAATGATGTACAAAGCTTTGTTTAAGACTACTTTATGCCCAGCCAATTGGCTGAGAGAGTAGAGCGATTTAGGAAGAAAAAGAAAAGTAAAAAAAAAAGTTTAGCCCCTCCCCTTAGTCCTAAAGTGGGTGGGACTATTATGGAGGGAAAAATTAAAGATGGAAGTTTTTACCTTCCAACATTAACTTTATCTTCTATTTCTGGACAAAATCAAGTTTGTCTGGAAGACAAGTGATTGGTTCCGCCTCCATCAGCAAAAAGCCAATCATCTCACACAATGAACAAACCAATCACAGCCGGCCACAGCTGATGACGTTGGAACATTAATTACTCATGTTGTAAAGGTGCGTTTTGTTGCTGTCTGGACCAGATGGTGAGATGTGCCGACTGAGACAAAAAAAAAATCATCATGATGATAATGACAAAATACATTTTTGAAAATAAAAAAAAAAAAACAATTTAAGTTTGGGAGAGGAGAATGTTTTCACAAAAAATCCAAATGTTATTTTTGTACAATATATCACTTAGAGCTACTGTAAAAATGTCATTTGGTTGTACTGCGGACTGTACGTTTAACCTGACAATAAAAACATGGAGGAGCAGGAAGAGGATGGAGCCGAGAAACACATCTGTCCGGTCTGTTTATTTCACAACAACACAAATACACCAAAAAACAACAAAAGGACAGGTTTATTTGGATTAGATTTAGCAATTCAAAGAACTTTCCCAAAGGTGCTGAGATTAAATGAAACAAAACCATATTTTTAGAAAACAAATTGGATTCAAAGGCAAAACTAGAGATGATGTATTTAACTGGAATTATATCACACCAGGTTAAAAAAAAAAAATAAATAAAGTGGTTCCGCTTTTCTTTTCCGGGACCGGAAACAGGAGAAGAAGACGTTGGCGGACTTCCTGTCACTGTCGGCGTGTGTCGGTCGTTTGAGGCTGAAGTTTTATTCCACTTTTTCTCCGGATTGTTGATTAAAACCGAGCCGAGCAGCAGAGATGGTGAGCTCCGAATGAGAGTTTCATTCTGAAGCCTCTTTTTTATTTCCCCTTTTTATGATATTTATCTAAAATACACAGACAGTTAGCATGCTACCCTTTTAGCCTTTAGCTGTTGGGTCTGGATGTTTAGCAGATTAAAAGTTTTCAACCTCCTCGAAAGTCTTTGCTCCAGAGTCCTGGGTTCGGGTTCCGGAGACACATTTGTGATAAGATGGCTGTTTTTCTGCAGCTTTTTTAGATCCCTGTTAAGAGCTTCATGTCAACTAAATCTGCATCAGTTAGAAATGAATGAGTCTCCAGCTCTGATTATCAGTTCATCATGCTTTTATTTTATTTGTCTTCCATCTACATCTTTTTACTATGTGACATTTTTAACTGTATGGAGTAGAAATAAGAAGAATAAAATCCAGACTGACTCGCTGAGCACATTTGTGTAGATAGTTTACACATTGGTGTGGTGGGAATTATTGGCACAAACTTTTCTTATTTGGGTCATCAAGTGACAATTAAAGTCACACAAAAGTCTGATCCATCCCAGTTTCCACATTAAATCATACATTAAAGTTTTGCCGTGAAACATGTCTGTTGTCACATTTTATACATCTCACTGACATTGTGACATTGTGTTAATGTTGAGTTTAGTTACCTGCTGCTCCACAATGACGCTGATCAGCACCCACTACTACACTCATTTATTATTATTATTATTATTATTATTATTGTTGTTGTTGTTGTTGTCATTAGTATTATGAGTAATCTCCATCTCTATGTGTGAATAACAAATTGCTGCCTCTGCGTGCATGGCTTTAGTAAATACATGTTTAATAATTGATATTATTTCTCAATATACAGTTAAGTACAAATGTTTAATCAAAGAAAAATAAATTGTATAATCGTCTGTCTCAAGTGACGATTATTAGGTCTTAAATCTGTGAATCGGGCATCAAATTTGAACTGAAATAGAAGGTTTGACATAATATATGATCTGTTTTATTGATATTCAGCAGGTTATTGTCGTTGATTATATCCTAACTGTCTATCTAACTGTCTATCTCTGTTTCTGCAGGCGAGGAACGCAGAAAAGGCCATGTAAGTACAGACAAACTGAACAGTTTTAGAAAAGCACCAAAAAGAAAAAATATATGTTGTATAAGTATTACAGAGTGAATTGTCGAATTGTGTGTATTAATGCCTGGATGGAGCGGATAGAGTTGATTATGATGAAGTTATTACTATTAAACACTTTCACTGTGACACAACCAGAGAAAATAAAGTTGAAAGTCTGAACAAAGATTAATTAGTAATCAGAGGCCTGATGGTAAAGTATAAATTTCTTTACCTCCTATGGTTCTCCCGACCTTCTCTCGATCTTCTCCATCTGCTCTGTCTCTCAGGACGGCTCTGGCTCGGTTCAGACAGGCTCAGCTGGAGGAGGGAAAAGTCAAGGTGAGATTCTACTGTGTTCTACTCTAGTCCAGACTGTTGGCTCTGGCTCTGTCTGACCTGTTTCTCACTCTCTGTAGGAGAGACGACCCTTTTTGGCGTCAGAGTGCAGTGAGCTTCCCAAAGCAGAGAAATGGAGACGGCAGGTGTGTTCCCTTCCTCCTATATTACATAGCTTACAACAGAATGTATTACACATGTCAGCACTGTGCCTGTTACTGTTGGAACATGCCAGTCCACACGATAATACTCACTGTACCATCCTGGTACTCAGAGGTCTTATGTTTGTGTTTCAGATCATCAGTGAAATCTCAAAGAAAGTAGCTCAGATCCAGAATGGTGAGTTTGAAGCTGAGAACCAGCACAGTCACAGCGGGAATGTGCGCACAGGAATCGACCCCAGACTGTGAGGTGACAGCACTAACCACTGAAGCATCTGTGTCTTTTCAGCTGGTCTGGGCGAGTTCAGGATTCGGGATCTCAATGATGAGATCAATAAGCTGCTGAGAGAGAAGGGTCACTGGGAGGTTCGGATCAAAGAGCTTGGAGGACCTGACTATGCAGTAACCAATCCTACTACTACTATTATAATTATTAATTATTATTAATAGTAAATATTTAAATTTTTTGTTATTATAATAAAACCTCCTAATCCAGTAGAGTAGACATCCTAAGTGTATTGAATAATTGTTTTCGGAATTTCTATGAGAAACATTTTCACTTTTTTCTGCCACTCAGAACAGAATGATCGTTCAGTTTAAGAGGGAAGTAATTGGTAATAATTAATCAAAAATAACGATTGTGTCTTTTTCAGCGTGTAGGTCCGAGGATGTTGGATCATGAGGGGAAGGAGGTTCCAGGAAACAGAGGGTACAAATACTTTGGCGCCGCCAGAGACCTGCCGGGAGTCAGAGAGCTGTTTGAGAAGGAGCGTACGTAAACCTCCCTGTTTATATTCAATTATTGTATGAATCTGTCCTGCGCCCAATGATGACCCGTCCTTGCTGATCATGTGACTCCCAGCTGCCCCAGCTCTGAGGAAGACGAGGGCAGAGCTGATGAAGGAAGTGGACGCAGAATATTACGGCTACAGAGACGAAGACGATGGAGTCCTGCTTCCTCTGGAGGCACAGTACGAGAAACAAGGTGAGATTATTTTAGTGTATGGTCAGATTATAAACAGTCCAGTCAGATCATTTCTAACAGTTTACAGTTCAATCAGAGTCAGATAACAAGCTGAAAATGGTCACTTATCAAAATGTTGGACTCTATTGGAAGCTGCTGTTGTGTTTGCTGATACACAACCAGCAACGTGACAATCACGTACTCACCACATGTATTGTGTCTGTTTTGTGTAGTTGTGATGGAGGCAGTCCAGAAGTGGAAAACGGACAAGGATTCTCGTCTGTCAGGTGGGAAGCAACAGGAAGAAGAGGAGGAGGAGGAGAATATCTACGTCGTCCACAACGATGAGGTGAACTGTCCCTTTAACAGAACTATCTTAGGAACGATAGTGTTTCCCTCATGGTGTCCTTAAATGTGTGTGTTTTTGTTTGTCTGTGCAGCCTGATGATGAGGAGAGCCAGGAGGACCAGGAGGGAGAGGAGGGCGGAGTCACCTTCATCGCACACGTTCCTGTTCCCTCACAGAAAGAGGTGAGACCGCTTTGTCTTTCTACGCCTGTGACCAGCAGGTGTCACAGTTCTTGTAAGAATCATCAGGACCAGGTCTACCCTAAAACCTCATTTAAGATTTTAAATGGTCTTTTGTTAATGGGAAGGATGATACGTATACACACACACGCACACACAGATGCACACACTTGGACAGAGTGAGACTGAGCTGTCTCACCTCTCTGACCTGTCTGTCTCTCAGGTGGAGGAGGCTCTGGTTAGGAGGAAGAAGATGGAGTTGTTGCAGCGTTACGCCAGTGAGACTCTACAAGCTCAGAGTCAAGAGGCCAGAACTCTGCTGGGACTCTAACCTGCCTGTCTGTCTGTCTGTCTGTCTGTCTGTCTGTTGATGTTAATGTAAATATCGGCTTATTTTCACTCTCAGGCCTTTTTCTTATTAAAACATTCTCAAACTCAGTTTGCTCTTCTTATGTTTTTACTCCGTGTTTTCAGAGGTTCACGAGGTTCAACGATCACGGAGACACAAAACCACCACAACCACCACCGTGTTGATCAGTACCCAGATCCAGAATACACGATTAAAGCAGAGACGGGTTAGAGGAGCATCACTGTACAGAAACATCAGCCCAGATGTTCTGTGTTCTCAGAGTTTATTGAAGCGTCCGTTCGGCCAGTCTCAGATATGATAATATTCTTTATTTTAAACGCAGGAAACTTGGATTTCTAACAGTTGGGACAGTCTTCAGCGCTGATGTTAACTGACTCAGTTCATCTGAGGAAGCTAAAGGCTTTACCCTGCATCAAAACACACAAAGCTGTTTTAATAAGTTTTAGTCCCTGAAACCGTGAAATACGCTGCAGGGGCATCAGAGTCTTTCTGCTCTGATTCAAGAAAAATATGGTCTTCAGAATAACAGCAGCTGTGGAGGAGACAGGTGACACCCACAGTGAAGGGGAGTGTCTCAGTACATCAGCTGAAGTCTTTAAAGGTTTTCGTAGGCAGGAGGGACATCTGACGTCTGACACCTGAAGTTTCCATCCAAATGTTAATGATGTTCTTTTGTGAGTTTGTGAGGGTTAGATATACAGCATCACCGGTGTTGTCAGATCACTCTGTCTGTCCTCGTCCTCTGAGACTTTCTGTCTCATGTGGCTTCAATCTGGCAGCTGATTGGTTGATTGGTGGCAGCCTGCTGCAGCATGTGATTGGCTGATTAATGGCCGAATGCTGCATGTGATGTCATGTGAGAGAAAACTGCCATCAGCCACATTTAATCAGCAGCTTGTGTGTGTGTGTGTGTGTGTGTGTGTGTGTGTGTTTTACGCTGCAGTGTGGACTGTTTTTTGCAGCTTGATGGCTCTAAAATACTGAAATAATAAATGTATTTAATCAAGATTAAACATTAAAATAAAACAAGCAAAATCAAGATATAAAATTTGAGATGATTAATTGTCATATTAATGTATTGTAGTTAATCTGATTGGCGTCACTGTGAAGATGCAGCCCTGCCTACTGTATGATGTCACAGTCGTGTTAGTATAAATGAGAAGCACACAGAAGCTTTCTAACAGACAGATCAGTCATGTGGTGTCGAGGTTTCCTGCAGCAGATGACCAGACACATGTCAACAGGCAGACAGGTCAGTGTTTGTATCTGTTTTATTGACCTGATTACTGACTGGCATTATGAGGTTCCCCTCTCTGATGAAAACCTAATTGTTTGTCTTCATTCACGTAAGTTTTAGGGTCTTGAAGTTGGTCACTTAAAGTTAAGTTTATGTGTGAATAAGAGAAGTCATGTAAAGAAATTACAAGTCCAGAGAAACAGTTCATCCTCACTTTGTATCTGTGCGAGTCTTATTATAAGAAAACAGAAAGAGACACGCTGTTGTTAAAATAGAGAAAAGTGCATAATGACCATTTTTATGCTTCAGACTTTACACACATGAAAGGTATTGAGTGAAAATGAAATAGTAGAATTGACATGATAATTGAAGCATGTCTCTGTCTCCACCAGGCGGGCATCCTCTTCGACGTGGATGGAGTCCTGCTCCGCGGTGGCTCGGTGATCCCGGCCGCACAACGAGCTTTTCAGAAGCTTCTGGACAAGAACAACAACTTCCTGTTTCCTGTTGTCTTTGTCACCAATGCAAGTAGCTGTCAGAGACACCAAAAGGCCCAACAGCTGTCTCACCTGCTGGACGTCCAGGTAAGACAAGGAGAGGGAGAGTGAGACAGGTGGAGGACAAGAGATAGGAAGGCAGGTAAAGAAAAGAGAGCCGGCAGGTCACTCTGTGTGAGTTTGTGTTTTTTGGGGACATAAACACAACAACTCACTGACAGTTAGGGGACTTATAACTTTTGAGGACAGAGAGACAAATGATGGACAGGATACTTAGGACAGAGTGACAGGTAGAGGACGGACATCAGACATTTTTTTTCATGGTGGTGTAGCTTGAATCAAATCAGAGATTTTTTTTAAACTCAATTTGTTTTGCTTTTTTAAATTGTTTAGTTTTGCCTTTAATCACCGTTTTAATCAGATTAAGTTTAACAAAGTTTTGTGTGACAATGACATGCCATGCCATGTGATCTCTCTTCCTGTAGATCGCTCCAGATCAGGTGGTTCTTTCCCACAGTCCTCTGCGAACAATGAAGAGTTTCCACGATAAATGTGTGCTGGTGTCGGGGCAGGGTCCAGTGACTGACATCGCCAATACGTATCCTTCACAGTCCATCTTTGACCTTTGTGGCAATAATTCTTAACCCACAAGGTTTTATATATTTAAATTTGTCACAGATCCCAGAAAATATATTTGCAGTCTATGAATTGAGCAATAAAACACATTTGAACATTTTAACGAAATCCCTTTTTCCCCAATTTTCACATTCTGGTCACAAAATGCTAAAAACATCGTCATCAGAAAATAAAGATGTAGTATTTTAACATGATCAGGTCAAACAGAAACGAACAGTCTGTAGTTGTTTCTGGTTTTTATATCAGACCTCATTCAACATTTACATCACCTGTAATCTGAAACTTAGTTTCAATAATGTTGTTTTTAATAACGACACAGGAATGGGAAGAAAATTCATTTGATTTATTTTCTTTCCCACAGATGTTTTTGACTTGGTGTTGCAGTAATCAGCAGCGATCTGTTTCGTTGACATACTGATAATTATGTTAAAATCAGAAGAATTGTTCAATCAATTACCTGCTTGACCAGTAAAATTTGTGTTGTGAGGACTGAACTCTTACAATAATTCACCTTTTTGTGTTTACATGCAACAATTCATCATGTTTGTCGAAATGTAATTCTGAATTTTTAAAATCCTGCGATATGAACAACTGCAATATGACAGAATACACATTTCACTGGTCAGCAGTTCGTTTGAGCGTCGATGCCTTGACCATGTCATCATCAGTTTAGGTTTCCAGAAAGTGTTGAGCATCGAGCAGCTCAAAGAGAAGCACCCTCTGCTGGACATGGTGGAACACAAGAAGAGACCAAAAGTAGCTGTGAGTCCTGCA
This sequence comes from Echeneis naucrates, assembly GCF_900963305.1. Classification (NCBI taxonomy): domain Eukaryota; kingdom Metazoa; phylum Chordata; class Actinopteri; order Carangiformes; family Echeneidae; genus Echeneis; species Echeneis naucrates. The sequence goes on along the minus strand of NC_042515.1, from coordinate 3,501,395 downwards.
CATGGACTCTAAATAAAGATACCTGCCATTCAAAATGTTTCACCTCATTAAAGGCTCCAGGCTGCATACAGGAATGTTGTGAGGCCTTGAAAGGGACGAACTTTATTTGTGTTGCTGTTACTCTTGTGTGTTCGATAATTCTTACAGTGGAAATCTTGAAATTCAAAGAGTATCAGAGATTTAATTTAATTCTATTGTTTTTCAGTCCTCTCAACTGCCGACTCTTCCTAAAATTGAAGGTAACTATGCCAAAAGAGAATAAAATAGAAAAGCTTTACTGTCATTATACGTCACTTATAATGAAGTCACAGGTGCTGCTCCCTTGTGCTCAGTAAAAATCTGAGAGAATAACAGCGAAATTGTAAACATCTATCTAAAGTGTATTTACACAATTAAATAAGAAACAAAAACACGACTAAGTTAACATAAAAGCACAACTTAATTAAATATTAAATAAAACAGTAACAAGAAGTATTGAACTATTTGCACTTGTACACAAAAAACTTTGTCTTGTTTAGTGCTGTCATCTCAACAGCAGATAGCATTGTGTAAATAAAAGTCAATGGACGACATTCTAACAAAGCAATATGAGCAGCACATAAAAATATAACAAAAAAAGAAATGCACAAAGACACACTAATTTTGTTGACTTTTCTTCCCTCACTTACTGTTTCCTCAGCAATTATCTTGTTTGGAGAGCCGATTAGATGGGAGACCAACTTGCAACTGCTGATTGATGTTCTGCTGACGAATGGCAGCCCGGGTTGTGAGTATGAGTCTCACTTTTCAGCTCAGCTGCCGGTTCTGGCCTGTAACATGGACCTGATGTGGATGGCCGAGGCTCCGTCTCCGCGGTAACTGATAAAACTAAACAAAAAGCACCAATATCTCAGTAACTGATCTTTCCTGTTTAGAGTTTTGACCCTGTCGTGTTACCGTAGATTCGGCCACGGCATGTTCATGCTGTGTCTGGAGTCTGTCTACAGGAAGCTGACCGGTCTGGAGCTGCAGTACCAGGCTCTGCTGGGCAAACCGAGCCTGCTCACATACCAATATGCTGAGCATCTGCTGAGGCTCCAGAGCCCCACCTGCAAGTTAACCACCATCTACGCTGTCGGGTAAGCACAGCCAATCCACGTCAGAAAACCAAACCATCCAAAACAATGTCGATATTATAATGCTGTACAGTTCCATTCACTGAAACCAATCAGAACAGCCAACCATCGTAGAAGCTGTTCTGCTTTTCTGCTTTTAATAATATTAAATGCTGCTGAAAAGCAGAAAGAGACATAGCCTACCTCTGCAGGAACAGGTAACAGCTCTTATTGACACCACAGCCACAGACTCACCTTGAAAACAACCCACAGACTCTTTGTTTAATTTTTGTTAATTTTCTTTGACTTCCTCTGCTAACATGTAATCATCTATAACACCGTCTATGCTGTTGGGTAACCAAAGTTTTACTGTTACGTAGCGACAACCTGACGACAGACATCTACGGTGCGAACCTGTACAACCGCTACCTGGCTCAGCAGCACGCTGCCATGACAACCAGCACCAAATATGTGGCCCAAGGAACGGGGAGTCAGATGACGACGGTGGTCCCGGAGGCGGAGCTGGTCTCTGCTGCGGCTCAGTGCCACTCCATACTGGTACACAGACTGTTCATTCATCTTCTTTAAAAAGCTTCAACTTTTTAAAGACGTCTGATTTTGTTACTTCTGTCAATCAGTAAGAACAATTCTGTACTTCATGAGAGACGTTGGTTGAGTTAGAAATGGAAAATGCGGATGATCACACAGCCTGTAAACAAAACATGGGACAGAATCTAAAAATAAGACTCCACAGTAGCGGTAAAGTGGTAAAGTACAGCCTGACGTCAAAAAGCTTCACTACAGGAAGAGCAACATGTTTTTAAACCACATCTGGTAGTTTTCCATAATGGATGTTTACTGGAAATAACATGAAAACAATATGGTACAATAGTACAGGAGACTGTCCTCCAGATAACAAAAAGCCGCCCTTCTTGTCTTCAGGTGTGCACAGGTGTCTATAACCCTCGCTCCCCGCTGCCAAGCAACCCGGGCAGCACCATCACAGAAAAGGTGTTCCATGGTCACAGAGACCTGGTCCTGGAGCCTGACCTGGTAGAACCAAGTCACGTCGTGGAGGACGTGGAGGCTGCCGTCGACCTGCTGCTGCAGCGGGAGGACTGCATGATCCGTGACCTCTGACCTCTGACCCTGACATCAGAGACCTGAGCTCTGATGTCTGTCCTCTGACCGGGTTTATTCCAGACAGCCTGAAGAGGTCTCACTCTGTTTTTTTTTTTTTTTCATACATCAGAAGCTGTCTGTGACAATGACGCTGCAGGTTTTGATGCAGACTCGGAGCTGTCTGTTTTTATTGTCACTATTAACATACAATATCTTTCCCCTCAGACTGTTTCAGTTCACAACATACAGTAAATTCACTTTTCATCAAAGTCCAGTAACTGATACTGATCTTAGTTTACTCTGCTCTGAGTCTGAGTGAGCAGCCTGCTGATGTTCTGGAGAAGCTCTGGACGGAAAAGAGGTTCAGCAGATTGTTCAGAATCTGATCTGACTTAAACTTTGACCTCTGACTTCAGAAAGGCTGCAGAATTTTTCTGTGATTTTTATTTTTCTACATTAGGATGCCTTTAACCCTTTAGTTACTTTCACCATGATGAACTTAACTCATTGCTAACTAATAACCAACAGTTATTACGGTGCTTCCATCCATGTAAAATATGCAACATTTGTGTAATGTTATGGTTTTATTATTTAACTGTAAACACTTTGTTTTTTCAGAAATAAAGACATCTGAAAACCAGTCAAAAGATTTTCTACTATGTAAACAAATAAATAATATCATAAAACCTTTTTCAGGACTCAGGACTTTTAAAATGGAAGTATCAAACTTAATTACCTTCACTTTATCCTTCTTTATAAGTGTGCTGCATTACCTCATAGTGAAAGCTGCTGTTAGTGGTCGCTTCTCTGCAGAATTACTACTTTTGATTTTGATACTTGAGAAGGGACAGATTAGCGTTACTTGATGTGGGACTGTATAATGATGTATCCCATAGGTGTAGGAGGAACGCTCACTGTTGGGACAAAATTGTCAGTGATGAAAATATTCAAATATATTGTCTTGACTTATTTTGATTGGTTTTGTGTTTTTCTGCTGATGATACACATCTCTTTAGAGTAATAACCAGACTATAGATGTGTACCCTGGAATAACCTGAAAAACCAATATGAGATCATTTTTCTGGTAATGCTTTCACTTTTACTTTGAGAGTAATCTTGTGGGATCCCTTTTTTCCCCGTCCATGTAAATTCTAAACTCTAAATCTAATCGGCTTTTCGACGCAGTGTGTGATTGTGAAATGAAAGTTAACTCTGTAGACTTTGCGATGGGAGTTGCGTTTTTTTGAAAACATTTTTATGCGGCTTTCCGGATTTTGGTCTCACGACCTGCTCAACATGGCGGCGGGGACCGGACAACGCGGAACAGGAAGTGGGGACTTCGCCGCGTCTGCGCAGTGGCTCAGCCCGGGTCCCTGTAAAGATGTCTGAGCAGGCGGGGAGGGAGCGGAGCGGAGGACCCGAAACAAACACACAGAACCCGCGACTCTCCGCGACTTAACCGGTGAAGGTAAGGGCAAGCGGCCCCGGGGAGCCGCTCCGACCGCACCGGGGCGCGGCGGAAGGTTCGGGCCTTCAGATGAAGCGGGTTACCGGCGCGCAGGGCGGCCGGGTCGGTAGACCGGAGCAGAAATGTTGTGCAGGACGCGCCGAGCTGTGGCAGGGGCGTGTCCGCCATCTTGTGAGCGAAGTGGCGCCTAAACGGCAGCTGTCGCCCCGAGCGAGTCGAGGCGAAATGTCCGTTAACGACGGAGCTGGGGACGAGCCGACGGCCCCTCTGTGTGTTTGAACCACTTTGGCCCAGTTTGACGCCGCCGTGGACCCGGACGGACCGCTGCGGGGTCCGTGTGTTGAGCCCGGGCTCCGGCGGAGCAGCCGCAGCCTTTTGTTGTCCTCCCCCTTCCTCCCTCCTCCTCCTCCGTGTTTGTTTCCAAAGCCTGCCAGGCGCATGCGTGTAACCATGGCGCTCGTCTCTGCGCGTGAGAGAAAACACCAGGAAAAAAAAATAATAATAATGAATTTATCAACATGGCGCTCACATTAATTCCGACAACAACGAGGCTCCGGATTACCCGTCATGGTTATCGATCTTCGAGATTAGATTTGAAATAAATACAATCTGAACGGATCCGGCTCCGTTCGCCGCCACATTGACCCTGTCCGCTCGACCGGGAGACTTTTCCCTCCGACGTGTTTAGCTGGAAATCTGTGGAAGTGTCAGGAAATCCAGCACAGTTTGGCTTATATAAACACCGAAACATATATATACTCACACAGATCTTTACTGGATCAACTTTATTAAGCTGCAGTTAATCATCACCGGCGTGATCGATTTGTTTCAGGGATTAATCATTCTGTTAATAAAACATTGGAAACCCGGAGATCTGCAGCTGTTTCTAAACCCCGAAGAGATTTTATTGAGACAACTGAAGCAAACCCAAACTGGAAAATGGAACAAAAATGTATTGAAGTCATTTATATTCTGCCAGTTTAATTAAATGACTGCTTGTTTCTTCTCCAGTTCGGTTTGCAGTGATTTAACAACATATCACTTCAGGCTGATGTAAAGGGAATAAATAAATATTAAACACACGGGGAGACGCTTAACAAATGCTGACAAATCTGGTAAATATTTAACAAAGCTAAAAATTTAATCATCTTTTTTATAGGAACTTAAAATGAAGGTATTGTAATGCATCTGACTCGTTATCCAGATAATAAACTGATCTTGCTTTTCTATTCATACCTTTTCTTTGTTTCATTTTGTATTATTTTTTTAGTTTGTGCTGATAATCTTCATTGACCAGCAGTGATCTGCACTAAAGCAACTGTAGATGTCAAAGATTTTGATTACACTTTGATAGGAGAATTACTACCTTGGGAAATAGTTTGGCAGATTTGTCACAGGATCGTCATAGCATAGTTACACATTTCTTTTTCAGGACACGTTTGTGGAATAGAAATATTTTTTTTGATTAATAGCAGCTGTAATCTATATACAGTTCTGATGTCAGTCTTCCTGCTAAAAAGGATTCAGATGGTATATTGTGTGAGCCTTGTGACTCACCATGGTTTATTTTGAAAGTCGCACTCTCTCTTCCCACCCAGACAGGTAGATGTCATTCTGATGAGAAGCTGAGATGTCCAATGACAGCCAGGGATCGGTGAAGGGGGAGGCAGCCATGATGCTGTCTCCCTCTGGCTCCGCGTCCTCTCAGGGACCACCCCTCTCTCCATCCACCGCCACCAAACCACCTGAGCTGCCAGGTACGCCTGTCTGTCTCTCCCCTATCTGTCACCTCTATACCCACATTTGTAAACATATACAAATCTTAGTAGACACACACTGACTGGGATAAAACTGTAGCTCACAATTTTAAGTAGTTATGCTACAATAACTGCCCTGTAAAGCTGTACCTGTCTGTCTGACAGAGTAACTAATCAATATTGGTCATGGTCTTTCTCTGACCTGTCTGTTTCCCTGAAACTGTATGCATGACAGATGAGCTGGTTCAGGCTGGATGGGCTAAGTGCTGGTCACGGAGGGAGAACCGGCCCTATTATTTCAACAGATTCACCAATCAGAGCCTGTGGGAGGTCCCAGTGTTGGGTCAGCATGACGTCATTGTGAGTTACTTTCTGAATCAAGATGTTAATATTTTCTTCTTCTAATGTTTCATTATCTGTCTGTGTAAATTCACATCACTTTCTGTTGAGAAAGAGTTAACTGTTCTACCCTTATTAAGTGCATTAACTTGAATAACAGGATGTTTTCGGGTATGATATTTTGTCTAATGATTTTATACTGAATGTCTTTATATGCTATTTTAACTGCTAGTAGTTAGTATCTAACTATGTCTGCTTGTCTGTCCCTCAAACTGTCTGCCAACCTGTGTTTCTGACCTGTCTCTCTCTCTCTACCTGTCTTTCTGTCGACAGTCCGATCCTCTAGGTCTTAATGCGGCTCCAGCGGAAGGTGGAGACAGTACCCTTGGTAATGGTCAAAGGAAGAGGAGGAGCTCTGAGGAGCAGGCAGCGGGGCCTAACAGCGTTAAACGAGCAAAGGTAAATGTTGGCCACCTACAACTGAACCAGAACTCACACCTGTGTCAGACTGTTTACACTTAGATTGACTTGATGGTTGATGTAATGTGAACAGCCGGTGTCTGCAGGAGGAAGTGTCAGGAAACTGAAGTGAAGTTACTCATCAGTGTCTGGCCGTAAAACTGTATTTTAGTATAAAAATATCAACACAAGTTATATTATTGCATTGAGTTTTTTCTTAGTAAGTCTGATGATGCAGCAACTGCAGCCACCTGTCCCAAAAAAATGCAGCCGTCTTGCTCCCGAGAGGTTTATTGTTTTATGATGCTCTGGAGCACCTGCATAAATTTCTAGCCAGCGGGCATTGTTTTAAGTGCCACATGCCTCACGTTAAGTCTAACACCTTTTTTTGTTGGCCGAGTCCTACTCTGAAGGTAGTATGTGCAGTTTCTTATTGGAATCCTGAGGAAGGGATTCTTTAAATCCTTCTGTGTAATTTTACATGCATGTCTGTTTTTGTTTTTGTTTTGTTTTGTTTTTTTTCAGGTGGAGCCCACCACACCCATCTCTCCCAGCACACCCGGGGTCAAACCCTGGAGCTCTGCCCCTGAGGAGAAACAGGCCCAATCAGCCACACCCACCACACCAAGCCCTGCACCCGCCCCATACAGACCAGCTGTGTGAGTCCTCAGTCCATAGCCCTTCATTTTTCCATCCATTCCTCTCTCTTTATATCTTCATGTTTATCCGATGGAGGTTTTAAAGTTCTTTATTGTTGTTGTCTTAAGTATCTACTGGGATCTGGACATTCAGACGAATGCTGTGATCAGAGAGCACCCGCCAGCCAACCACTTGCCCCCACACCCTGAGATTGAGCTGCAGAGAGCTCAGCTGGTCACAAAACTGAGACAACACTACCACGAGCTGTGTCACCAGAGAGAAGGTACCATCACTGCTAACAGGCTCATTCACTGCTGGTAAAAGGACTGTCTGAAAACACCTTACCACACTGCCTCTGGATACAGAAGCTGCTTGTAGTCATGTTGCACTGAAGTGAAGTGAAGTGAAATTAAATGATGGCTGATATAGACAAATGTGCTGATTAAAAGTAAGATGGATGAATGAAGCATGAGGGACATCTGTGGTCATTATAGGAAATTGAAAGTACTGGTGGGGGGATCCTGAATGACACGGGGAGGCTGTTGCTCAGCAAATGTAGCAGGTGGTCTATAAATTGCTCACTTTTATTGACCTAAGGATATAAAAGCTATATAACTGCAGTCCATTTACTTCAACTGAGTACTTAAGGTTATGTTACTGTCTGAAAGCCCGTTTATTAACAAGCTTCACATGTGTCTGTGATTCAGGCATCGATCCACCTCGGGAGTCATTCAACCGCTGGCTACTAGAGAGAAAAGTGATTGACAAAGGTCATGACCCTTTACTGCCGAGTGACTGTGACCCTGTCATCTCCCCGTCCATGTTCAGAGAAGTCATGAATGACATCCCCATCAGGTGCCTGTCTTACTGTCCGCATCCTCATACTTTGTGAATTGAAAATGTTTTGCTGGACAGAGTTGATTACCATAAACACTGTCTCATCGTACATTCTTTTCTTTATGTCTCAGATTGTCTCGCATTAAGTACAAAGAGGAGGCCCGGAAGTTGTTGTTTAAATACGCTGAAGCCGCCAAGAAGATGATTGACTCCAGGTAGGCCAGGGCAAACCAGTCTCACTGTGTGACCATGCTGACATCACTGGCTGATGGGCATCTGACCCCTGATCCTTGTCCTCTGTGCCGAGCAGGAATGCCAGTCCAGAGAGCAGGAAGGTGGTGAAGTGGAATGCTGAAGACACCATGAGTTGGCTGCGCCGAGATCACTCTGCCAGCAAGGAGGACTACATGGTAACCGTTGACCTTTAACCTCTGCTGTTCTTAACTATAATTATATTGAACTAGATGTGAAACCTGTTTCAACACTTGTGGGTAGTCAAAGAACCATAATCCAGATAAATCTTGGTTTAAAAAAATTAAATAACTTATAAATACGTTAATTACTAATGATTGATGATTGACTTTGGGGTTGTGTCATCAGTTTGCCACAGCCTCTCATGTGACAAGAGTTGCCGAACTATGAGCTGATCATCACCTGTATTGCCCCAGTCCCAGTGCATTTCATCTTTTTAGGGTAGGGAGGGCATCGTTGTTTGAGGTAAAAGGCTGATGTATAATTTAACCTTTTGTGTTTATAGGACCGACTGGAGCACTTGAGGCAACAGTGTGGTCCTCATGTTGCCGCTGTCGCAAAGGACTCTGTAGAGGGAATATGCTCTAAGATCTACCAGCTGTCTGCAGACTACAGCCGCCGCTTGAGACAGACACACCTGAGCCTGCTGCAGGACCCGCCCACAGGTACGCAACACACACGGCTGAAAATGCTTCAGGACCACCTACAGCTGCACATGTCATTAACAGATGTGTATGATATGTTTCTGTGTTCAGAGGCGTGTGCGTCCCCTCAGCAGTCTCGGCTGGTCTACTGTTACCCAGTGCGTCTGGTGATCCCCTCGCCGCCCCTCCCTCGAGTGGAGTTGCACTTTGAGAATGACATGGCCTGTCTGCGCTTCAGAGGAGAGATGGTCAAAGTCAACAGAGGTCACTTCAGTAAACTGGTCAGTGGTCTTTACCAACAGACACTGCCCAAGCTGCTGCTCTGATGTTACTGGGGCTATACTGTGTAACAGCAGGTGTCAAAAAGAAAGTACCGGTTCTTTCTGTTTTTTGTTTTTGCTGAGCTTTGATGAGTGACACTATTCTCATTCATGTAACTCGTTTTTACTTTTTGTCAATTATTACTTTCAGGGAAATTAACACTTCTCACAGATATTGCATATTTAAAACCAGGTGGGACTATTTTCAGCCACTGGATGGTTTTTAATGCAAAACATCTTGACAAGAATTGGTAAATTTCTTTGACAGCAGCTGAACAGCAAACAGCAGCAGTTAGAGATGATCAGCGAGGTTGAACATTTTCCTTCCACAATAGTTTATTTGTACTGTTCACCAGCAGGAGGCAACCTTCACTTGATAGCTGTGTCAACAGGGCATCTGCATCTGTTTCTGTTTTTATTGACCGTCTGTCTGTCTGTCTGTCTGTCTGTCTGTCTGTGTAGGAGTTGTTGTACAGGTACAGCTGTATTGATGATCCCCGCTTTGAGAAGTTCTTATCCAGAGTGTGGTGCCTCCTGAAGAGATACCAGGTCAGCTGTTGCTTTTTTGCCCAGTCAGGTTTCACTTGCTCTTTTGTAACATCTCATTTTGCTGATGAGTTAACGGGGTGTGTGTCTGTATGTGTTTGTGTCCAGGAGATGTTTGGCAGTGGTGCTAATGAGGGGACAGGCCTGCAGGGGGCGCTGCCAGTGGCAGTGTTTGAAGCGTTGAACCGACAGTTTGGAGTTTCCTTTGAGTGTTTTGCGTCGCCACTCAACTGCTACTTCAAACAGTTCTGCTCCGCTTTCCCCGACATCGACGGCTTCTTCGGATCCAGAGGGTGAGACGGGTGTTGGACTCCCCAAACTGCTGGATAGTGTCAACCTCTTTTTGTCCGATCTGTGATCTGTGAAAGAATCAGAGACACCTCTAGTCTGTGTCAAACTGAGGAGTGCTTCTGAACTAAGCGCGAGTGTGTGTTGTTTGTGTTTTCAGGCCCTTCTTGTCGTTCTCTCCAGTCAGCGGCTCATTTGAAGCTAATCCTCCATTCTGTGAAGAGCTGATGGACGCCATGGTTAAACACTTCGAGGTCAGTGCACCAGTCCGATCAGTATTAGTTTAATCTTTATTGTTTTGGTTGATCCTCTACACATGGAAGCCCAAACTTTTCACAGGGACTGAATAGTTCTGTCTGTCTGTCGCTCTTGCAGGAACTGTTGGACCAGTCCTCTGAGCCGCTGTCTTTCATCGTCTTTGTCCCTGAATGGCGTGACCCCGTGACCCCGGCCCTGACTCGTATGGAAGCAAGCCGATTCCTTCGTCACCAACTGAGCATCCCGGCCTACGAACACGAGTATCGGTCCGGCAGTCAACACACCTGCAAGAGGTACTGATACTGTAATATTACTCGTTACTGTACTGGGAGCTGTACCCTCATAAGTATTTATCAGATGTTGTTCTGCAATGAGACTGCATCAAGTTTTAATCCAGCTGTCAACAAGAGGCACAACTACTGTGTTATTCACTGACCCTGGAACTATACCAATACAGATACTGCACTGATACTGAACCTGACAACACAGTCCCATTGTTGTCCCTGCAGGGTGATACTGTATATGTTATATATGTTATATTGTGCTGTAATACAGAGCTGTATCAATCCTCGTCTGTCTTTGTACCTCCAGAGAGGAGATGTACTACCGGGCGGTACACGGCACTGCAGTACTCTTTCTTCAGAACGACGCAGGTTTTGCCAAGTGGGCTCCGACTCCAGAGCGTATGGCAGAGCTGATGGCGGCCTACCGCCCCGCCTCCTCCCGTACCTCCTCCCTGTCCTCTCCTGGACCCGCCCACATTGCTCCTGGAGACAGAGACTGCACTCCTAAGACGTCTGACAGGATGCAGAGCAGTGTGACGTCCCCGGGTGGCCATGACAACAACAACAACAACAATAACAACAACAACAACAACAGCAGTAGTAGTAGCAGCAGCAGCAGCAGCAGCAGCAGCCCTCATGACAAGATGGCTGCTGTGTAGAGGGTGTGGACTTATGTTGGCCGCGCCCCCACACCTGCTGGAAAGTTGTTAAAGGTTTTTGAGTTAATTTGTTCTGATCGTAGTTTAGTCTCCTCAGATTGTCCCTCACCAGCACCTGTAGCACACCCTCAATTACTCTCAACATACCCATAATGCTGTTCAGTCGCCCCTGCCAGCAGGGGGCGGTGCCAGAGCGTCTTGCTGATCTCCCATTTAACCCTTCCTCTCCTTCAGTTGGCTTTAACCCATCCCTTGAACCTGGTTCATGCTTGCTCTCATCGGCTGTTCTGAATACCCAAAGCTCTGACATTTTGGCGTCTGGAGCTTTTCTTTTAACTGCAGCTGATTTATGTCCCAGTGTTGTTGTTGTTGCTGTTGCTGTTGCTGTTGCTGCTGTTGCTGTTGCTGCTGCTGCTGCTGCTGCTGCTGCTGCTGCTGCTTAGCAACCGGCATCAGCTTCAAAGAATACACAGTTAATCAGCAAGCAGCGACGTGTTGGAGCTCCAGCAATAAAAACCATTTCATTCACCTGTGATGTCACTGCTCCTTTGGGTAACTGGAGGACTTCTGATTGGTCCCCACACCCACTGGGCTTGGTGATTGGTTGATAAGGCAGCTATCGTTTCTATTGGACTTGTCTTTCTTTGTTGAGTCGGACAGAATCCAGCGGCATCCTGCTTCAGGCGCCACCTCCTTGGAACGACTCAGCTAATCAGTGCTCACCCTTCAGATGATGCACCTGCTTTGACCGGAGTGGATTATGGAAAAACTAAAAACTCAGCACGCAGGAGGAGGCAGAGCATCCAGAGTGAGGCCAAATGTACTGGCCAAAGGAGGCGGAGTCAGAACTGGGACTCTTGATTCAGACTGGTCGCCGAGCACAGACGGCTGAAAGACGGACTTCTTCCTGCCTCGTCAGATGTCTCTCTACTTCCTGTAAAACAGCAAGTTTGATCAGAGACGTGAGGGAGGGGCTTGTGCTGCAGGTGTTTGGTAGCAGATGGAGCTGCTGGAGATGATCCAGGTCAAAGCAGCATTAGATGTGGAAGTGAAGTGTGAGGAGTTATTTTTGGTGCGTGCAGTAAAATTCTGGTAATTATTTCGTGTGCGCAGATGAAATTTAGTCACGCCGATACAACATATTGTCCGTGAACATTTGAACGCTTTCTCAAAATATTGTGACCTTTATCCTCAGAACGTGGCGACTTTTTTATGATTATAGTTTGTCTCATCGTCCAGGAGACTTGTGAGTTTCTGTGTTAATGAACATGTAGTAAATATTTTAAAGTAAATCTCTGCTAAACGCACCCCCCTCACATTAAATAATAATCTGATACTCTGCCGCCACCAGCTGACTCTGTCCTCTGATTGGCTGATGACTCGTCTTATCAGGCGTCTGTTGCCGTGTGACATCAGTTCCTGCTGCGGCGCAAGCAGCAGTCATGTAGATAATGTATAGTTCAACTGATGTGAAGTCTGTTGACGTTATTTTCCTCATCTGCTGTTAAATTGATTGAAAAACAAATTAAAATGTTTAATCGTTCTTTTTTTTATTGGATTTAATTTAACAATTTTTTTTAAAGAGAAGGAGAGATGGTTTCCTGTATTACAAAGCTTACGATAGTTTGTTTTAAACTAAACCAAAGTGTTATTAAGAAAATCTATAACTTGTATGTAAAAGTAGAAGTGTGTATGCATCAGTAATGCTGACGTCTAACCAGCAGAATACTCCTCCACCTTATTTTTACAATTCTCAGCTGTTCTCTTTTCTGCAAGTGGCTTTTTTTTTGGGGAGGGGGGGTAGTTTTGTTTTGTTTTGTTTTTTTTGTTTGTTTGTTTGTTTGTTTGTTTTTTCTCTCGGTTCTGTTCATGTGCATGAAACTTTTAAACTTTAAATGATGTTTGTAATCCTGAATGTTTCCCAGGCTGAGTCTCCAGGCCGATTGACATTACTTCACCTCATCAGGCTTCACAGAAAAAATGAAATGTTTTATCTGGCCTTAATATTTCTACGATAAATATTAAGGGAGTATTCCACATTTTGTGTGTAACAGTCCAATGTTTATAGGAAGTGGGTTTATTTTGATTCTGTTGTGCTAAAGTTAAAGCAAAAGCTCTTCTGATCTTTAGCCTAGCATGGGCTAACGTTGGATCGTTCCAATAATCCTACAAATCCACATTACATAGACTACAGAAAACAAACTGGAGACATTTTCTTTTAACTGGTTGTAATTTTAGGATTTGGAACTAATAATTACAAAGCTTTTGTTATTATGAGATGAAATACCTGTAATTACTACTTTCAAAATAATTTTGACAAAACATGTTATTTCATGTAATATAAACATACAGATTTCCTGTATAATTTTAAGAAAACCGATTTTGACATCTTTGCCCCATAATTACAAAAATATATATATATTTTGTAATTTTCTTGTAGTTGCGTACTAATGTTGGATGTTATAATCACAGGACATCTGTTGGCCCTAGACAATCCTCCTTTGCATATATAAAAACAAAAGAAAAAAAATTCTTGCAGTTACGTATGTCAGAAAACCAGAGGTTAGTCTGTTTCATAAAAACTATTTGTTCTTGAATAAGATCATCTCAATAAACCTGCAAGGACAAAATGTTATGAGGACAAGAAATATGCGTATGGGTTTTGAACAAATCGTTCAAAAAACGTCACTGTTAGAGTTTGTCTCCGGTTTGTTTGTCTTTGATAAATGTGCAAACATTTTTCTTTATTTTATCACATTCAGACAAACCTTTTCAACATCAGACTCTTCACAGTGAAGAAAGTTGACCGTGGAGGTGTCTGTTATTTGTATCTGCGATAAAACACAAAGTTTTCTCCTTTTAATCTGGAGCTGATGGTGAATGTGAAGTGAATCTGACTGATGAAGACTCAGCCATTTGTGTTCATCACAGCTGGAGAATGTAAATACAGTCTGTCCTTCATCCTGCCTGCAGACAAACTGCAGCTTCACTCTCCCAGTAAAAATATATCCAACCCAGTACAACCAGCCCAACTCGTCTGATCCTTTCTCCTGGACGCACTGACACGTTCTCCACACATGTTCTACCGAGAACACAGGAGGCTGTACTCAAGTTCAGATATGACATATTCCAGTTTGGCGATGGATTAAAGGTTGTTTTCAAGCTTTCAGAAAGATCCAACAATCCCAAATAGAACAAAATTCATTTTCATTGTACACAGAAAGTGATGAATTCTTTGTTTATTGATGCAGAAAAAAATGTTGACGGAAACTGGTAAGAAATACAAATAAATAGTTATTTATGTTAAGTACTACAGTGCTGGTTTATCTTTTAAATGTAATCATTTTAATTGATGAATGGATGAACTATAGCTGCAGAGATTCATAATGAAGATGCATTTCATTTTAACAACACAAAATGTTTCAATTATATGAATTCATTCTTCAATAATTAATTTTAACAATCATTTTTATAAATTGCTATTTGTGAGGTTTTAATATTTAAAACTGAACTCGGTGAGTTTAAAGTTAAAATTCAAAACGTGCTCTGGGCTTTTATTTTGAAATGTAACCGGAAGCATCATAGCCGCCTCGGCTTCCGTCACATCAGCGGAAACTGGAGTCATTTCCTGGAAACAAACAATAAAGATTTGATGATCAATTATCGGATTATTGATAATCTTCCGTCACCCCACCGGTATCTGCCACTCTGTCACCCCGATATCCCGGTAATATCCCGGTAACACCCGGAAACACTCCGGTAGCATCATTAGCTCCGCTGTTAGCTTTAGCGGCGGTTAGCCTAGCCCGGCCCACCAGAGTCAGCTCGGCCGGACCAGGATCGGTCGGAACCGGACTAGAGCCGTGTCTACCATGGGAGCCCATCGCAGTGAGGGAGGCCGGGACTGGCTGGAGCAGGACGGACCAGAGCAGCCGGAGCAGACCCCGGTGAGGATCGGAGCTAAGGCGGATAACGGGCTATCTTAGCTTGAAGCTAACCAGAGCTCAGCTGTTCGGATTTGTTTTTACACGAAGAGCTCAGTAATTTCATTATCATGTTAAATCAAAGCTGTGTCCCACAAACCGAAGACCTGGTGTGTTGAACAACAAACCAAACAAAAACAACAACAAAAGATGAAAAGAATTAATTTGTGAAAGTGATGTAACTGAGCATCTTAGACGTTCTGTGGTTCTGTCATCATGTTCTCATCCTCACTGTGGTTCTGTCAGGTGGAGATCATGTTCTCATCCTCACTGTGGTTCTGTCATCATGTTCTCATCCTCACTGTGGTTCTGTCATCACGTTCTCATCCTTACTGTGGTTCTGTCATCTCGTTCTCATCCTTACTGTGGTTCTGTCATCATGTTCTCATCCTCACTGTGGTTCTGTCAGGTGGAGATCATGTTCTCATCCTCACTGTGGTTCTGTTATCATGTTCTCATCCTTACTGTGGTTCTGTCATCTCGTTCTCATCCTTACTGTGGTTCTGTCATCATGTTCTCATCCTCACTGTGGTTCTGTCAGGTGGAGATCATGTTCTCATCCTCACTGTGGTTCTGTTATCATGTTCTCATCCTCACTGTGGTTCTGTCATCATGTTCTCATCCTCACTGTGGTTCTGTCATCACGTTCTCATCCTTACTGTGGTTCTGTCATCTCGTTCTCATCCTTACTGTGGTTCTGTCATCATGTTCTCATCCTCACTGTGGTTCTGTCAGGTGGAGATCATGTTCTCATCCTCACTGTGGTTCTGTTATCATGTTCTCATCCTCACTGTGGTTCTGTCATCGTGTTCTCATCCTCACTGTGGTTCTGTCATCGTGTTCTCATCCTCACTGTGGTTCTGTCATCGTGTTCTCATCCTCACTGTGGTTCTGTCATCGTGTTCTCATCCTCACTGTGGTTCTGTCATCGTGTTCTCATCCTCACTGTGGTTCTGTCATCGTGTTCTCATCCTCACTGTGGTTCTGTCATCACGTTCTCATCCTCACTGTGGTTCTGTCATCACGTTCTCATCCTCACTGTGGTTCTGTCATCACGTTCTCATCCTTACTGTGGTTCTGTCATCGTGTTCTCATCCTCACTGTGGTTCTGTCATCACGTTCTCATCCTCACTGTGGTTCTGTCATCGTGTTCTCATCCTCACTGTGGTTCTGTCATCGTGTTCTCATCCTCACTGTGGTTCTGTCATCGTGTTCTCATCCTCACTGTGGTTCTTTCATCTCGTTCTCATCCTCACTGTGGTTCTGTCATCTCGTTCTCATCCTCACTGTGGTTCTGTCATCATGTTCTCATCCTCACTGTGGTTCTGTCAGGTGGAGATCATGTTCTCATCCTCACTGTGGTTCTGTCATCACGTTCTCATCCTCACTGTGGTTCTGTTATCACGTTCTCATCCTAACTGTGGTTCTGTCATCATGTTCTCATCCTGACTGTGGTTCTGTTATCACGTTCTCATCCTGACTGTGGTTCTGTCATCACGTTCTCATCCTCACTGTGGTTCTGTTATCACGTTCTCATCCTCACTGTGGTTCTGTTATCACGTTCTCATCCTCACTGTGGTTCTGTTATCACGTTCTCATCCTCACTGAGGTTCTGTCAGGTGGAGATCATGTTCTCATTCTGACTGGTTTTGTCATCACGTTCTCATCCTAACTGTGGTTCTGTCATCTCGTTCTCATCCTAACTGTGGTTCTGTCATCATGTTCTCATCCTGACTGTGGTTCTGTCATCACGTTCTCATCCTGACTGTGGTTCTGTTAGGTTGATATCATGTTCTCCCATGGATTACAGTTGTGATCCTCGGACAGACTGGAGCAGCGGTTTTGCATCTTTCCAGTAAACAAACCTTCGCTGTTTGAAACTACATGACCTGAAGCTGAACCTGCAGGTGATCAGCTGGACGTCTGATGGTTCTCTCTCTGTTTGTCACTAGAACCCGTGGAATTTGATGATCAAACACAGACAGATTCACAGACGAGGACGACGCTCACACATGACTGTCAGGTCAGTACTGGTTGACTATGTCTGGATCTACGTAGAAAGCAACAGAATTTGTTGTCGCTATTTCCAGAGGAGGTCCAGACCTGCAGTAGATCTGTGTTATTCACATACACACAGTTGTGTGTCTGTGTGTCACATCAGTCAGCTGTTTTACAGCTGCAGTTAGCAGAACCCTGTAGTCATCAGACGTCGAGGCTCATCAGCTTTAAATCGTTTGTTTAATGAGAGCTGAGTACAGCCATGCTCAGTCATTTTGACTGTGTGCATGTGTGTGTGTAGCTACACAGATCCTCAGGTGTCCATGGACCTGTTGAGGGCAGTGCTTCAGCCCAGCTTCAACGATGACATCATGGCTGTCTTCAAGAAGTACCAAAAGGTCAGAGGACACTTTTTGTGAAATGTGACCTGATGAACTTCGCATTCTGTATCATGACACCACAGTTCCTGATATTCTGCTGTTGTGTAATTGGATGATGATGTCGTTGTTGTTTGCGTCGCAGTTCTTTCAGAAGGCAGCAGAGAACGTGAAGGAGAATGTGGGGGAGGACATTCAGACGGATCAGCTTATCAAAGAGGCCTGCAGGAATGTTCTGGAACATGTGAGGCTACTTCCTGTTGTCTGAGCCCAATTGAGCTTAAAACAAAACAAAAAAATTAATGTGAGATGACCTTTGACCTCACCTTTTCACGATGTCAACACTAGGCCAAACAGCTGTTTCCAGAAGGGGAGGTGAAAAGGGCAGTGCCAGAAGTCGCCATCAAGGTAGGAGCCCTCGAACTGAATCAGATCCTCGGGAAGGTGCTGTAACCTGATGTGGCTCTGATTCCTCTGCCTCTGTGTGTCCTGCTAGAGGTACAAACCTTTGGATGAAGACTGCAGTCAGAGAGGAAGCCCCTTCCCCAAGAAGGTAGTGTGAACTCTGACCTTCACTTTCAGTGTGCAGGTTTCATTTTCACCAGAACTGGTTACAGAGAAAAACTGAACAATATCACATTTCTTTATTTTGAACGAAAACTCTGCCCTGGCATGAATGTTGGAAGAGAAACATAAACAATACATACATTTTATTAACTGTTATTATTTTGTATCTTAAGAGAAAAACTCGTCCCAGCGCCGCACTCCTCTCTTCTGATCGACCTCTGACCTTCTCTTCTCAGTAAGTACCTGATAGGTGATATCATCAGGATCTCAGATGATTATCATATCTGAATAACCTGCAGACTGTTTGTTCGCAGAGTGAAGCCGAAGTCTGATCCCATCAAGAGAGAAGGACCGAAGGTGAGTCAGAGCTCAGGTGTTTTCGGAGGCAGCTGTGAAACAGTGTGATGCAGGTACTGATGTGGACCGATTTCTTTCTGCTTCAGTGGGATCCGTCCAGACTGAATGACAGAACCACATTTGTTCTTGGCTCCAGAGCAAATAAGTGAGTACTTTAATTCTACATGAACTACTCTTTATTTACGATTGAGTAGATTAAGTCCAAATGTGTTGGGTCCTACTGCCACATGGCTTCGTTTCACACACCGAAATGATTACATTTAAAAGATATGTTGGTGTTTTTACTCTTAAAGTCAGAGCCAAATATTTAGATATAATATAGATGGAACCCCCTCATGTTCCACGTGGACAGTAAAGAAAGAATATTGTGGCATTGGTTGAATAACTGACTCAGACCCACAAGTAGACTCACTGCTACTGTGATGTTACTGCACAGGGCGCTGGGGATGGGTGGGACCAGAGGGCGGATCTACATCAAACACGCCGACCTGTTCAAGGTAACTACACACACACAAACACTTCAGTGTCAGTCAGGAAGGGGAAGTCAAATCTGAGTGAAAACCACCATTATCTGAGCCTTCAGTGAGCCATGTGGTGCATTACTGCAATCTAACAATCAACTGCCTGTGTGTGTGTGTGTTTCAGTACGCTGCAGATGCAAAGGATAAACAGTGGTTGGCAGAGCGACATCACATGAGAGCGACAGGAGGAAAGATGGTGAGAAAAACAGAAACTGTAACATGTAAAATGCTTTTAAAAAAGATTACAGCTTTGTTTTTACCACGAAGTCCAGAGTCCAGGTTGGATTTTAGAAGCAGGGCTTTGATTCAGCTAATAATTCAGTGTCATGTTTATTTCTGTCCAGCAGAGTGAGAGGCCTGTCAGCTTTTAATGGCTTTTAATGTGGCTGCTTTCATTCAAATTTATGGGACTGGACTTCCGAGTCAGACACACATCATGAGCTCTGCTTTGGAGGGTGGAGGTGTTTTGTCTTTTTCAGCTTCTGTTTGAGACTTTCTGTGATAAATTACAGGATTAACGACTTTAACCAAAGAATCTTTGTCCTGCTGAATAGCAGAAGCTTAAAATCAGGTCATGGGCCTCTATATGAAGTCGGCATTTATAGTTGCACAGATACAAAGAGCCTCATTGATGATATATAAACATCTTGAATTTTACTTGAAAGCCTGAGACTATACAGGTGCACCTGAACGCATCACAAACTTTTTGTTTGTGTTCAGGCCTACCTGCTGATTGAGGAAGACATCCAGGATCTCTCTCGCAGTGATGAGTACAAGTGAGTAAGATGTCATATATCTCTCTCCATGGCCCTTCGTCCTCCCCAGATTACCATGGTAACATCTCTCTGTATGTGCATTCAGGGACTGTCCAGATGTCCGAATGGATGAGATGAAGCCATTCACTGTTCCTCCATGGATGGTGGAGAAGATGCAAAAAGCCATGGAGGCTCAGAGGGACACTGATCTCTGACTCACCCCCTCCCAAAATACCGAGCACATGACCAATGACAGCCTGTAGTCCAGAGTAACAACCAGCCAGCTATTGGAAAAACAATCAGCCAATCAGAGAGTAGAGATTTAACATGTAACCACCAGACTCTGAAGTAGTGTACTTCTATAGCTTTTATTTACTATTGTTTTTAGAAAATCAAATAAAACCTGTCTCTGACATAAGGATCAGTTTTGGTATTTGTTCATCACCTGAACTAAATCAGAACAGCAGAATCTACTCTGGAGCTTTGGAATCAAACACACCTGAGAAACAGGTAAACAGGCAACATACCACACTACAAGTTTTGCCATTAGAGCCTTTATTTAGAAATATAAACAAATAGAAAACAACATGAGCAGGTGGGGCGGGACATCATTCAATCCCTTCCTGCTTGTCTTTGATGGCGACCCTGAAACGTTCCTCCAGCAGGGACAGCTCGCTGATCAAGTCTGTGATGGCGTTTGTAAATGCTTCCTGTCAATCAAACACAACATCCTGTCGGTCAAAGATCTCATCCTGCAGGAGTGTGTGTGTGTGTGTGTGTTACCTGTGGACCGTAGTCAGGTGTGTGTGTGTGTGTGTGTGTGTGTGTGTGTTACCTGTGGACTGTAGTCAGGTGTGTGTGTGTGTGTGTGTGTGTGTGTTACCTGTGGACTGTAGTCAGGTGTGTGTGTGTGTATGTGTTACCTGTGGACTGTAGTCAGGTGTGTGTGTGTGTGTTACCTGTGGACTGTAGTCAGGTGTGTGTGTGTTACCTGTGGACTGTAGTCAGGTGTGTGTGTGTGCGTGTTACCTGTGGACTGTAGTCAGGTGTGTGTGTGTTACCTGCGGACTGTAGTCAGGTGTGTGTGTGTGTGTTACCTGTGGACTGTAGTCAGGTGTGTGTGTGTGTGTGTGTGTGTGTGCGTGTTACCTGTGGACTGTAGTCAGGTGTGTGTGTGTGTGCGTGTTACCTGTGGACTGTATTCAGGTGTGTGTGTGTGTGTTACCTGTGGACTGTAGTCAGGTGTGTGTGTGTGTGTGTGTTACCTGTGGACTGTAGTCAGGTGTGTGTGTGTTACCTGTGGACTGTAGTCAGGTGTGTGTGTGTGTTACCTGTGGACTGTAGTCAGGTGTGTGTGTGTGTTACCTGTGGACTGTAGTCAGGTGTGTGTGTGTGTTACCTGTGGACTGTAGTCAGGTGTGTGTGTGTGTTACCTGTGGACTGTAGTCAGGTGTGTGTGTGTGTGTGTGTGTGTGTGCGTGTTACCTGTGGACTGTAGTCAGGTGTGTGTGTGTGTTACCTGCGGACTGTAGTCAGGTGTGTGTGTGTGTTACCTGTGGACTGTAGTCAGGTGTGTGTGTGTGTTACCTGTGGACTGTAGTCAGGTGTGTGTGTGTGTGTGTGTGCGTGTTACCTGTGGACTGTAGTCAGGTGTGTGTGTGTGTGTGTGTTACCTGTGGACTGTAGTCAGGTGTGTGTGTGTGTGTGTGTGTGCGTGTTACCTGTGGACTGTATTCAGGTGTGTGTGTGTGTGTGCGTGTTACCTGTGGACTGTAGTCAGGTGTGTGTGTGTGTGTGTGCGTGTTACCTGTGGACTGTAGTCAGGTGTGTGTGTGTGTGTGTACGTGTTACCTGTGGACTGTAGTCAGGTGTGTGTGTGTGTGTGTGTGCGTGTTACCTGTGGACTGTAGTCAGGTGTGTGTGTGTGTGTTACCTGCGGACTGTAGTCAGGTGTGTGTGTGTTACCTGTGGACTGTAGTCAGGTGTGTGTGTGTGTTACCTGTGGACTGTAGTCAGGTGTGTGTGTGTTACCTGTGGACTGTAGTCAGGTGTGTGTGTGTGTGTGTTACCTGTGGACTGTAGTCAGGTGTGTGTGTGTGTGCGTGTTACCTGTGGACTGTAGTCAGGTGTGTGTGTGTGTGTTACCTGCGGACTGTAGTCAGGTGTGGTCTGTACTCTGATGACGATCTTGTGTTCCAGTGGATGAGGAACTTTATAACCAGCAAACAGAACCTGAGGATCCTTCAACAGCTGACTGAAACAGAAAAACAGAGGAACAGGTTTCATCCGAGTCGCGTCTAATTCTGAAGAGAAGCTGTCAGCTGATTTCTGAGGGAAACATTACAACACCATCGTGTGCTTCAAGACTAAGTCGGCTCATTAAAGTAAAATCTTTAAATCTGCCTGACAAAGAGCAGATAGGAAAAGTTTTAATGTTGCTGTGCTACTTCAGTCAATGTATTTTTGTTCCTGCTCTCTATTTTTAAATATATATTTCAATAAAGAATTTCTAATTTGGAAATTTTCACAATATCATATTTCATATTTTTGCTCTGTTTTTGTTATATGTGTTTAGCATCCTGCTAGCTGTTTAGCATTGTTAGCTTCTTACGCCCGGATGATGTTTCCTAGCGTGTGGTCTTCTTTGTTCAGGGTGAACAGACAGGCGTTCGGGACTTTTGTGTCCTTGCTGATGCTGATTTTCTTCTCTCCTTCAAACAGCAGAAACGACTCGAAGGCTGGAGGCGCGTTCATTTTCTGCTGCGTGCGAAACGAGTCGGACCGACCAGAGACTTCAAAATAAGAGATCACTTCCGGGTCATTCTTCTTCGTTGGTAATGCGGAGTCCAGTAGTGTGTCCGGACTTCCGGGGATGAACAGGTGATGATACGCCTGTACCTGTATGAGCACGGAGACGATACAATTTTACCTGTATGGGATTCATATGTCTCATCTTCATTATTTGAGCTGACGGAAGGAAAATCCGCTGTGGCTATAAAACAACTTCGTAAACTCACGAAAATGTTCTGTACAAATAAAACGAAAGAGATGTTTTTTTTTATTATTTATTTTAAAACATTTTAGGATCGCGATTGTTTAGCTCTCCAAAAGCACGTGACCGACCACTGACGTCAAAATGTTTATTTTAATAAACTGAGACTGGCGACGCTCACCGCAGGTGTCGGTGCTCGGCTCCGGAAGTTCCCGCCGCCCAATCAGAACGCAGTTTCCCCCCGATCTGTCTCGTCATTGGTCAGAAAGAACTGGTATGTTTTTAAAAGTCGGCCGCTGATTGGCTGCGTATGTGAGGAAGCGTCTGTTTAAACCGGGGGGCGGGAGTTTAGGCAGTTTGAAACAGACACCGGAGCTCGGACCGAAAACAGCCCGACACGCCGTCAGACCAGCAGGTGGGTGACACCCGGTTTACGGATATATTTCTACATATTTTTATTCATTTACTGCCTTCTTATCTGTAGTATGATGAGGCTGACCGACAGCAGCGCTCTGATGCTGAACACACTAGCAGCACTCAGTCCGGTTAGCCGGCTGAGCTAACATCGCTAGCAGGAAGCTAAAACGGTACCGGGACAAAAACGGGAGGCTGCTAACCGACCGACTCTACCGGGGACGGGCTGTGTTAACCCGGCTAACAGATGGGGAGTGATGTAGCTGTCCATATTACTATACGATTGTTATACATCAGCCGGCGCTACATCCGGTAGCTAACGCTGCGTCTGGAATTAACGGGACAATATCAGGAGTGCATCCGCAGTGAGCGAGCCGGCTGCCGGTGTCGGTTCCTCCCTGACACGATCTGTCTGTCTGTGTCCGTCTTTGTCCTCCAGCAGCCTCCGGACCCTTCGGCACACATGGCCTCCCAGAACATGGACCCTGCAGCGGCTGCAGCTTCCAATACGGCCGCTCTGAAGGGCAGCGAAAGCAGCGGCAGCGCGGCGAGAAGCTCGGTGTCCAAACGGTGAGAGAGACTCCGTCCCGTCCGTCCTCTTTTTAACTGCAGTCTGGATCAGGTAGATCCGGAGATGCGGATGAGATGGTGCTGATGGCATCTCTGGAGCCTGAAATTAGTATTCACACTGAACACACAGTCCGGACCACAAGCGTTAATCTTTTCCTCAGACTCTGAGGCTCAGCATATTCAAATAAAATAGCTGAGTGCGTTTTTTTTTTTTAAAGGCAGTATACAGTGGAAAGAACTGGTGTCTGGAAGAACCCTGTTCCTAGAGCTATGAAGAACAGTGTCCATGAGCCTACATAACACATTTCTCCTATTTACGGTTAATAATCTGCAGAGTTAAACCCATATTCAGTGTCCTGCTCTAACATCACCTCACTGTCAGCACAACAGTTGTGCTCATTTGCACAGATTCTTGTTTGGGGCTGAACCAAAATTAAGTCTTATCTCGGCTTATAAACACTGTTGGCCAGCAGGATTCATTATTTTATAACACAGTAAACAAACATACAGGTTAATGACAACAGCTGTGAGACAGACTGGATGAACAACCCTCACTCAGCTGATTTGTTTGTTGCATGCAGAGGATGTAGTTTTACTATCTTTAATATGTATATGCAGTTAATATATAAATGGCTGTGCTTTTTTGCAGGCTGCAGCAGGAGCTCATGACTCTAATGGTGAGTTCATCTTTTCATTTAACTCTTACAGTGAGCATGTTCAGCCTCAAGATAAGCAGATGTCCCTGATATGTGGGTCCTGTGTTTTGATGTTACTCATCAAATTTGCCAACAAACCTGCCCCAGTTTTCTTTTTTTTTTTTTTTTTTCCCTCCCCCCACAGTGGGTCTAATCATAATGCACCTTTATTCTCAAGTTCTGTTTAACCACAGACAAATAATCTTTCTCAGAGTACGTGTTTGACAAGTGACTGGTTAATGTCACAGATTGGATCTATTTTACTGCCAGTTGTTTGAATAAATGCTCAACTCACTCTGCTTTTGGGGCAGCAACAGGGCTTCAATCTTGTCACCTGTCAGAAAAACGGCTGCTATGAATCTGAAATAGGTTGTTTGTGATTTGTGGGGCTCAGAGATCCAAAGGTTCTCCACGTTCGTCAGTAAATAGCAGCAGGCTGGTGTCAAGAGGCTGCAGGTCTCAGTTCTGTCTGCATCCTGTGACTTCAGGGTGAAATATTTCCCTTTATTACATGTAGATCTCTTCATTCACACCAGAACAACATCTGACGACCAGTTCAGAACATCAGCCTGATTCCTAATATTGAATACTGACTGAAATATCAGACTCACATCTCTTGGAAAGAGACCATCGCTCATTGTGCTGAGTTGAAGTGGCACATGTCTCTCCTGTGTTGCAGATGTCGGGTGATAAAGGGATCTCAGCATTTCCAGAATCGGACAATCTCTTCAAATGGGTTGGAACCATCGACGGCGCTCAGGGGACGGTGCGTTCACACACACACACACACACACAGTTGTGATGGGTTAATAATCATGTCTAACATCACACTAATCAATTGCTGCTTAACCAGAGAAAACACACACTCACCTCACATCCACCACATCCCTTCACCTGCTGCTGTGTGTTTCTCTCTCAGGTCTACGAGGGTCTCCGGTACCGGCTGTCTCTGGACTTTCCTGCTGGCTATCCGTATCAGGCACCTCGCGTCAAGTTTGTCACTCCGTGTTTTCATCCCAATGTGGATGAGCAGGGCTTCATCTGTCTCGACATCCTGAAGGACAAGTGGTCGGCGCTCTATGACGTCCGCTCTATCCTGCTGTCCATCCAGAGCCTGCTAGGAGGTAACCAGTTCATACGCCTGGTTTTTGTTCACCAGAACCAAATGTACTGGTGAAATGATCAAGTCTGCAGCCTGAGAAATCCTTAAAATATGTCAACAGTTTCCTTAAGAGCCATTACTGGATTTTTAAATGGTGTAGATGCAGTGAAGGTTTAACTGGTCAGGATGATTTTAGTATTTATTTGTTGACACAATGTTGCTGCCTCAGCTGTGATACTACATACTAAAATAATAAAAAAAAACAAAACTGAGACAGACGTCTCTGAAGGTCTCAGGACTGAGGATGATTATTTGTAACAGTTTTAAAGCATCTTCATCTCCATCTTCTGTTAGACCTTTGACTTTTCTTTTTTTTTTTTTTTATCTAGATCTGAATGGGATAAAAATCCAATTAAAGTCAAGCCAACAAGCTGAGACTAGCAGCTCTGTTCACTTAGTTCCTTAAACGCTGATTGTGCTGACGTTTTAGTCAACAGCTTGTTGCAGACTGATGGTTGTTTCCTTTTCAGAGCCGAACAATGAGAGTCCTCTGAACACAGCTGCTGCTGAACTCTGGGAGGATCAGGAAGGTGAGACATTCAGAGTCTGAGGGTTGACAACAGCAGCTGCTTTTTATGACAGGTTTTAAATTAGAGCCTGGAAATGTTAGATATAATATAGAAGTACGGGAAATAAAGGTATTGTTGTTTGGGCCTCATGATTTATACTTGTACTGCACCACAATTCAGAGACTGGACTTTTTATTGCTTTAGAGATAACAAATACATGAGTTTATAAATTAGATTAAACCAGCTCCTTTGTTTTTGAACCCTCCACTTACCTCTTTAGTTTCTATTTCAACCTGAGACATTTATTCTGCCTGTTTCAGGACCAAAAAAAAAGCCTTAATGTTAAAAGATTAATCTTCATGACTGTTGCGTCTAACCCATCAATGGAAATTTTATTATAATTAGCTGTGGAATCTGTCGCTAAAAATGACCCTCATACAGATTCTTTTTGTCTCCTTCAGCCTTCAAAACTCATCTACACTCAACTTTCCAGAAGTGAAGCACCTCATTTTATTCTCATTCTACTTGTCTGTCCTCTGTGTTTGTACAATATTTTTATGTTTGTTCATCTCACTGTATCAATAAAGTTTGTGATGCAAAAACCAAACTGATGGGCTGTTTTTTTTTTGTTTTTTGTTTTAATATAGGGATAAGACAAGTTTATCTCTTCTCTGCTGATGGAGAAATTCTAGTTTTTATACAATTTAAAATTTCATTTAAAAAAATGAAAATAGTGTTTTAAAGAGATTCAATTCATTTGAAACAATCTATTGTATTTCTAACTCTTTACAGGTCAGAAACTGATATTAAGCCACTTAGTAAACGTTAGTGGACCTCACATTTACCTTTAAATTCTGCAGCTGTCTGCAGGAGGATATGAAGTATAAAGTACACAGATCAAGGCCACATTTACAATATAAATCTCAAAAAAAGGTCTCCGTACCTCTGCAGCAGCACCTCATCTTTCAATCAACACACTAGCATTTTTAATCCGTTGCCAAGCTTTGATCAGCTCTACTGTTCACATCGAAAATCAGACTGAAGCTCTGAACTGACAAACTGCTGTAGTAAGATTTGTGGTTCAGTTTTTCAGACGATGCAGAGTGCCTTTTCTTCAGATTAATATCAGGTGCTGTTGTTGTGACAGGTTTTAGGTTGGCTTTATGGATGATAATCTGTTTTTTTATAAAAAAAAAAAAAATCCCTCTTTTAAAGCTAATTGGCTGGAGCTGTGTTTTGTTCGTTTTAAGAATGTAACTATAATTTTACAAAGCAACATATCACTGTCATGGATTTCTTTTAAAAATAAAATTTTAACATTTATCATTCGAAGACACAAGCAGGATCTAAGGAGTTTGGTCTGAATTTCATGAAAACCCTTTTCCTCCTCCCAGATCATTCAGGCAGGTCAGATCCCGTCAGGAATCTGAACCAGAACTGTCTCTACCCGATGCAGCCCAGTCCGCAGCACGGCAGCTGGCAACACGCAGCCATCTTTTTTTTGCTGCTAGAGGCAACCTCAACCTCCATCAGGTCCTCCAGGCTGCCGTCCAGCTCCTCCGGCTCACCCCGGGCCTCCGCCCAGGCCGGCTGGGTGGCTTCCACCGACCAGAAGGCGACAGATACCTGCCGAACCGCCACACAAGTTTAAATAAAAACTCCAAGTGGACCAAGCCAAATATTTTACACAATGGACAAGACACCTGCTTGTTTAGAGGAGTTGTTCTCACTAGAAGATCCCCCAAAACAAGATACCACCCCCTGAGTACAGAACACTAAGAGGAACTTCCCCCAGACATGGGGCCTCTAACAAATTCAAATTTCAAGAGCCTCCTGCTCCCGTTAAGGTCCAACTTTTTCTACCAGAAAGTGTTTCCTCTATCTTTGTCTCACCCTCTGCTGCATTTCACTCAGCATGGCCTCCAGTTCTGCAATATGATTGGTCAGATCAGGGCTGGGCTCCTCCTCCAAAGTGAGCCATGGCACCTGGACTAAAGCCACCCGGGCCGCCACACCCACCATGCCATCGATACATCCTGGAGGAGAGAGAAGAGTGACAGGTTTCACAGGTGAGAAGGGTCATTTCTTAATGTCTGCTGGCCTTTAGAGAAAGTCCAAAGCTCCTTGAAGGACAGTCGTCCCTGATGTCTTGGAGACATTTCCTGCTGTTCTTGAGAAAATTTTATGATCTGCTCAAGACAGGAGTCCATCGCGAGTCCACGAAGAGGTTCTTGAAGATGTTCCAGAGATTTCTTAAAAGGGAAGTGCAATTTAATCCTGGTTCCTCGAAGGCCCTCTGGGGAGCCGGAGCCCTCGGTAGGCTTTCCTGGAAGAATCTCCCCTGGATTCCTTGAAGAACAGATTGGTGTCCTTGAGGAGTTTTCTCGGGATCTTTAAGGTAGGAGGTGAAGGAAGTGGATAAGGTAGAAAGGCTAGGAGGGAAGGGAAGTAGGAAGGTATTTTCTGACCTGTGCTGACCAAGGAGCGCCTGTCTGAGCGCTGAGTCAGAGGGAACTGCTCAATCAGGTCTCTGGCCTTGTGGAGGTCAAACAGGAAGTTCTCCAGCGCCGACAGGAAGACCACCCAGAGACGTTCAGACAGCCGGCGGTCCTCCACCCCCGACACGGAGGAGTCCCCGTCCGCCAGCAGGCGCACCAGGCGCCGGGAGAGACCTGCACGGAGACGGACAGGTGAGAGAGAGAGAGCACCTGAGACAGCAGGCTGAACGACCGCCGGAGCTCACCGCTGCAGATCCGGTGAGCGAGGACCCGCGTTTGGTTGATCTCGTCCCGCAGGAAGCTGCAGTCCGCCGAGCTGCCGAGCGAAGCCGTCAGCTGCTGGAAACACGAAGTGACCCGGCTGAGAGCCTCCTGAGCCCGCTCACACTCCGCCTGCTGCCGCCGCGCCGTCAGCTCATCCACCGACCGACGCCACCGACTCATGCTGCCCTCACACACCTGTCAGGTGAGCTGCCTGTTTTAGCCTCAAGCTGCACTGATGAGGGAATCCCATTATCAACCCTGACGTTATTCAAGTTTTCTAACTTCCTGCTGTACATTTAAATCTTCACTCATTTATTCGGTTGACTGCCGTGAATGTATATTAATCAAACACCTATCAAAACAGACTGGCATTTAAATCCAATTAACTCAAAATAAACAGATAATGAGCACATTTTATCTTCAGATGATGCGTCTTCCCTTTCACAGTCAGCAAGTATCATCATATCAATCATTTAATAAAGAAGAAATTGTGAGTGAGGAATAAAAAACAGTCCTACCTGCTGCCAATCAGAACTACATCCAGTTTCTTCTTCTGTAGTGGAGCGCCGTGCAGGTTTCTATAAACACTCTTCTACTGTTGCTCTCTGGGGACTGTCAGTGTTTTTAATTAAAGCTCTGAGGCCAGCTGAGGCCTGAAAACCTCTGCTTGCCTTCAGAGTCTCCCAGGAGTCTCTTTCTTTAGCCCCACGCTCTGTCTCACAGGCAGGCCTCTCCGTCATGGATCCACCTGTGGAGGCAGACTGCGTCTTGACGGGGGACAGATGTTATTTATGGACTAACCAGATACTCTTTTCCATCCAGCAACAGTTACGTCTCTGTTGTTGCATGTTTAATAAGTTTCTTTGGGTCCAATTTATGAAAATAATTAAATGTTGAGGTCCAGACTGACTGCAGTCTGCCGGTGTTAACCAACAAAGTGCTGTGTCATGTTGCTGGACTAAATGTTGCCACTCTGCTAAAAACATCCACTTACTAAATGTCCTAAAGACTAATATCTTAATTAACTGATACTTTATCTAACTCTGGACATCATAGTGGCTGAAGCTAAAATGTCAGTTCCTTTTGCTGCTAGCTTTGTGCTCAGTTTAATCCCTTATGACCTTTTTGAAGCTTAAAGTGAGCATTCATGTCTGTCTGTACTTTATTTAATTTTATAAAGTTTTATCACTGAAACTTAACACAGCTCATCCTGCACATGCTTCACCCACTACAGAGACAGGAAGTGACAACAGGTCAGCTGACCATCAGCAGGTGTCCTCTGATGTCACCTGACCATCATCATCATCCTCACAGGACTCATTAATCGAACATCAAATCAAATGATGGCACTTTATAAAGACAGAAATCTTAAAGGAACAAGTCAGCGCTCAACAGTCTATTCCAGGACTGTTAGCTTAGCTTAGCACAAATACTCAGAAGAAGGAATACGTTAGCCTAGCTTAGCGCAGTTTGCAGGAATTGAGGGAAACTGTGAGCTTGGTTCATGTGACTGACCTCTGATCTGCTGTGCTACTTCTTTCTCAAGAAATAAACAAGCAGAATGTTAATAAATTTTTTTTGCAGCACACAGAAAAGGACACCAGCATCTGTTTTTCATATTCCCTCTTTTTTTTTCTTTTTTTTTTTTTTTTGTTCTCATGGTTCATCCTAACAGAGATAATTATCAGTAATGTTGAGATTTATGAAAGAGGCTCAGAAATCAAATGAGCTAGATGTGGATTTGCCGTGCTGTGATTTGAAGTGAAGGCATATGGAATTTGCTTCTTCAAATAATAATGATAATTTTCTGTGGTTAGTCAAATTTACTGCATTTTCAGGTGCAGATGGGGGCACAGCTGGATCACACTTTGTAGTCTAGACTGCAGCGTCATACAGCCACAGCCATAAAACTGGGGGATAATCAATGAAGGCTACGGGCATTAAATCCAGATATAACGTCATCATAGTCACAGAGCCAACCCCTTCTGGGTGAAAAACACAGTCGATAGCGGACCTTTTTGAGTGTGTGGACTTGTGTCTGATTCTGCTCTTACACTTTGTGCTCTTGAAAGTTTTTCTCTTTCACAGATTTTGATTCCTCTACTAATCAATTTGAATAACAGTTCTCTCCCTGATTCCAGTCTTTGTGCTAAGCTATAGTCTACCGGCCCTGGACTTCTGTCTGTACTGGATTCTGGTCAGAAAACAGGAGGGTTTAATAAACAGAATGGATTTTTAGACTGGGGGGGGTCACAGATTTACACATATTAAAGAGTTACATGTTTGTTTCCAACATGGTT
Source organism: Echeneis naucrates (assembly GCF_900963305.1). Lineage (NCBI taxonomy): Eukaryota > Metazoa > Chordata > Actinopteri > Carangiformes > Echeneidae > Echeneis > Echeneis naucrates. The sequence continues at coordinate 3,470,467 of NC_042515.1, read as the reverse complement.
AATTGGTGTAATCATTTAAAGTCTGTCAGTCTGCACAGTGCAGCGGTTCAGTCTGACAGGTGTCCTCTAACATCAGGACACCTGGAAGATGATTAATTAGTCAGCTGTTTGTTCATCCAGCGGGAGGCAACAAAGAGAAAAAACTTTCACAGTAAAACAGAGACTCCACCTCTCCTCTGTGGTGATGTCATCAGCGGTCCTGTCTGATTGGCTGTAGCCTTGAAGGGGGGGGGGGGGGGGGGGGGGGGGCAATGCTGGTATTCAAATGGGGGCCAAGTCAAAGTGGACAAGCGTGCCAGAGTCTGAAGGGCGGGTTCAGGTTAGTCCTGTCACGGTTCAGCGGTTCTTGATTCTGTCTGTTGTTGATGAGCCTAATGTCATGTCCTGTTGTTGTTGTTTTCATCAGTTCCTCTGGTTCCACTGCTGTTCTGGTAGGTGGTGGATCATGTTGGGACTGTCCTATCTTTAGGGTTTATGCTGTTGCTTATGTTGTCATAGCAGCGTTTGTGTCATCATGGCACCTTGTCATGTTGTCGTCATCCTGGCAACGTGCTGATGCCATCATGGCAGCTTGTCATGGCAGCATGTAGTGTTTTTATCATGGCATCACGTCATGTGTGTCGTCATTGTCATGGCAGTGTGTGATGTTGCTGTAGCCGTCATCGTAGCATGCCATTTTGTCTTCGTCATCATGGCAGTGGCTCATGGGTGTATTAGTCATCATAGCAATGCATCATGTTGAGGTTGTCATGGCAGCGGGTTGTGTTAATGTTGTCATCATGGTAGTGTGTGTGTGCGTGTGGCGAGCACCTCCATCAGCTCATGGCAGAGACACTGACAGAAGCCATAGAGGACGAGCAGCAGTAGCGTAGAGGGAACCAAACTGACAAGGACCACGCCCAGCCACAGTTGACCAATCATCAGCAGGTAGATCCCCAGCGGCAAGGAGCTGAAGTATACCTGTACACAGACACAAGCATACATCAGATACGCACGTCTAAACACACATGACTCAGCTGAGTTATGCTTACTGACCAGACACAGCACCCCCAGCAGGCAGCGGGGGAAGCTGCGGGACGTCCAGGTGTGACACTTCTGAGCTGGCAGGTTGCAGGGCAGTGAGTCCAGGCTGGGAGGGCGATACAGACCCACCACATTGAGTGTGCTCAGTGAGTCTGAGGATGGAGACTCCTCGGGGAGCTCCATGATGGTGATGACCAGACAGTCTGAGGAGCGGTGAGATGCCTCCACACCTGCTCCTCCTGCTGATAAAAGGATGGAGACCATTACTTGATAGAACAAACCTTAAATTAACTATGATCAAAAGGATTTCAGGGTTATTTCACCGGTCAGACTGGTGGGACTCAGCACCACTTCTCCTGAACCTCCCGCTCCCGCTGCTCCTCGCCGGGCTCGGTCCTGACATGACAGAACAGCTAGAATGTGTCGGTCATCCTCCATCAACCATACCTGAAGAAGCAGAAGAAGAAAATCCCGTCCGACGTCAGGGATTGTCACTTCCTCATGAGAAGACAGAAATTTAAAGTCTCACCTCTTCATCGGGGACGTAGGTCTCATGGCGACAAAATGGACAGCTGATGACAGAGGGTGATGACTCTCCTGAGAACCAATCAGGAAAGACTCACATGATACACTGGATGATGTCATACTGGTAAATAATAGATGTGATTGACCGTGGTTAACTGGTCATCATATTTTGAGATGTATGATGCAGAATGCTGTTTTCTTATTATTCCACCAGTCCAAACTCTGCTGATTCCGTAGTGCAGAATATTAGGGCGAGTTTGGGTCATGTCAAGTTCAAGCCTTTACAGGATTTGGAGGTTTCATCTGCAAGGGTAAGGGTGAGTCCTTAAGTATCAAATTCTTAGAGTCAGGATTTTTCTGGATTAAAATTTGAGCCTTGAAATGGCTGTACTTCCTAGTCTGAAATTAAACTAAGACCTCTTTTTGTGATGTCAGAGTCACTTGTTTCCTACTCCCAGGTCCTTCCCACAGCTGTCAGGGGAAACCATCAAATCATTTCTTCAGGGTGGATTTAAATCATTGTCAAGGACCAACGCCATATTGATCCCCAGTTCTGATTTACTTACTTTAGTTGTATGCAAGTAAATGTTACAAATACAATTGTATATAAATCAAAGTTTTTAGGGAGCCTTTCCACTCTCTAAAAATGTTTTAGATAGATAGTAGATGTGTTGACTTTATGGATACTCCAAGTTCAATAGTCAGCTTTATGGCCAAATCCAAATCCAATTTTTTGTGGCATTTGTCTTTATTCCAACTGTCAGCTCTGGCTAATGTCAGAAGACACCATCAACTTGAAATATTTACCAATGATGTAAACTCACCCATGTCGACCATCTTCTTCAGACACTTGGCACAGACTCGGTGCAGACAGCCCAGCAGTTTGGGTTTCCGGCTGCGGGTGTCATAACGGTTGTAACAGATTTTACACTCGAGTTCCTCCAGAGTGTAAACCAGAGACTGTGCCCAGGTCTGCACCTGAACATACATGGACAGAGGGTTAATAACTCTGACAGTCTGTCACTTTTACCAGAGGTGACTGCAATGAAGGACGATCCTACTTTGCCCTCCAACTCCTGGCTGGGCTCCACCTCCTTCAGCTGGCTCATCTTGTCAGCTTTTGTCTACACTGAGGCAGAGAGGAGGGACGATAATAGGCGGAGTTTGGGTCAACCTGATACTGTCACCTGAGAGAGAGACAGAGAAAACGGATCTCCTTCACTGAAATGAACAGAATTGCAGAATGAAGTATTACTTATTATAACGGAGGTGTTGTTTGGACTGTGATTGCTGCTCCCTCCACCTACCTGACTTCAAATCAGCTGATTAGTCTGAGAATCACACAGGACGTCCATCTACAGAAAGACAGACAGGACAGAGCATAAGACAGGTAGTAGGCGACTTGATTAAATGTAAATAAGCAAAATCAGTTACAAAGTCATGGCTCTGAGGTTACAGTATGTCTCTTTCCATTACACACACACTGACCAGTTCTCTACCTAAACTCTTCAGCCTAAGGACTTAGTTTAGAACATCTGACCCTGGCAGAGTAAACCTTGATAAAAGTGAAATAATGATAGTTCAAAACAATGAAGATCATAGAATTTATTTTGAGAGAGACAACATTCATCATACAGGTGAGTAAAGATACCTAGGCCAACTTAAACAGCCAAACAAAGATTAACTTAAAAACTGTAATTATTTTGGAAGTGAAGTTTTTTTTCCCCACTTAGGGTTGTAGACAACCCCCAAGACTCCAACCCAGCTGAAAAAAATCCATCACAAGTAAGAAGTAAAAAAAAGAAGAAAAGATGGCATCAAAAACTGTCCAAATTGTGGGTGGGGGGGAAAGCTGGATTGTTTGCCCACAAATACAAATAAAAAACTGTCACATTTTAGAACCACTTGATAGAGTAAGATTCAAACCTGGGGCTTAGTTTAGATCAAAATTAAAATAGACTATGAAAACTCATGGTAACATCAATTCACTCAATATTTAACCAAGGTAGAATAAAGAAGAGCAATAAGACTTCTGACATACAGACTTAACAGAGATTACATACAGAACTGATAATTTAACTTGGTAACTTTAAGAGGGAATAGCTTAAAAACAAAGGGAACACCTCCACATTTAATATTCTTGTTGGCAGTGTCTTGAAAGTGATTTGATTAAAGTATGATGTTTGTGTATTTAATGTTTATTTTATAGTGCATAAAATTTTTTAGCGGAATTAGTTTGTTTTAAGTTTATTACTGTGTTTTTATTAGTTCAATAAAATCTGTTTGATCAGTACCTTTGTGTGTCCTCGTGCTGTTTCTCTTTTACAATTTGAGTCTCACACTGCAGCTTCTGATTGATAACGTTTCTGTCCTGAGTTATTGTTTTTATCTATGTTAATTTCTTGGACAGCCACACAAACACTGTAACACACTCAGAAACACACACTCTGTGCCGGGTGTATTTATAGACTGCAGTTGTTATATAACTGAAAAAGGGGGGGTGGGGGGGGGGTACTGGGGATGCTGGCATTGCTATGGCAACAGCTTTACCTGTTCCTGAACCTCAGATTGGCCAATCAGATGACTCAGATATGATCATGTGTGGTTTGATCAGCTGACTCCCTGATCAGAATCTCATTAATCAAACACAGATTTCAACAGTTTGACTTTGAACCTTCTACTGGACGAAAACATGACGAACCTGATTCCCTCAAAGATTCAACCTTAAAGAGGCAGACAGAATGCTATTCTCACTTTTGTGTTATTTGGATGACGTGTTGTTTGTGTTTATTTTAAAATCAGTTGTTCGTACGAGTTTTCATTTCAGCTAAGCAACTTCTAAACAACCTGCCAAAGTTGAGAGAAGTGAGAGGATTAATATCAGAAACCAGTGACTGTGTGTTTGAATCTTTGGATTGGCTGCTAATGAGAAGTTGAACCCCACCTGAGCTCCACCAGGCTCCGCCCACTCTAATTACTGACAGGCATCTGATGTCTTTCTCAGGTGTGTCTGTTTCTCATCTCTGATTGAAACAGTCTAGACAAAGTCATAAACCAAATACCTCCAAAAATATGGACTGGAGTTAAGCTAAGCTAGGCTAACAGCTTCTCTTTTCTTTTTTTTTCTTTTTTTACAGTATGCTATGCTAAGCTAACATGCTGTGACAGAGAAAATGTCGAACTGTTCCTTCTGCTGACCTGAAGCTGATGCTCACTGCCAATTAATGTGTTCACAAAGTACTCCCCTCATTCATTCACTGGGACTGCAGTGGAATAAAACAAGTTGGCCGGCTGTACCTGTTGTCACTGCGGGTTTAGCGGCTGGAGGAGCTGCGGTCCAACATGGTGGTTCATTGAGCAGCAACAGTTTCTGAGCCAGTTGGAGCGGCTGCAGCTGCAGCTCACATGCCGCCGGACTGCAGCAACAGTCCGGCTGCTGTCTGTTGACTCAGGTGGAGGCGACACCACGGCGGCTCGACATCAACGTTGTTGTTGTTGTTGCTGTTGTTGTTGTTGTTGTTGTTGTTGCTGCTGCTGTTGGCGGAGTGTTGTCTCCGGATGAAGCAAACACTGCGGCGGTGGACGCCGTCTTCGGTCTCATTAACAGTCCGCCGTCGTCGCGCCTTCACACTCCCGTCACCAACCGTCGCGGCAGGCTACATGCTCCCCGGCCGACGGAGCTCCTGTCCCCAGGGGTCGTCGGTGTGTCGGTGTCCGCCGGTCCTCCGGTGGCCGCGGTCCGGGGCTGGTCTCGGTGACTCACCGTCTTCTCCTCCGTCTCACTGCGGCGCGCGGCCGGCGGCGGCGGGAGCACGGGTTGCCGTGGCAACCGGCCCGCAGCAGGATGACGGGAAATCTGTGAGCGACGACCCAACAGCCGAGGATCGATAATCCCGATCAATGTCCCTTTATCCTGATTTATACGCACTTCACTCCGTTTTCTTCTCTTTTTTGTGCGTGTTTAATTGAGACTTAAATTGTAGTAACACTGAATGAAATCCATCATCAGTTAAAAGACTCATTTATCAGATTTATCAGGGAAATGATGGCTCAACAAAAAGGAGAGTCTATATTCAAATTACATTAAAAGAATTTAATATACACATTATAAAAACATCTGATGATGGTGAAAGTTATGTGTAGAAATACTATGTGTGGGTAAGATTGCAGAGATTAATGTTGGTTTGTAAACAGAAATGATCCTCTCTTCATCTTCCTTTAATTTAAGTGTTGTTTGTCACTGCGAAGAGCTGAGCCATTAATAACAAAATCTGATTTATAGTGACACCTGAAGGTGAGATATAAAAAAATATGTTTTATTACTCTAATTACAGGAAGGATAATAACAGACATAACGTGTATCTCAACCTCATGGCCCTGCAGCCCCAGCCCTTTTACTTAAGTTTTGCTGTTTCATGAAATTGTTTATACAAAGAGTATTTGTTTTACCTGGTCTTTTGTGAGGGGGACAGAAGATGGATCTTTTATTATACAAATATTGCATTTGTTTGTTACTAAAGTTCAGTCATCTTTTCAAGAAACACTCCACACCTTCTCACTGGTGGATTAATTGATTAAAAAATGTTTAATTGATGAGGTATAACGTCCTTGACAGTTTTCTTATTTGACTTATTGAAGGAACTATTAAAGTCCAATAACAATCAAGAGCTACAATAACAATCGAGCACTCTAGGACCACAAGATTTTTTTGTAATTTTGTAATGCTCATAAATAAAATAAGTAATATAATGATATTTGGTTATATCACAATTTTAAGTGCTTGCACTCACACATTAATACCTGATAAATATTTAATGTTTTGTATTACAACATATACAACAAAAAACCACAAACAAGCAATGAGCTTGAAAAGAAATTTGAATGTGTAGTTGTAAAAGAGGAACTACAATAAATAATGCATAATCACTTCAGTTAAGGACTGTTAAGACAGAAACATTAATTATTTTTTAATGTTACTGGGAACAAAAACTATTAAAGTTCGTGGCATGAAGGTTTAAAACCTGATGATGAAAATTAACTTGGAGAAGTCTTTAGGCTGTCACATTACCACTCTGCACTTGGAGTTTTTTGTGGGAAGCAACTGGACCTCTTAATCTTGTTTGAAGACGTTTCGCCACTCATCCAAAAGGCTTCTTTAGTTTTTAGGGTCAATGCGGGAAACCCGGGAATTATAATATAATAGCTGGGTTTATATTTTATACACATTACTACACTTCACCAACCGAAAAAAACAAATGGTACTGAAATGTAGCCTGATAAAAAAGAAATAAAGAAATTGCCTATATATTGTTTTCATTAGGTTAATAAGCAGTTAAATTATTAATTACATTTTAACAGGCTAAAGGGAAACTGCGTTTGTGCAGGATATCAGAGAAGGAGCACTGATTTACTCAGCTGTAGGAACCTTTTACGTTCTTTTTTTCAGGTAGGAGCGCTTCCGCTGTGACACGCTTCACCCTACGTCATTTCCTGTATCCGTAGATAAAGACGGTCCCCTGCGGTTCCTTCCGCGGGTTAATTTTTTTGGGTTTGTTCGGTGAATCCGGGGGGATCGGAGCCATCAGAACCGCAAACATGGTGAGTTTCTGTCGGAGAGAGAGGCCACGAGACACCGGGTCCGGGATTATCGGTATTTTACCGGATCGTGGATTTTTGTTGTGATGATGGCGGGAGTTTGAATGAACGTCGGGTGAACGTCGGTTAAGAGCTGTAGCAACAACAGAATAATAATCAGTTCGTCCTCCGATATCCAGTATGAGGGTCCGGTATCAGACCCCCGGTCCGGTATCACACCCCCAGAGTCTGGAGTTAAACGTTTGTTTGCTTCATTAGCATCTTTGCTAGCTGCCCGGTGCTTGTGGTCGGTTTCCGGGGAGAAAGTCTCAAAGACCAGTGAACTTTGACTTCTGCCTCGGTCAAAGTTCAGCTTTGACCTGGAGTCAAATGCGGGTTCGGTAAACTGGACTGAATGGACTAATGGCGGCCCGACAACCAACAACCGTCCTCCAAGGCTAACCAGCTAATGCAGCTAACCCAACAATGGGTTCGGGCCGTAGACCCGGTCTGTGTGCTCCCTGAGGCTCACTCCCCTTTCTGCCAGAATACTGCTACAAAGGCTCAGGTTTACTGTCACATAGTGAAGTTACACGGGAGGGGAAGATGTTTGCAGACCCGGTTCTTCACAAACTGATTTGGTTCGGACCCTGTAGCTGCTGATCCAGATCAGATCTTTACATAGCTTGTTGAGATGAGACTGGGCTGTGAGCATCCGATTATCTCTGTAGAAAAGAGTTCATAGCTACAAATGTCCCCCGATCATTAGGAGACTTTAGGCCTGCAACAGTTTGACACCTGCAGGTTTGTGTCAGTGTAGATAGTTTGACCAGGTATCACGAGGAAGTCCTAATCTATGATAAACTTGTATTTGTGTCTGAGAGGAAAATGACATCACAATAACGCCTGTCTCTGATTTGTTTTCAGACGGTGGGAAAGAGTAGTAAGATGCTGCAGCACATCGACTTCAGGATGAGGTGCATCCTGCAGGACGGTCGCATCTTCATCGGCACCTTTAAAGCTTTTGACAAACACATGAACCTGATTCTGTGCGACTGTGACGAGTTCAGGAAGATAAAGTGAGTTCAAAAGTGAACCTTTCACTTAAACAAGCAGCTGATAATGATCTTTTGAAGCTGATGGTTGTCTTTTATTTATTTATTTTTTTTTTCCATGTTAAAGCTAAGTTTGACTTTTTTCCCCATTTATATTGACTCAGTAGTCACAAGTTTCACAAGTTTTCACAACTTTCTGTAACACGAGAAGAAGCACTCTCTGAGTCTGGATGTCAGAGAAGGCACCTTCTTCTCTCTAGTGCTTCTTAATGTCAATGACCATTGAGGCATGCTGGATAATGAGTTTTTTTTGTTTTTGTTTTTTTTCCCTCCCCCCTTTCCCCCCTTCATTCAGGCCGAAGAACTCAAAACAGCCAGAGCGGGAGGAGAAGAGGGTCCTGGGTTTGGTTCTGTTGAGGGGAGAGAACCTAGTTTCAATGACAGTGGAGGGCCCTCCCCCTAAAGATGTAAGTGTTTCTTGTTGCCAGGTAACAGAGTTCATCAATCTCTGCTCTTGTTGTAAACTGTTCATTGACGAGTTTTTCCTCTCCTGGTGTTCAGACTGGTATTGCCAGGGTCCCATTGGCAGGTGTTGCCGGGGGTCCAGGTGTAGGCAGGGCAGCAGGCCGTGGTGTCCCTGCTGGAGCACCGATGCCTCAGGCTCCAGCTGGACTTGCTGGGCCGGTCAGAGGTGTGGGCGGGCCTTCACAGCAGGTAACCATTGCAACGGCATCTCAACGATTGAGGTACATGTGTGTTCAGGTGATGACAACTCCATTTGTGTCCCCAGGTCATGACCCCTCAGGGCAGAGGGACGGTTGCTGCAGCAGCAGCAGGTGCAAGCATTGCAGGGGCCCCAACACAGTATCCACCAGGACGAGGAGCTCCACCCCCAATGGGACGGGGAGCCCCACCACCAGGTGAGAGGAGCATGGGGGTCATTGTCTGTACTGATGAAATCCAGTGTTTGCACGGCCTGTGTTGTGATTGCTTTGTTTGTTCTCTCGTTGGCTCAGTCAGTCTCCACTCTGAATCAGATTACTGATTCAGTTACTGTGCGACAGAGGATGTGGTTTATAGCCCATTATTTAGAAAAAAAAAACCTAAGAGAGAGAGCGAAGAGCTGGATAATGGAGAATGAAAACCAACAAGAGGCCTTGATTGTTGGCCACAGGAAGGGTGCAGGTGTGGATGACGAGAAAGAGCCTGAGCCTACTCAGCGAGTGCGTTTGCAGTTTGATGGGAATGCCACATTATTTTTAGGACTGAGAATTCCTGTTAACATTTCCTTCCCTGATCACCCTGAAAGACGGGCTTGATGCTTCTGCCTAGTTTGTAGGACTCGTATCAGATGACCTCTGGGGAGAGGCTGGACTTAACTGCCTCAGCTTTCTAAATGATGGCGACGCCGATTCTTCTACCACAGGCTCAACAATAAGTCCTAATTGGCGACATTGATACTATCCTGGAGCAGGAAACGCTGTGCCCAACTCATCATGTTGGTAGCACCAGTGCAATCCGAGAGCTGGTCTGCAGCCTCAATGCCAAAAATTTGGACTTAATTGTTCTAGAAAGTGCTTCCTGATTCTGTTGTTTCTGTGTCTGATGGAGTAGTTCCATCTAATCAGTCTAACGTGTCTCCATCTTTTCCTTTCCATCTTTATATTATAGCTGAGCCCCCCACCTCCTGTCAGCTTATTTTTAGATACCTTTTTGTGTCTTGATTGGCTCTTATTTGGCTCCTCCTCCTGCAGGTATGATGGGTCCACCCCCTGGCATGAGGCCTCCTATGGGTCCTCCAATGGGAATGCCTCCAGGTCCTGGGCGAGGAGCACCGATGGGGATGCCCCCTCCAGGCATGAGACCTCCGCCCCCTGGTATGAGAGGTAAGTTGTTTCCATGGATACAGAGATGATCTTAACTGTTGATATGAACAGATCATGGGACCTCTGATCTAAATTTTTTTGTTTTAGGACCACCACCCCCCGGAATGAGACCACCACCCCGGCCCTGAAGAACACTCTGTCATCGATCACCTGTTGTATAGGTCTTTTTCAAAGCTCTGCTCTGTGTTTATTTGTTTTTTTGTTTTTTTTAATAAAGTTTTCTCAGGATGTTTGATTTCACCCTGGTTGTGTATTATTTATGTTAACCAGTTTAGTGCTGGTCTGGATTAACAAAACAGAGCTCATATTATTAGATTATTGGCAACAGGAGTGAAATGTAGTTAAGATTAAAAAGTCTTACAGGTAGTGCAAATTCATAATACACACATGCTGCAGTAAAGCATTGTGTTCAGTGCAAGACATTCTTCACATCCCCCTTTAACAATTAGTATCAATGACAATTTGGGTAATTAATCTTGGATATGGTAACAATAAAAATTATATTGACAATACAAAATTGGTGATGACCTTCCTGCCAAATGTAATGTCAGTGCAAATACAATGGTGTAACAGTAAAATAGTTTCATGAATGACTCTTTCAACATAATCATTACTCACAATGTAAACTAACTAGGTCACAGGTTTGTAATAAAAGGTAGCTGAGCTACCAGAGAGAAACAGCAAGATGTTGCTGCGTAGTAGATGTTTATTTGCAGTTAGTTCCAGACTCTCCAAAGTTGTCTTTGTGTCAGGCTGTAATAATATAGCATGCCATAAAATTCAGGAAATATAAACTCACATTCCTTTATTTATTCCTTAATTTGTCCCACAGTTGGGTGATTGCCATGTGTATTATAACATTTTGTTAGTATAATTAAAACCATAAAATTATGAGTGAAAATAGTTAATTGTGTTTGGTTTGTGCCACTGGGGTTACTATAGTTAGTAATGAGTATTATTTCAATCATCAATACACAAGCTGATAAATATCTATTATTACACATGAATATTATTATTTTTTATAAGAAGTGAGTGTTAAAAATTAAGTTCAGTTCAATATTTAATCATTTAAAAGTTCAAAATTTCGCATCTCTGGTTTGAAAGTGTTTTAAGATGATACTCTTTTTTGGTTAATCACCCGTTTTTCTTTATCACAAATACTTCCATATCTTTGTTTAAGAAGTAAAATGTTTGACGGAAAAGCAGAAAGTAAAACAGCGGCGAGAGTTCGGTCACGTGACCAGCAGCTGGTCACGTGACCGCCTCTTGATTAACGGCAGCTGCAGTCACAGTTTCACCGGAGAGCGGAGACACCGGCCGGACTGACTGACGGTGAGATTCACCTCTCTGTCAGCCACAGACTGCTTTTTATCCGACAGGAGTTCATTCAGAGGTCTCCTTTACATTCATTTGTTTATTTATTTTTTTTGGCTTGTTGTTGTTGTTGTTGTTGTTGTTAGCAAGTAGCCGGAGCTAATGTGTTTACGGATTCAAACTAAGTAAATGTGAAACGTGTTTGAGTGATCAGGTAGGAGTTAAACTGCTCCCCTTCTGTTGTCATGTGCTCTGTAACTTCATGTAAAAAATAACTAAATCTGAATTTAAAGGGCCAAATATTTGGTAAGTTTAAAGAGAGAGAGAGTTTTGTGTTAGTCAGCTGACAGCAGCCACCATAAAGATTAGTTCCTCTTAAATCATTTTTTCTTTCTAACCATAATCCAGCACTTTACTTCCGTAACACTTCCTTTCAGGTTCCTCCAGCCCTGCAGCGCCCCCTGTTGTGTAAATCTGCTTTGTGATGTAACTGGATGTGTATAGCACTGAGGTGTTTAAATATTTGGTGTGGTGTCTCTTTATTTTATTTTTTTTTGTGTGTATTTTTGGGGAATTGTTTCACTGGTGTCCTTTCGGCTTTGATTTCAGATGCAGCTGTCGTTGTTGGTGTGTTGCTTCCTGTCCTCCCTTCTCGGCGCTGACGCAGCTCGGGATGCAGATGAGATCACTTACTTGCCCGGTCTGTCCAAACAGCCGAGCTTCAGACACTACTCTGGCTACCTGAGTGTGGCTGATGGAAAACACCTGCACTACTGGTCAGTACCTGAGACTCACATCTGATTTTTATAGTGTTCATTTCTGATGCTGCTTTATTCTCAACTGATTAATAAAATATTGGATGCCACAACTAGTTTTATCACAGAGCACTATGTAGAAGAAAACTGAATGTGAAAACACCTGTGTTATCTTGCTGTGTGTCCTATGTCCACCTGGATGTTGGGACCTCACCTGAGCGTGTGCTTATTTTCAGGTTTGTGGAGTCTCAGAACAAGCCGTCCTCTGACCCGATGGTCCTCTGGTTGAATGGCGGCCCAGGATGCAGCTCCTTGGATGGACTGCTGACTGAACATGGGCCCTACCTGGTTGGTAACATCTGACTCCGCCCACTTAATCCGCACTCACCTGTGTCCGTCTTGATGCCTTCTGACCTCTGATTTCAGATCCAAGACGATGGAATGACGCTCCAGTACAACCCGTACTCCTGGAACAAGGTTGGTTAGAAGGCTCTGCATGCCATCACGTGGCTCAGAGTTGGTCATATGATTAACGTGTCAGCTTTCTGAAAGCTGATTGGCTCTCTCTGTCCGGACAGATTGCCAACATGTTGTACCTGGAGTCCCCCGTTGGAGTTGGCTTCTCGTACTCTGACGACAAGAGATACGCCACCAATGACACGGAGGTCAGTGACGCACCTGGAACTCGGGTCCCTATTTCCTCAGGGCTTCATGTCGTAAGTGTCTCTCTCCCCCTCCCCTTTCTACAGGTGTCAATGAACAACTACCTGGCTTTGAAGGAGTTCTTCAGACTATTTCCAGAATTCAGCAAGAATGAGCTTTTCCTAACTGGGGAGAGTTACGGAGGAATCTACATCCCAACACTGGCTGAGAGGGTGATGGAAGACACCAGCCTGAACCTCCAGGTGAAGCTCCAGACGAAGCTCCAGACCTGCATTTGATAATTTTCTCAAACGTTTTAGGCACTTCATACTGCAGGGTGAAGACGGAGGTTTTTCGTATGAAGCATTAACATGTTATCCTTGTCTTGCCTGCTGTGTTAGGGTGTTGCTGTGGGAAACGGTCTGTCGAGTTATGAGATGAACGATAACTCTCTGGTCTACTTTGCTTACTACCACGGCCTGCTGGGAAGTAAACTGTGGAGCAGTCTGCAGATGTTCTGCTGCAAAAACAAGACGTGCAACTTCTTTGAAAGTGAAGACAAGAACTGCAGCGCCATGGTGAGTTTGAATGAGCTTCAGCTTTTACACCTGCAGCCATAAATGAAATCATGTCTAATCATCTAATGTAGATTAGACAAGATGTGTTTATCCAGTCTGTTGTGGGTTAAACCCTGGTTTGTCTTCAGGTTTCTGAGGTTGAGGAAATTGTCTACCGCTCAGGACTGAACATGTACAACCTCTACGCTTCTTGTCCAGGTGGAGTCGGCCAGAGAGTCAGGTGAGCTGTGACCTTTTGACTGCTGACTCATCACAGCAGGCGCAGTTTTAATTTTCTGAACAAATGCAAGCTTGTCGCACTGCTAAAACAGCTGTGTGGACCACGTAATTCTAACTTCAGTTATTATCAGTGTTGATAAAGGTGAGCTGGTGATCAGAGATCTGGGAAACTCGTTCATTAGGCATCCATGGACCCAGCTGTGGAATCAGGTGAGCGTGAAGTCACCTGTGAAATTGCATTAAATCTCACTCGCCTGAGTTTTTGATTCATACTTTTGTTTTTCTTCTGACTGTGTAGAAGTTACGAGGGCTGGCAAATATCCACCTGTCTGTCCGTCTGGACCCCCCCTGTACCAACTCCACCTCCTCCACCCTCTACCTGAACAACCCTTATGTTAAGACTGCTCTGCACATCAGTCCAAAGGCGCTGGACTGGGTCATCTGCAGGTAATGCACAACCTGAACTCAGCTCGGTCCCTTTGAGCACTGTTAACCTGTAAGGCCTCAGTGCTGAGCTTCTGGACTGGGTCACCTGCAGGTCATTAAAACAGCCACACCTGGTGACTCATTCATATGCCCGCCATTTGCAAGAACCTGTGTGTACTTGTACATAGCTATAGATTTCTTCCACTAGCCACCTAACACTACACCTGCCTCACGACAATGTTGTCTGTTTTCCCTCTCCCCTACTGTGATTTGTCCCTCTGACCTGCCTTGTTTCAGTTCTGAGGTGAATCTGAACTATGATCGTCTCTACATGGATGTGAAGAAACAGTACCTGAAGCTGCTCTCTGCTCTGGTCAGTGAACACACCTGATTTCCCCCCCCCCCCCCTTTTTTTTATTTTATTTTAGTTTTTTTTCCAGATAAACCCACTGAAGAGCACAGGCCACAACCAGACCTCCTTCAGTTTTTAACAGAACTTCCTGTTTTTTGCAGAAGTACCGGGTGCTGGTGTACAACGGAGATGTGGACATGGCCTGTAACTTCATGGGAGATGAGTGGTTTGTCGAGTCCCTGCATCAGCAGGTAACTTCCTGTTCAAGTTGCTCCCCATTAAGTGCGTCCCACAGAATTTCTCTTTAAATTAGACTCGGGTGTCTCTCAGGTGGAGGTTCAGAGGCGTCCGTGGCTCTACAATGACGACGATGGTAAACAAGTTGGAGGCTTTGTGAAAGAGTTCGACAACATTGCTTTTCTCACTGTCAAGGTAAACCCCTTCATGAGCTCTCACTGACTTTCTTCCCCTTGTGCTCTCTTCTGCTGACCTTTGACCTCTGTCCTCCTGCAGGGTTCTGGTCACATGGTTCCATCAGATAAACCAATTGCTGCCTTCACCATGTTCAGCAGATTCATCAAGCGAGAACCTTATTGACTTCTGACCTGCTTTTTTTTTTTTTTTTTTTTTTTTTTTGTATGCTGCTGTCATTTTGTTTTTTCTTTTGACGCACTGCCAGCCAATCGGTACAGCTTTCTCTTGTACAGATAATTGTTACAGGAAATTAACTGTCAACCTCAGCCAATCACTCACTTGAATATCTTGGCATCCTCTGGTTTTGGTTTTCATGCACTGACATCAGTCTGTCTGTCCTTGTCTATTTTTGTTACTTTTGAATGTGAAATTTCTTTCTTTTTAAAATGGGGGGGAGAAAAAAAAAAACAATAAATTTTTGTTTTAAACAAAGACAAAACTTTGCATTTCATCTACTTTTGGTACGTCTGAGGAAGAACCTCGACCCAGAGTGGTTTTTAGTTGGGCAGACTTGTTTCCAGGCTGTATTCAAAAGAAACATCTCACAGTGAGCTTTAAACACTCAGACTCGCCTTGCTTGTTGACGCTGCATCAGGCCACTGTTGACTGTAAACTGAAACGGTGCCACTGTACACAGTCCTGTACTGTCACCTGCCAGTCACATCTCAGAGCTGCTACTCAACACAAACCAATGCTTGAAGACTTGACTTTTCCCAGCAGACCCTGAAGGCATCTTCAGGAGGAGGGTTGTTTTTGACCTTCAGCGTGGCTGAATTCAATTTCATTGTTTGTGTTCCCACCTTTTTTGCTCAACGACTCACCTGAGCAGGTAGGAATCTTCATTTAAATCTGATCTTAATCAGACTGAACCATTTAAATCCCTGATCGTGAAGAGTTCACTGTCACAATTTGAACCTGTCTTTATTGTGTTGAACTGTAAACTCTGATCTGTCTGTGACTTTGTAGCAGATGTCAGTTGTCCTGTCAGGACTGGGTTTACTGATGATTCCCATATCGCTTCACCAAATTCATTAAATCACCCTTTTGTGTCTACTTCTTAAAGTTAACTTACCAGTTGGAGGGAAACAGTAATTCAGTGGCAAACTTTTTGGGTTGTCTTTCCAAATCTTTTTACTGTTTAGAGTTTTTTTTTTTTTTTTTTTTTTTTTTTTTTTTTTTTGAGTGAAAATCTTGTTTTTCTCTTTAACAAATTTTCTAAAGTAATGTTAATGACTGGTTAAAACAGCAATAAAAGCTAAACTAAAAGTGGAATTTAAGTTTTATGGAACATTTTTGCAAATTTTTCATTTTTTTTATTTTTTTTTTTAAACTGTCATCCATGTAGATTTTAAAATGGAACACAGTCGACATTTGGCTTCAGCATCTTGACCTGTGGACTGATTAGTACACAATGTAAAAGGTTTTTTTTTTTTTTTTTTTTTTGAGTTGTTGAAATATTTCTGAACAGCACCTTTAAACGACATCCAGGAGGGGCACTCTGAACATGAACGTTTCTAAAGAGGGAGACGAAGTGTATGAGTCATCTTTTAACGATTAATGAGCTACAGTTTGTTTCAGTATCTGTGCTGTCAGACATTCATCAAAGTAAATGTGAAGTGATTCAGGAGTTATGTTTCAGTCTATCCAAGTGCCTCATGATAAATGTAGGATCAGTAACTGAAAAGACGCAGCGTTGACCTGTGATGACCCTTTAACCTTACAGGAAAAAGAGAAGCCTGAAGTTTTTTCAGCAATAAAAAAAACTGTCTGTCTCAGGTTTGCAGGTGAGCTGTGATTTCAGTGACATGGACCAATCACTGTCCAGTGGGCGGGCTCATGTGAGCGTGCTCAACTGTTTCCCGCCTTCTGTGGGCAGAGACATTGCTGTGGCCGTGCTGAAGCCCCTGGGAGCCAGACTGGGAAACCCCAACAGCCACAGCCAACTGCATACAGAGGGACAGGTGTGTGTGTGTGTGTGTTTGTGTCACCTGCGTGGAAAGTTAAACACACACTCAGGTGTTGAACTGTAATCAGTGTTGGGTTCTAAGAATTAATTATTCACAGAGTTGTACAGTTGTGTGGCTGTTGTGCTCCTTATGAAAGTCCAGGGGAGAAAACAAAGAGAAACAGAATCCAAAGAATGTCTAAATCAAAAGCAGTGAGCCATTGAGAACTGATCAGGTCCCACAGCACAAGATCTCTTTTACGACCATCAGTTGGACACAGTTGTCTATGGGGAAGTTGTTCTACCTCTGACATGCTTTAATAGCTCAGAAAAGGTTTTCCGAGTGAGTTTTTGACATCCTTCCCTTAGGCAGGCTGAAATGTAGGAACCGCACTCCACATTTTGGTTCACATCCACGCTTCTTCAAAATTACTGGTACTGCTACTTTATCTTGTTTTATTTCTACTGCCAAGTTGTACATATATAAAGATCTGTCTCTCCTTTCAAATCTGAAATACAACATTTAATTGACTGTCACAATCTGGCTGCTTAAAAATCTGTTTGTCTCCAGGTGAAGTGGACGATGGAGGTGTTGTGTTACGGTTTGACTCTCCCATTGGATGGGGACACCGTCAAGCGCTGTGTTGACGTCTACACTGATTGGCTGATGGCCCTGGTTTCCCCAAAAGATTCAATCCCCCCACCAATCAACAGGGAGCCCAACCGATACGTCCAGAAGATTCTCAGACACCTGTGCAGTCTGTTTCTCACCAGGTTGGCCGTCAGAACGAGCCTTTTTTGTTTGTTAGGTCAGCTGTGTTTGTTTATATGATGAAGTCTGATCTCTCTGCTGCCTCCTCAGGTCAGACCAGGTGAGTCCGGTCTACCTGTCTCTCTGTCAGCAGGTGTTGTTCGCAGTTCAGTTACTGGCTAGAGAAAGCACCACGATGAGCAGAGACACCTGGGACAGCCTGCTGCACTTCCTCCTCCGCATCAACCACGCCCTGCTGGCCCCGCCCACCGCCACAGGTAAGACAGACTGCACCTCCTTTTGTGTCCTCGCTCGCCTCCAGGCAGGTGATGCGTCTGATCAGTTTTCCTCTGTGTCTCACCTGTCCGTCCCCCAGCAGGCGGTGTGTCCGACCTGTCGATGGCGGTCCTCTTTGAGGTGTGGTTGCTGTCTTGCTCTCGGTGTTTCCCGTCTCACTCTTTGTGGCAGAGATGCAGACAGATGTTGAGCTGCTGGCGACATCAGCCCGCCGTGGTGGACCAGTGGAACCGAGTCGTTGCAGCTTTGACCTCCAGGTTTGAATCCATCTGCTGGTTGTTGTTCTGCAACAATATGTTATATTGTTGTTGTTAGTATGTTTTGTTATGTTGTATGCATTATTTTTGCGTTGTTCTTGCTGTTTTGTCGTTATTGTGCGTTCAGGCTGTTGTTGCTGACCTTCGGTCCGGCCTTCCCTGAGTTTAAAGTGCCAGATGAGGACTCAGCTCTGATCCCAGCACACCTGGACGATGACAGAGTCCCTCAGACCTGGTTCAGGTTCCTGCACATGTTCAAGTAACACAACTTCAGATCTCTCAGAAGCTTCTTTGAATGTTTGTGGGCACTTCGGTCTGCAGATGTCATGACTCACTATCTGCTCCCTCCAGTCACTCCGTCGATGTTGGTTCCTCTCAGGACGAAGTGTCAAGAGGAGGAGACCATCAGCAGCCAAAAATCTTCTTCAAAGCCATGAGAGGAGTCAGCACACTGGTTGACGCCTTCCTGGGTAACCTCTGACCTCTGCTGCCCCCCCGGCCAGACCACTCACTGACTACTGTGTTGTTTCTCTACATTTCATTCAGCAGTATATTGATTTATTTTCCTGTTAGGTACTCATTAGTCTCACTTCATTTACCTGGAAATGACATCTAGAAATTTAAAAACCAAAGAAAAGCTCCACCACAGTTACATTGTACTCTTCTATGGTTATGTAGGGAACGAGGAGTAAAACGTTTGTTTGGACCAACAAGTGAACAAAATGTGCGTCCAGTAAATTCACTTCTCTTTCATTTTATTTCTGCAGGCATGTCAAAGGTCAACAAGGAACCAAGCGAGCATCTGCTGCCAAACGCTGGTACAGATTTTTACCTATAGAATATTATAAGCATTACCTACACTGGTCCACACACATTATTTACAGACAGCGGTATATACACACACCCCCTACACACGCTGCTCCACAGACATTGCTACACACATTTTGTCTATTTTCATTGGTACACATCCTACCCATGTACCAAAATACCTTATTTGATGTGTTTCTCCAGGACAGACATCAGGAATCCATTTCAGAGACCGGTTGATGTCTCTCGGTAAACCGGATAAACCCAAACTGACCAATAAGCCAATCAAAACAGAGCCAGCAGGACCAGAATCAGAACTTGGTCTAGTCTTCTGAAGTTAATTTTTTTTTGACCACATGAATCAAACTCAAACTTTCAGATTGAGGATGTTTCTTTTACACCTCTCTCATCTCCTCCCAGGTGTTGCTGTGACCTGGAGCCCCTTCAAAGACCGCATCCCCTCCTACGGTAAGCCCAGCCCCCCTGCCCACCCGCCCTGATTTGATCTGTAGGGTCAGAAACAAGGTGGCACACCTGTTGTGTGTTCTCCTCAGGCTTCTCCAGGCCTCGTTCAGGCAGCGCCCCGCCCACCCCAGTGAACACACAGAGCGCGCCCAGTAGCGCTGTCTCAGCCACGTCGCCTCCTCTGCACAGACGAGCCAAGCATGTACCCAAGGCGCCCAGCAAACCTGCGGTACGTTCCTTTACCTGTCCAGGTGCACAGTGAGAAGACGGTTCACTGTCCGCCCACAGATCATGATACGATGATATTTTCATGGTGGTATTTCTGTTAAAGCATAAATAATGAATGAATCAAGGCTTCTTTTATCCTCAAAATCTTTTACTTTAATTTATATATTCCATACAACACGTTCCCTAAATGCTGGTAAAGGGCTGAATTGCTCTTTGAAGATCATCAGGACTAGTTGTGTCTTTCAGGCTAGCAGCAGCTTCCCTAATGGTGTCCTGTGCTTTTATCTCGGAGACATTTCAGCTGCTAATCGATGATGTTTTAATTGGAACACAATCATTTTCTCTCTGAGTTGAAATATGTTGTGCGTTTTTTCTTGCTCGTGTTTGAAACGTGGACTTCCTCTTCCTCTCAGGTGTCTTTCTCACCACATCACTGGAAGTCTTCTTCCCCTCCTCCTCCCTCGCCTCCCACTCTGTGTTCCAGTCCCCGACCGTCCCCGTCCCCCCTCAGGTGTAACGTGGACTCCCTCCTGCACCTGTTCGGCGGCTGGTTGTTCGATGCTGCTCTGATCAACAGAGACCCCGCTCTGTCCGGTCAGTCCTGCAATACTGCACATAACAGACACAATACACGTACGACAGGGATTAACGTAGCGTCCCTCAGCAGGTGATGTCAGAGTGATGTCAGAAAAGTGGGCAGCAGGTCGAGCTGAGGCCTGCGGGACGCTCTGCAGGATCATCACCTGTAAAAAGACAGCCGAGGACATCCTTCCTGTCTACCTGTCCAGGTATGTTTTCTTACTGTGCAGCCCTCCCTGTACTTCCTGTGAGTCCTGATCTCGGTCCTCCCCTCTCTCCCCTCTCAGGTTCTACATGGTTCTCCTGCAGGGTCTCCAGGTCGGTGAGGGGGCGTCCCCTCCTGTTCTGGCCTCCATTTTGCTGAACTCCACCTGTCTGTTCTGCTGCGACCTGAGAGGAGTCACTCTTCTGTTCCCCTCCTTCACCTCAGCTCTGGAGAGCGTGCTGCTCGACAGGTACTGCAGATACTTCACCACCACGCCGATATAAACTTCTGCTGAGGCTCAGTGAGACCTTGCTTTGGGTCAGGTGGCTTCTAAAGCTGTGACCTAATGTGATGCTAACCTGAACACTATACATGCTGGATCAGGACGAGACAGAGATCTTCCATGAATCCAGTTCATATCTCACTAAAATCAAACTCACACTTCCAAGCTTCCCTTCCCTCTTCCTCCCTCAAACTGAGGATATTTGTGTTTTAATACGAGTTCCTGCTGCACAGACAAACACTAGTCAGCAGCTCTGGCTCCGGGCAGACGGGCTGTGAAGCCGGTGTGTGGGATCCTGGGGGACTCTGATGTTTCAGATATTATGACCCACACTGATGTGTAGCTCGGTAGCTCTGTCCTTCACAGGTAACCACCCACCTGAGCTGTGATCCAGCACACTGAGTCAGAACAGCAGAGCTGGAGGGCTGCAGCTTTTGTAACCACACTGTCTTTAACCTCGTGAGTCATCAGAAGCAGATCTGAAATCAGTCCGGACCGACGTGTTTTGTGATGAAAGCTGATCCTCAAATCGATAAAAGGTTGGACCAATTCTCAGTGGATAAACACCAGACTGTATACAAAGATCTGTAAAGTGAAGCCAACACTGAAGGTCCTTAAAACTACATCAGGGCGCCACTACTAGAGGTCAGATGTGCTGAAGTCTATGGGAAAATGTCCCTGTTTCTCTCTCTAATTTATTAGCTCAGTAAATGTTCTCCTAATGAGTTCATGGTCCCATTTAGAGGAAAGTAGACCATAAAGCAGGTTATGCATCAGGCTGTCTGGTATGCAGAGAAATCACAGAGCAGGTCAGATCCGCTCCTCGCTCCTCCTCAGCTCCACCTTTTTGTCCAAATATTGTTTCTACCGGCCGACCCAAACCGGCGGATGATGTAACGGTTGGTTGTCACTCGTACAAACATGATTTTGTTTCCCCTCCAGGTCCGATCAAATCCCCTGGTCTGCAGGTAACTCTCTCTCTCTCTCTCTCTCTTTGTCTCTCGTCCAGAGAACTGTTAAAGTTTAAGAATTTTGTGAGTCCAGTGGATCTGAGACGAGCCTCCATCCTCATCCTGCTGTCCCTGCTGCCCCTCTCTCTGCAGTTTGGCTCTGTCCAATCAGAGGTGACCTCCCACCCACCTGGTCAGACATGATCTGGAGCTCGCAGGTAAACTAAGACCATCCAATAATAACTTTTCACCTGCTCGTTGTGCTCAGGTCTTACTGGACCGGCAGTTCTGTGGTGATGATGTCACGGCAGCAAACCTCCTGTCTCTGAAGCCCCGCCTCATAAGCATTATGATTCGAGCTCTGCAGACGGAGAGCAATGCCGCCAACACGCAGCTGATCCTGGGTCAGTCATCGATCCTGGTCTCTGTTCATTGGTTGAAACATTACAACTTTAACCACAAACCTGACTCTTTTAATGGTCTCTGTTGAACTGATGCAGCCGCCATATTGAACCTGGTTCAGGACTTGGCTCTGCTGCAGGCCGCAGCACAAACCCAACAGGTGAGGTTACTCCTGATTTACAGTCTTTGGCGTGAAGGATCGGCGGTATAGATGAAAGATGGATGTGTTTATGAGTTATGGCTTTTAACTCCCAAATTCGAAACACTTCATCCCTGAGTCCAGTTGAATGTTTGTGCCAAATATAATGACATTTTCTGAAAAACTTCTCAGTCCCAGCATGGTGGAACCAGCGGTCCCAGGTGGACTGGGGCAACCAGTGGGCACAGAAGAACCAGAGGAACCAACAGTGAGTGATGATCCTTCGATTATTCATTCATTATTGCACTTGACTTAATTTTTCGCTCAACACGTCTTGGAAATCTGAAAGTGGATTGTGTATTTTGTGTGTTTGTATACATGTGTGGTCAGCAGCTGTCCAATCAGACACAGCAGGGGATGTATGGGTTAAGTGTGTGCATTTGCTGACTCAGCGTCTGACGTCTCAGTGGAAGAACGAATCAGCAGTTTGTCTTTCTGCACTGGAAGTACTGGGAGGACTGGGAAAGGTGGACACACACACACACACACACACACACACACACACCTCCTCCTCCCCGTCCTCCCTGTGTCTGTAACCTGGGGGTGTGGTCTCACAGGTGGAGGTGCGGGTGGAGGAGTCTGAGAGGAGGCGAGCAGTCAGTTCTGTCTGTTGTTACATCGTGTTTCAGTGCAGTCGTCCTCCTCCTCTTCACTCCAAAGATCTTCACTCCATCATCGTCGCTGCTTTTCACTGCCTGAACATCTGGTTAACTCAGCACCCCGCAATGTTGGACCATCAGGTAACTAACCAAGAGCTCACTGATGTTTGTTTTCTGGGTCATGACCACTTCAAGCATACACACATATATTCATTTGTGTGTGTGTATATACATATGAATACTCATCGTTGTGTGTTTTTTTTTTTTTTCAGGAGTGTTTATTGGAGATCCTTGAGATTGTGGAATTGGGGATTTCAGGCAGTAAATCCAGACAGGAGCAGGAAATGAGGCGTAAAGAAGAGAAAGAGCTGAACCCAGCCTCTCAGAGAGTGAAGGAAGCAGCTGAGGCCACACTGAGCTGGTGAGTAAAACGACACATCCACACCTGGAACAGGCTCCGCTGTTTCCTCAGATTACCGATTGTCGTTCTGTTTTTCTTGTTCTTTTCTAACACAAATGCGGTCTTTGTACATATCTTAGTGTCATGCAGGCCTCAGGGAGGTTCCCGGTTATTGGAGGTTCGCTGAACGAGGACGCTCTGATTGGCTCTTCTAGTCTGAGCGACAGCTGTGTGAAGAAATTCAGATATTTCGTGGTGGACAGCTCGGTGATTCTGGCCATCCTGGAGAAACCGCCAGGAACTGAACAGGGTTAGTCTCAAATCACTAATCCAGATCCAGATAGAGAGAGACATGCCGACCATCATACAGCAGCAACACAACTATCACACAGTGACCCACACATCTCAAACTACCAGGCAGATATTCCAGTGGTTCCTTGAAAATTTCTGAAATAATCATATATTTCATTGAACATAACTCAACTGATTGTATTTGTATTCATAAATATACTGACCACTCGTATCATGTGTGCAGCATCGAGTCCATCGCTCACAGTTCTGATCAGAGGACCTTCAGGGTGTCGCTCCTGGACTCTACAGCTCCACCTGGAACCCAGAGAGGGAGGAACACATGTAGAGGTCAGCACAAATCAGCCACAATATCATGATGGGTCAAAACCTCCTACACTAGACCGCCAGCCTCAGAACTGGACCACAGAGCAACGGAAGGAGGCGATCTGGAAAAACCGTTCATCTGAATGCAGTCCAGCATCTGTGGGATGTGCCGGACCAACGAGTCTGATCCGAGACACCACAGCTGACCTTCAGAGGTCTGGGGGAGTCTGGGCCTTAGAGGTTCAGGGCTGTTTTGGCAGCAAAAGGGGACCAACGCTGTATCGGGCAGGAGGTCATAATGTTATGGCTGATCGGTGTAAACAACAATGGTGAAAGAAGGAAACACGCTTTGGGATAAATGTAAAGCTTTGCATTGATCCAAGACTTTGGGTGGATTATGTTTAGTGTTTAAAAGTAAAATTATAAAATCTTTAATATTATCCAGGGAGCAGTTTAATATGTCCCGATATGGGAGCTGCCTGGGGGCGTGGCTTTGTGATGACATCAGTGTTTTGTCTCCACTTTCTCTTGAACTTTTGCAGGAAACTCTAATCCCCGAACATCGCGGGGCTGCCCAGGAGGATTCTGGGATACAACATGGTGTCAAACATCAGCTGTTCCCTGAAAACACTGACAGATTTCCCTCAGTCAAAGCAGATCAGAGCATCTCAGCCCTGAACGAAAACACGACTGAGGAGGTAGGAACCCCAGCCAGGTCCAGATCCTGGTCTGACCCGGAACCGGAACCCGATGATTTTAGGTCTTAACCCGTGAGGTTCAGGTGTAGGCTCCTGTTTCAGGTGCAGCAGCAGTTGGAACGAGTGCGAGCGATGTTGAAGAGACAGCGACAGGTTGAGGATCGGCTGCACGCGAGTGGTCATTCAGTTGTCATGGCGACCTGCAGGCCGCCACCTCCAGCCACCAACTTTCAAACAGCGAGACTCTTCCTGTCCCACCTAGGCCTGCTGACGCCTGAGACCCTGAAGGTACAGAGGACACGCGGTGCTTCAGGGACTTCTTGATTTATTTACACCGTTATGTCCGTCTCACCTGTCTCCGTCTCACCTGACTCCGTCTCACCTGACCGCAGGATCCAGGTACCAGCGGTGTCCCAGCTCAGCTGCTGTCTCTGAACTCGTCTCTTCCAGGATTCGTGGAGGATCTGAGACGTTTGGATCGGATGCCGTCCAGAAACTGCGACATTGCCTTTATCTTCTGCATGAGAGCGGGACAGAGGACGGATACGGAGGTCAAACACACCTGTCCGCTGCCTACTGAGGTCAAACACACCTGTCCGTCTCTGATCTATCTCTCTCCCTGTAGATCTTGAAGAACGTTGAGTCCAGGTGCGGCGTCCCGTCCCACTTCCTGGACTTCCTCTCTTCTCTTGGGTGGCCGGCGAAGGTCGGGAAACGACAGGGCGGCACCAGGTCCAGCAGCCTGAGTGAGCCCTCTGATTGGTCCATATGCTCAGTGATGTCACGTGAGGTCACTCACCTTTAACTGACTGGGTGTTTTCCGTTTCCCAGAATTCCCTGCTGTGCTGGGCGACAGCGGAGGGGGTGTGTTTAACGGACAGAGATTCGTCCTGATGTTTTCGGACACTCTGACGGAGCTCACCTTCATCGTCCCATCATCATCCCACAGTCAGTGTCTGCTGAGGAGATGCGAGCAGACAGTCAGTCTGGTGACGTCAGTAGTGACGTCAGTAGTCGAGCATATTAAATGTTTCCCTTTTTTTGTTGAACACAGTTGCTTGGTTGAAGAGTGAAGAAGAGGCGTCCTCCAGCTCTGAATCTAAACTCCTTATAGTTTGGGTTGAGCGGTTCGAGGACATCGGTAAATATCTTCACAACAAACGAACTGACTAACTTTGTATCAGCAGAGACTTCAGTGTGACTTTGCGTTTCAGAGAGTTTCCCTCTGTCCGATCTGCTGTCGGAGACGAAGACGGGAAGAGCGGCGGGGTAAAACACAGACAGCCCTTCCTCTGACCAGCACTTCATTGTACTCTTTAACAAAGCGCTGACTTCTGTCCATCAAACTGTCTGCCAGAGGCCCAGACGTCCAGCTGGTCTTCATCCATCCTCTGAATACTGGACTCTACCGGATCCGTTTCCTCGAAAACACAACCAGCAAGTTCAGTTCAGTTTTTCCATTAGTCGACGGGAGTTTGGCCAGCAAGAGGTCACTAGGTAGGTCTGTCTGTCTGTCTGACTGTCTGTCTGACTGTATGTCCCTCCGTCTATCAATCTGTCTGACTGACTGTCTGACTGTCTGACTGTCCATCCCTCCGTCTGTCAATCTGTCTGTCTGTCTGTCTGTCTATTTGAGTGTCACCTATCAGTTAGTCTGTCTGTCTGTCTGTCTGTCTATTTGAGTGTCACCTATCAGTTAGTCTGTCTGTCTGTCTGTCTGTCTGTCCCTCTGTCTATCTGTCTATCACCTTTCTGTCTGTCTGTCTGTCCCTCCGTCTGTCAATCTGTCTGTCTGTCTGTCTGTCTATTTGAGTGTCACCTATCAGTTAGTCTGTCTGTCTGTCTGTCTGTCTATTTGAGTGTCACCTATCAGTTAGTCTGTCTGTCTGTCTGTCTGTCTGTCCCTCTGTCTATCTGTCTATCACCTTTCTGTCTATCTGTCTATCACCTTTCTGTCTGTCTGTCTGTCCCTCCGTCTGTCTATCTGTCTGTCCCTCTGTCTATCTGTCTCTCTCTCTCTCTGTCTGTCTGTCTGTCCCTCCGTCTGTCTGTCTGTCTATCTGTCTGTCCCTCTGTCTAGCTGTCTCTCTCTCTCTCTGTCTGTCTGTCTGTCCCTCCGTCTGTCACAGACATATGCAGGTTCACATCAGAACAAATTAAAAGCTGTTTGGACTCCATTCCAACATGACTTTCAGAGTTAGTGACAGCTCTAACACACACCAGTCCCCGCCTAACTCATTTAGCCGTTCGATGCCGGAAGGAAGACCATCAAAGTAAAATTGGTGTCTGGTCAGTGTTCCCCCTAATTCAGGCTGGCACGTCTCCGGCTGCTACATCTGGTGTTGTCTGTCTGTGGCAGCGAAAACAAGAAGCTCAGATGAAGACATTATAATGATGTGAACACCTCATTATTGTCTCTGTATGTACTCATTTTCTATCTGACTGGTATATTTTCACTTCATTGTCGACCCATTTTATCTGGTGATAAATCCAGAACCCTTTTTGGACCTGGATCAACCTGGTCAGCTGTAACGAGCTGTCCAATGACGAGGAGGTGAAAAAAATGTTTATCCTCAGTGCGAAAGTTTTCATTTTAACCATTTCATCACTGAAGACAATCTGACTGTCTCCAGGTTTCCTCGTCAGGGAGATGGTCATCAACTGTTGCCAGCGGAAACGGTTGGAGAGTGACTCCGCCCCTCCGCCTCACATCAGCAGGAAGCACGCGATCAATGACATCATCCTTCGCTATCGCAACCACTGCTCAGAGCCCGCCTTCTATTCGGCCCTGTTTCGTGACCTCTGACCTGTCCCCACCTTCCTCCGCCCAAACCAATGCCTCCTATCACCATGACAACATTATTGCTGGTTAACCTTTAAGAATTTAGCAGAGGCTTTTGAAAAGTTGTAACAGTCTAGAAGAACCGTTAGAAAGCATTAGACACAAAAATCACTGTTATCTTCCATTTTGATGGAAGCCTGCAGGACTACAACCACCACCGACTGGCAGCGGGACGCTTTGAAGGTGTGAGCTGTTGGCAAACACGTGAAAATAGGATGATGTCAGCAGTGTCCAATAAAAGGTGGATGTCTGTGTTAATGTGTGTTTCATGTTGAAAGCTCACAGTCACCATTCAGCAGCTGAGTGACGTTCCCCTCCATCGCCTCCATCCTCCTCTCACTTTCTTACTCCTCTTCCTCGCTTCCTGCGCCATTTCTTTCTTTCTACACTTCCTTCTTTCATCTCCTCCACTTTCCCCTCCTCTTCTTCCTCACTTCCTTCTTTCTCCTCCTCCACTTTCCCCTCCTCTTCTTCCTCACGTCCTTCTTTTTCCTCCTCCACTTTCCCCTCTTCTTCCTCACTTCCTTCTTTCTCCTCCTCCACTTTCCCCTCCTCTTCTTCCTCACGTCCTTCTTTCTCCTCCTCCACTTTCCCCTCTTCTTCCTCACTTCCTTCTTTCTCCTCCTCCACTTTCCCCTCCTCTTCTTCCTCACTTCCTTCTTTCTCCTCCTCCACTTTCCCCTCCTCTTCCTCTTCTTCCTCACTTCCTTCTTTCTCCTCCTCCACTTTCCCCTCCTCTTCTTCCTCACGTCCTTCTTTTGTCTCCTCTACTTTCCCCTCCTTTTCCTCTTCTTCACTTCCTTCTTTCTCCTCCTCCACTTTCCCCTCCTCTTCTTCCTCACTTCCTTCTTTCTCCTTCTCTTCCTCTTCTTCCTCTTCTTCCTCACTTCCTTCTTTCTCCTCCTCCACTTTCCCCTCTTCTTCCTCACGTCCTTCTTTTTCCTCCTCTACTTTCCCCTCCTCTTCCTCTTCTTCCTCACTTCCTTCTTTCTCCTCCTCCACTTTCCCCTCTTCTTCCTCACTTCCTTCTTTCTCCTCCTCCACTTTCCCCTCCTCTTCTTCCTCACGTCCTTCTTTCTCCTCCTCCACTTTCCCCTCTTCTTCCTCACTTCCTTCTTTCTCCTCCTCCACTTTCCCCTCCTCTTCTTCCTCACGTCCTTCTTTCTCCTCCTCCACTTTCCCCTCCTCTTCCTCTTCTTCCTCACTTCCTTCTTTTTCCTCCTCCACTTTCCCCTCCTCTTCTTCCTCACTTCCTTCTTTCTCCTCCTCCACTTTCCCCTCCTCTTCCTCTTCTTCCTCACTTCCTTCTTTCTCCTCCTCCACTTTCCCCTCCTCTTCTTCCTCACGTCCTTCTTTTGTCTCCTCTACTTTCCCCTCCTTTTCCTCTTCTTCACTTCCTTCTTTCTCCTCCTCCACTTTCCCCTCCTCCTCTTCCTCACTTCCTTCTTTCTCCTCCTCTTCCTCTTCTCCCTCACTTCCTTCTTTCTCCTCCTCTTCCCCTTCTTCCTCACTTCCTTCTTTCTCCTCCTCTTCCCCTTCTTCCTCACTTCCTTCTTTCTCCTCCTCTTCCTCTTCTTCCTCACTTCCTTCTTTTTCCTCCTCCTCTTCCTCTCCCTCCGTCTTTGTGCCTCCTGCTTTGTTTTACTCCACTTGTCTCTCCTCCGGTTGCCGTGGTTACCACCCTCAGGTCATCCCGTTACCACGGTGATGGGCAGATGAGCTAATAAGCCATCCCGCGCTCACGCACAGATCTTTCTTTTGTGCCTTTATTGTGTTTTATATCTAGCTAATATTTTTTTTTTTAGATAATTTGTGATCAATCAACGTCGCTGACGTCATTCTGTTTCCCTTTTGTGCGGGAAGTCTGTGAGGGAGATAAAAAAAAAAAAAACCTGCTGATCAGCCAATCTGTCACCAGCTTGGCTCTCTGCGGGTCCCGTCCCCCTCCGCACCTCTCCTCCTCTCCGCAGCAGCGATGCTCCCGCCGGGCTTGGCCGGACTCGGTGCTTTGTCTGCGGGCTGGCAGTAGATCGGTAGGTCGGTGCGGGTCCGCGGTTCTCAGTCATGGTGCAGAAATCCCGGAACGGCGGGGTGTTCCCCGGGGCGCAGGCCGACCAGAAGAAGCTGAAGGTCGGCTTCGTGGGTCTGGAGGCCGGAGGGACCGAGTCCAGCAGGGATGGAGCTCTGCTAATATCAGGTACACACACAAACCTGCAGCCTGAAAATGTGTGTGTGTGATGAAGCTTTTTGACAAAGCAGCAGTAAAAAAAAAAAAAAAAGAAAGAAAAAGCTGATATGAATGAATTTGTTAATGTAAATATCAGAGGGATGATCCGGGATGATCCGGGAGGGGTTCAGGCTTTACTGTGATGGATAAAAAAAACAAAAAACAAACACAAACAGACGCATCTTCTCACCAGATCTGCAGGTTTGGACCAACGATGTTAAAGCAGGAGAAAAAGAATTCTTCTAATCAGCTCTTTCATTTCTGAATTTTCTGACACCTTGGAGGTATATAGTATAAAGTTTGGACTCCCATAAATGTGTTCAGGTTTGCACTGTTTTCTAGAAACTGTTAAATCGGTGTGCAGACTGCAGACCTCTAAACGTTTACCGGCTCTGTGAAGCTTTTACTGAACGCACTGTCATGGTGATGGTACCTGTGTTTTTATCCAGTTAGTGAACCAGCTCCTAAGTAAAAAATTATAACATGTCAAGAAAATAAAAGTTCAAATCAAAACACACAAGCCTAAAATTCACCAGCCTTGACATGAACAGAACTGTCTCGTTATTTTTTTTTTCCCAAAACCAAAGATATTCAGCATTGTGTTAAAATTAGACACCTGGGCAGCTAAAGCAGAGGAGTTTTTGTGTACTTAAAACAATGAAACATCCATCAGACACTTCTCACTGATTTCCTGTCAATCAATGAATTGAATAATTGATAAATCTCTGCAGTCCCACAATCAGCCCATTGATTTCTGTGCTCTCAGGTGGGGAGGAGGGAACTCGACGGCAGCGCAGCAGTGTCTCCGGGGGAAAGAAACCGCCGAAACGAAACGCTCTGTACAGACGCCTGCAGAACTTCCTCTACAACGTCCTGGAGAGACCTCGAGGATGGGCCTTCATCTACCACGCCTACGTGTAACTACCTGTCTGCACACTGCTCACTGTCAGGTGCTCCCATCACTCTGAACGACGGAGTGATGGAGCACCTGACACAGCTGAGCCAGCACCGTTCTGTTTCAATACAAACAGAACCAGAACGATCTACGACAGACCTGCTGCATCAGACGGACTCAGCCGGTGGTCCTCATAAACTGACATTAATATCATACTGCAGTGAAGGCCACAATTCATTAGATTAATAAGGTACCCAGTCGTAGAGTAAAATAACATGCATGTGTGCATAACTATACACGTGCGCAATATAACTAAACAAATTATATCAAGGCCAGAAAATTCACAGTATAGATAATGCAAATTCATTTCAACATTTTTTATTATTCTTTCAGAAGCAATAAACACTTGAAATTCAAAGTGTCATACTCAACAGGATTCATTTATTTTCTGCTAGTAACATAAAGAGGAAATAAAAGTAATTCACGTTAAATCCATTTATTCAGCTGAATTGCGAAACGGCCTTCTGTTACTTTTCACGACTATAATCTGGATGAACCATCAGCTCATCATCTGGAAGAAGAATTTAATGCGGAGTATCTGCACCAACATCACATCCCGACCGGCAGATAAAGGTCTAGAGAAAACAATCATCAGTCAAATAAAACAGATAAATGTCACACTGATAACATCAGTGACTTTAATAAATGGACTGGTGTCGGCTGCTCTGGGCTTCAGTTTCCAAGAAGAGCTGAGGAT
This sequence comes from Echeneis naucrates, assembly GCF_900963305.1. NCBI lineage: Eukaryota > Metazoa > Chordata > Actinopteri > Carangiformes > Echeneidae > Echeneis > Echeneis naucrates. The sequence continues at coordinate 3,439,243 of NC_042515.1, read as the reverse complement.
CAATAAGTTAATACAGGCCTGAGATCAGATGTCACGGCCTAGACCCCGGAACACAGACCTGAGATCAGTTTTCATGCACACGGCAGAGTATCAGTGTGTTCACTGTTTAACGTTCTCTGTTGAAGGTTCCTGCTGGTGTTCTCCTGTCTGGTTCTGTCCGTGTTCTCCACCATCAAAGAGTACGAGAAGAGTTCGGAGGACGCTCTTTACATCCTGGTAAAAAAGAAAACACTGACATGTTCATGCTCTCCCTGCAGCTCACGCAGTGAAGGACTGATGAACTAAATAAATCCTGTAAATAGAAATTGTGACGTTTTGGTATTTTTAGCTCTTCTGTCTCCGTGCTTTGATATTTTTACTGCAGGTCTTTGCTTCCTCTTTGTGAGTTTGAAAAAATGCAGGAATTAATCGACTGATCGGTTATATGTGATAAACAGAAATGGAAAAGATGAAGAATATGTTTGCCCTCAGATTTAGATTGTTTATATTCTTCTTATCATTATTTAGTAAGGGACAATGTGCTGGTTGCCCTGTTAGATAACACGTCTTTTTAAGTGACTTCCAGCATTTTCTTTATTTTCTTTATCCACCTGATTTACTCCTCAGGTTTTTTTTTTTCCATGTTATTTAATGTTTGGTGGTTCCAGCTTCTCTCCTTTGATGATTTCCTGCCTTATAATGGTTAGCTGCAAGTGTACTTGGTTGTTAACAGTGTGATGTTGTTGTGTAACAGGAAGTGGTGACCATCGTGGTCTTTGGGGTGGAGTACATGGTGAGGATCTGGGCTGCAGGTTGTTGTTGTCGGTACAGAGGATGGAGAGGACGACTGAAATTTGCCAGAAAACCCTTCTGTGTCATAGGTGAGTCTGATGACTTTAACAACACCTTAACACTCCGTTGAGTCTGATGGCTTTTATAATATATCAATATTCAGGTGAGTCTGATGACTTTAACAACACCTTAACACTCCGTTGAGTCTGATGGCTTTTACAACACATCAATATTCAGGTGAGTCTGATGACTTTAACAACACCTTAACACTCCGTTGAGTCTGATGGCTTTTACAACACATCAATATTCAGGTGAGTCTGATGACTTTAACAACACCTTAACACTCCGTTGAGTCTGATGGCTTTTACAACACATCAATATTCAGGTGAGTCTGATGGCTTTAACAACACAATAATAGTTGAGTGCGATGAATAAATACATACAGTGTCATGTAGAAATCAGACCAGGTTGGTGGAAATGGAAAATTGGAAAATGATTGCCTTTTTTATAATTATTATTAAAACCACTCTTTCCTGACAATCTGTCCTCATTAAGCATTAAACTGGTTTGTCCCATGACTCTGCACCACAGCCCATCTCCCTTCTCACAAACAACACATGGTGCAATATTCATTCTGTTGTTTTCATACAACGCTCGTGTCGTTCTTTCAGCGTGCGGGTGATAAAGGTAAATACTGTCCTGCTTGGCTGCAGCTCTCTGCGTGCTCTCCAAGCAGCCTTCTGTGTTTGTGTTGCCATAAACAAATTTTGTTTTCCTTGCTCAGCTCTTGGCACTGCAGACCTTCGTAGTAAAAGGACCGATGGTCTCTGGTTTTCATGGGAAGCCACCGTTTAGTTTTTTTTTTGGATGAATAAAAGAAAAAGAAAGGTTTTCTGTGCACCTGCCAGATTTTTAAATACACAGTTTCACCGTGGCATTTTTGCCTCGTTTGGCCAAGCTTTGATTCATTTTATTTAGAATTTGTGTGGTTCTAATGTGAAACAATTGGTTTTCCTTTGAGCTGGAGTCTCAGTGTCTTTTTAATGTTGACTGCTGCGTCTTTGCGTCCCTCTCTGTGGCCCGTCTCTTTCAGACATCATGGTGCTGATCGCGTCCATCTCAGTCTTGGCTGCAGGGACTCAGGGAAACGTCTTCGCCACGTCGGCCATCCGGTCTCTTCGGTTCCTTCAGATCCTGAGGATGATCCGGATGGACCGACGAGGAGGGACCTGGAAACTGCTGGGCTCGGTGGTCTACGCCCACAGCAAGGTGAACCTCGTTTTACCTGCCTGTCTGTGTGTCACCTGATGTTTCAACAGTTAGCGGCTGAAATTCTCACGTGTAAACTGACACTTCACCTGCTTTTGTTGTGAAAACATGGATTGGCAGAGAAGTTGAACTAAGACTCCGGGTTCGCTCCAGTTTCATCCATAAAAAAAAAACAGTTATTAATCTTCACCTGCTTTCCGCCTTTGCTGCTCAAACCTTTATGTCCCCTGAGATTAGCTGCTGAGCCGTTTCACCTGATTTCATCAGCTCGTCTGACTCAGAAGGAGAAACTGAGACGCGTTCGAGAAACTCGTCTTCCGTTCAGTTTTTCCAGATGTGATATTTTCACAGAGCGTCGTGTTGATTCAGCGTTTTAGAGCTGCAGCTTGCTGCTGTGACAGAATCAAACATGAAACATGATGTGATGAGGAAGGCTGAGTGTATTTGTGTGCATGTTTTGTGTGTATGTGTGTGCATATATGTGTCAGCAGTATTGGTTTGTTGGTTTCATCTTTCTGACAGCTGATCTTTTTCATTGATCCTGAACTAAATTGATCTGAGTTATCGACCACCTGCCCTCATGTTCCTGATGTCTAAGTTTCAGTCCGCTGTCACATAAAGGTGTGTGCGAGAGGGGAATATCAGCATTTTGTATTTTGATGTGTTGCTGTTGAGCCTTTCCTGACATAATGTATCGTTACTCAGCTGTCTGCCTTTTTGCCAAATCTAATCTCTCTCACCTCACGTCTGGCTTCCTTTTAGTCTAACCTAATGTCTCTCTCTCTTTTATGTCTAACTTAATCTCCCTCTCCTTCAGTCAAACCTAATGTCTCTCTCTCTTTTATGTCTAACTTAATCTCCCTCTCCTTCAGTCAAACCTAATGTCTCTCTGTCTGTCATTCTAACACTTTTACTTTCTTAAAATCTGATGTCTTCCTCTTTCTTTCAGCTCTCGCTTTCTAACATCTAAAGGTTTCTTCATCTAATAAACGGCAGGTGGACCATGAAAGACAGAAACAACAAAAAGAATACAGTTCATCAAGGAAGCTGAGCGTCTTCTTTTTTCTTTTTTTTTTTTTTTGATGCTGCAGATTTGCGTCGGATCAATCAATTTTTTGGTGAAATGAATAATTTGATTGACTGCGATCGATCGGCTGTTATCTGATCAATAGATCCACTGAGGACTCGTTCAGGTTTTTGGTCTGAAGTCTCAGTCTGTCCTGGAGACTCGGTCATATCTGGATATTTTAAATTCAAAGAGTTGTTTTTGTGGTTTATAAAATTAAGAAGATATTCGTCACTCATTGGTTTTTGAAGCCTCCAGTTTGTAATTGAATCGAATGGATTTCAGGGGGACCACAAAATGTCAACAACAATATAATAATGGCATTAGTGAACTCTCCATCTCTCTCTCTCTCTCTCTCAGTTTGACCTGATGTCTCTCGTCCCCCCCTGCAGGAGTTGATCACAGCCTGGTACATCGGCTTCTTATGTCTCATTCTGGCCAGTTTCCTCGTTTATTTGGCAGAAAAAGAAGACAACGAACAGTTTGAGACATACGCCGATGCCCTGTGGTGGGGACTGGTGAGAGCAACACTCAATGACACACAATAATAACACACCCAACAAACAGCTACAGATGTTAGGGGGTCAGGCAGCGTCGTTAACACGACGGAAACGGAGAGGATTTAATCAGCGCTGAGCCCCGTGGCCAGCTGGAACAGGACACATCTGTTTAACATCTGTTGTCAGTGAAGAATACAAGGCTATCACAAACGCACAAATATATATATAAAATAACACTTTCATGTATCTAAAAACCGGTTCCTTAAAAGCAGTTTTGAACTCAATGAGAGAAAACACGTGAACACATTTCACGTTGAGGATTTATTTCATTTTATGGCACACAATGTGCTCAGAGATGAGCTGAACGACGGCTTCTGATGGTGAGAGAGAACCATCCTCAAAAGGTCTATCCTAATAACTGTGACACGAAGAGTAAGACATACAATAGAAACAGTCAAATGTCCTCCTCCTCCTCAGCGAAACAGTTTGGGTTGAGCTGAACTCTCAGGACTCAAGTTCAAACGTTTGTCCGAACACACGGATCTATTTAATCAGAAAAAATCTGTCTCCGTCAGATCACCTTGACGACCATCGGATATGGAGACAAGTTCCCCATCACCTGGAACGGACGTCTGCTGGCGGCGACCTTCACTCTGATCGGAGTTTCATTCTTCGCTCTTCCTGCTGTGAGTCACTTGAGAGATGAGTTCACCTGAGACAGGTGAGAGTCCAGCCGGCCCATCCAGCTCACCTGGTCTCCTGTCACCTGTTCATGTGTGTGTGTGTCTTCAGGGGATCCTGGGTTCTGGATTCGCTCTGAAGGTTCAGGAGCAGCACCGACAGAAACACTTTGAGAAGAGACGAAACCCGGCGGCCGGACTCATACAGGTGAAGCAGCGCTCTGACGTCACGGCCACTCTGCACAGTGATCGGACGGCTGTTTCGGATGAGAGGAAGTAGGCGGAGTTTGAACTTCTCAGATTATAAAGACATCAGAAAAATGAAAGACAGGAAGAGTGTCAGTCACAGCAGGTAAACACAATAAATTCTAAATGAGATCCCAACAGAGATCACAGCCACAATAGAAGCGCTCAGTTGTTTTGTGAGTCTGTCAGATAAAAGATAAAATGTTTTAACGCGCCCTGTTGGGAACGTTACTCAACTTTTTCTGTGTTTTCTAAGTAAGACAATCCAGTTAGTGTTGAAGATTAGAGGAATGAACTTCCGCCTTTCTGATTTTTATTGTCTCTGCTGAGCAGATTTGTTTTTGTGAAGATGAGGAGACATCCTGAACTTTCTTTCATCCATCACTTCAGCATCTCCCGAGCAATGCTTTTTCTTTGTCAACATCATCGTAGCTGTTTGCTCTGTCTGTCTGCCTGCAGGCGGCGTGGAGGGTTTACGCCACGAATCTGAGCCGAACAGATCTGAACTCAACCTGGGATTATTATGAGAGGACTGTCTCTGTCCCCATGTACAGGTGAGACTCACCTGTCCCCCGACAGACAGGAAGTGGCTGTTTATATTAATCACTTCATTTCCTGTTTCTGCCTGCAGGCTGATTCCTCCTCTCAATCAGTTGGATTTGTTGAGGAACCTCAAGAACAAATCAGGACTTTCATTCAGGTGTGAAATGCTCAACGCATCAAGTTGCATGACAAACACCACAAACACAACTGCAACACAAACTGCTGCCACCGCTGCAACGCTAACTGCAAGGTGGCATCATGATGCTAAGACGTTTTTGCCCTCTTTCAGTTACAGTTGAGCCGAGTTGAGTGGTACGTTTGATTCATTGTTATTTTCAGTGATTATTAAGTGTATTGATTTTTAGGTTTCGGACATTTATGACAAAGCACAGATGTCCCCACTGAGATCGATTCGGTTTCCCACGTGACAAACTGAGTTATGACCAATTTCCACCAAATTAAATTTTAATATGTTTTTTATTGTGTTGTGAGCATTTTTATCTGTTTATAATGGACACTGTCAAACTCAGTTTCACATCACTGTGCACCAAATTTGCAGTTAGAGTTACAAAAGTTGATTCTCATTACTGTTTTTCACTTTCCACCAATGAAGGGCATCGTGGTCATGTGATTTATTCAGGACCTTTTTTGTGTGGCAAATGCAATATGCAAAATTTTAAGTGAAAAACCGATACGTGCTCAAATTAAATGTTCCTGTCTCTGTCTCTGCCTGTGCAGGAAAGACGTCCAGCCTGACCCGTCTCCAAGGTCAGCGGGAGAAGAAATAAATAAATAAATAAATCCCAAATGATATCAGGTCCAATTAAACCTACCTGACGTTCTGTTCACAGCCAGAAGGTCAGTCTGAAGGAGCGAGTCTTCTCGTCCCCCCGGAGTTCATCATCCAAGGGGAAAGGGTCTCCTCAGCATGGTGAGTGTGAGAGATTGTTTTTGAATGTTGACCTCAGAGGACAGAAAGGATTTTTGTGTCTCCTGCGACGTGGACGGTGGATCACATCTGGACAATATTCTGAGGAAGTTCTTCGGTTTAGTCCGGTCTAACTTTGGCTTGTTTGGTATGAGGTCCAGGTTTTGGGGCTCCTCACACCGTTTTCTTTGATATTGGTGTGACGATTGTGAGCCTCTCTACAGGGCTGGTCCACCATCTTATCTGATGAAGTCTGCTCTGAAAGATATTGATTCTGACCTGAGGGAGTTTTTCCATCTCTGATGCCACTCACTGGATTAATGCCCTCCCTGTCGAGCACATGGTGTGCCTTCCTTTGCACTATTTCAGCCACAGATCCCTTTCAGAGTGCTACTGCAAAAACATTAGAGGGCTATGAGGATCTAAAAATACTTTCCAGTCTCAGGGTTCATGTTTTTGTCCTCACGTGTAGGTCAGCCTGTGTTGTTCTGTCCCTTAACGTTTTCTTATTTTCTTGACAGTTAAAAACGTTTTGTTCCAGCGGCAGCAGGCCTGAAATCCTTTCACCACGTAATGGTGACCAGCCTGTATGAGTCACCGGTGCATGACTCATGCATTTTCTCAGAAAAGATCATGTTTTATCATTACTATCATTACTTTCATCTATGGGAGCACAATGGTTGGCTCTTCAGTTATTGAACTGACTGACATCAACCAGGATTATAAACCAGTGTGATATCCGATCCTTGACGTCCATCTTTCCTTCCCCACCTCTCGTCTTCAGTGGTCCCGACAGTTGGCTCCGGTGTGAGTCCAGGACCTGGGGCGGCTCCTGGTGTTCCTGGAGGTCCAGGGGGAGTCCAGGCGCTGCGACGTTCACCCAGCATGGAGCCAAATCTGGAGGAGAGTCCCAGCAAGGTTCCAAAGAGCTGGAGTTTTGGAGAACGTAGCAGAGCCCGACAGGCCTTCAGGATCAGAGGCGCTGCGTCCCGCCAAAACTCTGAAGGTAACTCAAAGACATTCAGCTCTTCCACGACGGCAAACCAGCTCTGTCTGTCTCAAAAAGTCATTTTCATTCAACTGCCTGAACGCCAAAAAAGGGGCGGGGTGGCCGTCTGCTCAAGGTGCTGTGGTTGTTTAGTGGATCGTGCTTTTGTTCATCACGTTCAGTATGTGGAAAATTAGGAGATACTAACACCACATAAATAAACATATATACCACAAACACACAAAGATAATTTCTGTTTTATCCATATTACGTTCAGGAACTTTGCTGAGTAACACTTTTTTATAGAGGGGCCACTGAGCTCAGACACACGGGACACATAACGGAGAAAGCAGTTTGCTGAAAAAATAAAAACCTTTTACGACCTCAGTGTTAGTCATTAAACAAGAGGAACAGATTTAATGTTTATTTTAAGAGAGAGGAGGAGGTAAGGAGGCAGGAAAGGACAGGAGCAGAGGAGAAAACAGACCAACTCTCATTATCTTGGACAGCTGGTTTATACTGGACCTGACCGGCCTGCACTGATTGGTTCATCAAAGATCTGGCTGGTTTATAAGGAAGAAGGTTGTTGGTTTGGTTCCCGGCCTGAGGCCTTTCTGTGTGGAGTCTCCATGTTTCCTCTGGGTACTTCGATTTCCTCCCTCCGTCCAAAGACATCATGTTTGGGTTCACTGGTGACTCTAAATTGTTCGTTGGTCTCTGTCTGTCTCTGTGTGTGTTGGCCCTGTGATGGACTGGCGGCCCGTCCAGGGTGACCCCGCCTCTCGCCCAATAAGCGGTAGAAGATGACTGAATGGTTTTAACTGGATCTTCACGATTCAAAGCAGATCTCACTGCTTTGTATCAAATCCAGCTGACTTATGAAGGATTAAACCGGTTAACTCGGTATCTGACTGGTTTAACCTGGATGAGTTTATACAGCGAGCTAACTATTGGCGGTTTAAACTGGACCTGGCTGGTTTATACAAGTTTTCACTCATTGCTATTTCAATTTTGTCTCGACATTCAACAAGTTCATCTCACACATTTCTGCTATTGTGGTAGAAAATCAAAATTGTTCTAAGCTAGGCCAACTGATGTGTATTTGTACACCGAAACTGGGGATTTAATGGATGTCGGAGCGTTTCTTTAAATCGTGAAAGGCCTCCGTACCCGACAGGTGTTTGTGCTTTGTTGGTGATGATGGTGGTGGTGGTGATGATGATGATGATGATGATGATGATGATGGTGGTGGTGGTGATGAGTTCTCTGTCTCCTCTGTCTCCTCCTGTAGTGCTGATAGAGATGCAGGATGAAGAGTTCAGACAGAAGAACTCCCCAGGTCAGCATACACACAACAACAACACACTCACACACACAGACACACACAAACACACCTCGGGCTCGTTGTCCTGTTTGGGATGAGCGTCAGGTCAGTGAAGCGTCTTCCTTCATTGAAACCAGGTTCAATGAAAAACATGTTCTGCTCCGTTTGTTTAATATAAATAATTTACAGCTGAATTCTGATCCGATATAAATATCAGTTCTGATTTTAAAGGATCTCAGTGCCGTGTGCGGCTCCCTTGAGGAAATGCTGAGAGGACAGATGGGACGTTTTGGTGTCAGTAACTGGAGCTTGTTCTTTACTCATCATGAGTTGACCTGGTTGGCGATGACGTGTCAAATCCTTCGTTTGTGCTCGTCTTCTGTTTGGGCTCTACATGCTGCTTTTGGGGCAAATCCTACAAAACCTCAACCTCTGTTGCAACATTGGGCCAGTTTCTTCATGTGGAGCGTTTTCCTCAATAAAATACACATATAGGATGTGAAGTAATGATCCGCTGCAAGAGAGCTGGCTAAACTGGACTTAACGGGAAGATTTCATCAGTGCTGCAGCATCAGATGCTCCACCTGCGATGATGATGATGATGATGATGATGATGATGTGGTTGATGTGGTTTCAGATGCCAGCCTGCCAGGGGAAGACATGGCCGACGACAACAAGAGCTGTCACTGTGAGTTTGTCCCTCAGGATCTGACCCCAGGGATAAAGGTCACCATCAGGGCCATCTGGTACGAACTGTTTATTCTTAATTTAATCAGAAAATCATTTTATTTTATCGGTTTATCTGCTCATCATTCATCGCTTAGCTCACCTTTATTTGCTGGTTACTATGCACTGAATCATTCTGCTTTTTATTCACATTATTTTTTTTGTTTTTTTTGTTTTTTTATTTATTTGTGCTCACCCCAGGGTCAAAGGTCATCATCAGCTCTTGGGTAAGCCCAGTTAGTCTGACCTCCAGTTAGCTTCACTGTTTTCTGTTCTGCCACTATAGCTCCTCTGTTGTGCTGTTTTTTTATACTTACTGTTTATTTCTTTAACCTTCCTGGTGATGTTGGTGTTGGAGTCCATAGCTCTTCCCCTGTCGAGTATTTGAAGTAGAATTTTTAGATCTCCCGACAGTCCTGCTGTCCAGTTCAATAAAGTCAGTCTCCACAGTCTGGCATCAGAACCAGATTCTGGATTTGAACTGCAGCAGCTTCTCCAAACCAAACACTGTGCACAGTACTCATATCCTGGTTTTGGTTTGCGGCTTTAGTTCCACCTGTCCTGGTCCAGGTCCAGGATAAGTCACTAAGATGTGGACTAATGGAGGGGTCCGATGTCAGCACTTTATATCTGATGAGAAACTTGATTTGGTACCTAATTGGACCAATGTAGACAAAGTCTGTTCCCGTCTGGTTAGCTGAATTTGACTGATTGAGATGAAATCTGAAAGGCTAAATAATCATGTTTGATATCTCTAAATGACCTCCTGACCTCCAGCTCCCATCTGTCTGTGGGCTCAGCACACACTCCCCTTCAGCGTTTTTTCACCAGCTGCTGGTGTGGTTTGTCTTTGTTTGGGTCCAAGAGCACCTAACCGTGGTTGTCACTGGTGGATCAGCAGGGATGTTTACCTTTTTAAGTCCAGTGATTCTGGATGGTCTGCCGCTTTTTACTCACTTCTGAGCTTCATGCTCCTCCTGAAACAGTGATTCCTTCATCTTTGTCCCAAAATTCAGTAAGGTACGAATTTCGACCTCCAGCTCCTCCGTGATGTTTAGAGGCCCGATTGGATAGATAATCCTGCCAGTATGTTCTGGTTTATGGCTCTTAGTGTCTTCCCTCGTGATAGTCCACAAACACCAGACGCCTCAGTCTGAGGACTTTGTGGGTCTGATTGGAATCTGGTCTCAGAGCCGACACACAAACCCGGACCCTCCATTAGAGGACTCTAACATGCTGAGAGTCTAGTCCAGACCTAATGGAGACCACATCGAGGCCTGTCCTTCCAGCCAATCAGTGGGTCGGTGTCAGCTGACTTCCTGTTTTCTCTCTCTCTCTCTCAGCATCATGCGTTTCATGGTGTCTAAGAGGAAGTTTAAGGAGAGCCTTCGTCCCTATGACGTCATGGATGTGATCGAACAGTACTCAGCGGGACACCTGGACATGCTCGCCCGCATCAAGAACCTCCAGTCAAGGTAAGGCTCCCGACCTCTGACCCCTGACCTCTCACCAGCCACCTCTTTACCATCACAAATTTTTTGTGACTGGCAGAGTGGACCAGATAGTCGGCAGAGGAACGCCAATTACAGACAAAGACCGACCCAAAGCAGCGAGCGAGGAGCTTCCTGAGGACCCGAGCATGATGGGAAGGCTGGGGAAGGTGGAGAAGCAGGTAACTGAGAGCAACCAGTTTGTTTAACATACTCCCAGCAGAGCAAATGCTGAGAGCCCTCCATCTGTCGTGTCCCCAGGTCCTGTCTATGGAGAGAAAGCTGGACTTCCTGGTCAACATCTACATCCAGAGAATGGGAATACCTCAGGCTGAGACGGACGCCTACTTCGGATCCAAGGAGCCAGACCCAGCCCCGCCCTACCACAGCCCGGTGGACCAGCTGGAGAAGAGCCAGTCCATCAATAAAATCCAGCCGTCAGTCTCTCACTTGGAAACCACATTCACACTGTCAGACCAGTAACACAACAGAACAAGGAGCAAACGACCGATGGACCTGAGCCACAAACATCAGTGGCATTATAATGTTAATCTTTTTATCTAAATTTAAAATAACTCCAAACTCCAGACATAGTTTTTGCAGTGGAAACCAACATTGTTTTATACTTTTGGGAGCGTTCCTTTAAAAGCTTTGGGTCGCTGTCTTGAGGTTGAAAGAGTTTGTCTGGTGGAAGTAACAGTCGTGTCCAACCGGCCGGACTTGTTTATGTTAACTTTCATTGCTGCAGAAAAGAAGGACTTTTCCTGTTTTTACTCACCTGAGCCTTTTTGTTTCTCTCTGCAGTTCACGTTTGTACAATTTTAAGGTTTTTCACTTGACTTGTGTTGATGTTGTTAACACATTTGCTCACGTTGTGCAGGGGGAGCGGCGACAATGCAGAGAGGACCCGTTTCATGACGAAGATGGTTCGCTCCAGCAGCTCCACGGGACACCGGAACTGCACCGCCCCCACCTGCCCCCCCTCCACCTCCTGGCAGCCTATCAGCTCCCAGCTCCACCAGCAGGCGCCACCCCATCCTCAGCGTAGCCATGGTAACAGCCCAAGCCCAGTGGGAGACGGGTCACTGGTTCGACTCCCGCCTCCTCCAGCGGGGGAGAGACACGGCGGGAACCGTTCGAGCCGCCACAGCACCGGAGAGCGAGGGGGGGCTGAGAGACAGGAGAGGGGAGGAGGCGGGACCAACGGTGCTGGGGAAGGAGGGGAGGAGGTGAAGCTGGACAGCGACACCTCCATCTCCATCCCATCAGTGGACCACGAGGAGCTGGAGCGTTCCTTCAGCGGCTTCTCCATCTCCCAGTCCAGAGAGAACCTGGACTTCCTCAACAACTCCTTCTACTCCTCAACCAACCTGGACGAGCACCGAGGAGGAGCTGGCACCGCCCGCCTCGCCTCCATCCGGCCTTACATTGCTGAGGGCGAGTCAGACTCCGACTCGGAGCTCTGCGCCCCGTCACCGGTCCAGGACCGGGCCTGGACCGGAACTAAGTAGAGCTGAAGCAAAAACGGAGCAGAACCAGCAGAACCTTAAAATAATTAAAATGTGAAAGAAAACTGTGAAAAGAGATCAAGTTAACGGACGGAGTCAGAAACTTAACAACACCAGCTGGACGTTCAGAGAGAAGCATCATGGGAACAGGGTTTGTCCTCGCTGTCACTGATTGGCTGGCTGAAGGGACATGCTCGCACCTAATTGGCTAAGCGCTGCAACACGCTTGCACCTGGTTGGATTAGTATTATATTTATTATCAGCAGCTTATTGTTGCATTTTGTCATCACCTTTAAGGAAAACCTTAACACAGCTGACGGACGCATCGTCATGGCAACAGACACAACTTTTGCTGCTGTTGTTGTCTCTTTCTCGTACGGAGGGATTGTTTTGTTTATTCTGCTCCCTAAAGGCAGAGAGGAGTAACTACAGAACCGTGTTCAGGCGGGATCTTTATTTAATGTGAATTAATTCAATTATTTTACTCCAGAAATCACAAGCTCAAAGCCAAACAGGATTTATAATCTTCACTCACTGAATAACCTTCACGTACACATTTTATTAGTGTGCACTAATATTGCACTGACTTTACTCAAAGACATAATTTTTCACCTGATATTTTTTTGTGTGCATCTGATTGTCAATGATGGCTGCTTACATGCTAACAGACGAAGGCTAACACCAACAGGTTGTTACGTTTTTTTTTTTTTAAGTTGATCCAAGGAAATGACCATAAAATTGTCACCTGACAGTCCTGACCTGCTGCTTAGTTATTGGCTGCTAAGCTGTGATTGGACGTTCGCTCTTCAGGGGGAGGGGTTTAATAAACTGTCAGGTAAGGCTCAATGCAGCTGTCATTCACGATATCAACATGTGCATAAATATAATGTAATCAATATTAATTCTCCTATAAGTAATATTCCTTATTAATCCCAGCTCATTAAATAACAGCAACAGGAACGTAAACATATTACTGATGGTAAAATATTTGATTTGTCAGGACAATCAGTCACTGTAAGAAACCAAAATAAGTCTGTTTTACTGCCTGAGCTCTGAACAGGAGCTCACTGTGTCTTACCAGCAATGGGGATAATGGGGACGCCCACTGAGTTTTACAGCTAACAACTTTGAGTCTGGAGGTTTTGGTCAGTGGACAGACCGTTTGAACATTTGCGATCAGATAAACGATCAATCAGTTCTTTGATTGGATGGAAGTGACTCAATATTCAGTGATCTGCTCATTAATTAACAAGCCTGAATGAGGAAACCTCATTTATTGTTTCCATCCTGCTGTTTTAGTATTTGTAGTATAGTTTGTTGTTTTTTTATGACTTTTGTGATCTGACTGTTTTGTCATCTGTCAGTCAGCTGACCGTCAACCTGTGTCCAAATATTTAAACCAGTTCCAGATTAATTTCAGACAATGTAGATCTTTGTTCAAACAACCAGATAATGTTTAAATCTTATCACGCATGGAATTTATTATTGGTTACCTCCTGCGATCAGTTCAGATTAAAACTCATTCAACATCCTTTAGATGAGTTCTGGAGAAAAAGCGGTACAAATAAAACTTTGAGTTAGTATTGTTTCTGCAGCCGAGACGGTAAAACACAAACTATCTTTGTACAGAACGTTGCCTGTTTGATTGTATTTAAAAATGAATAAACCTTTAACCACAAAAACATGATGTGACCTGAACTTTCTCTCTCCTTCTGTGCTCTGTGAAAACTAAAGCATTACCGTGATTTGCGAGGAAACTGGAATTAATTTTTTTTTTAACTGTAACTTTATTTAGAAGTTCTTCAATGAATAAAACTGGAAAAGATTTACACTTAACACAAAGACAGAAGGTGAAAAATTCAGAGAGCTGCTGCTCCACTTGGTCATATCGGCCATCACTTCTTCTTTTTGAACCTGACGGAGACAACAGAGCGTCAGCCACCCTGACTTCACCCTCTCCGTCATGTGGTGGAGAAGTGAAAGACGTGAAACTCACCTGGAGCCACCGTTACGCTTCCTGTCCATACCAAGCCGCTTCCTGTCAGCGAAGGAAGGTCTGGAATGAAACAGACAGGTGAGACGGATGTCGGGGCAGACAGGTGTGCAGACAGATGTGCACTGACAGACAGTCTTACCCTGCTCTGTAGTGTTTCAGAGCCTTACTGCTGGTGTTCGTCAGCTCTTTGTCAAACACAGATTTCTTGCCTCCTTTTCCTGCTGCTTTCTGGTTGGCTGCTACAGAGAGAAACGGGTGCATTCAGACGGTGTAGCTTGTAGGTTTTATCAGTACAAAAAGTATGTTTAAAGAAACTATTTATGTCTGGATGTTCATTCATCCATCCAACCTTTCGTCAGCATCTCATCCTCGGGCATTGCTCTCGCTCTCTTTGGCCGTCGCTCTCTCTTGGCTGCACGTTCAGCAAACATCTGAGCCTTTAGGATCTCAAACTGAGAGCGCTCTTCAGCCTGATGGAGATAAAGACAGATTGAAAATTATGAGACACTGATGTCTCAGTTCAATTTGATCGACAGAAATCAAACATTACCGTGAATTCTCACTGTTCACTGGAATTAAACTGAACTCAGTCATTTGTGAAAACACTATTCAGCCTGTTATTACCGTCAGATCCTTCTTCTTGCTGTCCTTCAGGAACTTTGCTCTCTTCTTCTTCCCTCTAAGAGCGAGATCAAACTCCTGCAGAGCCTTCGACACTGAGAGGAGGAGCAGGAATTCAAATACTAGTCGGTACTAATGAGTGCATTTAGAGGAAACTGCAGAAAACTGTAAGTGGAGATTGAAGCAGTGCAGCAGATTTGAAAACTAGCATGTTAATACTCACTGCGACTCTGTTTTCTCTCTTGTTGAGTTTGAAACCAAACTCTCTGTGATTCACTTGAAGAGGCGGAGCCAGTGAGACGCTTCTGAGCCACGCTCAACTGCACACACGAGTTTTAATACATTTTTATAACAATGACCGTCTGCTGAAGTGTAACCTGATTTGAACTCATGTTAAACATGACTGATTGGACAGTGCTGGTGCTGAGCTGTTCAGGTGTACCTTGGCCTCAGATGCAGCCAACTCTCTCTCCTCTCTCTCCAGCTTCACTACAGCGTCAACGTCTTTCTCCAGTTTGGTGATCAGGTCTCTGAACTTCAGGATGACCTCTGAGTCACACAAAGGGAGGAACATTTAGTCTCATCACAGGTGTGGCAAACCTTTTACTCACCATCATTTCCTGCTGCTCAGAGCTCAACTCTCCCAGACTTCCTGATCTATTCAGCCTTGTCTAGCTGTCTCTCAGGTGTGCGTACCTGGCGGCAGGACTCGAGCCTTCACGCTGCTCTTGGCAGACTTCACCACCTCCTTCAGCATCTTCCTCTCAGACTCTCCAACCAGAGACACGGATCGTCCTGAACGACCGGCTCTCGCTGTCCGGCCGACACGGTGGACGTAGTGTTTGATCGTTGATGGCATGGTGAAGTTTATCACCTGAGAGACAGAGACGTGTCTTCAGGTAGTGTTGGAGGAGGAGCCAGAAAAGAGGCAGGGTTTGTCCAAGTTCAAATTCAACATACAACTACAGCGATCTTAGCAACATGAATAACAGCTGAGTGAGGAGGAACATTTTCCAGTAGACTTCAGTACAATCTGACTTCTTTTTTTTTATCCCCCAACCAGTGGTCATCACCTAGCACCCCCAGAATCTATACTCTCACTGTTTTGACTCCATCGATGTCCAAACCTCTGGCAGCTACATCTGTCGCAACCAAGATGTCGATCTGGTCGTCTTTGAAACGCCTGAGAAGAAAAGACAATCTGCGTAAATTCATACAAATACAAACAGACGGTTCTGGCTTCAGCTTCTGGTCTGTGTGTGTACCTGAGGTTCTCCAGTCTCTGGTTCTGGCTCAGTTCTCCATGCAGTTCCCCGACCTTCAGTCCCATCAGCCCCAGCAGGATGTGCAGCCTGTGAGCCTGTTTCCTCGTCTGAGTGAACACCATAACGTGATCCTGGAACGTTCGAGTCAGCAGAGCTGCAACCAAACACAGCAGTCAGTCGGGACTCTGCAGGAGTACCGCAGTTCTGCAGGAGTACTGGAGGAGCATTTTCACCCACCAGCCACCACGGCCTCCCTGTCTCCCTCTCTGTTTGCTCGGATTCTGACAAACTCTTGCCGCAGGAACGGAGCGACGTCAGTGTTGCTGTTCACGAAGATCCTGATCGGCTGCTTCAACGACACCGCTGCCAGGTCCTTCACCTGGAGTCAGAGGTCATGTGACAACACGGGTCATATGACAAACACTAACACACCTGGATACACGTGACGTCATGCTGGTACGAGCTTTTACCTCGTCTGTCATGGTGGCGGAGAACAACATGGTCTGTCTGTTGTAGGAACACAACCTGATGATCTCCTTCATCTGTTCCTCAAAATACTCGTCCAACATCCTGACAGATAAGAAAGACAAGGTGAGTCTTTGTTTCCCAGAGTTTAGGCCTCAGCTGCCCCCTCACCTGCAGGTGTTACTGTTTACCTGTCGGCCTCGTCCAGAATCAGGATCTCGATGTGTGTGAGCTCAAAACTTGGTGTGTTGTGGAGGTGATCAATCAACCGACCAGGCGTGGCGATAAGGACATCTGGCCCCGCCCTCAAAGCTGCTTCCTGAGACTTCAGGTCCAACCCACCTGGAGACGGGCCCAGACAGAATCAGACTGAGAACAGAATTCAGAGTCGGAGCAGGCCAGTAATCAGTGATCTGACGCACCGACAGCCAGGCAGGTTGTGATGGAGGTGAACTGGGCGAGTTGACGGGCCACGGAGTGAACCTGGATCCCCAACTCTCTGGTAGGAACGAGAACCAAGACCCGGGTCACCTGGGACGTCCTTGGTTTATAAACCAAACGCTCCAACACCGGCAGCATGAAGGCTGCTGTCTTCCCTGAGGAGAGGAGAGGAATTCTTTATTTTTAAACATCTGTTCTCGGGATGATGAACTGGTCCCAGGACACGAAGGCTACCTGTCCCAGTAGCAGCACATGCACAGAGGTCTTTGCCCAGCAAGCCGACAGGAACACAGGCCTTCTGGATGGGTGTTGGCTGCTTGAAGCCCAGAGCTGTGATGGCCTGCAGAAACACAACACGAGGTCACTGAGGGTCACTGAGGGTCCTCATGGTGGTTTACAGTTTAGAACTCCAGTCAGATTTCAAACAATTTAACAGACACTGAAAACCCCAATGATTATTAAATATTAATTAAAAAGCATAACTTAAAGAGGTCACCAGTAGACTCCATTGTGTTACACAGTCCAGTCAGTTTTTGACAAACTTCAGAGACCACGTTTACAATGGTCAGGGGTTACACCATTCAGAACTCCACTTATTTTTCTACTGATTTAAGCGACATAATTTAAAATGATCAGTAAGTTGTTCCATTGTATTACGCCATTCAAAACCTCAGTCATTTTTCTAGCCATTTAAGAGACATAAGTTAGCATAACAAACAGATCACGGAGCGTCTTCATCGTGAGCCACCGTTCAGAACTCAAATTAGTTTTCTACCAATTGAAAAGACACTTTTTGAGAGATTCGTTTCATCTCAACTTTCAGAACTGGAGTCATTTTTCCACGGATGTAAGAGAAGCAGAGGTTTTACCTTGAGAATGGGTCTGGAAAGGTTCATGTCGTCAAAGGTCAGCTTCTCGTCGTACTGAGATGCATCTCCATAGAACGCCTCTGCGGGCTGAACACAAACACCCCGTTACCACGGTAACCAGACTGTACGCCATTTACAAAACTTCGCCATTGGCAGTTCTTTATCCTTACCTCCTCTTCCGCCTTCCTTTTCTTCCCACGTTTTTCTTTTTCTCTGAGCACATCTGCCAGGAAACAGGAAGTCAACAACAAAAGTAAAACACAGGACTTTGATCACATTTTGAATATTTTAATATTTTTCAACATTCTGCTCAGAGCTGCAGTTTGCTTCTTTGGGATGGATTAAAAATTTGAGACATTTAAAAGTTCATTTATTGAAGTTGTTGCATTAGCCTCTGGAAGGAAAATTTTGCAAACATTCAAAATAAAAGCCTCTTCTAAACTCACCTGATTTGGTAAGAACTTCCTCATCACTCGAGTTAAACTCATCTACATCCTCCTCCTCCTCCTCATCATCATCATCATCATCATCATCATCTTCATCCTCCTCATCAAGTTCTTCTGCTGTAGGTTTCACATCCTTCTCTTCATCATCACCATCCTCCTCCTCCTGGTTGTTCCCTGCAGTACCTTCTGCAGCGTCACTCTGTCCTGATTTCTCCTGTAGATGAAAACAGACTCCACCTTAGACACAAGAAAGTTAAACTGTTGGAAAGTTGAGCCTGGCTCTGATTGGCTAAAACTTGGCCGGCTTCAGGCAAAAAGAAAGGTGACTGATTATGGTAAGAAAGTTACGGGACTCTAATCAGATGCTTGGCTGGGACGAGTCTCTGTCCATCCTCAGGCAGGAAAAAAATATTTAAAATAATCAACAAGGAAGGAAATGATGTTGCACCGATCCAGAGGACTCACCTCAGCTTTCCTCTTCTTCCTGATTTTCTCTATTTTCTGGTCCAGAGTCGTCACAACTCTCTGAAAACACAGAACGCTGTTGTTATACAACCCAGCTGTTATCAAAGTGGGGTGCAAAGACCTGCAAGGTTCCTTCAGGGTTCTTGGGGGTCCCGCCAAAAAAGGGCATCTCCGTCCAGTAACACAACTGCAGCAAAAGTCTTACCATGAGGGGGTCATTTGTGTAATTTGCATTAGAAAACCAAAATCCAGAAGGTAGAGAATCCAAATGCAGCAGAAGAACATTACAGAACCAAAACACAGCTCAGGAACGTCAGAGGAGGAAAGAAGTGCTGCAGGTTCTACCTTTTTCTTGAGCTGTTTCATGACGTCAGCCATGATCCAGTCGTCGCCATCGTCCAGGCTGTCTCTCTCTCCAAACTGAAAATCGAAGTTGAAGTCTTTTGAGCCAGAACTCGACTTCAGCTTCTTCTTCCTGTTCAGGATGATGGGCTTCTCCTGAAACACACAACAACAACAAACACATGCTCAGTCAATACACAATAACACGCTTTACACTCAAAAATCAGTCATCTCTGACTGTTCAGTTTTTATTTATCTCATCTTTTCCAGACAATTCATATCATAATAATTTTAAATATATAGATATCACAAAACTTAACTCTCATCAGTATATTTACGTTTTTATTCAACTGTCCAAATGTTTATTTAACGTTATTTATTTTGAGTTTTAGTTGGACATACGGTTCCATTTGTTTTTATTTATTTGTCAATCGGCGGTAAATCCGTTGTTTTCCAGCCGGAGTCTGGTCCACATCCTCCGGCCTTTAGCGGGTCCAGATCCAGCTGAGCGGCCGGACCAACTCACCTCCTGGTCGGACTCGCTGTCGGGCTCCTCCGGACTCTGGTCCTCGTCCTGGATCGTCCCGATCAGACCCAGTTGTTCCAACATGGCGGACTGTGGACCGGGACTGTCTGAGCCGGGTCCGGCTCCGTTGTCTGCAGGTTCTACACAGTTTGCCTACACACGTGTGTGTTGACGGAAACAGGAAGTACGTAAGCGCACTTCCGGTTCGAAGAGCTTCTTCTTCTTTGGTGTTTTTAGGTAGCTGCTCTCCAAAAAAATGTTTTACCGCCTTCAGTAGTTTTATTTTGTTTATTTTTTATTTTTTAACCAGACATTCTTAAAAAACAAAACAAAACAAACAGACAAGAAAGAACGATCGTGTTTCGTTTTTTGTCAAATACACAGTGAAAGTTTGGTTCGCTTTATTTCTTTTTCTTTCTTTCGACGAACATTTGCAGCTAATGAAATATTAATGTGATGAATTGGCTGAGAACACATGATGTTGACGAGGTCCTCACAAATGCCTGAAAACTGTCTGAAATGTGTTTTTAATTTGCAATAACACTTAAATGAATTAAAAAAAAAAGAAATCATGAGGCTCAGATTGTTGTTGGAAGTTGGGTAATTTTAAGCAACCTGTATGTGTATTTATTATTTCTTGAGTGATACATCAGATTTCAAACTCCTTTATTTGTGCCGCAGTGAGGACAAATACATTTCTATTGTGACACACTGCGTCTCTGCAGGCTTTGTTTTTTATCATCTAACCCTGAGAAGAAATATCCTTGTATCCAGAGAACTGGTGCACAAAACCACATCATGAAGATGAGGTGAAGTATTTTTTGGCCCTGAGTAATGTCTGCAGGTCTTCCTTCACTGTCTACATTAACTTCACCGGCCAAACTTCCAGCAGCAACAACAGAAAGCATGATTTAGTCAGCCTGTGAGGAAACGCCCGGGGTGAACTGACATTATGTCAAATCAATACTGGTTTTTATTAAACTTTAGTCTCAACAACATTTCTTACTTTTTCTCACTTCTTTCTCTGTTTAAGATATTTTCTGCCCCCTTAAGTTTTGTCTTTGTTCTTCCCGTTTGTGTGCATCAGGAAACTTTGAGGTCGATTTGGCTCTTTCCAAGAAAATCTAGGTTTTCTATGAAGCTCCAGTGGTTACAGGGTTAGAGTCTTCTGTGTGGGAGTGTTTGTGTGTGTCCCAGTTATTTATGGTCCGAATGAATGACATGTTTTAGTTCAAAGGGCGCAGTCTTAAATTATCATCACACACATCCTACTGTGTATCCTTCACTTGTGAAACTCAAACCTGAACCACTGCGTACAATAATAGAAGAACAAAAAACACACACAATCTCCCACAAAGAGGGAGGGGGGAGGATGAGGGGAAGGGAGGAGTCTGTCCCTGGGGATAAAAATCTCCAGAGAGAGTCGGTGTGGACACAGACAGAAGAGCAGTGTGCATCAACAACAGAACCAGATCCTCCCCCTTCAGCCTGCTGAATTGTGAGTTTCATCATTTTCATCATTTTACATCATTCAGACATTCAGAGTAGAGTTCAAGTGTTACTGAAACCAGACACAGACAGACAGACTGACTGACTGACACTGAACTCATCATGGACAGGTGAGTACCTCATTAAAATACATTAAAGTGTAACCGACCTTTAACCGTAAGATAGACAGAAATCTGCAGATCCAACATGATGACAGAGAAAACTCAAATCTGTTAAAAGAACAACACCCATCATGTCACGCTGTAAGCTGCAGGTCGGGCCGGATCTTCTCTTTGCCTCGTTTCCATTCAATCTGCCAACAAAAGTAGCTGAATCAGCTCTGCTTCACTGTGAAGACATGGATGTTCTGACAAATCTCACCAGATCGCCGTGACGCTGAAGGAACTGGGAACTGTTTGAACAAATCTGGTGAATTATCTCAGCTTTTTAAACAGATTGCTGGAGTTTGTTCTCTGGATGAACACCAAACATGATATCGTATCCAGTCTGACTCAGACTGCTTCCCACTCAGTATTTGACTTTTGTCCACTTTATTTTCAAGTCCTGTCATGCTGAGATTCGTCATGAGCGGTTTGGTCATTGTGTGTCAACAATGGGTGAAGGTTGGTGTGTCAGAGGTCAGAGGTCTGAGGTCAGAGGTCAGGCTGGGCATGGAGTCCAAATCCTCCTCTTTTTTTGAAGTGAATCTTTTTAATTAAAGGTTAGCAGTTAGCAGTTAGCCTGATGTGGGTGCAGCAACAGCTGGACGCTTATTGGCTCTCCTCACTGAGCTGTAATTAAACACAAAGATTATAGAGCGTGTGTGTGTGTGTCTATATTTGTGTGGACCTTCTGCTCCTTCAAAGGCTTCTGGCCTGATGGTTAATGTGCGTGAGACCGCAGACTGCTGGTTCTTGCTGTTTCATTCATTTTTATACAGAAGGAGTCTGTTGAAGAATACAATGCCAACCGTCTGGGTGTAAGAGGTTTCAGAGTGGCAGCAGCTGCAGTACAACATGAAGGTGGTGAAGTAGAAGCTGTTTGGTTGGTGCTGAAGGAGCCCAACTGTGCTGTTTACTATTGAAAGTAGAAATAGTCAAAGTTTGCAGAAATAAGCCAACAAAGCAAATAGACAGGCAAATAAAGACAGCTTTACAGAGGAGTTTCAACATTTGACTGAGGGATTAACAGACTTCTTTCCTCACAGATTCATCAGTGCAGTTTGTTGTTTAGACAGAAAAACAGGGACAAGCGGCTGTTTGGACAGAAAGAGCGAGGAGGGGGACTGGAGCAGAGGTTACTGTGGTTCAAGTTTAAAAGTATTTATATGGAAGACACGATCTGAGAATGAGTTCAGCTGTGAGCTACGGAGCCACAGGAGGGACAAAAACACCCCCTCAGCCTGAGATCAGTTCATTCATTGGCAATAAATTTACAAATTGATCTGCTTCTCAGCCGTCAGTCTGACGCTCTTATCTCACGAGATGGACCAAAAGGATTGTTTACAGGTCATAATCTTGAAAACACAGAACAAACAGCACAAGGACCTCAGACTCGACCTCCTTCTTCTGTCTTTCAGGTTGATATATTCCAGTTCAGGATGACTTCCTGTCTGCTGTCCGTCCTCTTCGTCCTCCCTTTGGTGTCCTCCATCATGGCGGCTGTCGAACATGCTGGTTGCAAAATACGCATCACTGACAAGGGACTGGAGATGTGTGAGTGTTTATAAGTGGCCATAATCCAGATTCATTATCTTGATTCAAACTATGGTGGGTCAGTTTTCTGTCACTCATCTGGGGCTCAGCAGACAGTTCTGTTTTTCAGCTCCTCCTGGAGGATCCTGAGATATTCTCAAGTATGACGCAGGCTTTAATATCCTTACTTTCTCTGAGGGCGTACTGGGGTCTCAACAACTGCAAATATTCAGTAAATTTTCAAAGGAAGGCATCGATTAGGATCCTTATCAGAACCCTCCTGACTAATTAGCCCAAAATCTTAAATCTCAAACCAAATTGATCTGTTTTATAATCTGAAACAGTAAATTCTCAATAGAGACATCTCTGTCTCTGCTTTGGAGAAACACAGAAGATTACATGATGAATAAATAAAGCACATAAGAAATGATTGAAGCATTAATAATTACACATAAAAGAGAAGAAAAGATGTTTATAGTCTAGTTAAAGTTTTGATGTTGCTGCAGCTAATTTCCTGATGGGGTTAATTATACTTCTTCTTTTGACCGTGCACATGGCCACCACTGAATTTTAGCAAAAATGGCCCCATGAAGTGCCAGAATCAATCAGAGTGTTTGTTTTGTCTTCTTAGTGAAGTTGGAGACTCAGAAGTTTGTTGAAGAGGAGCTGAGTAACATCAGTATGCCTGAGATGAAGGGAGAAGAGGGACGTTTCCAATACACCATCTCTGAGTAGGAACACTTTAAATTTAAACTAATGCTTTAGTGCTGAGCGGTTGGCCTGTGCATTAATAACGTCTCTCTGTCAGTATAAAGATCAGAGAGCTGAATCTGACTCATGTGGACCTGCAGTTCATCCCAGACATCGGTTTGATGTTCGATGTTCAGAACTCATCCATCTCACTGACTTTCTACCGACAGATTCTTTACTGGTTCTTGTGAGTTCTCGATCATCCACCCATCGACTTGTCCATATCAGATCTGATCGATTCATCCTGACTGATGGTAACAGTGTTTTTTGTTGTCTCTGCGTCTCAGCTACGACACAGGAAACATCAACGCCTCGGCTGACGGCGTGAACATCAACACGGCTCTGAATCTGATCAGAGATGATGACGGACGACTGAAGATCAATAACATCACTTGTGAGGCGAGAATCAACAAAATGAGAGCAGAGTTCAGCGGAACGCTCGGGTAAAGCACATGGTGGTATATCATTAAACACAATGAATGTATTATATATGCTTGATAGAACTGATCTATTACGAATCCTCATTGATTGTTTAGATTGGGAGTGATGTCAGTAATGATGACTCTGGACTGGTGTAGTAAAAACCAATCGTCATAGATTACTGTTATTAAAAGTTTGCCAACAATCAGTTTCGACCAATCAGGGACCTCTCTGTTATAATTTCAGGAGAGTTTACGACTTCCTGGCCAGCATTCTGACAACAGGCATGCGCTTCCTCCTCAACAAAAAGGTGTGCTACCTGAGGGCGCCTGTGTGTGTGTGTGTGTGTGTGTGTGTGTGTGAGTCAAGGCCATGTCAGGATTGTTGCAGATATAGCAGCTGTGTCTGTTTCTTAGATCTGTCCAGCTCTGGATCACGCCGCTTTGGTCCATGTGAACGGCATGTTGGAGACGATCCCCGTCAGGACGGAGGTTGATAGTTATATTGGGATCGATTATTCTCTGATTGATGATCCAGTGGTGACGTCCCGGAGCCTCGACATGCACTTCAGGGTCAGACGCTGACCTCAATCTAACCCCCAATCATTCCCCAATCATTCCAGATGATTTATTCTGACATGAACCATCTTGTGTCTCTAGGGGATGTTCTTCGAGCTGGCCAATCAGAACGACTCGTTGGTGAACTACGCCGTCGACCCGATCATCAGAGAGTACGACAGGATGGTTTATCTGGCTCTGTCGGAGTTCTTCTTCGACAGTGGCATGTATTCCTACTACAAAGCAGGATTGTTCCAGACGGACATCGTCAACGACAAGGTTCAGACCAAAAACCGCCACAGATTCCCAAACCAACACAGACATCCAAAATCACAAGAGACCTACGAAACAACAACACACACTGAAAAACCCACCACAGACCCACAAAACTGTGACACATCCTCGAAACCTCCACCGCTGATCCAACACACTTACAACAATACAGGCCGTAGATTTTTTAACACAACCACGAATAATCGAGATACCAAACCAAGACTCTGAAAAACAGAATGTAATTATGAGAAAGGCAAAACAACGTAAGGTTGAAGCTCTGAAGTCGGCAGCAGAGCTTTTGGGCTTTCAGCGCTGGGGGCAGAACACGGGGGCAAAAACAAAGACAAAAAAAACTGACTGTCATTTTTGCGCTGCGTCGTCTTACAGATGTCGAAAGATCTGGAGATGTTGTTGAGAACCACCTACTTCGGAACCATCATGATGCTGGTGAGTAGAAAGGGTGAAGACAGACAGTGGAGTGACTGCAGAGCCTGAACAACAGAAACACAATGAACACCGTTTTGTCTTGTAGCTGTGCATTCGGGGTAAAATCCCATGTGATACTTGAGTCCCGAGTGTTGTTGTGTTACTTCATGTTCTCAGAAGAACATGTCGTCTCACAGTCGTCATACGACCACCATACGACAGTGTTGTCCGTCATGTCCTCCTGGTGACTGTTGTGTATACCCTGGAGTGCAGTTCCAGTTCTAACTGTTGTGGTGTTGTAGGGTGATTTATGGTCCTTCATATTTTGGAGGTTATACCTAGAACCCAGTGTAGTTTTTTTGTTTGTTCTATTACAGTATAATACTCATCGTCCTCCGGGTTCCTCTGGTGTGTTGTCAGTATAACCCAGTGTGGAACTGTGTGTTATTGTATTTTTGTGGAGTACCTGTAGCCCTTCTTTCTGGGTGTTGTCATAGCATTTCATGTTCTCCCGGTGTGTTCTTGGTAGAACCCGGCTATCGTGGAAGCTCCAATTTCACTGCAGCTTGCTGTCAACTCACCTCCAAAAACCACCATCAAAACGTCTGGAGCAACAGTCGTCATGACAGCCATCGTCAAGGTGATACTCCTGCCTCCAGGCCTGTCACCAGTCCAGCTCAGCAGCATGACCATGGTGTGTACACACACACACACACACACACACACAGTACAAAAGAGAGAAAATCCTCAGTTTAAATTAAATTAAATAAAATAAAATTAAATTATTAACAGTTTAAATATGAGCTGCTGACATTTGGAAGAATCTTTTAGAGTTTTCTCAGCAACAGGTCAATTATCTGTTGGGTAAAGTGGTGAACCGCCCCGAAGCTGCAGCACACGAGGGACCCCCAAAATGCCTGAGATCCTCAGTCTCACCTCATCGCAGTGGTTTAAATGATGCTCTGCCCCCTTAAGGCTTATTATTATTTTCAGTTTTCAGTTTTTTGGTTAACTCTGCCTGGTTCAGGTATCAGATATCTCCTCATCACTATCAGCACCTTTCATTACAGTTTAAATTAAAACCACTTGGTTAGATTGAAACTGAAAATCAACAGTTTTTAATTTCTGCTCTCACAGGAAACAAAGTTCAATGCCAAGTTTTCAATGAGAGGAAAACGGCTGGCTGTTCACGCTGACCTCCGCAGGTACAAATACAAACACACATTGTTGGGGGGAGCAGAATGCATGAGCATTTGAGCAGAGTTGGTGCTGTTCCAGATCCAGTTCAGGGTCTGAAGCTGGGGTTGGTGTGGAGGCCTCAGGACGTGGCTGATGATGAATCAGTCAACCTGCTTTATGGTTCATTTTCCTCTCGTCATTTAAAAACAGGTTGCGTCCATGAAGACTTGAAACCACAACAGACCATAAACTATTTTCAACATAGTTTCTGGTTCTTCTGTTGTCAATATATATTTTTTTTAAATCACGTCACAGTCAAAGTGAAATTATTTTCATCTTTCAGGTTTAAAATCTTCTCCAATCTGTCAGCTCTGGAGTCTCTGGCAGTAAGTTCATGTCCTTAATCTGTCGCTTAAAGTTCAGTACATCTATAGATGGCGTGCTGTGACCTCACATCTTATTAACATCACAACACCACAATCTCTCCCTCTCTCTCTGACTTTGTGTCTGCCTGTCAGCTGATTCCTCTGCAGGCTCCTCTAAAGACCATGCTGCAGATGTCTGTGGTTCCTTTAATCAACAGTAAGAGTCTGGTTCAACATCTGCAAAACATCAGGCCGCCGTCACACTGACGTCTGTAATGATGCTTTACCCACTACGTGTGTGTGTGTGTGTGTGTGTGTGTGTTCAGAATGGACAAAGAGAGGAGTTCGGATCCCTCTGGCCGACGGGATGGATTTCATAGAGGAGGTGGTTGAATATCACAATGTAAGTCTGTTTGGATATTAAACATGTGATGCTGTTTGACCTCTTTATTAGGAACCCCGCTCTAATTCTGCTGCCTGCTGTGTAAATGATGATTGATCGTATAAAGGGCCAGTTCCAGGAAACACTCCAACATGATTGGCTGAGTGACTATTGTGTGTGTGCAAAGTGTACCTAAGAAACTGCTCTGAGTGTGTGTGTGTGTGTGTGTGTGTGTGTGTGTGTGTGTGTGTGTGTGTGAATAACATCACTCACCCACTGTGTTGATCCCTGCAGGGCTTTATTGTCATTGGAGCAAATCTTCACTTCAGCAAAGGACTGAGAGAAATGATCACAGGGAGCAACGTGACAGAATCAGACACCAACGCCATCTAAAGCACGCACACGCACACGCGCACGCACACACACACACAATTTTTAAAACCTTATTTGTATAGCACCTTTCAAACAAAATTGCAGCTGAAACTTAACATTTGAAACATGATGTATAGCCCCCAAAATAACAACACGATGTAACACTGTGTGATGATGTATATGACACTGAACTGGGATTTGAAGAGGTTTGTATATACACACAAACACCCACATTATACACAACACTGCTTAGATACACAAACTGGGAAAAGTGAGCAATAAGAAATGAATTGTTTTAATTTCTCTCCGCACTTCATTCAAAGTGCAGTTTGAGAAAGAAACTGCCTCGCGTGTTCCACATCATGCTAATCAGTGACCTGCAGAGCAAACAAACAGTTAACCGGGTCAAACTCTGAGTTCTGCACTGTGAAGATCGTCAGACGCACACAGGATAAAACACACAACGGGTCAGTCAGCATGGGACCAATCACAAGCCTGCTGGGAGTGGAGTGTGTTATTTTTTCAAACAACTTAAAACTTAATTTGTGTTTCATGCATGTTAAAGCTTTAACTGTAGATTTCAGCCAGGATCTTTTTGTTTCATATTAAAGTTTCCTATAAAAGAATCTGTAACCTTGAATCCAACCTGCTCCTGAGACCAGATTGATGGTTTAAGTTTCCATGGAAGTGTTCAACATGAGCCGCCGTCATAATCCCCAGAAGTCCTCACAAACCACCAAAACTGCTCCGAGCACGGACCTGAGGAAAAATCTGGATGCATTCAGTACATTCGTTTATGTTTTTTGGACCCTCTTGTGTGTGTGTGTTGAAAGAAAGCTTATGTCTTCCTGATGGTTGTGCTGTAACCGTGGCAACCACAGGAGCTAACATAGCGTAAACCTGTCCGAAACAGTTTCAGCCTGCGTAAACGACTGTGACGTAACCGAAACTGTTCGTTACCTGTTAATGAGTACTGTAACCATGGCGACACGCCATCACTGTTATGTTACACTTGTATTTGATCGTTGTGATTTATGTTAAAATTTTGTGTTTTCAATGAATAAACAAACTAAATTCTGGCAACAGTTAATTCAGGACTTCATTTAGACAGTTAAATGTTCTGTGAGGCTTTTAAAGTGTCAGAATTTGCCCATTGTGTGTTTTCTCTCTGACATGAAATACAAAATAATATACAAAAAATAACAAGCAAACCAGATGACGCTATTTCTGTGTTTGGACGTGGACTGATTAAAGGAATCAATAAGTCTTTTATTGGCAGTTTGGCAGATTTTATTGTCTTATAAAATCAGTGCAGCCTTCATTTAAATGTCATCAAAAACACAACATCAATGCACCATTATTTAATAAGCAGCTTGTAAACATATAATTATCAAGTAAATATATAATTAGCTCAGTAAACCAAGCTATTTTCGAATAGTTACTTCAGGTAACCACCAGTTCATTGTCAATATCAACTTAATAATTATTAATTATTAAAGATTAACATGCTCATCACTTTCTTTATACAATCAGTAAAAATAAAAGTTTCTTCTCTGAGTACCTGTTGATTTTTTTTACAGTGAATCTGTCACAGTTTGGGGCTGGAACTAACCAGTTTTTAACTCTTTAGTCACTCGCCAGTAAAGTCTTTGCAAATGCCATCGTAACCATGGAAACCACACTTCCTGCCGGCAACTCTGCAGCCAAAGGTCAAAGCTTCCTGCAAACTTCCACCTGCAGACGGGAAATGTGTCTATTTGTTTAAGAAAATTACTGAGAAAAATATCGGCGGTAAATGCACAACGTCTCACCGTTGGACAGCGTGTAGATGACGGAGGCGTTGAAAGTGTCTCCGGCTCCGAGAGTGTCGACCAAAGTCTCCGGAGGAAAAGCATCCGAATGAACGATGACGCCGTCAGGACCCAAAGCATCCGCTCCCTTTTCTGCCCAGGCACAAACCAGGACAGCCCTGAGAGACATAGGTCAGTGAGACAAAGGTCAGCAAGACAAAGGTCAGAACTGCTGACCTTTGACCTCTACTCACCCCTGTTTGACCCGGTTGTAGAGCCCCTTCAGAGCAGCTTCAGCCGACTGGAAGCCGAAGTGACGAGCAACATCTTTACTGACAAACACCTGAAGACATCTTCAAGTTATTTATCGTGTTAAAGACATATGAGCAGTGGCCTTTTTCCTCATTCTGTACCAAGTATTCACTGTCTGAATACTCTGTACTCACTGTAAGTGATACTCATAGATGGCTTCATCTAACATCTCAGCAATTTACATCACACAGGGAAAACACTCGGAACGCACAGAGGCGAAGGGTGGACCACGACAGACTCAACCTGTGAGAGCATGTTCGCCCTCCAGAGTTTCACACGCAGTGTTTTATTTCTCGCCTGTAACGCCTTCATGGTTTGTTGCATTTGCGCCATAGCGCTCGACTGCCTTCTCCTGTTGTAAGAAATGCAAGGTCTGTTAAAATAATCAACCTTGGAAGGGAGCGCGCTGGATCATCTTCGGTCTTGATATGAAATTAGTATAAGTAAGTGCTGAGTGATCAGTGTTAAGGATTTCTACATTCATTACCTTAAATTAGTTAAATGATCGTAGTCATGTCCTCCAGCTGTTCTGTAACATCTGTTTCTCTGTGCCTGGAGAAGGCAACTTCATATAGATCTTAAAAATTTATTACGAAATCAGATAACCTGTCCATTTTTATTTTATTAAATTTTTTTAAAATTCATTCATCCTGTCTGGCTTGAACTATTAGCTACCCTGCCACCACAATTTGTGGAGCAACCAATGAGCCGGAGCTGACCACGTCTGCTGGAACACTTCAACATCAAACTTCATTTTCCAAAAACGTTTTCTTGTAACAATTCACACAAAGTTTTTTGTGTGTACAGTGTAAACTGTATAATTTTTCCAAAGGAAGTAGGGATAATGATGTGTAGAGCAACATTTCAGAAATCTATTTCGGTATTATCTACTAAATAATTAGAAATTTTTCTGTTTGGTCCGTTTAGTTTGTTCAGACTATGTATCATTGTCACCAAATTTATGTGACAACCAACCAACAACAAAGTCTAACGAAGAACTTTGTCACATCCAAGAAAAATAACTTTCTATTAACAGAAAGAAACACTTTTTTCTTTTTCTTTTTTTTTTTTTTGATTTATTGATTTTTTTAGTTGAGATAAATGGGATAGAGAAAGAAAGACAGACTCACACTGCATGTCTTTGGGTGGGAGGAAACCGGAGCACCCGGAGTAAACCCACGCAGGCACGGGGAGAACATGCAAACTCAACAACAACAAAAAAGAGTTAACTATCATGCTGCCGTGCCGCCCTTGCTTTTTAAAAAAACAAAAAAAAACAAACAAAACAAAACACAGAAATCACAACACAATACAAAAAACATTCAAGGTGATTTGCCTCAATGATACCTTAAAGGTAAATGGAGGACATATTCCTGTCTGGTCTGCAGCAGAACACGTCATTTACTCTTTTATGGGCACACTGAGGCGTGACACGCTCGTGGTAAGTTGACTTGACCCCACGTTGTTGCTGATGGTAGGATAAGCTGCTTTGAGCTTTCTGGAGGGCCGATGCCAGTTTGTGTCGTTCCTCCAGTGTTTCAATCTGCTTGGCCAAAGCCTCCTTTAGTTCGGCACGGTACTGTTCACACGTCATCTTTGCCCGTTCCAGTGCAGCAGTAGTTAGAAAGGCTTTCTGCTCCAAGTCCCAACTCTGCGTCTGCTGCTCCTTCAGAGCATTTTCAAGTCTGGCTTGTCTTGTTTTGCTCTCTGACTGAGATGCTCTGAGCTCGTCTACCATCTGCTCAAGATGAGCAATGATTGTTTCCTTCTCAGAGATTTCTTTTTGATGCTGGTTTGACTCTGTGACCTGTTGTTCTGAAAGTTTGGCCAGTCTGTTGTTTAAATCGTGGAGGGAAAAAAGCAGTCTCTCCCGTTCCTCCTCCAATTCTTTCTGTTTGCTCAAATCTTCATTTAGTGCAGCAGCAGTTTGAGTGGCTTTCTGCACTAAATCTGAACTTTGTGTCTTCTCCTTCAGGGCCATTTCAAGTTTAGCATTTCCTGTCTTGCACTCTGACTGACATGCTCTGAGCTCATCCACCATCTTCTCAAGCTTAGCAATGGTTTCCTCCTTCTCAGAGATTTCTTTCTGATGCTGGTTTGACTCTGTGACCCGTTGCTCTGAAAGCTGGAGCAATCTGTCCTCAACCTTGTGAAGATCAAAAACCAGTTTAGAGGCAGATTGATTGGCTGTCTGCTCCAAGTTTTGAGTCTCTTTCAGAGCCTTTTGAAGTGCAGCTTCTCTTTTCTTGGCCTGCTTGAGCTGTTTCTTGGTCCTTTCTAAAGCCAAAGTCGTTTCAGAGATCTCCCGCTCTTGCTTCTCAATGATCTTATCCGCTCTGACGAACAAATCTCTCTCATTTGCAACCTCCTTCTCAAGTATGCTATAAGCTTCTTTGTCTTCTTCGAGTTGTTTTTGAGCCTGCGCTGTCTCATTTCGAGCATCAGCAAGTTCACCTTGCAGCCTCTTGCACTCAAAATCCAGGAGTCTGTTTTGCTGAATCAAACTGTTTAGTTCTTTTGCTGCTTCCTCCTGCACCTTGGCAGTACTGGACTCATGCTGCTTTTGCAATTGGTTGCTTTTCATTTGTTCCTCTTGGAGCTTTGCAGCCAGCTGGTCAACTTGCTCTTGCAGTGATAAAACAGTATTGTCTTTGGCCTCAATGGTATTTTGAAGACTGTGAATATTCATGAGCAAGTATTGAATTTCATCGTCATTTTCCTGGACCTTCTCCCTATCAGCTGTCATTTGGCTTGCAGATGTGTCTTCAAAGTCCTGATTTGGGAGTAACAGCTGAAGATTATTCATTTTTGTCATCATCTTCTCCACTTCAAAATGAAGCATGGCGTTCTGTTCTTGTTCGTTCTCCAAGGCCTTTTCAAGATCAGCTGTTTTTTCTTGCTCCTTTTTCAGAACCTCTTCCTGAAGTGTTTGATCTCTTTTGGTTGTCTTCAAGTCTTTCTGAAGAGCAGAAATTTCCCTTTGCTTCTGCTCCAGAGCTTTTTGTAAATCTTGTATCTGCTGACTTTGATCTCTGTTGACCGTCTCAGTGTCTATTCCAGGAGCACTATTTTCTCTTGTACACTCCATAGTGTTTATGAACATATCCACCCTCTCCTCAAGTTCATCTTTATGTTTTAGAAGCCACTCCAGAGTTCTTTCCTGTTGCGGTTGATCTGGTAGGATCATCTCCTGCAGAGAAGCACGCTCCTTTCTTCTCTGCCGCTCTCTCTCCTTGCGTTCTTTACGAGCAGCTTTTTCGTTTCTCTCCCGATACTCCACCTTTTCTTCAAACTCCTGAAGAGAAGGACTTTCTTTACTTCTCTGCCGCTCTCTCTCTTTGCGCTCCTCACAAGCAGCTTTTTCGTTTCTCTCCCAGCACTCCACGTTTTCTTGAAACTCCTGAGAAGCCCTTTCTCGTCTTCTCTGGTGCCGCTCTCTCTCTTTGCGCTCCTCACAAGCAGCTTTTTCGTTTCTCTCCCAGCACTCCACGTTTTCTTGAAACTCCTGAGAAGCCCTTTCTCGTCTTCTCTGGTGCCGCTCTCTCTCTTTGCGCTCCTCACGAGCAGCTTTTTCATTTCTCTCACGGCTCTCCACCTTTTCTTGAAACTCCTGAAGAGAAGCCCTTTCTCGTCTTCTCTGGTGCCGCTCTCTCTCTTTGCGCTCCTCACGAGCAGCTTTTTCATTTCTCTCAGGGGGCTGCTCTCTCTCCTTATCTCCTACCCAAACCTGAGAGCTGGAGCTGCAAGCCACAGAATCGATATCACAGAGGTCTTCAATGAAACAGATATTCTCCAAGAGAGATCCTTGTGTAGCCCCCAGAGGTTCCAAAGCACAGCCTCCTTTCTTTTGTTTTTCCATCTTCTTTGTTGTAGAAAACAGCTTTGCTTTGCTGACTTTTTGTCTTGTTGCTGGGAAAGATCCAGGTGCTTGATAAGAAGTTTTCTGGTAGTTTTTATTTTTTGATTATCCCTCTAACTACCCCTCTGTATATATATATATCTGTGGTGGCTTTGATGATGATGATGTCACATCTGATCGTGTCACATTGATGATGTCACACCCGTGATATCTTCAGCCAAAGGAAAGTTAATGAGTGTCTATTACAACTGTGTGTTTTTATTACTCATGCATACTTGAGGCTAAAGATCTCATTCAAACTTTGAAACGTTGACCAAAGTCCTGTCTATTAATCGCTGTTTGATTTGAGTTTGATTTCTTTTGTACGTTTTTATCAGAAGCTGTCCGAGCATTGTACTTTTCCGTTTGTTATGTGTGTGTGTGTGTGTGTGGCACGGAACGTTCAGAGTCAGAGTGGTGATTTCATCGGCTACAGTGGAGAGCTCCTCTGAAAAATAAATACCACGCTTTGTTGCTGAATTTTTCTTGTGTATATGCTACAGTTTAACTGGTTGATCGATCAGTGATAATTATGTAGACCTATAGTCTATTTTATGGGCATGTTGTGCAAGAGATAACAGATAATGTGTAGGCTTTAAGGGGAATAATATTTTAAGTGTTGAGTGGATCATTGGCTTTCCTATAAATCATGCCCTTACTTGGAACTAACCCAGGACATAAACTAATTCCCAACCCAGTTTCCCAAAGGGCAGCCAGGATGAGCGTTTGTCATGTGAGTGTATGTTCAAAAATAATGTCATCAGTTCGTCGGAACAGGAATGTGGGGGGAACTAAATCGGTTGACACACCGGTCGCCATAGTTACAGTCGTCTGAGGTACGAGTGCGTGCGGCGCGCACCCGGTGCCTGACAAGAGGCAGGAAGTGACGTTAAGCTCGTCAGCTGTTTCAAAGCTTCCTCGATGTTAATACGACAGAAAAAGAAAACACGATGATTGTTCATGAGTCCGATTCTGAAGGACGAAGTGTGACTCGAGTCCACATCTCTGCTGTCATGTCCACATTTGAGGCCCTACAAACACCTAAAGACACACACAGCTTCAGGAACCTGACTGGAAACAGCTTTTTTCCCCTCACAAAATAAATAAAAATAAATCACTGTAGTTTGGGAGCTCCACACACATCATCAAATCATGAAGGCCGTCCATGTTTGTGTGTGAGGTGAGCAGTGACATGAGCAGAGAGGTCAGAACAGGAAGCACCTGATTGCATCTGTGAACTGCCAATCGCACAACACAAGGTCTTGCAGATGATTTCAACAACAGCGAGTGATGAACCAAATCCTGCTTAGTGAGAGCTGGAGGGGAAAACATGCTCTCCCAGAACTCTGCTCACCAAGTTCGCACAAGTCCACCTGAATTCTGACATTTTTTTGGGGGGCAGAAAGAGAAGTAGAAGACACGATGGCAGCACTGTATATCTAAGTTCTCTCTAATATCAGTGTCAAGCGTGTTCAACCTTTTTATTGTCAAGTAAAATGCTATTTATTTGCCACAGTAATTTAACAGATGGAAAAGACGACGCCAACATTATGAAGACTCAACATGTAAAATGTTTGACAAAAAAAAAGTTCTGTCTGTTTTTACTTTGTCATTGTTGGTTATTAAGTGTAGATGTGGGAAACATTAACTAACTTTTTAAATAATGACGGACTCGTACCACATCTCCATGAGGAAACAGCTGATACAGCGGCTCTCTGGTCTTCTCTATCTCCACGGAGATGGTGATCTTCTGTTGCTGTGGTAACGTGCTGTTATACGTGACGACCCGCTGGATCATCTTCACCTGTTCCTCAGCGTTACGGCCCTGCAGGGGTTAAAAACAGTACAACATTGAAATGTAGAAAGAGCAATGTTAGTTTAAGACACCCTTTGAAAAAGTTAAATCAAGTTAAATTCAGATTCAGCAGATTTTAGAAAAAAGGTTAAGTCTGACTGAGCTGTGTTAGCTTGTTATATTTTAGTTCTGTCTTTCAACTTTAATGAAATGTATTGTTTTCTAGCACATTCAATTTATTGGGATTGGTCTGGTTTGTCATGTTCAGTACGATAGTTTTTTTGTGGACTTGAATGCATTGTACTAATGCGTTGTACTTTGAAGTCAGTTAACCATCAATTATTAATTATTAATCAAGTTTTGGGTGTAACATGCAATAAACTAATCACAGCTCCATCTTATGTTCCCTTCAAAAGAAAAGTGTGATCGTTTAAAGCTTTACAATGATGCAACAATTCAATATTACATTTTTTTTTTTTTTAATATTACATCATGAAAAGCGTAAACATTTCCATAATGTTCAAAGTAAAACTGTTGACAGATTCAGTGAAGGTGATGACTGGGACACACTTTGGTGGATTCAGCAGGTATGTAGGCAAAACACTGCAGATCCTCATCGTCCAAAAGACGCATGAAACAGTACAGAACATCTGAGGCGTATTTACAGCACACTGCTTGTGTGCTTGGTTTTATTTGTAGGATTTTGTCTTGTTTGCTTGGTTGAGCTTGTCTCGTGTGGTTTCCTTCTCACCTCCCAATGAATCCACTTAAATTGCTTGAGGTCGACTTTGGAAAAATCTTCTGCTGTGACGTCTGGAAGGTTCCTAGTGAACAGGAAATGAAGTCAGAGTTATTCAATTAACAGTAAAAAAAATTAATTACTAATTAATAATTGAGTGAGGATTTAATGGAGGTCAAACCATTTTATGGAGTTGAATGATTGTTAAATGACAATTTTTTTTTTTAATTCAACAAGCAAACAACTAATCAGTCGAATTAACTTAATTGATGTTGATGAATTAAATAAACCACTGCAGAGATAACCAAGACCGGGATTATGCAGAACTGAAATAAAGGCATCAGCAGTGAGGAATTTAGTAGGTAGCATCAGGTAGGTGATCCTACAGGAGGAGACACGGCTATGTTACGATATTCAGCAAGGGCAGCTACCGTCTCTGTCTCTCAGGGCTACACCTGAACCAATATAACTTACTTATTTTGGTTCCTCCTCCATGAATGAGAAATGGCTAAAAACTTCATAATGTGAACATCACAGTTAAAGTGACATAATGCCTGCGGTCCATCACTGTCTGCTCTCAGCTGGTTTAAGCTTGATGAACAAAATCTCCCCAACAAGTAGAGATATAAACCTGTGGAATGATCAGATGACCATTCATCTAGACGCTCCTCAGTGAACCTCTTTTTAAAGTTCTCCTCATCTTTCTAACCTCCGCTCAGTCAGATCGGTGGCTCCTCAGTCCGGTTCAGGACCTCGACGCTTTGCTCTGCAGTGGCTGGTGTGATCACCTGTGATTTCACCAGATTCAGGTTCAGGATCAGACGCTCATGCTTCCTCCAGGTAGGTCAAACAGTGTTCACTAAACACCTTAGAACATTTGTTTTCAGACAAATGGTCAAACTGGTGTTTGCCGATAACACCAAGGTTCACTTCTTGGTTAAATGTTTTAGATGAGCTGATGAAAAAGATAAAAAAAAAAAAGAATCAAAATTATAAAAAAACAGCAGCCAATAAATATAAGTTAGAAAAAAAAAAAAATCTTAGTATATAATGGGATTATTTAGTGGTTGCTTTTTGTACAGGTACAAACTGAGACAAGTTTGAGGTCAATTAATCTTTGGCCATCAGGGGGAGTAGTTGGCCACGGCTGTCATGTCTCTTATAAACAGTAACAATCAATTAGGAGTTTGTAAAAGAAAATCGGTCTGTCTAGTATGAGAATGAATAAATATATATATAGATAGGTGTTGAATGTAAATCTGGTCAAAAACATAGAATTGCTGATTTTCTGTCTCCAGGCAACAAGGAATGTCTGATTAAGAGTTATTTAGTGAACACTGTGTGACACGGGCTGGTTGTTGGTAGGTCTTACATGTCAGAGAGAACAACGGTTCGCGATCCGCTGGACGGACAAACCACACAACATGCACATGGAGTTTGACCTTCCAGCTGCCAAACCACTGCTGACGCATCGACTGCACGCTGCGCAAAGTCAGCCATGATGAAACTGAACCAGAGAGACAGGAAACAAATCAGCGCTTCCCTTCAAAATACAACCCCAGGCCCAAAAGAGGCCATGCTCTGATTGTTGGGATGTGACTGGGAAGGCGAATCTCCATGACGATGAAGTTCCTGAAACAAAGGAAGTTACTCAGATACACTCACACCTGTTCACACCTGTTCATGTGGAGGATGGTTCGGCTTCCTGTGCTGACGTTGCTGATGACCATAGAGGCTGGGAGGACACAATGAGCATGCTCAGAGACCAGCGACATGTCGATGTTGAACTTCTGAAAATCTTCCAAAATAAAACTACAGACAGGAAACAGTTTACATCCCTCTATGCTGCATAATAAAATTGCTGCCGTCCTCATTCATTCATGAAGGTATATTTCAGATGTAGAGGAGAAGAGGAGAGAAATAAAGGAGACAAGACGCAAGGAGAGAGGAGATGAAAGCTTTTTTGCCATCCAAACTTGACTCAGACAGGCTTTCACTTTGATAAACAATAAAAAATAAAAAGATTTTAGCTGTTTCCATGGATGTAGTAAATAATGCTCATTATTGATGACTGTATTCACTTTAACAGAATGTGGTCTCTGCTGCTGCTGAGCTAAATGGACTGTATTAACACCACATTGGAGGCTGTATGCATGTAAAGTCTAATGATGTCATGAAGTCTTTGTTGTTCAACAACTCTTTGCTTTTTTTATTTTTAGGTGTGAGCTTCTTCTTTTAACAAGAGTAATTGAAAACACTTAAAATCCCCAAATAAAGCTTGTTTATCTGATCATTTAAAAGAACGCTCCAGTTTCTGGTAAGTAAAATCCTTCATCCAGTTAAAAGGTGAACTGAGTTAATGCAGCTTAAGGAAGACTCACAATGATGACACAAACACTGATGACTGCATTAGTGAATGCAGTCACCAGTGAACGCACTGATGGCCATAATGAGGAGTGTATTGATGAACACTCTGGCGGAGATGTGGAAGAGTGTGCTGATTGACACTCACTTGGCCACAGGTCCAGCAGACAGTGAGCCCATGAACGCGCAGGGAGCTCCAAGAAGTGACAGCACTGTGCAGGAATTTGAAGCGTTTCCTCCTCGCTGCCAACGCTGCGACAAACACCTTGAACAACAGAGAGTGACGGCGACGTTTTAATCCAAGAAAAGCAGAGCAGGCTGCAACAAGTGAGTTCCAGGTTTGACAAAGTCAGTTCAGCTGGTTCAATTCAGTTTAAAGACAGAACTGGCCAAAACACAACAGTGGAACTCTGTGTTCTTAGGGTTGACAACAGTCAGACAAAGTGGTGCTAAAACTAATCCCAACAAAGACTAACACCACTCTGTTTGTGTCAGTCTGTTAGCATTAGCATCATGCTGCAGTAACACCACAGTTTGTGTCAGTCTGTTAGCATTAGCATCATCATGTACTAACACCACAGTTTGTGTCAGTCTGTTAGCATTAGCATCATGCTGCAGTAACACCACAGTTTGTGTCAGTCTGTTAGCATTAGCATCATCCTGCAGTAACACCACAGTTTGTGTCAGTCTGTTAGCATTAGCATCATCCTGTACTAACACCACAGTTTGTGTCAGTCTGTTAGCATTAGCATCAGTCTGTTAGCATTAGCATCATCCTGTACTAACACCACAGTTTGTGTCAGTCTGTTAGCATTAGCATCAGTCTGTTAGCATTAGCATCATGCTGCAGTAACACCACAGTTTGTGTCAGTCTGTTAGCATTAGCATCATCATGTACTAACATCACAGTTTGTCTCAGTCTGTTAGCATTAGCATCATGCTGCAGTAACACCACAGTTTGTGTCAGTCTGTTAGCATTAGCATCAGTCTGTTAGCGTTAGCATCATCCTGTACTAACACCACAGTTTGTGTCGGTCTGTTAGCATTAGCATCAGTCTGTTAGCATTAGCATCATCCTGTACTAACACCACAGTTTGTGTCAGTCTGTTAGCATTAGCATCATGCTGCAGTAACACCACAGTTTGTGTCAGTCTGTTAGCATTAGCATCAGTCTGTGTTCCTGTTAGCTTCCTGCTGCTAACCTGCTGTCTGTGTCTTCCTCCGGGTATCTGTCGACCACATTGATGATGTCCAGACAAACCAGACCGACACACAGAACCTTCTTCTCCTCCATGTTGGTCCACAAACTCTCAGCTGCTCTTTGAACTTTAAACACAAACGTCAGAAGGGCGCATCACTTCCTGTGAGCGGAGATTACAAAATAAGAGCACCACAGTTGTCTTTATTCTCCATTGATTTTCTGCTTCCCCGTGAGGAACAAATATTCCTCTGAAGTGCCGCTTTCTTTAATGCCAAAAGTTTAGTCATTTATTTGTGTTTGTATTTGTATTTTGATGTTTACCTTGTTTTGATTAAATGAAAACCAAAAGTTTATTCTATCAGACTAGAAAATATATCTTTGCCGCTAAAACTACTCATATTTTTGGTTGAATAATAAATTTTGGTGTTTTATTAGAAAATTACATCTGAGACCACAAATATCAGCTGGGAGTAAACGCATGTTGTAATGTAATTGAACAATACAGCCTGGGTTATAATTTATAGAAACACAGTGGCAGGAGACTGAACATCTCAGTGCAATGGTAATCAAGTCAAATTTTAATGTTTATTAAGATTTTACCATAATAAAAACCTTTAATAAAGCTTAATAAGAGTGATTCTGTCGGTTTAATGTCCATTATGGTCGGTCTGATGTGATAAAATCTTGATTGTAGCTGTGCTTCCATTGCCAATACAAGGAAACAGTTTTTCATTGACAGTGCATGTGAAAGTGTGAATGTGTGAATCTGCATCAAGATCATAAAATGACAGTTTCCTGCTGTCGCAGTCCAGATTAACTCTGATCTGCTGAAGCTTCTTCGTCACTGAGAGAATGACCGGGTCTGCTGAAGGGGGGAATGCGCTATATTTACCATGAGAAAACTTTATTCTACATGCTCCAGACTGAAGGTTCTTTTTCTTCTCAAAAGACTCTGAGGCCACACCCAAAGACCAGAGTGTGCTGTGTCCAACATCAGCAACCCAGCTGTGAGTCCCAGAGTTAAAACCCTCAGAGGCCAGAACGAAGAGATATTTCTCAAACCTCTCTGGGTTTTCAGGAAGCTTCTGTCTGTCTCCATGACTCACACTGGTCAGATCTTCAGACAGGATGAGGGCTGGATGAGCAGTGTTTGGATCCAGAATCACCGGACTGTAGGAGACCAGGTCCATTAACTTGTTCCAGATGTTGAAGGTCAGGTTGCCCAGATGTTTGGCCTGGTCTATCAGAGCTCCTGAGTCCAGATGTGGATCCTCCACCAGGAGGCGCTGCTGGACTCTTTCTGCTGCAGACTTGTAGTTCTTCAGAAATGAGACGTCTTCAGCTCTCAGCTCCTTTTCTGTGTCTCTGATGGTGTTTGAAAGAGTTTCTATCTCTCTGCTCAGACCATCGATCTTCTCCTTCATCACTTTGCTCTTCTGCTCCTCTTCCTCCCTCAGAGCTTTGATCCTGGCCTCCTCTTCCTCCTGTAGAAACTGATGAAGCTTCTTAAACTGCTCCTTAATCTGCTGCTCTGTGTTTTGGGTCTGGACCTTAATGTGTTTGGCAGTTTGATCAAAGTTTTCTTTAACATCTCCAAACAGCTTCAGTTTCTCCTGTAAAGTCTTCAGGGATTTCTGCAGCTCTTCTCTGTGTTCCTCTGCAGCCTCATCGATGGGCCTGAATTTATGACCTGTGTGAGTCTTTGAGTCTCTGCAGACGAGACACACCAGCTGCTGATGGTCCAGACAGAAGAGTTTGAGTTTCTCAGAGTGCAGACTGCAGACAGACTCAGATGCAGCTGTCTGATCTCTCTCCAGTAAAAAAGTCTCACACAGGTTCTTTAAAGCCAAGTTAGTGGGAGGATTGGTCCTTGAAGATCTCCTCTTACAAACTGGACACTCCTCTGTAGCTTTTCCTGTCCACCAGGTCTGCAGACAGTCTCTACAGAAGCTGTGGCTGCACGACAGCACAACAGGATCCTTAAAAATGTCCTGACAGATCGGACAGGAGAGATCTTCTTCTGATCGGAACGGCATTGTCTCTGAGTGAAACTGAAAACACAGCAGTTACCTAGACTTTGATCTGTGGGCTGATCAGCAGCAGGTTGACATGTCAGCTGCCGTCTGACAGTAAGAGTCCGTTCAACCCTAAAGTGAGTCTCCTACCTGTACGAACAAAACAGTGTTTTACAGGTTTTACAGGTTTGAAGCTGACTCTTGTCACAACATGTCTTGAAAACGCTCCACCCTTTGCCCAATGCTGATGGCCTGTTCCAGCCTGTTGCCTGACCAGATTTAAAAATGAGCAAAGCTTCAGTTTAAATCCACACAACCCACAAGACACACTTTCCGAGAAAGACTTACCAGCACTGAGAAGCGTCGTGTTCACAGCATGTGGTTCGAAACTGTAACAGGAAAACAAATCAGACAGTTTGAAAAATATGCCACCAGTTGTTTCATTTACACAGCGAGTTCTTTTGCTGTTGTTGTAAATGCAGGTTTGAGAAACGTAATATGACAACACAAAGTCTCTGTGATAAACGAACGATCACATCTTTCATTCGATGATACATTTATATATTTTTTCCACTTTATAATCCAGATTTTATCCGCAATACATTGTATGTCCGTGGATATACCTCAGCAGTAATTTAAAATAATACGGAGTTACTATGAAAATTAAAGATAACGTTGGTTCCTAAAAAAGATCCAAAAGCATCATAATGATGCAAAATAAGATGAAACGGACTGACAGGGCAGAATTAAAGCGATTTGTGTACAGAAAACTACCACTTTCCATGCACCTGTTTTTAACAGAGCAGACCTGCTACTTCTAATATAAACTACTACTTAACATCAGTCTGTGTTCCTGTTAGCTTCCTGCTGCTAACCTGCTGTCTGTGTCTTCTTCCGGCTATCTGTCGACCACATTGATGATGTCCAGACAAACCAGACCGACACACAGAACCTTCGTCTGTCAGAAGAGATGAACAATTTAACGTGACACAACAAAAATACAAAATGAATATAAAAACTAATAATACTAATAATGTGTCTATGAAATGTTTCTCTGGACATTTTTCCATCTTTCTGGAGGAGCACAGCTGTCCGTTGCCCAACTGAGGGAAAC
This sequence comes from Echeneis naucrates, assembly GCF_900963305.1. Lineage (NCBI taxonomy): Eukaryota > Metazoa > Chordata > Actinopteri > Carangiformes > Echeneidae > Echeneis > Echeneis naucrates. The sequence goes on along the minus strand of NC_042515.1, from coordinate 3,396,634 downwards.
GGCGCCAAAAGGGAGGAAGTGACATCACTGAGGGGGTCAGAGGTCACTGCACACAATGTGAGCAAAATGGACAAAATGAAAAATCTCCATAAAAATAAAAGAATATAAAAAAAAAAATTCATTAAAATCAGAGACAAAAACAAAACAAAATCCTTTTTTATATGAATTCTGGTGAAATTACAAACATATCAGCAGCAGACATATCGATTATTTAAGTTGCTCAATTGCACCTCAAGTTGGGTAGAGAAGGGAGAGATCTATATCAGCACTCGTGGAATGTCTCTTGTCCAATCAAATGATTTGGTCCGAACTAACTGTTGTATAATGATTGCTTATCAAACATGCAGCTGGAATGAGGCAATCTGATTGATTCGTTGGTGTCGAGTGACATTTCACGGATCCGTATCACTCCGACTAACAAATTAACGTAGAAATAAAACCAAATGTGCCAGCTGGTTGTTTTTTAACATTAGAACCTGAAAAAGGACAAAACAAAGAGACAACGGAGACACAGTGCAAAGTGCAAACAACATGAACGGACACAAAAGAGTAAAAAAAAACCTAAATGTTAAAATGAAGCATGTTTGTCTGAGCAGGCAACCTGGAGGACCTACATTTGAAAAATTTCAAAAAAAAAAAATCATATCAATTAACTAAAAAAAAAAAGAAAAAAAAAGTAATAATTGTGTTTCGATTACTGTAACTTCTTTGTCATACTTCATACCCATTTTAAAAACAATAGCTCACAACGGGACATCCAGGAATTTCCTCATATAACAACAGCCCTAATAGGCCTGTGCCACGGCCTGATTTTCATAATCTAGAGTTTGTCGTCAAGACAACACATCAGCATTAATTTAAAATTACATTACATTACAGTTAAAATAAGAACCTGTGTTCCTAAATCACCAGCTTCATAATGAGGCCAAATAAGATAAAATGACTGACAGGACTCATTTTTTACAGCAGAGAGAATTAGAGCCATTAGTGCTCTGTAGGGTCACCCTCACTTTATTGGGACTTTGCTTCTATTGCTGATGTAAAGAAACAGTTTTTCATTGACAGTGTATGTGAAAGTGTGAATGTGTGAATCTGCATCAAGATCATAAAATGACAGTTTCCTGCTGTCGCAGTCCAGATTACCTCTGATCTGCTGAAGCTTCTTCGTCACTGAGAGAGTGATCAGGTCTGCTGAAGGACAGAGAGAGAGAGAGCTGTATATTCATCATCAGAAAACACGATTCTCCTTATTCCAGAATGTCAGTCTGTCCTTTAGACTTAATCTGCTGCTCTGTGTTTTGGGTCTGGACCTTCATGTGTTTGGCTGTTTGATCACAGTTTCCTTTAACATCTCCAAACAGCTTCAGCTTCAGGGATTTCTGCAGCCTCAGGCTGGTGCGGTAACTCCTGGTCAGCAGCAGCTGTTCTAACTTCCTGTCTGCTAAGAGCTTGGTGTGTTTCAACAGTTTTAACACGGAAACTCAGCCCTCATTCTAACTGACAGATGTGTCCTTATTCCCCAAACTGTTGTGTTTGACACGCAGTATCCTGCAGCCTGAATGCCGTTGGTTTTGTTTTATTGATTATTATTTCATTGAATTCGCAAAAGAGCAGAAAAACTTTGAAGGGAAACAAACTGTCTTCAAAATGGCACCAAAAGAATTTAGTTTTTGGATTTTTTCACAAACAGCAAAGCACAAGAACAAAGTTTTTTGCATCTGTGCTTTAAAAGTTCTTGTCATCCTTCCGCCATTTTCAAAAAAATCTAACCAAAATCTTAAAGTCAGCTGATTATCACGAAAACAATGCTCATATAGAGTTATTAAACTGCTGATCAAAGGTTTGCAACTGTAATCTTTTAAACCCACAATAATCAGTTTTACACAAATCAAATCAAAAACAGCTGAAGATATTGTGATATTCCTTAAAGTGAGTTTCAGTGCAACCTTTGTCTCGTTGGTTAAAACCATTTTCTTTTTCAACAAAGGGATGGAAGGGGTTCCTCTTGGAAAAGTCCCCGAGAGGCCCCAGTAGCACCTTAACTGTTCAAAAGCATGGATATGACTCATTTGGCCCCCCCAGACATTTCCTGAGTTAATACTGAGAACCTCATTCTGCCCGCCGTGTCGCTGTTTCATCATCAAATCTGGTCCGCTCGGTTTTTTTATAGAAACCAAAAATCAATAAAAGTACAGCCCCCATTTTCACAGCTACAGGCAGCTTCTCACACACACACACACACACACACACACACACAAACAGTGCTGCCACAGTTATCGCGTAACTACATGGAGAATCAAACTGTCATAAAATGTTCAGGACATTTTAAACTTACTGGAAATCAAAATGGCCATTAATGACAGTTCATTATTAGTTTAATAATGAAGTTCCATTATATTCCTTCCTATGAGTTATTCAAACAAAGTCAATCTGCTCATGTGAGTCACAAGATGCAGCTTTTCACTTCTTCAGACTTTTCTTGACCATAAAAAGTAATAATAAAAAAAAAAGTGGTCAGATTTGAACAGGTTAAGTTATGACGCTTTTTAGGGAACTTTTCTGATGAATCAGGCAGAAGTGACTCTACAACTATAAATCACAATCAGGTGAATCTTTGATCATTTAGAGTACTGAAGTGGACAGATACTCAAACACTGCAGAGATTTGAGTGATTTTTCCCTTTTAAATAATGAAAAGTAGAAGCAGATGTAGGAAAACCAGAGTAACATATATTCCAGATGCATGTTGGTCAGCAGGAAACTTTAAAACAATAGAATAAATCCCAGTAAAGTGAAGAACCTGTCGTGACAGTAAAGACGGAACACAGAAAGAAAGATCACCACCAAAATGGATGAATCAGTCTATAATTGTCATCGTTGATCCCACAGTGAACATTGAGAGATTAAAAAGGAAACATTTCTACATTCTGTTGGTTCTTGTAGTCCGTTTAGTCCTTTGTTCGCTCCTCAACAGTCAGACAGCCAGTCAGGTTTTACATCCTCAAATCAGGGAAAAGTCAGAGTTTCCTCCTTTAAAACTTTTCTACAAAAATATGACGTGTGACGACCAACAGTGCTGTCAGGTCTGATCGATAAATCAACAAAAATACAATCAGGATATGTTAACATACATTTTATATATAGATCTGAGTCAGTATATACACACACACACACACACACACATCTGCTGTGAGGTTGGTGTCCGATCAATCAGTAAAATCAATCAATCAATCAGTTATCAAAAGCTCTCAGACTCATCCAGTCAACACTATCAACATTTCAATTATCTGCATGAAATCCCAAAATACACAGAAAAAAAAACAACAAACAAGCAAAGCAGGAGCGGCTGACCAGAGACTGGACCACATTTCCCAGCATGCATCTGGTCTCTGGTCTCTGCATGCAGCTTTTCTCAGGCTGTGGTCAGGACTTCAGAAACACTGAGGTCATGAGTCCTGAAGCTCCACCTTTCACCAAACTCCAGCCATTCTTAGAAAAATTCGATTTTAGTCACTTAACTCTCAGGTTTAATATTCTGGTGGACAATAATTTTATTTTACTGTCCAGGTTTTGTTCTAGAAATATCAAAAACAATCTTCAAAAAGTGAAATATGTTCATCATCCATTTATTTTCTAAAGCTATTTATTTGGACTGCAAATCAGAAAAAAAAAAAACAAACCCCATCTTGAGTCAAACACGTTTTACAAAACTGATTTTTAGGTTTAACTGTAAAAATCAGTGATCAATGAATAAAAGAGCCAAAACTGTTGAGCAGCTCGTGTCCTTTAGTCTCTAAAACACGACCTCAGTCCCTCATGGTCAGGATCTCCAACACGTCTCTGTACCGAAGACTGTTTAGTTTCCATCCAAAGAAAAAGTTACCAATGGGAACACAAACACCAGTCAGACGTGATCAAGAAAAATACGACACCCGAACTGCACAAACGGGCCAACAGTCCAAAAAAATGTCAACAAATAAACAGATGGAAGTATTTTCACCGGCTTGGACCAGGATCCGAAATAGAACCAGCTACTGGAGCCCAACCAAAGTCTGTCGACATAAAAAGTGTGATGTGAACTAAAGTCGGGTCACGTCTGAACAGGGACGGGTCACCTTTTGAAGGGAAAAGTGATCTTCAGGTGTTTCATAATAGAAACACACCACCGTGTCGGAAGAAAACCTAAAAATGCGTTTGTGTGTTCACAGAAAGTGAAACGCACAAAACATCTGGATTAATTTTTTAAACATTTCATCAACTGCATGATTCACAGAGAACATGACCGTCAGATATCAGATAGCTGAACAATGAAAAGTAATCATGTTACAGGAAGCTTTAACACTTTTCCTGATGTCGCGGAATATCGTAAAGATAAAAAGAATTTTGTCAGACGTTCTGATGAGAATCCAAATGGAGTGATTCAAGAAGTGGGACCTTTTACAGTGTAAAGATAAAGAAACTTTGTACTGGAGACGTTTTCAAATGGAAGCGTTTAGCGTTTATTTTTATTTACACACAGATACAAACATATCTGCAAATATAAGCAAATTTCAACTGGCTCACTTTTCTGCCTCTGATGTTTTTGCCACTGATTTACTCCAGTTGACTTTAATGTCAGAAGTTTTCCCAGAGTGACGCTGATGTGTAAGTAGAGGGCTGCAACTAACTAATGTTCACGAGTGACAGTTAAAGTTTCAAATAAAGTATCAGAATATCGTGGAAAAAATAAAAATAAATCGAGGTCCTGTTTTGTCACTTAGTTTGATCAAAAAGCCAAAAACATAAAAACGTCACGTGTGACCAAAACATCAAATCCTGAAAGCAGAGAACATTTGGAAGAACAATGAATTGATTGACGAGCAGCTGTTTGCTCAGATTGACTGAATTAGTGTTTTATTATTAAAGCTGATTGTTTCAAGAGCAAATATATCCGCCAAAAAAATGATGCTGAAGATATTCACACCTGACAAGAATCTAAACTGCCAAAATGTAAATGACTCATTTCCAGTTTTTGTTCTTCCGTCAGTGTTGAATCTCTGTGAGAGCAGAAGGTTGAGGTCGGCCCTCCGTCACGGCAGCGTGACCTCAGTAAATGCTGATCTCCACCTCCACATTGGGTGTCCTGGGAGCAAAACATCCAACCTCTGCTGGTGTTCGCAGCTTTTATCTTCAAACGTATTTAAAATCTAACTGATCTGCCGCCTCCACACAGCCGTGGTTCAACCACGTTTCTAACCCCGCCCACCTGGGAGCGCCGGGCACGAGGCAAATGAAATACAGGATCTGGGACACTAACAGCTTCCGGCCCGGCTAACGATCATCTGAGCAGGAAGTGAGCACCGACTAAAACAATCAACAGCTCTACTGGTAAGACTGGGAGAGCAAAAACTTTATGCACAATCAAAAATGCAAACAAACAAACAAACAAACAAAAAAAAAAGGCAAAAGATGGTCACTGATGCAACAGGAAACATTTTAAAAGAGAAATCTAAAGAGGCTAAAAGAAAGCAGAATAAAACAGCACACACGAGTTCCAGCTGATCAGTGTGTCGGTGTCTCCTCCGGATGAACCCTTTAAACTGCCTCATTTGTGATTGGTCGGAGGGGGCAGCAGGGGGGCGGAGCGGTCGTCAGTGATGGTCCTTTTCAGCCTGACACCTCTGATGAGGGTCAGCATGTCTCCTCCTCCTCCCCCCTGCTGCTCTGGTTTCTGGTCTTGGCTGGAGGGGGGAGGAGCCTGGGGCTGGTGCTGTGTGCCTTGGCCCGGCCAGGAGGGCTCTCCCTGGGCGGGAGGGGGTTGAATCTGGGCCTGGTGCTGCTGGAACAGCTTCTGTTTCTGCTGCTGGGTCAGCGGCTGCTGAAGGACGACCTGACGGTGCTGAAACTGATGCTGCAGTTGCTGCTGTTGCTGATAATATTGCTGATGCGGCCGACTGTGGAGCTGCTGGTTGTGTCTCTGTTGTTGCTGTTTGGCGTTGCTGCCCTCTGGTGGCAGGGAGGGGACGGTGGGGACGGGCACGGGGATGGGCATCTGACCCGGGACCAGCTGGTAGTAGGGGGAGGAGGAGGGGGGTAAGGCGCTGAGGCTCTGTGTGGAAGTGCAGAGTTTACTGTGACCCAAACCTCCCGCCCCCCCAGCAGGTGGCGCCACAAAAACATTCTCGTCACTTCCTCCGTTTCCTCCGAGGGATTTTAGGGGCACCTGCGGGGTGGAGATGGGGATGGGGACCCCCCCACTGATGGTTCCCCTGCGATACGCCGGCTTGGACGACGGCTTGCGTCTGATGGTCGCTGTGTGGGACGGCAGCTGGCGGACGGACCCGCCCATCAATTCAGATTCAGCCAATAGGCTAACGGTGGAGGAGGGGCGCTTGGACTGAGCAAACTTCCTGTACTGTAAACTGAGGTCGGAGTTCCTCGGGATGGTCGACGACTTGTCAAAGTCTGACTGGCTGTTTCCGTGAGACAGGTGATGGAGGGAGATGGAGTCTGCGTCTCCGTGGAGAGAGATGGACTCGTAGTCAACTGGAGAGAGAGAGAGACATCAGTGACCAACACACAAACATTCAGCATCATATTCTGAAAAATTTTACTTTATCTGTCTAAATTAATCCTGTTTGAAAACATTTTTGGGCCATAATGCAACTTTTGTAGGTCTTAAATAGGAAAGGTGGAGAAGGACAGGAAACAGAGAGAGAGCGGGAGATCGACATGCAAACAGTCCGACTGGTCGGGAATGAAGGTGGAGACTTCCTGCTTATTTTGTGTCTTTATTGAAGGACAGGACGGACACAGAGAGACGGGAAATGGGACAGAAGAAAGGCAGTGACATGCAGGAGAGAGCTGGAAATGGATCCTTCTCAGATCATCTGAGCTGACTTGGTGGCACCCGACTTGTGAGGGAAAATGCTCTGACGGTCTTCAGGGGTCATTTGTCAAACAGATTCTAATTGTTTTTTTTTTTTTTTAGTAAAGTTCAGCATCGACTCAGACCTGGATCGGGATTTGGGCTGAAAGAAACCTGGCTGAAACAGGTGAAGTAAAAACATTAGTGGACAGTGGAAGCGGAAAGGTTTAGTAGATGAGGCCATTGTTGCAGATGCAGATGTGGACATGCAGGTGGGAGGACAGACAGACAGGTAGTCAGAGACCTACCATAGAGGGGAGGGTCTCTCTTTACAGCTGGAAGAGAAAGGAAGGAAGTTTAACCAAGAAAACACAAAAACTACAACAGAGAACCAGAAAGGAACGAGTGCTCTGGAGGAACACAGAGGAAACTAGTAAATAACAGGCAGCTCAAACAACAACAACAACAACAACAGACGGCAGCTCAGAGACTCAGTCAGACCAGATCACCGAGTGTGTGTCCATTAATCATCTATATTTAAGTAAGACTCTGAGACTCAGAAGCTCATTCACATTTTCTATTTCTTGTCATGAAATCAGGCATGTTTGTGTGTGTGTACTTACTGTGTGTGTGTATAGTGTCTTCAGAGCAGGAGGGGGTGGTGGTCTGGGTGCTGTAGCCGCTGGAGCAGTGAAGTGAGTCCCTGCTGCTCCTCGGGGCGTCCGAATTCAACACACCCAAAGTCAACGCCAGCTGATCCCGAGCCGAGCACGACTGCGACAACGAGAGTTTAAAAGACGTTCAGCACAGATATGACAGGGGAGAGGAAAGGAAAGAAGGAGAGGGAACAAGGCATGAAAAGGAGGGTGAAGGAAAGGGAGGAGCATGAGGATAGAGGAAACAAGGAGAGGAGGAAAGAGGAGACAAATCAAGGAAAAAAGAAGACATGTAAGAAGAAGTAGATGGAAGGAAATGAGGTGAGAGGAAACAGTGTGTGTTACCTTCCCAGACGCAGACATGGCTCGGGCTCTCTCTGCGTGGTGTGTGTAGGCGTTGTATGGGGGGGCCAACAGGCCGTTCTCTGGCCCCCCACCTCCCCCTGCAGCCATCTGATTGGTGGAGCCGAGACCGTCCTGTTGTAAACAAAACAGCCACGAGGTATAAACATCAACAACGATGACATCACCAAAGTACACATGGAGCCGCCACACAAGTCCCACAACAACACAACAAGTGGAAGATTTTCCTGTGCAGACTGTAGACTTTATTAAAAACAATAAGCTAACAGCTAACTGGCATTAGGGTTTATTCATTTGTGTATTTCTTCACAAACATCGCTGTGTTCAGTAGGACTTCTGTCGGGCTTCCTGCTCAGCTTGACTGTGGTGGTTTAAATTCTCCTTTAGGTCATTTCTGTTTATCAAAAAAATCTCTTGAAAAGTCACTTAGGGGAAGTAGCTCGGTTAGCTTGTTAGCTTAGCTTTACTCGATGAAAACAAAGAGTTAGCATTGAAGTTTAAGTCCTTGAACATCAAAACTAAAACTGCTAAAAGGAAGAGAGAACATGAGCTGATTTCCCCAAAGTGACTAGTAATGATGACAAATAACCAACTGTGGCTGAAGAGTCTGGATCCAAAGTGAAGATTTTCAAAAACAGCCCAAAATACCAGAATTAAATTTTAGGCAGGTGTTCATCTCTTTTCTTCTTCTTGTCAACAAATCCCACTGAAAGAAAACTCCCCACTGTTGGTCGGACTCTCAGTACTTTGATTTCTTGTAGATTTTGTTGTAAATCTGAAGAGTGGATGTGTTGGAGTTGCAGTAAACCACAGTGTGCTTCCTGCAGATGGAGCAACTTGGCTCACTCATGTGTTTTATACATTCTTCTGAACAGAGGATGACTCCTGACTGGACTTTCATGGGATTTGTTGACATTAAGATAAAATATCTTGAACTTGTTTGTCACATTAAAACTGTGAAGATGCTGCTTAAACCTGAGCGTTTGAGACTTTCACTTCGACCTTTTTGGAAACAAACTCTTCAATAAGAAACACACACACTTGGCATTTTTCTATCATCACTTCAGAGAGAGAGACAATATTGTGTAACAAAACGACCACTGACAAGACACCACCGACACACTGTAAAAGGCCATTACAACATGTTTTATTTACAGGGCGAGGAGTCTGAGGGAATCTGAGGCCGGTTCAGGTTTGCAGGGTCAGATGATGTGATCGTACGATGGAAGGCACGCACAAAGTAACTGATACAATGGATCCATTAAGATCCATTGAATGAGTCTCATTATCACCTTCAAGACATCATCGTCAGTCACAACAAAAACAAATCAACTGACAGAAAAATGAAGTCGATTCATCTTTGGTTTTTAGACTTCAGGTCATCAGTAGGGCCAACATCCAAACTGGAGCATCTGCATTTTTTGGCATTAAAAAGTTTAAATGCGTCAGAACATTATTCTAACTCCTGGAATTTAAACTATTGATAATTGTTATCAGCTTCAAACTAGCTAAACATTCTTACGTGTACATTTATTTCTGGTGAAGTTGCTGCCTTCACTTGAGGGTCAGGTTCAGTGTTGTTGGAAATCAACAGTGAACATCAGTAATTGATCTAAAGGAGTCGGGTGACATTTGGAGGCTATTGATACAAAAAAAAAACACAAACACACATTTAAAGAACGAACTGACGAGTCAAAAAACAAACAAACAACAACAAAAATCCCACGATAAACACAAGAGAACACACACTAACACAACACCTCTCACTGCACATCAACAGACACTAATGTTTTATGGAGCAAGCTCAAAAATGAAGTTTAAAATGAGAGATCCGACGTGGATGTAAGCAGAGCTGGATTAGATTCAGAATCTTTGTGTGAGCTGATGAAAGCAGACGAGGAAAAATGGGAAAAACATCTGGAGATGGGGTGGAGGTGAGAACAGGACGGTGCTCGGGTTGGGAGGAATTGAACAGTATTTTTTCTCACGGTGGTTTTATCCCTGCGGCTAACGCGGCGGCTCAGCGCGGGATGCTGGCCGCGGCCAACGGCGTAACCATAGCGACCACGGCTGCCCTGACGACCGAGGCGAGAGGGGGAGTTCCCTTCGCTGAGGGATCGCCCGCTTTCATCACAGCCAATCAGCAGATAGGGGGAGGAGCAGCGCTACACACAGGAGAGGATTAGAGCGGTGTGTGTGTGTGTGTGTGTGTGTGTGGGTGTACTGTCGGGGTTAAAGGCTTTTATTTTGTAAAAGGGGGTGTTTTCAGTGAAATGCACCTTTTACCTTTTGATTTTGACTAAACATTCCTGAGTACCGCTGATTGCCAGAAGTATGTGGACTCGTATTTCGCTAAAACCAGATGAGCCTGCTGGTTTGAGGCTGTTGAGCACTGTTGTTCAAAATATTATTTGACTCTGTAGCTTTTAGAGTCCCTTCACTGGAGTTCAGAGCCTCAGGCCAGAAAAAACAAATAAAAAGCACCCACATACTTTTGGCTTTCTGCTGTATGTCATGCTGACTGTAGAAAAACTAATGAACATATGTAAAGTCAAAAGACCAAATCATTTTGTCTGTGTGTGTACGTGTGTGTTACCTGGATGTGTACTCCATCCACAGCACAGCTGATTGAGTCCAAGGAGGGAACATGTCTCACGGATCCAGACTGGTAGTTACTGAGAAAACACAAACACAGTTAATGATTTATAGTGGAGCTGCAACGGAAACACAATAATCTCTATTGATGATGAAAGTGTGTGTGTTACCTGCTGATGCTGCTCTTCCTGGACAGAGTGCTGCTTGGAGAAGCAGGAGGTGTCTGGTAGGTGTAGCTGAAATCAGAACCTTTCAGGTCCGAAATCACCTGCCAAACAACAACAACTCTGCTGACTTTGTGTTTCTGGGTAGAATAAGAACACTTAATATTCTTTGTGTTTGTTTGTTTTTTTTTCTTTTCCTGTCCCTGAAACATGAGGATGATGCTAGCAGAAAGGTCAGAGGTCGTCAGAAACTTCAGGAGGAAGAAGAAGGTACCTGCTCGCTGGCTGGTGGGAGTTTATTGGGCTCGAATGTCAGGTTCATCAGATCTTCCAGAATGGTCTGCAGGTGAGTCACCTCTCCCAGCATGTTGATCTCATGGTCCTACAACAACAACACAAACAGTGGTTATGGATCCGTGTGGTTGTCGTGGTGTAAGAGGTGCCGCGGTGCGTACGGACCAGTACGGGCTTCAGCATGGTGACGAAGCTGCAGTAACGTGCTCTTTCCTCTACCAGCGCCCTGCGCACGGCTCGCTTCTCCGTCTCCTCCAGGACGGTGTAACGAACGTTGACGTCCTGCAGCGCGCTGTCCAGCTGGCCCCGCGCCTCGTCCTTCCCTACAGCAGGACACACAGGAGGACACACAGGAGGATGTGACGTTAGGAAACGAGTTGGGAGGAAACAATGTCGGTGACATCGAAGAGACTTTTGAATTTCTTTACTTTGAACCAGTCAAAAATTATATTTAGATTGAAATGTCTTCACAGATGGTGTGAGTGGAGATCATAACAAACTCCTGCAGGATACTAACATGTTGCCATGGTAACTATTACAGGCGGCTGAACAACAGTCAACAGTTTAAAGACTCAAAGCTGCCAGGCACAGAACAGTCCTAAATTATTACCAACTCCACAAATGATTAACAGACTCACATCATGACACTTAGATGTCACCAGCAGGGGTCAGGACAACACAACACAGCTCACATAATAAAAGACCCACCCACACACACAGAAGCTTTTAAAGACAGCAATCAGATTATTTCCTTCACGATCTCATTCACTTACTTCGGGACACATCTGTTGTTTTTTTTTTTTTATGGCTCATTCATAATTTCATGCCAGTGAATCATAAATGTAGCAGATGGAGGAAGATGACATGTTTCTGACCCTGATCTGATTTACTACGATGTTTACTGGACTCGGACTCTACCACCAACACGTGAGCCCGAGCAGTCGCGCTGTACGATCCGGTCCTGGAACGACAAAAACCTCCAGACTTCCTTGGATGGAAGATGTTTTTGTGGCTGTGAGTCCCCACAGCCCTCATCAGGGCTCACTTACAAACACAGTAAGTGATAAAGACAGAGAGCCAGTAGGAGAAGATCTTACCCTTCAGATATCCTGAACCTGTAACTGCTGCAGCGGACAATGTTTCTGTAAAAGCTAAATAAAGATTTCAGACCCACAAACATCTTCACGCCGCAGACAACCCTAACCCACCTGAGAAGGTTTAAGGCACTCAAGACTTTATTTATGAATTGAGTTTTCATAAAAAGTGGTAAGAAAATTCTAGCGATGACTTTAGATGGTTGAAAAAAGCGTGGGAACAGACAAATACTTTTGTGCCATAAGGCTGGACACAAGTGGCCTTCTGCTCCACTAAAAAGTCCTTCAGAGTCCTTCAGAGGCAGAAGTTTCCACATCACACTTGTTTAAGCTGCATGTTGGACCACGATTGGCTTCCAAAGAAGTGATGTCACTAAATCCTGCTGAGATTTTATTGGCGCAAAAAGACAGTTTCCCCCTCGAACATGAAAACAGCCGTCTGGCTTCTAACATTACTCTGCAGGAAGATGAATTCATTTTGCAGTCTGACACATTTCAAGGCGTCTCTGGAGTGCGTCTTATCTTGTTGAACAAAAAGTAAAAGTGTGTGTTTTTCTTTTTATCTTTAAATTATCTTTAAATTATACTTTATAATTATACGAAGATGGTCTTTGGAGTGAAGGAAATAATTCCAAGGCGCTCTGAATCTTGAGGTATAATGATTAAAAAAGAGAAACCCCAAAACCTTGAAGACATTACACGGTGTTAGATGAAATGAAGATGGATTGTAGCTAAGAGGTGTTGGTGTCAGCCGTGCATCAATAAACGCTTTGATGTGCCGTGTCTTCTTTCTTCTTCTTTGTATATTATAGTATCCGTCTGTTCATCTGACTGGGTGTTTCGCTGCAGCTTGTTCACATTGTTCACACACAATACTGTTCAAACACAAGTTCACAATAAGGAGGCATACTTGGCTCAAGATGTCACCACAGAAAACCAGTTTAAACTATCCTGCATCATTTCAATCTCATCCTCTTCTTGTTTTTATTATTTTTTGGCTATTTTACATCCTTTTTATCTGACAGGACTGTAAATGCGGGAGAGAAACAGCACACCCACAGCTGGGAATCCAACCAGGAGCCTCAACATTCACCACTCAGCTATCAAGTTTCCCCCAAAACTCTCCTTCTAACTCTCCTGTCAATAATAAGAGTCTAACGCCGTGCACGAGGCTCTGACGGGCTTAATTAAACCTGAGCAGTTACTACGGCAGCATGATCACAATGGCAAAGCTAACATGCTAGGGGCTCAGCAGGCGTCCTGTTTACCATCTCAGGTCCGGCTTGCTAACATTTGCTAATTAGCCCTCAACACAAACTACAGTCTGCAGCTCTGCAGGTTGTTTTATGTGACAAACCACACCATTGGACAAAATGAAAATCTGACCTGATGATGGCACCAGAGAGTTAAAAGGAACACCATAGGTTTTAACGCTTGTCCTGACACTGTCATCCAGTTCATTCATTTCGTTTTTCTGCCTCCTCTCATGACACGAAGAAAGCAAAACTGAACATCCTAAGCGAGCTGAGTCATAACGGTGCGGTTGAGTGTTGCTCCAGTCTGAGTGTGGTGGGTTTGAACCTCCAGGTAGAGAAGACAGACGGAGCTCTGACCTGCAGACCACCCAGCTGTAGACAACCACCCACTCAATGTAAAAATAAGTCCAGAGGTGGTGGAGGTGGAGGGAGTGCAACTTTCCACCAACACTGAGGAGCTGGAGAACAATGGACAGAGCTACAGCCCAGATTTATGCTTCCATCTGTACATAAAAAAAAAGAAACGCAGTGATGCAATTATTTTGCAGCTGTTATTGCTCGTTATATTTCACATTCACTTCACAGGATGGCCATTATGTTGTGATAATGAGATTTTAACTTTATATTTTAATTATATTTTGCTTTTATTGAATTTAAGGAAAATTTCCATGCAGGCTTTAATTATCCTCCAGTATTGTAACTTTAACTATCCAACAGTGAAAACGTTGTTCAACAGATTTCAGTTGTATTGTTCTCACAAATTTTGAGACATTTTTCCAGCCGACAGGACACGAACAAATCCTACGTCTAAGAATCACTGGGGAGGAAGGCAGGAAAACGGAGACGCAGACAGTAAATCCTGATGAAAACAGCAAGAAGCAGTTTCCCCAGCCAAACACACACAGTCCCGACTTTGTGTCATAAAGCTCAAACACAAACACAGTCTGTTCACTCAGGTGTACGAGAGGATAATTTCCACTTCGCCAACAGAAGCTCAGTGTCCGAGTGTCGTTGGTCCGCCTAACGTTTGGCCTCCGTGGAAACACACACACACAAGCTCTGTGTTGTCACACTCCCAGAGTCAGAAGAGTCAACGCAGTCGCTCTCAGTCAAAGGTGAAACACAGTTCAAGACGCAGCTAATTCCCATCAGCTGGGAAAACCTTCTGTAATCACTTTCTGAATTCTCATCACGTCCCAATAACAAGAGATTTCTATTTCTCAAAGACAACACAGGAGCGGCCGAACAGCCAACATGTGTCATGTCAGCCAAAATCTAAGACATTCAATCGTAATTTAATTTGATTAAAATCAGACACACGTAATCTGACAAGTTATTGTGTACGCAGGTGTCAGCCCGCTGTGATAATATCTTTGGATATTGGGAAATTCCTTCAGTTGTTCCTAAATGGAAAACCACAGTGACATCACCCTATTTCTATTTTGGACACCGCCATTTTGAAACAAGAAGAAAGCATGTTTGGAGGAGAAGGTGGAGCTGAAGAGGAGTGAGGGCTGATTGTGTGATACTGTATGTCAGTCAAACAGCAGCCACACCAAAATGCATTTCCTGCGTTTCCGCTAAATTGGACCAACATTTAAAAAAGCGAGAGACTGAGGTCTAAAACTCATCAGGAAAACATGAAATGTCTTATTAATCGGAACATTTTTCCACTGGCTGCTTTTTACCAACAGCAGAGTCGCCCCATGATGGTCATTAGCATCAGCAGGTTTAAGGCTAATCAGCTTTTATTTAAAATATACGCTGACCTGTTTACTGATATCTATAACAAATTATTTTAAGAACATGAGCAGCTACAGTGTCAATATTGTCTGTGTCTGTTAACATTCCTGCGTCACAGAGATGCCGCTGGCCTGAAGCCTGATGAGGAATCACCAACGCTGTTCAAGGACAACGAATACGTTTGCTTCGGTGTTTCTGTCTAAATCACTCACAGACGGAGCAGATGATGATGACTTCTTTCCAAATTGTTACGTGATTTGATTCAGTTATGTTTTGCACAAGATTCAGTGTAATTCAACCTATCTGTCACTGCTGAATTAACGCAAGCTGCCGGACTATTTATGTCTGTCGCTTCTCATTATGAACCCAATTTGATTTAAAGAGCCACGACAGAATCCTTGAACCCTTTAAAAAGAGTTCAGCTTCAAACAGAAAAGGTGTTTCTACGTGTTTTTTATGTTTGATGGCAGCAGGACAAAACCACCAACTGCCTATCAGTCATTTTTTCCACCTTTTCTTAGTTTTCTCTCCTCATGAAGTTTTTTTTGCCAATTTGGACTTTTCATTTTAATTATTACTGTTTGCAAATGAGTGTTATTGATGGTTTTAAATGGACCATGAAGTGACACAATAATAAATAATAATAATAATAAAGATAGAGATGATACCCATGTCTTTAAGAGCTTCTGGAGTGCTGGGCCTTAATCACTAAAATATAATTTAAAAAGCTGTGCTTTGTTCAGAGTCTCCTTTGAGGAAAGTAAAAATAACGTTTTAATGATATGGTAGTGGTGCTAACATTGTGGCTCACAGTATGAATTCTATTAAAGTCTGACCCCAGTTAAATTAGACCCACACTTTGAACCAGATATTAAAGAAATCCACAGAAAACCTACCTAAACTCAATGTGACTCAACCTCAAAAGATTGAATTTAAGGATAATTAAACCTGATCCAGGAGAAACACCAACAGAAATGACTCCATTTGGATAATAAAAACCAGCACCATCTCCTAACCTCTATAAAATACCTAAATATCTTCCTACACGAAGTGACAGAAGACAACAAACAGTCATAATGACAAACAGTTAAAGACAGTCAGAATCTTAACACTTTCTGCTGATGTTCCCTTTTTTACCACAGTGGTTAATTTCCTGAACCAGCAGAGCTCTCACAGTATCAAAGTTTAGCTGCCATTAAAGCTTATTCATCTAATAGTCTAGACCATTTGCGTCACACACTGATGATGTCATCAACCAAAGACAGGTGGCCGGACAATTCAGTTCAGTTGTGTTTCTGTTTAGCTCTTGGAGGCAGGTTGGGACATGAGGCAGTTTTATGTATAAACAGCCCGGAGATTCAAAATGAGAACATTTCCCAGACTTCAGTGCTCCTCACTCTCTTCACGTCTTCGCTTTCCATCGAACGTCTCTCCTGTTTTCCTTCGCGTTATTCTCTTCATCTATTTCTTCATCTCCGTGCCTCTGCACTTGATAAACATGTGACATCACCTCTTTCCTCCTCCACTTGAAAGCAACCACGTCAACCACTTCAGAAAACAATAATATCATCCATCTTTATCATTCATTCTTTTCTTTAAAATTAAGAATTGACTCTTTCTTTCTCTGTCATTACACACACTTCCCTTTCTCCAACTTCTTTCTGTTTGTTTCTTTCTAACCACAGTAGCTGCTGAAGGGCTACGGACAGGATGACTTCAACCCCTCTTTCCATCCACCTTCTATCTTTTAATCCTTCAAATATTACCAAACACCAGGCTCTAATACTAACTATCTGGTCATTCTTAGAGAGACCAGGCTGGCATTCAGGGGTACTACTTTCCTTTTTCATACAGACTTGCATTTCTAAAAATACGACCTGGTGTGCTTCTCATTAAACATCCATCGAGAAGAAAAGACCAAGAGTACCTTTAAGTCTTGTGTCTTTCTATTTCATTGATTCCCTTCAGTTCATCTGCCTTTCTGTGTGTGTGTGTGTGTGCAGCTGGAGATTCCCTATCTGAAGTGGTTACGCACCACATAATGACAGAGTGCACACAAACACACAGAAAATCATATGGGACGATTAGTGATAGAACAGATGTTTAGTGTTACTTCACTTTTCTTCCTCTCTGCCGTACTGTGTGTATGTTCGCAACAGTCGACAAAAGGGAGATGAACTGATGTGACCTGAGAAAAGAGAGGCCACACTGAAGGAAAATCATTTAATTCTTGGAGTAAAAACTGAATCTCAGATATTTTGTTAAAGGTGAAACTGTGATTTTGGTTTCTTTTCTTTGTGTGGGGAGGAAACGGGTGGAATGGAGTGAACATCCAATACAGATGATGCATAAGAAGGCAAAAAGAATGCAGGGTTGAAAATAATGGTGCTTTTGTTAAGAATAGTTTTCTTTTACCAACAACAGCTAAAGCAGTTTAGTCCTTCTGCTTGTCCTTACTTATTATATGGAGTGTACACACACACACACACACACACAGCAGGGATAATTATAATGTGAAGCTCTGATTGTTGAGTGTACAGAAACGGTTTTGGTCCTCTGTTCTGTGTGTTCATATGGGCGTGTGTGTGCCGTGTCATTACGTGGTGACAGTATGTGAAGCCGCGGCTGTGACTCTGTACCTTTTTCTTTACCTACTTGTTTACAGCCTTCACTGGTTGACTTTTGTGTTTTATTTCTGTAGATGTGTCACGTCTTTCGGTAATAAGTCGTCATGTTGAGAGCTGAAATTTAGTTATAAAAAGCCACCCAGCTGAATGAAGCGCCATCAGATCTACTTTCTGCTCCGACTTTTACTTATCAAACTACCTCCTTTCAAGTGAGCTCACCTTCAGGGTGACCTCCAAAATAAAAGTGTTGTTTCCAGCCTGTCAGTTTGTCTGTCTGCTTTTATTTCCTGCCCTGTCTGTCTCTGTGTTCCCACATGACAAATATAGCCAGTTCAATATATTATTTACAGCTCCGCACAGACCTGGACAACCTGGGCCTTCTTTGCAGCCTTATTCTTCGGCTGCCAAGTCTGCACATTTACAGTATGTCACAAATCATAAAGAAACTTTGTGCCTGGAGAATATTTCACAGCCGCCCCCCTGTAAGCTGTGAGTTTTGTCCTTTTATTTCATCTGGAAACCCTAAAGCACACTGAAGCTGAGTGGATCCTTAGATTAGTGCAACTATACAAAGTCTGAGCAAAACTGTGACATCTGTGAGACTCTAGTTGTAAATATAAGTTGTAAAAATAAGTACATTTCAATAATTAAATCTTCTCTGGGGATTTAATTTGTGCTAAAACGTCGTGATGAGTGACTGAACGGAGAGAGAAAGGGAAGTGGAGGAATGGTGCAGAAAAGAGGAAAGAAAAAAAGGCATGTAGCAGAAAACATGTCCAGAGATGTTAAACCCACATCAGACATCTCCGTTTACCCTGGGCGGGTCTGCAGAGGCTGCGTGTGTGTGTGTGTGTGTGTGTGTGTGTGTGTGGACTATTTCTGTATCTGTGCATTTCCGTATTGGAGCTGTTGAAAGGCAGGACAGTGGGGATATCTGTATAAAGCCCTTGAGGTCTAGTTTTGATTCTGGTTGCGTGTTTACGTATGAATGTGTGTTTGTGCACGTGTCTGGGCGTTGTCGTTCTATTTCGACCATATAAGGCCGTCTGCAATATCTCTTGGTGAGCTCTCAGTCCCTTTGGTTATGGGATGGCGAAGTGGCAAGGTGCACCCATGGCAACCCCAGGGTGTGCCGCATTGATGACAGCTTAAGGGCGTGGCCCAGGTGTCAATCTTGGAGGTATGCCTGGGTTGCCATGGCAACAGTGAACACAATAGGCTTGAGGAACCCACAAGCCTCCATTAAAATAAACAAATAAATAAATCTACTAAATCTACTGACAGCCCCCAGTAAGTGCAGGTCCGACTCCGGAGTCAAATCCAGCAAGTTCCAACTCAAGTTTACTTCTTAATGTTGGTTTTTCAGTGTACGTAAGCCCCAGTCTGTTTACTGCCCGTGAAGCCATTTAAAATCAGCTTTCAAGATATAAAGGACAAAAAAAAAACTTTAGAGGCTCTCAGGCAAAATACCAGAATATTTAGGACCAACAACCTAAAATAAACAACCTCTGAATGAAAAACAAGTCTGAAACCAAAACCAGCAAACAAAAACAGGTATGATTTCATCGTCTTTCTCTCTTGATAACCATCCTTAGAACCCACAGAAGAGCTCAGTCACTGTATCTACAAACAATCTGTTCATCATGTGTGCAAAAAGTAAAATGTCTGCAGCTCTGACAAATCCATCAGTAGAGCTGGATGGAGAGGTGTTTAGTATTGGAAGAGAAAAGTAGCAAAGTGGGTTTAATTAGTAAAATTAGGCTTTCTTTTTTCTTTATTTTTATAATATCAGCTGGGTGAGCTCACCTTTTGATCTCTCATGTACTGACAGTAAGACATTTCAAACTCTAGCAGAATGAGTAAAGAAAACACATGAAACTTGGCTGCGGCAGTTCGGTTTCAGAGCGATTATTTCTGCCTTCAGGGCGACAGCTGACTGACAGGAGGCCGAGCCTAATGTAAAGCAGCAGGGATCTGAAAACACTTATCTCAGCACAATGGTGGCAGATTCTTTATGTTTACTGTGGAGGATGGTTTTCATTTTCAGCAGGTGGCTTCTTCTTCTGAAGTAAACAGGTTCTGATCTAAGGCACAATCCTTCACCTTCTTTTTGCTGCGGGCCGACTGTGTCAGTTGACTGATGGTGTGTTTGTGTCAGTGCTGCTGGATGTGACAGGCATCTTTCCTACCTTTCTTCACCTTCTTCTGCAGTTTGATGGTGTCGGACGATTTCTTCTTGATGTCTGCTCTGGCTTTCTTATACTCTGAAAAACAAACAAACAAAAAAAAAAAAAAAACAAAAACATGCAGAGGGTGAGGGGAAGTTTTTGTCTGTGCAGGCCTGATTGTTGGCTTGTTTTAGCGTGTTGGCATACATACCTTTGGCATGATCTTTGTCCAGCTGACTGGCCACTTTTTTCCACTCCTCCATCTTCAGCTCCAGTGGAGTGATAAGACTTTCTGAGAGAGCCCTGAAGAAGAAAAGACAAGGAGTCTCAATCAGTATATTTAAATGAATCAAACAACTTGTCCAAAGTGTTTTGACTCTTCTGTTTCATAAATATTTTATTTGATTATCTAAATTGATAAAAATGCTATGTGACACCGACACCAGTGTCACATCAATCTGCCATTAATGTTCATATAAAACATTACCTAATAACAACTCATGTTCACTAATTTGTGTTTCTTCTGGACGATGTATTGAGAGCTGTGTCTTTTCCTCCCAGACGCGAGGGAGGCAGATTATTAGAAAAAGGAGGCAGAAACGAAGAGATGCATCTGACAGACAGCTTCACTAATAAGAGCGGACAGAGAAACTGTTGTGCTGCTGCAGCAGTGACACGTGAAAGCAAGACAACAATCAACACCCAAACACTCACACACATTACACACATGGTCGGCTGTCATCAGTATGAGCATATGACAGTTGAGGGTAATTATTATGTCTGTTTCCCACAGTGTCAAATCAGGTGCCATCACACCTTTACCTGTCCTCCCTCTCTCTCTCTTTCTGTGCGTGTGTGTGTCTTACGTGGTGAACAGTTTGAGTTTGGACTCGATGCTTCGGTGTCTCATACACATCCTGGTTAGTGCTGAGCCGATCTCCTTTGTGGCACCTGGAAAAACAAAGAGCAAAAATAAAAACAAGATTCAGATGATGAGCATTTTCTTTTGAAAAGAAACCTGAAATTAGTGAAAACAAACACGGTTTCCAAAATAAAACTCTGTTTCTTCTTCTAGCTGGCATTTTATCTGTGTGGTTCATATTTATCTCCAAAAGAAATGAAATAGTCTAAACATACATCAGATGTTAAATCTGGACACACAGTAAAACAACCACAAACTACACCTGAAGCAACACAATTGGATATTTTTCCTTCTGTTGTTGTGGACTGAATAATCAGCATGTAACAAGAGCTGAGTTACAAACTGTGTGTGTGTGTGTGCGCACGCGCGCTATCATTGCTACATTAAGAGGTATTAAGGAAAATCAATCTGATTAGGACATTAGGTTGAGTTTTGTAATGTGTTTCGAAACAATGGGGGTGTGTCTCATTGTGCTGATGCAAGATAGAAACCAAACCCTTTCACAATCAGGTGTCTCACTCACACACACACACACACACACACACACACACACACACACACACACACACACACACACAGTGCTGCTGCTAACAAAATAAGAAACACTTTGTGGGACAATGATAATTCAAATGTACAAACGAAGAGAAACTTCTTCACACCTCTGCATTGACTCACACCAGCCTATCTGTCATCTCAACACAATTTTATTTTACCAGACAGACACAAAGTTCACAGTCAAGTTAGTGCATCTTAACAGAACAAAATCCATTTGACACTGACTGGAGTGGTAGTTTCTGCAAATAGACAATATGACAACTAAAACTAACTCCATGAGTGACTTGGTGTGTTGGAAAAATTAACATCAGGGCGGGCATCATGTGGACATCTCCTGCTGTTTATCCAGTTTAATTACAGACCAAGCAGCTAATCAATCTGCCTGGATGATTGACTGTCTGAGATCAACTTCAGTAAACTTTGTAAATTTTTACTTTACGTAAAATGCTAAAAACGTCATTCTCAAATAAATCTCAAATAACGCTCCACTTGTGTGGTTGATAATTATTCTACTTTCATAATTTTCTACGTTCAGAGGTTTTACAGACTCAGCGGGCATCTGAAATGTAATTGGCCCCTGAAGCGCCCCTGTCCTGTCAGTCATCTGTCATTGGTGAATGTAATTCCATGTCCAGCGAGACAAACAGCCACCATCTGACAGAAGAAGACTGTCATCTGAAGGAACACAATGTAAATGAAAAATACAGATGGAGGTTGCTATTCTACCAGTTTTCTGCCATGTGACTTGAGCAGCATGGCGGCATAGTGGTTAGTGGTGTTGCCCCCCAACAAGAAGGTCCGCAGGTTTGATTCCCAGTGTGGGCAGCCGAACATGTTAATCGGTGACGAGTGATGGACTGGGCTACAGCAAGATACAGCCCCCCCCCCAGCTCCTAGACTGGACCAAACCAGACTACAGACCAGAGGCAGGAACCCCCTGGAGACCAGACCAGACTAGACCAGCAATGGGACTACAGACCAGACCAGACTAGACCAGCGATGGGACTACAGACCAGACCAGACTGGACCAGTGATGGGACTACAGACCAGACCAGACTAGACCAGCGATGGGACTACAGACCAGACCAGACTAGACCAGTGATGGGACTACAGACCAGACTAGAGGCAGGAACCCCCTGGAGACCAGACCAGACTAGACCAGCAATGGGACTACAGACCAGACCAGACTAGACCAGTGATGGGACTACAGACCAGACCAGACTGGACCAGTGATGGGACTACAGACCAGACCAGACTAGACCAGCGATGGGACTACAGACCAGACCAGACTAGACCAGTGATGGGACTACAGACCAGACTAGAGGCAGGAACCCCCTGGAGACCAGACCAGACTAGACCAGCAATGGGACTACAGACCAGACCAGACTAGACCAGTGATGGGACTACAGACCAGACCAGACTGGACCAGTGATGGGACTACAGACCAGACCAGACTAGACCAGCGATGGGACTACAGACCAGACCAGACTAGACCAGTGATGGGACTACAGACCAGACTAGAGGCAGGAACCCCCTGGAGACCAGACCAGACTAGACCAGCAATGGGACTACAGACCAGACCAGACTAGACCAGTGATGGGACTACAGACCAGACCAGACTGGACCAGTGATGGGACTACAGACCAGACCAGACTGGACCAGTGATGGGACTACAGACCAGACCAGACTGGACCAGTGATGGGACTACAGACCAGACCAGACTGGACCAGTGATGGGACCACTCCAGAGACGGGAGCCCCCTAGAGACTAGACCAGAAACTGGAGACCAGAGTAGACCAGCGATGGGACCCCTCCACAGAGATGGGGCCCCTCTGGCCCCTCCAGAGCTCTAGATAATGTTTCAGTCAGAACTGGAAACAGCTTTTGTAATTATTTCACTGGAGAAGAGGAAGGTTTTTATGTTGTAAAGAAAACTCAATTTACTGAATGAGATTCATATTAAGCTGCTGAAAATAATGTTTTGGCATTTTTAAAAACATTTGTTCAGAATTGTGCTACATTTGGAAGGAAATGTAAATGTTGACAGACACAGGGAAGAGGCATCACCACAATGAGCCATCTGTCTCATTTCTGTCTCTCACACACGCTATAATGGTTTCTTTGTGTCAGCCGGTCTATATGTGGACAGAAACTTCCTGTTAAACTATTTGTCCAATTTGTCACACTTTCTTATCCGAACTGCTGCTTTTATTTACTAGATGAATAGAAATAACAAAGAATTTATAATGTGTATATAATATAATGTGAAGACTTGATCAGAAATTTCCATTATGTGTAATTTAATTTGATAAAAGACAAAAGAACCAGCAGTTTGGACACAATCAAGCTGATTAATTTTAATATTTCTCCTTTAAATCAATGACGTACTTGACCGTCAAATTAGTTTGCAGCTGTAAACAACTGAGACAGATAGGAGCCGTTTAATTGATCCAAACATCAACACAGACTGAAAAAACTGTGCTGAGCATTTTCAATATGTCACACTTAACCACTAATAATCAATTAACATCATTGGCAGATGAACCAATAAGGAAAAGAATTACAGCTGAGCCATTTGATTGTCTCCAGAGCGATTGGATGAAGTGACACAGCAGATTTACACCGAGGAGTCACACTGACTGAATGCATGGCATTTGAATGTCAAAATCTGAGAGCTGCACAAGCAGGAAACACACACACACACACACACACACACTCTGCATCGCTGAGTCATGGCTGAGTTCATGATTACATAAAGTAATGAACATTCAGTGAAATATCAGGTGTGTGTTCATCCAACAGCTCTCCCACGAACACAAAGTGATGTTGGGTGAAACCTGGACTGACACCAGGACTTTGAAAAGCCTCCCCCTCCCCCTCCCTCTCCCATGTGTGTCTAAGCCAGCTCTAATTTTCTCCCTTTCCCATTTTCTTTCTTCGGCTCACACAAAAACTCATCTATCCATCTGCCTCCGTTCATCCCTTCCCCTCTCTCTCTCTTTCCTCCATCTTTGCCTCATTGTCCTCTAACTGTCCTCCTACTTCCTCTGCTCCAGTCTCCTTCCTTCCTTCTCTTCCTTGTTCCTGTCAACAAAACATTAACTATCAGTTCCACCCTCAGGAGCATGTGCAGAAATGTGGGACGACACACACAGAGGCAAGTACAAGGCGTGGGTTAATCGTTAAGGTGCGCCGAGGTGTGTTTGCTTTATTTGCCTTTCCCTCCCTGTTGCACCAACAGCTCTGAGCTTAGACAACATTAAAGTCAGAGACATTACCTTAATGCAGCTAAAGCAGATGTTTTAAGGTCTGCCTTGTTTTCAGAGCGTGTGAGTTAAACATCAGTAAAATCCTCCTGTTAGGACTCTGTCAGCCTGCGTGATCTATAAAACCTCTAATCAGGATTTCTTTTTGAAGATGCTCTAATAAATGTTTTCGATAATAACAACTCTGTCTGTTGGATGTGTAAACAGCTGTTCACCTGCACCTAAACCATTTTAAAGGTTTGTTGTGTTGCATTCCTAGCTTGTGGCGGCTACAGATAAAGTGATTCAGCTTCACATGGATCCTCCAGGAAGGCTTGGTATCGAAACGAAAACATTAAGCACCTGAAGTCGTTTCCTCATTTCACATATTTGTCTTCAGAGCCTTTTTGCTCTATGACGGTTTGAGCTGTTTTTTTTTTTTTTTAATCCTTTAGAGAATGGATTCAGTGCGTCATCTATTGATTTTCATCTGCCATCTCTGAAAGTCACGTCTCTACATCGCGCACTCCTATTGGCTCCAGTGTGTGATGTCACAGCCAATCAAAGTGTCTCATTCAGAGGCCAAGCTGTCAGCTGCTTGTACAGTCAAAGTCTCTGGGATCAATCCTGATCTGATCTCAGCAACGACAAGTTTGTTGTGTGGACTGAATAAAGACAATCAGATATTTAGAGCTGATTTTTCCTCATTACTGCTCCAAAGAATGAGCCGAACTCCTGACCAGATAAAGATAGAAACTTACCAAATGAGTGTAATTTTCTGTGTTGAATTTTTTCCCAATATGGTTGTGTTATCTATAAAATTCAATGTCGGATTTTAGTTTCTTTTATGGGATATTATCTCCTATTACAGTGAAGATGTTTTTGTTGAGCGGCATATATTCGTGCCGATTCTGAATTTTAAAAGCTTTATAGGGAAATATCTGAGAAGCTGTAATTAGGCTCCTAAATATACTGAAAGCTCTGCTTAGATTCATACTGTTGTTCAATCAAATAAGCACACAAGAAACAGTGTAAAGTATTAGAGCAGAGGAACATAGTGAAATTGAGAAGCGAGTATTTTTTATTGTCTATCTAAAATTTAAATATATATATACATAAATATAACTGCAATTTATTTATGTGTAGTTTTTATTTCCTCCATGTTCTGTCGTTATAATGTCAGGTCTTTATTTATTTTTAATTCAGCCATGACAGGTTAAGAAACAAGAGTCCAAAATATATTGAAGTGATATTAACCAAATGAATAATTCAAATTTTTTTGGAGGTCAAACTGAAAGTGACCACAGCTCAAATGTTCGTTATACAGCTGCTAGTAAAATCACAGCTGTGTTCAGAAACAGCAATGCTTGCGTTTGTTTGGACTTCTTATTTCAAATAAGTATCAGAGAAATAAACACTAAAACTGTCATCTATAACTGGATCTGTTGGTGCACATATTTCAATTCAATATTCCTCATAATATTGACATCAGCTTCACTAAAGTGACATAAATTCAAAGATATTTCATCAGACACGGACCGGTTCTGACTGAAGCTACAGATATTAATTTAGCAACACACAATTTACAGGCTGCGTGGATGGTGTGCATGCTGCAGCCAGGTGTGGAGGACTGTAGGCGTCTGCTGCGTTTGTGTTCAGACACGTTCAATGGAACTCAGAGCCGAGTGGCGATGACTTCACAGAAAAATGTAACCTGACAAGATCGGACAGACTCGCTGTGGGAGTGAGTTTGTTTGTGATTCTCACATGTCGCCTTGTTCTGGTGACTAATGCCATCAGAACTTGACAAATGACTTGTTGGACTTTATCAGCACTCGGCCAAAGAGTGACATTTGATCATGAAAAGAGCTTTTGTATGCATCACCTCCTGCAAATACACTGAATAATGACAAGCATGTGGACACCTGAACATCTCACCCACCATTGGCATCAAACAAAGCTCTGCATGTATTAAGTTTCTCACCAAAATACAGCACGTTTCCCTGAGGCATAAAAAATCTGTTGACTGCAGTTCCTTTCTCATAAAACTTTTGCTAAACATTTTCCTTTTTTAATTTGGGACCTGATTCATTCCCTCCATGTGTTTTTTCCTGGCACATTACGGCAACCTGTTGAAGGCTGGACTATGTGTCGCCACATACAAAGCAGGGACACAAAGACATTGCTCCTGTTCAGACCTGCATTAACAAACGATCAGCTCTCAGAATGTCGGCTCAAGCTTGGCTTTAAAAAACGTTGTGTGATAACTTGTGATTGAATCTCACTTCTCTGCTTCACATGCCAAAAAAACATGCAGTGTTGGTCTTAACTAATCTGACAGACGAAATCAATACAGTTCTAAGATGATATAGAAACTGATTTTTTAACATATTTTCAGCTTATTGTGAACCTGCGTTCAGACTAATTAGCCTGTGACACAGGACATCAGTTGAGTAGGTGGCCCTTGTGGTCCAGGACTCATTTCCATTCACACTGTTTGAAGAATTGTGTGGATGCAGACGAACCTCAGAATGATGGGGTTAGCGTTGATTTAGATCTGACATATCTATTAGATCTGATTTGGCGCTATACAAATAAATCTGATTTGATTTGATTTGATTTGACATACAGCTCAGGAGCATAAAAACCTGTATTTGCAGCTGTTCAGTTGTGATTGGACCACTTGAGACAGAATTAAAACAGCGGACAAAAAACCCCTCAATCTGCTCCTGTCAGCCTCCACGTTCCTGAGAAAATCCCTCCGCCATATTTGGGAACCTGCCTGTGCAGAGATTTGCTTCCATTCAGCTTCAGAAGCTGTGGTGAAGTGGAGCACTGATGCTGAGGGATAAGGTCTGGTTGGATTCATCCTTCCCCATCCAAAACTTGGACGGGGTTGAGGTTTCTGAGCAGGTCGGTCATGTTCCCAGGAAAAGACCTGGCTTGGTGCACGGAGGCTTTCAACAAACTGCTAAAGGCACAGTACTGTGTAAAAGGATTTCCCTGTAGTGAGACTATGCTGTGTCCACATTTTTCTGGTTACACAGTCTTAAAAACTGGGTTTGTGGTGTTTGGTCAAGCTGAGTGCTCAATACACAGCAGGAACGGTCACAAGAAGCATAAACAGACACTTTCATAGTTAAAGTCTTTCCAAGCTTGAAAATGTTCGTCACATTTAAGTAGATTAATTATTTCTGTGCTTTCCTTTTTGTTGTTGGCTTCATCTTCTCTCTTTTCGGCTGATTATTGAGTATGAAGTGCGGTTTCTTTTATGGAACTGTATAAAACGTGCGAAAGATATGAAATGTGAATGATTCAATAAATTTGTCTGGGTGGAAAAAAATTAGAGGAAAATAGAAAGCTGCTCCAGTTATTTTTGATTTCCCTCCATTTTCCAAAGACACAATGCCAGACAGACAGAAAGAAAACTGTTCACCCTCCTCCTAAACCCAGATTTTCCAGCTTCGCTGTCCTCCTCACCGCTTATAATGTGGCCCTTTCAGAAAAGCCTGCAAGTGTGTGTGTGTGTTTGTGTGCGTTTGTGTTAATTCCTGTCGCTCTCTCTGCTCCCAGGTTGTTCCGAATACTAGTTTCTTGTTTTCTTTTCCTCTGAATCTGCTCCCTGGTGTCAGTCTGAATGAGAACATCTGCAAATAAACTTCAGTTATACACTGATTTTTACAAATGTCCACGTTTGCACCCGCACACAACGCACACACTACAGTGGTTAAAAAACAGCAACACAGCTCCCATGTGTCTCTCCTGGGATTTGAAGATTTGATTGGCTTTTACTAACCATAACATCCCAGACCAAACTCCCGGGTCTATAATGAGCTGTAGATCAGCTGTAGTACCAAGAACGCTGGCTGCCATAAAGCATTAGCATGAAAGGACCTAACATTTTTTCCCTTCTTACCGTTGTGGCATTGAACACGAAACATGGGCCTGAAAGGTTTGCTGTACTCAGAGCTAAATGAGGTATTTGGAGCTGGTGACCGCTAACATTAACGACCACAAACAGAAGTACAGCTGTGAACTGACAGCACGCCACAGAAACATCCGCCAGACAACACAGGAAACAGCAATTCTCTAAGGGCCAAAGGACTCCTGGTCTGTCAGGGACTTCTGGGCTGAACTGTCTACCAACTCCACGTCTGAGTGCATACTGGGAAGTGTCCAGTGTCTCTGTGTTAAAGGTCAAGCAGGAGATAACGCTGTAGTAGTAAAAAAAAATTAAACAAACAAAAATTGCCAATCACTGGCAGGCCCCGTGATGGACTGGCGACCTGTCCAGGGTGACCCCACCCTGGGATAGGCTCCCCCGCAACCCGAAGCAGATAAGCAGTAGAAGAGGAATGAATGAACAATCCATAACACACTGTTTGAATGTACCTTCTGTGATTAGCTGCAGTAAACAATGAATTGAAGTAAAATGTGCACACCTTTTACCACCGCTCATTACTGAACCGTCACTGAAAGCTAGACAGCTAATATTTTTGTTATATTATTGCCATCAAAATATAAGTCAATAAAATAAGTCAAAATATACCTATAGGACTTAAAAAAATAAGCTATTGATAAAAACTATTTAATTACAATCAATTTATTGATGCTAACAGGCTCACATGCATTTAGAGAAGTGTTTCAGCTGTCTGATTATCTTACTGATGTGTGTTTGTGTTACAACAAGTTCTTTCTGTTGTGCAGCCACAAAATAAATAACAGGAACACCTGGACACCAAACACCAATTATTAGTCTGATGGATTTCTAATAATCCACATCAGCCCTGGAGAAGCCATTTCAATTGTCCCCGCAACCCTCTCGCTCCTTCTCTCTTTATTGTGATATTGATCCAGTCAATGTTTAACTGACCAGCTGACCGGTTCTTCAAACTGTCTCCCAACATCTGCAAACAAACACCCATCGAGCTGATGTTGAGAAACCTCCAGTAGAGCCAGTCAGCACCTAGTGCATCATCTTGTGATCTGTGTGCACATGTGTGTGTTTGCATGCACGCTACTGAAAACCGCATGACGGCGAGGCCGTTAACAGATCCCCGGTTGCTGCGGAAACCAGTCATGAGGAATCACCAGAGACAAGAGGAACTTGCTTTAAAAAAAACGTAAAAATAAATAAATAAATAAATCAGCTGACTGGAACAAGATTTGGGCCAAGTTAGAGCTCTCATACTGTTCTTATTATCAGCAGTGTCTGCTGACATCTACACATGTCAGGGTTTGAGTGAAACAAACACATTCAGTTGGTAGATTACAGTCTGTGCTCAGTCTGTTAGTGTCGAGCATTGGACTGACTGTTTACAGCTAATTGTGTAAATGGATCAGAGCATCAGACAGAGCAGAGCTTTCCTCTGTTTCCTGAACTATAACAGAATGAAGTCACATGATTCAATTTGATATAAACTCAATCTAGTGTAACTCAATACAGAACACACATCCAGCACAAAGAGGTGAGCTCCTCCAACGAGAAGCAGGGAGACACAATGATGCCTCATAACTTCTTTTGATGTGATTTTGGAAATCAGCGACTCAATCACTGCAGAGTGGGACAGCCCCCGTGACCCGACCCCTCCTCTTCCCACTAGCTGTGATCAGCAGCTCTACCTCCTGAGCCAAAGCTGCAACGTTTAGTGAATGAGTCATCACAACAGGCTGAGGTCAGCGAAACAACAACCAGATCAGATAAACAGGACGGTGTGTGTATTTTTTCCCATGTGGAACTTGTGCACACTAGATTTTCACATTCTGTCTCATTCGTCCTGCCCAGGTGTGCGAAGGCATTTATTTTTTACTTTAGCCACTTTACATTTTTACACATCACAGAGTATCATCAGGGAGCCATCTGATTGGTCGCAGATTCATCCTGTAGCCTGTATTGGTTTGATTATGGGATTGTCCAGGTGAGTTTGTTTGCTGAATCTGCTAGTGTAGCTTGTCCTCCACCTCCTGCACCCTCTGTACTTTCGTGCCCCCCAACCGAACCAGGGTCTGTACCCCATCCCTACTTTTCTCTCCACCTCTTCTATTTCTCCCCCCTGCCTGAACAAGGGTCTGTATCCCCACCCCGCTTTCACTGGTGCAGTTGGTGAGAGCTCAGAGGAGTTGACAGTAGTTGACATTAGGGATCACTGTCTAGCCTCCTGGAGGTGTTGTGGGCCTAACTAGACGAAACACCAGTGAAAGGAGGTTCCCACCTCATGACCCCAAAGACATGTTAGCTATCACTGCTCACTGGCCTAGTTAGATATTATCTGTGGGACACATAGGAGGGCAAAGGTTTGTTGTTCGGGAGTTAGAAACTGAGTCTGGTCCATTTTTTGTTGCACAAGTTTCTTGTGTTTACTCTAAAAAATGTAGTAGGACGACCAGTCCAAACACCAACCAGAGTCATAAAGAACTTCCTACAGAGATGAGGAGTCCTGCAGCAGATGGTATTCATCACTGTGTATTAATGGCCACCTGGAAGGCTTGGTCCTAATGTAGTGACTCTGCTAGCTGTCACCCCCCTGTCCTGCAGCCTGTTTTTCCCTTCACTGCCAAAAGCTTTTGCACAGTGCTGCAGATCTAAACTGCACTGTGTCAGCTGTATGTTGCTAGCTTTTGCACCGAAGCTCAGATGCTGTACTGTGCAATCAGAAGAAGCGTTCGCAGACATCGATCAGGACCTTTTCCTTCACGGTTTCACTCTCTGGGATTACTTTAGCTGGCTTGGCGCTCCGGTTGGGTTCAAAGTACCGATCTTATGAACAGTGACACAACACATGGCCCCGGTCAGGTCAGTGATTCAAACACACTGAATCTGTACTGTTAGAGTCAGCTGATGATTGAAGTCCGTGTTGACAGCGGAGCTTCACTCACGTCCAGATAATTCTGCCTGTGTGCTTTTGAGCAAGGTGTCCAGCTGCCAGCTGTCCTCCTGTCCGTCTATCTAAACAAACAACACACGGCCATGTCCAGAAAGATGAGAACATGAGCATTACCATGGCGACAACCGCAGAATCTGAACACAAACCCACCATACCGGTTCTGACACACACACAAACACGACACGCACACACGGACGCACATACACAACTCTCTGGGTGTTATGAGGGGATGAAAGGAAGTAAACAAATGTTTTCATGTGCTGACAAGACAGCGTTTGTGTGTGTGTGTGTGTGTGTGTGTGTGTGTGTGTGTGTGTGTGTGTGTGTGTGAGAAAAAGCTGTAACAAGTGGCCATCCTTCAAGTCAGCTGTTCTTCTTCTTTCTCTCTCACACACACAAAGCAGCTGGCAGACTTAAGAATCCGGAGAGAGAGAATAGAGGAGGAAGAGGAGGAGGAGGAGACAGCTGTCAAAATACACACACAGACACACACAGACACACACAGAACAGAGGAATGTGCTGGGTCAACACGCCGTCTGTAGAGGCCGTACTAGCTTTACACTGAGCTAACTGCTAACAGATGACAACAGTCCTGTGTTCACTGCAGGACCCGGCGAGGCTAAATCAGGCCAGGACCAAACTGGGCCCTTTGTATTTTTTCAGTGAATGCAGTTTGTAATGGCAGGAATGTAGAAATATTCTTTACTGATCTGGCTGTTATGGATGTTTATCGATTCTGAAATTGATTAAAAGACAGCTAATTTTAAGGATACAGGACAAAGGAGAAAAGCATGTTAGCAGTTCCCGCACTTCTTGACTGACTGATTCTGCAGGCTTATCTGCCCAAAGCAACTTAAATTCCTCCCTCTTACAAAATTTAACAACAGATCACATCAGCCAGCTTTCAAAAAACCAAAATCTGAGCTCAAAAACTTGAATCTACTTCTAAATATAGAAGGTCCACATTAAATCAGTACTCTTAACTCATCTTACAGCATAGACTGCAGAAAAACTATCCTTTTCATCTCTATCTATTCAAGCCGATCAGTCACATCCACATGGGACAAGGAGGGGGCCTTTCCTGAGGACATGACAGGGAAGGACACAGTGGCTGCCTCCGGCCTTGGAGCTGTGATGGCAATTTACTGAGCAACACAAACCAAACGTAGAGGCAGAGATAAACACGTGTTGCATGCTCTGACTGCTGGGTGTCTTGTGATGTGAGATGATACCTTCTGATGCAGTGGCAGGGAAACATCTGCAGATGCAGAGCGTTTATGCTTCAGGTGATGTCATGAGCTGCAGAATGTGACCTGGACCTGCCTGAAGCTGCTCATTTCACTTTAAACTCGAAATATAAATGCAATCTTTCCAGCAGCTGAAAGCTAAAGGTTCATATTTATTCATTCTTAACATTTCAACGTATGTGTGCACGCTGAATGTACAAATGTGAGCTGGAAACATGACAGAGCAGGTCTGCTGACGCTCCTGTGGAGAGGGAGTGGCCACGACTTACCTCCCACACACACACACCCACGTTTTACTGGATTTTCTTTAAATACCAACTAACTTCTGGGTTACATAATCATACCAGCAGCTGACTGTCTTAACAAAATCCTCAACACACAAGCAATGTGGCTTGAAATACACTGCTAGTCCCTGTCTACATCCTCTGTGTCATTAAGCAGTCTGCATCAGCCGGTCTAGTAATGGATACTTTCCTCACAGTTGACTGCATGTTTTGTTAAAGTTTGAAGTTACAGCACAATAAAAATGTTTTACATCTGTTTCATGTCTTGGGTTAGGCAAAAGGAGACAAGTTAAAAATGATTAATATTTAAGGGTCTGGAGTTAGAACCAAGTGAGCTTTCCAGATCTTTTTGAGAGTCCAGGCTACATTAGAACAAAGGCAAAGTCTACACTTTACTTTTTTTTTTAGCCCATCAGGAGTACAACACCAAACCTGGAGAGCACATTTCATCTGTGTGGTCTGTGTAGTAAATGTTCAAGTGTCACATATGACTACAGTGTTCATCATGGCCATTAGATTCACATCGACACTTCACAAGAAGAGATCAGATCTAATTCTTAATGCAAAAGTCCTTCAGCTTTAAAGGTCCCTTTAAGTATACATGTCTATGTCTTTTAGCTATAAAAATCAGGTCTAGGTTCTACATTGACACTGTGAAAGAGCTCAGGTCACAGATAAACACAGAAATGCAGGAGAAAAGAGGCTTTTAGCCACAAATATATCTTCTTATAGAAATAAACACTTTAAATTAAACACTGAGGAAACGCGTGAAATATAATGTGTGCAACCAAATCCAGGGTAAAACAAGGCAGCTGCTCATGAGGCATCACTACACTACGTTATTTCAGAGACAGTAAACAATAAAAAAATAAATAAAATAAAATAGGAGAATAATGACCCACAAACAGCTGAAGTAATTGAGAAAGAAGAAAATCCAAAAAACTAACAAACAAAAAAAATGTGCTGAAAATTTTCTCAACAAATTTTATCTGCCATTTCATTCTACAACAGCACATTCACAGCCCTCAAGGGGTGATACATTTTCTCTGCCTCTGTCAGGTCCAGAGAGACTTCATGTCGCTAATTAGTTCCTTTATGATCTCACTATAATGAACAGTGAGAGATAGTGAAAGATCACACTGAAGGAAGGAAGGAAGGAACAGAGGGAAATCAGTCCTCCTGGGTCACTTGCATGATGTCACACAGAGATGTGCATGTGTACACACACACACACACACACACACACACACACACACACACACACACACACAGAATGATTTCCACCCTGATTTGTCTGGCAAAGAGCACAGAACACAACGAGCCTGTGTGTGTCTGTCTTCCATTGTGTGTTTTATGTGTATTTCTGTTCACCTCTGGTCCCAGTCGCCATGTCTGCCACCTTCTGAAAAGCATCCAGGAAGGCTCCTGTGACCACGATGGTCGTCCTGAATCAAAGACAAACACAACACACTTGTTATTTCATCAAATATACAATATGTACTATGGGTGAAATCTTAAGACAGTCACGCTTGGTTCTGGTTGTTCTAGTTGTGTTCATCAGTGGTCTCCAGGCAGGCTGAAACTAGGCCACGGGGAAGTAACATGATTCAGGGGTAAGGTTAAAAGAGAATTATATAACTATATAGACGATTGCAGGCTTTCTAACATCATCCTCCAGATTTTGTGGAAATGAGCTGTGTAGAGAAACTCCACTCTGTAGAATCAGGGCTTGGTGTCTCGGGCAGTGCAATGCACAAGTGCTGCAATTTGAATGTGTCATTCAAACATCCCATCAGCCCCTTCACACCCAGAATCTCGACATGTAGAATTGATAAGAATACAACAGAAATGTTCTTGCATGTCAAGACAAGTAGCAGGGATGTTTTTGTCAGAGACGGACAGAAAGAGACAGTTTCTTCTTGTAATAAAATGCTGTTTCTTGCAAATCCCACACACAAAAAAGATAATTTCTTTCATGCTACTGCCGTTCCCAGTAGAATTAATGTTAAACCAGTCTGTATTCTAACAACAGGACTGAAAGAAGCAAAAAAATGATTAAAAATGCATTTTAGCTCCATGAACAATAAAGAGGGAACTGGAAAGATAACAACAACCACAATGAAAACAGTATCAGGCTACATGTAATGATGCTCACAGGAACCAGCCACATCCGTTATGATAATGATAAACTGAAATCACATTAACCAAATAAGAGCAGACAGCATTATTCTTTCTGGGGGGATTGTGTTCATGTTTATGTGCTACTAGCTGGCCAGCATGAACCAAAAGAAAACTAAAATACAAAAATACAGCAGCATCACAAACAAATCTCTGCTTGGTTTTCAAAAAGAAAAATAAAGGACTTTTATTTTGGAAGCTGGATTGTTGGAGCCACATGAGAGGCCAGTCGCCCTCAAAGGCCAGCGTTAAGACTGCAACTGGAGAACTCCTGACACACACCCCATCATCACCATCATCATCATCATCATCATCATCAATGGATCTATTGTCTGCATGTGTGTGTTGTATTACCAGTCAGCTCTATGTTTCCATAGCTACACACACACACACACACACACACACATGCTCATTACTAAGACTAAACTAAGAAGATCAGATGACATCGCTGTCAATAGTTTCTGTGTATACGTGCGTGCGTGCGTGCGTGTGTGTGTGTGTCTGCCTGTCCACCCAACCTCAGTGCAAATTCTTAAAATACATACAAAGACGCACGCACGCACACATGCATCATCCTCTAAAGGGTCAAATTTAACATTGTGTGTTGTGAAGAATATCAGTGTTTGAGCGACGAAACAACAATAATGACAAAGAACAAAACAACAAAACAAAAAACCCACTAATGATGATGACTAATGTTAATTATGGCAGAAGAACCAAAGTTGAAACACACAGCAGTTGTTTCATGTGTGCACAGACATGTTTGATTCTGTTTCCCATCATCCACCTCTGAGAGAACTAAAAACACCCAGCGGACTTAGACAACAGCCTTAAAAACTGTGCAGGTGTACTGAAGAGGAGTGACGCAGCTAATCCATCTGTTCATTCATAAATATCTGTTCTATTTCAAAAGCACCCTAACTTTATTTTTACTTTCTAAATTTTCGGCACAGTACTGTAAGCTTACATGTTAGGCCAGTCTTTATCCAAACGAGTCAGGTTGTTAAGATGTGGTTAATGTGGAGGTTTTCAAACTGCAGAGCTACGTGGTGTCAAAAGTAATCCACGTCATAGCCTATGGAAATTAAAGCATTATGACTTGAACTGTCTGGTTTACAGTGTTGTTGGACTAAGTAGCTAAGTTGCTAAACTTGTCCAGTTATCAGCAGCCTGTTAACTATTAAACCCTGAAAATGGGGGAAAAAAATCTTTGGCCAAAGACTGAGGATCAATTAATCGGTCAATTAAAACAGAATGAATCAAAACCTCTGTCACATCGGACGCTACAGGAAGTGTGAAGTTTTGCTGTAACGTCGTCACCATGACTGAGACTGAACACATCCGAGCATTGACTGCTTGTGCGATGGTTACGTGAAATGCGACATGAAGGGCTCCACTTTTTATGTTACAGTTTCTGAAGAATAAACTCTGAAATATATGGCGGTGAACAGGCTTTTGCTGCTTTTCTTCTCTCAGATTTGTCACTGATTATTTTGGACAGTTAGACACACAGAGTTAAAGGCTGTACTGTCCTATCAGCAGAGAGCCATCAAAAGTTTTTGCTTTGGGATTTCTTTTGCTGCCTCGGGGCTCTGGTTGTGTTCAAACGCTGATGTTACTAACACTGACAGAGCACACGGATGTCGTCAGTATCAATGAAGCATACACACCGATACACTACAGCTAATGCGTTTTGATGCAGTTTTTCAAAGCATCCTCCACTTTACTTGCAGTGCCTAAAACTCTTGCTCAGGATGATTTCATGCCATGACAACAATAACAGTAGTCACACTGCACTGCATCTTTCCAGCCTGTTACGTCCTTATAACATATCTGCTGTATGTAGATGTGGTCCAGTCTAAAGCCTTCAGACTTGTTAAATTATATGAACCATGTGTAGACTTGTTCTGGTCTGACTCACAGCAGCCCTTTGACAAGAAAATCTAATCAGATGTTTCCTGAAGCAAATCTGTTAGACTGACTTCAATAATCTGTTGTCTATTAAATTAAAGATTTATCTATGAAAAAGCACACCCAATTATCCCAGCTATGTTCTTTAAATTTTCCAGATAAACAGACAACCCCTTAACGGATGAACGTTTGTTTTGGTGATTCAGATTTGAAAGGACATTTGATTTTTATGGCCTCTCGAACGACGAGCACAACAGTGGAGTTTGGATTAGAGCTGTACAGCAGATCTTTTAAGTAGCATTAAAAATAAGAGCGGTTTGAACGTGGATGTCCTGTTTGTGCCTGCATCTGTGTGAGTGCGTGTGTGGAGCTGGCTGACTGGCGGGGATAATGGACTGTGACCGGCTGCAGCAGGCAGAGCGATGCTTATCAAAGTAAACTGGCCTACTGGGAAAGACAGCCATTATACTGTTATTACACAGAGACAGCTACTGGGTCACTGTGAACGAGCGTGAGATGGAGTGTCAGAGTCTCAACGTGCTCATGTAAAGCCCAGTATATAACAGAAGAAGGAGGTTTCGTAGGGAAACTCTTATTCAAGAATCAACCACAGTTGACTGCAATAATGAAAACACTGCGGTGAAGTTGTCGATAACTTGTCCGTGTTTTGACACAAAGGACAAACTTCTTCAGCAAGGGCCAAATTTTGTTGCTTATTCTCTGAATCAGTTGAACTCCAATTTAAGTTAAATTAACAATCTTCCTTGGATTTGTGTTGTCAATGCTGGATTGATGTTTGTTGGAAGTCAGTCAATACACCTTATGAATCAGTATCTGGTTTTTGGCCAGTCGATTCATTTTTTATGAGCTCTCTTCCTGACGTATGCTGTGGTGTTTAAAAATGTATGTAAATTTCAGCGGGCTCATTCAAACTGGGGCTATTTCATTTCATCAAATGATAAAAGATTTCAAGATTTTATGAATTTATATCAGATTATTCTAATTAGGATTGTTTTTAATTAGAGAATATTTTGCTCCTCAAAAATCAGGCAAAATCATATTCAAATAGATCAACCATCAAGTCAAAACACTTTCCCTGTTTTCCACAGAGTTGCAAAGCCAACTTGGCTATTAGCATAAAAAATATGCTTGCATGGATCTGGTGAAAGGCGTTGAGGCTTTAAATAAAAGACCCTTCATCCTTTCATTCAGTACGAGCCATATATTTAATGAACATGCAACACAATGTCCTGGGAGAAACCCTGAAATAATCAGAGAAAACATCTTACACTTGTGAGCCAGACTCTGGTAAGGCCACAGTGAACAACAGTTAGACTGGGTCACCTGAGAGCGGTCACCTGCCACAGAAGACAGACGCTCTGCAGTGTGACTTTGCTTCAATATTAAGACCAGAAACAGCCCTCTGATGACTCAATGCCAGAAGCTGTGTTGGTGGTATGATGCAGATATTTTATGTCTGGAGATAGAAGAAGAAGCAAGTCACACGCCCTAATCATGAAGTAGGAATGTGCATGTGCACTTATCTGATTAACAACCAAAGCATTTTGCAAGATGGGATTTGATTAAATTCTAAATAATACTTTTTTTTTTGCAGGACAACTCCATGTTTTTGTTTTTTTTTTTCAAGTTATTAGTCCATATTTGAAATTACACGACTTTTACATCAAATGCACTTGTGTTATTGACCAGAGACGAGTATCTCCTAAGAACAGATTTAGTGTTCTTGCCTCCTGACGCCACCGGCCTTCTGGTGAGAGTTCAAGTAAACTGAACTTTAACCCCAAATACAGCAACGTTCAAAACATTTATCTGGTGGGAGCCTGTCATCGACAGGAGGCAGATGCTGGAGCGGCAGCAAACTCGCAGAGAAGAGAAGGGGAAAGGGAAACACTGCAAAGGGAGGTCTCTCTCATACTACAACAACTTGGAAGAATTATGAGCAAGTGAAGTCTGTCTGATTTCGTCTCGTTTAAATTATCTGATTACGTAAGATGTAGCATCCATATCACTGGTCAGTGTTAGAGGTAAGAAACATCCCGAATACATTATCGTGGGAGTTTGGTCTGCAGAGGCAGCATCACTAATGAAACCAGCAAAATTAAAAAGATCGTTATAAAAACACATAAAAAAAATAAAATAAATGCACATGATTAAAGAGTTGGATTAACTGTTTAAACGCAGGCAGTTTTAGCTTCCTAAATTTTACAGTTTGTGCAGATTTGATTGGATCCAGCAGTGAGCAGCCTGTTCAGATTTAATTCTGGCTAACACTAACTGACCTGCTAGGCTCACATACTTCAAACATTTCACAACTATATTTAGGTCATGCTGTGCCTTGAGTTTGATTGGACAGCTTCAGTTTAAAAAGGTTGTGTGACCAGTGGGCTAAATGATTGGTATAAATAAAATGTGGATGCACGTCTTTCTTACCTGAGCTGTGATTGTAGCTTGGCTCCTTTGGTTAAAAAGTCCTCCCATGTTGGATAACTGGCCTGCAGGGAACACAAAGAAAACCAGCGATTAAACCTCCAAGTCCGACCACAAGAGGATTCACAGACTTTAAGGGTAACTTTAACCGTGAGGCTTTAACAATATGCATTTCATAGCAGTAATCCCAAAGAGCTTATAAACTTTAATGAATATAATGATATAACTATCATTAAAGTATTAGTGTCAAACCTGTTTGGCATTTCATTGCACAGGATTTAAGTGCACACACCACAGATAAACACTGGCATGGAAACGCACATTAAAATGATTAGAGATATATTTCATTAACTCGTTTACTTTAACATTCCATCTTAATGCTTATTGCTTTTTTCAAACTACTTCTAGACATGGTATAAATTCTGTGCATAGTCCATACGTATGAATGATTGAATGAATGAATCAGAGATTGGATCCAAATAAAAGCACAGCAGTATTAAGAGCAAAAAAATAAAGATAGAAAGAAAGAAAGCTTTAGGATGCTGAAATTATACAGAAGAAAGAAGTGAGCAGAAACACTGTCTCTGATTATGATTCTACCATTTCTAACCATTTCTTCTTTATCTTCCTTGAACATAACATTGATTTTACAATAATCCCAGATTTTCTCTGAACAGTAGCAGCAGCTGTGGATAGCGTAAAACCAGTCGACAGCTGACTGCCTCGTGTTATTTTTGGCTTTGCCTGAACACGCATGAACACAGAAGCTGCAGACTCATCCATCAAGATGCAGCTTCTTCAGTTTTAACAACACTAATGGATGAAGTCCTGTTCACCGCATCTTTTGCAACTGTGTGTTTAACAAAACTGGAGGACACACCACATGATTAGCTTGCACAACAAAGTGAAAAAAGCAATGTTTGGGGTAGGGGGAGGATCATCATCGTGCTAAATGAAGAAAGACAATGGGAAAAAAGCGGCTCACTGCAATTTTCTCGAGCCTAAGGTGGTGACCTTTATTGGTGGGATTGAGCTGGGGTGGTTGTTAAGCTCTAGAAAAGCCTCCTACTTTGTTGTGCAATACTTAACGCCTTCTAATTAGTTTGTCGCCATTTAGTTTTGTTGTAAACTAAAATAAACCATACTTGGGTGATAAGGCGGAGCTGAGGAGGAGTGAGGATCTGACCTACTTTGTTGTTCAGCTGAAAAAATGAACAGGGTTGCATTTCAGAAGACTTGAAACTAGAAACTGACACAAAGCTTCGAGTCTTTATGATTCAAAAACTGGAACCAAGAGACAATCTGAAGTTTATCTTAAAGATCAACATAAATACTTCATTGATGAACCAAGTGTTTGCTGGGCGATTTTGTCACTTAGATAATCAATTGATTGACTAATCCTTTAACTATAAATCTCCTCACATCCACAATAGGGAGCGGATGTAAACACACACAGACTACCTTTTCATTTTTCTTTAATT
Organism: Echeneis naucrates; assembly: GCF_900963305.1. Taxonomy (NCBI): domain Eukaryota; kingdom Metazoa; phylum Chordata; class Actinopteri; order Carangiformes; family Echeneidae; genus Echeneis; species Echeneis naucrates. Next base: position 3,355,673 of record NC_042515.1, on the reverse strand, counting down.
TGTGCAGCATCTTAATGTAGACAAACTGAAAGAATTTCTAAAGTAGCTGCTATCATTAGAAAAGTACATTCTTCTTCTACGATCCTTGAAGACGTAGACTGTGCTCTTGTGTCTGCTCTCTGTAACAGCAGCTGATTGATTATGTAATCTAAGGCTGCTTCGTGCTGCAGGCTGTGACCTTCAGTTACATCTGTGACCAGCAGCTGCTGGTGGTGTTCTGCTCTGCTTGTTGAATTAAAAACTCAGGAAAGCCCTGTTGGAGCAGACGATTGAATCCCACTTTCTCCCGCTTCGTTTCCCTGAACCTGGTCAACCTGTGGGTCCTCTGTCTCTGCTGGTCCACCAGGGAGAGGGAGGATAATACCGATTTAACCCCCAACACAGCAGCATTAGCCTCTTAGCTCCATACAGCTAAAGCTGTTAGCTGGCCGCTGCCTCACAGCCAGCCAGGCATGCGCACGGCGTGGGAGCTGACAGGTTTACTAGCTGCAGGGATTTAGCACTGTGTGATGAAATACTGCAGGTGACTGTGCGAATGCCTCAGTGAAAACCTAACAGTGAGCCTGCAATAAATAGAAAAGGGTAGACGTGAATAGGAAAATACTTCACTATATAAAATTTTTGAGCAATCTTTATTTTGTCTCTGACAGTGCAGTACATAACAAAAGGTAATTATTTACTTAACTGATAAATGTTTAAAAAAATTGCCCAACTGCCTCAGATGACAACCGACAGTCCATCTGCTAAAGATTTTTTAATCTATCGTCACAAAAGACAAAAGGAAAAGCTGAAAAGATGAAACCTGCTGGAAAATGACTAAAACAATTCATTGATTATTCTGTTTTATGACCAAGCAATGAATCTTTGGCTATGAACTACAAGGTGATGTTTTTTCCTGTTGGAAGTGAACGTCACTAAGTTCAGACAGTCACGGTATAAACCAACATCGTACAACACAAAGTGTCTCTGCTGCTTGTGTTTCAGTCAGCGCCATTCTCGTAGAGCTTCTCGCCTGAATCTCAAATTCTGCCAGGATTTGTTTTGACTGCCAGGAATGTCACAGTCCGTCGCAGACAAAATATCCCAGCTGAAAACGCCACAGACGGACTAGAGTATCGGGGTCTGCTGCAGCCTGATATTGAGACCTTTTTAAAGTAGCTAAATTCGGGTCCAAGGCCCCCGAGGGTCAGTGACGGTGAGGGGAGGGTCCCACAGACAGACAGCTGCAGACTAAACAGCTGTTGACTATCATCTGGCTGGACAGCTGCTTTTACATCTCCGACTACATCCAGTCGGAGTGAAAACAAGTGTGAACAAATCATATTGGAGTTTGATTTTGGTTATGTCAAAAGTGTGTGTCAGAGCAGGGCTACTTTTGCATCTCAGATTACAAAATAGTGATTGTTCTTCCTGCTGTTTGATCAATCAGCATATTAGTTCATTCTGGATGTTCAATTTCTATGTAAATCACTCTCAACAAATAACAGCAGCACAAAAATGCCAAAGTTATATTTGAGTTAAGACAGAAATATGTTTTCCCTTAAATTTTTTGTAGAATGCAGTGAAAGGCTAACTGTTTTCTCAAACAAATCAAATTATCTAACAAGGCTGTGACTGAAAAGATGGTTCTTTATCTTTGTGCTGAAAAGGTTTGTCAATTAATCCAAAGTTATTTTATCAAGAAACCACAGCCAAAGAATAATTTAGGACATTTGTTGAGGTAAAACAATACTTTCGGTTTACCAATCAACTAGACTCTCACATTTTAAAAGTTGACTTTATCAGTGTCGGGACTTAAACATGAAATAACGGCGACACCAGCTCTTTGAACAACTGAATGGAAATGGCTTTCATGCTCCACAGGCACTGACACAGGAAACCCTATTGGCTCCACGTACAGAAGGTGTACACACCACTGTTATCTTATCTGCTGAGTCAACCAGACACTCGACCAGGTATACTGTTACCCCAGTCTGTGTGTGTGCAGTCACCTGCCGGCGGCGTCTAATCCTGCCATGATAATCCTCCCTTGCTCCACTGACCGACTAAAGGACGGAGCAGGAGAAGGAACGGCTGTGATAAGAGAGTACGGATATTTTTCTGTCGGCTCAGCGACTCTGCAAAGACTAAGTCAGTCGGTCGGTTGGTGGGTCAGGTGGTCAGTAAGTCAGTCGGTTGGTCGGTCAGTCAGTCACAAAGCACCGTAGCTGGATGTTAAATATCAGAACAGGGTTGTAACTAACAATAATTGTTACTCTTAATTCGCTGGCTTCATTGGCAGTTATTTTAATGATTACCTGAAAATGTGTTTGCAGGTTCACCTATTTTACAACTTTCACTTCCTCGAGAGGACTTCACTCAAAAGTCCAACTGGGCAGTGTGTGTGTGTGTGTGTGTGTGTGTGTGTGTGTGTGTGTGTGTGTGTGTGTGTGTGTGTCTGTCTGTGTAACCTACATTACCTGAGCTGCCCCTCTCTGCAGAAACACTGTCTAATCCTCCTCCCACATAACTCACCTGCCACTTTCGCTGCAGCAGCCAAACAGGTGATCAGAATACACAAATGCTGCTCTGTTTAAGTGCTCACTTACTCCCCAGAAACAAAACTACAAAACTAAATCTCTGTCCCTGTTGTGTCGAATGCAGCAGTGACAGCGGACTGACATACACAGAGCTGACTGCAGAGCTCAAAACGGAGAAAATACAACAATTTTCTCACAACTAAACGGCTGCAGGATATGAGCTGTCCTGGTTTTCACCCCCCCCCCCCCCCCCCCCCCCCCCCATACATCTCAGTGTCACAGTGCCAAGAGTGTTATGGGGCAAATTCCTCTCAAACCAGTTTAGAGCGAAACCAAACGGTTACACAAGACGTAATTATTCGTAAAGATTAGATTTACCTCCTTCAATCAAATAGGAAAGTAAAAGAAAAAAATATATTTATTAGTTATTTACTAAATGTGTGTAAACCTGTCACTCTTCATTTCAGTTTACTGAGACTCTTCTGCGTTTGCTTGTTTCCAGTCACATTTTTCTAATGTAATTTGTGTGTCTCAGCACCTCCCCTCACTTACATACACGCACACTTAACATAGCAGAGAGACAGGTTGACAACTCGTTATGTTAAGTGCAATAAAAGCTTTTCAACAAGTGAAATCCCTTTGAAACCCAAAGATGGACAGACTTTGACAGTCACGCTGAAATGTCAGCATTTTTTTTTTCTGTTAATTTATCTAAAAAACAACGATGGAGGGAAAGCTGGTCCTGACAGCACTGACAACTTCCTGTTGTTGCAGCTACAAAGATAAGCTCAATGGTAATGAAGGAACATGTCAGCTGGAACGGCATGTGTTTTTAATGGTCTTCGATAACAATGGGGGTCACAATGAAGAAGATGATATGAATGGCGTTACGTTTAGACAAACCTGTTAGTAGGATCGAGTCGTTGTTGTTTATTGTTTTGCTTTGTTTTCTTATATAAATGGGAACTGCTGATAATAAGAAACAAACAGAATGTCATCAGACTGCTCCTGTACTTTAAAGTGCTGTTTTGGTGAGATATAGATGTTTACTCCCTCACAAAGCATAATTAAAGTTTAGAGGTTTGTGTTGTTCTGATTCAGTTGCCCAAAATACATATTATAAAAAAGTGCTGGACTTTTTATCTGGTCCCTGACAATTATGTTTCAGACAATCAGTCGCCATGTTAAAGTAACAGAGAGTGAGAGAGTTTGAGACTGTTCAAACAGCAGGTTGATGGGTTTGCTTAATGTCGTGTTTGAGCAGCACTGGTTGACTCAAAGAAAGAAAAGGAGAGACTGAGGGGAAAGTAGACAGGCAGGGTGTGTCAACATCAGGTTAATGGTTTGTTAAGGGAAGACCAGGTTCAGCACAGTCCACTCTTTGCTCCTTTATCTGTGAAATAATGAGGTTTTTATGAAGTGAGGCGAACAACTGACGAGAGCATTGACTTTATATTCTGTTTGTCATTCTTACATAACTCCCAATGTTTTCTTTTCTCCAAAATGCCAACAGCAGGCCTATCACTCCTTTCAGCTTTGTTGCCGTTCACTGCATTTTCATTCATCTGCATTTCAAATAGCTAAACTGTTTGTAACGCTCAATACATCCGAGAGTCGCTTCGTAGCCCTCCGACTGAGACAACAGCAGGCTGATGGGGAAAAAAAATAAGATCAATAACAGCCCCAAGTCTCCTCCTGCCGTTCCTTTTCCTTCGACAGGTTGGCATCACACTGTCTGACATTAGGAAACCACCAGAAAACCAAACAAGTACAAAGACATTCTCCTGAGGACTTGCTTCAGATGGTTACCCGCAAACTAGATACAATAAATCTCACTAATCTTTTCAAACGTTACTTGGATTGCTTTTGAAACTAACTCTATTCTCTGTATAGCAGACTGTTTGAGCACAGAAAGGCTGCTCAAACAGTCTGCTTTTCATGAGTTCAGTGGCCAAACTGGTTCCTTCATCTTAGAATCACCACACAATAAAATAAGACCAAGCTGCTGATCTGCTTTCTCAACAAATAATGTGCTTATTACCATATAAAAGTATATACAAGCTGACGTTTGCTCTGGAACCAAAAGAAGCCAAATTACATTGAAATCTTTGCGACAACATCCCAACTTCTCTCTTGATTTATTACCGCTGTAAACATTTTCCTAATCAGTTTATGGTCTGTCTCTAGTTTGAAGCGTTTTTTAATATAATACCATCTTCCTTTTTTTTTATTGATTCTCTTGTATTTCTGTAAACATGGCCTGAACGATTAGCAGTAAAGTCATTTCTTACTGTGTTGCCACAGGGTGCTGGTGGCGTGGAGAGGCGGCAGGAACCAGCAGCTGATCTCCATGTGACTTTGGTCGAGTTCTGCTTCTGAGCATACAATTTGTGTATCTTTTTGTTTCCAGTTGGGTTGATCTCCCACTGACGATGCACACATCCACATTCACAACTGTCAAACTCAAGCTCAAGAAAAAGCATTCTCACGTTTTACAGTAAACCATCAACTTAGTTGAAATACCAATGATAAAGGTCCTCCACACGCAGCATGTGAATGCATTGTTTTTAAGACCTGCTGCCCATGAAGCGTAGTGATTCGCTGAAATTTAAAGAAAAGCAAAATAGATTGTGTAAAATACATTTCAATTGTTTTTTTCTGGGGTTTTAGCTGAGACAATGACTGTGACCAGAATAATGACATTTAACCAGCTAAGCAGCTAATCAACTAGCCAGAAGTCATCACCAGGTAAAATATCAAGATTCTTCTAATGCTAAGCTGCCACAAACACTTTGATTTGTGAGCCTCAGAAGCTGAAAGAGACTTGAAATAAAACCTATAAAACCTATTTGAGCGTTACTGCAGTTGATTGTCTCATTTTACTACATTTTTCAGCAACATTAAAAATAATAACAAACTACATCACACTAAAAGCAGTATAATAAAGCTCAAATGGTTCTGTCTGCTTCAGAGGCTGAAATAAAGTTTGAGGTGGTTTTACAGGACGCCTCAGATCTGAACAGGTTGGGACTCATAAAATTGCAAATGAATGTACTCAGCTGGAGAAGTCAAATATTTAACTCCATATAAGAATGCCTTTAAAAAAAAAAAAAACGCAAACAACTGTTCATAAATCACACAGTGTTGTAAAAATCTCCATCAGTGTGAAGGGATAGCAGTGTTTTCTAAATCCACGCCCTCCATTGTACCACAGGCATCCTGAGCGCCTCATCACCTCCATCTCTACCTGTTGACTCATGTCGCTTTTGCTCTGAACATCTTTCCTAACTTTCCTCACACGGTTTGACACGTCAGAACGAATCAGTTCGATCTACAAGGCCCTTTCGAATGAAGCTGAGTAATGAAGCTTTCTTTCGCTGGATTTCATACCAGTATATTCTCTGTCAGTATCCCTTAATCCACAAAGAACCCCGGTCTGTAACATCTGTCTCACTGGCTTTGGTGACTCAATAAAATCTCTCATCAGGGCTTTTTCTCACAGGTCTTAAGAACAAAAATTTTAACATGGCTTTGGGCTGTTTCTGTGTTATCTCTATGGTAAGACGGATGACTTCTGACTGCAGTAATGATGACTAAACAATGATTCATTTGCTGTTTTCATTCAAAACCTTTAACCATTATCTAATGTGTGGATGTTCTTTATCTAACAGTTTTTATCCACAACATCCGTACAAGCTGTGCTTCACAACCAGAACAAAAACTGTTGGCTCCCTCAGATGTGTTGACCTTTAACCTTTGACAGTCTTGAGCCTGTGCTGAATGGAGTTAGTTAAATGCTGCTGAAGCTGAATATTGAATAAACACTTTCTTAATTCACCCACCCTGCCTATAAAAATTAGGTTTTGATACTTTGGCAATCCGCAGGCTAAAAATCATAGTGTAAAAGCTACAGCAGGTAAAATTTTGCTGGTAGGGTTAGTAGGGTTAGTTGAAATATTCTCAATAACATTACGGAGAAGATTGTCAAAGGCATCTGTGGCCCAGATTGATCCAACATCCCAGCAGTGCTGCAGAAATATATATCCTGCTGGATATATCTCAGGGTTAGGAAGTCAGACAGCGAACGCAATGCAGATGTAGGTGACGGGCGGGGCAGAGGAGTGGTGGGAGGAGCTTCACTTCCAGAACTTGCATACTGCATCGGGAATTATATGAAGTTACTGGTCCATCATTTAATCACAGCTTATTAGGTACAGCTACCTGAAGCTAACAGTGTAACACAACAGCCCTATAATAAATCCTGATGACACCTATAAAGCTCAGTTTGTTTAAAGAGTATTGAGCCAATTTGACTGTGCGACGCTGCAGATTGTTTCACTGTGGAGATGAATTGTGTAATAAAGAAATGGGTGTATATAAATGAGGGGAGGCTGATTCATTCCTCCTTCCTCTCATCCCTGACAGGAACAAACAGAAATGACAGTTATGTGTGTGGCCATGTGTGTATTTCTGTGTGTGTACTTCAACAATGTCTTTTGTGTCATTTTCAGCTGTGTTTGTGTGTCTGTGTCCACACCCACATTCACCTGAGGCTGCTGATTTCCCTGTGAGACTTCTCTAAACCAACCACACCCACACACATTTAACTGGAACTATAAAGGCTCATATCAGTGATGTGACTCAGCCTTCATACAGCACAACACGTTGTGCCCCTGCTGTGGTTAAAGGGTGTGTTTTTGTACATACTGTTGTATACATACTGTATCCTGTAGTCCTGTAGTCAAACTGACAGTGAGGTGGCAGCTGTGTGTGTGTTTGTGTATTTACAGAGTTATCACTGAGTCCCAAACAACTCGTGAGGTAAAGCCTGTACTTTACTCTACACACACATACGTTGACAGACACAGACACACACACAGACACACACACACACATTTAATTATACATAGACAGATTTGATTATAAAATACAGAAATGCAGGCATAACCATTACTTACTTTGGTCTGTGTGTGATTTGTGTGTGTGTGTGTGTGTCCGTCCAGATAGGAATTAAGCACGGCTGCAGTTTGCTTCTGAAAGCTATTTGCCATTCTGCACGCGCGCACACACACACGCACACACACACACACACACACACACACACACACACACACACACACACACACACACACACACACACACACACACACACACACACACACACACACACAATCTCACTCTCAGTTCACCTTCAGTACAGGACATTTAGCGCACACACACATAATCCTACACACGCACACACTTTAACTTAATATCCTGGTGGGGACAGAGAGCAGCTCGACTGTTGTTTTGACTGACATTTTCCTTTAAAGTCAACAGTTAACAAGGAGAATAAATTTAATACTCAGACACTTATTGAATCCTCGTGAAGGAGCAAATTACAGTGGGAGGTGTTTGTGGAGGAGAAAGAGCATGGACGAAGAGACAGGAGAAGAGGAGGAGGAGGAAGGAGAGGTAAAAAGGAAAAGGTGGTGGAGGGAGAGCCAAAGTATGAGCAGAGGTGGAGGAGTGTGGAAGGTCAATGGATCATAATGTCACCCCTGATCCAGCTGAGACAAAAATCAATAAGCTGCCCGTCTGTCTCCAGCTGAACCTAAAGCTTCCCCTGCAGGAGGCAACTTCATTCTGAGATGTGCTGCATTCTAGACACATTTTTATATATTTGTACATCTGACACAGCTTCCATTGCAAAGTTCAGCATATTTAAAGAAAACAGTTGTCTCGTAGAGCTATGGACGCTCAGCAGCACGTTTCATTGAAGTAGAGCACAGAAATGAGTTCATCCGCACACATAAGCTCTGTTTCCCGTAGGGCTGCACAACTTGGAAGATAATCAAGATTGCAAGATTGGCCGTGTGATAGATCCAGATAGCAGGAGCTGAATTGCATTGCATTGCTGTAGCACCACAACAATTCTGGTGTTACCCTCCAGAAGAAACAGAATGCATTTAACATTTCTTTCCTGTTAAAATAAAATGTAAAAGTTATTATTCCAGACCTAGTTTCTTACCAGTACATTCAAGACCAAACTTTTCTAATATTTTGGACGTAGTCATTTTGCAAAGACAGGACAAGACTCTGGTGAGCTGCACAATCAATTCAAATATTATGTAAATCACACTATGGCCGAGGGCAATATCCAAATTGCTGGAGCTACTATCAGACCAGGTCTGTAAACATTAGGCATTGTAGAGCTTCAGACATCAATAACATTCTTCAGACATAAAGGAAAATGATTGTTTGGTACAAGAGCCAAGAAAGAAAGCAAGCCATGCTCTTGGCTGTGGGAGATCATCCACACTCACACTGGATTTATTTTTTTGGTGGAGGTTGGAGGGATTGTACCAGTCTTTGCTTTTAGTGCGCATTTGCTTATGTTTTCGTTCCCACCCCAGTAAAAATTATAGCCACAATTACATCCTGTTTTTCAGGCATCTTACTGTGCAGGTAATGATGTTAATGCAGGTGAGTGATCCCGAGTGCAACAATTAACGTTTATGAGCCTGTTTGGATCTGAGCAGGTCTCTTCTGGATGTTAAGAATCAATTTTCATTTTAATTATCATCGTTAATTTCTTTATCCTGCACTGTTTTCACGGTGTGATGACTGCTTTCAGTATGAAAGACAAATAGTTGTTGACTGGTTGTCATCCGTCTTTAATGGAACAACTCGGCTCACCGTGTAGCTGTGCCAAAAAACACGAGTCGGTGTGTAGTGAGCACATAGGCTGAACATCTTATGGAAATTGAAGTTACTGCAGTAAAGTAATTTTCTGCTTGTCTTTAACTGGCTGCGTGGTTAATTGACAAAGTGACCTATAATGTGGACCGAGGCTCTGTGCCTTCATGTCTGCTGGCTGGTTCAGTGTGAGGCGTGTTATGATGCCCTAAGGAGAGATTTAACTGAACAGCAACTCTCTACTTAATTAGACATGACTTCTCTGCGTGTTGTTTGTGAGGCAGATGGCAGAAGTGATCCCGTTGATTCTCTGCCATGTTGGTAAAACACCAGGATATGATGCCACCAGCTCTGAATCAACAGCACACACACACACACACACATGCGTGCGTGCGTGCATGTACACGCCATGACCATCCCTCTTCCTCTTTATCTGACAGCAGAAGTCACTTGTGTGATGCTCACTGTTCTCACCACAGGATGTCCACAAGTTCTGTCACGTTACATCCAAACTTTGAGAACAGGACAAAATGAGAATGGCCCTAATTTCCCAAACTGTCCTCAACCTCCAGGGAATCGAACCTGCAGGGTCTCCGGTGATTTACGATCACTCACAACAGCAAGGTGCGCTTCCTGACTGGAATCAGGATGGCGACTAAAGTCCAGACGCCCTTTCTGCTGGTGGTGTCCAACTTTCGGAAACCAGAGGCGCAGATACTGTGCTGACTGTGAATTCCCTGATTCATCTGAAGATCCACTCTTACCCAACAACCCTTTTCAGACTGAATCATCATATACAGTGCTGTTTGCTTATGATACACAATTAAACAACAAATAAGTCGGGGCTTTTGTTTTGGTTTTTTTGCAATAATTTTGTCATCATAGCAACTCCTACAGTTTAGCAGTAAAACTGTGACTTCATCCAGCATCATCTTCTTCCTGTGAACCGTCACCTACTGAAGCTCATCTGTCACCTCCCAGCTAACACCTTTTACATTAGTCACAGATCACTCTGCTTTAAAGGCAGTTTTTGAGTATCTAACGTAATGTCCAATCTTCATTTGTGTCTGACACGCTGCAACAATTATCTGAAACTATTCTGATGATTAAAAGAGCATTTTGTCATTTAATATCCAGACTTCCCCTTTTTATTGTTCAGTTTCTAAAATGTCTTTGGATTTTTGCTACTGGATTAATAAAGGATCTCATTTTCAGCTGTGAGAGACTGCAAGTGGCCCCTTTCACTGTTTATTCGTGTTGAAGATAGCAAAAAAAAAAAAAAAGGATTAATCAATAAAACAGCCATAATCAATGAATGACATGTCAAAACCAACTAACCATAAGTAAAAATGATACTACAGAAACATCCAGTTTATAAATCACATCCTTAAGACCTAAAACACAATAACTGTTTCACTGTAAAATACAAATAAATATTCACAAAATCCTCATTTATTTCATTTAAACTTAAATACAAAAATAACCATCTAACTGATATTGTGATTAATCCCAATGTGATTTTCTTTGCAGACTTAGGTGAATAGTAAAAAGTTACTCTATAATAACATCTTCTTAAGTGAGGCCTTGAATGGCAGAGTGGTATCCTCCAGCAGCAGATTTGAGACTTAAATCTTACGAGAAAAAAAATAAAAGAAGATGTTTTGTGAATCTGACACCATGTGGAAAAACAGAACTACTACTGTAGTAGGTTCAGATCACAGCATCTGTTTTTGAGTCATCCTGACAGTAACGCAGGGTGTGCAGTTTTTCCACACAGCGAGTCAACTGGGAGGGCAAAATCTCTGAGGCATGTTCTTGTGGATTATTTTCCATATTCTCAAGCAAATTGCCATCAACTACAGCTATATACAAAGATGTGATGTTTACTTTGTGAATCCAAGAACCTACAGAAGAGGTTTAGCCCCAAAAGTCTGGAGCTTTGGGGAAATGGTGTTCACTAAAGACTGATAAAAACAAACACTGGATCATTTGAATGAATTTGTTTGTTGCATCTAAGCCCACGAAACCTGCTAAATGATGCAGTGTTGAGAAGGCTCGGTCCTGCAGCCGAGTAGCTGTGTGATTAATGTCAGTGGGATCTTGAATGAGGTTTTCATAGTCTGAAACTGACCCTGCAAATTCTGGTCCCAGCCAAGTTTGTCTCGTGACAATGTGACCGAGTTATGACAGATATTTTAGCTGAAAAAACAACAGTAAACTTTGCTGGAAAACAAATATGTAATGATAAGTACAAATCACAACAGAAAGAGAAATCCGGATGCATAAGTCTGTCTTGTTTGTCAGTCCAAGTTTAGCGTCACTCAGTTGTACTGCAGACTACAACCAGTTGTCATAATATTAATGAGTAAGGGTTGTGTGTGTGTGTGTGTGTGCTGTAGTTACTCCTGTGGCAGCAGAGCGGAGGCTATTTCTGCCAAAAAAAAAAAAAAAAAGACGTGTTCAGGGTTGACTTAAAAATAGAGGCTGATAACGATGAACATCTGAGAGCAGTGAAACTCAGACAGGCAGCAAAGGGCAGCCTGCTTAACAAACATCAAAGAGCACACAGCTGGCAAAATCCACCCCCATCCACGGCCCTCTTACCCTCTTACCCTCTCACATGGCCCACTTCCAGCTTTAACCTCTGCTCATTCATTACCCAATCAACATCACCAGCACTCATCATGTGCAGCCTCTCGGCCCTCAGTAACCTGGATTTCCAAAAGGTTTTAACCATCTTAAACTCATTCAGCTTCTGTGTCTCGCTCACTTCTTCTTCAGCTTTCCAATACTTTCAACACGGCGAGGACACCCGAGGTCATAACTGTCCTGTTGAAAAATGATCCTTTTTCATCTCCGGTAATCAGCCAGGTGTTTTTTTTTTTTTTTTTTTAAGAGGGATGTATGAAAAAACACCAACTATAAATTGAGTTTAGACATCTGAGACTGTAAAGGAAAATGCCTAAAAGGATAAATGAATTACCAAATTACTGACGGATCATTCACTCAGTAAATATCTGCAGCTCTTTAGAAAATGAAAACATGGACATTATGGAAATACCAAGAGAGGCAAAGCTGGGAAATGTCTATAAGGAATGAATGGAGGAGCACTGGCTTTTATTTATATACTGCCAGCAGTAATGTGTGGCGCATGAAATCAGAAAAAGACGAAGGGGGATTTCTGCCATGCAGAGCAGGTAAATGAACTTTATCCAGCAGTCAATAACAAACACACAGATGGGACTCGGAGGGGATGGAAAAGTGAATTTTTTTTACCTTCATGTCGCTCATGATGATCTGGAAAAGCCCTCCCAAGGCGCTGCATTCCTTCTCTATTCCCGCATCCATTTTTCCACAGCCTTGGAAAAATCCTCCTCAACTTCCCAACGCGAAAACTTTTTAACCACCTCAACGAGAAGAGCTGGAGGAGGAGGAGGAGGAGGGGGTACAAAAAAATCCAGCCAAGTTTTGAAATACTCCCAACAGCAGGATCAACAGAGGCTCTTTATTTAATAAATCAGCCTGGGAGGAGGAGGAGGAGGAGGAGGAGAAGCAGCCCGGAGCGGAGACTGTCGGTCGGCTCGGTCAGCCGATGCTACCCGCCGGCCAGCTCGATAAACGTCCCCAAAAGCAGCACATCATGAGCGGATATCGGAGCAGACCTTGTCGGGGTGAGGGGTCGGGGGTGAGGTAGAGGTGGGTGGGAGGGAGGGGGGTGAGGTGGAGGCAAAATGTCTGTCGGTTTTTGTTTGTTGTTGTTGTTTTGTTTTTTTTTTTTAACCTAAGCCCGCCGGTTTCTTCGTCCTCCGGTTCCCGGTAACGGCTCCAACAACACGACCAACCGCCGCGGAGCTAACTGAGCTAGCTGCGTTAGCGTCAACTCCGTTAGCAACCTGTGACTGAGTGTGTGTGTGTGTGTGTGAGAGAGAGTGAGTGAGTGAGTGTGTGTGTGTGTGTGTGTGTGTGTGTGAGTGTGTGAGTGTGTGTTTCCAAACGAAAACACACACAAACCGGATCAATCGGTGCTGCTCCGATCTGTCGCCCCGGCTTCGGCTGTAGAATCTCTCCGGTCGACGTTTCCAGAAATGCATCCACGTTATTTTTTCCCGTGAAGGTTTTTGCTGTCTTTTGTTGTTGTTGTCGTTGTTTACCGACAGAGCCGTTCCCTCCGGTTACTCCACCGGGAGTCCCGACCTGAAGTGAATGAGTCTCCCCGAGAGGAGAGTCAAGCTGCCCGCACCCACCGACACATTTCCGGGACGGAGCTTCAAAATAAAAGCGTACAACCCAAAACAGAGGAAGGTGGATTGATTTTTTTTTTTTTTTTTAGATTTATTTGACCTTTATTTTTACCAGGTTAAATGTTTGAGAACTAATTGTCATTGATTTGTTGATTGATAGGTAAGCAGCTTGGTTACTGTAGTTTCCCTTTGTGTTTATATTTTATATTTTTAAAAGCACTTGGCTGCTGAGAGCAAAGTGAACTGGACTCCAATTCCTTCTTCATGTGCACAAACTTGGCCATTAAAATGTTTCTGATTCTAATTCTGATTGTTGATTCACCAACTTATTAGTAGATAGATCGATTGGCATGCAGATGAGATAAATTGATGTCTTACAGTTTCATTTACCATAAAGGTAGGGTAAGGTTCTACATGTTGATGTTTTGATGTTGATATTTAATTGCTTTAATTATAAATTGCAATGTTGCTGTAAAAGAACAAAAAACAAAGCAAAAGCGTTAAACAGGCTGCAAAAGGGAAAAGGAAATCAATAATACAGTTGGGAATAAAGATTTACATTTGGATGCACGGATGTGGGCGCAGAGCTGGTTATGCATTCTGACAGCTGCAGAAAAAAGGGTGATCTTCTCCTTCAAACACTTAGCAGCCTATTGCTGAGAGAGCTGTGCAGACCAGTGAGTGAGTCCTGCGGGGCGTCATTCTTCATCACGGATGACAGCTTGGCCATCACCCTCCTCCATCCCAGCACAGATATTGACTTTCCTGATCAGTGTATCTAAACTTGTCTGGATTCATTTATTTTGGTGACAAAATTCTGTTGTTGATTTGAATCATTTAGCAGCAGTTTCAAATGAGTTCTTTGAGGCTTTTATTTTGTTTCTTATTTTAGTTTCCCGTTGAGGCTGAAGTTACTGCACTTTACACTGCCCTGTGTGTGTGTGTGTGTGTGGGGTGGAGGTATGTTGCGTGTGGAGGACCCGGCGGTCCGGAGGGGCGGAGCTCCAGGGAGCAAAGTAAAGCAGTTTGTGGAAAGAGCCTGCTGAGACTCTGGTGAAAGGTGACTGTGGAGAGTGAAAGTGAACAGTTGGTGAACACAAACTATTCACTCAGAAAACGACAGTAAATGTTCATCTCTTCAGCACAAACAGTTTAACAGCTGAGCCATTTTCACAAACAACTAAATTAATGTAAACAGGGGTGCATAAAAACATAGACGTGTGTCCTAAAGAACCAAAAGAAGGAAGACTTCAGGAACATTCGAACAGCACAAGCCCCAAAAATTTTATTAAACAAAAATATGGAAAAAGTGCATCCATGAAACTTTACACAGAGTTTTGCCTAAAATGACCTTGAGCTTTGCAGTTTGTCTGCTCTGCACATTTGAGCCAGTCTGGGTCATCAGTATGCAGGTAAGCAGCCCGTCTCCCCCCTCCCCGCTGCGTCAGCCTTCAGCTGGAGTGACTCTCTCCGGCTGCTCCTGTGTGACCAAGTTTGCCCTTAAGAATCGGTTCATACAATGTGTTTTGTGAATATAGGGGAAATAAAAATCCTCTTATATGACCCCGATGTGACACAAAATTAAAGGCCATCCATCTGGCTAAACAGCAACTGTAAGGACACTGAATGCTGGCTGGTGTGTTATAACATTTGTTACGTTAAAAAATCCATCTGTATCTGTTTGAAACTTTTCTAGTGTATCAAACTAACTTTATTTCAAGTGTATGTTTCTTATTCCTGCTCACCGGAGGGGGGTTCATATGTGTGGTCTCTCTGTTGGGTTAATTTTCTTGTAATTTTGTCTTTAACTTTAAAAGTTGAGGGGGCAGGAAACCACAGCAACACAACCCGCCGATGATAACACAAACTGTTGTAACTGCATTCCACATTATCAGAGACTCAGGCTGTTTGCTCTGTAACAGCAACCGGCCAGAAACAAACACAAAGCCTTCACACTTTGTGTGCGTGCGTCACCGTGTGTGTTTGACTGATTCAACGGGCTGAGTCACAGGAACAGCAGACTTCCTACTGGCACAGTTACCACGGCAACCGGCTCCACACTGTGTGTGTGTGTGTGTGTGTGTGTGCGTGTGTTTGGGAATGTGCACCATTTTATCTGAGTCACAACGACCCCCCCACACACACACACACAGACGCCACACTGGTGTCCATGGCAACCAAAGCATCAGTATGGGATCTGGATGTGATCAAAAATATCATTGAAAATAACAGAAATTAATATAATAGAATGGAAAAGAACAGAATGTCTTTATGTGTCTCCTTAGCGATAAAAAGTTACATAATTTAAGATGTATTAAAATCAATTAGTCACCATTTGCACATAAATAAGACACAAGTATAAAACTATTGGAGATACAAACATAAGAATAATAAAAGTTGTCAGTGGAAGTGACTTCCTGTTTACGTCTGGGATGGCCACA
Organism: Echeneis naucrates; assembly: GCF_900963305.1. NCBI lineage: Eukaryota > Metazoa > Chordata > Actinopteri > Carangiformes > Echeneidae > Echeneis > Echeneis naucrates. The sequence goes on along the minus strand of NC_042515.1, from coordinate 3,339,794 downwards.
CATCTGTGCCACAACACTGAACGCTGATTTGTATATTTTCTACTGTGAGCCCAGAAACATTTGCCACCCAAGCCGCAGGCTAACTCTGCCTGAGCTGCTTTTCCATCAAGTCAGCAGTGACACCTGCTGGTAGCCACGTGCTCCAACATCAATCATCTGACGTCATCATTGATGATAAATTCCATCTTTATTTGTGTTTAAAGTTGTCTTCGGGGACGCACATAGCTTTCAGATCCTGCATGAAGACATCCGCTTTCTGCCAATCATACATTTATTTTCGATCAGACCAGACAGCAGGAGGTATTTCCAGATTAATCACAGATGTTGAACGTTGGTCACCAACCTTGATCTTATCAGAGTCCTTCCTGAGGCTTTTTTCCATCTCACAGAGCCACCCAGAGAAGTCCTGCCCCACAGAGGGATCCACCGCAGTCACTCTCTCCAACCACTGGTCGTACTCCTGCACATATCAAACAGAGCTGCACAGCCTCAGCAACTCTCAGCTCAAAAGATTAAGATCGCTGTGAGATCAGAGATGACCGACCTTTAGCTCTCCAGAAGCCCCCTCCATCAGCGCCGTCAGGGCCTTTTGTTTAGACTGAAGCAGTTCCTACATGTGAAGAGCACAACCAGAGGTGAGGACACAATGAAACGACTCCAACTTGCTAAAAAAAAAGAGGCACCGATATGAAATCTCACTGTAATGTGTTTTGCAGCCGTTTGGTCTCCCTGTCTGAAGGTGAGAGCCACCCAGAGTTTCAGCTGCTCCTTCTCCAAAGTCTCAGTCAAAGCTTTCATCTGTTTCTCCAGCACCAAAACCTTCAGATCGCCTTTCTGCTGCACGTGCTGCACGGCCCGATCCTCCATCTGCTGCAGCTCTGCACGTTTCTGCTCAGCCTGCATGAGATGAGACCCGCAGGAATAGGCATCATCCCCCGGCTGCGTGAATGAATGAATGAAGTAGATAAACTAAGGATCATCAGCTCACCTGTTCACATTTCAGCTCTAACTCAGCATGCTTCAGGTACATTTCATGTTTTTCCTTCAGGATGACTTCAGTGAGTCTTCTGCTCTTCTGTTGGAGTCACATGTTGCAGGTTAGTAAAAAAAAAGAAGCTGACATGTTTGAAAGATCGAGATAATCGTTCCTTAAACTGTACACATGAGATGATGGCAGCTTTGGCCCTTCAAGTTCAGCACCAGGTGGGATTCACCTCCTGCCAGGGTGTGAGCCCCAAAGTCTGGCCCTTCCGTTCACAATACAATTACATTTTCTTGAAATTCTAAAACTTGTTCCTCCTGAGCGAACTGTTTTCATCAGCTCCGGTCGAATCACATGATTTTGGCCTCAGAAAAAAAAAAACAGATTTATATTTAACATCACTAAAAATCAGCAAGAAGCCAAAAAGTCTCAGAATGAACCTCGGCTCTCTCGGTCGCTGTCGTTCTCTGGACGGACAGCTCCTGGATCAGCTCAGACTCTTTCTGCTCCCCTTCCTGCAGAGACTGTCTCAAATGTGTGTTGTCCTCCTCAGCTGCTGCTAACGCCTTGTCCAGGCATCGGCCCATTTTCCTCTGATCCTTGGACTTTCTCTACCAAAAGGCAACGGACGAGGACATCATGGTTGCAGTTGGCGTTGAGTCTTTATGATTGGGCTCTCTATCACGTCCTACCTCCTTGAGTCTACTCCTCCGTTTATCTAGTTGCGAGTTAGCCTGGCGATAATGGCCATTCTTGTAATACTCCATGTGCTTCTTTTGAATCTCGATAGTGATTGTTTTCATCCTCTCGTCAATCATCTTGAGATCAGTTTCAGTTTCATTCCTGTGTTTTTCATACAGTATTGTTGTTTCATGCATATATCTGGCCTCAATTTCTATTTAAATAGAAACAGAGAGATAGTATAGTTTAGAAAATAATGCATGAAAGCACTGATTGAGAAGATTGGACACTTTTTGTTTACCTCTAAATTGTGTTTCGGCCCACATGTAGAGCTCCCTTAATCCATCCTGATGTTTCTGTTCAGAATAAAAAGGCGTATTTTATTGCAGATGCCTTCTTGGGGAAATGAAAGGTGCCCTGTTCTCACCAGTTTGAGCTTGTTGATGCAGATTTCTGTCATGGTCTCCTTTTCCTCTCGCTCCACCTGAGGGAGGTGAATTTTCTTCTGCAGCTCGACCTCGATGTTGAGTTTCTCTGTGTGGGTCTTTGAGGCCGCCGCCATGTCGGCCATCTTCAGCTCGCAGACTTCACTGTGGTGTGCACGCTCCAACTGTGCCAGCTTCTTCCGGTGCACCTGAAATCAACGCTCACTGTTACATTCACAGGTGAAACTCACAAACCGTCTGGACAGTGATGCGTCCCGGCGTTTCCTGTCTGTTTTTTGAGTTTGTGTGGGATCCGTGTCCAGTTGTCTTCCCCTCCGTTCCCCCAGTTCAGTTCTCTGAGCCGAACCTTCCAGATTCCTGATCTGTTTGTCTTTTAGCCCTCGTGCACCGACCCGCATTAATAACAGTCAAAGCACTGGTCCTGTTATGACAGCTAAAAACGTTACACCGCATTAAAACACATTCATTTCCCACATGCTTTTGTTCAAAGCCACTAATTTGATTGTATTTAATTTGTATTTTAGGAAAATTGAACAATTTGGGAAAAAGAACTGCTGATCTAATTTCATTAGTCTCAGTGTCCGTATAAAATCAATGTGTCAGCGTTCAATCAACTGTACTTTTAACAGGTTCTTTTCATCATAATTCCTGGAACATTTCATTAAACAAAGAATCTGAGTTCGTCTCTCGCCCCTGGATCTGTACAGCTGGAACACAACGTAACATTTCTGAAGTTTCTGTGCCACTTACTTCAGTTTCTGCTCGGTGACGTTCCTCGACCTCATCTTTCAGCAGGAGCTTTTCTCTCAGCCTGGTCTTGGTCTGCTCCAGCTCCCTGTTGTCGTTTCTCGGGGATTTCATGTTATTCTCAAACTTCAAGTGCTTCTTCTCCTTCCTCATCTCGCTGAGTTCTTCTTGGAGACTGACACATTCCTCCCACAACTTCAGGTGAAGAAAGGTTAACCACAAATGTCAGACACTTTAACGGATTAATCCTGATCTGGTGCAGTAAGTGATGAGCTCTAACCTCATCTTGGGTCTTCTCCACTTTAGGCTTCTCCTTCCCAAGCGTTTCATTGGCTTCCTCTGGAGTCTTTGTTTTCCAGACAAAACAAACCAAAACATTGTGTATTGAAGGAGATATGAAACTATAAACTGAGAACATGAACTCGTTATTAAAACATTTACTGAGGTAATAAATCAAGTGAGAAGAAGGGCAAGTTTCCCATAGACTTCAATACAATTTGACTTATTTTTAGGACCAGTGGAGTCGCCCCCTGTTGGTCATTAGACAGAATGAAGGACTGAAGGCTCTTCAGCACTGAACTGAACTTTATGTCCACTTTTATACACAGTTTGAGGTTTTACTGCTGTAATTTCTGTGATTGTGTCTTTTTTATTTGTATCTTTGTCGTCACCGTGTTTCTACCTGTCACATTAGTGTTGAGTTGATGGATCACAACATGAGTAAAACTGCTCATGAGTGTTTGTTTGTTTCTGGATCTGAGTTAAATTCTGTGGAATCTCCCTTTTTTGTGCTCAGTCACCTCAGTCTCCTCTTTCTGCTTCCTTTTCTTCTCTTTGTTCCTCTTTGGTGGCTGGAAACAAAAAAAAACAAACAAACAAACGAATAAGTAATAATAATAAAATAAAAAGATTAAAGATGAAAGATGTCGTTGTTGGTTTATTTAAACTGCTGAACAAGTTCACTCACCATCATGAATATTGATCCGACGCTGATCTTTACGGCGTCTAAATGTGACCTGGATGCGTCGCCATGGCAACCGGGAGAGAATTAAAAACGTAACACATGAAAACAAATACATCATTTACTCACATTTACACCGAATCATCAGAGAAACTATCGGGTTTTCTTCTAATTTGAATGGGGTGGGGGTACGCTTTTTTATATTTATTATTATTATTTTTTTATAAACATTGTAAACAAGTGACGTCCAGCATGACGTAAACAAAACGACGTTATTCGAGACGTACGTCATAATTTCCAGTATTTTAAAAATTTTTTCTTTTATTATTTTTAAAATGAAAAAATAAAATTTTATTTTTTTTAATTATTCCTAACAGTGGTCCTCCAGAGGGCCACAGGTTCTGCCCCTCGCTGGCCGGCAGAGGGCGCTCCTCCTGTAATCTGCCCCTGGTGGGGCACCAGCTGATTAGTGTCTGATGCATGAGTGACCATGCATGATGCATAAGTTGAGCATGAGTGGGACATGACTGTCCCACTCATGCTCAACTTATTTTTTCTGTCTTAATATTAAATTGACGCAGCGGTAAATTAGCACTTGCTCATAGAGGGATTGGTTCTTGAGGAAGTTGCTCTAAATTTTAAGGGTTTGAAAGTAGGTTTGTCATGACTTGATGCTATATAAAGAAAATGTGATTTTTAATTTGCCAACGTTTGGCCACAGAGCCAGAGCGGTCGGGTCGGCAGAGATAATGGGTAGCATCACTCAGACAGTATGAGCTCTGCTCGTTCTTCAGCAGCAGGCGTTGAACCAGATGGAGGGACAGTCGGTGGGTAACGTCTCTAAAACCCCACAGACAGTCCCTCCTGACATTCAGATCTCTCTCAGCCTTCTGGTGGATTTTTACCTGCTTGAATGAGCATTCCTCATCCTCATAAAAGAAGGGTCAGCCTCATCTCAGCCACGGACTCATATGACAGATAGCAGCGGATATTTAACTCTCTTTTTGTGTGTCAGTATAAGTTTGTGACACAATTTCCTCCACAATGTAAGACATTAAAAATTAAGTATTCATGCAAAGCCTCGACATGTGAGGGAGCTCAGAGCCTGTTTGAGTTGTATTCAATGCCTCAGTCTGCACTTTAATCTGAGCTATGTCGAAGAGACATAACTTATTTTAGCACGAGCCAATTAGAGCTGTAACAGATATCCTGTATATTGTGTTTTATTACCTGAATATCGGTTCTTATATTTCATGCTCTGTATTTGTAAGTTCAGAGTCTGTTACTAAAGACAGCAATTAGCACCGTCCAACCATCACAATACTTCAAGGATGACATTTAAACAAAAGCAAAGCAAGTACTTCAGGGGAGTGTTGGAAAAAAAATATATTTTTCTTTTGTTTTGTTAAGTATAAAATATTTTCATAGACATCACAGGTTTACAGTGTAGGTAGGTAGAGTTGCATGTTACATGATAAATCTTTCAAACGTGGAAAAAATACAGCACCACACATCCACAGGACAGTAAACCCAGAACACGCAGAGAACCACGGAGGGAAAATAGTCCAAACCAAGAAGGGGGAAGTTACCAAATCTTTGTTTTGGTGACATATAGTGTTTGAAAGCTAGAAACAGAAAAATATTTTTTCTTTTACAATGAAAACATCATATTGATCTCCATTATACATAAAAAAAAGTCAACAAGTTACAGAAAATCCAACCAGAGCTGATGCTGCAACCATCACTTCTCTCAGTTGGTCAGGATTTATAACTCATCCCTCCTCCATGTCTTTTCCTCCAACTCTGTTCTTCTGCTCCACCTTTGCTCATTAGGTCATCGTCTTTCATGGCAGATTTGTAGCTGCACGATTGGTCACGAGTGAATCTAACACACGAGTTGGACTGCTGTTGATGAAATTTTGGTTGGAAATTAAAAACTTAAAAGCTTATTGGCACTGTGACGATTTGGGGAATATTGCATCTTTGTTATAAGACAACAAAATATCAACATCAGCCGTCATCAGTCTTCATCAAACTGACATGTGGTTGCTGAATTTAGGTGTATTATCCTCAGGGATGAAGTTGTGGTGGAGTTACTTCCAGGTGATAAACATCTACCTTTCTCACTAACTTTTGTGTAAGTTGACAGAGACTTGTCTGTCCATCCTCCACCACGTCCTTATCCTCCCCCGATGTCTCCAACTTAAATCTGATGAAGGTCCAGTTCTGTAGGATCCTACCAGCACGTCGATCGGTCCAGTATGAACAGCAGATCAAAGAAGATATCAGCGCAATGAAAACCCGTTGATTCCAAAAAGTGTTGATTCCTCTTGTTGCCGACAGAAAAGCATCTTGTGCTTTATTTCTCTGCTGGGGATCTCTGGAGAACACTACCTGCAGCTTCAGTTTGCAGCAGTTCAAGTTTGCTTCAGTCCACTTGATCTTTTTTGTCCCAGAAAACCTGCTACAAGTCCCGAACACTGAGCTCTGCTTCTGTCTGGGTGCTCGCCTGCCTGTCCAGCCATTTGTTCATTAATTTGTCTGTTGCCAAATCTCCCTCTCCTCTTCCTCCACCCTCTCTTTGTCTCTTGGCGAGGTCGCTAGCGATAGCCAGCGCTCCTCCCTTCAGAAACCTCACAAAGTTCTCGCCAACTAACGGCCCCATGGCGTACATGCCAGGCCCGTCGGCTGCAATCACCTCGTTGGTGAATGGATGCACCTCAATCGGGTTCCTTCGGCATGTGATCGCCTTGTCGGGGTTGATGCCGAGCGGACGCCCGTTGTCGTTTAGAAAGGAAAGGTTGGGGTGGGCACCGATGAGAACAAGAGCCTTGGAGACCTGAACCACAGTCCGCTGGCCGGAGTCTGACTCCAGGATGCACTTCCGGTCCGGTCTAAACTCCACCACCCGGTGACGCGGGAAGCTCAGGTAACCTGGGTACGAGGAAGGGGGTGGAGTCAAGGAGGAGGGGGTGGAGTGATGCTGGAGGTTCTGAGCGTGGTCCTCTGATGGAGGACTAGGTTGGTGCTGCTGCTGGGTCATCATCTGGTGAACCTGAATGGACAGGAAAGAGAAGGCAGATGTAACTTAAGGCCCAAAGAAGTCACCTTTTGTTGCCACAAAACAGGAATTTAAAAAAAAAAAAAAGATCCTTTAGCTGAACATTTAAACGGTTCATTAGCAGGAAATCGACCATCCTCACCTTGTGGTACTCCGGGTAGAGCAGTTTGGGCAGCTGGTTGAAGATGAGGCCCGGGTCTCTGACTGAGCGTCTGAAGGCGTGGTAGACCGGCGTGTTGAGATGGTGGGCGGCCAGGACGGCGTCGGCCGCCGTGAGCCCCGCCCCCACCACCAGCACCGGGTCCGAGGACTGGTCCAGCTCCCCGCGGGAGATGGCGGCCTCCAGCTCCCAGAAGGAATGGCAGACGAAGGGCAGGGACTCGCCCTCCACGCCGAGCCGGGCAGGGATGTCATGGGTCCCCGTCGCCAATACCACGTTATGGGCCAGCAGGGAAAAAGGCACCTCCTCCGACACAGAGGAGCCATCTGACAGGAAGAGGAGGCGAGGGGAGGGGGCGGTTATTTGGCGCCTTTTATTTTACATTTAAACGCTCCAACGTGTGCTGTTATTCTCTGTACCTCCAAGCTCCTCCCCCTCACGCCGCTGCAGGCCTGTCACCCTCCAATAGGACGGTGCCCCCTCCTGGTTGCTGGGCTGCCTGGTTACCGAGGTGACGGTGGTTCCACAGGCGAAGCTCTGCTCCAGGGACATCTGGGAAACGTAGTGTTGGTAGTAGGAGGCGATCTCTGCTGGCGTGGCACGGTCGTTACGTACATTTCTGGAACAAAAGCAACAAGAGAACACACTTCGATGTAAAATACACACACATGCATGATAATGCAAAAACCCTGATGAACGACAGCTGTCAGAGAAACATGAGCAAACAGGAAGAGTAAAGTTTAAGTTAAGACTCTCTACAGCGGCTGTAAAACGTTTTATGGAAATCCGCACGGCTTGGCCGAGCTCGGCTTATTTGAAAAACAAATTCACAGCACCAATCAATGAGGCTCATATTCATGCGTGTCAGAATATAATAGGCTTAAACAGCTCATGACAATAACCAATACATCTATAAAACTAAAAGCCTGCAGACTGTCAGCAGACCAACAACACCGTTCAAATTGGTTTGTTTTTTTTTTTTTTTTACAGCAGCTATAAAGCTATGGGCAAACCTCGGTGTGTGTCACATGTACTGTGAAATAAGATTTGCTGGTTTTACGGCAGACCGACCTGCGTTTGTCTCTCATCCAGTCCTTCAGCTTGAGTCCAGGCAGCTCCATCCAGTTAGCCAGGCTCAGAGTGAGCATGGAGCCCTCCATAGCCTGAGGACGACACAACAACGGTTGGTCCAACTGAAATAAACCTCTCTGCCTGGTCACAGGTCAAATCTGCAGGTCGCGTTTATTTTGACCTACACAAGCACCAACGTGGCTGATGAGTAAACCTGTTTTTTAACTCAAAGAGCCTGCTGTTTGGTTTCAGCATGTCAGCCATTTTATTTTACACCATGATATTATTACAATTTAAGGATTCATTGTCAATCAGATGTTGAGGCACAAAAACGTCGGAGCAGATGAGTGATTCCAGCTACATACATGCCAGGCTCCCCCCGGCGGACCTTTCCCCAGCACCAGGTGGGGGATGGCGCGCTCAGGCTCAAATCTCCACTCCAGCGGAGACGTGTGGTCCAGCCCAAAGTCGCTGTCGGGGAGCAGCAGCGAATCGAAGAGCACGGCCACGGGATTGGACGATCGGCCCTCCAGCCCCTCACATAAGTACTCCAGATCCTGGAGAGAGAGACACAGCGAGGCTCGGTTCACGTGCCGGGTCCTCCGCCTCTGCGTGTGTGTTTGTGTGTGTATCTGTGTGTGTTACCTGCTCCAGCAGAGACAGGTGAGGCTGCTCTCCCAGCTTGCTGTGCAGCAGCGGGTTGGGGTGTGACGCCTGCGGTGACAGGTAGGGGGTGTAACCTGATAAGAGGTATGACAGACAGATCCCTGATGGGCCGTTACCTGAGAGACAAAGACAGAAACAGACGGCGGGTGAGCATCAATCCGCAGCCTCTGACAGTCCACACAAAGCTCTGGTCGATGGGGATATTGTATATGTTGTGTGTCTGCGCTGGTTACTACGGCTCATTTGACAGAAAACAGAAACCTGATCAGGAAGGAGAATTCATTCGTGCAGCTCTTCGCCTAGAGACAGCAACCAAACAGCTGAAGCTGAGAAAACTCAAGTTGCCATCGCACAATCACTGATTCACATCAGTGGATGATAGCATGATGTAACAAGCTCGAATGCTCCATAAATACACTGCATGATGAGGTGGTGACTCAGCAGGACTACACACACAGACACACACACTCTCTCTCTCTTACCTGCCAGCACACAATGACTCAGGGATTATTACACTTGCAAGTGTATAAACCTTGGCTGCACAAACAAAAGAGGAACTAGATTTTAACATTTAAAATGGGAATATTTCAGCTGCTCTTTCTTCTACGAGCCTTTAAATCTGACTTTTATAGATAATAGTGCATCAGCAGAGTAAATACACATCTGTGGCCTGACAAACATTGGCATTCACTTTCTGCCCTGCTTGTACATCCTTTCTAGGTTACTGCTCACAGTTTCTCACTCTACATAAAATTTGGCCTTTGAGCTTTTATTAGTCCTCTGTGGAGGGGAAGAAAGAGGAAAAAATAAAAAAAATAAAAAAAAAATAAATCAAAAAACACTTCTGCTATTTTGAAGGCACAAAAAAAAAAAAAAAGATGTTTTCCCACAGCTAGACAAAAATCCTGCTGACGACGAACGCAGCAGCACATCGACATCAAATCTTAATATAACTGAAGTGAATGATTGTTTCTGTTTCTGATAAGTTTCTGTCAGCATACAATAATGTGCAAGTATGCATGAATGTATGTGACGTTTGTGTGTGTGTGTGTGTGTGTGTGTGTGTGCGCTTTACCGATGATTACAACAGGCAAAATCTCTCCAGGGAGAATTTCTTTGTCATGAAGATCCATTTTACCTGAAAAGAGAAAAACATGATTGAATTAGTATAATTATGGTTTCTGTTTATTATACAAGCGTGAGAAAGTTAAGAAGGGTGGATTAGTTAATCATTAAAGGCCGTCACCAGTTACAATGGTCAGCCAGTACATTTCCACTGAACTCTGACACACACATGACCAATGTGTGTCACTGGTTCACTGTGTACATGACATTTGTGTGTTTGAGGTTGTGGTCAAACAGGAGTGTGTGTGTGTGTGTAATCCCGTGTCATTTACGTACTACATCTATTACTATAAACAGATATAGATATTTTAACTTCCTGGTTCAGCTCAAACAACGCAGGCAGCTGCAGATATGTTCTTAAACATTTGGAGTGACACCTGTGAGATAAATTTCTCTTATTTATTTATTGATTTTAAATATTGGCAAGTTCAGACTAACTTTTTTTTTTTTAAGTCAACAGAATGTATAAATGTTAACAGCCCAGGGGCTTGTGTAAAAACAACAATCGCACCTCCTCTTCTTAAGTTACATTTCACTAACTTAAATGAGCTGCAGCATAGAAACGGGTCGGCAGCCAACGAGGCTCAACCTTTTTCTTTCTGCCTCTTCCATGTGACATTAAACGCAAAGAAATAAAAACCATCCATGTTTTAGAATGGATTCACTTTTATACCAAATTTTTCAACAAACCTTCTGAAATGTTTCCAATTCAACAAAAAGTTTGTCTCGAGATTGAAAAGCGAGTTGAATGTGAAAGCAGCTGATTTTCCACAGACACGCTTCAGTTCGCTGCAGCGATGAGCCGACCAGCACGAACCAAAAACTCCCTCCGTTGTTCCACTTTGTTCACATTTTTTGCGCTGAAACAAACTGAACTCTGTCTTCACTCCTTCAAATTCACACCCAGCTGAGCGCAGCAGGCGGAGGGACGAGGTCTCCATTCATTCACCAACTGTCTTACAAAGTGAATCAATATGTTTACTGATAAAGGCCTTGATGCCAACCATGACCTCACTCTTACACACACACACACACACACATTTTTGCAGAGGAGAGTTGGAATGGGGAGAGGGGTGGGGCAGGGTGACCAAGAGCGGCGGTACGTAATGACCAGCGTTGGCTGCTTTGGACAATCTGCTGTGTCATGCTTACATAGATGGTGAGGACAGGACAGACCAGACGAGGAGGAGAAAAAGAAAAGGAGGAGAAGGACAAAGTCGAAGATAAAGAGAGGCCGAAGGAGAGAGAACAAGAGAAAAAGGAATGTATGGACAAGAAAGGAGCTAGAGCGATAAAGGGGGTTACATAAGTGCAGTGCAGAGGTTGGCACTGAGCCCAGACCAGTGTGTCTGAGCCAGAAGGGAGTGTGTGCGCGCGCGCACACACACACACACACTTTCTGTCTCCCACACACTTTGCGTGACTCCTTGCAGCTCTACTGGCCGACATTAAAGAAGTGATTGGACAGGACAATTGGCTGGCCTTTCATTTCTTTCTCCCTCTTTGCTGATCGTGCCAAGAAAAAGTGGTTAACGCCTTTTCTCTTTCACCATTCGCAGGAAAAAAAAAAAAAAAAAAAACACAATTGAACAATGCAGAAAGTCTCCGTTCACTTTTCCACATGATGCTGCACCATCGCCACCAAACGTATCGCTTCCAGATTGCGGAGTTGGGACATATTTATTATTTTTGCATCTATAGGGGAAGGCAGTTCTGGCATCCGCCTGGACAGCAGCAGGGGAAAATGTGCTTTGATGATTTTGTGCGACTGACTCCTTAATTGTGTAGCTCAGCTTTGATTGCACACAAGGATCAAAAAGGACAGAAAAAGTTGGTTCTGCCTGTTTTTTTGTTCTTCCTGTTTTAAATTCCGCTGAGGCACATTGTTTATCAGCTGAAATGTTTTCTCGCTCTCAGAGGAGATTATATCTAAACAACAATCAAACTGCCAGTCAGCCCCTCTTCCTGCCGTCTGAGCCGCGTGCAGATTTTACTGCTCTGGATTTGTTTGCTGTCTGCAGTAACCATCAGGTGTGACATAATTAGCTCACAGGCAAACTCAACACACTGATGCAGCATTTTTATCCAAGGTGCTGAGTCATACCTGCAAAACTAAGCCCTCAAACGAACCCGTGTGTTCGTGTCCCACAGCTGGAGTCGAGAGGGGGGATGCAAACGTTGGGGATGGTTGAACATCTCTCTTCTGCAGCGGTGTCTATAACCCCCCCCCCCCCCCATATGGCACCTGCACCGAGGCCAACCTGAGATCGTCCTGCAGCCGCTTCAGCCCATCTGCCATCTGTCCCGGCCAGACGGCTAATGAGATTTTAATCATCTTCTGACGAACGACCAAACGCCTGCAGGAATCCACAGGTCGGTCGATCAGTCGATGCCGGACACATCTTTCTCTGCTTCTCCGTCTCTTGTCATTCACATTTTTCTAACATTTCTTGAACTAAAAGGTGAATCTATTGGTCATGAGAAGTAATTCATAAGTCAATGAAGCGGATTTTAATGGCTCTGGTTTCACCTGGCACCATAAGGGCCCCAAGACAGTTGTACTGAGGTCTGTAATGGATCAGAAACGTGACCCAGGAGGAGGACTTGTGGTTCATTTGAAAGACAAATAGTTGAGATATGCAGCCGAACTGCCTAGATTTGCAGATGTAAAAGAATGTAAATCAGGAGACGTGCACAAACACCCCACATGGAGAGCGAATCAGGACAACCAGCCTGATCTGTGCTGCACTGAAACACGTCGATCATCACCGTCGTCACTTCCCACTCAGTTGTGTTGGCCTATTTTTGATTATTTATCCTGTACAGACATTTCTGATTTCTCATTTCTGCCTCGTAAAAGCACCTTTGGAGTTGCACTAAAATCTGGCTGTAATGTAAATTACAACAACAATAAAGGTGATTCAGATTCTGATTTAAACTGAATGTGTTGACATCAGCTCCAGCTGGACAACATCACACACTGACTGCTAAAGCAGGGGGGCCACAGGCTATATGGGGGGGGGCAGAAAGTTTGACCCTACTTATCTGAACTTTTAGAGGAGCCATGTGCTTTTTTTGTTCATATCTTTTCAATGGATTCCTCCAAACTATAATGTCAAATGAAACCCTTCCTCTAAAGCTGCACCTGACGGACCGGCCCGGAGCAGATCATCCGGACAAATGGATGAGCCCCGGCTAAAACCGGCAGGGCCCCCCCCCCCACACCGGGCCCCCCTCCCGGGCCCCGCTGTGGGGTCAATAACGACCTGAAGGTCACTCACAGGCCGGCGGTGTTCCTCAGCTGCTGCTCGGCTGCTCCTCAGGCTGTCATGTCTCTTTGTCTTCCTCCTTCTGCTCCGCTTTCCTCCGGACATGTGTCGGACTGTCTGCCGCTGCGGCTCCGCGCTGCGCACACGCAACTTATATACCGCATCACGCGGCTCGGCCCGTCGGCCAATCAGCGGCCACCGCCGCTTCCGGGAGGGAGGCCCCACCCCCACCCCTCTGACGTAACACGCAAAGATCGTCTATGGCTGCAAGATGGCGGCAGCAGAAGATGTCTGATCTGTGTTTAAATTGACTTTCAATTCGACAAAACAGATATTTACTGTTTATTGGGTCAACTAATAAGCTGATGCAAACATCCATTTATACATATTCTTCATTTTATAATCATATCTTGCTCTTTACGCTACTTTTTAAATCCTTTTTTATTTTCTTTATGTAATTCTGCTCTTCTCGCAATGACAATAAGGCTTCTATTCCAATTTGAGGAAATATACACAAATATACACACGTAAATAAAACTCAAGCTTACATCACACAACATTCATTCATCATTTCATAAATGTGTGATAAGTCATGTTCTGACGTACGACAACAGTTGATCAGTTTTACTATTTATTTATTTATTTTTTATTGGACAGTACTGAATATTTTGCCATCACACCAAAAATTGTGCTTTTCAACCAAAATATCTACTTTTATCATTAATGAATAACCATTAAATAAACATGAAAATTAAGAATGACCACAAACACATGTGATTACAAAAAATGACATAACGTGTCACGATTTAATATCTGAAAGTAAAAACTTACTTTACTAAATGTAAAATCTAAGATTATTTATGTCTTTCAAGGCTCCAATAATTCATTTACAAACAGAACAGTCTTTAAATGTCCTCATACTTCAGAATATCTAATGATTTCTCTTTTTTATTGTATTTATTTTTGATCCATTTCATTCAGTCCTGGTTTATGTGACTTGTCTGCTGTTTTTGGTGCGAAGCGGACACAGATACAGACGGATGGACGGATGGATGAAGGTGAACAATGTGTGCAGGCTGGACGAGGCAACACAAGAGAGGAGGCATCACCAGAATACGCAGTGTAAAAAACAGGAGTGTCTATTAGTTTGATTTGATTTGATTCGATATAGAGCACTTGGGTTTAGTGTGAAGTGGAACAATGTTGAAAAGTCAAAAGCAGAAATTGCATCATGATATGAGTGACAATTCCCAGCTGAAGGAACAAATGAAGGAATTAAAGCATTTTTTTTTTTTTTAAACAAAGTGAAGTAGGGGCCAAATCCATTACCAGGAGAAGGCGCACCTTCCTTAATATATCCTATTGACCTTTAACCCTTAAAGCACACTGATATCAAGCCAATGTAATATCAACTAACCAATGACACACAAAAAAAAACAAACCTTATATCCAAACATGATTGAACTTCCTGCAGTACGGCTGCCAAAGTTGTGTTCCTTCACCGTGACTTTGCCTTTTTGTGTTATTGTGTCATGAAATTTCCTTTACAGGACATCATCCCGCTGTTAAACCAACTCTTCAGCCAATTTAAATTGAGGAAGAACAAACATTATCTTCCCTTTTTTGTTGCTGCAATTTGCAGGGTCTGTACATATAAACAGTGGAGAGTTGGAGGTCTTGCTGGTTTCCGCCGCTCTCCGATGACCAGACAGAAGCTGAGGCCAGAGCGGTGTATAATGAGAGTTAGCTCAGTTTTTCCAGACCGCTCTTACCGAAGGCTCCAGCTGCAGAGTTCTGCTTTCTGAGTGTATGTTTCAAAAGCAAAACTGTGACTAACCGAAAACAAATCCAATTTCTCCCGCTCGTCAGACATACTTTTATATGACTAACTATACGAATAAATGATACGTGGTTTTGATTTTATAACTCATTAAAGACTCAGTACTTGTGCTTCTAGTTTTGATTTAGTCTTCAAAGGAAACTCAGATGGACACTGAATTGTTTTTGAGTTATTTTTCACTTTCTTAGTGCATCATTCCTTCACTCTGTTTGGGCAGAATTGACGTATTGCTGGAAAAAACTTTTTTTAATAGCATGCGGTGGCTGTGTGACTTCCATCAAGTTTACTGGATTACCATGTTCACGCTCCTCAGAGGATACGCCTCACACAGCTGTCTATCCCTCAACTTTTCAGCTTCACCTGGCGTGATGATGATTCCTCATAACACCGCCGGCGACGTCGATGATGTCGCTTTTTCAGCAATTCAAATTTATGGCTTTATAATAAAATATCAAAGCCGACGGCCTTCCCGTCACCCTCAGCTGCTCATTTTCACATATAACAGTTTGTTTATGCCCGCTGGACACAACGCTGAATGTAAGGTTGGCAGATTTGTCCTAATCACACTTCGATCCATGTCATTTCTTTTCTTTTTGACTCTTGTATTTCATCATTCACTGACCTGACATAACCCTGTGGTCTCAATGGTTCTGCTTTCTGGCTCTTTCCCTCATGATGCAACCGGCCGAACATTACTCCTGCTGCTCATTGGGCCAGCACAAGGAAACACAGGGAGCCAATCAGTGCTTAGAATACATAACACACTCACAGGATCAGGTTGTATATGGGAGCAACGTTTACACGTTGGACCGTGATCATTTTAAGCTGCGAGGCTGTGAACCTTCCTTATAAATCCACCGTGACGTTTCGTGGCTCAGAGAAATCATCGTTTGCTTTTTTCAACCTGTTCTCACTGTCATTTATATCCAGGAAAAGTTTTAAGATCTAAAATGAACAATATATTTGATCATTTAATCATAAAAATAAAGAAATCTAAATAAAAGCTGTGACATCTATTAACACCAATAACATGATAGTCTTTGATATGTAACCTTCAGGTGGATACAACATGATAAAGGGGAGACTTCCCTCCAAAGTTATTACCGTAATTATCTTATCTCTCCTCTCAGCGATAACGAGCTTCACTGTGGAACAAAGTCATTTAGAGAGAATGTCAATTAGGATGCAAGTGAAGGGAGGTTCTCTAACTGTGTTGGTCTCTAACTGTGTGGTTCTCTAACTGTGTCGGTCTCTAACTGTGTCGTTCTCTAACACTGTGTTGGTCTCTAACTGTGTGGTTCTCTAACTGTGTCGGTCTCTAACTGTGTCGTTCTCTAACACTGTGTTGGTCTCTAACTGTGTGGTTCTCTAACTGTGTCGGTCTCTAACTGTGTCGTTCTCTAACACTGTGTTGGTCTCTAACTGTGTGGTTCTCTAACACTGTGTTGGTCTCTAACTGTGTCGGTCTCTAACTGTGTCGTTCTCTAACACTGTGTTGGTCTCTAACTGTGTTGGTCTCTAACTGTGTGTGGTTCTCTAACTGTGTGTGGTTCTCTAACTGTGTGTGGTTCTCTAACTGTGTTGGTCTCTAACTGTGTTGGTCTCTAACTGTGTTGGTCTCTAACTGTGTGTGGTTCTCTAACTGTGTCGGTCTCTAACTGTGTGTGGTTCTCTAACTGTGTTGGTCTCTAACTGTGTGTGGTTCTCTAACTGTGTTGGTCTCTAACTGTGTTGGTCTCTAACTGTGTTGGTCTCTAACTGTGTTGGTCTCTAACTGTGTGTGGTTCTCTAACTGTGTGGTTCTCTAACTGTGTGTGGTTCTCTAACTGTGTTGGTCTCTAACTGTGTGTGGTTCTCTAACTGTGTTGGTCTCTAACTGTGTGTGGTTCTCTAACTGTGTTGGTCTCTAACTGTGTTGGTCTCTAACTGTGTGTGGTTCTCTAACTGTGTTGGTCTCTAACTGTGTAGGTCTCTAACTGTGTTGGTCTCTAACTGTGTGTGGTTCTCTAACTGTGTTGGTCTCTAACTGTGTGTGGTTCTCTAACTGTGTGTGGTTCTCTAACTGTGTTGGTCTCTAACTGTGTTGGTCTCTAACTGTGTTGGTCTCTAACTGTGTGTGGTTCTCTAACTGTGTCGGTCTCTAACTGTGTGTGGTTCTCTAACTGTGTTGGTCTCTAACTGTGTGTGGTTCTCTAACTGTGTTGGTCTCTAACTGTGTGTGGTTCTCTAACTGTGTTGGTCTCTAACTGTGTGTGGTTCTCTAACTGTGTTGGTCTCTAACTGTGTGTGGTTCTCTAACTGTGTCGGTCTCTAACTGTGTCGGTCTCTAACAGTGTTGGTCTCTAACTGTGTGTGGTTCTCTAACTGTGTTGGTCTCTAACTGTGTTGGTCTCTAACTGTGTGTGGTTCTCTAACTCTGTGTGGTTCTCTAACTGTGTGGTTCTCTAACTGTGTGTGGTTCTCTAACACATTGTCGGTCTCTAACACTGTGTGGTTCTCTAACACTGTGTGGTTCTCTAACTGTGTGTGGTTCTCTAACTCTGTGTGGTTCTCTAACACTGTGTGGTTCTTTAACTGTGGTGGTCTCTAACTGTGTGGTTCTCTAACTGTGTGTGGTTCTCTAACTCTGTGTGGTTCTCTAACACTGTGTGGTTCTTTAACTGTGGTGGTCTCTAACTGTGTGGTTCTCTAACTGTGTGTGGTTCTCTAACTGTGTGGTTCTCTAACTGTGTGTGGTTCTCTAACTGTGTGGTTCTCTAACACTGTGTGGTTCTCTAACTGTGTGGTTCTCTAACTGTGTGGTTCTCTAACACTGTGTGGTTCTCTAACTGTGTGGTTCTCTAACTGTGTGTGGTTCTCTAACTGTGTGGTTCTCTAACTGTGTGGTTCTCTAACTGTGTGTGGTTCTCTAACTGTGTGGTTCTCTAACACTGTGTGGTTCTCTAACTGTGTGTGGTTCTCTAACTGTGTGGTTCTCTAACTGTGTGGTTCTCTAACAGTGTTGGTCTCTAACTGTGTGTGGTTCTCTAACTGTGTGGTTCTCTAACTGTGTCGGTGTCACACACGTCTGTCAGACACTAATTGGTCTGAGCTACAGTTTTGAGGGTCCAGGTTCAGATCAGGCTTGTGTCAGAATGAAATACAACACAATCCTGATGATGTTTGATATAATTACCATCAGCACAAAGACAAAAAGCCCTGACATCACTGGATTATTAAAGAACAAATATTTGTAAACTGAAGAATGATGGCATGCTGTGTGTGGCTGATTCTGAAGTGAGAAAATGAAAAAGTTCCTGTCGTCCATTAGACATCTGGTTCGTGTTCCTCTGAGGAGTCTAAGCTCGGTGAGCTGCACTAAAAGCTCTGATTAATCCTTTGGGTGCTTTTGGCCGGGGCTGTTTCACCCGTCAGCTGAGCACAGGCCGGGTGGGGCGAGACAGAAGAACTGATGTCACTTAAGGGCCTTACTATTATTTTTTTTTTTTTTCTTTGTGTGGAAACACGTTTGCAAGCAGAGCTGTTCTCATAGTTTACATCGCCTGGAAAGAAACGCAAAAACTGAAGTTTCAAGCCTACAATCATTAAACGACACCAACACAAACTTCCCAGCTTGTTTTATTTTTCAATTAAAAAAGCAGAAGCTGTCTAGACCCTCGTGTTGATTTAACTTGATCCAGTTTGTCTGCTCTCACTTGTCCAGTTGGGCGAGCCGTCGCTGACAAACTTCATCTCTTTGAATAGCATCTTTGTGCCGTTGTTACCCAATCAGTGTAAGACTTCAGCTGTGTTGTTGTGGTTTGGTTTTTTTCAGGATAAGTTACACAATTTAAGACTTTTTGGTTGACACACAAAGAATCGGCCGCCTGAATGTGAGACTTGATCTAATTTTTCTGCAGCTGGTGACTGTAACATCCAGCTATCTCTCATCAAATCTACTTCCTGATGCAAATAAGATTTGGGTTTGCGGGAACAATTAAGTAAATGTCACTTTGAGGTGCACCTGAACGAGACCTTGACATGTTTGTTCATGTGAAAAAATCTGCAGGACGGTTTCAGGCGGATAGCTCGGACTGCTTTTGGTGTGAAAGCCGAGTCTAACGATACCTTTGGGAAACCCGACGCGTTTGGGTGCGAGTCGTGGCGTAATCCCGTCCAGGAAGCCGTCTTTTGTCCCCCGTGTGAGCGTCCCAGCACCGACGTCACCGGGATGTGCTTCCAACAGCGGAGATCACAGGCAGAGGATGAACAGATCAGGCCGGGACAAAAGGCCCGCAAAGGGTTAAAAGTACACAAAGCATTCCTCCTCTGGCTTGTTTTCCAGGAACAGAGGGAACATTTGAACAAGGCCGAGAGACGGTGAGGTACAGTGGACAGACACAGGACGGGCTTTTAAACCTCTCACAGCCCAAAGAAAACAGCATCGGACGAGATGTGCAGCGTAAGACATTTTACACGGATGTGTGTCTCCAGCAGCTCCGGACGGGGACGCACACTGAAGGCTCAGTTTACGGTTTGTCTCTGATCCACCAGGAATCACATCGTTTTTACAGTGTGGCGTTTAAAAACATATTCAAGAGCATAGTTTACAGCCTGACACGTGAGAAAACGAATAATACAACCAATTCTGAAATATTACACAACAAACATGTTTATTTCTGCTGTACAGTTGAATATTTCAACATGAGAGTCCACAGTCTTCACGCAAGCTTTATTTTTCAGCTGCTTGAGTCAATAACTTCCTCACACAAACATCATATCTGAAAAACAGTCATCAGTTTGTTTAATATTAGCTTTGAATCCCCAAAAGTGGAAAATAAAATAAATCTCCGATCAGTGGCTGAGGTCAGAGAGATGCTGATTCACTGGCAGCAGAAAACAGAAAAGAAGAAGTCAACCGCCTCACGAGTCGAAGCTGTAAAGCTGACAGTTTGAGGAAGAGGAACCAATCTGTTCATGATGATTCAGCTCAGATTGGTTTCGGTTAATGGACTTTTCTTTTTCCTTTTCAGGCCCGTTGTTGGATTCTGGGATCATCATTTCAATTAGCACGTTTTACAGGAGCATCAGCAGGATCAGGAGGGGAGACAAAATAAAACTTTATTGTTGAAGGCTAAAGGTTTGAGCTGATCGTTTTCTTTTGTGCAAGAAGTGACAACATTTTTCTTGCGAGACAAATGTTGACATCGAGACAAATCGTAATGGTTTGCTTTTGTCTCCGGCTGAGAAATGTGGTTTTAGCCATTTAGACTGGAGACAGGGTGTTGACAATTGGATTAAAACATTACATAAATAGGATTATGTAATGCATCGCTTTTATGCAGAGCGGCGCACTGATTAGTGGTGATGTAACACTTTGCTGATGGGGCTCATCAGAAGAGGCCTCTGAGGTTTTGGTATAATTTCTAAATTAAATTAAAGTCTGATTTTATTAGTCACATCTTACAACACATCTCTATTCCTCTATTTCACCCAAAGTAAATAAAATCTATTTCACATTAAAATCGATCATTGATATGATATTTCGGCTTAAAGCTTAAAATCAGCAATATCCATAAAAATATAGATTGTGTAGATAAAATCGTTGATTCCATAAATGTGTGCTGTCTAAATGAAGGACAAAGGGCGTGCTCGCCGACAGAGAAGCCTGAAAATTGTTGACGTTCATCTTTTGGAGCAGATTCTCAGAGACCTTTGACCCTTTAAGAGTTTCCTCCAACCTGAGAAGGTGATTTTGATTTAGGCACAAAAACCTTCATTGTGTTGTGGAAGACGCCTGTTTGAGTGCACATTACACAACAACGTGGATGCCAAGAAGTGCGTTCTGATGTATGTGAGCTATGCTGCGGGTCGGGCCGTGTCTGATGTGCTGGTGAACTTTAGTTAAGGATCAAGATAAAAAAAAAAAACAACAAACAAGACTATTTATCTGATGAATCTTCACTAACATTGTTCAGACGCAGTGTTTTTTTTTTTACTTCAGTCTGTTACAACGTCCCATTTTTGTGAGATTTAAAGTCCATATAAATAATTTCTTCTACAATGTTGTGGCAGAAAATGTCTGTCACCTTTCTTCCTCTAAATCTAAATAAGTGTGTGGTCCACTTTACGTTGACGGTTGTCTGGAGCTGGTAGGCCTCAGAATGCAGGTATGTACAGGTGTGTTTCAGGCACGGCCCCTGAGGTATGTGAAGCCGGGACATATATCATATCACACCATAATCATGCTGTCAGAGTTAACAACTGGAGGAACAGACTTAACCAGATTTACATTCAGCTGCAGATCTGAGCTTCTAAACTCACACATTTCTGCTTCCATTTATGTTGAACTGCAACATCCTTTTGCCACAAATGAGATTTTTTTTTCAAGACACGATTTTTCACAAACAGCTTTGAGAATCTGAGAGAACGTACTAAGATGTCATTTCTGTCTTTGTGTGCCATCACTGTTCTGGTTTTGTCAAGAAGTGGGACGAATTTATGAGTGCAACAGCTTCCAAATGCAAATGCAAGAGGAATGTTAAGCCTCCCCGAGGCTACAGCTCAGTCTGCAGCATCGACAAAATAAAGCGCAGAAAATCTCCAATCGTATTTTTTTGGTTCTGTTTTTTGTTTTTGACTTTTCAGAATAAAAAAAAGTCACCCTTAGGCTGCTTTTAACTCCCAAAACTGTTGTGTAGAGATATATATGAAAAGATAGTTTGATGTGTTTGCGTTTGTACAGGCATGGTTGTGTGTCTGTGCTATGTAACAATGATAAAAACAACAACAGCAATGATAATAATGATGACAACAACAACAACAACAATATATAAATATATATATATAAAACGCAGACTTATGTGTGAAATGTTTTGTGTGAACGTCTTAGTGTTTTGTATGTCAACACTTTCAGGTAGGTCACGACGGTGAGAATGAGGTGACGGGGAAATGTGATGACTGCAGCACAGATCGGCCTCCGAGCTAAAGTCACAGTGTCTGAAGACGTCGTGTCCTTTACGCTGCAAAGAAAACGCATTTGAAGGCTCTGAAAGTGATTTTAGGCTAATGAAGGCTTTAAAGCCAAAGAGGGTCAAACACACCTCGTTTATTTCCAATAGACGTCTCTGACTGACTCTTTCTCGACAGATCCTGGATGTTTTCATCTGTCAGCCTCGCCTCATTGATCTCTTCTTCACACCCACTTCACGCTTCAATCTTATCTCTGCTGTAAATTCCTCCTCTGCACCATCTTTGACTCATTAACATTGAAGTTAACAATTACAAGGCTGTTTTTCTTGTTTTCTTCCATTCCAGGATGCTGTTTTACAAAAGATAACACACCCATTTAACCGCACGGACAGAGTTCATCCAATCTCTTTTCAGGTGGAGGAATCCAACCCAAAAAAAACACATAATACTCAAATGCCATCTCAGAATCTGCCGCCACATGATGCATAGTTTTATAACTGTTATAGGCCATTTTTCCGTACAAATGAATGACATACAGTACAGCTCAAAAGTTTGGACACACCTTCTCATTCAAATGAATCGAAATATGTTTTTGTACATTTTTATCTTTGTACATTTTGTTTCTTTAAATATGTCTGCATTCTTTTTTATTGTTTTATGTCTGATCACTTACTGCTGAAACATCCAGTCCTAATTGAACAATCAGTGTCTCTGTCTTCAAATTACTCTCAAAAGGAAACGAATGCGGCGACATGGGAGGTTGAAGTTTGGAATGAGGTTTGCGCTTAAGTAATCTAAAATTTACAAAAATTAAAATGAGGTCCGAGTTTTCCTAAACCAGAATTATCTTTCCGATTTTTTGCCTTTTCCAAGAGCAGCAGAGCGGAAAATAAAGAGCCAACTGCTGTTTTCATTTCAGGCTTCAGCTGGATTCAGATTTTAAAAACAAACATTTCCTTTGTGACTTTTCTTTGTGTATATCTCTCCGGTTGATTATTGCTAACATGTTGCCCTTCTCGTTTCTCCTCCTTTTGTTTTGTCCGCCTTCAAAGCCAAACAAAAGGACAACAGACCTTTCAACAGCGTTGCTGAGGAACAGACTCATCGGTTGGAGAGGCGGCAGCCGTCAAGATCAAACCTGTCCTGGTTGATCTCGCATTAATGTGAGCAGTTCAGGCTGTGAGCGGAGGGGAGAGGCCGACAGTTGGCATTTCTGAGGTTCCTACGGTGGCCCAGAGAACAAAAACACAATGCAACACAATACAGAGACTCACAACGCAGCAAAGTACAGAAACACACTGCAACACAAATGACGATTGATGACGCAATAATCCGACTGGAACGCACCAGTCAGTAAATATGTACAAGAAAATGGATGATCCAGCTTTCATGTCACTTTACTGCTACAACCAGCAGAAGTAGTTAGCTTAGCTTAGCTTAGCTTCCAACAGACAACGAAGCCAACTAGCTTTATTAAATGCTAACAAAAATCATGCAGCAATTATTCTTAATGGACTATAATTTAAATAATTTAAATAATTAAAAAAAATTGAAGTTATGTTGATTTGAAGAACTACAGACTGCGACCATGAACTCACGAGGAAATGATCAGTGAGCTGATAATTAAAATAACGTAAATGTAAATGAACTACAGTAAGAATCCTTCTTATGACTTTTAATTGGTGTGTTTGTTTCAGTTTGATGATCTGCTGACTTCTTTTTACAACCAGTGATGGTTTAAGGCTCTTAGCATCGACTTCACTTTACATCTTTAAACACGGTCGATAAACTTTCCTCTTTGCTGAGTGAAGAATAAACAAAATTACCTCTTTCACAACTCAAACGGCTCCCAACAAAGAAAACACAGAGTGCATCGGCGCAGATGGACGTGTCTAGACACACGGCCTCACATGTTTGACCCTGTGAAGCCTCGTCAATGAGCAGACACACACACACACACACACACACAAATCCCTCTGAACCTTGTGAACTCCATCAGGCTTCGATAGAACAGAAAACAGTTCACTTGCCTTCAGACTTTCTGTCATCCTTTTAAATCTGCTCCTTCCTTTTTTCAGTAATATTATACAACCATATTACGGAGCACGCACTGAAACTGGTCCTGAAGGTTTTTTTCTCCTGCGCCGTTGGCCAGTTTTCACAATTTAAGCCTCTTTGGCGATGAACAAAGAAAGTTGTGCTGTTCAGAGGATTTTACAGGACCTGCAGGCTCAACATGACATTATTAACCTAAATAGCAGAATTTCACAATAAAGCAGGCTAACATTAAGCTGCCTTGTCTACATTTATGGTCCGTGCCAGGAAACCAAACGATTTAAATGAACCAATTCACAGAAGAGCGGTCAAATGTCAGTCAGAGTCAGAGTTATGCCAGAATCTTGCTGATGGCGACAAAAAGCTTCTGTTCAAGGTTAAACCGTGTGATTTAGAAAAAATCTAATTTGTATGTATGTTGTATAATCATTCCAGCCTGGAAAAAGAACGGTTCAGATAAATCATTAAGAGCCCAAAATGAACATGATGAGTGTATGTAAACGTCTGTCTGTGTATACTTTCTCTGTTCACTCTGAAAAACAAAAAACAGACATTTCATTTCCTAATTTAATTGTGAAAACGATGTCTACCAGAAAAACCAAAATTTCCATCTTTGTCCGATCTGATGCTCTGTTGGCTGTGACATCACCCAGTGGAGCCAATAGGAGCGGGCCGATGTAACGACGTGACTAACAAAGATGGAGGATGAGAATCGACGGATAAACACACAGAAGAAAAGCAGCAAAGCTCCAAACACGACGTTAAGGGGTTAAATTCGCTTGAGGTCGTTACCTTATCTGACAGAAAGAGAACTTTGTCTGGATAAAACTGGATTCACGACGAATCACACAAAAAAGCTGAAATGAATTACCTACTTCTCTCTCTTGTTTTACAGTTCAACACCTTTGACCTCATTTCTGTGGACGAAACTTTGATCTTCGCTGTGACGCAGCAGTTTTCATTTCATTTAAAGTTTTTTCTTCAGTTCGAATTCAGTTTTTCCACCTCTGAATTAAAATATAGGCAGAGTCAGTGTGTGTTTGTGTTAGTGTTCAGGGGATCAGCAGAAACATCACAGATGATCAATTCGGTTTTCACTTTCGTATAAACCCTCCTTTAGTTTCAGTCATTTTAAAGAAGCTGGCTTTATGTTTCCTTGTGTGTCCTCTTTGTGTTGTTGTTGGTGGGTTTATCTCATCAGGACACACCCATTTCCTGTCACCTTCATCAGCCTCCGCATTCACTTCCTGGTTTTTGGTCCAGTTTTTTATGGACTGAATCCGTTATTTATTCAGGGAAGGTCAATCGAGAGCAAGCTCTCTTTCCTGATGACGGCCTGATTACAAAACACATGAAAGACAAGCACAATACAGCAATTAATTACGATGACATTCAGATTGTAGAACAATAGGCATTTAAAAATATTCAAAGGAATAAGACTCTCTCGAAAAGCAGTCCTCCTTGCGTTATGGGTGTTTAAAATCAAAACGTCCTTTGAACACGTAATGAAACTGGTAAGACATGCAGGAAAAAGCTGTGGCCGATAAAAATCGTCCCTCCTGACAGTTAAAGATAGCCATCCTGCATTTACATGAAGAACACACTGAAGCCGTCGTCTGCATCACATCCATCGACGTGCACGCACGCTTTTCTACATCTGACTCTGTAACTCATCCAAGAGCAGCCAGCGTGAAGGGACGAGCTGATTTATTCCCCATCATAACACAACAGTAATAAAGATAAAGTCAGCCGGTGAAGGACGGCTCGCTCTGCTTTCAGCCAGAAACCTGCTATTTGTTGAGCAACGAGTGAACAGAAGCTGACTGAATCACAGATGGATTATAAGAGTCCAGGTCTGAAAGTGAAGCCGATGCTGAATGCTTCTCACATGATCTATCAGCCTCCATGTTCATGATCTCAGTCTCCAGTTGAAAATTTTCTTCAATGGGACCATAAATTTCTTTTCTAAATTCTAAACTCGCGGTATTCATTACCAAACCTCAGTTCCACCCTCTGGTTTCAAAAACCAAGCCAGCGACGGCCAAACTGCAAAGTGGAGGCTTCAGTTCACGACGTCACTGTTGGCTGACATACTTTACATGAAAACAATAAGAAAATGAAACGCAGAATAAAACACAAGCAGCTGATGAACATTTCAACTTTGCATTTGAAGATTCCAAAATATTTCCGTGCCAGCTAACAGAGCTCTTACAACAGACATGATTTATAAAAGTGAATTTAAAGCAAAACAGGCCAAGGGTGATAAACCTTTCCACAATTAACAGCGTTATCAGCCATGTTTGATCCTTAAAGGTAATAAAAGTCAAATTACAAACACTGTTCGAGGGCTGTAATCCTTCCACCATCCACCAAAGAAGTCCCTGAAGGGTAAAAAAGACGATCATCTTCACCGGTTGTATCAACCAGATTTTTATTATCATTATTTTCTAAGAATTTTTAATAATAAATACATTAGCTAACTACATATAACTTTTCAAGCCAGCTGTTACAAACAGTCATAATAACACCTCCTGTTTGCTGATAAATGTAAAAGTCATTGTCACATGATGGTTTGTCTTCAAAGGTTTTTCACAGCTTCTCCATTAAAGGAGCTTCTGAACTGTCAATAAAGCAAAATGCATCACTGAGTGTGTCTCTGCTGCTCAAACAGACATCGAGAAGTCACCTCAGGCCACGGCGTCGGGAGAAGAGCTACATTAAGGGGTTAAATTTTCATTCACTCGGCTTGTAATGACAAACACAATTATCTGGAGGTGACAGAAAGGCGACAGCGCTGACAGGGTTAGAAATCACACACTGATAATTGTGCTGCTTGTGTGTGTATGTGTTGTGTTTCAGAGCCTGAACCAGGACAACAAAATGGTGTTGAACAATGAGCTCATGCATCACTGCGAGCGAAACCTTTCGCACTGTCACCTGATCAAAAACACAACAAGAGCGTTGTGTGCGCTTTAACTTCATCTGACCTTCGAGCCATCTCAAGGGTCTCGAAGTAAAATAAATAAATAAAGAAATCACATGAATTTTATAGCAGCATGAGTGAATGAATACCGTCTTATGAACAGAAGCTGAAGGGGTGAACTGTGTTCTGCTGTCATGTAATGTGATTTTCACAAATATATCAGTGTCACTGCTCAGATGGGAAAAGTGAACTGAAAGGCTTTTAAATGAAGAGCAACATTGACATTTGGCAGAAGACAAAAAAGTTCATAGATATGCACGTGCAAATGCTGAATTTCTGCTGTACTCTCCATTCTGAAACGGAGCAAGCCAACTCTGCCTCCAATCGTTTTCATTCCTGTGATTCCATTTCCTCAGCACTCATCTGATCCGCCTACCAGTGTGGGAAATTCAGTTTGATCAGAAAAGGTTTTGTGCAAAACAGAAGAAGAAAATCATATACAGGAAAGGAGAACAGCAGAACTGATTGGCTGCTGAAGGGGATGAATAAAAAGGAGTGACCTTCTAAATAACCTTAAGAGGATCAGTTGAACTGGAGTACTAAAATAGAATAATAATCTTGGTTACACACACACACACACAAAAATAAATAATAGAATAATTATATGAAGAAAATTACATAAAAAGGTCAATTATTTTTCTTTACTTTTTGTTCTCATCTGTTTTACATCGGCAGATTGATTGGACCAAACGGTGTCCTTCAGTCAGTCAGTCGGGAGTTTTCGTCCTGAATGAAATGAGACACCGTGCCGACTGACCTGTTTTCCAGCAGTAAATCATTAACACCTGATCACGTGACCAAAACACCAAACACCTGAAGGAAAAACCTGAGGCCTCCGGGGGATGAAAGGCCGCCTGCAGGTTTCTCACATGACAAACACTAATCAGGCCATTTAGTTTACAGCTGTGTGTGCCATTGTACTTCTGTAGGGAGGAAAAAGGTAGAAAGGTGAATTAGATGTGTGGATGAGCTACCAAAGGTCACAGGTTCAGTGTGTTTATCTGAAGGTGAAGGTGACTTTGTTATAAAACACATTCAGCACGTCGAGGTGTGCTTCTCCCATTTCATCCCTGGATCTTTTCGTTTTCACACGCAGACTCCTTTTTTCACATACGCAGCAGTAAAGAATATGTAAGCTGAAGAACAGCATTTACCTCCAACGGTGTGATTAGATACTATCACAGATCAGACGTCTTCGAAACGATCCGACGGGATAAAGAGTGACTTCCCTCTTTTACTTTTGTGGTGACCTGAATGTTTCGATCCACATGATCCTTCCCAGACTGCTTATTCAACGTGAGCCGTAAAGAGGTTTAGAAAAAGAGCAGCGTTTGTTCTACTGATCCCCGACATCACAATCAGCACACAACAGTGTGTGTTTGTGTGTGTCTGCCATCAGTTAGTCACAGTGCTAAGTAAAGGCCGAACACCTGTTGTGGTGGATTTACAGGACAGAGACAATGGAGAGCGGGAAAACGTTCCAACGTCCAAAAGTATGTGGACACGAGTCTTATTGCACATTTTAACACAACCGAAGACGCTTTAACTGAGCTCAGAAGTTCAGCACAATAATCTTACATCTAAAATTCAACAGCTGCTAAATATGAAATATTCCGTGCTGCTTCACTCCAACACTTGTGTGCTTTGTTCACAGGAGAACACCTCAGTTGTGTACTGCTGATATAATATTACTGTATTATATTTATTGTAGCTGCAGCTGAGCAGACATCTATGTCATTTAACACCCGTCAGCACGGCTGGCGGAAGAACAATACCTGTTCTTGTTCTGGGAACTGCATATTGTTTTCCTGAAAGATTACAGCTGTGTCTATATACTTTTGGCAATGCCGTGAGAAGATACACACAGAGTTGTGTGTCCTTGCTCTTTGCAGAGAGACAGTGGCAGCAGGTTAATGAAGAGATGAGGTGAAAAAAAAAACGTCGGCAGGTTTCCCTCCTGTAACAGGATCAGGTGCTGCGTCCTGCTGGCTGCCAGCAGATATTACAATCCTCCTGAAAGTAATTTAACCCTCGTCCTCATATTGTGTGTTCAACATCAAACTTTTAAACCTCCACACAAACAGCTTAGTGCATCAGATAAGTCAGACACATAAATTCAAACAACAGCGCCGACGCTTCAAGGAGGTTTTTGGGGTTTTTGGGAGTCGGCAGCACTGACGCCAAACGTCAAACCTCATGAAAGCTCGAGGTGTTGTTGACTAATTATTCTTTTTGGTTTGGGATGGACATACACATTTAAAAATAATCCTCGTCTTTATGTTTGATTTAATGGTCCAATTTCATGGAGCTCAAATATTCAGTCAACAGACAGACCAGTTTTGAAAGTTGAAATGTTTTAGGTCATTTTTGTGTCTTCAGCCTACCAGACATGACTTCTTGTATTTTGGGGTTTAAAATCATATAACATACATGAAAGAGAAAATATCTTTCCATGCTTTACTCTTTATGACACTTTGTAGAGTAAATGATTTTGGATTCAGCAGACCAACAGATTATAAAACTCATCATCAGCCCTGAACCAGAACTGGCTGTGTATAAATAAACAGGAAAGATAAACTTCCCTTTTTCTTCATCAGGGACTCCAACAAACATTTGAACATTTAATTCAGCTCAGCAATACGACAAACAGACCGGCACTAACATGAAAACACTTCAACAGGAAATCTGCCTAACTTCATTTCCATTTTCTCCTGCCGAAGGCTCATATGAATTTTCCTTTATTGGATTACATGCAGAGGTCAGTGAGGACCGCAGCAATCAAAGCCAATCAAACATTTGAAACTATTTAATTTATATTTGTAAATTCACTTCACAATCATTTCTCACATTAATCTCAAAAAAACTGTTTTCTGATCTGGTCAACCTGGTCAATCTAAACAAACATATTTCTGGTTCCTCTGAGTTCTTTTCACATCATTAGTGTATATTTAGTGCGGTTTTATATTGAAGCAGACAGGAAGTAGAGCCCAGATCTGGTCCCAATGAGGTTTAGATGGTCCGACTAATGGTCATTTTAAGGCGGAATGAAGAGCCATGGTTAAACACTCACTTGGCACATAAGTCCATTAATAATGTTCTCCTCAATCAGCTCCATCCTGTTTTATTTCATAGCCATTAAAGTAACGCTAAAACCTCTCCAGACATAGTGAGTCACAGGTGTTGATATTGGTACTGTTTGTTAAATGAATCGAGTGTGTGACTCTGAGCGACAGGTACACAATGAAAAAAAAAAAAAACCCACAACACAACATTTAGTTAAACTGCTGTTAAACCGCTAAAGGCCTCTAATTATCTGACTCCTTCTGAAGCACAGTTAAAAATGTGCCGCAGCTGTGAATCAGACTTTTTCAAAATAAAATCAACGCATATAGATTTGGATATTTTTTAATTTGTCTACAGCCTCAACTCTTTATGTCATTAACTTAAGTGAATGAAACATTTATGGCATATCAATGGAAAGGGGATTAAATATTAATGTTGATGAGTGCTCCTCCTTAACTGTTATTGCTATTGAAATATTTAGAAGCCACAAGTTGCTCAGAGCAGCAGCACTGAGCCCAAATCAACACCTATGACCAGCTTCCAGCATCATTGCAGTGCGTGTGAAGATTCAGTCTGGATCTAACCAGTTCCTCTGAGCAGCAGGTAGACAGCAGAGATGGTGATTGCAGTGGCAGTGTAGGTGAACACAGCATTTAACACAGTGTTGGTCCTGATTCGTTCTGCCAGCGTCCTCTGGGTCTCCTCCAGACGCCTCACCGCCCCCTCAGTTTCCCACTGATCCCCCCTCTCTGGTCCCTCCGGTCTCACTAACAGCAGCTCACCTGCCCTTGTTTCGGCCTGAGGTAATGAGTCCAGCAGCCTCCTTACCACAGACACATTAGTCTCAACTCTACCAAGTCCTTTCTCCAGTTTTCCCAGCTGAGGTGAGAGGGACTCCAGGAGGGACTGGGTCCTCTGGCTACTGGTGTGGAGGTCCTTTAAGGCTGACAGAGGTGCAGATGCTGAGTCTGGGATCAGCCCTTCTTTGCCCTGAAGGATGCTGCCCGTCTGTGAGGAGGCATCAGACAGAGCGACCCTGAGGCTGTCTATGAGCATTCGCAGCTCGTCCTGCTGGGAGCGATGGTTTCCAGCCTGGACTCTGAGGGCTTCCTGCAGGCTCTCTGGACCTTTCTGGGCCTCCAGCAGCAGACTCTTCAGCTCCTACAGAGGAACATTGTGAAGATGCGTCAGCTGAAACTAATGGCAGTGTCCTGGTGAAAGTGAAAGGTGCTGAGACAGATTACATATCCAGCACCAGATGTATCTTATTAAGAAAAATAAAAGCAAAAAACAATCCTGGCAGTTGGAGGTTTTTTTGGGAAAATGACATCATGACATCATTTTATTGTGGCTGTAATGAAAACCATTCGGCTGCCAGTTAGTGGAGCCCCACTGCTAAAAGCTCCAGATTGATTCAATGGCCAGTGATAAGTGTGGATGTGTACTGACAGTTCACATCAACCTGCTTTGACTGAACCCAAAAGTTGAACAACGCTCCTCACCTGCAGACGGACACGGTTGATGTACGTTGATCCCATCACACCAATCAGGGCTCCAAGCACCGAGCCAATGATGGACCAGTTCTTGGTCCGTTCTGCTCTCGTCCTCTCCTTCTCGTGGCTTTCCCTGACGGCAGCTGAAAACAAGGCAAACTTCTCCCTCTCTGCGCCCTCAGAGTTCTCATAAGCTGTCCGGAGACGACGCTCTTCCTGCAGTCAGGTGAGAGCACGAATGACCAGTCGGCTTATTGTGAATTCTATCAGACCTCTAATTTCATGAATTGGTTAATTTTCAATGACAATTCTTGATATTCTGATCTGAAACTATCTGCTTCTCTGTTTTATACACTATTTTAATGGTCACAGCTAACCTGTAGCAGTTTGTGCTCCAGCGTGGCCAGCTCCAGGTAGTGAGTCTCCTCTCTGGACACCCTGTCCAGCCTGTCTCGGACCTCCTTCAGTCTACCCTGCAGGGCCTCCAGGCTAACATGAGCCTCACGCACTATCCCTCTGGCCACCATGAAAGCCCCTTCTGCCTAAACACACATACACACCTCAGTCATGCAGCAGTGTCCCTCATCTGTACGCAGACTTCGATATGTAAAAGTGATGAAGTCCCTTCGACACAGATTGTCTGAAACAGCTGAAGACAAATTCCTTCTCAAGGTGATGATCTACATGTTTCCATGAGGTGTTGATTCAACTTTATGATGATTTAGGAAACTCTATTTTGTGCTTAAATTGTGCTTCCAGTTTCTCTCATATTTTGACTCACAGTGAGTGGACTGGAGAGTTGAGGATGGAAGATGAAGAGCTTGTTACTGTTTGCTCACCTCAGTGACTTTGGTCTGAGCCTCTCGGACCTCATTAAGCCCAACAAACTCCTCGTACCTCTCCCACCAGTAGTTGACCATAGCGCTGGCAGTTTGAGCCGACCTCTGACCCCACAGCCGCCCCAACTCACCTGCATGCTATAAGAGGGAGCGAAGGCAGTGTCTCAGTTTGCTTCTGTGTTTCACTGTGCTTCACAGTTACAGTTCCAATAACTTGGTGGTTATCACTTTACTGGCTGTGAAGTTAATGAACTAGAAATTTTGTGAGGAATGCTGCCTTACCTGTAAGGCAGCCATGGCACGCTCCTTTGCTACCTCAGCTCCACCTTTGCCATCGGGAGGAGAGCCAGGCTGATGGGGAGCGCTGTAGGTTTGGACCAGAAGGATTCTGCCGGACACAGATCGAGGCAGAGAGAGGCGGGACAGACAGCATGAGCCATGAGCCCAGAGAGAGAGCTGTGCTCCTCTGTACCTGACACAACAAAGACACTGTTAATCGCCAGCTTTGGTCTATTATTTAGCTCAGAACCGGCAACAATTCTACCCCGTACTTACCTCATTGACAAAGACAGCAGTCAGAAGTGCCGCTTGAAAACTGACAGAGCTTCACTTCTCCTGCAGCTGCAGAACTAACACAGGAACAGACACCTGTGAAACCAACAGTCAGGGTTAAATTAGATGATTCATCTCATGTTGCATCGGTTCAAGTCCTGCAGGTGATGGTGCTGGTCTAAACTGAGAGGAGATGCTGGAACAACCTGCTGAGAAAAATTACCTGCAAGGCTCCTTTTGAAATCCCAAATCCAGTGAAGACCATAACAACAACAACAACAACACAAATATTCTCAGCCTGCCATTGATTTGACATTTGAATTAGCTGTCATTGCCTCCATCTAAAATAAACTAGTGTAATTTAAAGCCCATAATCGCATTTACCTGCAACTATATTTACAACCTGGGGAAACCAGGGAGTCAAAATAATCACACAAACTGTATAAAGATGTTTACAGGAAGGTATTTAAACTATGAAGTTACAATGTCACACAACCAGCCAGCTTTGAGCGCCACGTTTCTATCAGTTAAGGTGACTCCTTAATCACATAAAACAGCCTGAGAAATCCTTTCACACGTATAACAACCTATCGAAATCAATATACCTGTTTTCCACCACGCTGTCTCAGCATCGGATGAAGTTTATTTTTGGCTAACTGATTAGCATCCAGTGTGAAACTGCTAACAGCCGGGTCACGTTTCGCTCAGGCACATTCGGGTCATACTACTTCCGGGTCTGAGGTCACCGGGGTCCTGACAGCGCGGACTAGAGAAGCAGCCGGTCCTCTTCGCTTCAACAACAACAAAAAAAAAATATTTCTCTCGTTTTCACTGTAACTGTGACCAGATTTGAACATGTCCGGCAGGGAAGGTGAGATTTTGTTTCATCAGAGGAAAGTCCTCAAAATCCGGACATTATTAAAAATAACTGCTGACAGCGTGTTTCACGGTGTTCTCCAGCTAGCTGAAGCTAACGGCTCTCTAGCTTCTCTCTCGACAAGCTAAACAAACAAATTCCACATCAGAGTTGTTTGCTGTTTTGCTGTTTATGCGTTTATGCTCACACAGAAGACGTGGTGTTTAAGAAAAGCACGACCGATGAGCCGCCGTTTCAAGTCGTCCGTTTTAAAGGATTCATTATTTAGCTAGCGATTTATCAGCTAGCCATGTTTCTGCTTGTAACTGCAACAACAGATAATATAAGAGTAGCTGTGTTCTTCACGCTCTTGGCACACTGAGTACATTCTGAATGAAAAGCTGCTCTGCCTGAAAATCATTGCTGAACTAATATTTAAGTAGTATGTTTCTTCAAATGAGTTCTCTGTCATTGAGGTTTTATTATATTTACCAGTAATTAGCTGTGAGCTAACAGAATATCTATGAATTTGTCCTCAGGAGGCAAAAAGAAACCTCTGAAAGCACCCAAGAAACAGTCCAAGGAAATGGATGAAGTAAGACTGGAAAGCCATTATAAATCAATACAAAGATGTGATCTGTAATATCAGATAAGTTAGTCCACAAAACTTAAAATGTGCTTCACCTTATATCTAGTGACAATTAAATGTTGGTGTGTTTTTTTTTTTGTTTTTTTTTTGGGCTCTGTGGGAATCTGTGTTAGAAATATCAACCTAAATGGGTTTGAAAAACTTCATGGATTTTTTTTTATTAGTCTTAAATAACTGAGGTTTAAGAGGAACAGAAGACGTGTCATGTCATGAAAGGAGTTCCATTGCAGGGTTGTTAATTGATTGTGTGCCTGCAGGATGAACTTGCCTTCAAGCAGAAGCAAAAGGAAGAACAGAAGGCACTGGAGGCATTGAAGGCCAAAGCCGCAGGAAAAGGACCTTTAGGTAAGACCAAGGCTCTCTTTGGGTGGATTAATCAGGTTTTGTGATAGCCCTGTCCCAGAACAATCATGAAACTGGATTAGTAAACCCTTAGACTTGTCAAAGAATGGTTATCTATGTGGTATTCTTCCTATTGGAACAAAAACAGCGTCACACTGAATAGCACAAACATATTGAATCGTGTTATTAGTCAGGCCATAGTGTCTCCTGTGTTGTGTTACATATAACATTCATTTTAAGTGATGACGTTGGATCAAACTGGATCAGTTTTGTGAAATAACAAACTGATAATAAATTAAGTGCAATAATGTTATATTAAAAACAGTGAGCTAAAGCTCAGAGCCTAAAGGGAAAAAGACTGTCCAAACAGGCAGGATAGTTGATAATTTACATGCAACAGGTAATAGTTCATATGAATTGAAATTAGCCTTCAGTAAGTTAACTAGGCGTGAACCATGTTTAAGATCTCTGGTATTAATTTTGTTTTGTCAATTATCTTTTTCCCCTCCAGGTGGCACCGGCATTAAGAAATCTGGCAAGAAATAAAATCAGAGTGTTGTGATGTCTGTTTGCTCCCGGCTTTGTTTCCTGTTTATGAGATGTTGGTATGTTTGCTGAAAGACTCTAGTTTGCCATGTCATGAGCTCTGTCAAACTCAAATCGCCCCAATGTTTAAAGAAAATGTTCAGGAAGAGTTTATTGATTTTGAGGATTTGAGACAGGGCTGGTGCACACAGTATGGAATTACAGGTTTCACGTTGTGGTATTTGTTCTGGAGGATACTTTACTCAGTCGTACTCAGTGACCATAACTGTAAAATGAGTTTTGGAAACGAAGGGCTGCAGGTTCGAAAAGGAAAGCAGGAAAATATACCAACCTTGTAACTTGTTTCATGTCCATGTGAAACTTCATCAGAATGACAAATCCCCCATGTTCTTTATCATTTTATTGTGAAGAGGGAGATACCAATAAAGTTTTTGTAAGTATTCCTTGTTATTTTTAATTATTAGTTATTTGGAGTAACCTGTCAAAATTCTCAACCATAAAACTGTCTTTAACGTAACAATATGGAGACTTTATTCGTGTTGAAGAAAAAAGAAAATGTTTCAGACCTCAATAAATCATAAATACAGTTTTGGTTTTGTGTTGTGTGTTTTTATGTAGAAATGCAGTGACCTATGGCACACAACCAAGGCTTAAAGTAGTGCGTGAGAAGGAATCAGTCAAATGATGATTAGAAAACACAACATTAGGTCATCTTTAAAGGATAAGCTCCATTTAATTTAAGTTTTAAACCTTTTTTTTGTTTTTTTGCAATTTAAAGATGTTTCAGTTCCAATCATTAAAGAGTTTGTCCTGTAAGAGCCAATAAAAACGGAATACTCATATCTTATTGATATTTATTGTATATTGAAGGATTGTAGCATGAAAAATAAATATTTCACTTTAAAAGAAGCTGACAGCTGCTGGTGTCCTCAGAGCAGAGTGAATGCAGCAGTGATGAATGTGAAGAGGCAGCTGAACATTTCTGATGCTTCTTCAAAGAACCGTTAAAAGTAACAGCTGTCTTAGAACACGACCTGTTTAAAAAGCCAGACTAAAAATCAACCGCGTGCTCAGTTACAGTTGATTCTTGCACGTGCACGTGCTACCACTGGAACAACAGTTACACAAACTTCGAAATGCGCTCCAGCATTCACACAGTTAAAAGCCTGAGAGGCGTTCAGTCCGGTCATAGGTCATCTTTCAGAAAATCAGATGTAGGATGAACTCCAGGAAGCAGGTGAAGGAACGGGGATCAGCTGCAGTGTCTGGTGTAACAGTCAAAGTGACACAAAGTGACTCTTTACATTTAAGCATCATCCCCACTGTTCATCCGGGCCATCTTCTTCTGGAGGATCTTGATCTCCAGGCAGAGCTTCTCCCTCTCCAGGATCAGGTTTCCTCTCTTCAGCTCCAGCAGGTCATCATCAGTGGCCAAGAGTCCGAGCGGTGCTTTCTCCACCAGCAGAGCTGCAGAGGAGAAACCCGTCATGCTCCAGCCACAATCATGAGCCCAGCTCTTTTTAACCCTCAGTGGTAGTTGTTATCTTTATTTATGTAATATGGCATTCAGTTTTTATCTCTCTTGGTACTTTCCCTTCACATTTCTTTGTACAGCTGCAGTATTCTTTGGATTCTGGTCAAGTCCTGCTGCTTACCTTCGTCTTTGTCGGCTGTATCGTTTTTGGACTTCAGCTGCACCTCTACGGGGTAATGGTCACTCACTTTCAGGGCCTGGGGGAATAAATGTTAGGTAGTCCACAGGTTGTATTCCATCACGTCCATTAATAATCCAAACTCAGGACTGACCTGCTCCTCGCTGAGTCCGTACGCCTTCTGGAAGTTGAAGGGTTTGGCAGAGTTTGGTACGACAGCTTGGAGCATGTCGTCCCCGTAGATCACGATCCTGAAAAACAGCAGAGCAGCTTCTAATTTTTATTTCAGTCAACTTAAAGAAATGGGACATAAAATGTCTGCAACTGTGTCTTAGTTTAAAACATTCAAGAAAAAGAAATTAATAGTAAGTGCTGACATTTCACACCACGGCAGACCTAAGAAAGTCTATCTTATTAATTATTCCTGATTGTTTCCCATCACTGGTGTTTGTGCGTTACCTGTCATATGTGTAGTTGTTTCCGTGGCTGGCTGTAGTGTCCACATTGTCTTCGATCAGCCAGTGGAAGTTCTTGTTGCTGCGGATTCTGATTTCCTTCATCTCTCTGTCTGAGACGTACGAGCCGTCTGCGTTGAAGTCGCCCAGAATCATCACGTTCTGCAGCAGAAACGAGTGTCAACAACAACATGACAAAGAGTTGTGTTTCCCTAACAGGTGAAGAGGACTCCTGGCTAAAACAGAAAACACTTTTATTTCTCATGCTGTTGGATTGTTTCTGACTTTCCCATCCGTCATTCTGTGGTTTTTCCACATCTGTGTCAACTAATTCAAACCGTATCCATCACTTTAATTTATCAAATACAAACGTACTTCTATTTAATTCCACCCCTCGTACTTTAAACTGAATCAGTTAAATCATGTTTCCTTTGTTTCGTGGTCTTACATCAGTCCTCCACTTCTGCTTGACCTGCAGGAAAACATCGTAGAGCTCGTCCAGCTCCTTCTCAGAGTCGTCTGGTTTGGTGTGAACAGGGATCATCACCAGGTCCTTCAGCACTGTGGTGAGTGTAGACACACACACACACACACACACACAAACTTACTCACAAATCTGACTGAAAAGTTGCTGCAGGTTTTCCCTTCTGTCAACTTATGCTGTTACATTAATAACAAAGAGGTGAGAACAAATAAAACCATTTTATTTGATTAATAATTCATACATTTTGATATTGATTGGTACTTATTTACCTGTGTCAATGCACCTGAATCGTAGGATGTAGGGATCCCTGGAGAAAAAATCTCCTCCTATAGTCAACTCATCATCAAACTGATAGGAGCCCACCAACTCAACCAAGTCACCTCTACACACACACACACACACACACACACATTTTCATTAAACAGCGTCAGAATCAGTGCATTTGGTTTCTGTCTATAATCAAAGAAACCTCAGCAGAGTAAACAGATTTTTTAGTCGGTGTAAAATAAATTCTGTCTAATAAATTCAGGTTGATATTTAGCTGTGAGTATGTTGACGGTGCATGAAGCTGCACATCTGACAGTGTTCAGTGTGTGCTGCATTTTCTATTTCTGCTCCACCTGTTGTTTTGTTTAAATGTAAATCCTGCAGATGAAGATCTGAGAAACGGATTTTAAAATGTGAGACTTCTTCTCTGGCACAAAAACTCCACCCTTTGAATGTGGTGACAATCTGCTGACCTGTACAGAAACATGAACTGCTCTTTGTAGCGTGTTCGGCCCAGACGGGTGCTGATCTTCAGAGTGTAGTGATGCTTCCTGTTTGCTCTTCACAGACAGAAAAACAGAAACTGTTAAATACTTTTAGTTTAGTTTATTGCCAAATAATTCCCACCATTGTTCCCTCTAATATACCAGCTGTCTCTGAGTGTTAGCTAATGCTATGTTTAGTGCTAACCTTAACCAATCAGCACGAACATCTTAAATGAAAGACATCAGCGTAAAGGGATGTCTATTCTTCATATTAGATTTTATTTTGATGTAACTGCCAGCAGTTTATGTTCTCATCACTGGTGTCGGACATTCACAGAATCACATCCCCTTCAGCTGCTTTTAAATACAGTTTACAGCAAAATGACACTAATGCAGCATTTCATCTGCTTCACGTCTGCGAGTTGACGTTATCACTGAAAGCACATTAGCATGCTAAAGTTTGAATTTGGCCCAAAGGACCAGCGTGTCCGATTTCAAGGTTAGGGTCAGGTCAGTGACGGTGATCAAACCAAAGACTGCATTCACTTGTTGAGAGCGTCCAGGAAAATTTTCACCGAGTCTCCACTGATGTCCACCACTTCCAGGATCACGATGATGTCATAACGAGACACGATCTGAGGGCCAGAAAGGCGGAGAGTGAGAGAGCGACCTCAGTGACCTCAGTTCACCGTATCAGGCCTGAGAGACTCAGGGATCATCACAGCATCAGCTATTTGCATCGGGCTGAGATGTTTTCAACGCCTCTCCTGTTCTCTGTGCTCACATACGTCATTTCAGCACATCCAAACTCTGATGAAAGCTGCACATCCCACTAATTCTACATCTGCACCAAACTGTCACCAAGCTGCTGCTCTACACTGTAAAGATCCGAAAGGTCGGCTGTAGTTTCAGTCAGAAGCTCTGGAATAATTTCATTTTACAAATAGTAACAACAATCAGATCAAGAGATACTGAGAAGGGTCAGCACCGATTCAGTCACTAATTTAATCGAACTGATGACTCAGCTTCAGCTTCAGTGCCAATCAGGAGTCATGCTAACAAAAGCAACACGAATATTTAAAGCAAAGTAATATGGACATTTAAAAAATGGCCTCTCCTCATTCAATAACATGTTCTCATCATGGTGAGTGACAGGGGTGTGTGTTTTCGGTACCTTGGTCAGGATATTGAGAACATCTGGGTCCGACACTTTGTTTTTTCCAAACTTCTGGATGTTGAAAGACGCGATTTTCATGGTGGCTGCTGGGAGAGAAAAAAGATGAAAGAAACAGTGCTGGAAGGTGCATGTACAGCCATGTGTGGTATTAATAACAAGCTTGTGTACGTGTGTACAGAAAACAGCTGCATCTTGTAACCCTCACAATTATTTCAGCTCAGTCTGCCTGAGGCCGGCGTTATATAATGATGGCGCGACATTTAATGAGTCTGCCGTCTGTGTTTGTTCTTACGTGTCATTTATCATTAAAGAAGAAATTATTCATTTCATTTCAATGAACTAAATGGACATCTGACCTAAACTATGACTTCATCAAATGAAACCCAATATTAAAAGATTAGTTTTAAATTGCACTTTGTTTACTATCAAGCTTTAGATAATATTTCAATCATTCAATCACTCACTGGCCACATTTATTTTAAATCTAATATATCTGATAAACTCTTCAGCCTTTTATTGATTTCTTATTTTTTGGTCCAGTTGGTTTTAACAGGATTAGCCGCTTTCTGGATTCCTCCATAAATAACTCCTGTTGAGTTTCACACTTTAACAAAAGACCAATGAGGGAAATATTTCAGGCTTGTCCCAACAGGTTTCGTCACAGAGTCTTAAGACGCCCCCTCCCAAATCCTCCTGTCAGACAGCATGCAGACTGGTGAATGAATTTAAGAAATAAGCAGATCAGTAATTAAACACCTGAGCTCCCACAGTGAGAAACAAACTCAATCAAAACATTTGATCAGCTGCTGAAGTTAAAGCAGCTCTAACTTTAAAATTTGGATTTATGTGCATTTATATGATATGGGCCCGTTTGCATGATGACTTATTTTACTTTTGGTAATTAGAATAGAGGCTGATAACACTGAAAATTCAGGTTAAAAGATATTTATTCTTTTCCACTCTGTTCTTTTTACTGGTGTAATTATTTAAAACGACAAAGAGCTCTCCTTGAGTCTCTAACTGGTTTTCTACAACTGAATCATTTTGCTATTTAAACATTTTATTTTGGTTTTATTAGTCTGGAGACGATTAACATGTTTCTAACTAACAGAAAATTAGATTGAAGGTAGAAATGAGCAGCACTGAGAAATACAACATGCTCCTGCTGTTTCTTTTCTCACCTCAGGGCAGTCAGAGAATTTTAATTGTTGCAGCTGGTCAAGAAAAACTCATACAGTTAAAAACACAATAAAAACACAAACTGTTCATCATATTAATAACTAAGAATCTATTGACTAAAATAACACAAAAAATAATTTAAGTTAGTTAAAGCCAAAAACAGCTCTATTCACATCTATTCAATGTTTTAATGTATATATGACATTTAAATGTCTATAATTGTATTTGAAATATATTTAGACTTTGGATGTTTCCCTTCTTCGGCTGTTGGAAATAATTCTGATGTTTTTTCAGGATTTTCTGCCATTTTAGTGACCAGCTTGACTAATTAAACACCATTTCATAACCATTTATTTATTTAGAGATGATGGAAGTAACTGTTGAAACGGTTTCGTTTTTTGTGGCTTGTTTTGCCCTCACACGGAGAAACGGGAGGCCGTTTGGTTGCTGTTTTTTTTCCCAGCTCTCGTGTTTCTCATTGGCTCCTGTTGGTGGTTTGACTGGTGACTCTTAAAAAAAACAACCCAATCCTTCACAGTGTAGTGTGTGTTTTTTCGTTTGCGTGGGGGTTGTCCAACTAGTCTGACTTTTTTGTGAGCCTGATAATCAAATAAGACATCTGATATCCGACAAACAAACACATGCAACATTGCTGTGAAAGGCAGAATCAGATATCAGCGTTGCCCCAACCAGTTTTAGCTCTTGTGACTTTTCTGTTTTTGGATGCTTTTGTTTCTACATGTTGATTCTCAGTGTACTGATGTCCAGTCTGCTCTACAGACTGTTAAACTGTCATAAGATATTACCTGTCTTTCTGAACAGACACTTTAACAGCTCGGTTTTTGGGTTTACTTATTTTACCTAAAGCTCTTGGCAGCAGG
The DNA here is from genome assembly GCF_900963305.1 of Echeneis naucrates. Classification (NCBI taxonomy): domain Eukaryota; kingdom Metazoa; phylum Chordata; class Actinopteri; order Carangiformes; family Echeneidae; genus Echeneis; species Echeneis naucrates. The sequence goes on along the minus strand of NC_042515.1, from coordinate 3,297,876 downwards.
AGAAACAATTCAGAAGCTCACAAACTTTAATCGTAATCACTCTAATTTAGGTTTCTATCTAGACATTGATGATCCACAGAGACCCGATCTGATCCCCAGACATTTCTTCAAGCTGAGTCTGCTGAGCAAATGACCAGTTTCACTATTCTCTGGTCTGAAAATGATCCAGTAAAAGTTTAGGCTGACAGAAAGAAAGAAAGAAAAAAAGATCACAGACTGGTTTAAAAGAAAACAATATTGAACCTAAATGGCTAATAAAGATCCTGTTTTAAATATTGGTTCACTGGCACCGTTTCCAGTTGGCCTCTCTGCAGTTTGCTGTTCAACATAAGGCCATAAAAAGCCCTGAAAATAACACTTTTGTTAATATTTGTTAACAATGATAATTACAGAAACATAGTTCCTGTCTTCAGTGTGGAAGCCAGAAGAGGTGACTGTAAGTTTCTGGACCTCCTAAAGTGTTAAAATAAAACAAACTCTCTTTGCTTTCTCTCCAATCAGATGATTTAAATCTAATCAAATCTAATCTTTGATTTTTTTTTTTTTTATTTACTCATCTTATTCAGTGAAAATGGTGTGAAACCAGTTCATGTTATTCAGCAGCTTGAGCTTCACGTTTCTCTGTCTCTGTATTCGTTCAGTGTCGACCACTTCCTGCATCTCAAATACCTCACATTGGTAAAAGTATGCAAATGATAGAACTTTTTTAGTGTTTGGTGATGAAGTCTGTTTAACTTTGGGCACTGAAAGGTGTTTTTAGGTGTTGACCTGTAATCGGTGTTATAATCTGTGTCTGGGGTCACTGCTGGGAGGTTGAAAGCATCTTTTTTAAGAAAAATCTTGTGGTTTTAAAGATAATAGAGATTTTGTTTTGAAATATCACACTGGACAAATAAAAGGGGGAAGTAAATGAATGAAATACAACAGAACAGTTTCAACTACTTTAGTATTTCCTTTTTTTCCCCATGGTGACATTAACTCAATCATTTTTAGTTCAAATTGTTAAATCAGCAGAAGATAAGCTCATTAAATGTGTAACACATAAACTCTGAGACAAACAACCTTGTTTTAACTGGAATTTTGGAAGATTTTAAAACTCTGGTCTGTAATTTGGTCTACTTTTATTATGAGTTGAATCAGTGACAACACTGATGTTTTAATGTGACTAATAAAGTAATCCAGTTCCTTTTCTGCCAAGAACACAGCTACAAGCTCGTATTTACTCCTCCAACACCTCCTTGAATTACTCGAGTGTGATTTCCCAGCTGTATGCACAGATGGAGGAGGATTTATGTCTTTGTCTAATAACACATTAAGCCTTTCAAGTGTTCAGCTCAGCAAAGTAAACCACACAAACGCACAAACAAGTCACCTGAGCGAAGAGGAGAGTCTGCTGCTGCTGGATCAGATCGGTGGAGTCCCAGTGAGGTTTAAAGAGAAGAGCAGCCTCCTTTAAAGTAACCTCGAGTCTGCAGTCTCTGCCCGGGGCGAAGCATTCTATAAGAGGGCGACCACGGGCGATGTGATTGGTCGAAAGCCAACCAATAGAAAGGGCTGGACAGAGACAGACAAAACAAAACAAGGATGCCACTGCTGTAATGTTTCCCTGCTGCATGTCTGAAGTGTGTGTGTGTGTGTGTGTGTGTGTATTTGTGGAAGAACTTGTCTGCCTCACTGAGGATGTTATGAGAAACCTTTATGTGTCAGACTGTCAGCGTGAACACGTTGTTTCATCCGGTCTGAAAAAAGAAGAGAACGTAAACATGAACTTTAAAGTGTGTGTGCGTTAGTGAGGTCTGAGGGTTAAGACCAGGCGTGAGGGAAGGATAGAAAAACAGGAATAAAAGGTCGAGGTGGTAACGTTGGGTTGGGAGACAAAGTGGAGAGAGAGAGAGAGCGAGAGACAGAGAGGATGATGACTGCTCTCGTTTGATCATCAGAGATCATGACACATCCACCGGAAGTAGTTCACCCCAAAAATACCATTTGTGCTACATGGCCCACCCCACAGCGGGTCACAGGATATAAACAGACCAACAGAACTACAGTTTGGTTCCAGCAGCCTGCAGCTGGCTCAGCTCCGCTCCGCTCTGCTGCAGCCGGGCGTTGGACCCTCCCATTGTGTTTCTAATGAGGGCTAATGATCAGTGATCAAACTTGATAAGATCAGCAGAATCAGCACGGTTAGCACTGTGATTTGGATTGTATCGTATCTGTAGAGCGATTGTGTTATTTAAGTTCTACAGCTTGTGTTTATTTTTTGTGTTATTTTTATTTTGTGTGTATTTGTTCTCCGTCCACATTTTTCTCAGCATCCATGCTGTTTCTCCTCCTCTCCCTGAAGGTATCTCACTGGCTTGCACTTTTTATGACCCTGTAATTTTATTTCATGTCCTCTCTCAGTATCCAGTCTCAACATGAAATATATTACATTAGATGGTTGTTCTAAAAAGTATGAGCCTCCATCAGAGGTTTTGGCAGCTGAGAGGAGAAAATGATTCTCGCCAGCGTCTCCCCAGCAATTTGTGATTCACTGTTGAAGTGTTCGGGTAAAGTGTGCCATTATTTTGTCCAGACATTCAGTATAAGACAGAAGATGATTGAGTATTTACTAAGAAACGTGTCTGAATGCTGTGTGATTGGGGGTAGAGCAGGTCCAATCCATCCTTCACTCGTCCTCAGCTCCACCTTCTGGTTTCAAAAAACCAAGATGGCTGTACGCAGCCCAAGAGATGATATCATGGTGGGTTTCAATTTGACTGCATTGAATTAGCCCCCGTCTGTTGTCTATGTCTGTTTCATAGGCTGGTGAATTTTTTATTTTTTGATCATAGCCAACATCATCTTCATTTCAGAGGAATCCTCTTCAGCTATCACTGTTTCCTCAGTGTTTTGTGAAACTTCCATTTAAATTGCTGTCAGGACGGAAATTATGTAACATTTTATGCTGAACGTCAATTTCAACATTTAAAAAGAAAGACTTAGTCAGACTGAGTGATAAATGACAGCGGACACGAAACACAATAAGAGTGAAGAAGAGGAGAGATTTAGGTGGAAGTAAATATAAGTGAGCGTCACATTGGAATAAAGTTATCAGTACTGACTGCTTTAACATTAGTGTCTTTGGGTGACAGCTTAAATAGTCCCGCAACGTTTTCTGATCCTTTACAGCCCCGATTATCTTCATTATTCATCATATTTATATCTTTCTCTTGGTCCACTTTTATGAGCTGTGTTTGTCTCTTTTGCTTTGTAAAGATAAATATGCATTTAAGATGAAGCAGGACGGGAACAAAAGTTAAAATGAATTTGGTTTCACTAGGAGTGAAACACAGACACGTCTGAACCTGCCCTGTTTTTGAACAGCTTTCCTCTGAAACGCCCGCTGACACAATGAGGCCATCTGAAGGCAGCTCAGCGACACTTTGAGTCTCCCGCACTTATTATTCGTCCTTCACAGTGAAGTCAAACATATGTATGGTCTAACCAAGCTCCACCTCTGATCTGACATCATCCAGACAGGCAGGAACTAAAGTGACTTCACTGTTTGCTCGTGACAGTTCAAGACGTACACGCTAAGACGGATTAAAAATTACCCCTTATACCTGAAGACAGAGAGGAGCAAAGGGAAAAACCAGGAAACAAACTGTCTGGACTTCAACCAGCTGCTGGCTGATAAAAGAAGAATCAATCAAAGCGAAAGTAGTTCTGTGAAGACGGAAAAAATGGCAACAGCAGGAAATGAGCCTCTCTGCAGTCTGCACTCTGAGAAACTGAGACTTTTCTGCTTGGAACATCAGCAGCCGGTGTGCGTCGTCTGCAGAGACTCAAAAACTCACACCGGCCACACATTCAGTCCCATCGACGAGGCTGCAGAGGATCTCAGAGAGAAACTAAATACCGCCCTGAAGCCTTTACAGGAGAAACGGAAGCTGTTCAGAGATGTTAAAGGAAACTTTGATCTAACAGCTGAGCACATTAAGGTCCAGACCCAAAACACAGAGCAGCAGATTAAGGAGCAGTTTAAGAAGCTTCATCAGTTTCTACAGGAGGAAGAGGAGGCCAGGATCAAAGCTCTGAGGAAGGAAGAGGAGCAGAAGAGCAAAGTGATGAAGGAGAAGATCGATGGTCTGAGCAGAGAGATAGAAGCTCTTTCAAACACCATCAGAGACACAGAAAAGGAGCTGAGAGCTGAAGACGTCTCATTTCTGAAGAACTACAAGTCTGCAGCAGGAAGAGTCCAACTTCACCCCCTGAAGGAGGATCCACATCTGGACTCAGGAGCTCTGATAGACCAGGCCAAACATCTGGGCAACCTGACCTACAACATCTGGAACAAGTTAATGGACCTGGTCTCCTACAGACCGGTGATTCTGGATCCGAACACTGCTTATCCAGAGCTCAAACTGTCTGCAGATCTGACCAGCGTGACACGAGGAGGGTCTCAGAAGCTTCCTGACAATCCAGAGAGGTTTGATGAATTCTGCATAGTTCTGGGCTCTGAGGGTTTTAACTCTGGGACTCACAGCTGGGACGTCGAGATCGGAGACAACACATGCTGGGTTTTGGGTGTCGTGGCGGAGTATGTCCGAAGGAAAGGATATCAAGACATCAAGTCTGGACTTTGGCGAATCGGGATGCATGACGGGAAATACGTCGCCGTCTCCCCATCAGAGCCGCACACTCTTCTGTCAGTGAGGAAGAATCTCAGGAGGATCAGAATAAATCTGGACCAAGATAAAGGAAGTCTGTCGTTCTCTGATCCCGACACCAACACACACATCCACACCTTCATAAGCACCTTCACCGAGAAGATGTTTCCATACGTGAGCAATAAGACTGAAGCCCCACTAAAAATATTACCAGTCAAGTTTTAACTCTTTTGGTGATGGAAATGTTAAATGAAGAGTAATTCTTTCAGATTTTTCTCTGTGTGTGCCTGGTTAGTTTCAGATACTCTTCACAGCTAAATATACACCATCATGTAGTAAAAAAAGTTCTACCTTTGCAACATAATCTGAGTATGTTCTGTGATTTTTTGATCGATTTTTGTTTAAAAATAAGACTTAGTGAAATAGTGCTGATGTGAAACTGGAAGACGGCTTTATAGTCCCAAAAATATATATCATTATAAAGGTTTAAACACACAGTCAGAGGACAAAGTGAACATAAAGTTTGGCCACAGACATATTAAACTCATACAGCTTTTACTTTGTTTGTTCCTAATAAAGATATATTCACAGAAGATGGATATAATATTCATTAATGGCTCCAAAAAGAGAACATTTCCAGAGGAAACATTATTAAATTATCTTGCTAATGTATATACTTGAGTGTCCTTGGCATTTTGAATGAGGTTTGCATGTGAAACAGAAAGAAGTAGAATTAGCCAAGTCAGCTGAGAACACTTCCTGACTTCGTTCTGTTTCTTTCATACTTTTGTGTTTAGTTTTCTAATCAGGACTCTGGTGCGTAACTTTCCATTTATTTTTGAGAAGAATGAGTCACAGCTTGTGTTTCACTGCTCTTCTTGGACAATAAACACCAAAATTCAATGTGTGGGAGGAAACTGTTTGCATTTCACACAGAAAGGCAGACAAAGACAGACAAAGCTCCTCCTCTAATTCACCTGAGACTAACCAGGAAGTAGACTTTTTTCCGGCCACGACGCAGACAGTGAGAGAAAGACAATAACATCTCTGTCAGAACGGACCCACAACTTCCCCCAAAGAGGAAAGGTACAACAAGAACTGCTGGGAATGCTGCAACTTTTAACAGTCTTATCTGGCTGACTGCACATGCAGACGGTGCATTTAAAGAGAGAAGAGAGATATCTCAGAGTTATTACAACTTTCAGGGAACTTCCGCGACGAGGGCGTGGACTGTCTTCCTGTTCGGGGCCTTGTATTTACAGCTTCCCTGCAGCAGAGAATGCCGTTCCGATCAGAAGAAGATCTCTCCTGTCCGATCTGTCAGGACATTTTTAAGGATCCTGTTGTGCTGTCGTGCAGCCACAGCTTCTGTAGAGACTGTCTGCAGACCTGGTGGACAGGAAAAGCTACAGAGGAGTGTCCAGTTTGTAAGAGGAGATCTTCAAGGACCAATCCTCCCACTAACTTGGCTTTAAAGAACCTGTGTGAGACTTTTTTACTGGAGAGAGATCAGACAGCTGCATCTGAGTCTGTCTGCAGTCTGCACTCTGAGAAACTCAAACTCTTCTGTCTGGACCACCAGCAGCCGGTGTGTCTCGTCTGCAGAGACTCAAAGACTCACTCAGGTCATAAATTCAGACCCCTCCATGAATTCGCACAGGATCATAAAAAAGAGCTCCAGAAATCTCTCAGACCTCTGCAGGAGAAACTGAAGCTGTTTGAACAAGTCAAAGAAAACTGTGATCTAACAGCCAAACACATTAAAGTCCAGACCCAAAACACAGAGCAGCAGATTAAGGAGCAGTTTAAGAAGCTTCATCAGTTTCTACAGGAGGAAGAGGAGGCCAGGATCAAAGCTCTGAGGGAGGAAGAGGAGCAGAAGAGCAAAGTGATGAAGGAGAAGATCGATGGTCTGAGCAGAGAGATAGAAGCTCTTTCAAACACCATCAGAGACACAGAAAAGGAGCTGAGAGCTGAAGACGTCTCATTTCTGAAGAACTACAAGTCTGCAGCAGGAAGAGTCCAACTTCACCCCCTGAAGGAGGATCCACATCTGGACTCAGGAGCTCTGATAGACCAGGCCAAACATCTGGGCAACCTGACCTTCAACATCTGGAACAAGATGAAGGACCTGGTCTCCTACAGTCCGGTGATTCTGGATCCAAACACTGCTCATCCAGAGTTCGTCCTGTCTGCAGATCTGACCAGCGTGAGTCATGGAGACAGGCAGAAGCTTCCTGAAAACCCAGAGAGGTTTGACTATCACCGCTCCGTCCAGGGCTCGGAGAGCTTCACCTCAGGGGTTCACTGCTGGGACGTGGAGGTCGGAGACAACACGGCCTGGTTTGTTGGCATGGCTGCAGAGTACGTCCAGAAAGACAAACAAATAAAAACCGGGTTCTGGCAGATCGAGTTCTTCAGCGGTGTCTACTGCGCACGCCTGCTGGGACATCCGTCTGCGGTTCTCCGAGTGAAGAAGAAGCTACAGAGGATCAGAGTCCATCTGGACTGGAACAGAGGAAAGCTGTCTTTCTTCGACCCGGACACCGCCACACATATACACACCTTCACACACACCTTCACCGACAGACTGTTCCCAAGCATCGGCACTTTGGACGAACTCCCACTGCAGATATCACAGGGCAAGATCCATGTCAGCAGAGAGCGGTTCAGTTAGAGATAACATGATGTAGATATCATGAGCTGTCTGTGTGGTCCCCAAATCCATAAAAAAAAACAACAACAACGAAAAAAGAGAGCGGCTAAATCTGACAAAACTAAATCTTTTGCACAGAAATGTACGAAAACTCAAAGAGAGCTGACGCCTCTCAGGAAGATGTTACATCCAGAACGGCTGGATTTCTTTTGGTGAGATGTTTCAGGTGCTGTCTGAGGCCTCCTCCTCTGCTGACGGATGCTTTCTCCACTGTGACACAGATGATGTCCTCATCTCCTGTCCCTTTTCCTTTAGTGCAGTCCAGCTGACTTCAGAGAAAAGAATAAATACTCCTGAATACTCCCTTCACCATCAGAGCAGCTCAGTTAACACGAGTTAAAACAAAAACCTACTTCACAGAAATTTTAAGGAAAAACTTCAAATTTAAATTTGTCCAGCACATCTTCATGTCCATAAATAATCAGGAAGGGCATCTGTGGATCTTTAAAAGCATTCAACTCAGTCAATCTAAATAAAATAAGGTACTAAAAATCTTACATTTCCTTTGTTAAGCTCTGTTTCATTGGTTGTCGATATTATAATGTGCTGTGCAGAATCTGCCTGCTGCCATCGCATCGTGTGTCCACTTGGTGGCGTCCCAAACTCTTATTTGTTCCAACAGGCTGTCTTGTTTGTTATTTATTGAGTTTCACATCTTTTCTCACTCACTGAATTCTTTAAACGCATTCTTTTCGGACTGCATGTGAGACGTCAGGGAGCGTCATCCCAACTCTTGGAAACATGGAAACATTTTGGGTTCTGATGTTAAAGTTCAGGTGGTCTGAGCTGTTTTATTTCACTGAAGTAAACGAGTTTGATTCCCAGTGAAGTTGACATTTTAGGTGATGGATTAGACATGTTGAGCGTCCATGAGAATGCAGCTGCTGTCTTCCTGAATGGGTCAGGTGTGTTTTGTTAAACGTTCATCAGGAACGTTAAGAAGCTTTTAGGGAAGTTGTTGTTGGTTTAAACATGAAAATCTGCAGGTTCCCACCAGAACCGACTTCGACTCAAAAATCTGCAGAGTTTTTCACTTTCTTAAGTTTCAGGCTGTTGGATTTTTGTACACAAGAATAAATGATGGATAATAAAACGATCACTGAGCTCCACACACGCACAATGAAGATGATTAGTGTCTGAAATGGCAGTTTAGTCTTGAGATGACTGACTGTTAATTAAAAAGATAGAAGTGAAGGTTTCATCTGATTTTATTTTTTTTAAGGTACTACAGTGGACAGGATGTCAAAGTCAAACTGAAAAATGTAAAATTTTCATTTAAAATGAAAAAGAAAACAGTCTAATGTGTATTTGGGCTGCTCCAAAAAATAAAAAATAGATAAACAAATAAAAATACTATTAACTAAATATTTTATGTTTATAAAATCCTATAAAAAACTCACAGTGAAGGATCAACCTGTCAGTTTTCCTGATCAGGAGTTTCATTTCCTCACTAATGTGTGAATGAGTGTGTGTGTGTGTGTGTGTGTGTGTGTGTGTGTGTGAGTGTGTGAATAAGTCAGTGAGTCTTTTTTCGGTCTAAGTCTTCTTCGGTCCACCAGAAGAGGAAACCACGTCCTTCTGCTCCTCCAAATCAGAAACTTCAGCTGGTGAGTACATTCCTGTCTCCTAAAATCCCAAAAAAAAAAAAAAAAACTGATGTTAGAGAAAATGATTCAGTTTATTTTATCTCGGTATTCTTTTATGCTGCTGATGGCAGTCAGCTGAATTCAAATGAAATCTTGTTAAACTAAATTAGCCCCAAACAAAAGAAGATTTTTCTTTATCTGCCGGATTCTTTTCATTTCCAAATGAAACTTTATCTGAGCTGGATCAGATGAGTTTTTGGTCTTTGTGCTGTTGAACTGTTTGTTTTTCAGTTTTTACTCTTAAATTGCTTAATTTCATTCAAAAAGAACTGTCTTCTGTAGTTTAATCTTCTTCTGTCTCTATTCAAAGTATAAAATGAAGAAATCCCCAAAGTGACATTAACGGAATAAAAGTGTCAACGATCACTCATTTGTATTTTTCAAATTTCATGTTTCCTTTTTGTTCACTTAACTTAATTTTCCAGTGATTCTTAGTCAGAGTAAATTGCTGCAGACTGTCAGATTATATATTCTGGGTCATTAATGTTCCTTTATACACACAATCTGTTAAAAATTCGGTTAAGTATTTATTTTAGCTCATTAAATCTCCAAATATCCCGAACAAAGCATGCAAAGAAAGAGTATTCTGTCGTGTTCTTCTTCGTCTTCTTCTGATTTCCATTCATGGTTAACTCAGGTGTTTGGCGCCATGGGAGGTTATTATGGGATGGCTGTTCTGGTGGGTGTGGCCTGCCTTGTGATGACCAGCGAAGGTGGTGCGACTTGTAGCGGAGTGGAGGGCCGTGCAGGAGTGGACGGGGCCCCGGGCCGGGATGGATGGCCTGGAGTGAAGGGAGAGAAGGGAGAGCCAGGTAACAAAAGTCATGAAGTAATGAATGAAGAAAAACACTCAGCTGCTGTTTCCTTTATCACATCCGTCCAATCACACAAAAGGCTCATCCTCTGATGTGTGTGCAGCCAAACAAGTTAAATGTGAATGACTTTGGGTTAAATCGCCTTTTAAATGAGTCTGTAAATATAAATAATCACAAAAGGAACCACGTCACTCGTCCTGTTTGTTCCCAGCTGCCATGGCCGAGGGTCCGGTGGACGCCCACGTCCTCCAGAGGCTGAAGGGGGAGATGGGAATGCGGGGCTCTCAAGGCACTATGGGTCCTAAAGGTTACGCTGGAGATCTGGGACCGGCAGGTCTTGCTGGTCTTCCTGGTGCCCCCGGTCCTGAAGGAAAGAGAATTATCTCTGGTAAGGACTTAACTTCTGCCCTCACAGCACATCTCACGTTCACACACCATTTATTTACCCAGCTCGCTGTTTCCAAATCCAAAATATATGACAGGATACAATAACGCAATGACAAGTGTGTAAACTTACATGTCTGCCATACAGTATGAAAGTTAGTAAGACCTTTCCGGATGTTTACACCACGCCGCCAACATGTCCTGTCACATTATTGGAATAAAAAAGGATCAAAGCTCTCCGACGTCGAAAAAGCACTGATGATTTGGTGCTCGGTTATTTTTCTTCCTTTCTTCACACTAAACACATTCTGAAGGTACTTACAGAATAAAATCAAGCTGTTTGGAAGTGACCACAGTATAAATCTGTGAACTTCAGGAGCGTTTGCCTCACCTGTACTGACACAACATGATTAAAAACTCCCATTTTTAACGAAGTAAAATTGAATTAGCAGTGTGTGTGTCTTTTTGTGCTTTCAGGGAAAAGCTCTCCTCATCAGGCACGTTCAGCCTTCTCGGCGATGAGGACCCTCAGTGCTTATCCTCCTTTTGAGCGGGTTTGTCTGCCTGTTTCAAAATGTAGTATTTCAACAAATAAAAGAATGAAAGAAAAAGAAAAAGAAAGCAACATAGAGATTGATTTGACTCTAGTTTTATCTGGACAGGTGGTCCAGATAAACACAGTCTGTACACAATCTGCCGACTCCAACATCAGCAGGAAAATGTTCAGTTTGTTAAGAGTGCGTTTCTTGGAGGTTTTTCAGGTTGTGTCTGTGTGTCTGACAGGCGGTAACCTTCCAGACTGTCGTGGTCAACCAAGACAATGACTTTAACAAGAACACGGGTTACTTCACCTGCAGAGTGCCTGGTTTTTATTACTTCTCCTTCCACTCTGTGGCCAAGGTAACACGCAAACTATGCTCACTTTTTCATTTTGTGTTTTTCTACAAAGCCACAAGTCTGAGCCTTGTGTTGCGTTGTGTGTTTTTAGGTCGGCATGTGTCTGCGTATCTCCAGCGAGGCTGTGAACAACCTGGGATTCTGTGATTACAACACCAGGAACAGCGACCAGGTGAGTTTCAGTGGAAGTGGCGTTGCTCTCTGCTTAGAGGGAGTCACACGGGTTGTCTTATGCCCCGGTGTCTGTGAGGAGGAGAGCTCATTATCGGGAAAGGGATTTCTCAAATTCAACATTGATTTGTTTTCGAGGATGAACGAAACTCTGGTTGGCAAAATTTCACACAAATGGTTAATATCTAATATCTCACTGTGAGGCGCCGAATATTTGATATGATACTCGATAAAGGAAATGTGCTCTTCAGCTTCATTTGAGGGTTGACAGGAGGTCATGTGTGTGTGCAGCTGTGACGAGTTGGGCCGTGTTGTGTTTCAGGTGATGTCGGGTGGCGTGGTTTTACAGCTGACAGCCGGAGAGAGGGTCTGGCTCACGTCCTTTAAGGACGCACAGCCAGACTCTGTTACGAAGGACGTGCGAGACAAATTCATCATCTTCAACGGCTTCCTGCTCTTCTCCAGTCCGGTGTGAAGTTCAGCTCGTCTGCTGGAGTCGAATTGAGCGCCAGACGAAAAAGAAATCACGTTTATTTTTAAGGACATTTTAACACAACGTAGTGTCACCACACAGTCATGTTCAGAAAACTCTCACAGGCAACTTGTCCACCTGATCTGCTTCCTTCACACTGATTCATGTGATTGTTGGCTCTTAATGTGTGAACAACATTAAAGTTTATTGTATGGTGTGAATATTGGAGAGATTATTTATTTGTTTTTGGAGCTGCTGCTGGATGAAGAGTAGAACAAAATGAAATAGTTTGACCTACCGACCTTTAGATCAGCTGCCACTAACAAAGTTTGAATTTCCAACATGTGACTCCAACCTGTCGGACGCTTGGTGTCCATAACTCAGACACTAAAATCAGGTCTACGCCAAACAAACAGAACCTCACAGGGGTGAACACGAAACGATAAAATATCACTTAATGTTAGGTTAAAAATCTCTTTTTTTTTTTCTGTCACGGTCACAAACAGGGACCGAAATGTTTTCATACGTCCACCCAAATAAACACATCTGATTGACCTCAGCTGTCGAACTGTTTGACCCGCAGTCAGCTTAGAGGACCAACAAAAAGCAACGCTAGCAGTTTCCCCCTGCTTCCAGTCTTTATGCTAAGCTAAGCTAAACATTGAGCTGAACGTTAACCCAAACTGAGGACACTGACAGCCATCGTCTCATCACTCAGCTCCAGAGCAGCAGGAATCTGTTTTTTCTGACTCCTATCAAATGGAGAAGTTTCATGTCATGACTTTTTAAGGTTATAGAAGTGAAACATTTTGTGTTTTTACGCACTTCTTCATTTATATATTTGCCCGTTGTCACTTTGGAGCGTCCATTTGACATTCTCCTCACTTCATTGTGTGTGTGTGTGTGTGTGTTATTTTAACCCACACTTATTTCAGTCTGGTTAAATTGCTGAAGCTGATTCTCTGAAGAAAACGTTCAGTCACCAGTCACAATGTAAACAAACAAAAACAGGAGACAAAGTCCCTTTTTTTGTTTTCTTAGACAAAAAACGTGTAAATCCTTTTAGGATTTAAACAATAAAAGATGATATTTTATATTTTCATTCTGTGCCAGAAATCCTGTGAAAAGGCCCAAATCTCAGAAGTCCCTCATCACATCCCTCCAAATCAAACCCACTGGAGGCGTTTATTAAAACAATATTAATATTAATACTAATATTTATTAGAACAATTACAAAGCAGGATTATTTTACCCAAACAAAATAAACTGGTGAAAGTTTGGGATGGCTGTCAGTCATGACTTTGGACGCTTTGGTGCATCAGTAAGTATTTCTAACACGTTTGCTGGAGTCTCAGTGACGAGTCTCTTTCTTTGTGACGATATATTTACACATTTCACTGAAGGGAACATTGATCAGGGCCGACACTTTGGTTCAAGTGTACTTTTGTATGCTCCAACACACGAAGACATTTCAGTCTGTTTGAAACTGAACACCTCTGTCCTAAAATATCAACATCAATTCAACCAATACCTTTTCCCCAATTTCCAACTCTGTTTCTCCTTATCCACGGTGTCATCCTTGTTTTAGTAACTTGAGCGCAACTTTGGAAACATGTTGAAAATATTTATCACTCAGTGGACTGTATATTTTTTCCCCATGTGGTCGAAGGAGCCTCCTGTAGAGATCTGTGTGTTTTTGATGGACCGAAGATCTTAAAGCTGAACAAAACCTGGTAACAGTTTGGGAAAAACTCTCCCATCCTGTTTTGCTGCAACCTGATTTCATCTGACATCTTGTGGGATGAATAATGAGAATAACGGAGGCTGCCGCAGCACCAGATGACCCCTCAGCTGTCCACATACTTTTGGCCGTGTAGAGAACTACCAGCTCCACATTGTGTCAGCATTAAGTATTTATTTATAACACATGGAGCTGATGAGGTGGTGTTAATATTCCCTCTCCCTCCTTCTCTCAATCACCTCCCAGAATTGCAGAACTCCCTTCAGTCGGCTCAGAAAATGATTTCCAAAGTAAAAGCTGCTGAATCTTTGGTTTTAGGTTCCTCCTCCGGCGGCTGCAGGACTCACAGCTTCACTTCAGTTTGTGCTGAACCGACCGAGGTGGCTTTGATTTTCCTGTCTGTTGACTCAGGTGAGTTTTAAATCTGTCCTGTTCAGCCATGTGTTTCAGATAGAATCTGCTTCTCTCCTTCCTGATGTGGCTGCTTGTTTTTGTTATGATGATATTCGTTTGGTTTGTTGAGTAACTTTATACTCCGGTCGGGTTTGAACTGGCAGCCTTTGTCATCTTCACCACTTCCTCCTTCCTCCTCTTCACACCTTGTCTCTCCTCTCTCTCCCTCCTTGTTTCCCTCTTTCCTTTCCTATGTGCCCTATCTTTCTCTCCTCTCTCCTTCTCCCATCTTTTCCTTTCCTCTTTCCTCCTGTCCTTCTTCTCCTTTCATTTTAATCCTCTCCTCGTTTCTTCTTCCCTAATCTCCTCCATCCTCTTCCTTTCCTTTTCCTCCTCCTCTCATCTCCTGATATCTTTTCCTTTGACCCTGTCTTCCTTTCCTTCTCCTCCTCTTCACCTTTCTCACCGGATCTTTCCTCCTTTCCTCTCAGACTCTCCATCATGCTCCATCATTTCCTCTTCGTGGTCGGAGCCCTGATCTCATTGGCTGTATCCGTGGTGCCTGCCATGGAGTCTTGTCCAGCGTCAGGGATGCCCGGGATACCAGGTCTGTGCTTTCATGAATGTACAGCTGTGTAAGTTTGTGTGTGTGGATTCTGTGAGTGTTTGTTGTGATTTCTGTCCTCAGGTATGCCTGGGCTGCCCGGCAGAGACGGCCGTGATGGAGAGAAAGGACAGAAAGGCGACCCAGGTAACTAAAATCTGCACTCGTACTAAGAAAAGGAAAACCCGGCGGTCACCTGGAAACCCTTTTAGGCCATAAACACAAACATTTACTGATCTTTATATCATTTATGAGTCACAGCACCCAATGCTTGTTGTGACGATGATAAAACTAGACTCAAATTTGAGCCACTTGGACCCAGTTTGTGGTTCCTATAAAATCTGTGAAGCTGCGATGCAGGACGACTGACTGCAACAAAGATCTTCGTCCGTTACTTACATTTCGATGAGCTGGGATTAATCTTTGTGCATTTATCCATTTGCATGATTTGCGGCTGATTATTACAAGCCTGCCTGTTGTTGATGTCTGCAGGAGCGGAGTGGAGGGGGGGCCTCGTTCCTCAGAAGGGAGAAAAGGGGGAGCAAGGACTGCCAGGTTTCCCTGGTAAACGAGGTCAGGGCGGGGAATCTGGGAAAGCCGGTCCCCCCGGGTTCCCTGGACCTCCAGGAGCACCAGGAGAAGCAGGGTATGCAGTCAAACAAAGGCCTGAGGAAGGTGGAGGTGGCAGACGTGTCAGGGACACCAGGGGCTTTATTTGAGGTCCTTCAACCTCGTGTTGTGTTTGTGGCTGCAGGACTTTCACCACTCAGGAGCAGGCAGCTTTCAGCGTGTCCAGATTAATCAACACTTACCCGGAGAAGTCCAGCATCATCCGGTTCACCAACGTCATCACCGACATCAACAATGACTACAACATCAACACAGGGCGCTTCAGGTGAGAGCTGGTAACTGACCTTTTAACCCTCCCTGCCCCCGCTGAGGTATCAGGAACAGTCTGGACACATTACAGGAAAACACGGTGCAGTAAAAATTCCCAATCCATCAGACAAAAACAAAATTGTGTTTCAGGTGTCGGGTCCCGGGGATGTACTACTTTGTGTTCCACGCCTCCTTAGACGAGCGGCTGTGTGTGCTGATGAAGCTGAATGACAAACTGCTGTCTTCGTTCTGCGACCATCGCCGCATGAGGAGACAGGTACGGTGAAGAAAACAACGCTACACCTTCAGTTCACCTTTTTCTGCCTGAGAACGGTCCTCACCCTCTCATCAAATCCATCCTAGGTGACCTCGGGCGGCCTGGCCGTCTACGTGGATCGGGATCAGGAGGTTTGGTTGGAGACGAAGGACTACAGAGGGATGACAGGGAACCCAACCGGTAACAGCGTGTTCTCCGGCTTCCTGCTGCAGTCTCAGTGACCTACAAAACCGAAACAATCCTCCATGTTTCCAGTCACTAAACAATGTCGTCACATTCTTCCTTACTGGCCCAGCACCTTCAAAAAAAGCAAAAACAAAACACATATCCTGGTTCTTCTCATTTCATTTTTCCATTTCTTATTAATACAGCTCGTGATTCTGAGGGTAATTTAGCTGCAGGGATTTTCCACCAGTTAAATATTGACTATTTTTCGATGTAGAAACAGAGAAACATGTTGTAAAGGATGTCTCTTTTAAATTGGCTTGATCATTAAATGCAGCAGTTTTTGTTTAAACCTCCTCGTTGTCATTGAAACTTTCTACTTCAATACATCACACATATAATTACTTATTTGCACATAAATATCGGATCACATGTTGATTGTAACTTTTGAAAAAAAAAAAAAACAATAAAGAGCTGAAAAACAACACGAACGCTTTGTGTTCATCTTTAGTTTGTGTTATTTTTAAGTTGTTGCTCTGGCTGATCATAAAACAAAGAGCTGCCTTAAAGAAAACATCGTTTAACTGAAAATATATCCATGTGTGGATTTCAGTGAGGTGTAAGAAACTTGAATCATTTCCTGATAAGTGATCATTTCTAACCAGGAACACAGATTTAAATGACGACTCCTATTTAAAGAGTCTGAAACATGAGAACAGAACAGTGATGTAACCTTATAACAAATAAATACACAGAAATCACCGACATGTAAGAAACGTTAATAATTAAAGTTTTTTTCACCGTCATGTCGAGTAAACGTCCCAGTTTGTTCAGACATGTTGTTGTTAGCCTAACCCAAACCCAGGACACACAGCGATTACAGCTGGAACCGCCAACACTGTGTAATAATAATAACAACTATTATTATGATTAGTATTGGGAGTATTATGGTTGTTGGTGGTTGTTGTTAAGACTATATATCTTTTGCCTAATTGTCATTCAAAGCAGGGTTGAAATAAAAGAGGGGTTACAAACACACAAACCAAAACCAAAGCATGGAAAAATGAGGGCCGCATTATGTGCTAAATTTACAAGATTTTTTGCTTTGTTGTTGCTTTGTTGTTGTTTCATTTCAGGATGTCATTGCATTTCCCAAAGATGTCCTGAGTACAGTGTCGGGATGGCTGACTCCTCCGTGAACAATGAAAATCGCTGGATAGAAAAATAACAACCGAACTAATAATCAATGGCCTTAATTGACCAACTGCAGATACAACTCAGAGCAGGAATCAGAATAAAATTGGGGTTAGGTTCATGTCTGTGGGACAAAAACAGAGACAGGATGAAAAATAGGAAAAGAGGATCAGAAAATTACCAACTAGCATATTTCACAGGATGTAATTATTAAAAATAAACATCAGCTCTTTGCTAATACCTGAGGAAATTAAACATTTTGTGGAACAGATACTGATGCACAGAGAGGCACTGCCCGGGAAACAAAGAGGAAGTTCAGAGAAAAACAGAACAAAATGTTAATTTCAAGGAAATATTTTTTTAATCACGGGCATCAATAACGCTTCATCATCAGTTCTTCCTCAGGTGGAGTTTTCCTGACTTCTTGTTCCACTGTTTCACTTCCACTGATTGCCAAATTTCTTTGTCAGAAAAACAGGATAAAGATCGACTGGAAAAGTCAACCAAGACTTCAAACTAATCCGCGAAAGGCTGAAAATTCAACAAGGTGTTTATTCTGGATGTTCATTTAATGCTCTGTTCCACTACATACCACTTTATTCGTAGGTTACTGTTAAATAAATAATACACAAACAAACAAGAAATACATACATTATAAAATAAAAGGCAACAAAAAGGGAAATGATCCAAAATTTCCAAAAACTCAAAGATCATTAGTTTTTTTCTGTTTATATGCAGATGATGCATCAGTATTATCATATAATGTCATATAATGACACATTACATTATAATACATCCTCTCCGGGGACAGTAATTTTTACTTTTGATACTTTAGATAAATTTAGCTGATGGTACTTTTCTCATCTTCAATAGAAACAGCAGACTATTTGACACAGTGCAGCAATAACACTTTTACGTTTGTCCCAACCAGCCACCTATCTCGGACCCCAGCTGAGCAGCGATATTGTTCCTTGAAGTGTTTCACTTCCTGTTTTTGTTCTGACTGAGCTGCTGCTGCTGCCACTGAGAAGCAGAGCAGCTCTTTGCAGCCGCTCCTCATCATCCCATCATCTCCACCGCAGGACGAGCGACTGCATTACCTGCAAATGGTGAGACCTTTCTGTCCCCGAAAACCGGAGACCAGGCAGAGACAGAGAGAGAAAGGAAATGGTGGATCGTTTCATTGATTTCTGGCTGTGTCGTAATGATAATTCAAACACAGCTCAGTGTCATTTTCCTGTAATAGAGAATCTGTTTTTCTTAAAATGCTAAATTTAAATTTAAGGCATTCAAAAATCTTAAATGTTGATTTGCGATGACTCAATTTCAACATTGTAAATGTATTATTTCTGGGTAAAAATGGAAACAGGAACATTTCATTGAGTTTATGGATCAATGCTTTAATATTTAAAACTGCCAACTCTTCAGAAATGGAATCATGTGCAGTGAATGTTTTTTGCTTTATATTTGTGTGTTTGTGGCTGAGACCCACGTTCATAAGGAAGACAAAGTGAAAAAAAAAAATCTGATTTTATGGTTATTTTAGTCTTTTCAGGGTGTAGCCTCTGGGGAGTGAATCAAAGTCAATAGTGTAGCATGAGACAAAGTTAATGAGACGTAATTTCCTCTGCAACTTTTTACATTTAAAAATAGCAACAAAAAAAAAAAGATCTTTGATGTAAAAATTGGTTAATCCATTAAAACAAAATGGGGCAACGTACAATGGAGCTGGTGGATAAATCAAATATATGTCGGACATTAGATCTGTTTGGACCAATCAGGCTACATCTTTAAAAATAATTCTCCTATACAACTAAAGCACAACAGCAAATGTTGTGTTGTGTTGTGTAGGAAACGTAATCAGAAGTAGATGACAGTTTGTGTTAACACGGTGAGATTTTGACAAGAACAAGCATTACCTTCTGTTGTCTTTTGGTGGTGTGTGTGTGTGTGTGTGTGTGTGTGTGTGTCTGTTCAGGCCCCCCAGTGGCTGAGCTGCTGTACTTCAGTGTTGCTGCTCTTGTATCATGTCGCCCCGGCCGTCACACAGGCGACCTGTGGAGTCCCGGGGATTCCTGGGATCCCGGGCACCCACGGGCCCAACGGCAAGGACGGCCCCAAAGGAGGGAAGGGAGACCCCGGTGAGTTCAGGGGAATACGGAAATATTAAATACACTGAAATGTTCCGATCTTTCTGCTGTTAAAAAAAAGACAGTTTCACTTCTACTGATGGGTGCTTCATCACATAAATGAAATCTTACACAAATCAGGCAGACGGATCACAGGGCGACATCATTGTGTAGCATGTTTTTGTATTTAGTTCCGATACTAAACTTCATTTCCTTTTATTACTATAACGTTCACTTTATTACATTTTTTTTGTCCTCGTTTTTAGCTGTTGTTGTGCGTTTGTTTTTGTGTGACCAGGTGAGACAGGTCAGCCTGTCAGAGGCCAGAAGGGGCTGATAGGTCTGCGGGGCCCCCCGGGACGGCCGGGCCTGAAGGGGGATGCGGGTCAGCCGGGGCCCCCCGGATTCCCGGGCCGTCCCCGGGGAGAAGGGGTTACCGTTCAACACCGCCAACCGGGCCAAACCGTCATTCTCCAGGATTCGGCTGCAAACAAATCCACCAGGAGTCGACACCAACATCGACTTTGAAAGGTCGGTGAAGGTCAGAGGTCAAAGGGGGAGCTGGAGGGGCTTTAATGTAAAGATGTAAAGAGATGTAAAGAAATGAATAAAAAGAGGGAGGCTTTGTGATTAACCATCCAGCTGAATCAAAGTGCAGCCCAGAAACATAACGCCATAGTATTTATAACCGTATAAGAAGATGACAAACTGAATAAATAAAGTCATGAAAAAACACTAAAAATGTTCATGTAAACTTCCCACAGAGAGATTTTACCAGAGCTGGATCAGCGGCTTCAAGGGGTTTCGCTGACAAACGGGTCGTTCATGTGCGTCACTAAAGGCGTCTACTTCTTCAGTTACCACATTTCAGCCAGGAGCAGAGTGAGTCCTCACAAAACGTTCTGTCTTTTTGGTTTGCTTTGGATTTAGTTGTTAAATCACACCGGTTCTCTTTTCTTGCATATTCAAGCCTTATATTGAGGAGTTGTTTATTTTTGTTTGTTTGTTTTTGGTGCTTACGTGTTCCTCTCACAAAAGAACAGACAGTTTGTTTCCAACTACATCATTTTCCGTTCAGGTGTGATGAAATCACCTCTGCGGGGGGGCGCAGCAGTACCGGTCCCCCCACAGAAAGGCCCCACAGTTCAAACGCAGGCCCTTCTTAGTGCGACTGTGACAGCGGCTGCTGAGCTGAGATAACTGCAGCTGATTCATTGTATTTCTTTAGAAAGCCTGTAAAAACCTCCGCTGTGGTTATTTCTGCTGCTGACGGCCGCGTCTGTTCGATCCTCCAGGTGTGTATGAAGCTTATGAAGGGCGACACCACTCACCTCATGCAGTGCGACATGGCTGACGGCTTCCTGGTCACCTCCGGCTCGGCGATCCTGGAGCTGGACGTCGGGGACACGGTGTCGCTGCAGGCCACCAGGTTCAACACCATGGTGACGAGCCAGAGCAGCGCCAGCAACACCTTCACCGGCTTCCTGATCTTCCCCACCGCCTAACTCCGGAAAATCACAGACTTTTTAAAGCATTTACTGCAATGAAATAAAATATATCCATCAGGAGCAGCCCGTTACAGTTAAGATTTACTTTATAACACATTTAATCACAAATACATGTTCAATATGAATTCTTACCTTTCCAGCAAAAGTCCAAGAGTGAGGTCATTCTCCGGTTTTCAGTATATTTCTCATATACATATTATATAAGAAAATATCATCAAGTTTAGACCTGAATTAAAAACAAATGTCTAGAAAGTATCCTTGTTTACCAACCATGAAAAGTGTTTGAATATTTGAAATGCTATTAAAAACTCATCGGTCTCTTGAAAATAAATGTTTGAAGAGCAGCCTCTTCATGTGAAAATACACAAGAAACAAAAGGATCGTGTAAAATCACTTCAAAACTAAATTACTTTTGTGCTTTTTTATTCTGAAGAAATCCTTACATGAGTTTAACAGTAAGAAAAGCACACTGGCTGGGGGAACCATAATGGAATTATCATGACATGAATTATTTAATGTTGTGTTGTGTAACATTTCCTCCACTGTTTAGAAACACTGAGGTATCAGATGTCGCTCCCTCGGACTGATCCTGGTCCAGGAGCTCATTCATTATCCATCACACAGCATCAACTTACTGGACCTTTAACCTCACAGCCATCTGGATGGTAAACAACCCACAGCGACAGGAAGCCGAAGATTTCTGTTTTCCCGCATGAGCACATACATTCCCTTATTTTGTTATGACGATATAAGATGCAAAGATGTCTCCGAAAGGTTCAAAAGAGACCAAACCTATAAAATAATCTGACTTTTGGCCATTAAAATGAGATCTGTGTCTCAAAACAAACAGGCAAGTTGTTTATTAGATGAAATCCTGCGAAGCCCGAAGCTCAGCTCAGGGTGTCGGTGGCTGACGGGCTGCTGAACACACCGTTCTTGGCGTAGAAGGTGTTCTTCACCTCCGAGGACCTGGCACGGGACGGCGTTCTGTAGTCCAGACTGTAGTCACCTGTGGATCCACAAAAACACTGTAAAGCTGCAGTCAAACAAGGGCTGAGGAGCAAAGAGGAGTGACTGGACCTTGGCCTTCTGAGACCTTCTCAGACCTTCTCTGAACTCCTCTAAACTTCTCTGACCTTCTCTAAACTTCTCTGACCTTCTCTAAACTTCTCAGACCGTCTCTGAACTTCTCAGATCTTCTCTAAACTTCTCAGACCTTCTCAGACCTTTTCAGACCTTCTCTAAACTTTTCAGACCGTCTCAGATCTTCTCTAAACTTCTCAGACTGTCTCTGAACTCCTCAGATCTTCTCTAAACTTCTCAGACCTTCTCAGATCTTCTCTAAACTTCTCAGACTGTCTCTGAACTCCTCAGATCTTCTCTAAACTTCTCAGACCTTCTCAGACCGTCTCAGATCTTCTCCAAACTTCTCAGACCGTCTCTGAACTCCTCAGATCTTCTCTAAACTTCTCAGACCTTCTCTAAACTTCTCTGACCTTCTCTAAACTTCTCAGACCGTCTCTGAACTCCTCAGATCTTCTCTAAACTTCTCAGACCTTCTCTAAACTTTTCAGACCGTCTCAGATCTTCTCTAAACTTCTCAGACTGTCTCAGATCTTTTCTAAACTTCTCAGACCTTCTCAGACCGTCTCAGACCTTCAGTCGTATTAGCTTCATGTCTAAAACACGCAGCCCTGAATCAGACTGCCCCCCCCATCTCACCCAGTCTCCACCCGTACTCCCAGGATGACAGCAGAGGGAAATCAAACTTCTCCTCAGGTTTCATCAGGCCACGCCTCTGCAGGTACAGGCTCCGCCCTTTCCCCTGCACAGGAAGTCCAAGGTGTATTAATTAGACAATTTGGACCTGCTGACCAGACCAGGTCTGTGTGTTTCACTGCTAACTGGCAGCTAAAAATCTTCATCATCATCTTCAGTACACTCAATGAGAAAAGGTTTGTGTTTTTATGAACGGACTGATTTAAAATCCGGACCCAGAAAAATCTGAGGTCAAGCTGCATTCAGATGAAAGCCACGTTTCCACAGCTGGATAATGTATTGTGGTGTGTTAAATTGTGTTGTGTTTCCTACATGGTGAGATGAGTCATTGTAGAGTGTCTGCCTGGTCTGGGGAGAAACCGGCCTCATCAGAGGGGGCACACTGGGAGGTGAGGACACAGGGGGGGGAGGACGAGGAGGAGGAGGACGGTCGCTCTGGCTCATGCGTGTGCTGTTAATTGGCGGCAGAGCGGCCCTGTTGGATGCAGAACAGTCATGTTTATTATATTATTTTTCTGCATTTTCTTTCCAGAGAAATTAAAATTGTACATCCATCCAGAACAAATCCTCAAACGTTGCTCCTCAATATTATAATCATAAAGTAGCTTTGAGCCTCATCTCAAGCTGGGACACATCTGTCCCTTCTCTCTTACGGCTCATTTAATGGTTTCCGTCCTGCAGTTTGTCTCCATCACCTCTGATCAGATCTCCCTCATTCACTCTCTCCTCGTCATAGAATCAGTCTTCTGGTCCTGGTCTCAGACTGCGTTCTTTGAGGCTCAGTTTGACATGAACTCCTCAGACAGCAGATTTAAAGTGACTCACTGGGGCAGCTGGGGCAGCTGTGTGGGCTCTGTGCTGTTGTTCTGCTGACTGGAGCAGGACGGGTAGAGTTTGGCGTAGCGGCTCTTCCAGGCCAAACGGGCCAACATCTCCTTCTGAATCTGCTCTCGGTAGAAGTTCTGGCTCTGAGTTGTCAGCAGGCCGCTCATCTCCTGTTGAGAAGCTTCATTCTTGATTTCAAAGAGCTTTAAACGTCAACATCTGCTCAGGTCAGTGGACACTGTTCTTCAAAGACACTATATAATTACTGCAAAGCTCAGATTTTGTAAAGGAGCACAATTTTTTTAATTTTTTTTTTTATTCTTCACAAAGATAAAGTGACAGCTGGTGACTCATAGCAGACGAACTTTAAGGTTTGGATGGACATGAAGCTCAAATGTCAGTTAAAAATGAGCAAAACAGTCAAAAGTACAAGTTTGTGGACATGAAACTGAGAGAGAAGTCAACTAAATCTCCCATGATGCACCTCAGTAAGAAATGTGTGGTTAGTATTAAATTGTTTTTCAACTAAGAAACTGCAAAATAAGTTTTTGAGAAAATGTAAAACTCACTATTTGAGTTTTATATTTGAACATTTATAGATTTTGAATAAATTAGCAACTATGCTAGTTTTTGTTTCCTAAGAAACAAGGCAGAAAGGGAAAATTTAAAATGATCTAAAAGACTGATGTTTTTTTTAATGTTTAATATCATAAAAAGAAGGTAAATCTAGATTAAATTAATGCAGGATGAAGTTTGTTAGAGCGGCAAGAAAAAGTAACAACAGCTTCAATCTGCAGATTTAATACCGTAACATTCTCAGTTCACAGGCAATAAAAGTGACGCCAGGATCTGACAGGAGAGCTCTGTGTGTGTGTCGTCTCCCACCAACAGGGAGCCTTTGTTTCTTAAATAAATACCCTCAATCCTCTTCAGGTAACTTATTAACTTAAAGCAACCGACCAATCGGCCGTCAACCACACAGAGAACAGAGCTGAAAATACTCACACCAATCAGATCAGATCAGAAAAATCTCTATTTTTGTTTTTGTTGGACAACTAATAACCCAAAATTATGTTTATCTTATGAGTGATAATTTTTATTTGTATTTGGAGACATCTTTAAAGAGATTTCCTTTAAAAAAAAAAATAAAATTTCAAACTGCAATAGTTACAGATGAAACAAAAAAAGCAGCTGAATGTGGCTATTATATTATAGAGACGTATCAGAATAAACAACTGTTAAAGACATGATGTGTGAATTTACCTCTGAGGTGGCTGAGTGGAGCTGTGCAGGATCAACTTCTCCCTGAGGAAATGAGCTGTGGCTCAGATAACGAAGTGTAACACAGGGAAACACGAGAGACACACACAGACGCACACAAAGTTCCTCCACCACCACACTTTAACTTTTCCTGACAATTGGCTGCAGATACACTCAAAAGAGTGAACAAAGTATATATGTTATATTTAATTAACATTTCTGTGTTTGTTTTCAAAATTTTGTCCACCAAATCAAATCAAATCAAATCAGATGTATTTAAATCGTGCCAAATCATAACGAAGTTACATCATAGAGCAGGTCTGGACCAAACTCGTTATAAAATTATTTAAAGAGACCCAACAGATCCCCCGATGAGCAGGAAAAACTTCCTTTAGGAGGGAGAACCAGGATCGGGGGGGGGCAGGGAGAAAGAGAGAAAGAGAGGAAGGGGAGAGGGGGGAGAGAGAGCGAGAGAGAGAGAGGGAGGGAGGGAGGGAGGGAGAGAGCGAGAGAGAGAGAGAGGGAGGGGAGGGAGGGAGAGAGAGAGAGGAAGGGAGAGGGGGGGAGAGAGAGAGAGAGAGAGGGAGGGAGAGAGAGAGAGGAAGGGGAGAGGGGGGAGAGAGAGAGAGAGAGAGAGGGAGGGGGAGAGAGAGAGAGGAAGGGGAGAGGGGGGAGAGAGAGAGAGGGAGAGGGGGGGGAGAGAGAGAGAGAGAGAGGGAGGGAGAGAGAGAGAGGAAGGGGAGAGGGGGAGGGGAGAGAGAGGGAGAGGGGGGGGAAGAGAGAGAGAGGAGAGGAGAGAGAGAGAGAGGAAGGGGACAGGGGGGGAGAGAGAGAGAGAGAGAGAGGGAGGGAGGGAGGGAGAGAGAGGGGGGGTGAGGAAGAGAGAGAGAGAGAGAGGGGGGGGAGGAGAGGGGGGGAGAGAGAGAGAGAGAGAGAGGGGAGAGATAGAGAGGAGAGGGAGAGAGGGAGGGGAGAGAGAGGGAGAGGGGG
This sequence comes from Echeneis naucrates, assembly GCF_900963305.1. NCBI lineage: Eukaryota > Metazoa > Chordata > Actinopteri > Carangiformes > Echeneidae > Echeneis > Echeneis naucrates. The sequence continues at coordinate 3,272,379 of NC_042515.1, read as the reverse complement.
GGGGAGAGCGAGAGAGAGGAGGAGAGAGGGGAGGAGAGAGGGGGGGGGGGGAGGGAGAGAGGGAGAGAGACAGACAGAGAGAGAGAGAGGGGGCGCAAAGTTAAAATATTAAAATATGATGCTGCATGAAGTTCATATTAAAACATAACAACATACAACATAACACGGATTAATAAATCGCACAATCGCCTCTGTACACACTAAGTTTGTCCCAGATGGGTTTCCGTAGGTCGGACATTGGACACGCCCAGAAGCTGGTTCCACTGACTCCATTTTGAAAGTTGGCGGGTGAATCATCAAGGTCTAAAACATCAGCGTTGTCAAAAGACATAAATCTACCTGTCTGAGTAGGTGTGTATATTTTTAAGCATTATGTGACGGAGGTTTGGTGGCGATATTTCCGCTGCTGCTGTCATTGTCTGGAAAATGTAGCAGAGAGCACGCGAGCCCCGTTAGCTATGATATAGCTAACAAGCTAGCCAGTTTAACGCACGTTTATTAACATTCATTATCTAAAAACGCAAAATAGATGAAACATACATTAAAATAACTTTAGAACTATAGTGAGGAATTATAATTTAGGGACTTCCCTGAATGGAACAATACTTTGGTTTAATTTTATGGTGTTTTTTTTTTTTTTTTTTTTGTTAACTGATGTGCTATATTCTCATAGCATTATGGAAGAAAATGTGTTTCCATATTTGTTTTTGAATCAAAGGCTGGGCAAATGATCAATTTTGTTTTCAATTGTGGCTCCATTTTCTATTTTCGAATCACAGGTCCAATTCCAGGTCTCCCCTACATCTGCTGGATATTTGTGGCTCTTCAGGAGTAGCACAGTGACTATCTCTTAGCATTTAATGACAAGGTTTTAAGTTTATCTCACAGAATTACACTAATATTGAATGCATTCAAGGTATACAGTAGTTCTAATTTATTAGAGCGAGGCTGTCACTCACATCTGGCATCTCAAGTCAGTATATCACTCACAAAGCCAAATGTGACACGTCACAAGTAGTTTTATTGTAACCGGCTACTTCAGTGAACAGTTGCAAAATCAAATGAATGGATAATAAACTGGTTTATGAATTAATACTCAGCTGTAGAAATAACAGTAGAATGTTAAACATAAATACTGTATAACAAGGAGTACCTTTTCCTAAATCAAAGCTCTGTTAGGTGTAAATTTAAATAGAAATAGCCTGTAAAATAAAATAGGCCAGTCTTCAAAGTACAATAAACATTTTTTGTTAGTTTGACAAGTATAAGTGGCTTCTTAAAAACAAATCACAGATTTTCTTCCCCTTTCTAACAAATCCACGGGTGCAAATAACATTACAAAAGAACAAAACAGGACAAACCCCAGTAAGGTGAGCTTTGTTTTGGGGCTGGAGCTTTTTCGTTGTGGATTGCAGCAGTTTCACACACTCTTCGTACTTAGGTGGTGAAAAAGTGTTGTAGTGCTTCCACGCCTGGTTGTAATTTGTTTATGGCACTCCCTCCATATAATGTGATTTTATTGCTCACTGAAGCCACCTCCAAATTACTGAGCCATTGGTTTTTCTTTTACTAACCAATTCCTCCACCACACTCCGCAGACGCTGTTGCTTCCCTCATGGTTGTTGAAGAGGGCTGGGTGTCTGTTTTACTGTTGTAATCTTCTCCCAAAAGAGAAAATTGTAATTAATGAGTTTATTAAATGCAAGGTGAACTTTGTTCATCTTTATTCATGTTATATACTTGCCTCAGAGGAAACAAAACAAACAAACAACAACAAAAAAAAAGCAAAAAACAGCAAATGTGTTATGTGCACTTAAAGCATGTGGTGGTCATTGGGCCAAAAATATCTGAGTACTGACATTTGAACCTCTAACCAAAATAACCAACATGAGCAAAATCATATTAGTTAGACATTTAAATGTTTTTTGTCATTTTGAAATATGCAATAAATAGCCTAGATATAAATATTTCATGTGTTTCTAAATTATTTTAAACTCACAAAGATATGGACTCCTTGATTTAAAAAAATCCTAGTTTTAATTGATCAGCTGGATATTGGATTGATGGCAGAGAGGCAAAAAAAAATCAAAAACTGAGGTACGGATCAATTAATCATGATACTGAATCTGAATTTAAGTCTTATTGCTCAGCCCAATGCACTGAAGAATGTATTTCAAAGAGTTTTGCTCTTAACTCATCTCCAACATCCATACTGGCCATGTTACTTGTGTGTGTGGAGCCTTGTTGTATTGTGAGCTCTCATGCTGCACCAAAAAAGTGCCTGAGCAGTTGATGAGTGATACAGCTACATTATGTGATATGACCACCCATACACATTTTCCTTGGTCTCTGCTGTAGAATGATGCTGTTGGAACAAGAAGATCCTGAAAATCTCATAAGAGGCTACATGGCTTCTGCTTCCTACATAATTTCTCTGCAGAAACTGAAGATGTCACTTGTCAAAGAACATATATCATATCAGGCTTTCCTGGTGTGTTTGTTGTAACTGAAGGTTTATTTGTTCTGTTTTTTAGGATGTTGAAGACGACCAGGAGGCTACGAACCAGACAGTCTTGGGAATCTTAGGCATAAAGATGGACGGTGCAGAGCCCACAGATGGCCTGGCAGATGCTGAAGTGCTCCATGACCTCGGTAACACTGCAAATGCACTCGCCGTTTTGTTTGGCGTCATGTACTCACTGGTGTTGAACTACCCAACAAACTTGAAGTACACATTTGAGGTTCTGCAAAAACTTGTGATGGAACAGTAGGACTTCCAATAATGTAAGTTGTGTACAGTAGCTTAAAGATTTATTTTTAAAGGTGTTTGTTTGATTTGTTTGTTTTCACTCAACTTTGTGGCTTTAAATGTGTTTTATTCCAAATAAAATGTTTTTAACAGAACCAAAGTATTATTTGAATTTACTTGACCACGTGTGGAACTTGTTGACATCACCAGGTTTAGTAAGTCCAACAAATTTTTTTATACAAAACTATTACTATTCAAAACTTTTAAAAGTACTTATTATTCAAGTTAGTTAAGTTCAGTTAACTAAGTAGTTCTGCTGGTGTTAGCTAAATTTACACAAGTGCGTTAGTTCAGTCTAATGAATGTCTGTTTTGTTAGCTGAATGAAGACACAAAGATAACACTGAAATGGTTTACTACACTCGTGTTGGTTTCACATTGGTTATTTATTTCCTCTCTGATGAGTCAGTTGCTATGAACTCTACTCAGTTGTGTGGAACTTGTTGACATAGCTATATTACATAAATCCAACAGTTGGATTAGTATTTTAGTGTTATGTTTAAACAGGCTTGCCAGCAGCTGCACTGTTTTGTTCTGCTTGATTTCTTTAAGAATAAAACAGAAAAAAAAAAAAAAAAAAATTGATCATTTTCATTAATACATTTGGCAATTGTTTTCTGCAATAACTGATTCAGCAACTAAAACATCTGATAGTAATTGTTTTTTTTTTCCAACTCATTAAAGTTGTGTTAATACATTTTCATTTTATAATTGCCCAGCTCTATTATTCAGCAAGGTTTTTTTAAATAATGAGTTTCCCATCAGTGTACATCAAAGTGTTTACAGATTCAGAAGTCAGTCATCTTCATTCCAGTTACTTTTAATTATCAAATGTACATCATCTCAGTTTAATTTCACATTAAATCACCCATTCCCAGATACAAAATGAGAATTTTTCTTCCCCTACAAAAAACAAGTAATCCTCCCTTAAGTATCAAAAGTAGCAGTGATTAGGCAACAACATCCAGGTTAGACAAAAGGGCAGATCCTTTATACAGCATTTCCACACAAAGCAGAAACCTGACCAACTCTCCAGCTCAGATCTGATGTATATAATTAATGTGGCCGCAGAGTGTCTGATCCGTCTTTCTCTACCAGCAGTTAAAAGCACAATCAGACTAATCATTGAAGTCTGAGCTCTTTGTCATCCAGCCTCCGTTAAAAAGGTCAGATCAGCTCGTGTGGAAAGGCAGATGAAGGAACGACGAGTAGTCGAGTGTACAGTGCAGGAAACAGCAGTGTGAAGGCGGTTCAGTCCTCGATTTGCTATGGCAACGTTATTATGGGCTTTTAGGAGGCACGATTCAAAAGGGACAAATCAACAATCAGTAGTCGTGTGCAGTTTGGCGCTTTTTGTTGGAGTGAACCCGTCCATCGCACTTCGTGACAGTAAACCGAACGGAGAACTCAAATTTTTTTATTTTTTTTTTTTATTCATTATTCAGATGTGGAACTGTTTTTGTTCACAGCACTTTGCACTTCGGCCCAGCAGAGAAACATCTGCTGGTCCTTTCAGTGTTCAACCTGAAGGAAAGTGCCGAGTTGTTCCAGTTATTCCCAATCAGGTCTTTGAAAGTTTAGCTCCATTTGTTCAACTCTTCTCCAAATCTACGTTGTAGATTTGCCAAAACCAAGCTTCTCTCCAACTAATCTAAAACCAGCTATTTTTTTTTATCTTTAATTTACCAATCAAGTTTAAAAACTTTAGTTTATTGATCATTTCAGGGGAAGAAAAAAAACAGGTGGCATCTCTTTTCCCATCAAGTGACATTTCTCCATTTTTTTCCCCCCTCAGATTCAGGTCAAAATATCTTGTCAACCACTCACCACTTTGCCTGCCTGACTCACAAGTGTCCATCTGGCAGACAAGCCTCAATGTACTCTGAAGAGAAATTTTATTTTATTTATTTATTTTTTTTATATGGGCAGTTTGGCAGGATGAAGAATATTTCAATAAATAAAGAAATGACGCGATTTGAACTGAAAATGTTTCACACAAAGCTTTTGTTAGCTAACTTGTTCATAAGACTGCAGCTAGTGTGTCGCATTCAACTCAAACAGGGACGCAAAACGGCACAGGAGGAGCGGATGTGTAAGGTTTTTACGGTGGTGCATCATGGGACGACGACGTGGAAGGGGGAGCCCGGGATGTTGTCGTCACCCCACTTGACCACCAGGATGTAATTGCCCCGCTCCTTCAGCACGTAGCTGACGTTGTACTGCAGGTTGCCCAGGTGTTTGACCAGGACCTCCTCACAGGGGACCTGAGGACCGTGAACCCCGACCAGGAGCATGTTCTTCCCTGAGGGCGGGACATCAACAAGCGTCACAACAAGGCGTCACGATTTATCTTTACTCAGCTACTCATCGTCCTGCTGATGGCGCTCTTACCGGCTTTGCTGCAGTCGACGGAGAAGCTGCTCTTCTGGCCCACGAAGGCCTTGCTGAGGCCGGGGCCTCGGCTCAGTACCTTGCTGGCGTCCGAGTCTCCCAGTCTGGGCATCGCGCTCTGGACGAAGCTGCTGCTGCTGGAGGCCCGCACCGCTGGATCCACCGTCAGCGTCGACGTCTCGCTGGCGTTGGTCACGTTAACCAGCCGATTGCCTGAGAGAGGAAGAAAAAAGTCAGGAAGAATCGTTGTCCTCTCTGCTCGTGTTTTAAAGAGCAGTTTAACAAATAACTAAAGCCGACTTTAGGCCATCACAGACTAAATATAAAAGTGAAGCCTGAAAACCTGCTGTTTAATCAGATGACCATCAGAAGGCAACTGCTCTGGTTGCAAAAGCAAGTTAGATTGTTTTGGGTCCCTATTAGTTCTATTCCACGAATGGATCTTTATGGTTTAAAAAAAAAAAAAAACCCAAGATGGCCGACCATGAGATGAGGTTGGAAACTTAAAACAAAGCCATGATATTATAAATGATACATTATTCAGCTTCTACACTGATGTTTCCACTAAATGAATTAGTGTTTTTTGGAGAAATGGATGTATCTGGAAATGGGACAGCTCATGTCACCTGTGACTTTCGCCTTGAAGGGGCTGCCGGTGATGTGGTTGGGTCCCCCGTATTTAATGCTGATCAGGTAGTTTCCTGGCGCCATGGGAGTGTAGTTCACCTTGTAGCCCTCTGGAACCTCCTGGCAGTCCATCTTTACTTTGGATGGACCCTCGATGGTCACGGCCAAGGCCCCGAGACCCGCCTTTGTGTTGTTGATGATGAACTCTGACTGCGTGCCTGCAAGATTACAACTGACTTGAGTGTTGTGGTTCAGTCTGGAATGTCTCATTTATGTGTGATTAAGGTTTGTTGTTTTAGAGCTGCAGATATCTCACACACACACACACACACACTCTCTCTCTAAGAGGTCAGGGGTCACCCACCTGTTGTGCCTCTCTCCAGTCCAGCTCCATATGCCGTGACCAGACCGGGCTCTCCAGTCTGTCCTGGTTCGCCTACTCGGACCTGGAACGGACTCCCGGGGATGTGAGAGTTGTTGAACTTGACATCGATGGCGTGGACGCCGTTCTCTCTGGGGATGAAGCGGATTGCGTACTTGTCTGCAGGAAAGGACGCAGAGATTTGTCACTGTAGCGTCAAAGATTCTTCAATGATGTACGACTTCTTTAGTTGCCTTGGTTACCTTTTTCCAGCTCAGTGACGACACACTCCTCCAGTGCGCCGGAGGGGCAGTGGACTTTGGCCTCCATCTTCCCCTGCGCTCCGTTCAGACGCACCGCAAAGGATGCTGGGTGATTCACCTTCAGACCAGACTCCTACCGAGGTCGCACACACAGACATTGTAGAGGGATGAACAGTTGAGGAATGGCAGGTAAAGGTAACACTTTAAAGCACTGACAGACACACAAACATACAAAAAAACAAAACGCAATGATTTTGGTGTCAGCAAAGAGGCACCGTCACTTTGTGTCTACTCGATTTCTACTTTCTCTACTCTTACCTGAGCTCCTGTTGGTGACGCTCCAGCAGACAGAGGCAGACGGCCGCAGAATCAGAGTCGCTACACACTGACGATGTACTGAAGTGTTATGGTACAGTCTTAAAGGAAGGCCTCCATTAATATGACTTCTACAGACGTTTACAACCATTTCCGTTGAAAATAACGCTGTTAAATTTAGTTCTGTAGTGATTTTACACTAGTTTTGCAGACTTAAGCTCTGAAATTGTATTTGTAAATGTAGAATTGTAAGGATTTGTAATTGTAGTTGATTCATGAATTGAATTTCTCACTAGACTAGAATGTTGAGGACATTTAAAGGGTCTATTTTAAGAATTGAGTTTTTAAATATTATTCTGTTTTAATGATAAAATGCTGTAAATCCAGTTTTGGCTTAAATCTGATTTTTTTTTTTTATGGATATTAAAGGGATACCCAATCAGACTAATTTCTGGCAAATTAAATTTCCATCACCTCCTCAACACTAGCAGTTTATTCTTATAACAGAGCGGCCCTTCATGTGTTGACTGTACGATAAGACGCAGATTTAACAGAGCGATGGAGGCTAAACAGAGTTTCTACTACAGCTACAGACGTCTGCTGCTCCCCGTCTCTGTCTGCTGCAGCTCAGTGCTGGTGGTGCTGTTAAAAGCCTTTAAATGAAACACAAGAGAAACACCAGAAGATCCACACCAGACAAACGACAGGATGGCCAGAGCCAGGCAAGAAGACGACGTTTTATTTGTTCAGTTGACATTTTGTCCTGAGGATGACGAGTTCATCTGTTAACTGGAATGACTTAATTATATAATAATGAATTATTCCTCAAATGACATTACTGCGTTTTTTTTTTTTACAATAAAATATCTATGGATAGTTTTTGTTTGTCATTTTAAGATGACATCACAATAAAAAGTGCGATAATACTTCAGTTATTAACAATAAGTTGAATAAGAGTTGTAATTTATCTCTAAGCTTGTCTCTCAGGTCAAAGGTCAACGTCACACAGGAACAACGTGTTTGCCTGACTGTGGCCATGTCCACGAGGCCAGTTGCATAAAGAAAACGTTAACCCGACTATCTGCAAGTGTTCGACTGATGTGGGTTATTTTTAGCTGCTGCTGAGCCCCAACTTCAATATCTGAAATCATTTCCAGTTTTAAATAAGAAACAAATTCTGTGGTTGGATCTCCAAAGCGACCACAGGACCTCTTAATTCACATTAAGTGCAGTGCAGTTCAGGGTTGTTTTAAAAAGCAGCAGCTGGAAAGTGACTGATAAGAACTAAATTAATCATCATCTGCCTTTGAACATGATCCCAAATCAGTCGAAGCCTCGCATCCACTTCATCTGCTCTGTGTGGCATCACAGTTTTATGCAACTGTGCCCCCGAGCCCTTTAGCAAGGCAGGGCAGGCTGGATGTGGAGGTGTCTCCTCGTGCCTCACCTGAAGGCCGGTAACAGTGAGGCGGCGGGCATCGTTCACCGGGGCGACGACGGGAACCAGGAAGGGGCTGTCGGGAATGTGCTGGTCGTTGAACTTCACGGAAACCTCGTAATCACCTGGAGACGGGGAGGAGAGGGAGAGAGTGATTCAGTGAGCGAGAGAGAGAGAGACATCACTGGACACCCATCAGAGGGATCTGCTCTAGCGTTCTCTTTACCGGGCTCCTGAGCGATGTAAGAGACGCCACAGGATCCATCTTTGCGGTCATCGAAGGAGATCTCCGCCCTGCTGGGCCCCTCCACGGCAATGGACAGACCGCCGGCGCCCGCCTCCCTCGTCCAGATACTGAACTCAGCTGGTGAGGGAGAGAGGGAGCAGAGCTACAAATCCAAATTCGTGCGTGTGTGCGTACGTGCGTGTCTGTGTGTGTGTGCGTGCACTTACCTGGCTCTCCTGCCTGTGCTCCCTCTAGTCCTGGACCTCCTGCTCTCACCTTGCTGGCTCCACCCTCTCCCAGCGGCCCCACGGTGAACTGGAAGGGGCTGCCTGGCACGTGCACGCCCCTGTACCTCACGCTCACGCTGTGCACGCCCATCTCTGTGGGCACGAAGCGCACGCAGTACGTGTCGTTTCCAACGGCCACCAGCTCGGCAGGCTGAGTGGCTCCTGAGGGGGACGTGACCTCAGCGGTGACGTCCTTCATGTCGATCGCTGTCAACAGGTGATGTTTTATTACTGCGTTTATAAGGACCGATTTATTATAAACCATCATGGTTTTGTATCTTTGAATTGGAAAAACTGAGAGAACACGAGAAGCAGGTGGAAGGAGACAACAAGAGCAGTGTTCATGAAGACAAAGAACAAAAGTTCAGATTTTCCACTTAATCATCCAACATCCGAAAAGTTGGAATCCATTTCTGTGCTGCCTCAGAAATGTTCTAAAAGAAAAAGTTGTTTTAATCTGAAGTGACAATGATTCTCTTCTGATTTGTTCTGCGGTGCAGAAATCAAACCTGCTTATAATATAACAAACAGGGCTGAGTAAGTTTTGTACCAAGTGCACAACAATTACAACATTGTACAACATTTCTGAGGATTGCATGTATTTAATTTCTTCAATGAGTCCTTTCGAAGTTATTGTTGGATCAGACTTAGCTGGAAGCGGTGTCTGAAGATTTTTGGGGCAAACTGAATGATGAAGGTGTAAAACATTACTGAGGTCACTGATTAAAGACGCCTGGCGGTCTTTTCTGCGTGTTATTCCCTTCGCTCACTCCCAGTTCCTGCCTGTTTACAGAAGCCCTCAAACAAAAATCTTGGTGCTGGAGTTAAAGTAGAAATGCTCCGATGTAAAAAAGTTAAATAATAATACACATGCATTGAATACCTTACTGAGGGAAAATTAATAACTATAGTTATGAAATAAATGAAATGCAATGAAAAGCAAACTAGTAAGAGTACCTCAAAATTTACTGCACAGGACTTGAGTTTATATTATCTGCTAATCTATGACGCACCCTCCACCCCAGCACCGCCCACCGAGCGGCGGGCATCAACGACCCAAACAGCCCTAGCCGGCTTCGCCCCGCCCGTCAGCACGACACCGGAGAGGCCGGAGATGAGACGGACACGCCTCGGCGAGAGGCTTGGATCCGGGGAAACGGCAGACTGACTGCTGGATGTTCCAGACCACCAGATGGAGCAGTAGGAGCGAGAGGAGGCGTGAGAGAAAAGCTGCCCAGACAAGACCAGGAGGAACCAGCTCACTGGAGGAAGAGGAGGGTGATGAAGATGGAGAGGGGAAGGAAGACACAGAGGAGGAAATTAGAGAAGGGGACAGGAAGCAGAGGAGGAAATGAGAAAGAGAAACTGAGGAAGAGAAGGTGTGTTTTAAAAAAAAAAAAAAAAAAAAGCAGGAGGAGAGCGAGTTAGGAAACAAGAACAGGACAGGAAAAAGTGAGGCAAAGGGAAGAGGAGGGAAGGAAAGACAGGAAGAGAAAGATAAAGAATAAAAGCTGACACAGACAGGAAACAGTTAGAAAAGCTGCGACGACGCTGTCGGACAACACCAGACAAACGCACCCTGATCTGACTGTTGGAGACGAGCTGGACATCATACGAGTGTGTGTGTGTACGGTTACCTGGTATCTTCAGGCTGAGGTCACACACACTCCCGACGCTGGCGACCGATGCTGCCTTCTGCCGCCGTGTGATGCTCTCCCGGATGCGACCCTCGCCCGTCACCCGCACTGTGAACGGACTTCCTGTTGACAAAACAAACAAGCCCCCAAAAACAGCTTGAGGATGAAATAATCTGGAGTTTGGAAAAAGTGAAAGGCCCGTTTGTTTTTGTTTTTTTTACCCGGGACGTGTTCTTCAGCAAAGCGGATGGACACAATGTAGTTTCCAGGTTCAGTAGGACAGTAGGTGACTCCACATGTCCCGTCCTCTATGTCCTCCGTATGGATGTCCACCTTACTGGGACCTTCGATGGACAAAGCCAGGCCGCCATAACCTGAAAATAAAGATGCATGAAGCTACGACGGGCTGGCCAACAACAGGTCGCCTCGACGTGTAAAACATTAGTACGAACACAATAAGATTATTCTATGAGTTTCTATCAAGAAGCACAAAAGTCCATGAATCTCCAAAATCCAGCAGGATTCGTCCTCTGAGCAGCGTGTCTATCTGACTACTGCAAATTTCATCAAATAAAGCTTTACTGACCGGCCTCTCGTGTGTCGACCACGAAGCTGGCGTTGTTGAAGGTGGTTCCCTGGACGAGGCCGTCGCCGTGGGCTTTCACCCGGCTGGCATCGCCGATCTCAGACTGGACGACCATGATGGTGATGGGACTGTTGGCGACGTGCCGGCCATTCTTCAGGATGCTGACTCGGTGCTCACCCACCTCCCGGGGGATGAAGGAGATCCCTGATAGGACGAGGGGGAGGAGACAGGAGGGCAGGAACGAAGAAAAATTGGATTTAGAATGTAATTCACTAACGGATCACTTCCAAACGAGTATTTTTCTGGCGGTTACCGATGTGGTTGTTGGCCATCCTCTTCAGCAGGCAGGGCTCATCCCGGCCTGATGGCGCCCGGATGCTGGCGGTCAGAACGCTGAGGTCCGTCTCATTGATGTCCAGGGAGAAATCGGCCGCTGAGCCCAGTTTGATCTGAGAGCGTCTCTGGTTGTCCTCTGAAACAAACAATCGCACACATACAGGTGAGACGCTGCTGAGGACGGAGGGCTTAATCCAGCCGCTACACATTGTGTGTGTGTGTGTTGTTGTGCAGACTGACCGGTGATCCTGGCGGTGAACGGGCTGCCGGCGATGTGCTCGTCGTTGTACTTGACCAGGATGTTGTAGTCTCCGGGCAGAGTGGGCAGGTAGCTGACGCTGCACGTCCCGTCCTTGTTGTCCACACAGCTGATTTCGGCTTTGGACGGACCCTCGATGGCCAAGTCCAGACCACCTGCAGACAGAGAGAGATGATTCTGAAGTCACTAAAAACTACAGAAAGATGTAAATTTATGTAGCAGTACACATAAAACCAATCACAATTTTATCTTTTATCGAGAAAGGAATGCTAAGCATTTATTGGTCCTGGTCTGAGATGCTTTTCTTTGCTTTCTATCATTTTACAGAACAGATTTTCAACTTTGATCAAACACAGCCGAGATGCTGGATAATTTAAAATGTTTAATCCCAAAAACGATCAAAGCTGCAAAGTCATGCGTTGCAGTCCTCCATCAATCTGTAAACGTTTAGAAGTACCAGACCTAAAACAGAAACTCCTAATCTTGTTGAAACTGAAGATAATTTTCCTTTAAACCTCACTGAGAGCGTCAGCTGAGATCGACTGCAGACAAACAACCACAGAGCGATGCCAAAGTCACCTCTCTGCAATTTTTAATTATTATTGATTTTATTTCTGCTGCAGTCAGAAGAGGCAGCTTTTACATTAAATGCCATGTTTACCATTTCAGAACATAACTGACATTACTGTGACTAAAACCACCAGCTCCTCCTCCTCCTCCTACCTTCAGAGGCGTCCTCTGTGTACACGGTGAAGGTGGCCATCTTGTTGGCGACGCCGTAGCTCAGACCAGGACCGTAGGCCGTGACGTTGGGACTGCTGGCGTGGTTCACGTAGAACTGAAGGGGCGACTCTGCACAAAGAATGAGGATTAAAATGAGAGTGAGACCAGACTGAAGTCACATACTGATTCCTGCTCTGTCGGAGGCCAGTAAGGCACCACTGCAGATAAATAATTATAAAATAATCATATTTTTTTTAAATAAAAAGGGTCCAACTTCCAACCCCCTTTTGGCCATTTCCTGCATCAATGATGCTTCTGTGTTCCTGCAGCTAAAACAGGCGCCGGGCAGATTAACGGTTGGTGGGTTTGCATTTGGGTGGAATGTACAGATGTCCTCATACTTTTGGCCATGTGGAGGCAATGACATCAACCAAACACCATGTCTCACACTCTCTGACAAACGCACACACATTCTCAGGATGTGATGTCATCACAGGCTGGTGGTTAATAGTTTTCTGCAGCTGGCTGAACACACACACTTCCTAATCAAACGTAGGTGTAGGGACTGAGTTATTGATATTGTTTGTTCTAATGCAATCAACTGTGAAAACAGTCCTAATGATAATCAATCAAAACTAACACTTTCACCAACATGGATCACACAGACCACCATGTTTGAGCCTGACTGTGACATCACCACCCAAACATCCTGACGGCAGATTGACGTCAGCGTGGGAAACACGGGCTGCAGTTCTGCTGTGCCTCGAGGGTGTGTGAGCGTTGTGCGCTTACCTGGGATGTGTGTGCCGTTGTATTTGATGTGCATCTCGTGCAGGCCGGCCTCGGTGGGCGAGTACTGCACTGTGACCGTCCCGTCCAGGTTGTCTGTGATCAGCGGCTGAGCTGATTTACCTGAAGGCATCAGCACCTCACCTGAGACAGACAGAGGGAGAGCAGACACTTTCACAGGCCATTACAAAGTTCCATGAACTACAGTACAACCGTTTATTTGTGATTATTTAAGGTGGCTGCAGGAGCTGTATGGACACATTTTAACTCAAATTAATAAACTTTCCTTAAATTCCGACATTTAACTCGGTATCTGAAAGGCGTCATCTCTAAAAACAGATGAAATGTCCTGAGAATCTGCCGCTCTCTCACCAGTGATTTCTCCCTTCCGGAAAGAGAAAGGTATGACCATGTCGAACGGCCTGAAGCCGCTTCCATTGACGCCGCTGCTGATTGGCTTGTAGTTTTCTGATGTCACCTGGATGAGGGAGACACAAACAGACAGACGGATTTAAAATCTACCTCCTGCCCTTCTCGGCAATCTGCGTTAGAAACATGCTGCTGCAGAATCCAAGCCCCGCCCACGCAGGGGCATCCTGGGAGGAGTAATGCGATAGAGCAGGAAGAGGGTGGTCGATGATGATGATGATGATGATGAGGAGGTGACTGTGATGCAGCCACAGCGATGAAGAGTGCACCGAGGAAGAGTCAGAGAGAGAGAGAGAGAAAAAAACCACCACAACAAAATTAACCTTCACACGGCCCGTAACCATAGCAACGCCGTCTCCATCACAAACACCTGGGTTTTATTTATGCAATGATGTTAGAGGTTTGCTGCGATCCCGTTGGCTGAGGCGTAAAAGTAAAGCAGTGACATGGAGGAAGCAAAGCGGTCGAGCGGGAGCAGTTTGGAATAAGGAGAGAGAGAGAGGGAAGAGTGGTGTCAGGTTGTGTGTGTGTGTGTGTTTTAATGTGTGACTGTGTTTATGTTGTGTACATACATCAAGTGTATGCTAATGATTGTTGAAGAGAGTGTGTGTGTGTGTGTGTGTCTGTCTCTATTAAGGGTAGTTGTGTGGTTTTCTTTCAGAGGTGTGTGTGTGTGTGTGTGTGTGTGTGTGTTTTGGGGGTACCCAGGGCTGAAAGCCAGCTCCAGGGGCAGCAGCCTGTTGCTGTTGGGACGTCTGCTCTTGGATCATGGGTACCTCATCAGTGGCCTGAAGACACAACATTAAGGGTTAACACATGACCTCACACACACACACGTGTACGTACACACACAGACACTCCTTCGTTTGTGCACGTGTGTGGTTTCTCCGTAGGCGTCAAAATTCATTCGGCAGCTGCACAATAAGTCAAAACATCCAGCCAGAGTCACACAGGACCGTCTCCAGAGACGAGAAGAACAAGGAGTCCTGAAACAGATAGTCTGCCCCCCCACAGAGTCCTGGATTTCAACATCGTGGAGGCAGCCCGGGATCACGTGACGGGACACAGACACTGAGACCAAACCCGCAGACAATCCAGGATGCTGTAACAAGAGGCTTGTGCACAAGTTTCCCAACCGGGGAGAATTTGTGCGGTCTGTGGGTGGTCGGCTCTCTGATGGATTATACAAGTCAAGGAAGTATTTTCCATCGTGCATGCGAGTAAAAAGGAAAAGAACCGCTGCCAGGAATCAAAGAAAATCAGAAAATCCTCCGAACACACGACCACGTCTGTCTGCTCTCACCATGACTTTGAAGGGACTGCGAGGGATGTTCTCTCCGCCGAAGCGCACGTAGATGACGTAGTTCCCAGGCGCCGGAGCTGTGTAGAAGATGTCGAAGGTGCCGTCTTCGTTCTCCAGCACCTCGGCTTCCACCTCGCTGCCGTCCGGCTGAACAACCACGCAGCTCACCTTCCCCTTCCCAGCACCCTTAGCGTTCACCACCAGGCCCAGCTCCTCGCCAATGGCCACGGTGGGGCCCACACCGGGACCTGAGGGGAGCACACTATCAGGTTTTCTGCCCCCAGGAGACTTAAAGCTTATTTTGTCTCACCGCGGCGACAGGGCGTTGGTGGTTACGTACCGGTGACGGTACACTTGCTGGCGTCTCCGGTCGCCGTGGCGCGGACTCTGTACGGGGAGGCGGGGATGTCGTCGCCACCGTATTTTATGACGATGGTGTACCGGCCGGCCCGGTCCGGGATGTAAGACACTCGGTATGTGCCATCACCGTTGTCATGGATACTGGGTTGCTTAGTTTTACCGTCCTGGTCCTGAGGAAGGAAAGGAAAAGAATTTTTTTTTTCCGTTTTGTGTGAGTGCGTCTTCTTGGTGGTCCTGTCTGATGGATATCTTGTATAATTGTGTGTATAATCACGAGTGTGTGTCTGTGCCACTGACAGTGATGAGCACGCTCAGTTGGCCCTGGCCGGCATCTTTGGCGTCAATGTTGAACTCAACAGGGAAGCTGGCGGGGACGCCGCTGGTCAGCCCGGGACCGCTGGCTCGCACTTTGCTGGCATCATGAGTGGGCAGGACCCGAAACTTGAAGGGACTGAAGAGAGACAGAGTCACTGCAGACAGGCAGAACGGACACGAGGCTCCTGTGTAGCTTTACATAGTTTCTATGAATGCAGCACAATGTTTTTCCCTCAGTGGGGAAATTTGCAGGTTACAGCAGCAGCAGTGATGTAAGTGAGAGAGTTTAAGTGCACAGAAACACCAAGAATAACTAGATGTAGAAAAAAAATGAGGTTGACAAAGAATATATAAATTATATTACATTATATTACATTAAATTACAGATGTGCACACTTATTTATATAGTTGAACAGTTTGTATTCCTCTAACTGCTCTAAATGCTCTTGAGGATTTTTTATAAATGAATCAGATAAAGCTCAAAGTCAAATGACCTGATTTGATCTCTAAACTCGCCTCACGTCAGTTTTGCAGCTGCGTACCTGCGGGGGACTTCCTCTTCGGCGTACTGGACGGCCACAGAGTACGGCCCCTCCACGGTCGGGGTGTAGGACACGATGTGAGTCCCGTCCCCGTTGTCCGTCACCTCCACGGGTTCGGCCACGCCTTTGGGACCCGTGACGGCCACAGCCAGGGGAGCCACGCCGGCCTTCCTGCAGTCCACAGTGAAGGATTGTGGGATATTGGCCCTGACCCCAGACGCCACACCGGGACCGGAGACCTTCACTTTACTGGAGTCCACCACGTCCTTCACTGGGACCTTGAATGGACTTCCTGGAAAGAACAGCGAACAAACAGGAGCTGGAAAAATGCTGACACAGCAGATACCAACTTCACCTTGGACACGTTTCACCATGTTGATTGTGTTTAATTTAAAATCAATCAGTTGCCATTTGAATTGAACTGGTAGATGAGATGAGACGCTGAAATGACCCAACATAAACTAAAACATCTTAACCTTTACAAAATTCACTACCGACTTTCATGATTCCCAAAGTAAATAATCAGCCAGAAGTCAGAAAAATAAAAACACCTTCAGAACTACACACAAACTTTTGGAAACACTTAAATAACCCATTTCTAAAAGTGATCACATCTTTATAGTCGCCATACTTTTCTTTCACTTATTGTCCGCCTTGTTCGGAGTCTCTTCCCAAAGAAAAATAAAAACCTTACAAACTCAGAATACCATAAAATAAATATATACACACACAACAAGCCTTACAATAAATAATACAGTGGAGCATATGAGCAGAGAGCAGCTTGTTAAAAGTACTACTGTTTATCCCCGAAACAATCAATTCTTCTTCACGGCCTGTACGGCACCTCAGATATTCTGTTCAACATCAGTTTCATAAAAGCAAACCAAAACCACCTCTCCAGGTTTTCAGGGTATATCCTCCTCTTTACACATTTTCTTCTTTTTAATTTTTCTCATTTAAAGCAGAAAGAATAATCAGCAGCTGTTGATAGTTGATTGTTCCCGTGCCACATTTCTCAAAGATCTCCGGATTCCTTCTCCTCAGCTGTGGTGATGATACCTGACAGACCTCTAACCTTTGTGTCTTTACAATAAAGTCCTCACTACGTCTCCGCTGGGTGAATCCTGCTGCAGCTCTCTGTGGGTCCGACCACAAAGCCACAGCTGTCTATGAAAGAGGAAACACTGAGGAGCTTTTCCTGAACAAAGTCAATTAAACTGAGCTGCGGTTTTTTAACTTCAGCCAGTAACTCCAGCCACATCTTAAAATCATTACGCTGAAACACTTGGCACGTCTTTTATCAGCCCATAACATCGGCAACATCTTTTTGAGATTAACAGAAAACATTTACCGCAACTTTTAACTCCAGCGCTTGTTTATACACGGAAACGAGGGCGAAGCCAACAAAGTGTTGAAGGAATCGCTGACGGTAAAGTCAAGTGCCTTTAAGAAGAAGGCGTGTGGGGGAAAGCTGTTTGAGCCCTCCTTCTCATATATCCAAAAGGAAGTCATTAATTAGATTTTCTAATTATGTCGTACCACATCTCAGAGAGCTGAACCGTTAATAAACAGCTAATAAACTGATAAATTAACATGTACACCCAAAGCCTGATAACTTCCTGATTGTCATGGAGCTCCTCCGTTTCCAACAACCATTACAAACACCCGTCATCACCATAAACACGCACTTGTACATTTGTCACACACACACACACACACACACAACCACACACACACACACACGGAGATATCTCCCCGTTTGCCACAGAGAGCGTCCTGCCAAACTTCAACTGGACGTGAAAGAGAGAAATTGAATCTGACCTGAAATGTGCTCGCCGCCGTAGGTGATGTTGACGTCGTAGAGGCCGGGGGTGAGAGGAACGTACTCCACGCTGCAGCTGCCATCTTTGTTGTCTTTACAGGAAATCTTCGACTCTGACGGGCCCTCCACGGTGATGCCGAGGCCACCGATACCGGCCCCCCTGTTAGAAGGTCAACGAACGTGAAATCAGCGACAGCTTCTTCTGAAGTTCATCAACTCTTCCTTTAGCAAAGTGTGTACTCGGTCCACCGGCGTTACCTGGTGATGATGCTGAAGTTGTTGGGCTTCTCGGTCAGGCCTTGTTGGAGCCCGGGGCCGGTGGCCACGACTCTGCTGGGGTCACATCCCTCCGTCACAGACACCTGGAAGGGGCTCTTAGGAACCGGCGTGTCGTCATACAGAACCTGAACGGTATGGACGCCTGAAACACAAATGAGGACGGACAGCAGCTGATGAACCCGACGCCCTGACGGGTCGCAGAGGAAACGACGGCAGCTTTACAGCCATGAGGTGCGTTACCATTTTCAAAGGGAGTGTACTCCACACCGTAGGTGCCATCCGCTTTGTCTGTCACCTGACAGTCCGTCAGCGCTCCAGACGGGTTTCGGACCTCCGCCTTCACATGGTCCCCTCCTCGCCGGGTCAGAGGACGGGCGTCCACCGTGAACTCTGTGGTGGCCTCTCTGAAGACAGCTGAAGAAGAACAGAGGGAGGAAGTTGTGTGCAGAAGTTGATTAGTTTTGTTTTCATTGTCTCTTCACACTCGACTGTCTGACACAAAGAGGCCTTAAAGCCTGAAGTTCGATGGTCAAGTCAATAAATATTTAACTCATTCATAATGATCTGGTCTCCGTCATTTTTTTTTTATGTAGCATTAAACTGTAATCTGTAATTCTTGCGTAGCTATTACTTGATTGATTTAATATTTTATTTTTTGAGATTTTATTTGCCAACGGATCAAAACGGCACCTTCACCCTCCACTCCAGGTCCAAACACTTTGACTTTGGAGGTGTCGACGGCAGGATCCACCACAACCTTTGCGGGGAACCCGGGGACGGCCTTTCCGCCGTACTTCAGCAGCAGAGTGTACATGCCGGAGGTCAGAGGGATGTAGGTGACGGTGTAGGTCCCATCTTTGTTGTCCACCCCCTCCGTCTTAGCTTTCAGACCTGGAACAACACGACAGAAAATGAAACTGAAGATTCGTTAACAACCTGGAGGAGAATCAGACTTGAACAGCCCCAAAAACAGGGACAGACCACCAACAGGCTGCAGCACGATGCTCCAACAACTAACGAGCATTCGTGATGGAAAACAGCCTCGATTCACATTCTTCATGCGATGATCCATAATAAAATCCAGCTACAGTAAATCATCATGTCACTTAAAACACATTAGATCTTATTTCCTTCTACTCAACCAGTGGAGACACCAGCGAGTTTCAGCGTCTGGCCAGGAAATAGTCCGACTCTTGGTACAAATTAATCTAATAAGACAAAGTGACTTCATTCAAGCTGTCGAGGTTCTGAGATGCAGATCTCGTTACCTTTGGAGAACCTTGTAGTTTCCTCTGTTTCCAGACTCAGTCACATATTTAGTGGTGAAACATGCAGCTGGTATCAACCTTCTTTGTGCCACAGCTCATTTCCTAAACATTGAATTGCTCCTTTCAAAGCAGACGATGGCCGTGTCTGCCGCAAGTTTGGACTTTCATAGAAATGAACTGAAACTAAAATATGAGCCCCCAGGTGACAGGTCAGTGGTGGTGAACGAAGAGCTTTGTTACCTGAACCGGGAGTGGAGCCGCTCGGGCTGCTGGGGGAGGAGTCCGGTACGGCCTCCAGGGTGAGCTGACCCGGTCCGGCCCGGGAACAGTCCACATTCACCACGCTGGTCTCTCCAACCTGCACGGACACACCAAATACAGAATTTCCTCATTGAGCTCGGAAAAATGTTCGACGGAGCTGAGAGGTGGAATGAGTCAGAGTGTTTACGTCTCCCGGCTCTCACCTTGGCTCTCTTCAGCCCTGACCCGGATGCCACCACCTTGGTGGGGTCAAAGGGCATCTGGATGTCTGCTCTGAAGGGCGAGCCCGGGATGTGGACCTCCTCAAACAGGATGTTAACCAGGTAGTCTCCGGGCTCGGTGGGCAGGTAAGAGACGGAGCAGGTACCGTCGCCGTTGTCCGAGCACTCGATTTTGGCCTCGGTCGGCCCCTCCACCGTCAGGCCCAGACCTCCGGTGCCGGCACCTTTGGTGTCGATGGTGAACTCCGCTGGATTTCCCACCAAACCTCCTTTCAGACCTGGACCGAAGGCCTTCACCTGGAGGAGGGGCAGGAGGGAATGACGAAGGGGTGCAGCCACTTTTATTGCATTGTTTGTATTTTTTGTTGATGTTTTTCCCCCATTTATTTTGTCTCCAGGCGTCATTCACTGACATTCCAAACCTCATGTGGTTTTTCCTTCTAATTTAAGAGAAAGAGCTACAAGACATTCTGGATTTACAACAAACAAATCAAACTAAAACTATGACATAATTATGTGGAAATCAAAACCACTGCATCGTGTTCAACCTTTACTGACATGCTTTCTCTTTTTCTGATCACATTATCCTGTAAACATTCATTCTGATGAACATCAATGCGTGGAAATAAATAAAAATATAAAAATAAAGAAATTGTTCCTTTTGATTTTCTAGTTCTACTGAAACTTAAAAAAAAGAAAAAGGCCAAACAGAGTAAATCTAAACAAAAGTAAAAGAATATGGTGAACGATGTTACCTTGCTCGGGTCCGGAGGCAGCTGGGCCTCCACGGGGAAGGGGCTCCCGGGGATGGGGTGTCCGTCGTAGGACACGTTGACGGCGTACACCCCCTCCTCTGTGGGGGTGTAACGGACCAAACTGACGTCAGCTTTACTGGGCTGAGGCTCCACTTTACAGAGCACCGTCCGCTGACTGGGACTCAGCTACAAAACAAAAAGGTCAATGTCAAACATTTATGCAAAAATTTGGTGGTTAATTTAGTTTTTAAATTTATTAGCCATTTAAAATCTGTGTTTTCGGTTTTTGTTTTCATTGCTGCTGTAAGATGCAAATCTCACCATCCGAGGGACAAAAAAAGATTATCATCTTATCAGGAAAGAAGGAGCTTTGTTGGACTAATCATCCTTTATTTACCCCACAGTCTCTGATGTTGTCACCCTGTTTACTAAAGCATGAGATCAAGAGTAATAATAATATAAAAAAAATAAAAAAAATAAATAAAAAAAAACTCACCACCTCCACCTCCAGGTGACCTTGACCCCCTGCACCTTTGGTGTCAACCACAAACTTCTGCTCCTGATCAACCTCCACTCCTGAAATGATCATTCATTCATTCATCCATCCATCATCAGAGGAGATCCTCCCAGGGAGGGTCCATCAACATTAAACACTTCCTTTGTAATTAAAATGAATCAAAATTAAAACGTTTTATCCTCTGTGTTTGCTGATTTGGGGGAAAAAAAAAAACAAAATAAAAACTAAACTTTACGCAACACGGTGAAAATCTTGCTGAAAGGAGAAGAAAAAGTGAGGTTTCTTACGTCCTTCCAGGTTGTCCACGGTGACCTTGCTCAGGTCCAAAGGGGCCGCGACGCCGACTGTGAAAGGACTCTTGGCGATGGGATCTCCTCCAAACTTCACCAAGATCGTCATCTCCCCCTGAACGCAGAGTGAAGAGTTACCTCAGAGGACAGGAAGTAAAGTTTTGCACAGCTGCGGGTTGGACGTACCTGTTGTACAGGTGTGTATTTGACTGTCTGAGAGTAGTCGTAGTTGTCGATGATGTCAAAGTCTTTGACGGAAGAGGAGAAGGAGACGTCCAGCGGCGCTTTACCGGCTCCTTTAGTCAACACTGTGAAATGAGTCGGCTTCCCGCTCTCCACACCTGCACGGGTAGAAGAAAAGTGCAACAGTCAGCGGGTCATCAGGACTGTGTGTGTGTGTGTGTGTGTGTGTGTGTGTGTGTGTGTGTGTGTGTGTGTGTGTCTCTCTCTCACCAGTGCGCGCCAGTCCAGGACCTTCTGCTTTAACCTTTGATGCATCATGGGAAGGATCAACTTTGACTGTGAAGGGGCTGTGTGGAACTTCCTGCATGGAAACATACACATTGAAATTTACCGCAATGACTGAATGTGTGGCGTTGAGCTGTGTGTGTGTGCGTGTGCGAGAGAGACAGCGTACTTTGTCAGTGAACAGGACTTTAACGGTGAGCCTTCCAGCAGCAGGAGGGATGTACTTGACGGTGAATGTATCGTTGGCGTTGGGGATAATGTCGAAATCCACATCCGCCTCTTTGTCTCCGACCATGTTGGCGTCGCACTTGATGCCCACGCTGACATCACCTGAATCACACACACACACACACACACACGTTACTGGACTCCCCCCCAAAACAAAAGAACGAGACAAACTTTCAGTGTAGAGACACAAGGGGGTGCTGGACTGATTTGGTTTCCGGCTGTCCGTTCATTTGACGTATTCATTCCAGCAACACTTCGCCTGCTGGATGCTGCGCTGACGACATCTCCAGTGTGAACAACGATCTGCATGTCTGAGCCGTCAATCAGAGCAGAGAGGGACTCACAGTATGAGAGGAATGAGACCAAGAAACGGGTCATATCGCAATCGCAAAGCAAAGCTGAAAATCAAGTGAGACTGGCTCCTGACAGTTCAAACAACTAGGACCCCAAAAGACCTCAAAAGTCCACGAAGAGACATTAAAGGACTTGCATGAAGCAAACCAACAACAGTGAGGGCGTTTTCCTCCTGCGTTAGAAGGAGGCCTTCTGCAGGTCTAAGCCCAAGTCAGATTAGAGAATAATGTATCAGACGTTTGCATGAGTCTGTAAAGCTCAACCCAACAGCAGCTCTGCGCAGAAAAGGCTGTTGTGTTGCTTCCCATGTTCACCACTTTATTTTCACGTGTTAGCATTGTAGCATTCGTCTACCTGAACATTATTTCTAACTACTTGCATCTCCTGATGGCCACAATCACCATTTTTACTTCTAGCCTGATCATTCATGTAAAACTGGTTTCAGTCCCCCGATTCCAACAGAGACCTGGCAGTGAGGCCTGAGCCAAAGTTGGTGTGGTATTCCTGATAAAGTGAGCAGCGAATGTGCTTTTGTATTTTGTGCAGGTAGCTGAAACCTGCGTGTTCGCTTCTCTGCTCAGGAAGGTCAGAGTGATGAATTTCCTGTCAGGATGTTTCTGTCTTGAGCTCATTGCCAGGACATACCAGGGAAAGGAATATGTGTGTGTCTGTAATCACTCCCAGACAATATATGGGTGAGTGCGTGTGTGTGTATAAATGTTCGTAGCTGTGAGTTGTTTGGTGTGTGATTGTTCCTCTGTGTTGTTCTTACACAGATGGAAACTGCTGTCACACCAAATAAAACAATCTGTTGGGATTTCCTGCCTTAATTGTTACCCTGTGTGTGTGTGTGTGTGTGTGTGTGTGTGTGTGTTACCGTCTCCAGCTCCTGAACAGTCCACAGTAAAGTGTGTGGGCTCGTTGGCCTTCAGTCCCGTTCTCTCCACTCCGGGACCGAACACCTTCACCATGTTGGGGTGGCTGCCTTTACCCACAGTCACCTGCAACCACAGAAACAAAACAAAAAAAAAAAAAAAAAAAACATCAGTCACTTAAAAAGGTTAGTCAACTGTTAGGTGTTTTGTGTTATTACAAACACTGAACACAAAACAAGGAGTACCGCAAGGCTCCATCACGGAGATACTAGTTCTCAGTCTCATAATACTTATAGTTGAGATTTGCTGTAGAAAGTTGTCCTTTATTTTGATTCATTTGGATTCTGGCTGGATTTGGACATAACAGGAATGATAGATGTCGTCTTTATGAGGTCATTAAAGTTGAACCAGGGAATATTTACTTGACGACTATCAAGCATTGTTGCTAAATGTTAAAGAAATTTGAAAGACAAATCAACGATTCCAAGAAGATGCTGACAAAATTTATTTTACGGCCATTTAATTTAAGTTTTAGCCCTAAAATAAGTCAGTAAGTCAAAACACAAGGAAGAATAAGCCAGAAATGTAAGGAGGTGGCTGATATTCATTTTGAAGGGATGCTTTCATTTTTGTAAAGAGGTTTAATTGTCATCCAAATTAAATTATAATTCCTTAAAATGTACTGTCAGTCACACAGCAACCACCATTTTCTTTTTTCCCCCTTCACAGTATTTTATGTAAATGTTGAGGTCATATTTAAGGTCAGAGTGTCGTTTCAGTGTGTGAGATCCTGACGGACATCAGTCCCATATCTCTGCTTTGACAATGAAAATGAAATAATTAGGTTACAAGTTCCTCCAAACTAAAGACAATGAACCAAACAACACAGTAAAACATTTAAATTACATCTCAGCATTTATTGAAACCAATCTAACCTCCAGTTTTGGATTTTTAAGGGAATGTGATTGGACGGATTTTAGTACAACTGATGATTAAAGTTTCAATCAAACATGTTAGTTACAAAAAGATTCATGATTAAAAAAAATACTTTGGCTCTAAAGTCACTCTGTAAACTTGTATCACACAGATCACCATCCTTCAACAAGCTTCTTTTTCCGCCACAAGCAACATAAACCCTCAGAGCAGTCAAACACTCGGATTATTTAAAAAAAAAAAAAAAAAAAAAAAAAATGTTGTTGCAGAAGCTCTTTGTGGATTGAGTTTACTTTAGAAGATTTTGTTTTTAGTTTGGGTTTCATGCCATCAAACAGCTGCAGGTTGGTGCTGTTTTCCATCCAAACTGAAACCCCTCGTCTACTTTGGCTTGCTGAAGGTGTCTGTCCTGTAGCTGTTGGTTCCCAGCCGTGCTGAGCTGGGAGCTGCTGGGTGTGACCGTTTACTCTTTCCATCTCCAGCGCTAACATTAAAAAGGTGCAGTCGGAGCCAGGCAGCCTGCTGCAGCTCGCAACAAGCCTGCTGATTCATCACAGTGACATCAGCCATAAACCTGGAATAATACTTTTCAGACAAGTAGAAACTTCACGGGACCAGATGAAATGTTTGTGGACCAGCACAAAGCTCGTCCTCAGCCCTGAGAGGACGAGGAAGCACTGCCCTGTAGACTCTTCAGGTCGGGACACACAAAGAGTCTCATTCTCCTTCAATCACACGAGCAAATTTCAATCAATGGCTTTTATCCTGCAACCTTTGGATTTTGTACAGCTGCCGTCTTATAAGAAAGGAATGTCTTTGTCAACTCCTAAAGCCTGTTGGCATCAGCATGCGTTCTTGAACAGCACCACAAACATGTCAGCAAACATATCTGAGGCCCACTGGCAGTTTCTCATGACATATATTTACCCTGCGGGTGGAACTATAAACGCCTTAAAACAACAAGGAAGGGAAGACGGCTGACAAACAAAATCATAACACTACAGCCAACGACTGCAGAGCAAATCAGTCCCAGACTGTGATTAAAGACACAAAGCTGAAGGTGGTTACAAGCGCAGTCCAGAAAGGCTGGCACATCGTACATCTGTGAAGGAAAACCATTTTCACTCCGTTTGGTTTGTTTCTCTCGTTTCAGAATAGAATACCACATGAAGTGAAAATGTTTTCACTTACCAGGAGCAAAAATGACTTTGCAAACAAAACAGAGCTCGACCTGAGAGCAGCTAAAATGACAGCAGAGCTTCACTCAACTGAACCGCTCAAAAATTTAAAAATTCATCTGAAAAAAAGTGTCCAATTATTTCTTTTTCATTCAGTCAGCATCTGAAGATCGTTTCAAAGTGAGTCCGAAACACAGACTCCGTCCCTCTGACTTCTGACTGCCCACCAACATGCACTTACGGTTGTGTTATTTGGACACCAACTACAGATGTGGCTTTTGTTGAACTGGCTCCTAAAGGAAATGTCAAACGCTGCGGTGAGAGAGCTCAACACACTGAATCTGAAGGAAACATGCAAACTGAGAAAGCTGTGTTAGTGTACCGAGCGGCCCAAGCTCATTTCTTTGTGCCGCAGACCAGTCAAGTGAACGTGATCCAAAATCTTTTTTCTTAAAATGCCATTATTTTTGTGTTTGTTTTTTTCCTTGCGTGACATTTATCTGTAGGGAAATTGGTCGCTGTTGAGGAGGAAAGACTGACAAAAAGGGAAAAATATGGTAAACAATGTCTCAGCCATTGCATCATTATTTTCATACAAACATTTAACATTTTCCAATTTGCTCAAATCAGATCAACCATTTAAGCTGAAATTAAACTTAATGTCTTTGAACAAGCGCTCTGTAAAAACCAGATGTGGCAGTTTAGTCGATCACAGATGTTATTTCAGCGTTTGAGCTACAAATGAACATTTACACATCACATCATGATTAACTGATTTCATCTATTGAACTTTCATCAGGACCCCCTAAAAAATTATCTCTGAGAGCAAATAAATATTATTGCCGTTCTAAACGAAAGAAGCTCCTGACTGGTTTGTGTTTCGGATCACAGCAGTTCAGTTTAGTGAAGTTCCTGCGAGGCCTCCAAAATGAATGAATGAATGAATGAATGAATGAATGACGATGCGTGGACAGTTGTTATAAATCAGAGAAGGCAGCTTAGTGTACATGATTAAATCAGCTTCAGTCTAAAATTAATTATGTTCATAAACAAAATTAAAAAAGATTCGATTTGTGAAGAAAAAAAAAACACCAAAAAAAAACAAAACAAAACAAAACAAACCAAAGCTTGTTACAGTGCACGCACACACAGACGGGTTACAGTTAGTGTTGTTAATGAGTAAACTAAAACAAAAAGCTAATTAAAATAAGACAGTGTGAATGATTAGTTAAACAGTCACAATCTGACAGGCAGTTTTTAGTCGACAATGACAAAGTTAATGACAACACAAATCACATGACACTCCACTCTGACGGTCGCACATCTGATTAAGGAGCACAGCTTTACCTGATAGAAGATAATTAGCCTTACTGATGAGTCAGAGTTAGATAACATGGATATCAATCCAGAGAGAGTGTGTGTGTGTGTGTGTGTGTGTGTGTGTGTGTGTGTTACAGATGCTGAGTCTGTGGAGACACATTGTCGATGGAACAATAATTACACAACTAAATGGTGTTTTTAGTAGATTGCACAGTACTTCAGTTAATTTAAAAAAAAAATAATAATCTAACAATATTAATTCAGACACTTCAGGCATTCTGTTATTATGTGTTCATTAAATTATTTAAAATGTTTTTATATCTCATATTTTACTGTTCATGGCTTTTTTTTTTTTTTTTTTTTTTTTAAGCAGCTCAACTTGTTTTGTTTTCCTTTTTAAAACATGAATTTAGTCTTTCTCTCCTCAGTGCATGTCGTGATGATAATCAAAGCTTTCTTAGTGCTGCGGCTCTCAGTAGCGTTCTTTGACTGCACCGTCGGTTCAGCTCGGACAGCTTTGACGCGCTCGCTGTTGACCGACGTTTCGATTTGAACAACTTTAACACTTTCTGCTTCGAGCACATCCCCAGATTTGGGCGGGGTTTCACTTCCTGTGGTGACGGGGTGCAGTGATTGGCAGCTTACCCTGAAGGGGCTGTTGGGGACGCTGACTCCTCCCCAGGCGACGGCCACGGTGTGTTTGAGAGGGGAGCTGGGCGTGTAGGAGCAGGAGTACAGGCCTTCACCTTTACTCCTCACCTTCACCTCCACAGGAAGTCCCTCAACGTCCTGACAGACGAATGAGAACAAATCCAGTCAAAAACTGAAGACCGTCGAGGAAACCCTGATTTCTTCTACGTCCACTGATTATATTTACACATTTCAAATGCCTGAATCCCTAAAAAGGTTCTTGCAGAGTCACAAGAAACGTAATAATCATCTAGAGGAACAGATGAATTAAACTTCCTACCTGAGCCATGATCTTCAGAGGTCCTTTCCCAGCATTCTTAGCGTTGACAGTGAACTCGGCGGACTGGTTGACCAGGCAGCCGGTCTTCTCGAGCCCCGGCCCGTACGCCTGGACCTACAACCGTGAAACCAGGAGTTGTTACCTTCAACTCTAAACTTGAACCTCACATGAATGCAGCCGACGTCCGCCGTGTGGTCGAGTCACTCGCCTGGTCGGGCTCGCTGGATTTGTTGTCAGGGACGATGAGGGCCATGAAGGGGCTGTGCTCGATGTCCTCCTCGTCGCAGGTCACGTGGACGGCATATTCGCCAGGCTCCGTCGGCCAGTAACGGACGTCACATGACCCGTCGTTCTGGTCTTCGCACTCGA
Organism: Echeneis naucrates; assembly: GCF_900963305.1. Classification (NCBI taxonomy): domain Eukaryota; kingdom Metazoa; phylum Chordata; class Actinopteri; order Carangiformes; family Echeneidae; genus Echeneis; species Echeneis naucrates. Next base: position 3,244,276 of record NC_042515.1, on the reverse strand, counting down.
TCTTAGCCTGAGAAGGTCCCTCGATGGCGAATCCTGAGGAGGCGACGGGCCACATTAGATCGGACCTAAAGTCCTTTCCTAATCATCACCTTCGTTTCTGGGACATAACAACCTTCACCGTGTTCTACAAACGCTTCGTGTTTGGACGGCGTTTTGTTTGATAGTCCACGGCTGGAGACACAATCCAAGAACGCGTCGATAAGGAGGCCGAAGAAAAGTACAAACTTCTAATAATACAAATACGGCTCAAGATCTGGTTGTTGTTGAAGGTAGCCAAGTAGGAGAAAGAAGAAGACTCAAACGATTTGGAGTCAAACACAAAACAGCAGAAACAGGAATCACGTATAAATTCATTTTCTGTTCATCCTCACTAAAGAACCAGATTCAAGCCTTTCAAATGACAAAGTTACTCTCTAACATGATTACAAGTGAAACGTCAGCTGAGCGGAGTCGGATGGCGGACTCACCCAGCACCCCAACATCAGTGCCAATGGACTCCACCACAAAGGCTGCAGGTTTACCCACAATGCCTCCCTCCAGGCCTGGACCCCAGGCCCTGATCTGCTGAGGCCCCGCCTCCGGGCCCACCGCCACTTCGAACGGACTGAAAAAGGAGAAAGAGGACGTGTCAAAATGAGGGAAATTATATCTCTGTAGTCTTTGTGGTAACGTTAAAACAACTATATGAAAAACTGTGTGTGTGTGTGAGAGCAACACTACACAGCTTGAGCTCAACCATGAGGTTGTCAAAACACACACAAGCAGAAGATTGGATTACAGTTCTGTGAGGCACCAAGGTTGCTGTGTGTGTGCAGAGAAAGTCGAAGTGTGTGATTGATACTTCAATATGCTCGGATGGAAACTGGCTTTATTTGACACAGAACGGCCTGTTCTGATTTACTGACACGCACACGTACGTTCCCTGAGTCTTTATCTGGATCTCAGTCCTCACAGCTGAATACTGAATTCCAACGGAATCAAACTTTAAACTCAAACCGAGTCTTTTAATCCTCGACCTTCATTTTGTCCTCACTCCAAAAAGTCTAAAACTCACACCCGAGTTTCGGCAGGTCACAGAAGGTGACGTATAACCTTCAACATCAACAGGTCAGCCGCAGTAACCCGAGTTTCCTGTCGGCCTCTTCGCCGTCTGCACGGTGAAGGCGAAAAAAGAAACTGCACACAAAGAATTTAGCATTAATAAAACTAATTGCAATCATTAGTAATATTCCCAAAATTCAAACATTATGATTTATTTTTCGTAACTTTTTCAAGGCAATTTTCACATTTGAAGTTTTGAAAAATGTCACTTGAACAAAAGAGCTCGATAAGGATTCAGTTTAGAAGGTCAGAGTCTGAATCAGCCTTCACTGTGTCAGATTTGCTGTAAAGAGGTTTTTATCTGCTGCTACAGTTTTTTTTATGTGTTGTTACTCTGCGCTGATTTCATGTCTCCACCACTTCAGTGCCTTATCATTAAAACTGACATGAAGGACCATTTGTTATGTCTCAATTGTCCATCGTGTCTACTCATGTTTTATTTGGATATTTAAGCTTCTTGTGAGGTCTGAATGATGAAGCGCGTCACCTTTTAAACAGCCTAACCTAAATGTTCATAGTCTTTAAGTTCACAGTGAACCGACAGGACCTGTTGTAGATTTGCCGTTACGTCGCTCAGGAGGAATTAGTACGACGTGTTAACAGCTCATTATCAGCTCTCCGCTCACACAGCATGCAGTCAGCTACGAGGCTAACTACTTTCCAACACATGGGTGCAACGTGTGTGTTTGAACGAGCCACTAAAATTGTTTATAATCTCCTGACTTCCAACACCAGGACAGGCCTCCTCCTCAGCTCTGCAGGTGTGACACATCCATCTCTCATTTCAGTCCTTCAGGTGAGCTCACGTCTCCTGATTCAAGGAAGCGGGAGCTTAAGGAGCGTCCATTTGACCGTTTAATGTCAGCCACCATTAAAACCGGGAAACAAAGATGTCCTCACATCGGTGATGGTGTTCCAGTAAACCCACAGGCGGTCCAGACGTCATCCTTTTGGGCCCCGCTGGCTGTATTTTCCTGTACGTATCCTAAATTCCTTTCATCCAGTATCATTTATATTTCCTTTCACAAAAACTCAGCGTTCAGAGCACAAACACCAGGAGGAGAGTGTTTCCTGTGCGTTAGCTGACAGCCAGGACCAGGACTGAGCCTCTCAAAACCCCGAAGATTTACAGCCTGCGCCTTCACTGTGGGAACTGTCAGACCTCGTGTGACCCCTGATGGAGCCTGGTCTGGATTAGGACTGAGCCCTCAGAGAGACGTCTGTTTTCTTTAACGATGCATACACAGGTATTTCCTTTACGCGTGTGTACACGTACACATATTTAAAAACAAAATAAATTGCGTCACTGGATGAGTTTGTCTCCGGGCCAAAAAGCACTTAGACGGCGTCTCTGAAATCCGGGAAACTCCCCGAAACAACACTGTTGCTAATATCTGCTATAGGGAACCACAACAATCCGCTCTACGTAGAAGTGACACAGAATGAATGAGCGTCCTCATTCCCCCGTGGATCCAGCCATTCAGATCAGATGAAGTCATGTGCTGAGGTCATGCCTTAACACACACACACAGTTTACAGCTCACCTCTTCGGGATGTGTTGACCCCCCCAGGTGATGGAGACGGTGTATTTGCCAGGACCATTTGGATAATACTCATAGGAGAACACACCGTCCTGACTGGAGGTCTGTTTCACCGGCTCCTCGATGCCTTCTGAACACACGCACACAATAAGAAGAGCGGTTTAAAAAGAATGAAATAAATACATTTGGGAAAATGCTGCAACGTTTGACACAAATCCACATGAGCAGGTCATAACGGATGTGAGAAGCTGAACTAAGAACCTGTCAGGGGGCTTCTTAAGGTATCATGATCAAAACTAAAAAAAAAATGTCACGACAATGTCTCAAAGGCGTCGCAGCAGCTACGACAGAGCTCGGTATTAGAAAGAGGACCAGAGTGCAGTCAGTTCAACCGGAGCCTCATAGTGAACCGTACTCACTGGGTCCTTTGACGAGCACCTTCAGGTCTCCGCTGCCAGCGCTCCGGGTGTCCACCTTGAAGTCACCGACCTGTTTCACCCTCAGACCCGACGGCTGGAGACCCCGACCGGTTGCCCTGCAGGCCCCCGGCATGCAGGCTGCTCACACAAAGAGAGAGGACACATGGCGTTCACAACCAAACACGAGTCCATTTGGAGAATCAGGCAAAGCTGAAGAGACTCACCAGGCCCCACGTCTACGCCGAAGGGACTCTTGGGGATCCCCACGCCTCCGAAGGTTACGGTGACGGAGTGCGGCCCGGCCTGCGTGGGCCGGTAGGAGCAGCGGTACGTGCTGTCGCCCTTATCCTCCATCATCACCTCCACGCTGTTCTGGCGGCCCTGAGGGTCTCGGATCATGGCCGTCACGTCTCCGGTGCCGGCTCCTGCAGAAGAGACAAGACGAAGACGAAACTTTACCGAAGAGACAAACAGAAGTTGTTATGGAACAAAAACAAAAGAAAAAGAAACTCCTAATACAGCGATTTTTGGCTGATGTACAATCTGAGCTTCTTATTTTCTGTCTTTCTCAGAAACAGATTTTTTTTTTGTACAGTATAACATCCACCCAATCAGATCTTACATTACTTCAACCTTTACACACAAAACTGATTTTTGGGTTCACTTGCTGAAGGAGCCGGGAGATTGAAGCACCGACCTCATCGCCAGCTCTCCCGCTGACCCCTGATGACCTTGATGAACTCAGTGAAAGCTGAACCTTCAGGTCTTACAGAAGTTATAACTCGAACCGTTAAGTATTTACTGAAGAATCAAGCTCTGAGTCAGACGGCGCCGACTGAGGCGTCTCTGACCTGCAGTGTAGATGTCGAAGTAGGTGGGTTTGTTTGCTATGTTGCCCACGGGCTCAATTCCCGGGCCTTTGACTGTGACTTTGGTGGCGTCGCCCAGCGCTTTGTCCACGTTCACCTCAAACGGACTCTTCGGAATCTGCTGCCCGGCAAACATCACCGTCACCTTAGAAACAACAAAAAAAAAAAAAAAACTGTTCATATTCTCTGACCTCTAAGAAAACACTTCCTGTTCTGATTCATGTTGCATTTTAAAAGCAAAGCGGGAGTTCACCTTGTGAGTTCCCATGACCTGAGGAACGTAGCTGACGCTGTACGTCTTCTTGCCCTCGTTGGGCTCCGGCTTCAGCTGAACGACAGACAAACGTTAGAGGTTTTTTTCATAAGCCGTCAGATCGCAGTTGAGGAACACGATTCAACATTTAAAAAAAAAAAAAAAAAAAAAAAAATCAGAGCAGGAGGAGGATTTGGTGGGTACCTCCTCTCTGGTGCCGTCCGGATGATCCAGGTAGATGGTGACTTGACCCTGACCTGCACTGAACGTGTCCACCGTGAACACGGCGGGGCGCAGCACTCTGTTCCCCGTCGGTTCAATACCTGCAGAACAAGAACGGGAACAGTGAGTGAGATCTGGAAGGCATTTCCTTCCTCCTCGTCGGGGTTACAGTCCAACATGGAGGACGAGTAACGATCGCAATCTTTCTGTGTGCGTGCTATGACCATGACCATTGTTCAGAATAACAGCTGCCGACTTCCTCACATTGTCAGACAAGCTGTGTTTCCATTTGCCAACAGAAAGACAGAAGAACAGATGGCCCTTCAAGAATTAGTCCGTTAATTAAGGATCAGTATTATTGTTGGTTCTAATGTGGTTCCAACTCATCTGATGAAGTTTGTGTGGTTCTCTTTATATAAATGTATTCATGCTGCACACGCTGTGTGTGTGTGTGTGTGTGTGTGTGTGTACCTGGTCCATATGCACGAGCCTTCTTGGGGTTGAGTTTGGGTTTGAGTGGAGCTCCAGGCTTCAGTTTGGCTTTGGGGAACTGAGACAGGTAAGTCATCACAGACTGCTCGTCCACGCTGGGGTCAATGATCTCCTCTGGGGCGATCACCTGAACACAAACACACACTTCAGATAAATCAGGTTCATGATAATAAAATGGATTGTTACATCGGTGTGATAAAGCTTGTGTCAGGTATTCAACTCTAACTGGTCCTGATAGAGAATGATTCTCCATTTGGACTTTTCCCCTGATAGATATTTTTACCAGCGTTCAGATGATCCTTCATTGAATCTATAGAGTGTCTGCTGCCAATCAACAAACAAACACTGGATAGATAAACTTATTCAACATACAAATCTTTGCTGTCTAATCAGTGACTGTTCTTCATTTCAACCCCAAACTGCTTTACGACAGTTTCAACTTTGGCTTCCAATAAACACTCATCTAATCAGACTCACTTAAAAAAAAAGTTAGTCTTTATAGCATCGAATGTCGCCTGGAAGGTTTTCTGACTCCACACCTCGAGATTTTTAGAAAAGTTTCAGTATCAAACCTCACACAGCTCAGTGTGCAGCCAAAACACATTTACACTACACCAGCCACGGTAGCAAATGAATATCTACTGTAAAGAAGACGCACAGTAACAGGCATGCAACAGCCGGCCAAAAGAATTTGGACACCTGAACTTCTCATTTCTAGCCTCAACCCTTCTAGGTTTTTGTCCCAACACATTTTGGAACCTGGCTGCAGAGATTTGTTCCCATTCAGCCCCCGGAGCATTAATGAGGTCTGAAGCTGATCCCTGTGGTCCTGGATGAGGGGGGGGGCATTGTTATCTTGAAACAGGAAATGACCTTCAGCAAACTGCTGACACAAAGCTGGCAGGAACACTTTTGTCTAAAATATCATTGTATTCTGCAACATGAAGACATCCCATCATTTAAAGTAAGGCCCCAAACTCAGCCCAGCCAGAGAACAGAGAAAAGGTCCACGTCCTCCAGCATACCCGTTCTGTTCAGGCTGAACCAGAAATCAAACCCTCATCAGTGACCCTAAAAACACTCCGCAGCGACCCGGCTGAACTTTCAGTCCGCAGCAGAGGTGTGTAACAGAGGAAGATGAAGAATGAGTCAAGGAGGAAATGAGGCCGTGAAGGAAATCTGACAAACGCTTCGGTTCAGTCCAGGACACTGAACTCTGAGTCGCACCGACGTCTTTCACAGTCAGCGCTCTTTCTTTCTACTCACGTCATGTTCAAGTTTTACTCCAAAGCATTCGGCTCCATGGGATAAAAACTCAGCAGAGTAAAATTTCAATTTGGATAATAGTTACCACCTTCCAAAAAAAAAAGTCCTAAATTGACGTCATAGGTGTCAGAGGAGTTTGTAATGTTTTTTCTGGCGGAGACTTCCAGAGGGTGTCAGCTGACTGATAGGAAGCAGGAGCATAATGTAATACAGCCACTGTGAGAGAGAGAAATCTGAATAAATGGTTCTTTATAATTAATGCTCATCTTTCTACATGATGAACAAAAACCAGAAACAAAGGTGAAACTCCAGCTGTGATGAGGAAGCAGCGACTATCTGTTCTCCATTTCTGAAGTGATGTACATTAGTTATTTGACTAATTACTTCCTGACAGATAAACATTATAGAAAATTTCCACTTCAGCTGTCAGCGTCCTCTCAGCTCCAATCAGAAGCGTGCTAAAAACAAACTCCAGCTCAGAGTTTCCTCTGTTGTGGACGCTCAGGAAACCAGACAGAGCCTGTGTGAGATGCTGCCAGTGACCTTTGACCTCTGGAGAACAAATCCTGCTACACACTGAAAGTCCAAACTGTTTACGTTCAGATATTTGGTGGCCTGAGGGCTTTTATTGTGAAGGAGCTGGGATCATAAAGCTATCCGTGTCCATCAGAGGGAATCGAACCTGCGGGATGCCCAGCCAGTCATCAGCCAGCTGCATGGCCTCAGTGGCGTTCTCCACCGGTTTCACCGGATCCCAGGTCTCCCAGTCTGGACACAGACCTGCAAGCCGCAGAGGAAACACAACACCGTTAACAGCAACACAACAGCAGGAGCTCGGCTGGAGGACACGCACACAAATCACAACCGTCATCGGCACCGCATCCTCCGTCGTTCTCGGAGTGGAGCACAACAGAAAACATTTCATCATGTCAACACTGTTAGTTAATGCGAGACAGACAGTCCTGCAGCCTTAAAACACAGACACACACAGACACACACAGCGTACCCGGTGCACAGCTGTCCACCAGCGCTCCCAGTGCCTTTCCGTTCCTCCAGTCCTGGCTGAAGTTGGTGATGGGCAGATCCGGGACTTTGTACTGGATCCAGCCCAGCAGACGCTGTTTAGGTGTCTTAGACTCTGCCTGAACACAAAGACAACAACACAACACAGCATGTGATAACAAACGCACATAATCTATTCTTTGTTTTCTGATATATTTTTTTGGCCAAACATCCCTGCGGAGGGACAAACCTCTTCGTCTTCGCCCTCCCACACCGGCATGGAGATGGAGTAGTGCAGGATCAGAGTCCAGACCAGACCCAGGATCAGCTTTAGGTTCCCATCCACAATGGCTTTAGAGTCTGAAGGACAGATTGAGGAAATCAGTTTCAGATTCTGCTACCGTTTTACAAAATATAAGACATTAAATCTACTTCAACGAAGCTTTTATTGTTGACATCCCACACGAGCCAGCGATAAATGTGCTCCAAGTTTACTGTGGATATTAAAAATTAACCGTTAGAGTTATTCACTGTGTTCGACAAATCAGAGGAGAGAGCTGCTGGGTTAAACCTCATTGTACCAGCAGGTGCACACACACACACACACACACACACACACGGACTAATCTTCGGCTGCAGTACAGAGTTCAGAGTGAGGCAGACAAAACATTCCAGTCATTTTTAATCTGCCTCCATTTCTCTCTCCCAAAATGACGTCAGAGACGGACGTGGGGTCAAAACGGTCAAGGACACAGATAAGTCAGCCACGATGAAATCAGGAAATAATCCACACCAGAGGGCTCAGTGTTCAGTACAACTTCAAACCAGCCTTTGACTTCATTTTAAATGAAACAATGATTTAATAAATATGGCTGTTAGTCGTCACTGAACAGAAACAGACATTACTGTGTTCTGTTAATACTAAATACTGCTGCTACAAGTTGGTGGTTATTTACTTCATGATCCATCACATGGTTTCAGACTCTACTCTCTCCGACCCAGAGCCTTTACTGTCTTACTCTAAATAAAAAAAAGGCACAAAAATAAACATTTAAAAAAAAAAAAAACACTAGAAATCGTAACTGGGCCTCGTCGTGTTTTAGTTTTTCTGAAAGACGACTTCCAACTGAGAAGCTCAGTCTCTTCTGTGCAGGAAGACGAGCTCTGATTAGGAGACAACGCTAAAATGTTCTTTGGGTGGAGCTGTTGCCCGATCGTTTCACCTCTGATCGATGAGCAGGCTGAAGCAGACGTGCATCTCGTCTCATTATCACGTTTCTTATTAAATAGCTGGTTGTTGCTGCGTGATGTCATGTCTGTGTGCGTTTTCCTGAACTTTAACAAGGCGAAGGTGATTTATAAAAAGTAACTTAGTAACTTGAGTGTTCAACTTTTCCATTTCATTATAATTAAACAAATCTCACAAAGCCTTAAAAGTTGCCCGGTTGCTGTGGGCTGACTGTTGACACAGTGCGTTGTGCTCAAATCATTAGATGTGAGTCGCGTCCACACTGTGTGTCTACGGGAAATCCTGTAATCCACCTGGTGAAGCTGCAGATCTGCTGCACCGTCAGCAGAGCAGCTGTGGTTCAAACATGTTTCAGCAGCTCAGGTCTAGGTGGAGCCGCCTCACCCACGGGTGACAACACTAGGATGACGAGAGAGAGAGAGAGAGAGAGAGAGAGAGAGAGAGAGAGAGAGAGAGAGTGTGTGTGTGTGTGGGGGGGGGGGGGGGGGGGGGGGTTGCGACATGCACCGTTCTACAATCCTCATTTTTCTCAAACTCTTTTGCTCTGTTTGATTCTTCTTTATTGCTTGCTCATTCAGTTCCCTTTTCCTCTCTCCTCCCAGCCAAATTTATTTCCTCTTTTAGCTGCCGTCCTGCCACACCTGCAGGACAGAGTGTGTGTGTGTGTGTGTGTGTGTGTGTGTGTGTGTGTGTGTGTGTGTCACTACCAGCCGCTTCTCCAGCAAACATCCTGTCAGTGAACAACACTACACAATGGCCTTCACCCTCCACACACACAGTTTATACAGACCCGGTGAAGATCCAACAGACAGGAATGTTTAGTCAGCACATAACAGGAATACAAATTCTCCTTTTTATCTCTAAAACGGTATTTATGTAACTCTAAGCTGCTATTTTTAGCCTGATGGTTCAAGCAAACGAGGGTTGTTCCCTCAGTTCATTGTAAACCGCAGACAGTGTTTCTGACTCACTAATCAGGTCTGCGGGTTCTGACCAGCTCAACAGGGGCGGTTTTTCTGGTGGGTTCCTGATTTTGGGATTCATTAGATACTTTTGTTAATAACAACAACAAAAATAAATAATGTTTTAGACTTTCCTGAATCTGAGGGGGAGGACTACAGTTGAACAATGTAAATATATTTTAGTGCATCTCGCCATGTGGGTGGTTCTCCCCCCCCCCCTCAGATTGTCTGGTGCGAACAGAACAGACTTCATTCTGCAGCAGCAGAAACGATAAGAACCGACTTCAAGAAACACACGGTGGGGGCCCCACATCATGGAGTCAGTCACATGACAACACAGAAGATCGGAGCTGGCTTCACCAAACTGAACTTCATCTAGCTGATTCGACTTTGACCAAAGTTATAAACATACAAGCTTTTAAAGCTTTTATTTTGAAGGGCTATCCCTTCAAGTTGTAGTTTCTGCTTTTTAACGGCTCCAGTGTGCGTGTGTGCGTCCTTGCCGACACAGTTTTGTGAGTAACGAGGCTATTGCCATGGTAACTTATTGTTCACGAAAAAAAAAAAAAGGGGGGGGGGGGGGGGAGAAGGACAGAGTGAGCGAGAGAGAGAGAGCGAGAGAGAGACATTGAGTCAAAATGTTGATAGAAGAGAAAACAACATTACACACTGTGGATTTCATGTAAATGTAAGCTTCCATGTTTTTTGTAACCTAAAACCTGACCCCCCCTCCATGTGACCTGTGACTGGGGACTGAAAACCAAACAGACAAATCTTGATGCAAGTTTGTAAGTTGAGTTTGTTCCAGAGAGCAGAAACACTTCGCACACCTGCGCAGGTAACACCAATCAATCATTCCTTCATGTCTTCGGGCTTAAACAGCCGTGTCCTAATTTCACTTGATTCCACCCAACGCAAATAAACCTCACATGTGAAACTGCTCCGGTGGATTTCAGAGACCTGGATCAGGAGTCAGGAGACATGCACCACTAGATGTCCTGATTTTCAATACTTTCCTGTGCTCTGTCTTATACAAGCTGCTCGCTGCAGAAAAATTATTTTGTGCAGACGAGTGAGTGACTTGTTAAAGTAAGAATCAGACAGGAAGTCAGCAGAGAGCCACGTTCGGCGGTCCCCTCCTCAGGTTGTATGTTCAGTGAGCACATTGTTCAGAGTTGGTGTTTCACAGGTTCGACGTAACGAAGGGTCAGTGAGTTTTTACACCTGGATGAGTACGACAGGCGTCAATAAATAAAAAATAAATAAATAAACTGCAACAACTCATCACTAAATAAAAAAAAATAAATAAACTGCATCAACTCATCACTAAATAAAAAAAATAAATAAATAAACTGCATCAACTCATCACTAAATAAAAAATAAATAAATAAATAAACTGCATCAACTCATCACTTGGCTTTAGTCTTCATCTACAGTCCTACAGCTGTTGGCCTGGACCCCCCCCCCCCCACATTAAACCACCTTCTCTCACACTCAGATTTATCTGTCCACAGGTCCATTCACAAAAGATCCCTGTTAAATTCAGCCCGGACCTGCGTCAGATAAATGGCGTTGGAGCCTCTCAGGCAGCCGCTATTCCTGCCGATACCTGTTGATTTGTTGACCCGTCGCCATGGAGACAACAACATCCAGACAATAAGGGCGCTAAAGGAGAAATGGGGGCAGGGAGAGGTTCAAGTGGTATTTAGGAGAAACAAAGAGCAAGAGAATGAGTAGAAGGAAGCACAGGGAGTGAGGGAGCGAGATAAAGTCAGTGTGTGTGTGTGTGTGTGTGTGTAAAGGTGAAACAGGTTGGAACAAAATGCCTCTCTTATCAGTACGACACACCTTCTCCAGTACAGGAAGTTGCGTAATGAGTCTCCAGCAGACAACAGAAACACCTGCTGTGGGCCGACCTTCTGACCGAGTCAGTGACGAAGAAACAAGACAACAGATGGAGTTTAAAAAAAATAAATAAATAAATAAATAAATAAATAAAGCTGGAAAAGTGTCCTCTCCTCAGAATCACCTGATTAAAGTGCAGAACGAGGGCTCATCCTGTGTTGGCCTGCTAAATTAAGGAAAGGAGGTGACCCCTGTAAATCATTACATTACTAATCCAGGGCGATGATTGTGAATCAGGGAGAGACGGGTGTGTGTGACTACATCATCGCATCCAAAGGTCTGTTTTTGTGGCAACCCAGCATGACGTAAGCCGTCAGTGTGCGAGCCGCGACACGAGAAGGGGGATCTGTGAATCATACATCCCGTTTTATTTTCCTCACTTTAAAAAGTGAGCTCCGTGTTGTATTGAAGAAGACGGAATCCATAAACTCAAAATTATGATTAAAGGGAGACGTTGTGCAATTTTCAGAGACACTTCCAAACAATGAGTTTTTTTTTTTTTTCCCCCTCTAACTTTACAGGCAGGAGGTGAAAACGCAGCAAAACGACTGCAGATGTGGCTTCAACTTTAAGGCTTTTAATTTCATCCAAAAACAAACGCAGCCCTTCTGGTTTCCACACACTGATCTGAACTCACTCACTTTGTCTCCAGGTGTGACGACTTCTGTCACATCACACCTGAACTGGCTGCTTTTCTGCTCATTGTGATTAACCTGCTATTTCTTATAATCAAATAAAGAACATAAAGGAAGGAATATTTGAATGTATGATACATCCAGTCTTTCATCCGTTTCAGCAAATAGCTGATTATATCTGGAGCGAAAGAGGATGGATGTTGTGTTTGGAACCAGCTTAATTAGACAGAAAAGTGAGTTTTGGTGGAAACGTCCTTCAAAACAGAAGGCGAGAGGTACCTGCAGCAGTAAACAGGAAGTAGAGCTACTGTGTGTGTGTGTGTGTGTGTGTGTGTGTGTGTGTGTGTGTGTGTGTGTGTGTGTGTCTTTGACCCATGGCACACACAAATTCCTCAACAGTGAGATCATCACCCCGCCCCCCGAACCCCCTGATTCAACACACACACCCTCCAGCCAAGGACCCAACGGATGGTGGCAAGGAAACAAAAGCCACACCAAAACACAAACTAACACAAAAAAAAAAAAAAAAAAAAACATACACAGCCATCAGGGACCACTCTAAACTTTCAACATTAGCTTTTTAACACAAATAACACACACACACACACACACACAGACAGGTAGGCTCAAGTTGTCAGGTCTGTTTTTAAAACATTTTTCACTCAACACATGAGGGGGGGAAAAAAAAAAAAAAAAAAAAAAAAAAAGACACCAGGTGTGTGACATTATTGCGTGCTGCGAGACAAACTATCATCATCATCAGTCATAGCTGAGGGGTTGTGATTAAAATGTTGTGTAACAGTCGTTCCCATTTCATTTCTGCTAAAATAAAAGTAGTTTCAACATCTTTATGTCCGGAGGATTAAGTTTGTAGGTTCAGGATGTTGTGACACATTTTAGCTTCAAATGCAAAATTACAGCTCATCCAATTTGGATATTAGACTTTTTGAGATTTGGGTCATCTTTCAGCAAATTATGCAGCGCATAATTAAAAATCAATAAGTACATTAATATTAAATGTTTCCCCCTAAATATCAACTCAAGTCAACACAAACTTCAAATGATCAAAATGAAGTTTAGTAAAGTTTTCTTTTACAGACAAACAAGAATGAACCTGAAAGACGAGTTCATTTACTGTCAAAGTTTAACTTCATTACCAATTTAATTAAGCGATCAACTGATCAGACTCGTATTCAATCAAATTCCTCTGTTACCTTTTACAGTTTAGATGTTTTAACAGTTTTTGGCTCCAGCGAAGTTTCATTTAAAAAAAAAAAAAAAAGTCTCTGAACTTTCAAGGTCAAACATCTAAGCGGTTTCCAAAAGAGTCAGCGCTCCCGAGCTGACATCACCCCATGATGCATCGCTGTAACGACGACGCCACTTAATGGGAGTCACATGAGTCAGCCAGCAGCAGCTCAGTGGAGGCAATCCCACCGAAAACCCCAGATTACAGGCAGAGGCCTTTAATGAGGGGGCGAGCGAGGCACAGAGCCTGTGTCACTCCGCCTCTCTCTTTAATCTGGTGACTGTTTAGACGGTTAGAGAGACGAAGAGAGAGAAACATCAAAGACGACGGGGGGGGAAGGGAAAAAAAAAAAAAAAAAAAGTCATTCACAAAGAGCCAAAGAGGGAACAGAACCACGTTGGTTCGGAGGCAAACCTCTTTCCTCACCAGGAGAACCTGGAAGACTCAGATCATCGTAATCCTCCTGCAGCCGTTTAGTACGGAAGCCCAAACGAGACAAAATAAAAATCATGAACAGCTTTCTCTGGATCCAAACTGAAAAATGATCCTTGTGGTGAAGTACGACGTTACGTTAATAATCCTAAATCAAATTATTAATAATCACTGCAGTAAGAATCGGGGGAATAAAAATAAAGCACTTTTAAATATATAAGACATTGTAGGAAGTTCTAATTTAAAGTTTAAAAGCGAAGTCTCTACGCTGAAGGATGCTGATTCCGTGGAAGATTTGAGACCACATTTTAAAAAAGTGACTGAAAAGAAAATGGTTCTAATCTGCTTCCAATTATTAACAGCATTGATTTTGACCTCATCCTGTTTTTTTTGTTTTTCTTATCACCACAATGTTTCATCAAGCAAGCATTTGTATCGTTTGTATCACGAGCGTGAACGCATTCGGCACACTTTGGTGGTTTCATGGTATTCTGCACTTCAGCAGTTGGTGGTTTTATAGTCGTATTCAAAGAGGCGACGAGGAGGAAGACTGGGAGCAAACGGGAAAAAAAAAAAAAAATGCAGGTGGGAATACTTAAACGGGTTTGAAAACGGTCTTTGGCGTCTCTTCTGTGGGGAAATAACGTGATTGGCTGTGAAACACTGTAAACAACTGACGATGTAGAAGAGATGAGCAGGGAGAGACGGTGGATACTGGAGCAGTTTTTAGCAGGAAGACGGTCGAAACATGAACAGAGCTGAGTAACCAGCCCAGTGCTGCCCTGTCATTACACACACACACACACACACACATCTGGCATTACGTCTGCATGCATAAACAGGACACACACTGACAAACACACTGCAGCGTTTAGCCTGGCATGACCTCATCCTGCTGGTTCCCAGGCTATGATGTCATCAGAACCAGACCGGCCATGTGGTGAGGAAGGGGAGGACGAAGAGAGGGGGCAAGTGATGGAGGAGGAAAACTTCAAACAGAAAAAAAATAAATAAAATAAAATAAAAAAGAGGAGCAGAAGAGACGGAGACGACAGGACGAGGAGTCCGAAGAGTCCAACAGGCTGCACGGCTGCAGGCTGATGGGGGAAAGAGTTCTCCGTTCACCTTCAGAACATTTATCACAAAACTTTCACTTCCTGAAACGAGGCGACAGGAAGGCTAATCCTCGGGACTAAAACAAAACTTTATTCATTCAGAGAAAAGAAAGATCGCCCTTTGCTGCCAACGGCGACTGTTGGCAGATTGTGTTTTGATATTCTGCCCTGACTTTCAGACGTTTAGAGGAATTTATCCATCTGTTCCTGCACACTGTGTGGCGCATCTTAACACAGAGACTCACTGAGCTGCGATGAAACCAGCCGCTCAAAAAAAAAAGTTTCAAACATCAGAGCCTGAGGAGGGGGTGGAGACCCAACACAGAGATTAAAAAAAAAAAAAAAAAAAAAAAAAAAAAAAAAAGAAACATTCGTCATGCGGCTGTAAATATAGATGGCAGTGTTGTGTTGAACATAAAATTTAAAGTTGATATTGATTGTTTAAACACTTTCTCCCCTCCTAAAGATGTTCGAACAAGTGAACAGACGGGTTGGAAATCGAAGAGAGACGATGCAAAGAAAAGAGGAAAAACTAAAAACAGAAAGCGAGAGAGAGACGGAGCAGTTTGAGATGTTTGTTGCTGAGCCAGGCTGCAGGAGGTTCACCACTGAATAATCCTCTGAAAGCCACCACAACCACAAACACACACAGCTCAACATCAGCGTGTGTGTGCAAAGTTGGAGTTGAGTGTTGGTTAAATTTAGAGGGTTTTCTCTTCTGTGTTTGTGTGTGTGTGTGTGTGTCTCTCTCAGAATAAAACTAGAATGTCTGTTGTGCGTTTTGTCGTCATCTGTTTGTCTCTTTCTTTCTCTCTCTCTCTCATCTTTCTGTCAGCCTGATCATTAACCAAACATTTTGTGAATGTCCTGAACTCTGCGTCATGTCTGCTGCATCATCAACCAGACAAGAGACTGTGTGTGTGTGTGTGTGTGTGTGTGTGTGTGTGTGTGTGTGTAATTACATCCTCACAAAAGACATCAACACGACAACAGTTCACCTTCATAAAGACGGGAACATCTGTTGTGGGACAGCGATGGAAACGAGGACACAAAGCCGATGTGGGCGTGTTGTTCTGATCCACAAAGTTTTATTCATGAAATCAGACGTCTCATCTGAACGGGAGCTTCAGAATCAACTCTTTGTGATCCGGGTGAACTATTGTTGAAGCAGCTGCGATGCTGCTGTGACGTTTTTTCCTCCCATCGGTGATGGACTGGTTTCTATTAGATGCTTTTCTTTTTTTTCCTCCTTTTAAAGATGGAAATAACTGTCCTTTAAACTGAAACACCAATAATTTCCTTTCAACCGCCCCAAAGCTAAAGATTTTCCATTTTCATTGACGAGCATGAAAACAGATTTGTGTCAGTGTTGATAAGTTTTAACGAAGAATCATCAGCTTCACGTTTTTCTTCTCTTAAAGAAGCAGTTTTACATTTGGGGACAATCTGGATGTTGTTCCTGACAGATCAACATCACTGCAACATTTGTTCATTGGATATAAAACTACAGCCAGTTAGCGTCGCTCAGCACAAACAAGGGAAAACAGATTTTTTTTTTTTTTAAGCTCGGAGCAGTTATTAATTTAAGCTTTTCCTTCACCAAACAGGTTAAATGCAGATTTTCAGAGGTGGTGGGAGACGCATTCGGAGGAGTGATCGATCGACTTGTGGACAAAACCATGACAGCAGCTTCCTCCTGTTTGCTCAGATAAGAAGGTGGCCCGCCGCCTGCATCCTAACAATTCTCGGACAGATAAGAGCAGCGTCAACCATCTGAGGTTTGGATGTGTCGCCACACAAAAACAGCTGCACTGATAACCAAAGCGAAGGACCAGGAGCCAGGTGAGGCCGCAGGCTGCCCCTCCTCTTTACAGCCGCCGTCAAAGACAATGGCTGCTGCGATTTTTGACATTTCACCAGATTAATATTCACAGAAATCAATGTTAGATTAGAATAAAGCCTCCTGGAAGCCTCCACAAAGTCAGGCTTGAACCCAACAAAAGAGCTTTCTCTGCAGACAGGGCGTGTGTGTGTGTGTGTGTGTGTGTGTGTGTAAGTCTATATCCTGGCCTCTCTCATGTTACTTCTCTGCAGTGACACAGGCTCTGTGTGTGTTGTGTCTGGCCTTGTGGTGGGGACGGAGGCGACAGTGTGACTGTAAACACCTCAGCTTTTTCTTTGTGTGCACACAGAGATAATCCGTCAGGTTGGTTTTACCAATCACTAAACTCCAGACTCAGGCCAAAGCAGTCCACCTCAGCCCTGAGAAGCTGATTGGCTGTGAGATGTGGGACGCCATCATCCTTTTGACGGCGTCGCTGCACCTGAAAGAGGCTTTTGGAAAAGTCGCTGCATAACTCAGTTCGCCCCTCTGAAGACAAAACCATTTGCATGTGAATGGTTTTCTGAATGTTCTGGTGAATTCCTGGAACCAACACGAGGCAGCGACGGTCGCCGTGAAAAGGGGGAGGAGTTATTTCACACTGTTATAAATATCTAGTCTGCAAAAGAGCTTCACTGCAAGAAAAAAAAAAAAAAAAAAAAACAGAAGAAACAAACGCCTGAATCTTCTTTCAGATTCAGTTTTGGACGAGTTCCGCAACTTTTCATGACAAATCCCACAGCATCAAAACATGTAACATGATAAGATTTCAGCTTTTACGTGTTTGAAAACAGAGTTTGAACAATCTGAAGCCCAAAGTGTGTTACGTACAGATGGACTTGTACGGAAAACGAATGATGATTTTTTCCTCTGGAGCCCCCAGAAACCCCTCAAGGGCCCGACTTGGAGAACCAACTGTTTATTTTAGTGGGCGTTTTTCCTCTTTATTACAGTGACACCGAAACAGCAAATCAGGGGGGAGGAGAGGGAGAGATTTAAAGAAATGGTGAAAAGCACCACCGTAATGATCTGAAGTCTTCACAAGCTTCTCTGCAAAAGAAATAAATAACGCTGACAGAAATTTCATAGTTCAGTTCAATATTTGGGATTTTGCAGGAAACGAGGCGGGCGAAGGGGATTTGTTCTGATAGTCTCTCTACAGAAGCTCCAACCTTCGTGCCAACAGCACCGAGCTGGAGAATCAGCTCACTGCAGAAATGATTCCAGCTCTGGACTTTGTTTTTTGTTTTTTTAAATTATTATTGCTATTATTTATCTCCCCGTTGGAGCGAAACCGGAGAAATGAAACATGAAACACGTAAGAGTGAACGCAACACCTGAGAAGAAAATGGACTGCTGCCAGACACACACACACACACCTCACAGCTCTGTGTGTGAGAACAATTCACACACTCCTGCCAACTATGACTTATAGACATGCGTTGCACATTACTGAGTCCTCATGGCTCGGATTTCCAAAGGAAATGAAAGTGGCTGCTGAACTCCTCAGCGGTTTGGACTCATCTCCACACTCAACGCTCGCTTCACGTCTGTATTATTGTTTTCAGTCGGTCTCCAGTTCACTGCAGATCTCCATCATCAGACGGAAACATCTGAGCAGGATGAAATGACTTCAGTCCCACCTTCTGATATTCCCGTAGCTACTTCACATTCCTTTTATTCTCACTTGAACCAGAATTAGCCCTCCCTGTGGCACACGGGCCGACCTGAAGCCTGATCTTGACTCATTCACGGTGGTTAATAGTGTGATGTGCACTGAAGGATTGTGGGAGCTGGAGGTCTGACCTGCTGAGAAATAAAGTCATTCTGTCGGCTTCTCACAGGAACCTGAACGCAGCATGAGGCAGCGCCGGGTCATTGAAGTTATGTGACACTTCCCTTTCAAAGCTGCCACACCCCCACCCGGTCTGCCTCGGCCAATCGGAGGCTGTGTTTACTGGGGTTGCCCTGACAACAGGTGGAACGCACCGCATCCCATGCTGACCTTAGTACGCTACCCTCCTGAATGTGTGTTTTCATGACACACACTTCTTGTTCCTTATTGCGAAAAAGGTGTGCGTGTGTGTTGCCAAATCAGTCTCAGCTGAATCTGATCCTCGATCTGCTTCTTGTCTTCACACCCAAAGAGCCGACCCAGGACCTGAGTTGGACCTGGTCCAGATTGGCTCGGGTCTTGTTTTAGTTTAATTTTAGTTCAGAGCTGCAGGATGTTTAAAAACGTCCACTTTTCCACTAAATGTAGTGGAGAGTCAGGAGAGTCCGACAAACGGGGTCATCTCATCAGTCAGCTACGAACGGACAGATTAAAATATATTTACTTGTTTGTTATCTGAAGTTCGAAACAGAAACTGATGTGTCAGATACACAACCACACACACACACACACACACACACACACACACACACACACACACACACTAACTGGAGCTGAGGACTGTTGTTGACACAGAACTAAAGCAACAAGAGGTCGAGAGAGAGAGAGAGAGAGAGAGAGAGAGTGTGTGTGTGTGTGTGTGTGTGTGTCAGGCAGCAGCAGTCTTTGTTGGTTAATGTGTCAGTGACTGAGCTGCAGACAGGATTATATGAACAGTGTTTCACCGTTACAGCTGAAAAAAAAAAAACGATCGGCTATCAGCATGTTCACATCAGAGCTGTTTTCACAGGACGAGACCACGAAGGTGAACTTCAGCAGTCAGAGGAACAAAAAGCTCCTCACACGATGTGTGACCGACTGTCGTCCTTAAAAACACAGCCACAGGCACCAACCTCGGGAGGGGGTGTGTGTGTGTGTGTGTGTGTGTGTGTGTGTGTGTGTGTGTGTGAAAAAGAAAGTAAGTTCGAGCTCACACTCTCTGATGAGGGCCAAAGCTGAAAGCTACCGATCCTGTCGGGCCTGTTCTCAGAGTTAACCTGCTTTCTCACCCTCAAACACACACCGACTAGAAGCAGGGCCCTTATTCATTCATTCATTCATTCATTCATTCATCCATCCATCCATTTCTGGGCCAATCCCAGCTCACTCTGGGTGTCCCTCACAGAGACAGACCCAAACATGTCGTCTTTGGACGGTTGGACAGACACCAAACCGACGACCTGCTGGTGTTCTCCACCTTCGCCTGCTTCAGCCACAACAAGCTGTGAACACGGTTATCATTTCAGTGTGAGGACGACGGATTCATGACCCCTGAGAGTCTTTTCTCACTTTGGATTCTTTACGATCGTGGAATTTATTTGTTTCTGCATCGCTGCTAAACATTTCCCATCTCTGTTTTCGTTCCCTTTTAGCTCGTCATTCCGGTGTTCCTACGAGACAACACAAACAGACTGTTTCCTACACGAGCTGGTGGAGACCAAACCAGAACGAACAGCAGAGAAGTCTGCTTCGTTGGGCGGATGGAAACGAGTCCAGCTGGAGGAGGATCATGTTGCTCCGTCTGCTTAGTTTAATAACGCGTTAGTCATTATTACCAACAATCACAACTTTGTCGCCACCTATTTGACTTCCTTTGATCAAAATGAATTATCTAATTATCTGATAAAGCCTTTCTGTAAAAGTCAAGTGAACAGAGCGGCCAAAAGCTCTCCTGCTGCAACACACCTGGTAGCACAGACAGGTGGCCAACACCCTTATTACACAACTTGTACACACACCCACACAATCTGCTTTACAAGCCAAATGTTTGGAGCATTCTGGGGATTTTGCAGGTTCTGTCAGCTCATGTGAAGCAGTTTGTGTCTCACACACAAACACACCAGTCGTCATAAAGCTGCTGTTTCACAGTTTCATATTATTGCCCCTCATGCAGGTGAGACATTTGACAAACTACCCCCACCTGTCGAATGTCCAACATCACGGCTTCACTCACAGGTTGTTGTTTTTATTTAATCATTTATATAAATCTAACGTTTTAGTTACACAAACAAACACAGATATAAGCTGCACCCTTTAACATTTCCACAGCACGCCTCGTGTAAAGATCACGGAGCCCCACCCACCGACGGACGAGTGAGAGGCCTCGAAGTTCAAACACGACCATCAGAACTCCACAAGAGTCTACACAACAACACAACACAATCATTTTCTATAACAACAACCTGAGAGGTTCATCACTCACAGCTGTAACACAACCAGTCTGCTTCGCTGTGTGCGTCCCACCCACCCAGTCATTTCCTCTGTGGAAAAAAAAAAAAGTCCACTTTAAATCACCAACCAGCCCAACGACGCCGAACGGTTTCACACAGACGGTGAGTTTGTGTTCTCCTTCAGCAGAATTCATCCTGAACGTCAAAACACCCAAAGAGGAGTCTGAATATCTGACCACACAAACACACAAAATGAAAAAAATTCATTCATTTCTGCATCCAGAGGACGTTCAGGGTCCACAGCGGTGACGCGTTTCCTTTAACCGCCACAGAAGTCCAAGGGCCCGTTAAGACCGCAGACTTTTGGGAGTTTATCAGCGTTCACTGGGACACGCTGGGTTCGTACACACATCCTGTCACACACAAATAGAAAATCTGATTATCTGCATCGACCAGCAGCCTGTACAGTTCGAGTCAGAAAACAAAAATGAGCTCCAACAAAAAACAAAAAAAAAAAAAAAAAAAAACCCACAGCATTCAGATATTAAATTATCTGGAGGATCGTCGGGCCGGTTCTTCAGAAGAGCCCGTTCTTATTCTCTCAGTTAACATTTGGTAACGAGTTTACTGTGAGGTTTAAACTGACGACAACATTTAGGCCGATTTACACTTCGGCTTCATGTCTGTTGATTATTGTGCCCCCCCCCAAAAAATAAAAATAAAAAACAGCCTGAAGGTCCTGAATCCAAGTTTCAACCTCGATCTCCAAATCTGTTTTCCAATTAATTCATTAATACTGAAAGAAATGCACTCAGCTTCACTCAACTCAATCACTGATGTAACTCAATTTCAATGCCCAGAAAGTAAACAGCTGCAGGACGGAGCACACAAAACAGCATTTTGTTGTGAGAGCACAACAAATTTAACTTTTCAAAACGTTTAGAGTCGCACAAAAG